>NC_090320.1:132589556-137389556 GCF_040869045.1 Eurosta solidaginis | reverse complement strand
CTTTCCGTTTCTTTAAATAATTCAGCATAGCAAACCCCGTCTACCGATGTCCCATATCCATTTAACAGGCAGTAATTAGCAAACTACGTTCCCTATTTCACTGTGCTGTGGCATATGCCTTTTAGGATTGAAGGATGCTGCCGTCTCAAGCTGCCGCTTTTTAAACAGCAGTTATTTGCCTTCTTGCCACCTTGTATGGTCCCGCCGTGAATTAACGCAAGAATCCAAAAACAAAAAAACATCAATTTAAAAGGTCCGCATATCATCTAAGGTTCAGATGATCATGCTCAGCACAACATTTCGTGTTGGTGGCCTAAGTAAGTTAAATTCTACAAAGGCAGCCCCTGCATACCAACAATTTGCTGCATCATATGGACTATCGAAGCAATTACAAACGTTCATATATCGCAAAAAATCAATTCTACGCTCTATAAGTAACAGGAAGTGCAGTCAGTAAAAAGTACAAGCGGAGAAAAGTCAGAAGCAGTACAAAAAATGCCAGAAGAACAGAAACCTCAAATTATATTTGTATTGTGTGGCCCCGGTGCTGGGAAAGGTACGCAATGCTCCAAAATTGTGGAACGCTATCAATTTGTACATTTATCTGCTGGTGATTTACTTCATGAGGAGCGTGTACGCGAAGTATCTGAATATGGTAGTTTAAGTGAAGAATATATACGTAATGGTAAAATTGTGCCTGTCGCAGTGACATGCTCACTGCTTGAAAAAGCAATGAAAAATTTAGGCAAGCAACGGTTCCTTATCGATGGTTTTCCACGCGATCAAGATAATCTCGATGGTTGGAAGCAACAAATGGGTGACAAAGTAGATTTGAAATTTGTCTTATTTTTTAACTGTAGTGAAGAGATATGTGTAGAACGTTGCTTGGCTTGTCGTCAAAGTGGTTCTGGCCGTAGTGATGATAATTTGGAGAGCTTGGAAAAAAACGTGTACAAACATCTAATAATGATTCAACGCCAATAATTAAACATTTTGAACACTTAGGACAAGTTAAACAAATCGATGCAAGTCCCAATGCCGATGAGGTATTCAAAAATGTTGAGCAAGTATTTGCTGCAACTGGTATCCAGTAAAATGTATCGGTTGGAAAATATAAAAAATACACACAGCTTAGCTATTAGATGCATATATGTAGTATATATGAGTACATACATACATCTGTGCATTTTATTTTTAGTAATACGAGTATTTCTTTATTGGCTAGCATCAAGTGAAAATCTGACCATATTTCCGCCAATAGGCTTTTATTGCATTTGGCTTGGTATTATGATTTGTTCGACATGTAAAATGCTCAAGACCAAGCACGAATTCATAGATTTTCGTATATGGTCTGGCCTATTTCTAAGCTACGGTGATCATAAGGTCGCAGCTGATATTTCTGAAAATATCTTTTTTTTTAAAAATAATCTTAAACCATATTTTTCAGTGGCAATTTAATAGTATCGCCGTTAATACCAAGCGGTTGGTTACCTCACTCTGAGTTAACCATTGTTTCATGCATATTTGTATTTGTTTCTCCTTTTGCATTCATGTATTCATCAGCACACATCTTTCCCGATTGGATTGTACTGGTTTCATTTGGTGTAAATGTACTTGCAAAATATCCATATAAAATGGATGATGCTGTTGCTACAGGTTGGCGTTTCTTAGACTTAAAGGTTCCAACCTTTTGTTCCTTTGTCGTCGGCAATGGTATTGAATTTTGTTTAAGCTGTCGTACTGCATTATATTTGCTAATACCGGGTTTTCTGGTACATCTAGCAGCTCGCAGTAATTGGCCTGGAATTTACACATATCTTATTCCACATTGCGTTACATTAAGCTGGGCAGTACACTTGCAGCTGGCACATTAGCATTACTAGGTTCATGTTTTGTGGCGTTGAATCGTACTCCTCAGAAATATGTTACCCTTTTACAGGTTGTTATTTGTCTAATGGCTGCCTGCATTCTTACATACCCTTATATGACTGCAAATTTCAAAGTTTCACCACGTTTTGGCAACTTAATTTCAATCGACGACAAGGATACAACATTAGTTGATGGCATCGATGGACATCGTAACATAAAGGGAACAGATAACGGTATACATATGAAAATTAATATATACCAAACATTTCCAGTGATGTTTTACAATTAAATTTTGTTAAAGGTACTTTGTCAATGGACCCCTGTATGGCATCAAATTTCCATGTCCGTGCCGGCGAACTTTTGACGTGGGTGCCCATTTCGGTATTAGATCGTGAGTGTTTTATTAATGTATGTATATGTAACAAAAAATTGAAAACCATTGGGAATACATACAAGTGAAAAATCTTCCTATCCCTCCATTGCCATAAATTGAAGTGCCATAAATTGAACATTTATGTTTTAACTCAGCATTTCTTTTAAATGTGTATACAGAATATCAGACTAAATATTAACATTCATTTTTACAAAAATCAAGTTAATTGAATAATTATGCAAACATGTTAAAATATGCAACTAATGCAATATACCAGTTGTCTACAAAATGGTTGAAAAGGTCTATTGAGCAAATTATTTAAGTACTCGAACAGCGATTGACGAGGTGATCGAGGCTGTTTACTGTTGTGAACGTTTTTTATCAAACATTCGCCACTTGTATGTATTCACAATGTTGAAAACCCTCACACCAGAAAAAAGGATATTGACTTCGGATATTAGTTTCTCCTGTAAATAAAGGAAACCGCATGCGCTTTATGCACCCATAATTGGGTATTTTTTTGAAATGAAAGGTACAAAGCCACTCGCTTCATTAAGCGAACCTCTGTCAGCACCCCCTAAAAATTATTACGCTTTTACAAAAATGGTTAAAATGGATAGCAGCCGTTTCCTCCTTAACCATTAGGGCAATCAAATAAACTGCATGCAACTACTCATATGTAGATGTTGTACCTAATCAAGCAAAGCCTATTATCCCTTGTTGCAAATGCGGCAAAAAATTAATTTTTGATTGTCAGTTGTTACATGGACAGTAAAATCCGACCATCAATTTGGAACAATTTAAAATTACTTATGCAATGGCAAACTGAATATTGTTTGCCAAGCATATTATGGAATCATATTCGAACCAAATGTGGTTACTTTGGGTGGGCAACAATTTTCAACCATTTTTCATTCAGCTTTCTGAATCTGACCTGATTTTGTATGAGATGTGAAGAAACATATGATAATCGTATCCGAAAATCCTTCATAAATTTTAACCAAAACGGTGGAAATATGTTCACGAATATGATCTGAAACAGACTGTGAAGAGCAGTCAAATGTTCCTTACAAACGATTGAAATTCACTTTCCGTGTCCTTATATAATGAAATGGTATGAATAAATTTCTTCGGTATTCCTTGCGATATTAAACTATTTTTGAACAATTGCGTGGTGGCAGCGGCGCACCCACGCAATCGTTGGAAAAGGTATTATGTGGCAGACAGTATATCTGAGTTAGGGTTCTGTTGGCCTCGTTCTGGGGAACGAGAGCTGGGTTATTGGTTTGTTGGCCTCGTTCGGGGTGAACGAGAGCTGGGTTATTTGGGATGGAGGAATGTGGACTATTAAAGTTCATTTTGATTGTCGTTGGGCGGAAGTAGTACCAGTTTCGCGATTGGTCTGCTAATTTGTCCCTTAATTGTAATGACGTCAACAACACGTACACGGTTATCGGAACCTGGATGTGTGTTGACGACTCTCCCCATTTTCCACTCGTTCGGTTGTAGGTTATCCTCCTTGATGACGACTAGGTCCCCGGGTTTTAAGTTGGATTGTGGATGTTTCCATTTATACCTTTTCTGGATCTCGATGAGATATTCCGATTTCCATCTTTTGCAAAAGGTCTGATGAAGGGCTTTCATCTTTTGCCATCGGTTTACAATGGAGGCAGGGTTTTCACTACAGTCGAGTTCAGGTGGAGCTAAAAGATGCCCACCTACGAGAAAATGGCCTGGAGTAAGCGGCTCCAGGTCGGAAGGGTCGTTGGATGAGGGACTTAGAGGTCTCGAGTTGAGGCAGGCCTCAATTCGACATAAGAGGGTTGTAAACTCTTCGAGAGTATATTTATGATCGGACGCGATCTTTTTAAAGTGGGTCTTAAAACTTTTTACCCCCGCTTCCCACAAACCTCCCATATGAGGAGCGCTTGGCGGTATAAAATGCCATTCTATAATGTGATGGCTATATTTAGTCAACGTTCCGTCCCTTGCTTCACGCAGAAATGCTTTAAACTCGGATCGTAAAGATCGAGAAGCTCCGACAAAGTTAGTACCATTGTCGGAGTAAAAGTTTTTCGGACAGCCTCGTCTGGATACGAATCTGGCGAAGGCAGCTAGGAAGGACCCGGTACTAAGATCGTTTGTCGCTTCTAGATGGATGGCTTTCATCGAAAAGCAGACAAACAGGCAAACGTATCCTTTCGAAATTCGACATCCCCTCCCTCGGTAGGATTTTATATCGAATGGTCCCGCGAAATCTACCCCAGTGTTAGTGAAGGCCCTAGTAAAGGTGGTGCGCTCTTTCGGAAGGATCCCCATAAGTTGCGTTTGCGTCCGCTTCCTGTAAATAGTGCAGACTTTACAGTTGTGGATGACCGACCTTATCATGACTTTAACGCGTGGGATCCAGTACTGAGTGCGGATATGACGTAGCATCAGCTGGTTCCCTCCATGCAGGGTGGTCTCATGAGATGATTGGACTATAAGTCTGGATAACCTGCAAGTATAAGGAAGAATAATGGGATGACTTTCATTATGGGACATGTCTTTCGATGCCCCAGTCCGCCCCCCAGTTCGAATGATGCCTTCTTCATCTATATATGGGTTCAGGGGTAAAATCTCACTCTTCCCATTTATTAGATTTCCTGACTTCAAGTTTGCGTACTCTTCTTGATAATGTTGCCTCTGGCATATTGTTATCAATCTTCGCGTTGTTTTTTCTATTTCGTCAGCAGCGATCGAATGAGAATCCCTTTTGAAGGAGGCTTTAGTTTTTTGGTGCGTATTCTGGAAAAACCGAAGAATATAGGATATAACCCGCAAAGCCCTTGGTAAATCGGAAAACCTATCTAGAATATCAAAGTTATTTTTCACCAAAGTTGTATGAACTTTCACCCTCTTTTCCTCCATATTCGTATTGTAATCTTCTTCTTGTGTTGGCCAATTTTCGTTGTCTTCTTGTAACCAAGAAGGTCTCTGCCACCACAAAGAATTGTTGATTAGGTCCGAAGCGTAGAGGCCTCTGCTCGCCAAATCTGCAGGATTTGACGCGGAGTCTACGTGCCGCCATACTTTGTCTCCTACTTTATCGATGATTTTAGTTATTCGATGTGCCACGAACGTTGACCACGAACATGGTGGTTTTCGGATCCATGCCAGTACTATAGTCGAATCTGTCCAAAGGGTTACTTTAATGTTTGAAAGTTGCATATTTTCTATGGCCGACTCTATAATTTCTGCAAGTAGGACTGCGCCGCAGAGTTCCAGTCGTGGCAATGATATGGTTTTGACCGGGGCTACTCTCGTTTTGGCCATCAACAGGTTGGTGAAGACTTGATCCTTTGTTTGTACCCTCAGGAAAACAGTGGCGGCATATGCTTTTTCCGAGGCATCGCTGAATCCATGTATTTCGACATTGTCCTTCAATGTGTAGTGAACCCACCGCGGTATGCGTATATCGTTGATCTTTTCGTAGTCAGTCATGAATAATTGCCACCGATGTAGAGTAGTTGCAGACACATCTTCATCCCAGCCTGTCCCTTCCAACCAAATATTTTGCATTATTATTTTGGCTACAATTACGACTGGTGCCAGCCAGCCAAGAGGGTCGAAAAGTTTTGCGATCGCAGAAAGTATTGACCTTTTTGTTACGGCATGGTTATTGTCAAAGGGTTTCGCTGTGAAGTAGAAGTAGTCGAAATGGGCGTTCCACCTGATACCGAGTGCTTTTACCATGCTGGTGTCTTCAAACTCAAGAAAATCCTCGCTTAATAGGTGTTGCTTCGGTATACCCTGTAGAATTTTCTTGCAGTTGGACGTCCATTTTCGCAATGGGAAACCTGCCGATTGCAATGCCGATGATATTTCGTCCCTTGCCTTGATTGCAATTTCGATGCAGTGTCCACCGGCGAGTACGTCATCAACGTACATGCAATTTCGCAGTATATCTGCTGCCATTGGATGCGATGTCTCCACGTCATCAGCTAGTTGGTGCAGCGTTCGAATCGCAAGATACGGAGCACAATTAACCCCAAAGGTTACCGTTTTCAATTCATAAATGTTAATTGGGTTTTTGGGGCATTTGCGAAATATGATTCGCTGATATTTTGTTTGGTCTTCATTGACCCATATTTGGCGATACATTTTCTCTATGTCGCTGTTAAATACGTATTTGAACAGCCGCCAACGTAGTATAAGAATTGTCAGGTCGGATTGAAGAATCGGACCTGGATATAAGGCATCATTTAGACTTTTGCCATTAGTGGTAGGACAAGATGCATTAAATACGACTCTGACTTTTGTCGTTGTACTTCCCTCCTTTATAACAGCATTGTGAGGTAGGAAGTAACAGTCATTTGAGTCTGGCGAAATATTGCCTATTTCTTTCATGTGCCCTAAAGTTTCATATTCGGATACAACTCTATTGTATTCCGTTTGAAGGACTGGGTTTTTCGCAAGTCGTGTCTCGTTGCGATAGAATTGAGAGCACGCACTTCTTAATGAGGGGCCTAAGTTAAACTCTTTCCTAAAGGGTAAGGAGACTACGTATTTGCCATCGTTGTTCCGAACTGTTGTGGATTTGTATAGCTCCTCGCAGTAAGTGTCATCGTTATTGATGCTCCTTTTCTTTGGAATTGCCTCTATCTCCCAAAAAGCCGCCAATTGTTTATCTAAAGTGACCTCATTGAAATATGAAACTAGGGTCTTATTTGTATCAACCGCATCTGTCCGGCCTGTCAAAATCCAGCCGAACACCGTTTCCTGTGCTATTAATGTGTTTAGCACGTCCTTCCTGATACCGCCTAGCATAATTTGGGGGTATATGTCTCCGCCCAGAATTAAGTCGACTGGCTCATTGACAAAGAATCTTTTGTCAGCCAGTACTAAGTCAGGGAATGTTTGCCTAGTCATTGCGTTTATTTGGCAAGTTGGAAGATTCCCTGTTAATTGTGGTAAAACCAGCATGATCGTATTGATCTCGATTAATGGGTCTGTTGGTGACCGCAATTGTATGTTGCACGCTTCTTTTACTTGTGCAGACATTGTATTACTGATGCCCGAAACTTGGGCATGCAGGCGTTTTGATGGCAGATTAACTCTGCGCTTTAGTTTCTCGGTAATGAATGAACATTCAGATCCCGAGTCTATTAGGGCTCTCGCCGAATAGTCAACACCATTAAGACGAATATTGACCTGAGCTGTCCCTAGTAATACCCCTTTATTTGTGTTTGCGAAACATGAGTTCACATTATTAATCGGAGCGTTTTCTCTTTCAGCATTGCGTCGTATTTGAGCTTCCCGTGAGGTAGATGCTCCGATAGTGTCAGGAGTATTTGTTGGTTTTGGCTGATTCGAAATATGAAGCAGCGTATGATGTCTTAAATGACATGTGGCACAGTTCATTTGACTGGTGCACTTTGTCACCGAATGGCCAGCAGAAAGGCAGTTTATACACCCACGGCTGCTCTTAATTTGTTCAAACCGTTTATTGGGTGTTAAACGTAAGAACTTTTCACACTTTTAAATTCGATGTGCAGGACTTTTGCACATCTTACACGTAGGTTTGGCTGCTGTTGCACTTGCCTGGTAGGACCCTAATCGTTTCGACGATGTATCTGCCGAGGAACGAGAAGCATGTGGCTTAGAGGGTTTTGAAATCGTATCCCCTCTTATATCTACCACAGTTTCCAACGTTTGGAATCTGCTGGATAAGAATTTATCCATATCTGCCCATTTTGAAATTTCTGTTTTATTTTCTTTGGTTTGTTCCCATAGAGCCAGTGTGGTTTCTGGCAGTTTTGTGGAGCACAAATATGTTAGAATTGCATCCCAGTTTGATATATCAATATTGTGACATTGAAGCGCTGAGATACAATTGTTTATTTCACGTTGCAGTTTTTTAATGGAGCTACCGCATTCGCTCTCAACTGCTTTTAAACTGAAAAGAATTTTTAATTGGGCATTGACCAAGATACGTTTGTTTTCGTATCGTACGTTTGTTTCCCCTCTTATATCTACCACAGTTTCCAACGTTTGGAATCTGCTGGATAAGAATTTATCCATATCTGCCCATTTTGAAATTTCTGTTTTATTTTCTATGGTTTGTTCCCATTGAGCCAGTGTGGTTTCTGGCAGTTTTGTGGAGCACAAATATGTTAGAATTGCATCCCAGTTTGATATGTCAATCTTGTGACATTGAAGCGCTGAGATACAATTGTTTAATTCACGTTGCAGTTTTTTAATGGAGCTACCGCATTCGCTCTCAACTGCTTTTAAACTGAAAAGAATTTTTAATTGGGCATTGACCAAGATACGTTTGTTTTCGTATCGGTCACATAAATTTTTCCACGCTGTATCGAAACCGTCTGTTGTTAAGGAACACCGTTCCACTATCTCTTTGGCCTCCCCTTGAGTTTTTTGCCTTAAATAGTATAGTTTTTGCACTGCATGGAGTTTACTATTATTAATATATATGGCAGTGAACATGTCCCTAAAAGACGGCCATGAAATATAGTCACCTTTGAAAATATCCGTATCACATGCTGGCAGGCGCACATGATATTCCATATTATCTGAGACATCTACTTTCTTATCTTTCTTTTCAAAATTTTCCAAAAGCTCAGCTATTGCCGCCTGACACTTTAGGAAGCTGAAATAGCACATTTTATGCTTCTTCTTGATAGCCGATAAGTCCTTTGAATCAAGCTCTGATAAACCTAAGAGCTTTTCGTATGTCACCTTCGTAGCTTCCCACAGAGTTTTTAACTCATCCCTTTGGTATATTAGGGAGTGTTTACTGTGTTGTGAAGGTGACATGTCGTTGAAGTCATTTTCATACTCCGTCACTGCATCTGCTTGGCGTGTATAGGTCTCCATTGTGGATAAAAATAAAAACCCAAAAGTTTATACAGAAATTGCCTTTGCAGAGAGTAGTGAGTGAAAATGTCGCCAAAGGACAGACCTGGAAGTGATAATGTAACAAGTGAAAGGATTTGGTGTATGCGTATGTATGCACAAATTTACCAATTGATTGTGTAAGCCGATAAGTTATGGCTAACGTGAAAAGGACTGTACAAAGGCTTATGTGCCAAGTGGGATAAGTACAATTTCGTGGTGGCAACGGCGCGCACCCACGTAAATGTTAAGGAATGTGCTAATGCAGCTGTGTTAACAAATTGTGTAAGCCAATAAGTAATGGCTAGTGAAAAAATTGTGTCAGTGAAGATAAAAATATATGAACGCTTGTTATGGACTTTTGGTAATTTAACCAAGGACTGTGAACTTTTGTATCACAAAATTAGATCAGTAAAAACTGATTTGTGTATTGCCGCAAATGAGAATAATAATTCTTCAATATTTCAAATAATTGTGCAAGGAATAAGGCTATTGGCCACCCAAACAACAACTACAATATGTGTGTATGAAACTAAGTGCACTTTGTGATAAAGCAACAAACTAAATTGCAAACGTACTGCCGGTGTAAATAGGCGCAAGTGATTTTTATGTGGAAAAATTTTTTTAATTCAATGTGCGCGCAAATTAGATTAATTTCTTTGTTTAAATAACCTTAACAGATCAAAATTTATTTCGGTGAATATTTTGAAAATGAAAATCTTGCAAAAGCGAAATTAGAAAGGTGGCGCTAAGCGGTGTTGAGGTTATGTTAACCTTTTAGAGCAGTGTTGTGCTACCTTGAGCTGTGTCCGGAAAATCTTACCGCTGGTGGGGGATTATTCCGGATAGTCACAAGGCGTGATGCACAAACTTTAAAAAACTGCGTTAAGCGCTTTTTTTCTACTTTGCACAGATAAGATCTCACTTCACAACAAAATCACTTGCACGGTTTTTAGTAATGGGAAACACTTTCCACAGATTTATAATTTTATTTTTGAAATTTTTATTAACAAGTGAAAAGGAAAACCCTACCTAGCACGGTATGTTTATAAAACCACGTACCTTCGTTATATTGATTATCCGGAGTACTGATTCAAATTTTTTGATGTTGTCGTTTCCAATATGAACTTGCTGGTATCACCAAGAGAGTTGTTGTGTGCAAATTGCTGATAAGTGGCTAACAAATGCGTGCTTCTTGACTTTATCACCACTGTTTTCTATGCTTCCTTGACTTAATGCTGAAGTTTCGCTTTGATTATATCACGATTTTACTGCTTCTTCGATGTTCTCTAAAGGAGTGGAGTGGACTGTATTGTAAATATGTGATTCTCTTATTTTCGGCGACGCAGGACCATGAACAAATGCGTGGTGGCAACGGCGCGCACCCACGTATTTGTTAAAGATTAGGTTAAGGCGAAAAAAAGGAAGAAAATAAAAACACCAAAATGGTTTCGTATTAGTACAAGGGAATTCACAGTGTTTTTTATTCAATATGTATAAATACAACAAGTGTTAAGGAAATTTATTAACAGATGTTCTGAAAATGAAAATGTTAAAGATATTTTCGGAAATTATTTTATGAATTTGACAACTTACGTGAACGGGCGATTACGTGTTCCTTTGCTGGCTGCTGGATCAAAAGAGGACGAGCCTCTTCGCGACATGAGCCGATGAACCCGAGATACAGCTCCTTCGTTGGGTTTCCCGGCAACAAAGTTGCTATACCGCGGGCTCACAGCGGTAAAACTCTAAGATACATGCGTACTACCACTCACACATGCCTGTGTGTATTAGTAATCACAAGCATATGTGGGTGGTAGTAAACGAAGAAAATTATGTTACGAGGGGGGGGAGATATATTTAGGCCTGTGGCCTAAACATACACTAAAACATTTGGAAGGAAAATGGAAATGCACAAAAACATAAAATTATGCCGGTCAACCAACCCTTTGCGCATCCAATGCACTCAGCCACAAATACAACATACATAATAATTTGGATAAACAAAGATCAGCAGTAAAAGTCGCCAAACTAAGCGCTGCTACTAATTGGGACTTTTCTCTACATACTTACGTACAAGCATACGACACACCAACGCACGCGCTAAGCAGAAGCCGAAAGCATCAAACGAGGCCAACGCACCATCAAAACCAAGTGACAGCGAACATACGCATAAACACAAACGATCGAATTCGATAGGTAAAGCAGACTGGAAAACACGGCAGGCATACAACAAGCGTGCGTACGAGATTTGGCACATTGTTCGCTATGTATATTAGGGCTCCCAAAAATTGGGATATGAAATGCCGGGATAGCGGATCGCCATACATGATCGAAAATATGCATATATGTATATATACCGATGTACCACCATATGTATGATAATGGAAAGAGGGAAAACGCATGTTAGCATGTAAGCGTATGTATGTACCAATAGAATACAGCGAAAGTAGCGTTAACTAGAATTCGACTTTTGCATTTCCACCTTTTATAATTGTTATTGTAAAATTACTGACTGCCTGCGTGCAGTCCTACATAATTTTATAACTGAGGAATTATTACAATGAATTGTTTTTAGGAAATAACTGTCCACCGGCGTACAAAATCGTATATAAGGGCGGCAAATTAACTTGTAAGATCAGAAGCTAGGAGATAGGCATACGAGTCAGTGGGCTTCTACCACTGACCAACACGACCTGAAGGGTTCTACTTCATTTCGTGAATTATTTTATATTCAGTAGGAGGTTTCTACTCCAACTGACGGAGAGCTAGCAGAGGGGTTCTACCTCAGCTACTCTTATTTAGACAGGGACAAAGAATAGGAGTAGCTCTTAAGGATATCGATCCCTTTTTAAATAAACTTTATAACGTTTTCAGAACTCCTTTGTCTATTTATTTTCATCGGAATAGGTTCCCCCACCAAATATAGGAACCCTGGACGGACTGGGCATACCTCAGCAGGAATTAGTCCGTCACAGTGTTTGTATGACATGGGTATAAAATGGAAGGTATTAAAGAGTATTTTAAAAGGGAGTGGGCCATAGTTCTATAGGTGGACTCCTTTTCGAGATATCGCCATAAAGGTGGACCGTGGGGACTCTAGAATGTGTGTTAAGGTGGTAATGAGTATTTTAAAAGGGAGTGGGCCTTAGCTCTGTAGGTGGACGCCTTTTCGAGATATCGCCATAAAGGTGAACCAGGCCTGACTCTATAATGTGTTTTTACGATATAGGTATATATTAAAGTTATTAATGAGGGTTTTAAAAGGGAGTGGCCCTCAGTTGTATATGTGAAGGTTTTTTCGAGATATCGACCAAAATGTGGACCAGAGTGGCCCAGAACATCATCTGCCGGGTATCGCGAATTTATTTATATATGCAGCACCACGAACAGTATTCCTGCCATGATTCCAATGGCTTTTGATTTCGCCCTGCAGAACTTTTTCTACTTAATATGACACCTGCTACACCCATTTTACAAAGTTTTTTCTAAAGTTATATTTTGCGTCAAAAAACCAATCCAATCACCATGTTTCATCCCTTTTTTCGTATTTGGTATAGAATTATGGCAGTTTTTTAATTTTTCGAAATTTTCGATATCGGAAAAGTGGGCGTGGTCTTAGTCGGATTTCGCCCATTTTTAATACCAAGATAAAGTGAGTTCAGATAAGTACGTTAACTAAGTTTAGTAAAGATATATCGATTTTTGCTCAACTTATCGTGTTAACGGCCGAGCGGAAGGACGGACGGTCGACTGTCTATAAAAAATGGGCGTGGCTTCAACCGATTTCGCCCATTTTCACAGAAAACAGTTATCGTCATAGAATCTATGCCCCTACCAAATTTCACAATTTTTGTTCGACTTATGGCATTAAAAGTATTCTAGACAAATTAAATGAAAAAGGGCGGATCCACGCCCATTTTGAAATTTTCTTTTATTTTTGTATTTTGTTGCACCATATCATTACTGGAGTTGAATGTTGACATTTATTATATACTGTAAAGATATTCAATTATTGTTAAAATTTGACTTTAATAATTTTTTTTAAAGTTGGCGTGTTCTTCATCCGATTTTGCTACTTTTTATTTAGCACACATACAGTAATAGGAGTAACGTGCTTGCCAAACTTCATCATGATATCTTCAACGTCTGCCAAATTGCAGCTTGGAAAACTTTTAAATTACCTTCGTGGGCGGTGTCACGCCAATTGTCCAAAATTTTACTAATTTTCTATTCTGCGTCATAAGGTCAACCCACCTAACAAGTTTTATAGCTTTATCTGCCTTTGGTAATGAATTATCGCACTTTTTTGGTTTTTCGAAATTTTCGATATCGAAAAAGTGGGCGTGGTTATAGTCCGATTTCGTTCGTTTTAAACAGCTATCTGATATGAGTGCCCAGGAACCTACATACCGAATTTCATCAAGATACCTTAAAATTTACTCAAGTTATCGTGTTTACGGACAGACGGACGGACGAACATGGCTAAATGAATTTCTTGTTTCTCCCCTATCATTTTAATATATAGAAGTCTATATCTATCTCGATTAGTTTATGCCGTTGCGGATTACCGTTATGCGAACAAAATTAATATACTCTTTGAGCTCTGCTCAGCTGATTATAAAAATATCTGAATTGCATTTTTTTGTATTAGGTATTTTCCAATGATAAAAACAATTTAGACTGTACAATGTAATCGTAGAGTTTCCACCAACGCGGAAAAAACTAGGAAGTATAAGGTCCCTAATTGGATTGAGCCTAAACTTGAAGGGGTAACCCTGCAAGAAAAATATAGTAAAAAGTACCTATGAGTCATACTAGATAGTAAGTTGTTGTGGAAGCTACATGTGGATGAGAGAACGAAGAAAGCCTCTGTGGTACTCTATGCATGCAAGAGGATGCTACGATGCACGTGGGGCCTATCGTCCACGGAAATTGTCAAACCCATATTTTACTATGGGGTTCTTGTTTGGTGGACAGCCACACAAAAGAGTACGTATACCAAAAAACTTGAGAGGGTATGCAGAGTATCTATGATTAGCGTAGCGGGAGCCTTAAAAATTACCTCAACATCAATATTGCATGCCATTTTACACATCCCGCCTGCAGACCTAAAGGCCCAAAAACATCGCGTTAGCAACTGCAACCAGGTTCCAGCTATAGGGGTGGCAGAGTTCATATTCATTTCATTTTATTCAGTCTATGATTTACATCTTACAGAATAGATATAGAAATTATAAAAAAAAAGTTAAAAATGACAATATGTATTGATAATAGCTAAAGAAAGTATATGCATAATAATAGAAAAAAGTTAAACTAAATATCTAAATGTAAATGCAAAAGTATTTGGGACTTGAAAACATCCCTCGACTGAGAGAAATCAATATTTAGCCATCTCGAAAGTTTATTGAATTCTGCTAGAGAGCGAAGAATGGGATCGAAAAGGGCATAGTTCATTCTGAAAGAGGCCACATAAAAAGGTAGGGAAAAACGAAGTAATATACTGGGCACATTGAACTTGATTTTCCCGAGCAGGTCAGGGCAGTTTACCAAACGTGCCACGAGATCAAACACGATCATAAGCCTGTGCAGGGTTCTTCTAGAGTACAGGGGTTGTAGGTTAATCAACGTACACCGAGACACATAAGAAGGCAGCAGATCCTCGATATGAAGAGATCCAAGCCCAAACCGAACAAATTTCCTTTGAACCCTTTCAACTCTAGCCGCATGACAGCTGTAAATAGGGTTCCAAATAACACTGGACCACGAATTTCAACTTTTTTTCTTTACCAGAAACGCCGTTATGAAATTCGTATGTAAAACCACCCCTGATTTCGAAAATCGAGCTCATTTTTGATTCTATGGTACCGTTTTTGAGATATTTGCAATTTACCGTTATTCGAAAAAACCAAAAAGATGGCTCCCTTTAATTACGTATATCTCACGAACGGGTCAAGCACTTGCAAATAAGTTTACAGAATCGGAAAGACGATAAAATTTGCTATAAATGCATCATACATTGTTTTTTGCTCAACCATATAGTTTTCGAGATATTAGCTCATCATTTCAGATTTTTGTTTTTTTTTATGAAAAAATATGAAAAAAATTACTTTTTGCGAGGGCAGCATTTCAAAACCACAACTTTTTTTCCAAATATTTTATATTTGCGTAAAGCTCTGTTTACTTAGAAAAAAGATAAGCTATCACCGAAGAAAATCGATGCAAAACTACGTTAGTTATAAGCGATCAAATAAAAATACCCAGGTTGCGCAATTTCAACGTATACCTCAAAACGTATGTATGGTATAAAGAAGAGTGAAATATCTAGCTATGCTCTGTTTCTATTTAGTTAAAATTTCAATTTATGAATGAAATTACCCATATTTTTAACTTTTTTTTTTTAATTTATTTATGTTTGTACTATATTCTAACAATCTTTATCTTAATTTTATTTTACTATGTAGTCGAAATAATTATGTGTTCGACATTGACGCTTATTCAGTTTAGGATCGGTTTCTCTTATGAGAAACCAGCAGTAATCACCCATCATTGCGACGTCCCAGAATCCTTGATATCGATTTTCAATTAATTTCATTTGCTGATGAAACCTTTCGCCATGTTCGTCACTTTCGTTGCCAAGATTTGCCGGAAAAAAGCTCAAATGTGAGTGCAGAAAGTGAATTTTTAACGAAATATTTACGCCTGGAAAGAAAATATTAATTAGGTAAACAAGTTATAGAATTTTGGGAAATTAATTTTAATAAGCCTTTAATATTTACCCATTTTCGCATAATTATTGATTAAGTCGTTCACTATCTGCTCGTAGTTAGGGCTTTTGTGTCTACCGAGAAAAGAAGCAACGACGTTTTCAAAGGATTCCCACGCTGCTGCCTCAACTGGTGAGAGTAGTCCTTTGAATTGATTATTGTTGATCAACTTTTTTATTTGTGGTCCGACAAAAATACCTTCCTTTATCTTGGCTTGAGAAATATCTGGAACAATTGTTTTCAAATAGTCGAATGCTTCGCCTTCTTTGTCAAAAGCCTTAACAAAGTTTTTAATGAGACCGAGCTTGATGTGTAAGGGTGGAAGTATGATTTTCTCTTTCTTGACAAGAGGGGTGTATTTCATATTATCCACACCAACGGTAAACTCGACTCTTTCCGGCCAATCCTTTCTGACGTAGTGGTCCTTACGAGCTCGGCTATCCCACTTGCAGAGGAAGCAGCAGTGCTTGGTGTAGCCACTTTGTAGACCGCATAGCATTGCAACGACTTTGAGATCAGAACATATTTTCCAATCATGCTCTTCATATTTGATAAATTTGAGTAGTTTTTGCATTTCCTCGTAGATTTCCTATGTATTTACTGCATGTGCTAGCGGGATAGAAGGCTTTTTGTTACCAATATGCAATAATACAGCCTTTAAACTCAGTTTATTGCTGTCTATGAACAATCGCCACTCTTTTGAAACATATGTTTGACCAAACTCTTTGAATAAACCAGGAATGTCGTTGCAGTAGCATATACTGTCTTTCTTGGTATAGTGTTTGGAAAATGGTTCGTGACGAGTTCTACAATATATCACCTTAACATCGGATGATAAAAATTTAAATTGTTGCATACGAGAAGTGTGGATCTCGGCCTTTTCCTTGGATAGTTCCAAATCTCTTATCCAATCATTAAGTTGTGGTTGTGATAGAACGTTTCTCTCCTTTCCCATGCGAAATTCAGTACAACTTGATTCCCCGCACTCAGATGTTACTGTTGACAATGGAACTGGATCCGCAACTGCCGTTGAATGTAGTACTGGTAATGTCACTGTAGGTACGCTGGCATAGGTTACTCTTCTTGATCTTCCAACGCCAAGTACTTTTGTTTGACAAATATAACACTCTATTGAATGGCAAGTAGGTTCTCTCCATATCATTGGTGTATCAAATTTTATTTGTTGTCCGGATTCCGACTGAATCAATTGTACTCGACACGATGTACACAAAGTGTCCGGTGTCCATGGTTTTTCAGCATTTTTAGGCTCAATGCCAAAATACTTGGAGTATAAAGTTTTGATATGATATGAGAACACTCGTCGTCGCCTTATGATAGTATATTGGCCACACATGAAACAGAACATATCTGGATCGTTATTACACTCAAATTCTCGCGTCCTTTTATTCATTTTATTTTTTTTACTAAATCACGGTTTTGAAATTTGACTTATGAACTGAACTATCTCCGGCGAGCCTTGCAGATGCTGTGAAGTTTCAAGGCGCATTATTTTTTCATAAAAAAAAACAAAAATCTGAAATGATGAGCTAATATCTCGAAAACTATATGGTTGAGCAAAAAACAATGTATGATGCATTTATAGCAAATTTTATCGTCTTTCCGATTCTGTAAACTTTGCAATTGCTTGACCCGTTCGTGAGATATACGTAATTAAAGGGAGCCATCTTTTTGGTTTTTTCGAATAACGGTAAATTGCAAATATCTCAAAAACGGTACCATAGAATCAAAAATGAACTCGATTTTCGAAATCAGGGGGTGGTTTTACATACGAATTTCATAACGGCGTTTCTGGTAAAGAAAAAAAGTTGAAATTCGTGGTCCAGTGTTATTTGGAACCCTATTTACAGCTGTCATGCGGCTAGAGTTGAAAGGGTTCAAAGGAAATTTGTTCGGTTTGGGCTTGGATCTCTTCATATCGAGGATCCGCTGCCTTCTTATGTGTCTCGGTGTACGTTGATTAACCTACAACCCCTGTACTCTAGAAGAACCCTGCACAGGCTTATGTTCGTGTTTGATCTCGTGGCACGTTTGGTAAACTGCCCTGACCTGCTCGGGAAAATCAAGTTCAATGTGCCCAGTATATTACTTCGTTTTTCCCTACCTTTTTATGTGGCCTCTTTCAGAATGAACTATGTCCTTTTCGATCCCATTCTTCGCTCTCTAGCAGAATTCAATAAACTTTCGAGATGGCTAAATATTGATTTCTCTCAGTCGAGGGATGTTTTCAAGTCCCAAATACTTTTGCATTTACATTTAGATATTTAGTTTAACTTTTTTCTATTATTATGCATATACTTTCTTTAGCTATTATCAATACATATTGTCATTTTTAACTTTTTTTTTATAATTTCTATATCTATTCTGTAAGATGTAAATCATAGACTGAATAAACTGAATATGAATATGAACTCTGCCACCCCTATAGCTGGAACCTTGTTGCAGTTGCTAACGCGATGTTTTTGGGCCTTTAGGTCTGCAGGCGGGATGTGTAAAATGGCATGCAATATTGATGTTGAGGTAATTTTTAAGGCTCCCGCTATGCTAATCATAGATACTCTGCATACCCTCTCAAGTTTTTTGGTATACGTACTCTTTTGTGTGGCTGTCCACCAAACAAGAACCCCATAGTAAAATATGGGTTTGACAATTTCCGTGGACGATAGGCCCCACGTGCATCGTAGCATCCTCTTGCATGCATAGAGTTCCACAGAGGCTTTCTTCGTTCTCTCATCCACATGTAGCTTCCACAACAACTTACTATCTAGTATAACTCATAGGTACTTTTTACTATATTTTTCTTGCAGGGTTACCCCTTCAAGTTTAGGCTCAATCCAATTAGGGACCTTATACTTCCTAGTTTTTTCCGCGTTGGTGGAAACTCTACGATTACATTTTACAGTCTAAATTGTTTTGATCATTGGAAAATACCTAATACAAAAAAATGCAATTCAGATATTTTTATAATCAGCTGAGCAGAGCTCACAGAGTATATTAATTTTGTTCGCATAACGGTAATCCGCAACGGCATAAACTAATCGAGATAGATATAGACTTCTATATATTAAAATGATAGGGGAGAAACAAGAAATTCATTTTGCCATGTTCGTCCGTCCGTCTGTCCGTAAACACGATAACTTGAGTAAATTTTAAGGTATCTTAATGAAATTCGGTATGTAGGTTCCTGGGCACTCATATCAGATAGCTGTTTAAAACGAACGAAATCGGACTATAACCACGCCCAGTTTTGCGATATCGAAAATTTCGAAAAACCGAAAAAGTGCGATAATTCATTACCAAAGGCAGATAAAGCTATGAAACTTGTTAGGTGGGTTGACATTATGACGCAGAATAGAAAAATAGAATGTCTAGAATACTTTAAATACCATAAGTCGAACAAAAATTGTGAAATTTGGTAGGGGCATAGACTAATCTAGATAGATATACACTTCTATATATTAAAATGATAGGGGAGAAACAAGAAAGTCATTTAGCCATGTTCGTCCGTCCGTCTGTCCGTAAACACGATAACTTGAGTAAATTTTAAGGTATCTTGATGAAATTCGGTATGTACGTTCCTGGGCACTCATATCAGATAGCTGTATAAAACGAACGAAATCGGACTATAACCACGCCCACTTTTTCGATATCGAAAATTTCGAAAAACCGAAAAAGTGCGATAATTCATTACCAAAGGCAGATAAAGCTATGAAACTTGTTAGGTGGGTTGACCTTATGACGCAGAATAGAAAATTAGTAAAATTTTGGACAATTGGCGTGGCACCGCCCACGAAGGTAATTTAAAAGTTTTCCAAGCTGCAATTTGGCAGACGTTGAAGATATCATGTTGAAGTTTGGCAAGCACGTTACTCCTATTACGGTATGTGTGCTAAATAAAAAGTAGCAAAATCGGATGAAGAACACAGTATATACATAAATGTCAACATTCAACTCCAGTAATGATATGGTGCAACAAAATACAAAAATAAAAGAAAATTTCAAAATGGGCGTGGATCCGCCCTTTTTCATTTAATTTGTTTAGAATACTTTTAATGCCATAAGTCGAACAAAAATTGTCAAATTTGGTAGGGGCATAGATTCTATGACGATAACTGTTTTCTGTGAAAATGGGCGAAATCGGTTGAAGCCACGCCCAGTTTATATAGACAGTCGACCGTCCGTCCTTCCGCTCGGCCGTTAACACGATAAGTTGAGCAAAAATCGATATATCTTTACTAAACTTAGTTAACGTACTTATCTGAACTCACTTTATCTTGGTATTAAAAATGGGCGAAATCCGACTAAGACCACGCCCACTTTTTCGATATCGAATATTTCGAAAAATTAAAAAACTGCCATAATTCTATACCAAATACGAAAAAAGGGATGAAACATTGTGATTGGATTGGTTTTTTGACGCACAATATAACTTTAGAAAAAACTTTGTAAAATGGGTGTGGCAGGTGTCATATTAAGTAGAAAAAGTTCTGCATGGCGAAATCAAAAGCCATTGGAATCACGGCAGGAATACTGTTCGTGGTGCTACATATATAAATAAATTCGCGATACCCGGCAGATGATGTTCTGGTCCACATTTTGGTCGATATCTCGAAAAAACCTTCACATATACAACTGAGGGCCACTCCCTTTTAAAACCCTCATTAATAACTTTAATATATACCTATATCGTAAAAACACATTATAGAGTCAGGCCTGGTTCACCTTTATGGCGATATCTCGAAAAGGCGTCCACCTACAGAGCTAAGGCCCACTCACTTTTAAAATACTCATTACCAACTTAACACACATTCTAGAGTCCCCACGGTCCACCTTTATGGCGATATCTCGAAAAGGAGTCCACCTATAGAACTATGGCCCACTCCTTTTTAAAATACTCTTTAATACCTTCAATTTTATACCCATGTCATACAAACACATTGCAGGGTTACACTAGGTTCATTTCATTTTCCCTTATTTTGTTTCCAAGGCTCTCACCTGAGTATGTAATGTTCGGTTACACCCGAACTTAGTCTTCCTTGCTTGTTTGTATTTGGAATTACAGATATGCAAGTATGATATGGATATACGCCATGATGGATCCATGGAAGGAGTTGCCTAGATAATGAAAATGTATCAGCTCTATTCAGGTGAACTTGCACCCATCCTTAGTTTTCCAATTATTATATTGGATATTCAATTATTATAAACCGGTGTTAAGCTCACGAATTCTTAGTAATAAGAATAAATTGAACACACCATTAAAACAAACAAACACAAACTATTTTTTAATTACAAGTTGATAAAAGAAAATAAAAATTTTTTTCTATTGCACCCGTATATGAACTCGCTCGGTATGTTGAAGCTGTCATTGTGATGATTTTTGATAATCATATTGAAGACATACAAATATTTGAATGGGAATATTTGAAACCGCGGGTTTGGATCGAGCTCAAGGCCTAAGAATAATTATTTTTTATTATTGTTATGATACATTTTTCCTTAAATGAAAAATTTTTTTAATTAGAATAGAAGAAAAAAAAATGTAGACTGCCAAAGCTCGTTGTATAGATTCATTTCGTGAACTACGACATCCCTTCATCGGCAATTTTCACATCGTTTCTGCAACAGATGTAGCAGCGCTGTGAAAATCAATTGGCAAGAAACAAGGATAGAAGTAGAAATTATGAAGAAAAACAAACAACCGCTGTGATAGCTGAATGGTTATAGCAGCGGCGTCTAAACGTTGCCGCTGGAGGAATTTAGCAGTTCCCGAAATGGACCTATACAACGAGATTTGGTAATTGTCTGAATTTTTCTTTTCTTCTATGCTAATTTAAAAAAATGTTTTCATTTAAGGAAAAATTTATCATAAGAATAATAACAAATAATTATTGGTACCCCTTCAGCTCGATTCGAACCCGCGATCTTATAAATCAGTTGGCCGATATAACAACAAAAATTGTTAATACATCCCAGAGCACGGGGAAAAGTGTCAATAAATATGACACTATGGCATTACTTCCATGAAACAAGTCCAGTTTTAACATCATTTCTGCAACAGATGTCGCAACGTAGTGAAAATCAATTCGAAAGAAAGAAAGATAGAAAAAAAAGATAGAACAAACAACCGCTGTGATAGGTGAATGGTTATAGCAGCTGCGTCTAAACGTTGCCGATGAAGGAATTTAGCAGTTCCGAAATAGATCTATACAACGAGCTTTGGCAGTGGTCAAAATTTTTTCTTTCTTCTATTCTATAAAAAAAAAATAAAGAATTTATCATAATAATAATAAAAAATAATTATTGGTATGCCTTGAGCTCGATTCGAACCCGCCATCTTATAAACCATTAGGCCGATAGAACTATAAAATTTTTTATAAGTTTAATAACTATAACAAGTTCAGTCACCTTTCCCCAATAAACTCAGTAATTCTCATATATATATGTAATACTCCTTATATTGCTAATAGAAAATGTTCGCAATGTGTTTTGAATTCGAAATCAAAACAAGACAGCCTAAAAAATTTTTGTGATTGTAGCAGCATAAGTGTGACAAGGAAAAATTTAAATTTAGGTACATTCGATTGTTGAATACAAAAACAAAAACGTTTCAACAGCAATATATCGGCACTCTGATGTTTGGGAATGTACCTAGCCTTTTGTAGCAATATAGGAGTATTACATATATGTTAATTCTTCAAAATTTTAAATAAAATTGAGCACACCAAACAACATACAAGCATTTAACTATATAAACTAAGCAAGTGTTTAAATACAGGTTAATATAGAACGAGCTAAATTATTAAAGAAAATATTTTTTACGGCTGAGGGCCGTGTTCTTTATATCACTAATAAATGAGGACTGAGTTACAATTCGGAATAGTACTTAATTATATTCCTTGATCATCGCTGTCGCATTACTGCTTGGTGAATATTTTGTTCTTGCGCCGCAGCTCGAAAAATATGGCCTTGATTTGAGATATCTGGCGTCCAGACATGCAGTCAGAAATTTTGGCGAATGCGCGTGTAAGAATTGCATTATTTGTATCTGGACACTTTGAATCAACGTGGGAGAATGAATTTCTGTGTTTTTGAATGTTTGTTATGCTAACTTCTCCCTCCCTAAAAACGCTTGTCCCCGAGCGTCTGACAAATTTAAAACGCTCTTGTTGAGTGAACTTCTGACATAGCCTCTTCGTCTTAATTGGCCTGTCCAATTGTTTCCGATGGCTGTTTTAACGGATTATTTATTTTGTGTCTTTTATAGCAATATTTGCCAAAACTAACCATCAGGACATGATTACTATAAGGGTAAGTCCTGACGAAAATCGGTTTATTACCCTTTCCGTTTGGGGTGACTGGATTTCGATGGTATTATTTATGTGTATCCCACTGAGCGTTTCCAATGACAGAAGTTTAGTCAGGCTTTCTTCTATTGGATTTCGTTGTGCTATTACTGGCATTATCCTTAAAGGGAGTGCTTCGAAATTCTTGGATGTTCTTCCATTGATTACAATGGTCTCATTTTTTAAATTTACAATGTAGGTCTCATTAATGTATCTCACTGCGTGGTTTTTGGTAATATTGCCTTTGTAGTTGCGCAACAAGCTAGTCCTTTGGGATGTAGTGGCAGTTGATGAAGTAACACGAAGAATTGAGGCTTTTTATTAACTTAGGTATACAAGAATCATTACTAGAACGTCTTACCGAACTTCTGAAACCACATCTGATTCTTTGTTCAGAAAGCTGTTCTACATATGAAATAACAAACCAAAAGTTACAGATATCAACATATAAACCTTTACGGTGTAATTCACATAGCAGGCATACAGGGGGTGTTTTAATATATATACATGACTCAATAGAGTATAAAATAATTTACAATAATACTATTAACAAAAATATTTGATGCATAATAATAAAAATCAAAAATATCTTTCCCAGTACCAAATAGGATTGGTTTATCACTCGCCTAGTGCGAGTGATGCTGACTGTCTTACACACGACAAGGTCATCTTCATTGGGGATTACAACATAAATCTTAATAGAAGCATGACACATAGCAAGCAGTTAGTTGACCTATTTAGGTCTTTTACTATGGTACAAAAAATAGATTTTTATACCCGAAAGACCGATAATACCGAAACAATGATAGATCTGCTGTTGTTGTTGTTGTTGTTGTTGTAGCAATGCTCGCCCCACCTAATAGCAGCGACCGATCACAAATTGTCATCAATATCCTCTAACGGGAGTCTAAGGAAACTTGCCGTTTCAACAGGGGTGGACCATAAGGAAAGGGGTGTTAGAGGCGTTGGTTCCACATTACAATTAAAGAGATGGTTGGTGTCATGTGGGGACACATTGCAAGCAGGGCATACATTTTGTATGTCGGGGTTGATTCTGGATAGGTAAGAGTTTAACCTGTTACATTATCCAGAACGAAGTTGAGCAAGAGTGACACGCGTTTCCCTGGGGAGTATGCGTTCCTCTTCTGCGAGTTCTGGATATTTTTCTTCAAGTACTGGATTCACCGGGCAATTCCCGACATAAAGGTCCGACGCCTGTCTATGGAGTTCACCAAGGACCTGCTTGTGTTTTTCCGCTTCATACGGCTGGGTTCTCAGGTGCCGTATTTCCTCAAAATGCTTACGGAGATGACTCCTTAGGCCCCTAGGCGGTGCTGGTTCGTCAATCAGATGTCTGTTGGGATGCCCAGGTTTCTGGGTATTCAACAGAAACTGTTTGGTCAGCATCTCATTTCTCTCCCTGATGGGGAGTATTCTCGCCTCATTATGCAGATGGTGTTCTGGGGACATAAGAAGACAGCCCGTGGCGATTCTGAGAGCAGTATTTTGGCAGGCCTGTAGTTTCTTCCAGTAGGTGGTTTTTAGGCTTGGCGACCATATGGGTGACGCGTAGCACGTAATCGGCTGGCTAATTGCTTTGTATGTGGTCAAGAGCGTTTCTTTATCTTTTCCCCAGGTACTGCCAGCAAGGGATTTGAGGATTTTATTACGGCTCTGAATTCTTGGAACAATTGCGGTTGCGTGCGCACCAAAATGTAGATCCTGATCAAACGTCACACCCAAGATTTTGGGGTGTAGGACAGTCGGTAGCGTAGTGCCATCGACGTGGATGTTCAATATGGTCGACATTTGGGGTGTCCATGTTGTAAATAAGGTCGCGGAAGATTTAGTCGGTGACAATGCCAGGTTTCGCGAGGCGAAAAAACTGGAGAGATCAGGGAGATAGCCGTTTATTTTATTGCATAGCTCATCGATCTTTGGGCCTGGGCCTGTGGCCATTATTGTGCAGTCATCGGCGTAGGAAACGATTGTGACTCCTTCCGGTGGTGAAGGTAGCTTAGATATGTAGAAATTAAACAAAAGCGGGGATAGGACACCACCCTGTGGCACCCCTTGTTTAATTATCCTTTGTTTTCATGTTTCGTTTCTGAATTGCACCGATGCCTGCCGACCACCCAGATAATTTGCGGTCCACCTTTTAAGACATGGGGGAAGGGTAGACCCTTCCAGGTCTTGCAGTAACGAGCCATGGTTGACCGTATCAAAAGCTTTTGATAGGTCTAACGCTACGAGTACTGTTCTATGGTGGGGATATTGATTCAAACCGCAATTTATCTGGGTGCTAATGACATTTATCGCGGAGGTAGTGCTATGGAGTTTTCTGAAGCCATGCTGATGAGGGGCTAGCTGCAAATGTGCTTGGAAATAAGGGAGCAAAATGGCTTCAAGCGTCTTTGCCACTGGCGATAGGAGAGATATCGGACGATATGACTCACCTACGTTAGCTGGTTTCCCAGGCTTTAGTAGCGGGACCACCTTGGCCATTTTCCATTTCTCGGTAGGTTTTTAAGCATCGGCATGGCTATGCCGTCTGGGCCCACTGCTTTGGATGGTTTAGCGCGACCAATGGCGTCCTCAACCTCTCTAGCGGTGATGGTAATTGGTGACGCGCTGAGTTTGTGTTTATGTGCGTTTCTATTGGCTCTCCGTCTATCTTTGTCGACCGTAGGATGCATTATATATTGTCGGCAGAAAGCGCTCGCGCATTTTTTCGCATCCGACAGCACCTTTTCGCCAAAGGCGATGGAAACTTTGTCTTTGTGCTTAGTCGGATTCGATAGGGACTTTACGGTGGACCAAAGTTTACCTACACCGGTAGAGAGGTTACAACCTCTTAGGTGCTCTTCCCATTTCGCCCGCTTGTGTTCGTCCACAAGCAATCTGATGCGTTGGTTTATATCCCTTATTTGGGGGTCGCCTGGATCAAGCTGTCTTATAAGGTCGCGTTCCCTCGCTAAGCTCGCGGCCTCCGCCGGGAAGTGGGGCCGGATTTCGGGAATTCTCCCGGCGGGAATGAAATGTGCCGAGGCGGATTCAATGACCTTACGGAAGGCACGCTCCCCTTGGCGGGCATCAGTCGGGATAGGGAGGGCAGCAAAGCTGCTGTCTGTTGCAGATTTATATTCTTCCCACCTTCCTTTTTTGAAGTTTATGAAAGTGCGTTTTTCGGTGACGATGAAGTCGGCGGTACGCTCGAACGAAATAAGTATGGGCAGGTGGTCGGATGCCAATGTTACCATCGGCTGCCAGTTGACGCAGTTTACGAGTTCTGCGCTCACGATTGAGATATCTGGCGAGCTATGACAGCTTCCTACCATACGTGTGGGGGCGTCTCCGTTTATTGTGCAGAACGTCGTTTCGTCTATTTGATCCGCCAACATCTCACCCCTACTGTCCGCCCGCAAGTTTGAATGCCATAGGTCGTGATGGGCATTGAAATCGCCTAAGATAATGCGATTGTTGCCAGTGAGTAAGGCCTCGATATTAGGGCGGTATCCACTGGGGCAACAGGTGACAGGAGGGATGTAGATGTTGATGATTTCTAGATTTGCATCGCCTGACCGGACAGATAGGGCTTGACGTTCTAAGACATTGTCACTGCGGTCGATGCCAGGATCAAATATATGATATTGCACAGAGTGGTGTATAATAAACGCGAGGCCGCCCCCATTTCCGCTCTCGCGGTCTTTCCTGTGGACATTATAACCAGAGCAGGTCTGCAATGCAGATCTTGCTGTGAGTTTAGTCTCTTGAATCGCAGCAATGCGGATGTTGTGCCGCTTCATGAAATCGACTATCTCCGTAATCTTCCCAGTTAGTCCATTACAGTTGAACTGCAGAATTCTGAAGTGCATGAGGGGTGACGCCGCCACTCTAGGGGTAAGTGAGGGGTGACTACGCCTAGGTTGTGGAAGGCCAGGACGCAATTGCTGTTGTGGCCTTGGGACTGGGCGCCCTTGCGCAAGCATTGGGGTACCCGGATGATTTGGGTTTGCGACCTGGAAACATGGCGCGATGAAACCCGTTGAGGGATTGTCGTCGCGGAGACCAGAACATCTAGGAAAGTGGCACCACCCAATGCAGGAGCTGCATTGAGCGAATGTCGCAAACCTATATATTCTGTGCTGGCAGACGGTGCAAACGGAGGCAGGGACTAAGAGTCTGTTTCCCTGACCTGCACGATTGCTGCCAGAAAAGAGGGGCGGAGAAGAAGACGGGGGCAGGGGCTGATGCTCAGCATTGCTACCAGCTCTACTACGAAGGTAGTAGTTATGAGTGGTATCAGCTGTTTGAGTTGTTGGCGCCGTGGGGCGCGAGCAGCAGCGGGTGCTTGTTGTGGCTTGCTGAGCAGCGAAGCTGCTGGAAGGTAGTGGGGATACGCTTAGGCGTAGACTACGGGACGCCCTTGGGCGTGAGCAGCAAGGAGCCACAAAAGATTTATAAAAGTTACGTGGACGTCGGATTTTGGGATCAAGCCCAGAACAACCTGTCCGATGCAACCATCCCTTGCACGAGACACACTGAACAGAGTATGACCGTCCTAAAAAGATTCTTTTCTGGCAAATGCAGCAAAACCATTTCTCAGGACCGGGGTCAGGAGACGGACACGGATTGGGTTCGATACCTTCCCGGAATAAGAGAATATGTAGCGGTCCTGCTGCAAGGAGCTGCTGGGAGGATGACAATTTGTGGGAGGGACGAAACAAATTAAATGGGGTCACACTGAAATGACAGTCCTTGGTCGGGAAAAATCCCGAGTCGCTCCGGTACATAGAACCGACTGCCTTGGGAACAGTGAATCCATCTCATGTGAAAAATTGGAAGAGCATCAGATTTCTGATCACGAAACCATACAGTTCTAAATCAAGTTAGATAGAGAATTTCAAATGAGAGCTAAAAAAATTTATAACTTCTTGGGAATATTATGCATGTGATAGTTTTCAAACACTTAGGACAGGTTAACTACTCTGGATTTGAGAATCTCAGTGTCGAAAACAAGGTCTCATTCCTAAACAATACATTTTCGAATGCAATGACTACATTAACATACTCTAAAGAAATCACTGTGAAACTTATGAACAAGTGGTATGACTCTGAACTAGGGAATCTGCACAAATATAAATTCAATCTATACAAAATATCTCAAAGAACAGGTGAATGGAATGAATACAACCTTACAAAACGCAGGTATAAACATCTTATAAAAATTAAAAAGGCCAAGTATATGGAACAAAGAAGCACACATAATGTTGGGGATAGTAAGGCAATGTGGAAGCATTTGAAGAAAAGTATATTTATGTCCAAATAAAATAATGGAATAAATAAAATATTGATAAACGACCAACTATATACTCAGGAGAATGAAATAGCCGGGTCGCTCAATAACTATTTCATTGACAGTATAGTCGAAGTCAGCTCGAATATTCCAGTTAATAACAATAACGTAGCTTTTCCGGCAGTTCAAAATAGCACACTTACTTTAAAATTTCAGAAGGTATTTGCAAGCGATATACTAGAAATAGTTAGTAAATTGAAAAATAAAATTGGAGGAAAAAAAACTTATAACTGAAGGAGTCATAAGGGATTCTATAACATACACGGAATACTGTTATACTCAAATTGTAAATGAAAGTCTAGACTACCCCTTTGATCCTAACCTATGGAAAACTTCAATTGTGGTACCAATAGAGAAAGTCAAGAATACTATACGAGCTGATGAGATAAGACCAATTAACACGTTAGCGTGTGATGAAAATATACTGGAAAATGTAGTTAAAAACCAGCTAGTGAAGTACCTAAACGATAATAAAGTTATCATACCGCAGCAATCAAGTTTTCGAAAAAAACATTCTTGTGAAAGTGCCTTGAATCTTGTTTTAGCTAACTGGAAAGAAGATCTGAGCAGAAATAAACATATAATAGCTGTTTTCCTAGACTTAAAACGTGCTTTTGAGACTATCGATCAAAATTTATTGCTAAAAGACTTTATAGAATATGTGTTAATGAAACGGAGTTAAAATGGTTCCACGACTTTATCATGAAGAGAAGTCAAAGAACTGTAATTGGATCATCTCTGTCAGAAAAAAGAGAGGTGCCTTTTGGTCTTCCGCAAGGGTCTGTCCTGGCACCTATACTGTTTAATATTTATATTAATGATATAATCAATTCTCTAAAGTACTGTGATATTAAACTCTTTGCTGATGATACATTGTTGATGCTTAGTGGAGATAATATCACTGAAATATATAGAAAATTACAAGAAGACTTAAAAAAAGGTATATGATTGGTTATGCTCGAATGGATTGAAACTGAATATAAGCAAAACAAAATTTATGGTTATATCAAGAAGGAATTTTCAAAACAATGAATTACCACTTCTAAATATAAACAGCGAAGCAATTGACAAAGTCAGTAGTTTCAAGTATTTAGGAATCAAAATCGATGATAAACTCAACTTTAGTGAGCACATCGATTACACGGTTGGGAAAATAGCCAAAAAGATATATTTCATGCAAAGAACCTGCAACTATTTAAGTAGACGGTACAAGGTAATGGTTTACAGATCGATAATCGAACCTCACTTCATATATTGTCCAACATTATTCTTCATTATGAGAGATAGCCAAATTTACAAACTGCAAAAGCAACAGAACCGAGCTATGCGATTTATTTTTAGGAAACGCTATGACACACCTATCAGAGATATGCTCGTCGCTCTAAATTGGCTAATGATTAAACAGATAATCTTTTATCATACGATGGAGTTTATTAGAAACATAATAGAAGGCAACTTGCCTGATTATTTGAAAAGTAACATAAAATATGTAAGACATATTCATTCCGTAAATACAAGAAGAAGGAAAGATTTTAATTTACCAGCTTATAGAACAGAAGCAGACAAATGTAATTTGTATTATAAAAGACTAAAATTCTACAATGAATTATCAAATGAAGTAAAATCTAATAACATAAGGGAATTTAAACACAAATTGTACAATTACTGTAGAACACTGCCATTTTAGTGCAAGGTGGGCAAACTTTCGAATCACCAATAGCATTGCATACATCCCGAGTACTCTACACTGGCACTAGTAAACAAAAAGTAGCCGCAGCGCATACTGTAACGCATCACTCAACCTAATAAGTGCATCGCTGTTCAGATGTTGCCTTCGCACTTTAAATACGTTAACAACGTCAGATGCAACTGGTACAATCCTTGCGTTGGTGTCATTCGTCTGATACCTATCTCTCACTAAATTCTGGCAGTCAATAGACTCATATAAATAACTTATTTTGGATTATTTATTAATAACTCTATATAGATATAAGCTAGGCTTAGTATAAGCTGTATGAATAAATAAATAAATTAAATCTATTAATTCATTTTGTTTACAGATGCTTATTTTCTTATATTTTCTACAATTATTTGTTATGCCGAATATACGGTCTTTATTTTTTAGAACATTATTATACTTTAGAACAATTATAACGTTATTCCTTATAACAGCTTTTATTATTAAGTTTTCGTATATATCCATGGTGGTTAATGGTATTTTAACAATGTATAAAATTTATGAAATATTTCTGAGTACACTTACTTCACCTAGTTCTAATGCCTCTTCGGCAGTATTAAATGTCATATGTTCTTTATTCATTTCTCCTATAGCTAAACCAATTTCCAATTTATTTAATATTACTTACAATTCCAATTCTTGCCCATTGTATGGCATACTTACAATTTCTTCTTTGATAAATCTTAGCTTAATTAAGAGGCTTACCGCTACCTCATTGTTATAAAATTTTTTTTTATAACATTCAACAAAAAAAAAAAAAAAAACAAAAAAATAAACGTAAGGCGCGATAACCTCCAAAGAGATCTAAGACCGAGCTTCTCTTCCAATTTGCGTCGTGCTCCTCTTTATTTTCCCTAAAAATTGGCCGGACGGGACCCACATGTTTGATGAGTTTTCACTGTGAGCTTTTCATGGCAGAAATACACTCGGAGCGCTTGCCAAACACTGCCGAGGGGCGACCCCGCTTAGAAAAATTTTCTTCAAATTGAAAAACCTGATTTCTAAAATTTTGATGTTGCTTTGCCCGGGGTGTGAACCCAGGGCATAAGGTGTGGTAGGCGGAGCACGCAACCATCACACCACGGTGGCCGCTCGTAACATTCAACAAACTGTTAGTAATTTCAGTGATTTCATTTACTTGGTGTTTCAATACATTATTTATAATAATTTGTTTATTATTGTTTATAATCAGTTTCCCCAAGTTATAGTTTATAATATTGCGACGAATACTAGCAATACTAAGGGGTACTATCATCTCTAAGCCGATACTAAGCAGTGACTCGTATGCACATCAACAAATCAATCATTATGTCTACCCATATATCCACACGAGCAGCGGAGAAGAGAAGCACAAACACATGCATATATCTTATCTGAGATGCGCACAAAAGAAGGCAGTAAGTTGTGCAAGTATCACTCACATATGCACGCGTATATGAGAAGCTATACACGTAGTAATAGCTGGTAATTTTATAGCTGATAACTAGAATAGAAAAGCCTAGAAATATGCAACGAGGAAAGCAGACAGTATAAAAGGCAGCAACAGTACAGGCACGACAATCAGTTTTGGTTAAGCACACTATCTGTCGAGCAATAAAAGTGTTATTTTGAAAGTGGTCTAATAAAGACCATTTTGCATTATCGAATATTGGAGTTATTTATTCAACAGTTTAGTAATTCGAACGTTAGCAGAAGGTTGCAAATTAGCGGAATTGCACTAAATTCGTTACAATTGAATAAATTCCGAAGACTTCGAATACAACTTGGATATTGCAATGTGGAGTGAATTGAAGATCCAGCAACTGAAGAAGGAGTTGGAGAGCCGTGGATTGAATACAACCGGCAATAAACTCGAACTTCAGGCACGACTACGAAAGGCAATGGAATTAGAGGGAATTAACGTGGAAGAGTATGTCTTTCCTCTTGATGGCGAGGAGACAACAAAAATTGAAGAGAAAAATTAAATATCGCAGACAGTTACGAGCACAGACTTGAACATGATATTGGCTGCAATTTCTGCACAAACATCGACAGTAACATCAATTTCGTTGCAAATGTCATCTCAACTGGAAGAACAGAAGACACATATGGCATCTCAACTAGAATTCCAGGAGAACCGTATAACATCAAAGATGGAAGAACAGAAGCCATATATGGTATCCCAACTGGAATCGAAGCAGACACGCATAACATCAAAGATTGAAGCACAAGAAAAGCGTATTTCAGAAATGGCAACACAGATTACATCAAAGATGGAAACACAACTGAAAGGGCAGAGGCAGGCATAACAGTACAACTCGAAGCGCAAAAGGCGCGTATATCTTCATAACTCGAAGCGCGTACGGACGAAAAAATAACGCAGTTTGAGTAAAAAATCGAAGCCGAGGTGGATGCTTTGAGAGGTCGTATACAGGAAGTGCAATTAAATCGCCCAGCTGCCTCAGCAAGCAATACAAAGGTAAAACTCCATCTTTTAACGGCTCTGTTTCTTTCCAGGTCTTTAAGCTACAGTTTGAGAAAACCGCAGCAGTGAACAACTGGAATGCTGAAGATAAATTTGCTGCACTGTTCATGGCATTGAAAGGGCCTGCAGCTGAGATCTTACAAACCATTCCAGAGGGCGAACGGAACTGTTATAAAGCATTGATCGGCGCTCTAGAGAGACAATACGGAACCGAACATAGGAGACAGATATACCAAATGGAGTTACTGAACCGCTTCCAGAGGCCTGGTGAAACATTGCAAGAGTTTGCGTCGGATGTTGAAAGGCTGGCACATTTAGCGAATGCGGACGAAACCGTGGAATATACCAAAATGGTAAAAATCCAGAGCTTTATTAATGGAATACGGGATATCGAAACGAAACGAGCAACATACGCAAACCCGAAACCTACATTCACAGAAACGGTATCACATGCTCTGATTCAGGAAACAGCATCGCTTCTGTGTAAGCCAGCGTGCAAAGCACGCCGTGTGGAGGTGGAAAGGCCAGACTGGGTGAACACAATATTGGAGGCGCTAAAAGGATCGCAAAAGCAGAGTGAAAGAGTTATCAAATGCTTCAAATGCGGGAAGCCCGGTCACATTGCACGTCATTGCGATCTTGATCCTAGTGTTTCAACAGCTATGGTGTTCTTAATAACAAAGCTGGAGGGGATGAGCAAGAGGGAGCAAGATTTAGAGATCGAGAGCTAGACCCAGCTATTGAATGTCCTGTGATATCTGTGTCGCAAACTGGTAGAAAATCGAACAGTCTTACCGTCAGAGGGAATGTGGATGGCAAAGAACGTGTACTGAATGTAGATACGGGCGCATCTCATTGTTTAATCCGATCTTACTTGGTCAACAGGAGAGTAAAACCGTTACTTGGAGCAAGGTTGCGTACGGTCACTGGTGAGTATAACCAAGTCCAGGGAGAAGTGATATGTGAAGTCTTAATTGGAAAGGTCACAGTTCTGCACAAATTGGTTGTGGCGGAGATCGTTGATGAAGTCATATTGGAGTGGACTTCTTGGTTGACCATGACATCAAAATCGATATGCAGAGAAGGGTGATGCGTTATGAGAACCAGGATGTGCCACTTAACTTCAGTTTGGAAAAAGGGTTCAGCAGTAATCGAGTGCTGGTGAAAGAGATTAGGCAAAAACCACAAAAGTCAAAGGCATCAGATCGGGCAAGGGTTGATGGACCAATGGGCCAAAAAAATCAAAACCAAAGGTACCTGTGAGAAAAACACTGGCATTGACAAACCCTAATGGACGCACTAAAACGACTGAAAGAATTTTCCAGAAAGAATGCAAGGGTTATTTCAAGCCAGCGCGCACTACTATTGTTAAACGTCAAGACGATACTGATGATGCAAAGTCTATCCGTCAAGATCAAGGTCTGCGAAGAAGTTCTTCATTATCCAAACAACAGAGTGCGAGGGAACGATCCAGGATAATGAGTAGTAAGATGAAACGCAGGCACGATGAGAACAATAATTCGGAAGGTTTCTTGGAGGGAGATTTGGTACTGTTATACAACTCTCACCGGCAGAAAGGTGTTCCATCCAAATTTCGGTGGAGTTGGGAAGACCCGTACAATGTTGTGAAGAAGATCAGTGACACAATCTACCGCACACAAACCATTGGGAAACCACGAAGTAGAAGAGTGGTACATTTGGTGATGCTAGCGGCGTTTAGATTAGGAAATTTGTCTGATTGTGACGATCAGACTTAGGTGGAGGGCAGTGTGACGAATACTAGCAACACTATGGGGTACTATCATCTCATCAGCCGATACTAAGCAGTGACTCGTATGCACATCAACAAATCAATCATTATGTCTACCCATATGTCCATACGAGCAGCGTAGAAGAGACACACAAACACATGCATATATCTTACATGAGATGCCCACAAAAGAAGGCAATAATTTGTGCAAGTATCACTCACATATACACGCGCATATGAGAAGCTATAAACGTAGATAAAAAAAAAAAAAATAAATGTAAGGCGCGATAACCTCCGAAGAGATCTAAGGCCGAGCTTCTCTTCCAATTTGCGTCGTGCTCCTCTTGATTTTCCCTACAAATTGGCCGGACGGGACCTACATGCTTTATGCCGACTCCGAACGGCATCTGCAAGGCAGATGAGTTTTCACTGACAGCTTTTCATGGCAGAAATACACCCGGAGCGCTTGCCAAACACTGCCGAGGGGCGACCCCGCTTAGAAAAATTTTCCTCTAATTGAAAAACCTTATTTCTAAAAATTTTGATGTTGCTTTGCCCGGGAGTTGAACCCAGGGCATACGGTGTGATAGGCGGAGCACGCTACCATCACACCACGGTGGCCGCCGATAAACGTAGATATAGCTGGTAATTTTATAGCTCATAACTAACTAATAAATTCTAGAATAGAAAAGCCTAGAAATATGCAACCAGGAAACCAGACATTATAAAAGGCAGCAACAGTAGAGGCACGACAATCAGTTTTGATTAAGCACGCTATCTGTCGGGTAATAGAAGTTTTATTTTGAAAGTAGTCTAATAAAGACCATTTGCATTATCGAATATTGGAAAATATTAATTTTTTAGACTGAACACCTCCTCGCTGCCATATTTCCCTTATAGGATGAGAAATGGTACAAATGTTGAGTTATTTATTCAACAGTTTAGTGATACGAACATTAGCAGAAGGTTGCAAATAAGCGGAATTGCACTAAATTCGTTACGATATTGAGGTCATTATGTTCGGGGCTTCCCGCTACGTATTTCCAAGCGGTAGCGAGAAAATTTAGGGATCTTCGGGTTTTAGTATTTCGGATGGCTCTTAATAGCACGAGGCCCAAGCTGCAGGGAAGGGTATAAAGGATGTGATGGTGGTAAATTTTTCCTATGGGCACCGTTATATTTTCAAAAGTTTTCTGTATGTTTGGGTGTTAATAATATGGATGAAGTTTAGAGTACCATTTTTGATTTTTGAGGAGCCGTTATCTATCGTTATTAAGTGGGATGCTGAATAATCGTGGATTTGGATATCCGCATGTACCATGCAGGCAAGGAGACTGAAAAATGGGTTTATTTTCATAATGACCATGAACAATCAATTATTGCTTATATCTTAATTCGTACGCCTATGGAATATTGCTCGACTTGACTAAAATTATTGCTAGAATAAATCATACGTCTATGGCATATGCTCGATTTGACTTTATTTATTGCTAGGATAAATCGTACGCCTATGGCATTTCGCTCGATGTTCAAAATTTAAGGAGATTAATTTTATTCAACTTAAATTGTTGTATAGTAAATATTAATCATCATTATTATTATTAATTATGTTCCTTTGGTTAAATAAGATTTGCATATTCAGAACATTCCTTAAACCCTCTCCCTGTGCTTTCCTTTTTATTATACTCAGCGTGCTTTGCACACAGAGTATATTAAATTTGATTGGATAAAGGTTGGTTGTACAGGTATAAAGGAATCGAGATAGATATAGACTTCCATATATCGAAATCGCCAGTATCGAAAAAAAATTGATTGAGCCATGTCCGTCCGTCCGTCCGCTAACGCGATAACTTGAAGAAATATTGAGATATTTTCACCCAATTTGGTACACGAGCTTATCTGGATCCAAAAAAGTATGGTGTTGAAAATGAGCGGATGATAAAAACGCCCAATTTTTATATATCTAACACACATATATCGAAAACACAAAAATCCCGATTATTTGGGAAATAATACACCTTGAATGTTGAAATTTCACATGTGTGCTGATATTGAGATTCCTGATAAAAATTTAAAAAAATGTTTTTAATAGGTGTGGCACCGCCCACTTATGATAAAATCAATTTTACAAATATTATTAATCATAAATCAAAAATCGTTAAACCTATCGTAACAAAATTCGGCAGAGAGGTTTCCTTTACTATAAGGAATGGTTTGAAGAAAAATTAACGAAATCGGTTAAGAATCACACCCACTTTTATACAAAATATTTTTAAAAGGGTCGTGGACGGATAATATAAGCTATATCTTTGCAAAAAAGAGCTTTGTATCAATAGTATTTCTTTTCCGAAGTGGATTTATAACAATAAATAGGAAGAACTTCAAGTTTAAAAAAATGGGCGTGGCACCGACCCTTTTATGACTAAGCAATTTTCTAAACTTCGGGAGCCATAACTGGAAGAAAAATTAACGGACCGTAATAAAATTGGCTACACAAATTTTCCCTATAGCAGGAAATATTTCTAGAAAAAATGAACGAGATCGGTTGAAGACCACGCCCACTTTTATATAAAAGATTTTTAAAAGGGTCGTAGACGAAAATAATAAGCTATATCTTAGCGAAAAAGAGCTTTGTATCAATACAATTTTACTTTCTAAATTGAATTATTACATTAAATTGGAAAACACTTAAATTTTTGAAAATAGGTGTGGCACCACCCCTTTTATGACTAAGCAATTTTCTATGTTTCGGGAGCCATAACTCGAAGAAAAATTAACATATCGTAATGTAATTGTGTACACATATTTTCCTTATAGCAGAAAATATTTCTAGTAAAAATGGACGGGATCGGTTAAAGACCACGGCAACTTAGATTTAAAACATGTTCAAGTCGTAGACTAGAATAATAAGCTATAACTTAGCAAAACATATTTGCGAATCAATGATATTTCAATTATCAAGTTTTATTGTAAGAGGAAATGGGGAGACATTTTTTTAAACGGGCGGTGCCATGTGTTATGTAGAAAAGTAATTTATCTGAAATAAATGTACAATTGAAGCTCACGCTGAGTATATATTGTTCGGTTATTTATTTATTTATTATTTAAAGGCGACGACAAACTATGGTCGACTGCATAATATAAAAGATATATAAATATACAACTCAAAAGTTAAAATTTAAGATATATCGACATTTCAACAATGTTATATTACAAACAAAGATATATTAATGAACATTACACTTTAATTTCAGAATATAATAATAATAAGAAATAAGATCTTATACCGAGATCTTATACTGGCGGAATGCATCAGATTCCGCTCAGCATGATTTCGGAATGCAGTGGATTCCAATCTTCCTGTTGGAATGCAACAAGATTCCAATCAGCATGTTATGATAATCCGGCAGTGCTGAAAGTAATGTAATTTGGATGCGCCATCACAAGGCATAAAAAAGTAACATGACCTGTGTTGTTGGAATGCACCGGATTCCAATCAGCTCGATGCCTGACCCGTAAGATTATACTGCCGGAATGCATACGATTCCGGTCAGTGACTCATGATAAACATGTTTTTAACGTTGTTGGTATGCACCAGATTCCAATCAACACAGTACTGTCTTGTTCCTTCTTAATGATAAATGTTGATAAATGTTCCTCCATCCTTAAACGAGATAGTTCCTGCTTTTTATGGGAGAAATAAATGCCGGCAAATTAAATTAAATTAGCTTGTATCTCTTAAATTAGATAGACAAGTATTGCATTACGTATAGTGGCAAAAGTCTATTCAAGACTGATACAGCAAGTCATTGTAGTGCGCGCACCAGATAAGAAGAGGATTATTTTTAGCAAAGTTTCGTCGACAAAGGGGTAAATAAAAAGGAACAAAGTGTTTGGATACTCTAGGGGGAACCGCAAAAAACAAGCGGCTGATAAGGTCCGCAGAATCAATTTCTCCAATAATGAACTTATGGATGAACAATACCCCCAGTAATATTCTCCGATTTTCCAGAGTTGGTAAGTTAATAAGAAGAAGTCTACTTCTGTATGCAGGAAGGTGGAGACTTGAGTCCCAATTAAGGCCGCGCAATGCGAATATCAAAAATTGCTTTCGAACTGACTCAAGACGCTTTATATGCTTTTGAGAAACAGGGGACCAAACGCATGAGCCATATTCGAGTATTGGACCAACCAGCGATGTGTAAAGAACCTTAGTGAGGTACGGATCATCGAACTCTTTAGCCCATCTTTTAACAAATCCAAGTAAACCCAACGCTTTGTTGGCAATAGATGAAATATACATGTTAAAATTCAATTTCAATTTCGGACAAAAAAGGACACCTAGATCATTTCCATTAGATATTCGCTCCAAAGGCGTACAATCTATTACATAAGGTTTCAATGCTGGCTTCACTCGGTGAAATATCATATGCTTGCATTTAGAGCAATTTAAAGCTAGTAAATTTGTTGTGCACCAACATTGGAACGAGTCCAACTCGGCCTGAAGAAGATCCAAAGAACTCAAATCGGTAGGACAGTAAGTGTAGCAAAGTTTTACATCCTCCGCATACATTATAGTATGGGAATATAATATTGTCTGTAGCTAGTCATTAATAAAAAGGGTAAAGAGCAAAGGGCCTAGATGACTTCCCTGGGGTACACCGGAGGAAACTCTGAACGATTCCGACAGATTGCACTTGAATAGGACTTTTTGGGTCCGGTTAGAAAGATAGCTTTTCAGCCACATTAATAGGTGAAACGGAAAGCCCAGTAAATCAAGCTTATGAATAAGTAACTCATGGTTGACGGTATCAAATGCTTTGCTGAAGTCCGTGTAGATGACATCCGTTTGCTTGTTCGCTAAAAATCCTTCCATAACTATAGAGGTGAATACAAGCAAATTTGTAGTGGTTGACCTTTGACGAATGAAACCGTGTTGGCATGGAGATAAAAGACTAGAACACTGATATTGGAGTTGACTGGTAACAATCTGTTCAAAGACTTTGGGAAAGGCTGAAAGTTTAGCAATACCCCAATAGTTTTAACCTTTTGACCTACTACCATTTTTAATGCACCCGAACTGAGGCACGTTTACTTGTTATTATTATAATTTGTAATTTTTATTTTCATTCGTTTAATTAATTAATTTTTAGAAGAGAAAAAAAAACTTCCTTCTCCCATTTTTCTTGCTTATTTGTATCTATGTTTTTTGAAAAATTTGTTTACTTTTTTTTAATTTTTTTCTTTTTATACCTTTCATGAGAATTAAATGGTATATAAATTTTGTTACGAAGCCCAAAATTGCAAGTCCTTCAAGGAAAATAGGTACACCCACCATTAAGTATATCGAAATAATTAGGATGAAGGCAGAGTTGATTTAGCCATGTCCTTCTGTCCGTCTGTCTGTTTGTATGCAAAATTATTCCTTCAATTTTTAAGAAATCTTGATAAAATTTGGTGTGCGGGTGTATTTAGGTGTCCGATTAGATATTGGTCGGAAGCGGCCGGATCGGACCACTATAGCATATATCCTTCGTACAACCGATTTTTCAGAAAAAGATGATTTTTGTCATATCTTCCCCAATTTATCAGATTGAAGTTTCAAACTTCACCGTATGTTTTCGTATATTGCACATATTGTTGTCTGAAAAAATGGATGAAATCGGACGTATATATAGCATATATCCCCCACAACCGATTGTTCAGATAAGGAACTTTTCGTAATTACTGCCCCATTTTAAGAGTTAGAGGCTTCAAATTTCAACGAATGCTTACGTATATAGCATATATTGTTGTCCGAAAAAATCGTAGAGATCGTTGGTATATATAGTATATATATGGTGGTAAATATAGTATATAAACTAGCTGGCTCCGGCAAACTTCGTTTTGCCCAAAATATGTTGTTTTAATGAATTAATTTCGAGACTTCTAGTTTTGGTTAGAAATTTGTAATTGCTAATAACTTAGGTTATAGATTTACTAAAATTATGATTTGAATTAAATTCACAACGCTAAGTATATTTGTTTCATAAACTAAAGTTAAATTAAATATTGTATCATTGAATTCTATTCATTTTACTGCACCCTATAAAGAGGCCAGAGTAATCAATGTGCTCAATTCAAAGCTGCACGAAACATAACATTTTTAGTTTTCTGATCTGGAGCGTAAATAAAAAGTGTTGATGGTTTCCCAACTCGTGAACACGCTACATATAGTTGGCCGTGTGAAAAGCATGGCATCTCTAAATATAAGCCACAGACTTGCAACGACTGTACTTGTGCTTTGCTAATGGTCATCGCATATGCAAGTTTCACTGGAAACTGAATGCGCCTATACTGAAACGGCAAATCATTTGAAGTCAAGGGTATTTTCGAAATCAGGCATTCCTCTCCCTTTAACGGTCTTTTTAAAAGCTTTGCCATTATCAAATTACTCATAAGCTTGGTTATGTAGAGTGGCATTTAAATGCCACGTAATTATGGGCTTGCGGCCCCACGCCTGTACGCACATACTCACTACGTTTTCTTCTTTTTTTTCTGTTGTTTCCTTTTAATTAATAAAAACTTATTTAATTTTAAAAGTAGTTAGTCTTTATTTCTAGCTTTAGTTTTTTCACTTAAGTTTTGCTTTACATACTTAGTTTCTTCGATTTTTATTTCTTGTTCTGTATAGGCGGCCGGTTCACTTCAAACTGAAACTATTGGAAAAAATGCTGACACTTCAAAAGCAGCACTGCCGGTATGTAAAAGTTCATAACAGGAAAATCGCATAATGCAATGGCGTGATAGAGTGGAGTAACGGGAGATTCAGCCAATCAGAATTCTCTCCGTCATTCGACTCTTTCACCCAGTAATGCCAAGTACATACATGCATGGTTGCATGTGGGGGTGATGCCAGCTATGCACTACATGACACTAGATCATCCCCTTTAGAAAAGAAGAATTTGGCAAGGTGATCAGTCTTGCCACATTCTTCTTTAGGCTATACTAGGATTACGATTTAAATCTAAATTTAAATTAATAAGAAAATGAAATATGTAAAAGATAGTGCTTTAGTTTGAAGTGAGCCGTTACTAGTTTTTTTTTATGTATGTTTATTATTAAATTGAGTAAATATATATTTATTAAGTATTTCAATTTAACATTTAAATTTTGTACATTAGGTCGTATTAAAAATTAACATTAATAGTTTGTTTAGTTTGGCCTTCATTGGCATGTTCTTAAAGTAAGTTTATATTTAAAGATTATTTTCGGCTATCAATTTAATTAATTTTTTGTATACGATTTTTGTGTACAGTTTTTTCAATTTTATTAATTTCATCAAAAATTTTTACATTTCGTCCATCGGTATTCTTTATTATGTATGAACCTTGATATATATTTCTATACTTATTTCTCGGTTCTGTTTCTACTAAAACCCTATCATTAATTTTAATTTCTAAAGGCTTAGCCGTTTTATCGTATAATTCTTTATTTCTAATTATATATTTATTAATCACCGTGGTGTGATTGTAGCGTGCTCCGCCTACCACACCGTATGCCCTGGGTTCGCCCCCCGGGCAAAGCAACATCAAAAATTTTAGAAATAAGGTTTTTAAGTTAGAAGAAAATTTTTCTAAGCGGGGTCGCCCCTCGGCAGTGTTTGGCAAGCGCTCCGGGTGTATTTCTGCCATGAAAAGCTCTCAGTGAAAACTCATCTGCCTTGCAGATGCCGTTCGGAGTCGGCATAAAACATTGGACCTACCAATTTGTAGGGAAAATCAAGAGGAGCACGACGCAAATTGGAAGAGAAGCTCGGCCTTAGATCTCTTCGGAGGTTATCGCGCCTTACATTTATATATTTATTTAATCAAATTGGTTGCCATTTTAAGAGATTTTTGCATTCTATATTTTAGCTCTTTTGTATAATTTTCTACATTATAAAATTTTTTTTATTTATTTTATAAATCGGATCGATTTGTTCCTTTTGTAATTCATGTGGCATTGAAGATTTTCTGCCAAAATTTAATTCGAAAGGAGTAAATTTATTATCAAAAAGCGAACTACTTGTAGTATTATGTAAAAATGTAAAGTATTTCAAATATGTATCGCAATCTGAATACGTTTTATCTAGATATGCACGTAAATATTCGTTAAAGACTTTATGGTTTCTTTTAACAGTACCAACAGTTTCGTGGTGATAAGCTGTTGAGAAATCATGATTAATTTTTAAAAGTTTTGTTAATTCCGATAATAATTCATTTTGGTATTCCGTCCCTAGATCGGATCTAATGGCTTTTATTGTGCCATATGTTAATATAAAGGTTTCAAAAATAGCACAAGCAATAGTTTTTGCTGATTTATCTGGTACAGCTACTGTTACCAGGTATTTAGAAAATTCACAAATCATAGTAACAGCGAACTTGTTACCATAGTTTGATTCTGGAAGTGGGCCTATTGTATCGACAATTACTATGTGAAATGGTTTACAGGGTGTTGGAGTAAGGACAAGATTTTCTTTTGTTTTTGGTCTCACATTATTTAAAAGACATTTATTGCAATTTTTTTACAAATTTCTCTATATCACGTGTCATGTTTTCCCAGTAATATTTAGTTCTTAATTTGGCATATAACCTTTTTGTTCCGCAATGACCTCCTAACACTGAATCTTCGTGATAAATTGTCATAAGTTTTTGTTTCTGTTCATAGTCTGTTACGGTTTCTACAGGGTCCGTCAATATTAATTGCAATGTTTTTAAAATTTCATTTCCGCGGACTTTAAAATTCGTAATTGAAAAATTATTGAAAAATATATAATTTTTTCGGCCATTCTAATTGTTTAATATTGAGATTGTCGGCTGCTTTTTCAAGCCTCGAAAGTAACTCATCTAAATTCGTTATTTCGTTAACAGTCACAAGATTAAGTAAATTATATTTTTTATGTTTTAAGTGCGCATAAATTTGTATATTGGAGATCTCCTTATTTTTATTAAATTGTATAGTTGATTTTACTCGCGGCAAAAACGTGTTTTGTCGAATCTTTAATTTCGTCTATACTTATACGCGAAAGTGCATCAGCCACAACATTCGATTATCTTTTAATATATTCAATTGTAAAGTTGTATTCTGATAAATCTAATCTGATTCTAGAAAGTTTCGAGGAAGGATCTTTCATATTAAATAGATAAACTAATGGTCTATGGTCTGATTTTACTGTGAAATATGTACCGTAAACATACGGCCGAAAATGTTTGATAGCAAAATGTATTGCTAAAAGTTCTAATTCTATGAAAGCCTTTTTCTGTTCGGCTTTATTGAAAGATTTTGATGCATAGTAAATCGGTAAATCATTATCTCCATGTTTTTGGCTTAATATAGCGCCACAACCACTCTTAGATGAATCTACAGTGATAATAAATTCTTTTGAAAAATCAGGGTATTGTAATAGTTGAAGAGACATTTATGATAATCTTAATTTTTCGAAAGCATTTTCGCAAGCATCATCCCAAACAAATTGAACTTTTTTCCGATTTAAACGATTTAAAGGAGCTGCCAGTGACGCAAAGTTAGGTATAAAACGCCTATAATAATTTTCAAATGCAACGAATCGCCTAACAGCGTCTTTGTCTTTATGCTTAGTGTAGTTTTTAATTGCGTCTATTTCTGAGTCATCTGGCAGCAGGCCTTTTGAGGTGCATATATGGCCTTAAAAAGTTACTTCAGAACGAAGGAAATTGCATTTGTTGGGATTTAACTTTAGATTGAATTTTCTACGTGTTTCGAAAACTTTTTCTAAATTTTTGAGGTGATGTGTCTCGCTACAACCGATGACGATAACATCGTCAATGTTCATAAAAGCTTGAAAAAGGTAAAACTTTCCAGCGAAAAGCTCCTCGATCTGTACTGAAAGATGTAACGTCTCTAGAATTGACATGAAGTGGTATTTGGTGAAAACCGGAAAAAAGATCTAAAGTCGAAAAATATTTGGCTCTGCCAAGATTGTCGAGAATGTCGTCTACACGTGCCAACGGAAATTTGACTGCGATAAGCTTTTTGTTGACTGCTCTGAAATCAAAGCACATACGATAAGACTTTTGGCCTGAAGGATATTTTTTCGGTACCAGAATTAAAGGACTGTTATAATTAGAAAAGCTGGGTTCTATTAAATCATTTCACATAAAATTTTCGACTTGTTTATTAATTTCTTCGCGTTATGTATATGGTTAACGATAATTTTTTATATAGACTGGATTTTTATCAGTTAAACGTAGCTTTTGTTCGTAAAGTTATTTAAAGTAATACGATCAGTTTCTAAAGCGAATACATCGGCATATTTTAAGCATAAATCTAACAATTGTTTTTGAGCATAACCTGGCATTTGATTTTTCAAAATTTTCGTTAATTCCTCTAAGCGTTTTTGATCTTTTGAAGTTTCATTGATTTTGTAGACATTGTAGTTGGTGATACCTTCCGTTACGATATTGCAATTGTTGACATGTTTTACTTCGTCAGTAACATTTAAAATTTTTAGAAATGGATTATTTGTGTCAACAATGCACTTTGCCGTAAAAACACCACTACAGATTTCTTGTGAGTCTACAAAAACAACCGATAAACTTCACATCTCGGAGGAATAACTAAAGAATCGGTACTTGTGCCGTGTAAAATTGGTATATTTAGGTTATCTAAGCCGGTATTAATAGTTATGCTATCGCTTGCGTAATTAATAATGCATTTATTTAGTTTTAAAAAGTCTTTGCCGAGTATTCCGTCTGAAGGTATATTGAAATCGTCGTTAACTACATGTAAAGTATGCGGTATTAAAAAATTATATGCAATTAAGTTGGTTTTTAAGGTTCCTAAAGTTGAAATTGTTTCAGTTGTTACGCCTGTTATGTTGATTACTTCGTTACTATTAAAGTTACAATTTTGAGATAAACCTGAAATTTTGATTAAAGAAATATCTGCTTGAGAATCTACTAGAAAAGTACAAGGTTTGTAGGAATCGCTACATTGAAGTTCAATAAAATCTGAATAATTAAGGTTCAAGCAGTAGATGGATTTTAATATTTTTGAAGAAGATTAGTTTAATTGTCTAAATCGTGATTCCGATCCCCCAGTGTTCGCTCCTGAGGGTCGTTCACGTTTAAAGAGCGTACATTGGCATTACTTCGCGAATTTGACCGTCTATTATTATTATTAGAATTATTGTTACTACTTGTTGAAGACATGATCCAATTTTCGGACTAAGTCCGCCCCCCTCCGTCTGGCAACACCCGGCCAGTGCGGCCAAGCGCGAACAGGGCATTTCAACTGTGCGACACTCACCGCGCTCTCAACCACAAAAGTTTAGTTTCGTTAAAACTACCCAACCACACGCATTGATCGTGCCCGCTCGTCCCAACGCAGTTTTTATTATATCGCCCGCCCGCCGTCGCGTCTTTTTATTTCAGTTTAATTTAATTATATTATTGTTATAAATTCTTTATATTTGCAAATATATACATAAATTGAATATCGACATTTATGTGCCCTCTTTTACCTTTGAAAGGTGTTTAGTGCAGTGAGTAATTTTATACATGGTCCTTTTGGGTCGAAAAGGCCAGCGACCAAAAGCAAAAACCGAAAATAACAAATTTTACATATAAAGGAAAACGCGGATCGGTACGGACACCGTAACAAAAAAACAAAGTGCTTAAATATAAATATACAAAAAGAGTGAAACGAAGAAAATTATAACAAAAAATAGTTCACATACATAAATACATAATAAACTTAAACATACAAATACAACACAAAAGTGCAAACAAAATCTGAAACACGAAAGAAGTTTGTGAAAAAAAATACTTAATTTAAGCAAACAACAAAAGTGTTAAAACCGAAAATTATTTAAATAAAAAACAAATACATACATACATGATTTAATCACAAGAGGGGAAAGACACATTAGGGTGAAGAAGGGAAAAAAAAAGTTTTGTGAAAAAAATATACATAATTTTGAGAAAAGGAAAATAAAATCCTTGGAAAAATACAATAGTTGATAAAAAGTGAGATTTTTTGGAAAAAATAGCAAAAGAAAAGATAAATGTGAAAATTTTTGGAAAAAATATATTAAATTTTTGCACGAAAACACAAAACACGGAAAATATAAAAATATTAGAAAAAAACAGAAGATAAAGTAGAGAAAAAGTAAAGTCCTGAAAAAAAAGAAATTTGTTTAAAAACAAGTGAGGAAAAAATAGTTCTCCTTTGACAAACTTAAGAAAAAAAACAAACATCACTATTACATCAATACAACAAAAAGGAGGAACAACACAACATCAACGAGGAGCAAATTACAACAAAGGCTAAAGGATAACACAAAAATCAACAAGTCACGCACATTTCATATAAAAATGTCTGAGTAAGTACTCTCGTTACCCTGTATATTCCCATATATATTCCCTCCGTCTAAAGTACGGACCCCAAATCTAAAATCCCCAAATTTATATACCCCTCCGATCTAAAGATCCGGACCCTGGGTATATAACCCACATCAAAAAGCCTAAACGGCAAAATATTTCATTTGCATACTCACTGTTACCAACAGGTACAGTCCCTTCAAAAAACCCACATACATTTTTAAACAAATAAATTTGCATTACCGTACCAACGGATAATCCGCTGCCCGGTTTCTATATACCCAAATAGTTCGTTGCGCTAATATCGACTTCATTATAAAAATATATACGTATAAATGTAATATATGTATATACACATTTAGTTCGGTAATATCACCCGAGCTACATATTTTTCCAGCGTGAAATTCACCGCTGCCCAATTTACCCTTATATACATATATTACATAAAATCTATTTTATAAAAAAAAACCCATAGCAACAAACTTTGCCAAATTTTGTCACTTTTCCTAAAGTTTATTTTACCGGTGCACCCGAGATTAATTTTGCATACAAATCTACAAGTATATGCACCCATAAAACCCACACGCACTTGTATATCTTTTTGCATAAGCCAAAAACCCACAATCAACAAAGTAATTGCATTATCATATGTAACTAAATAATAGAAGGAAGCAACAAAAAGATCATCGATCACATATTTGCATGTATTTACTTTGTCGATAGATCAAGTGCATTGGCACGGCAAACAAAAGGTTGTTGGTACACCACAGTTTACCGGCAAATATATTTTACCCACTTATATATATACATACATACGTACTATATACCCATATTACTTGTGCTCAGACGCGTTGAGACAAGTACATATAACGAACCAAAAAGCCGGTACACATTAGGCCGGTCTCAAAAAATAAAAAATAAAAAACCCAGTGAACACAAGTATTATAATATTTATATTATTATATACTCACATTACTTGTACTCAGAAGCGCTGAGACAAGCCTGTATTAAAAACCAAGCGTACATTAGGCTGGTTTCAAAAAAAAAATTTTTTTTGCCCTTTTGGCAACGTTTTTTTTCGATTTTCACAGCTTAATAAAAGCTCCCCTTTTAATAAACCAAACTAATTTATAATGCCAAAATCGTCGGACGAAACCCAAAAATTGACCACTGCAGATAAATGCCTTCAGAAATTCATATATGACGGTAACCAAGTAGAAGTTTACTGCTAAGATGGTCACCCTCCCAAGCTACCGATTTATCAGAGTGTATGCTTAATGTCGAATTAGAAGACCTAGATAAAATATGGACAAAAATGCTAGAGTCCCATCGAGATGTAAGTTTCTCTGATAATTATACAGATATCAGCGGCTCGGTTGAGCAAAAATTTGCTAAATGCATGGAAACGTACCAAACATGCAAATCAGAAATTTTAGAATCCTTACAGCTTTTTAATACTGCTAGCACCAACCAACAACAAATACCCGCCCACACAATGAACAATTCAAACGCAAATGGTTTTTATTTAAAAGTACCACCATGCGACATCGAAGTATTTCATGGTGGATACGAAGACTGGCCATCGTTTAGAGATATGTTCACGGCAGTCTATAAAAACCACCCTAAATTATCTCCCGCTCAAAAATTATACCACCTACGCCTGAAAACTAAAGGGCAAGCAGGACTTATTGTAAAACAATACCCACTGAGCGATGATAATTTCGAGCTTGCCTGGGAAGCACTTAGATCGAGGTACGAAAATAAAAGGATACTCGTCGACAATCAACTAAAGACATTGTTCAACCTGCCCACAATATTTACAGAAAACGGAGAACAAATCCAGAAGATGCAGACAACAATCAACAATTGCATGTCGACGTTAAACACCCAAGGAATCCCGACAACGGACTGGGACCCGATCCTTGTTTATCTGTGCATCAAAGCTGCCAAGTGAAAGCCTTTCACTATGGTAACAATCCCTCAGCTCCCGGAAGGAGCTCACCAGTAGATACGAGGTAGTAGAAAGACTAAGTATCTACAGTCCAGGCAAGGCGAAGCCCCAATTTTCGAGTTTTACACCACGAATGGTGAATCAAAACTCGACCCAACCCAATAATAATAAAACCCATGCATATCACACCGAGTTCAATATAACGGCTTCGTGCAACCAATACCACGCAGTCAAATCTTGCGTTAGGTTTAGAAATTTATCGGTATCAGACCGAATCAAATTTGTGAGAGAAAATAGTTATTGCGAAAACTGTTTGTCTACGTCACACCCCAAGAACGAATGTAAAAGTAGTTTCACGTGCGTTTATTGCCAAAAGCGTCATCATTCGCTACTGCATTTGCAGCCCAAACCCCAACAATCACAACCAAACCCCAGAGCTCAGCCCGCACCCCTAGGAGAACGGACGACGAGCGAGCCTCAACATCGAAAGCCGCTGCAAGAGCCACTTCCTCCCAACAGTCTCAAGACAAAAACCCGGTTTCTTCACTCTTCTCGAGTAATCATGGACCACCCTACTACCCACAGCAATAGTATCAGTATACTTTGCTGGCGAATTTCATAAAATTCGTGCCCTAATAAACCAAGGTTCACAAAAAACTTTTGTATCATCCCGTATACAAAAGGTTCTTGGTCTACCCACAAAAGAGTCTCTCCACCAGATATCTGGAATGGGTGGAACGGTTGTGAAAAATGCCAATAAAATCTGCCAGATAACATTCTGTTCAGCAGACTTAACCCAAATGATAGACGCACAAGCAATAATTTTGCCGAAACTAACTAAGTTCTTGCCTACAGTCAGAGTTTCAAGCATCAATCTCGAAGAACTGTCCCATTTACCGTTAGCCGATCCACAGTATTCGATACCATCGAAAATCGATGTGGTAATCGGCAGCGATATCACCTCGCAAATCTTCACCGAAGGGCTCCTACGAAATGTGAGTGGAACATTACTTGCCCAAAACACAATGTTCGGATAGATATTAAGCGGCCCTGTAGCTGAAAAGGTATCAACCTTCAGCACTCATGTCACGGAATGCACCGATGACCCCATCAATCAACTTTTGAGACAATTTTGGGAACAGGAAGAAGTTTACCAAACCCAACAACGATCAGCAGATGATGAATACTGTGAAGCACTCTACCGGACAACCACAATTCGTGAGGTAGATGGACGCTACAGAGTCAAACTACCATTCAAATCGGAATTTCCAGCCAATCTGGCACTCGGTCATTCACGACCCGCAGCACAACAGCAGTACATCAGCATCGAACGCACGCTCGAAAGAAAACCCGAATTAAGAGACAAATATTTTGAAGTCCTTAATGAATATTTAACCATGGATCACATGGAACTCGCCTCCCAACAAGAGATAATTAGAGATGGTAAATATCTATCGTTTTATCTACCCCATCATGCTGCCATAAAACCCGACAGCAAAACCACAAACGTGCGAGTCGTCTTCAACGCATCAAAAATGTCACATTCTGGCAGCTCGTTGAACGACGTCCTCCATACAGGCCCCATACTACAAAATGACTTAATGCTTGTCATACTTAAATGGCGACTTTATAAGTTTGTTTTTAACGGCGATATTGAGAAAATGTATCGCCAAATACTCATCCATGAAGAAGATAAAGATTTTCATCGAATCGTTTTTCGAAAACACCCAACCCTGCCGATAGAAGATTTTCGACTAAAACAGTTACTTTTGGTGTAAATTGCGCGCCATATTTGGCGATTCGAACCCTACACCAACTCGCCCACGACTTTCAAGACGAATATCCGCTCGCTAAAAATATTTTATTGAATGAAACTTATGTTGACGATATTTTGTCCGGCGGTCATAATATACAGTCCACTTTGAACTCTATGACTCAAGTTATCGAAGCCTTAAAATCGGCAGGGTTCCCTTTGAGGAAGATGTCGGCAAATCACCCTGAAATTTTAAAACCCGTTCCCGACCCTGATTTGCTAGACGTCGACTTCCTTAAATTCCATGATTTGAGTTCCACAAAAACCCTTGGAATTCAGTGGAACGCGCCAACCGACACCTTCACCTACACGTATGATCCACCATCAGCAGAAAACACGACTACAAAAAGGCAAAACTGTTTGACCCCGCAGGATGGCTTTCGCCAATAATGATTCTTGCAAAAATGTTGCTGCAACAACTCTGGATGGAAGGAACGGATTGGGACGAAGGCGTGAAGCCCGGAGCTCTCCAAAAATGGACCTCAATTTATGAAAATTTACCTCATATCAGAGACATTAAAATCCCTAGGTGGGTACAGTATTCCCCCGATAAACTAATCCAGCTGCATGGATTCTCAGATGCTTCAGAAAAAGCATTTTGTGCCTGTATATATTTACGAGTACAAACCCATGAGAATAGTTTTTCATCCCATTTGCTAGCTGCTAAAAGCAAAGTAGCACCCCTCCAAACCGTGAGTCTTCCACGGTTGGAACTCTGTGGAGCAGTTTTCCTCTCCAAGTTAGTGAAACAGCTGCGAAGTGAGCTGAATCTACCCCCACACGAACTCATTCTCTGGTGCGATTCTGCCATCGTACTGCCCTGGTTAGAAAAACCACCCCATACCTGGAAAACGTATGTCGCCAACAAAACCTCTGAAATTCTTAAGAACGTCGACAGCGCCACTTGGAGGCACGTTTCCAGTAAGGATAACCCAGCGGATTTGGGCACTCGAGGCTGCAAGCCTCAGGATTTAGTCCAATATCCATTATGGTGGGAAGGACCTAATTGGCTTGTCATTGCAGCAACTTCATGGCCAAAGGATATATCTCACCACCCAACTCCACCCGAACAACGACATGTGGACGTATTCCACACCCTGCAGGAAGAAAACATAGACATACTCGACCGGTTTTCGTCGTTTTCTCGAGCGCTTAGAGTCGTGGCCTATATGTTGCGGTTTATCAAGAAAGCAAGGAAACTGAAAGTTCCAGCCACGCTCAACCTCACCCACGCCGAATGATACCAAAATCAAAATCATCATTCAAACTCAACGGAATCATTACGGAGACACGATAGAGGTGCTTCAAACGTCAGGACCCTTACCCAAAAAGAACACCCTTCTGACATTAAACCACATGCTAGATGACCCAGGAATAATGCGAGTTTCAGGAAGATTAGCATATGCCACCTATAGTTTTAATGAGCGGCACCCAATAATCATACCCGAAAACTCTTGATTTTGTTCTCTTCTGTTGGACTTCCTCCATTCGAGCCTGCACCATCTACAAACAGCAGATGAAAACGCAGATAATGGCAGCTCTGCCACCAGAGAGGTCAACGTATTCCCTACCCTTTCATACAACAGGAGTCGACTTTGCTGGACCATTTATGGTAAAAACTGCTCCCCTTCGTCGAGCTTCGTATGCCAAAGCTTACGTTTGTGTTTTCGTCTGTTTTTCCACAAAGGCTGTTCATTTAGAAGTGTGATCTGATCTCACCACGAATGCCTTCAACGCAGCCTTTGCCCGATTCACTGGCCGCCGTGGCCTATCCCACCAGATATATTCTGACAACGGGAAGACGTTCGTCGGCGCACAACGCGGATTACAAAGGGAATTCACACATTCCCCAAAGAAGTCGCTACAGACGTCGCCGAAAAGTATGCAGCTCACGGATTCTCATGGAAATTCATCCCACCATACGCTCCTCACATGGGTGGTCTATGGGAAGCGGCCGTGAAAAGTTTCAAGATACACTTTACGAAAATAGCAGGAAACCAGAAGTCCTCCTTCGAAGAGCTTACTACCCTCTTTATACGCATAGAGGCAGTCCTCAACTCCCGACCGCTCTCCCCTATGTCCGAAGATCCAATGGATCCCCTGGTCCTAACCCCAGGGCATTTCCTACGTGGCGCGCCGCTCTTGTCGTTACCGGAGCCAACTGCAGAGCATCTCACCTTGGTCAACAAATGGCAGAAACTGAAAGTGCTTCACCACCAATTCAGCACACGATGGAAGAGCGAGTATCTCAAGGAGCTGCATAAGCGGTACAAATGGAAATGCCCTCAACGCAATATTCAAGTTGGAGATTTAGTCGTGGTAAAGGATGATTTACTACCTCCGAACGAATGGCGTTTGGGACGGGTAATCACTTTACACCCTGGATGGGATAACCATGTTCGAGTTGTGGAACTCAAAACCCAAAATGGACTAATAACCCGTAATATTGCCAAACTGTGCGTGCTACTAACTGCCTAGTAGTGTCAACCCTACCTCTGGTACCCTCTGCTTCATACCCCTAGCAATCTGAAAAGATATCTAAGCTACCCTCACCAACGTATTTTTCTAACCCACTTTTTTGAAAAATACGTATTTTTCTTTTCTTGGCTTTACAGGACCCGCAGATGTACGGAGATGCGAAAATGTTGACTATGTGGGCAGCGACACCCGCTAAGGCAGTGCCGGGCGTTCCTCGCGATGAAGCCGGAGGAGCGCTACGAGTGCGCGAGGAACCACCGGTACTGCATCAACTGTCTGGCAGTGTCGCACAGCAACGGGGCATGTGACTCAAAATCCAGTTGCCGCAAATGCTCCCTCGGCCATCACACGCTCCTACACCGAGCTCGACGCGCGCCCACCAACCCGCGTCGCACAGACAGCGGACCACAGCGCGCTCAGCCCAACATCGCCAACGGGCAATTCAAAGCCGGTCGGCTAGACAGCGCGACGACCGACTACGGAAGTTAGTAGCCGAGGCACGGGCGGCCTTTGACAGGGTTGATGCCGCCCTTAATTCCTCAACACGGGGGGGGGGGGGGGGGGTTGCATGTTGAAGACGTGATCCAATTTTCGGACTAAGTCCGCCCCCTCCGTCTGGCAACACCCGGCCAGTGCGGCCAAGCGCAAACAGGGCATTTCAACTGTGCGACACTCACCGCACTCTCAACCACAAAAGTTTAGTTTAGTTAAAACTACCCAACCACACGCATTGATCGTGCCCGCTCGTCCCAACGCAGTGTTTATTATATCGCCCGCCCGCCGTCGCGTCTTTTTATTTCAGTTTAATTTAATTATATTATTGTTATAAATTCTTTATATTTGTAAATATATACATAAATTGAATATCGACATATATGTGCCCTCTTTTACCTTTGAAATGTGTTTAGTGCAGTGAGTAACTTTATACACTACTACTAGGCTGATTGTTTCTACTAGTGCTATGTCTGTCATTATTACTTCTATTAGAATTATTATTGTTGTAGTTATTTCTGTTGTTATTGTTGAATTTTGCATTTGGATTGTTGTACCTACTATTGAAATTATTACCTCTATAATTTCCTCGAAAACTATTTTGCCAATTACCACGAGAACGAAATGCTAGTACTTGTCTTTCTTTTACCTCATTATTACGTTCAACTATCATTTTTGCAACTACGTCTTTTGAATCACTGAAGGTAGTTGAAGCCAGGATGAATTTGACCAATTCTGAACGAGTGTTCAACCTGCACACATTCACTGTTTACTCTACGGTCATTTCATGTGCCTTGGCTTGTGTCATACCTTCAATAATCAAAGAACGTTCCAATGCGTCGGATAATTCTTCGACGCGCTTAGCAAAGTCTGAGTAGTTATTATTGATCACATGTAAAGACGCGATTTTCAAAGAAACAACTTTCGAGTTGTCGGGTTTTATTCTGTTTCTCAAAGCAGTCTTTATGTCATCAACTGAGTTTATTACGGTTGGTAATGCTTCGCGTGCTTTTCCCTCAAGTTTGGATTTCAAAAATGCAATAAAAGTACTATTTAAATTTTCATCTGAGAAGACTTCAATTAATTTTATATTGTCGATAAAAGATTCTAATGCCAGCGGATCGCGGCTGTAGTTGTTCCTAATAATTGAGCTGCAACTGGTAATGAACAACTTTTTCTGTTCTGAGGTTGCCATGATTGAATTATTGTTATCCGATTGTAAATCTGAAGAATTATTTGTCGATGGCAAATTAGAAGAATTTGAAGTAGAACGAGAATTGGAAAAGTCAGCTTCTGACTGAAAATTGGAAGTGCTAGTTAGTAGGTTGTCTGAATTATTAGACGAATTTGCTGAAGGCTGAGTGCTTATAATTTAGTTACTGACTGAAAATTTGAATTATTATTTTCTGCGATATCTGAGTCATTAAATCCTAAAAAATCTTCTTGACGAGCTAGTGAACACCTTCCTTTAGAGCTTGATTTATCGCTGGAATTGCCCTCAGAATCGGACATGTGTTTGAAACACGGTAATTTTTTTGAAAATTATTTTAAAAGAAAAAATTTTGTAATTCGGGTACATATTTTGTAAATCCGAATATTATTTGAAAATCCGGTTAATATTTGTCGCGTTCGGTATAAATTTTATAAAATGGTAAGTCTGGTTAAGAAAATTATATAATCCGTTTTTTTTTTTTTTTTTTTGAAAACAAGGGAACATCCAGTCTGCGGATTTTCTCTACATTATAGGCTAGAGAAATGCCTACCCACCTTCCGTGCCGAACTTAGTCGGACTTACCGACTGTCCCCCACTAGGTTAGCCCCGCTAGCTAACCAAAGGACAGGCTGTCCTAAAAAGGACACTTGGTCTGTGGTTTCTCGCCCCCAAGAATGGGCTTTGCAAAAGGAAATAGGCAAGCGTGTTCTGGTTTTATTTATTTTGTGAAAACCCGAAACAGGCTGGTATATTTTTTTTCGGACTATTGCAAAAAAAATATAAAAAAACCGCATTTGTTTCCACAAGCCTAACCCAAATTTAATTTTTTGTCGAATATACGATGTTTACGTCCACACCGCTTTATATCGAAAGTATAAAAACGTGTTTTGTATCGCGGACGCACCGCTATTAATAAAATTTTTACAGCAAACAAAACGCTTGTTTAAAAATTTAAACAATGAAAATATTTTAATTTTTCTCTATTAAATTCATGTGGTTTAAAGGAAAAATTTCATTTAATGGCATATCAAAAATGGGAGTGTTCAGAATTTTGTGCAAATGGTCTAGCAAATGGTAAAATTAAAAAAAAAATTTTTTTTTTTTTGGAGAAATGTTTTTTATTGAAATGCTTACAATTCATTCATAGGTTATCAAATGCACAAAAACTCTGAACTGCCTTAATTGAAAAAAATTTTTTTTTTTTGTTAATAATAAATTCGATATTAAATTTATACTTTATTATTTTTAATAATATATTATTAATTTTTAGGGTAAATGTTTATTAATATATAAATTGTGAAAGTAAATTGATAAAAAGGTATACATGTTTGAATGAATAGATTGAAATAAAAATTTATCGATTGGAAAAGCATTTGAAATTATTTAGAAAAAAGCTTTATTTTTACAAAAAAATTTTCAGTGAAAGTGGTTTGAAACTTACATTACGTTTAATTATGTTTACTTTGCTTGTTGGGATTTTATATAAAATTATTCATGGGAAAAATTCAAAATGCAAATCTTAGCCAATTTAGTTGTTAGAAAAATATGTGATAGAAAATTATGATAAGTAAAATATAATTTAATGAAATAAGTATAGTTAAATGAAATCGACATACATACATTACTGCTTTCAACCCTTTCTTGCTGCCGGACTGGTGCTGCGTTCGATGGTGCTGTGCTGCTGGAAATTTCGGAGCTTGCGGTATTTTTCCGCTGCTGCTGACTTTCTGGAAATGCAATGCCTCTGTCGATGTTTTAGTATTTGTGGCGTTACTTCATTCGCCGTTATAAATGTATGTATAAAATTCTTGGCGTTTGTGCCGTTATTAATGTAGTGATGTCGTTATGCAAGTGGCTTGGTAGATGAAGTACAGATAGTTTCAAAACTTCATTGGTTTTGTTAATAGTGTTAATTTATTTATTGAATTTTTTTCGAGTTTTCAAATATTTTGTTTAGTTGCTTCTATTATCTGTGATTCCTTTTAAATTTGACTTTTTATTATCTCTGCTTCCCTTTAAAATTGATTTCGACTTCATTTCAGTCCTTTTTATAGTCTTTGCTTGTTTTTCAAAATTGATTTGTAATTATTTTTTTTTTTTTTGGAGGATTTTTGTATTTTTTTGTAGTTTTTGTTTACTTCAATTTCAACATTTTTGATAGATTTTAAATTTTATTTTAATTTTTATTAAAAGTTTTGTAGTTTTTGTCCAAGTTTTAAATGTTTTGTGTATCATTTTTTTAGACAATTTTAAATTTTTGGGGTTTTTTTTGTTTGTAAATTTTTCAGTTTTTGTATTTTTATATGTAATTAAATAAAATATGCGTTTGCTGCACCAGCGGCATTTCTTAGCACCGCCCATGTTAACTAATGAAATGAATCGTTTGTTGCATCAGCGGCATTTTGTTACAACCGCCCTTGTACTTAATTAAAGCAATGTTAAATTTGTATTTTGATGTTGAAAATAAGTTCTGCGTGCACACCCACACACGCTACCTACATACCGGCACTGGCCACTAACTATTTTCTTTTGTATAATTTTGTTTTATTAAAACAGTTTATTAACTTCTTAGTTTCTTAAATATATGTATATAGTTTTTTACAAGTGGCATTTAAATAAATTTCCCAAGTTTCTTTTTAAATGGTTCTTTAAGTTTAACACAAAATTTTTTGTCACACGCGTGGGCAGCGCACTGCGCTAACTCCGTGCCGGCGAAGTTGCTGTTGCTAAACATTTTATATACGCAATACAAAAATGTGAAGCCCTTGTGTACAGAAATTACGCGCTCTTAAAAATTGAAATTTTTTGATTTATCGGTTTGTGTAGACTCTTCAACACTTTACACAATTCTTTATGATGCAGTTCTTCTATGAAAATGTCACGGTCGCCATGTAGAGCGGCATTTAAATGCCACTTAATTTTGGGCTTGCGGCCCCACGCCTGTACCCACACACTCACTACGTTTTTTTCTTTTTTTTCTGTTGTTTCCTTTTAATTAATAAAAACTTATTCAATTTTAAAAGTAGTTAGTCTTTATTTTTAGTATTTAGTTTTTTCACTTAAGTTTAGCTTTAGACACTTAGTTTCTTCGATTTTTATTTTTTGTTCTGTATAGGCCGTCGGTTCACTTCAAACTGAAAAAATTTGAAAAAAATTCTGACGCTTCAAAAGCGGCCCTGCCGGTATGCAAAAGTGCATAACGGGAAAATCGCATAATGCAATGGCGTGATAGAGTCGAGTAACGGGAGATTCAGCCAATCAGAATTCTCTCCGTCATTCGACTCTTTTACCCAGTAATCCCAAGTGCATACATGCATGGTTGCGTGTGGGGGTGATGCCAGCTATTTTAGTTTTTAGTTTTATTTTTAGTTTTTAGTTGGCTGGCACTACAGTTTTGGTGCATGCAGATTACGAATCATAATAACTACAGATCCCACTTTGAGACGCAAATGATGAGGGGGCATTCCAGGCAAATCTAAAGAACTTACAAATTCGGTAGGATAATTTACTATATGCTCCTCATTATCAAGTCGATCGATTGATTTTTAACATTGTAATTCTCCCGGAATTTGGTTTTGGATCGTCCAATTTAACTCATTAACATCACTATTTTTAGCTGCTAAATTCCGCGTTCACTCAACCAAGTTAGGTTAAGATAGTTTTCACCAATATTTGGATACACGTTTGTGATGAGTTCATCCTTGTTCAAGGTAAATTGGCAAGTAGCTCATGCCACCAAAATGACGACTATTGTTGCGCAAATCTTTCAACGTTCGATCAAGTGCTTCCAATGATCGTTTGTGTGCCATAGTGCACTCGTCCCATATTATCAATTTGCAGTTTTTCAACACTTTCGTCAAGTCTGATTGCTTTGAGGTGTTACAAACAGGATTTTCTACAATTTGTAAGTTGAAAGGAAGTTTCAGTGCAGAATGTGCCGTTCTTCCGCCTTCCAACAGTGTTGCAGCAATACTAGTAGATGCGAATGCTAACGCTATTCCATTTCGGGAACGTATTGTAGCTAATTAATGATAGTATAAACGTCTTTCCAGTACCGCCAGGCGCATCAAGGAAAAATAGTCCACCGTTTCCATCATCAACTGCTTTCATTAGGCGATCGTAAGCATCTTTTGGTGTTCAACATTGAAACATTTCTTTGTACGTGCTGTTGTAAAGTTGTCGCATCGTAAGTATTCTCTCGTTCTAATTCAGTGAAAATTGTACGAATTCCATTGGAAGGCGAAGAAGCTACTACATCGTTTAGGGTGTATTTCCAGTGATTATCGTCTTGAAGTAATTGGAAACGTTGACATTCTCCTCGAAAAGTTGCGCACACCACACCATCCACAGTTCGCAATGACTCAAATGAAGTTGGGCCGCGCAAATTAACCAAAAGCAACCGAAGGTAGAAGCAATCGTCGTTCTTTGGATAGATTGTATAAATTTGTCCGAGTGCATCACTTGAAAACACACCTGGATATCCATCTACTTGTTCACCTTGCTTTCTGCGCATCCATTTCTTCAAAGATACATTCCATGTAAAATATCGCACATCTCCGAGTAAAGCAACGTTCTCGCAAAAGTGTCACAAGCGCAAGTTGAAAATAAACTCGTTAATGTTGTTGTTGGTGGCCTCTCCACTCTCTGTGCTACGTTTCCTGTCTTGAAATACACTCTTTGGCCATTCTCCAAATGAACTGTTAAGTGTACTACAGTCGGATAACGTTCATGAATAGCAAATGAAAATATTCGCCAAGGTGCTTCGTTGAGGTACGGATCATCAAACTCTTAAGACCATCTTTTAATAAATCCAAGTAAACGCAACGCTTTGTTGGCAATAGATGAAATATGCATGTTAAAATTCAATTTCGGATCAAAAAGGACACCTAGATCATTTACAATAGATATACGCCCCAAAGGCGTAAAATCTATTACATAAGGTTTCAATGCTGTCTTCACTCGGTGCAATATCATATGCTTACATTAAGAGCAATTTAAAGCTAGTATATTTGTTGTGCACCAACATTGGAACGAGTCCAAGTCGGCCTGAAGAAGATCCAAGGAACTCAAATCGGTAGGACAGTAAGTGTAGCAAAGTTTTACATCATCCGCATACATTATAGTATGGGAATATAATATTGTGTGTGGCAAGTCATTAATGAAAATAGTAAAGAGCAAAGGGCCTATATGACTTCCCCGGGGTACACCGGAGGAAACTCCGAACGATTCCGACAGATTACAATTGAATAGAACTTTTTGGGTCCGGTTAGAAAGATAGCTTTTCAGCCACATTAATAGGTGAAACGGAAAGCCCAGTAAATCAAGCTTATGAATAAGTAACTGGTTGACGGTATCAAAGGCTTTGCTGAAGTCCGTGTAGACGACATCCGTTTGCTTGTTCGCTAAAAATCCTTCCATAACTATAGAGGAGAATACAAGCAAATTTGTAGTGGTTGGCCTTTGACGAATGAAACCGTGTTGGTATGGAGATAAAAGACTAGAACACTGATATTGGAGTTGACTGGTAACAATATGTTCAAAGACTTTGGGAATGGCTGACAGTTTAGCAATACCCCTCTAGCTTTCAACTTTTGACCTACTACCTTTTTTATGCACCACAACTGAGGCACGTTTACCTGTTATTATTATAATTTGTAATTTTTATTTTCATTCGTTTAGTTAATTAATTTTTAGAAAAAAAAACTTCCTTCTCCCCTTTTATTCCTTTTTTGTTTCTTTGTTTTTTGAAAAATTTGTTTACTTTTTTTAATTTTTTTATTTTTATACCTTTCATGAGAATGAAATGGTATATAAATTTCGTCACGAATCCCAAAATTGTAAGTCCTTCAAGGAAAATAGAGTATACCGAAATAATTAGGATGAAGGCTGAGTTGATTTAGCCATGTCCTTCTGTCCGTCTGTCTGTTTGTACGCAAAACTAGTCCCTCAATTTTGGAGATATCTTGATAAAATTTGGTGAGCGGCTGAATTTAGGTGTCCGATTAGACATTCGTCGGAAGCCGCCGGATCGGACCACTATAGCATCTATCCTCCATACAACCGGTTTTTCAGAAAAAGATGATTTTTATCATATCTTCCCCAATTTATCAGAGTGAAGTTTCAACTTCACCGTATGCTTTCGTATATTGCCCAAATTGTTGTCTGAAAAAATGGATGAGATCGGTCGTATATATAGCATATATCCCCCACAACCGATTGTTCAGATAAGGAACTTTTCGTAATTACTGCCCCATTTTATGAGCTAGAGGCTTCAAATTTCAACGAATGCTTACGTATATAGCATATATTGTTGTCTGAAAAAATCATAGATCGGTAGTATATATAGTATATATATGGTGGTATATATAGTATATAAACTAGCTGACCCCGGCAAACTTCTTTTTGCCCAAAATATATAGTTTTAATGAATTAATTTGGAGACTTCTAGTTATGGTAAGAAATTTGTGATTGCTAATAACTTAGGTTATAGATTTACTAAAATTACGATTTGAATTAAATTCACAACGCTAAGTATATTTGTTTCATAAACTATAGTTAAATTAAATATTTTATCATTGAATTCTATTCATGTTATTGCACCCTATAAAGAGGCCAGAGTATTCAATGTGCTCAATTCAAAGCTGCACGATAGATAACATTTTTAGTTTTCTGATCTGGAGCGTAAATAAAAAGTGTTGATGGTTTTCCAACTCGTGAACACGCTACATATAGTTGGCCGTCAGAAAAGCATGGCATCTCTAAATTTATGCCACAGACTTGCAACGACTGTACTTGTGCTTTGCTAATGGTCATCGCATATGCAAGTTTCACTGGAAACTGAATGCGCCTATACTGAAACGGCAAATCATTTGAAGTCAAGGGTATTCTCGAAATCAGGCATTCCTCTCCCTTTAACGGTCTTTTTAAAAGCTTTGCCATTATTAAGTTACCCATAAACTTGGTTACAATCAGTCTTGTTCCATTACACAGTTTTGGTGCATGCAGATTACGAATCATAATAACTACAGATCCCACTGTTCGGCCGGTGTGCGTCTAATCCTGGAGAGGTGGGCGCACCGGGTCGATCTCAGTGGGAATAGAAGATTTACTCAAACGAGACAAATAAGAAAAACAGGAGGATTTTCCTCGTTATAATAATGCACTTTATTGGGTAGAGATAAAATAAATTGAATACAATATTACCTAACTGTACAGTTGTAGGAAGTGGCGGAGATCCTTGGCGGCCGATGTTAGCTGGTTGGCTGTTGAAATCAAAGAGGCCGGTTGTATAGCAAGCTACAACCGTTGACCCGCAAAATCCTCCGTTTTGGAGGGGAAAGGCACCCACACATCAACCCCGACATGCATATGCATGAGTGCTGACAAAAAACACACATACACGTACATGTACATGCATGCACATGCATGTGGCGGTGATGATGTGGGTGGTTACAAATTAATTCGAGTATCGAGTATCGATTCGCAGGGTTGCATTGGGGGGATCGCAGACAGATGCGGAAAAAGTTAGGCATCCTGCCTAAACATGCCGGCCCCCCTTGCGATACGCAACATCGTTTTCCGCCAATGACCTCCACTGAAACGAGAAAAATGAATAAATGAGTTCGTCTGACGACGCAAAATGGCCGGGAATCCCTTCCGACTTGCTTCGCATGCCACCTGAGCTAAGATGAAAAAATTAGCGGTTATGAACAGTTAACAGTGAATATTTCTTGCCATTGAATTATACATAAATATAGAAATTCAGAATGTAATATGTGTATAGTCGATGGCCAGTAAGGCTGGACGAAGAGGCCGAGGTCTCCGTTCCAGAGTGGCACCATTTTTTTGTTATTCTTTGGTTTCTTTGTCGTTTCGGATGGAGAGGCCGAGGTCTCCATTCCAGATTTGCGGTTTTTTTGTTGGTTGGACGAAGAGGCAGAGGTCTCCGTTCCATACTTGAGGGGTTTGAGGTTTTTCTGGGCTGGACGAAGAGGCCGAGGTCTCCGTTCCAGCGTATAACGTGTCGTGTCGCTCTCGCGGCGACTGCCTTTTTTTGTTGGATGAGGTGTGGCCTCTTTTGAGGTGCCAGGGCGAGTGACCGTGAGGTTGGTTGGGTGAAACGGCGGTGTTTTATTACAAAACGTTTATTAAAATAGATGAATAAAGCGAGTTTAAAACGAAGCGTAGGGGCCGACGAAGGTATGTATTTAATTTTGTGCGACAGCTCATGACGAACAGCGCAAATCGTAATTAAATTGGAAAGTGTACCAACTGGCGGTGCTTGCATGCAGATTGGCGATGCGTTCTCAACGACGCGTTCTATCTGCACGTACCATTTTGAGATGGCATGCAACCCTGTCGTGTATTTATTGGTCAGCTGACAGCTGGTATGGTGGATTTGTGGCGTGCGAATATACATATATACATATATGTATTTGCTTGCCCTTGAAAAAAAACTAGGTCACTGGGGCAGTAGTACACTAGGCCGGTAGAAACAGTTGGCTTTTTTTTTTCAATTTCGGGATTTTTTTTTATTTTCGGGACTCGGATTGTTTTTGCACCGAGCCTTTATAATGACCTTTTGTGATATTTGTTGTTGAAAAACAACAAGTCCTGCCCCCCAGCCAGAAAACAGTACCCAAAAAACGGACAAGGTAAAAAAAGACGACAACAAATTTTTTTGTTAAAAAAAAAAAGTGAAATTTTTGTGCAAGGAGAGGTTTTTTTTGTTTTGTTTCCCCCTTTTTTAGAGTTCCTTTGTTGTGTATGACTGGTTGGTACTGCATGAGACGCCCACATGAGTAAAAATACAAAAACGCGTCAGTCCCGATTGTGATGTTTTGCGGTTTTCGGTACTGATTTTGTCTATTTAGTGTTCGGTATCCGCCCTTAGTCTGACATCACTAATGAGGCTGCCGTTGTTATGTTGCGGGTTGCCATCCAGTTGTTTTCCCGTAACAGGAATTTTCCAGGGTACATTAATGTAGGATTGTGGTGGATAAATTACCCTCACCACATTGTTATTTGGAAAAGGATTTTCAAGCTGGTAAAACGTAAGTATGACAAATTCCTAACGGATTTTTTAATATTTTTTTGTTTTTTTTTGTTTTTTTTTAATGGGGTTCCTATTTTCTTTCTTTTTTTTTGCAGTGTCAAATGGGCCCGCGGCAATATATATGTTTGATACTGGAGTCTGTGGAGGGGGATGCGGAACCCATTGAGGTGGTCGCGGACATCCGCTATGCGGAGCGGCGAAGGGGCTCATGGCCATGTTTTGCGCCGGTCGAGGTCCTGCAACATGCAGTGAGGAAGGAGCTGCGGCGCGCCGACCCCGGGGTGCACCGTGCTAGGCGGACGCCCATCGTCGTGAGGGTGCACGGCAGGGCCACGAAGTGGTACTCCACATTTTACCGCGGGTGTGAAGGGGTGTTATGGGTGCGGCGGCCGCACCAGGAACCAGTGGCCCATTGGCAATTTAGTTGCCGTGTGTGCCAGCGGGCACTAAGCTCGTTCTCGTGTCTGATTGCCCATTTGAATGGGCATATGGGCTTTTTCCCGTACCGGTGCGGGGATTGTCTAAGGCGGTATGCGTCTTCGGCTGCGTTATCCCTGCACCGAAAGCGGATGCATTAGGGATAGGGGTCTGGGGTTTTCACGAGATGAAATTCCTTTTTTTTTTGAATTTTAACATTTGAATTTCGGTTTTATTTGTATTTATGAATTGGATTAAGCTATGTTATTTATGGAATAAAATATAATGCTCACAAATAATGTCGATGTTCTTATTTGGATCGTGGTCTTCCCGGGTAAAGGGAAGGTGATGTGTCTGAACCCTGACAGAGGCGTTGTGAAACGGTCCATTTGGTGGTCGCGTTAGGTAAAGTGGCAACTCTGCCGTTTCTCGTTTTCTTGTATGTATCATACATACATACCTACGTTGGTTGAGCATTCCAGTATAGAGAATGAAGCAGAAAAAAAAAATTAATCGAAAGATTTATTTTACCGTTTCGCTTCAATTCATGTGAAATTTACGCGTGGCTGAACAAAAGGGTAAGTAGTGAAACATTTTGCAATTATTTTATTTCTGTAATTTTTATTGTTATTTTTTATGTTATTTCAGATTTTTAATGCATTTTCTTTTATTTTCAGGTGACTGGTGATGGAGATCCAGGAGAGCTGATGGGTTTGATGTGTCGTTCCCTTTTTGTATTTTTATAAATTTTCCTAATTTTGTATTCTTTTATTTCATTTCAGGTTCACAGCTACAAATTGGGTGGTTCGCTGGCAAAATGCAAGCTAATTTCCACATCAGAACATTTCATTTATATAAAATTAATAAAGATGGTATAGTTTTTGATGAGCGTATGATCTTACAATTTCATTACACAGAATGGTACTCACACTCCTGCCCTTTTTCAAATGCACTTCTGGAGTTTTGTCGGCGAGTGCGTCTAGTTGTTGGTAACATAATAAAAGGTGATGATATTAAAGGGCCAATGCTGGTGCATTGCAGTGACGGAGGAGGTAGATCTGCGGTTTATTTGTCATTGATGCCAATCTCGAATTGGCCGAAGAGGAGGAATGTTTTAATGTGTTCGGATATTTGAAAAGGTTCCGGCAATCTAGAAAAGGCCTTGTAGAAAACGTTGACCGGTGCAAATTTATATGATACACTTGAAGAACATGTGTTATGTGGAAAAACTTGGTTTCCCGTATCTGAACTTTCAGACAGACTCAAAGTCAAGGCTCGTCGTAACGACGTTACAAAGGTGAACAAATAACAACAACGGGTCTGTTGGTGGGGCCAATTTGCAGAACGATACAAAGGTGATCGTAGCATCTACGTCCAACAGTGAGAATCGGAAATTAAAAACTATCTTTCCAGCAGGTACCGCCAACTCGGGATCAACTTTAGTGACTTCACCATCAGGCACTCCCGCCCAAGCCACCTACTATCCGATGTATCATAATGGATTCCAATTGAGTATTCCACCAAATACAGTGCCGCCGCCGTTTACACCTGTGCATTTTACCAATACAACCAATTCTGGTACATCGCCGTCGACAGGGCAAATAGTACAATCTGTTGGAGGTGCATATAATTTGCTTACGAATACATCAATAACAGTGGCAGCTGTTGCTTCACCGGCAACTCAACAAAAAGTCATACAGGATTTTCCAAAACCGGTCCGCGGTCGCCCTAGAAAAATAATATTTTCGCGCACTGGTACGGGGAACACAACAACAACAGTCCCTAGCACTAGCAATGAGGTAGACTCGAAAGACGGCATTTATCTGTTGCCTACAACAGTGACCTCTGAATCAACAGAGGATGCTTTACGGCAACAAAAAGTAAGCGCATTGCATCATCAACAAAAATCACTCGTCAATACGCATTATTTTTTTTTTATACTCAGTTGAGCAGAGCTCACAGAGTATATTAAGTTTGATTGGATAACGGTTGGTTGTACATATATAAAGGAATCGAGATAGATATAGACTTCCATATATCAAAATAATCAGGATCGAAAAAAAATTTGATTGAGCCATGTCCGTCCGTCCGTCCGTTCGTCCGTCCGTCCGTCCGTCCGTTAACACGATAACTTGAGTAAATTTTGAGCTATCTTGATGAAATTTGGTATGTAGATTCCTGGGCACTCATCTCAGATCGCTATTTAAAATGAACGATATCGGACTATAACCACGCCCACTTTTTCGATATCGAAAATTTCGAAAAACCGAAAAAATGCGATAATTCATTGCCAAAGGCAATTAAAGCGATGAAACTTTGCAGATGGGTTGACGTTATGACGCAGAATAGAAAATTAGTAAGATTTTGGACAATGGGCGTGGCACCGCCCACTTTTACAAGAAGGTAATTTAAAAGTTTTGCAAGCTGTAATTTGGCAGTCGTTGAAGATATCATGATGAAATTTGGCAGGAACGCTGCTACTATTACTATATATGTGCTAAATAAAAATTAGCAAAATTGGATGAAGAACACGCCCACTTTTTAAAAAAAAAATTTTTTTAATTCAAATTTTAACAAAAAATTTAATATCTTTACTGTATATAAGTAAATTAAGTCAAAATTCAACTCCTGTAATGATATGATGCAACAAAATACAAAAATAAAAGAAAATTTCAAAATGGGCGTGGCTCCGCCCATTTTCATTTAGTTTGTCTAGAATACTTTTAATGCCATAAGTCGAACAAAAATTTACCAATCCTTCTCAAATTTGGTAGGAGCATAGATTCTGTGACGGTAACTGTTCTCTGTGAAAATGGCCGAAATCGGTGGAAGCCACGCCCAGTTTTTATACACAGTCCACCGTCTCTCCTTCCGCTCGGCTGTTAACACAATAACTTGAGCAAAAACCGATATATCTTTACTAAACTTAGCCCACCTACTTATCTGAACTCACTTTATCTCGGTATAAAAAATAGCCGAAATCCGACCATAACCACGCCCACTTTATCGATATCGAAAATTACGAAAAATGAAAAAAATGCCATAATTCTATACCAAATACGAAAAAAGGGATGAAACATGGTAACTGGATTGGTTTATTGACGCAAAATATAACTTTGGAAAAAATTTTGTAAAATGGGTGTGACACCTACCATATTAAGTAGAAGAAAATGAAAAAGTTCTACAAGGCAAAATCAACAGCCCTTGGAATCTTGGCAGGAATACTGTTAGTGGTATTGCATATATAAATAAATTAGCAGTACCCGACAGATGATTTTCTGGATCACCTGGTCCACATTTTGGTCGATATCGCGAGAACACCTTCACATATACATCTAAGGGCCACTCGCTTTTAAAACCCTCATTAATACCTTTAATTTGATATCCATATCGTACAAACACATTCTAGAGTCACCCCTGGCCCACCCTAATGGCGATATCTCGAAAAGGCGTCCACCTATAGACCTAATGCCCACTCCCTCTTAAAATGCTCAGTAACACCTTTCGTTTTTTTTTTTTTTTTTATTTAACACCTTTCGTTTGATACCCATATCGTACAAACATTCTAGAGTCACCTCTGGCCCACCCTAATGACGATATCTCGAAAAGGCGTCCACCTATAGACCTAATGTCCACTCCCTCTTAAAATGCTCAGTAACACCTTTCGTTTGATACCCATATCGTACAAACATTCTAGAGTCACCCCTGGCCCACCCTATTGGCGATGTCTCGAAAAGGCCACCTATAGACCTAATGCCCACTCCCTCTTAAAATGCTCAGTAACACATTTCGTTTGATACCCATATCGTACAAACATTCTAGAGTCCCCCTGGCCCACCCTAATGGCGATATCTCGAAAAGGCGTCCACCTATAGACCTAATGCCCACTCCCTCTTAAAATGCTCAGTCACACCTTTCGTTTGATACCCATATCGTACAAACATTCTAGAGTCACCCTTGGTCCACCTTTATGGCGATATCTCGAAAAGGCGTCCACCTATAGACCTAATGCCCACTCCCTCTTAAAATGCTCAGTAACACCTTTCGTTTGATACACATTCTAGAGTCACCCTTGGTCCACCTTTATGGCGATATCTCGAAAAGGCGTCCACATATAGAACTAAGGATTACTTCCTTTTAAAATACTCATTACCACCTTTCATTTGATACCCATATCGTACAAACACATTCTAGAGTCACCCCTGGCCCACCCTAATGGCGATATCTCGAATAGGCGTCCACCTATAGACCTAATGCCCACTCCCTCTTAAAATGCTCAGTAACACCTTTCGTTTGATACCCATATCGCACAAACATTATAGAGTCACCCCTGGCCCACACTAATGGCGATATCTCGAAAAGACGTCCACCTATAGACCTAATGCCCACTCCCTCTTAAAATGCTCAGTAACACCTTTCGTTTGATACCCATATCGTACAAACACATTCTAGAGTCACCCCTGGCCCACCCTAATGACGATATCTCGAAAAGGCGTCCACTTATAGACCTAATGCCCACTCCCTCTTAAAAGGCTCAGTAACACCTTTCGTTTGATACCCATATCGTACAAACATTCTAGAGTCACCCTTGGTCCACCTTTATGGCGATATATCGAAAAGGCGTCCACCTATAGAACTAAGGATTACTCCCTTTTAAGATACTCATTACCATCTTTCATTTGATACCCATATCATACAAACACATTCTAGAGTCACCCCTGGCCCACCCTAATGGCGACATTTCGAAAAGGCGTCCACCTATAGACCTATTGCCCACTCCCTCTTAAAATGCTCAGTAACACTTTTCGTTTTATACCCATATCGTACAAACATTCTAGAGTCACCCCTGGCCCACCCTAATGGCAATATCTCGAAAAGGCGTCCACCTATAGACCTAATGCCGACTCCCTCTTAAAATGCTCAGTAACACCTTTCATTTGATTCCCATATCGTACAAACACATTCTAGAGACACCCCTGGTCCACCTTTATGGCGATATCTCGAAACGGCGGCCACCTATGGACTAAGGATCACTCCTTTTCAAAATACTCATTAACAGCTTTCCTTTGATACCCATATCGTACAAACATATTCTAGAGTCACCCCTGGTCCACCTTTATGGCGATTTCTCGAAAAGGCGTTCACCTATAGAACTAAAGCCCATTCCCTTTTAAAATACTCATTACCACCTTTCATTTGATACCCATATCCTACAAACACATTCTAGAGTCACCCCTGGTCCACCTTAATGGCGATATCTCGAAAGGGCGTCCACCGATAGACCTAAGGCACACTCCCTCTTAAAATGCTCAGTAACACCTTTCATTTGATACCCATATCGTACAAACAAATTCTAGAGTCAGCCCTGGTCCACCTTTATGGCGATATTCCTAAATGGCGTCCATCCATAGAACTATGGCCTACTCTCTCTTAAAATACTCTTTAATACCTTCCATTTGATACACATGTCATACAACCACATTCCAAGGTTACCCTAGGTTCATTTTCCTACATGGTGATTTTCCTTATTTTGTCTCCATAGCTCTCAACTGAGTATGTAATGTTCGGTTACACCCGAACTTAGCCTTCCTTACTTGTTTTTACTTATTTTAGGAAGAGCGCATTGAAATTCCTGTCATTTCCTTAAAAAAAAATTCACACGACATTTACGATTTGCTACGAAATAACATTCAAAACGAGACAACTTCATAGATTCAACAAACAGTTTAATAAAACGAGTGAGGCGATAGAGACAGCGGTGCAAGGAATGAAGATCAAAGTTCGAATTAGGCGTAGTGAAAATCTGGTTAATGAAGAATAAAGGAAAAGGTAAGTCTGTAAAGGCCGTGTCTTGCCTATATTCGAAGATGTATTTGGTGTGTTTAGTTTAATGACTGATACAATTGTTGAAGCACAAGAGATTTTGCAAGTGCGTCCGGTCTTTAAGAAACAACAAGAAAACTTTGATCGCATATTAAAATGTGTGGCGCATTCAATATTTTTATTAAATAGTACAACAACAACGCATGAACAGAAAAAATTGGCATTTTGTTCTGTGCGAGATTTAGTACGCGCGAATGTGCGTAGTGCTTTCACTTGCGATACATTGTTACATTTATTGTGACAGCTGAATGCTCATCAACACATGAAGGCCGTCAATTAGTACACGCAATACTTCCAATTAATGTCGATACGCTATTTCGTATGCTTTTTCGAAATCGAGATTCTTTTTGGAATTTCATGCAGCGCGTAAACTGAAAATATGTCTTTCAACGATTGGTTAACCAATAATGAAGGCAAGAAGACACGTACTATTAATTTAACTGTGCAATTATTGGCTTCCGTGGGACCCAACGGGTCTAAGGTTACTGAAAACCAAGAGATGCGTGAAACGGGTGAATTGTATTCCATAGATGTAACTAGTGTTAATGCTGGCAATCCATATGCCGATAGTTTCAATGTCTTAATGCACTATTGCCTTGTAAGAACTGTTGATGATCATGCAATGCTGTCAGTGCACGCTCAAGTGAAATGTAAAAAGTCAATATGGGGTGTTGTTAAAGGTTTTATTGAAAGGAATACATGGGCTGGTTTAGAAGAATACTGAACACTATTTTCTGACGTTGGGATTGCGTTAGGTAGGGAAAACGTTGCGTCAGTCTGCTACTTCCCCCCACCAGTGGTAAGGGGTGGCAGATACTGCGTGATGTATTTGGTTTTGTTAGTTAAGGCCTCGCTCGAGTCTGACACTTCCCCCCACCAGTGGTAAGGGGTATCAGATACTGTTCTAGGTGAGAAAATGCCGCACGTTGGACTTTTATTCAAAAAATGCACTATGTTGCCAATTCGTCTTAGAACTTTAGATTCCTACCTTGACTTTAACAGAAGAGTCAAGCTTTTGTGCTGTCCTGCTACACAGGGAGTATTCACCCTTTTAATCTGAAATTTCGGAAAGTTCTTGTCCGTCAAGTATTCATGGAAGCGTTCGAGAGGTTAGTGTTCCGGCTCGAGAATGTGCAAACCCACATGACTCTTTATCGATTCACAAAATATTGACCAGAAAATTAAGACTCTCTTCCTAAACCTGTTGGCATTTATAAGTTTATTATTATTATCATATTTTGTAAAGGGATATGAATACATATTTAAATATGGCTGTCCCTATTCCTTGGACAAAAACGTTTGGGGCAGACCGTGGGTCTGTATTAGGGTTCTGGTATCCTCGGTGGGGGAAGCGAGTGACTGTGGGAAATTTAAGATATACAAAAGGCCGAAAGCCCTTAGATTCTGTGGCAGATCGGTTCGCCCTTCTGCGGTAGGCTTTTATGATGTCCTCGTTATGGGATAACGAGTGAATGGGGTGGTTTCTGGTGTCCTCGCGCGAGCGAGTGAATTTGGGGATTTTCTTGAAAAAAGGAAAAAATAAGTGTTTTTGTGGCAGATGGGGGAACTGCATTAGGATTGACTTCTTGTTTGGCCTCGTTTCGGGTGAACGAGAGCCGGGTTTGATTTTCTTTTGAAGGGAGGGATATGGAGGAACGGAGGGATTGTTAGGAGCTCGTCGCCTTCTCGCAATCCGTATCCTCCGGTGGAAGAAGGATCAGTTTGACCAAAGGTCGTCTGACTTGACCCTTCTCGGTTTTGAGGTCGACTACGCGTACTTGGTCATCTTCGCCGGGGTGTACGTTGACGACTCTACCTAACCTCCATTCGCTGGGAGATAAGTTGTCCTCTTTGAGGACGGCGAGATCTCCCACTTGTATGTTTTCTTTGGGATGCTTCCACTTCACTCGTTTTAGAAGTTCGGATAGATATTCCACCTTCCATCGCTTGCAGAAAGTATGATGGAGGGCTTTGAGTTTCTGCCACCGATTTATCATCGAGGCAGAGCTTTCACTAGCATCTGGTTCTGGTGGAGCCAGTAGGTGGCTGCCCGTTAGGAAATGTCCTGGGGTTAGTGGTTCGAGATCCGTTGGGTCATTCGACCCTGGGCTGAGTGGGCGCGAGTTGAGGCACGCCTCAATCCTGCACAAAAGGGTTTGGAACTCCTCCATGGTGTACTTATGGGGAGACGCGATCTTTTCGAAGTGGCTTTTGAAGCTCTTCACTCCCGCCTCCAACAAGCCGCCCATATGTGGAGCAGCGGCGGGAATAAAATGCCAGCTTAATGCTTGATGATTGTACTTTGAGACTGTTTTGTTTCGGCTTTCTGCCAGAAAGGCTTTATACTCGGATCGTAAAGATCTTGACGCTCCGACAAAGTTTGTACCATTGTCGGAGTAGATGTTTTTCGGACATCCTCTTCTCGCGATAAAACGCGCAAAGGCTGCGAGAAAGCATGGAGTACTAAGGTCACTAGTGGCTTCTAAGTGGATGGCCTTAGTGGAGAAACAGACAAAAAGGCATACGTAGCCTTTTGACAGTCGACATCCCCTACCGCGGTAGCTTTTGATGTCGAAAGGCCCCGCAAAGTCTACCCCGGTATTGGTGAACGCGCGGGTAAAAGTAGTCCGTTCGCAGGGAAGGGTACCCATAAGTTGGAACTGCGCCTGTTTTCGGTGAATAGTGCAGGTTTTGCAATTATGAATGGTTGCCCTAATCATGGTTTTGATGTTAGGTATCCAGTATTGGGTGCGTATCAGACGTAACATGAGTTGGTTTTCCCCATGCAGACTTTGTTGATGAAACATTAGGACTGTCAGACGGGATAAACGGCAGTTGTATGGGAGGAGGATTGGGTGCCGTTCAGTAAAAGCTAAGTCCTTTGACGCCCCGAGTCGCCCTCCTACCCGAATGATGCCATGCTGGTCTAGGTAGGGATTAAGTGAGAGTATCGCACTTTTCCCTGCAATTGGTTTTCCGGCCTTTAGATCATTATATTCAGAACTATAATGTTGTTTCTGATATATTTTAATTAAGAGTTGGGTTACTGATTTGATCTCATCAGGAGAGATTAAAGTTGACTCGACCTGAAATAATTTTTTTGTTTTGGGGTGAGTTCTTTGGTAGAACCTCATAACGTATGAGAGCACCCGTAAAGCCCTAGGTAGGTCTGAAAAGCGTTGGAGAACATCGGTATTATTTACTGTTGTTGTTGCGCATGTCTTCGCCCTTTTTTCTTCTACGGAGGTGAGGTAGTCACTTTCTTGTGCTGGCCATTGGGAAGTGTCTTCTTGCAGCCAAGAAGGTCCCTGCCACCACAACGAATTGTTGACCAATTCAGACGCAGGTAATCCTCTGCTACCTAAATCTGCTGGGTTAGATTCTGAGTTTACATGCAACCAGTCCTTATTTCCGACCATGTCGATGATCTTGGTGATCCGATGTGCTACTAAAGTGGACCAGGAACACGGCGGTTTCCTTATCCATGCGAGGATGATAGTTGAATCCGTCCAAAGGTGAACTCTCACTGGTTCCAACTTAAGGTTTCTGAAAATGCATTCGGTGATTTCCGCTAACAGCACGGCTCCGCAAAGTTCCAAACGTGGAAGAGAAAGAGTTTTCACTGGGGCTACTCGGGTTTTGGCTAGAAGCAGGTTCGTGCAGACATTATCATCCGTTTTGACGCGCATGTAAATGGCTGCTGCATAAGCCTTCTGGGATGCGTAAAAAAATCCATGGATCTCGATGTCGGTTCCTGGTGAAAAGTTGACCCATCTAGGTATCCGGATTTTATCGATTTCATGGTATTGGTCGGTGAAGGTTTTCCATCATTCCAGCGTACTGGTAGATACTGGTTCGTCCCAAGCGGTGCCTTCCAACCAAATACTCTGCATGAGTATTTTTGCCACAATGACCATTGGTGCCAGCCATCCCAAGGGATCGAAAAGTTTGGCGATTGCTGATAGTATCGCTCTCTTCGTAATGTTTTCCGGGTTGTCCAGCGTCCCGGCTTTAAAATAAAAAAAATCGGAGAGGGCATTCCATCGAATGCCTAACGCTTTAACTGAACTTGTATCTTCGAATGCCAGGAAGTTTTCATTGAGCAGGTCTGCTTTGGGGATGTCCCTTAGAATGCCCTCTGAATTGGATGTCCATTTGCGAAGTGGAAAGCCCGCTGAGTGTAGGACTTGACGAATTTCATCTCTGGTTTTAATAGTCGATGTGATCGTATGGCCACCCGCTAACACGTCATCTACATACATGTATTCCCGTAGTATGTTAGCCGCTGTAGGGTGTGAGTTTGACACGTCGTCTGCCAGTTGTAGGAGCGTTCTTATCGCGAGATATGGAGCGCAATTCACTCCGAAGGTAACCGTCTTTAATTCATAAAGACTAATAGGGTCATTCGGGGACGTGCGGTGCACAATACGTTGAAATTTGGTGTGATTTTGGTTCACCCAAATTTGTCGATACATCTTTTCGATGTCGCTATTGAAGACGAAACGGTATAGTCTCCAACGTAAGATAAGGATGGGTAGATCGGCTTGTAGAACTGGGTCTAGGAGGAGAATATCGTTCAGGCTATTGCCGTTGGCCGTAGGGCTCGAGGCATTAAATACTACGCGTACCTTTGTAGTGGTACTTTCTGCTTTAATAACGGCGTGGTGGGGCAGGAAGTAATGATCCGAATCGTCGGATGGGATATTCTTTTTTAATTTTCTCATATGTTCAAGCGTTTCATATTCTGACAACACTCGAACATATTCTTTTCCTAAATCTGGGTTTTTTATTAGCCGCCCCTCATTCCGGAAGAATTGAGAGCATGCACGCTTCAGGGATGGTCCTAAGTTAATATTGTTAGGGTAATCCTGCCGGAATGGTAGTGACACGGTGTACCTTCCATTCTCACTTCGCTGCGTTGTTTCTTTAAATAGTTGTTCGCAGTACCTTTCATCCTCATTTAATATTTTATTTTTTGGTACATTTTCTACCTCCCAGAAAGCTTTGAGTTGGTTGTCTAACGCAACCTCGTTGTAGAAAACATAATGCTCTTCATTGGATTCGGAGATTCGATACGACCGGTTAGTATCCAACCGAACACTGTCTCTTGGGCTAAGAGTGTGTTTAGCACATTCTTTTTTATACCGTTCATTATAATTTGGGGATATATGTCTCCGCCAAGTATGAGGTCTACGTCTTCGTTGACGTAGAACCTCTTGTCTGCCAAAACCAAGTCTGGGAATGCCTGCATAGTCATTGCGTTGATATGGCAGGATGGAAGATTCCCAGTGAGTTTCGCTAGAACTAGTACGGGTGTAGTCAGGTTGAAGCAGGGATCCACTGGTGAACGTAATTCGATGTTGGATGCTTCTTTCACCTGAGCTGACACCGCATTTGTGGTGCCTGAAACATGGGCATGCATTTTCCTCGCTGGCAAATTGATTCTGCGTTTCAGTCTTTCAGTTATAAAGGAACATTCAGACCCAGAATCAATTAATGCCCGCGCGGAGAAGTCGGTACCATTATGGTGAATGTGTATGCGAGCAGTTCCTAAGAGCACACCTGTGCTGGAATTGGCATGGCAGGATTTGACATGTTGGTTCGTAGAAAAAGGTGGTTGTCCCGATTCCTGTATTTGCCTTGCCTGTGCCGAAGTTGATGGGGCATTATCCGCATCTTTGAAGGGATTTCGCACCGCCGGTTGCTGAAGTGTGTCCGCATGCAGGAGCGTGTGGTGACGAGAGTGGCATTTGGAACAGTTGTACGAACTGGTGCACCTCGTCACTGTGTGTCCTGGGGATAAACAATTCAGGCAGCCATTTGTGGATTTGACGAATTTAATCCTTTCTACCGGGTTTAAATCGTAAAAACGTGAACAGTTGCGTAATCTGTGCTCTGTAGATTTGCACATTTTACATATTGATTTTGGTGTTTGCTTGGTTACTTTGGTTTGAAAAGCACCAAGTCCTTTTGTAGGGTTTTCCGTCGACTGGCGCGACGTGTTTGACTTTTGCACTTTAGAAGTGGCATTCCCTGTAAAACCAGACACGGTTTCAAGTGTCTGGAAACGATTTGACAAGAATTTGTCCATATCCTCCCACTTGGATATGTCCGTCTTGTGGTAAATGCTCTGCTCCCATAGAGCCAACGTATTCTCAGGTAATTTTGTCGAACATAAATAGGTAATAATCGCATCCAAATTTGAAACATCGATCTGATGTGTTTTTAAAGATGCCAAGCAATTATTTATGTCGCGCTGTAAGGTTTTGATGGAGCTGCCGCACTCGCTATCTATCTTTTTTAGATTAAACAAAATTTGTAGTTGTGAGTTTATTGTGAGAATCCGTTTATTCTCGTATCTCTCACATAAGTTTTTCCAGGCTGTTTCGAAGCCTTCATTTGTCAAAGGACATTTCTTGACAATGTCCTTTGCCTCACCTTGAGTTTTTTGGTTAAGGTGGAACAACTTTTCTACCGGGCTTAAGCGACTGTTATTTTTATAGATGGCCGTGAACAGGTCACGAAACGTTGGCCAAGATAGGTAGTCGCCCTTGAATACCTGAGTATCGCAGGCTGGCAGGCGGATAATGTGTTCGCGCGCGCGTTCTCCCTCAGGTTTGACTGCCCTATCTTTTTCCTCCTTCAATTTAGTTTGAATTTCAGCCATGTTCGACATGCATCTCAGGAATACGGCATATGCCGCTTTATGCTTGATCTTGACCGCTGCAATTTTCTTAGCGTCGAGCGTGTCAGAGTCAAGCAATTCCTCGAGGGCGTCCTCGGCTTTTTCCCACTTAGCTTGCAACTCTTTTTGCTGTATTGCAAGAGTGTGTATAGTGTGCAGAGCCGCATTTATGTCATTAAAATCGGCCTCGAATTCGATTATTCGATCAATCTAATGTAGGAGTCCATGTTCATGGTTGAAAAGTGGAGAGCGAATTAACCAAGGGATATAAACTTGAAAAACCTGAGCGAATCACCCAACCAACATCTATTAAAATTACGCAAAATTTTAGTTACTACTTTTAATTTGTTTATTTTTGTCTGACTTTGCAGATTATTTGTGCCTTAAAACAGAGAGCAGGGGGTAGCAACACCGATGTGTACTGTGTAAAGTAAAGGAGGGGCCACTCGCCACTTCAACCTTCAATTTTATTATGAAATAAGTGCGCGCGTTGATATAGACTCCACGAAAAGTGTGAAAGCGTGAAATAAATCTTATGCAAACTGTGTAACAAGATTAATTAGAGAAATTAGTGAAAATAATGTGATGCAAAAAGAAAATTTATATCGAATGGCGTGAAATTTTATGTGAAAGTGAGGTTATGTGTACCTCTTCCTTGTGCTGTGTCCGGAGAGCCTTACCGCTGGTGGGGGACAGGCCAGATAGTCACAAGGAATCTTAACAACGTTAATGATCTGCGTTTGCACTTATTTTCTTTTTTGGCACTACACAGTTTTTTCACACTTTTCGCGGTCAATTACAATCACGTATGGCACTTCAAATGGATTTTTCGCACTTTTTTATTTATTATTTTTGTAACCAAAAAAAATGTGGCAAGAAATATTGCACTTACTTTGAACTTTTTTGGTGATTCTTATACTGTCGCTGATGTGGCAAGATGGTCTCAGTGTTTTTGCACGCTGGTATGAAATAATAGACTTTTTGTGGTTGTGGCAAAAATTCTCGGGCTAACTTTTTATGTTAGGAATTCTGAAGTGTGTGCAGTCAGCTATGGTATCTTGTGATGTGGACTGTATATAGGTACTGTATTCCCAATTCCTGGTGAAGATGGACCAAATGTTCGGCCGGTGTGCGTCTAATCCTGGAGAGGTGGGCGCACCGGGTCGATCTCAGTGGGAATAGAAGATTCACTCAAACGAGACAAATAAGAAACACAGGAGGATTTTCCTCATTATAATAATGCACTTTATTGGGTAGAGATAAAATAAATTGAATACAATATTACCAGACTGTACAGTTGTAGGAAGCGGCGGAGATCCTTGCCGGCCGATGTTAGCTGGTTGGCTGTTGAAATCAAAGAGGCCGGTTTATAGCAAGCTACAACCGTTGACCCGCAAAATCCTCCGTTTTGGAGGGGAAAGTCACCCACACATCAACCCCGACATGCATATGCATGAGTGCTGACAAAAAACACACATACACGTACATGTATGCACATGCATGTGGCGGTGATGGTGTGGCTGGTTACAAATTAATTCGAGTATCGAGTATCGATTCGCAGGGTTGCATTGGGGGGATCGCAGACAGCTCGAAGGACCAAATGTTCGGCCGGTGTGCGTCTAATCCTGGAGAGGTGGGCGCACCGGGTCGATCTCAGTGGGAATAGAAGATTCACTCTAACGAGACAAATAAGAAACACAGGAGGATTTTCCTCGTTATAATAATGCACTTTATTGGGTAGAGATAAAATAAATTGAATACAATATTACCTAACTGTACAGTTGTAGGAAGCGGCGGAGATCCTTGGCGGCCGATGTTAGCTGGTTGGCTGTTGAAATCAAAGATGCCGGTTGTATAGCAAGCTACAACCGTTGACCCGCAAAATCCTCCGTTTTGGAGGGGAAAGGCACCCACACATCAACCCCGACATGCATATGCATGAGTGCTGACAAAAAACACACATACACGTAAATGTACATGCATGTACATGCATGTGGCGGTGATGGTGTGGGTGGTTACAAATTAATTCGAGTATCGATTCGCAGGGTTGCATTGGAGAGATCGCAGACAGATGCGGAAAAAGTTAGGCATCCTGCCTAAACACCCACTTTGAGACGCAAATTATGAGGGGGCATTCCAGGAAAATCTAAAGTACTTAAAAATTCTGTAGGATAATTTATTATATCCTCCTCATTATCAATTCGATCGATTGATTTGTAGCATTGTAATTTTCCAGGAATTTGGTTTTGGATCGTCCAATTTAACTCATTAACATCACTATTTTTGGCTGCTAAAATTGCGCGTTCACTCAACCAAGTCAGGTTAAGATAGTTTTCACCGATATTTGGATACACGTTTGTGATGAGTTCATACTTGTTCGAGGTAAATTGGCAAATAGCTCGGGGAATTGATATTAAGGCACTGGAATTATTTACTGGAATCTGTCCATTTCCGATTCTTAGGAGTTCGTTTGAGAAAACTTCTGCTGTTCTGTCCTGTTGTAAAAACACTCGCATATTCATGCTCAACGGAATGTGTGTTACGTACCGCCACAAAAGCGATGACTTGAGACATGCATTTAACTCATCCGCCGCTGTTGATTTTGGAATCACCGGAAGTGTTTGTCGGAAGTCTCCCGCAAACAGCACCATCACGCCACCAAAATGACGACTATTGTTGCGCAAATCTTGCAACGTTCGATCAAGTGCTTCCAATGATCGTTTGCGTGCCATAGTGCACTCATTCCATATTATCAATTTGCAGTTTTTCACCACTTTCGCCATGTCTGATTGCTTTGAGATGTTACAAACAGGATTTTCTACAATTTGTAAGTTGAAAAGAAGTTTCAGTGCAGAATGTGCCGTTGCAGCGATACTAGCAGATGCGAGTGCTAACGCTATTCCATTTCGAGAACGTATTGTAGCTAAATTAGTCCACCGTTTCCATCATCAACTGCTTTCATTAGGCGATCGTAAGCATCTTTTTGCTGTTCATTCAACATTGAAACATTTCTTTGTACGTGCTGTTGTAAAGTTGTCGCACCTTAAGCATTCTCTAGTTCTAATTCATGATTTAGTACATCCCTATTTTGGCGATTTGGCGTTAGCATATGAATTTCAGCTAATAGTTTGCCAGTCATCAGCATACACAACTCTTCAATAAGCGATAACGCTTCATTGTAGATTTCATCATTCATTTGCAAGTCAAAATTCCCAGTAGAAAATCGATAGCGGTGTAGGGTGTCTTCTGAGATATCATCTTTGTACGCATTCCATAAATGAAGTGGATTTGACATGTCGAAATGATGAAAGCGAAAAGTGTAAGAATTCCATTGGCAGGTGAAGAAGCCACTACATCGCTTAGAGTGTATTTCCAGTGATTATCGTCTTCAAGTAATTGCAAATGTTGAAATTCTTCTCGAAATGTTGCATACACCATACCATCCACAGTTCGCAATGACTCAAATGAAGTTGGGCCGCGCACATTAACCAAAAGCAACCGAAGGTACAAGCAATCGTCGTTCTTTGCAGGGATTGTATAAATTCGTCCTAGTGCATGACTTGAAAACACACCTGGATATCCATCTACTTGTTCACCTTGCTTTCTGCGCATCCATTTCTTCAAAGATACATCTCTGAGTAAAGCAACGTTCTCGCAAAAGGGTCACAAGCGCAAGTTGAAAAGAAGCTCGTTAGTGTTGTTGTTGGTGACTCGTGCTACGTTTTCTGTGTTGAAATACACTCTTTGACCATTCCCCAAATGAACTGCTAAGTGTACAACAGTCGGATAACGTTCGTGAATAGCAAATGAAAATATTCTCCAGAGTGCTTCGTTGCAGTTTGCATAACGGCCCATTTGGAACTTACTAATTTCGTCTCGCTCAATACCAATGACTGCCATATCGCTGCTTTTTTTGACGTATTCGCAAACATACTTGATCGATTTCACTGAGTTGCAATATTCAACATTGATATGCGTTTTGAATGGCTTACACAATATTGGTGAATATGGTACAATCCATGTATTATCAATCTCAATATTCACTCTCTTCAATTGAGTGATGAATGTTCGGCCATTGTCATTTGGTGACCGCCGACAATAGATAGGATATCCATAGTTTCCAGATCGGAAATACAAACCGAAGAAGGATTGTGTTTACCACATGGTCCGTGTAGCATATTTGTTTTAACCACTTCGTGCAGCTCTGGATCTAATTCAGGATCAGGAATCTCCGCCGAAATAATGTCATCGATTTGGTTTGGTCTAATTTTATCCATCATCTTTTTTGCCGCTCAACAGAATACATGCAGCAACTAACAGTACCATATATACGTTGTTTCACAATAAAGTCCATCAAACATCTTAATTTTTGTTTGAACGCCCGTGCTGTAACGTCGTGACGATCGTTCGTTGATTGGCCGGGATGCGACGGCTGCGTAATCTCGTCCCATTTGGGATTGCAATTAAACGTCACAAACAAATCCGGTCGTGCATAATTGCGCACGTAAGTCATTGCATCCTGGGCGTACTCATGCATATGCCTTGGGCTTCCAATATAAGTCGTTGTCAAAGTTGTGAGCCGCCTAAAATCTGCAATATCTACATCGCTATTGATAGCTTCCCGCAAGTGGATATATTCTTCGGATTGCAATTTACCTTGATTGTGTCGAATATAATTGAGTCGCTCTGTCTCAATCTTAACATACATATCAACTGCGTATTGTTGAAGCACGCGTCGATATCGCAGAATGTGATTGTCAATATCTCTTCGAATCTTTAATCGGTAAGCATAAAAATTCATAGAAAAAACCTTTTTATTTGTCTCGACACCTAAGAATTAACAAATTATGAAGTGGCGACACGATAATGTAGCGATTACAATTTGTTTTACTAACCATTAGCCGGATCTATCATTTTGTATTGCAAGTGATATCCGTCTTGACCTGGGCAGAACATAAGCGGATATTGCAGTACATCATATGATCCATGAGTCTCATTTATTCCCTGTAATGCATTTCCAGTCCGTCGTTTGATAATTATGTCACGCGATTTCAAATTTTCACCAACAACAACAATGGATATTTCACTTACTGTTGGCGCATTGTACTGTCGTTCGTGAGTTCCTTGTGGTCGTTTGTCCGCTTTTATCACTATGCTATGATCATCGGATGGCATCTGTTCGAACGAAGTCTTAAAAAGTTTGATGAGCTCATTGTTTTCGTGTAACATTTGTTGCAATTGGTGTAGTATTTCTCTTTTTGTTGTACTGAAAATCGTACAACGCCGATTTACTTCATCATGTCAATCTTCGATAAAGTATATTGGAAGATATTTGTGTTCTTGATCTGAATACGGCAAAAGAGATCCAGCCAGATGAAAAACTTGCGCATGAATCTATAAAATTTAAGGCAAATTCTATAATCATTGTCTTTTAATTGCAAGAAAAGTGGCAGATTGTGCAATCCGTACAAAAAATTGTGTATCATGGGTGATGTTCAATGTATCTTCCCAATAAACACAAAGGCGAAGATAATATCGTCGCTAATCCGAGGCAATATCGCGAAATCAGAAAGCATTTTCCCGGACTCGCCGCGCATTCGAGGCGATATCGCGAAACTGAATTTTCTCGAATGCCATTTCTCGAACTCGCCGCGATTTCGCGAAATAAAATTTTCTCGAATGTATTTTCTCGGACTCGCCGCGAACTTGAGGCGATATCGCGAAATTAGATTTTCTCGAACGCATTTTCTCGAAGTCTCCGCGAACTCGCGGCGATATTTCGAAATTAGATTTTATCGAATGCAATTTCTACGACTCGCCGCCAACTCGAAGCGATATCGCGGAATTAGATTTTCTCAAATGCATTTTCTCGGACTCTCCGTGAACTCGAGGCGATATCTCGAAATTAAATTTTCTCGGACTCATCACGCCAGTTTTCCCTATTTTGCGACAAAAGATGACAATTGATCTCGAATCGCTAATGATAAAAACAGTGATTCAAGGACGATCCGAGAATGATCAAAATCACAATTCGCGGACGATCCGAGAATGATAAAAATCGCGATTCGCGGACGATCCAAAAAATTGGAAATTCTCGAATAGCTAATGATAAAAAACTGCGTAACATACCTGGGAATTCTGATTCGCCGAACACTCGCCTTGAAGTATCGTCGCGATAAAATTATCAGATAAAGCGAGCTCACCGCGAATTCCAGGCGAGTCCGTTTTGTTTATTGGGTTGTTATGTTTGGGCCGTGTGTATAAAATGTGTTGGTGTAATAGCATACATAGCTGGGGTTAGTGAAATTACCTTGAATGTTGGATCATAATTTTGACAATCACCACCAAGCGACGTCATTTGAAAACAGTCGTTATACATTTTTATGTATTGCAAGAAATGGTTCGAATTAGGAGATCAAAACTGGTGCAATTCTCTGGTGGTGGCAGCAACTTTGGCAGTTTAACCTTTCCGCCCGCGCAACACAGCCCAGGTGGTTCCTTCTCAAATTTAATTGCATTGCAATACTGACAAACGTGAGACATCTGACCAAATTGAACCGATGCCCTGTATTAAATATTCGGATTATATCGAAAGTCTGCACGTACAGTATCCAAAAGAAGACCTTGTTGCTGGCGAGGCTGTCGTCCAACATTTACACGTTGTGATCTTGCCTCTTCTCTTTGTCGAGCGCGAACTTCTCTTATTCTCAACAGCTGTCGTTCATTGTAAGCTTCGTTAAGCTGGAGACATTGGTGCTTTATCGGTAACCGTATCGGTAACCTTTTAACAGCTGATTCGACCAACCTTATGAGAATCAATGCAATCGATTATTGGTGCCGCTAAGGTCGTAACCGTATCGTAGCCAACCAATTGGGTTTTGGTTTACCGTCGTAACGATAAACAGCTGATTACGTTAGGGATACGGATACAGCGATACGACATACGGCACCAATGACTCCGGCTTTAAGCTCCTGTGACTGTTGCTACGAAATTCAGCCATTCTGACTCTACCTGATTGCCTTTCGATACTACCTTCCTCTTCCGTTTGACGCGTTGCATTGTTTGGATGATGTCTTGCTTGTTGAGTACGGCGATATAAGTTACTGTGACCTCTTCTTGGCATCTTAACAGTGGTCAACTGTAAGTGTTGACTTTGTATATATGGCATATTAAATTTTCAATAATCAAATACTTACCTCTAAGTTAGTCAAAAAAAAATTGAGCAAACGAATAAAACAGTTCCAATTATATTTTAGAAAACAACTGCAAAATGAAGCAAATCAGTGGAAGATATTTTCCAATGAAATTGAAATTAAGTTTTCGCCGATAAACAAAGGCAATAAACTCACCTTTTTTGTCAAAGAAATATTACAATTGTTTCACTTAAATATTGATAACTCGCACATTCGGATTAATATTTTTCGCAAACACAAACTAAAACTTTATACAAACAACGCTTTATACCACTTTTAAAAAGGCGTACTCACTCGTATTAATTTTATTATTTGAACTTTGTGATTCTAAGAATGAGAGATTTTATATGTTATCCTCTATGATCTAAGATGATATGCTGGGCTGACATCCACAAACATTAAATTTATTTTTTGTGTCCAAAATATCAATAATATCACTTAGAAATTTAAAATCCGAATAACGTTTCAACGCAATCGTACAACAAATTATGAAATTTAAGAGAATAAAGTAAGGCTGCGTAACTCTGTGCGATGTTGAGTTATTGAGTTGATACCGAGCCTGCCCCCAAATTCCAATTTTCGCTTAGCTAAAATTCCATCGCCAAAAATCTCTAAAACAAAATCAAGTGCGCAGAAAAGCATGCAATATTTAGTACTACGAATATTATAGCATGAGTGGGTGACATCTGTAATCGAGAGTTGCTGCCATTCAACACTGTGCGTAATACGCGAGCATGTGATTCACCACGTGGAAATAAATTTTTCTCATATAAAATACCATGGTTAATCCCATACCCGCGAAGTAATGGCATGAACTATTGCTTGATAGAATTGTTACTTCTAGTCACCCAGCGGTATAAAAAGTACTCTTTACGAATGCCCTTATCAACGGCTTCCATTTGATATCCATATTGTATAAACAGATTCTAGTGGTGGCCGGGTCCACGTTTTGGGCTATATCTCGAGACCCTGGTCACCCAGAGGTTTGAAAATTGTTCTGCAGTAAAGCACTCATCAACAGCTTCCATTTGATATCAATATTGTATAAACACATTCTAGTAGAACCCGGGTCCACGTTTTGGTCTCAAGACCCTAGCCACCCAGCGGTATGAAATATAGCATATAGCCTATTCTATATAATATACCTACAAAATTTTATAAATGTCGGTGCAGTAGTTTTCAAGTTTTAAGCATCTGAACATACACTCACCACGATTCATTTATATATATATAGATATAGTATTTAAGTATAGATATTTTCGAAATTTCAACCCCATTTTAACAGCTAGAAGCTTCAAATTCCACCAAATGCTTACGCTATGTATATAGCGTATATTGTTTTCTGAAAAATCATAGAGATCATTGGTATATATAGTATATATCTCATACAACCGATTGTTCAGATAAGAAACTTTTCGCAATTGCTGCCCCATTTCAACAGCAAGAAGCTTCAAATTTCACCAAATGCTTACGTATATAGCACATATTGTTGTCTGGAAAATCATAGAGATCGGTGGTGTATAGTATATATTGCATACAATCGATTGTTCAGATAAGAACCTTTTCGCAATTTCTGCCCCATTTTAACAGCTAGAACCTTCAAATTTCACCAAATGCTTACGTATATAGCATATATTGTTGTCTGAAAAAAATCATAGAGATCGGTGGAATATATTATATACCCCATATAAACTGTAATTTTTGCCCCTTTTTTACGGCTAGAAGCATCAAATTTCATCAAAAACTTACGCCTACGTCATATATTGTTTAAATAAAAGATTCGTGGTCATAGTTTTCACATGCAGACCACAAAAAACGTGGAACTTTGCATCCTCACACAAACTACCTACCTATTTTTTATACCTTTCATGAGAATGAAATGGTATATTAATTTCATCACGAATCCCAAAATTGTAAGTCCTTAAAGGAAAATAGATAGACCCACCATTAAGTAAAAAAAATATATAAATGTAAGACGCGATAACCTCCGAAGAGATCTAAGGCCGAGCTTCTCTTCCAATTTGCGTCGTGCTCCTCTTGGTGTTCCCTACAAATTGGACGGACGGGACCTACATGTTTTATGCCGACTCCGAACGGCATCTGCAAGGCAGTGAGTTTTCACTGAGAGCTTTTCATGGCAGAAAAAACACCCGGAGCGCTTGCCAAACACTGCCGAGGGGCGACCCCGCTTAGAAAAACTTTCTTCTAATTGAAAAACCTTATTTCTAAAATTTTAATGTTGCTTTGGCCGGGGTGTGAACCCAGGGCATACGGTGTGCTAGGCGGAGCACGCTACCATCACACCACTGTGGCCGCCAATTAAGTATACCGAAATAATCAGGACGAAGAGCTGAGTTGATTAAGCCATGTCCGTCTGTCTGCAAACTAGTCCCTCAATTTTTGAGATATCTTGTTAAATTTGGTGAGCTGGTGTATTTAGGTGTCCGATTAGATATCTGAAAAAATCATAGAGATCGGTGGTATATATATTATATACCACATATAAACTGTCATTTTTTACGGCTAGAAGCTTCAAATTTCATCAAATACTTAGGTTTACGTCATATATTATTGAAATACGTAATTCGCAGTCATAGTTTTTACATGCAGACCACAAAAACGGGAAGATTTGCATCCTCACACAAACTACCGACCTATTTTTTTATTTTATATTTATTTTAGAAATCGCTTAGGTATGTACATTAAGCTGGGTTGATTTGCATGGACGAAAGTTAACCCATATGGCGCCATAGATTTTTCGATAGGTTTTGGGCTCAGGAAAAAAAGTTCCACTAAGCATACCCAAAAAAATAATTTTCGAGCCTGCAAAATATGAGTCTTTTGACTTTTTTTTTCTTTGATTTTTAAGGTTTTTTTCCTGACCTAATTAAAAAATTTTCATTTGATTTTAAAATTTTCATGTATACCCTGTCCGACTCAAAATTGTCCGCTAAAAATTTTGATGATAACAGTTTTTTGAAAAAAAAATATATTTTTTGGGTTTTGAGGAGTGTTTGGTGAAAAAATTTATTTTTTAAGAGGATTTTCATCATTTTTGTAAAAATCGATTTTTAGTCCGATTTAGACGATTTTTTCAGACAATCATCTATTGAAATGTTTGGTTTAGAATAAAAAGATGTGAAGGGTTTGGTAGTCAAACATTAATTCCTTTTTATTCTTTCTCTTTTATAGTTATTTACTTAACCTATACATTCATAATTATCTTAATACTAATAAACTAAAAATATGTACATTGGTAATGGGGTATGCATACATGTAGGTTTGTATACATGCTTTGTATACATGTAAATTTGTATGCATGCTTGCATACATGTAGATTTGTACGCCTGCTTGCAAAGTCAGCAGATCAATGTGAGTATTTGGTTAATTCACATTATTGGTTGTATGTAAATAATAAGCAGAATTTATTAGCTGTGAACGGACAAGGGTTTCATATTCGGCATTCCATTGGTGTTATCTAACCGCTGTGTTAGTTCAATAATTTATGTTGTATAATATTGTAATATGATTGTTACTAAGAAGTATTTAGCATAGAAGTTCATGATGCGTAATGCCGCAAGTGTATTGCATAGGTGGGTATGACGCATAATGCTACACCATCCGCCTTAGAAAAAGAGGGTTATATAATTTTTTTGTGAACAATTGTATAAGACTCTTTGTCGTATTTTCAATGATTTTGATATTTTACTGTATCTTGATATTGTAGTGAAAGAGGTTGTTTGCTTTGTTTCTGATTTGCTGACCTTGATATTTTTATTGTTTACATTTTATGCATATCCCTTTTTTTTCAAAATTTTAAGTTTAATGTTTAATTTACTTATTGTGTTAACTGTATATATTTTATAGCCGGATTTTAAATGTGTGCACCCACTTAAAATCCGCTGTCTGAATATATTCCCTAATATTTATGTATTTATAATAATTTGTGTAAATATGGAATTGAGAGAACAAAAAAGAAGAAAAAATAGAGAAAAAAAATTGTTTTCGATTTCTTAGATATTTAATGTGCAATGAGTAAAGTGGAATGATTATTTTAAAGGTGTTTCATATGTGTTTAAGCCTATTCTTATGGATTATTAATTCCTTATCTTTATTGTTCCTATTACTAGTGTCCTCTCTATGTGGTATTAAAGTAAAATTGTTATTTTTGTCTATTTCCTTTACTTTATACCGTCCTTTATATCTATGGTCGAGCTTATGGCTATCTTCTTCTCTTATTAATACTAGATCTTGTAATTTTATTTCCTTACTGGTGCTACTTAACATTTGGAATTTTCGGGGAACACTCTCCTAATCATACGCATTATTTCCTCTTCCCTGGTAGTGGCGTTTATAATGTCCTCTATTGTGGGTTCCCTTTCCGTTCCTATTATCTTCCACAATTTCTTTAATCCTTCTAACTCTTTTTGTAGGTCCCTAGTGTGTCGGGTATTTTCGTCCCACCAATAGAGAGGAAGATCTGAGGAGTTTCTTTGCATTTTAGTAGTTATGGTAATTTTAATTTTTAAACCTTATTAAAATGTTATATGGGCTTTCTTTAGAGGATAGGTGAAATGTCTGAAGTTGATTGACTATTTTACTGAAGTGTCCCAAACATTCCAATTTACTTGAATTTTTTTTCTTATAAAAGTTTAATTTAAGATTTTTAGCATTTTAGCCTTTTTTTCGAATAAGAAATTTTTAATTTTCCTGCTACTTCTTTTTTGCCATAAAAATTTTACTTCAAATTTTAACCAATTAAATTTTTATATTATCTATTTTTTTTTTTTAAATTTGTTCATCGTTTTACACAAATGTTTTTCCTATTTCTGTTTTATTAAAAAAAAATTTTTCAACTAATTTTCCTTAATTATTTCAATTCCTATTTTAGAGAAAAAAAATTCCTAAGCAAAAACTCTCGTTTTTGCTAATGGCTTAGCGTCCCTGAGGCCGCTCAATTGATTCTAATAAAAATTATAAAGATTTATATACATAATATAGCTGTCAGTTTGATGTTGGTCAGGATTGGAATTGTTGCTGTACCGTCCTTTTTTCCGAAATATGTATTCCACTCAATTATGCATTCGATGCCATGCGTGCTTTTTGGATCCGAAGCGTATATTCCACTCGATTATGCATGTGCTGCTATGCGTACCTTTTGGATCCGAAGTGTATACTCCACTCGATTATGCATTCGCTGCCATGCGTCCGTTGTTATAAACTTTTTGTAAAATGGGATCACTTGCATCCTTTCAAATAAACTTCTTGTCAAATGGGATCACTTGCATCCTTGCAAACAAACTTCTTGTGAAATGGGGTCACTTGCATCCTTGCCAACAATTAAATAGTTGTTTTCGAAAAAATTCATTTGAATCCTTTTTGGGATTTTGATAATTACTTTTAATTACTTTAGCCTTTCAGATCTTTAGCAGGATCTGACAGGCTCTTCCTTCAAGATGATCGCCTTTAGCAATTTTCCTCTTATTCAGCAAATTTTATGCTTAATGGTTGAACTGGCAGGATCTTTTCCAGTCAGATCGTTTTAGCAGTTGTGCTTATTTTGATCTGAGCTAGCAGGATCTTTTCCTCCAGCAAGATCTTTTAGCAGTTTTTGCTGATTTCTGATCAAGCTGGCAGGATCGCCATGAAATGTTTGGTTTAGAATAAAAAGAAGGGTTTGGTAGTCAAACATTAATTCCTTTTTATTAAATAAATTCTTTCTCTTTTATAGTTATTTACTTAACCTATACATTCATAATTATCTTAATACTAATAAACTAAAAATATGTACATTGGTAATGGGGTATGCATACATGTAGGTTTGTATACATGCTTTGTATACATGTAGATTTGTATGCCTGCTTGCGTCGTCAGCAGATCAATGCCAGTAATTTGGTTAATGCTATGCATACATGTAAATTTGTATATATATATTTTTTTTTTCAAAAAACTGTTATCACCAAAGTTTTGAGTCGGACAGCGTATACATGAAAATGTTAAAATCAAATGAAAATTTTTTATGTAGGTCATGAAAAAAACCTTAAAAATCAAAGAAAAAAGTGAAAAAGCTCAAATTTTGCAGGCTCGAAAATTATTTTTTTGGGTATGCTTAGTGGAACTATTTTTTCCGGAGCTCAAAACCTATCGAAAAATCGATGGCGCGATATAGGTTAATAAATCGACCCAGCTTAATGTACATCTGTTCGCTATATATTTCTTATCTTATACTCCCGATTATTTGGAGATTACGAATGGGATAAAATTATTGTTCAGCCCCATTCATGAATGGTATGAAGTTTTCGGCACAGCCGAAGACAGTCCCGTCGTTACTTGTTTTTTTTTTATTGAGCCTTAATATGGCTTTTATGCACCGACTTTCCTGACTGAGTTGTAACTATATTTCCTTTGTCCTCAAGTACCATATCCTTTCTGTAACGGGGTGAAAATTTATTTCCTATTCGTTTGTTTAATTTTAAATAAATCACGTCATTAGCACTGTATGTCCTTAAAACTGTTCTTTTCTTATTGTGGACATCTAAACCTTTCCTTGTTTAAATTTCAGGGTTTGTATGTTTTCGTCTTAATCCAGGTCGACTGGGTACGGTCCAACTGTCCTCCAAAAAATAAGTCTATATGTTTTCGTTTAGTAGTGGAATGAATTGAAAAATTGTATTTGTATAGGGATCTATAAAGGAGATCGCGGAAATCGGAGTTAACATTTTCTGCTTTGGTACATCGCAATAATTCCGGCAAGGCGTAGTGGAATCGCTCTATCTGTCCATTCACTGTGCTTTTATATGATGGGGTTCTGAATATTTCTATTCCGAATCGATTCTGTAGTACGAAGGTTATGGAGCCGAATTCAGGGACTTTTCATTATCTATCACAATGATTTCGGGAAATCCAAATATTTCTAACAAATCCCTTAAAGGGGTTTTTATATCTTCGCATGATCTGAACTTTACAATCTTTGCTTGGGCGTATTTCGAAAGTTTGTCTATTGCTGTTAACACTATTTTATTGCTGATGTAATACAGGTCCACGTGAACGATATGTCCTGGATAATTGGGGATTGGAGTGGCTTTTACAACGGGGTTTACTGGGTGTCGCTCGTAATTATTTTCAAGGCAAATTCTACACTGTTTTGCAATTTTTTTATTTTCGCGTTCATCCCGGGAAAATAGCATCCCTCCAAAAGTTGAGCTTTATTTTCTGTTGGATTGCGATGAGTTCTGTTGTGTTCGCAGATAATTTCTCTTTCCTGTTCAGATTCAGTAAGGATGTCCTCTACAAAATTTCGTGTGTAGCGCACCCTGTATCTACTGAAGTGGGTTTGGTAAATGATTTGGATTCTTCCCAATATACTATCTTTTGGGCAATTTGTAACCGATGGATTCAAATATCTTTTTAATAAAGTAGTAATACTATCATCCGTGAGTTATCTCTCCACTATAGTGTGCCTATGATAGTGTAACGAATTTACTACAATTCCTCTTATTCGCAACGTTCTACTAACGTTCGTATCACCAAACGGTTGAATAAATAACTCCACTCTTCAATAATGCAAAATAGCCTTTATTAAAGTTCTTCACAATAACACTACTATTGCTCGCCAGATAGCGTCTTAAATCAAACAGATTTTCGTTCCTCGTATAAATACTCTGTGATTTCTCGTTTGCGTACTTCTAGGCTCTTCCAGAATTTACTTAGTTACTGCTTTATAATTATAACTACAGATGCACGTGTATAGCTCTCATATACGCGTGTATTTGTGAGCGACACTTCCACAATTATAATTGCATACTTTTGGGAGCATCTCAGATAAGATATCTGCATGTGTTTGTGCGTCCCTCCTCTGCTGCGTGTACGTACATATGTGTAGACATAATGATTGACCTTTTGATGTGCATACAAGTCACTGTTTAGCATCGGCTTAGAGATGATAGTATCCCTGTTGTTTGGCCAATTAAATACTTCGCAGAGCTTGCGCTTGGCGGATTGGCTCCGCGTAATCAGTATCATTCCCACGATTCACAACAGTGATGCGCCCTGTCTTGAAGCTCCCCCGCATTCCTTCTGTAAAATTCTTTCCTTCGTTTTCCTGCGTCCCTTTGGTTTTGTCAATGCCAGTGTTTCTCTCGCAGGTACTTTTTATTTCGCTTTATTTGGCCCATTTGATCCACCAACCTTTACCGTTGACTTCCGTGGTCTTTGTGGAGTCTTCCCCACCAGTACTCGAGCCAAGAAGTATAGAGATGTCACCTGATAGACCCCTCACGAAAGTGTCAAGTGCCTTGTCTCGATATGTGTGCGTGAGGAGATACATGCATTCCTCGCTAATTTCCATGTAGGACACTTGTTTAATATGAGCGGGAGGTGAAAATAGACCTCACCATAAAATTCCTGAACTGGTTTCCGACCCTGTATTAGAAAAGTCATCTGGTATTCGGGGTACTCAGGTCCCGTTTATCAGCATAGTGTATCGTTAGGCGTTTGGAAATTGCTTTCCAGTTCAGAGGTGTGTTGTAGGATTCCAGTGCCGCATCTGCACTGCCTACAATTTTGTTGCGGATAACACTGAGTATGCCGAAAAATTTCGGCGAACCTACACTTTGTTCATATATTTTAAGTATCCTTTCAACACTTTTCTTCCAGCTACTAAATTCAGCTGGGTTGCCACCAAATTCTCGCAAGGATCTCACAACATCTGGTACCTTGTCCATGTCAGAAAGGTTATTTCTAAGCTGCTCCTCAATCATTTGGTCAGTCATGGGTTCTTGTGTGGGGTGAAGTGCGTCTCTAATTATCGCACATTCGTACGTCACTAGTATTTCCGTCATTAAATCTTTGATAAAATTCTTAAATTCAGGAGTAGTGTTAGTCACTTGTGGTAAAGAAGTACTAAGGATTGTTGTGGCACTGGCGCAGGTGCGCCCGTGATACTTAAAAGAGGGGGTATTAACAAATTATTTTGCGCCATTTTGATTTGACTTTATTCTATGTGGTAATTGCTGGAACTTTATTTATTTTATCAATCTCTGGAGGGTCCCTTTTGTGGTGAAACGCAGTGTTGTGTTTACTATTATTATTGAACTTGGTTTTTATTATGAGCTGTACAAGCTCTTTATTATTTGGTTTAAAAATTAGAATGAAAAATTTGAAATCTAAAATATTAGCTTGCTCTTATTTTCTTCCTTCTAGAATTGTATTCTCACTTTTTTTCTTAGATTTGAAATATTTATTAACAAAAATATTAACCTGTTCTTTAAACTTATTTTATTTTCTTTTAAAAATAATTCTACTTAAACACTTTTAAACTAAATCTTACAGCAACACAGCAAGCATGGAGTAAAGATGTCTTCCTTTTCCTTCCGGGTACTTGGGATCTGCTATTCCACTTCAACTACGCTCGCTACCCCTTCCTCAAGTGTGGGGAAGGGGGTGAGTCCTTGGTCCTTTCATTACCGCTACTGCAAACTTATTTTTACTCGCGGCTAGACGTTGGGCGCCAGTTAATTTAGAACGAGCTAAATTGTTAAAAAAAATAATGTATTTTACGGCTGATGGCCGTGTTCTTTATTTCACTAATAAATGAGGAGTGAGTTACAATTTGGAAAAGTACTTAATTATATTCCCTGAGCTTCGCTGTCGCGTCACTGCTTGGTGAATATTTTGTTGTTGCGCCGCAGCTCGAAAAATATGTCCTTGATTTGAGATATCTGGTGTCCAGACATGCAGTCAGCAATTTTGGCGAATGCGCGTATTAGAATTGCATTCTTTGATCTGGATACTTTGAATCAGCGTGAGAGAATGAATTTCTGGGTTTTAGAATGTTTGTTATGTTAACTTATAGTACAAAGATAATCTTCTGCAGTGCAGAAGTGTAGTACAATAACAATAACAAAAAGCACACCTTGTACAAATTAACGCAAAGGCAGAATGTCTCAGATTGTGCGGGAGGGTGAAATGGGGTAAAACTAAAATTATTAGAGAAAGCAAATATAACAAAGTAGCCTATGGTAAGGCTACGGTTATTTTCAGCGGGTTGGCCGTGGTTCGATCCTCAGTGAAACCTATGAGAAAAAAATATTACGAAATTGCTTGACGATGATGACGTTTTGGTTTTCTAAATGGTACCATCGCAATATGCCTGTAAATGTTTCCTTCTTCTCACTTTTCCCCAAAAAACAAAAATAATAATTGAATAACATTTACTGTATTCCGGTGTTAGCTCATTAATTCTTAAAATGTTTAATAAAATAAAAACAGTTGCGAAAGGCGTATATAACTCATTACAATTTACAAATGTATAGGATGCAGCCGGCATACATACCGACGCAGTCGTAGCCTAATAGTAGACCTTCAGGATTGAAAATCTGACAACCCGAGTTCTAATCTCAGCTCGACGAGAAAAAAATGTCTAATTTAAAAATACAAAGACATCTGATGCGACCTTTGGCAGGTACATGTTTAATTGTTTTCAGTTTTTCTGCCATAATAAAGCATAATAGTTTTATAAAAAAAGAAGATAGACAGACGATTCATGGATTTCAACCATATTATTTGTAAGTTCAATATATTTCTTAAGAATTTAGTACATTGGACTGCGTGGGTCCTAATAGTAAAAAAGTGGGAAAACGCTTCACCTAAATTTAAACCTTATGTTGAGAAGCCCTAGAAAAAATGCTTTTTAATCCTCACAAATACAGCGTTAAATCTCTGCTTAATAAATGATTGGTGCCATATACATGCATCCACATCACGGCAGACATTTTTTTTTAATATATATGTCAATATATTCCCTACCAACCATGAGTGGTTAAAAATTTCTGCCCAAAAATTGGATAATAAGTTGGATAATTTTGTTCGGTGAAGCGCCGATTCTATCCATGGCATGGTTCAACTATACATGGTCGGCTCATCTGTAAAGCAACAAAATATGGCTGTTCAAATTGTCAAAATCTGTGTATTGGTGTTGGTGGGAATGGTATGGAATGGAAACACAAAACAGTATGTGTAAGTAAAATGTTGCCAATGTGTTGGTTTCATTTTGAGTTTGCCATCTCCTTTTGACAATCCCTTCGACCACGCAATGACATAAATAAAATCAGCTGTTGAGATGAGCCAACCTGTATAATTGAACCATGATCCATGGTGAAATGGGATATTTCGTATACTTGTTAACTGTCAGTCTGCAACTACTGCATACTTTTAGGTGCAAATGACAGCTTAGAATGTCAGTGTGCAGTGTTGCCAGACCGTCCTTTAAAACATCCAAAAACGGTTTTCGTAATACCTAAAAATTCCACAAGCTCCAAAAATTTCCATAAAAATGCTCCAAATTTTTTACTCACTATTTATATACAAAAAAATCCCAACCAAATGTTCCATACTTTTTATAAATTTTTTTAATTTACAAATTTCATATAAATTTTATATAAGTTACATTTTTTATTAAAAAGAATTTAAATAAAATAACAATAAAATAAAATGAAGTAAGATCGAAAACGATAAAAAAATAACATAAAATAAATTGAATTAAATAAAGTAAAATGAAACAAAACAAAATAAAAAAAAATATTTATTAAAGTAAATAAATAAAAATAAAATAAATTGAAACAAAATAAAAGAAGTAAAAAAAAAATAATTTGGGATGAAACTAAAGAACATGATGTGGATAAAATTGAATTGGCAGAAAAAAAATATAGTGAAACGAATGAAAAGAAAAATAAATTCAATGAAATAACATGTAATGAAGTGAGATGAAACAAATTAGAATGAAACGGAAAAAGTGAAATGAAACAGAAAAAAAAGAACGAAAAAATATGAAACTATTTGAAATTAAACGAAATGAAAGAATAAAGTGTATTGATATGGAAAAGAAACAAAAAATACGAAACTATATGTAATGAAACGGAATGAAATAAAACGAAATGATATGAAATGAAATGGAATAAAATGAAATGAAATTTACAAAAAATTAAATGATATGGAAATGAAAATAAAAAAAATTAAATCAAGTAAAATTAAATGAAGTGAAACAAACTAAAATCAAATGAAGCGTAACGAATTTAAATTTAATTAAAGAAATGAAATGATTTTAAGTGAAATGGGGTGGATTGAAATGAAATAAAATTAAGGAAACTAAATTATATAAAAGAAAATTCTTTGAAACGTAATAAAATAAAATTAAATTAATTGGAATGAAATGAATATAATTTGTTTATTCATAAGAAGCTGGTCTGATCTAGTTTATAAGCGAGACTGTGATTTTTATTTGAAGAAAAAAAATTACAAAAACAACATTAATTATCAATCACCACAATATGAAAATATTTACATGCACTTACACTGAAGATGGTGGATTATTACATTAATAAATAGAAACAATTTTAAGCATTTTTAATGTCAGCTACATGGTTATTTGTTATTGCGAAAATAATAGATATAGAGAGAAAGGAAAAAGCCATATGCACGTTCGAGAGCCTACGGATTGTGCAAAAAAGGGATAAAACAATCAACAAAAAAGAAGATACAGACGAAATAGCCGCGACATAGCTTTTATGTTTATAGTTTTAGTTGATGATGACAAGTGTACTCCTAATGATGGTATCGACAGTGTTTGTTTTTAAGTATTTTTTGTTTAAAATTATTTTTATTTATTAATGTAATAATCCACCATCTTCAGTGTAAGTTCGTGTAAATATTTTCCTATTGTGGTGATTGAAAATTAATGTTGTTTTTGTAATTTTTTTCCTTAAATAAAATTCACAGTCTCCCCCAGAAGATGCTAAGAAAATCTTAGCGAAACGTTGGGCTGCAAGGTGTCAAAAACTTTGTTTTATTCGCACCCACATAAACTAGATCAGACCAGCTTCTTATGAATAAACAAATTATATGGATTAAACTGATCGGCAACAAATAATTAAATGAAATGAAATGAAATTAATTAAAATAAAATGAAAGGAAATGGAATGAAATCAGATGAAACGAAATAAAAAGAAACGGAAGAAAATGTATGAGATAGAAACCAATTACACTATATGGAAATGAAGCAAAATTAAACGAAAAATATAAAACTATATGAAATAAAACGAAATAAAATGCAATGAAATAAAAAAGTGAAATGGTATGGAAATAAAACGAAAAAATATGAATGTATATAAAATGAAACGGAATTATATGAAAAAAATGAAATGATATCGAAATGAAAAGCAATGGTAAAAACTATATGAAATGAAACAAAATTAAATAGAATATAATGAAGTCAAATGAAAGAAAGTAAATAAAATGAAATAGAATTAAATTACATGACATAGAACGAAATAAAATGGAATGAGATAAAATAGAATTTAATAAAATGACATGGAATGAAATGCATCGAAACGGAATGAAATGAAATAAAACTAAAGGAACTAAAAATGTAGCGAAATGTGATGCAACAAAATTAAATTCAATGAAGTAATAAAAGGAGTAATGAAAAAAGAAATATAATGAAACTAAAAGGAATGAAATAAAATGAAATGAAACAGAATGGAATGGAATAAAATATTATGAAACAAAATGGAATGAGTAACTTTGAAACGCTTCCCAAGGCAGTCGGTTCTATGTACCGGAGCGACTCGGGATTTTTCCCGACCAAGGACTGTCATTTCAGTGTGACCCCATTTAATTTGTTTCGTCCCTCCCACAAATTGTCATCCTCCCAGCAGCTCGTTGCAGCAGGACTGCTCCATATTCTCTTAATCCGGGAAGGCATCGAATCCAATCCGGGTCCGTCTCCTGGCCCCGGTCCTGAGAAATGGTTTTGCTGCATCTGCCGGAAAAGAATCTTTTTAGGACGGTCATACTCTGTTCAGTGTGTCTCGTTCAAGGGATGGTTGCATCGGACAGGTTGTTCTGGGCTTGATCCCAAAACCCGACGTCCACCTAACTTTTATAAATCTTTTGTGGATCCTTGCTGTTCACGCCCAAGGGCGTCCCGTAGTCTACGCCTAAGCGCCCCCCCCCCCCCCCCCACTACCTTCCAGCAGCCCCGCTGCTCAGCAAGCCACAACAAGTACCCGCTGCTGCTCGCGCACGGCGCCAACAACTCAAACAGCTGATACCACTCATAACTACTACCTTCGTAGTAGAGTTGGTAGCAATGCTGAGCATCAGCCCCTGCCCCCGTCTTCTCCCCCCTACTTTTCGTGCAGCAATCGTGCAGGTCAGAGAAACACACTCTTAGTCCCTACCTCCGTTTGCACCGTCTGCCAGCACAGAATATATAGGTTTGCGACACGCGCCCAATGCAGCTCCTGCCTTGGGTGGTGCCACTTTCGTAGATGTTCTGGTCTCCGCGACGGCAACCCCCCGACGGGCTTCATCGCGCCATGTTGCCAGGTCGCAATCCCAAATCATCCGGGTACCCCAATGCTTGCCCAAGGACGCCCAGTCCCAGGGCCACAACAGCAATTGCGTCCTGGCCTTCCACAAACCAGGCATAGTCACCCTTCCCTTACCCCCAGGAGGCGGTCTCGCGTTTATCATACACCACTCTGTGCAATATTATGTATTTGATCCTGGCATCGACCGCAGGGACAATGTCTTAGAACGTCAAGGCCTATCTGTCCGGTCAGGCGATGGAAACCTAGAAATCATCAACATCTACATCCCTCCTGCCACCTGTTGCCCCAGTGGATACCGCCCTAATATCAGAGCCTTACTCACTGGCAACAATCGCATTATCTTAGGCGATTTCAATGCCCATCATGATCTATGGCATTCAAACTTGCGGGCGGAAAGTAGGTGTGAGATGTTGGCGGATCAAATAGAAGAAACGACGTTCTGCACAATAAACGGAGACGCCCCCACACGTATGGTAGGAAGCTGTCACAGCTCGCCAGATATCTCAATCGTGAGCGCAGAACTCGTAAATTGCGTGAACTGGCAGCCGATGGTAACATTGGCATCCGACCACCTGCCCATACTTATTTCGCTCGAGCGTACCGCCAACTTCATCGTCACTGAAAAACGCACCTTCATAAACTTCAAAAAAGGAAAGTGGGAAGAATATGAATCCTTTACAGACAACCGCTTTGCTGCCCTCCCTATCCCGAATGATGCCCGCCAATGGGAGCGTGCCTTCCGTAAGGTCATTGAATCCGCCTCGGCACGTTTCATTCCCGCCGGGAGAATTCCCGAAATCCGGTCCCACTTCCCGGCGGAGGCCGCAAACTTAGCGAGAGAACGTGACCTTATAAGACAGCTTGATCCAGGCCACCCCCAAATAAGGGATATAAACCAACGCACAAGCGGGCGAAATGGGAGGAGCACCTAAGAGTTTGTAACCTCTCTACCGGTGTGGGTAAACTTTGGTCCACCGTAAAGTCCCTATCGAATCGCCTTTGGCGATAAAGTGCTATCGGACGCGAAAAAATGCACGAGCGCTTTCTGCCGACAATATATAATGCATCCTACGGTCGATAAAGATAGACGAAGAGCCAATAGACACGCACATAAACACAAATTCAGCGCGTCACCAATCACCATCACCGCTAAAGAGGTTGAGGACGCCATTGGTCGTGCTAAACCATCCAAAGCAGGGGGCCCAGACGGCATAGCCATGCCGATGCTTAAAAGCCTAGGGAAAGAGGTTTTCAAATATTTAGCGCATGTCTTCAACCTGTCTTTTTCCACCTTTGTCATACCCGAGAAATGGAAAATGGCCAAGGTGGTCCCGCTACTAAAGCCTGGGAAACCAGCTAACATAGGTGAGTCGTATCGTCCGATATCTCTCCTATCGCCAGTGGCAAAGACGCTTGAAGCCATTTTGTTCCTTATTTCCAAGCAAATTTGCAGCTAGCCCCTCATCAGCATGGCTTCAGAAAACCCCATTGCACTACCACCGCGCTAAATGCCATTAGCACCCAGATAAATTGCGGTTTAAATCAATACCCCCACCATAGAACAGTACTCGTAGCGCTAGACCGATCAAAAGCTTTTGATACGGTCAACCATGGCTCATTACTGCAAGACCTGGAAGGGCCTACCCTTCCCCCATGTCTTAAAAGGTGGACCGCAAATTATCTGGGTGGTCGGCAAGCATCGGTGCAATTTAGAAACGAAACATCAAAACCAAGGAGAATTAAACAAGGGGTGCCACAGGGTGGTGTCCTATCCCCACTTTTGTTTAATTTCTACATATCTAAGCTACCTTCACCACCGGAAGGAGTCACAATCGTTTCCTACGCCGATGACTGCACAATAATGGCCACAGGCACAGGCCCAAAGATCGATGCGCTATGCAATAAAATAAACGGCTACCGCCCTGATCTCTCCAGTTTTTTCGCCTCGCGAAACCTGGCATTATCACCGACTAAATCTTCCGCGACCTTATTTACAACATGGACGTCCCAAATGTCGACCATTTTGAACATCCACGTCGATGGCACTACGCTACCGACTGTCCTACACCCCAAAATCTTGGGTGTGACGTTTGATCAGGATCTACATTTTGGTGAGCACGCAGCCGCAATTGTTCCGAGAATTCAGAGCCGTAACAAAATCCTCAAATCCCTTGCTGGCAGTACCTGTGGAAAAGATAAAGAAACGCTCATGACCACATACAAAGCAATTAGCCAGCCGATTACGTGCTACGCGTCACCCATATGGTCTCCAAGCCTAAAAATTACCCACTGGAAGAAACTACAGGCCTGCAAAAATACTGCTCTCAGAATCGCCACGGGCTGTCTCCTTATGTCCCCAGAACACCATCTGCATAATGAGGCGAGAATACTCCCCATCAGGGAGAGAAATGAGATGCTGACCAAACAGTTCCTGTTGAATACCCAGAAACCTCGGCATCCCAACAGACATCTGATTGATGAAACAGCATCGCCTATGGGCTTAAGGAGTCATCTCCGTAAGCATTTTGAGGAAATACGGCACCTGAGAACCCAGCCGTATGAAGTGCAAAAACACAAGCAGGTCCCTGGTGAACTCCATAAACAGGCGTCGGACCTTTATGCCGGGAATTGCCCGGTGAATCCAGTACTTAAAGAAAATTATCCAAAACTCGCGGAAGAGGAACGCATACTCCCCAGGGAAATGCGTGTCACTCTTGCTCAACTTCGTTCTGGATACTGTAACAGGTTAAACTCTTACCTATCCAGAATCAGTCCCGACATACAAAATGTATGCCCTGCTTGCAATGTGTCCCCACAGACACCAACCATCTCTTTAATTGTAATGTGGAACCAACGCCTCTAACACCCCTTTCCTTATGGTCCACCCCTGTTGAAACGGCAAGTTTCCTTGGACTTCCGTTAGAGGATATTGATGACAATTTGTGATCGGCCGCGGCTATTAGGTGGGGCGAACATTGCAACAACAACAACAACAACAACAGTAGTTTTGAAATAGAAAGCAATGAAACGATATGAAATTCTATGAAAAGGAAAAAAATAATATGAAATGAAATAAAATGGAATGAGATGAAATAATATGAAAACAAGTGGAATGAAATTAAATGAAATCGATATGAAACAAATGAAGTAAAATAAAGTAGAATAAAATAAAATAAAAATAGAGTAAAACAAAATAAAATTGTATAAAATAAAACAAAAAAATAAAATATTATAAAATTAAATTAAATGGAGGTTAGGTTGAACTGGCCGGTCAAAGACCTCACATAGACTGAATGTGTCCATAGTGTTACCAGAATTTGTTTGACGACCAAACGGAAGAACCCCAATTAGGTGCCAGGACATATGAAATAACTCCGCCCGCTTGGCAAATAATAGCAGTTTTCTAGGACCCAGCTTAATTGCTGCCTCAAGATCTGGCAACTCTGCCGCCCCTAACAGCTGGAGCCTTGACCTGGCGAGCGCAGGCATGAACACGGAACGTCCTCAACCGTCCGGCCTGAGCGAAGTTTTTCCAATACTTCTTTGCGTTCCAGAACACTTCTTGATGAAGTACTGTGTGAGGTTATTGCCTTAATCGCAGCCTAACTATCAATATATTTTACGCGACTGCAGCTTAAGAACGCTTCCTTTAGAATTTCTGCTGCTTTCTTCAATGAAATGGAGAGTATGAAATTAAAATAAAACAAAAAAAATGGGAAAAAAGAAATATAATGAAACGAAAGGGAATGAAATAAAATGAAATGAAACAGAATGGAATGGAATGAAATATTGTGAACAAAATCGAATGAATAAATTTGAAATGGAAAGCAATGAAACGATAAGAAATACCACGCTTCCCAAGGCAGTCGGTTCTATGTACCGGAGCGACTCGGGATTTTTCCCGACCAAGGACTGTCATTTCAGTGTGACCCCATTTAATTTGTTTCGTCCCTCCCACAAATTGTCATCCTCCCAGCAGCTCCCTGCAGCAGGACTGCTACATATTCTCTTACTCCGGGAAGGTATCGAACCCAATCCGGGTCCATCTCCTGACCCCGGTCCTGAGAAATGGTTTTGCTGCATTTGCCAGAAAAGAATCTTTTTAGGACGGTCATACTCTGTTCAGTGTGTCTCGTGCAAGGGATGGTTGCATCGGACAGGTTGTTCTGGGCTTGATCCCAAAACCCGACGTCCACGTAACTTTTATAAATCTTTTGTGGCTCCTTGCTGCTCACGCCCAAGGGCGTCCCGTAGTCTACGCCTAAGCGCCCCTCCACTACCTTCCAGCAGCCTCGCTGCTCAGCAAGCCACAACAAGTACCCGCTGCTGCTCGCGCCCCACGGCGCCAACAACTTAAACAGCTGATACCACTCATAACTACTACCTTCGTAGTAGAGCTGGTAGCAATGCTGAGCATCAGCCCCTGCCCCCGTCTTCTTCTCCCCCCTCTTTTCTGGCAGCAATCGTGCAGGTCAGGGAAACAGACTCTTAGTCCCTACCTCCGTTTGCACCGTCTGCCAGCACAGAATATATAGGTTTCCGACATCCGCTCAATGCAGCTCCTGCCTTGGGTGGTGCCACTTTCCTAGATGTTCTGGTCTCCGCGACGGCAACCCCTCGACGGGTTTTATCGCGCCATGTTTCCAGTTCGCAAACCCAAATCATCCGGGTACCCCAATGCTTGCCCAAGGGCGCCCAGTCCCAAGTCCACAACAGCAATTGCGTCCTGGCCTTCCACAACCTAGGCGTAGTCACCCGTCACTTACCCCTAGAGTGGCGGTGTCACCCCTCATGCACTTCAGAATTCTGCAGTTAAACTGTAATGGACTAACTGGGAAGATTACGGAGATAGTCGATTTCATGAAGCGGCACAACATCCGCATTGCTGCGATTCAAGAGACTAAACTCACAGCAAGATCTGCATTGCAGACCTGCTCTGGGTATAATGTCCACAGGAAGGACCGCGAGAGCGGAAATGGAGGCGGCCTCGCGTTTATTATGCACCACTCTGTGCAATATCATATATTTGATCCTGGCATCGACCGCAGGGACAATGTCTTAGAACGTCAAGGCCTATCTGTCCGGTCAGGCGATGCAAATCTAAAAATCATCATCATCTACATCCCTCCTGTCACCTGTTGCCCCAGTGGATACCTAAAATCGTGGCCTTACTCACTGGCAACAATCGCATTATCTTAGGCGATTTCAATGCCCATCACGACCTATGGCATTCAAACTTGCGGGCTGACAGTAGGGGTGAGATGTTGGCGGATCAAATAGAAGAAACGACGTTCTGCACAATAAACGGAGACGCCCCGACACGTATGGTAGGAAGCTGTCATAGCTCGCCAGATATCTCAATCGTGAGCGCAGAACTCGTAAACTGCGTCAACTGGCAGCCGATGGTAACATTGGCGTCCGACCACCTGCCCATACTTATCTCCTTCGAGCGTACCGCCGACTTCATCGTCACCGAAAAACGCACTTTCATAAACTTCAAAAAAGGAAAGTGGGAAGAATATAAATCTGCAACAGACAGCAGCTTTGCTGCCCTTCCTATCCCGACTGATGCCCGCCAAGGGGAGCGTGCCTTCCGTAAGGTCATTGAATCCGCCTCGGCACATTTCATTCCCGCCGGGAGAATTCCCGAAATCCGGCCCCACTTCCCGGCGGAGGCCGCGAGCTTAGCGGGGGAACGCGACCTTATAAGACAGCTTGATCCAGGCGACCCCCAAATAAGGGATATAAACCAACGCATCAGATTGCTTGTGGACGAACACAAGCGGGGGAAATGGGAAGAGCACCTAAGAGGTTGTAACCTCTCTACCGGTGTAGGTAAACTTTGGTCCACCGTAAAGTCCCTATCGAATCCGACTAAGCACAAAGACAAAGTTTCCATCGCCTTTGGCGATAAGGTGCTGTCGGATGCGGAAAAATGCGCGAGCGCTTTCTGACCACAATATATAATGCATCCTACGGTCGACAAAGATAGACGGAGAGGCAATAGACACGCACATAAACACAAATTCAGCGCGTCACCAATCACCATCACCGCTAGAGAGGTTGAGGACGCCATTGGTCGCGCTTAACCATACAAAGCAGTGGGCCCAGACGGCATAGCCATGCCGATGCTTAAAAACCTAGGGAAAGAGGGTTTCAAATATTTAGCGCATGTCTTCAACCTGCCTCTCTCCACCTTTGCCATACCCGAGAAATGGAAAATGGCCAAGGTGGTCCCGCTACTAAAGCCTGGGAAACCAGCTAACGTAGGTGAGTCATATCGTCCGATATCTCTCCTATCGCCAGTGGCAAAGACGCCTGAAGCCATTCTGCTCCCTTATTCCCAAGCACATTTGCAGCTAGCCCCTCATCACCATGGCTTCAGAAAACTCTATAGCACTACCTCCGCGCTAAATGTCATTAGCACCCAGATAAATTGCGGTTTGAATCAATACCCCACCATAGAACAGTACTCGTGGCGCCAGACCTATCAAAAGCCTTTGATACGGTCAACCATGGCTCATTACTGCAAGACCTGGAAGGGTCTACCCTTCCCCCATGTCTTAAAAGGTGGACCGCAAATTATCTGGGTGGTCGGCAGGCATCGGTGCAATTCAGAAACGAAACATTAAAACCAAGGAGTATTAAACAAGGGGTGCCACAGGGTGGTGTCCTATACCCACTTTTGTTTAATTTCTACATATGTAAGCTACCTTCACCACCGGAAGGAGTCACAATCGTTTCCTACGCCGATGACTGCACAATAATGGCCACAGGCCCAGGCCCAGAGATCGATGAGCTATGCAATAAAATAAACGGCTATCTCCCTGATCTCTCCAGTTTTTTCGCCTCGCGAAACCTGGCATTGTCACCGACTAAATCTTCCGCGACCTTATTTACAACATGGACGCCCCAAATGTCGACCATATTGAACATCCACGTCGATGGCACTACGCTACCGACTGTCCTACACCCCAAAATCTTGGGTGTGACGTTTGACCAGGGTATACATTTTGGTGCGCACGCAACCGCAATTGTTCCGAGAATTCAGAGCCGTAATAAAATCCTCAAATCCCTTGCTGGCAGTACCTGTGGAAAAGATAAAGAAACGCTCATGACCACATACAAAGCAATTAGCCAGCCGATTACGTGCTACGCGTCACCCATATGGTCGCCAAGCCTAAAAACTACCCACTGGAAGAAACTACAGGCCTGCCAAAATACTGCTCTCAGAATCGCCACGGGCTGTCTTCTTATGTCCCCAGAACACCATCTGCATAATGAGGCGAGAATACTCCCCATCAGGGAGAGAAATGAGATGCTGACCAAACAGTTCCTGTTGAATACCCAGAAACCTGGGCATCCCAACAGACATCTGATTGACGAACCAGCACCGCCTAGGGGCCTATGGAGTCATCTCCGTAAGCATTTTGAGGAAATACGGCACCTGAGAACCCAGCCGTATGAAGCGAAAAAACACAAGCAGGTCCTTGGTGAACTCCATAGATAGGCGTCGGACCTTTATGTCGGGAATTTCCCGGTGAATCCAGTACTTGAAGAAAAATATTCAGAACTCGCAGAAGAGGAACGCATACTCCCCAGGGAAACGCGTGTCACTCTTGCTCAACTTCGTTCTGGATACGGTAATAGGTTAAACTCTTACCTATCCAGAATCAACCCCGACATACAAAATGTATGCCCCGCTTGAAATGTGTCCCCACATGACACCAACCATCTCTTTAATTGTAATGTGGAACCAACGCCTCTAACACCCCTTTCCTTATGGTCCACCCCTGTTGAAACGGCAAGTTTCCTTGGACTCCCGTTAGAGGATATTGATGACAATTTGTGATCGGTCGCGGCTATTAGGTGGGGCGAGCATTGCTACAACAACAACAACAACAACATAAGAAATACCATGAATGAAAAAAAAAATTATGAAATAAAATCAAATGAAATAGAATAAAATAAAATAAGTCTACCAAGATTTAATAAAGCCCAAACAAATACCAATATAACGAGACCTGTCTGCTGAACCATATAGGTGTTCAAATGATGACTGCCCCAATCTTCTCGTGCACCAATTCGGTCAATAACCTGTTACAACTAAATAATCAAATTACACATATAGGTTAGTGGTAGATCTTTTCCTCTTCCAACCCGCACTTCCTACATCTGCTATCACTGACCAAGCCTAATTTAAAGGCATGTGACGCCAGAAGACAGTGTCTACTCAGAATACTCGTCATGAGTCTACAGTCCTCTCTTTTTAATGGTAGAAGCAACTGTGTTCGTCTAAGGTTGTAAAACCTACACATAGTCTTCGACACTTTACAGCCCAGCGCCTTTCCCGCTTGGTCGATCATGTGCACCTCTCAGCTTCGCTTAATCTCGCCCTGTCTAATTGGGACGTCTATGGAGCAAGCCTCAAGGGATGCGCCCTGTTTAGCTAGTTCATTCGCTTTTTCATTCCCATCTATCCCCATATGCCCTTGGACCCAATATAGATGTATGCTTATCCCTTGTGACGGACTTTTCCTTTGGTTTTGCCGGGGTTGGCCTCAGTCCGTCCTGGGTTCCTGAAAGTAAAATCCCTACCGGTCCTCCTAAATGAATAACCCTGTTATTTCATGTAAAAAAACGTTATAAATATTTATTTAATAAATATTTTATTTCTACTTCTTTCTTAGTGCCTTTCTTTGTAAGAGGTGACTGAGGTAATAAAGCCTCAGCCAACCTCTGCGGTCGAATGGAGTAAGAAACCTCAGACGAATATACGTTAGTACAAATGAAGTCAAAACCTTCAGGTGTACTCTTGGTCGGTAGTCATAAAATCTTCCGACTTGTCCCCTAATCTCTCTCAAATTTAATGAGAATTCGTCGTCCTTATGTACTAATTTTTGCACGCAGGCAAACGGTTACTTTATAATAACAATTATTTAGAAATATTAACAATATAAAACAACAGTTATTCCGGTGAATATTTCTTTCCATAAATGTCCACGCACCATAATGCTCCTTACTGAATACAATGCTTTTGCATTTGCCCGCATACCGTGCTTTGCAGCCTTCGTTTTAACTATTGTGTGTTTGTACATTTGTTTCTTGTCACCTGATTCTAACGTTATGTTTTGCTTTGCCCAATGCTTTTGCCTTCTGTTGTATGGTGCGCGTTGGTGTGTTGTATGCTAGAGCGTAAATATGCATAGCAAAATTCCAATTAGTAGCGGCGCTTATTTTTGACGACTTGCTGCTGATCTCCGTTCACTTAAGTTATTATATATGTTGTATTTGTAGCTGGGTGTATTGGATTTTGAGTGTGCAAAGGGTTGATTGACCGGTGCATGTTAGGGTGATCCTATATTTTAAATTAATGTGGGCAAAAATGTAAATATTTTGCTTGCGTGCAAAAGTACGCAAGTCTAATTTGTATTTCAATTTGGTAATCATTAATTCAATATAAAACAGAATATTGTAAGAATTTACTGCAATTCCCTTTATTTGCAAATCTTCTACTACGTTCGTATCGCTAAACTGTTGAATAAATAACTCCAATATTTAATAATGCAAAATGGCCTTTATTAAAGTACAATAACACTGATGCTTCACAACCAATAGCTTGCTTAAATGAAGCTGATTTTCGCGCCTTTACTGATGCTGTTTTTATACTGTGTGATTTCCTCGTTGCATCTTCTAGGCGCTTCCAGAATTTACTTAGTTACTGGTATATAATTATAACTACAGATGCACGTGTGTAGCTGTCATATGCGCGTGTATTTGTGAGCGACATTACAATAGCATACTTTTGGGAGAATCTCAGATAAGATATCTGCATGTGTTTGTACGTTGCTTCTCCGCTGCGTGTACGTACATATGTGTAGACATAATGATTGATTCGTTTATGTAGATACATAATGATTGATTTATGGATGTGCATACAAGTCACTCTTAGCATCGGCCCGAAGATGATACTATCCTTAGTGTTGCTAATATTCGTCACAACATATATTTTAGAGTATAATTCATTAATACATGTGTACATTTTCGGTACTTCATGAAAATGTATAAACAATAGATCCAAAGCTATAAATTCAAATATTACGTATATTACAAAAATGCATGTTAAGAAAATATATGTGTATATGTGTGTATGTTGTGAGGGTACCTGCCGCAATGAGACCTATCGTCACCAACCCAGTGCGTGTGATGTGTATGCGGTAGGGGTTTCCTTCGACAAAGCGCTTGAAATACTGCTGTCGTCGTCGCTGTAGCTGCTGCTATGACTGGTGCAGGTGTCATTTAGTGTCTTTAATCAGCTCCTCTGGCAGTGGCTGAATGCCGGAGCGATTCTCCCATATCTCCGGCGTGTTAGTTTGGGCGCCGTTCAGCCATCGCTCGGTTTCGGCTACCACACTACTGCCGTCTTCGTCCATATGGTGGTTATCGGTGCTTTCACCGATGTCTTTGTGGCTCGCCGTCAGACCTAGCACGTCGCTGCTGCTGTCGTTGAGGCTGCCGTTGCCCTCGCTGGCCAAACGGCTTAATACTTTGTTGTCCTCGTTGCTGTCGTTGAGGCTGCCGTTGATCTCGCTGGGAGAACGGCTTAATATGTTGCTCTTCCAGTCGGTGGTGCGTGTGATGCCAGTTTATAATTTAAATGGAAAACTGGTTGATTTTCTTTAGGGTGTTCCCACCGTGTATGGTGGATTTAAAAAAAACCGTGGTATATCATGAGCCTAGTTAAAGAATATACATATTTATGTGATATTTATGTAATTGTGTTTAGAATTTACCGAGCTTTTGGTGGTTGATTCGACTTCCGGGTACTTCTTGAAATGAAATTTCTTCGTGTATGATTTGACACTGTCTCGGTTGGGCGTGTCCGTTACTACCGAATTCATCCGGATTGAAGTAGAATCGTACAAAATTGTCTGTAATTCCGCAGTTGTCTCGGGGTGTGTGTTCGTTTAAGGCTGCCATAGCGAACTGCCTTCCTAGGTGTAATCTTGATCCATGTGCCGGTCCTCTTGCGATCCGTACCTAATTTTCTGGAAATGTTCGTACCTGATTCTCTGCAATATTTTGCACTTGACCGTCTTTGCATGCTATCAGCTGTTGACTTGTGCTTTGGTTCTCTCAGTGTTGTCTCTCGGCCTCTTCGCTGACTCGTGTTAGGGTACCGCAAATGGCTACTTGGGTATTCTTCTCCAGCTGCTGTACCTCGGGGTTCATCCTCTGCTTTTGATTCGGTAATGTTGTTGGGATCTCCTTCTTGTGATCGTTCTTCTCTGCGCTCTTCCTCTGACCACGTGTCTTTGTTGACCTGGGTTCCTGAGAGGTGCTATTGTTGTTGGCTTCGGCTGAATGGTATACTTTTAGCTCACTTAAGTGGCCTGTCCTCCTCCTACCTTTGACTATTTTGTCTAGCTCCACGATCACTGGTGATACAAAGTTCGTTACCCGGTGAGGTCCACTGTACCTGGGCGCTAGTTTGACTGCAAAGTTATCCACCGCTTTTGAAAGCTGATGCTCCTTTACCAGCACTAGGTCGCCTATCGCCGGCCGCCATTGCCTTCTTCCTAAATTGTAATACTTCGCTTGCTCTATAGATGCTCTCTGTTGCTTACGTCGAACCATCTCGAATATTTCTTTCATCCTCGTTGACTTCTCTCCTGGTTTCGCTAATTTCTCACCTGTACCAAATGTCCGCTCACCGTCAAGGCTGTTGGAAATTCTCGGTTCCCTCCCTTATACTATGTATGCTGGACTGTAACCGGTCGATTCACATACGCTTGTATTCAATGCCAGCGTTATCTCTGGTAACAACTCATTCCACGTCTTCTGCTCTTTTCCCGTAAATCGTGCTATAATTCTCTTGATGTTCCTGTTTGCTCTCTCTGTCGGGTTCTCCTGCGGTGTGTACGGTGCCGTTAATTGGTGTTTCACGACAAGTTCCTCTATAAATCTCTTAAAAGTCTGCTGATAAACTGCGCTCCGTTGTCCGTAATAAATATGTTTGGGACGCCGAACCGTGGCAAAGTCCTCTCTCGAAATCCTCTTATTAAACATTCTGTCGTTGCCTTTCTGATTGGTACTACCTCTACCCATTTTGAAAATGCCATGCTTCGATTATGGCATTGGACGTACAAAGTCTGCACAGACTGTTGCCAAAGGCTCCTCTGAAATCTTCTTCTACTCTCTTATATCCCTGATCATTCCTGGAGAGTAATAACATGTTGTTGCTCTTGCTATCGACTTTCGGATACCCATATGCCCTGCGCTCGGTGTGTCGTGAATCTCCTCTAGCAATCGGCGTCTCTGAGGGGTCAGCACACATAGCTTCCATGGCACTGCGTCATCGCCATCCACTTGACTTCCTATGCGTCTGTACAACTTTTCATCCTCGATAACGTACTCTAAAAATTTCTCCGGGCCCTTTTTTACATCTTCAATCTTTGCTTTAAGCCACTTACACTCGGCTTTTCCGTCATCCATCGTCAACGTACCCAACTGCTTGTCCATCGGTTGCCTTGATAGTGCATCTGCCACAACGTTCAACTTTCCTTTTCGATAATGTACGTCAAATGAGTATTGCTGTAGTTCCAGCGCCCATCTCGCAATCCGACCAGTCGGGCTCTCTATCGCATTCAACCATTTCAACGCTAGGTGATCTGTTATTACTTTAAACGTGTATCCTTCTAAGTACGGCCTCATTTTTCGTACTGCCCAAACTATTGCCGAACACTCCTTTTCTGTCGGTGAGTAGTTCATCTCTGCCTTGTTTAACCTGCGGCTTGCGTATGCTATTACTCGCTCTTCGTCGCCTGACCCTTGCGTAAGTACTGCACCAAGACCAAAATCACTTGCATCTGTCTGTAAACTAAACTTCCTCGAAAAATCTGTACAGGCGAGTACCGGTGCCTACGTCAGTGCTGTCTTAAGTGCTTCGAATGCTGATTGCTGTTCTTCGGACCATCTCCACATACTACCTTTCTTAAGCATCGATGTTAACGGGTATGCGAATTGTGAGAAATCCGGCACGAATCTTGTATACCACGACACGGCCCCTAGAAAACGCCGTAACTCTCGTATGTTCTTCGGTGGTTCCAGTACTTTGATGGCTGCTATCTTCTCTGGGTCGGTATGGATGCCTTCCTCGCTAACGGCTTGACCTAGATATTTCAAACTTTTCTTAAGAAACTCAAATTTTTCCGGGTTTATCCTCAGGTTCGCTCTATACAGTCTTCGAAATACTTCTGTTAAATGTGCAATGTGCTCTTCCAATGTTTTGCTGGTAATGATAATATCATCAAGATAAACACACGTGTATGGTTACAAATTTTGGTCTCCAATAATAATATTGGCCTTTTCTAAAGTTGAATTTTCTCCTGATTCCGAATATGACTTCTATTTTCCTGTGGCAGATCTAGTTTCCGAGATATCGGCGAAAATATGAAAATTCCTATTTTTGCAGAACACTACTTCATATATATACGGCAAAAATTTGTATTTTTTCGTTTTAAACTTTTGAATTATGTAGTATACTAATTCCCATAAAAATTTCTTGCCTTCACCTCCCTTAAGTACCTGTAGTAGTTTGGCCACTATGCCAAGAAACGTTCAAACAATGTTGATAAAAAAACGAAATTTTTTACAAAATTTCAGATTTAACCATTTTAAAACCGGAAAAAATTCTATTGACGAAAACAAGTTAGCCCTCCTATGTTGTAGGTACTTTAATTACGAAAATTTTAAGCATACCAGTACAACAATCAGATGTGCCGTTGAGACAATAGACCCGTTAACTTGCAAGCGTCTATCCTACAATTTTTTATAGAGAAAATTTTTATTCAAACTACGTTTTTATTTTTTTATAACGCTTTATTATAGACATATGTTTGCACGTTAAACTGTATTCAATTGAGTAATATGAGTATAAATCAGCAATTCAGTAAAAAACAACAACGACAACAACATTAAATACATACAATCTACATCTAAAAAAGTCAAATCGAGCGATTTTACCGTTGTTGTTGTTGTTGTAGCGATAAGGTTGCTCTCCGAAGGCTTTAGGGAGTGTTATCCTTTGCCGGATACATTTCCGGTACGCTCCGGTACCACAGCACCGGTGCTAGTCCGACCATCTCGGGAATGATTTATGTGGCCACATTAAACCTTCAGGCCATCCCTCCCTCCCCACCAGCAAGTTCCATGAGGAGCTTGGGGTAGTCAGAGCCTCGTCTGTTAGTGAAACAGGATTTGCCGCGGATAGGTGAGGTTGACAATTAGGTTTGGAGAAGCTATATATTGCGGTGGCAACCTGAAGGGTTGCGCTACACGCCCCTTGAATCTGGTATTTTAGTCGCCTTTTACGACAGGCATACCTACCGCGGGTATATTCTTACCCCCTTACCCGCTGGGGGCGATTTTACCGTGGTGGTCAATAGTGAGGGACGTGGGTACTTTTAACTACCCGTTTATAATTTTCTGGGTTTGTCTCCCGTATTATTGTCCAGCAATAATCTCCCATCATTTATTCATTCCAAAAACCTTGGTAACGCTTTCAAAAATCTTGAGGTCTTGGTGAAATCTTTGGGTTTGCGGGAAAATTATCCAAATGTGAATACAAAAAATGCATTTTAAGGGACATGTTGCATTTCATAGCACTGTAGTTTTTCAACAAGGCTTTGACCATCTCTCTATAGTTGGGACTTTTGTTGTTGCCAAGAAATCCACTAATGACTTGCTTAAAGCTGTCCCAAGCCGCTGCTTCTACTGATGATAAATGATTCGCAAAATTTTCGTCTTTCAGCAACTTTCAGTCAATAGTGAGGGACGTGGGTACTTTTAACTACCCGTTTATAATTTTCTGGGTTTGTCTCCCGTATTATTGTCCAGCAATAATCTCCCATCATTTATTAATTCTAAAAACCTTGGTAACGCTTTTCAAAAATCATGAGGTCTTGGTGAAATTTTTGGGTTTGCGGGAAAATTATCCAAATGTGAATACAATAAATGCATTTTAAGGGACATGTTGCATTTCATAACACTGTAGTTTTTCAACAAGGCTTTGACCATCTCTCTATAGTTGGGACCTTTTTTGTTGCCAAGAAAACCACTAACAACTTGCTTAAAGTTGTCCCAAGCCGCTGCTTCTGCTGATGATAAATGATTCGCAAAATTTTCGTCTTTCAGCAACTTTCTAATTTGCGGACCAACAAATATACCTTCTTTTAATTTGGCTTGAATTATTTTATGGAAAAATTTCGTTAGGTGCTGGAAGTATGGCACGTCTTTATTTAAAGCATTTACAAAATGTTTCACTAATCCTAATTTGATGTGAAGTGCTGGCAAAATAACTCGTTCGGGATTTACTAAAGCGGGTTTGCGATATTGAAGGCATCCGGTTCGTACTCAGCTCTTGGTGGCCAGTTTCCCTGAATATAATGGGTTTCTCTAGCACGGCTGTCCCAAAGACAGAGAAAACAGCAATATTTAGTGAAACCTCCTTGAAGTCCGAGAATTATAACTACAACCTGGGATGTATTTCATATACTATTTATTTTAAATTGTACCACCGAAACTGCTTACCTTTAAGGCCGCAAAAATTTTCCAATTAAATTGTTTTTATTGAATGAGCTGAAGTAAATTGGATATGCTTAAATAAGTTTCTTTAGTATTCTCAGAACGTGCCACTGGTATTGACGGTAACGAATTACCTTTATGGAGTAATGCTGCTTTTAAACTATGCTTTGAACTGTCTATAAACAAACGCCAATCATCCACTTTATTTTCTAATTAATCATTTAGTACCTGGGCGGCCGAGCAAAGTCGGCAATCTTCGAGTATGCCGCGTAACATACTTTGTTCTACATGTCATCATTAATCGAACTCTACTTTTTTATATGTACATAGCTATATATAAAAAACTAAGTGCACATTTTTGGTGTTACCTTATAACTTGAGGCCGGCTCCACCAAATTCAACAAAATTTCTACGGTAATGTAGATGGTTTTTGTAAAGTTCGATTGAATTTGGTCGAGCGGTTTATGAGATATATCACACTAAGCTACGGCTACGTTCCATACCAATAGATGGTGCTTATTTGCATATTTGCGTTATTTCATGAAATGGAATAGGTGGTGTTTATTTCTATTTTGCATTTTGCATTATTCAATGGAATTGACGTTTCTAGAATTATAATTTGAGGTTCGGCATTTCTCAAACCCAAACAAAAAAAGAAGTCAATTGTTTTTTTTTTTATAAAAACTGTGAAAAAAAAAATGTATGAACTGGATTTAAGTAAATTCGGTATATGGTGTGCTTCAATTTGGTGTCTAATGTCCCACTAAATTTATTAAGTGTGATTTTGTTGTGTGAAAGAAACAACATTGTAATAGAATTGCGTTTCTTTTCTTCAGAAATAACCATGAATACAGTTGAAATAATCTTGGAATTTTTTTGGCAACAAGAATTCAAGAGTATCAGAGAGAGAGAGAGTTCCTCGCATTTTTTACGACGAAGCGCTGATGCATTATTTCGGTCAATATTTTAGATTTCTCGAAATCAAAACCCGACATTCCGCAATTTTCAACTGGTTCTTTTCAAATGGTCGCTTCCTTACTGAAAATTTACAATATCTCTTCATTACACAACTGTCCCAATAAACAGCGGTTCGGCACAGCGTGTTCAATCTTTTTTCACGACGAGAAATCACTTACGAATTACGAATATACAGAATCGTTGACTGTTGCCATTCAACTTGCAAATTTACGACTACCAAATCTGATAGCCATAAGATTTACATATACAATGTTTCTTCGAAATACGGATCAAGCCAACATTAGAAACATTCGCCCACCTGTCTTCGAATCAATATCGCTACAACTATTTGATAACCTAACTCATGGATCCCTCGAGTTCAACGAATATGTTCACCAGCGTCCCGAAAATTGTTGTTCCTACACACTTACTAACTTTTTTACTCTGATGCCTTAAGAATACAAAAATTTAAAAAAAGTAATGAAGAAATGTATTTATCACGTGTTCTACTGATTCATCGCCATCTGATCGAGTTTTCTTAAACAAGAGTATGAACAATGAACATGGCTGCCATTTTGGCAATAGGGATTTTTCAGATACAATGGAAAGAGATACACTACAACACAACATATCTGTCACATCGTACTTTCGGTGTATATTGACATTAGGTATTTTTGTTATAAACTATGGAGAATCAAAACGTGTTTCAATATTTATATAGTTTTCGATTCATATTATGAATTCCTTCTGTAAGTATGTCGTATCGTTGAACAAAAACATAGTAGAAAATTGTGGCAATGATATATCATGTTTTTCTCTTCAAATTTATTTTTTCAAATGTTCTTTCTTCGTTACTTTTACAGAATAAATTTAGTGATTTCAACTGTACTCATTAAATTTTTTGCACGGTTTGTATTTTCGTTTTGTCTTTTGGACATATACGTGTGGGTGTATTTCGAGCGCGTTTTTTGTTTGCACATGTTCTTTTCTTGAGATAAATTTTTTGCGTTGAACATGGAGTTTTAGTAAATTTTTTATCTTTCTCTTGAAGAAAATGCCTCGCCAGACGTCAAAATATCGGTCGACGTACGCGTAGTGCTAACAGAATGTTACTTCAAATAAAAGCGCAAAGTATTGATGACCTTTCACAACAAAATGATATACGACGTGAACGATATGCACGAAATAGATCTGCAGAACCACAGCGGCAAAGAAATCCAGCACGAACAAGACAAATACGACGTCGTGTTCTAGAAAATAGGTATAGTGCTGCTTTTAATTACGATCCACAAATTGATTACAGTATGCATGGATTTATTGGATTAATGAGTGCGATATGTCCACATTGTGAAGCAGCTAAGTTTCTGGGTGAAAGGGATGGCACGTATTGTGCTAATGGCCAAGTGAAATTGCCGGTATTTGAAACTCCACCTGATCCATTGTACTCATTGATTTTTGGAGGATCGCCAGAGTCGTAGCATTTTATGAATCATATACAAGAACACAATTCATCATTTCAAATGAGTTCTTTTGGTGCTACAAAAATTATAAGAGACAATTTTATGCCGACATTTAAGGTGATTACTTCATGTGGAATATCGAATTGTTCTGTGGATCTAAATAACAGTTTCTACAATGCTTTTAAGGATTCTGATCCAACATCAAATTACATTGCATACACATTACAGATTCAAGGTCAGATTTATCATCGAGCGGGTGCATTGTTACCATGACGCTAACCATCAATTTTTGCAAATACATCTTATCGGAGATGAAAATCGTGAGTTGGATGAACGCTGCACAATTGGCTCACATACAAAACGAGCGATTATTTGCGATCTCCAAAGATTTTTTCATCAGAACAATGAATTGGTGAAATTGTTCAAAACCGCTCTCGATCGTATGCCATCTGATAATCACAAAATCATAATAAGAGCGGATAAAACGCCTTTTGGCGAGCATGCCAGAAGATTTAATGTACCGACGATTGATGAAGTTGCAATTGTAATTGTTGGCGATCAGTTTCAATCCCGCGATATTGTACTTCATCGTAGAGATGAACAATTACAGCGTGTTTCGGAGCTTCATCGCAGTTACGACGCATTACAATATCCAATTCTACATTGGAAAGGTGATGATGGTTATCACATTAATATACCAATGATAGATCCAAGAACCGGTAAATAATAAACTAATTATATTAATCAGATATTAAATAAAAACTAAAATTTAAAATCGAATGAACATATTTTTTAAAGGTCGAGATGTTCAAAAGAAAGTTAGTGCGATGAATTATTATTCTTATCGATTGATGATTCGTGCACAAGAACAGAATTACATTCTGAGATGTGGTAAACTTTTTCACCAATACATTGTAGACATGTATGCAAAAATTGAAACTGAACGTCTCAATTTTATCCGCTTCAATCAAGCCAAATTGCGGTCTGAAGAGTACATACATTTGGAAGATGCAATAGCGAATGATGCAAATGTGAATGATATCGGACGTCTGACGATATCACCAGCTACTTATATAGGTAGCCCACGCCACATGCATGAATATGCACAAGATGTTCGAAAATACGGCCGACCAGATCTTTTCATCACTTTTATGTGTAATCCGATGTGACAAGATATAAAAAATAATTTTTTCGACGGTAAGTCACCAACAGATTGACACAATGATACAGCACGTGTATTCCGGCCAAAAATTGAAGGCACTGATGGATTTAATTGTGAAATTAAGCGTTTTTGGAAAGGTATAATGTTGGATGTACTCGATTGATTGGCAAAAAATAGGTTTGCCACACGCACACATATTGATATGGCTGGTACATAAATTACACCGGACGAGATTGATAGCGTCATATCAGCCGAGATACCAGATGAAACCATCGATCCAGAATTATTTGAAGTGGTAACAAAAAACATAATTCACTGTCCATGCGGTGAAATAAATATGAATTCACCATGTATGATCAATGGGAAATATTCAAAGCGGTATCCGAGATCATTAATTTCCGATACCAATGAGGGATATCCATTGTATCGACGTCGATCATTTGAAAATAATGGTAGAACGGCGATAATAAAAGTGCTTAATCAAGACATCGAAGTTGACAATCGTTGGATCGTGCCATATTCACCGATACTGTCAAACATTTTTCAGGCTCACACAAATGTTGAGTGCTGTAGCTCAGTAAAGTCTATCAAATAAATTTGTAAATATATGAATAAAGGAAGTGATATGGCTGTTTTTAGAGTAGATGGTGAAAATAGGAATGATGAAATCACTCAGTATCAAATGGGGCTATACATAAGCAGTAATGAAGCAGTTTGGCGTATCTTTTCGTTTCCTTTGCACGAAAGACATCCTGTTGTTGTCCATTTGGTAGTTCATCTGGAGAATGATCAACGAGTTTAACAGTTCACTGTCGTTTTTGCCAGACATATCGCGAAGCATGTCAGCTCTTGAATTTGTTAAAAGATGACACTCATTGGGACACAACACTTCATGATGCATCGATTTCATCTCATCCACAGCAAATACGAATGCTATTTTCGATTATAATATCAGCTTGCATGCCATCGAATCCAATTGAATTGTGGAATAAATATTAAGATTACATGACTAAAGATATTTTAATTCGGATGCGTCGTAGAGCAATGGATCCTGATTTGCTGATTACAATGGAAAATTACAATAAAGCTTTGATAATAATTGAAGATATGTGTCTTGCGATTGCCAATAAAGCATTGGGGCAGTTAGCTTTGATTTCACCAAATCGTCCAATGCACGATTTATTTGATCGACAGTTGCAGCGTGAACAACAATTCGATTGTGACGATTTACGTACATTTGTTCAATCCAACATCATCAAATTAAACAATCAACAGAGGGATATATCTGTCAAAATCATGCAAGCTGTTTCTGATAACACTGGTGGATTGTATTTTTTGGACGCACCTAGCGGCACCGGAAAAACGTTTGTGATTTCATTTATTTTAGCAACTATTCGATCGCAACATAAAATTGCTTTGGTACTCGCTTCTTCTGGAATTGCTGACACTTTATTGGAAGGAGGACGAACAGCTCATTCAGCTTTAAAATTCCCATTGAATATACAGGAAACTCCAACCTGTAATATATCCAAAAATTCAGCGATGGCAAAAGTTTTGCAACAAGCAGCGGTTATTATATGGGATGAGTGTACAATGGCAAAAAAAAAATCATTGGAAGCATTAAATCGAACGACGCAAGATATACGTGGAAACCTAAGGCTTTTTGGTGGTGCTTTAATTTTATTGTCAGGTGACTTTCGGCAAACATTGCCCGTTATTCCACGATCACCACCGGCAGATGAAATCAATGCATGTCTGAAGTCTTCCCTTTTGTGGCGATACGTGAAAAAATTAACATTACACATACACATGCGTGTTCAGTTGCACAAGGATCAGTCTGCAGAGCAGTTGTCGAAGCAATTTTTAGAGATCGGAAATAGCAAAATTCCAATCGACAAAACAAATGGTTTGATTACATTGCCGAACAATTTTTGTACAATTATCCAATCAAAAGAAGAATTGATTGAACGAGTATTTCCAAATATTGTTCAAAATTACATGAATCACGATTGGTTGAGAGACCACGCAATACTGGCACCAAAAAATGTACATATCAATGAAATCAATCATCACATTCTCAAAAAATTTCCAGGTGTGGTGACAACATACAAGTCAGTGGCTAGCGCAATGAATCAAGACGACGCAGTGAATTATCCAGTTGAATTTTTGAATTCATTGGAACCGTCTGGTATGCCACGGCATTGTTTAAATTTGAAGGTCGGCTCATCAGTTATTTTATTACGGATTTTAAATACACCAAAATTCTGTAATGGGACTAGACTGAATGTAAAAAAGTTGATGACGAATTTAACTGAAGCAACAATACTGGCCGGAAAAGCGAAAGGTGAAATTGTGCGTGCGCGAATCCCACTGATACCAACAGACATGCCATTTGAATTCAAGCGTCTGCAATTTCCAGTGCGACAGGCTATGTCAGTCAACAAGGCGCAAGTACAAACGCTTCGAGTATGGGGATTGAATTTGGAGGAGCCGTGCTTTTCGCACGGACAGCTATACGTTGCCTGTTCCAGAGTAGATATTCCAAATTGTTTGTTTATTCATATCCCAGTTGGAAAAACGAAAATTGTAGGGTATCCAAATGTTTTGGATTAAGAGTTGAAATAAAGATTTAAAAAATTGTGTGATATTTTATTCTTTTTAATAGATTTCAAAAACATATCAAACACTAACCGCAAAATGAACTGGAATGAAAAATTTGAAATGGGTAATTCCAGCTTATAGTATAAGGGATTGTTATGACAATTAGTGAAATCGATAACTAAGTTATTTAGGTCGAGTATCCCGAATTATTAATTTCAAACATTTTTTAATAAACTATGAAAGTCTCACAATTTTATTACATTCCAAAAATTTGTTATTTTTTATTTTTAAGCTCAAGGAAGGATTAAATAAAACACTTTTAATTTTTTTAAATTTAATTTGTTTTATTTAATTATTTGTCAATATTTCGTCTTGAAAGCGCATTTGAAGATTCAGTCCTGATGATGACTTCAGAGTGAAGTCGAAATATTGACAAATAATTAAAACAAAACAAAATAAATTAAAAAAATTAAAAGTGTTTTATTTAATCCGGCCTTAAGCTCAAAAATAACAGTTTATACTGACGGCCAAAAAAGAAAATAAATCATTCCAAAAATTTGTAAATTTCACGAATGACAACTATCAGTTAGATTAACTAATGTCAACTTACTTCCCTAAGCGCCATTTGTTGGTAAGTAGTTAAATGGTTAGATGTCGTTTTCAAATTGAACATATGCCTCTAGTGTTTAACGGTAGAAAATTACCTTGGTGAGATATCTTTTTGCTATGGTGAGAAATCTTTCTAATAGTAATCTGTGAGAAATTGCAATTATTCATTTCATATTTGCCAAAAATATGCATTTAAATATATTTTGCTAGAATTTGCCACGGTGCCTTGATATAACATTTCAATATTATTAGCGTGTATGAAATTTAGAAAATTAAGCCGAATCATGTGTAAGATTTTTTTACGAAGATTTTTAAATTTAATGTTCTCCCTTAAAGCTTTAATAGAATATGAGTAAGTAGAGTACTATTTAGTCTAACTACCCCAACCCTAAATGGTAACCCAACTCAAAAATGTCCCTATTGTAATTCGTATGATACCCATATCGGCATATCTCATGCAATTTTTTTTTAATTTTCACTAGATGGCAACCCTAATTGGTAACCCTACTCAAAAATGTCCCTATTGTAATGCGGAGTGAAATACCTTTCGTTTGATACCCATATCGGCATATCTCATGCATTTTTTTTTTTAATTTCGAATAGGTGGCAACCCCAATTGGTAACTCTACTCAAAAATGTCCCTATTGTAATGCGGAGTGAAATACCTTTCGTTTGATACCCATATCGGCATATCCCATAAAATTTTTTTTAATTTCGAATAGTTGGCAACCCTAAGTGGAACCCCTACTCAAAAATATTCCTATTGTATTACGGAGGGAAATACCTTTAGTTTGATACCCTTATCGGCATATCTCATTTATTTTTTTTTCGAATACGTGGCAACCCTAAATTGCAACCCTACTCAAAAATTTCCTTATTGTAATGCGGAGTAAAATACCTTTCGCTTGATACCCATATCGGCATATCTCGTGCAATTTTTTTTTAATTTCGAATAGGTGGCAACCTTGTGAAACATTCTGAGTGGAAACATCTAGGTAGAAAGTCTTAGAAGGTGATACATTATCTCTGTCCCAAATTTCTTTTAAATCGGTTGAGCCGTTCCCAAGATCGTTCGGCTATACAAACAAACAATAATTGCTCGTTTAAAGTTATAAGATTACTACAAACCTGGGACCTATCATCGCAAGAAAGATCAAGACCGCCACTGGAAAGGAGCACACTTTAAATAACTACAAACTCGAGGAGCAGGAAGTTAAGCCCAATGATGTTTTGTGAAAAGAAAAATTTTAAGACGGTATTTTGATACCATAGGTAATATGTAGTCGGAGGCACGTACATAGTTACATCGAAAAATAAATTTATATAAAACTAAAAATAAAAAATAAAAATAAACGTGCAAGAGAAAGGATTAGCTTTGCGAGAGTTTTTTTATTTTGAAACAGAAGGGCCTCACCTTTGCTTTCATTGAGTTAAATTTTCGTATAAGAGAAAAGTGAGATACTAAGTCGAGCTTAGAAGCAGTAGTTAAAATTAGTGAAGGTGATAATTTTGAAGCGAGAACATTTATAGTAAAAACAGAAAGTAAAGATTATTAATAATTAAAATAATACAATTTAGAGAAAGAAATGAAATATTTTATGAATATTAAGAAAAAAAGGAAGTTCATAATAATGTTAAAAAATTAGTTAAATTAATAAAGTTATAAAAAAGGAGGTTTTGTTAAATATTGTTACGAATATTAGCAAAAACTAAGGGGTGCTGCTATCTCTAAGCCGATGCTAAGCAGTGACGTGAATTCACATCAATAATTCAATCATTATGTATCTACATATACGAAACAATAATTGCGTCTACACATATGTACCATGTACGTATACGAGCAGCAGAGAGTCAATGCACAAACACATGCATATATCTGAGATACTCCTGAAAGTATGCAATGAGAAAAGCTATAAAATCGTGCAATTGTAGTTACAGCTGAGAAGTTTGAGAGCTGATGGCAACTAGTAGATTCTGGAAGCGCCTAGAATATGTGAACGTTGAAATCCGAGAGTATATAAGGCAGCAAATGTAGAGGCGCTGGAATTCAGTATGAGTTGAGCTATCAAGCAGTTATTGATTAAGCACGCAATCTGGCGGGCAATAGTAGAGCTTCATTTAAGCTATCAGTCAGTTTGGTTATTAAGCAAGCTAGTTGCAAAGTATAAGTGTTATTGTGAAATACTTTAATAAAGCCCATTTTTCCATTATTCAATATTGGAGTTATTTATTCAACAGTTTAGTGATTCGAACTTAGCAGAAGGTTTCAAATAAGAGGATTTGCAGTAAATTCGTTACAATTGGTGTCAGAAGAGCAATTGTTGAATAAATTCCAGAGGACAACAAGGGCATGGCAAAGTTCAGTGAATTAAAGATCCAGCAACTGAAGGAAGAGTTGGAGAGCCGTGGATTAAATACAACCGGCATTAAACTCGAACTTCAGGCACGACTACGAGAGGCAATGGAATTAGAAGGAATTGACGTGGAAGCGTATGACTTTCATCTTGAAGGCGAAGAAACAACAAAAATGGAAGAGACTGTTACGCAAACAGTTACGAGCACAGACTTGAACATGATTTTAGCTGTAATACCTGCTCAAACAACGACAGTGTCATCTCAACTGGCAGAACAGAAGACATATATGGCATCTCAGCTGGAATCGCAAGAGACACGTTTAGCATCCAAGATGGAAGCATAGGAGAATCGTATTTCAGAAATGTCATCGCAAATGTCATCTCAACTGGAAGAGCAGAAGACATATATGGCATCCCAGCTGGAATCAAATGAGACACGTATTTCAGAAATGTCGACACAGATTACATCAAAGATTGAAACACAACTGAAAGAGCAAGAGGCGCGTATATCATCAAAACTTGAAGCGCGTATGGACGAGGAAATAACGCAGTTTGAAGAAAAATTCGAGGCAGAGGTGGATGCTTTGTGAGGTCGTATACAGGAATTGCAACTTAATCGGCCGGCTGCTTCAGCGAGTAATACGAAGGTAAAAACTTCATCTTTTGACGGTTCTGTTCCTTTCCAGGTCTTCAAGCTACAGTTTGAGAAGACCGCAGCACTGAACAACTGGAATGCGGAAGATAAAGTTGCTGCACTGTTCGTGGCATTGAAGGGGCCAGCAGCCGAAATCCTACAGACGATGCCCGAAGGAGAGCGGAACAATTATGAAGCATTGATGGCTGCTGTAGAACGGTTATGGAAGCGAGCATAGAAAACAGATATTCCAAATTGAGTTGCAAAACTGCTACCAAAAAGCAAATGAGACATTGCAGGAGTTTGCTTCAGATATTGAAAGATTGGCTCATCTTGCAAATGCGCACGCACCCGTGGAATACACTGAAAGGGTAAAAATCCAGAGCTTCATAAATGGCATACGAGATGTGGAAACGAAGCGGGCTACATATGCGAATCCAAAACTAATATTTGCTGAAACGGTATCGCATGCACTGACTCAGGAACAGCCTCACTTTTGAGTAAGCCCACATACAAAGCTCATCGCGTGGAAGTGTAAAGGCCAGACTGGGTAGACACAATTTTGGAAGCATTAAAAGGAACGCAGTAGAAAAACGATGGTGCCGTCAAATGCTTTAAATGTGGAAAGCCAGGGCACATTGCCCGTTATTGCAGTACCAATCCTAACAGTTCCAATAATGTGGGTGGCCGTAAACGCACAGCTGGCGGAAATGAGCAAGAGCGTGTCGGATGTAAAGAACAAAACTTATCCCGGCTATTGAATGTCCTGTAATATCTGTGTCGCAGATTGGTAGAAAATCGAGCAGTCTTACCGTCAGAGGGAATGTAGATGGCAAAGAACGTGTACTGACTGTAGATACGGGCGCATCTCATTCCTTGATCCGATCTGACTTGGTCAACAGGAGAGTAAAACCATTACCTGGAGCAAGGTTGCGTACGGTCACTGGCGAGTATAACCAAGTCCAAGGAGAAGTGGTATGTGAGGTATTAATTGAAAAGGTCATGGTTCTACACAAATTCGTTGTGGCGGAGATCGTTGATGAAGTCATATTGGGAGTGGACTTCTTGGTTGACCATGACATCAAGATCGATATGCAGAGAAGGGTGATGCGTTATAAGAACCAGGATATACCGCTTAAGTTCAGTTTGCAGAAAGGGTTCAGTAGTAACCGAGTACTGGTGGAAAAGACTCGACAGAGACCACGAAAGTCAAGGAAAGTAGATCGAGCAAAGGTTAATGGATCGAATGGGCCAAATAAAGCGAAATCAAAGGTACCTACGATAAAAGAACTGGCATTGACAAACCCTCATGGACGCACTAAAACGACTGAAAGAATTTTCCAGGAAGAATGCAAGTGTGGTTTTAAGCCACCGCGCACTACTTTTGTGAAACGTCAAGACGATACTGATGATGCAAAGTCAATCCGTCAAGATCAAGCTCTGCGAAGTAGTTCTTCATTGGCCAAGCAACAGAGTGCGAGGGAACGATCCAGGATAATTAGTAGTAAGATGAAACACAGGTACGACAAGGAAAATAATTCGGAAGGTTTCCGGGAGGGAGATTTGGTACTGCTATACAACCCTCGCCGGCGGAAAGGTGTTCCATCCAAATATCGGTGCAGTTGGGAAGGCCCGTACAGAGTTGTGAAGACGATCAGTGATGTCATCTACCGCATACAAGCAATTGGGGAATCACGAAATAGAAGAGTGGTACATTTGGCGATGCTAGCAGCGTTTAGATCGGGAGATTTGTCTAACCGGGACGATCAGACTTAGGTGGAGGGCAGTGTTACGAATATTAGCAAAAACTAAGGGGTGCTGCTATCTCTAAGCCGATGCTAAGCAGTGACGTGAATTCACATCAATAATTCAATCGTTATGTATCTACATAAACGAAACAATAATTGCGTCTACACATATGTACCATGTACGTATACGAGCAGCAGAGAGTCAATGCACAAACACATGCATATATCTGAGATACTCCTGGAAATATGCAATGAGAAAAGCTATAAAATCGTGCAATTGTAGTTAGAGCTGAGAAGTTTGAGAGCTGATGGCAACTAGTAGATTCTGGAAGCGCCTATGTTGGAATTTACGATATCTTCTTTATACATCTTCACACAGTTTTGTTATTGCATATTTTAAGTCTCTTTTGTATTTCGCTCTTTTAACATTTTGTACAACTTTATGAAATTAGTACTGAATTCAAGCTCACTGAATAAAGATCATATTATGTTAATATTCGTGCATTTAACCTTAATTTAAAACACTGCCCTCAACAGGTTATGGGCCCAGTGCTTGGAGTGATTTACATATACTTATTAAATTTATGGACGAAACGAATATTTTTGTAATTAATATCTCCGGCGTCGAAAGAAAAATTTCGGTGAATAATTTACCCGTTAAAGAAGAAAATTCTCTAAAAAAAGAATATTTGCTGTGTACAGCAAATGCCCACAAATATGGCAGAATCAAGAGTATATCAAATTCATCGTTTTGATGGTACCAACTATCAACTTTGGAAGAGACAAATGGAAATTTATATGACGGAAAATAAGCTTAAACCGTATATATTGGGTACAATTACACGACCTACCACAGATTCAGCAACCTGGGATGAAAAGGATGCAGAGTCGCAAGCTTTCCTAATGCGTGGCTTGCAGTTGGAGCAGCTCAAGCACTTAAGCGATTGCTCAACTGCTGCACAAATGTGGGCAAGGCTGAAAACCGTACATGCGGAGAAAAGTGAGCAATCAGCACAAGTACTCTTAGGAAAATTTATGAATTTGAAAATGGAAGAATCGGAACATGTTTCCGATTTTATTGCAAGCATAACTTCGCTGGCACAACGACTAAAAGATTTAGACTTGGAGCAGAAAACACCAATGGTTATTGCTAAAATTTTAAGCAGCCTACCTCCAAAGTTCGATCACGTGAGAACTGCATGGTATGCAGTGCCAAGTACCGATCAAAGCATTGAAAAATTAACGGATCATCTTATTAACGAAGAAGCTATAATGAATTTAAGGAAAACAGAAGGCAATTCAACTCAAGGGCAAATAGGCAACACAGGTACGGCATATGCAATAAGCAGAAACAAAATCAAAAGCAATGAAAATAAAAGCAACAACGGAACCAAGAGACCAGGCAAATGCAATTATTGTAACAAGTCAGGCCATTGGGCGCGAGAATGTTATAAAAAGGCGCGAGATAATTCGGACCGCTATGATAGCGAACGCAATCATGCATCGAACCGCAGAAAAGGTGATAGGCAAAATATGATGATTGAAAAACAAACAACAAAATCCCATGATGTAAAAAGGAATGAAGAAGAACTGTTTACTCTTCAGTCGCTTTTAATGAGTACGTCGAATGACAACGTTAAAAGTAATTGGTATGCTGATTCGGGCGCATCAGACCACATGTGTTTTCAGAGGGAGTTCTTTAAAAATTATACAACCTTCCCAAAAGACTTTTGCAAAGTTCGAGTTGGTGATGGCAGAAAGTTAAATGCAGTTGGCCAAGGTGATATCGTCATGCGCGTTTTAAACCCGGTTAAGGCCGACGCTGTTTATATACTCAAAAATGTACTCTACGTTCCCGAATTGGATAGAAATTTCGTGTCAATTTCACAAGCTACAGAAAAAGGTATTGATGTAGTTTTTCTTAAAGGTGGTCAGCGCGTTATATTTAAGAAAGATGATAGTTTTTTGGTCGACGGATATCGTGAAAATAAGTTGTATAGGATGAACTTAAAACCTGAGAATGTAGCTGAATTAAACGCTGCAAGTTCAATAAAGATTTGGCACGAACGTCTAGGTCACGTCAATTATGACACTTTACGTAAAATGAACAACAACAACATCGTCAAAGGGCTGGATATTGACACTGTAGATGGTGATAACCCATTTTGTGAAGGTTGCCTTTTTGGTAAACAACATCGTTCAAGCTTCAACAAATTTAGTACAAATCGATCCAAGATTCCTGGTGAGACGTTTCATGTAGATTTATGTGGAAAAATGAGCTCGCCTTCGATTGGTGGAGCGAATTATTTTATGTTACTAAAAGATGATTATTCTAGATACTGCTTCGTGTATTTTCTGAAGGAGAAGACTGACGTTTTGGATGCATTAAAACCGTTTTATGCTGACGTTCGATCAGATGGCCATAGCATCAAGAAACTTCGATCTGATGGTGGTTTTGAATTTCACAACAATGCAGTGAAGCAGTTCCTTCTATCAAAAGGTATCAAACAACAATTCTCCACTCCCAGTACACCTGAACAAAATGGTTTTATAGAAAGGCAGAATAGAACTGTAGTGGAAACAGCTAAGGCTTTACTACATTTTAAACATTTACCATTGTATTTATGGGGCGAAGCTACAAATACGGCTGTGTACCTTAGAAATCGAATATCGTCAGAAGTAATTGGTGGAGTCACTCCGTTTGAGCTATGGTTCGGACGCAAACCCTGTGTTAAGCATTTGAAGGTTTTCGGCAGTGAAGTATTTGTGCATATACCAAAAGATCAGCGAACAAAATGGGAGAAAAACTCAATGAAATGTATCATGGTTGGTTATAACGATGATAGTAAAGCATATCGAGTCTATGAACCTGTTTTCAGGAAAATGTATATAAGACGCGATGTGATTTTTAATGAAAAGCAAAATGATTTGCATGAAACCACAGAAATATATACCCAAAACGATATGCCACAACTTCAAGCCGAAGAACCTAATGAAGAAGGTCAAAGTAATGACAACGTTGGGATCGCAGTAGATTCCAGACCCACATTACCAAGAAGCCCGTATAACACACGTTTGAGGAAGAAATCTAATATAGAAGATGAAAACCTTAATTGCGCTGAGGTCTATTTGGCACAACTTGAGCCAAGTAATCTCGAAGATGCAATGAACAGCGTAGATGCCAGAAAATGGCAAGTAGCTATTAATGAGGAGTTGCAGTCCTTACAAGATAACAAAACATGGATATTAGTTCCCCGCACTCCTGATAAACATATTATTACGAACCGTTGGGTTTTTAAAAGGAAATTAAATGCGAAGGGAGAAATCGAAAAATTCAAAGCCAGACTTGTAGCACGAGGGTGTTCACAAAAATTTAAAATAGACTACGACGAAATATATGCACCCGTGGTAAGGTATGACTCAGTGCGAATTTTACTATCAATCGCTGCAGCTGAAGATTTTGAAATATATCAATTTGACGTCAAGACAGCGTTCTTGCACGGAGAGTTAGATGACATAATTTATATGGAGCAGCCATATGGTTTTGAAGTAAATGATCAAGTTTGTTTGCTAAAAAAGGGGATATACGGCCTTAAGCAGGCTTCTAGACAATGGAACAAAAGGATAGTCGAATTTTTGTTGAGTAGCGGATTTGCACAATCATCAACTGACCAGTGTATGTTTACGTATACATCGCAGCATCTTATTGTATACCTGGCGCTTTACGTTGATGACGGTTTGCTTTGTGGAAATGACACAAATTTAATTGTAAATATGTTATATAAATTACATAAAGAATTTTGCATAACATATAAAGAAGCAGAGTTTTTCGTTGGTATGCAAATTAAGCGGGATCGAAAGAAGAGAAGATTAAAGATCCATCAGTCTGCTTATATAAATAAAATACTTCATCGTTTCAATCACAATAATTGTTCTTCTGTCTCTTCCCCAACAGTACCTGGAGTAAGTTACACAAAATCCGAGAGCATCGTCAATGATGGAATTTTTCCTTACAGGGAAGCTATTGGTTCGTTGATGTACCTTATGGTATGCTCGCGTCCAGATATTGCTTTTGCAGTTGGTGTTCTCAGTCGATATATGGAAAAGCCGAGTGTAACTGACTGGAAAGGGGTGAAGCGTATTTTTAGATATTTGAAAGGTACTACCAATATGGGTATAACATTTTCATCGTCACAGAATAATCAGAATAAGCTAATTAGTTTCTGCGATTCTGATTGGGCTGGAGATCTAGATACTAGGAAAAGCACCACAGGCTGTGTTATTTTGTTGAACAACGGTGCTGTAGCATGGAGTTCAAGAAAGCAAACACTGACAGCCACGTCGACTACTGAAGCCGAATTTGTGGCTTTATGCTCAGCAGCTAAAATTACTATTTGTTTAAGGAAGCTCATGTCGGATATGGGCATTTCACAGCGTCAGCCAACAACGATTTTTTGCGACAATCAGCAAGCAATCACTTTAGTATTGAATCCACATTCATCAAAGCGTACGCGACATATTGATACACAATATTTTTATACATGCGATATGCAGGCACAAAAAGAAATTAATGTTCTGTATATACATACTGATGAACAGCTTGCAGATCAGTTAACCAAGCCGTTGTCAGTCGAAAAGCATACAAATCTAATATCCAATTTTGGAATGTCAAAAGATAATTAATTATTTGTGTTTAGAAGATATCGAGAGGGAGTGTTGGAATTTACGATATCTTCTTTATACATCTTCACACAGTTTTGTTATTGCATATTTTAAGTCTCTTTTGTATTTCGCTCTTTTAACATTTTGTACAACTTTATGAAATTAGTACTGAATTCAAGCTCACTGAATAAAGATCATATTATGTTAATATTCGTGCATTTAACCTTAATTTAAAACACTGCCCTCAACAGCCTAGAAAATGCGAACGTTGAAAGCAGAGAGTATATAAGGCAGCAAATGTAGAGGCGCTGGAATTCAGTTTGAGTTGAGCTATCAAGCAGTTATTGATTAAGCACGCAATCTGGCGGGAATAGTAGAGCTTCATTTAAGCTATCAGTCAGTTTGGTTATTAAACAAGCTAGTTGCAAAGTATAAGTGTTATTGCGAAGTACTTTAATAACGGCCATTTTTCCATTATTCAATATTGGAGTTATTTATTCAACAGTTTAGTGATTCGAACTTAGCAGAAGGTTGCAAATAAGAGGATTTGCAGTAAATTCGTTACAATATGGAAGAAATGGGGACATTTTTTTTTTGCTTTTGCTTTGCGATATAGTTTCACTTCTTCCATATTGAGAAGAAAAATAAATAAATAATAAAATATGTTTAAAGTGGTAGCTTATATGCAACAACAGAATATATGTACCGGTGGGAAAAACGACTGTAAAATCAATATGGTTATATACCCTAAAATAATTACATCTGTAAGGTTAGAAATAATTATCGTTTTTTTTAGTTGTATTTTTTTTCTATTAAATAAAAATGAACTGTATTATTGATGAGAAGAAAATGATCGAGTAGACAACTATTTCCATCTATATCTGAAACCAAAGGTAGAGTAGGTTGTAGGAAGGCGGGGCTTTCATCCATGTTCGATATTTTCCAACTTTACTGAAAGCCATGGATAGGGAGGGTAAGGGGCAGTTCCACCATCTTTAGCTGCCAGGCTTGATATTGGTAAGGATCAAGTGTTTGTTTTTACTCAACGTGATTTGTTGTATATTTGGTAGCCTGGGTACAAGGTTGTTTTCCTTGTTGACTTTGTAAGTGAGTCGGTTAGTGTGCATATAATTTTTTTTTTGTATGGTCTGCTGGTGTAGAACTACCAGTATTACTCCATTTTTTTCTTTTCCCCCGGCAATGGCTGAAACTCCGGGCTGGACATCGTGCAATGGTGCCCAACGTGGGGCCCACTGAACGTGGGAGCTCCGAAGTTTTTCTTGATATTTATGTAAAATTTTTTTAAACAAATTCGCTTATAGCATTTTTCACAGAATGCCTTTGTAGTTCTTTAGTACATTTACAATTGCCCTTGAAAATATATTGGTGCTTGTTTTACCTTCAGGGAATTATATTTTGCCTTATTGTATATTGGAATGCAGTTAAAATAGGCACTTATTGTGCGTTTTACTGACCGATACAGTGTAGGTAAATGGTTCAGTATTTTTAAACTTCGAACTAAAAATATGACCACAAGTCAAGCAAATGTTTTTTTTTTTAATTTTCTTTCACACATTATCCTTACCTCTACAATAATTTATGCTTTCTTACAACTTTACAAAACCCGTGGTCAGAATGGAAATATCTTGTTATATCTTTTGTGGAGATTAGACTAACACAAAACTATAAAAATAAATTTCAAAAAAAAAATAAAATAAAATAAATAATTTGTATTAAGTTAGTGAAGGTAGAAATCGTCAAAATGTCTGTACGCTGCACTAACGAAAACTTGCTTAGAAATTCTGGTCAGTTCTGTATACTATGTCAGGAATATTTTAGCAAAAACCAAGAAATTTTGCAAACTGCTTGTAGTCACTCATTTCCCCGTGCGTGTCTACTGAATTGGCTTAAAAATAACCAAACTTGCTCACAGTGCAGAGCGACTTGCGGCTCTAAGGAATGTGCAAACCCGAATACCTCCGTAATGATTACCGACCGAAAACTACGTCTCAAAGCGGAATGTCTACTAATGCAACCCAGGCAACCGTACCACAAACTGATGGTCATCAGCAACAACAACAGCAGCAAAAGGAGATGCAACCTCCGCAGCAGCAATCATCTCCGGAACATAATACCGGTAATCCCACAGCTACTGCAAATGCAGCCCCAGCATAGTTACCGCTGTCGTATCTCTTAGGCAAGCTTCAGCATTAGAAGAGTTCGAAAGTAGTGTATCTCAACTTATTGAAGATAGAATTCAAAGCTCGTTAGTTAGCGTTCTTAGTTAATTTCATATAGATAACCCAAACAACAATGATGCTAGCATTCCGCCTCAGGAACCCGATAATGTCAATTGGCCGCAGGATAGACCCAGTTTCTTAAATGAGCCCCTTTCACTACCGAGGAACAGGGCATTTTTTAAGTAATACGAACGTGGCCAAATGGCCACGTAGTAGTCCGCCGTGGCCACGTAGTAATCATAATCTGGCCACAACTAAATTTCGAAAATGCGTGAACAACACCTAACTGAAATAATGTCAGAAATTTTCTGAACATACATGATTTCCCCAAAATGTCAAAAAATATATAACTTGCTAATTCTAATGAAGTTTTTGGTACTAATCGAAGAAATTTATCAACGAATGAATGATAGTTAGAGATGGGAAAGGGGTAAATACCCAAATGGTAAATACACGGTAAATTGGTTATACATGGTAAAAATGGGTAAAGTCCCAAATATTTACCCAAAATAAATACCCACGACGGCCACCGTGGTGTGATGGTAGCGTGCTCCGCCTACCACACCGGATGCCCTGGGTTCAAACCCCGGGCAAAGCAACATCAAACATTTTAGAAATAAGGTTTTTCAATTAGAAGAAATTTTCTCTAAGCGGGGTCGCCCCTCGGCAGTGTTTGGCAAGCGCTCCGGGTGTATTTCTGCCATGAAAAGCTCTCAGTGAAAACTCATCTGCCTTGCAGATGCCGTTCGGAGTCGGCATAAAATCATGTAGGTCCCGTCCGGCCAATTTGTAGGGAAAATCAAGAGGAGCACGACGCAAATTGGAAGAGAAGCTCGGCCTTAGGTCTCTTCGGAGGTTATCGCGCCTTACATTTATTTATTTATTTTTAAGGGTAAAAATTATCTTTTGGAAAATATGGGAAACCAACACACAAATTCATTCCAAAATGTATCCAATTTGTCCTATATTGGTGGGTAGTTATCCATTATGCTATCGGTTGAATTAGTTTTAATCTGTAATCCAGCGTTTTTCAAAAATATTTAGCCAATAATGCATGCCGTTGCAAATATTTAAGTTTACCCAGTAAACATTTTGACTCGAAAAAGAGTCGGAAAAATATCTAAATTGGAGCCTTTACAGCCGGTATGTGCTCATTTGGGAGGCCGAAACCAATGTATTTCCTTCTTGCAATGGTCGTCCTATATGAGCCTATTAACGTAAATCATTTGAGCCTAAAAAAGATGCTTATACAATAGGGCGGGTCGATTTGAAAATCGCTCATTGCTCTGTGAAAATCGTATTCTAGGGATCAAAATAAGGAACTTTGACGAAGGAACCATACCTCTAAAACGAATTCTGATGTCCCCCCTTTGGGTCGAACTTTTGGGTAGGGGCAATTTTAATTCTACCTGCTGTGTCTTTTGGTGGCTTAAAAACAACAACACAAGTAATTTTACGATCTGCAATTGTGTCACAGTGATACCTTCATTTTTTAAAATGGTTGAATAAAAAACCCACACAACTATGTTTACGACATGTAAATGCATCACAGTGATGCCTTGCTTTTAAAAGGGGGTTGTAAAAACGCTAATTTCTAATAATTTTTTAATTTCTTTTCTATTACTAAGTTAAATTCATTTTTTCATTTACATATGTTCTGACTAAATAAATTTCTAAAGAGAAAAATAAACTCCAAAAAGAAAAAAAAAAACATAGGCATTTCAAAGTGGGATTTTTCAAAATTTGCAAGTTCGACCCAAAGGGGGGGCATCAGAATTCGTTTTAGAGGTATGGTTCCTTCGGCAAAGTTTCTTATTTTGATCCCTAGAATATGATTTTCACAGATCAATGGGCGATTTTTTTGCCTCCCCATAAATCGACCCGGCCTATTATACAATAAAAGAATAGTAAGGGTAAAAATAATGTACAAATGTAATTCATTTTGTATTAAAATGAACAGTGATCGTAACAAAGTTTCAAAATTTGTTCCAAACTCGCTGTGACGAACATAAATAGTTGATAAATGATAATTTTTGCATGCAAGATTAGGAGCTTTTAGGCCGTTAAATAAAAGGCAAAAATTAAATTTTCTTTTACCCTCCTACTCGTTTCGACGCTTTTCTGATTCCTATATTGCCCACTTATTTTGGATTCGTTTCGGATTCTTAAATTATGAGCGCCGTGAGCCTGTTTGTTTGGGTAAATATGTGTCCCTTATAAATATTCTCTTACAGTTCTGGAGTTTAATATGGTTCAAAAGCTTCAAAAATGCTATCACCTTAGAGTCTTCTATGACTCCGATTTGATGAAATTATAAACAAACGAAAAATATTAGAATTAGTAAAATAGGCAGCTCCGGAAAAAAACTCTGAAATTTTTCTGCGACAATTTATTCTAAATAAATAATTAACTCAACTAATACTTATTTCATTTCTATCTTATCCTCATGTGAGTTTTATCACATTCTCCCCTATGTTTTCCGCTTCGGATATATGTCAAAAACCTTCCTAAAAGCCCTGAAGTAGTGTCATTAAAAGGCTCAAAATTAGCAGTATATGACGCCAATAAGGCTCATATATGATATCGGAAGGTCTGTATAAGACTTATGTTAGAGACAAAATATAAGCATATAGCATTCGCTTCAGGTTCCTAAATGAGTTCATAACGAGTGCAAACGATCCAAAGTTTGGACTCCTTTCAGACTAATTGTTGACCCCAAGTGTTTGCTGGGTTGTTTGTTTAAAATAAAAACGAAATTTTTTTAATTTCAAATGGCATATAAATTTAATTGCTGAATTGTAATTCCAAGCAGCCTCGATTCAAACGATTTTTAAATACGCAAAAAAAGATACAAAAAAGGAATATTCCGGGTATTTTCCCGGTATTTACCCATAAAAATGGTAAATACCCGGTAGAATCCCAACTCTAATGATAGTTCAACAAATATACTATCAATGAGGATTTATATGGAAAAGAACATAGGTACTCACGACTTCCGTGACATATATAAATTCTACAAATTCTGCACGTGCTCGAGGGTTTTTTGTCAGCATATAATAAAAAAATTTTGGCCAAGTATATAATAAGTTGGATATGAAAAATAACTACTCCTGGGATTACTTGTTTTATTGCAAATGTTTTGGTATGAGTGAGTCACAACCACGGTTGCCACAGCATGTTTTTTTTTTTTTGACCAAAAATGGCAATATTCAAAAGCTGACCGGTATGGTCAGTCATGTCGAGGAGATATTTTTCTTTTGGCCACCTAGTGAAAAATCCTTAAAAAATGCCCTGCCGAGGAATGATCATTTCAGACTAAGTGATGTGTCTAGTGTGACTCACGCTGGCAAAATATCCCAACTTATTTGGAGATGGGACATCGAATTTGACGGATCAAAAAAATTGGCCGTAGAAAACTTCAAGTTGTAGATGCTCTAGCGGGAAATTTTAACGTACTATGTGAGCATGCGCAGATTCTCTTTACGATAGAAGCGAAAGACTGGTTTTGGCGCTATCATAGATCAGTCCAAAGAGTTACTTGGCCAGGTTTATGTGAGGCACTAAGATTAAATTTCGAGGAACATAGAACCGATACTGACATCAGAGAAGCGATGACGAACCTTCGCAAGGACATATAAAAATGTATCTGACTGAAGATAGTAAAGATAGGGAGAGACTAAGCGTGACTAGAAAAGAGTCTACCCAAAAAGTATTTAAAATAATGCCATATAATGATCGTCTTAGAATTTATAAAGAAAAACGAAATGCGATTTTAGGGAGTAAGGAGGAATACAAAACGATCTACAATACGAATGAGTGATTTTTGGCGGAAAGTTAAAACCAATCGTAAAAATGTTAGTAACCTAGTCTATTCAATAACTAACAAATTAAATGATCTTAGGCCATATGCAGAAGTAGTTATTGAAGATAGGAAATATCTGGGATTGTTAGACAGTGGAGCGCAGGTGGCTTGTTTAGGCAATAACTTAGCTAAAAAAATCTGTGACCAGCACAAATTGTCTACTCACGCTGCTACGATAAGTACAGCAGATGATCAAAAAAAAATAGTATATGGCGGCAGCGTTCAAAGGTCAAACAAAAAGAATTAAATTTTATGTTGTGCGAAGCATAGCTCAAGATTTAATACTTGGCGTTGATTTTTGGAGAGAATTTAGTATATCATCACACCTTATTGACAAATAGACGTGGATGATAAAACAGAAGAGCCTGAAATTGGCAATATACACTATATCACCAAACACCAAGCCATAAAGTTGAAAAATGTTGTTGATGTATGGCACGGTTTATCTATTAAATATGTTTGTATATTTTTTCCAACCTAATTTATAAGGTTCAAAATTAAAGAAGTTTTGAGTTGGAGAATGAGGTGTATACGCTTTTACAGCAAATTTCTGTAATAAAATATGAAAATATTTATTATCGTATATGATAGGAAAAGAAACAAAAAATTTTAAAGTGGTTCATTTAAAAACAATGTTGTATCCACCAATAAAGGCACATATACTAAATAAGAATATGTATGTGAAACTTAAATAATATTTCTAAACATTTTGTAAAAAGCTTTATTAATAACAATTTTAATAAATGTACATATTGTAATGAATTTAGTGCAATTCCTCTTATTTGCAACCTTTTACTAACGCTCGAATCACTAAACTGTTCAATAAATAACTCCACTATTCAATAATGCAAAATGGCCTTTATTAAAGTACTTCACAATAACACTTCTACTTCTCGACAGATAGCGTGCTTAAAACAAACTGATTCGTCGTGCCTCAGCTGTTGCTTTTATACTCTTTGGTTTCCTCGTTGACATATTTCTAGGCGTTTCTATTTCTAGAATTTACTACCAGCTATAAAATTACTAGCTTTAACTACAGAGAGATGCACGATTATTATAGATTATCGCATAGCCCATGCGCGTGTATATGTGAGTGATACTTCCACAGATGATTGCCTACTTTTGGGAGTATCTCAGATACATGCATATGTTCTGACTAAATAAATTTCTAAAGAGAAAAATAAACTCCAAAAAGAAAAAAAAACATAGGCATTTCAAAGTGGGATTTTTCAAAATTTGCAAGTTCGACCCAAAGAGGTTTTAGAGGTATGGTTCCTTCGGCAAAGTTTCTTATTTTGATCCCTAGAATATGATTTTCACAGATCAATGGGCGATTTTTTTGCCTCCCCATAAATCGACCCGGCCTATTATACAATAAAAGAATAGGAAGGGTAAAAATAATGTACAAATGTAATTCATTTTGTATTAAAATGAACAGTGATCGTAACAAAGTTTCAAAATTTGTTCCAAACTCGCTGTGACGAACATAAATAGTTGATAAATGATAATTTTTGCATGCAAGATTAGGAGCTTTTAGGCCGTTAAATAAAAGGCAAAAATTAAATTTTCTTTTACCCTCCTACTCGTTTCGACGCTTTTCTGATTCCTATATTGCCCACTTATTTTGGATTCGTTTCGGATTCTTAAATTATGAGCGCCGTGAGCCTGTTTGTTTGGGAAAATATGTGTCCCTTATAAATATTCTCTTACAGTTCTGGAGTTTAATATGGTTCAAAAGCTTCAAAAATGCTATCACCTTAGAGTCTTTTATGACTCCGATTTGATAAAATTATAAACAAACGAAAAATATTAGAATTAGTAAACTAGGCAGCTCCGGAAAAAAACTCTGAAATTTTTCTGCGACAATTTATTCTAAATAAATAATTAACTCAACTAATACTTATTTCATTTCTATCTTATCCTCATGTGAGTTTTATCACATTCTCCCCTATGTTTTCCGCTTCGGATATATGTCAAAAATTCTTCCTAAAAGCCCTGAAGTAGTGTCATTAAAAGGCTCAAAATTAGCAGTATATGACGCCAATAAGGCTCATATATGATATCGGAAGGTCTGTATAAGACTTATGTTAGAGACAAAATATAAGCATATAGCATTCGCTTCAGGTTCCTAAATGAGTTCATAACGAGTGCAAACGATCCAAAGTTTGGACTCCTTTCAGACTAATTGTTGACTCCGAGTGTTTGCTGGGTTGTTTGTTTAAAATAAAAACGAAATTTTTTTAGTTTCAAATGGCATATAAATTTAATTGCTGAATTGTAATTCCAAGCAGCCTCGATTCAAACGATTTTTAAATACGCAAAAAAAGATACAAAAAAGGAATATTCCGGGTATTTTCCCGGTATTTACCCATAAAAATGGTAAATACCCGGTAGAATCCCAACTCTAATGATAGTTCATCAAATATACTATCAATGAGGATTTATATGGAAAAGAACATAGGTACTCACGACTTCCGTGACATATATAAATTCTACAAATTCTGCACGTGCTCGAGGGTTTTTTGTCAGCATATAATAAAAAATTTTTGGCCAAGTATATAATAAGTTGGATATGAAAAATAAGTATTCCTGGGATTACTTGTTTTATTGCAAATGTTTTGGTATGAGTGAGTCACAACCACGGTTGCCACAGCATGTTTTTTTTTGACCAAAAATGGCAATATTCAAAAGCTGACCGGTATGGTCAGTCATGTCGAGGAGATATTTTTCTTTTGGCCACCTAGTGAAAAATCCTTAAAAAATGCCCTGCCGAGGAATAATCATTTCGGACTAAGTGATGTGTCTAGTGTGACTCACGCTGGCAAAATATCCCAACTTATTTGGAGATGGGACATCGAATTTGACGGATCAAAAAATTGGCCGTAGAAAACTTCAAGTTGTAGATGCTCTAGCGGGAAATTTTAACGTACTATGTGAGCATGCGCAGATTCTCTTTACGATAGAAGCGAAAGACTGGTTTTGGCGCTATCATAGATCAGTTCAAAGAGTTACTTGGCCAGGTTTATGTGAGGCACTAAGATTAAATTTCGAGGAACATAGAACCGATACTGACATCAGAGAAGCGATGACGAACCTTCGCAAGGACATATAAAAATGTATCTGACTGAAGATAGTAAAGATAGGGAGAGACTAAGCGTGACTAGAAAAGAGTCTACCCAAAAAGTATTTAAAATAATGCCATATAATGATCGTCTTAGAATTTATAAAGAAAAACGAAATGCGATTTTAGGGAGTAAGGAGGAATACAAAACGATCTACAATACGAATGAGTGATTTTTGGCGGAAAGTTAAAACCAATCGTAAAAATGTTAGTAACCTAGTCTATTCAATAACTAACAAATTAAATGATCTTAGGCCATATGCAGAAGTAGTTATTGAAGATAGGAAATATCTGGGATTGTTAGACAGTGGAGCGCAGGTGGATTGTTTAGGCAATAACTTAGCTAAAAAAATCTGTGACCAGCACAAATTGTCTACTCACGCTGCTACGATAAGTACAGCAGATGATCAAAAAAAATAGTATATGGCGGCAGCGTTCAAAGGTCAAACAAAAAGAATTAAATTTTATGTTGTGTGAAGCATAGCTCAAGATTTAATACTTGGCGTTGATTTTTGGAGAGAATTTAGTATATCATCACACCTTATTGACAATTAGACGTGGATGATAAAACAGAAGAGCCTGAAATTGGCAATAAACACTATATCACCAAACACCAAGCCATAAAGTTGATAAATGTTGTTGATGTATGGCACGGTTTATCTATTAAATATGTTTGTATATTTTTTCCAACCTAATTTATAAGGTTCAAAATTAAAGAAGTTTTGAGTTGGAGAATGAGGTGTATACGCTTTTACAGCAAATTTCTGTAATAAAATATGAAAATATTTATTATCGTATATGATAGGAAAAGAAACAAAAAATTTTAAAGTGGTTCATTTAAAAACAATGTTGTATCCACCAATAAAGGCACATATACTAAATAAGAATATGTATGTGAAACTTAAATAATATTTCTAAACATTTTGTAAAAAGCTTTATTAATAACAATTTTAATAAATGTACATATTGTAACGAATTTAGTGCAATTTCTCTTATTTGCAACCTTTTACTAACGCTCGAATCACTAAACTGTTCAATAAATAACTCCACTATTCAATAATGCAAAATGGCCTTTATTAAAGTACTTCACAATAACACTTCTACTTCTCGACAGATAGCGTGCTTAAAACAAACTGATTCGTCGTGCCTCAGCTGTTGCTTTTATACTCTTTGGTTTCCTCGTTGACATATTTCTAGGCGTTTCTATTTCTAGAATTTACTACCAGCTATAAAATTACAAGCTTTAACTACAGAGAGATGCACGATTATTATAGATTATCGCATAGCCCATGCGCGTGTATATGTGACTGATACTTCCACAGATGATTGCCTACTTTTGGGAGTATCTCAGATACATGCATGTGTTTGTGCGTTGCTCTCCGCTGCTTGTATGGACATATGTATAGACATAATGATTGATTTATTGATGTGCATACAAGCCACTGCTTAGTATTGACTTAGATATGATAGTATCCCTCAGTGCATATTGGACAATTTGCAGCGAAGGTATATATTCGGCTGTATTTGAACAGAGCCTTCCCTTAACCGGTCCGCATAGGGAAGTAATGATGGCCTTACCACATCAAGGGGCGCTGTTATGATGGATGATTTTTATACACATATTTTAACATTAAACCGCTGAGCCCGCCTTTTGGGCAGGTGGTTGTACAACCAAGATGAACTCGAAGACTTTAAGAGAAAGTAAGGATGTGAAAGAAAAGGCGATGACGTCGCAAGCCGGGGAAGAGCAAATCGCTATCAGCGATGAGTCGGACCCGGATAGCGATGATAATGTGCAGTCAGTGCGCTCGGTAAAGTAGCGGCATACAAGCCCAGACAAAGAATTAATGTTAGAACGGGAACAACGAGATAGCGAGCTTAAGAAAACTATCTCAAAATATCGGTCTGCATTAAGAAATATGCAGCGCTTGGGCCCAGTGGTTCACCCAACCAACGATGAGAGCAATCGGTTGGCATGGGCCCGTGGGACAGTGGAAGAATATCGAAGACAATTCACAGACGACAGGTCTGCTACGAACAACCCTCAATTTTGCAACCGCATTGAAGAGGAAGAAGCCCCTAGAGGCAAGAGGCAGCGATTGGCTGAACCGGGCAAGCCTGCTTTTAAAAGGCAGAAGTGGGAGGGTAAAAGCCCCAGTCCAAGAACCAGGAGGCGAGTCTGCCGGAATGACAGGAACATACCTCAAAATCTGCAAAGCGGATCGAAGAGGGATATATAAATACTGGAAAGCCATGTACCTAAAAAGCTGTAATACAGGAAGAGGAAGGCAATAATGACTTGAGAAGCAAAGACACAGGTGTCAATAAGCTAAAGCGAGATAACAATTAGACTCCAGCTTCGATGATACTAAAGGGAGCTAACGCTGAGACTCCGGTTTTCACCGACCAGACCTTTGAAAACAAGAAGGCGTAAGGTATAAGGTGGTGAATAGAGCACTTATCCCCACGATACCAAAGACCAAGGTTTGGATCCCCAGGGTGGTGAAAGCGGAAGACACGCTTAGCATGCTGCAGTGCAGAACACCAACTTACCAAAACGGGATTGGAGGGTACTCTACGTATCCCGACCCGTGGAGGGGGGCCAGTACTACATGCTCCAAACTAATAAGGAATCGGAGGATCCGTTGTACTCACCGCTCGGAAAAATATCTTGGGGCACAGGTTGCATATTTGTGCGCCTTAAAAAGAGGAGTCCTCAGGACAATAACCCCAATACGCTAAAATCAGGTGGAAAAGGGCCTCAAAGGTATACATCAGCACTAAGGGGTTAGTGTTACCTCAATTGACAGGCAATCTGCCAACCTTCGATATTGGCCCTGCTATCCAACAAAACAATCCAGGAATTGAACTAGCGGACAGCCAATTCTTTTGCGAACGAACAAGTTGGTCTTGTGCTTGGAGTGATGTCTATCCGCAAATCATGTTGGAGGGGGTTCGGAAGGACTTTTTAGAGTAATTCTCTCATCCAGGAAACGATATTCGGATGTATACTTACGGGACGGACCAACGCCAACAAAGAGGCGACGACCTGTGCCTCTTTTTACAATGAAATCGCTTTGAATCAACAACTGACAACAATTTGGGAATTAGAAGATATCCCAAGTAACGCGATCCACTACGACGCGAACGGATTCAGGGAGATATACGGTCTTCCGACCCTTTCAAAAGAATTTCTCAGCATATATTTCTTTGGGGTGTTCACGTAAAACTGCGTTCTCGTAATATTTTCGCTGTGAAGGTAGGCTAGCCAAAAACACCTCTTTAGGAGAGGAGTATACGAGAGTCTTTAAAGAATATGGTTAGTTAGGTCATATGTCTGAAATCCGACCAAGGCCGCCCGAGTCCTATTACCAACCCCATCATGCGGTAAGCAAGCCAGAAAGTACTTCTACGAAGGTGAGAGTTGTGTTTAATTCTTCGTGTCCCTCAGACAATGGTGTGACTTTGAACGATACTCTGCTTCCCGGTCCCGTCCTTCAAATCCTTCTTACGATCTTGATTCTCAGATGGATACTGTTTAAATTCGTCTTTAGTAGCAACATAGAGAAGATGTATCGCTAAATATTTGTAAATTTTCAACAGAAGAAATTTCAACGGATCTTTTTTCGTGAGTCCCCAGATGAACCCATCTCTCAATTCCAATTAAATACGGTCATTTTTGGCGTAAACTGCGCAAGGGGACATCCCGCCCTGGGCAATACTCACAGGGACGCGTCAAATGGTCCGGAAAACAGAACTTCCTGGATGATTTGTATTTTTATTATAACTGACTTCTGGAAAATATTTTCTATACTAAAAAATGCGCATATATCCCGAACACTTGCGACAGGTTGTTGAATAATTGAAAGCATATGTCTCACGTTCAACGTTACGATGGGAAATATTAAAAAATGCTTTAACATAAACTGTCAAACCCAATCTGGAACACGGTGGAGCGCCAGAATACAAGAAGTTAGCTTTATCGTCGATGGGCTAGAGAATGTAGAAGAACATTTAGAACAATTAACAGAGGATACTAACAACGCAACTAACACCAGAAGCGAATCTGCAATTCTGTTGCAAAGTATAGTAAATTTTAGTTGCATAACAGTTGCTCGTTTCTGGTTTGAAATCTTAAGGAGGATTGATCGTGTGCAGCTCAGGCTGCAAGATCCGGGGATGAATTTTAGAGAAGCGTATCTGATCTTAAATCATTAGCGACTGAACTGTCCGAAATTCGAGACACTATCTGTGAAGAAGCAATAGAAAAAGCGAAGTCTATTTGTGAAAAATGGGACACTATTATAATAAAACGTGTAAGGCTCCGCAAAATGCCCGGAGAATCGGCTAGAGATGTTGGTCTTTCCGCAGAATGTGAAATTTCTTGCGTTATGAAAATCATTCTCGATCGCCTCCAACAAGCAATAAGTATAAGATTTACACGACTATATGACCTTTATTTCAAATTTGGATTCCTCTTAGACGTTGGAAATTTGTTAAACAAGGATGATGTTGATAACGACTTAGAAAGAAATTGTAAGAACTTGCGTGAATTTTATAATACAGATTTCGATGGAACAGGACATTTTATCGAAATATGTGACTGCAAATATTACTTCGCAGTAGAAAAGAAATTAAATCTAAACCTCCGTTAGAACTACTTACTTTTATAATCTCGTATGGAGAAGATGGTGTTCCAAATTTGCGAGTGGCACTTAAAATAATCTTGACTATATCAGTATCAATTGATTGATTTTGACATATTAACGATCAACAATGCGGCAAGGTCGCCTACGTGACCTAACATTTTTAATAGGGGTGGGACTATTCGAATAAAAATTATCCGAAATTTTTATTCGTTTATTTGCTTCCATTTATTCGAATTCCTTTCCTTATTATTCAAATATTGCGTTCTATTCGAATAGTAGTATGTAAGTTGTATGGAAACATTTTCTTTTGATATCTTTTGGTTTGTATAAACATCAAACTGGTCACGATTAAAAAAATAATTTTAAATGTCATATGTTAGAATATGCTTATATGCACATTTGGGTATTTATATTACAGCGTTTAACGCGTTCAAAGATTATCAAAATTTTAAGGAGCGACATAAACAGACAGGCAGTCGTTTTTGAAACTAGTCACTAGTTCTACTAGAATTTTGTTACGTCTAAAATGGATTACTTCAAGCATTATTTTGGGAAATTTTTTCTAAAGTTTTCAATTAAGTTAACATTGAACTTAAATATCTTTTGAACCATCAGACTTCGCAAAAAATGTTGACAATGACATGTAAAAATATTTTTTTAAGGGTGACGAATTACAAAAAAAAAAAATAAATAAATGTAAGGCGCGATAACCTCCGAAGAGATCTAAGGCCGAGCTTCTCTTCCAATTTGCGTCGTGCTCCTCTTGATTTTCCCTACAAATTGGCCGGACGGGACCTACATGTTTTATGCCGACTCCGAACGGCATCTGCAAGGCAGATGAGTTTTCACTGAGAGCTTTTCATGGCAGAAATACACCCGGAGCGCTTGCCAAACACTGCCGAGGGCCGACCCCGCTCTTCTAATTGAAAAACCTTATTTCTAAAATTTTGATGTTGCTTTGCCCAGGGTGCGAACCCAGGGCATACGGTGTGATAAGCGGAGCACGCTACCATCACACCACGGTGGCCAACAATGTTCGGGACGATCAGACTTGGGCGGAGGGCAGTTTGACGAATATTAGCAACACTAAGGGATACTATCATCTCTAAGCCGGTGATAAGCAGTGACTTTTATACACATCAACAAATCAATCATTATGTCTACCCACAAGTCCGTACAAGCAGCGGTGAGAAGCGCACAAACATATGCATATAGCTGAGATACTCCCAAAATTAGGCAATCAATTGTACAAGTATCACCCACATACACACGCGCATATGAGAAATGTGCATCTGTAGCTATAGCCGGTAAACAAATAGCATATTCTGGAAACGCCTAGAAATATGAAAACGAGGAACTCTAAGAGTATAAAAGAGCGCCAGCTAAGGCATGGCAATGAGTTTGAGTTAAGCACGCTATCTGTCGAGAAGTAGAGGTGTTATTGTGAAGTACTTTAATAAAGACCATTTTGCATTATTGAATAGTGGAGTTATTTATTCAACAGTTTAGTAAGAGGAATTGCACTAAATTCGTTACAATACGATATAAATCTTATTAAAATACATTTACATTTATGTATGAACATTTACACACTTGTTTAGTTATAAACAAAGTTCTATGATCAGTACAGTCGACAATGACGCCGATATTTCTAGCTTAAGACTCAATAACAACTTTGGTTACGTAAATATAACGAAATAAATGAATATCAACAAAGCAACCCCAAACAAACAAAAATATATGCACATATGCAACTATACACATATAAATATATGTATGTATAAATATGTACATGTGCATGCTCATATGTACAAGCGATGAGCGTGAGAAAAAAATAATTTTTTTATTTTGCTATTCCAACTATTCGAATAAATATAAGGGAATTCGAATAAATAGAAGGGAATAAACGAACACAAAGTTCGAATAAATATTACTCGAATTATTTGAAACGTATAAATTTGTTCGTTTATTCGAATATAATTCGAAAATAATCCCACCACTAATTTTTAAGTGTGAAAAAAGAAAACTTTGAAATAATACAAAAAATATTTTAGAAATCAAACGAATTCATTTGGATTGATTTGGGCTCTTTTGTGAAAATTAAAATCTGGCATTATTGGGTACTTCGACAACTCAGTCTGCCACCCAGCCACACAAAACTGATGGAAATAGCCTACATAGGCAATTGTGCTAATTTGTGGAACTGTAAGTTGCTAGCTGTACCTACCCCATATTTTCCCGTAAGACAACCATGCGGTGTTGCTAGTCTGCTTTCAGGCTTATTAGAAATTATGTAAAGACGGGCACAGATTCGCGTCAGTTCGACATGCAGAATAGCGAGACTCTGTGGTGAAGTGACTTTGTTAATTATCATTTCGAATTGCTGACAGCATCAAACTTAGTGTAAGGTGTATGCTCCAATAGGTCAGATAATCCTTTTAGCGGCAGTTGTCGTCACAGAGAGACGTACGTTGTGCAGTCAACCTTTTTTCATCTCTCCAGCTCTTTTTTGTTTTTTCCCCGTTTTGGAGGCAAGATTGCTCTGTATGGCAGCACTGCAGCATTTTGGTGTTGTTGGGGAGTCCATACGAAAACGGCATCTCACGTGTATATTATTTTTAGGTCCTCTTCCAGCCATCGTCCAGGTTTTCGTGGTATACCCGTTTCTATCGGGGCCACGAAGGAGTCCTTTGGGTGCAGCTTGCGCATGCGAACTTCGCCTGCGGAACGAGGTTCCAATGCACAGTGTGTGTGCGGATGCTCAGCTGCTTCACCGCCCCAAAGGTGCACCAGAATAGGCACCTGGGTTTCGCACCTTACCGGTGTAGCTATGGGAAGAAGTACCCTCGGCTTCCTCGCTGGTGCTGCATAGGCAGCGGAAGCATCCCTCGTGCTGAGTGGATTAGTTTTTTAATTGTTCTTTTATGTTAACAGCATACAAATAAACTAGGAATTTTTCTTAACAAACTTCTTTGTCAGCTTTTATTTTGTGTCTCGAACCATGGTTGTTGGTAAGTTGTGTAGAACACCCACATAGCTACATAGCGTGATAACAACCGGGCTTATCGGACCGCAAAGATCCGAGTTGTTATCCTATTGTGTCGGCGGAAATGTGTTCCCTGCTTTAGGGGAAAAATGCTGTGTGAGTGACAACATTATTCGGTTCATTTAGCAAATGTCATTCATGGAAAATCTAGGAAACGTGGTTGGGTAAGTATGGTTTTTCCAATTACTATAACTCTTTACAATTCCTCTAATTTCTTCTTTTTTTATTTCGTTTCAGGTTCCTTAATTTTCTCGACAACTCATTTCTGAAAAACGAAAATGCGAAACTATGGTTACACACATCGAAAGCTGACGTAAATGTACTTCGCAATTTGGAGAAATTTAATATGTCTTTTATTTCGGTGTCACATTTATTTAAAAATTAATACTTTTTAAACTATATATGCTGTGTCCGCTATATACGGCGATGATGCTGTTGAGGACCTGCTTAACCTTCATGTGCCCGGTAGTCTACATTTGTGGCAATTTGGGGAAAAAAGTCAAATAAAACAAAAAGTTCCGAAACAAAAATGCCCGGGGTTTTCAGTAGCTTCCTAATTATCAATTCTGAGTCGATTAAGAGTATAATATTACTGGAACGATTATTTACCTGACCCCCAGCCCCTACTTTAAAAAAACATCATCTTGCAGCCGGTAGTCTACATTTGTAGTCATTATATTAAATGTATGCAAAATATTATATAAATCGTTCTATCCACTCAAAGAGATATATATGGGAAATAACTCAAAAACTAATCGAGCAACTAACGTAGGAGAAAGTGTTGTGCAAAGATTTGTATGCCATTGGGAGAACACAGGAAGGACTATAATTTGTGACAATTTTTTCATATCGCTATTCTTTGGCAAGTATTTAATGTCCAAAGGTCTTGCTCTTCTTTGTACTGTTCGCCAAAATAAGACTTTTGTACCAAATGAAATGAAGGCTGATCGCAATCGAGCAGAACAGCCTAACATTTTCCGGTTTCTCGATGGAAAGTTTTCTTTGGTATCTTACGTCCCAAAAAGAGGCAGAGCACCATAATACTTGCCAGTACACCTTTGACAGATTCAATTGTAGTTGAAAAGAAAAACAAGCCACAATATATCCTTGATTACAATACAAACAAAGGAGGTGTATACGGAATGGATAAATGCTTTCTGCATATTCAAGGAAACGCAAAACTTTGTGTTGGCCTTTGGCCACGTTTTATAACTTGCTAGATATGTATAAGTGCACTTGCACCATTCATCATTTACTCGGAAAATAATCCATAAGATCGTCGTACAGACGCGCGACGAAAGTTCTTGCGGAGCTCGGCCAAGCAGCTTTTTATGCCAGCAATGGAACAACTCTCTAAAGTTCCGCGGGTGGTGGGACACATCCAAACACGTACAGCTATCGAAAGGGCACTAGATGGATCCATTGCTGCCACTTCTAAAGGTGATTTATCCATTTTACCTGATATTTCCAGCGATAAACAACCAGCATATCCCTGTTGTCAACACTACACGCAAAATCTGTAGTTGGTGTAAAAAAGCAGTGTGCGATGCTCATGCCGAAACATATACTTTGCGAAAATGCTGTTCAGTTCCTGAAAACTAATACATTTTGGCTTAAAATTATTACCTGAATTCAATATTTTTAAATAAAAACCTTAGTACACACGTACATGTCAAATAATCACCATACAAGTATTTTTATCTAAACATTATCGTGGTTTTACATGCAGTTATATGCTTGCTACAAATGTAGACTTCCGACCGTGTACGTAAGTTTTATATCCCGGGCACATGAAGTTTAATATACCTGGGCATGAATTACCAAGCGATGAGAAAAAGGTTTAGGCAGAGAAGATGCGTTTGATAATGAAGGTGGTCCTCATGCCGATGGCGAAGATGGGGACAGGGCCGGCTCAAGAGAATTTGGGGCCCTAGGCGAGTTATTATTTGCGGCCTCTTTCTCCCGTATTTATAGAAAGAAATTGGATATCAAAAATTTAGAGATCAGAAGTATTAAATTCAAACTTAGCGTCAATAAAACAAAAAAAAAATTTCTTTTGCATATTAAATATATATATATTTTTTTTTCAACTTAAGAATGAAAATATAACACACTAAAGTATTTTAATTATCTTAGAGTTTACTAAAACTTCATTTTCCGCGCCTTCAACTCAGAGAAAGTTGATATAATTTTACTTAAATCTAATTTTTGAGCAATTTAGATATTTTTATTGATATTTATTGATAGCAATGCTAAACCGACAAGCCTTTCTTGAGTCATGGCCGAACGCAAGTACCTTTTGATTAATTTAAGTTTCGAAAAGCTACGCTCGCCACTCGCAACCGACATTGGTATCGTCAACAAAATACTAAACTGGCCATGAGACCAGACAAGTTGTGTTGTAAAATATAACTAAGGTGAAAATTAATTTCTTTTAATGAAACTAAATATAGGGCCACTACAAAATTTCTCTTTTTTTGTGTTGCAAAAAGGATTTTTAGTACAAAAGTGTTTATCGAATTTGGTGCCCCCTAGAACTTGGTGCCCTAGGCGATCGCGTAGTTCGCGTATATCGTAGAGCCGGCCCTGGATGGGGATCCACAAGATATAAAGGTGAACCCAAAACACGCATAGTACGAAGCTCACGCCCCAAATTATCGCTTGATACATTAACTGGAGCACGCGGTATACATACGATCCAAGACTATTTTAAAGATATTAATTTCGGAGGCTCAGGTCTGGATCTGGATGAAGTGATTCGCCGTCCGACATATTGGACACATCCCATGTATCCAAATTACACATTCGACGATGTAGTGACACACGTTGAACGCATCGGCAAGAAAAAAACATTACAAGTGCACAATTCACGGTATTGCCTTGGCTTGGTGGACCATTTAAAAGAGGCTTGCGATCAAATGCAAAATGACGATGAAGAAGAAGGCGTTGCTGCTGGTGGTGAACAAGCGGAGGAGCCATTTGATGAGTTTGGCAATTTGTTAGAACAAATTGCCATATCCAAATTAGCGACACGTATGCCTATACATAAGGGCAGTAGTGCAACTACGCCTGCCCATTATAACAATGGTAGCGGTGATGGTGCGGTATTTACTGGCGCAAGTTGCAACACATTTGCTACACCATCATTTAATCGTTATGTAGTGGTTTCTACACCCTACAGCAATGCAGTTAATACCTAGGCCTATGCCACCTTAATAGATGCTTAGAAACGGCAACCGCCCGACCGGTACATTCGTTGCACCTTGCTGCCAAAACACTAGTACCAACTCATTGAGACAAGGTACACCAGCAGCAATTGGACAGCACACTCGACAAAGCCTATATCCTTCAAGGCGCCCTCATCCATCTCTGTCTCCCAGAGTAACGAGTTCCCCCCCCCCCCCCCCCGATGCACTTCAGAATTCTGCAACTTAATTGTAATGGATTAACTGGCAAGATCCCAGAGATAGTTGACTACATAAATAAAAATAATATCCGTATAGCAAGATACAAGAAGAGACAAGAAGAAACAAAGCTAACTGCCAGATCGGAACTCCAGATTACAGCAGCATCTTTCAGGCGGAAATTATAGCCGTGAAGAAAGCAGCAGAAAGCCTGGAGGAAGTGTGCTTAAGCTGCAGTCGCTTCAATATATATGTTGATAGTCATGTGGCGATTAAGGCAATAATCTCACACAGTACTTCATCACGAAGAGTTCTGGAATGCAAAAAATCATTGAGAAACTTTGCTCAGGCTGGACCATACATCTGTACTGAGTTCCCGGTCATTAAGGGCTAGAAGGTAACGAAAAGGCCGATGAGTTGGCAAAGGAGGGTGCAACACTCGCCAAAACGACGATAGACGTCTCAATCTCTTTGCGAAAAATTAAAGGGAGACAGAAGCTGCATATGATCCATCAAGCAGGGACAAAATAGCGAGGCTGCAAAATTTCTAGGATCGTGTGCAAAACCTACGATTTTATACTCACAAAGTGGCTCATATCTCTAAAAAGATAAGACTTAAGTTTCACAAACGGCATAATAACTGGACACTGCCTTCTGGCGTCATATGGTTATAAGTTCGCCCTGTTCAGTAACAGCAGGGAGACCCCTCTTGATGATGCTGTCAATGAATAGAGAAAAAATTTTTGTGTTCAAGGCCGTGAGTTTTCTTGGTTTCAATGCACCTTGTTATTCAGAGGTAAATTTTGCTATAGGTATACAATTAGATATGTTTCTAGGTAGGTCATACTGGTTACAGAAACTTATTACTGGAACGCTCCGGAAATAACCAGTCCGAAGATCGTCGGTTGCGTGATAATTATAATGTTGGCTATACGTCGGCACCGAGCGTGAGTAGCAGCGACGCGGATAGGCAAAACGTAGTGTCAGCTAGCTTCATAAATTGGAATGGTGTGGCGACCGAGAAATCAATATTCGTGCTTGGATACAAACGAGTACACTGTAGCTTGTGTCGTAATTCGGGCGGTAACTCTAAATTTCCGGCTCAACACTAGAATAAATTTGGTGTGTCTTGCCATGCTAAGCCGTTCGAGGTGGAGATGGTTGGATTGATCATGGTTGTCGGCGCGCAGAGGTAGCTTGGTACGCGCATCAAATGAAGGCGTCCGCCTGCCTCTATGCGTATAATAGCTAAGGAGAAATATCTGTGAAGCATTGGGTGATCGTCATTGTTTAGTGTGTGTCCTGCAACTGGCCTGTCCTGAAGCCAGCAGATGTCGCATGACGTTGGACCATGGTTGTGGTGGTACCTTCCTTTCATGGTAGATACGGGTTCGTTCTATCAGTGGAGCGTAGTTATGAGCAGAACGGACGCGGCTCCGCGCCATCCCCGTGTTTCAGTTACACCAAGGTGCCCTTGTCTGGGTGCGCTTTCCGCTTCTCATGTTGAAGCAGCGGTAGAAAGGGTCGTGCTTCCCCGCTATGAGTTGGGGCGATGGCTAAAGCTGCTGCGCTTCTCGCGATCGCTTCCATTTCTTCCTCTGCTACCTGTTGGGCCCATGATCTAGTGTCTTTAGTGACGTGAATGAGAGCACCTCCTCGGCGCTTGCTTCTTCGTCGTGCTCTTCATATGAAATAGGGTGTGACCTTGTTTGCTCGTTCCCCATGCGTAGCGAAGTGTAATGCGGTTCCTGGCAGCGGTAACAACGCTTCATATTTCTAAGCTATGGAAAGGCATACTTCTAAGCTACGGAAAGAAGACAGGTGTAGTATATTGAAACCACTTTTTTATTTTAAGTAACACGCCTAAATGTATGTTTATATTTTATAAATATTTTCACCAGAATGAAAATTTTTGAAATCTAACAAATCAAAAGATTAAATTAAAATTATTGAATAAACTAATAAATTGAATTCACAAAGAAAATTGAACATTAAACAAATTGAACGTAACTCTTATTCTTCTTAGTGTTCCTTGTCTTTTGTTTCAATTATTGCGTGTTTTAATCTGTCAATTGGAATATTTTTAATTTGATCAGTAGTAACTTTTAACGGAACTCCGAAACGAGAAATATATTATCTTAAAGATTTATGTAGGATTATACACTTCGGACAGAAAGGTAACCCGATCTGGACGAACCTACTGAACATAATATCGTAGTATTTTAACATAGTAGGTTTTATATTTTATAATGTAACTATGTAATTGCGTTTCAGTTTTTAGAATTTCAGACAAATCTACTGAAGATAATACCTTAGTATTTTAATATAGGAGGTTTTGTATTGTATAATGTAACGAATGATTTGAATCTATAAAGGAGGAATCTGTGTAATTTCCTTTCAGTTTGTAAAATTTTCGAAAGCATTAAGATATTGAAATCGTTTCTTTGTATTAAAATATTCTTTGTAATAAAATAAGTAACTAGGTTAGGTTAGGTTGAACTGGTCCATGAGGACCTCACATAGACTGAATGAATCCGTAGTGTTACCAGAAGTTTGTTTTAACAACCAAACTGAAAAACCCTATCAAAAACCAAGACCTATGTTATAAAATAACTCCGCCCTCTTGGCAAATACTAGAAGCTTCCTAGGACTTAAGCCACTTTCTGCTTCTAGATCTGGCAGCTGTATCACTCCTAATAGCTGGAGTCTTAGCCTGGCAAGCGCAGGGGACGAGTACAAAACTTGCTCGATTGTTTCATCCTCCAGCCCGCACTTCTTACATCTGCTATCACTGACCAAACCTAACTTAAAGGCATGTGACGCCAGAAGCCAGTGTCCAATCAGAAAACCCCTGATGCGTATGCAGTCCTCTCTTTTGATTGATAGAATCAACTTTGTGAGTCTAACTTTGTATGACCTACACATAATCTTCGACACTTTACAGCCCCCCGCGCTTGAACCCACGCGTTTCCTGCTTGGTCGATCATGTGCACCTCTCGCCTTCGCTTAATCTTACCCAGTCGAATTGTACGTCTACGGAGCAAGCTTCAAGGGATGCGCCCTTTTTAGCTAGTTCATCCGCTTTTTCATTCCCATCTATTCCCATATGCCCTGCGACCTAATATAGATGTACACTTCTCCTTGTCCCTTCTCTCCAGGGACTGCCTACACTCTAACATGCATTTCGATGATTTGCTATGCGAGATTATTGCTTTAATTGCTGCTTGACTGTCAATATAAAAGTTAACATGGTCGCAACACAATCTATTCTCTTCCAGAGTTCCTACTGCTTTGGTTACGGTTACCATTTCCCGTTGAAAAACGCTGCAGTAATCCGGCAGCCTATAGGATCTGTTTATTTCTAGATCAGTACAGTATACCGCAGACCCTACTCCTTCCACTACTTTGGAACCATCTGTGTATACATTTATAGCGTCATCCGCCATTTGAGCACCCTTGCGCCAACCGTCCACCTCTATTGTGGCCTTAAAATCACCCTCGAAGCGCAGATGGGGAATCAGGTAGTCTGTTCACCTTGTGATTGATGACGCTATACTACTATGGCCGTATGGTCGGCGCTCAAGCTGCCCCGCGGCACCGAGCCTGGTTGCTGTTATTAACTCGATGTTCTTTGCTACCAGGTCTACAGGTGGAATGTGCAGAATGGCATACAGTGCAGCCGCCGGGGTTGTTTTCAGGGCTCCCGTAATGCTAAGCATTGGTAGGCTGCATACCCCTCTAATTTTTTGAGGTAGGTTGCTTTTTGTATGGCTTTCCACCAAACAAGAACTCCATAGTATAGAATAGGGCTTACAATCGCTATAATAACCCAATTAGAAAGAAAGGGCGATAAGCCCAACGTACACCCCAGCATTCTTTTACATGCATAAAGTGCCGTTGAAGCCTTCTTCACCCTCTCCTCCACGTTGAGCTTCCATGACAGCTTACTGTCTACGATGATTCCTAGATATTTTGTGCAAGGTTCCTCCTGGAGGGTCACCCCTCCTAACTTAGGCCTCATCCAATTTGGGACCTTGTACCTCTTTGTAAACAAGACCATATCCGTCTTCTTCGCGTCGACTTTCAACCCGACATTTGATGCCCAGGTATGAATATCCCGAAGCGCCCGATCCATCAAAGAGCTAATCGTTGGAAGGCACTTTCCACTTATGACAATTGCAACGTCATCTGCGTAAGCCCTAAGTTTTACGGGTCCCTCATCGAATTGCCTGAGCATTTGGTTGATGACCAGCGTCCACAGCAGAGGTAAAGCATCCCTCCCTGCGACGCGTCCCTGTCCACTGATATCGTGGCCTCGTAAAATCCCCATTGTGATGTAATCTTCCTGCAAATTAACATGCAGCCGATCCATCTCGTTAAGGCTGGATGTACTTTAATGTAATTAAGACCATCCAAAATTGCCCATTTAGAAACATTATTTAAAGCCCCGGCAATGTCTAAGAAAGCTCCTAGAGCATATTCCTTATATTCCAGAGCTTTCTCTATGCTTATTACCACCCTATGCAATGAGGGGTCTACCGACTTACGTTTGGTGTACGCATGTTGTGTTGTGGAGAGCAGCTTTGCATCCACGGTGGACTTTATGTACACATCTATCAGCCTCTCAAAGGTTTTGAGCAGAAATTATGTTAAGCTAATGGGTTTATAGTCTTTGGGATACTTGTGACCGATATTCACCGCCTTTGTTAGGGAAGCTACACGAGCAGGTTCAACAAGAGTGCAGTGCATGATTCAGTTTTATGCACCCATCGAATATTATTTTAAGCCATTCCACGACCGCCCTACTTGAAAATAATTGAAATATACCATCTGGGCCCGTGATCGAAGTGCGAGTGATGTCTGCTGGCTCTTCTAAACCGTCTCCCGATGGGAAATGTGTGTCGAGAAGCACCTCAAGGGATTCCTCACTTTTACGTGACCATTCCCCGTTCTCTTTCTTTATTAGTACCGGCTCCGGTTACAGAACCGAGGGTTTCTCGAAGCAAACCTTTTGAACTGCTTTCGACCTACTTCTACCGCTTCATGGGCCTATCTCAAGCGCTCGATCTCCACTTCTGTTGGGTCGACCACTACTCCCAAGCGTTGTACAATTCTTTGTGCTGCACGGTACTGCGAGAGAGCTCTTTTACTTCCTCTGCTCCGTACCCTTCTCCACTCTTCTACTCCGTTTTCATTTGTGTGCTTCTCCAACACGGAGTTCATTGAATCAGCACTACTTTCGCTCCCCGAATCCGACGCATCGCTTAATGGGTATTTGTCGTCCTTAGCTTGCGACTCAGTCCTGCTCTTATCATCGTCCTTATTACAATCAGGTAATGAGTCGTTCATCTTGGTCGTACGACCACCTGCCCGACAAGGCGGGCTCAGCGGTCCAGTATTATATACCGGGAAAGAACCGTCCCTTACTGTGATAAGGCCATCAATACTTCCCGAGGTGGCCCGGTATCGGGAAGGCTCCGTTCGAATACAACCGAATTTATCCCCCAGCGGGTTAGGGGATCAGAATAACTAAAGACTAAAATACCAGATTCAAGGGGCTGTGTAGCGCAACCCTTCAGGTTGCCAGCGCAATATATAGCTTCTCCAAACCCAATTGTCAACCTCACCTACCCGCGACGAATCCTGTTTCACTAACAGACGAGGCTCTGGCGACCCCAAGCTCCTCATGGAACTTGAGGGTGGGGAGGGAGGGAACGGCCTAAAGGTTTGATGTGGCCAAATAAATCGTTCCCGAGGTGGTCGGGCTAGCACCTTAATGGTGCTGTGGTACCGGAGCGTACCGGATCTTTATTCGGCAAAGGACCATCACATCGATAACACTCCCCAAAGCCTTCGGGGAGCAACCTTATCGCTACAAAAACAACAACAACCGAATTTATCCCCTGGCTGCAAATCGTACAATACACACTGCCACACGCATAAGACCCTGGATTAGGGGGTTGGCAGTTCGTGGTCACCGACATCCCGCCGCCCTCCTATGAGGCGAAACGGCGTAGATGCCAGTCCTAAACAGCTCCGCCTAATAGTCGGGCGATATGGAGTTCGGCTAAGCCCTCACACCAACTACAAGGTGCCTACCCTAGTGAGGTAAATATGTAACTAAATATTCAATAAAATATAATCATTATTCTACAAATAATTGGGGGCTCAACCGGGATATGCCGTTAAGTTAAATCCCACGCGGTTTTAAAGTAGATAAAATTAAAGATTTCGGAGATTTGAACGCCGCTAAATCCCACACGGATTTAAAGTAAAATTAAAGATTTCGGAGATTTGAACGCCATGAAATAAAATAAAATGTAAAACTCAATTTGCAGAGACAATAAGAATTATATGGTTAAAATTTATTAAAACGAAGGAATCATTAAAATTACCAAAATTATGATGAAAAAAACAAAAATCAGAAAAACGTTCAATTATCAAAATAAATTTAAAATCCGTTTTTGTGTATATCAAAAGTGAAAACTGAACAGAAATAAGTGTGCCATATACATATGGGGTATTCCATCCCATTTCGACCTATTTTGAACCCGACCCCTTTAGAATTGGCTGAAAGTTTTTCTTCTTTTTCTAGCTTACGAAAGACGTTTTTCAGAATTGTTTCAAATTTTTTCATCCAACTCAAAAAAAGTTATGAATTTAAAAAAAAACACCGTTTTTGTTTTCAAAATGCTATAACTTTTTCAAAAATTGACCGTTTGGGATCTTTTTTTTTTTTAAATTTGTTTTTAAATGTACTTTTCGGAAAAAATACAAAAAAATTTTTAAAGTTTTTTTTTTAATTTTTCAGTTTTTCGAGATTTTTCGAATTTCGCCATTTTTTTGTTTTTTTTTTCTCATAAAAAACTTCGAACAATTCTGCAATCATCCCCACTAATCCCGGAGTGCGCATTTTTTTTTTATATTTTTTTTGTTATTTAATTGAAAACAAAATTTTCAAAAATAAAAATTTTTTTATCAATTTTATTTACATAACAAAAAAAAATGTAAGAAAATGATTTTTAAGTATTATTTTCTTTATATATCTATTATGGTAATCCGGCCTAATGCATTTGCTGGACAGCGAAAGCGAGTCATTTTAATCGTAGATTACCATAATATACAAAGAAGAGAATACTTAAAAATCATTTTCTTACATTTTTTTGTTATATAAATAAAATAGATAAAAAAAAATTTTATTTTTGAAAAAAAATTTTATTTTTGAAAAAAAAATTTTTTTTCAATTAAATAAAAAAAAACATAGAAAAAATCGGCCCACTCCGGGATTAGTGGGGATGATTGCAGGATTGCAGATTGAAGTTTTTTATGAGAAAAAAAATGGCGAAATTCGAAATATCTCGAAAAACTGAAAAATTAAAAAAAAACTTAAAACATTTTTTGAATTTTTTCCGAAAAGTACATTTAAAACAAATTAAAAAAAAAAGATCCCAAACGGTCAATTTTTGAAAAAGTTATAGCATTTTGAAAACAAAAACGGTGTTTTTTTTAAATTCATAACTTTTTTTGAGTTGAATGAAAAATTTTAAAAAATTTTGAAAAACGTCTTTCGTAAGCTAGAAAAAGAAGAAAAACTTTCAGCCAATTCTAAATGGGTCGGGTTCAAAATTGGTCGAAATGGGATGGAATACCCCATATATAAAAAGAAGAAAGCCGAAAATAAATTTTACGAGAGAGAAGTACACAGCATACAAATTTTGCCTTCAAGCGAAATCAGAAAAGTAGTACGGAGACAAAGGATAAGTGAAGAAAGCTAAGTATAACGTTGAAAAAGAAAATAATAAATTAAATGAAAATTTTTATTATTGATGTCAATATTTTGTTGTTAAAAAGAAATAATTTTAAAATGTTGTGTTGTTTTAAAAATTCAAATTTTTTTTCATATACGAATATTTACATTTCATTATTGTGTAGCGTGTAATTGAATTTAACTTTCAATCTATAATATTACATATTTATACGATTAGGATGGATTTACATACTGTATTACCTATGAGTTGTGACACATTAAGACGGACACTTAGGGAGCTTGATTTAGACACGTCAGATATAAAAAAAAAACGTTGCAAGACAGATTTATCCCACATTTCGGTCTTAATCATTTAGATGATGATCAAGTGTCTAATGTTTCAGTTTATGAAGACATTGCTGTCGGCGGGCAACATGACATTGAAGAGAATTTATCGGTTTTTAATGGCACAGATTCGGTAGATGTTATGCATTAGGTAGAAGAGTTTGAAGAAAATGCTTCCGCGGTTGGGTGGAATAATATACAAAAATTTATTTATGGCAAACAATTATTAAAGAGTGCCGCAAAACTTTATATTAGAGGGTTTGACTGATTGGGTATTATTGAAAGAAGCATTGATTGATGAATTTAGGACAAAAAGTTGTTCATCCGATATACATAAGAAATTGCGAAATAGAAAAAAAAAAGATATAACGAGACATTGCGAGAATATCTCAATACTTTAATGGAAATTGCCAAGCCCATCCATTTGGATGAAGAAAGTATTATTGACTATTTCGTAGAGGGTATTCCGGACTCGAAGATGAACAAGTTTTCGTTATACCAGGCATAGACAATCAGTGAGCTTAAAAATCAAATAAAAATATATGAAAAATGTGTAACAAACCGGACTTTACAAATTCTTTAAAAAAAAACAAGTGCCGGTTAAGCAAGAAGAAATAGATCGAGGTGGTAAAAAAGAGAAAAATTGTTGTAAGTGTGGGGATTCTACCCATTTGGATGAAGATTGTAAAAGCCAACAGTATAAGTGTTTTCGATGTGATGAAATAGGGCATCGGTCATCTGAATCTAAAAAAGAGAGAAAAACTAAGCAAGAACGTGGAAATATTATAGACGAAAGTTGTGGTCTTAAGTTCAAACAAATACGAATGGGTAATTTTGAATGTAGTGCATTGGTAGATACATGGTCTAGCTTGTGTATACTCAGAGAATATAGGCTAAAAAAAAAAAAATTTGAGTGAAAACTTGCAATATGAAAAACGTGTTTTACGTGGTTTATGTAATAGTGAGGTGGCTACAAGTGGATTCGTCGTAATGAAGATATTGATTGACAATATAGAAATAATGCCAAAGTTTTACGTGGTTGGTAGGAAAGCGACTAATTACGAAATCATAATAGGGAACACTATTCTAGAGTTTGTTGACATCGAAGTTAGTCAGAAAGAAGTCAAGTTTTTTAAGAAAAGGAGTAACTTAGTGAAAGGCGAAAGTTGCAATAAAAAAATAATAAAAGAAAAGCAGGATATAGCAGATTGTTCAAATGACTATGATGAAATAGTTTGCCACGATTTATTAAATGAATCTAATTGTCTTTGTGAAGAGTATCCCATTGAGGGAAAAGCTAGTGCTGATGTAGATCTCACTCATTTAAATACATTAAATAAATCTAAAATCAAAGATTTAGTTGATGAATATATTCCAGTCAAAAATGTAAAAAGTCCAGTGGAGTTGAAAATTTTTGTAACCGATGACATTACGGGTTTTTATAGACCGCAAAGAATGTCATATGACAGCCAGAGTACAGTAGATAAATAAGTTTCAGATTGGTTACATGAAGGCATAATCCAACCGAGTGCATCTAGTTACGCGTCACCGTATTAGTAAATAATAAAGATGGAAGTAAGAGATTATGTTGTGATTTTCGCAAGTTAAATAAGAAAATCGTCAAAGATAATTTTTCGATGACATTTATGGACGACGTTATTGATAGACTACAAGGAGCATATGTTTTTTCGACCTTGGATTCAAAGGACGGGTTTTTCCATGTACCAATGGAGCCTGGTTCTAGAAAATATACGTCTTTTGTCACTAATAGCTTACGAAAGACGTAAATTTGTTTTTAAATGTACTTTTCGGAAAAAATACAAAAAAATTTTTAAAGTTTTTTTTTTAATTTTTCAGTTTTTCGAGATTTTTCGAATTTCGCCATTTTTTTGTTTTTTTTTCTCATAAAAAACTTCGAACAATTCTGCAATCATCCCCACTAATCCCTTCTTGCGGACTGTGCAAAGAACACTTAGATTCCAACCGTCGGGCATGCTTTCGTCCGCCCATATTTTGCTAAGAAGCTGTTGCATGCGCCTTACCAACTCCTCGCCGCCGAACTTGAATAGCTCCGCAGGCAATCCATCAGCGCCCACGGCCTTGTTGTTTTTCAATCTGGTTATTGCTATTCTAACTTCGTCATAATCGGGCGGGGGGACATATATTCCATCATCATCGATTGCGGGATCGGGTTCTTCATCTCTGCGCGGTGAATTGCTGCCTCCATTTAGGAGAGCAGAGAAGTATTCCCTCCATAATCTAAGCACTCTGTGGACATCAGTTACAAGGTAGCCGTTTTCATTCCTACAGGAGTTTGCCCCGGTCTTAAAACTTTCCTTCTGTCGCCATATTTTTGGTAGAATTTTCGGGCGTTATTCCTGGTGGCTAGCAGCTCAAGCTCCTCGCACTCACGCCTTTCTGCTTCTGATTTTTTCTTCCTGAAAAGGCGTCTCGCTTCCCTTTTCAACTCACGATAGCGTTCACACACTCCTCTTGTCGCGCTCGCTTTTAACGTAGCCCTGCAGGCAGCGCCTTTTCTTTAGGTTGCATCGTGGCATTCTTCATCGTACCATTTGTTTTTTCTTGGCCAATTTTTTCCTCGGCGGCAGTACGAAGTGCTTTGGAGATATGCTCCCACTGATCCTGTATTCCTTCAGGATGAGTTGTGCTCTGAGAGAGCAGGTGTGAGAGTCGAGTTGAGAAATCATTGGCAGTCTGTTGTGATTGAAGCTTTTCGACGTCTAGCTTTCCTTGTGTTCTTTGTTCCATGGTTTTAGCCGCTTTGAGGCGGGTGCGTATTTTGGCTGCAACGAGATAATGGCCCGAGTCGATGTTAGGTCCTCGGATAGTGCGCACATCTAAAACACTGGAGGCATGCCGTCCGTCTATCACAACGTGATCGATCTGACTGCGAGTATTTCGATCTGGAGACAGCCATGTAGCTTGATGTATCTTTTTATGCATGAACATCGTGCTGGATATGACCATGTTTCGAGCACCGGCAAAGTCAATCAGCCTCAGTCCGTTAGGAGAAGTTGCATTGTGTAGGCTGAACTTTCCGACTGTAGGGCCAAAAACACCTTCTTTGCCCACCCTGGCGTTAAAGTCGCCAAGCACGACTTTTATATCATGACGGGGGCAGCGCTCGTATGTGCGTTCTAATTGTCCATAAAAAGTGTCTTTCACCTCATCGTCTTTCTTCTCTGTCGGCGCATGGGCGCAGAACTTAACTAATAAATAATTAATATTCAAATTATTTCATTCAATAGCAGTTTAAACCTAAATTTATTTAATGCAAAATCAATATCTATAGGATACAGCAAATTAAACTCCCTCATTGCCCTAGCAATTTGAGAATTGGAAGCATAAGTCATTCTAAATCTGTCTAACCAGAAAAAATCGTGACAGCGAAGGGTTCGCGATGGTACACTGAACCGTATACGTTCTAAAAGATAGGGCGAGTCAACCGTCTCATTGATGATATCATATAAAAATGTCAATGAAAGCATTGAACTTCGACTCACTAAAGATTTCAGGTTAATTAAAAGACACCTAGAACTGTATGTTGGAACAGGATCGTGAAAACGCAAAGACCGGAGGGCAAATCGCATAAATATTTTTTTAATACGCTGTTGTTGTTGTTGTTGTAGCAGTGCATCGCCCCACCTAACAGCCGCGACCGATCACAAATTGTCATCAATATCCTCTAAAGGGAGTCCAAGGAAACTTGCTGTTTCAACAGGGGTGGACCATAAGGAAAGGGGTGTTAGAGGCGTTGGTTCCACGTTACAATTAAAGAGATGGTTGGTGTCATGTGGGGACACATTGCAAGCGGAGCATACATTTTGTATGTCGGGGTTGATTCTGGATTGGTAAGAGTTTAACCTGTTACAGTATCCAGAACGAAGTTGAGCAAGAGTGACACGCGTTTCCCTGGGGAGTATGCGTTCGTCTTCCGCACAAGTCGGTCTATATGGCAGGCATGGTACAGCCTCCAAATGAAAACAGCATATTCTAGTTTAGACCGCACTAGGGTTGTAAATAAAAGTTTTAAAGTATGAGGATCACTAAAATCCATACTGAAACGGCGAATGAACGCGAGTGTGGAATAAGACTTCGCAATGACATAATTAATCTGACTGTGAAATATAAACTTCGCATCAAAGAATACACCAAGATCTGATATTTCATCAACAACCCTCAGGGTAGAGTCCCCAATATGATAAGAAACAGGAAGAACAATTCGAGTTTTAGCAAAGGTAATACTAAAACATTTACTTATATTTAAAAGCAGGCGATTCCGCCTACACCATTCCATCACGTTATCAAGATCAGCTTGGAGCATTGTGGACTCAGATTGAGTCGTTATTGATGCAAAAATCTTCAAGTCATCATACAATAATAATTTAGCATAATTGAAACAATGACGTATATCATTAATGAAGATAACAAATAATAAGGGACCCAGCACACTCCCTTGAGGTACACCAGAAGTGGCAGGAAACGACCGCGAACAAATAACATCTACCAAAAAAAAGACAGCTACGATCTGCCAAGTAAGACTTCACCCAAGATAGCATACCAGAATGGAAGCCCAAGCCAGCAAGTTTAGATATTAGTAATTAATGGTTGACTTTGTCAAAAGCCTTCGAAATCGGTATAGATAGTATCAACTTGTGCCCTCCTATTAAATGAGGAAATACAGAATTCAGAAAATACTGCTAATTAGTTACAGTTGATCTGCCAGGCATGAAACCATGTTGATATAGCTTGAAATCAATGTCTTTACTGCGAAGAATGTTTTATCCTTAACTACAATTTCAAACAATTTCGAAACAGTGGAAAGTTTAGAAATAGGACGATAGTTGGCAACATTGCTTTTATTACCACTCTTGAATATCGGGGTAATAGACGTTACTTTCCAAGCGTTTATGAAGTCTCCATTCCTGAGAGATTTATTAAAAATTAATAAGATTGGATACGCAACTGCTGCAATATTTTTAAACAAAAAAGAACAGAACCCATCTACATCCAGGATGAAATACAGGTACGACAAGAACAATAATTCCGAAGGTTTCCTAGAGGGAGATTTCGTACTGCTATACAACCCTCACAGGCGGAAAGGTTTTCAATCCAAATTTTGGTGCAGTTGGGAAGGCCCGAACAAAGTCGTGAAGAGGATCAGTGATGCCATCTACCGCATACACACCATTGGAAAACCACGAAATAGAAGGGAGGTTAATTTGGAGAGGCTAGCAGCGGTTAGATCTCTCTACGCATTGTCGATGGCGAGTACCGAAGAAGATTTAATGATGAGCTGTACGAGCTATACACAGACATCAACATAGTCCAGCGAATTAAAACTCCGCGGCAGCGCTGGCTAGGCCATGTTATGCGAATGAAAGATGATGCTCCGGCCATGAAAGTGTTTCTATCGGAACCCGCCTATGGAAGCAGAGGTAGAAGGCGGCCCCCCTCCGTTGGAAGGACAAGGTGGAAAACGATTTAAACTCCCTTTATTTGACCAATTGGCGACGGTTGGCGGAGCGAAGGAGCGACTGGCGTACCTTGTTGGACGGCCATAACCGTTTAGACGGTTAAGCGCCAATTAAGTAAGTACGTAGCGGTTATATCGAAAGATTTGTCTGATCGGGACGATCAGACTTAGGTGGAGGGCAGTGTGACGAACATTAGCCTCAGTAAATGAAACTCACATCACTAAGGTTATTAAATAAAGGCACAACAACAATAAAGCAAGCTGCCACTCCTGTGTACGTAAACAAATCAATCATCATCTACACACATACATACAAGGCAACGGAGAGATACTCATAAACACATGTAATCATCAGCCGAAGTAGTACTCACATATACACACGCATATGGCTATGCGAGAGTCTATAAACTACAAATACACATGCATATAGCTGGTAACCAAGTAGTAAATTCTAGAAGGAGAAACGTCTAGACATTTGGAGAAATATGCGGACAAGGCAATAGAGTATTTAAGCAGTACAAGCTGAGTAGTCAGTAATTAGTTTGATTTAAGCACGCTATTGGGTGTAAAGTATAAGTGTTCTTGTGAAGTACTCTCAAAGTAGTCTAATAAAGCCCATTTTCATTACTGAATATTGGAGTTATTTATTCAACAGTTTAGCGATTCGAACGTTAGCAGAAGGTTTGGAGTAAGAGGAACTTCCCTAAATTCGTTACAATATATAAGGCAAATCCCAAAAACCTTTACTTTTTTGGATAATCGGGTTTTACACATGGAAAAAAACTTAAGGCCAGAAAAAGTACAAGGACATTAAGTTTGACCTTTTGACTACCAGATCTGATAATTTTTAAAATCAAGAAAGTTGATAGTAAGTTTTTGCAGAACTTCGAAACGTAAAAAACGTCGATTTTTACACTTTTTCAAGCGATACCCTTGGTTTTTTTTTGAATTTTTTCGATAAAATTTTGAGGCATCGCTGAGACACTATGGAATTTAAACTGAATGCTTTTTTGAGACGGAGATTCTAAAAGTATGAGCAAAATTAATGTCCCCCTCCAATACTCAAAACTATCATCAATCAAAGTAGCGATACTTTTTTTTTTGTCATTTTCAATATTGACAGTTTTTTGCTTATAGCTTTTTGAGGCAACTGAGTATTGAAATTTGGATTATGCACGATAATAGCCTATCAGGGACTAAAAATACCTGGGGCTTCAAATTCGATGTGCCCCTTTCAGTTTTGAAGGTAGAGGCAGAAAAGTGGAAGCACTTGGTTGAGTAAATTTTTTTCAGGAGCATGTTTTTTTGTGGGTACAGCTACAATTTTACTTTTATCACTTCATACCCGTTTGTTAATTTTTTCTCTACACCACGGTAATATACCATCAATTAATTGCCTCATCTTGGAATATTCATGCAGGGAAAGTTATTGATGTTTGTACATGGGGCAAATATACGAAATTTCCAACAAAAATTGGCAATCCTCAAAAAGTGTAGAAAGTTTATTTATTTTTTTTAAACCAGGTTTTATTTAAAAGTAAATGAAAAGAAACACAAATTTGGTACAAAAATTAAAAAAAAAATTAAATTTTTTGTCTACACTTTTTGGCGATTGCCAATTTTTGGGGAAAATTTCGTATATTTGCCCCATGTACAAACATCAATAACTTTCCTTGCATGAATATTCCAAGAAGAGGCAATTGATGGTATACTACTGTGGTGTAGAGAAAAAATTAACAAACGAGTATAAAATATATGACGGTTACCCGGTTTCATATTTTTGCCGATATCTCTAAATCCCGGGTTCGGGTATCAACAAAATTTTACCTAAATATACCCCATACAGATATGTACATCCTGATAAAATTTCAACACAATCGGTTAAGAAGTGTTTAAATAAATAAAAAAAATTTAAGGTTTTCCAGGATTATATTTACTTTTCTTTTTAATGCCTAGCATAAATTATATCCTAGGTGAAATGCTATTGTTCTGGTACATTTTATTGACTGAGCAATTTTTTATGGTGAGAGTTCCATTGAAGTAAATTCAAAATTATATGGGGGCTAACGAAAGTGTGGCGAATTTTTGGGCAATATTGTGAATTTTTACCTGAGTGAAAAAGAAAGAAAAGTACCAATCGTGGCTACTGCCTAAAAAGGATCGAAATTGAAGAAAAGGGACCAGCGGACCAAATGGGGTTGGAAGGGCCATTTTTGGTCCAAACGGACCAAAGTGGCAACCGTGAATGCGAAGAAAACTACCCTACAAGAAACGCTGATAGTTTTACTAATACACTCACACTTGTAATTGACAATGCTGATCCTGCGATGACGTAAACATTGATACTAAAATTGATGTATGTTCCTTTGTTCGCCCACGCATGTCCGCATGTACCCAACGACAGCCTATAATCATGAAAAAGGACTCAAACTGGGAAAGCTTCGGACACCTGGTACAGAACAAAAGAGCATACAGCAGATACCATTATGCATGTGAGACAGATACATAATTCTCAACGGAATTTTATGTATGCGAGAACAGTTTATCCGATTTAATCATGTTGTCACTACTGACTGTCATATGACAATCAAATGATTTTCACGGTTCTTTTGTTATTTTTAAATTCCGCCATTTTCAACCGACGAAAACCATATAAAAAAAAAGTTTAAAAAATGAAAAAGAGAACATTTCAAAGCTCCATGCTAAAAGAAAAAAAATCGAAAATAATATTAAAAAATATCAAAAGCTTTCGGAATGTGTGGGGCGCACTCAAAAAATTGATGCGCGAAAAATAATAGTGGTTAATCGTGATTCATTTTTAAATGTGTTTCCGCATGAGGAAAGCGCTCTTCTGTTGTTTTGTTATTTTCTGAATTTAAATTGAACATTCTGAGCTCGAATTCTTATAAAACTATTTATTTTAAACAAATAAGAAACACGTATGCTTTTATCACGTACAAAATTAAAAACGTAATGAAATAAAGTAGATAAAAAGCAAAAAGCATTGTTTCATTTTTGGCGGAATATAACAATGGTCATTTATGATAGTATAACAGTCAAACCTGATATCTACAGTAAACTATCATTTATGACACTTTTTGATAGTTAGAGTGTCAGCACTGATCCAGGAAAATGAATGAGAGTGAGCAATACGGCTATATACTTAATCAGTAGGATATGTTGGTTTATAAGAAGGAGACAAAAACTCACACGTACACAGTTGTTAACATCACATTTGCGGAAGTCCCCTTAAGTTTGTGATAGAAAGTTTGTATGAGGTGCTGATCGTTAGGTTGACATTGCTGACAATCAGATGATAGTCATATGATAGTCAGTATTCTTGTAGGGTACCTTTCAAATTTCTCCACAGACAATGGTGAGTTTTTCGGTGACGACAGCGTTACCACTTGGGCCAGAATCGCGGATAAAAGAACTGGTAACGATATTCGGTTACATATTGTTCTGGGTACTATTTTACCGGTGACGCTCAGAATCGGGGCGTTAATGTGCATTTCAACTACTTCCAAGCAGACATATATCTTAAACTACTTGTGTGTGATAAGAAATGTCACACAGAAAAATGTGGAAATATTTGTGATTTTTATGTGCATTGCATTGTGAGCGAATTGATAGTTTTCTAAATATATGCATGTACATATGTTTGTTGTAAATATCAGTTTATGTGTCAATATTATTTCTCAAAATTATCTATGGATTGTATTACTAATATTTGTTCACATGTGTATGTACATACATGTTCAATTTTGATTTGAACATATTGCCGAAGGGAAAAATATGTATTTGTTTATAATAATTGTTGCTTCAATTTTAGTGGACTGTATATGTTTTGTCATTTTACTGTACATGTTTTTATATCTTTATGTTTGTGGAGGTGAAAGATTTATAGTGATTTTATCTTTTGACTTACATTTGTATATGACATAAAATATTAAAAGGCATATCGCACACTACCCACAAAAGAGTCACAACTTAAAATTTTTCAAAATCGATTTTTTCCATAAACAAATTCACAGTACACATCTCTAACTGCCCCTTAAATTTCGTTGTAATTATTTTCTTCTTTAACTGGAAAATTACCATTATGCCAGTTTTGGTGTTGATTGCATCGCTTGCGCTCTATCAACCATTGTAAATTTTACCAAGTAGCGCAACTAACAGCTGATCGGTGAAATTCGCACATTCACACGCACAGTTCTCAACTCAATTTCAAAAAAAAAACTTTAGATTATTTAGCTTAAATTTTAAAGTGAGATAAACCTTACCAATTGATGTATAAATAGAATATATAAGGCGTATTTGTTGTTATTAAAAGAAGCTTTTTATTTATATTAAAGTTTTTAACATTTTTTTTTCACCTTTAATTTAACAATTTCATGCGTTTTCAAAGCATTTTCGTGTATTGAAATACAACCATGTGCATAAAGGTTTTGACATTATATTTCATACTCGTTCGTGTTTGTCATTCTCATTGTTTCTAAATTCCTAAACTAGGACTGCAGTTATTCGGTGTGATTTTTGAAAAAATTTATTATTTTTGTGAAATTTTACACTTAATCTGTGGTATTGTGGTGGTCAAAAAGGTTTTATGCAAAAATACGCGACAATGTATTTCGTAATGTTAAAGTACTGTATGTGTATGTATTTTATGTTGAAAACTCGCATTTGTGAACACGGTTGCCACCTCAGTCCATTTGGACAAAAAATGGCCCTTTTCAGCCCCATATGGTCCGCTGGTCCCTTTTTCTCAATTTTGGTTCTTGTTCGGCACGGAGTTGGTACTTTTATTTCTTTTTCACTGAAACAAAAATTCAAAATACTGCTAATAAAATTTTCGGGAAATCTATTACTCACATATAATTTTTAATTTACTTCTGTAAACCCATTATGTACATGTAGCTTAAGTTATTAGAAGTTAAGCAATCCCATTGTAAATATTGTAAAATTATCGATATGAAAATAGAGGGCAACCTTGAAAATAAATATGGTGGCCGGCACTTCCAGTAAATCTAAAGACTAGAAAAGTCGTGTTTCAACTTAATCATTAAACATCGTATAAAATAACTGAAATATCTAACCAATTTACACTTCAATGGAATTCTTACCACGAAAATTGCTCTCTCTATAAAATGTAGCAGAACAATGACATTTCACCCGGTAGATAATTTAGGCAAGGCATTAAAAAGGGAAGTGTTGAATGTTCGGGCAAACTCATTGTCATTAATTTTGGATGAAACAACGGACTTATCAGAAAAAAGGCTTGTTTTAGTGGTTAGATATTTCGATCGGTATTCAGTTATTACCCAGTTGAAACTTTTAAGACGCTTGATTTTTAGTCTGAGTTCCAACTCACACTTACTGAATCTAGGCTCTGGTATGAAGTTTAAACTGTTAGGGAAAAAGTAAACATCTATAAAAATAGCATTAACACCACTGTTTAGTTTTATTTACTATTTACTGAGTTTGCCACAACGCAAATTGTTTAACCGTTCTTTAATAAAACCTAACTGCGCTTTGCACTTTATTCCATTGCAATCAAACAAAACTAGGTTCACAATGTTTGGTTGGTGAAAGACATAGACTAATCCTAGAAATGTGAAAATATAATACCTAAAGGTGCACTTTATTTTTGTTTGTGCAGTTTGAATTAGAACCAAGTTTCTACTTTATTAAAATTTTATATATTAAACAACTGAAACATCCCAGTTGTTTGTATACCAATAAAAAACCTAAAATTTGGTCCTTTTTTTTGAGATCTGGTCTTTTTTTCGATGTATTTTGGTCCTAAATGAAAACATGGTGTGGCAACCGTCTTTGAGAACGCATGTGACAAGGTTACATTTTTCAGAACTAATTTTTTTTTTTTAATTATGAAATAGTAGTATGGAAGCGACAGCCATAGTAGTAGACATGTATGTGAATATTAGCAAAGTTTAAAAAACAAAGCATTTTTTCTTTGAAAATAATCTAAGGGAAGATGCACACGAGGCGTATCTTCATAGACGCGTATTAGGTACAGCATAAGAAATCTTGAGGCGTAGAAAATCGTAGCTGCATTCCATATTTTGTACGCGTCTACGAAGCTATGTCTCGTGTGTATCTTGCCTAAGTTTAGCTTCTTACGAGATCCAACATTTTTAATTAATAATGATAAATAACACGTGAAGCAACTAAGCCTAAGGTGACTTTTGAGTCGTTTTGGCACATGCGTTGCGTCTACATCTGACTTTGAACCCATGCGCTTTAATTGCTTCAATCTATAAGCAACGCACCGCCAACGTCAAAGCAAAACACAAATAATTATTAATTTTAATTTAATTTTTATTTTTATTATTAATTAATTAATAATTAATTAATAATTCTTGAAAAATATAAGAATTTCTATCGCCGTTCACCTAAATAAAAACAAATTTTTTATTCATGTCGATTTCGTGATCGATCAGGAGAGACGGTGGAACATATCCTCCTGGAAAGCGATGCAATCTGATGAGGGCACAATATATCAACGGTCGCAGTGCAATCCCCAATAAAGTTTCTATCTATCTTCATGTTATAAAAATAGTTGTATTTCATTTTTCCTCATGTGACAGGGGAACTCTTACGTCCGTTATTTGAAAGTAACCCTTATTTGACGAATCACTGAACGATTTCTTTCAAATAAAATGTTTGTTAGCTTTCAGCGAAGATGGTGAAAACGGCTCCTGGAATTGTTATCGTATATAGCCAAAGAAAGTTATGCATAAGCAAAATTTAGTCAGCACAAAACGAATAGTGAGAGAAATTTTAAAATATAATGCATATGTATAAAATGAATGCAATTTATGAAATCATTTTTATTATATAAAATTAGTTTGACATATCAGATTTGTCAATATTATTTTAGTTCTGCTACTTTTAACACATTTATAATATTTAAGAAGAACACTTAAGAAGTAAGAAACATGATTAATGCTTACACTAATACGTGTTTCATTTATTTTCATTGAGGAAGAAGTTCGTAAAAATAAAAAGCACGTTTTTATAAAGTGCATGTGAAGCTCCATAGATAAAATGAGTAATAGAAGGAACATTGGTTTGTATATTACATTTTTAAAATGAAAATCTCCTGCTAAAAAAGGAGCAACACCTAACTACATTTTTTCATTTTCGTATTTAACTACACTCCCTTTTGTGATTCAGGATTTCGGGCAAATTTTGAAAGAACTCCGAACATCTATTCCTTCATTATATGACATTCGACTGCCTCGTCCACTGCCTTCCACTCTATTCGCAACATAAGTTCTATTTAAGCTGCCAAACTATATAGTAAACAATGCTATCAACTAAAGCGGCAATTACCCACCGACGTGTGCCGTACGTACGGACGTTTGTCGTACAAAACACGTTTGACCAAACCCTCAAGCCCGTAGGAATCAATGTGTGCGTCTGTGTACATGTACATAACATATTTGTGTGTGTATTGTTTACAGATAAGCACTGTTGCCACTGACCATTTTGCATGCATGCTTATGGAAACATCAATTTTTTCCAATTAAATTTTTAATGTTGTAAAAGGCTGGAATTAATATTAAAAAGATTACATATTTATAATCTGCACTTTTACGAGATTATTTCGAATTATTTTCAAACTTTAATTAGGTGTTTTTGCATTAAACTGCAAACGGTCAATAATTCACGCACAAAGGCAACTCTGTCTAGTGAGAGAGCGATCAGCTGACACGTTCTTAAGGAAAAAATCAAAATTGTTTTGACGGAACTGGCCGGACACATGATAGCAATATGCTTGCCATCAACTGCACCAACACAGTTTGGTAAGTTCCACGTATTGAAAAAGTCATTAGCAATGTCCTTGTACTGCGACTCTGTAGGTTCACTGACGTAGACTGGTGAAAGAAGTCGACAGATCACTTCACAGGTCTCCAATATAATTTTGCGCACTGTTGTTTTACCAAGTTTGTAGCTCCATGCAATGCTTTGAATAGATACTCCTTGTGACAAATATCTTAACGTTCAATATGAAATAAATATAAATATACAATCACACATTAAATAGCGATAAGGTAATTGTGCAGTTTAGGGGCCCCACCCTAAAATTGGGCCTTTGTTTTTGAGTGAGGTATTAAAAGACGCGTATTCACATCTAGATCAAGAATCCGAAAGCGGAAGTTAACTTTTTTTACCCGTTAAAAAGATATTAACGAAAAACCGAAAAAAGACCCGCGGGTACTTCCGAAACCGGGGGTGGGATCCATACTATTTTTGCGCAGAACACCTTTCTGTGGACGCCAAAGTGACGGAGGTAATAGCTGTTATATAATTTATAATATGTACAAACATGCATATCAACGTACATACATTTTAAGTGCTTATTCATAAATTATTATTTCTTATAGGAATTTTTCAACTTTCACCCTTTGGACAGTCATTAATGCAAGACACTCTCCCACTTCCGCCCCCGCACCAATATCAAGACAATCGCTTGAGCCTTTCCTTCACTATTTCGTAGGCGATGCTGCATTTCCACTAAGACCCAATTTGATGCGGTGAGAAAATAGTTTTGGCATGCCTTTCCTTACATAATTTTATCATGCTGAATGATGTTGTTGTTGTTGTAGCAATGCTCTCCCCACCTAATAGCCGCGACCGATCACAAATTGTTATCAATATCCTCTAACGGGAGTCCAAGGAAACTTGCCGTTTCAACAGGGGTGGACCATAAGGAAAGGGGTGTTAGAGGCGTTGGTTCCACATTACAATTAAAGAGATGGTTGGTGTCATGTGGGGACACATTGCAAGCGGGGCATACATTTTGTATGTCGGGGTTGATTCTGGATAGGTAAGAGTTTAACCTGTTACAGTATCTAGAACGAAGTTGGGCAAGAGTGACACGCGTTTCCCTGGGGAGTATGCGTTCCTCTTCTGCGAGTTCTGGATATTTTTCTTCAAGTACTGGATTCACCGGGCAATTCCCGACATAAAGGTCCGACGCCTGTCTATGGAGTTCACCAAGGACCTGCTTGTGTTTTTTCGCTTCATACGGCTGTGTTCTCAGGTGCCGTATTTCCTCAAAATGCTTACGGAGATGACTCCTTAGGCCCCTAGGCGGTGCTGGTTCGTCAATCAGATGTCTGTTGGGATGCCCAGGTTCCTGGGTATTCAACAGAAACTGTTTGGTCAGCATCTCATTTCTCTCCCTGATGGGGAGTATTCTCGCCTCATTATGCAGATGGTGTTCTGGGGACATAAGAAGACAGCCCGTGGCGATTCTGAGAGCAGTACTTTGGCAGGCCTGTAGTTTCTTCCAGTGGGTAGTTTTTAGGCTTGGCGACCATATGGGTGACGCGTAGCACGTAATCGGCTGGCTAATTGCTTTGTATGTGGTCATGAGCGTTTCTTTATCTTTTCCCTAGGTACTGCCAGCAAGGGATTTGAGGATTTTATTACGGCTCTGAATTCTCGGAACAATTGCGGTTGCGTGCGCACCAAAATGTAGATCCTGATCAAACGTCACACCCAAGATTTTGGGGTGTAGGACAGTCGGTAGCGTAGCGCCATCGACGTGGATGTTCAATATGGTCGACATTTGGGGCGTCCATGTTGTAAATAAGGTCGCGGAAGATTTAGTCGGTGACAATGCCAGGTTTCGCGAGACGAAAAAACTGGAGAGATCAGGGAGATAGCCGTTTATTTTATGCATAGCTCATCGATCTCTGGGCCTGGGCCTGTGGCCATTATTGTGCAGTCATCGGCGTAGGAAACGATTGTGACTCCTTCCGGTGGTGAAGGTAGCTTAGATATGTAGAAATTAGACAAAAGTGGGGATAGGATACCACCCTGTGGCACCCCTTGCATAATTCTCCTTGGTTTTGATGTTTCGTTTCTGAATTGCACCGATGCCTGCCGACCACCCAGATAATTTGCGGTCCACCTTTTAAGACATGGGGGAAGGGTAGACCCTTCCAGGTCTTGCAGTAACGAGCCATGGTTGACCGTATCAAAGGCTTTTGATAGGTCTAGCGCTACGAGTACTGTTCTATGGTGGGGGTATTGATTCAAACCGCAATTTATTTGGGTGCCAATGACATTTAGCGCGGAGGTAGTGCTATGGAGTTTTCTGAAGCCATGCTGATGAGGGGCTAGCTGCAAATGTGCTTGAAAATAAGGGAGCAAAACGGCTTCAAGCGTCTTTGCCACTGGCGATAGGAGAGATATCGGACGATATGACTCACCTACGTTTGCTGGTTTCCCAGGCTTTAGTAGCGGGACCACCTTGGCCATTTTCCATTTCTCGGGTATGACAAAGGTGGAAAGAGACAGGTTGAAGACATGCGCTAAATATTTGAAACCCTCTTTCCCTAGGTTTTTAAGCATCGGCAGGGCTATGCCGTCTGGGCCCACAGCTTTGGATGGTTTAGCGCGACCAATGGCGTCCTCAACCTCTCTAGCGGTGATGGTGATTGGTGACGCGCTGAATTTGTGTTTATGTGCGTGTCTATTGCTGAATGATCAAAGCCGCTGGTATTGCCCAGAAAATTATGTTGACCGATTTGATGGCAATTTAATGCTGGAAGGAGAATGGCGTCGCGAAATAGAAAGTCAGCGCTCTTTACCACCACTCCGATCTGCAGTACGTAGAGGTCCTGCTAATGCATTTAGCCTCCGTGATCGGCTTGCAGAGTATTTCGTAAATGAGGGAGCTGTGCCATTCCAAGATGCCATCGACCTAGCCACAAGTGGTCCATATGTATAAGTGTATTGGTCCTTGAATGTCTAACCAGGCCCCGGATCGTGAAAATGTTTCTGGAATTCATATATTTTATGTTATATAATTCATTTAAGTTATATAATTCATTTAAGGGTTTTGTAAAGTCAGGGAAAATTAATAAGAGAAAAGCAATAAATTTAATAGTTGCCTCTGCCATTTTCGCGTTTATAGCTGTAAGTTTGAAGCAATATTCGTGTGAGCAAAATCTCAACCTTTTGCTTTTCGTTTAAAAGTTATTTATTTATTTGTTTAAGTCTATGAATTTTAATCCTTACAGACTATGATACAAGGAAAATTAAAAAAATACTTATGCCTAAAAGTAATCGGTTTACTTAGAAAGCAGACTTCAAAATATTCATAAATTCAGCTCTTTGTATAGAAAAATCAAGAGCAACGGAATTACTTATTGAGTTAAGCTCCCGAATAGCACGCGTAATGGGAGCATTACCAGCGTAATTCGTTCTGAAATAATCGTAATAAAATGGAAAGGAATTTCTGAGAGATCTTTGGGGAACATTAAATCGAATCCTTTCCAGCAAATAAGGGCAATCAATGTAGCCATTAATAACGTTATACATGAATGACAAGCACAGTATAGATCTACGATTTTCCAAAGACTTGAGGCTTAAAAGTAAAAGACGTGCAGAGTAGGAAGGAATCGGCTCCGAAAAGTTTAACGGGCGAAGGGCATATTTAAGGAAAATTTTTTGAATTCTCTCAATTCTACAAATGGCCGTTTGGTTGCTTGGTCTCCAAATGAAGACAGCATATTCAATGTGAGATCTAACGTATGACGTGTAGAGCACCTTAAAAGTATAGGGGTCTGAGAATTTTGAAGCATTGCGCCTTACAAATCCGAGCATAGAATATGCTTTCGACGTTACGTAGTTAATGTGATTAATGAAGGAAAACCTTTTGTCAAAAACGACACCCAGGTCTTTAATCTCGTCAACACATTGAAGTTCACAGTTAGATATACTGTATTTTGTAGAGAAATTGTTAGTTGATTTTGAATAAACTATTTGGAAGCATTTTTGCGTATTTAAAGAGAGACAGGAGTTCAGGCACCATTGGTGAAGCTTATTTATATCATCCTGCAGCTTTATGGCATCTTCTTGCGATTTAATAGCTGAGAATATTTTTAAGTCATCTGCATAAAGTAAACACTTTGCAAACGAAAAACAACTGCTGATGTCATTAATAAATAATATAAATAAAAGTGGGCCTAGTATACTTCCCTGGGGAACGCCAGAAGTCGCAACGAACGGACTAGACATTTTCCCATCAATGGTAACAACGCAGTGTCTATTACTTAAATAAGAACGAATCCACAAAAGAAACGTTGAATGAAAACCGATACAGCTTAATTTTTTTATCAGAACTGTGTGAGGAACTCTATCAAAAGCTTTGGAAAAGTCAGTGTAAATGCAATCAACCTGTAGTCCAGCAGAGAAAGAATCTACACAGTATTCGCTAAAAACAGCAAGATTTGAAACCGTGGACCTATCAGCAACAAACCCGTGCTGGTTGGGTGATATAAGGGATTTAACAGCAAAACTCAACTTGGCATTCACAGCATGCTCAAAAATTTTAGAGATTGTGGACAGCTTGGATATTGGTCTATAGTTACGCACATCGTTCTTATTTCCACATTTGAAAACGGGCGTAATCGAGGTGAGCTTCCAATCATCGATGAACGTCCCACATGATAATGATTTATTGAAAATCAGAGTCAACGGATAGACCAAGGCTGGACAGTTTTTTAACAAGACAGAAGAAAACCCATCAACGTCAGTTTGGGATGAGGATTTAAGTATAATAATAGCCTTACTAACATCCTCACAGGAGAGAGTAAGCGTACCGAAGTTCAGGGTACTAACGGCATCCAATGAAAAATCAACCGCTTTATTATTATCATCCTGAGAAAAATTTGACTTAAAAAACTCAGCAAATAAGTTCGCTGCCTCACTTAGAGATCGCGCAGGTTGATCATCAAGGAAAACTCCAGAGGGTACAATGGAGCCGCCTTTTTTTGACTTTATATAGTTCCAAAAAGTTGTAGGATTCGATTTAATATTCGACTCAATATTATAAATATAGTTATTGTACAGAAACTTATCCAAATGATTAAATATCTTTAAATAGTGCTTGTACTTAGTAAAGAATATATGATTCTTTGACCGTTTGAAGTTACGCAAATATTTATTTTTTATGTTCTTCAGTTTTTTTAATTCTTTCGAATACCACGGAAGTTTATACGGCCTCTTTCGCTTTACCGGAATTTTATCCAAACAGTGATTAAATAGAGTGGATTTGAACGTGGCGAAGCAGTTAGAGGTATCAAGTCCCTCCAGTAATTCGTCCCAGTTTATTTCCATTAAAAAATCGTTAAATCTAGGAAAATCGCACGAATTGAAGTTGAATGTTAATCTGCTATCTGAAGTATCCGACGCATAACAATAAAAACTACAACTAATGACCAGTGGTAGGTGATACCTATCCTTGGGAATAACTGCATTAGAGCATTCGCTGACTTCACAATTAATGTTGTCACTTATAAATACTAGATCCAATAATCTATTTAGGGCATTAACACTTTTACTAATTTGCTTTAAATTGAGACTCAATAAATTATCAATGAAATACAGTTCGTGATTCAAAGAAAGATTATTAGGTGTGAGACCATAACTAGAATTATTTGTTGACCAGTGAATATTACAAAGGTTGAAGTCTCCAAGCACGCAGAGGTGGTTATCATTAAGGTTTCGTAAAACAAGAGAGATTATGTTATCAGCATGAGCTTTGTATACATCAAATGCGCTGCCTGGTGGAACATAAGAGGCAAGCAGATATAGGGAGCCATGCGCACCAGAACCAGAACCATTTATACACACGCAGATTTGGTCAAGTAGCGAGTCGTCATTGTTGAGCGGAAATAAAAATGAACGCAGCTGGCGCTTGACAGCAATTAAAACACCACCACCGCGAATGCAACCAGTTTTCCCAGCATCCCGATCCTTGCGATAGACATTGAAAAGATTTGGGTCAAAGAACTCACTATCAAAAAATGTTTCATTGAGCCATGTCTCGATGAAGACAAAGATATCATAATCCATTTGCGCACTAAAATTATACACAAGATCAGACTTGGTTCTCATGCCAGATACATTGTGAAAATATATCCTTAAGTCGTTACTGCTTTTATTAGCGGGACGATTTCTCCCTACTGTGTGCGAGGAGGCTTTTTGTGAGCCTTCCGAAAAAACTGAAAAGGCTTCACTGTAACATTAGTCGGCCAAATTTCGGAGCTGAGCAATTTGTCAAATGATGACTCAGGAACTCCCAACTTGAAGCTAACTCTATTCAGATTTGCCAAAGCAACATCTTTTTTTACTAGCTTCGTACAACTTAATGCGGTTTTATTTAAATTAGCTTGCCTAGCCACATATTCAATTATATTATCTTCAGTTACAGATGGCGAAAAAGACGATATATGTAGCCATTTGTAACGATCAGCAACCACCAGATCGCTCGATGCGTTAGATCCTCTAATAAGAATTCGAGAATTAGTATTTTTCATTTTAGTTCGAGTTTTAGACACATTTGCCCCCTGTCCATCATCCTTAATAGACGCATGAGTGGATGAAGAAGAAGCCGAAATACCCGTCGTTGGCACGGCCGTAATTATGGATGCATACGTATTGCGAGAATTATTTGAAGTTGAAATAACACTCTGAGGCGTCGACGTCACAGCATTGGACACCGTTGTATTAGTAGTGCAAGCAGCTGCAGTACTAATATTTGAGATAGCACTAATCGATACTACAGATGATTGAGGATTCATAGGCACTGACGTCACAACACTAGGCGTTGAAGTTTTAGTAGTGCAAGCAGCAGCAGTTGTCGATAGTACGGATGGTTGGGCACTCACTGGCACTGACGTCACAACATTATTATTTATTGTATCCGCATGCACTGACGTCACAACACTAGGCAACGTGATTGTAATGGCACAAGCAGCAGCATCAACAGCAACAGGCGAGCGAGCATTCTCATGCACTGACGTCACAACGTTCGTTGTATTAGAAGTATTTGACATGTTAGCACTCTCATTAGTTGAGGGTGGCAGATGAGAGGGATTACCGTACCACACATCGGCATTATTCATGACTTGTTTAACTGCGACTTCAAAAGAGCCGCGTAAACAATTTATTTCCGCGGTGAGGGAAGCAATTGTATTGTCTTTTTCTACCATATCGCGCTGAAACGCCAGTAGAGCTGAGTGCAAGCTATCAAATTTTAACGAGAGTTTTTTGTTGTCATCTTTTAGAGCACTGACCACAAGTTATAATCTGAAGAAAAAACTAGACTTATAAAATGGAACAAAAACTCGTTTGTAATATTCATTTATTTTATTAAAAAAAAAAAAAAAATTATTGACTTATAAAACGAGTCAAAAATTCATGTATAACAATTTCTTATCAATACATTCAGTTTTATAAAACGCAACAAAAATTCATGTATAAACTTCACTTATCAATAATAAATTCAGAGTTATAAAATGAAAAAATAAATTCATGTATAATAATCACTTATAAATAATAAATTCAGACATATAAAAGGAAGCGAAAATTCAGTATATATATAAATTAAAAAAAAAAGTAAAAAAAAAATCTTTATTTATTCGTTCACTCATTCATTCATCATGGGAAAAGGTATATACAAAACGGCTATTACAGTTCCTGCTTAACCTGGAATGCCACCTCCATAATCTTTTGCATTGCCCGGGACTGTTTCGCAGGTGTCATTTGCGAAACCATAGATGCTATAAATTTTCCAAACGAATTCATAGCTGAGTTGCCTGTTTCTTCCACTTGGAGGCACTTTTTTTAAATAATTCAGTAGCCTCACACATACTGTTTGCGACATCAGCATTATTTCCGCGCTTTCTCGCAGTCGACTTCCGATTTTGTGGAATTGCCTGAGATGGCGTTGAATCTTGTCCGCCTTGTAACGATGAAGACGACGAAGACATAGACAAATCTATACACTGAGGGCTAAACTGCTGCGATGGGGAAATAATGGGCATATCTCCGGTGGCCCAGGTATATGGCGCTGTCTCAAAAATTTGCGGCGATGATGGTGAATGTGTCAAGTCGACTACCGTAGGAGAGCTAGATGGTACAGGTACTGGAATTGGTGGGGACATGAGAGGCTGGGAAACGGAAGATGACTGCGTGGAAATTCGTGGTTCCAGACACACGTTTTGCGAAGTCCGTACCCTACAATAAATATATGTTTGTACATAAGACAACATAAATATCTTTATATACAACTTGTGTTCTACTTACGGTCGGGGAACAACGTGATTTTTTAAAAAAACTCAACGAATCCAGCAGATACCATTGTCGGTGGTACTGCGCACCACTGCCCGATGCTGCTGTAGATTTCCGTAATTCCCGGCCATACCTGTCACGGAGGTATGTCCACCTACGCATGCAGGCATCACCTGAAAAGAAATTTAAAATAATTAATTTAAAAATCATTTTATGGTAATATTCTAGAGCAATGGTCGACTGCTAAACCATGTCCAAAAACGTCGGGAGTGATATCAAAGGACGTGTTTTTAATTCTGTACCAAAAATCCAAAAGCGGAAAATTTGGGTTAAGGGGCATTTGCAAAAACAGTTGCAAGTTTTCATGTGGCTGCTGCGTTTTTCATAATTTTGTTGAAAACGCGTTTTTTTTTATCGGACGTGTATGGGCAGTCCACCCATGTCCTCGAGTATTACCCATTATATCACTGAATTAACTAAAACAACTTGTACTCACCACTTGCATTCATCTGCTGGCCAATTTGCTCCCATATCGTGGCCTTCCTTCCAACTAATTTGTAATATGGATGCACCTCCACCAATGAAATTAGCATTTCATCATTCATTTCGGTCAATGGAATTAAATATAACTTGCGCAAAAAGAACTAATATAAAAAATAATTTTAAAATGCCGGCGCTTGTTTGTTTGCTTATATTTGACACAATGTTGCCATTGACTTGTTTGAATGCATGCTTATGGAAACATCAACTTTTTCCAATTTAATTTTTGATGTTGTAAAATGCTGGAATTAATATTAAATAAATATAAATATATCACATATTTATAATCTGTACTTTTACATAATTATTTGGAATTATTTTCACAATTTTTCAAATTTTAATTAGGTGTTTTTGCATAAAACTGCAAACGGTCAAAAATTAGCGCACAAAAGTTTACTAGGCAACTCTGTCTAGTGGGAGAGCGATCAGCTGACACGTTCTTACGGAAAAAATCAAAATTGTTTTGATTTCTGCATTCCGGGCTACGTACATACGGGCGTTGCACGTCGGTGAGTTTTCGTTTACATTGCACACTCATAAGATAGGTCGTGTCAGCTGACACGTTTTTGGTACGTACGTTCGAGGGTAACTGCCGCATAAAGAGTACTATTTTTAGTTGTGTGAATGTGCTTAAGAACAAGTGAACATTTTTTTTTACGCATAAAGTGTATTATTTTAAATTCGGACTATCTTGTTGCAAAAAACTTTTAACTTTGTTGTTTATTAATTAAAATTGTGTCTTTTTATACGTAAAGAGTGAGTAAAGTTGCTTGTATTATTGTGAAATGTAACTTTTTTGATGAAATAATTGTGAATGCCTGTTCTGTATTGATTATGCTCTGCATTTTGAATATTTGTAGACCTGATATGGTGATGCCTTTGTGCCCGGCAGTGCAACCGGATTTGATGGAAAGAATTCCTTGGGCTGGAATTTTCATTATTTCGGTTTTGCTGTTACCACAGTCTAAATGTAAAGTGGATTTTTTAAATACTTTGTAAATCCACTTATTGTCTTGGTATTGTTCTGTCCAAAATGGAGTTTTCTTTGTTTCCTCATACTGACAATCTGCTTGGCTGCCTGTTAAAAGTGGTGACAGTTCGCAGGTGAGATGGCTGTTTGAATCTCTGGTACATTTATTCAGTTCTGCTTGAGAAATCAAAAAATATAAGTGCTGCCCGCAATTGTAAAATAAGAAATTATTTTTTTGTTTTATCTTTATGGTTTTTCCTTTGTACTCAAATGGGATCGCAGTTTGTATATTTCTGACGATTCACTGTGCATAAGTGGTATTTCTGCTTTAATTACCAGCTTTTTGTCGATTATGAGACCGTTTGCTCTCATAAGGTTGTATACATCGCGTAGTTGATTGTTATCTTGCTGTCCAGGTATTTGAAGTTTTGATGGAAGTTTTTCTTTAATCAGTACCAAATCTTTGTTCAACTGTGTTGGAGTTATAAGAATTGGTGTAATTCGTCCATGGTTCAAGTCTATCAATAACTCAATTACAGACTTTTGAATAGTCGTTCATTCGTTCAATAAAATGGTGACTTGGGTTACTAACATTTGGGACTGGATGGCCATTTTATCTCTGTTAATGTTTTTTATTAATTCTGACTGAAATCAGTTGATTTGACTAGCTATTTTTGTAAGTTGCATATTGACCTCATTTACATTTTTATACTCAGTTGAGCAGAGCTCACAGAGTATATTAAGTTTGATTGGATAACGGTTGGTTGTACATATATAAAGGAATCGAGATAGATATAGACTTCCATATATCAAAATAATCAGGATCGAAAAAAAATTTGATTGAGCCATGTCCGTCCGTCCGTCCGTTAACACGATAACTTGAGTAAATTTTGAGGTATCTTGATGAAATTTGGTATGTAGGTTCCTGAGCACTCATCTCAGATCGCTATTTAAAATGAACGATATCGGACTATAACCACGCCCACTTTTTCGATATCGAAAATTTCGAAAAACCGAAAAATTGCGATAATTCATTACAAAATACAGATAAAGCGACGAAACTTGGTAGATGAGTTGAACTTATGACGCAGAATAGAAAATTTGTAAAATGTTGGACAACGGGCGTGGCACCGCCCACTTATAAAAGAAGGTAATTTAAAAGTGTTGCAAGCTGTAATTTGTCAGTCGTTGAAGATATCATGATGAAATTTGGCAGGAACGTTACTCCTGTTACCATATGTACGCTTAATAAAAATTAGCAAAATCGGAGAAGGACCACGCCCACTTTAAAAAAAAAAATTTTTTTAAAGTAAAATTTTAACAAAAAATTTAATATCTTTACAGTATATAAGTAAATTATGTCAACATTTAACTCCAGTAATGATATAGTGCCACAAAATACAAAAATAAAAGAAAATTTCAAAATGATCGTGGCTCCGCCCTTTTTCATTTAATTTGTCTAGGATACTTTTAACGCCATAAGTTGAAATTTGGTAGGGGCACAGATTTTATGACGTTTACTCTTTTCTGTGAAAATGGGCGAAATCGGTTGATGCCACGCCCAGTTTTTATACACAATCGTCCGTCTGTCCTTCCGCATGGCCGTTAACACGATAACTTGAGCAAAAATCGACATATCTTTAATGAACTTAGTTCACGTGCTTACTTGAACTCACTTTATATTGGTATGAAAAATGAACGAAATCCGACTATGACCACGCCCACTTTTTCGATATCGAAAATTACGAAATCCATTCTCAAAACCTATACCACAAGAATGCAGTTGCCGCAGGCAAGGACTATTTGAAAAATTACCACAATCAACAATTCCACCTGCACAATGTGATTAATGAAGATTACCTATTACAACGTCAAGAAAACAGAACATTTTTGAAGTCTATTGAAAGAGCAGTTATTTTTCTCGGATGGCAAAACATGGCATTTCGTGGGCATAGGGATAACGGGAGTATTATAGAAGAATCAGTCCCTGGACGGAACGAAGGAAATTTTCGGACACGGCTCAGGTACCAGATTGAATCAGGAGATGCAATACTAGAAAACCGCTTAACTCTTTCAGCGGCAAAGATTTAAGAAAAATTCTACCCCCTTGTGTAGCAGAGAATTTTTTTTTTTGAATTAAATGTTTTGTTTTAATAAAAAATGATCAAAACTTAAAATGAATTCACAAAAAATTCTTAGATGATTTATATTTTTGTTAAAAAAAATATTTTATAGTAGTTCAATTTATACACCATGGCCACTTGAACTACTTTTATGATAATCTTGGAAGCATCTTTTATTCTTTGATAAACACAACGGTACATTGCATGTCCCGCAAATCCAATCTGTTCTTATTTGTTTTTTCATTGTGTTGCACAATGCATATCTTCTGCGTGTACTGCGTTGTGGTTGATGGGCAGCTTGGGCTGTTCTTATACTTTCAGAAACGAATGGTTTGAATTTTTTTATTGAGGCTACTGGTATTTGTGTAGATATGCTCTGCCGTTTCATGTTTCGGTGTACAATTGTTTCTGCCAACAGCCCTTCAATTATTTGAAGCCGGTAGATTTTGTGTTCGACTGATGACTCCAATGCCAATTGATACAAAATATATGAATTTACCACACAAACATCTAAGAAATAAAAAAAATGCGATGCCACCATTTTCGACTTTTCCGGTCACATTTGTATGATGATAGTCTTTGATCAAACTTGTCAACAAAATTCATATTTCTGTTGTAGTCTTCGACTATTTGAGGAGCTGAAATATTAGACAATGCTCCATCTTTATTCCTTCTTTGCAAGAAAACTGTTTGTTCTGCATTATGATAATTTGATAATAAATGAACACACCTTTTGTCCTTCCATTTGATGGCGCATAGGTCTTTGTTACTGTACCAGTCATATTCTCCGCGTTTGAGTTTCTTGTCGCTTTTGAACTTTGGCAAAAACTTACGACTTATATTGACAGTACCAGAAGCATAGATTTGATTTTTTTTCAAGGTCTGCATCAAGGGTACACTGCTGAAAAATTATCAAAGAAGCAAATATGATTTTTTCCCACAAGTTCAGCACTAAGTTTTTTAACAATTTTCTCTCCAAGATTTGTGGTTATTACTCCATCATCTGTTTTACCAGTATATATATCAAATTTCCAACAGTACCCATTTTTATCTGCTAAAATCCATACTTTATAGCCCCTTTTGATAGGTTTTTTTGGCATATATTGCTTCAGAGTACTTCGCCCTTTGAATTTGATCACTGATTCATCGACAGCAATTTCCATTGATGGATTCAAACATTTTTTAAAATTTTCAGCTAAGGCAGTCAAAAGGAGACGAATTCTATAAAGTTTATCAAACGATAAGTCTCCTCTTTTTGGCATTACTGAATTATCGTTGATATGAAAATTTGATAGTAAAAACCCGAACCGCTTCAAACTCATAATTCGAGGAATAAAAGTATCTTGTAAAATTGGGTTACTTGACCAGTAATCCTTATAGGATGGATATTTTTTGATTCCCATTAGTAAATTTATTGCCAGAAATGCACGTATTTCTTTAGCATCAGTAGCAATGTAATTTCTACCACTTGATATACGTTGTTGCTCGCAGTAAAGATTTGTTTGGAATACCAAGTGATCTACAATGTCTTCTGTCAATAAAAGATTAAAAAAATTCAAAGGTGTTTTGTCTGCAACTGACCGAACATGGTCAGTCAAACCTGTGTCACTAGTAAACTGTGAAGCTGGAGAAGTTATTGTAACTTTATCCCACTTAGGTGACCCTACGATCGCATTTTCATAATTATTATCTCTATTCAAATATAATAATGTGGAAAGTGGCATGTCGTCATCAGCATCAAATTCATCATATACGATATTAGGTGAATATGGACAATCTTCAATTTCGCTTCCATTTGATTCAGAATCGCTGGGAATTTCTGCACATTCAACATTGAGATCATTCATTTCTTCCAGAAGTTGACATATTTCTGCATCGTTTAGGTGTTTATGTGGCTCATTCATATTTCTTTTACAAATAATAAGCAAAATAATTTCCAATGAAAAAATACTTTACGTCGTGATGGTTCAATATAAGTGCCACAACAAAATACACTATGAGCAATAATTATGTTGTAATATTATTTCCAAAATATGAAAATACAAACCTTAGCAATATATCTGTCCAAAAAAAATCAATATTTTTAATTATTTTATAAAAAAATATTTTTTCTTAATTTTTTTCAATAACCATAAAATGTACATGACCATAAAATGTACATAAACTACGCAATTTGCACAAAACGACAATATTTCTGCGAACATTATTGCTTTATTGTCCCGTTATCAAGTGCGGTTCAATTTTTAAACCTTTGAGACTTAAGTGATAACGTAAAAAATATGTGGTACGAAAAATGTACCACCGTCGCGGAAAATATGTAAAATATATGGTACAAAAATTAAACCATTGCCGCCGAAAGAGTTAAAAATTTCTTCGTCGGTTGCGACATATACCAGTAAAGCAACCCAAGATAAACTAATCGATTGCTGCCGACTTGATATTCAAGAAAAAATTTTGCGACGTGTCAGTGAAGCTGAATTCTACTCTATTGAATTTGATGAAACCTCAGATTTATCAGGAAAAGCACAGGTAAATAATTCTCTCGTTTTTTCTAACATTTTCAGTAAATTCCCAATAAGAAAAGCAATTTTTCAAAACCTAAAACCTAAAAAAAAGAAGGAAATTTTTCGTAAGCGCTCTAATGCACACTCTTTGACGGTCATAGGTAGTAAAATGTTGAATTTATGCTTTCATTGCCTACTTTCAAATGCATAGTCAGCAGCGAAGAGGATGAAAACTCCACACATCACTGCAAAAGCGAAGCAAGTTTTCGTTCGTCCAAATTTTTGGCAAAGAAAAAAAGCAAGCGAAAATAACCAGTGACTGACCATATGCTTTGCTAATTTTTAAAATATTTCTTTTCCACACAGATAAGTCTCATAATACGCTATATCGACGTTTCTTCCGGAAGACTTTGCATCAGAGAAGACTTCATAGATTTTGTTGATGGTTTTGGAGAACTTTCCAAAGAAGTAAATAGACGTGGTGGAGATCTCAACGAAGACTGTGCAAATTTTGAAGATGTTGGTGAAGAAAGTGAAAATACAGAAGACGACGTAGAATTATCACTGAACGGGCTAGCCCTAGTGAAAATTGTTTTGAAGACAAAACAACAAAAATGAAATATCCAAAGAAAACAAATATTCAAATGTTCAATACTGAAAGTATTTGAAAAATAAAATTTTGTATGGAAAATCTTCAAGTCCAAGGTGTGCAAATGAAAATATCTAGCATGTAAACTGCGGGCCGTTTTTTTTCTCAACGGAATATCATAGAGAGTAAAATTTTGCGTCTGTACAAAAATGTGCTCCAGAACAATTTTTTTTGCACGGTTTTTACAACAATTTTAAAAATATAAATTTATTTCACAGAAGTAAGAATGTGCTTTTAAATAGTTTTTAATTACAAGCAAATTGGTGTTGGAATTGTCAAAATCGGTGGAGCCTATCGGCTGCTATTCAACTTTAAAAGAAAAAGGACAAAGAAAATTCAAATGGCGATAATTAAGGATACAGTTTTTTTTGGATAAATCTAAGACGAACATTTGTTTGTATTATCGATAGCTATCAAATAATACCTTTGTTTTTCAAAAATAAATTATGACGTTTTTTGGTGATCACTTTCAGAAATTTTCACTCTATGTCTTTAAATATAACATTTATTTACATTGTGATTATTACATTGTTTTATTAAAATTATATAAGCATGAAATGTACACACCCAGTGATGATAAAAGTATCAAATAAAAAATACAAAAAGTATTTAAAAACAGAATAAATAGATACTTTCGAAAATACTTTGAAATTGAACCTTACATTATGGTATTATTAAGCGCTGTATGCAGATCAAACGAAAAATTTTGCATTTTCTTGAGGATGAAAATAGCAGAAGGTACAAAATTTTGGCATTTCACTATAAATGGCAACTTATGCATGAATACCGCTTTTATAAAAATAAAACAAAATTTATGAAAATTTTTGATACCAGCTCACGATCCGCCACTGAGTGGGACAGAATAATGGATCAACCGCCCATAAACAGTGACAATGCTGAAAGCGTTAGGCTCGATACTACAAATGAGTGCCTTAACGCAATACAGTCATTAGGAATGAAAATTGAAGACGCCGATCCATTTATTGCTCGAGTCATAGTTCGGAAATTGGACAAAGATGGACTCAAATTATATGAGCAAATGGTTAAAAAGACCAGAGAAGTGCAGAAGGTATCTGATATTAGAGACTTTTTGGATCAACACTTCCAAACATTGAAAGCTGTAGCCGAAAAGGAGCAAGGTTACAAAAAACGAAAACTGCAAGTATTTAAGGCAAATCACACGTCGATCAACGCTAGGCAACCAGTTAAATAGTGTACTTACTGCAAACTAACATAACATACTATAACCGATTGTAGAAGCTTTAAGAGCATATCAACGGATGAACGACATAAATATGTCAAGGATAATAAAATATGCCACAAATGCCTAAGCCATAAATGGGGAGAAACTTGTAGCAGCAATTCCAAATGCAAAAAATGCAACTCTAGTCATCATGAACTTCTGCATTGCGATGTTACAAATACAAGAGCAACCATGTCCACAAAATCAGGATTAACAGCAGTAATTCTGGCCACAGCTCAAGTGAGAGCAAAATGCGCAAACGGGGAATACGTGTTATTAAGGGCGCTTATTGATCAAGGGTCACAAATAACATCAATATCAGAAGAAGCCGCACAGACATTAGCGGTTCCAAAAACAAAAATCAAGACGAAACTTCATGGACTAGGCGATGTTGTGGTGGGTGAATCACAATACAAGGTTCAAGTAGAAATTAAACCACGATTCCTCAGTCAAATTCTGAAATTGTCGATGCCATAGTTCTACCAACTCTTACCACTGCTCAAACCGACCAATCATTCAAGTGTGATTTCAACAAATGGAAAAACTACACCCTTGCTGACTCACAATTTAACAAAGCTGATAGAATTGACATGGTGATTGGTGGTGATATTTTTGGCAGAATAATAGAAAAAGGTATAAAAAAGCAGAATGGAGTTCTTGCACAAGCTACGAAGTTTGGCTGGATTTTGTGTGGAATAATTAAGCAAACGAAACCAGGCAAAGTCACATCGGCAGTAACCAACCTTGAGAGATTTTGGGAGCTAGAGGAAGAACAAGATGAAGAAGCTAGAGTGGAAGACGAAATATGTTTAAAAAAATTCGAGGAAACCACCAAACAAGATGCAAGATGTTACCGGCGGCCAAGAAAAAACAAATGGTACGATGAAGAATGCCGCGTTGCAACCGAAAGAAAATACGCTGCCTACAGGGCTACGTTAAAAGCGAGCGCGACAAGAGGAGTGTGTGAACGCTATCGTGAGTTGAAAAGGGAAGCGGGACGCCTTTTCAGGAAGAAAAAAGCAGAAGCAGAAAGGCGTGAGTGCGAGGAGCTTGAGCTGCTAGCCACCAGGAATAACGCCCGAAAATTCCACCAAAAATATGGCGACAGAAGGAAGGTTTTAAGACAGGGGCAAACTCCTATAGGAATGAAAACGGCGACCTTGTAACTGATGCCCAGAGAGTGCTTAGATTATGGAGGGAATACTTCTCTGCTCTCCTAAATGGAGGCAGCAATTCACCGCGCAGAGATGAAGAACCCGATCCCGCAATCGATGATGATGGAATCTATGTCCCCCCGGCCGATTATGACGAAGTTAGAATAGCAATAACCAGATTGGAAAACAACAAGGCCGTGGGCGCTGATGGATTGCCTGCGGAGCTATTCAAGTTCGGCGGCGAGGAGTTGGTAAGGCGCATGCAATAGCTTCTTAGCAAAATATGGGCGGACGAAAGCATGCCCGACGGTTGCAATCTAAGTGTTCTTTGCACAGACCACAAGAAGGGGGATACTGCAAAATGCACCAACTATCGTGGGATCAGACTTCTTAATATCGCATATAAGGTCCTTTAAAGTGTATTGTGCGAAAGATTGAAGCCCACCGTGGACGGGCTGATTGGACCTTATCAGTGCGGCTTCAGACCTGGTAAATCTACCATCGACCAGATTTTCACAATGCGCCAAATCTTGGAAAAAACCCGTGAAAAGAGAATCGACACACATCACCTCTTCTTCGACTTTAAAGCCGCCCTCGACAGCACGAAAAGGAGCTGCCTATATGCCGCTATGTCTGAATTTGGTTTCCCCGCAAAACTTATACGGCTGTGCAAAATGACGTTCAGCAACGCCATCAGCTCAGTCAGAATTGGGAAGAACCTCTCCGAGCCGTTCGAAACTAAACGAGGTTTCAGACAGGGTGACCCCCTATCGTGCGATTTCTTTAATTTGATGCTGGAGAAAATTATACTATCTGCAGAACTTAACCGCACTGGAACAATAAACTATAAAAGCGTGCAATTACTGACATATGCTGATGACATTGATATCATCGGCCTAAACACCCGCGCTGTTAGTTCTGCTTACTCCAAACTGGAAAAAGAAGCGGTAAAGATGAGTTTGATGGTGAATGAAGACAAAACGAAGTACCTGCTTTCATCGAGCAAAGAGCCAGCGCATATGCGCCTTGGCAACCATGCTACTGTTGGCAGCCATAATTTCGAAATAGTAAAAGACTTCGTTTATTTGGGAACCAGCATCAACACTAGCAACAACATCAGCACTGAAATCCAGCGAAGAATCAATCTTGCCAATAAATGCTACTTTGGACTAGGTAGGCAATTGAAAAGTAAAGTCCTCTCTCGGCGAACGAAAATCATACTCTACAAGTCACTTATCGTACCCGTCCTGCTATATGGGGCAGAAGCATGGACCATGACAACAGCAGATGAAGCGGCTTTGGGAGTGTTCGAGATAAAATTTCTTCGAAAGATTTATGGACCTCTACGCGTTGGCGATGGCGAGTAACGAAGAAGATTTAATGATGAGCTGTACGAGCTATACGCAGACATCAACATAGCCCAGCGAATTAAAACGCAGCGGCTGCGCTGGCTAGGCCATGTTATGCGAATGAAAGATGATGCTCCGGCCAAGAAAGTGTTTCTATCGGAACCCGCCTATGGAAGCAGAGGTAGAGGGCAGCCCCCACTCCGTTGGAAGGACCAGGTGGAAAACGATTTAAACTCCCTTGGTGTGACCAATTGGCGCCGGTTGGCGGAGCGAAGGAGCGACTGGCGTGCCTTGTTGGACGGCCATAACCATTTAGACGGTTAAGCGCCAATTAAGTAAGTAAGTAAGTTAAGATAAATTTGTAAATAATCTGTAAGGAGGTTCTAATTGTCCTAGACTATAATATGAATAAATAAATAAATAAAAAAAAAATCGGATAATGGTTTTGCTAGAAGTGCATAGTTACTAAAAAATCGCCTAAAGAAAGATGTTAACCCTAAAAACGTTCAATCTCTTTCTGTCCTTAAGAAGTGGATAATTTTTATAGCCCTCGTCCTTTCTTTCGAAGGCTTGGTTGTACCATCCTGTATAATATATCCAAGAAAGTTAATTTTGCGCTGTAAAAAACTACACTTTTTCATTTGAAACGTATGCCATGTCTCCGCCCCAATTCCAAAACTCGTTTTAGCTTTTCTTTTCCCTCGTTTTCATCTTTAGAAGATATAACCAAATCGTAAATCGAAACTGTTCCGTCCCTAATAAGATCTCTAAAAACTAACGATATAAATCTACAAAATGCAGCCGGTGAATTTTTAATTCCGAAAGGTGCAAATAAAAATTCGTACTGTCCGCTATTAGTCACAAAAGACGTATATTTTCTAGAACCAGGCTCCATTGCTACATGGAAAACCCCGTCCTTTAAATCCAAGGTCGAAAAAACATTTGCTCCTTGTAGTCTATCAATAACGTCGTCCATAAATGTCATCGAAAAATTATCTTTGACGATTTTCTTATTTAACTTACGAAAATCACAACATAATCTCTTACTTCCATCTTTTTTATTTACTAATACGGTGACGCGTAACTAGATGCACTCGGCTGGATTATGCCTTCATGTAACCAATCTGAAACCTATTCATCTACTGTACTCTGGCTGTCATATGACATTCTTTGCGGTCTTTGAAAAACCGTAATGTCATCGGTTACAACAATTTTCAACTCCACTGGAATTTTTACATCTTTGACTGGATTATATTCATCAACTAAATCTTTGATTTTAGATTTATTTGATGTATTTAAATGAGTGAGATCTAAATCAGCACTAGCTTTTCCCTCAATGGGATACTCTTCACAAAGACAATTAAATTCATTTAATAAATCGTGGCAAAGTATTTCATCATAGTCATTTGAACAATCTGCTATATCCTGCTTTTCTTTTATTTTTTTTTATTGCAACTTTCGCCTTTCACTAAGTTACTCCTTTTCTTAAAAAACTTGACTTCTTTCTGACTAACTTCGATGTCAACAAACTCTATTATGATTTCGTAATTAGTCGCTTTCACTATTACATAAACCACGTAAAACACGTTTTTCATATTGCAAGTTTTCACTCAATTTTTTTTAGCCTATCTTCTCTGAGTATACACAAGCTAGACCCTGTATCTACCAATGCACTACATTCAAAATTACCCATTCGTATTTATTTTAACTTAAGACCACAACTTTCGTCTATAATATTTCCACGTTCTTGCTTAGTTTTTCTCTCTTTTTTACATTCAAATTACCGATGCCCTATTTCATCACATCGAAAACACTTATACTGTTGGCTTTTACAATCTTCATCCAAATGGGTAGAATCCCGACACTTAAAACAATTTTTCTCTTTTTTACCACCTCGATCTATTTCTTCTTGCTTAACCGGCACTTGTTTTTTTTTTTAAAGAATTTGTAAAGTCCGGTTTGTTACACATTTTTCATATATTTTTATTTGATTTTTAAGTTCACTGATTGTCTTTGCCTGGTATAACGAAAACTTGTTCATCTTCGAGTCCGGAATAGCCTCTACGAAATAGTCAATAATACTTTCTTCATCCAAATGGATGGGCTTGGAAATTTCCAATGTCTCGTTATATCTTTTTTTTTCTATTTCGCAATTTCTTATGTATATCGGATGAACAACTTTTTGTCCTAAATTCAACAATCAATTCTTCTTTCAATAATACCCAATCAGTCAAACCAGTAGTACCTCTAATATAAAGTTTTCCGGCACTCTTTAATAATTGTTTGCCATAAATAAATTTTTGTATATTATTCCACCCAACCGCGGAAGCATTTTCTTCAAACTCTTCTACCCAATGCATAACATCTACCGAATCTGTGCCATTAAAATGCGATAAATTCTCTTCAATGTCAAGTTGCCCGCCGACAGCAACGTCTTCATAAACTGAGGCATTAGACACTTGATCATCATCTAAATGATTAAGACCGAAATGTGGGATAAATCTGTCTTGTAACGTTTTTTTTTATATCTGACGTGTCTAAATCAAGCTCCCTAAGTGTCCGTCTTAATGTGTCACAACTCATAGCTAATACAGTAGGTAAATCCATCCTAATCGTATAAATATGTAAAATTGTAGATTGAAAGTTAAATTCAATTACACGCTACACAATAATGAAATGTAAATATTCGTATATGAAAAAAAAAATTTGAATTTTCAAAAAACACAACATTTTAAAATTATTTCTTTTTAACAACAAAATATTGACATCAATAATAAAAAAAATCATTTAATTTATTATTTTCTTTTTCAACGTTATACTTAGCTTTCTTCACTTATCCTTTGTCTCCGTACTACTTTTCTGATTTCGCTTGAAGGCAAAATTTGTATGCTGTGTACTTCTCTCTCGTAAAATTTATTTTCGTCTTTCTTCTTTTTATACATGGGGTATTCCATCCCATTTCGACCAATTTTGAGCTCGACCCATTTAGAATTGGCTGAAAGTTTTTCTTCTTTTTCTAGCTTACGAAAGACGTTTTTCAAAATTTTTTAAAATTTTTTCATCCAACTCAAAAAAAGTTATGAATTTAAAAAAAAAACACCGTTTTTGTTTTCAAAATGCTATAACTTTTTCAAAAATTGACCGTTTGGGATCTTTTTTTTTTAATTTGTTTTAAATGTACTTTTCGGAAAAAATTCAAAAAATGTTTAAAGTTTTTTTTAATTTTTCAGTTTTTCGAGATTTTTCGAATTTCGCCATTTTTTTTATCATAAAAAACTTCAATCAATCCTGCAATCATCCCCACTAATCCCGGAGTGGGCCGATTTTTTTTTATGTTTTTTTTATTTAATTGAAAAAAAAATTTTTTCAAAAATACAATTTTTTTATCAATTTTATTTATATAACAAAAAAATGTAAGAAAATGATTTTTAAGTATTCTCTTCTTTGTATATTATGGTAATCTAATAAGTAATCCTTAGTCCCATAGGTGGACGCCGTTTCGAGATATCGCCATAAAGGTGGACCAGGGGTGGCCCTAGAATTTGTTTGTACAATATGGGCATCAAACGAAAGGTGTTAATGAGTATTTTAAAAGGGAGTGGGCCTTAGATCTATAGGTGGACGCCGTTTCGAAATATCGCCATAAAGGTGGACCAGGGGTGACTCCAGAATGTGTTTGTACGGTATGGGTATCAAATTAAAGGTATTAATGAGGGTTTTAAAAGGGAGTGGTGGTTGTTTTATAAGTAGTGGTCGCATTTTCGAAATATCGCCATAAAGGTGGACCAGGGGTGACTCTAGAATTTGTTTGTACAATATGGGTATCAAAAGAAAGGTGTTAATGAGTATTTTAAAAGGGAGTAATCCTTAGTTCCATAGGTGGACGCCGTTTCGAGATATCGCCATAAAGGTGGGCCAGGGGTGAATCTAGAAATCGTTTGTGCAATATAGGTATCAAACGAAATGAGTTAATGAGTATTTTAAAAGGGAGTGGGCCTTAGTTCTATAGGTGGACGCCTTTTCGAGGTATCGCAATAAAGGTGGACCAGGGGTGACTCTAGACTATGTTAGTGCGATATGGGTATCAAATGAAAGGTGTTAATGAGTATTTTTAAAAGGGAGTGGGCCTTCGTTCTATAGGTGTCCGCCTTTTCGAGATATCGCCATAAAGGTGGACCAGGGGTGACTTTTGAATATGTTTGTACGATATGGATATCAAATGAAAGGTGTTAATGAGTATTTTAAAAGGGAGTGGGCCTTAGTTCTATAGGTAGACACCGTTTCGAAATATCGCCATAAAGGTGGACCAGGGGTGACTCTCGAATGAGTTTGTGCGATATGGGTATCAAATTAAAGGTACTAATGAGGGTTTTAAAAGGGAGTGGTGGTTGTTGTATAGGTGGTCGCATTTTCGAAATATCGCCATAAAGGTGGACCAGGGGTGACTCTAGAATTTGTTTGTACAATATGGGTATCAAAAGAAAGGTGTTAATGAGTATATTAAAAGGGAGTAATCCTTAGTGCCATAGGTGGACGCCGTTTCGAGATATCGCCATAAAGGTGGGCCAGGGGTGACTCTAGAATTCGTTTGTGCAATACGGGTATCAAACGAAAGGAGTTAATGAGTACTTTAAAAGGGAGTGGGCCTTAGTTCTATAGGTGGACGCCTTTTCGAGGTATCGCAATAAAGGTGGACCAGGGGTGACTCTAGACTTTGTTAGTACGATATGGGTATCAAATGAAAGGTGTTAATGAGTATTTTTAAAAGGGAGTGAGCCTTCGTACTATAGGTGTTCGCCTTTTCGAGATATCGCCATAAAGGTGGACCAGGGGTGACTTTAGAATATGTTTGTACGATATGGGTATCAAATGAAAGGTATTAATGAGTATTTTAAAAGGTAGTGGGCCTTAGTTCCATAGGTGGACGCCGTTTCGAGATATCGCCATAAAGGTGGACCAGGGGTGACTCTAGAATGAGTTTGTACGATATGGGTATCAAATAAAGGTATTAATGAGAGGTTTAAAAGGGAGTGGTGGTAGTTGTATATGTGAAGGCGTTTTCCAGATATCGACCAAAATGTGGACCAGGGTGACCCAGAACATCATCTGTTGGATACCTCTAATATATTTATATATGTAATACCTGCCAAGATTTTAAGGGTTTTTTATTTCGCCCTGCAGAACTTTTTCATTTTCTTCTACTTAATATGGTAGGTGTCACAACCATTTTATAAAGTTTTTTCTAAAGTTATATTTCACTTCAAAAAAACAATCCAATTACCTTACCATGTTTCATCCCTTTTTTCGTATTTGGTATAGAATTATGGCATTTTTTTCATTTTTCGTAATTTTCGATATCGAAAAAGTGGGCGCGGTCATAGTCGGATTTCGTTCATTTTTCATACCAAGATAAAGTGAGTTCAAGTAAGCACGTGAACTAAGTTCATTAAAGGTATGTCAATTTTTGCTCAAGTTATCGTGTTAACGGCCATGCGGAAGGACAGACGGACGATTGTGTATAAAACCTGGGCGTGGCATCAACCCATTTCGTCCATTTTTACAGAAAAGAGTTAACGTCATAAAATCTATGCCCCTACCAAATTTCAAAAGGATTGGTTAATTTTTGTTCGACTTATGGCGTTAAAAGTATCCTAGACAAATTAAATGAAAAAGGGCGGAGCCACGCCCATTTTGAAATTTTCTTTTATTTTTGTATTTTGTTGCACTATATCATTACTGGAGTTGAATGTTGACATAATTTACTTATATACTGTAAAGATATTAAATTTTTTGTTAAAATTTTACTTAAAAAAAAAATTTTTTTTAAAGTGGGCGTGGTCCTTCTCCGATTTTGCTAATTTTTATTAAGCGTACATATATTAATAGGAGTAACGTTCCTGCCAAATTTCATCATGATATCTTCAACGACTGCCAAATTACGGCTTGCAAAACTTTTAAACTACCTTCTTTTAAAAGTGGGCGGTGCCACGCCCATTGTCCAAAATTTTACTAATTTTCTATTCTGCGTCATAAGTCCAACTCATCTACCAAGTTTCGTCGCTTTATCTGTCTTTTGTAATGAATTATCACAATTTTTCGGTTTTTCGAAATTTTCGATATCGAAAAAGTGGGCGTGGTTATAGTCCGATATCTTTCATTTTAAATACCGATCTGAGATGAGTGCTCAGGAAACTACATACCAAATTTCATCAAGATACCTCAAAATTTACTCAAGTTATCGTGTTAACGGACGGACGGACATGGCTCAATCAAATTTTTTTTCGATCCTGATTATTTTGATATATGGAAGTCTATATCTATCTCGATTCCTTTATATATGTACAACCAACCGTTATCCAATCAAACTTAATATACTCTGTGAGCTCTGCTCAACTGAGTACAAAAATGTAAATGAGGTCAATATGCAACTTACAAAAATAGCCAGTCAAATCAACTGATTTCAGTCAGAATTAATAAAAAACATTAACAGAGATAAAATGGCCAACCATGACAACTACGCGATGTATACAACCTTATGAGAGCAAACGGTCTCATAATCGACAACAAGCTGGTAATTAAAGCAGAAATACCACTTATGCACAGTGAATCGTCAGAAATATACAAACTGATAGCGATCCCATTTAAGTACAAAGAAAAAACCATAAAGATAAAACAAAAAAATAATTTCTTGGTTTACAATTGCGGGCTGCACTTATATTTTTTGATTTCTCAAGCAGAACTGAATAAATGTACCAGAGATTCAAACAGCCATCTCATATGCAGAGGAAAAATACCGTGTAAATCTGCTTTGGATCAAACCTGCGAACTGTCACCACTTTTAAAAGGCAGCCAAGCAGATTGTCAGTATGAGGAAACAAAGAAAACTCCATTTTGGACAGAACAATACCAAGACAATAAGTGGATTTACAAAGTATTTAAAAAATCCACTTTACATTTAGACTGTGGTAACAGCAAAACCGAAATAATGAAAATTCCAGCCCAAGGAATTCTTTCCATCAAATCCGGTTGCACTGCCGGGCACAAAGGCATCACCATATCAGGTCTACAAATATTCAAAATGCAGAGCATAATCAATACAGAACAGGCATTCACAATTATTTCATCAAAAAAGTTACATTTCACAATAATACAAGCAACTTTACTCACTCTTTACGTATAAAAAGACACAATTTTAATTAATAAACAACAAAGTTAAAAGTTTTTTGCAACAAGATAGTCCGAATTTAAAATAATACACTTTATGCGTAAAAAAAAATGTTCACTTGTTCTTAAGCACATTCACACAACTAAAAATAGTACTCTTTATGCGGCAGTTACCCTCGAACGTACGTACCAAAAACGTGTCAGCTGACACGACCTATCTTATGAGTGTGCAATGTAAACGAAAACTCACCGACGTGCAACGCCCGTATGTACGTAGCCCGGAACGCAGAAATCAAAACAATTTTGATTTTTTCCGTAAGAACGTGTCAGCTGATCGCTCTCCCACTAGACAGAGTTGCCTAGTAAACTTTTGTGCGCTAATTTTTGACCGTTTGCAGTTTTATGCAAAAACACCTAATTAAAATTTGAAAAATTGTGAAAATAATTCCAAATAATTATGTAAAAGTACAGATTATAAATATGTGATATATTTATATTTATTTAATATTAATTCCAGCATTTTACAACATCAAAAATTAAATTGGAAAAAGTTGATGTTTCCATAAGCATGCATTCAAACAAGTCAATGGCAACATTGTGTCAAATATAAGCAAACAAACAAGCGCCGGCATTTTAAAATTATTTTTTATATTAGTTCTTTTTGCGCAAGTTATATTTAATTCCATTGACCGAAATGAATGATGAAATGCTAATTTCATTGGTGGAGGTGCATCCATATTACAAATTAGTTGGAAGGAAGGCCACGATATGGGAGCACATTGGCCAGCAGATGAATGCAAGTGGTGAGTACAAGTTGTTTTAGTTAATTCAGTGATATAATGGGTAATACTCGAGGACATGGGTGGACTGCCCATACACGTCCGATAAAAAAAACGCGTTTTCAACAAAATTATGAAAAACGCAGCAGCCACATGAAAACTTGCAACTGTTTTTGCAAATGCCCCTTAACCCAAATTTTCCGCTTTTGGATTTTTGGTACAGAATTAAAAACACGTCCTTTGATATCACTCCCGACGTTTTTGGACATGGTTTAGCAGTCGACCATTGCTCTAGAATATTACCATAAAATGATTTTTAAATTAATTATTTTAAATTTCTTTTCAGGTGATGCCTGCATGCGTAGGTGGACATACCTCCGTGACAGGTATGGCCGGGAATTACGGAAATCTACAGCAGCATCGGGCAGTGGTGCGCAGTACCACCGACAATGGTATCTGCTGGATTCGTTGAGTTTTTTTAAAAAATCACGTTGTTCCCCGACCGTAAGTAGAACACAAGTTGTATATAAAGATATTTATGTTGTCTTATGTACAAACATATATTTATTGTAGGGTACGGACTTCGCGAAACGTGTGTCTGGAACCACGAATTTCCACGCAGTCATCTTCCGTTTCCCAGCCTCTCATGTCCCCACCAATTCCAGTACCTGTACCATCTAGCTCTCCTACGGTAGTCGACTTGACACATTCACCATCATCGCCGCAAATTTTTGAGACAGCGCCATATACCTGGGCCACCGGAGATATGCCCATTATTTCCCCATCGCAGCAGTTTAGCCCTCAGTGTATAGATTTGTCTATGTCTTCGTCGTCTTCATCGTAACAAGGCGGACAAGATTCAACGCCATCTCAGGCAATTCCACAAAATCGGAAGTCGACTGCGAGAAAGCGCGGAAATAATGCTGATGTCGCAAACAGTATGTGTGAGGCTACTGAATTATTTAAAAAAAAGTGCCTCCAAGTGGAAGAAACAGGCAACTCAGCTATGAATTCGTTTGGAAAATTTATAGCATCTATGGTTTCGCAAATGACACCTGCGAAACAGTCCCGGGCAATGCAAAAGATTATGGAGGTGGCATTCCAGGTTAAGCAGGAACTGTAATAGCCGTTTTGTATATACCTTTTCCCATGATGAATGAATGAGTGAACGAATAAATTAAGATTTTTTTTTTACTTTTTTTTTTAATTTATATATATACTGAATTTTCGCTTCCTTTTATATGTCTGAATTTATTATTTATAAGTGATTATTATACATGAATTTATTTTTTCATTTTATAACTCTGAATTTATTATTGATAAGTGAAGTTTTTACATGAATTTTTGTTGCGTTTTATAAAACTGAATGTATTGATAAGAAATTGTTATACATGAATTTTTGACTCGTTTTATAAGTCAATAATTTTTTATTTTTTTTTTTAATAAAATAAATGAATATTACAAACGAGTTTTTGTTCCATTTTATAAGTCTAGTTTTTTCTTCAGATTATAACTTGAAAGATAACTTTTAAACGAAAAGCAAAAGGTTGAGATTTTGCTCACACGAATATTGCTTCAAACTTACAGCTATAAACGCGAAAATGGCAGAGGCAACTATTAAATTTATTGCTTTTCTCTTATTAATTTTCCCTGACTTTACAAAACCCTTAAATGAATTATATAACTTAAATGAATTATATAACATAAAATATATGAATTCCAGAAACATTTTCACGATCCGGGGCCTGGTTAGACATTCAAGGACCAATACACTTATACATATGGACCACTTGTGGCTAGGTCGATGGCATCTTGGAATGGTACAGCTCCCTCATTTACGAAATACTCTGCAAGCCGATCACGGAGGCTAAATGCATTAGCAGGACCTCTACGTACTGCAGATCGGAGTGGTGGTAAAGAGCGCTGACTTTCTATTTCGCGACGCCATTCTCCTTCCAGCATTAAATTGCCATCAAATCGGTCAACATAATTTTCTGGGCAATACCAGCGGCTTTGATCATTCAGCAATAGACACGCACATAAACACAAATTCAGCGCGTCACCAATCACCATCACCGCTAGAGAGGTTGAGGACGCCATTGCTCGCGCTAAACCATCCAAAGCAGTGGGCCCAGACGGCATAGCCATGCCGATGCTTAAAAACCTAGGGAAAGAGGGTTTCAAATATTTAGCGCATGTCTTCAACCTGTCTCTTTCCACCTTTGTCATACCCGAGAAATGGAAAATGGCCAAGGTGGTCCCGCTACTAAAGCCTGGGAAACCAGCAAACGTAGGTGAGTCATATCGTCCGATATCTCTCCTATCGCCAGTGGCAAAGACGCTTGAAGCCGTTTTGCTCCCTTATTTTCAAGCACATTTGCAGCTAGCCCCTCATCAGCATGGCTTCAGAAAACTCCATAGCACTACCTCCGCGCTAAATGTCATTGGCACCCAAATAAATTGCGGTTTGAATCAATACCCCCACCATAGAACAGTACTCGTAGCGCTAGACCTATCAAAAGCCTTTGATACGGTCAACCATGGCTCGTTACTGCAAGACCTGGAAGGGTCTACCCTTCCCCCTTGTCTTAAAAGGTGGACCGCAAATTATCTGGGTGGTCGGCAGGCATAGGTGCAATTCAGAAACGAAACATCAAAACCAAGGAGAATTAAACAAGGGGTGCCACAGGGAGGTATCCTATCCCCACTTTTGTCTAATTTCTACATATCTAAGCTACCTTCACCACCGGAAGGAGTCACAATCGTTTCCTACGCCGATGACTGCACAATAATGGCCACAGGCCCAGGCCCAGAGATCGATGAGCTATGCATAAAATAAACGGCTATCTCCCTGATCTCTCCAGTTTTTTCGTCTCGCGAAACCTGGCATTGTCACCGACTAAATCTTCCGCGACCTTATTTACAACATGGACGCCCCAAATGTCGACCATATTGAACATCCACGTCGATGGCGCTACGCTACCGACTGTCCTACACCCCAAAATCTTGGGTGTGACGTTTGATCAGGATCTACATTTTGGTGCGCACGCAACCGCAATTGTTCCGAGAATTCAGAGCCGTAATAAAATCCTCAAATCCCTTGCTGGCAGTACCTGGGGAAAAGATAAAGAAACGCTCATGACCACATACAAAGCAATTAGCCAGCCGATTACGTGCTACGCGTCACCCATATGGTCGCCAAGCCTAAAAACTACCCACTGGAAGAAACTACAGGCCTGCCAAAGTACTGCTCTCAGAATCGCCACGGGCTGTCTTCTTATGTCCCCAGAACACCATCTGCATAATGAGGCGAGAATACTCCCCATCAGGGAGAGAAATGAGATGCTGACCAAACAGTTTCTGTTGAATACCCAGGAACCTGGGCATCCCAACAGACATCTGATTGACGAACCAGCACCGCCTAGGGGCCTAAGGAGTCATCTCCGTAAGCATTTTGGGGAAATACGGCACCTGAGAACACAGCCGTATGAAGCGAAAAAACACAAGCAGGTCCTTGGTGAACTCCATAGACAGGCGTCGGACCTTTATGTCGGGAATTGCCCGGTGAATCAAGTACTTGAAGAAAAATATCCAGAACTCGCAGAAGAGGAACGCATACTCCCCAGGGAAACGCGTGTCACTCTTGCCCAACTTCGTTCTAGATACTGTAACAGGTTAAACTCTTACCTATCCAGAATCAACCCCGACATACAAAATGTATGCACCGCTTGCAATGTGTCCCCACATGACACCAACCATCTCTTTAATTGTAATGTGGAACCAACGCCTCTAACACCCCTTTCCTTATGGTCCACCCCTGTTGAAACGGCAAGTTTCCTTGGACTCCCGTTAGAGGATATTGATGACAATTTGTGATCGGTCGCGGCTATTAGGTAGGGAGAGCATTGCTACAACAACAACAACATCATTCAGCATGATAAAATTATGTAAGGAAAGGCATGCCAAAACTATTTTCTCACCGCATCAAATTGGGTCTTAGTGGAAATGCAGCATCGCCTACGAAATAGTGAAGGAAAGGCTCAAGCGATTGTCATGATATTGGTGCGGGGGCGGAAGTGGGAGAGTGTCTTGCATTAATGACTGTCCAAAGGGTGAAAGTTGAAAAATTCCTATAAGAAATAATAATTTATGAATAAGCACTTAAAATGTATGTACGTTGATATGCATGTTTGTACATATTATAAATTATATAACAGCTATTACCTCCGTCACTTTGGCGTCCGCAGAAAGGTGTTCTGCGCAAAAATACTATGGATCCCACCCCGGTTTCGGAAGTACCCGCGGGTCTTTTTTCGCTTTTTCGTTAATATCTTTTGAACGGGTAAAAAAAGTTAACTTCCGCTTTCGGATTCTTGATCTAGATGTGAATACGCGTCTTTTAATACCTCACTCAAAAACAAATACCCAATTTTAGGGTGGGCCCCTAAACTGCACAATTACCTATCGCTATTTAATGTGTGATTCTATATTTATATTTATTTCATATTGAACGTGAAGATATTTGTCACAAGGAGTATCTATTCAAAGCATTGCATGGAGCTACAAACTTGGTAAAACAACAGTGCGCAAAATTATATTGGAGACCTTTGAAGTGATCTGGCGACTTCTTTCACCAGTCTACGTCAATGAACCTACAGAGTCGCAGTACAAGGACATTGCTAATGACTTCTTCAATACGTGGAACTTAACAAACTGTGTTGGTGCAGTTGATGGCAAGCATATTGCTATCAAGTGTCCGGCCAGTTCCGTCAAAACAATTTTGATTTTTTCCTTAAGAACGTGTCAGCTTATCGCTCTCTCACTAGACAGAGTTGCCTAGTAAACTTTTGTTCGCGAATTATTGACCGTTTGCAGTTTTATGCAAAAACACCTAATTAAAGTTTCAAAAATTGTGAAAATAATTCGAAATAATCTCGTAAAAGTGCAGATTATAAATATGAAATCTTTTTAATATTAATTCCAGCCTTTTACAACATTAAAAATTAAATTGGAAAAAGTTGATGTTTCCATAAGCATGCATGCAAAATGGTCAGTGGTAACAGTGCTTATCTGTAAACAATACACACACAAATATGTTATGTACATGTACACAGACGCACACATTGATTCCTACGGGCTTGAGGGTTCGGTCAAACGTGTTTTGTACGACAAACGTCCGTACGTACGGCACACGTCGGTGGGTAATTGCCGCTTTAGTTGATAGCATTGTTTTCTATATAGTTTGGCAGCTTAAATAGAACTTATGTTGCGAATAGAATGGAAGGCAGTGGACTAGGCAGTCAAATGTCATATAATGAAGGAATTGGTGTTCGGAGTTCTTTCAAAATTTGGCCGAAATCCTGAATCACAAAAGGGAGTGTAGTTAGGTACGAAAATGAAAAAATGTAGTTAGGTTTTTCTCCTTTTTTAGCAGGAGATTTTCATTTTAAAAATGTAATATACAAACCAATGTTCCTTCTATTACTCATTTTATCTATGGAGCTTCACATGCACTTTATAAAAACGTGCTTTTTATTTTTACGAACTTCTTCCTCAATGAAAATAAATTAAACACGTATTAATCTAAGCATTAATCATGTTTCTTACTTCTTAAGTGTTCTTCTTAAATATTATAAATGTGTTAATAGTAGCAGGACTAAAATAATATTGACAAATCTGATATGTCAAACTAATTTTATATAATAAAAATGATTTCATAAATTGCATTCATTTTATACAAATGCATTATATTTTAAATTTTCTCTCACTATTCGTTTTGTGCTGACTAAATTTTGCTTATGCATAACTTTCTTTGGCTATATAAGTTAACAATTCCAGGAGCCGTTTTCACCATCTTCGCTGAAAGCTAACAAACATTTTATTTGAAAGAAATCATTCAGTGATTCGTCAAATAATGGTTACTTTAAAATAACGGACGTAAGAAGTTCCCCTGTCACATGAGGAAAAATGAAATACAACTATTTTTATAACATGAAGATAGATAGAAAATTTATTGGGGATTGCACTACGACCGTTGATATATTGTGCCCTCATCAGATTGCGTCGCTTTCCAGGAGGATATGTTCCACCGTCTCTCCTGATCGATCACGAAATCGACATGAATACAAAATTATGTTTTTTATTTAGTTGAACGGCGATAGAAATTCTTATATTTTCCAAGAAATCCAGGAAACTTCAAGAAGAACCCTAAGTTTTTAATTATTTGTGTTTTGCGTTGACGTTGGCGGTGCGTTGCTTATAGATTGAAGCAATTAAAGCGCATGGGTTCAAAGTCAGATGTAGACGCAACGCAAGTGCCAAAACGACTCAAAAGTCACCTTAAGCTTAGTTGCTTCACGTATTATTTATCATTATTAATTAAAAATGTTGGATCTCGTAAGAAGCTAAACTTAGGCAAGATACACACGCGACATAGCTTCGTAGACGCGTACAAAATATGGAATGCAGCTACGATTTTCTACGCCTCAAGATTTCTTATGCTGTACCTAATACGCGTCTATGAAGATACGCCTCGTGTACATCTTCCCTTAGATTATTTTCAAAAAAATTGCTTTGTTTTTTAAACTTTGCTAATATTCACATACATGTCTACTATTATGGCTGTCGCTTCCATACTACTATTTCATAATTTAAACAAAAAAAAATTAGTTCTGAGAAATGTAACCTTGTCACATGCGTTCTCAAAGACGGTTGCCACACCATGTTTTCATTTAGGACCAAAATACATCGAATAAAAGACCAGATCTCAAAAAAAAGGACCAAATTTTAGGTTTTTTATTGGTATACAAACAACTGGGATGTTTCAGTGGTTTAATATATAAAATTTTAATAAAGTAGAAACTTGGTTCTAATTCAAACTGCACAAACAAAAATAAAGTGCACCTTTAGGTATTATATTTTCACATTTCTAGGATTAGTCTATGTCTTTCACCAACCAAACATTGTGAACCTAGTTTTGCTTGATTGTAATGGAATAAAGTGCAAAGCGCAGTTAGGTTTTATTAAAGAACGGTTAAACAATTTGCGTTGTGGCAAACTCAGTAAATCGTAAATAAAACTAAACAGTGGTGTTAATGCCATTTTTATAGATGTTTACTTTTTCCCTAACAGTTTAAACTTCATACCAGAGCCTAGATTCAGTAAGTGTGAGTTGGAACTCAGACTAAAAATCAAGCCTCTTAAAAGTTTCAACTGGGTAATAACTGAATACCGATCGAAATATCTAACCACTAAAACAAGCCTTTTTTCTGATAAGTCCGTTGTTTCATCAAAAATTAATGACAATGAGTTTGCCCGAACATTCAACACTTCCCTTTTTAATGCCTTGCCTAAATTATCTACCGGGTGAAATGTCATTGTTCAGCTACATTTTATAGAGAGAGCAATTTTCGTGGTAAGAATTCCATTGAAGTGTAAATTGGTTAGGTATTTCAGTTATTTTATACGATGTTTAATGATTAAGTTGAAACACGACTTTTCTAGTTTTAGATTTACTGGAAGTGCCGGCCACCATATTTATTTTCAAGGTTGCCCTCTATTTTCATATCGATAATTTTACAATATTTACAATAGGGTTGCTTAACTTCTAATAACTTAAGCTACATGTACATAATGGGTTTACAGAAGTAAATTGAAAATTATATGTGGGTAATAGATTTCCCGAAAATTTTATTAGCAGTATTTTGAATTTTTGTTTCAGTGAAAAAGAAATAAAAGTACCAAATCCGTGCCGAACAAGAACCAAAATTGAGAAAAAGGGACCAGCGGACCATATGGGGCTGAAAAGGGCCATTTTTTGTCCAAATGGACTGAGGTGGCAACCGTGTTCTCAAATGCAAGTTTTCAACATCAAATACATACACATACAGTACTTCGACATTACGAAATACATTGTCTCGTATTTTTGCATAAAACATTTTTGACCACCACAATACCGCAGATTAAGTGTAAAGTTTCACAAAAATAATACATTTTTTCGAAAAATCACACCGAATAACTGCAGTCCTAGTTTAGGAATTTAGAAACAATGAGAATGACAAACACGAACGAGTATGAAATATAATGTCAAAACCTTTATGCACATGGTTGTATTTCAATACACGAAAATGCTTTGAAAACGCATGAAATTGTTAAATTAAAGGTGAAAAAAAAAATGTTAAAAACATTAATATAAATAAAAAGCTGCTTTTAATAACAACAAATACGCCTTATATATTCTATTTATACATCAATTGGTAAGGTTTATCTCACTTTAAAATTTAAGCTAAATAATCTAAAGTTTTTTTTTTGAAATTGAGTTGAGAACTGTGCGTGTGAATGTGCGAATTTCACCGATCAGCTGTTAGTTGCGCTACTTGGTAAAATTTACAATGGTTGATAGAGCGCAAGCGATGCAATCAACACCAAAACTGGCATAATGGTAATTTTCCAGTTAAAGAAGAAAATAATTACAACGAAATTTAAGGGGCAGTTAGAGATGTGTACTGTGAATTGGTTTATGGAAAAAATCGATTTTGAAAAATTTTAAGTTGTGACTCTTTTGTGGGTAGTGTGCGATATGCCTTTTAATATTTTATGTCATATACAAATGTAAGTCAAAAGATAAAATCACTATAAATCTTTCACCTCCACAAACATAAAGATATAAAAACATGTACAGTAAAATGACAAAACATATACAGTCCACTAAAATTGAAGCAACAATTATTATAAACAAATACATATTTTTCCCCTCGGCAATATGTTCAAATCAAAATTGAACATGTATGTACATACACATGTGAACAAATATTAGTAATACAATCCATAGATAATTTTGAGAAATAATATTGACACATAAACTGATATTTACAACAAACATATGTACATGCATATATTTAGAAAACTATCAATTCGCTCACAATGCAATACACATAAAAATCACAAATATTTCCATATTTTTCTGTGTGACATTTCTTATCACACACAAGTAGTTCAAAATATATATCTGCTTGGAAGTAATTGAAATGCACATTAACGCCCCGATTCTGAGCGTCACCGGTAAAATAGTTCCCAGAACAATATGTAACCGAATATCGTTACCAGTTCTTTTATCCGCGATTCTGGCCCAAGTGGTAACGCTGTCATCACCGAAAAACTCACCATTGTCTGTGGAGAAATTTGAAAGGTAGTTTTCTTCGCATTCACGGTTGCCACTTTGGTCCGTTTGGACTAAAAATGGTCCCTTCCAACCCCATTTGGTCCGCTGGTCCCTTTTCTTCAATTTTGATCCTTTTTAGGCAGTAGCCACAATTGGTACTTTTCTTTCTTTTTCACTCAGGTAAAAATTCACAATATTGCCCAAAAATTCGCCACACTTTCGTTAGCCCCCATATAATTTTGAATTTACTTCAATGGAACTCTCACCATAAAAAATTGCTCAGTCAATAAAATGTACCAGAACAATAGCATTTCACCTAGGATATAATTTATGCCAGGCATTAAAAAGAAAAGTGTTGGCAAACACATTGTCGTTAATTGTTGATGAAATAATCGACTAATCAAAAAAACTCTTGTTTTATAATAATATTAATAACGGCTAGATATTTCGAACGGCTATACAACACTATGTAAAATATATGAAAATAAAAATTGCTTCTCGCATAGCATTGCTTATAGCGAGCACTCTGCCGTGAACCTAACACTTTCGAAACTTATACAAAGAAATTCCATGCATTACTTCTTTGGCACGTTGATATTTAAATCTTTCTCACCCAGCTCAAAGAGTTCAATGAATTCCAGGACTATTGTGGTGTTAAGCCACGCAAGGTAGTTGAAAACTAAGTATCTTGGCACAACAAATATTTTAACTCGAAGACAGAACAAAGATTTTTGATTTCGGAAGAAATGTTTTGTATAAACTTATTCCCGTAGGTACTAGCAGAACCACTGAGGCCTGGGATCAAAACTCACACTTACTGAATCTAGGATCTGATATGAAGTTTAAACGTTAAGGGAAAAAGTAAGCATCTATAAAAATAGCACTAACAAAATTGCTTAGTTTCATTTATGATTTACTGAGTTTTCCACATACATAGTTCGGCAACACCAGAACGCAAATTTTGAACCGTTTCTTACTAAAACCTAATTGCACTATACATTTTATTTCATTTCAATCAACAACATAATGCTAGTACCAAGAGCTTTGTGTCCAAAACTAGGTTCACAACGTTTGGTTGGTGAAAGACAAAGACTTATCCTATATCAAAATATAGTACCATTTTTGGTTGCATGCACCTATATTTGTTTGTTCAGCTTGAATTAAAGGAAAGTCTTCACTATGTTTAGTAAAATTTTATTTGGAACTAATAAAATAAATCACAAATTTGGTCCTTTTTTTCGATGAATTTTGGTCCCAAATGAAAACATGGTGTGGTAACCGTGTTCGCTATACCGAAAATGTCTCACTTGTAGATACGAGGTTAACGAATAAACGGGACGATGTGTATATGCATATTATGCATGATAAGTTCCTACATAGGTATATTGTAATTTATTCCGTGAAAGTACATAATGTAAACAAATATCTACAGCAACAGGCAAAACGTTTTTACTATTATCTTTACTTATTTGCGCTTACAATTCTTTATTTTTCAGTTTTGCATTTTTCTAAACAACAGCTGATGTGTGGTTATTTCGATGTAACCACCTACTTTTGTGGGTAAGAAATTATCCGGCTACTTTCGCGGGTAGAATACCAAAAGGGTGTAAAAGTTGCCACATGATTTCGTTACCGTGGTGAAGAATGTTGTTACCACACTAGAATCGGGGCGTAAGTAACTAAATAAAGACCTACTGATTGTCTATATTAAGAAATATCTTATAAGGCGCACAGTAATATACACACATACATACATAATTAGATTAGGAAAATAGTTTAAGATTTTGTATATAAACTCTTGTATATTATTAAATAAGGCAGAATAAAATCATTCTCAATCGAATGTCCATCGAACCATCGTTCTGCTTCCTTTTTCTTCTTTAAATCATTCGCATTACCACCCCTCACCAGCGGTAAGGGGTAACCAAGTGAAATTTAAAATAAAATCCCCTTAAACATGCTTTTTATTCCAAAAATACATCGAATACAACTTTAGATGTGCGTGGTTAGCTCCGTTGACTTTGCAGACAGCTTTTGGGGTATGTATACTATGCAGTGGACATCTAGAAACGCCAGGGAGTATATTTAAAAAAAAAAATTGGAATATTTTGAAAAATCGACTTTTGGCCAGCTAGATTGATCACATACCCCACCGTGCGTTGGATGTACCAGAAAAATATATTTACATAGTATATAGGTATTAGAACAAAGTGTATATTACAATGCTATAGAACAAGACTTAAAAGTGTTAAACAATTCGTATAAATTAAAATGGGTAACAGATTAAAATTATGAATAAACATATAAAATTTAACATTACAAATATCTAGTGAGTACTTAAAGCGTAAAACTTGTAAAATAAAAAAAGAAGAAAATTTAAAGAAAGTAACCACCGCCTTGTTCTATTTTATGAAATATTCAAATATGAGTTTTTTCAAATTATCATCCCGAAGCGAATTTCTTACTGACAGGGTCTTACTCCGTTAATGACATTGTCTTACTCCGTTAACAAAAAAGAGCCTGGAACTGTTTAAGTAATTGAACTTTGGCAGGATCAAGCTCGGTAAGCGAGTACTTTTGGCGAACCTAAGCTTTTCATATCGATATTCGGTTTTTATGTAAACTAGCAATTTAAATATAAAAATACAATTTCGTGCATTAATAAAGACTAGTATCGCCTGTGGTCGAAATTCGACCAATTTGTATTTTTTTCAATTTTCGATTCAGTCAAGTTGCATTTAAATAATAATAAACTAATTTGAAATAAAAGAATATATAATAAAATAAAATAAGAAATAAAATAAATTGGCATAAAACACAATATAAAAAATTTCATGTTATATTTTTGTAGCAAATTTATTATTTTTTGTTCAGTATAAGACGTACTTTATCTAAAATGAGGATTAAATCTGCAAATGCAAAACCATTTTCTGGAAAATTTGCCATTAATTGTTGTAAATAAATTTAGTTAGTTTCAACAAAAGTTAACTCAATATTTGTGATTTCATGTTTTTTGAAAGCACCTAAAATAAAAAAACAAAGAATCTGTAAATAAAGACCTTTTATTTTTTTATTTTTTTATTTTTTTAAATTATTACTTCTGTGTAAAGTTTTTTGTGCTCTAACAATTATTTTGGAACAATTAATATTTTGGTACAGAACAATATAGGTAAGTGGCAACAATGGGGACACAATATTTTATTCGAACTGAAAATAAGTGAGGTAGTAGTTCTCTTGCCGTTTGGTGCCTGCTAGCATTTACAGTTTTGAAATGGGAAAAAGAAGTTATGATGCCGGTTGCCGTTTTGACCTTAAATCGAAAACGTTTTCGGTTTTTTTTTTGTTTCATATACAACGTGAAATTTGCCGATTCAGCCAAGCCGTTTTTTCCGTATTGTAAATTTATAAATTGGGGCCACGTGCACAGTTTCAACTTTTGTGAAGTTTTTCAGCCAAAAATTTTACATTTTCGATAATGTAATAGGCATATTATAATCGCACAAAGTTAACCTAATAATAAATATAGTAGAGCAATATACGGCCTATGCAATATTTCGACCTAAAATGAAAACATTTTTGGGTCGTTTTTTTCGTTTAATATACAACTTGAAATTTTCCGATGCAATCAAGTTGCATTTAAATAATAATAAACTAAGTTGAAATAAAAGATAATATAATAAAATAAAATAAGAAATATCAAAATAAATTAGCATAAAAGAGAATATACAAATTTTAATGTAATATCTTTGTAGCAAATTTATTTATTTTTTGTTCAGTATAAGACGTGCTATATATAAAATGAGCATAAAATCTGGAAATGCAAAAAATATTTTGGGTCGAATTTGCAGTTAATTGGAATAATAAATAAATTTAGTGAGTTTGGACAAAAGTTGACTCATTATTTGTGATTTCATATTTTTTTGAAAGCACCCAAATCAAAAAACAAAGAATCTGATAAATAAAGACCTATGCACTTATGTGTAAGTAAAATTTGTCCAACAAAATATGCCGTTTAAGTTATTACTTCTCTTTGAAGTTTTTTGTGCGTTAACAATTATTTTAGAACAATTTTATAAGAATTTTGGTACAGACCAATATAGGTAAGTGGCAACAATGGGAAACAATATTCTATTTGAACTTAAAATGAGAGAGGCAGTAGTTCTCTCACCGTTTGGCGCGTACAAATATGTGCATATGTATGTAGATGAAACATTTGAGCAACGCGACAATGCAGCTTTTGGAATTTCGAATTCTGTGGGGTTTGTGAACATAATGGGTCCTACGGATGGCAATTTCGATATTTGCACAGATTTTTGAATTTAAAAAAACGTTTTCTATTACTTATGAACGAATAGAGTAATATTTGTTAACAAAAATAGGCCTATGCACTGCGGTTGATCCATACGAATCGATTGATATAACTTTTATATGATTTTACGTACGCTAACTATGCGAAACAGCCTGTCAATTGATTGTATGGAAATTTTGTTAGCGTATTAATATATAGATTATAAGGTCACATCCAAGTGTAGGGCATCTCAGCGTGGATAAGTGGTCGAATTTCTTTAAGCCATGAAAATATCTACTGTCATGGTTGAATGCAACATTGAGTTTGTTGATAGAAAGTAAATCCAGCTTACTGTACACTACCTCAAAGTAAGTTATATGAGGAACAATCAGGCTCAAGACAAGCTTCTTTTTCGTGTCAGAAGGTAGAGAAAGCGAGGATGTTATTAGACACCGCATGAATCTTATCCTTGTATATTGGGAGCACAAAGTATTTTTTTGGGTTTACTTAGCATATTATGTTTCTCAACAAACGAAATAATTGGTTGCACCATAAGTGACTCAAATACCTTCGACAGTCGGGACAATATATTTATTGGTCTCTATTCGGAGGGATCGGAAGCACCAGGTTTCTTAGCAATAGGGATAACCACAGCTACTTTCCATGCGAAGAGGAAAGTGGATGTAGTAAAACAGTGGTTTATAACATACGTAATACAGCTTTAAATATTAGGTAGAGTTAGTTTAATAAATTTAATTGGGATGCCATCGGTACTAATTGCATTCGACTTAATGCTGTAAGCATATAAGCCCCGTTACAAAAGCAGTTTTTCATATATCTATATCGACGCGTATAACTTAATCTTTTGGATTATGTGTAGATTGCATGGTTTTTTATGGAGATCGGTAGATTGAGCGACACTGACATGAAAAGTAGCCGACTTGCAACTTTTGTTGCAAGCAAAGCATAAGAAAAAAATTTTACATTTGCTTTGGCTAAGGGTGCTCTGGTAACTTTTCTAACATTTTTCGCAATTAAAAACTGCAATATAACATACGAATACGACACAAAATATGTTAGCAAGTATTTTTGTTGCATAGGGAGAATGTTTATAACAGTGATTCGCGAAATTTTGGATGTGAACGGCAAGGCGAAATAATCTTCAGTTGCCAAGTGTGAAGTTTCTTCATATTTATAAACGCAATATTTTGGTTGATTATGGCGATGTTACTGGAATCCGTAAGGTTGTGTTAAACGCATATATATAAAAAATTTCATTGTGCCGCGGGCCTAACTGTTTGGGAGCAATTCAGTGTAGTTTTCTACAGTAAAATCCCTTTTTAGCCAGCAGAGCGGAATAAAAATCTTCGTTCCGATGATGTCAGCTTACGAACTGGTACATGTTTATTAGAAAAATACATCATTACTTGTGTAAGAAAGGCTAATTTTTCATCGACAGCGACTAATTCCCAAAAACAGATATTAAACTATCAAACTTGATGGCGTTATAGTCATGGTACGAAAATTCCATGGTAGCACCACTATTAATAAGCAACTTAAAATCAAAACAACAAAAAATTAAGTAATGATCTGACACAAAGGGCAATTGATCAAACAGAACTACGGTGATGAAAGGAGGGACAATAATATATATACCGGCCCGTAGAGAGAAAATCCGGGCCCGGGACTAAACAATTTACGGGCCCCTATAAAAAGTCCACTAATACATTTGATTAATTTGAATTAATTCATGAATTATTATTGATGGATTACATAAAAAAAATGTTTGCCACATCAACTAAATGATTTTTGGCTTAAGAGCTGAAAATAAAATTAACACAGAATATTTACTATTTATACTTTTTTATTGTAACGTAGAAATAAAATTCTCTTTTAACAGCCACATATTGTTTCAAATAATCTTTTCTAGTTATTTGGTAACATTTTAGTACATTTCTGATAAATATAATGATGATCATATTTTAACTATTCAATCAGGCCTGTTCTGGATTCCGATTCCGATCAATTTTTCCGGAATCGAAATGGATTGGTGTTCTCAATTTCGATTCCGACCAAAAATTATCGGTTTGAAAAGTATTGCCTCTGAGCAGTCGGAATGAAAATTAATTGGCAGATTATACACAAATGTTGCGATATTTGTCTTTCAAATAATTTTTTTTAAATTCTTCATTTTATTTGGAAGAGTTTTGTGTATTTTTTGTTTAAATTTGAGTTAAATTGGCATAATAAATCTTTCTTCATTCGATGCTGATCGAAATGAAGTCGACCTGTTCTGAATTCCGATCCAGCGCATTTTTACGATTCGCACGCACAATAGCACGTATTCTTGCGTCTGCGCATCAAAAACCATATCTGCAGGCATTTTTTAATTAAAATAAAATTTTATGATACTTAAACCAAAACACATAAACAAAAGCAGCTGATTAAACTGGTTACCGAATCGGAATGAAAACGATTCGAAATCGACTTCGAATCGATTTTTTACAATCGGAATCGAGAACACCAAATAGAAACCGAGTCGAAATCAATGTCGTTTTACTTTTCATTCCGAGTCGGAATTCAGAACAGGCCTGAATATAGAAGGTTCAGATATCAACGAGTGGCTTTTCTTGATTTTTTCGCTGCAAAATTTTTTTATAATAATATCAAAATTTACTGTCTTGCCAAGACGGATTCAACACAAAGCTTGAGATGAACATGATCTATGAAAGTTTTTGATTCTTGCAAGGACGCTGAAAGAACGTTCTGCACTAGATACAGTGACAGATATAGTGCAAAAATACGTAAAGCAACACAAATGTTTGGCAAAATTGTATACAGATTTTGAACATAGAATGGCATTTAGCAATTCCAATGATAACAGACCTTTATCAAAATTTGCTTCGTAAATGTGTTTCAAGTGAATTATTTCGCATTCTGAGCTTTGCGACTTGTATTTTTCGGCAAATTTTGCTTCGCTCGCCCGAACCGTAGTTCCATGTCTTCAAATTCCCACAAAAAAGAAAAAGTCTCGTTCAAATTTCGCATAGCTGCAAATCGTTCAGTAATGCCATTGATTACCGAATCAACGATTAAAAAAATTTAACTGCAGTAATGTTTTTAAAATCAGACTCTGGATCATCCGTAATCATCTCATTTCCATTATCTTCAAAACGTCTCTTGGGTTTTCTCTTTCGAATGTCCGGAAACCTTGGCGAGATGTTCAATTGAACAGCAACTGTTTTGCATAGGTTTAAAATTGTTTCCGATTGGTTCCTGATGAACTTCAAATCAGCTAATATGGCATCTATATATCGAACCTCAACATCTATGGTGGCGTCTCTAGCTTGAGGTGCGACGTTTCTTTCATTAATGGTAGTCAGTATTTTGAACCAAATTGAGGACAGCGAGATGCATTTAAACTTGTTGATGCATGTACTTGAGAATGCCGTTAACATCTCCGTATACTTGTGCTGTCAAATTTAGCTTAATTAATGCCTTTAGTGCTTGTGTTAATCCTGGAACATGGTTTGCGAATGGTATGGTTGCCTCCATTCTAGCCGACCACCTAGTGTCTGAAAGACTGCGAAGAGAGCTCGGCACATTTTTTTTTTTTTTGAGGATGTCGCATCGTTGTGGACTGCTGCTGAAAATAATAAAACATTTTTGTACAACTCCGAAGAAAGTAATTGCAGCCGTACAACATTCTGCAGCATCAACACCACATAAAATGAGACTGTGGGTTGCACAAGGCGAGTAATCAGCATTCGAGTTTTTGTCGAACGTGGCGTTGTGCTCCGTTGTAAGCTCCTTTCATATTGGCGCCGTTCTCGTACCCTTGCGCACACCATTCTTTTAATGGGATTTCATGTTTACCTAGAGTATGGCAAATTAAATCAGCGATTCCCTGACCAGTTTTTGGTTACAATTAGAGCTTATGATTTCTCGAACTTGTTCGAAACGAGATTTTTCGCTAGTGTCGCCTTATCGCGATATTCTCGAATCTCCAACTACTTTTAAGGCTCGCGAGTTTCTCGACATTCAATTAATTCGATTCATTAGGGCTGATTACATTCACGACGGCGGTGTAGCCGCCACATCTGCCATATTATTTTTACACATGGTCTTGTGAGTGTCGTTATTTTCGGCGCGACAGAGCAGCACGACAATTAATCACGAAAGCCGTTGTAGCCAGATTAAACCTAATTCTATTTTTGGGGCAGCGACAGTGAGTAGCGTCCTTTCTATTTTTTCAATAAAAACTAAAATAGAAGTAAATAACAGATAACAAAAGCTAAAATCATTCTTTTGTGTGTTTTTCAAACATGATTAATAATTTTTTTTTTTTTTTCGCTACTGTTTACTGTAATTTATATTGATAGCTGCCACTTTCAAAGTAATTAAGAAGCCAATGCCTCGCTACGATTGTCGTCAAGCTTTGGTTTATTGTGGTTGTCGTAAAAGCAACGCCCAACTACCCTATAAAAATATGCAATTTATTTTCACTATATACTTTGTCAAACATGCATTGTTTCTGTAATAATCCGTTTGCTTTTTATCTATGTACGAATTTATGAACTATGTGTTTGTTGTAATATCCCGTTTGTTAAATTCTTTCGTTCGAGTATGTACGTATGTATATGTGTCACGTTAGCTACTTATGTACAAAAATTTTCCACTTGACTCCATTTTAAATTTGGCACTTCGAATTAATCGTTGGCCAGCATACGGAGAAGAAACAGCGAAATAAACCACCACCCACCATCCATCATTCCACTATTGTAACACAAGAAGCGCCATTTGTCAATTTATTTCTTCTAGTTTGGTTTTTATTGGATTTTGATGCGTCAAATTCGCTCACCCTTGGTCAACGATAACAAGCTTTATTTCGTTTTCTTAAAATTTAATGAAGGCCTTAGTAATTTGTTTGTCAAATTTTAACTTTTGTTTGCATATTTGCCATCGTAAAATAAATGCAAGGCACGCCACCTCGTAGAAGTCACGATTAAACGCAATGAATAATATGAGTTTACAGCCAAGCGGATTATCATCAATTTTAAAAGAATAACCCCTAAGTGCCATTCCAAGCAGGGACTCAGCCGCTGCCGCAGCGGCTGCTATGTTTTCCCCACCAGCCGGAGATGCAACAGTTGACCTTGCAATTGGGGACTCCAACGCCGCAGGTGCCTGCAAAGACACCACATTTAGTAAACCAGTCTACGAAGCTATGAAGGTCACAGAGGTGCAACTAAGGGATAGGGAGGTGCAAAATGAAGCCCTTAGAACTGCCCTCCAAAGCAGAGGTAGTTCTGCCGTTACGCACGCCTGAAGCGTAGTCGCGCAGTCGCAGCCAGTGCTGCCACCGTCGACGCAAGCAGAGTTTACTGCACCATCAGGTAACGGATTGCCGTTTCGTGAGTCTCGTTTTGCGATACCATATACTGCGGTGAACAGTGGCGGATCTAGGATTTGGTGCTGAGGGAGAGGGGGGGGGGGGGATTGAAATTTTTTCACTTTCAAATTTTGTTTTTGTTTTCCATGATGTGTTAAATAAATGTATACAGAATATAAAATGACATGACAAAACGAGGATTTTCAAAATTAAAAAAATTAAATAACTTACTAATAAAATACATGTAATATATTCTGAAATGGAGTTCTTCTTTTATTCAGCACTCTCGAGATAATGATATAACAACCATATAAAAATAGTCATAAAAACCTTTCCTTCAAAGCCACTTATTGCTGGTTCAATCTTCTATCGACCAATCCAAAGATTCGAGTCCACTTGGCTTCGATTTACGAAAAAGATCGATTATTTCTTCAATGTCCGTTTATATTCCTTTGTGGACGTTCCCTAGTGCCAGACCAGTCAGTCGATTTTCAGACATATTACTCTCAAATAGGTCTTCAAGCGCTTTAGAACAGAAAATGAACGCTCTGCGGTCGCTGGTGTCACGAGGATAGTCGCACATATTTGCAACAGTGTCGTCACGTTTCGAAAAAATTAAGAAAAGTGTGCTGATTTAATGATTTTCAGGGCATAAGTAGCTGTTGAGCACTCTTGAGTGGATCACTTTTGCAATGGTTATGCCACAACAAAATCTCATTTTTCAGCACTGTCTCATTGTGACTGGTGAGATCTTCTTTATAAACTTTAGCAGCAAGTACAATTTTTTCAATCGTTACTCCTGCAGAGTATGCTGGAATCAGTCCCTCCAGAGGAAGTATTTTCAAAAATTCACCTTTGAACCTTAACGTCAATGAAGAAATCATGTAGTCCAGAAAAGGGTAGTAAATTGTAGCTCAGTAATTCGGGTTTAGCCCCTAGCCCTTTTTTTTTGGCCCTCTTTAAAATGTTTGCCGTTGTTTGGTTCCAAATCTATTTGGGCAACTCGGATTGTGAAATTTGTAATGTCTGTATCAAATTACATCGAAATTTTATTTTATTTTTTTCGTTATGATGATGTGGCAGCTTGGTAATCAGCTGATAATAAAACATTAATTGATTATCAAGTGTCATCACTTACACAACGTAGAAATTAAAAGGTAAGGAAATATTTTGCATAAAACGCCACTAAAGAATTTTTTTATCAGATATTTAATAAAAAAGCAAGTGCCAGCAACAGCAGAAAGCTTCGTAAATGAAGAAAGCGATGAAAGTGATGAAAGTCGTTTCTATGACAAGACGAGCCATGTGTGCCGGCGTTAAGTTTTTTCTTATATTTGGCGGAAGAAAGTAATTACTGCTTACTTAATGTATTTTTATTATTAAAAAATTTAATAGAATTATAACAAGTAAGGACGGGGATAACAATATGCTGTTAAGTTTTTAACGAGTAGAGCCCTCTATGCCATTTATTTCAACTTTCAGAGCTTCCTTACCATAAAAAAGTGAGTTTAAATCAATTTCTGTAAAAAATGCGAGATGCATTCGGTAAAAATATTCACAGTAGACAATTTTTGGCATAAAAAATTTAAAACCATACCGTGTGTCCTCAGTATGCCGTTACGTGCAAAATGCACGTAACTCGCACGTATGATACCTCAACCTTGCACGTAATGACTTAGGTCGACCGGAGGGGGAGGGGGTGGCTTTAGCCCTCATAGCCTGCCCCCCTAGATCCGCCACTGGCGGTGAATACACACAATTGAACGTCACATCCAGTTCCTCGAAGTACAGCTCCAACCGCTAGCAATTTGTATAGCACATTTGCGCCGAATAATTTTTTGCCCTCACATTCGTCGTATGCGTCAATGCCTGTGCATGGTGCTAACAGTGGCAGCACCCATGGGCAGCACTCACCTCACAGCTCGTGTTATCCGAGAAAGTTGTTGGACTTGCCGGAGTTCAGCGGTCGGCCAGAAGATCGGCCGGTATTCCATACGGCATTCATGGAATCTACGGTGGTATACGGTTACAGCGATTTCGACAACAATCAACGTCTTCAAAATTGCCTTAAAGGGACGCCAGAGAAACGGTGAAACCAATATTAATCCATCCATGCAATGTAAGTTGCATTATTGAGCAGCTAAAATTCCGTTTCGGGCGTCCAGAGCAACTGATTAGATGCCAGTTACAGCAGGGAAAAGAAATAATGCCAATTCCGGAAAATGCGTTAAACAAGCTGATACCGTTCGCCACCAAAGTCAAGAATATTTGTGCCTTTTTACGTTCGGCTGACGCAAATCACCACATTGCTAATCCTACATTACTCGACGAGCTGATCTCAAAGCTGCCCATGAATAAACGTATTGAGTGTGGACGCTATGCAGCTGCCGTCGAACCACGTGCCACAGTGGTTAACTTTTCCGATTGGCTAACCACTCTCGCCAACGTAATATGCACAATTCACGACGAAAATCAATTTGGGGCTCGTGATCCAAAATGCCGAGTAGTTCTTCATGTGCGTGATAAGCATCAGTCGCAAAAATTCCCGATTTGCCAGGGCCAGCATAAGTCAGCCGATTGTTCTCGCCTTGTCAATGCTACAGTAGTAGGTTGGTGGTCGGAGGTAAAATCTCATCGATTATGTTTCGCATGCTTAAATGTCGGTCATACAACAAGAGAGTGTAGACAACGCAAGGTATGTTCCATAGAGGGATGTATGAGAGTCCACCACATACTTCTTCATGAAGCAGAGCCAATGCCTTCGCCGTCACAGTCAGCCCAGCCGTTAATGATCACCAATCGGGATGCGTTAGTACCACTTGCTCAGCCAGAACACCAACAAGTGTCGAATGGTACAGGTAATACAAAATTGAGTTGCGTCCAACCACAATATGAGCAAGCTTCGAATGATAAGGGTGCAGCTGTTTTAAGCTGTGCATCAAGATCAACCAAGAATATGCTAATTTTTCGCGCCTTCCCGTAACATTATAAGGACGGCAACGCCGAATCGACACGTATGCTCTGCTTGATGAAGGTTCATCTATAACCATGCTGGATGACAGTATCGCCAAGGAGTCGGATTTGCGATGCCGACCGCACCACCTCAGTGTCAAATGGTTCGGAGGACACGCTGTACGCGAGCAAGCAAACCTGGTCGACCTATCCAAAAGTGGTCTTGGTATGGCAAAAAAGCACAAGCTGCAAAACGTCTATGCCGTGCAAACCCTACAGCTGCCTATGCAAAGCCTTAGTTCAGCCGATCTACAGTGTGAGTATAATCAAATAAGGAAACTTCCGGTAGAGCCACTTATTGACACAGTGCCAAAAATGGTCATCGGCATAGACAATTGCCATTCAGGTCTGGCATCTACCACCATCGCAATGAAACAGTATGGTCCATTTGCAGCAAACACAGAGCTTGGTTGGGTAGTGTTTGGACCAACTGGTAAGGAGTCTCAAGTGCCATCAAAGTGCTTATTCGTTAATACCAATGTGAATAGATCGCTTCACGATATTGTAGCCGACTTTTTGGAAGTCGAAAGTTTCGGTGTAAAAGCCGCACCACCTATGGAAAGTGAAGCTGATGTTCGCGCCAGAACAATACTAGAGGCAACCACACATCGCGTTGGTACAAGATTCGAGACCGGTCTTTTATGGCAACAAGACAAAGTTACCCTACCCAGCAGTTATGCCATGGCGATAAACAGATTTGTGAGTATTGAAAAACGAATGAGTCGTGATATAAGTTTCGCTGCGTCCTACAAGCGAATCATTCAATCATACATCACTGGTGGTTATGCACGCAAACCAACGCCATCCGCAGCCGCCCTGTTAACGTCTCGAACTTGGTACCTACCGCACTTTGCGGTGGTTAATCCGAACAAGCCTTTGAAACTGCGATTAGTCTTTGATGCCGCTGCTGAAGTAAACGGTGTGTCTTTGAATCGTTATCTGCTGCAAGGGCCGGAAGAGTAAAGGCCATTGCCTGCGATCCTTTTTAATTTTCGTGAGCGAGCAATAGGCGGGAGACGGAGATTCAAGCAAACAACCCGATGTATTTGAAATGTGCGCGATGACATTTGGCGCAGCTTGCTCACCCAGTGCAGCTCACTACGTGAAGATCCAAAATGCCATGAACCACCGCAATGACGATCCTATTAAAACTCGTGCCATAAAATCGTTCGTAGACAACCATTACGTTGATGACCTTGTGGACAGCTTTGATACTACAACCGAAGTAATTGCCCTCGCCAAGAAAGTTAAGGCCATTTACCTGGATGCCGGGTTTGAGTTACGTGATTCATGTCGAGCTCACAAGAGGGGTCCGCTGCACTGGATGGGATGGATCTTACAAAATTTCTGGGTAAGAAAGAAGCTTTGTCCACGGAGAGAGTATTGGGTCTGCATTGGTGCCCAACTACGGATTGCTTCAGTTTCAGTCCGAAATTCAATAACGTCAGCGAAGCGGTGATGCGAGGTGACAGGCGGCCTACTAAGCGAGAACTCTTAAGTGTGCTCATGTCAATATTTGACCCACTAGGACTTCTTGCCAATTTCGTCGTTGGTGCCAAACTCGTCATGCGTGAAGTATGGCGCCATGAAACCAGCTGGGATGATCCACTGCCCGAAAACATTGCTGATTTGTGGAAAATGTGGTATACGCAACTAGACGCCGTAATTGAGTATGCAATTCCTCGCTTTTATTTCCGCGGCTAGAGCTCCAAGCAGTCGTTCTGGGCATGCGTTTGATGCAAACTATACGCGAAGAACACAATCTAAGGTTTGAAAGGTGCATACTGTGGAGCGATTCTAAAACCGTCGTCTCATGGGTTCGAAGCAAACATCGCCGATACAAACCAGGCGAAAATTAGCTAAACAGCTTATCATTTCCCGCATAACGTATGCTGAACTTGTCTACAGCAAGCGTGATTCAATTTCCGCTGACAAAATTAATGTCCTGTTTAATAATGTTACCCGTTATATTTATGGTCTAAAGAAGTTCAATCACATATCCCAATGGAGGAACGATATTCTGGGTTGTAGTATTCATGAATACCTTGCTGCTAGAAACTGTATGTTCATATTCAAATTACTAGAATGGAAGTCCCGAAACTATTGGTATGAAAAGTAAAATCCAACAAAATCCGTTAGGGTTCATAATATGGTTATACCGAAATACAACTACTTGACATCATCCAGACTGTTCTTCATCAACGCTGTGAGGCTCTGGAACAACATCCCAGAGTATGTTAAATGTGTGCTGAACAGGAATAAGTACAAGCAAATTATACTTAACTACTTTAGATCGAGTTAATGAGTGCGATTTTATACAACTGCTTCCTGTGTTTTTTTTTTCTCTTCTCTTTTCCCATTGCTTTTTCTACTTAGATATAAGTTCAATTAAATTTAAGTTTAATGCATTTTATTTAATTTTACTATGTTAATTAATGTTAGTTGATGTACTTTTAAAAGACTGTTGTCTTACATGTACAACCGCTGTTTGTTGTTAAATAAATAAATAAATAAATTGCATATTTTTATAGGGCAGTTGGGCATTTCTTTGCCGACATCCCAACCCCCGTGGATCGACTCGATTCACCATTATCAATATCAAGAATGGCCAATCTCGATACTGCTCTTCGCCGTAAACCTGAACTTGTGCGCAAATCAGCTTGACGCACTTCACCATCTCCACCGTGATACACCTCTTCTACTATGCCGCGGCACCAATCCTTTCGTGGAACGTTTGGGTCACAAATAAACTCATGATCTCCCTTAAACACGGGATTTGTACGCTGGCACCACTTTACACACCGTGAAGCGCGTAGGTAGATACTCTGATACCCAACGCTTCCAGAAGTGGTCTCGGAGCTGTCGGGCGATGCGCCATTGTTGACGAAGTGCGCATGTAGCCTCGATGTCAGTCGTTTTGGGAATTTGGGCAGTATTCGGCGTACCGAGTAAAAAATCATTTGGTGTTAGCGGCTGATCCTGATCAACAGTCACTGGCAAGTGCGTAAGTGGCCTCGAATTTACAATGTTCTCTGCCTCGATTAACAGACAATTCAATGTGTGCTCTTTGGCGCGATCTCTTTTAGCGTGTGACGCAGCACTCTTTTAACACACTGTACCATCCTCTCCCAAGCGCCGCCTTCAGATGGGTTGAACGGCGAGTTGAAAATCCAGCCGACTCCCTTTTGAGGTAGCTCGCTCTGTATACGCTCACAATTGAACACCTCGTTGAAACGCTTTGCCTCATTATTGACACCGACAAAAATTGTCCCGTTGTCGGACCTTATGCGGATGGGGACACCCCGACGATTAACGAAGTTACATATTGCGATGATGTAGGCATCAGTACTTAGGTCATGCGCTATCTCTAGGTGCACTGCTCGTATTGTGAGGCACTTAAAGGCCACCCATCTCTTCTCCGTACTTCGTCGCACTGCCACATTAATCGGCCCAAAGTAGTCCAGCCCCGTGTACGTAAATGGCCTTACATACGGGGTAACTCTGTCAACTGGAAGTGGTCCCATTAAAGGAGGAACGGGTGATGTCTTGCGAATGCGACACACGAAGCAACTGGCGATGATATTACGTAAGAGGCTTCTTAAACGTGGTACCCAATAATTCTGATGTATGGAGCATATAGTCGCTTCTATGTTTTTGTGGCACATGAGTATATGATGAAGCATTACGAGTAACTTCGTGAACAAATGTGTTGGCGGAAGTATTATGGGGTGCCCGGTATCGGCTGGAAGCCAGCTGGCAGCATCTATACGGCCGTGAACGCGCAGTAAACCATCGCTGTCGAGGTAGGGTGACAGCTGCAGCAATGTGCTGTCCGATGATACTCCTTGCCCACTTCGAATACCAAGAATTTCTGCGCGGAATGACTCGGCTTTTAAAAGACGACCGGCCGTTTGTAGGTTGTCTGAAGTTAGCCCATACTGATTATTGCCTTGCTATCGATGGCGACATGATTCTACAAACCGAATGACCCAGGCTGTAGTTCTCAACAATCTGTTGAATGAAGAGAAGCTATTACAATTTATAAATTCACAACTTACAGTGACCAATGCGTATCCTGGGCGGAGCTCTTCCGTGCAGTCTTGATCAATTGTGGTGATGGTTTCTTCGTAAGGCCACATAGAATCATTCTGGCGAAGAAATGCAGGACCATGTAACCAACGGGCGGCTGGATTGAAATCGACTTTGTTGTTGAAGCGTGTGGCCTCATCAGCTATGTTCTCCTTGGGGGGTATCCACTTCCAATCAGATACCTTTGTGGGGGCCAGGACTTCAGCGATTCTATGTATGTTAGAAAAAGCAATGGGAAAAGAGAAGAGGGAGAAAAACACAGGAAGTTGTTACATAAAATCGCACTCATTAACTCGATCTAAAGTAGTTAAGTATAATTTCCTTGTAGTTATTCCTGTTCAGCACACATTTAACAGACTCTGGGATGTTGTTCCAGAGCCCCACAGCGTTGATGAAGAACAGTCTGGATGATGTCAGGTAGTTGTATTTCGGTATAACCAGATTATGAACCCTAACGGATTTTGATGGATTTAACTTTTCATACAAATAGTTTGGAGACTTCCATTTGTAACGACAGCCTGTCTCCATACTGGCCTAACTGAGTGGCAGAGTGTATATGCGTCTATGTGTTTATGTGTTTTGTGTCCAGGTCCGTGCCTTAGCCGCAATGTTGCCATTAAAATAATATTAACATGTTAACATTAACATTGACAACATTGTACCTGTAGTGAACACAATGTTGCAACGGAAATAAGATGTTGCGCTTGGCATCATGTTATAATAAGAAAAATTTCACCATGTTGCTAACAACCTAGCAGCCTTGACGAATGATATGTAACTATGTGTTTGTTCTGTTAGGTATGATGTAGGTGGATGGGTATTTGTGAAAGGCTATGAACGTGTGAATGCATCAGTGCGAGCGGTCAAGGCACGAACCAAATGTATCTGTGTAGGTGTTCGTTTTGTGGAGCGGTAAGCGTGTGAATGTATGAGTGCCTGATGGTATAGATGGAAAATAGGGGAAAGCCGAAAAGAAAGTTTGCATGTAATAGTAAAAATTTTCCGTTTCTGGATAACGTTCTTTACCACGGCGGTGGCTATAAAAGGGCATCAAGCTAGGCAACGGGCAAACGTTTTCCTGTAACAGTGCCCAGTGCAAGTGAAGTGAAGTGGAAAAAATAAAAAAATAAATAAACTAAAAAAGTGTGAAGTGCCAAGTTAGCCAGACCTTTTCAAAAGGTTTAAAAGTTTTTAGTGCGCGTTATTTAAAGACGTCAGAAAAGTCCTGGAAAAGTTTTTAGTGCGCGGAGTTGCGAGGCCTACTTACACCCTAGTCCGGCAGTTTCCATTCGCCAACAAAATTTATAAAACCAGGTAAGTGTAAACTTTCCGTGTTTTAACTCTCTCTCCCAACCTGGCATGCCCACTGGGAAGTTGGCTTCTATATAGCCTAGTTCCCAAGCAAGCCAAAAGAAAACTTGCATCGACATATACATCTCTGCATACAAATATATGTATGTAGATGAATATATGACTATGCAGACAAGAAATCCGTAGGCAATTATGTATATGCACATAGATACACATTTGCTTTTGAATTTCTAAATAGATTTTCTTTTGTATTTAATTTCAGCGCACAATTGATTTTCCTTTGGGAAAGACCCACTGGGCACGTATATGGGCTGCGTACCGCCCAAAAACAAATACATTGTACGTGGCGAAATACCGCACAACAACAATTACTACCATCGACAAGCACCACACTTTATTATTTAGCCGACGGCAAAGCAATTTCAGAAACATGTCTTATTGGCGGGGTTAGAACGCAGCAACAACAGCAACTACATTCGTACCGGCAAACAACAACCACTATAGCATTTTCATATTGGCGGTATAGGGCCGCAACAACCACAACAGCATTTTTTTATAGTGGCGGTATAACGTTCAACAACAACTACACCATTTTTGCTATATTGGCGGCGCAACACCAACCACAACCGGTATTTATTTTTTTTTCTTGGCGACATACCGCCCAACAATACTACAACAACGTTTTTATATTGGCGGCATTCCGGCCAACAACAATTGCCACGCATCCACAAACACTACGTTCTATTTAATTCGTTGCATGCGCGCACCAACAACAACAACAAATACTTCGTACAAAGTCTTCAAAAACACAATAAAAATTGTCAACATCGATATCAATTTGCACCAGCCACCACACACCATTCTTTTATTTTGGCATCGGCGACGCAACACCAACAACAGCCACATATTGTATCAGCAGATATCGCCACAAAAACAACAATACCAGCCACACATTCACCGGCCAGGTCCACAGAAGTCATTGTTGCCAGCTTGTCAAGCCACTAGAGGCCAGCAACCAAATCACCAAGAATAGGGCAAGGTTATTAAAATATGCACATATTATACACAAGTGAGGATTTAGCGAAAACAACACTGCCAACAGGAAGAGCAGCCTAAAAGCGGGATTGGCAGAGATCACCAACAACAACAACACACCACAACGGCAGCAGCAGAAATAATCGTTAAACCTTAATGTCAGTAATTTTTCTATTGTTTCGAAACAAATCGGCCTTTCTTTGTATTTTTTTTGGCATTATATCTCTTTTTTATAAGTAGGTTTACGCACATAGGTATTCCCTTTTTTTTTTTGATGTAGGATTTCTGGTAGGAGAAACGGTTGGGCAAAAACAAAGGCTTGTGGTTATTAGCCCAAAAATTTTGCTAAGCAATTTGTGCTACGGGGTAATATTACTAATACTTTACTAATATTTCACTTTGTTTTAGTTTCATTTTTTTCATTTCACTCTTTTTGAAGTTTCTTTGATTAATTTTTCATTTGCATATTTTTCTCTATTTTTGACATTCATTTGGATTCTTTTAGTTTTGATTTTTGCATTCCTTTTGTGGATAGTTACTATATTCAAAGTACACCGATCTTTATCGTTGTGCTCTGCCTATAGTTCCACTTCCGTGCATGCTTTCTGTTCCTTTTCGGTTAGACCGCGACTAACTCGAAATTATGGAACTTTGAATATTCCTTTTTTTTTATTGCATCGGCACATATTACACTTACATATATTTGCCAGAACGCTCCCGGCAAACTTACCCTTATCCTTCCCGCATTTAACACTACGGGCTTGCATACAAGCACCCACATTAAATCCTTTTTTTTTATCTTGATAATTTTTTTTTTACTTTTACACACGTTTGGGTTTTTTTTTTTGACATTGTCATCACGCTACAAATTTATTACTACCTCATATACACTCATTATCCAAGATCGTAAGCGATCGATCTGGATCCGTGTTCGAACGTGGTCATATGTACATATGTATGTTTGAGTTTTTTGTTTCAGCTACTCAACTGCAGCGGCGCCGTTGGATGAGAAGAGTAACTTGGTGAGTGTTTTGAGTGAAACGTTAAAATTTATCAAAATACACCTGTTTAGTTGTATGTACATGTGTTAGCACAGATTCCTGCTCTTGCAAAAATAGAACAGGAATTAGCAAATCAGAAAAATAAAAACAGATTGCAACGAACATATGTGCATGCATGAAAAACGTCACAAACGTACATTTGCACTTACATACATACCATTTGTTTGCATATACACATGAATTCTTTTCCTTGATGACCTACTTTTGCTGTGTACATAATTGATCTTATGTTTATTTGAGCGGTTGCGGTAGGTCAGGGATTAGGGTACTTGAATTTTGTTATTCACCCTTTTATTTTATTTTAATTGAATTTGTATCTATAGAATTTAGAATTAGCTCCTATTAATAATATCGCATTAGGGTGGCCCTAAAAGTTTAAATTTTTTTGTTTGAGGCCAGACACTTGGTCTATTAGTCGTAGGTATTTTTTTTTATAGAATTGAATTTGGAATGTATCCACTGGTTCTTGCACTCTTATGAATTTTTAATGTTCGCCAGTAATAAATGTTAGCATTAAGTTTGAGCAATTTTTTTATTGTTACCTTGAGTAAACTTTTGAAGCCCTTGGAAAATTATTTTGTAGTAAACTTTGAGTTTAAAGTTTTATTGAAATTATTGAACTGGTAGTAGGGTATTAGTCGGTAATTTGTAAACCAAAAATTTTGTAAATAAATTATAAGAATTATGTTTGGATGAAATTTTAAGACTTTCATAATGCAGGGCTAAGTCGAATTTTGGTGTTGGTGCTGCGCTTGCGCGCGGTAAGGTAAGGTGAAGGTGAGTAATAGGGAAATGACTTATTGACGGATGGACAGACCCATGTCAGGTTTGGGGGCACTGTAAGGTAAACAGGAGTCAGCACAGTGCCCACGGTGCAGTGCAAGTTGCACTGCAGAGGGAGGGTAGACTCCACCTGACAGGACAGGCCTCCATCTCTTTCCCCTCTTAACTCTGCCCCTCACGTTTATTTCTATCTTTTTCAGCTTTTTCTCTCCTTTCTATAAACATGCAGGTATGAACCCTCTTTTTGTTCATGTGGCTGCGGGTGAGGTCGGTGGTGCAATACCCCGCCCAAGACGACGAGCTAGCCTGGGCCCGCAAGCATACCTGCTTGCCGCCGCTCCTCACCACCCAAACAGTCAGTCACGTAACAATGGCGCCCAACGACAATAGCCCGATCACCTTTTTCACTCTTCCATTTCCCTTTTTATCAATTTTAAATTTGTATTTTGTTTTGCAGTTTTTTTTTTTCTCGATCCCGATTAATCCTTCAAGTTCCGCTTACATTTTTTTTAGTTTCCAAAATTTTCTATCAGTTTTTAGCGTTGGTATTACGAACGTTAATAGCTCGACCAATTTTTCATTTACACGTTAATTAATGATCTCTTCTTTTAAATTTCCCATTTTTACTTTAATTAATTATTTCCTATTTGTCATTTTTGAAATTCTTAATTTTTTCCCAACCTTTCCTTTCTTAGATTTTCCATTTTTTCTCTTTTACCCTTCCAAACCCAATCCTTATTTCCGTCTTTTGACAGGACAGGGACAGTCATGATGGCAACGCCGGTTGGGTTCACCTGATCGACAAGTGTCATCATGACCAGAGGATAGGGATTAGCTGAGTGCCCATGTCAGGGTTCCTTTGTTGAACTTTAACAGCTCGACAAAGTGGTAACTGGTATGGCACTTAGCTAGCGACGGACTTAGGTAGGAGATCGTGGCGAGCTGTTCAAGCTACCTTACCGGGAGTCCAGCACTACCGCTAAGTGAGGTTTACAGTCGTCGCCACGATATTTAGGAGTAGGAGGTGTGGCATCCACGCTTAGGAACAAGTTCTTGAACGTGAAGTGCCACACTTCCACGGACAGCACGAAAACTGACTACACAGGATATAGATACGAACGAACACACTGCCTTCACCGAACCTTCGCCAAGGCAGCACCGCACACACCAATACACGCTCAATTTCAGTAGTGACTTTTTTTTACTGGCTAATTTCCAATTTAGTCTTTTTATATTTTCTTATTGGAATTATTTCCAAACAAATTTGTTCAAACTGCGTTATAAAATTTTTGGTTTTTGCTATTATATCGTTCTTAGGGTTGTTTCATATTGCTTTCCATTTTTAGTATTAGGGACTTGAAAAAAAAAAAATTTTTTTTTTACACATACATATGTATATTGAAAGTCGTATACATTTTGTAGGTGTTTAGCATATTCCATAAATTACAGAGTATCTTGGAATTTTTTTGTAATAATTAGAACTAAGTTTTTATTTTTCTATTTTTATTTTTGAGCTTGGGTTTTGGGTGAACTTTATTAATTCCTTTCTAGGCGTTTAAGATATACAACTTCAGTTTGTTTTGTCATATCCACACCATTACTTGAATTACCCTACACATATATACATACACACAAACATATTACCTATTAATTGATTGAATTTTTATATACCTACATTGTAATTTTTATATCTATTAGTTAATATCCATTATTTATATATATTTTTTTATTGGGTTTTGGGTGAATTTGAACCTGTTATCTTATAGTGTTTACGCTTTTATTATTTAGATCTGCAAATACAAACAGTTTACTTTTATTGGAATATTTTCTTTGCATCTTATCTTTTTTTTTTTTTTTCTTTTTCACATAATTTTTTTTCTCTTCTTTTTTTCCATTTGGGTTGCGGTTTGGATATCGTGTCCTTGGATATATTAGGGTGTCTGGCTAAATAGATTCTTTTAATTTATTTTTTTTTTCAAATTTTTGACATAAATCTATTGTTCAGACAGTGAATGTCTGATAAAGAGACAGAGAACCGCGTAATTGGGGGATTGGGGATTTTAAATTCCGATAGGCGCGTTACGAGAAGTCACACTCGAGCGCTTGAAAATCAAATCGTGGGTTCAGTGTTCAACCAGATCGACACTGGTATTCCGAGGGCCGTCGACTTTGTGCCCACAGACTATTTTAATAGGTGCGCGTCGCGGATCTTCGGATCTTTTGGCCCTGAACGCCCGATTAGGATCTCTGTCGCGAACGGGGTGTCAGTCAGTGAGGCTGAAAATTCATTGAACTTTTCCCAGAAGATCGATTTGGTGTGCCAAATGTCGGATAGCGGAGATGAGGGTGCCCGAGGGGGCGATGTTCCAGTGGTGGGCGCACCGGTAGGGGATCCCAGAGGTCTTAATGCCCCTCTTCCTGAAGCCACCCGCCAAGACACCAATGTCGAACAGCTGAGCCGAATGATGGCTATGATGGCGCAACAACAAGACTTGGTTGTGCAAATGGCAGGGGAGGTCAGGAGCATTAAGACCAATGTTGATATCCTTGGTGGTCGCGTAGCGGATATGGAGGCTTCCGCGCAACCTTCGGGACATCGGTCCGCCGTGGCATCAACGCCACAACCTCAAAACCAGAGGGGGGAAACTACTGCTCGTGACAATACGCCGAATACCAATCGGACTGCCGAGCGGGACGGTGGTAACCCTCCAAGGTGGAAAAAATTGGATTTGGACAAGTGGCACATCAAATTCGATGGGACAAACAAGGGAATGAGCGTCGAAAGCTTCGTATTCCGGGTGGAGAGAATGCGGGAACAACACAACATCTCCTACTACCAGTTATTCACGGACTTTCATTGTCTGGTTTCCGGCGGTGCCTTGAAGTGGTATTGGCAGGTGCTCGAAGACCATTCCGATGATCCCGATTTTGGGTATTTTGGTCTGAAAGCAGAACTGCTAAGTCACTTCAAGTCCGCCGTGTCCGACTATGAAATAATCCGTGAAATAATGGAACGGAAACAGCAGCCCGCAGAAGCTTTCGACGACTTCTATAGCGAAGTCCACAACCTGACGTTCCGTTTGCGGAAGAGGATCCCTGAGAGGGAATTGGTTGGCATAATTAGGGGAAATCTTAAACCGTACCTAGCCAACCTGACCTTCGCCCTTAAAATGGACTCGTTGGCGGAGCTCAAAGCTGAGTGTAAGAGAGCGGAAAAACTCATTAGGGAAAATAAGAACCGGTCCAGACCAGTTAGTGAGATAGGGTTCGAACAGCCCGACATACTGGGAGAGAGAAAGTTAGAAGCTTTTGAAAGGAAGCCTCAGCGCCCACCCCAACACCAATCCCAATCCTTACCCCAACACCAAACCACAGCCAATCCCAATAGTGTTCGTCCTTCTGTTAGTCCTTCCGTGTCCAACTGTACCGTCAATTCCTTTTGTGCATCACCCTTCCACTTGATGTTGTGTTTTTTGTGCGGTATGCCGGTGGATCACTTTGTGAAAAACCCGGCAGCAGCACAAAAACCAAATAAATGTTCGTCCTCGTTCCACAATATGGTCTGTTTTGCGTGTGGAAGTGATTCGTCCTTTTGCGTGTTTAAGCCCAAACAGGGAAACCCGAGGCTGGCGGAGTTGACCGGGGACTACAGCCAGGAGTCAGGCAACCCGGCAGACCTGAAATAAAAATTTTGAAGAAAGAAGAAATAGAACAGAGAGAGGAGGTTAGGAAACCACAAGGGACGGTGGAAAAACGCGAGGTAAAGAGTTTACACCAAAGAAAGATAGAATACGAAGAAGCTACGAAAATAATATTTTGTGATACAATAAATGCAAGTAGGAAAAACAGAAATTTCAAGAAAATAGAAAAGATGAGGGAGAAGAGAAAATATTTCAAAAGGTTGAAGAATAAAATAGTTGCAACAATTGTTACCGTGAAAGGAGATAACAGATTTTACGCCAAAACAAAGATAGGAGGTCATGAGGTTCTGGCTCTCTTAGACTCAGGGGCGAGTGCCAGCTGCTTAGGCAAAGACTCAGCTGCACTCCTTCGGGGAAAGGAAGCCTCGATTGTGCCAATCAGGGGCCAAAATATCCGAACCGCGAACGGGGAGGAAACCGCCGTGGTAGGAGTAATAAAGTTACCGGTTGTGTGGGATAATTCGATGGAAGAATTAGAATTTTTGATAGTGCCAGGTCTACAACAACAAGTTTATTTAGGTATAGACTTTTGGCAGGCATTCCGTATGAGTGTCGTGAGTAAAGGTATGAATGGGAATGTGTGTCCAAATATAGCCAGTGTGGCGGAGCTCGTGCCCGCCGAGGGTGACTTGTCTTTCGATGCTGTGCAGCACGTTTTAACGCCGGAGCAAAATAATAGGTTGGAGCGTGTGAAAGCCCAATTCCCGTCCTTCGCGGTATTAGGGTTAGGTCAAACAGATAAGGAGGAACACGTCATCGAGGTGGTTGACGAGAATCTGCCAGTAAAGCAGCGCCATTACCCGATTTCACCAGCTATTCAAAAACTCATATACGCAGAGTTAGATCGAATGTTGGACATGGGAGTCATCGAGGAGTCCAACAGCAGCTGGAATTCGCCGGTATCGCTGGTAATAAAAGGGACGAAAAACCGCTTATGCCTTGACGCTCGCAAAGTCAACGAACGAACAATTAAGGATGCCTACCCCTTACCCCACATTGATGGAATCCTCAGCCGACTACAAAATACACGATTTATTTCCGCGATAGATTTGAAGGACGCTTTCTGGCAGATTCCTCTGGAGAAGAAGTCAAGAGAAAAGACTGCTTTTACTGTCCCTGGCCGACCCCTTTACCAATTTACCGTCATGCCTTTCGGGTTGTGCAATGCAGCACAACGAATGTGTCGTCTCATGGACAAGGTCATTCCGGCCGCTTTACGTGAATGTGTTTTTGTTTATCTTGACGATTTGTTAGTTTGTTCTGTAGATTTCGAGTCCCATATGTGTTTACTGGAAAAGGTCGCTCGGTGTCTTCGCGAGGCTAAGTTAACAATTAATGTCGAAAAGAGCAAGTTTTGTTTCAAAGAAGTTCGCTATTTAGGATACGTAGTCGGGGATGGTTGTATTAGGACAGACGCCAATAAAGTGGTGGCTGTGAGGGACTTTCCAGTTCCGAAAACCCCGAAGCAACTACGACGGTTCCTGGGTATGTCGGGCTGGTACCGACGTTTCATACAGGACTATGCGACTATCGCAGCTCCACTGCACGACTGCCTCAAAAAGGACAAAATTAAGAAGTTTGCAATGACGGACGAAGCAACGAAATCATTTGAAATTTTAAAGCAGAGTTTGGTTTCTGCACCGGTGCTTACACATCCGGACTTTAAGCGTCGTTTTTATATTCAATGTGATGCATCAACGGACGGAGTGGGAGGGGTTTTGTTCCAGTTGGACGATGACCAGAACGAAAGACCGATTGCCTACGTTTCGGCAAAACTAAATAAGGCGCAGAAGAACTATAGCATCACCGAACTGGAATGCTACGCCGCGATCGTGAGTGTGAAGAGATTCCGACCTTACGTGGAGGGAACCCCGTTCACCATCATCACTGATCATGCCAGCCTCAAATGGCTCATGAATCAGAAAGATCTTTCTGGGAGGTTGGCAAGGTGGAGTTTGAAACTCCAGGGTTATGATTTCGATATCCAACATCGAAAAGGTGCGCAAAACGTGGTTCCTGACACACTCTCACGAATACACATGGACGAAATACTGACGAACGACAGAGCCATAGACGTGTGTCTCGAGTCACCGTGCTTCGAGTCGGAGGAGTATACGGAGTTAAAAAAGACGGTGACCGAGAACAAAGATAAGTTGCCAGACTTATGCATATCGGACGGTTACGTTTATAAACGGACGCAATTCGACAGGGGGGACGATCTTCTAGCGGACCAGACCTGGAAACTCTGGGTACCGTCGGAATTGCGACCGGGGCTGGTAGAGTTGTCTCATAGCTCACCTTCCGCTGGTCATGGTGGCATCCACAAGACACTGTCACGACTACGTCAAAAGTACTACTGGCCAGGAATGGTCACTGACGTATGCGCCCATGTAAAAGACTGCGAAACCTGCAAAACTAACAAAACTCAAAACGTGTTTAAACAACCCATGATGGGAAAGCAAAAGCTCACAGAGCGACCTTTCCAACGTTTATTCATTGATTTTATGGGTCCTTATCCTCGTTCTAGTGATGGTAACGTGTATGTCTTTGTTTGTCTAGATCACTTTACTAAGTTTGTGTTCTTAAAACCTATGAGAAGGGCCACTTCAGCTGAGGTTATAAAATTTTTAGAGAAAGAAGTCTTTCACGTGTTTGGTGTGCCCGAATATGTCCATTCGGACAACGGCAAACAATTCGTCTCGGAAATATTCAAAGAGTTTTTGGAGAAATACGGCACGACACACGTGAGAACTGCATTTTATTCACCTCAGGGTAACGCTGCGGAAAGAGTCAACCGATCTGTGCTGCAGATAATTAGGTCCTTCATAAAGGGCAACCAAAAGAACTGGGACAAATGCGTCAGCGATGCCGCATTTGCACTACGCAGCGTTGCTCACTCAGCCATCAACATGTCGCCATACTATGCCACTTTCGGTATGCCTATGATACAGCATGCTGCATCATATGAGCTATATCGAAAGTTGGCGGCGTTGAAGGGTGGTGACGTGGAGATAGATACGGCTGGTGATAAAATGCAGATCATAAGAAAGAGAATTATGAAGGAGCTGAAGCTGGCCCACGATAGAAGTCAAAAGGTCTACGACACCAGGAGTAAGGATATAAAGTTTCAGATTGGACAAGTGGTATATCGCCGCAACTTCAAACAAAGCTCCCAAGTTGATAATTACAACGCTAAATTAGCTCCAAAACAAGTAAGATGTATTGTTTTAAACGTTATAGGGAACTCTATGTATGAACTTGGCGACAGCAATGGGAAAAAGATCGGCGTATACCACGCTAAAGACATTTTTGCAAAATAGTTTAATTGTTTTTTTTTGTAGTGCTAGTACTCTTGTTCTATGTTATTTATTTATTTATCGACGTATGTGATTATATTATTAAATTATATTTTTTTTTTGACCTTTTGCTTTATTTGATTATTTTTGCATTTATTTATTTTTTTATTTATGTTACCTACTTGACTATTTGATCTGTGATATTTTTTTTTTTTTATACATTTTTTTTTGCCATCTGTGATATTTTATTGTATAAATTTTTTTTTTGTTCTGCTAACTGTGATATTTTATTTTATTCTATTTTATTTTATTTTAGTTTTATTTATGGTTTTTGTTATTTATTTTATCTGTGATATCTTATTTACTAGTTGAGATGTATAGTAGTATCTGTGATATAGGTTTAAGTAGTAGCATTAGCCCAGCGATGTAGTTCGTAGTTAAGCAGTGTGAAAATTTAAAGGCGTGAAGAGAAATAGGCCCGGCATTGAGTCGTGGGTCGAGGCCACACGTTGGACGCGGGAAATAATACTTAGCAGGCTGCGTTTGGATTTTTTACGCACACGCTCCATAGTGCAGGCACCATCGGCGGTTGCGAGCCTGTAACGACAGCCTGTCTCCATACTGGCCTAACTGAGTGGCAGAGTGTATATGCGTCTATGTGTTTATGTGTTTTGTGTCCAGGTCCGTGCCTTAGCCGCAATGTTGCCATTAAAATAATATTAACATGTTAACATTAACATTGACAACATTGTACCTGTAGTGAACACAATGTTGCAACGGAAATAAGATGTTGCGCTTGGCATCATGTTATAATAAGAAAAATTTCACCATGTTGCTAACAACCTAGCAGCCTTGACGAATGATATGTAACTATGTGTTTGTTCTGTTAGGTATGATGTAGGTGGATGGGTATTTGTGAAAGGCTATGAACGTGTGAATGCATCAGTGCGAGCGGTCAAGGCACGAACCAAATGTATCTGTGTAGGTGTTCGTTTTGTGGAGCGGTAAGCGTGTGAATGTATGAGTGCCTGATGGTATAGATGGAAAATAGGGGAAAGCCGAAAAGAAAGTTTGCATGTAATAGTAAAAATTTTCCGTTTCTGGATAACGTTCTTTACCACGGCGGTGGCTATAAAAGGGCATCAAGCTAGGCAACGGGCAAACGTTTTCCTGTAACAGTGCCCAGTGCAAGTGAAGTGAAGTGGAAAAAATAAAAAAATAAATAAACTAAAAAAGTGTGAAGTGCCAAGTTAGCCAGACCTTTTCAAAAGGTTTAAAAGTTTTTAGTGCGCGTTATTTAAAGACGTCAGAAAAGTCCTGGAAAAGTTTTTAGTGCGCGGAGTTGCGAGGCCTACTTACACCCTAGTCCGGCAGTTTCCATTCGCCAACAAAATTTATAAAACCAGGTAAGTGTAAACTTTCCGTGTTTTAACTCTCTCTCCCAACCTGGCATGCCCACTGGGAAGTTGGCTTCTATATAGCCTAGTTCCCAAGCAAGCCAAAAGAAAACTTGCATCGACATATACATCTCTGCATACAAATATATGTATGTAGATGAATATATGACTATGCAGACAAGAAATCCGTAGGCAATTATGTATATGCACATAGATACACATTTGCTTTTGAATTTCTAAATAGATTTTCTTTTGTATTTAATTTCAGCGCACAATTGATTTTCCTTTGGGAAAGACCCACTGGGCACGTATATGGGCTGCGTACCGCCCAAAAACAAATACATTGTACGTGGCGAAATACCGCACAACAACAATTACTACCATCGACAAGCACCACACTTTATTATTTAGCCGACGGCAAAGCAATTTCAGAAACATGTCTTATTGGCGGGGTTAGAACGCAGCAACAACAGCAACTACATTCGTACCGGCAAACAACAACCACTATAGCATTTTCATATTGGCGGTATAGGGCCGCAACAACCACAACAGCATTTTTTTATAGTGGCGGTATAACGTTCAACAACAACTACACCATTTTTGCTATATTGGCGGCGCAACACCAACCACAACCGGTATTTATTTTTTTTTCTTGGCGACATACCGCCCAACAATACTACAACAACGTTTTTATATTGGCGGCATTCCGGCCAACAACAATTGCCACGCATCCACAAACACTACGTTCTATTTAATTCGTTGCATGCGCGCACCAACAACAACAACAAATACTTCGTACAAAGTCTTCAAAAACACAATAAAAATTGTCAACATCGATATCAATTTGCACCAGCCACCACACACCATTCTTTTATTTTGGCATCGGCGACGCAACACCAACAACAGCCACATATTGTATCAGCAGATATCGCCACAAAAACAACAATACCAGCCACACATTCACCGGCCAGGTCCACAGAAGTCATTGTTGCCAGCTTGTCAAGCCACTAGAGGCCAGCAACCAAATCACCAAGAATAGGGCAAGGTTATTAAAATATGCACATATTATACACAAGTGAGGATTTAGCGAAAACAACACTGCCAACAGGAAGAGCAGCCTAAAAGCGGGATTGGCAGAGATCACCAACAACAACAACACACCACAACGGCAGCAGCAGAAATAATCGTTAAACCTTAATGTCAGTAATTTTTCTATTGTTTCGAAACAAATCGGCCTTTCTTTGTATTTTTTTTGGCATTATATCTCTTTTTTATAAGTAGGTTTACGCACATAGGTATTCCCTTTTTTTTTTTGATGTAGGATTTCTGGTAGGAGAAAGGGTTGGGCAAAAACAAAGGCTTGTGGTTATTAGCCCAAAAATTTGGCTAAGCAATTTGTGCTACGGGGTAATATTACTAATACTTTACTAATATTTCACTTTGTTTTAGTTAAATTTTTTTAATTTCACTCTTTTTGAAGTTTCTTTGATTAATTTTTCATTTGCATATTTTTCTCTATTTTTGACATTCATTTGGATTCTTTTAGTTTTGATTTTTGCATTCCTTTTGTGGATAGTTACTATATTCAAAGTACACCGATCTTTATCGTTGTGCTCTGCCTATAGTTCCACTTCCGTGCATGCTTTCTGTTCCTTTTCGGTTAGACCGCGACTAACTCGAAATTATGGAACTTTGAATATTCCTTTTTTTTTATTGCATCGGCACATATTACACTTACATATATTTGCCAGAACGCTCCCGGCAAACTTACCCTTATCCTTCCCGCATTTAACACTACGGGCTTGCATACAAGCACCCACATTAAATCCTTTTTTTTTATCTTGATAATTTTTTTTTTACTTTTACACACGTTTGGGTTTTTTTTTTTGACATTGTCATCACGCTACAAATTTATTACTACCTCATATACACTCATTATCCAAGATCGTAAGCGATCGATCTGGATCCGTGTTCGAACGTGGTCATATGTACATATGTATGTTTGAGTTTTTTGTTTCAGCTACTCAACTGCAGCGGCGCCGTTGGATGAGAAGAGTAACTTGGTGAGTGTTTTGAGTGAAACGTTAAAATTTATCAAAATACACCTGTTTAGTTGTATGTACATGTGTTAGCACAGATTCCTGCTCTTGCAAAAATAGAACAGGAATTAGCAAATCAGAAAAATAAAAACAGATTGCAACGAACATATGTGCATGCATGAAAAACGTCACAAACGTACATTTGCACTTACATACATACCATTTGTTTGCATATACACATGAATTCTTTTCCTTGATGACCTACTTTTGCTGTGTACATAATTGATCTTATGTTTATTTGAGCGGTTGCGGTAGGTCAGGGATTAGGGTACTTGAATTTTTTTATTCACCCTCTTATTTTATTTTAATTGAATTTGTATCTATAGAATTTAGAATTAGCTCCTATTAATAATATCGCATTAGGGTGGCCCTAAAAGTTTAAATTTTTTTGTTTGAGGCCAGACACTTGGTCTATTAGTCGTAGGTATTTTTTTTTATAGAATTGAATTTGGAATGTATCCACTGGTTCTTGCACTCTTATGAATTTTTAATGTTCGCCAGTAATAAAAGTTAGCATTAAGTTTGAGCAATTTTTTTATTGTTACTTTGAGTAAACTTTTGAAGCCCTTGGAAAATTATTTTGTAGTAAACTTTGAGTTTAAAGTTTTATTGAAATTATTGAACTGGTAGTAGGGTATTAGTCGGTAATTTGTAAACCAAAAATTTTGTAAATAAATTATAAGAATTATGTTTGGATGAAATTTTAAGACATTCATAATGCAGGGCTAAGTCGAATTTTGGTGTTGGTGCTGCGCTTGCGCGCGGTAAGGTAAGGTGAAGGTGAGTAATAGGGAAATGACTTATTGACGGATGGACAGACCCATGTCAGGTTTGGGGGCACTGTAAGGTAAACAGGAGTCAGCACAGTGCCCACGGTGCAGTGCAAGTTGCACTGCAGAGGGAGGGTAGACTCCACCTGACAGGACAGGCCTCCATCTCTTTCCCCTCTTAACTCTGCCCCTCACGTTTATTTCTATCTTTTTCAGCTTTTTCTCTCCTTTCTATAAAAATGCAGGTATGAACCCTCTTTTTGTTCATGTGGCTGCGGGTGAGGTCGGTGGTGCAATACCCCGCCCAAGACGACGAGCTAGCCTAGGCCCGCAAGCATACCTGCTTGCCGCCGCTCCTCACCACCCAAACAGTCAGTCACGTAACACATTCTAGTAATTTGAATATGAACATACAGTTTCTAGCAGCAAGGTAGTCATGAATACTACAACCCAGAATATCGTTCCTCCATTGGGATATGTGATCGAATTTCTTTAGACCATAAATATAACGGGTAACATTATTAAACAGGACATTAATTTTGTGAGCGGAAATTGAATCAAGCTTGCTGTAGACAAGTTCAGCATACGTTATGCGGGGAATGATAAGCTGTTTAGCTAATTTTCGCCTAGTTTCCAAGGGCGTGAACGACGCCGGCATTCTCAATCTACGTAAGATACAATACACCTTACTGACAGTACCATTAATGTGATCACAGCAGGCCAGCCTAGAGTTGACGACAAAGCCTAAGTGTTTAGTTTTGTTTGTAAACTGTAGAGTACTATTACCAATAAACAGCTCTGGAATATCCTCAACATGCACTACTCTATTACATATTGGCAACACATATGACTTAGACGCATTAAGGCGTAAATTGTTATCACTTGTCCATTGAGATATAGCTGACAGATCACTATTTACTTTAAAACATAAATCCTCAACAAGACCAATTCGACTAGACAAGTACACTTGGATATCATCAGCATATGCATGTACATTAACATATTTACAAATTGAGAACACATCATTCAAAAATAAACTAACAAAAGAGGTCCTAGAACAGACCCTTGAGGATACACCCTTAAAACTAGAATACGACTCCATTGACTTTACCTTTTGTACCCTGCACTTAAGATAGCTCATCATAAGTTTCAAGGAATTGTTCGGAAATCCAAAATAATGCTTAAGCTTAGTGTGTAGAATATTATGATCAACCATGTCAAATGCTTTAGAAAAGTCCAGGAGTCATAGAAGTGTTAAGGATCCATCATCAAAATGTATCCTTATATCATCAGTTACTTTCAACATGGAAGTAGAACAACTATGCTTATGCTTAAAGCCAGATTGTAGAGGGGATGATAAATTGTAGCGCTGAACATGTGATGAGATTTGCGATGCCATGAACGAATCGCATACCTTCGCCAATGCTGGTAATATACTTATGGGCCTATAGTCACTAGGAGTTGTAGGCGTACTTTTCGTAGCTACTGGTAGTATGACGGCTTTTTTCCACTCCTCTGGAAAGCAAGATGTTGTAAAGCAATGGTTTATTATGTGGGTGATAGTGCCTAAAATAAACGGCAGCACAAGCTTAACGAATTTTAGGGAAATGCCATCGTCACCAACAGCGTCAGATTTGATATTCAGTATTGCTTGTATGACATCACCCTCACTTACACCTTACACATTCAAACTTAAATTCATGTTCAAAAGCAGTACGAGCTAGAAGAGTCCTCAAGGTATGAGGTGAAGGTTTATTGCTTTTCCCTACTGTAAAGAAATCGTTCATTATATTGGGGTCTATGTCACATTCCGGCTTCAAACCACCACGAACTCTTAACTCTTTTTATTAAATGCTGTAAGTGTTTCATCTACAGAGTTGTGGAACCAACTATCATTCCAGTCCACAACTGCCACACTTTGATACAACGAATTTACATTTATCGACTTGAAGTCACGATACATAAAACTACTTTGACATGGACGACGATTGAACACAATATCTAAAGTACAAAAAATTAGGTCATGGTCAGAAATAAAGAATATTTGGTCGAATTTTAAAATATGGTCAAGGTTTGAAGTTATAAAAAAATCTAAGAGACTTGGATTTGCATTATCTTGTATGAGCTGTTTCATTAACTACGGAAAGACCTGCTGCAGTTACATGATCGTTTAATTTACGGGAAGAGGAGTAATTTGAAAGGAGTAAAAAATCACCACATATTACATAAAATTCATAGTCAATATTAAACATTGATATTTCCATAAAAAAAGAATCTAACGAACAACACTTACGGGGGTTATATACGCACGACACTAATATGCTTTTTGTACCATCAGACACTTCAGCTATGATAAACACAGTATCCGAGGTATGAATTTAGCTAGAACATGAAATTTTAATGATGACTTGCAATATATTGCAACACCACACCCCCTCGTTCGTTACACCTGTCATGGCGAATAAGGCTGTAGCTTTGAATGCTGTAGAAAACATCAGAAATAGTGGGACTGAACCAGGTTTCGGAAACACAAACCACATCAACTAAGGAATCCTCAAAGACATTCCTAACGCTGTCCAGTTTATCACCACTAAGGCTACGGGCATTAAAGTGTACAACATTAAGACCACGAGACTGCTTACATAAGATATCTAACAAGATCTTAGAGTTGTCATCAACACTGGGTACTTTTTTGCTAACTGGTTACCAACATTAAGCTGTGTTTGAAGAGAGAGAACCACAAGTAAAAGTGCTCATTCCAAATGCAAGATGAAAAGATGAATACCATTTTAATTGTATTAAAGCAAAACACAAAAAAAAAAACCATTTTATTTATTTATTTTCACTACACACTTTGTCAAATATGCATTGTTTCTGTAATAATCCGTTTGCCCTTTTATCTATGTACGAATTTGTCAACTATGTGTTTGTTGTAATATCCCGTTTGTTAAATTCTTTTGTTCGAGTATGTACGTATGTATATGTGTCACGTTAGCTAATTATGTACAAAAATTTTCCACTTGACTCCGTTTTAAATTTGGCACTTCGATTTAATCGTTGGCCAGCATATGGAGAAGAAACGGCGAAATAAACCACCACCAACCATCCATCATTGGAGTACTGTAACACAAGAAGCGCCATTTGTCAATTTATTTCTTCGGCAGAATAGTTTGGTTTGTATTGAATTTTGATGCGTTAAATTCGCTCACCCTTGGCCAACGATAACAGTGGTTGTGGTTTGTAGACACCGTGTTGAATGTAATCAGCCCTATTGGCTGTTTTATATAGGAGCTTACGATTTCTTCTGGAGCACAAGCGAAAATGTCCACAAAACCACAAGTAAAAAACACCGAAATGTATAGAATCTGCCAACGCAGCGACTGAATTGAAAGATGAGAAGCTCGCATGTATTTCGGGATTCGAGAATCTCCCGAAAAGCCGTGTTCTCGATGTCTCGTTAAAAAAATAAAATATTGTGAACAAAATTATATGTATAATAAATAAATATGTTTTGAGTTAAGTGTCAATGGAAAGCAATAAAATTAAATAGGAAGTCACAAGTAAACAAAACCAAGTGTATAAATATTGTCCATACAGCGATTAAGTATATGTCGAGAAACTCGCGAGATTTACGAGTACTTCGAGACACGAGAATCTCGCGAGAAGTCGAATTCCCGATTTCTCGGGTCTCGAAAATTTTGCTTGTGTTCGAGAAGAAATCGTAAGCTCTAGTTACAATCCACGAAAGCCAAAAACGTTCCTTGAATTGTAAAATATGTTGCTTTCGAATTGAAAATGGAGGCGCAAAATGAACCTAGTCTGTTCAACGTGACCCGCATCAGGCATAGCATCAACGATAATAGCAAAATTCTTGGTTTTCTTGCGTTGATCTAAGATAGTTTCCCCTCACGTGTTTTGCACAAATTTATAAACAGCGTTTTGAGCCAGCTGCCAAATGAAATATTTATTCTTAAATTTTAAGGAAAAGGACTTTTCAAAATGTTTTTCACACTTCACTATAATATTAAAACGAAATGCATATATTCGTTGCTTTTAAAATTCGGCTTAAAAATTGCACATGGAACAACTAAAGACTCTCCTGAATTAAAAAAAAAATGTCTTAGTACCTCTAAATCGCGGGCCCCCTCATAAACCCCGGCCCCGGGGGAATCCCTCATTCCCCCTCCCCTCTCGACGGGCCTGTATATATACATACAAGTTAAGGAGCCCAAGGACTAGGGCTCCAAAAAGTTAAAGTTGGGGGCCGCCCCGCCGGCAACCTGTAAAGATCCAAATAAAAATAGTCTTTAGTCCGCTTAATAATATTTACCATTTATTTCCGTTCAATGTCAAAAACAGACTGACTTTATTATTAACTTAAACTAAGCTCTAAGCTTCTACATTAATCTAAGCGATTTCATAATTGCTGACACTGCACTTCCCACGATTGGCCAAAATAATATTTTATCGCTTGCGTGACGAATCACACGACTTGCATTTTGTCCGCATATCATATCGCTTACGCTGCAGTTCCCTTGGATTGCATTTTGTCTGCTTACGCAATATGATATCGGATCAATTACCTACGTTGGCTTTGCTTGTGTTTGTTGAAGTGAAGTGTCAGCACATTCTTACAAGTAAGTGTGTCTGCCCCCTTGTTAAGTTACATCTTTACAAACCCGGACGCGTATTACATGAAACCCCGGCATTATATTATTAGCAATAGACATAGCAACAGGTGCGAAGTGTCGAAGAAATTGGTCAATGAAAAGTCAGTAGTTATAAGATGTATGTTAAAGTTACCGCAAACAATTAAATGGTCGCAGTCAGTTAATCGGGATGAAGGATCATGAAAGAAGGGTCGATAACAAGAGTTTTTGTTGGGATTTTAATCACATGAAACAAATACTTATAAATACTTTCATATATACGCAGTCATAAGCTTATGGTAGGCCTGCGGGAGTTCGAATATCGCTCGGGGAGAGTAAAATTTCTAATTTAAAAATACAAAGAAATGTGGTTGATTCTTTCGCAAGATGGATAGCTCTGTATAGCCGGTATGTTTAATTTTTCGGTTTTTCTGACATAATAAAACATAATAATTTATTATAAACAAATCATTGTGAAAGACGTATTTAACTCTTTCTAATTTAGAAAAGCTAAATTTTTTAGTTCTAATAATGATCAGATTTCATTAGCAAATTATATACTTTCAACATTGTGTGAAACAAATACTGGCAACCTTGATGATAATATTGAATAAAAATTACTTTTATGTCAAAACAACGTTCACAACGCCTAGTATTGCTATAAAATAAAGTCCTAATAAAAACGAACATTTACCTGATTGTATCCCAGAGGACATTGAAGAAATAAGTGAAACTATATACCAAACAGTGCTAAATTTTAAATTTATCTCAACCATTATATGGTAAAAAGTTAGTTCCAGTAGCCGCCTTCATTTTAGACTAAGTTCGAAAGATCCATAGCACTGAAAGTAAACAAATTTGTCTTTGTTATTGATAATAGAGAAATGTTAAAAAAATCGCACACAGCGATTGTTTGTAGGACATGTATCTGAATTTCACTTCTTCATCTGCTTCAGAGGATCTGAGTAAATAACTCGAAATCCCCAACATTCATTCTTCGTACTAGTGTAAAGGCAGATACCTCTATCCACTCAGCCATATGAATTTCCCGTTGCCCGCTTTGTAATTTGTTGTTATTCCTTGTTATTAGCACTTTGGTACATATATATATTCTATATGTTTTTATCCAAATTGTGAGGAATTATTTGGCGCGTTCATAGAACTGTATTAGTGGCATTGAATTTTTATAGCAGTGCTTGGACTGTTACATCGGGAAGTGTCTTAAGACATTTTTTCCCAAGGGGTTCTCCTTCTTCGTGAAAGTTAATACTAATACTTGTTAAATTTTCTCAACACCATGTTTTATTTTATAAATTGCCTTTTCATTGTGCAAGTGAATATCCAATTTTCTTCAAAAACTCATATTCTAGGAGTAAACCTAAATCTAATTTATCTATTTCGTAAAATTTTGTTTTAACTCCAAACAAGTTTACTGTGTAATAATAATAATAATACAATGTGATCGAATAACCAAATAAGTAGTTCCGGTATCAACAAGAGCTTTCAATTTTCTTCTTGATTTTCCGTCAATGTAATGGATGTTGATGAGTACGCCCCCTCTTCTTCTAAAAAATGATTTTCATGAATACTATCTATTCTTTGGGTCTTTTCCTGCGATCGAAAGCTGTGATTGCTTTCCCTGGGATGCTTTGGAGCTTGTGCATTTCAAGAATGAAAGCCTGGGCTTTGTTAAGCTCTATTTAAATTCGCGTCAGTGGTAGCCATTTGTGTGTTTGCTTCGGAAAGATTACCACTTCGTTGTTCTTTGACATAATAATTTTTGTTATAAATCCCAGAGACGGATGGATCCACTAGTTCTACTTTAGGTAAATTGTTCCTGGAAATGAACCTTGAATTATCATTTGAATAAATTGGTTTCGCTCTGTTAGGTTAAGTTGAACTGGCCGGTCCATGAGGACCTCACATAGACTGAATAAGTCCGTAGTGTTACCAGAAGTTGGTTTTACCAGAAGTTTGTTAAACTGAAAAACCCTATCAAAAACCAGGACCTATGTTTTAAAATAACTCTGTCATGCTTCCTAGGATTTAAGCCACTTGCTGCTTCTAGACCTGACAGCTCACTCCTCCTAATAGCTGGAGTCTTAAACTGGCAAGCGCAGGGCAAGAGCACAGAATGTGCTCGATCGTTTCCTCCTCCAGCCCGCACTTCCTATATCTGCTATCACTTACCAAGCCTAATTTAAAGTCATGTGACGCCAGAAGGCAATGTCCAGTCAGAATACCCGTCATAAGTCTACAGTCCTCTCTTTTTAAAGATAGAAGCAACTTTGTTAGTCTAAGTTTGTAAGACCTGCACATAATCTTCAACACTTTCGCCCAGTCTAATAGGGACGTCTACGGAGCAAGCTTCAATGGATGCGCCCTTTTTAGCTAGTTCAGCCCCTTTCCCATATGCCCTGGGAGCCAATATAGAAGTATGCTTCTCCCTGTCACGATTCTCTCCAGGGACTGCTTACACTCTAACACACATTTAGATGCTGTGCTATGCGAGATCACTGCCTTAATTGCTGCTTGACTGTAAATATAAAATTAACACGATTGCAGCTTGGGCTATTTTCTTCCAGTGTTTCTACTACTTTGGTTACGGCTACTATTTCCGCTTGGAAAACGCTACAGTAATCGCGCAGCCTGTATGATCTGCTTATTTCCGGATCAGCACAGTATACCGCAGTCCCTACTCCTTCCACTACTTTGGAACCATCTGTGTACACATGTATCGCCTCGTCCGCCATTTGAGCATCCTTGACCCCACCGTCCACCTCTATTGTGGCCTTACAATCACCCTCGAAGCGCAGAGAGGGAATCAGGTAGTCTGTTCGTCTTGTGATTGACGACGCTATACTCCTATGGCCGTATGGTCGGCGCTCAAGCTGCCCCGCGGCACCGAGCCTGGTTGCAGTTATTAACGCGATGTTCTTTGCTACCAAGTCTACAGGTGGAATGTGCAGAATGGCATACAGTGCACCCGTCGTGGTTGTTTTCAGGGCTCCCGTAATGCTAAGCATTGGTAGGCTGCATACCCCTCTAATTTTTTGAGGTAGGTTGCTTTTTGTGTGGCTTTCCACCAAACAAGAACTCCATAGTATAGGATAGGGCTTACAATCGCTGTAAAAACCCAATGAGAAAGAAAGGACGATAAGCCCCACGTACACCCCAGCATTCTTTTACATGCATAAAGTGCCGTTGAGGCCTTCTTCACCCTCTCCTCCACGTTGAGCTTCCATGACAGCTTACTATCTAGGATGATTCCTAGATACTTTTTGCAAGGTTTCTCCTGTAGGGTCACCCCTACTAATATAGGCCTGATCCAATTTTGGACATCGTATCTCTTTGTAAATAAGACCATATCCGTCTTATCCGCGTTGACTTTCAACCCGAAATTTGATGTCCAGGTATGAATATCCCGAAGCGCCCGATCCATCAGAGAGCTAATCGTTGCAAGGCACTTTCCACTTATGACAATTGCAACGTCATCCGCGTAAGCTGTAAGTTTTACGGGTCCCTCATCAAATCGCCTGAGCAGTTGGTTGATGACCAGCGTCCACAGCAGAGGTGATAGCACCCCTCCCTGCGGCATTCCCCTGTCCACTGATTTCGTGGCCTCGTACAATCCCCATTGTGATGTAATCTTCCTGCAATTTAACATGAGGCCGATCCATCTGGTTACGGCTGGATGTACTTTAATGTAATTAAAACCATCCATAATCGCCCATTTAGAAACATTATTGAAAGGCTGGATGTACTTTAATGTAATTAAAACCATCCATAATCGCCCATTTAGAAACATTATTGAAAGCCCCGGCAATGTCTAAGAAGACTCCTATAGCATATTCCTTATATTCCAGGGCTTTCTCTACGCTTATTACCACCCTATGCAATGCGGTGTCTACCGACATGCCTTGGGTGTACGCATGTTGTGTTGTGGAGAGCAGCTTTTCATCCACGTTGGACTTTATGTACACATCTATCAGCCTCTCAAATGTTTTGAGCAGAAATGATGTTAAGCTAATGGGCCTATAATCTTTGGGATACACGTGACCGATCTTCCCCGCCTTTGGTAGGAAAGCTACACGAGCAGTTCTCCAAGAGTCCGGTACATGATTCAGTTTTATGCATCCATCAAATATTATTTTAAGCCATTCCGCGACCGCCCTACTTGAAACTTGTAGCTTGGCCGGGAATATACCATCTGGGCCCGGCGATTTAAACTTAGAAAACCTCTTCACGGCCCATTCGATCCTGGTGTCGGTCACCAAGCCCGGCACTACCCGCTCCGTGATCGAAGTGTGAGTGCTGTCTGCTGGCTCTTCTAAACCATCTCCCGGTGGGAAATGTGTATTGCGAAGCAGCTCAAAGGATTCCTCACTATTACGTGACCATTCCCCGTTCTCTTTCTTTATTAGTCCCTGTACTATATTTCCTCTTGCTAGGACTTTTCCCAACCGTGCTGTTTCGCTGGAGCACTCTATGTCCGTACAGAAACTTTTCCATGCGATTCTCTTCGCCCTGGAAATTTCACGCATGTATATCCTCAGTAGATCCCTGTACTGGTCCCGACACGCTTCGCTGTCCGCGGTCTTTGCTAGCTTCCACATTCCTTTTACCTGCCTTCTTAGAAAACTCAGCTCATTGCTCCACCTTGGCGGCTTTGCTTTTCCTCTGAATCTTCTTAGAGGGCAAGCTTTGTTATACGCAGTCATAAGCGTCCTTGTTAGGAATTCATTAGACTCCTCCAGTTCTTCCATATTGGCAACCTCTTTGGGTTGTCCAGTTTTGTTTCTACCTGTTTCTGGAATTTAGTTCAGTTTGTTGACCTAGGGTTTCTAATCGTGTTTCTACCCTCTTTAGGGTAGTCTTATTTGAAAAATTGAGAGTGAACCGGACTATCTGGTTATCGGACTCCAATTCTAGAGCCTTAGCCAAAGCATTCTGGGGTTGCGTACAAACTCCAGATGTTGGACATTAAACATACTTAAAGACTGTTGATGCGAAAACATCCATTAGTATATCACATACGCAGTTATTTCATTATTCCATTTTCCGTTTGTATACGAATCTTGCAGTTAAAAGAATACAAAGTGTAAGATATTTATTATACTTTGAAATACAAATCAATGAATATTCTAATTTATTTACAGTGACATAAACGCTCAAGCAATTATACAAATTAATTAAAGAAGTTGTTCATTTCTTTGTGTGTGAGAATTATCCGTGTACCAAACAATTTTATTTCAACTTTTCTGGTAGTTGGTGTGATCCTTATTCCAGGAAATAGCAAACTTTTTTGACACGACAAACTTAGCAAAATTTAACGACCCGTGCAATCAACACCGAAAATGCAAGCAAACTCTAATGAAAATGAGTTAAATTAAACCATCACTACATCTACCGAGCTTAAGAAATCACTGAAAAAAGCTGTTCAGGATTTTACCGAGGGCATTAATATCTTGGAAATGAAACCAATATCGACACATCCATCGACTCCACCGCGTATAAAATGGCAACGCCGACTTACACAATGAATTCAGTTAGTGATATTTTGCCTTCACAAATCGCTCCAATTCCACGGAGCACGACGTATCTTTGTGTAATTCATTGCCGTCTTGTACAAGTGCGAGCCATGCACTGCCATCGACAGTGACACTAACATCGCCGTACCCAAATTGTATACCAGCCACTACTGGGGATCTGCCATATCCACATCACATACCCATGTTCACCACCGCCTCATACATGCCATCGATTATGGCGCACTCTCCTGGCAACATGCCATTTTCGCCAAACCGCAAATATGTGGACTCCACATACTATGGTTAGTACCCCATTAAATTATATGATTTGCCAGAATTCAATGGCCGACCCGAAGATTGGCCTATATTGCTTACGTCCTTTAATGAATCTACAATAGCGTACCGATATTCTATGTTAGAGAATACACTACGCTTACAAAAATGCCTTAAAGGTGCAGCACGGTAAGAAGTAGAATGTTAATTGACTGATCCACGCAACGTTCCCGAAGTGATTGAGCACCTAAAGTTTCTACTGATGCAGAGCCAACAGTCTTGATAAGGTTGGATAATTGTTACTTAACAGCCAGTTTAAGGAGTATCCAATGCGAAGATTCAATTGTTGCAGTAAAAGCAGCATTACGTTGGTTTATTTATGGCAAAAAAAGCCACGAATGTAAACAAACAGCAGAACGAGTGTCAACAATTTTACACACATCAGCGAGGGATGATATACAAGAGCTGATTGCCGATTATTTTACAACCGAGAATTTATTTGTTTATTTATTTCTTCTTACAGCTTATAGTAAGCCTAGCTTATATCTATATATAGTAATTAATAAATAATCTAAATTAAGTTATTTATATGAGTCTATTGACTGCACAAATGGAGTGAGATATAGGTAGCAGACGAATGACACCAACACAAGGATTGTACCAGTTTTATCTGACGCTGTTAACGTATTTAAAGTGCGAAGGCAACACGGCGATGCGTTACATTATGAGCTTCGGCTACTTTTTGCATACGTGGGAAAGCTTCCTAATGCCAGCGTAGAGTACTCGGGATGTATGCAATGCTATTGGTGATTCGAAAGTTTGCCGACCATGCACTAGAATGGCATTGTAGAATTTTAGTCCTTTATAGTACAAATTACATTTGTCTGCTTCTGTTCTATAAGCTGGTAAATTAAAATCTTTCCTTCTTCTTGTATTTACGGAATGAATATTTCTTACATATTTTACGTCACTTTTCAAATAATCCGGCAAGTTGCCTTCTATTATGTTTCTAATAAATTTCATCGTATGATAAAACGGTATCTGTTTAATGCTTAGCCAATTTAGAGCGGCGATCATATCTCTGCTGGTCATAGCATTTCCTAAGAATAAATCGCATAGCTCGGTTCTGTTGCTTTTACAGTTTGTAAATTTGGCTATCTCTCATAATGAAGAATAATGTTGGACAATATATGAAGTGAGGTTCGATTATCGATCTGTTAACCATTACCTTGTACCGTCTACTTAAATACTTGGATATTTTCCCAACCGTGTAATCGATGTGCTCGCTAAAGTTGAGTTTATCATCGATTTTGATTCCTAAATACTTGAAAGTACTGTCTTTGTCAATTGCTTCGCTGTTTATATTTAGAAGTGGTAGATAATTCATTGTTTTGAAAAATTCTTTTTGATATAACCATAAATTTTGTTTTGCTTATATTCAGTTTCAATCTATTCGAGCATAACCAATCATATACTCTATTTAAGTCTTCTTGTAATTTCATATATATTTTAGTGATATTTTCTCCACTAAGCATCAACAATGAATCGTCAGCAAAGAGTTTAATATCACAGAACATAATTATTGTAACGTACACCTAGTGTGAATCCGCCCCTTTGCGCAATCAAGGTGGATTGCCCTCAGCTAGATCAGTGTGAGGGATCGGGGCCCTTAACCCTTGTCAACCTTGATGCGGGGCGGATGTTACAATCAATCCTCTATCCGTAGAGATGCACACACCTTGCAGGAAGCCCACTCTACCTTGGACCGCCCGATTATTTCGGCCTTAAGCTGGTCCCCTTTATCTCTGCTCCGTCTGACACCTCTTACCTATCCTGTCGTCATCATCCCCCTTCCCAACCGATCAAATTAGCACACCATATTAAATTTTTTTTCTTTAAATATGACATTTTAATAAAAAAAAAACTTACTATCTATACTAACAAAATTTAATCAAAGATTCGTAAACCTCCGGCTTTGCGATTTACAAAAATCTTCTAAATAGAAAGTGTATATGACAAGGATTACTCTGAACGAGCTTATAACAAACAAGTAAGGAAGGCTAAGTTCGGGTGTAACCGAACATTACATACTCAGTTGAGAGCTATGGAGACAAAATAAGGAAAATCACCATGTAGGAAAATGAACCTAGGGTAACCTTGGAATGTGGTTGTATGACATGTGTATCAAATGGAAGGTATTAAAGAGTATTTTAAGAGAGAGTAGGCCATAGTTCTATGGATGGACGCCATTTAGGAATATCGCCATAAAGGTGGACCAGGGCTGACTCTAGAATTTGTTTGTACGATATGGGTATCAAATGAAAGGTGTTACTGAGCATTTTAAGAGGGAGTGGGCCTTAGGTCTATCGGTGGACGCCCTTTCGAGATATCGCCATTAAGGTGGACCAGGGGTGACTCTAGAATGTGTTTGTAGGATATGGGTATCAAATGAAAGGTGGTAATGAGTATTTTAAAAGGGAATGGGCTTTAGTTCTATAGGTGAACGCCTTTTCGAGAAATCGCCATAAAGGTGGACCAGGGGTGACTCTAGAATATGTTTGTACGATATGGGTATCAAAGGAAAGCTGTTAATGAGTATTTTGAAAAGGAGTGATCCTTAGTTCTATAGGTGGACGCCTTTTCGATATATCGCCATAAAGGTGGACCAAGGGTGACTCTAGAATGTTTGTACGATATGGGTATCAAACGAAAGGTGTTACTGAGCATTTTAAGAGGGAGTGGGCATTAGGTCTATAAGTGGACGCCTTTTCGAGATATCGTCATTAGGGTGGGCCAGGGGTGACTCTAGAATGTGTTTGTACGATATGGGTATCAAACGAAAGGTGTTACTGAGCATTTTAAGAGGGAGTGGGCATTAGGTCTATAGGTGGACGCCGAGATATCGCCATTAGGGTGGGCCAGGGGTGACTCTAGAATGTGTTTGTACGATATGGGTATCAAATGAAAGGTGGTAATGAGTATTTTAAAAGGGAGTAATCCTTAGTTCTATATGTGGACGCCTTTTCGAGATATCGCCATAAAGGTGGACCAAGGGTGACTCTAGAATGTTTGTACGATATGGGTATCAAACGAAAGGTGTAACTGAGCATTTTAAGAGGGAGTGGGCATTAGGTCTATAGGTGGACGCCTTTTCGAGATATCGCCATAAAGGTGGACCAAGGGTGACTCTAGAATGTTTGTACGATATGGGTATCAAACGAAAGGTGTGACTGAGCATTTTAAGAGGGAGTGGGCATTAGGTCTATAGGTGGACGCCTTTTCGAGATATCGCCATTAGGGTGGGCCAGGGGGACTCTAGAATGTTTGTACGATATGGGTATCAAACGAAATGTGTTACTGAGCATTTTAAGAGGGAGTGGGCATTAGGTCTATAGGTGGCCTTTTCGAGACATCGCCAATAGGGTGGGCCAGGGGTGACTCTAGAATGTTTGTACGATATGGGTATCAAACGAAAGGTGTTACTGAGCATTTTAAGAGGGAGTGGACATTAGGTCTATAGGTGGACGCCTTTTCGAGATATCGCCATTAGGGTGGGCCAGAGGTGACTCTAGAATGTTTGTACGATATGGGTATCAAACGAAAGGTGTTACTGAGCATTTTAAGAGGGAGTGGGCATTAGGTCTATAGGTGGACGCCTTTTCGAGATATCGCCATTAGGGTGGGCCAGGGGTGACTCTAGAATGTGTTTGTACGATATGGATATCAAATTAAAGGTATTAATGAGGGTTTTAAAAGCGAGTGGCCCTTAGATGTATATGTGAAGGTGTTCTCGCGATATCGACCAAAATGTGGACCAGGTGATCCAGAAAATCATCTGTCGGGTACTGCTAATTTATTTATATATGCAATACCACTAACAGTATTCCTGCCAAGATTCCAAGGGCTGTTGATTTTGCCTTGTAGAACTTTTTCATTTTCTTCTACTTAATATGGTAGGTGTCACACCCATTTTACAAAATTTTTTCCAAAGTTATATTTTGCGTCAATAAACCAATCCAGTTACCATGTTTCATCCCTTTTTTCGTATTTGGTATAGAATTATGGCATTTTTTTCATTTTTCGTAATTTTCGATATCGATAAAGTGGGCGTGGTTATGGTCGGATTTCGGCTATTTTTTATACCGAGATAAAGTGAGTTCTGATAAGTAGGTGGGCTAAGTTTAGTAAAGATATATCGGTTTTTGCTCAAGTTATTGTGTTAACAGCCGAGCGGAAGGACAGACGGTGGACTGTGTATAAAAACTGGGCGTGGCTTCCACCGATTTCGGCCATTTTCACAGAGAACAGTTACCGTCATAGAATCTATGTACCTACCAAATTCGAGAAGGATTGGTAAATTTTTGTTCGACTTATGGCATTAAAAGTATTCTAGACAAACTAAATGAAAATGGGCGGAGCCACGCCCATTTTGAAATTTTCTTTTATTTTTGTATTTTGTTGCATCATATCATTACAGGAGTTGAATTTTGACTTAATTTACTTATATACAGTAAAGATATTAAATTTTTTGTTAAAATTTGAATTAAAACAATTTTTTTTTAAAAAGTGGGCGTGTTCTTCATCCAATTTTGCTAATTTTTATTTAGCACATATATAGTAATAGTAGCAGCGTTCCTGCCAAATTTCATCATGATATCTTCAACGACTGCCAAATTACAGCTTGCAAAACTTTTAAATTACCTTCTTGTAAAAGTGGGCGGTGCCACGCCCATTGTCCAAAATCTTACTAATTTTCTATTCTGCGTCATAACGTCAACCCATCTGCCAAGTTTCATCGCTTTAATTGCCTTTGGCAATGAATTATCGCATTTTTTCGGTTTTTCGAAATTTTCGATATCGAAAAAGTGGGCGTGGTTATAGTCCGATATCGTTCGTTTTAAATAGCGATCTGAGATGAGTGCCCAGGAATCTACATACCAAATTTCATCAAGATAGCTCAAAATTTACTCAAGTTATCGTGTTAACGGACGGACGGACGGACGGACGGACGGACGGACATGGCTCAATCAAATTTTTTTTCGATCCTGATTATTTTGATATATGGAAGTCTATATCTATCTCGATTCCTTTATATATGTACAACCAACCGTTATCCAATCAAACTTAATATACTCTGTGAGCTCTGCTCAACTGAGTATAAAAATTGTATTTCAACTCCACATACGCAAAATACTACATATAAGTTCATCAAAAATTATGTATAGGTTTAGGTATAATTTTCTAGACGGTAATTGAAAAATTATTTCAAATTCCAAAAAAAAAATTAAATCATACAGAAAACAAGTAAGGAAGGCTAAGTTCGGGTGTAACCGAACATTACATACTCAGTTGAGAGCTGTGGAGACATAGTAAGGGAAAATCACCATGTTGTAAAAAGAACCTAGGGTAACCCTGGAATGTGATTGTATGACATGCGTATCAAATGGCAGGTATTAACCCTCAAACCAGCAAACTTCAAATAATGATCGGAAACCGTTGGGAATTTTTTTCTAGATTAATTAGGACATAACAAACTTAATTCCGTCAACAAAAAGTCAATATGTAGTTTCGTTTGTCTGCCAGGTGAGAAATAAGAAACCGTGCCTCCAGGCACTCTTGTCGGTTAGAGCAAAAAAATTAACACTTACAATTTTTAGTAAGGAACAATGTTTTTATTGAAATAAGTTTTAATAAACAATGAATAATAACACAAATAGATTATTTCTTTGTATGATATTCCCCGAAACAATTTTTCGTGACGGAGCAGCATAAATGTAAATTACGTACTTCGCAGACACATTGAGTTTGGGAGTTTTTACAAAGTTTACACCATTTTTTACCACCTTTTTTCTCAAGCCATTTCGTAAGATGTGTATTACCGTTGAAGCGAACATCACAAACAGGATATGCAGCTTTTCTGCCTACGCTCAGAGAATCAGGTAAAGTAGTCGGTTGGCTTGCTGAAGATGGACGACCCGCCGAACGCTTTTGATTGTAGCTCACAAGAGCAGCAGCGATTTGTTCTCTGAATTCAGGCAGCTGTAAAATCTTTTCTCCTTCGTCAGAAATATTACTGGAGTCATTTATCTTCTCTATATTTATTCGCTTATAAAGAAGGTAAGCGTTCTTTGCAGCCATATCAATAAAATGATAAAAATGGCAAGCCATTACATCACGTGTCTTGGCTCTCACATGATATCGTCCCATCAAACCAACCATTAAGTCGACGCCTCCCACATGGCTGTTGTATTCCCTAATAATTGTGGGCAATCGACTTCAATGTTTTGCTTCTTCTTCCTGTCATATCGTTTGCTCATTCGGATTGCTTCGATCGAATGGCTCAACTCCTACATAAGTCGAAGCCAGCCTGACCGCTTTATTGTCCTTCCACAGAACAGTACTAATATCGATTCCATATGCAGAACCCACGTACTCTGTTGAAAACCCACGCTCTTCCTTTGCTATAGCACTGTCCGGTGGCAATTTGCAATTTGGGATGCGATTCACTCGAATTGTGCCAAGACCAAATATGCCACGAGCTCGGAAATAAACCAACAGAGGTAACGACGTATAGAATTGTCGAAGTAAATTATATGGTACATGAAGTCATTCACAGTTTGGGATAACCGAACTACAACATTTGCTGATCTGCCTAGATCGGGACAATTTTGTAGAATAATATTGTCTCCTGCGCTATTGTAGACTTCAAACCTATATGCGTAACCATACGAATGGCACAATACGAACAATTTGACACCCCACTTGTGGGGCTTGTTTGGAATATATTGTCTTAGATGGTGTTTCATTTTCGTTGAGCACATTTGCTCATCGACATTAATCAAGAAAAGAAATAAAACCTGATAATTTCTGCGAGTTGACAAATAGCAGCAGCTTACCAAAGTCGACCATGTTTTGGGATTGAGTCGTAGCGTTCGTTGAGAAGATCCGAGAAATTACGTATCCGAAATAACGGGTCATAACTTGGTTGCCCTTTTTTTACCCTTTCTTCCTCATCTCGGAATGATAAGAATCTTTTTATAGCTTCAAATCATTTCAATGGCATTGTTTTGCGAATGGGTTCGAAAGGGTTCTTTCCCCAATAGCTTTCTAAATTCGGGTATCGATATATTGACATATATAAATGAATTCCGATGTATTGACATATTTCATCGGCATTCACATTGAATTTTGAGTTAATGTCCCCACTAAGAGGACACCGGTTAGTCTCCTGAACAATCATATCAATTATTTCTTTAGAAAAAAATAGAGAAATAATTGGCAGGGAGTTGAAAGCTCTTTTATGTTGTCAGGTAAACGTGTGCATCCACGGAATGCGACCTCATTTACATGAAGTTTAAGAGCTGTATTGCGCCACATCAACTTGCTAAACTCAGCGGAATCTTTGGAAATTGATTTAATGTCTGATAAAATAAATATAAAGCAAGATCGCCATGAGCAAAGATGGGGGAGATATACTTACTTCCAACAAAACCACCATTGGTTGGCACTACGGCTGGACCGGTGCCTTCGGGTCTTGGTAACGGCGAATGAGCTCTCTTTCCTTGAATTGGAGTTGACGTCAATGCCGTGTAGGTTGCTGTAATCGCATCTGTTGATGGAATGTCACCTTCATCGGCAGTAGCAGTATCTCTGACTGTAGATGTTGTAAGTGAGTAATTGGCTACCTCGTTGAAAAAATTTGCACTCGTATCCATACCTCGAAGGCATTGGATATCAAGTGTTCGTCCTCTGGACTTATTTCCTCTGGCTCGTGGTTTAGAGAACCAGAGTCTATTCCACTGTTTGAATCTTCTTCATCACTTGTCACTACCCATTCCATGATTTCATGGATTTCTTCGTCCGATAACTTCGAAAATTTTACACGCGACATCGTACAGCGGTTTAAAAAGAGTATATTTGTATTCACTTTATGAAAACAAGTTATGAAATAAAAGTAAAACCGACTATATAGAGAACTTTTTAATAAAATCAATGTGTAGAAAAGTTCGCGCTGAACGACAACAGTGCCCTGAGGCACCTTTTAGTTTTTGCACTGCCGGGCAGAAAATTCCACTTATTTTAAAACTTTAGATATTAAATCAGCAAGTTAATGAGCACAGCTTAACGAAAAAAAATTATCAAGCTCCGCGCACTTCTCAAAAATAAAAAGTTTTGATATTGAAAATAATAAATTTCTTTATCCAAAAAAACGATCGTTTTCTCCACCTGTTCGCACAAAACTGAGTATAGAAGACAAACCGTCCACCCGATTTTATTTTAATTTGAGAAAAAAATTTCACTAGAAATACGGGGGAGAGAGTTAAGTTTATTTTCTTAAGAAAAAATATTTTTTTCACACGGAAATCTTGATATTTGTGATGCATGCCCTGAGGCACTCTTACTGGTTAGAGGGTTAAAGAGTATTTTAAGAGGAAGTGGGCCATAGTTCTATAGATGGACGCCATTTAGGGATATCGTCATAAAGGTGGACCAGGCTTGACTCTAGAATTTGTTTGTATGATATGGGTATCAAATGAAATGTGTTAATGATAATTTTAAAAGGGAGTGGGCCTAAGTTCTATAGGTGGACGCCTTTTCGAGATATCGCCATAAAGGTGGACAAGGGGTGACTCTAGAATTTATTTTGTATGATATGGGTATTAATGAGTATTTTAAAAGGGAGTGGGCCTAAGTTCTATAGATGGACGCCTTTTCGAGATATCGCCAAAAAGATGGACCAGGGGTGACTCTAGAATTTGTTTGTACGATATGAGTATCAAATGAAAGGTTTTAATGAGTATTTTAAAATAGCGTGGGCCTTGGTTCTATAGGTGGACGCCTTTTCGAGATATCGCCATAAAGGTGGGCCAGGGGTGACTCTAGAATTTTTTTGTACGATATGGGTATCAAATGAAAGGTGTTAATGAGTATTTTTAAAGGGCGTGGGCCTTAGTTCTATAGGTGGAAGCCTTTTCGCGATATCGCCATAAAGGTGGACCAGGGGTGACTCTAGAATTTGTTTGTACGATATGGGTATCAAATAAAAGGTGTTAATTAGCATTTTAAAAGGGCGTGGGCCTTAGTTCTATAGGTGGACGCCTTTTCGAGATATCGCCATAAAGATGGACCAGGGGTGACTCTAGAATTTGTTTGTACGATATGGGTATCAAATGAAAGGTGTTAATGAGTATTTTTAAAGGGCGTGGGCCTAAGTTCTATAGATGGACGCCTTTTCGAGGTATCGCCAAAAAGATGGACCAGGGGTGACTCTAGAATTTGTTTGTACGATATGGGTATCAAATGAAAGGTGTTAATAAGTGTTTTAAAAGGGAGTGGGCCTTAGTTCTATGGGTGGACGCCTTTTCGGGATATCGCCATAAACGTGGACAAGGGGTGACTCTAGAATGCGTTTGTACAATATGGGTATCAAATGAAAGGTGTTAATGAGTATTTTAAAAGGGCGTGGGCCTTGGTTCTATAGGTGGACGCCTTTTCGAGATATCGCCATAAAGGTGGGCCAGGGGTGACTCTAGAATTTTTTTGCACGATATGGGTATCAAATGAAAGATGTTAATGAGTATTTTTAAAGGGCGTGGGCCTTAGTTCTATAGGTGGACGCCTTTTCGAGATATCGCCATAAAGGTGGACCAGGGGTGACTCTAGAATTTGTTTGTACGATATGGGTATCAAATAAAAGGTGTTAATTAGTATTTTAAAAGGGCGTGGGCCTCGGTTCTAAAAGGTGGACGCCTTTTCGGGATATCGCCATAAAGGTGGACCAGGGGTGACTCTAGAATTTGTTTGTACGATATGGGTATCAAATGAAAGGTGTTAATGAGTATTTTAAAAGGGCGTGGGCCTTAGTTCTATAGGTGGACGCCTTTTCGAGATATCGCCATAAAGATGGACCAGGGGTGACTCTAGAATTTGTTTGTACGATATGGGTGTCAAATGAAAGGTGTTAATGAGTATTTTAAAAGGGCGTGGGCCTTAGTTCTATAGGTGGACGCCTTTTCGAGATATCGCCATAAAGGTGGACCAGGGGTGACTCTAGAATGTGTTTGTACGATATGGGTATCAAATTAAAGGTATTAATGAGGGTTTTAAAAGGGAGTGGCCCTTAGTTGTATATGTGAAGGCGTTTTCGAGATATCGACCAAAATGAGGACCAGGGTGATCCAGAACATCATCTGTCGGGTACCGCTAATTTATTTATATATGTAATACCACGAAGAGTGTTCCTTCCAAGATTCCAAGGGCTTTTGGTTTCGCCCTGCAAAACTTTTTCATTCTCTTCTACTTAATATGGTAGGTGTCACACCCATTTTAACAAGTTTTTTTCTAAAGTTATATTTTGCGTCAATAAACCAATACAATTACTATGTTTCATCCCTTTTTTCGTATTTGGTATATAATTATGGCATTTTTTTCTTTTTTCGTAATATTCGATATCGAAAAAGTGGGCGTGGTCATAGTCGGATTTCGGCCATTTTTTACACCAATATAAAGTGAGTTCAGATAAGTACGTGAACTGAGTTTAGTAAAGATATATCGATTTTTGCTCAAGTTATCGTGTTAACGGCCGAGCGGAAGGACAGACGGTCGACTGTGTATAAAAACTGGGCGTGGCTTCAACCGATTTCGCCCTTTTTCACAGAAAACAGTTATTGTCCTAGAATCTAAGCCCCTACCAAATTTCACAAGGATTGGTAAGTTTTTGTTCGACTTATGGCATTAAAAGCATCCTAGACAAATTAAATGAAAAAGGGCGGAGCCACGCCCATTTTGAAATTTTCTTTTATTTTTGTATTTTATTGCACCATATCATTACTGGAGTTGAATGTTGACATAATTTACTTATATACTGTAAAGATATTAACTTTTCTTTTAAAATTTGAATTTAAAAAAAAAAAAATTTTTAAAAGTGGGCGTGGTCGTTCTCCGATTTTGCTAATTTTTATTGAGTAACGTTCCTGCCAAATTTCATCATGATATCTTCAACGACTGCCAAATTACAGCTTGCAAAACTTTCAAATTACCTTCTTTTAAAAGTGGGCGGTGCCACGCCCATTGTCCAAAATTTTACCAGTTTTCTATTCTGCGTCATAAATACAACTCACCTACCAAGTTTCATCGCTTAATCCATATTTGGTAATGAATTATCGCAATTTTTCGATTTTTCGAAATTTTCGATATCGAAAATGTGGGCGTGGTTATTGTCCGATATCGTTCATTTTAAATAGCGATCTGAGATTAGTGCCCAGGAACCTACATACAAAATTTCATCAAGATATCTCAAAATTTACTCAAGTTATCGTGTTAACGGACAGACGGACGGACATGGATCAATCGAATTTTTTTTCGATACTGATGATTTTGATATATGGAAGTCTATATCTATCTCGATTCCTTTATACCTGTACAACCAACCGTTATCCAATCAAAGTTAATATACTCTGTGAGCTCTGCTCAACTGAGTATAAAAAGGACATGTGTGTTAAGGATAAAAGAAAGGATGTAATTTTTTTTCTTTTCTGGCCTTAATTAAAAATACATACATACAATAAAAATTTTAATCACAAAAATGTTTGCATTCGATTACATACAACAAAGTTTAAAAATGTACTTATATACAAAAAAAAAAAAAAATTATTTATGTAAATTTTAACAAAATGTCCGATTGCAAAGTGAATGCCCCGTTATGAGGTGAATTTTTGTTCGTGAGTTTTTGGACTTTGGACAAGAATTATGAGATATGATATTGGTTGTATCATTAACATAGATATTAAACAGTATAGGTGCCAGGACAGACCCTTGCGGAAGTCCAACAGGCACATATCTTTTTTCTGACAGGGATGATCCAATTACAGTTCTTTGACTTCTCTTCATGATGAAGTCTTGGAACCATTTTAGCTCCGTTTCAGTAACACCTATGCTATAAAGATTTTGTAGCAATAAATTTTGATCGATAGTCTCAAAAGCACGTTTTAAGTCAAGGAAAACATCTACTATATGTTTATTTCTGCTCAGATCTTCTCTCCAGTTAGCTAAAACAAGGTTAAAGGCACTTCCACATGAATATTTTTTCCGTAAATCTGATTGCTGTAGTATAATAACTTTATTATCATCTAGGTACTTCACTAGCTGGTTTTGTATCTTTTCATCACACGCTAACGTATTAATTGATCTTATCTCATCAGCTCTTATCGTATTCTTGATTTTCTCTATTGGTACCACAATTGAAGTTTTCCATAGGTTAGGAACTAGCCCTTTGTTTAGACTTTCATTTACAATTTGAGTATAAAAGAATCCCGTGTATGTTATAGAATCCCTTATGACTCCTTCAGTTATAAGTTTTTTCCCTCCAATTTTATTTTTGAATTTACTAACTATTTCTAGTATATCGCTTGCTACCTTCTAAAATTTGAAAGTAAGAGTGCTAATTTGAACTGCCGAAAATGCTACGTTATTGTTATTAACTGGAATATTCGAGTTGATTTCGACTATACTGTCAATGAAATACATAGTTATTGAGCGACTCGGAAATTTCATTCTCCTGAGTATATAAAAATAAAAAAAATAAATGTAAGGCGCGATAACCTCCGAAGAGATCTAAGGCTTAGCTTCTCTTCCAATTTGTGTCGTGCTCCTCTTGATTTCCCCTAAAAATTGGCCGGACCGGACCTACACGTTTTACGCCGACTCCGAACGGCATCTGCAAGGCAGATGAGTTTTCACTGAGAGCTTTTCATGGCAGAAATACACCCAGAGCGCTTGCCAAACACTGCCGAGGGGTGCCCCGCTTAGAAAATTTGTCTTCTAATTGAAAAACCTTATTTTTAAAACTTTGATGTTGCTTTGTCCGGGGTGTGAACCCAGGGCATTAGGTGTGGTAGGCGGAGCACGCTACCATCACACCACGGTGGCCGCCAGGCGTTTATCAATATTTTATTTATTCCATTATTTTCTTTGGACATACATATACTTTTCTTCAAATGCTTCCATATTGCCTTACTATCCCCAACATTATGTGTGATTTTTTGTTCCATATACTTCGCCTTTTTAATCTTTATAAGACGCTTATACCTGCGTTTTGTAAGGTTGTATTCGTTTCATTCACCTGTTCTTCGAAATATTTTGTATATATTGAATTTATATTTGTGCAGATTCGCTAGTTCAGAGTCGTATCACTTGTTCATAAGTCTTACAGTGATTTCTTTAGAGTATGTTAATGTAGTCATTGAATTCGATAATGTATTGTTTATGAATGAGACCTTGTTTTCGACACTGAGATTCTCAAATCCAGAGTATTTAACCTGTCGTAATTGATTGACAAGACTACCACATGCTTAGTATTCCCAAGAAGTTATGGTTTTTTAACTCTCGTTTGAAATTCTCTATCTAACTTGATTTTGACTGTATGGTTTCGTAATCAGAAATCTAATGCTCCTCCAATTTTTCACATGAGACGGATTCACTGTTCGTAAAGAGCAGATCTATCATTCTTGCGGTATTTTCGGTCTTTCGGGTATAAAAATCTATTTTTTGTACCATAGCAAAAGACCTAAATAGGTCAACTAACTGCTTGCTATATGTCGTGCTTCAATTAAGATTTACGTTGTAATCGCCAATGAAGATGACCTTGTCGTGGGTAAGGCAGTTGTTGTTTAGAATTTCGTTGAGGTATGCAATAAAGTCAGCATCACTCGCACTAGGCGAATGATAAACCAATCCTATTTGGTACTGGGGAAAGATGTTTTTGATTTTTATTATTATATACCAAATATTTTTGTTAATAGTATTATTGTAAACTATTTTATACTCTACTGAGTCATGTATATATACTAAAACAACCCCTGTATGCCTGCTATGTGAATTACACCGTAAAGGTTTATATGTTGATATCTATAAATATTGGTTTGTTATTTCATCTGTGGAACAGTTTTCTGAACGAATCAGATGTGGTTTCAGAAGTTCGGTAATGCGTTCTAGCTCACCTTTATTAGCAACAATACTGCTTATATTTAAGTATATACAGTTCAATTCATGTAATATTCTTTGCTAAATGCACGCTTTATTTTTTAACTTCGCGTGTTTTTTGTAAGCTGGACAGTCTTTACTGAAAGCGTGATGATTGACATCTACGTCAATCACTTTCTTTTTCACTAGTTCACAACAGTTAACACATTTCATCGTACTTGATGTACATTCCTTGCTGTCGTGGGATCCAGCACATTTACTGCAAGCCACTTTATTTGCACAATCGTTTGCTTTGTGCTTATATCCCGCGCACTTAAAGCATCTCAAAACACTTACGTGTTCGTAAGCGACACAGGTATCCCACTCTATATACAGTCGTTTTTGCTGAAATATATTCTCGACTGTTATTGCGTAAGTTTCTACTAATGCAATATAACTTTCTTCCCTACGATTCGTATTTTCCTACAGTTTTCTAACTACAAACTCTTTTCCTGCATCTTTTTATCTCACACTTATTTTTTGTTTTCTCCGCTTCGTAATCTTTTCCTATAGTTTCTTGTACTTTCTGACGGACTTGTTCACAAGCTTCCTTGTTTCTACATTCCACAATTATAGCCCCTTTGTTTATCTCCTTAATATTTCTGACAATGCCATCTGTGAGCTCAACAAATTTAAAGCTTCCTTAGTTTCCTTCGCTTTCTTTTTTTGATTTTTCGGTTTAATAACGATTTTGTTCTCATTTGTTTTAACGGCCTGAACAAATGTCAACTTATTGTTAACGTTCTAACTAGCTGTCTTTACGTTACTAATAATTTCATTACTCTTGGGGAATTGATTAGCTATACCCTTTACAATTTCATGACAAACAGCAGGAGCACCTTTAAAAACTTACTTGTTTTTACAAAAATACGTCCGCCGGAACCAATTTTTGAAGATGAAAGTTGTTAAATGCACTTTAGTTTGTGAAATTAGCTTTATTTATATTTAATTGGCTATTAGGTCTTTAATTTAAAACAAAATCGTATAAAGAGCGCGAAAAACTTTCCTTTAGTCACCAGGGTTGCCAGTCAATACTATTTGGGGTTACCATGACGAAAGCAAATGTTGAATCTAAAGATGTCGTCAGAGCTAGACGGATTATGAGTGAAACTACTAAAAAATTGGGAGATAATATGAGTGTGGCTTATTGTGGAAATCTGACGGCGTGTACTTACCGGATAATTTTGACATGGCACTTAACCGATTCGAGTCAATTGAAAGAAAAATGATGAACGATGTAGAGTTCGCCAAAACGAACAAAACTGCTATGTCAAGTTTAACAAAAAGCGGATATGCCAGAAAATTAGAGCCGGAAGAGTTGAAGATTAAGACAAATATAAATTGGTACATGCCGCATTTTGCAGTTTTTAATGTGTTTAAGTGACTTACTTCACTTAAAGGAAACGCAACCCTGCACTCCCAAAGCCCATCACGCATCCCTGCGTGTCGTTCCATAGCGAAGCATCCCTGTTTTATTTTGAACTTCCAACAGTACTCGCATGGATAAGAAAGCCGCCCTGTTCCTGCTCACCCTTCGTCGCACACCGAATCACTAAGATCATCGATATGGTCGGTAGCAACGACTGGCGTCACGTGGAATCTGAGTCTAATCCAGCGGAATTAGAGAGCAGAGGACTACTTGCGTCAGATTTGGTCAACAATTCGTTGTGGTGGCAGGGACCTTCTTGGCTACAAGAAGACAATTCTCACTAGCCAGCACAAGACGCCGATTACAACACGTCCGTTGAGGAAAAGAGGGCACAATCGTATGCCACGACAACGGTAGATCATATAGATATTCTCGGCCGATTTTCAAATTTACCCAGGGCTTTGAAAGTCCTATCCTATTTTAGGGGATTCTATAAAAGAACGCATCCTAAAACTAAAGCAGTGCTCCACGAAAAGTCGTGCATAATCTCAGCCGATGAGATTAAGGCAACGACTCAAGCATTAATAAGAGTCTGCAGAAACAATTCTACAGTACAGAATATTTAAAATTGAAAAATAGGGAACCTATTGATCTCAAGAATGAAATACTGCCACTCAACCCATTCATCGACAAAGATGATATTATTAGAACAGGGGGCGCCTAGGGGCTTCAAAATACATGTTACACAACGAGCGTAATCCGATCGTCTTGCCTTACAATTGCAGGCTGCCTCGCCTTACAGTCATGATGATTCATCATGATTCCCTTCATGGCGAGAACCAGCTCATGCCCCGTCTTATCCTAACCCAATATTGGATATCGAATATCAAGAACATGATCAGAGCCATCATCCACAATTGCAAAACCTGCATTATTCAGCGAAATCGGGCGTAGTCCCAACTTATGGGTACCCTTACCTGCGAACGTACTACTTTTACCCGCGCTTTCACCAATACCGGGGTAGACTTTGTGGGGCCTTTCGAAATCAAAAGCTACCGCGGTAGGGGGTGTCGACTATCCAAAGGCTACGTCTGCCTTTTTGTCTGTTTCACCACTAAGGCAATCCACCTAGAAGCCACTAGTGACCTGAGCACCCCATGCTTTCTCGCAGCCTTTTCACGTTTTATCGCGAGAAGAGGATGTCCGAAAAACATCTACTCCGACAATGGTACAAACTTTATCGGAGCGTCAAGATCCTTACTATCCGAACTTAAAGCCTTTCTGGCAGAAAGCCGAGACAAAACAGTCTCCAAGTATAGCCCTCAAGCATTAAGCTGGCATTTTATTACCGCCGCTGCTCCACATATGGGCGGCCTGTGGTAAGCGGGAGTGAAGAGCTCCAAGAGCCACTTCAAAAAGATCGCGTCTCCTCATAAGTATACCATAGAGAAGTTCCAAACACTTTTGTTTAGGATTTAGGCGTGCCTCAACTCGCGCCCACTCAGTCCAGGGTCGAATGACCCAACGGACCTGGAACCACTAATCCCAGGACACTTCCTAACGGGCAGCCATCTTCTGGCACCGCCAGAACTGGATGTGAACGAAAGCCCTGCTTCCATGATAAACAGATGGCAGAAGCTCAAAGCCCTTCATCAAACCTTCTGCCGGCGATGGAAAACCGAATATCTATCCGAACTTCAAAAAGGTGTGAAGTGGAAGCATCCCAAACAAAATATACAAGTGGGAGATCTCGCTGTCCTCAAAGAGGCCAACGAATGGAAGTTAGGTAGAGTCGTCAACGTACACCCAGGCGAAGATAACCGAATTCGCTTAGTCGACCTCATAACCGAGAAGGGTGAAGTCAGACGACCTTTAGTCAAACTGATACTTCTTCCCACGGAGGAGATAGATTGCGAGAGGACCAAGAGCTCGTCCTAACAATCCCGCCGTTCCTCTACCACCCTCGATCCCACATTCCACTCCATTTGGACTCACCGTGTGAGGATCCTAATGGAGGCTCCAACCCTCCTAAGGCACTCGACCCATTCTATTTTTAATTTTCAAAAATTCACAATGTGCCACAGCGGCATCACCGGACTCGCCACGCGAGTACACACTATCCCCTAAATGTATGCTCTCGCGGTAACGGAGACGGAGTGCCTAACAGAAAGACGGAAGGGGACCGTCATAAGAATCAATAAAAACGAGTTCAGCAATACTTGCTGCGATTACCAATGGGCCTTATACTATTACATAGCCTAGGGTGATGCTTGGAGAGACGTGTAATCTTAGTAGACGATGAGTTAGTTTGCATAAAATTAACGTCTTACAAATTCCAAAACTCGTACTAGCTTTCCATCCAATAATTAATTTTTACTTTCCTTTTATTTCTTGACTTTAACAAAACTGCATTTATATTAAAGAGAAGTGAGAAACAATGTAATAACATTTGAAAGTGTATAATAAAATAGGTTAATTGTTAATAAAACTGCTGATATGCGAAGAACGTTGTTCATATCAGTGAAGAAGTAAGAATTGTGTATTAAATTTCCTAATGAAGTAATTTTATGAGAAGCAAATTAATTACAGAATTTGTTGTTTTCGATGGTTTTAATACCGTCGAATATTTTGTATCTATACATTAGGCTGCCTCCTCCATGTAATCAAGAAAATCTTATTTTTCGAATATAATTCGACATTCAATCGAGCTGGACCGACTTAGCAATACCTCCAGCAAATAATTGTCTATGGATTTAAAGCCTTTTAAAGTACCTTTCCCAAAAAATAATAAAATGTACAAAAGGTAGTTTGGTTTTAAGTTTTACAAGTACTTCTCCATCTTTAATTTGATGTAATACTTTAGAAAAACCATCGTTTTTAATGAAAACGTTTTTAAAATCATTCCAGCACTAAAATAAAAAATTTTTTATGAGTTGAAACACATATGGAAATAATTCATAATACCCTTTTTTATTTATTTCATTAAACCGTATACTGCAATTTATTAAAATTTGTACTTTATTTTTTTTTTTTTGCTTTCTGCACGACATTCATTAAAAATTGTGCATATGCAACGCATTTCTTGATGATCCTGCTAATATTATTTTAGCACATGCTAAGGTGTAGGTGGGTTTGTGTGAATACATATATTATTTTTTTTTTGTTCTTCGAGTGCATATGCAGCGAAAACAAAATGTTTAATTTTTTTGTAAGCTAATCCCCAAGGATCAAACGATCAGCGATAATCATCGGAACAGAATTGTACACCTCAACATTCGAGATTCTCCCATTCTGTAGGAAATCAAATGGTTTGCGATATCCAAAATAACGACAGCTAATGACTGATTCTGTCCCGTTTTGTAGCCTTGCCAATTAGATTCGACAAACTTTTTCAAATATTTAGCTTCTAAAATTTTACTGGCCGGTAAACTGACTTCAGCTTTCTTCGAGCTCGTTGTATTTACATTTATTTATCCACTCTAACTCGTATTTCATTATTATCACAACTAAGACTTATTTTGCACAGTTGACGTGAGACGTGCCTGTTTAATGCATAGTGCCAAGTAAAATACGGAAGGAACTCATAAATTCGCTTTGAAGCCATAATACAATATTACTAAAGGTACTTTTTTACTACGACTCTTGCGGTAGGGGATTGAATTATTTCCCGTTTTCCTTACTTCGTAAAGGCAATCCGTACAGATTTTCCAATTTGAGAGTGTCAAGGCTCTGTCATCCTTGGATAATGAACCTCTAGTAATTGAATCATGACTAGGGATCCAATGAAGCAATAACGATGTAATTGAGAACCTGAGTATTAGATGGAAAATTAGGTTCCCTGAGGGGTTTACTGTAGAAAACTTCACTAACTCTTTCATTAACCTTTATCTGAAATCTACATTAAATCAGTTGAATAAAATTTGGGGAATAGCTCCGGATCATTTAGGTGATGTGCTCGGAATGATTTTGTGTTTATTTTGGGACTATTAAACGAATACTTTTACACGATTCTGGTGTAGAATTGGGACTGTTTCTTGACTTTTTCCGGAATCAGGTTTTAGATCACTTGCATCAGCTGAGGACAATTTTGAAATTTATTCCTATCTGTTTAACCCTAGAAAGATAACGTACGTCCGAGAGACGTGTTCAAGTTTAAGGACGCAAGGGGCTGTGTAGCGCAACCCTTCAGGTTGCCAGCGCAATATACAGCTTCTCCAAACCCAATTGTGAACCTCACCTATCCGCGGCGAATCCTGTTTCACTAATAGACGAAGCTCTGGCGACCCTAAGCTCCTCATGGAACTTGTGGGTGGGGAGGGAGGGATGGCCTGAAGGTTTAATGTGGCCATATAAATCGTTCCCGAGATGGTAGGGCTAGCACCTTAATGGTGCTGTGTTACCGGAGCGTACCGGATCTGTATCCGGCAAAGGATCATTACATCGATAACACTCCCTGAAGCCTTCGGGGAGCAACCTTATCGCAACAACAACAACCCAAACATAAACTACATAATACATTCGCTACCCGGTTCGGTACAAAATGTGAGAACCGAAAACCTTAAATGTTCAGTTTTCTGCAGCACTCGTGTAGCTAGTTAAACCGCTACCGGGCGATACAAAATAACCAAAAATAGGGCAATAAAGGTCCATGCACATAACGTGCGTTAAATATGCATATTTTCTTAGGCAGCTACAGCTGCATTCCCCCTACTCACACGCTAAATTCCACATTCTCTGAATCCACATTCTCTGAATAGAATCGTTACTCTTCGCTACGCAAGAGGACCGAGCGCCAGGCCGCTTCTTACCTGAAGCCGTATCATCTATGTGAAGCGCAACATCCGATCAGGTCGTGTCCGGTTTATCGCGCGAAGTCCCCGCTACAACGACTGCGCGAGATTATAAAAGTCAATTACTGCCAGAACTGTTTGTCGATGGTACATCGTGCCCGATACTGCACGAGTGAGGGCAGTTGCCGAAGATGTGGTGGCAACCATCATACCACACTACACCTTTCGATGGAAGACCTGTCAACGGCGCCAGAACACTCCAAGGGCTGGAACCAGCTGGTCTTAGAAGAGGAGGAAGAAGGGTACGAAATGATGCCCACGACACAACACGGGATGATGGATGAGGCGCTATCCCTCCAAGCGTCTGAGTCGGCCGTTGTAGATGAACCATCAACACCATCCGGGAAGGGAGCGGCCTCCCATATAGTTCGTTCCGACACTAGGGGATCGGACCGGACGTTCCGACCCCTACTAGCGCACAAAAGGCGAGAGGAAAGTGGAGCGGAATCACGGCCTTTCCGCTCACCCACGCGACGACGCCCGCGAGTACACCAAAAAACGCGCGAGCGTAGTTTGGCCCCCGGCCGCGCCAGCTACCTGCTATACGTCCCACGGTAGACTGGATACTCGGCCGCGCCAGCTACTGCAACACAGTTCCTTCAGGAAAGGGATCACTCCGGTCCACGCTACAACCGGCCCAACCTTCGGCCAATGGCTGTTCTTTCGCCGACTGCGGTCGTGAAGGTGGAAGCCGGGGGGCGTTTGCACCTCATTCGTGCGCTCATTAACGCATGTTCCCCCCGCACAACGATCGACCGCAGGCTGGCACGAGAGTTGGCATTGCCGACGACCAACACCTCCGGCGAAACCGGCTGCTTTATTAGATTTAGGCCCAACTTATCACGTCGACGCCAGCGTCGCGGCTGGCGGATTCACAATTTTACGCTTCAACGCCCATCCGCCAGTTATCGGCGGCGACGTTTATGCCGATATTGTAACGCCGGGCACGTAGCCACCATCTTTTGTTCCGATGCTGGCCCAAAGCACTATCTTTGGATGGGTGCGTTCGGGGACCCACCCAATCTAGTAACCTTAAGGGAATTAATTAATTTAAGTTTAGATGTTAAATAACATTTTTCTTCTTCTTTCGCTCGCTTATAAATGAAGTTTTTTAGTCACTGGCAAGATAATTATAATGCGTGTTCTTTACTTTACTGTTCTTTTATCTCGTCCTAGCTCTAGATCACGGCGAAGGCAAGGAGGATGCTGTCGCTCCATCCGGCGCGTACCGCTTAGCGTTAAAGTCTAGTCTTAAGACAAATCGTGGTCGGGGACGCTCGTGCAGAGTCTGAGCTGTTGCGTATCGCAAGGGGGCCGGCATGTTTAGGCTTGAAGCCTAAATTCCTATTAACTCGCACCACCCTAATATTACTACATTATCGACCACCAGTCCGCCCACGTGCATGTATATGTGTAGATACATATTTAGGGTTATGTTGTCCGTACACATATACATTCATGCCGGTACAACTGTGTGGACAAGCTTCCCTTTAAAACACGAGACTTTTCACGCGGTTCAACGGATGTCCTCCACTAGGCAACCGTCTACTTTTCCAGCAATTGTCGAGCGAACCACAGCTAGAACCGCCCCGAGGAGCCCCGCCATTTTTTTCATTTAAAACAAGGTAAACTATTTTGTTCTAATTACATCTTTCACTTAAATAAAAGCAATATTATAACGAGAAATCTCTCGCTTTTCTTTTCTTTTATTTATCTCAAATATTAGCTGTGTTTTTTTTCACGTCTCTTTTCACCCTCTGCACTAATTCCATGTATTCTATGCGCGTCCACTATCTATCACAACTGATTCAGCTATATATTATACACAGAAATACAACAGAGGGTTATGTCTCCGCTTTTCGGTATACCCTGTAGCTGTAGCTAGTTGTTTAACCACTGCCGGTTGATGGGTCTCCTAAGGATTATCTAAGCGGGGATAGGCGTTTTTTTTCACGCGGAAACGAAACGTATACGCGTGTAAAAAAAAGACGGCTATTATCGAAAACACAATTGTGGTGCCTCTGAGCTACCTCCGAGTCACCTCAATTGTTTATATCCCTTATCACCTTCGCTATCCCCGAAAAGTTGGAAAATGGCCAGGGGGTTTCCGCTATGAAAACCTGGGCAACCATTTAACGTAGGAGAACACTATCGTCCGATATCTTTTTTTTTGCGGGAGGGCAGAAAAATGCCTAATGCACCATGACTGCTGCCGTCGCAGCAACCGTGTATCCGTAGCCTAAAAAACAGGCCCCGTCGCCCAACCTGGTACCACTTTCGCATTACTTCAGGGTGAAGTTTCATATTTTTCATTTTTTAAGAGCCTACTATTGTCCCTGCATCCAGATTTCCGCTATTTGCTCGGAGTGTCGATTTAATCGCCATTGCTTCGCCTGCGCATGTCTCTGCGCTCTCTCTCAGCATCCATCCGGCGTGTCATGACTATAAATGCCATTTATGGGATACTTGAAGCCATTCTGCTTCCTTATTTAACTGCAATGCGTCTTGCCAAGCATCAGCGTGGCTTTCGAAAACCGCTAAACGCCATTAAAACGCTAATAATTGGGGATTAAATGAAAATTGCCAACACAGAACAGCACTAGTTGCGCTAGAGCTATCAAAAGCTTTTGATACAGTCAACCACGGCACGTTACTGCAAGACCTGGAAGGGTCCTCCCTCTCTCCAAGTCTCCAAAGATGGACCGCAAATTATCTGTCTGGTCGACAAACATCGGTGCAATTCAGGAACATAACATTTAAGCCCAGGAGACTGAAATAAAGGGAACCACAGGGTGGTGTCCTACGCCAGCAGAAGGAGTCACCATTGTATCCTACGCCGGTGACTGCACAATAATGGCCACAGGTCCAGGCCTACACATCGATAAGCTTTGTAATAAAATAAACAGCTATCTCCTTGTTCTCTACAGTTTTCTGGCTTCGAGAACCATGATATTGTCACCGAAAAATGTCGACAATATTGAACATCCACGTCGGTGGCATTACGCCAGCTACTGCCTTACACCCTAAAATATCCAAAATAACGACAGCTAATGACTGATTCTGCCCCGTTTTGTAGCCTTGCCAATTATATTCGACAAACTTTTTCAAATATATAGCTGCTAAAATTTTACTGGCCGGTAAACTGACTTCAGCTTTCTTCGAGCTCGTTGTATTTACATTTTTTTATCCACTCTAACTCGTATATCATTATTATCACAACTAAGACTTATTTTGCACAGTTGACGTGAGACGTGCCTGTTTAATGCATAGTGCCAAGTAAAATACGAAAGGAACTCATAAATTCGCTTTGAAGCCATAATACAATATTACTAAAGGTACTTTTTTACTACGACTCTTGCGGTAGGGGATTGAATTATTTCCCGTTTTCCTTACTTCGTAAAGGCAATCCGTACAGATTTTCCAATTTGGGAGTGTCAAGGCTCTGTCATCCTTGGACAATGAACCTCTAGTAATTGAATCATGACTAGGAATCCAATGAAGCAATAACGATGTAATTGAGAACCTGAGTATTGGATGGAAAATTAGGTTCCATAAGGGGTTTACTGTAGAAAACTTCACTAATTCTTTCATTAACCTTTATCTGAAATCTACATTAAATCAGTTGAATAAAATTTGGGGAATAGCTCCGGATCATTTAGGTGATGTGCTCGGAATGATTTTGTGTTTATTTTGGGACTATTAAATGAATACTTTTACACGATTCTGGTGTAGTATTGGGACTGAATCACTTGAATCAGCTGAGGACAATTTTGAAATTAATTCCGATCTGTTTAACCCTAGAAAGATAACGTACGTCCGAGAGGCGTGTTCAAGTTTAAGGACGCAAGAGGCTGTGAGCGCAACCCTTCAGGTTGCCAGCGCAATATACAGCTTCTCCAAACCCAATTGTGAACCTCACCTATCCGCGGCGAATCCTGTTTCACTAATAGACGAGGCTCTGGCGACCCTAAGCTTCTCATGGAACTTGTGGGTGGGGAGGGAGGGATGGCCTGAAGGTTTAATGTGGCCATATAAATCGTTCCCGAGATGGTAGGGCTAGCACCTTAATGGTGCTGTGTTACCGGAGCGTACCGGATCTGTATCCGGCAAAGGATCATTACATCGATAACACTCCCCAAAGCCTTCGGGGAGCAACCTTATCGCAACAACAACATCCCAAACATAAACTACATAATACATTCGCTACCCGGTTCGGTACAAAATGTGAGAACCGAAAACCTTAAATGTTCAGTTTTCTGCAGCACTCGTGTAGCTAGTTAAACCGCTACCGGGCGATACAAAATAACCAAAAATAGGGCAATAAAGGTCCATGCACATAACGTGCGTTAAATATGCATATTTTCTTAGGCAGCTACAGCTGCACTCCCCCTACTCACACGCTAAATTTCACAAACAATAACAAAATTGGGGCTTCCTCGCCACCGAACGCGTGACATAGTCATGATAAATCAACAGAGTTTTCATTTATTTTTCTTCCACATTCTCTGAATAGAATCGTTACGCTTCGCTACGCAAAAGGACCGAGCGCCAGGCCGCTTCTTACCTGAAGCCGTATCATCTATGTGAAGCGCAACATCCGATCAGGTCGTGTCCGGTTTATCGCGCGAAGTCCCCGCTACAACGACTGCGCGAGATTATAAAAGTCAATTACTGCCAGAACTGTTTGTCGATGGTACATCGTGCCCGATACTGCACGAGTGAGGGCAGTTGCCGAAGATGTGGTGGCAACCATCATACCACACTACACCTTTCGATGGAAGACCTGTCAACGGCGCCAGAACACTCCAAGGGCTGGAACCAGCTGGTCTTAGAAGAGGAGGAAGAAGGGTACGAAATGATGCCCACGACACAACACGGGATGATGGATGAGGCGCTTTCCCTCCAAGCGTCTGAGTCGGCCGTTGTAGATGAACCATCAACACCATCCGGGAAGGGAGCGGCCTCCCATATAGTTCGTTCCGACACTAGGGGATCGGACCGGACGTTCCGACCCCTACTAGCGCACGAAAGACGAGAGGAAAGTGGAGCGGAATCACGGCCTTTCCGCTAACCCACGCGACGACGCCCGCGAGTACACCAAAAAACGCGCGAGCGTAGTTTGGCCCCCGGCCGCGCCAGCTACCTGCTATACGTCCCGCTATCCCGAAAACAACCGCGACGGTAGACTGGATACTCGGCCGCGCCAGCTACTTTGGATGGTTGCGTTCGGGGACCCACCCAATCTAGTAACCTTAAGGGTTAATTAATTAATTTAAGTTTAGATGTTAAATAACATTTTTTCTTCTTCTTTCGCTCGCTTATAAATGAAGTTTTTTAGTCACTGGCAAGATAATTATAATGCGTGTTCTTTACTTTACTGTTCTTTTATCTCGTCCTAGCTCTAGATCACGGCGAAGGCAAGGAGGATGCTGTCGCTCCATCCGGCGCGTACCGCTTAGCTTTAAAGTCTAGTCTTAAGACAAATCGTGGTCGGGGACGCTCGTGCAGAGTCTGAGCTGTTGCGTATCGCAAGGGGGCCGGCATGTTTAGGCTTGAAGCCTAAATTCCTATTAACTCGCACCACCCTAATATTACTACCTTATTGACCACCAGTCCGCCCACGTGCATGTATATGTGTAGATACATATTTAGGGTTATGTTGTCCGTACACATATACATTCATGCCGGTACAACTGTGTGGACAAGCTTCCCCTTAAAACACGAGACTTTTCACGCGGTTCAACGGTTGTCCTCCACTAGGCAACCGTCTACTTTTCGAGCGATTGTCGAACGAACCACAGCTAGAACCACCCCGAGGAGCCCCGCCATTTTTTTCATTTAAAACAAGGTAAACTATTTTGTTCTAATTACAACTTTCACTTAAATAAAAGCAATATTATAACGAGAAATCTCTCGCTTTTCTTTTCTTTTATTTATCTCAAATATTAGCTGTGTTTTTTGTCACGTCTCTTTTCACCCTCTGCACTAATTCCATGTATTCTATGCGCGTCCACTATCTATCACAACTGATTCAGCTATATATTATACACAGAAATACAACAGAGGGTTATGTCTCCGCTTTTCGGTATACCTTGTAGCTGTAGCTAGTTGATTAACCACTGCCGGTTGATGGGTCTCCTAAGGATTATCTAAGCGGGGATAGGCGTTTTTTTTCACGCGCAAACGAAACGTATACGCGTGTAAAAAAAAGACGGCAATTATCGAAAACACAATTGTGGTGCCTCTGAGCTACCTCCGAGTCACCTCAATTGTTCATATCCCTTATCACCTTCGCTATCCCCGAAAAATTGGAAAATGGCCAGGGGGTTTCCGCTATGAAAACCTGGGCAACCATTTAACGTAGGAGAACACTATCGTCCGATATCTTTTTTTTGCGGGAGGGCCGAAAAATGCCTAATGCACCATGATTGCTGCCGTCGCAGCAACCGTGTGTCCGTATACTAAAAAACAGGCCCCGTCGCCCAACCTGGTACCACTTTCGCATTACTTCAGGGAGAAGTTTCATATTTCTCATTTTTTAAGAGCCTACTATTGTCCCTGCATCCAGATTTCCGCTATTTGCTCGGAGTGTCGATTTAATCGCCATTGCTTCGCCTGCGCATGTATCTGCGCTCTCTCTCAGCATCCATCTGGCGTGTCATGACTATAAATGCCATTTATAGGATACTTGAAGCCATTCTGCTTCCTTATTTAACTGCAATGCGTCTTGCCAAGCATCAGCGTGGCTTTCGAAAACCGCTAAACGCCATTAAAACGCTAATAATTGGGGATTAAATGAAAATTGCCACCAACGAACAGCACTAGTTGCGCTAGAGCTATCAAAAGCTTTTGATACAGTCAACCACGGCACGTTACTGCAAGACCTGGAAGGGTCCTCCCTCTCTCCAAGTCTCCAAAGATGGACCGCAAATTATCCGTCTGGTCGACAAACATCGGTGCAATTCAGGAACATAACATTTAAGCCCAGGAGACTAAAATAAAGGGAACCGCAGGGTGGTGTCCTATCGCCAGCAGAAGGAGTCACCATTGTATCCTACGCCGATGACTGCACAATAATGGCCACAGGTCCAGGCCTACACATCGATAAGCTTTGTAATAAAATAAACAGCTATGTATCTCCTTGTTCTCTACAGTTTTCTGGCTTCGAGAACTATGATATTGTCACCGAAAAATGTCGACAATATTGAACATCCACGTCGGTGTCATTACGCCACCTACTGCCTTACACCCTAAAATATTGGGTGTGACGTTCGATCAGGATTTTGGCGAGCGTGCAACCGCAATTGCACCTAAAATGCTGTAATAAACTCCTCAAATCGCTCATTACTACTTACAAAGCAATTTTCCGGTCGATTGTATGCTACGCGTCCCCGATATCGCCGCCAAGCCTAAAGGTTTCTCACTGGAAGAAAATAAGGGCCTGCCAAAACAATGGTCTCAGAACTGCTACAGGCTGTCTTCTTATGTCTCCAGCATGAGGCGAGAGTACTCGTCATTAGGGAGAGAAATGAAATGCTGAACAAACAGTTTCTGTTGAATTCCAACAGACATCTGATTGAAGCGGCCACACATTTCAGGGGTCTAAGCATTATGAGGAAGTGCGGCACTTGAGAACACAGTCGTATGAAGTGAAAATCACAAACAGGTCCTCAATGATATCCCAATTTCCCGGCCAACCTAATCCCCAAAGAAAAATACCCAGTACTCGCAGAAGAGGAACGCACTCTTCCCAAGGAGACGGGCGTCACTCTAGCTTAACTTCGCTCTGGGTACTGTAACAGGTTAAACTGGTGTGGTTTTTCTTATTGGACGTTGGGGTAGCGCACTACCCTCAAGTGGCCCAATGAAACCAGGCTGAAAGGAGGGAAAGGCGAATTAGTCGCCACATTTCTCTGCGCTCCCTTTCAGCATGCACCAATTTTGTCATAACTATAAAGACCATCTTGCTCACAGCAGTCCAACAATCTCTTTTTCCGCACATTTGGGGAACTAAATCCCTAAGGATGGCTCCTCTCCAAAAACTCTGTGTACAGAGAGTCTTTCGCCTTGAAAACGAGGACAGTAAACATTACATGTTCTGCGCTTTCCAATTGGCAGGGACAGTGTGAACAGAAAGGATTATCCTCTATCCGACGCTTATGTAGAGATTTCTTGAAGCCGCTGTGCCCACTCAATATATGTGTGAGGTGGTAATTTAGTTCACCGTGTTTTCGCTCGTACCATTCCGCTATATTCCAAACTTGCATGAAGCTCCAGCGCCCTTTTCTCGATTCGTCACATCGTCCTTGCCACCTACCTTTTGTTCTTGACCCTGCACTTTTCTTCGCATCTTCAAATGGTCGGCTGATTCCAATGCCATACAGATCAGCCATTTCACCTGAGAGTAGATGTAATGGGATTTTCCTAGATAAATCATTGATCGCTTCGTTGGACACCATCCGATAAGCACATGTTATTCGTGTAACAGTAATACGGTAGGCTGATAGTATATCTTTTTGATGGACCATTTTAAATCCGTGTCATACTGGTTTTGCATATAATATTATCGAGTTGGTTACGTTGGATAATAGCTGACGGGAAGCTTCGCCTGGGCCGCCGATGTTGGGCATTATTCGCGTTAGGGCTCCACTAACTCTAGAAACTTTCTCCCTGAAGTGCTCCTTTCATGCCCCCGGGAAGGTCGATTTGTAGCACACCGTCATACATCGCATCCCATAGCGTTGGATCTAGAACAGATCCCGGAGGGGCACCGCCCGTGATGTTGGGCTTTCTTGCTTAAATAGGTATCAATTATTCTGAGCAGGTAAGCAAGTTTGCCAAAGTTTCGTAGCGTCATCATTATCTATATCCAGTTCGCGGTGTTAAAAGCATTTTTAATATCCAAAGATATCAGTGCACAGAGCTTCCTTTTACTTTGGCCTCCGGTTACGGCTCCGCGGGCTAAATTAATAACTGTTTGTAGTACATCTCTCGTGTATGTCGATTTTTGAAATCCAAACTGACTATTTCACCTGGGCTTTCAAGGGTCTGCTGCAGACGCTGACTACTAATACTTTCGAGAGTCTTTCCATGACGTTTCCATGAACGGGGGAAGACGCCTTCTTGGAAACAGGCATTGAAGAGCTCCGTAAATACCGATATTCTAGACCTTATCGCTGATTTTATGGCTATATTTGGCACTCCATCCGGTCGTAGAGACTTACTATCCGCAACTCTTTGTGTTGTATGGAGTACATCCTCCTCTGGGATTTCCATACCTTCGAGGTCTTCACTTTGATAGGTCCAGTAATCTTGTGTCGGAAAAAGAGTTTCTACGATCCTTCTCATTAGTATCGGCCATGTAAGCTGCTCTGATTTCCGCCTTTTAATTTTCGCCATCACCGTTCTGTAAGCCAATTCCCACGGATCAAGTTCGGCAGTATCCATAAGTTTCTTAAAGCAAGCTCTCTTGCTCGTTTTTATAGGACTTTTAAGCGCCGTTCTTTGGGCTATTTAGGTATTGTGTAGCTCATCATATCGTTGCGACGATCGTGCCCTCTGTGCCCTTCGCCGTGCCTCGTGGCATTTTCTATGCCCCTTCGCTATTTCCCCGTTCCACCAATATACCGGAGTCCGATTTACTTTTGCACGACTTCTGGGCATGGCGGCATCACACGCCATACCTAATGACTTAGATATTTGAACCGAAGGATCTTCCGCATGTGTCCTTCGTATTATGGCATCATTCCTTACAACATCAAATGCTTCTGGTTCAAAAAGTGTTGTTTCCATCCTCTTCTTTGCAGTTGGTTGGAAGCTGTCCTTGGTGAAGTTTCCACTATCTCCAGGCTAATAGCTTTGTGGTCGCTGTTTGTGTCGTGGTACAGATGGAGAATTTTGCTCGTCTCGCTATTTCGCTATTAGCAAACATGAGAGCGTCCATTGGCAGTGTCGAATGCATATTTCCGTGCCTCATTTTGAAGTTCTAGCTTCAAGGGTGTACGTCTTTCGAGAAGAACTCTACCTCTATCGGTAATTCTACACCCATACAGTTGACCATGCATTGAAGTCTCCACATATTATAAGCGGGTGTTTACCCTGAGCTTCTATGGTCATCACAAGAATCATGTTCTCAAACTATGTGCTAGTCATGCTCGGAGGTGCATAGCAACTAAAAATGTATATTTCTTTGATTTTAGTTTTCCTGATATCCAAATTGAGGCTTTTCCAGCCGATTCCGTGAGCCAGCCTTGCTCCTGCTTATTTCTGTACGGCTCAGAGTACCACTCTAGCAAATCCTCCTTCACCATTGTTGGGGATAAGAGGTCTCGGGCCGCTTCACAAAGGCTTAAATTGAGTTGCAACAATCTCATAGGGCAATCTGGTTGCTTCCTTCCCGTTGTGGGCATCTAAAACTGCCTGCCGAATATTCTATAGTCTCTTTGCACTTCTGGGATATATATCCATAGGCCCAACACCTATGACAGTATCTCTCTTGTTTCATCTGTTTAATTCGACAAGATACCCATCCCACTCTTATTCTTTGCGCCTTTGGAACAACTTTAGCATCATCCGCTGTAAGACTTACAAGTGCCGGTTTGTACCGCTGTACCCTGTACGTATACTTTTTATGGCAGTTGGATCAGGCCGTTCTATCCAGCACTGCTGATGGATCGCATCACAAATCTCATAGGGCATAGTGTGATCACTTGAGACTTTGCTGTGCCCTTCGCTGCCTCCTTTAGGACTGCCTCAATCTCTGTAAGTGCTTGTTTTTCCCTTTTGAGATCTTTTTAGCTGCAGCAACAAATCTGCTTTTGCCGTTCTTTTAATAGCTTTTACGTCACCCCCTAAGGATTTTAGTTCAGCGCAACTCCTCACTTTTCGAAGTATGTCAGCGTACGTAGCATGTCCAGCCTTCGAAATTATGATTGCATCGGTCTGGCTTTAATCATTTTCTTCCTATTCGTCTTTTTGGGTGTGGCTACCTGCCATTCTCCCATCTTTTGAGCTGTGGCGTCTTCTTTCCTTTCGACCTTTTTCTGATTCAGTGGCTCTTGCGATTTTACTTAGTTGTGATTCCCCCATGTCCGGGCGTAGCGCCCACGGCTTGGCTACTTTATCTTCCATTGTCGAATTCTTCCTCGGTCTCTTTCCCGGGGATGACGAACTCCATCATTAGCCGTATCATTGGCAATTATTTTCTTTTTTAAGTCCCTTACCTCCAGCGCGGATTCGATGTACAATGTTTTGATTACGGAGGCTAAGCGCTTGATTCAGCGTGTATATTTTTACGCCCTTTAAAAACTCAAACAGATCGATGTCCCTAGTTTGGTCATCTTATTTTCGTTCCCTCCCGAGGACTAAGGATTTTGAAGATCCTCCGCTGCCTTCTTAATGAGGTCACTTAATAAAGGAGTGCTTGTTTTAGTCTTCTCCTGTCTTGCCCTTGGGATAACAGCCGGAGATGTTCCTTGCTCGCCGTTGGCTTCCCCTTTTGATTTTGTCCCCGTATGTGACGGGACATTTTGACCGACGGCCGATCGACTAGGTTCTTCTGGAGAACGAAGTAGCTTTCTCCTCATAAATGGGTTGAAGGTAACTTCCTTATCTTGTTTTTTATTTTTATTTTTATTACTCATTACTGTGATTGGGTCGCCACTGGGGGCCGCCATCTTAGGCTAAACTCTTACCTATTCCGAATAAACCCCGACATACATAATGTATGTCCTGCTTGCAATGTGTCCCCACATGACATCAACTATCTCTTCAATTGCGATTTGGAACCAACGCCTCTAACACCCCTCTCACAATGGTCCACCTCTGTTGAAACTGCAAATTTCCTTTGACTTCCGTTAGACTATATTGACAATTTGTGATCGGTCGCGCCTATTGGATTGTGGTGAAGTACTGCTACAACAAAAACAACAACGACATGCAGCATTTGCTTTTGTACTGGCTAAAGCATGTCTGTTAGTTGTGTTATTCATAGGTGCATACCTTCATATTTCAATATTGTCTATGAAGCTGAAATGCCCCAGGAAATTGCGCCATTGTGTATGAATGTCTTGTGTTACGCTTTCGTCCCAATCGAATTTTAGTTTCTATAAATCCTGCATCAAGATTTTTCATCTAATGATGAGGGGTTCAGTAATCCAAGCAGGTGGAATAAAGCGGCCATTTGCGATAATTTGTGAGCAGATGTTGCGTAAGTGACCATATGAGTACGAGAGTTTTGATGTAAGTAGTGTCGCCAAATTTTACGATTTCCTTTCTGCCTTCAAATGGCACATCATAAATAATTTCGCGATTGTTGGATGCAAACTTACACAAGGTTAGGTTAGGTTAGGTTGGTTTGGTCGGTCCAAGAGGACCTCATATAGACTGAATGAGTTTGTAGTTAAAAACAAAACCCTATCAAAAACCAGAATTTATGATATAAAATAAAATATTTAAAAACAAGTAAGGAAATCTAAGTTGTGGAACCAAATATTAAATACCCAGCTATACACTGGAAATGATGTTGTTTGTTTTGTGTGCTTAATAGTGTTACAAGGCTGCGCAATAATACATATACATATAGTTCTATTATGAATTTAATTTTCGTTTAAAAGAAGCAAAAAGGATACAGAGGCTAACACCAATGAACTTGAGCGGGTAATAATGCAGTTTTCCTTCAGATTCAGGATTTCCCTACTGTTTACAAGTAAGTATATACAAAAAAAAGTATAAAAAAGGCAGGGTTATTAACGAAATTTTCTAACTTTTACTATAAATAGCTTATTACATGCGTCTACACACTTTTACAAAATCTTTTATATAAAAGAAGGCGATTTAACCGATTTAGTCCATTTTTATGGCTCCATAAACGTTGAGAAATGTATTGTTACGAATATTAGCAAAACTAAGGGGTGCTGCCATCTCTAAGCCGATACTAATCAGTGATGCGAATTCACATCAATAATTCAATCATTATGTATCTACATAAACGAAACAATAATTGCGTCTACACATATGTACCATGTACGTATACGAGCAGCAGAGAGTCAATGCACAAACACATGCATATATCTGAGATACTCCTATAAGTATGCAATGAGAAAAACTATAAAATTGTGCAATTGTAGTTACAGCTGAGAAGTTTCAGAGCTGCTGGACTAGTAGATTCTGGAAGCGCCTAGAAGATGCGAAGGTTGAAATCAAAGAGTATAAAAGGCGACAATTGTAGAGGCGCTGAAATTCAGTTTGATTTGAGATTTCGATTAAGACGCTATCTAGCGAACAAGAGCAGTATTATTTTGAATAGTAGAGTTTCATTTGAGCTATCAATCAGTTTGGTTATTAAGCAAGCTATTCGTTGCACAGTTTGAATGTCATAGTGAAGTACTTTAATAAAGGCCATTTTCCATTATTACGTATTGGAGTTATTTATTAAACAGTTTAGTGATTCGAACCTAGCAGAAGGGCAAATAAGAGGATTTGCAGTAAATTCGTTACAGTATTGTAAAAAATATCAGTGCCCCGCCCATTTTTCAAGATTTGAATTTTTTCCAATTTCTTGTTATAACGGCACAAAATACAATTGGTACTTAACTATTTTTCGCTAAAATTTTAGGTATTATTTTTGCCTACGACCCTTTTTAAAGTCATTTATATAAAAGTGGGCGTGGACCTTAACCGACTTTGTTAATTTTTCTTCAAAGCATTCCTTATAGTAAAGGCAACCTCTCTGCTGAATTTTATTACCATAGGATTAACGATTTTTGATTTATGATTAATAATATTTGTAAAATTGATTTAATCACAAGTGGGCGGTGCTACTATCATTTTAAAAATTTTTTATCAAGAGTCTCAGTATCAGTTCAAACGTCAAATTTCAATATTCTAGGTGTATTATTTACTAATAATCAGGTTGTAGCATTGTTTACCACAATAAAAGACGACCATTTATTTATTAAAAACTTTATCCTCACCGCGTGTTTATATAAATTAATTACAAAAATTAGCGCTGACGATATATGTATATTTTAAAATCGATACATTGCTTGTTTTAAGTTCGGTGCGTAATACTAAATATTATTATGCTTTGTTCAGACCGTCAATATTACATACATGAAAGTGTACGATGTTCGCCAAAATACTCCCCTGCTAGTTACGAAGTTAACGATAACGAATCGGCAGCCTTACTCATCGGCCGGAGGACGTAGATCGCGCTGTTTATTCCTTCTCGTCATAATCCCCTTTCGTTTCGTTGTTGCTCGTGGAAGGTTGTGATCTGCTTCGGGTGGTTGAACAATCATCGTAAAAGTATGCAGCCTTTAGCCGATGGATGGAGACTTTTGTACTACGTTGTTGACAATAATTTCGTACGGGCCCTCTTATGCGGGTTTTAGCGGAGATCGTACTCTTTCAACGCAGATGAATACAAATTTGCAATCATGTAATGCTGTTTGCACGTACGAACTATGCAATGGCGTGATGCTTTAGTCATAGGAAGCTCTCCCATTGGTTTACGTAGTAACTGCAAAGACTCAGTTTCACTGCTTTGTACATTTTTAGGTTGTATTAACTCTCCTGGTATCTGCAAGGTGCAACCATATATAATATTGGCTGGACTTGCCCCAATATCAGCTTTCGCCGTAGTTCTCATCCCGAAGAAAATGAGCGGTAAAACGAAGTTCCAATTCTTCTTATCACAACACTTAATAGCAGCTTTTAAAATACGGTGCCAACGCTCGATTATGCCGTCGGCCTGTGGATGATAGGACGTTGTACGTAAATGTTGAACGCCCTATAAACGCGTCAACTCTCGAAAAACGCCGGACTCAAATTTGCGGCATAAAGCTGTGGTGATTTTCTATGCACATCATACAATGCTATCCATTCACCAATAAGACCGTTCGCTATGCTTTCTGCCGTTATGTCGGTGAGTGGTGTGGCCGCAGGCCGTCGTGAAAATCGGTCTATGCACGTCAATCAATAGCGGAAACCATTGGATGTCGGTAATGACCCCACAATATCTATATTGATAAGTTGAAATCGCCCGTCGCACTTGGCGTAATTACCCAGCAGTGCTTTTTTGTGTCTCTGTGTTTTCGCTTTTTGAAATTCCATGCATCCACGAACGAACTTTGCAACATCTCTGTGTGTGCCAGGCCATACGTAGCGCTCTGCAATTTACTTACGCGTTGCTCTGATACCGGGGTGTTAAAGATTATGCAATTTTAGTAGTACTTCATTGTGAAAGCATTTGGGTACTAGAGATATACGCCGCCGATAAACGCGGCCACCGATTAGGGTCGTTTTTAGCACGCCGCCGCCGAATGTCAAAAATATCGGCGCGGCGGCGGCGGCGGCTGCGTCCGGCGCGGCACTATATTTTCTACTCGTTTAAGACTGTTTAGGCCATTTATTGTTCAAGTCGAAAATTGGTAGGATATGGTCGAAAGTGGTATCAACGGATGTGCATCACTGTCAGTTATAAGAAACTAATTGCGAAATTTAACCCTTTCTAACTGTTCAAAAGTTATTTAAAACAAGTAAGGAAGGCTAAGTTCGGGTGTAAGCGAACATGACATACTCAGTTGAGAGCTATGGAGACAAAATAAGGGAAAATCACCATGTAGGAAAATTAACCTAGGATAACCCTGGAATGTGTTGTTTGTACGATATGGGTATCAAATGAAAGGTGTTAATGAATATTTTAAAAGGGCGTGGACCTTAGTTCTATAGGTGGACGACTTTTCGAGATATCGCCAAAAAGGTGGACCAGGGCTGACTCTAGAATTTCTTTGTACGATATGGGTATCAAATGAAATGTGTTAATGAGTATTTTAAAAGGGGTGGGCCTTAGTTCTATAGGCGGACGCCTTTTCGATATATCGCCATAAAGGTGGACCAGGGGTCACACCAGAATTTGTTTGTACGATATTTGTATCAAATGAAAGGTGTTAATGAGTATTTTAAAAGGGAGTAGGCCTTAGTTATATAGGTGGACGCATTTTCGAGATATCGCCATAAAGGTGGACCAGGGGTGACTCTAGAATGCGTTTGTGCAATATGGGTGTCAAATGAAAGGTGTTAATGAGTATTTTAAAAGGGTGACTCTAGAATTTGTTTGTACGATATGGGTAGGAAAAGAAAGGTGTTAATGAGTTTTTTAAAAGGGCGTTGGCCTCAGTTCTATAGGTGGACGCCTTTTAGAGATATCGCCATAAAGGTGGACCAGGGGTGACTCTAGAATTTGTTTGTACGATATGGGTATCAAATGAAAGGTGTTAATGAGTATTTTAAAAGGGAGTGGGCCTTAGTTCTATAGGCGGTCGGCTTTTCGAGATATCGCCATAAAGGTGGACCTTGCAGGTTCGTTGGGTAAAATATAACTTTTTCGCTATTTTTCCTACCGTATAATCCACGTGCTCGTTGAAATTCAGCTTATCATCTATTTTTATTCCCAAGTATTTTATGGTGCTGACTTTTTCAATTAGTTCTTTATTTATATTTAAGTTTTGTAGCTCACTGTTTTGAAAATTGCGTCTAGATATAACCATAAATTTCGTTTTATTGACATTCACTTTTAGTCTGTTTACGCATAACCAACCATATACGCTGTTAAGATCTTCTTGCGTTAACCACCTGCCTATACTTATTTCGCTCGAGCGTATCGCCGACGTCATCGTCTCAGAAAAACGCACTTTCATAAACTTCAAAAAAGGAAAGTGGGACGAATATAAATCTTTTACAGACAACCGCTTTGCTGCCCTCCCTATCCCGACTGATGCCCGACAAGGGGAGCGAGCCTTCCGCCAGGTTATTGAATCCGCCTCGGCACGTTTCATTCCCGCCGGGAGAATTCCCGAAATTCGGCCCACTTCCCGGCGGAGGCCGGCATCGGTGCAATTTAGAAACGAAACATCAAAACCAAGAAGAATTAAACAAGGGGTGCCACAGGGTGGTGCCCTGTCCCCACTTTTGTTTAATTTCTAAATATCTAAGCTACCTTCACCACCGGAAGGAGTCACAATCGTTTCCTACGCCGATGACTGCACAATAATGGCCACAGTCCCAGGTCCACAGATCGATGAGCTATGCAATAGAATACACGGCTACTCCCTGATCTCTCCAGTTTTTTCGCCTCGCGAAACCTGGCATTATCTCCGACTAAATCTTCCGCGACCTTATTTACAACATGGACGTCCCAAATGTCGACCATTTTGAACATCCACGTCGATGGCACTACGCTACCGACTGTCCTACACCCTAAAATCTTGGGTGTGACGTTTGATCAGGATCTACATTTTGGTGAGCACGCAGCCGCAATTGTTCCGAGAATTCAGAGCCGTAACAAAATCCTCAAATCCCTCGCTGGCAGTACTTAAGGAAAACACAAAGAAACGCTCATGACTACATACAAAGCAATTAGCCAGCCGATTACTTGCTAGGCGTCACCCATATGGTGGCCAAGCCTAAAAATTACCCAATGGAAGAAGCTACAGGCCTGCCAAAATACTGCGCTCAGAATCGCTACGGGATGTCTTCTTATGTTCCCAGAACACCATCTGCATAATGAGTCGAGAATACTCCCCATAAAGAGTCATCTCCGTAAGCATTTTGAGGAAATATGGCACCTGAGAACCCAGCCGTATGAAGCAAAAAAACACAACCACGAACGTGTCGCATAACGAATTCGTGTCTAGAAGGGGAAACGCACTAGACTTTTTAATAGACACTGGGTCCAACAAAAATTATATACAATCTACAAGAATTAGGAACCCAATTCCAAACGAAAACCCTTTTAAGGTGAAGTCGGTAGCTGGTAACATCTAACTTACACACCAAACATTCATAGACATTCTAAGACCTTATTTACTTACTTACTTAATTGGCGCTTAACCGTCTAAACGGTTATGGCCGTCCAACAAGGCGCGCCAGTCGCTCCTTCGCTCCGCCAACCGGCGCCAATTGGTCACACCAAGGGAGTTTAAATCGTTTTCCACCTGATCCTTCCAACGGAGTGGGGGCCGCCCTCTACCTCTGCTTCCATAGGCGGGTTCCGATAGAAACACTTTCTTGGCCGGAGCATCATCTTTAATTCGCATAACATGGCCTAGCCAGCGCAGCCGCTGCGTTTTAATTCGCTGGACTATGTTGATGTCTGCGTATAGCTCGCACAGCTCATCATTAAATCTTCTTCGGTACTCGCCATCGCCAACGCGTAGAGGTCCATAAATCATTCGAAGAACTTTTCTCTCGAACACTCCCAAAGCCGCTTCATCTGCTGTTGTCATGGTCCATGCTTCTGCCCCATATAGCAGGACGGGTACGATAAATGACTTGTAGAGTATGATTTTCGTTCGCCGAGAGAGGACTTTACTTTTCAATTGCCTACCTAGTCCAAAGTAGCATTAATTGGCAAGATTGATTCTTCGCTGGATTTCAGTGCTGATGTTGTTGCTAGTGTTGATGCTGGTTCCCAAATAAACGAAGTCTTTTACTATTTCGAAATTATGGCTGCCAATAGTAGCGTGGTTGCCAAGGCGCATATGCGCTGACTCTTTGCTCGATGACAGCAGGTACTTCGTTTTGTCCTCATTCCCCATCAAACCCATATTTACCGCTTCTTTTTCCAGTTTGGAGTAAGCAGAGCTAACAGCGCGGGTGTTTAAGCCGATGATATCAATGTCATCAGCATATGCCAGTAATTGCACGCTTTTATAGTATATTGTTCCAGTGCGGTTAAGTTCTGCAGCTAGTATAATTTTCTCCAGCATCAAATTAAAGAAATCGCACGATAGGGGGTTACCCTGTCTGAAACCTCGTTTAGTTTCGAACGGCTCGGAGAGGTCCTTCCCAACTCTGACTGAGCTGATGGTGTTGCTCAACGCCATTTTGCACAGCCGTATAAGTTTTGCGGGGAAACCAAATTCAGACATAGCGGCATATAGGCAGCTCCTTTTCGTGCTGTCGAGGGCGGCTTTAAAGTCGACGAAGACGTGATGTGTGTCGATTCTTTTTTCACGGGTTTTTTCCAAGATTTGGCGCATTGTGAAAATCTGGTCGATGGTAGATTTACCAGGTCTGAAGCCGCATTGATAAGGTCCAATCAGCCGGTCCACGGTGGGCTTCAATCTTTCGCACAATACACTTGAAAGGACCTTATATGCGATACTAAGAAGTCTGATTCCACGATAGTTGGCGCATTTTGCAGTATCCCCCTTCTTGTGGACTGTGCAAAGAACACTTAGATTCCAACCGTCGGGCATGCTTTCGTCCGCCCATATTTTGCTAAGAAGCTGTTGCATGCGCCTTACCAACTCCTCGCCGCCGAACTTGAATAGCTCCGCAGGCAATCCATCAGCGCCCACGGCCTTGTTGTTTTTCAATCTGGTTATTGCTATTCTAACTTCGTCATAATCGGGCGGGGGGACATATATTCCATCATCATCGATTGCGGGATCGGGTTCTTCATCTCTGCGCGGTGAATTGCTGCCTCCATTTAGGAGAGCAGAGAAGTATTCCCTCCATAATCTAAGCACTCTCTGGACATCAGTTACAAGGTAGCCGTTTTCATTCCTACAGGATTTTGCCCCGGTCTTAAAACTTTCCTTCTGTCGCCATATTTTTGGTATAATTTTCGGGCGTTATTCCTGGTGGCTAGCAGCTCAAGCTCCTCGCACTCACGCCTTTCTGCTTCTGATTTTTTCTTCCTGAAAAGGCGTCTCGCTTCCCTTTTCAACTCACGATAGCATTCACACACTCCTCTTGTCGCGCTCGCTTTTAACATAGCCCTGTAGGCAGCGTCATTTCTTTCGGTTGCAACGCGGCATTCTTCATCGTACCATTTGTTTTTTCTTGGTCGCCGGTAACCAATTTTTTCCTCGGTGGCAGTACGAAGTGCTTTGGAGATATGCTCCCACTGATCCTGTATTCCTTCAGGATGAGTTGTGCTCTCAGAAAGCAGGTGTGAGAGTCGAGTTGCGAAATCGTTGGCAGTCTGTTGTGATGGAAGCGTTTCGACGTCTATCTTTCCTTGTGTTTTTTGCTCCATGGTTTTAGCCGCGTTGATGCGGTGCGTATTTTGGCTTCAACGAGATAATGGCCCGAGTCGATGTTAGGTCCTCGGATCGTGCGCACATCTAAAACACTGGAGGCATGCCGTCCGTCTATCACAACGTGATCGATCTGATTGCGAGTATTTCGATCAGGAGACAGCCATGTAGCTTGATGTATCTTTTTATGCATGAACCTCGTGCTGGATATGACCATGTTTCGAGCACCGGGAAAGTCAATCTAGGACCAGAAGTAGGAAAAATAAAATTCTTTATACTCCCGTCACTAAAATCATTCCACGGGATTAATGATAACGACACAATAAAACAATTAAAAGCCACTATTCATACCGATAAAAATATTATGACCATACTTACAAATACAATCATATCTCTAAAACAACGAATATCCGAAGAAATTAATAAAACGGTAATAAGGGTTCCCCATCTTTCTGAAGAACAAAAAGATAAAAACAATGACATAATAGCAAAATGCCCAAATTTATTTTCGGACCCAGACGAAAAATTGACTAGTATACGTCAAAAGAGAAATTAGAACAACGACAGACACCCCGGTCTACTCTTAACCGTACCCATGCCCAATGGCTTCAAAAGAAGAAATCGAACGTCAAGTCGAAGAACTTCTTGTTAATGGAGGTCTCAATCTCCTTACAACTGCACGGTCTGGATAGTTAATAAAAAACCGACGGTTCGGGCGAAAGGAAGTATCGAATGATCATCGACTACCGGAAACTTAACGCTGTAACTATCCCAGACAAATATCTAATACCCGAAATTAACGAGGTGCTGGCAAACCGTTATAGATCTTAAGAGCGGTTTCCATCAAATACCCCTTCGTGAATCTGACATAGAGAAAACAGCATTTTCCGTGAATAAGGGAAAATATGAATTTCTGCGATTGCCCTTCGGGCTTAAAATTGCCCCTTCTACGTTCCAAAGAGCATTAGATGACATACTTCGCCAGAACATTGGAATTAGATGCTACGTCTATATTGATGACGTTATAATATTCGGTAAAACCGAAGAGGAACACTTAAGAAATATTAAATTAGTAATTAAAACATTAGAAGACGCGAATATGAAGATACAGCTCGATAAATGCGAGTTTGCAAAACAGGAAGTCGAATTCCTGGGATAAGTCGTCACTCCCGATGGCATAAAAACCAATCCCATGAAGGCAGAGGCCGTAGCACAGTTCCCAGTGCCAAAGAATCTGAAGGAACTAAGATCATTTCTAGGTATGTCAGGATACTACCGTAGTTTTATTACTGATTACTCCAAATTGGCCAAACTGCACTCCTTCGAGGAAAAGCGGGGAATGTTTAAAAAAATCAATCTAGGAAGAGCGAAATAAAATTCGACAAAGAAGCTTTAAACGTATTTAACAAACTAAAAACTTCACTAACATCAAAAGATATTGTCCTTGCTCACCCGAACTTTGAGAAAGATTTCGAATTGACCACTGATGCCTCCCATTTTGCAATAGGAGCTGTCCTTTGACAAGATGGAAAGCCCATCACCTATATTTGAAGAACTTTAAGTAAGAGAGAAGGGTACTATTCCGTCAACGAAAAGGAAATGCTCTCTATAATCTGGTATTTTCATTATTTGCGCAGTTATCTGTACGGCTCTAAGAAAATTAAGTGACTGATCACCAACCTCTTACGTATGCCCTGAGCCACAAAAATACAAACAGTAAGTTGAAAAGATGGAAAGCCATCCTGGAGGAACATAACTATGAACTTAAATATAAGCCCGGAAAATCGAATGTAGTCGCAGATGCGCTATCAAGAATACCCGCTCAAATAAATTCACTTACATCCACTACCCATAGCGATGAGAGTTCAGGACACAGCCTAATACCCTGCACGGAGGTACCGATTAACGCGTTCAAAAACCAAATTTTCCTCGATCATTCAGAAACGCCATCTTACCAATTCAAAATAATCTTCCCAACAGTACACCAGCATACAGTTAACGAACCATTTTTCGACCAGTTAAAGATTATAGATTTCTTCAAAAGATACCTAAACCCATTCGTAATTAATGGAATCCGGAAAATCAAACGAATAATAACAAACTGCACAGTATGTAAAGAAAGCAAGTATGAAAAGCACCTTAACAACCCAAAAATAGCAGCAACCCCATTGCCGACCTTCCCAGGACACACGGTTCATATAGACATATTGTTAACAGAAGGGAAGAGAGTTATGACTGCACTAGATAAATTCTCGAAATACGCAGTAACAAGAATGCTAGATAGTAGGGCCATAGAGGGCGTTAGGAGACCCTTAAGGGATATAATATTTTTCTTCGGCGTCCCGAAAATAATAGTGATCGATAATGAACCATCGTTAAATCCCATTTCAATGAAGTTTATGATGAAAGACGAATTAGGCATCGAAGTTTATACTCCTCCCCCGTATAAAAGCCAGGCTAACAGCCAAGTGGAAAGATTCCACTCCACCCTAAGTGAGATAATGCGGTGTGTCAAAGATAATGGGGGACATCGAAACTTTGAGGAACTCTTGGAAAGAGCAGTATCCGAGTACAATCATACCATTTACTCAGTTACACAGAAAAGACCGGTCGACATATTCTTCGGAAGAAATATGAACGTCACGCCCGAAGATATAGAAAAACCAAGATACGAGAATTTGGAAAGGTTAACACAAAAACAAAATAATGATATTGAATTCCATAATAAAGGTAAACAAACGCCCAAATCCTACTTGCCAGGACAGGTCATCTTTGTAAAAAAAAACAAAACATAGGGGCTTAGGAACAAAACTAAGCAAATTATATAGTAAGAAAATAGCCAAAGAGAATAGGAACAGAACGGTAGTGACCGAAAGAGGGCAAATCATTCATAAAAGTAGGATACGGGATTAATTGCAACAATAAATTTTCCTTTTTTCAGATTCTTTTTACCACTATGCCCCGCAGAGGTACAAATATAAGACTATTCGAACTCCGAATTAATCACAATAGAAAAAGAAACGGCTAGACTACAGACAGGACAATTTAGGATAATACACGAAATAAATATCGACAAATATACAGAAATCCTGGAACATATAGAAACAACGACAAAAACAGAAAAGTTCTACAGAAATCCGAATTACCCTTTCATATCCCAAGTGAAGGCCCATATTAAAAACACTGCTTTACATCCAAAATGCACCAGAGACGCCATTATGAAATTCCTATGTAAAATCACCCCCTGATTCCGAAAATCAAGATTATTTTTAATTCTATGGTAACATTTTTGAGATATTTATGAATAATTTTTCAAAAAAAAAATAAAAGATTGGGTCCACTTAATCATATATATCTCAAGAACGAATTGAGCAATTCTAAAAAGGGTTTGAAACTTTTAAAAGATAAAGTAATTTGCTATAACTGCGCATACAACACTTTTTGCTAGGCCCTGCAGATTCAAAGATAACGAACAATCATTACGGATTTTTTCAATTTTTTTTGTAAAAATATAAAAAAAATTTTAACTTTGCGAAGAAGGATCTCGAAAACTTTTTATTTTTTCCCCTTTAAGCTCTATTTTATTACACAAAAATAAGCTTTCATTCAACAAAATCGATGAACTAATACAAAAGTTATAAGCATCCAAATAAATATATCCACATAGTAAAACTTAAGTATGTACATATGATTCTGTCTTACATCTATGATCTTATTTTATAATTGAAAAAGTTATGTGTCTTGTTTTGACGCTTATTTAGATTTGCATCGGTTTCTCTTAAGAGAAACTAACAGTAGTCACCCATCTTAGCGACATCCCAGAATCCTTGATACCGACTTTCAATCATTTTCATTTGCTGGTGAAACCTTTCGCCATGCTCGTCACTTTCGTCGCCAAGATTTAGCGGGGAAAAATTTAAATGGGAGTGTATAAAATGAATTTTTAAAGCATATTTACTCCTGAAAGAAAATAAAAAAGTGTATTAGATAAATACATAAGTTACACATTAGTATATAATTTTCTTAGGCTGGATTTATCTTTCAATTCAGAACAAATTTTTTGTTTACATTTTTCGCGTTCTTGTTTGTTCGGAACTGGACGATGAATTTAGATTTAGGGCTATATATTATCATGTAAATTTAAAAATTTTCATACAAATTTCTTGTTTATCGGGCAGATAGGTTTAAAGTTAACTGAGAAAACGGTCTTAAATATGTTTTTTTAATTACCCATTTCCGCATAGTTTTTGATTAAGTCGTTCACTATCATCTCGTAGTAAGGACTTTTGTGTTTGCCTAAAAAAGAAGTAACGACCTTTTCAAAAGAATCCCACGCTGCTGCCTCCACTGGTGACAATAGTTCTTTGAAATGATTATTGGTCATCAATTTCCTTATTTGCGGTCCCACAAAAATCCCTTCCTTTATTTTTGCTTCTGAAATTTGTGGAAAGATGAAAAGCTTCGTCTTCTTTGTCCAAAGCCTTGACAAAGTTTTTGATAAGGCCGAACTTGATGTGGAGCGGAGGTAGAATTACTTTTTCCTTCTTTATAAGTGGGGTATTTTATGTTATCCACCTCAAGTTGAAACTCGATTCGTTCTGGCCAATCCTTTATGATGTAGTGGTCTTGACGAGCTCGGCTATCCCATTTGCTTAGAAAGTAACAGTATTTTGTGTATCCACTTTGTAGACCACATAGCATTCCAACGACTTTAAGATCGGCACATATTTTCCAATCATGTTCTTCGTATTTGATTAATTTGAGCAATTTTTGCATTATCTCATACGTTTCCTTCGTACAATACTTGGAAAATTGTTCGTGACGAGTTCTATAATATGTTACCTTAACATCGGATGAAACAAATTTAAATTGTTGCATACGAGAGGCGTGTAGTTCGGCATTTTCCTGTGATAATTCCAAATCCATTATCCAATCATTGAGTTGTGCTTGTGACAAAGAGTTTCTTTCGTTTTCCGTTTGAAATCCAGTACAACATTATACCGAGTAATCAGATACTGCTGTTGACAATGAAACTGTAGCCGGAACTAAAGTTAAATTTGATTCTGGCAATATAGCTTCCGTTGAATTTAGTTCTGGTAATTACGCTGTAGATACGCTCGCATAGATTACTTTTCTTGACTTTCCAACCCCAAGTACTTTTGTAGTACAAATATAGCAGTCCGTTGAATGGCAAGTTGATTCCCTCCACTTAATTGGTGTAATAAATTTCATATGTAGCCTAAATAGATAGTTTCAGAAATTAGTCAGCTATGCATTAAATGGGAGCAAATTCCTAATTTTTACAACGCACCGTTTTTTTCCGGTTTCCGAAAAAATCAATTAGACTCGACATGTGGTGCACACAATATTTGGTCTCCATGGTTTTTAGGCTCAATTCCAAAACACTTATAATATGTAACTTTCAAAGGATTTGAATACACACGTCGCATCCTTTTAGCGATAAATTGACCGCAGGTGAAACAGATCTGGATCATTTGTACACTCAAACTCTTGCGCCTTTTTATTCATATTATATTTTTTAAGAAAATGACTGGTTATAAACTGCAATTATAAACTGAACAGAGCCTTGCAAATATTATGAAGGAACAAAGCGCATGTACTCTTATTTATACTTGGATGAAGTAAAAATTCAAGCCTACCTAGACAAAAAGGTTCCCTAGTTCTACATAGAAATCACTACCTGCCTTAAAAATATACTCTTGCTTGAAATGTACCTGGGTTTGAGAAAACGACACTAACAGCTTTTTGGAACTAATAACCCTTCGAAAATCTACCTGATAACTAACTGATATACGAATACTAACACATATGTATGTAAGTAGGGTACTTAAGTATTAAATGGATATATTTACTTGAATGCTTATAACTTTTGTATTAGTCCATCGATTTTGTTGAATGGAAGCTTATTTTTTTTTAATAAAACTGGGCTTAAGAAGAAAAAAAAATTTGCAAAAAAAAAATTTTTTCGAGATCCTTCCTCGCAAAATACAAATTATTTTACATTTTTACAAAAAAATTGAAAAAATCCGTAATGATTATTTGTTGTCTTTGAATCTGCAGGGCCTAGCAAAAAGTGTTGTATGCACAGTTTATAGCAAATCTTATTACCTTTTAAAGGCTTTAAACCGTTTTGGAATTGCTTAATTCGTTCTTGAGATATATATGATTAAGTGGACCCAATTTTTTTTTTTTTTTTTTGAAAAATTGCAATTCGTAAATATCTCAAAAACGTTACCATAGAATTAAAAATAACCTTGATTTTCGGAATAAGGGGGTGATTTTACCTAGAAATTTCATAATGGCGTCTCTGGTGCCGAAAAAAAAAATTGGAATTTGTGATCCAGTGTAACAAAAGGATAGAAAAAAATCAAAAAGGTCACTAAATATTTTGTATAGTGCATGGAAATGGATTGCAGGAAGTCCAGACCATGAGGACCATGAAATAGTTTTGAACAAATTAAATAACGTTTTAGTAAACAACAACAATCAAGTCCTCATTAATAAGCTTACAGTAGAAAAAGTTAATGCAATCACAAACATTACGAACCATAGGATAGGATAGGATAGGTTAGGTGGCAGCTGCCCTGATAAGGATAGCTCACTTGGACAACACGAAGGTCCGTTGTGATACCACATACACCAAAAATAACGGTGACCTAGATCCAGCTACTTAGAGAATCGTTGGGTAGCAACGATAAAGCTCCGAATGATACCGATCTCAACTTTGGATATATCCTCGGGAGATCCAAGTGAGTCGCGACCGAAGTACTTTCGCCTAATTCTGGCAAAAGCTGGACAATCAAGCATAAAGTGATTTGGTGATTCCACCTCATCATCCTCCATACAGCTGCAGCAGGATGGAGTTTCCAGTATATTGAGACGTACCGCATGGATACCCATGGGACAGTGCCCTGTCAAAACCCCAATGACCATTGATAGGTGAGCCTTAGTGAACCCAATTATTTCAGCAGACCTCCTGCCATCCACTTTCGGCCAGAAAGATCTTGCTACCCTGCAAGACGTGATATCCGCCCAACGTTTGCTGAGCTGATTCGAGGCCCAGCTATGGAGGAGCAATCCACAGGTGGCCAGCGGGATCCCGAAGTCCCTACAGCCATCTTCATCCGGTTCAGTTGTACCGATGCGGGCTAAGAGATCCGCTTGACAGTTACCCGGGATATCACTATGGCCCGGGACCCAGATAATCTTAATTGTAAAATAATTCGATGCAATCGCAAGCGAGGTCAGGCACTCCCAGACCACCCTCGATCGCACTGTAGTTGAGCTCAAGGCCTTGATAGCCGATTGGCTATCAGAGTAGATGTTAAATTCCCTAACCGTGGTAGCACTGGATAGCATTCCATCCACCGCATCCTTAATCGCAGCAATTTCCGCTTGGAATACACTGCAGTGATCAGCCAACTTAAACTTGCGGCTTAAATTTAGCTCTTGACAAAAGACCCCCCCACCAACCTTTCCATCCAGCTTTGACCCATCCGTGAACAAGTTAACCGGTCCCATGCCCCAGATAATTCCTCTTCCCCAATCCTCTCTCTCTGGAATAACTGGGGTGAAGGTTGTATAGGGAGCTGTTATCGGCATACAGTAGTCCGTTCTGTCCGGGATGAAGTCGAAACTGGTAAGAAGGCTAGAGTGTCCGCGGTCAGAAAGTTACGAACCATATTAAGAAGAATATGCAAAACGACAAGAGTAAAAAATAGAGGCATTTTTAGAATTAAAATATATGCGCTAGAAATTATGAAAGAGGAAGTCGTGAATATCGCTTACGCGATACATTGGGCAAAGGCCAATATAGTAAATTCATATATTTTGTCGACCGAAGAAATCGATATTGATAAGAAAGAAAATCTTTGATAAGGATAATATCCCATTCGTAAATTTGGACGAATCTCTAGAATTTTCAGAAATTAAAATAGCGACCACTGGCAAGAAAGTTATAAGTTTACCAACAAGATAAGTCATCTATTTAAAAGTTTACCAACTAATAATTTTACCAAAATCAGAGCAGTAAAGAAAAACAATAAAATGAACAAAATAAATTTAAATTCAATAATTAGCTGTGAAAAAACTATCTATGGAATAAAAAGAAATTGTAAGCAATTGTAGTGAGTGATACAAATATGCCTAAAGGATGATTTGCTAGATTTAAGTAATGATTATTGTATTAGTAATCTTTTAACGAGCTGTTTGCCGAACTGCACCGTCACAAACAGTCAGCATATTCCAGACTTTGAAGAGCTGTCACCTGGAGTTATATTCCTAAACGACTTCAGGGGCTATGTACTAATAAACGAAGATTCTACAACTCTAAACGGAACCCTTGTCATTCACTTTAATAACGCTACAATCCAAATTAACGGTAAGAAATTTTTCAATGTGGAAAAATGAACAAACAAACCCCTACCTGCTATACTTTATACTATATTTGTTATCACTTGAGATACTTACATAATATAAAATAACAAGTATTCGGACACATAATACTCCAGACATAACAAACTGACAAAATTGTTGAAGCTGCAACACGCCAAAAGCAAACCGTGTGAACAATAAGCAGCAAATAGAAGTCGAATTGAAATAAACAAACTCACCTGTGGGAAGCGCATGGTCAGCAGTTTTCGCATTCCTCCCAGTAAGGCAAACGTAGGTTAGATTGTAAGAATTATTATTGTGTAAAATCAGATATAAATTTGAGTTCAATAAAGGAGCACGTCTCCCGCGAAAAAAATATATTTTTTTTGGACTTTTCTATTTCTAAAAGTTTAACTTATATACCACCTATCTATGATTTATTCAGACAACAATATATGCTATATACATACGTAAGAATTTGGTGAAATTTGAAGCTGAATTGCGAAAAGTTTCTTATCTGAACAATCGGTTGTATGAGATATATGTACCTACTATATATACCACCGAAGTCTATGATTTTTTCAGACAACAATATACGCTATATGCGTAAGCATTTGGTGAAACTTGAAGCTTCTAGCTGTTAAAATGGGGCTGAAATTGCGAAAATATATACATATTAGCCGGGTCGATTTGTGGGGAGGCAAACAAATTGCCCATTGCTCTATGAAAATCATATTCTAGGGATCAAAGTAAGAAACTTTGCCGAAGGAACCATACCTCTAAAACGAATTCTGATTTTCCTGCCACCCCCCCCCCCCCCCTTTGGGTCGTAGGGGCAAATTTTGAAAAATCCCACTTTGAAATGTCTATGTTTTTTCTTTTTGGAGTTTATTTTTCTCTTTAGAAATTTATTAGTCAGAATATATGTAAATGAAAAAATGAATTTAACTTAGTAATAGAAAAGAAATTAAAAAAAAATTATTAGAAATTATCGTTTTTACAACTCCCTTTTAAAACCAAGGCATCACTGTGATGCATTTGCATTTCGTAAACATAGTTGTGTGGGTTTTTTATTCAACCGTTTTAAATGACACAATTGCAGATCGTAAAATTGCTTGTGTTGTTTTTTTTAAGCCACCACAAGACACAGCAGGTAGAATTGAAATTGCCCCTACCCAAAAGTTCGACCCAAAGGGGGGACATCAGAATTCGTTTTAGAGGTATGGTTCCTTCGGCAAAGTTTCTTATTTTGATCCCTAGAATACGATTTTCGCAGAGCAATGATCAATTTTTAAATCGACCCGCCCTAATACATATATATACTATATATACCACCATATATATACTATGTATACCACCGATCTCTATGATTTTTGCATTCAACAATATATGCTATATACGTAAGCATTCGTTGAAATTTGAAGCCTCTAGCTCTTAAAATGTGGCAGTAATTACGAAAAGTTCCTTATCTGAACAATCGGTTGTGGGGGATATATGCTATATATACGACCGATCTCATCCATTTTTTCAGAAAACAATACGTGCGATATACGAAAGCATATGGTGACGTTAAAAGCTCCAATCTGATAAATTGAGGAAGATATGAAAAAAAATCCTCCTTTTCTCGATTGTATGGAGGATATATGCTATAGTGGTCCGATCCGGCCGGTTCCGACAAATGTCTAATCGGACACCTAAATACATCCGGACTAGTTTGCATACAAACAGACAGACGGGCAGATGGACATGACTAAATCAACTCATCTCTTCATCCTGATTATTTCGAAATACTTAATGGTGGGTCTATCTATTTTCCTTTAAGGACTTACAATTTAGGGATTCGTGACGAAATTAATATACCATTTCATTCTCATGAAATGTATAACAAGTAAAGATGTCTAAGTTCGGGTGCAACCGAACATTATATACTCAGCGTGAGCTTCAATTGTACATTTCATTTCAGATAAATTACTTTTCTACATAACACATGGCACCGCCCGTTTAAAAAAAAATGTCTCCCCATTTCCTCTTGCAATAAAACTTGATAAGTGAAATATCATTGATTCAAAACTATTTTTTGCTAAGTTATAGCCTATTATTCTAGTCTACGACCCTTTATAACTTGTTTTAAATCTAAGTTGCCGTGGTCTTTAACCGATCCCGTCCATTTTTACTAGAAATATTTTCTGCTATAGGGAAAATATGTGTACACAATTTCATTACGATATGTCAAGTTTTCTTAGAGTTATGGCTCCCGAAATTTAGAAAATTGCTTTTTCATAAAAGGGGCGGTGCAACACCCATTTTCATAACTTTTAGCGTTTTCAAATTTAATGTTAAAATTTAATTTAGAAGGTAAAATTCTATTGATAGAAAGCTCATTTTCGCTAAGATATATCTTATTATTTTCGTCCACGACCCTTTTAAAAATCTTTTATATAAATTTGGGCGTGGTCTTTAACCAATCTCGTATATTTTTTCTAGAAAAGAATGTAAAGAGTTCCACGGGCTAGACGTGCTAGACCTTCACTAAAGCGAAATAAGCGTTGTAACGCAGTATTATAGTTTCTAAATGCAGTGAGCTTGAGATTTTCAGTGTTGGTCTAGTATTTGGCAAGAAATATGTGATTTAAGTAACTAAATTCAGTTTTCATAAACGAAAATAATGCCGCCAAAAACAAGAAAAAAGAAGAGACAACAACATGAAAAAGAAACAATTTCAAGTGAAACGAGTGACGAAGATAATGAAAATGCTAGTCTAACAACAATTATAGAACAATTGCAAAAACAATTTAAAGTGCAAGAGAGAGCTATGTCCAAAATAAAAAGCTCACAACAACAAATAAGTGAAAGCTTCGATTCACTCAAAGTGGAGATAGCTAGGCTTGCTGAGGAAAATAAACAAATGAAGAAAGAACTTAGTGAACTAACAGCAAAAACGCAAATATGAAAACGAGTGTGAAAAAAATAGAAAGAGATCTTCTGACAATAAAGCAACAAGAAAATAAACACAATGTAATAATAACAAATTTACCGAAGATTGAAAAACAAAAATTGAAAGATGTTGCTGTCAAGATTGGTGAACAAGTAAATGCGAATATAAATAAAGAGGACATAGTCGACATTTACCAAAGTGAAAATAAGAAATACAAAACATTTCCACTCATAGTTAAACTGAGTTCTGGTGACTTTAAGAGAAAATGTAGGGACTTCAGAAAGACTGGTAAATGCATTGATGTTAGTAAAATTATCCCAAACATCAACATGACGGGTAAAACTATTAACTTCTATCACCTGTTGGAAAAGGAGCTAAGCGAAGTAATGAGGAAAACAAAACAAGAGGCGAAAATCAAAAAATAAAATATGTATGGATGAGAGGTGCGAGAATACTGGCGAGGAAGGATGATAACACAGCAATCATAGAAACAGATTCGTTGGATGATATCAAAAAGCTTAAATAGGTAAAACAAAACAAACTTTCTTTTTATACTTTTCTTATATACTTTTTTATACTTTTCTCATATACTTAGGTAAAATTAATTGTTAACTATGGATTATCTTAATAATCAAATACTAAACAAAAACGTTGAATATGGATGTAATGTGTCAATTTTACAAAACAATGAAACTAGTCTTAACATAATGTATTTAAACATATAAAGTATTAAAAACAAACTTCACGATATAAAACCTTGATTGAGGAAAATAAGAAACAGAAGGGAAATATTCATGTGGTCGCTTTGAGCGAAATATGGATTTACGAAAATGAAAATAAATACTATAATCTTCCTTATTACAATGCATATTTTGCCAATCGTGAATCTAATACAGCCGGTGGTTGTATAATTGTTGTACACGAATCTGTTAGTTTTTCGCTGATATCCTGTACGGAATTCGAAAAAGGTATTTTTCTTATAATCAAATTAATCAAACTTGACATTCACATTGCTTGTGTTTATAGAAATTCTTCGTCTGATGTACCATCGTTTGTGAATGCCTTTGAAAATCACGTTTTGCACCAAAATAACTGTATTTTAATGGGGGATTTTAACATAAACGTACTAAATGCTAGCAATGATGCGATAAATTATCTAGGCAGTGTATATAGTAATGGGTTTTTTTGTTTAAATGAAGTTACTCAGGATATGCATACAAGGAAAGGTAGTAGATATGGTACAGTAATTGATCATGTTTTAACTAATAAAATCAATTACAAATATATCTTTGCGCTAGAAGATCACCCTATATCTGATCACAGAATTATATATTTGTCTGTCAACTTACAGAAGCAAGTTGCTCAGCCTAATAAAAGCAGGAACATAAAGGTCTTAGATTAGAAATGGCTATATCAATATTGGCTATAGTAATATTTACTTTGAAAGCGAATTTAAAAAATGCAAAGTGCAAGTAAGAAATTTAATACATTTTCAAAAAAAAAAACGTTACTATGGGGAAAAAATCGAGCAGAACCTTTACTCCGCAAATAGAACGTGATTGATACTAAAAGAGGTAATTTATGGCAAAGAACCCGCTAGGGCTAGTGAAATCAGTCAAGTGTTACACAAAGGAGACATTATAACAGAATCGGATAGAACTGCAGACTGTTTCAATGAGTACTTCACAACCGTTATCGAATCTCCCACAAATATTCATTATATTGAGGAACCAGCAACAAATATTATTTCTAACTGAATGTAATCAGATTGAAGTAGAGTTATACTACGTTTCCACCAAACCCAAACTCCGTCTTTGCCACTTTCGTAAGACTGTTTAAACATGTCTAAAAATATCGCGAAAGCTATCGAAAAACGCGCTTTAACTTCGGTATCAATAATGCGAAAGCAAAAATCAAAAGTTGCATTTCTGCCAAGAGATATTTTGCATAAAAGAGTTGGCAAACACGGTGTTTGGGTTTGGTGGAAACGTAGCATTAGCCATTAAAAACTTGAATATGAATTATGCGAATGGGCCCGATGGTATATCTGTACGTTTATTGAATAAATATAGAGAATTTATAAGTGAACCTTTGTCCCGCCTTATCAATGACAGTTTTCGAAGTGGTGAATATCCACAGGAATTGAAAATAAGTGCAGTGGTGCCAATACACAAAACCGGAAGCAAAGAATTGTGCTCAAACTACAGACCTATCACTAAGCTAAGCACGTTAGACCAAATTTTTGAAAGCATTTTGCTAAGTAGGTGCAAGTATTCTCTAATTAAAAATCAAATCATTGATAAACACCAATTTGGTTTCGTTTAAAATTCAAATACCTTGTCTGCATGTATTTCCTGTACAGAATTTATATACGAAAACTTAGATAACAAGAAATACGTAGCACTTTTGGCAACTGACCTATCGAAAGCATTCGACTCCGTAAACCTGTATATAATGATCCGAAAACTAGCTGAATTAGGTATAGATCAAATTGGAATTAAAATATTTGAAAGTTTTTTAGTAGACAGGGAACAATATGTCGAGGTAAATAACTTAAAAAGTGTAAAAAAGAAAAAAAAACTCAAAACAGGAGTTCCACAAGGCTCTAAATTGGCAGCTACTTTGTTTCTTATATACATAAACAACGTAATGAAACTTAATCTTCACGGTACGCCGCAGTTCTACGCAGATGACGGTAGCTTTATTTCTGCCGAAGAATCGTTTGAACAACTAGTCACAAGTATATCACAAGGCTTAGAAAAAATTAGACGGTGGTTCGACACAAAGAGGCTTAAAATAAATCTCTCAAAAACAAATTTTATAATTTTTGAAAATTTCAAACCAGTGCCGGATATTAATGAATTTACCGGGATCATTTTTAACAATGTGAAGATTTGTAGGGTAGAAAAGCTTAAATACTTAGGCATTTGGTTCGACTCCAACTTAAACTGAAGCGAGCACATAAATAACTTAAAACTGCAACTAATTCCTTTTAACTTCGCATTATACAAAAATAGAAACATTATTCCCCGAAAACAACTGTGGCTTTTATGCAACGCTTATTTCATGTCGCAGATCAGCTATTTAAAGTCAATTTGGAATCGGTGTGCAGAATATAAAATAAACGAACTTCATTGTTTACAAAACAAAGTAATAAAGAATATACTGTCTTTACAAATAAGAAACTTCCACTGCAAGCCTTTATGAGAACAGGCTAGACATTAAAAAATATGTATCCTAGAAACACTTATAGTAGTTTTCAAAATTAAAAATAACTTGATAAAGCACAATATAGAACTCAATATAATAGATCGATCGGTATATAGTCTGCGATGTGTTACAAATATTAGGACAACTTTCTTCTGAACCGGGAAAAGTGCAAACTCTATTCGCTATTATGGTGTTAGACTGTTCAATAAATTGCCGGAAGATGTCAGAGCATGTCTAAATATTAATGCCTTTAAGAAAAATGTGATAATGCTCTTACTTCGACACTATGATTTCGTCATCGACCAATTTAAATAAAAAAAAAAATTTGAATAAATTTTAAGAAATCCCAATTCTAGTAAAATTCAATTGTAATAAATTTCTTTTCTACGGACTGGAAAGAATACTTAAAAGAAATTGTCGTTATATATTTCGCGCCATATATAAAACCCTTTCTTTTCCTTTATATGTTAATTTTTAATAAAATAATTTATTTTTATTTATCATAATTAATGTATTATTCTTTCATTTTCTTTGATAAGCTTATCAGCACAACTGTATACGCGGAAACTGTAAATTAGATGAAGTAGATTCTCGCACAAAAATGTACTTTTTTTGAGAATGGATATGTATTATATTATACTGTTACGAATATTAGCAACACTAAGGGGTACTGTCATCTCTAAGTGACTTGTATGCACATCCATAAATCAATCATTATATATCTACATAAACTAATCAATCATTACGTCTACACATATGTACGTACACGCAGCGGAGAAGCATCGCACAAACACATGTAGATATCTTATCTGAGATGCTCCCAAAAGTATGCAATTGTAATTGTGGTAGTGTCGCTCACAAATACACGCGCATATGAGAGCTACACACGTGCATCTGTAGTTATAGTTATATACCAGTAGCTAGGTAAAATCTGGAAGCGCCTAGAAGATGCAACGAGGAAACCACACAGTATAAAAGCAGCAACAGTAGAGGCGCGATAATCAGTTTCTATTAAGCACGCTATCTGTCGAGCAATAGAAGTGTTATTTTGAAAGTACTTCAATAAAGGCCATTTTGCATTATTAAATATTGGAGTTATTTATTCAACAGTTTAGTGATTCGAACTTAGCAGAAGGTTGCAAATAAGGGGAATTACAGAAAATTCGTTAAAATTGGTGTCAGAAGAGGAATTGTTGAATAAATTCTGGAGATTTCGAATACAACTTGGACATGACAAAGTTAAGTGAATTGAAGATCCAGCAACTGAAGAAGGAGTTGGAGAGCCGTGGATTGAATAACACCGGCATTAAACTAGAACTTCAGGAACGACTACGAGAGGCAATGGAAGCAGAAGGAATTAACGTGGAAGAGTATGTCTTTCATCTTGATGTCGACGAGACAACAACAAAAATTGAAGAGAAAAACGAAACATCGCAGACAGTTACGAGCACAGACTTGAACATGATATTGGCTGCAATAACTGCTCAAACATCGACAGTGGCATCTCAGCTGGAATCGCAGGAGACACGTTTAACATACAAGATGGAAGCACAGGAGGCACGCATTTCAGAAATGTCGTCACAAATGTCACCTCAACTGGCATCGCAAGAGACACGCATAACATATAAGATGGAAAAACAACTAGAATCGCACGAGAACCGTATAACATCAAAGATTGAAGCACAAGAAACGCGTATTTCAGAAATGTCGACACAGATAACAACCAAGATGGAAACACAGTTATAAGAACAGAAGACATATATGGCTGAGCAGTTGAAAGCACAATAAACTCACATATCCTTGCAGCTGGAGGCACAGTAAGCAAGGGTATCATCAAAAATTTAATCGCAGGATAAAAAAAAACGCACAATTTCAGGCAGAAGTCGATGATTTAAAAGGTCGTATGGAGCAATTACAACTAAATCGCCCGGCTGTTTCAGCAAGCAATCCAAAGGTAAAGACACCATCCTTCGACGGTTCTGTTCCTTTTCAGGTCTTTAAGCTACAGTTTGAGAAGACCGCAGCAGTAAACAACTGAGATGCTGAAGATAAAGTTGCAGCTCTATTCGTGGCATTGAAAGGGCCAGCAGCCGAAATCCTACAGACGATTCCCGAGGGGGAGCGGAACAACTATGAGGCATTGATGGCCGCTGTCGAGAGACGTTATGGAAGCGAGCATATATAGGTCATATGGAGCAATTACAGCTAAATCGCCCGGCTGTTTCAGCAAGCAATCCAAAGGTAAAGACACCATCCTTTGACGGTTCTGTTCCTTTTCAGGTCTTTAAGCTACAGTTTGAGAAGACCGCAGCAGTGAACAACTGGAATGCTGAAGACAAAGTTGCAGATCTGTTCGTGGCATTGAAAGGGCCAGCAACCGAAATCCTACAGACGATTCCCGAAGGAGAGCGGAACAGCTATGAAGCATTGATGGCCGCTGTCGAGAGACGTTATGGAAGCGAGCATAGAAAACAGATATACAAAATGGAGTTACTGAACCGCTTCCAGAGGCCTGGTGAAACATTGCAAGAGTTTGCGTCGGATGTTGAGAGGCTGGCACATTTAGCGAATGCGGACGCATCCGTGGAATACACTGAAAAGGTAATGATTCAGAGCTTTATAAATGGTATACGGGACGTCGAAACAAAGCGAGCTACATACGCAAACCCAAAGCCAACATTCGCAGAAAAGGTTTCACAAGCTCTGATTTAGGAAAGAGCGTCGCTTCTATGTAGGCCAGTTTCCAAAGCACGCCGTGTGGAAGTAGAAAGGCCAGAGTGGGTAGACGCATTATTGGAAGCGCTGAAAGGATCGCAAAATCGGAGTGAAAGAGTAATCAAATGCTTCAAATGCGGGAAGCCCGGTCACATTACACGTCATTGCGATCTTGATCCTAGTGGTTTCAACAGCATGAGTGGTTTTAATAACAAAGCTGGAGGGGATGAGCAAGAGCGAGTAAGATGTAGAGATCGAGAGCTATCTCCAGCTATTGAATGTCCTGTGATATCTGTGTCGCAAATTGGAAGAAAATCAAGCAGTTTTACCATCAGAGGGAATGTCGATGGTAAGGAGCGTGTACTGACTGTAGATACGGGCGCATCTCATTCCTTAATCCGATCTGACTTGGTCAATAGGAGAATAAAACGGTTACCTGGAGAAAGGTTTGCGAACGGTCACAGGCGAGTATAACCAAGTCTAGGGAGAAGTGATATGTGAAGTCTTAATTTGGAAGGTCATGGTTCTACACAAATTCATTGTGGCAGGGATTGTTGATGAAGTCATATTGGTTGACCATGACATCAAGATCGAAAAGCAGAGAAGGGTAATGCGTTATGAGAACCTGGATGTGCCATTTAACTTCAGTTTGGAAGGTTAAGTTCGGGTGTAACCGAACATTACATACTCAGTTGAGAGCTATGGTGGCAACATAACCATGTAGGAAAATGAAGCGAGGGTAACCCTGGAATGTGTTTGTATGACATGTGTATCAAATTAAAGGTATTAAAGAGTATTTTAAGAGGGAGTGGGCCATAGTTCTATAGGTGGACGCCATTTAGGGATATCGCCATAAAGGTGGATCAGGGTTGACTCTAGAATTTGTTTGTACGATATGTGTATCAAATGAAAGGTGTTAATGAGTATTTTAAAAGGGAGTGATCCTTATTTCCATAGGTGGACGCCGTTTCGTGATATCGTCATAAAGGGACCAGGGGTGACTCTAGAATGCGTTTGTACTATATGGGTATCAAATGAAAGGTGTTAATGAGTATTTTAAGAGGGTGTGGGCCTTAGTTCTATATGTGGACGCCTTTTCGAGATATCGCCATAAAGGTGGACCAGGGGTGACTCTAGAATTTTTTTGTACTATATGGGTATCAAATGAAAGGTGTTAATGATTATTTTAAAAGGGAGTGGGCCTTAGTTCTATATGTGGACGCCTTTTCGAGATATCGCCATAAAGGTGGACCAGGGGTGACTCTAGAATTTGTTTGTACTATATGGGTATCAAATGAAAGGTGTTAATGAGTATTTTAAAAGGGAGTGGGCCTTAGTTCTATATGTGGACGCCTTTTCGAGATATCGCCATAAAGGTGGACCAGGGGTGACTCTAGAATTTGTTTGTACGATATGGGTATCAAATGTAAGGTGTATTTTAAGAGGGCGTGGGCCTTAGTTCTTTATGTGGACGCATTTTCGAGATATCGCCATAAAGGTGGGCCAGGGGTGAATCTAGAATTTGTTTGTACTAAATGGGTATGAAATGAAAGGTATTAATGAGTATTTTAAGAGGGCGTGGGCCTTAGTTCTATATGTGGACGCCTTTTCGAGGTATCGCCATAAAGGTGGACCAAGGGTGATTCTAGAATTTGTTTGTACTATATGGGTATCAAATTAAAGGTGTTAATGAGTATTTTAAAACGGAGTGGGCCTTAGTTCTATAGGTGGACGCCTTTTCGGAATATCGTTATAAAATTGGACCAGGGTTGACTCTAGAATGCGTTTGTACAATATGGGTATCAAACGAAAGGTGTTAATAAGTGTTTTAAAAGGGCGTGGGCCTTAGTTCTATAGGTGGACGCCTTTTCGAGATATCGCCATAAAGGTGGACCAGGGGTGACTCTAGAATTCGTTTGTACGATATGGGTTTCAAATGAAAGGTGTTAATGAGTATTTTAAAAGAGAGTGGGCCTTAGTTCTATATGTGAACGCCTTTTCGAGATATCGCCATAAACGTGGACCAGGGGTGACTCTAGAATGTGTTTGTACGATATGGGTATTAAATTAAAGGTATTAATGGGGGTTTTAAAAGGGAGTGGCCCTTAGTTGTATATGTGAAGGCGTTTTCGAGATATCGACCAAAATGTGGACCAGGGTGATCCAGAACTTCATCTGTCGGGTACCGCTAATTTATTCATATATGTAATACCACGAACAGTATTCCTTCCAAGATTCCAAGGGCTTTTGATTTCACCCTGCAAAACTTTTTCATTTTCATCTACTTAATATGGTAGGTGTCACACCCATTTTACCAAGTTTTTTTCTAAAGTTATATTTTGCGTCAACAGACCAATACAATTACCATATTTCATCCCTTTTTTCGTATTTGGTATATAATTATGGCATTTTTTTCATTTTTCGTAATTTTCGATATCGAAAAATTGGGCGTGGTCATAGTCGGATTTCGACCATTTTTTACACCAATACAAAGTGAGTTCAGATTAATACGTGAACTGAGTTTAGTAAAGATATATCGATTTTTGCTCAAGTTATCGTGTTAAAGGCCGAGCGGAAGGACAGACGGTCGACTGTGTATAAAAACTGGGAGCGGCTTCAACCGATTCGGCCTTTTTCACAGAAAACAGTTATCGTCCTAGAATCTAAGCCTCTACCAAATTTCACAAGCATTGGTAAATTTTTGTTCGACTTATGGCATTAAAAGTATCCTAGACAAATTAAATGAAAAAGGGCGGAGCCACGCCCATTTTGAAATTTTCTTTTATTTTTGTATTTTGTTGCACCATATCATTACTGGAGTTGAATGTTGGCATAAATTACTTATATACTGTAAAGATATTAACTTTTCTTTTAAAATTTGAATTAAAAAATTTTTTTTTTAAAAAGTGGGCGTGGTCGTTCTCCGATTTTGCTAATTTTTAGTAAGCAGACATATATTAATAAGAGAACGTTCCTGCCAAATTTCATCATGATATCTTCAACGACTGCCAAATAACAGCTTGCAAAACTTCTAAATTACCTTCTTTTAAAAGTGGGCGGTGCCACGCCCATTGTCCAAAATTTTACCATTTTTCTATTCTGCGTCATAAGTTCAACTAATTACCAAGTTTCATCGCTTAATCCGTATTTGGTAATGAATTATCGCACTTTTTCGATTTTTCAAAATTTTCGATATCGAAAAAGTGGGCGTGGTTATTGTCCGATATCGTTCATTTTAAATAGCAATTTGAGATGAGTGCCCAGGAACCTACATACCAAATTTCATCAAGATACCTCAAAATTTACTCAAGTTATCGTGTTAACGGACAGACGGACGGACGGACGGACGGACGGACATGGCTCAATCGAATTTTTTTTCGATACTGATGATTTTGATATATGGAAGTCTTTATCTATCTCGATTCCTTTATACCTGTACAACCAACCGTTATCCAATCAAAGTTAATATACTCTGTGAGCTCTGCTCAACTGAGTATAAAAAGGGTTCAGCATTAAGCGAGTGCTGGTGGAGGAGATTCGACAGAGACCCCGAAAGTCAAGGAAAGTAGATCGAACAAAGGTTGATGGAACAAATGGGCCAAACAAATCAAAACCGGAGGTATCTGTGAGAGATACACTGGCATTGAAAAGCCCTAACGAACGTACTAAAACGAAGGAAAGAATTTTGCAGAAAGAATGCAAGGGTGGTTTAAAGCCAGGGCACACTACTGTTGTGAAGCGTCCGAACGATACTGATTATGCAAAGCAAATCCGTCAAGCGCAAGCTCTACGAAGTAGTTCATTGGTCAAACAACAGAGTGTGAAGGAACCAACCAGGGTAATGAGTAGTACGATGAAACACAGGTACAATGAGAACAATAATTCGGAAGGTTTCTTGGCGGGGGATTTGTTACTGTTAAACAACCTTCACCGGCGGAAAGGTGTTCCATCCAAATTTCGGTGCAGTTGGGAAGGTCCGTACAAAGTTGTGAAGAAGATCAGTGATACCATCTACGGCATACAAACAATTGGGAAACCACGAAGTAGAAGAGTGATACAATTGGAGATGCTAGCGGCGTTTAGATCGAGAGATTTGTCTGATCGGGTTGATCAGACTTAGGTGGAGGGCAGTGTTACGAATATTAGCAACATCTAGGGGTACTGTCATCTCTAATCCGATGCTAAAAGTGACTTGAATGCACATCCATAAATCAATCATGATGTATCTACATAAACGAATCAATCAGTATGTCTACACATATGTACGTACACGCAGCGAAGAAGCAACGCACAAACACATGCAGATATCTTATATGAGATGCTCCCAAAAGTATGCAATTGTAATTGTGGAAGTGTCGCTCACAAATAGCACGATTAAGCACGCTATCTGTCGAGCAATAGAAGTGTTATTTTGAAAGTACTTGAATAAAGGCCATTTTGTATTATTAAATATTGGAGTTATTTATTCAACAGTTTAGTGATTCGAACTTAGCAGAAAGTTGCAAATAAGGGGAACTACAGAAAATTCGTTACAATACGTATACACAATTAATAAAGAAAAAAATATTTCCTGCTATAGGGAAAATGTGTGTACCCAATTTTATTACGATCCGTTAAATTTTCTTCGAGTTATGGCTCCCGAAACACAGAAAATTGCTTAGTTATAAAAGGGGCGGTGCCACGCCCATTTTTTTAAATTTGAAGTTTTTCCTAATTATTGTTATAAATCCACTCGTGAAATGAAATACCATTGATATAAAGCTCTTGCAAAGATATGACTTATTTTATTTGCTCACGACCCTTTAAAAAATCTTTCATATAAAAGTGGGCGTGGTCCTTAACCGATTTCGTAAATTTTCTTTTTTCAAAGCATTCCTTATAGGTTTAACGATTTCTATTTATTATTAATAATATTATTAATTGATTTTAGCACAAATGAGCGGTGCCACGCCCGTTTAAAACAATTTTTTCAAAATTTTATCAAGAGTCTCAATATCAGTGGGCGTGGTTATCATCCGATTTCGCTCATTTTCAATACCAATCTATTCTGGACCAGATAAGCTCGTGTACGTCGTGTATATCTCAATATTTACTCAAGTTATCGTGTTAAAGGACGGACGGACGGACGGAAATGGCTCAATCAAATTTTTTTTTCGATACTGATATATGGAAATCTATATCTATCTCGATTCCTTTATACCTGTACAACTAACCGTTATCCAATCAAAGTTAATATACTCTGTGTGAAAAGCACGCTGAGTATAATAAACATAATACCCACACTAACAGTAAAAGTAGGTGAGATTTTTATTTCATATCACCCTTTGCGCAGTTTCTTGAATACATATGTATATACATAGATATGCCCACATGCACTTGTATATGAATCTAATTTCAAAATAATCTGCAAGAATAATATATGTACATATGTTAGAATATACAATATGTACATTTGGGTATGTATATTACAGCGTTAAACGCGTTCATGGACAATCAAAATTTTAAAGAGCGGCAAAAACTGACAGACAGCCGTTTTTGAAACTAGTCACTAACTCCACTAGAATTTTGTTACGTTTAAAATGGATTACTTCAAACTTTATTTAAGGACATTTTTTTCCAAAGTTTTCAATTGAGTTAACATTGACCTTAAATATTATTAAGAATTCATAAGCTTAACATCGGCTTTAATTTGATGCTGGAGAAAATTATATTAACTGCAGAACTTAACCGCACTGGAACAATATACTATAAAAGCGTGCAATTACTGGCATATGCTGATGACATTGATATCATCGGCCTAAACACCCGCGCTGTTAGCTCTGCTTACTCCAAACTGGAAAAAGAAGCGGTAAAGATGGGTTTGATGGTGAATGAGGACAAAACGAAGTACCTGCTGTCATCGAGCAAAGAGTCAGCGCATATGCGCCTTGGCAACCACGCTACTGTTGGCAGTCATAATTTCGAAATAGTAAAAGACTTAGTTTATTTGGGAACCATCATTAATACTAGCAACAACATCAGCACTGAAATCCAGCGAAGAATCAATCTTGCCAATAAATGCTACTTTGGACTAGGAAGGCAATTGAAAAGTAAAGTCCTCTCTCGGCGAACGAAAATCATACTCTACAGGTCACTTGTCTGCTATATGGGGCAGAAGCATGGACCATGACAACAGCAGATGAAGCGGCTTTGGGAATGTTCGAGAAAAAAATTCTTCGAGAGATTTATGGACCCCTACGCGTTGGCGATGGCGAGCACCGAAGAAGATTTAATGATGAGCTGTACGAGCTATACGCAGACATCAACATAGTCCAGCGAATTAAAAGGCAGCGGCTGCGCTGGCTAGGCCATGTTATGCGAATGAAAGATGATGCTCCGGCCAAGAAAGTGTTTCTATCGGAAACCGCCTATGGAAGCAGAGGTAGAGGGCGGCCCCCACTCCGTTGGAAGGACCAGGTGGAAAACGATTTAAACACCCTTGGTGTGACCAATTGGCGCCGGTTGGCGGAGCGAAAGAGGACTGGCGTGCCTTGTTGGACGGCCATAACCGTTTAGACGGTTAAGCACCAATTAAGTAAGTAAGTAACATCGGCTTATGATAATTGAATATTCAATTATTATGCTTTTCTAGGAGAAATTGAAAAGAAAAAAGAAACATATACTGGCATATTGCGATGGTACCATTTCGAAAACCGCCACGTAATCATCATCAGCCAATTTTGTAATGTTATCAAAGGTTTCACCGAGATTCGAACCGCGAATCACACGGTGAAACTGCATTTGCCTTAACCGCTAGGCTATCCTCAGTTTTTCTCATTTCTACACTAACAACACAATTGTGACATTCTGGCTCTATTAATTTGGGTGTTGTGTAGATTTGTGTTTGTGAAGTTTCTTTCTCTCTATTCAGTTTCTCTTGGAAAAACATAATAATTGAATATTCAGTTATTATAAGCCGGTGTTGAGGTCATGAATTCTTAATAATAAGTATAAATTGAACACACAATTAAACAAACAAACATAAATATGTAAAACTGAGCACGAGTTTACAAAGCTTCTCATTCTCAATGAAAAAGAAACTTCACAAAAACAAATCTACACAACACGCAAATTAATAGAGCCAGTATATCTCAATTGTGTTGTTAGTGTAGAAATGAGAAAAACTGAATTCTGCAAGGAAACAAATAGAAGTAGGATAGCCTAGTGGTTAAGGCAACTGCAGTTTCACCGTGTGATTCGCGGTTCGAATCTCGGTGAAACCTTTGGTAACATTACGAAATTGCCTGATGATGATTATGTGGCGGTTTTCGAAATGGTACCATCGCAATATGCCAGTAAATGTTTCTCTTTTCTTTTCAGTTTCTCTTAGAGAAACATAATAATTGAATATTCAATTATTATAAGCCGGTGTTAAGCCTATGAATTCTTAATAATAAGTATAAATTGAACACACCATTAAGCAAACAAACATAAATTGACCTTAAATAACTTTTGGATCATCAGACTTCGCAAAATGATGACAATGACATGTAAAAATATTTGTTTAATGGTGACAAGTTAGATGTTTATACAAACCAAAAGATAAACTTACATACATACATATGTATGTATATTGGAAACAAAAATCCCTACCATATTCATCTTATTAAAATACATACACGTACATTTATGTATAAACATTTACACACTTACTAAGGCTTACTTAGGCTCTTTTATCTATTAGCTTTTAGAGCAAATAAAAAGAACTTATTTCTCCATTCCAACCCGACGTTTCGCTAGTCTCTCTAGCTTTATCAAGGGTGATATTTTAATAACAAAAAGCAATACATTAATATAAAAAGAATACATTAATATAAAAAAACAGAAAAGGCATAACGGCGTAATATTTAAATATTAGTAATCACAGTATTACATACAAAAACACTTTGAATAATATAACACAATTTATATATGTAATACTCCTATATTGCTAATAGAAAATACTCGCAATGCGTTTTGAATTCGAAATCAAAACAAGACAACCTATAAAATGTTTGTGATTGCAGCAGAATAAGTGTGACAAGAAAAAATTTAAATTTACGTACAGTCGATTATTGAATACAAAAGTAAAAACGTTTGAACAGCAATATATCGGCACTCTGATGTTTGGGAATGTACCTAGCCTTAGCAATATAGGAGTATTACATATATGGAAACCTCACATAATTGGAATATTTAAACAATTTTGTTAGAACTTAAAAACTATTTTCGGTACCATTCCATAGTGGTATCATTGTCATACTAAAACGAAATAGTTTTAGAGACAGAGGGTGTAGGCAGCAGCAACGTCATCTGTATCTTCCTTTTTATTGTTTTGTCTCTTCTTTGCAATATTCGCAGGCTTTCCAATGTGTACCTGGCTTTTCCTTGTTTATTTTTGTCTATGATTCTTGTGTTTTGTAGACCAGCTGCGTGCCCAGTTTGTGTTGTATGTTGACATAATGCTGTGCTTTGCTTTTTCTTTCGTATATCTGCTTCATGTTCTGCTTCATTCTTCATTTTCCTTGCCTTCACATGTTATTTCATATATAACGTTGTTTTGTTGGAGCTTTTCAATAGGGCATTTTGTGTTTGTGAATATCGTCGATAATGTATGATTGGATTTGTAGGCAAGTGCAATTTTGTGTTTGTTGTTGTTTGGCGTTTTGCTGAAGTTCTCCGTAAGTTTAGGTATGTATGTAACGCTAAAGTATAGTTTCGTTTCTTTTTCTTTTTGCATTGTTGTTTTATTTTGTTCGTTTTTTATTTCCATTATTTTGCGATCAGCTAGACTTTTTATTAGATTGCCCGGATAATTATTTTTAGGGATTTCGGTAATTTTTCTTAGGTTTTTATCCAAAAATTGTTCGTCGCTTATTGTTATAATTTTGCTTATAAGATTTTTCGCCGTGTTTATTTTATATTTTAGGGGTTGTGAAGAGAAGAAGTTTATCAGACGTCCAGAAGATAAGAGTTTTGCATACCAATCAAAAACGATATTTCCATTACATTTGTGTATTTTGACGTCGAGCAAGGGAATGCTGCTTCTAAGATCTGTTCCACGTCATTTCTTTTAACTATCGCGAAGATATCGTCAACATATTTGACTAGAAATTTTATATTAATGTCAAGTTTTTCCTTAAGTGCCGTAAGTGTGTTGTCAAGTAGGTCGTCCATAATTATATCACCTATTGTCGGGGAGAGAGGGTTACCCATTGGCATGCCAAACGTTTGTGTATAAATTGAGTCATTGTATTTAAAATAATTGTTATCTAACAAGCAGAATTTTAATATGTCATGGAATTTGTTCTTTGGTATATTTGTTGTGGATTTTGTTTTGTCCCATTTTTGCATTATTTGTTCGGATGGCGAGATTGGTTGGGATATTAGTGAACAGGGACACGACATCAAATGACGCTAGCATTTCTTCATAATCTACATGAATATTGTGAAGTCCTTCCTTTAATCTAAAAACATTCTTGACATTATACTCTTCCGACGTTGCATTTTTAATTTTCTCTGCTGTATATTTTGCTAAGTGGTAAGAGGGAACATTTACAGACAATGTGATAGAACGTAAGGGTGTGTTGCGTTGATGGATTTTGTTCAATCCATAAAGCCTGGGCGCAGTCGCTGCTGAACATGATAATTTGTGTTTTTAAACACTTATTTACTAATAAACAAAGTTCTATGATCAGCACAGTGGATAACGACCCCGATATTTCTAGCTTAAGACTCAAGCACATCTTTGTTTACGTGAATATAACTAAATAAATGAATATTACCAACGCAGCCCCAAACAAACAAAAATATATGCACATATGCATCTATGCACATATAAATATATTGTAACGAATTTAGTGCAATTCTGCTTATATGCAAACCTCTACAAACGTTCGTATCGCTAAACTGTTGAATAAATAACTCTTATATTCAATAATGCAAAGTGGCCTTTATTAAATAAAGTCCTTCACAATAACACCGGTACTTCACAACCAATAGCTTTCTTAAATCAAACTCATTAGCCATGCCTCAACTGTGCTACTTTTATACTCTTCGGTTTCCTCGTTCACCCGTTTCTCCTAAGGTCTAGTAATTTCTTAAACTTGATGCTTGTTTACCAGCAATACACATGTATATTTGTAATTTGTATCCATATGCGTGTGTATATGTGAGCGAAGTAGTAGCTGATGATGACATGCGTTTGCCTCTCTGCCGCCCGTATCTACAGTCAGTATGCTTGTATGAATGTGTGTACATGATGACTAATTTGTTTACGTACATACAATATTGTTGTTGTGGCTTTATTTACTTAGTATCATATTATTGATGTGAGTATCACTTAGTGTCACTAATATTCGTCACACTGCCCTCCACCTAAGTCTGATCGTCCCGATCAGACAAATCTCTCGATCTAAACGCTGCCAGTCTTTCCAAATGAACCACTTTCATTTTGGTTCATAGTTTGCTAATGGTTTGTATGCGGTACACTACATCGTTGATCCGTTTTATAACTTTGTATGGGCCTTCCCAATTACACTGCAATTTCGGGGACAAACCGTTGTTTCGTTGTGGGTTGTATAACAGCACAAAATCTCCTTCCTGAAAACCTTCTAAATTAATTGCTTTATCGTATCTGGCTTTCATCTTGTCACTTGATCGTGTATCCCTCTCATCTCTTCTTCCAAGACACCAGTGGATTTCTTGACATTTCTCTCCGCATCGGCATCTATCCCAAACTTCAAATCAACTGGCAGTCGAAGGTCATTGTCAAAAAATTACCTTTGCGGGAGTTTGGCCCGTTGTCTCGTGCACTGCCGAGCGGTAAGCCATCAAGAAAAATGATATGTGTGTATCCCACTCCTTATGGTACTTGTCTACTACTTTCCTTAAATGCTCCTCCAAGGTTCTATTGAAACGTTCGACCATATCATCGGACTGAGGATGCAGTGCAGTTGTCCGTGTTTTTCGAATGCCCAACTTCTTACATATTTCTTGGAACACAGCTGATTCAAAATTCCTACCTTGGTCAGAATGTAACTCCATTGGTACACCATACCTTGCAACCCAATCGTATGTAACCACTTCTGCTACCGTTTCCGCTTCTTGGTTTGGGATTAGGTATACTTCTGGCCATTTACTTAAATAATCCATAACCACCAGTACGTATTTGTTTCCGCGGTTGCTAATAGGAAATGGACCTGCGATATCCATGGCGATCCTTTCAAATGGTGCACCTGAGTTATATTGCTTCATCTGGCCATGACTTCGGGTTTTGGGCCCTTTCGCTCTGCTGCAAACCTCGCAGTTCGCAATCCACTCAGTGACCGACTGACAACCAACCCAATAGAATATCTGCTTAATTTTCTCGAGCGTCTTCGTGATTCCAAGATGACCTCCACTTGGACCGCTATGTAGTTCACTGAGAACGTCGCGAATCCCTTTCCTTGGGACAACTATCAGTTTCTTCTTACTTTGATTATCCTCACTCTCCCATACTCGATGCAAGCAACCGGATATCAACTCTAAATTGTTCCACTGTGCCCAACATGACTTCGCAATGGGACCCTCTACTGACATCTCCTCTCTATTTGGTCTTTCGTTTTGTTCGAGCCCTTGCATAACATGTGACAGATCTGTATCTTCTAGCTGACACTTCCTAAGCTGTTCCTTGTCCCATTCATCTGTACATGTTATAGTCATTAGCCGGGCATCTATAATGTCTTCTTTAGCCTCGGCCTTTGAACAGTGCTTGCATTCCAAACTGCATGGTTTTCGTGACATTGCATCAGCATTTCCATGGGTACTACCTTTTCGATGCTCAATGGAAAAGTCGTAGCTTTGTAGTCACTCGATCCACCGTGCCAATTGTCCTTCTGGATTACGGAACTGCAAGAGCCATTTTAACGTTGCGTGATCTGTCCTGACGCTGAATCGCTGGCCGTAGAGGTACTTCTGAAAATGTTTAATGCACTCTGCCAATGCCAACAATGCGTGTAACGCAATAGTTCCTCTCTGGTTTTCCAATCAAACGGCTGGAATATGCAACTACCTTCTCCTGTCCATCGACCAGTTGTGATAAAACGCCTCCATATATATATAGCATATCCACTCGCATCTGTATCTAGAATAAATGTTGCTCCTGGAATCGGATATGCCAACATTGGGGAAGTGCACAAACACTCCTTCAATGTTTGGAAAGCCACTTCTAGCTCTTCTTCCATTTAAAAGCTTTATTTTTCCTTGTAAGCTCATGGAGGATATGGCCTGAGCTGGAAAAGTTTGGTAGAAATCGGCGGTAATATGTGCACAGCCCAATAAAACTTGTCAATTCATGCAGGTTCTGTGGTCTTGACCAATCCTTTACAGCCTCTACCTTTTCGTTCGCAGTGCAGATGCCCTCTGTCGTTATCTTGTGACCCAAATAATTTACTTCCTTTTTTAACAGCCCACACTTTTTGGGACTTAGTTTCAGATCAGCGCCAGCTATTCTCTGGAAAACTTCCATCAAGCTTTTAAGATGTTCATCAAAGTTCTTGCCCAATACGAAAATGTCGTCTAGGTATACCAAGCATGTTTTCCAATGTAGTCCTTTCAATACCTGATCCATGAGTCTCTCAAAAGTAGCTGGTGCATTACAAAGTCCAAGAAGCATTACTGTAAATTGCTAAAGACCATCTCCGACGCTGAAGGCTGTTTTTTCTTCCTCCTTCACTTCCACTTGCCAGTAGCCACTTTTCAAGTCCAGTGTGGAAACCCATTTCGTACCAGAGAGCGAGTCCAGAGTGTCGTCAATTCTCGGCAATGGGTAGCTATCCTTTTTCATGATGTCATTCAACTTGCGATAGTCCACGCCAAACCTCATTTTCCCATCCTTGTTCCTCACAAGTACCACCGGTGAGCTCCATGGACTAGCTGATGGTTCGATGACGCCGCTGTCGTTCATTTCTTGTACTAACAACTTCCCGCTTCGCCAGTGTAACACTACGAGGAGCTTGACGTATCGGCCTCGCGTCTCCAGTGTCAATTTTATGTTTCACAACATTGGTGCGGCCTGGTTTGGAACCATCCTTGTCAAATATGTTTGCGTACTTTAGGAGCAGTTGCTTTGCCTTACTCTGATAATCTTCCTCTAGCCCCTCCGTCCATGCCGTGTTGTCATTTGAAAGATCAGTCTTGCTAGTTGAAACGTGTTCCTGGAGTTGTTCACAGTTAATAACTACTTCAGCCTCCTGGCATCTTCCCAATATAGCTCCTTTGGTCAGTTTGAGTGGTGACTTGAACTCATTGAGTACTCTTACCGGCATACGTCCATCTTGTTCTGTCATAGGCAGGGTTTTTCCTACAAGTACGTTCGGTGTTGATTTGTTTGCTGCTTCGACAACCCACAATTTGTTTGTCCCACAATCTCCATAAACCTTTGCCCAGATGACTGCTTCTCTCTCTCATAGCCGAAATTAAGTGGCACATCCATGTTCTTATATCGCATCGTCTTGCTTTCCATGTCGATTTTGATACCTTCGTCGATTAAGAAGTCCACTCTAATTATGATTTCATCAACAATCTCTGCCACTATAAAATTGTGTACTACCGTGACGTTTCCAATTGCGACTTCACATGATACTTCTCCTAAAACCGTGGTATCTTCTCCAGTGGCTGTACGTAATCTTGCTCCACGCAATGGTTTTATCCTCTTGTTGACTAAATCCGCTCGAATGATGGAATGAGATGCCCCCGCATCTACAGTCAGTAAACGTTCCTTTCCATCCACATGTCCTCCGAAAGTAAGATTGTTTGACCTTCTTCCAATTTGTGAGATAGAAATTATGGGGCATTCAATTGAGGGAGGCAGCTGTCGCCCCTTGCGGCTGACTTGATTTAAGTAGATTTAGTAGATTTGGAGAATTGCTCATCCCCTTCAGCTCTGCGTTTACGGCCACCCACATTGTTGGAACAATTAGAACCGGTACTGCAATGACGTGCAAGGTGACCTGGGTTGCCACATTTGAAACATTTCATAACTCCAGCATTTTTCTGTTGTGACCCCTTCAGTGCTTCCAAAATTGTGTCTACCCAGTCTGGCCTTTCCACTTCCTCGCGATGACCTTTGTACGCTGGCTTACTCAAAAGCGAGGCTGTTTCCTGAGTCAGTGCATGCGATACCGTTTCAGCAAATGTTAGTTTTGGTTTCACATATGTAGCTCGTTTCGTTTCCATATCTCGTATGCCATTTATGAAGCCCTGGATTTTTACCCTCTCGGTGTATTCCACGGGTGCATCCGCATTTGCAATATGAGCCAATCTTTCAATGTCTGAAGCAAACTTCTGCAAAGTCTCGTTAGATTTTTGGTAGCGGTTTTGCAATTCTATTTGGTAGATTTGTTTCCTGTGTTCGCTTCCGTAACGTCGTTCTACAGCAGCCATCAATGCTTCATAGTTGTTCCGCTCCCCTTCGGGAATCGTCTGTAGGATTTCGGCTGCTGGCCCCTTCAATGCTGTTAATATAGCTGCAACTTTATCTTCAGAATTCCAGTTGTTCACTGTTGCGGTCTTCTCAAACTGAAGCTTAAACACCTGGAAAGGAACAGAACCGTCAAAGGATGGTGTTTTTACCTTTTGTTACTCTCTGAAACTGCTGGGCGATTTAGTTGCAACTCCTGTATACGACCTCTCAATGTTTCAATCTCGGCATCAATTTTGTCTTCGAGTTGTAAAATGTTTGTATCTTGCACCTCCAACTTCGAGAAAGTACGTCCTTCTTGCTCTTCCAGTTGAGCGGAGATCTGCGATGATATCTGTGCTGAAATTTACGCCGACATTTCGGATATTCGTGCCTCTTGTGCTTCAATCTTAGATGTTATATGGTTCTCCTGGGATTCTAGTTGTATTTTCATCTTGGATGTTATACGTGCCTCCTGTGATTCCAGTTGCGACGACATGTTGGTGGATCTTTGTGATGACATTTCGGACATTTGTGCCGATATTGCAGCCAATCATGTTCAGGTATGTGTTCGCCATTGTCTGCGGTATTTCATTTTTCTCCTCCAATTTTGTTGTCTCATCGCCATCAAGATGAAAGACATACTCTTCCACGTCTATTCCTTCTAATTCCATTTCCTCTCGTAGTCGTGCCTGAAGTTCGAGTTTAATGACGGTTGTATTCAATCCACGGCTCTCCAACTCCTCCTTCAGTTGCTGGATCTTCCATTCACTTAACTTTGCCATGTCCTTGTTTTCCTCTGGAATATATTCAACAATTCCTCTTCTGACACCAATTGTAACGAATTTAGTGCAATTCTGCTTATTTGCAAACTTCTACAAATGTTCGTATCGCTAAACTGTTGAATAAATAACTCTAATATTCAATAATGCAAAATGGCCTTTATTAAAGTCATTCACAATAACAATAATACTTCACAACCAATAGCTTGCTTAAATCAAACTCATTAATTATGCCTCAACTGTAATGCTTTTATACTCTTCGGTTTCCTCGTTCACCCATTTCTCCTAAGGTCTAGTAATTTCTTGAATTTGATGTTTGTTTACCAGCTATACACATGTATATTTGTAATTTGTATCCATATGCGTGTGTATATGTGAGCGAAGAAGTAGCTGATGATGACACGCGTTTGCCTCTCTGCCGCCCGTATCTACAGTCAGTATGCTTGTATGAATGTGTGTACATGATGATTAATTTGTTTACGTACATACAAGTGTGGCAGCTTGCTTTATTGTTGTTGTGGCTTTATTTACTTAGTATCAGATTAGTGATGTGAGTATCAGTTAGTGTCACTAATACTAAAATACTGTCTTTTATTTTACTATTCGAACTATTCGAATAATAAGGAAAGGAATTCGAATAATTGAAAGCGAATAAAAGAATAAAAAATTCGAGTAAATACACTGCGTTACAAAAACGAGCTTTGGTTCTGTCCTATGAACCAAATATACTTTTTCGGAAAGGGGAGAAAAAATAAAAATACATGTGTATCGGCGATTTTCAGGTACATATCAGAATTTTTTTTTTTATGTATAAAGTATATAGCTCGTAGTGTCCGTCTTTCCGCCTGTGTGGAAGATTTTGGATCGATTTTTAACGCTTTTTCCGTGATCCAATCGAGCTGAATTTTTGCAGGCAGACTAGTGGAAATGTCAGTATCTCGCCAAATTCAAAAAAAATAATAGATTTTTATCAATTCTCAGATTTTCCTGCTTTTTTTTAATGGTTATCGGTTCTTTTGTAACGGGTTTAGCTCATTAAAAAACCGAATTTTTTATTAATTTTATTATATAAAAATTAAAAATTGTTACATTAAAAATTTCAATGCTTTTAAAGAAACTTAGGCCTTTATTTTTGCGTTTGTAAGCATTTGTGTCAGTATCGCGACAAATAGACCAACAGTATTCGCCAAGCATATGCGTAATGTCCTGGTCCTGATGGAACCTTTCGCCATGCTCATCGCTACAAGCTCCTAAATCATCAGGGAAAAAATCTAAATGATTGTGAAGGAAATGGATCTTTAGCGACATTAATATGCCCATTTCGCCATATGCCGAAATAATTTTTGCAACAATACTTTTATAATTGGCAGCTCGTTTGTTGCCAAGAAACTTCTTAATAACGGAAAATCTGCCTTTCCGTGCATGTTGTTCGATAGCATTCAATTTTGATCAAAATTCATAACATGCAACTATTTTTTTATCTGCGAACCATTGAAAACACCTTGAGTCATACACATCATTAAAAAAATAAAGTTACTGAATGCCTTCTTAAAAAAATACCTGCATGAATTTTTGCGCCGCTCAATTTCGGAAAAATTTTACGCAAACTTGCAATCGCCTCGCCCTCACGATCTTAATGTGTAGTGGTGGCAAAATGATTTGAGATGGCTGCACCAATGGTAGATTTTCTATACTTTCTACGCCTACTTTGTAGCGGCTTCCGCTTAAATTCAGTGTAATGTTGATCCCTTTTGCGGCCTTCGCATGTACACAAAAAGCACTGGTTGGTTGGAAATCCACGCTTATCACCCATGAGTAGTCCGGCCACTTTCAGATCGCAGCATATTTTCCAATCATGCTCTTGGTACTTTATCAGCTGTAATATTAATTCCATGTCTTCGTATGTTTCTTTGAGGTTTGTGGCATATGCGATCGGGACAGCTGGATGTTTGTTACCGATATGAAGCAGCACGACTTTAAGGCTGTTGACCGATGAAAAGTCGGCACTCCTCTGAAATATGAGGGTAATCAATTTTTACAAACATCGAATCAATACCATAACAATAAACCAGGTTTTTTTCTCGATCTTCGTGCAATTTAAAAAAATCGTCATATGGAATAGTGATACGTCGATCACGAGCGGCTGTTATTTTAAAATCAGCCGCCACTATATTCCACTGCTTAAAGCGTGATGCAAAGAGTTCCGTTGTTCTCTTTGACAAATCTCCGTCTCGTACAAGGTCATTGAAGTCGGTTTGTGTTACTAAATGCGGCACTGCATTCCCAAGTTCACTGGGTGTTGGTAGAAATTTAGATACTTCTAAATTCTCGCATTTCGCATTCGAAGCAAGAAATGTTGATAGCATTGTTAGCACTACTGTTGGTTCTCCATCACTTCATTCGAGAACATCATCAAAAATTTCCCTTGAAGCCGCTGTACGTTCTTCTGGTGAGTACAGAACCGCTGGTATAACCGATTCTACATTAGCGTAGCGAATTTTGGTGCGGCGAAATTATTGGTACCCTTTAGTTTGAGTAAAAGTTACGCAAAAGTAGCACAATTTAATCCAGTGCTCCGTACTTGGTAGCCAAATTGTTGGTACAGCGTACTTATAGCGTAGCAATAGTCGCACACGACTTCCTGAGTATACCACAAGTAAAAAACAAAAGCAGTCTTAAATATTTTCTGAAACGAATTAACCACGTTCTTCGTAATATTTTTAAAATTTTTACTTGGTGCGGATGGGTCGAAAAACAATTTTTTTGTTTTTTTTTTGAACGCTTTAGTAGTTTAAAAATTTGGAGTCCCTTCAAGTTTTGCCGAAAGAAGTGAAAACAATTTTTTTTTTTAATTCAGGAAAATCTGAGAATTGATAAAAATATATTTTTTTTTAAATTTGACGTGATACAGACATTTCCACGAGTCTGCCTGCAAAAATTCAGCTCGATTGGATCACGGAGAAATCGATCCAAAGCCTTTCACATAGGCGGACAGACGGACACTACGAGGTATAAAGCTAATACGTAATATATGTACATAAAAAAAATACGCGCTTATACATAAAAAACATTCTGACGTGTACATGAAAATCGCCGTTACACGTGTATTTTTATTTTTTCTCCCCTTTCCGAAAAAGTATATTTGGTTCATAAGACAGAATATGTGTAACACGGTGATATTATTCGAATTACGAATAAAAGAGTTTATTATTCGAATCGTCCCACCCCTAATTTTATATTATAAATTTATTAACCTTTCTATTATTTCGGCTGCAATTAGTATTTTTATTTTATAGCTTTATTAATTTTGTCGATTAGATTTTGTACGTTTAGTTAAATTTTATTGAAATTGTAGTTTTGTTAAATTTTGATTTGGAAATTTATAGTTTTTAAAATTGTATTTTTGTTAAATTTCATTTCCGTCACCACACGCACTTTATGTTTCTTCTACTTCTATCGCCAAACTGTGTCGCAAAAAAATCTCCACTCACCACCTCTCCAGCGATCATCCGACGTCACGGTCGCCATATTGTATTACGGCTTCGCTAGACGTCCACTTTTACCCATAATTACCAGTAGTATGTAAATATCGGTTCCAGACCAAATGGTGAAAGGAAAAATGTGAAAGGAAAAGTATATACACACCGACACACATATATATACAGCAAACAATTTCGTTGCCTACTTTTAGGTGCATACGTTCTTAAGCTTGGAGCTTTTTGCATTTTATATAGAAAAACTCGGAACATGACTCACCCTATCAACTCATTATACGTTCTTCCGGTTTGTTTTCTGGCTGATGTATAAGAAAAAGCTTAGAGCCGTTTGCCTTTAGCAGAGCTTAGCCGTTCAGGGGAGGATCGAGCTCAGATTTTAAAGGGGGCCCTACATTTTTAAAGGGCCGCAAATTTTTAAATTTCTCCTCATATTTCATTAGAAATAAAGAGTCCCATAGATTTCTAATCGCGCGACTGCTCCCCAGTCCCCTCACCCCTCTTTTTTCTCGTCTACAAAAAGTAGCAGTTGGACGACTGTAGTACCGCCCAACCCCTAACCCCAACCCCCCAACTCCCAACTCTCTTTTTTCTCGTCTACGAAAAGGAGCCGATGGGCATTTGTAGTACCGCCCCCCTTTTTTCTCGTCTGTAAAACGGACCTGTCGGATACCCGCAGGGGCAGATTGAACATTTTGTTTGGCATTTTATTAGATTGTAAGTTTGTGTGTGTACATACTGATCCATACAAGTACATGAGAATATCAACAAACCACAAAATACATGCCGATGGCCACGTCCATCCATGGGAAACTTGTTCCAATGTAAATACTTACTTTTTTTTCAAGTTAACCTTTTTCAAAAACAATTTTTATTTAAAATTTTAAAATTTTTAATTTATATTTTTCTCCATATTTTGGCGCGGTTAGGAATGCGTAATATACTTGTGTGTGTGTAGTTTCATAAAATTACTACTCTTTTTCTAAATAATCTTTTTGACAACATTTGTAAATTGAATATATTCATACATTTTATCATGGATGAGTACACAATAAGCAGCGGTGTTGGCAGATACGGCCTTGTGAAATTTTAGCTCAATCCGAATATCGATGGGACCGCTTTTTATAGATTCATTCTAATATGTAACATCTAAAACAATTATTGGAGCATGTTGAACAAATTGATCAGGTGATAAAAGTGGTTGGGGAGTGCGTCCATAGTAACTTTGTTGAAATTTCAAATACATGTCATATAATAGAGCATACCGATTTCGATCAAATTTAATATTAAGATCATCATATGGATATGTAATGGAGCTGAGGTTTCTTTATCACAAAGTTTTGCAGTTTTTTGCTTTGTATTTTAATAAAACGTTGATTACAACCATTTGGGCTCCATAACCATGTCTGCATATAAATTATAAAATTTTTTAAATATGAAGATTGAACATTTTATTTGTCTTTTTATTAGGGTATAAGTTTGTATGTACATACTTACAAATATGCATGTACGTGAGAATTTCATGAAACGGTAAATAAATATGAAGGGTGAACATTTTGTTTGTCTTTTTATTAGGTTATAAGTTTATATGTAAATAGTAATATATATGTATGTACAAAAGAAAAAATCAAAACATGCTGATAAGAAACCTTAACCTTTTTTTGAAACATGGTATCACGCAAAGATCTTTTTGTTAGAAACATTGAGGGGCCCATCAGCATCGTCTAAAGTAAGAATTCCACATTCTTCAGCATTCGGTTTATTTGGTAAGGAATTTCGCATAAAAATTCCTCTGAAATGTTTAAGCTCTTTGCAATATTTCATTAAATCTATGCCTGCTAACGGTCTTTTGGGTAGGCGTTTTATTCGTTTCGTGGTGGTCTTTGCGGTTTGAGGAATAGTCCCTTCTCCATAGCGATTGATTCCATATATCTATTATGACGGCTAGCCTCAGCCAATTGCTCCTTTCCATTCCTGATATCATTCAAAACTTTTGCTACAGCTGATCCACCAGATACTATACCACCAAGTGCACCCAACGCTGTTAAAATTGGAAGTAGTGGTAAAATTCCACCAATTTTTTGGACAGGAATTATTCTCGGTATATAAATTTCTTTATTTTTAAAGCTAGACTCTATAGTATTCTTAGAAATGTTATAGGCCTCATTAAATGACTGCGACTTCTCTTTGTTAAGTATGTTGATACCTTTTTTTAACTGCCATTAAAAAATTTTTATTAGATGATACTTTACGAGTTTTCATCTTTTTCCGTTTTTTTACATTTAGATGTATTTCTTTTCTTATTTTTTAAACCCATTCCCAATTTGAGTTTTGCTTTCATTGCATTTATAACGAACCAAACGTTTGCTCGTTCTTTGAAATCACTATCCTTATATGTTACATGTTTGCCAGGCTTTCTCAGATAAAACTTTATCAATTTGGTGTCTGTTATTTATATCTTTCGTTTGGGAATATGCAATATCATGTTGTAGTGTAAGTCAGTTAAATTAAAACAAAATAGATTTTGCTGGCGCTTATGTTCAGCACAGACATCAGATTAATGATTCCTTTTTGTTAACAAATGCTTTCCCTTTTATAGGAATTTTTCTTACAATACTATTACAATATTTTTGTACAATACGTACACACTAAAAATAACTACATTCTATTTCTATATACCTATTCAGTACAATATTCTTATTACCTAACTATGTAATAATGTTTGGTCAGTCGCACGGACAAGCTATCGATCAGTTATGTTTATGGGTTAAGCAACTGTAAATGGATATGGCTCCCCGCTGGATTCAATGTATCTTAACTATGCCGCTATGACTGTGTCGCTATGAGTAATTTGTTTGTGGTCTGGCATGTACATAGGTACAAATATCTTGTATTGTGGTAATGCCACAATGTTCTCTACAGGCTTCATCTAAAGGATTTATACCCTTATCTCCTCTTCCTATCCGTTGTCGGAGTTTCATTCCAGGACCACAAAATTGATATCCAGGTAAATGAAGCTCAATAGGTAAAGAATTAATCAAACTATTTACAAAACCCTGACCAGTCTTTTTACGTATTCGTCCCATTAAGTCTTTGTTTTCTTCTTCTTAATAATAATGAGAGTGGGTGAGTTATAATTAAATGATGATTTTATTATAAAAGCGATGGTTTATATTGCTATAAATCTAGTAAACAAAATGAAAGTTGTTAAACAACGTCTCCAACTTAAGGTTAATAATGCCGAGAATTGTATAAATGTTAAAAATGTTATCAGATATAGTCCCCTTTTACCAAATTCCATACGAGCGCTGATTGTGGGACCGTCAAATTGTGGAAAAACGAATGTTATGCTAAGTTTAATTGAAAGCCCAGACGGCCTTAATTTCTGAAATATATACATTTATTCAAAATCATTATATCAACCAAAATATATCTATCTAAAAAGGCTTATTGAGCCTATAAAAGGAATACATCATTTATACATTTAGTGAAATTGTTGATGTCATCAAACCAGCTGAAGCTAAACCAGACTCAATTTTAATATTATACGATGTAATATGTGGAAAACAAATTACAATACGAGATTATTTTTGTATGGGTCGTCATAAGAACATTGATTCTTTCTATTTATATCAAACTTATACAAAAATTCCTAAACACTTAATTCATGATAATGCAAACATGATTATTGTATTCAAGCAAGATGAAATGAATCTTAAGCATATCTATAATGATCATGTTATCGGAGATATGTCATAGAAAACATTTTTAAAATTTGTATAGTTTTTTGGAGAAATGAATACGGTTTTGTTGTTATAAGTAAAGATGATCCTATAAATAAAGGTCGATATCGAAAGGGGTTCTATAATTGTATACAACTATAAAACATCTATAAAAGACATATACAACACCAGATTCTTATCAGATACACAGCTGATAGGTAACAGATTTACAAGATTCTTATCATATACACAGCTGATAGGTAACAGATTTACCAAAATCCTGTCAAATAATCACATGACTGTATTAGCAAAACTTGTTAAGATCAGGAGAGTATTAAAAGAAAAACTTAAAAGAATGAAATTGGGAGAATTTGATAGAATCAACTTGTTGGAGGATACATTTAAACCCATTTCGAAATCATTTACTGAATTAGTTGATAATTTGAAAAACTCTAGTAATAAAAACAATGTTACAAATTATAATGGTGATGATGATGATGATGATGAAATTTTGCAGTCGGACAGTGCAAAAGAATGTAAAGACATGGAAGTTGATACATTGCCAACCGTTGAAAATTATGTGAATGATAATGATCTTGATAGTAAAAAAAACATTTATTCGAACGATGCAGATAGAATATTCTACAGATAGTTCTCGGAAAGAAAATGTTGAGAGGCAAGCGATGAAGAAACCTAAAAAAAGGAGCGAACGTCTATTGATCATATTAATAGAATTGTTTTAATAAAAAACCAAAACAAGATAATTTGTTAGCGTTAGACGAAAAATAAATTTTATGAGTGACTGTGAAAGGCCAGCATCGTATATTCCAAGTAAACCTCATGATGATGAATTAATAAAAAGAGCTGTACAAAGAAATGTAATGAAAACTGAATCAGATATCGATAAAAAATCTGAAAAGCGAAAATCTGGTGATATCATTAATGAGCAATGTTTTGATAAAACCCAAAAATTAGATAGTGTTATTAGCGTTAAAGAAAAAATAGCTTATATGAATAATAGTGAAGGACCAGCCGCGCATATTTCCAGTAAACTAAATGATGAACAATTACTAAACATGGCTGTAGAAAGTCAAAATCAAGCTGAAACTTTAAATGATAATACTACTCTTACTGAACCTGATATTTTGAGAAGAATCGAAGAAGATCCTGATATGCGGGAAAGATATAAACCTGTTAAACGTCAGAATAAGAATCAATTAAATGAAGATTATAAACGGGTTAAGCTCACCGCAACATTATAGAAAGGGTGATTTGCACAAAATCTTATAAATATCTACATATTATTAGGAAATTATTCAATTATGATCCACACTCGTTCATAAGGGGTAGAGTTTTGTTGAAATCAGTCGATTGCCGTGAAAATATTTATCAATATTGGGATAATCCTAATGAGTTGGTGGATAGATTGAGGTTTCTTATATCTTCAACAAGTGCTGGTCATAACAACCATCAAAACTAGATTATATCAATTATTTAAGAGTTGCGAGAAGCAAAGATTATTAAGTAATATGAGTATAAATAAATTGGACATTCCTCATTTGGTAATAGTCGATCGAAAACTAAAACAATGCTAGACCGAAATAAAAACCTTAATTTAAACAAGAAAAGAATAATTAACCTAGCTGCTCCTATAGAAGACGATGATGCCATTTCGAAAATATTCTTTTTCGAAGAGTTAAATAAGATACAAAAAAAATTATAACATCAAATCAGAGAAATAAATATAATCCTGAATAATAGTATTCAAAATGATATATCGATTCTTGAGGATTTAATAGATCACCGAATAAAAGGTAAATGTGGGGAAGTATTAAGTAATATAAACAACTATTTATCTGTTATTGTGGATCATTTGATGCGTTTCGTTATGTTGAAACAACATCCTACGGAAAAAGTAGTTGAGGTGCTAAAAATAAAGTTCCCTACTATAAAAGCATTAACAAAATGAATAACAAATGAGCTATTATAGAAGAATTACATAAACAAGCTAGAAAAAATTTTAAACGAAGACGTGTTATTGTCAAAGGAATCGATGATTTATGGCAAGCTGACTTGGTGGTAATGGCTCAGTACTCAAATAGTAATAATCGTTATCAGTATCTATTAACTGTAATTGATACATTTTCCAAAAAAGCATGGTTTGAAGCAGTTAAAGATAAAACTAAAGAAAATGTAACGAATGCAATGGCTAAGATTTTAAATTTAACTAACCGAATACCGAAATACCTGCAAACAGATGATGGAAAGGAATTTTACAATACTAACTTTAAGAGATTATTACAAACAAAAAATATAAATCATTATTCAACATTTTCATCATTAAAAGCATCTATAATAGAGCGATTCAATAGAACATTAAAAGGAATGATGTGGAAAGAATTTAGTTTTCGGGGAACTTATAAATGGATTGATATCTATAAAAATTAGTCAATTATTATATTAATACTATACACAAGACCATCAAAACGACTCCAAATGAGGTAAGTTTTCTAACGAACAACATTTATTGGACACTGCATACAACAATTTAAAAGTTTTTCATAGACCAAAATTTAAAATTAATGATGAGGTTAGAATAAGTAAATATAAACATGTATTTGAAAAAGGGTATACACCAAATTGGACAACCGAAGTTTTTAAAATAAAGTCAATTAAAAACACAAACCCTACAACATATATAGTTGAAGACTATCAAGGTAATGCTATTATGGGAGGATTTTACGAATATGAACTTTTGAAAACTAAACTCCCTCATGTATATTTAATTGAAAAAGTTTTGAGGCGTAGAAATAATAGAATTTATGTTAAATGGTTAGGATCCTCTTCTGAACACAATTCCTGGGTGGATGTTAATGATTTAAATTAATAAAATAAATAAGTAAACAAATAAATAGAAAAGTGTTTTAATAACACTGTACCACGAATTTCAACTTTTTCTCTTTACCAGAAACGCCGTTATGAAATTCGTATGTAAAATCACCCCCTGATTTCGAAAATTCAGTTCATTTTTGATTCTATTGTACGGTTTTTGAGATATTTGTAATTTACCGTTATTCGAAAAAGCCAAAAAGATGGCTCCTTTTAATTACGTATATCTCACGAACGGGTAAAGCAATTGCAAAAAAGTTTACAGAGTCGGAAAAACGATAAAATGACGATAAATGAATACATCATACATTGTTTTTTGCTCAACCAGACAGTTTTCGAGATATTAGCTTATCATTTCAGATTTTTGTTTTTTTTTATGAAAAAATATGAAAAAAAATACTTTTTTCGAGGGCAACATTCCAAAACCACAACTTCTTATCCAGATATTTTTCCTTTGCGTAAAGCTCTGCTTAATTAGAAAAAAGATTAGCTATCATCGAATAAAATCGATGCAAAACTATGTAAGCGATCAAATAAAAATACCCAGGTTGCGCAACTTGTTTTATAGTAGGTAGAGTGGTTGCATCGAAAGGAAGAGTGGTTGGGTTTGAAACCTGCTGTAGGCATGTAGTTATAAACATGTATTTCCGTCACTTATGGCTAAGTATGCAGGTAGATTTTCAAAATTATAAGACACAAAAAAATTTTTAAAGCCTACATCTAAAGCAGGTAGTATTTTCTTTTCCCGGCTTCGTATAAAAAGGAACCTTTCTGTCTAGGTAAGATTTGATTTTTTCAATTTTATTCTTGTTCCGAGTATAAATAAGAGTTAATGCGCCTTGACACTTCATAACATCTGCAAGGCTCGCCGAAGATAGTTCAGTTCATAAGTCAAATTTCAAAACCGTGATTTATTAAAAAAAATAAAATGAGTAAAAGGAAGCGAGAATTTGTTTGTAATAACGATCCAGATATGTTCTGTTTCATGTGTGGCCAATATACTATCATAAGGCGACGACGAGTATTCTCAGATCATATGAAAACTTTATACTCCAAGTATTTTGGCATTGAGCCTAAAAATGCTGAAAAACCATGGACACCGAACACTTTGTGTACATCGTGTCGAGTAGAATTGATTCAGTCGGAATCAGGACAACAAATAAAATTTGATACACCAATGATATGGAGAGAACCTACTTGCCATTCAATATAGAGTGTTATATTTGTCAAACAAAAGTAGTTGGCATTGGAAGATCAAGAAGAGTAACCTATGCCAGCGTACCTACAGTGACATTACCAGTACTACATTCAACGGCCGTTACGAATCCAGTTCCATTGTCAACAGTAATATCTGAGTGCGGGGAATCAAGTTGTACTGAATTTCGCATGGGAAACGAGAGAAACGTTCTGTCACAAGCACAACTTAATGATTGGATAAGAGATTTGGAACTATCCAAGGAAAAGGCCGAGATCCGCGCTTCTCGTATGCAACAATTTAAATTTGTGTCATCCGATGTTAAGGTGATATATTGTAGAACTCGTCACGAACAATTTTCCAAACACTATACCAAGAAAGACAGTATATGCTACTGCAACGAAATTCCCTGTTTATTCAAAGAGTTTGGTCAAACATATGATTCAAAAGACTGGCGATTGTTTATAGACAGCAATAAACTCAGTTTGAAGGCTGTATTATTGCATATTTGTAACAAAAAGCCTTCTATCCCGATCGTACATGCAGTAAATACAAAGGAAACCTACGAGGAAACGCAAAAACTACTCAAATTTATCAAATATGAAGAGCATGATTGGAAAATATGTTCGGATCTCAAAGTCGTTGCAATGCTATGCGGTCTACAAAGTGGCTACACCAAGCACTGCTGCTTCCTTTGCAATTGGGATAGCCGAGCTCGTAGGGACCACTACGTCAGAAAGGATTGGCCGTAAAGAGTCGAGTTTACCGTTGGTGTGGATAACATCAAATACACCCCTCTTGTCAAGAAAGAGAAAATCATACTTCCACCCTTACACATCAAGCTCGGTCTCATTAAAAACTTAGTAAAGGCTTTGGACAAAGAAGGCGAAGCATTCGACTATATGAAAACAATTTTTCCAGATATTTCTCAAGCCAAGATAAAGGAAGGTATTTTTGCTGGAGCACAAATAAAAAAGTTGATCAACAGTAATCAATTCAAAAGACTACTTTCATCAGTTGAGGCAGCAGCGTGGGAATCCTTTGAAAAGGTCGTTGCTTCTTTTCTCGGTAGACACAAAAGCCCTAACTACGAGCAGATAGTGAACGACTTAATAAATAATTATGCGAAAATGGCTTAAAGGCTTATTAAAATTAGTTTCCCAAAATTCTATAACTTGTTTAACTAACTAATATTTTCTTTCCAGGCGTAAATATGTCCTTAAAAATTCACTTTCTGCACTCACATTTGAGCTTTTTTCCGACAAATCTTGGCGACGAAAGTGACGAACATGGCGAAAGGTTTCATCAGCAAATGAAATTAATTGAGAATCGATATCAAGGATTCTGGGACGTCGCAATGATGGGTGATTACTGGTGCTTTCTCATAAGAGAAACCGATCCTAAACTGAATAAGCGTCAAAGTAGAACACATAATTATTTCGAGTACATAGTAAAATCAAATTAAGATAAAGATTATTAGAATATAGTATAAACATAAATAAATTAAAAAAAAAGTTAAAAATATGGGAAATTTCAGATATTTCACTCTTCTTTATACCATACATACGTTTTGAGGTATACGTTGAAATTGCCCAACCTGGGTATTTTTATTTGATCGCTTATAACTTACGTAGTTTTGCATCGATTTTCTTCGATGGTAGCTTATCTATTTTCTAATTAGACAGAGCTTTACGTAAAGAAAAAACATCTGGAAAAAAAGTTGTGGTTTTGGAATTCTGCCCTCGCAAAGAGTAATTTTTTTCATATTTTTTCATAAAAAAACAAAAATCTTAAATTATAAGTTAATATCTCGAAAACTATCTGGTTGAGCAAAAAACAATGTATTTATAGCAAATTTTATTGTCTTTCCGATTCTGTAAACTTTTTTGCAATTGCTTTACCCGTTCGTGAGATATACGTAATTAAAGGGAGCGACCTTTTTGGTTTTTTCGAATAACGGTTAATTGCAAATATCTCAAAAACGGTACCATAGAATCAAAAATGAACTCGATTTTCGAAATCAGGGGGTGGTTTTACATACGACTTTCATAACGGCGTCTCTGGTAAATTTTTGGCCGTCGACCAGTGTAATTATTTCAGTTAAGTATTTAATGATAGCCTATCAACATGTCGCTTACATTAACAAAAAGTGGTAATTCATCTATACTGGTTGCAAATTATTTCCCTCCCATAGAACTTAAACAAGATTATGCCTGTGGTTAATCAGTTTTGACTCATATCGTACAATTCAAAATGTGGACAAAGAAAACAATTTGTTTCACATTGGATCGAATGTTATTGAGATACCTGTTGGAACATATAAAATGGATGATATAGTTGAAACAATTACTAACATATATGACCCTTCAAATCAAGGGTATATTGATATTAGCGCTAACCCTAATACATTTCGAACTGAAATTATGAGCTTTAAGGAAGAAGTAAATTTTGATAAAGAATGCTCATTTTGGCCATTACTAGGTTTCAGTAAAAGAGTACTGAAGCCGGGGATTGTTCATTACTCTGACAATCCAGTGGATATAACAAAAATAAACACGATATCTGTTGAATGTAATATCATTAGCGGATCATATATAAATGGACTATCTGTGCATACAATTCATCAGTTTTCGCTTAGAGTTAGTCCAGGATATAAAATCTCAGAAATACCTGCTAATGTTATATATTCACCAGTTAATTAATACACGTCACATAAGCACTCTAGTTCTTAGAGTTGTAGATCAAACTGGTAGCTTAGTTAATTTTCGTGGAGAGAACATATCAATAAGACTGCATTTAAAACCTATCTAAAAATGATAATTTTTAATAAAAAGCCACCACATACAGATTTTTTGAATAGTTTTCAATCAACTTCAAAAGTATTGGTTACAAAAACAAAAAAATTACACTCTAAAGAAGTAAAATCTCCTGTTCAACATAAACTTGATTTAACCCCCGCGAATAAGCAGTTCCTAATAAATCTAGGATTTAGTTTAAAAAATGAGTGATATAATAAACGTTTTTTTCAAACCTATATTTGATAATAGTATAATAAAAAAGGATTACCATAGCTACACACCATATCTGCAATCGTTTAAAAACAATGATGAAATTCGGATCTCTATACAAAATCAAGACCTATATGTGCTACCTAGTGAGAGTGTTTTATACATTGAGGGATTCATATCAAATAGTAATTCGCAAGTTTCAAAAACTGTGCAGTTGCTTAATAATTGTATGGCGTATTTATTCGAGGAGATTCGATATGAAATTAATGGAATAGAAATTGATCGCACTAGAAAGTTGGGTAACGCAACAGCAATGACAAATTATGTATCACTTAACGAATTTGAGAGTAAAAATCTAAATAATGCAGGTTGTTGTCCATTTGAAAATATTAACCTAAAGACTGGACATTTTAATTTTTGTGTACCGTTGAAAAACCTGCTGGGATTCGCTGAAGATTTTGATAAAATTATTGTTAATTGTAAACATGAATTAATCTTAATGCGGACCAAAGAAGATGATGTTGTTATGACGTCAACTACACCATCAGAAAAGCTTTTATTAAAACTTTTAAATATTACATGGAAAGTGCCACATGTTCAACATTCAGACTCGTATCAGTTAACTATGTTGAGAACAGTTAATAGCAAATAACCACTAAACATTTCGTTTAGAAGTTGGGATGTTTACCATAACCCGTCTCTACAGGAAAGCACTAATATGTTATGGAATGTCAAACTGGTTGGTGAAAATGAAAGATCTCGCTATATTAGTTTAGGATTTCAAAATGAAAATAAATTTACACATTGTGACTTATTGGATGTTAAAGTTCACCTCAACTCCACTACATATCCATATGATGATCTTAATATTAAATTTGATCGAAATCAGTATGCTCTATTATATGACATGTATTTGAAATTTCAACAAAGTTACTATGGACGCACTCCCCAACCATTTTTATCACCTGATCAATTATTTCAACATGCTCCAATAATTGTTTTAGTTGTTACACATCGGAATGAATTTATAAAAAGAGGTTCTATCGATATTCGGATTGAGCTAAAATTTCACAAGGCCGTATCTGCCAACACCGGTGCTTAAATGTATGAATATATTCCATTTACAAATGTCAAAAATATTATTTAGAAAAAGAGTAGTAATTTTATGAAACTACACACATACAAGTATATTACGCATTGCAACCCCGCCAAAATATGGAGAAAAATATTAATAAAAAATTTAAAAATTTTAAATAAAAATTGTTTAAACAACGTGACATCAGGATGGACAAGGCGACAGCTGTTTCGATTATACCTTGTAAATCTCTTCAAAACCTTTTCTCCCGGGAGTGGGAGTCGAACCCGCACTCCTACGAAAGTTGAAATGGTTGCAAACGCATTCAGCTACGTCATGCCTTATTTGTTGTAAAGTTTTTCCCACTTGCCTTTTTTCGCATATATTATCTTCCACACATCACATAATTCGTATGTAGTTATGTGTTGAAGTTATGCATATTTGTAAGGCGGTTTCATAGAAACTTGGTATTTTGCTGTTTTTTTTTGTTCTATTTATAGAACTACAATGAATTAACCAAATGTTGTCTCTTTATATGAGTTAATCGGGGATTGCCCGTTTTGCTTTTAAATGTATGAACATTTATTTCAAGCAATTTTTTTAATTTTATAATTTATTTAATAATTTGGGAAAAATTTGAACAACATGACATCAGGACGGACAAGGCGACAGCTTTTTGGATTATATCTTGTAAATCTCTTCAAAGCCTTTTCTCCCGGTAGTGGGAGGCGAACCCGCACTCCTACGATAGTTGAACTGGTTACAAACGCATTCAGACAGATTCAACGAAAGAAGGCAATTGGGAAAAACTTTACAACAACTAAGGCATGACGTAGCTGAATTCGTTTGTAACCATTCCAACTATCGTAGGAGTGCGGGTCGATACGAACGTTAGCAGAAGACTGCAAATAAGGGGAATTGCGGTAAATTCGTTACAATTGATGTCAGAAGAGGAATTGTTGAATAAATTCCAGAGGACAACAAGGACATGGCAAAGTTCAGTGAATTGAAAATCCAGCAACTGAAGAAGGAGTTGGAGAACCGTGGATTGAATACAACCGGCATTAAACTGGAACTACAGGCACGACTACGAGAGGCAATGGAAGCAGAAGGAATTGATGTAGACGAGTGTGTCTTTTATCCTGATGGGGACGAGACAACAACAAAAATATGAAGAGAAAAACGAAACATCGCAGACAGTTACGAGCACAGATTTGAACATGATATTGGCTGACGATTCCCGAAGGAGAGCGGAACAATTATGAAGCATTGATGGCTGCCGTAGAACGAAGTTATGGAAGCGAGCATAGAAAACAGATATTTCAAATTGAGTTGCAAAACCGCTACCAAAAAGCAAATGAGACATTACAGGAGTTTGCTTCAGATATTGAAAGATTGGCTCATCTTGCAAATGCGGACGGACCCGTGGAATACACTGAAAGGGTAAAATTCCAGAGCTTCATAAATGGCACACGAGATGTGGAAACGAAGCGGGCTACATATGCGAATCCATAACTAACATTTGCTGAAACGGTATCGCATGCACTGACTCAGGAAACAGCCTCACTTTTGAGTAAGCCAGCGTACAAAGCTCATCGCGTGGACGTGGAAAGGCCAGACTGGGTAGACGCAATTTTGGAAGCATTGTAGGGTACGCAGCAGAAGAATAATGATGCAGTCAAATGCTTTAAGTGTGGAAAGCCAGGGCATATTGCGCGTTATTTTAACACCAATCCTAACAGCTCCAACAATGTGGGTGGTCGTAAACGCAGAGCAGAAGGAGATGAGCAAATCTCCAAGATCACTCAATCGTTAAACTAAATCGAGTCAGCCGCAAGGGGCGACAGATGGCTCCCGCAATTGAATGCCCCATAATCTCTATCTCGCAGATTGGAAGAAGATCGAGCAATCTTACTGTTGGAGGACATGTGGATGGAAAGGAACGTTTTCTGACTGCAGATACGGGTGCATCTCATTCCGTCATTCAAGCGGATTTAGTCAACAAAAAGATAAGACCATTGCTTGGAGCAAGATTACGTACAGCCATGGGAGAGGACACCCAGGTATTTGGAGAAGTAGAATATGGAGTAGCAATTGGGAACCTCACGGTACTACACAATTTTATAGTGGCAGATATTGTTGATGAAATCATAATTGGAGTAGACTTCTTAATCGACAAAGGCATCAAGATCGATATGCAAAGCAAGACGATGCGATATAAGAACATGGATGTGCCACTTAGTTTCGGCTACGAGAGAGGTTACAGCAGTAAACGAGTGTTGGTGGAAGAGAGTCAGCAAATACCACCAAAATCCGAAGCAGTCACCTGGACAAAGGTTGATGGAGATTGTGGGACAAACAAATTGTGGATTGTGGAAGCAGCAAACAAATCAGCACTGAACATACTTGTAGAAAAAACCCTGACTATGACGAAACAAGATGGACGTATTCCGGTAAGAGTACTCAATGAGTTCAAGTCACCATTCACTTTGACCAAAGGTGCTATTTTGGGAAGATGCCAAGAGGCTGAATTAGTTAGACTGATCTTTCAAATGACATCACGACATGGACGCAGGGGCTAGAGGAAACCTATCAGAGTATGGCAAAACAACTGCTCCTGAAGTAAGCGAACATATTTAACCAGGTTGGTTCCAAACCAGGCCGCACCAATGTTGTGAAACATAAAATTGACACTGGATACGCGAGGCCGATACGTCAAGCTCCTCGTAGTGTTCCACTGGCGAAACGGGAAGTTGTGAGTCAAATCGTACAAGAAATGAGCGACAGCGGCGTCATCGTACCATCAGCTAGTCCATGGAGCTCACCGGTAGTACTTGTAAAGAAGAAGGATGGAAAAATGAGGTTTTGCGTGGACTACCGGAAGTTGAATGACGTTACGAAAAAGGATAGCTACCCATTGCCAAGAATTGACGACACTCTGGACTCGATATCTGATACGAAATGGTTTTCCACACTGGACTTGAAAAGCGGCTACTGGCAAGTTGAGGTGAAGGGGGAAGATAAAGAGAAAACAGCCTTCAGTGTCGGTGATGGTCTTTGGCAATTTACAGTGATGCCTTTTGGACTTTATAATGCACCAGATTCTTTTGAGAGATTCATGGACCAGGTATTGAAAGGACTGCACTGGAAAACATGCTTGGTAGACCTGGACGACATCATCGTATTGGGCAAGAACTTCGATGAACATCTTAAAAACTTGGAGGAAGTTTTCCAGAGAATAGCTGGCGCTGGTCTGAAGTTAAGTCCCAAAAAGTGTGCGCTGTTTAAAAAGGAAGTAAATTATTTGGGTCACAAGGTAACGACAGAGAGCATCTGCACTGCAAACGAAAAGATAGAGGCTGTAAAGGATTGGCCAAGACCACAGAACCTACATGAATTGAGAAGTTTCCTTGGGCTGTGCACATATTACCGCCGATTTGTACCAAATTTTTCCAGCGTAGCCCATAGCCTCCATGAGTTTACAAGAAAAAATAAAGCTTTTGAGTGGAAGAAGGAGCAAGAAGTGGCTTTCCAAACATTGAAGGAGCGTTTGTGCACTGCCCCAATGTTAGCATATCCGATTCCAGGAGCAACATTTATTCTAGATACAGATGCGAGTGGATATGCTATAGGAGGCATTTTATCACAACTGGTCGATGGACAGGAGAAGGTAATTGCATATTACAGCCGTTCGATTGGAAAACCAAAGAGGAACTACTGCGTTACGCGGAGAGAGCTGTTGGCATTGGTAGAGTGCATTTTACATTTTCACAAATACCTCTACGGCCAGCGATTCCGTGTCAGGACAGATCACGCAGCGTTAAAATGGCTTCTGCAGTTCCGGAAGGACAATTGGCACGATGGACCGAGCGACTACAAAGCTATGACTTTTCCATTGAGCATCGAAAAGGTAGTACTCATGGAAATGCCGATGCAATGTCACGAAGACCATGTAGTTTTGGAATGCAAGCACTCTTGAGAGGCCGAGGCTAAATAAGACATTATAGATGTCCGGCTAATGACTATAACGTGTACGGATGAATGGACAAGGAACAACTAAGAAAGTGTCAGCTAAGAAGATACAGATCTGTCACATGTTATGCAAGGGCTCGAACGAAACGAAAGACCAAGCAGGGAGGAGATGTCAGCAGAGGGTCCCATTGCGAAGTCATATTGGTCACAGTGGAACAGTTTGTAATTGATATCCGGTTGCTTGCATCGAGTATGGGAGAGTGAGGATGGTCAAAGGAAAAAGAAACTGATAATTGTTCCCAGAAAGAGGATTCCTGACGTGCTCAGCGAGCTGCATAATGGTCCAAGCGGAGGTCATCTTGGAATCACGAAGACGCTCAAGAAGATTAAACAGAGATTCTATTGGGTTGTTTGCCGTCAGTCGGTCACTGAGTGGATTGCGAACTGCGAGGTTCCCAGCAGAGCGAAAGGGCCCAAAACCCGAAGCCATGAAGCAAAATAACTCAGGTGCGCCATTTAAAAGGATCGCTATGGATGTCGCCGGTCCAATTCCTACTAGCAACGGCGGAAACAAATATGTACTGGTAGTTATGGATTATTTCAGTAAATGGCCAGAGGTATACCCAATCCCAAATCAAGAAGCGGAAACAGTAGCGGAAGTGTTTATAAACAATTGGGTTGCAAGGTATGGTGTACCAATGGAGCTACTTTCTGACCAAGGCAGGAATTTCGAATCAGCTGTGTTCCAGGAAATGTGTAAATCATTGGTCATTCGAAAAACACGGACAACTGCATTGCATCCTCAATCCGATGATATGGTAGAACGATTCAATAGAGGAGCACTTAGGGAAAGTAGTAGACAGGTACCATAAAGAGTGGGATACCCGCATACCATTATTATTGATGGCTTGCCGATCAGCAGTGCATAAGACAATGGGCCAAACCCCTGCAAAAGTAATTTTTGGCAATGACCTTAGACTGCCAGCTGATTTGAAGTTTTGGATAGATGCCGATGCGGAGAGAAATTTCAAGAAATCCACTGGTGTCTTGGAAGAAGAGATGAGAGAGATACACGATCTGATAAGGCAACGAACAAAGATTATGAGTGACAAGATGAAAGCCAGATACGACAAAGCAATTAATTCGGAAGGTTTTCACGCACAAGCACATGCAGATATCTTATCTGAAATGCTCCTAAAGGTATGTAATTGTGATTGTGGAAGTGTCGCTCACACATACAAGCGCATGGGGTATGAGAGAAGCTATAAAAATTATACATCTGTAGTTGTAGCTGCGAAATTTTTGACTAACTAAGTAATATCTGGAAGCGCCTATAAGATGCCACGAGGAAATCACAGAGTATAAAAGCATCAGCGGTAGAGGCGCTATGGGCAGTTTTCAGTTAAGCATGCTATCTGTCGGCAATAGATCAGTTTCATTTAAGCTATCAGTCAGTTTGGTTATTAAGCAAGCTAGTTGCAAAATATAAGTGTTATTGTGAAGTACTTTAATAAAGGCCATTTTTCCATTATTCAATATTGGAGTTCTTCAACAGTTTAGCGATACGAAAGTTAGCAGAAAACTGCAAATAAGGGGAATTGCGGTAAATTCGTTACAATACTTTTCCTTTCACATTTTTCCTTTCACCATTTGGTCTGGAACCGGTATTTATATACTACTATTAGCTGGGATGGAAATTCCAACGTCATGGAGGGCGTTGCCTCCAGATTGTAGCCATCTTAAGGCTGCTTTATATTCTTCTAGGGGATCTTTTCCTCCGGCACATCAAATAATTGTTTTAATAAAACAAAATTATAACTCAAACCATTTAATTTAGTTTTAATTTATTTAAGTAAAAAAACACGTGAGTACAAGAAGGCGATCAGATTATAATGGCAGCATCATTTCTTTTTTCCTTCTCTATCCCTTTTCTATATCTTCATATTGGCTGCAATGCATTTGTGTTGCCAACTCAACAGCGCTGCCAGATGGATTTGTATCAGAGCTACACTTAAAACTAAGGGTCTGTTTTGTATGTATCGAGGTATTCTGAATATCCCCTTACACTGCCAATTTTTTCATCTCTCAGCTGAAGAACTTCTGTTATACAATCATACGGCAAACACAAAAACAAGTTTACAAGGAAGAAATAAGGAAACGATGTGTATTGGAACGATTTTCCGTCATCCTTGTCAAATTTGGTTTTTGACAAACCGGTTTCGGCGTTGTGCCATTATCAGTGTCGATTTTCGTTCTGATCTGTTGTTGCCGTTTGTCCTGTATTTATAGTTCGTAGGCACATGAGCAGGTATTGTCAAAATTGATGCTTGTGTGTTCATTCCGAACCCAGGGTAGTTAACTAATCGCTGTGTTTGGCTGACTGGGGTAGGTAAAAATCCGTAATTTTAGTCGTTTGACTTTCTTTGTGGGTTTGTTGTTTTGGTGTGTTAATTGTTTTGTGTTTATTTGTTGCTGTTTGTTTTCTGTTATACCTGTGTGATTACTTTTTTTCTTGTAAACAAGTTTTAAAGGCTCGAATATTGTGTCAGAAATTGTGTTTATCTGTTCGTTTATTATTCTACCGTCGATTGTTTTCTGTTTATAGATTTCCGTGTTTTCGAGTACGTTGAGACGTCGGCCTCTTGCTTGTATGTGAAGAACCCTAACTGTTTTATTGATGTTTGCTGGGGAACATTCATTTGCGACCATGTGATTCGCGAAGTTAGAATCGGGTATAATGTTTGGATTCCGTATTTCTTTGTTATAATCTCTAATATGTTCTTTGAACCTCGTTCTTATTTGCCGTCCTGTTTGTTGTTGCTAAACGGATCCTCTGAGTTAGTGTTAGTTCTTAGTTTTCGCCCTAGGTTGTTCGATGTTTTGAATGCTGTGTTAATGTTGTATTTTTAAAGAAGTTTGCCAATTTATATGTTGCTTTTCCAGTATATATCATAGTCCTCCAGCTATTATTTTCCTTTTTATTATTTCTTTTTGGTTCTCCATTTGTTCTTCTGAGTTTATCTACTAGTGAGTTTTTATATCCGGTGTTTGCAGCGATATTATATATGACCTCAAATTCTCTCTTATATGCCTCTTGTGTAAGAGGTTTTCTTTCAAGTCTATGTACCAAGTGCCTTAATGCTGCATTTTTATGCTATTGGGGTGATTTGAGCTATTATGTATTATTGTGTCGGTGGCCGTTGGCTTTCTATATATGTCATAGTTAAATCTTCTTCTTTATCAATATTTATCGTGAGGTCTAGATAGTTGATTCCTCCGTCTTTTTCGTTTTCCGTTGAAAATTTTATGTTTCCGTGCTGCTTGTTGAGGTTATTAGTAGTTAAAACGCATATTATGTCATCCACGTATTTAGCATAAAATGACACGCCTAATTTGGACTTCAGCTCCTGTATGTACTTTTCTTCCAGATTTTGCATGAAGACTTCCTATATAATTGCTGATGTGGGGCATCCCATTCCAAGACCATATGTTTGTCTATATATTTTATTGTTGAATTGAAAATAGTTTTGACGTAAAGTGGTTCGTAGCGTATTTGTGATATGCATACTTTTCACTTTGTTTTTTGTATTATGAACTATTGTTGAGTTGTTGGTTATACGTATTCTAATTAATTCATGAATAGCTCAAATATAATATAAAAGTATAAAATGTGTAATGAAGTACATATTTCCACGTATAATAATTCATAAATATACGTTTAAATTCAAATAGGTTTAATTCAATAAAACATATGAAATAAAACATATGGAAGCGTGTAATAATTAAAAATTGGTTATAAATTCACTGTTCTTAAAATAAAGGGTTGGTTGTTGACGACTACGACAGTCGCTCAACCATCGTCCCCGCCCTAGGCGCGTTCAGCGGCTAGAGCCTCTTGCAGCTCTTGAAGCGTCCGCAATGCATCTCGCACGAGGATTTGGGACACTTTTCCTCTAGCGTTGGCGGTCTGCAGCCCTTGTGCGGTGCATCGAATGGTGCGTCGTGCGATGCTGGGTGCTGCTGAGGGAATGTTGTTTCCCGGGCGAGAACGGGGTTGCCCGGTGGCGGCAGGGGGTGCCGGTACGGCGGATCTGCCAGGCCGGGGTGCCTGGATGGCGCGCTGGGCGCTTCGGGTAGCGTCCCGCCGATGGAGTAGGGGGTGATGTCGGGCTCCACAGATCCGGCATCTGTCGTAGGAGATGCACTCGCTGGTGATGTGAGATAATGCCAAGCAATTCAGGCAAAAATTATGGGCTCGTACAAGCATCCATCTCTGGGGTGGTTTCATTTTTTTGAATATGACGCAGTTCCGAAGAGCGTGCTGACGGGTGCATATGCGGCACCGTCGGTAATCCGTTATTAGTGTCGAGCTGCGTGATTCATTGCCGCGGTTGGGAGCAACGATCTTCGACCGCACTGGTCTTCGTGACGACGACTGATTTGCACGATCCATAGCGATCTGTAATTACAGTTGTAAAAGTATTTTAGTGGAGAGAAATACTGATACAGGGTATTTCAGCTGGGGTTATGTTGCAAAATACGACATATTAGTGACGGTGATGTGGTAAGAGTGGACAGAGGTGGTTTGAGAGTAGCTACGAATTCTCCGGGGTTGCCCGAGAGGGTGGGCTTTCAGTCTGAGGGAGGAAACATAGCTTGACAAGTGAGGGTGCCGGTTTGAGTACGAACGTCAACAACACGTATATGGCCGTCAGGACCTGGATGTATTTTTTCAATACGTCCAAGGCGCCATTCAATCGGGGGAAGTGAGTCGTCGTGAATGCAGACGACCTTGGGTTCGGGTTGTGGATTTTTCCACTTCTGCCTTTTTTGGAGATCCTTTAGGTAGTCTTCCTTCCACCTTTTGCTGAACTGATGATGTAAGCTTTTTACCCTGTCCCATCGGTTTATAAGAGATAAATCCGCGTGATCCACTTCAGGGATAGCGAGAAGGGGGCTACCTCGGAGAAAGTGGCCGGGGTCAGCGCGGTAAACTCTGTGGGATCTTGGGATAAAGGTGAGATAGGACGAGTGTTTAATACGGCTTCAATTCTTACCAAGAGGGTGGTAAATTCTTCAAATGTGAACTTGTGGGCTCCTGCAGTCCTCTTGAAGTGCAGTTTGAAACTCTTCACTGCAGACTCCCACAAGCCGCCCATGTGGGGAGCTCCGGGCGGAATGAATTTCCAATTAATGCCCTGGGGAGAGTACTTTGCGATTACTTCTTGAGAGGCAGTTTTCATGAAGTCACTAATCATTGTGGCAGGATATCCACGACGTCCGACGAAGCGAGCGAATGCTGCTAGAAAGACATTTGTTGTTAGGTCCGAGCACAGCTCAAGGTGGAAAGCTTTTGTCACGAAACAGACAAAAACGGCCATGTAGCCTTTCAGTAAGGTGTGAGACCTTAGCAAGGAGGCTTTTATTTGAAAAGGCCCCGCAAAGTCGACACCGGTAGTGGTGAAAGGCGGAGCGTATGTGCATCGTTCCGGGGGCAAAGCCGCCATGATTTGCGATCGCATTTGCTGCTTGTGGAGGGTACAAGTTTTGCACTGATGGATGCATCTATTTATGAGGGGTTTTAGGCGTGGAATATAGAGATCCTGTCTGAGGCATTGCTGCATTAGACGTATTTCGGCGTGGAGGAGAAGTTCGTGGAGGTACTTTATATAGAGGACAGCGAATCTAGATTTTTCTAGGATAATAACGGGATGTTTTTCATTGTAAGGCAACGTCGAATGAACTAATCTACCATGAACCCTGAGGAGCCCGTTTTCATCGAGGTATGGGTTGAGGGTTAGTAGAGAGCTTCTTTTATCAATGGGTTTTGCATTTTCCAAGCATGCTCTTTCGCGAGCAAAATATCTCGTTTGCGTTAACGTCACAAGTTTATTTTTCGTTTTGCGGAGATCTTCATGAGACAGAGAGGGAGAGTAAGCGGGTTTAATGCCTCGAATTCGGTCCTTGAGATTACTAATGAACCTAAAAGCATATGCCATGACCCTGAGGGCGCGAGGAAAAGAGGAAAATCGATCCAATACATCGGGGTCATCTTCAGCTGAGTATAGTACTTCGACTCGGCGCATTTCAGGCGGGTTGATGCTGCGGGTAGATGGGTTTGGCCAAGCTTCGGGGGGCTGGGTCAGCCACGCAGGGCCATTCCACCACAGCGAAGAATTTGCCAAGTCCATGGGTTTGCATCCTCGTGTGCCCACATCTGCTTGGATTGTCGCGACTGCCTACATGCTTCCAGGAGGCGCTTCCGACGAGATCCATAATTTCAGCTGTTCGATTGGATACGAAAGTTTTCCAAGCGTGGGGAGGCTTTTCGAGCAATGCTAACACAATTTCCGAGTCAGACCACATGTAAAGATTTGTAAGAGAGAGCTCGAGATGGGATTGTACGACGGCGATTAGTCGGGCAAGGAGTAGAGCTGCACATAGTTCTAGTCTTGGAAGACTGGTAGTGCGAAGAGGGGCAACCTTGCCTTTAGTGACCAGAAGGTGGGACGACGTGGTGGCGCCGTGGGTTGTTCGCAGATATATAGTGGCGCAAGATGCCTTTTCTGACGCATCGCAGAAACCATGCAGTTCAACCTGCTGGTTCGGCATATAGTCAACCCATCGAGGTATCTTTATATCTGAGATGTTGGGTAAATTTTTTCCAAACTGCGTCCATTTAATGAAGCGGAGGGGCTTCACTGGTTCGTCCCAGCCAGTTCCGTCTATCCATAGCTCTTGGAGTAAAATCTTGGCCTGAATCATAATCGGCGTAAGCCACCCTGCGGGGTCAAAAAGTTTTGCGACCGAGGAGAGAATTTGTCGTTTTGTATTAGCGGACGAGAGGGGTATTGAGTCCACTGTATACGAAAACGTGTCGGTCAGAGCGTTCAACTGTATGCCGAGAGTTTTGGTGTTGCTTGCTTTCTCGAATTCCAAAAGATTGGTATCTAGCAAGTCCTCTTCTTTGATGTTTTTTATTATACTGGGGTGATTGGCCGTTATTTTCCGTAATGGAAATCCTGCTGACGCTAACAATTGGATGACTTGGGAGAGAGATGTTTCAGCAGAGAGAATTTCTTGGCTGCCAGAGAGAATGGCATCTACATATGTTTCTTTCGTCAAAACAGTGACGGCTTTGGGGAAAGTTTTCTCTACATCTTTGGCCAGTTGGTGAAGAGTACGTATGGCGAGGTAGGGGGCACAGTTCACACCAAATGTGACGGTTTTCAGACGATAGTCTTTTATGGGTCGCTCGGAGATGAGCGACAGACGATCCTCTGATAGTCTCTGTCGTCTTCATGCATTATGATTTGACGACACATTTTTTCTACGTCTCCGTTGAAAACAAACTGGTATGTCCGCCATTTGAGAATCAGAAGCATCAGATCGGGTTGGAGGGTAGGGCCGATATAAAGAACGTCGTGTCCAGATGCCGACTTTTTTGAGGCGTTAAACACGGCCCCCACCTTTGATGTCTTCTTCTCGGGTTTGACAACTGCGTGATGAGGAAGATAAAAGGAGAGGCATTTTCCTCCGTGAAATTTTTCATAGGAGCCGGTTTCCTCCATATGATCAAGGGTGAGGTATTCTTCTAGAACACTATCATATTGAGTCTTTAAATCCCCTTTCTTGTGGAAACTTCTCTCCATTCCAAGAAACTGGCTTAGAGCTGAAGACCGAGAGTGGGATAATGAGATTGACTCTGGGAAGCTGGGTTTAAACGGCAGCCTTACGTGAGGTTGTGGCTGCGTAGAAATTCTCGCAAAACTCGTCTTCTGGGGTTATTTGGGGTTTGGTGGGAACTTCCTCCAATTCCCAGAATTTTCGCAATAGAGAGTTAAGATCTTCGTTCGTCACTTCTGACACTTGCATGCAGAAAGAGTTGACCATCACAGGGGCTCTACCGCTCAGAATCCAACCAAAAATGGTTTTCTGCGCTAGAAGATGGGGGGAAAGTTTCTCAACGCCATTTTGGATGATTTGCGGTATTACATCACTGCCTAGGACGAGATCTATTTGCGAGGGGGAGTGACAGTTCGAGTCTGCGAGGTTGAGGTGTGCCCATTTTGCTTGAAGCTCGCTAGTGAGCTTAAGCGAGGGGAGCATTTTTGTTAGCCGGGGTAATATTATTGCCTCTGCACTTATTCTGGTTTTAAAATCGGGGGATACCATAGTCAGAGAGCACGGTTTGTTTGAGGTCTGAACTACCTTGCCACCCATCCCTGATATTTCAAATCTAGAGGGTTTGAATGGGAGTTTGAGTCTATCTTGGGCTCTGGTAGAGATAAAGGTTCGCTCAGATCCCTGATCCACAAGAGCTCGTAGTTTAAAAATTTCTCCTTTATGCTCTACGGGAACGATAGCCGTGGGTAAAATTATTTCACAATCGTTTTCGGAATAAAACGATTGCACTTGGCTTTGCTGCGAGCATGAAGGGCTTTCATCCAGAGCATTGGCTTGATCGGGAGTATTACCGGGCGAGACTGTGGAATTCGTGGTCGTGGCTTGTGAGGATGTCCTTTGCAATCGTGAGGGTTGTCTTTTCGGCACTTGAGATGTGTCTTCATGAAGAACTGAGTTGTTCTTGACATTGATTGCAAGTTTGAGTACTGGAACAGTCTTTCAATATGTGTGACTGAGATAGGCAAAAGAAACACATATTGTTTTCTCTCACAAACCTTCTGCGATCAGAGGTCGACAGCTTCTTAAATTTGGAGCAACCTATAAGGGGGTGAGATAATGTTTTACACATAGCGCACTTGTACATTGTTCGCTGCTCTGTCATATGAGATTAGGTGTGGGAAGTCGATCTATTTTGAAAGAGATGCGACTGCTGGGGTTTGAATGATGGCCTAGCTTGTGGGGTGGCTTTGAATTTATTTGGTCGCCATTGATCGACTCGCTCTACGACTTCATATCGAGTTGTGAGGAACTGGTCCATTTGGGAACAGTTAGGAAGTTCTCTTCTTGAAGTCAGAGACTGCTCCCATAACGTGACTGTATTTTCAGGGAGTTTAGAGGTCACGAGATAAATAAGTATGGGGTCCCAGTTATCTGTGGACACCTGTTGCGTGGTGAGAATCTGAAGACAATTATTTACTGAGGATTGCAACTTTTGTATATCTTCACTGTTTTCCGTGGTGATCGTTTTTAAGTTCATTAGCGCCCGTATTTGATTATCGACGAGAACTCGTCTGTTCTCGTATCGGGATTTTAGGGCTTCCCACGCTAAGGCAAAGTTGTCAATCAGTCAAGGGAAATTGGTTGACTATTTGAGCTGCCTTTCCTTGGGTTTTGTATCTGAGGTGATACAATTTTTGCGCTTGGGAGAGTTTGGGATGGTTAATATAAAAGGCTGTGAACATGTCACGAAATGAGGGCCATTTTTCATAACCACCATAAAATATTTCGGTATCGCAGGAAGGAATTTTTAGCGAAATACCGGAGTTGTCGGATGGACCTGGTGTGACGGTAGGGGGAGTGGGGGCATTTGCTTGTTTAAGCAACTGAAGCTGGTCTTCGATCTGGGCTTTTGTGTCTTCGTATGCTATGAGACAGGACCTGTATATGCTATTAGCAGATGTTGGAAAATCTTCGGGCAGGTCCTGATCTGGGGTTTCGACAATCTTATCGAAGACGGTTTGGACTCTATTCCAGAATTTTTCTATATTCGAGTTTTTTATTTTGATTGAGGACTCCGAGTTGTTTTGGAGCGACGTCGACCTAAACCGAGCACAATATTCCATAAAATTGTCCGTTTCGGATGTAAATTTTTTGGGGGCAGACGAGATTTTAAATTTTTTAACTCCTTGAGTTTTGGAGCCACCTTTTTTGGTTTCATCGTCACTCATTTTTGAGCTTTGTTTTATGACGCTTAGAGTTGAGAATTAACAAAAAATTTAACTTCAGAGAGAAAACTTTTTTTTTTTGAAGAGAGAGTATTTGCTTTTAACTATATGAGGGAGTTTCGTTTAAATATTCACGTTAAATAGCAAGAGAGAATACTTTTCAAACCCAAAAAAAAGTTTTTAAGTTAAATTTATTTGAGGGTGAGACTGAGCAAATTTGACCACTGTGCTGCGTTTGCACTGTATTTAATGCGTATATATGGGGGAGAATTAAATTTACGTGGGAAAAATACAAATAAATATATATATGTAAATATGAGTAATTATTTTTTAAGATTTTCACTATCGATATTTTTGTGGACTGTATAAATGGGGATACAGAGTGAAATACTAAATTAATCGGGAAAATTTTTTAGCTTTACACAAGAGAGATATATTTTTTAAACGCTAGTGTACGCACTGAACCACTCTTGTACCACTGTATGAGATTTTGTTTCACCTCTTATGTCGCTTTCGTTCTTTTGTTTATCCATATGTATGTATACGCAAGTATGGAGATTTACAAATGTTTTTTGCGTTTTATATTAATTTAAATGGGGAAAAATCAGAAGTTAGCAGAGGTTGTGCAATATATTTAATTAACGACAAGAGATATTTTAATTTAAAATGAGAAAATTTTAAATTACTAAGAGATTTTTCGCATTAAAATATAAGGGGTGCTTTTAGCAAGTGTGCCCACTGTAGCTAACTACTGAGTTTTTCTTATTTTGCTTTGCACATATACCGTACTGAGTTTTGCAATATGGGGTTATTGCTATATATATATATATATATATATATATATATGAAATGGTATGTGCAAATTTGGTGGGAACTTGAGAAAATTTGGCGGGAAATGAGGATTATTGGCGGGAAATTGTAATCCTCGAAAATGAAAATTGCCTTGATTTTTCTCGTTTATGTGTATTTTTTCCGTGATTGGGTTGTATTATATCTCATTTAATACTCACGGTTTACGAAAAGGGCGAAGGTACTTGCGTTTTTATTGCGCTGGTTTCCTTAGTGGCATCGAAGGACCACTGTTTAGGGGGCACAATATAAAATTTACCTTCCTTTTTACCGTGGGATGTGGCTGTTGTGGCTGCGGCTGCTGCGGCGATAGCGATGATGTGGACGTGGTGGTGATGTGATGATGATGGAGATGCTGGCTAAATATGGTGATATAGCGGCGGTGACCTCTGCGAATCGGCGGGAGTGCGTCCCTAAATTTGAGAATAATCGCGGCACGCTAACGGTGGAGAATATTTCTCTGGCTCGGAATACAAAATGGGCTTCAAAACCGGGAAGGTGCCGATGCACTAGACCGAAAATTGCGCATACAAAACCGTCGTTGCTGAATGCAGAGAACTTTATGCACGCTTCTATAGCGATTTCACCAAGGCGAATGTTTCTCAAAGGAAAGGCACTTTATAAATTTCAAAAATGAAACTATTGCTTTTAATATATATTGCATATCCTTTAAAGAGACTTTACAAATTTTTTGTGTCACACACGGGATGGTAAAGAGTTTCGAATAAGTAATAAAATGTAAAAAGCAAATGTCAAAACATTGTATGTACATATATGCATATGTTTTGTCAACCAATGGTTGGGGTTGCCAGAGGGGCGAAATATGTTCAAGCATTCATTTACAATTCCATAAACGCTAATCCTAGTTTAACATGAGTGTTACGTATAATGGTTATACGTATTCTAATTAATTCATGAATAGCTCAAATATAATATAAAAGTATAAAATGTGTAATGAAGTACATATTTCCGCGTATAATAATTCATAAATATACGTTTAAATTCAAATAGGTTTAATTCAATAAAACATATGCAATAAAACATAGGGAAGCGTATAATAATTAAAAATTGGTTATAAATTCACTGTTCTTAAAATAAAGGGTTGGTTGTTGACGACTACGACAGTCGCTCAACCACAAATGTAGAACCAAAAAGAAATAATGAAAAGGAAAAAAACTAAGAACTAACTCAGAGGATCCGTTTAGCAGCCACGGCGTATACAAGCTTACCTGCGGATGCCAGCATAGTTACATAGGACAAACCGGACGGAAAATAAGAACGAGGTTCAGAGAATATATAAGAGATTACAACAAAAAAAATACGGAATCCAAACATTATACCCGATTCTAACTTCGCGAATCACATGGTCGAGAAAGAATGATCCCCAGAAAACATCAAAAAAACAGTTAGGGTTCTTCACATACAAGCAAAAGCCCCGACGTCTCAACGTACATGAAAACACGGAAATATACAAACAGAAACCAATCGACGGTATAATAATAAACGAACAGATAAGCACAATTTCTGACAAAATATTCGAGCTTTTAAAACTTGTTTACAAGAACTTGTTTACAAGCATAAAACAAAGTAATCACACAGGTACAACAGACAAACACACAGCAACAAATAAACACAAAACAATTATCACACCAAAACAACAAACCCACAAAGGAGGTCAAACGACTAAAATTACGGATTTTTACCTACCCCAGTCAGCCACACAAAGCGATTAATAAACCACTCTGTGTTCTGAATGAACACAAAGCACATACACATAACTAAATATACACAAGCATCAATTTTGACAATACCTGTTCATGTACCTACGAAATATAAATACGGGACAAACGACAACAACAGATCAGAACGAAAAGCGACACTGATGGTGGCACAACGCCGAAACCGGTTTGTGTCAAAACCAAATTTGACAAGGGATGACGGAAAATCGTTCCAATATACATCATTTCTCCACCCTGTCGGAAAATCAACAAAACAAGATAAATAAGGATACTGTTGGGTGGAAAGCCAAGGAATAACACTAGCAAAATAGCAAACCTTAATCCATTCTAAGATAAAAACGGAATAATAAGAGTGGGAGGTAGGCTAAGAAATTGCCGAAATCCAATTTGACGGCATTAATTACCAAAGATGCTCATCACGCAACAATACATTGTGGATATGTTTTAACGGAAGCGGTCATCAGGCGACAATTCTGGAAGATTGGATTAAAGAATTCAGTGAAACACTGCATTCGAAATTTCCCGAAGTCTATACGATATAAACAGCGTGTCAACATACACTGGACTGGACTATGCCGGAACTTTTCAAATGAGGTGTTATATAGGGCGAGGGCAAAAATCGTTCACGTCGCTGTATTTCTTTGCCTTTCAACCAAAGCCATATGGCTGAGTGACTATTACAGTCACCAACAGCCAGCTGCATCAACATATTCTAATCAAAAACCAAAACTTGAATTTTAACTGAATTTTTTATATTGAATTTGAACATGTACCTTATTTATAATTACCGTAACTAAGTTACATATATATATAAATATGTACATTGAACCTTTTTATTCATTACCATTTGGAGGTATAGCTATTATATTTAAGACTCATGAATTACGTTAAATCCATGAATTATCTATATATTAATACGCTAACAAAATTTCCATACAATCAATTGACAGGCTGATTCGCATACATAGCATACGTAAAATTATATAAAAGTTATATGAATCGATTCGTATTGATCAGCCACAGTGCATAGGCATATTTTTGTTAACAAATATTACTCTATTTGTTTATAATTGATAGAAACAGTTTTTTGTAAATTCGAAAATCTGTGCAACTATCGAAATTGCCATCTGTAGGAAGTTCAAAAACCCTCCTGAGTACATAGCTTTAAATGCTCAATTGTCGCGTTGCTCAAATGTTTCATCATTTGTACACGCCAAACTTGAGAGAACTACTGCTTCGCCTATTTTCAGTTCAAATAAAATATTGTTTCCCATTGTTGCCAATTACCTGTATTGGTCTGTACCAAAATCCTTAAAAAATTGTTCTAAACTAATTGTTAGCGCACAAAAAAACTTTAATGAGAAGTAATAACTTAACCGGCCTATTTTTTTGGACAAATTTTAATTACACGTAAAAGCATAGGTCTCTATTTAACAGATTCTTTGTTTTTCATTTTAGTTGCTTTAAAAAAAATTAAATCAGAAATAATGAGTCAACTTTTGTTCAAACTCAATAAATGTATTTATTTATAACAATTAATTGCAAATTTGACCCAAATGTTCTTTGCATTTCCAGATTTTATACTCATTTTAGATATAGCACGTCTTATAGTGAACAAAAAATAAATAAATTTGCTACAAAGATATGACATTAAAATTTTTATATTGTCTTTTATGCAAATTTATTTTGATATTTGTTATTTTATTTTATTATAAAGCTTTTATCACGTTGTATATTAAATTTGCTAAAAAGATAACACATTAAAATTTATATATTGTCTTTCATGCTAATTTATTTTGATATTTCTTATTTTATTTTATTATATTATCTTTTATCACGTTGTATATTAAATTTGCTACAAAGATGTTACATTAAAATTTGTATATTGTCTTTTATGCTAATTTATTTTAATATTTCTTATTTTATTTTATTATATTATCTTTTATTTCAACTTAGTTTATTATTATTTAAATGCATTTTGATTGAATCGGAAAATTTCACATTGTATATTAAACAAAAAAAAACGACCCAAAAAAGTTTTCGATTTTAGGTCGAAATATTGCATAAGCAGTATATTACCCACTATCTATATATTAATACGCTAACAAAATTTTCATACAATCAATTGACAGGCTGTTTCGCATACTTAGCATACGTAAAATCATATAAAAGTTATATGAATCGATTCGTATTGATCAGCCGCAGTGCATAGGCCTATTTTTGTTAACAAATATTTCTCTATTTGTTTATAATTAATAGAAAAAGTTTTTTGTAAATTCGAAAATCTGTGAAACTATCGAAATTGCCATCTGTAGGACGCATTATGTTCACAAACCCCCCTGAGTACATAGCTCCAAATGCTCAATTGTCGTGTTGCTCAAATGTTTGACCTCTATATATGTATATACTTGTACACACCAAACGGTGAGAGAACTACTGCTTCGCTCATTTTCAGTTCAAATAAAATATTGTTTCCCATTGTTGCCACTTAGCTATATTGGTCTTTATCAAAATTCTTAAAAAATTGTTCTAGAATAATTGTTAGCGCACAAAAAAACTTTAAAGAGAAGTAATAACTTAACCGGCCTATTCTTCTGGACAAATTTTACTCACACGTAAAAGCATAGGTCTTTATTTCACAGATTCTTCGTTTTTCATTTTAGTTACTTTAAAAAAAACGAAATCTGAAATAATGAGTCAAGTTTTGTTCAAACTCACTAAATTTATTTATTTATAACAATTAATTGCAAATTTGACCCAAATGTTCTTTGCATTTCCAGATTTTATACTCATTTTAGATATAGCACGACTTATAGTGAACAAAAAATAAATAAATTTTCTACAAAGATATTACATTAAAATTTGTATATTGTCTTTTATGCTAATTTATTTTGATATTTCTTAATTTATTTTATTATATTATATTTTATCACGTTGAATATTAAATTTGCTACAAAGATATTACATTAAAATTTGTATATTGTCTTTATGCTAATTTATTTTGATATTTCTTATTTTATTTTATTATATTATCTTTTATGTCAAATTAGTTTATTATTATTTAAATGCATTTTGATTGAATCGGAAAATTTCACGTTTTATATTAAACAAAAAAAAAACGACCCAAAAACGTTTTCGATTTTAGGTCGAAATATTGCATAAGCAGTATATTACCCACTATCTATATATTAATACGCTAACGAAATTTCCATACAATCAATCATATAAAAATTATATGAATCGATTCGTATTGATCAGCCGCAGTGCATAGGCCTATTTTTGTTAACAAATATTACTCTATTTGTTTATAATTAATAGAGAAAGTTGTTTGTAAATTCGAAAATCTGTGCAACTATCGAAATTGCCATCTGTAGGACGAATTATGTCCACAAACCCCCCTGAGTACATAGCTACAAATGCTCAATTGTCGCGTTGCTCAAATGTTTCATCTCTATATATGTATATATTTGTACACGCCAAACGGTGAGAGAACTACTACTGCTTCGCTCATTTTCAGTTCAATTAAAATATTGTTTCCCATTGGTGTCAATTACCTATATTGGTCGGTACCAAAATCCTTAAAAAATTGTTCTAAAATAATTGTTAGCGCACAAAAAAACTTTAAAGAGAAGTAATAACTTGACCGGCTATTTTTTTGGACAAATTTTACTTACACGTAAAAGCATAGGTCTTTATTTCACAGATTCTTTGTTTTTCATTTTAGTTGCTTTAAAAAAAATTTTAATCAGAAATAATGAGTCAGCTTTTGTTCAAACTCACTAAATTTATTTATTTATAACAATTAATTGCAAATTTGACCCTAATGTTTTTCGCATTTCCAGATTTTATGCTCATTTTAGATATAGCACGTCTTATAGTGAACAAAAAATAAATAAATTGGCTACAAAGATATTATATTAAAATTTGTATATTGTCTTTTATGCTAATTTATTTTGATATTTCTTATTTTATTTTATTATATTATCTTTTATCACGTTGTATATTAAATTTGCTACAAAGATATTACATTAAAATTTGTATATTGTCTTTTATGCTAATTTATTTTGATATTTCTTATTTTATTTTATTATATTATCTTTTATTTCAACTTAGTTTATTATTATTTAAATTGATTGAATCGGAAAATTTCACGTTGTATATTAAAGGAAAAAAAAACGACCCAAACACGTTTTCGATTTTAGGTCGAAATATTGCATAGGCCGTATATTACTCTTCTATATTTATTATTAGGTTATCTTTGTCGATTATAATATGCCCATTACATTGATTCGAAAATGTAAACTTTTTGGCAGAAAAACTTCACAAAAGTTGAAACTGTATACGTGGCCCCAATTTATAAATTTTTAATACAAAACAAAAAAACCGAAATTAAAACTACAGTGGAGACACTGCATGTTTAAATAGGAGATTTATTTAATCTTCTCAGTTAAAGCCCTAGGTGAAGATGTGCTATTAGACCTAAAAATTCCGCGTTCTTTTATGACCCCTAAAAGTATCAAATATTCTACGAAATCTTAAGGGGTGGCAACACGAATGTTGCGTTTTTACTTATTTGAAAGTACTCAACTATATCGTTACTGAGTTTTAAGTGATAAAGTGAGAGTTACACTCAAAATATGTAATAAATGACTAAATTATGGCCTTTGTCATCCGCTGCCTCACTTCGAAAAAGTTCATGCCAGGGAAAGGAGTAAAAAGAAAGTGAAGTTTTCAAATTTTTGAAAGAAATTTAAAATTTAAAATTTTTATATTTTCAAGATAAGCAAAAAAAAAAAGCACATCACACATGCATACATTATTCTATATCATTTATATTATTATCAACATCAGGTAAGTTTATATTTTATCCCGCACGTTCAAACAACTCAAATTGGAAACCACACCAACTCCCACTCCTACTCTCACTCTTAGCATCACTCCATACTCCTATTCCCACTACCACCCTACCCCCACTACCACTCCTGTTAGCACTCCTACTCCTACTACCACCCCTCCCGCTTCGACTCCTATTTCCATTTCCTCTCCCACTCCTACTCCTACTCTTCCCACCCCTACTCCAGCTACTACTAATCCTGTTCCCCTCAAACTCCTACTCCCACTGCCAATCCCATCCTTTTGTCCCTACCAACCCTCACTCCCACTCCTGCCCACACGACCCCTAATCCTACTCCCAATCTTTCCCACCCCCACTTTCACCCTCACCGCCACTCCCACTCCTACTACACCTACTCTGCTCCCACTCCTACCCGCACCCCAATTCCCACTTCGTCTACTCCTACTTCCACTAACAATCCCACGCCTACCCCCACTTCCACTCCTACTATCACTCCTGCTACTACTACTCCACTCAAAATCCCACTCCTACAACCCCACTCCACTCCTACCCCCACTCCTGTCCTACTCCTGTTCCTATTCCAATCCCACTCCCATTCCTACCCCACCTCCCACTCCTGTTACTCCTACCCCCACTCCTATTCCCATGATAATCCTACTCTCAATGCCACCCCACTCCTGTTCCTCTCCCAATCCCACACCCATTCCTACCCCCACTCCCACTCCTGTTACTCCTACTCCCACTCTTATTACCACTTCTACTCCCACTCCCAATTCCACTACCAATTATATATATATACACATGCATTTTTTAAATTTGTTTTTATTTAAAATATTTGTATATATACGGGCGCCCACACTACTGCCCCACCCCTCCTTTATCCCAACTTATACTCCTACTCGAACTCCCACTCCCACCGCCACTCCCACTGCAACTCCTGCTACTCTCGCTACCATGCCCATCCCCTGCTGCTCCTACTCCCAAACCCACTCCCACCCCTACTACATCTCCTGCTACTCCTATTCATATTCCTACTCCCACTCCTACCCCCACTCCTGATACTACTACCCCTACTCCTACCTCCTCAATCACACTCCCAGTCCAACTCCAACTTCTGCTACTTCTATTTCGACTCCCAATCCCACCCCCACTCCCACTCCTTTTCCCACTCCAACTCCTCCTACTCCTACTCCCAATCCCAGTCCCACCCCCACTCCAACTCCTTTTCCCACTCTCACACCCACTCGCTGTCCACTCCCAATTTATGATCGGTCAAACTGTTTAGGATGCAACACGATTTATACCTACACACATAAGTTGAATTTTAATTATATCTATATGCACATGCATTTTTTTAATTTGTACATATATGGGCGCCCGCTCTACTGCCCCACCCATCCTTTATCCCCACTTATACTTCTACTCTAACTCCCACTCCCACCGCCACTCCCAGTGCAACTCCTGCTGCTCTGTCTACCATGCCCACCCCCCGCTACTCCTACCCCCAATCCAAATATTGCTACTCCTATCCCCACTCCCACTCCTACCCCCACTCCTATTCTTCTCCCACTTCTGCTACTCCAACCCCCAATCCCACCCCTACTACTTTTACTCGTACAACTACTACTACTTCCTCTCCTACCCCCACCGCTAATCCCATGATACTCCTACTCCCACTCTCAATCCCATCCTTTTGCCCCTGAAAACACCCACTCGTGCCCACACTACACCTAATCCTATTCCCACTCCCACTCTTTTCCACCCCCACTCTCACCCTCACCACCACTCACACTCCTACTACACATATTCTGCTCCCACTCCTATCCCCACTCCAATTCCCCTACCACTTCGTGTACTCCTACTCCCACTTACAATCCCACTCCCACCGCCACTCCCACTCCTACTACCACTCCTGCTACTCCTACTCCCACTCACAATCCCACTCCACTCCTACTCCTGTTCCTCTCCCAATCCCGCTCCCATTCCTACCCCCACTCCCACTCCTGATACTCCTATTCCCACTCTTACCACCACTTCTACTCCCATTCCCAATAGCACTACCAATTATATCTATATACACATGCATTTTTTAAATTTGTTTTTTTTTTTTTAATATTTGTACATATACTGGCGCTCCCACTACTGCCCCACCCCTCCTCTATCACCACTTATACTCCTACTTGAACACCCTCCGCCACTCCAACTGCAACTCCTGCTACTCTCACTACCATGCCCACCCCCTGCTACTCCTACTCGAAATCCAACTCCACCAATCCTGCTACTCCAACTCCTATTCCTATTCCTACTCGGAATTTATAATCGGTCAAACTTTTTAGGATGCAACCCGATTTATACCTACATACTCCCACCGCCACTCCCACTACAACTCCTGCTACTCTCACTACCATGCCCATCCCCTGATACTCCTACTCCCAATCCCCCTCCCACTCCACCACTCCTACTACTACTATTGCTACTCTTATTCCCACTCCTACCCACACTCCTATTCCCCTCCCACTTCTGCTACTCCTAGTCCCACCCCACTCCAACTCCTGCTACTCCTACTTCTATTCCTATTCCTACTTACACTCCTACCCCTACTCCTTTTCCCACTCCGACTCCTATTCCCACTCTATGATCAGTCAAAGCGTTTATATGGCTGCTCCAACTACTGCCCACACCCCTTTTCTTTACCCCCACTTCCATTCCTGCTACTACTCTCACTCCCACTCCCCCGCCCACTCGCTGTTCCACTCCCACTTTATGATCGGTCAAACCGTTTAGGATACAACCCGGTTTATACCTACATACATATGTTTAATTTTAATTATATCTACATATATACATATGTATTTTTTAAATTTGTTTTTATTTAAAATATTTGTACATATGTGGGCGCTCCCACTCTTGCCGCACCCCTCCTTTATCACCATTTATTCTCCTATTCCTTCTCCTACTCCTATTTTCCACTCCCACACCTTTTCCCACTACACTCCCACCCGCACTTCCGCTACTCCTACTTCTACCTCCACTACTATTCCCCTGCTACTCCCACTACTACCCCCACCCCCACACCAACCCCCCACTCCCACTCCTACTACTATTCCAGCACCCACTCCTGCTACTCCCACTCCCAATTCCAATCCTACCTCCCTCTATCACCCCCCTCGCCACTGCCACCCTCACTTTTACTCCTTTTCACACTCCCACTTTATGATCGGTTAAAACGTTTATATGGGCGCTCAACTACTGCCGCCACCCCTTTCTTTATCCCCACTCCAAACCGTTAGGATGCAACCCGGTTTATACCTACATACATAAGTTGAATTTTCATTATATCTATATACACATGCATTTTTTAAATTTGTTTTTATTTAAAGTATTTGTACATATTCGGATTCATATTCGGCAAAGGCTTACACATGTCCGTAAAACTCCCATAAACTCTTGGGGAGTAATTTTTTCTGCTACAATAACAACCCAGGCCGTATATCCCAGGTTTGTCCCCCTGCGGGTTAAGGGGCTAAGAATATTCCCGCTGTAGGCATGCCTGTCGTAAGAGGCGACTAAAATCCACAAACCTCAAGGATCAAGGGGTAAAAATTCGTCCCCGCCTGGCTAATACCAGAAGGAGCAAGTACCGGATTCTTATTCGGCAAAGGATTACCCATGTCCGTAAAACTCCCCTAAACTGTCGGGAGTAAGTTTTGCTGTTACAATAACAACACAGGCCGAAGATCCCAGGATCGCCCCCCTGCGGGTTAAGGGGCTAAGAATATTCCTGCGGTAGGCATGCCTGTCGTAAGAGGCGACTAAAATCCACAAACCTCCGGGATCAAGGGGTAAAAATTCGTCCCCGCTTGGCTAATACCAGAAGGAGCAAGTACCGGATTCATATTCGGCAAAGGCTTACCCATGTCCGTAAAACTCCTGTAAACTGTTGGGGAGTAATTTTTGCTGTTAAAATAACAACCCAGGTCGAAGATCCCAGGTTCGTCCCCCTGTGGGTTAAAGGGCTAAGAATATTCCCGCGGTAGGCAGGCTTGTCGTAGGAGGCGACTAAAATCCACAAACCTGCGGGATCAAGGGGTAAAAATTCGTTCCCGCCTGGCTAATACCAGAAGGAGCAAGTACCGGATTCATATTCGGCAAAGGATTACCCATGTCCGTAAAACTCCCGTAAAATGTCGGGAGTAAATTTTGTTGTTACAACAACAACCCAGGCCGAAGATCCCAGGTTCGTCCCCCTGAGGGTTAAGGGGCTCAGAAAATTCCCGCGACAGGCATGCCTGTCGTAAGAGGCTACTAAAATCCACAGACCCGTAGGTTCAAGGGGCCAAAATTCGTTCCCGCCTGCCTAATACCAGAAGGTGCAAGTATCGGATCGTACCAGATTCGTATTCGGTAAAGGCCTACCTTCGGGGAGTAATTTTTGTTGTTACAGGAACAACATCCCAGGTTCGTATCCGAGGGCAAGTAAAAAGGCCTTAGAAAATGTTTATTATTATGTTTTCAAATAACTTGAATGCATTACCAAGAAAGGAATTTTTCATAAATGCATTACTAAAAACTGAAGCATGTAAAAATATTCACTACCTTTGCAGATTAGGCTCCATTACAGAACTGTGTTTTTCGACAATTATTACCGGATTATGTGAAATTATTTTCATGATCATTTCTGAAATATTTTCATGGGCATTTTGAAATTAATTTTGTTTCTTAATTTATTTTTAGTCATGTATAATGCCACGACTTACAAGAAGAAGAGACAGGGATAGTAATAGGGAGAGACGTCCTAATGTTAACACATCTCTCGGATTGGTTGATAGTTTTAAGGGTGCTTTGAACGATGTACCTCCTAATTTTATTAGCTTGGATATTGGAAATATGGATTTACGTTGTGAGCATTGTAATGCAATGCATTTCGAGAAAGAAATTACTGCAAGAAGCAGAAACTCCTTTTCGTTGTGTTGTCAAAAGGGAAAAGTAACTTTGGCACCGTTAACACAAAATGAGTTTTTCAATAATTTAAATGACGGTTTACGCTTCAATAACCTGGTTTTAACGCGGAGATCAACAAATTACTTTGAAAATATACGTAGTTTCAATTCATCTTTTGCGATGGTTAGTTCTGAAGCGGAAATAGCAGAGAATGTTAGGCAAGGTGCTTATTATTTTAAAATTAACAATATCTTTTATCATAGAGCTGGCCCTTTAACGCATGAGCAAAATGCTAGGTCGAATCCCTGCTATGCTCAGTTGATACCGCAAATACTTTTAGACTGAGAGAACAATCACAGGAATTATGTGATAGAGGCTTGATGACAGAAATATCTGCCCAATTGAATCAAGTAAACCCTATTGTTCGGTCTTTTATTTCTATGAAAGAACACGGTAGTAGACACGAAAATATATATAAGGAAATGTGTTTACTCATTACGGTTAATCGTGAGATGCCGAATATAGGGTAGATTTAATAATGCTCTTGCAACAGATGTTGCCGTGATATTTAGTACAACAGACGGTGAACCTCCATTTGATAGAATGATGGTATCATTTTATAAAAGGAATGGTACGGTAAAGAATATTTCCGTTTTAGATTCATCTTTGGATCCGTTGGCCTATCCACTACTATTTCCCAATGGAAACGCGGGATGGCATCCTGATATATTGCATAGCACACGAAGTACGTCTACTTCAAGTCGAGCTAGAATTAAAACTACTATGCTTAAGTTCGCGTCATTTCGACTTGCGATCAGAGACGAATTCAGTCTTCTACATCATTCTAAAAAGCTTTATCTATAGTGGATTGTAGATATGTATGTTCGAGTTGAGGGAACAAGACTTAACTTTTTAAGACTTAATCAAGAAAACCAGAGGTGTGATGTTTTGTATAACATAACAGATTATTTGATCACAAATCCTCATAGTAATGGACATGAAAATATTGGAAGAAGAATTATTCTGCCATCTTCATTCACCGGCTCTCCCAGAAACATTTACCAAAACTATTTGGACGCTATAAATATAGTCCGTCATTTTGGTAAACCATCTCTGTTTATTACAATGACATGCAATCCAAATTGGCCAGAAATTACCAGGAGTGTGGATTTCAATGAAACACCAAATTATCGCCCAGAAATTATAGTGCGCGTGTTCAGTGCGAAACTAAATGATTTAATAAGCACAATAACTACAAAAAAAGTTTTTGGTGCTGTTGCTGCTTATATTTGTACAATAGAATTTCAAAAAAGAGGTTTGCCTCATGCGCACATATTGCTAACATTAGATGAAAGGGATAAACTCGAAGGTGTTAGTGATATAGACAAAGCCGTATGTGCGGAAATGCCTGACATTGAAATAAACCGAAAATTGCATGAATACGTTTCGAAACATATGATGCATGGGCCATGTGGTGCTTTGAATGTTAACGAAGTTTGCATAAGAAATGGTAATTGTTCCAAGAGTTTTCCCCAAAATTTTTGCGAGTCCACACGAGAAGAAGTGAATGGGTTTCCAATGTATAGAAGACGTGGTAATGGTGTTATTGTTGACATTCGGGGTGCGTCTCTTGATAACCGTTATGTTGTACCATATAATTCATATTGTTTGCCAAATTTAATTGCCACATTAATTTTGAGGTTTGCTCAACGGTTAAAAGTGTGAAATACATTTATAAATATGTATATAAAGGATATGATAGTGCAACTGTCAGGTTAGCTACTAAACATGTTAATGCTGGTGAAGTAGACAATTGTGACGAGATTCAAAACTTTTTGAATGGACGTTATGTTGGTTCCACTGAAGCGGCTTGGCGAATTTTCCAATTCCCTATGGACTGTCAGTCCCATTCAGTAACGCGACTTGACTTTCACTTACCGCAAAGACAAAACGTTGTGTTTACTAATGGTCAGGCATAACGAGTTGTTCAGAATTTGAGAAAAACCAGGTTGTTGGCATTTTTTCATTTGAATATTGAAGATCCTTCGGCAAATTCATATAAATATATAGAAATTCCATTGCATTATACTTGGAAGATAAATCCAAGAAATGGAAAAAAGACAGAGAGGCGGTGATAAAACTATTGCTCGCATTTATGTAGTGTCGCGGAAGGATATTGAACTCTTCCATTTACGTTTGCTCCTTTTACATGTAACTGGGCCAAAATCGTTTAAGGACGTTCGAACATATAATGGGGTTATATATAATACATTTGTGGAAGCGTGTTGTGCTAGGGGAATAGCCTCAAATGATAACGAATGGCGGTGCTTAGAAGAAGCGCGACAATTTCATTCTCCTAAACAAATGCGTCACTTATTTGCTGTGATATGTGCGCTAAATGTTCCATCAAATGCTTTGGCGCTGTGGAATGAGTTTAAAAATCCACTTTCTGATGATTTCCTGAGAGAAAGCGATGAAAAATTTTCATTTAATCGTGCACTATTAGAAATCATAGATGTGCTACTTAGTCATAACGTGACATGTCACAGCCTTGGAATACCAGTGCCCACAGCAAATCCTGCTGTAACAAGTACAGATGTTCCTCAACCTGAAAATGAGCTAATTTTATTTGAAGACTATTACTCACTAGCAAACAACGAGCAACGTACAATAATAGACCGCGTTATCCAGGAAATACAGTTTCGTGATACTGGTTCTAATGTGTTCTGCGTTACTGCTCATGTAGGTTGCGGTAAAACTTGTATGCAAACTGCTTTAATTCACAGGTTGAATTCACTTAATCCTCCATGCATTGCGACTGCTTTTAGTGGCATAGCATCAACTCTTTTGATTGGTGGAAGAACAGTGCACAATGTGTTTAAATTACCCATTCCTATTGTCGAAACAGTGCTCAAGGAAGATATATAAATTCAGCTGCGCTGATAATAATTGACGAAATTTCCATGTGCCCACTTTTAATTTTGAAAGCTATAGATAGAGTACTGTGTGAAAACAATACTTTTTTGTGGCGATTTTAGACAAATTCTACACGTTGTTCCCCATGGATCACGTGCTGTTTTGGTTGAAAACTGTATTATTAGTTGGAATAAATTTGCTTCTTTTCATCATGAAACATTAAACCAAAACATGAGAGCATTACCACACGAGCTGCAGTTTGTAGAATTTTTAAAGCAAATTTGTGATGGTCAAACACCTTTATATCCACAGTTTGGAGATAATGTCATTGAAATACCACAGCAATTAGTGGGAAATGAAGATAACCTAATTGCTGACGTATTTGAAAATATTGAAGAAAATTTATTGGCAGGTCCAAGTTGTGAGTTCTGTAATTTTAGCAGCAACCAATGAGGACTGCTCTAGATATATACGCCGCCGATAAACGCCGCCGCCGCCGCCGATTTTAGTCATTTTTTGCACGCCGCCGCCGAATGTCAAAAATATGACCCAAGGCGAACATGTTTTAAAATTGTCCTCAAGTTGTTAGAAAAGCAAATTACCTAAAAAATGTGCCGATTTTTAAAAAATTGTATATTGTGATTGGCTGAAAGAATAAGCGAAGTCAGTTATGCAAAATTCTTTAGTAGGTTCTAGGGGCAGAAACAGCCCTCAGAAATGATTCTTACCTCATACTTAAGTAGAGGATATACATATTGTAACGAATTTGCTTGCAAATCCTCTTATTTGCAATCCTCTGCTAAGTTCGTATCGCTAAACTGTTGAATAAATAACTCCAATATTGAATAATGGAAAAATGGCCTTTATTAAAGTACTTCACAATAACACTTATACTTTGCTACTCGCTGGCTTAATAACCAAACTGATTGATAACTCAAATTAAACTCTACTATTGGCCGCCAGATCGCGTGCTTAATCAATAACTGATTGATTGCTCAACTCAAACTGAATTACTTCTTACTCGCCTGCCCCGCTTTTATAGTTTACGCTGCATACTTCTAGGCTCTTCCATTTCCAGAACTTACCAACTATATTCGTGTGTGTATAGTTCTCATATAGTTTCTACTTGTTTACAATTGTCTACTTTTTAGCGCTTCTCAGATGTACATATGTGAGTTTGTAGTTTACAGTCTCCCGCACACACATAATCGTATAACTAAATTCATCTGTGTGTGACATCTCATCTCTCGCTGCCTTGTATGTAAATGTTGCTCGTCGGAATGTGTATATATGTATGTGTAGACGCAATTATTGATTCGTTTATGTAGATACATAATGATTGAATTATTGATGTGAATTCACGTCACTGCTTAGCATCGCCTGGAAATGGCAGCACTCCTTAGTTTTGCTAATATTCGTAACACTGCCCTCCCCCTAAGTCTGATCGTCCCGATCAGACAAATCTCCCAATCTAAACGCCGCTAGCATCTCCAAATGTACCACCCTTCTAATCCGTGGTTTCCCAGTGGTTTGTATGCGGTAGATGGTATCACTGATCTTCTTCACAACTTTGTACGGGCCTTCCCAACTGCACCGAAATTGGGCTGGAACACCTTTCCGCCGGTGAGGGTTGTTTAACAGTACCAAATCTCCATTCCGGAAACCTTACGAATTATTTTCCCTGTCGTACCTGTGTTCCATCTTACTACACATTATTCTGGATCGTTCTCTCGCACTCTGTTGCTTGGCCAATGAAGAACTACTTTGTAGAGCTTGTTCTTGACGGATTGGCTTCACATACTCAGTATCGTTCCGACGTTTCCCAACAAAAGTGCGCGCTGGCTTGAAACCATCCTTGCATTCTTTCTGAAAAATTCTTTCAGTCATTTTAGTGCGTCCATTAGGGTTTGTTGATGCCGGTCTTTTCCTCGCAGGTACTTTTAATTTCGCTTTACTTGGCACATTCGATCCATCAACCTTTGCTCGATCTACTTTCCTTGACTTTCGTGGTCTCTGTCGAATCTCCTCCACCAGCACTAGCTTACTGCTGAACCCTTTTTCCAAACTGAAGTTAAGTGGCACATCTTGGTTCTCATAATGCATCACCCTTCTCTGCATATCGATCTTGATGTCATGGTCAACCAAGAAATCCACTCCCAATATAACTTCCTCAACGATCTCCGCCACAACGAATTTGTGTAGAACCATGACCTTCCCAATTAGGACTTCACATATTACTTCTCCCTGGACTTGGTTATATTCGCCTGTGACCGTACGCAACCTCGCTCCAGGTAATGACTTTACTCTCTTGTAGACCAAATCAGATCGAATCAAGGAATGAGATGCGCCCGTATCTACAGTCAGTACACGCTCCTTGCCATCCACATTCCCTCTGACGGTAAGACTGCTTGATTTCCTTCCAATTTGCGACACAGATATCACAGGACATTCAATAGCCGGGGCAAATTTTCGTTCTTTATCTCTTACTCGCTCTTGCTCATTTCCTCCTGCGTTGCGTTTACGGCCACCCACATTGTTGGAACTATTAGGACCAAGATCGCAATGACGTGCAATGGGACCGGACTTCCCGCATTTGAGGCATTTGATAACTTTTTCATTCCGCTTTTGCGATCCTTTCAGCACCTCCAATATTGCGTCTACCCACTCTGGCCTTTCTACTTCCACACGATGAGCTTTGTATGCTGGTTTACTCAATAGTGAGGCAGTTTCCTGAGTCAATGCATGTGATACCGTTTCTGCAAATGTTGGCTTTGGGTTTGCGTATGTGGCTCGCTTCGTTTCGACGTCCCGTATGCCATTTATAAAGCTCTGAATTTTTACCCTTTCGGTGTATTCCACGGGTGCGTCGGCATTCGCCAAATGTGCAAGCCTTTCGACATCTGACGCAAACTCCTGCAAAGTCTCATTAGGTTTTTGGTAGCGGTTTTGCAACTCTATTTGGTGTATCTGCTTCCTGTGTTCGCTTCCGTATCGCCTCTCTAGAGCGCTCATCAATGTTTCGTAGTTGTTCCGCTGTCCCTCGGGAATAGTCTGTAGGATTTCAGCAGCAGATCCTTTCAATGCCACGAATAGTGCAGCAACTTTATCTTCAGAACTCCATTTGTTCACTGCTGCGGTCTTCTCAAACTGAATCTTAAACACCTGGAAAGGAACAGAACCGTCAAAGGATGGTGTTTTTACCTTTGAATTACTAGTGGAAACTGCTGGGCGATTCAGTTGCAACTGCTCGATACGTCCTCTCAAAGCATCTACCTCGGCCTCGATTTTTTCTTCAAACTGTAAAATTTTTGTATCTTGCGCCTCCAACTTCGAGGAAATACGTCCTTCTTGCTTGTCCAGTTGAGCAGAGATCTGCGATGATATCTGTGCTGAAATTTGAGCCGACATTTCGGATATCCGTGCCTCTTGTGCTTCAATCTTCGCTGTTATACGGTTCTCCTGCGATTCCAGCTGAGATGACATTTGCGACGACATTTCGGATATACGCGTTTCTTGTGCTTCCATCTTTGATGTAATCTGTGTCGACATTTCTGACATACGCGTTTCTTGTGATTCCATCTGGGATACCATATACGTCTTCTGTTCTTCTAGTTGAGATGACATATACGTTTTCTGTTCTTCTAGTTGAGATGCCAGTTGAGATGTTATATCTGTCCTTTGCGATTCCAGTTGAGAAGCCACTGTCGATGTTTGAGCAGATATTGCAGCCAAAATCATGTTCAAGTCTGTGTTCGCCATTGTCTGCGGTGTTTCTTCGATTTTTGTTATTTCCTCGCCATCAAGATGAAAGTCATACTCTTCCACATCAATTCCTTCTCCTTCCATTGCCTCTCGTAGCCGTGCCTGAAGTTCAAGTTTAACGCCGCTTGTATTCAATCCACGGCTCTCCAACTCCTTCTTTAGTTGCTGGATCTTCAATTCACTGAACTTTGCCATGTCCTTGTTGTCCTCTGGAATTTATTCAACAATTCCTCTTCTGACACCAATTGTAACGAATTTGCTTGCAAATCCTCTTATTTGCAATCCTCTGCTAAGTTCGTATCGCTAAACTGTTGAATAAATAACTCCAATATTGAATAATGGAAAAATGGCCTTTATTAAAGTACTTCACAATAACACTTATACTTTGCTACTCGCTGGCTTAATAACCAAACTGATTGATAACTCAAATTAAACTCTACTATTGGCCGCCAGATCGCGTGCTTAATCAATAACTGATTGATTGCTCAACTCAAACTGAATTACTTCTTACTCGCCTGCCCCGCTTTATAGTTTACGCTGCATACTTCTAGGCTTTTCCATTTCCAGAACTTACCAACTATATTCGTGTGTGTATAGTTCTCATATAGTTTCTACTTGTTTACAATTGTCTACTTTTTAGCGCTTCTCAGATGTACATATGTGAGTTTGTAGTTTACAGTCCCCGCACACACATAATCGTATAAGTAAATTCATCTGTGTGTGACATCTCATCTCTCGCTGCCTTGTATGTAAATGTTGCTCGTCGGAATGTGTACATATGTGTAGACGCAATTATTGATTCGTTTATGTAGATACATAATGATTGAATTATTGATGTGAATTCACTCACTGCTTAGCATCGCCTGGAAATGGCAGCACTCCTTAGTTTTGCTAATATTCGTAACAATATGTACGTATGAGAAGGGTTTGAAAAATGACTTGGGCTTACATTCAAACATGTGTTGTTTATTTGCGAAACTATACAATAGCATCTGAAATGTAAATTTTGATTGTTGAAGTTGGCGGCCCTATCCAAAACTAGTCCCTTGGAGTGAATCACATTGATTATAGCCTACCAACCAAGGGTAAATATCACTTACACGTTTCGGCTCCTTTTACAAATGTGAATACGTATGCACATATATTTACCAGGTGAGGCTTTGTCCTTCGCAAGAACACCCAAATTGGTGAAGCAAAAACTTTCCCAAGACAGTCGAACTAATGACCGTGTATGCTACTACCCTAACGTAGTGGACAGTGGAACTGGTCTGAAAACTGAAGCTACGCGGTCATCCATAATGAGCTCTTATATCACAAGGCCGGAAAACAACAGTTAACATCTTTCAACTTAAAATCGGTCGACTTTCATTCTAAAATATCGTTTTGATTTAACGAAGACTATTTAAATCAATGTTGTGAACACAAACGTCTGCAAACTTTGGTCTACATTTTAAAAATTTTATCCAGGCTCCTTGTAAAATTTTAATTATGTAGATGCGCCGAGGATTATACAATTTTCACCCATGAGTTACGCAATGACATCCACTTAGACTGCTAATGATTTCGAGGACGGCATCCTTGGCCGAATAGTCACTCCCTAACGTTTCAAGATGTTTCTCTGGTGTAGCTCGGCAGAATAGCGCGACAAAAAACATCCGTTAGAAAGTATTTGGAGCTACACCTAGAGCTTCTGGGAAAGTGACGTCGACATGGTCGGGATTGCTACTGTTCGCACATCGGGAATTGTAGCTCTTAAAAACAGCCGAAAAAACTGGAGGCGCCCTGTGCCACGACATTCATGAGTATTAATAGACCATTAATAGCAACCGTAAGTCGCCTTTGTGTCCGCGACGATTATTAGGAGTTAACCCCAGGAGAAACTACGCATTGCACGAAATATACAGACAAAGGTGTGACCATTTTATGTATCTCTATTTCTTTTCAGCAGATGCAGCAGTACCAATTCCAAAGACCGGGGTTAGGTTTGAAGCCTCTCTGGAGTAACTGAACGAGGGATAATTCCTCCGCAAGGAGCTACTCATGAAAATTTTTGAACGATCTGCGAGATTTTGGGGCAAAAAACCCGGATCTTTCCGAAATAGCCAAACGTTGATTTCCTTAAATACATACAAAAAAACCTTTCCTAAATATTATTTTTTTGAATAGAAAAATCAAGATTTTTTAAAGTAAGAACATCGGCGTACGCCGGCGCGCCGCCCACGCCGCCGCCCCGACAAAGTGATCGGCGTAAACCTCTAGACTGCTCCCTGGTTAATAATGACATACTTAAACGCATACCTGGTTCATTCAAAACATATAATAGTTTTGATAAAATTATTTGCGACGATGAAAGGGAAGTCAATAATTATCCCACTGAGTTTCTGAATTCCCTCAATGTGAGCGGACTTCCACCGCATAAGCTTTCACTGAAGCTTAATTGCATCCTGCTGCTCATTCGAAACTTTAATACAAAGAATGCCTTAGTGAACGGGACACGAATGAGGGTTAAGTGCCTTCACATCAACGCCATTGATTGTGAAGTTTTAACCGGGTATTCAAAAGGCAAACGAATTCTTATTCCGCCCATCAAATTAACTTATTCAGGAACCATATTACCCTTTAATTTTCAACGGACCCAGTTTCCAGTAATACCATCTTTCGCAATGACCATAAATAAGTCGCAAGGTCAAACGTTTGAAAAAGTTGGAATTTTGTTGAGGCGGCAAGTAGAGTCAGGTCCTTTGACAGTCTAAAGTTTTATGTAAGCGAACGTAATAATCAAGGTCACTTAGCTGGCGATGAAAGGGTATTCACGAAAAATATTGTTTTCCCCGAAGTTAAAAATCCAAACTGCTAAATGTAAGCAATGCAAATCCATGAATTTATATTCGCGTTAACTGAGAAAAGTTTTCAAAACATTTGCATGTAGACGAAGTAATGTATCTAAGTATAGATTTTTGGCGTTTCTCCTTTACTCTTTTTCCCTTTTATTCTTGCGAAATGGGCAGTACTCGAGGTTAGTTAAAATCAAGATATTCTTCAATACTGTGTGAAATTATGTTTTAAATTTTTATACTCAGTTGAGCAGAGCTCACAGAGTATATTAACTTTGATTGGATAACGGTTGGTTGTACAGGTATAAAGGAATCGAGATAGATATAGACTTCCATATATCAAAATCATCAGTATCGAAAAAAAATTCGATTGATCCATGTCCGTCCGTCCGTCCGTCTGTCCGTTAACACGATAACTTCAGTAAATTTTGAGATATCTTGATGAAATTTTGTACGTAGGTTCCTGGGCACTCATCTCAGATCGCTATTTAAAATGAACGATATCGGACAATAACCACGCCCACTTTTTCGATATCGAAAATTTCGAAAAATCGAAAAAGTGCGATAATTCATTACCAAATACGGATTAAGCGATGAAACTTGGTAGGTGAGTTGTATTTATGACGCAGAATAGAAAACTAGTAAAATTTTGGACAATGGGCGTGGCACCGCCCACTTTTAAAAGAAGGTAATTTGAAAGTTTTGCAAGCTGTAATTTGGCAGTCGTTGAAGATATCATGATCAAATTTGGCAGGAACGTTACTCTTATTACTATATGTCTGCTCAATAAAAATTAGCAAAATCGGAGAACGACCACGCCCACTTTTAAAAAAAAATTTTTTTAAATTCAAATTTTAAAAGAAAAGTTAATATCTTTACAGTATATAAGTAAATTATATCAACATTCAACTCCAGTAATGATATGGTGCAATAAAATACAAAAATAAAAGAAAATTTCAAAATGGGCGTGGCTCCGCCCTTTTTCATTTAATTTGTCTAGGATGCTTTTAATGCCATAAGTCGAACAAAAATTTACCAATCCTTGTGAAATCTGGTAGAGGCTTAGATTCTAGGACAATAACTGTTTTCTATGAAAAAGGGCGAAATCGGTTGAAGCCACGCCCAGTTTTTATACACAGTCGACCGTCTGTCCTTCCGCTCGGCCGTTAACACGATAACTTGAGCAAAAATCGATATATCTTTACTAAACTCAGTTCACGTACTTATCTGAACTCACTTTATATTGGTGTAAAAAATGGCCGAAATCTGACTATGACCACGCCCACTTTTTCGATATCGAATATTACGAAAAAAGAAAAAAATGCCATAATTATATACCAAATACGAAAAAAGGGATGAAACATGGTAATTGTATTGGTTTATTGACGCAAAATATAACTTTAGAAAAAAACTTGTTAAAATGGGTGTGACACCTACCATATTAAGTAGAAGAAAATGAAAAAGTTTTGCAGGGCGAAACAAAAAGCCCTTGCAATCTTGGAAGGAACACTCTTCGTGGTATTACATATATAAATAAATTAGCGGTACCCGACAGATGATGTTCTGGATCACCCTGGTCCACATTTTGGTCGATATTTCGAAAACGCCTTCACATATACAACTAAGGGCCACTCCCTTTTAAAACCCTCATTAATACCTTTAATTTGATACCCATATCGTACAAACACATTCTAGAGTCACCCCTGGTCCACCTTTATGGCGATATCACGAAAAGGCGTCCACCTATAGAACTGAGGCCCACGCCCTTTTAAAATACTCATTAACACCGTTCATTTGATACCCATATCGTACAAACAAATTCTAGGGTCACCCCTGAGCCATCTTTATGGCGATATCTCGAAAAGGCGTCCACCTATAGAACTAAGGCCCACGCCCTTTTAAAATACTCATTAACCCCTTGCATTTGATACCCATATCGTACAAAAAAATTCTAGAGTCACCCCTGCCCACCTTTATGGCGATATCTCGAAAAGTCATCCACCTATAGAACTAAGGCCAACTCCCTTTTAAAATACTCATTAACATCTTTCATTTGATACCCATATCGTACAAACAAATTCTAGAGTCACCCCTGGTCCACCTTTATGGCAATATCTGGAAAAGCCGTCCACCTATATAACTAAGGCCCACACCCTTATAAAATACTCATTAACACCTTTCATTTGATACCCATATCGTACAAACAAATTCTAGGGTCACCCCTGGTCCACCTTTATGGCGATAACCCGAAAAGACGTCCACCTTTTAGAACCGAGGCCCACGCCCTTTTAAAATACTCATTAACACCTTTCATTTGATACCCATATCGTACAAACAAATTCTAGAGTCCCCCCTGGTCCACCTTTATGGCGATATCTCGAAAAGGCGTCCACCTATAGAACTAAGGCCCACGCCCTTTAAAAATACTCATTAACACCTTTCATTTGATACCCATATCGTACAAAAAAAATTCTAGAGTCACCCCTGGCCCACCTTTATGGCGATATCTCAAAAAGGCATCCACCTATAGAACTAAGGCCCACTCCCTTTTAAAATACTCTTTAACACCTTTCATTTGATACCCATATCGTACAAACAAATTCTAGAGTCACCCCTGGTCCACCTTTATGGCGATATCTCGAAAAGGCGTCCACCTATAGAACTAAGGCCCACGCCCTTTTAAAATACTCATTAACACCTTTCATTTGATACTCATATAGTACAAACAAATTCTAGAGTCACCCCTGGTCCACCTTTATGGCGATATCTCGAAAAGGCGTCCACATATAAAACTAAGGCCCACACCCTCTTAAAATACTCATTAACACCTTTCATTTGATACTCATATCGTACAAACAAATTCTAGAGTCACCCCTGGTCCATCTTTTTGGCGATATCTCGAAAAGGCGTCCATCTATAGAACTTAGGCCCACGCCCTTTTAAAATACTCATTAATACCCATATCATACAAAATAAATTCTAGAGTCACCCCTTGTCCACCTTTATGGCAATATCTCGAAAAGGCGTCCACCTATAGAACTTAGGCCCACTCCCTTTTAAAATTATCATTAACACATTTAATTTGATACCCATATCATACAAACAAATTCTAGAGTCAAGCCTGGTCCACCTTTATGGCGATATCCCTAAATGGTGTCCATCTATAGAACTATGGCCCACTTCGTCTTAAACTACTCTTTAACACCTGCCATTTGATACGCATGTCATACAATCACATTCCAGGGTTACCCTAGGTTCTTTTTACAACATGGTGATTTTCCCTTACTTTGTCTCCACAGCTCTCAACTGAGTATGTAATGTTCGGTTACACCCGAACTTAGCCTTCCTTACTTGTTCATATTGCAGTTATATATGGCATGACGTATGGTGATAAGTGTATATATGTACTTAAAAATTGTATTTAATTACATTTGGTCTATTCACGAAAGCGTGCTTATCAGGTTATTTGCTTATGTGGTTATATTTTTTCGCAAATAATTTTTAAACAAATAAATTGATAATCATGCTGACGAAAAGAGACCAGTAATGTTAAATATGTATATATTTGTTGTTGTGTTAAGCTTTTAATTTATTTATATTTACTTAGTTTATAATTTGTGAGTTACCTGTTACACTTTATTTCCAGATAAAATAATTTAAAATTAAAAATTTTTGTCATATATATAAAAAATAAATTTTAAATTATTTTATTTATATTTAATTGTAGTTTATATGGGTGATATAGGCCTACTGGGGAACCGAGCACCCAAAACTAACTTCGGTAACGCGCCAACTGCGTACCTCCCGGGTGGTGTGGAAAAAGCAAATTTTTAATTCGATTTCAAGGCATTTCACCATAATTCAATGTCAATTTCATTTGATTTTACATATTTTTTATATTTTGTTTAGGGATTTCCATACCAAAATGTAATTATTATATTAGAAATGTAATTTAAAGAAATACAATCAAAAAGTATAACGTCTTAGATCAAAACAAAATTTTTAATGGAAACTTTAAGTAGGTTAGACCAGTTGGTTTTAAAAATAAAATAAATTAAAATATCAGAAAACATCTCAATATTACTATCTGCAAATTAGACATCCCAACATTGGAATTCTCACATTAAATATCCGAGCATTACAATCTTCATATTCCCACAATGATAACATTAAATGGCGGAAAAAATTTAAACGCATTTATTGCGTTTTGATATAGAACTGCTTATTCCCTTCATTTTTTTGCATTTTAAGTACTTTATTTTTTTTCTTTTATTTTAAATTTGTTTAGAAACCTCTGCTTTCTTTTCCATTACATATTTTTTTATATATTTATTTTATTTTTTATGAAGGTATCCTCTATTCTATTCGAAATTTTCGTTTTCGTTTACATATTACATATGTATTTATAATTAATTTAATTAACTATAATTTAATTTAATTAATTATAAATACATATGTAATAGTAAAGCTCCAATTGCATACCTAACCGGTGCTGTGAAATAGGTTAAATTCCTTTAGCATATTTCTTCGTTCTTAACTAAAAATTCGTGTTTTTTGAATTATGACGCTATTGAAGTAAATGGGCGATATATGTGTATGTAGTTTATATTGGTGATATAGGCCTACTGGGTAACCGAGTACCCAAAACTAACTTGGTAGCGCGCCAACGGCGTATCTCCCGGGTGGTATGGAAAAAGCAAATTTTTAATTCAATTTCAAGTAATTTCACCACAATTCTACGCAAATTTCATTTGATTTTACATATTTGTTATATTTTTTTTTAAGGAGCTCCATACCAAAAAAAGTTTGTAGAAAATTTAAGAAAATGCAATCAAAGATTATAACGTCTTAGGCCAAATTCAAAATTTTAATGAGAACCTTAAGTAAGATAGATCAGTTTGCTATATTTCCACTCACTGCTCAACTATTAACGCATTATTGCACTACCCCAATACTGGATGCATAGAGTGAGTTTAAAAAGTAAAAGTTGGTCGAATTTCGACCATAGGCGATACTAGTTTATATCTATTATAGTATAACAGTTCACACTTAGCCGCTCTGGCAACCCCATCCGTGAGTTGACAGATCGGGTTGGTGTGTACATATGTATATACATATGTTTTTGTTTGGACATTTCTTTTTATTATTACTTATTCGAATATTTTTATCATCCCGGTTGTGACTGCTTTTTGGTTTGTTAAATTGTAATATATAAATTGTGAATTTGAAAACAAACAATACAACGTTTCTTATATATTGCCCAAACGTTAAAACGTGCTCTTTAATTCGTTGGTATCAATAACCATCCAACTGTGTCGTTCTCAGTGTAATCGTGTAGAAACGCGATTTCACATATAGCAGTCAGGATTAGAAAATCCGTGATTTTGAGCTATTATATGAACCACCGCTATCGCATTCAGCCACCATCCATTCGCCACCACCCCATTGTCATCATCGCCATCACCGCAACAGCCGCAGCCACAACAGCTCCATCCCACAGTGAAAAGAAATGTAAATTTTGTATTGCCAGCCCTTAAACAGTGTTCCTTCGTCGCCACTAGGGAAACCAGCGCAGGAAAAACATAAGTACCCATTTGGTAAATCGTGGGTATTAAATGAGATTTTAATACACCCCTAAACACGAAGAAATATACTTAAGAAGCGAAAATTTAAGGCAATTTTCATTCCCGAGGATTATTATTTCCCGCAAATAATCCTCATTTCCCGCCAAATTTTCTCAATTTCGCGCCAAAACTTGCAAATACCATTTCGTACAAATACATATACATATATATATATACAGCAATCACCATATATTGCAAAACTCAGTACGGTATATGTGCAAAGCAAAATACAAAAAACTCGAATATTTAGCTACAGTGGGTACACTTGCAAAAATAATCCCTCAAATTTTATTACGACACATCTTAAAATATTAATACTTTCTGAATTTAAATTAAAAAGATCTCTTGTCGTTAATTAAATATATTGCACAACCTCTGCAAATTTCTGATTTCTCCCCATTTAAATTAATATAAAACGCAAAAAATATTTGTAAATCTCCATACTTGCGTATACATACATACGGATATACAAAAGAAAGAAAACGACATAAGCGGTGAAATAAAATCTCGTGCACAGTGGTACAAGAGTGGTGCAGTGTGTGTAATAGCACTTTTCTCGCATTAAATTTGCACGCTATAAATTCGCAATGTCCAATAAGAATTTTGATAAGCTCAGCTCTCTCTCAGCAAAAATCCGTTACACTCCAACAAATCGAAGTGCAAATAACACTCCTCTAAGTCACACCAAAAACAAACAAAAAACACACACATTTTTAAGATATTCTCATACGAATTAATTTCCCGTATCAAAAGTTATAATAATTTTCCCCCGAAATTCTTTTTAATACGCATATATATATATCTCACATAATTTTTCCCACGTATATTTAAACCACCCTCATATACATATTAAATATAGTGCAAATGCAGCACAGTGGTCAAATTTGCTCAGTCTCACCCTCAAATAAATTTAACTTAAACACTTTTTTTTGGTTTTGAAAATTATTCTCTCCTGCTATTTAACGTGAATATTTAAACGTAACTCCCTCACATAGTTAAAAGCAAATACTCTACTCTAATACTCTAGAGTTTTACCCCGGCTAACAAAAATGCTCCCCTCGCTTAAGCTCACTAGCGAGCTTCAAGCAAAATGGGCACACCCCAACCTCGCAGACTCGAACTGTCACTCCCCCTCGCAAATAGATCTCGTCCTAGGCAGTGATATAATACCGCAAATCATCCAAAATGGCGTTGAAAAACTTTCCCCCCATCTCCTAGCGCAGAAAACCATTTTTGGATGGATTCTGAGCGGTAGAACCCCTGTGATGGTCAACCCTTTCTGCAAGTGTCAGGAGTGACGAACGCAGATCTTAACTCTCTATTGCGAAAATTCTGGGAATTGGAGGAAGTTCCCACCAAACCCCAAATAACCCCAGAAGACGAGATTTGTGAAAATTCCTACGCAGTCGCAACCTCACGCGATGATAAAGGTCGTTACATCGTAAGGCTGCCGTTTAAACCCAGCTTCCCAGAGTCAATCTCATTATCCCACTCTCGGTCTTCAGCTCTAAGCCAGTTTCTCGGAATGGAGAGAAGCCTGCAGAAGAAAGGGGATCTAAAGACTCAATATGATAGTGTCCTAGAAGAATACCTCACCCTCGATCATATGGAGGAAACCGGCTCCTAGGAAAAATTTGACGGAGGAAAATACCTCTCATTTTATCTTCCCCATCACGCAGTTATTAAGCCCGAGAAAAAGACATCAAAGGTGCGGGTCGTGTTTAACGCCTTAAAGGAGTCGGCATCTGGGCATGACCTTAACGGCTTTCTTTATACCGGCCCTACCCTCCAACCGGATCTGATGCTCCTTATTCTCAAATGGAGGACATAACAGTTTGTTTTCAACGGAGACGTAGAAAAAATGTATCGTCAAATTATAATGCACGAAGACGACAGAGACTATCAGAGGATCGTCTTTCGCTCGGCCCCGAGCGACCCCATAAAAGACTATCGTCTGAAAGCAGTCACATTTGGTGTGAACAGTGCCCCCTACCTCGCCATACGTACTCTTCACCAACTGACCAAAGATGTAGAAGAAACTTTCCCCAAAGGCGTCCCTGTTTTGACCAAAGAAACATATGTAGATGACATTCTCTCTGGCAGCCAGGAAATTCTCTTTGCTGAAACATCTCTCTCCCAAGTCATCCAAGAGCTAGCGTCAGCAGGATTTCCATTATGGAAAATAACGGCCAATCACCCCAGTATTATAAAAAACATTAAAGAAGAAGACTTGCAAGAAACCAATCTTTTGGAATTCGAGAAAGCAAGCAACACCAAAACTCTCGGCATACAGTGGAACGCCCTGACCGACACGTTTTCGTATACAGTGGACTCAATACCCTTCTCGTCCGCTAGTACAAAACGACAAATTCTCTCCTCGGTCGCAAAACTTTTTGACCCAGCAGGGTGGCTTACGCCGATTATGATTCAGGCCAAGATTTTACTGCAAGAGTTATGGATAGACGGAACTGGCTGGGACGAACCAGTGAAGGCCCTCCGCTTCATTAAATGGACGCAGTTTGCAAAAAATTTACCCAAAATCTCAAACATAAAGATACCTCGATGGGTTGACTACATCCCGAACCAGCAGGTTGATCTGCATGGCTTCTGCGATGCGTCAGAAAAGGCATATTGCGCCACTATATATCTGCGAACAACCCACGGTGCCACCACGTCGTCCCACCTTCTGATCGCTAAAGGCAAGGTTGCCCCTCTTCGCACTACCAGTCTTCCAAGACTAGAACTATGTGCAGCTCTACTCCTTGCCCGACTAGTCGCCATCGTACAATCCCATCTCGACTACTACTCTACTTTTTAGCGCTTCTCAGATGTACATATGTGAGTTTGTAGTTTACAGTCTCCCGCACACACATAATCGTATAAGTAAATTCATCTGTGTGTGACATCTCATCTCTCGCTGCCTTGTATGTAAATGTTGCTCGTCGGAATGTGTACATATGTGTAGACGCAATTATTGATTCGTTTATGTAGATACATAATGATTGAATTATTGATGTGAATTCACGTCACTGCTTAGCATCGCCTGGAAATGGCAGCACTCCTTAGTTTTGCTAATATTCGTAACACTGCCCTCCACCTAAGTCTGATCGTCCCGATCAGACAAATCTCCCAATCTAAACGCCGCTAGCATCTCCAAATGTACCACCCTTCTAATCCGTGGTTTCCCAGTGGTTTGTATGCGGTAGATGGTATCACTGATCTTCTTCACAACTTTGTACGGGCCTTCCCAACTGCACCGAAATTGGGCTGGAACACCTTTCCGCCGGTGAGGGTTGTTTATCAGTACCAAATCTCCATTCCGGAAACCTTCCGAATTATTTTCCCTGTCGTACCTGTGTTCCATCTTACTACTCATTATTCTGGATCGTTCTCTCGCACTCTGTTGCTTGGCCAATGAAGAACTACTTTGTAGAGCTTGTTCTTGACGGATTGGCTTCACATACTCAGTATCGTTCCGACGTTTCCCAACAAAAGTGCGCGCTGGCTTGAAACCATCCTTGCATTCTTTCTGAAAAATTCTTTCAGTCATTTTAGTGCATCCATTAGGGTTTGTTGATGCCGGTCTTTTCCTCGCAGGTACTTTTAATTTCGCTTTACTTGGCACATTCGATCCATCAACTTTTGCTCGATCTACTTTCCTTGACTTTCGTGGTCTCTGTCGAATCTCCTCCACCAGCACTAGCTTACTGCTGAACCCTTTTTCCAAACTGAAGTTAAGTGGCACATCTTGGTTCTCATAATGCATCACCCTTCTCTGCATATCGATCTTGATGTCATGGTCAACCAAGAAATCCACTCCCAATATAACTTCCTCAACGATCTCCGCCACAACGAATTTGTGTAGAACCATGACCTTCCCAATTAGGACTTCACATATTACTTCTCCCTGGACTTGGTTATATTCGCCTGTGACCGTACGCAACCTCGCTCCAGGTAATGACTTTACTCTCTTGTAGACCAAATCAGATCGAATCAAGGAATGAGATGCGCCCGTATCTACAGTCAGTACACGCTCCTTGCAATCCACATTCCCTCTGACGGTAAGACTGCTTGATTTCCTTCCAATTTGCGACACAGATATCACAGGACATTCAATAGCCGGGGCAAATTTTCGTTCTTTATCTCTTACTCGCTCTTGCTCATCTCCTCCAGCGTTGCGTTTACGGCCACCCACATTGTTGGAACTATTAGGACCAAGATCGCAATGACGTGCAATGTGACCGGACTTCCCGCATTTGAAGCATTTGATAACTTTTTCATTCCGCTTTTGCGATCCTTTCAGCACCTCCAATATTGCGTCTACCCACTCTGGCCTTTCTACTTCCACACGATGAGCTTTGTATGCTGGTTTACTCAATAGTGAGGCAGTTTCCTGAGTCAATGCATGTGATACCGTTTCTGCAAATGTTGGCTTTGGGTTTGCGTATGTGGCTCGCTTCGTTTCGACGTCCCGTATGCCATTTATAAAGCTCTGAATTTTTACCCTTTCGGTGTATTCCACGGGTGCGTCGGCATTCGCCAAATGTGCAAGCCTTTCGACATCTGACGCAAACTCCTGCAAAGTCTCATTAGGTTTTTGGTAGCGGTTTTGCAACTCTATTTGGTGTATCTGCTTCCTGTGTTCGCTTCCGTATCGCCTCTCTAGAGCGCTCATCAATGTTTCGTAGTTGTTCCGCTGTCCCTCGGGAATAGTCTGTAGGATTTCAGCAGCAGATCCTTTCAATGCCACGAATAGTGCAGCAACTTTATCCTCAGAACTCCATTTGTTCACTGCTGCGGTCTTCTCAAACTGAATCTTAAACACCTGGAAAGGAACAGAACCGTCAAAGGATGGTGTTTTTACCTTTGAATTACTAGTTGAAACTGCTGGGCGATTCAGTTGCAACTGCTCGATACGTCCTCTCAAAGCATCTACCTCGGCCTCGATTTTTCTTCAAACTGTAAAATTTTTGTATCTTGCGCCTCCAAATTCGAGGAAATACGTCCTTCTTGCTTTTCCAGTTGAGCAGAGATCTGCGATGATATCTGTGCTGAAATTTGAGCCGACATTTCGGATATCCGTGCCTCTTGTGCTTCAATCTTCGCTGTTATACGGTTCTCCTGCGATTCCAGCTGAGATGACATTTGCGACGACATTTCGGATATACGCGTTTCTTGTGCTTCCATCTTTGATGTAATCTGTGTCGACATTTCTGACATACGCGTTTCTTGTGATTCCATCTGGGATACCATATACGTCTTCTGTTCTTCTAGTTGAGATGACATATACGTTTTCTGTTCTTCTAGTTGAGATGACATATACGTTTTCTGTTCTTCTAGTTGAGATGCCAGTTGAGATGTTATATCTGTCCTTTGCGATTCCAGTTGAGAAGCCACTGTCGATGTTTGAGCAGATATTGCAGCCAAAATCATGTTCAAGTCTGTGTTCGCCATCGTCTGCGGTGTTTCTTCGATTTTTGTTATTTCCTCGTCATCAAGATGAAAGTCATACTCTTCCACATCAATTCCTTCTCCTTCCATTGCCTCTCGTAGCCGTGCCTGAAGTTCAAGTTTAACGCCGCTTGTATTCAATCCACGGCTCTCCAACTCCTTTAGTTGCTGGATCTTCAATTCACTGAACTTTGCCATGTCCTTGTTGTCCTCTGGAATTTATTCAACAATTCCTCTTCTGACACCAATTGTAACGAATTTGCTTGCAAATCCTCTTATTTGCAATCCTCTGCTAAGTTCGTATCGCTAAACTGTTGAATAAATAACTCCAATATTGAATAATGGAAAAATGGCCTTTATTAAAGTACTTCACAATAACACTTATACTTTGCTACTCGCTGGCTTAATAACCAAACTGATTGATAACTCAAATTAAACTCTACTATTGGCCGCCAGATCGCGTGCTTAATCAATAACTGATTGATTGCTCAACTCAAACTGAATTACTTCTTACTCGCCTGCCCCGCTTTTATAGTTTACGCTGCATACTTCTAGGCTTTTCCATTTCCAGAACTTACTAACTATATTCGTGTGTGTATAGTTCTCATATAGTTTCTACTTGTTTACAATTGTCTACTTTTTAGCGCTTCTCAGATGTACATATGTGAGTTTGTAGTTTACAGTCCCCGCACACACATAATCGTATAAGTAAATTCATCTGTGTGTGACATCTCATCTCTCGCTGCCTTGTATGTAAATGTTGCTCGTCGGAATGTGTACATATGTGTAGACGCAATTATTGATTCGTTTATGTAGATACATAATGATTGAATTATTGATGTGAATTCACTCACTGCTTAGCATCGCCTGGAAATGGCAGCACTCCTTAGTTTTGCTAATATTCGTAACAATATGTACGTATGAGAAGGGTTTGAAAAATGACTTGGGCTTACATTCAAACATGTGTTGTTTATTTGCAAAACTATACAATAGCATCTGAAATGTAAATTTTGATTGTTGAAGTTGGCGGCCCTATCCAAAACTAGTCCCTTGGAGTGAATCACATTGATTATAGCCTACCAACCAAGGGTAAATATCACTTACACGTTTCGGCTCCTTTTACAAATGTGAATACGTATGCACATATATTTACCAGGTGAGGCTTTGTCCTTCGCAAGAACACCCAAATTGGTGAAGCAAAAACTTTCCCAAGACAGTCGAACTAATGACCGTGTATGCTACTACCCTAACGTAGTGGACAGTGGAACTGGTCTGAAAACTGAAGCTACGCGGTCATCCATAATGAGCTCTTATATCACAAGGCCGGAAAACAACAGTTAACATCTTTCAACTTAAAATCGGTCGACTTTCATTCTAAAATATCGTTATGATTTAACGAAGACTATTTAAATCAATATTGTGAACACAAACGTCTGCAAACTTTGGTCTACATTTTAAAAATTTTATCCAGGCCCCTTGTAAAATTTTAATTAGGTAGATGCGCCGAGGATTATACAATTTTCACCCATGAGTTACGCAATGACATCCACTTAGACTGCTAATGATTTCGAGGATGGCATCCTTGGCCGAATAGTCACTCCCTAACGTTTCAAGATGTTTCTCTGGTGTAGCTCGGCAGAATAGCGCGACAAAAACATCCGTTAGAAAGTATTTGGAGCTACACCTAGAGCTTCTGGGAAAGTGACGTCGACATGGTCGGGATTGCTACTGTTCGCACATCGGGAATTGTAGCTCTTAAAAACAGCCGAAAAAACTGGAGGCGCCCTGTGCCACGACATTCATGAGTATTAATAGACCATTAATAGCAACCGTAAGTCGCCTTTGTGTCCGCGACGATTATTAGGAGTTAACCCCAGGAGAAACTACGCATTGCACGAAATATACAGACAAAGGTGTGACCATTTTATGTATCTCTATTTCTTTTCAGCAGATGCAGCAGTACCAATTCCAAAGACCGGGGTTAGGTTCGAAGCCTCTCTGGAGTAACTGAACGAGGGATAATTCCTCCGCAAGCAGCTACTCATGAAAATTTTTTAACGATCTGCGAGATTTTGGGGCAAAAAACCCGGATCTTTCCGAAATAGCCAAACGTTGATTTCCTTAAATACATACAAAAAAACCTTTCCTAAATATTATTTTTTTGAATAGAAAAATCAAGATTTTTAAAGTAAGAACATCGGCGTACGCCGGCGCGCCGCCCACGCCGCCGCCCCGACAAAGTGATCGGCGTAAACCTCTAGACTGCTCCCTGGTTAATAATGACATACTTAAACGCATACCTGGTTCATTAAAAACATATAATAGTTTTGATAAAATTATTTGCGACGATGAAAGGGAAGTCAATAATTATCCCACTGAGTTTCTGAATTCCCTCAATGTGAGCGGACTTCCACCGCATAAGCTTTCACTGAAGCTTAATTGCATCCTGCTGCTCATTCGAAACTTTAATACAAAGAATGCCTTAGTGAACGGGACACGAATGAGGGTTAAGTGCCTTCACATCAACGCCATTGATTGTGAAGTTTTAACCGGGTATTCAAAAGGCAAACGAATTCTTATTCCGCCCATCAAATTAACTTATTCAGGAACCATATTACCCTTTAATTTTCAACGGACCCAGTTTCCAGTAATACCATCTTTCGCAATGACCCTAAATAAGTCGCAAGGTCAAACGTTTGAAAAAGTTGGAATTTTGTTGAGGCGGCAAGTAGAGTCAGGTCCTTTGACAGTCTAAAGTTGTATGTAAGCGAACGTAATAATCAAGGTCACTTAGCTGGCGATGAAAGGGTATTCACGAAAAATATTGTTTTCCCCGAAGTTAAAAATCCAAACTGCTAAATGTAAGCAATGCAAATCCATGAATTTATATTCGCGTTAACTGAGAAAAGTTTTCAAAACATTTGCATGTAGACGAAGTAATGTATCTAAGTATAGATTTTTTGGCGTTTCTCCTTTACTCTTTTTCCCTTTTATTCTTGCGAAATGGGCAGTACTCGAGGTAAGTTAAAATCAAGATATTCTTCAATACTGTGTGAAATTATGTTTTAAATTTTTATACTCAGTTGAGCAGAGCTCACAGAGTATATTAACTTTGATTGGATAACGGTTGGTTGTACAGGTATAAAGGAATCGAGATAGATATAGACTTCCATATATCAAAATCATCAGTATCGAAAAAAAATTCGATTGATCCATGTCCGTCCGTCCGTCCGTCTGCCCGTTAACACGATAACTTGAGTAAATTTTGAGATATCTTGATGAAATTTTGTATGTAGGTTCCTGGGCACTCATCTCAGATCGCTATTTAAAATGAACGATATCGGACAATAACCACGCCCACTTTTTCGATATCGAAAATTTCGAAAAATCGAAAAAGTGCGATAATTCATTACCAAATACGGATTGAGCGATAACTTGGTAGGTGAGTTGTATTTATGACGCAGAATAGAAAACTAGTAAAATTTTGGACAATGGGCGTGGCACCGCCCACTTTTAAAAGAAGGTAATTTGAAAGTTTTGCAAGCTGTAATTTGGCAGGAACGTTACTCTTATTACTATATGTCTGCTCAATAAAAATTAGCAAAATCGGAGAACGACCACGCCCACTTTTAAAAAAGTTTTTTTTTTAAATTCAAATTTTAAAAGAAAAGTTAATATCTTTACAGTATATAAGTAAATTATATCAACATTCAACTCCAGTAATGATATGGTGCAATAAAATACAAAAATAAAAGAAAATTTCAAAATGGGCGTGGCTCCGCCCTTTTTCATTTAATTTGTCTAGGATGCTTTTAATGCCATAAGTCGAACAAAAATTTACCAATCCTTGTGAAATCTGGTAGAGGCTTAGATTCTAGGACAATAACTGTTTTCTATGAAAAAGGGCGAAATCGGTTGAAGCCACGCCCAGTTTTTATACACAGTCGACCGTCTGTCCTTCCGCTCGGCCGTTAACACGATAACTTGAGCAAAAATCGATATATCTTTACTAAACTCAGTTCACGTACTTATCTGAACTCACTTTATATTGGTGTAAAAAATGGCCGAAATCTGACTATGACCACGCCCACTTTTTCGATATCGAATATTACGAAAAAAGAAAAAAATGCCATAATTATATACCAAATACGAAAAAAGGGATGAAACATGGTAATTGTATTGTTTTATTGACGCAAAATATAACTTTAGAAAAAAACTTGTTAAAATGGGTGTGACACCTACCATATTAAGTAGAAAAAAATGAAAAAGTTTTGCAGGGCGAAACCAAAAGCCCTTGGAATCTTGGAAGGAACACTCTTCGTGGTATTACATATATAAATAAATTAGCGGTACCCGACAGATGATGTTCTGGATCACCCTGGTCCACATTTTGTTCGATATTTCGAAAACGCCTTCACATATACAACTAAGGGCCACTCCCTTTTAAAACCCTCATTAATACCTTTAATTTGATACCCATATCGTACAAACACATTCTAGAGTCACCCCTGGTCCACCTTTATGGCGATATCTCGAAAAGGCGTCCACCTATAGAACTAATGCCCACGCCCTTTTAAAATACTCATTAACACCGTTCATTTGATACCCATATCGTACAAACAAATTCTAGAGTCACCCCTGGTCCACCTTTATGGCAATATCTGGAAAAGGCGTCCACCTATATAACTAAGGCCCACACCCTTATAAAATACTCATTAACACCTTTCATTTGATACCCATATCGTACAAACAAATTCTAGGGTCACCCCTGGTCCACCTTTGGCATTAACCCGAAAAGACGTCCACCTTTTAGAACCGAGGCCACACCCTTTTAAAATACTCATTAACACCTTTCATTTGATACCCATATCGTACAAACAAATTCTAGAGTCACCCCTGGTCCACCTTTATGGCGATATCTCGAAAAGGCGTCCACCTATAGAACTAAGGCCCACGCCCTTTAAAAATACTCATTAACACCTTTCATTTGATACCCATATCGTACAAAAAAATTCTAGAGTCACCCCTGGCCCACCTTTATGGCGATATCTCAAAAAGGCATCCACCTATAGAACTAAGGCCCACTCCCTTTTAAAATACTCTTTAACACCTTTCATTTGATACCCATATCGTACAAACAAATTCTAGAGTCACCCCTGGTCCACCTTTATGGCGATATCTCGAAAAGGCGTCCACCTATAGAACTAAGGCCCACGCCCTTTTAAAATACTCATTAACACCTTTCATTTGATACTCATATCGTACAAACAAATTCTAGAGTCACCCCTGGTCCACCTTTATGGCGATATCTCGAAAAGGCGTCCACATATAAAACTAAGGCCCACACCCTCTTAAAATACTCATTAACACCTTTCATTTGATACTCATATCGTACAAACAAATTCTAGAGTCACCCCTGGTCCATCTTTTTGGCGATATCTCGAAAAGGCGTCCATCTATAGAACTTAGGCCCACGCCCTTTTAAAATACTCATTAATACCCATATCATACAAAATAAATTCTAGAGTCACCCCTTGTCCACCTTTATGGCGATATCTCGAAAAGGCGTCCACCTATAGAACTTAGGCCCACTCCCTTTTAAAATTATCATTAACACATTTAATTTGATACCCATATCATACAAACAAATTCTAGAATCAAGCCTGGTCCACCTTTATGGCGATATCCCTAAATGGTGTCCATCTATAGAACTATGGCCCACTTCGTCTTAAACTACTCTTTAATACCTGCCATTTGATACGCATGTCATACAATCACATTCCAGGGTTACCCTAGGTTCTTTTTACAACATGGTGATTTTCCCTTACTTTGTCTCCACAGCTCTCCACTGAGTATGTAATGTTCGGTTACACCCGAACTTAGCCTTCCTTACTTGTTCATATTGCAGTTATATATGGCATGACGTATGGTGATAAGTGTATATATGTACTTAAAAATTTTATTTAATTACATTTGGTCTATTCACGAAAGCGTGCTTATCAGGTTATTTGCTTATGTGGTTATATTTTTCGCAAATAATTTTTAAACAAATAAATTGATAATCATGCTGACGAAAAGAGACCAGTAATGTTAAATATGTATATATTTGTTGTTGTGTTAAGCTTTTAATTTATTTATATTTACTTAGTTTATAATTTGTGAGTTACCTGTTACACTTTATTTCCAGATAAAATAATTTAAAATTTAAAATTTTTGTCATATATATAAAAAATAAATTTTAATTTATTTTATTTATATTTAATTGTAGTTTATATGGGTGATATAGGCCTACTGGGGAACCGAGCACCCAAAACTAACTTCGGTAACGCGCCAACTGCGTACCTCCCGGGTGGTGTGGAAAAAGCAAATTTTTAATTCAATTTCAAGGCATTTCACCATAATTCAATGTCAATTTCATTTGATTTTACATATTTTTTATATTTTGTTTAGGGATTTCCATACCAAAATGTAATTATTATATTAGAAATGTAATTTAAAGAAATACAATCAAAAAGTATAACGTCTTAGATCAAAACGAAATATTTAATGGAAACTTTAAGTAGGTTAGACCAGTTGGTTTTAAAAATAAAATAAATTAAAATATCAGAAAACATCTCAATATTACTATCTGCAAATTAGACATCCCAACATTGGAATTCTCACATTAAATATCCGAGCATTACAATCTTCATATTCCCACAATGATAACATTAAATGGCGGAAAAAATTTAAACGCATTTATTGCGTTTTGATATAGAACTGCTTATTCCCTTCATTTTTTTGCATTTTAAGTACTTTATTTTTTTTCTTTTATTTTAAATTTGTTTAGAAACCTCTGCTTTCTTTTCCATTACATATTTTTTTATATATTTATTTTATTTTTTATGAAGGTATCCTCTATTCTATTCGAAATTTTCGTTTTCATTTACATATTACATATGTATTTATAATTAATTTAATTAACTATAATTTAATTTAATTAATTATAAATACATATGTAATAGTAAAGCTACAATTGCATACCTAATCGGTGCTGTGAAATAGGTTAAATTCCTTTAGCATATTTCTTCGTTCTTAACTAAAAATTCGTGTTTTTTGAATTATGACGCTATTGAAGTAAATGGGCGATATATGTGTATGTAGTTTATATTGGTGATATAGGCCTACTGGGGAACCGAGTACCCAAAACTAACTTGGTAGCGCGCCAACGGCGTATCTCCCGGGTGGTATGGAAAAAGCAAATTTTTAATTCAATTTCAAGTAATTTCACCACAATTCTACGCAAATTTCATTTGATTTTACATATTTGTTATATTTTTTTTTAAGGAGCTCCATACCAAAAAAAGTTTGTAGAAAATTTAAGAAAATGCAATCAAAGATTATAACGTCTTAGGCCAAATTCAAAATTTTAATGAGAACTTTAAGTAAGATAGATCAGTTTGCTATATTTCCACTCACTGCTCAACTATTAACGCATTATTGCACTACCCCAATACTGGATGCATAGAGTGAGTTTAAAAAGTAAAAGTTGGTCGAATTTCGACCATAGGCGATACTAGTTTATATCTATTATAGTATAACAGTTCACACTTAGCCGCTCTGGCAACCCCATCCGTGAGTTGACAGATCGGGTTGGTGTGTACATATGTATATACATATGTTTTTGTTTGGACATTTCTTTTTATTATTACTTATTCGAATATTTTTATCATCCCGGTTGTGACTGCTTTTTGGTTTGTTAAATTGTAATATATAAATTGTGAATTTGAAAACAAACAATACAACGTTTCTTATATATTGCCCAAACGTGAAAACGTGCTCTTTAATTCGTTGGTATCAATAACCATCCAACTGTGTCGTTCTCAGTGTAATCGTGTAGAAACGCGATTTCACATATAGCAGTCAGGATTAGAAAATCCGTGATTTTGAGCTATTATATGAACCACCACTATCGCATTCAGCCACCATCCATTCGCCACCACCCCATTGTCATCATCGCCATCACCGCAACAGCCGCAGCCACAACAGCTCCATCCCACAGTGAAAAGGAAGGTAAATTTTGTATTGCCAGCCCCTAAACAGTGTTCCTTCGTCGCCACTAGGGAAACCAGCGCAGGAAAAACATAAGTACCCATTTGGTAAATCGTGGGTATTAAATGAGATTTTAATACACCCCTAAACACGAAGAAATATACTTAAGAAGCGAAAATTTAAGGCAATTTTCATTCTCGAGGATTATTATTTCCCGCAAATAATCCTCATTTCCCGCCAAATTTTCTCAATTTCGCGCCAAAACTTGCAAATACCATTTCGTACAAATACATATACATATATATATATATACATCAATCACCATATATTGCAAAACTCAGTACGGTATATGTGCAAAGCAAAATACGAAAAACTCGAATATTCAGCTACAGTGGGTACACTTGCAAAAATAATCCCTCAAATTTTATTACGATACATCTTAAAATATTAATACTTTCTGAATTTAAATTAAAAAGATCTCTTGTCGTTAATTAAATATATTGCACAACCTCTGCAAATTTCTGATTTCTCCCCATTTAAATTAATATAAAACGCAAAAAATATTTGTAAATCTCCATAATTGCGTATACATACATACGGATATACAAAAGAAAGAAAACGACATAAGCGGTGAAATAAAATCTCGTGCACAGTGGTACAAGAGTGGTGCAGTGTGTGTAATAGCACTTTTCTCGCATTAAATTTGCACGCTATAAATTCGCAATGTCCAATAAGAATTTTGATAAGCTCAGCTCTCTCTCAGCAAAAATCCGTTACACTCCAACAAATCGAAGTGCAAATAACACTCCTCTAAGTCACACCAAAAACAAAAAAAAAAACACACACATTTTTAAGATAATCTCATACGAATTAATTTCCCGTATCAAAAGTTATAATAATTTTCCCCCGAGATTCTTTTTAATACGCATATATATATATCTCACATAATTTTTCCCACGTATATTTAAACCACCCTCATATACATATTAAATATAGTGCAAACGCAGCACAGTGGTCAAATTTGCTCAGTCTCACCCTCAAATAAATTTAACTTAAACACTTTTTTTTGGTTTTGAAAATTATTCTCTCCTGCTATTTAACGTGAATATTTAAACGTAACTCCCTCACATAGTTAAAAGCAAATACTCTACTCTAATACTCTAGAGTTTTACCCCGGCTAACAAAAATGCTCCCCTCGCTTAAGCTCACTAGCGAGCTTCAAGCAAAATGGGCACACCCCAACCTCGCAGACTCGAACTGTCACTCCCCCTCGCAAATAGATCTCGTCCTAGGCAGTGATATAATACCGCAAATCATCCAAAATGGCGTTGAGAAACTTTCCCCCCATCTTCTAGCGCAGAAAACCATTTTTGGATGGATTCTTAGCGATAGAACCCCTGTGATGGTCAACTCTTTCTGCATGCAAGTGTCAGGGGTGACGAACGCAGATCTTAACTCTCTATTGCGAAAATTCTGGGAATTGGAGGAAGTTCCCACCAAACCCCAAATAACCCAAGAAGACGAGATTTGTGAAAATTCCTAAGCAGTCACAACCTCACGCGATGATAACGGTCGTTACATCGTAAGGCTGCCGTTTAAACCCAGCTTCCCAGAGTCAATCTCATTATCCCACTCTCGGTCTTCAGCTCTAAGCCAGTTTCTCGGAATGGAGAGAAGCCTGCAGAAGAAAGGGGATCTAAAGACTCAATATGATAGTGTCCTAGAAGAATACCTCACCCTCGATCATATGGAGGAAACCGGCTCCTAGGAAAAATTTGACGGAGGAAAATGCCTCTCATTTTATCTTCCCCATCACGCAGTTATTAAGCCCGAGAAAAAGACATCAAAGGTGCGGGTCGTGTTTAACGCCTTAAAGGAGTCGGCATCTGGGCATGACCTTAACGGCTTTCTTTATACCGGCCCTAGCCTCCAACCGGATCTGATGCTCCTTATTCTCAAATGGAGGACATAACAGTTTGTTTTCAACGGAGACGTAGAAAAAATGTATCGTCAAATTATAATGCACGAAGACGACAGAGACTATCAGAGGATCGTCTTTCGCTCGGCCCCGAGCGACCCCATAAAAGACTATCGTCTGAAAGCAGTCACATTTGGTGTGAACTGTGCCCCCTACCTCGCCATACGTACTCTTCACCAACTGACCAAAGATGTAGAAGAAACTTTCCCCAAAGCCGTCCCTGTCTTGACCAAAGAAACATATGTAGATGACATTCTCTCTGGCAGCCAGGAAATTCTCTTTGCTGAAACATCTCTCTCCCAAGTCATCCAAGTGCTACCGTCAGCAGGATTTCCATTATGGAAAATAACGGCCAATCACCCCAGTATTATAAAAAATATTAAAGAAGAAGACTTGCAAGAAACCAATCTTTTGGAATTCGAGAAAGCAAGCAACACCAAAACTCTCGGCATACAGTGGAACGCCCTGACCGACACGTTTTCGTATACAGTGGACTCAATACGCCTCTCGTCCGCTAGTACAAAACGACAAATTCTCTCCTCGGTCGCAAAACTTTTTGACCCAGCAGGGTGGCTTACGCCGATTATGATTCAGGCCAAGATTTTACTGCAAGAGTTATGGATAGACGGAACTGGCTGGGTCGAACAAGTGAAGGCCCTCCGCTTCATTAAATGGACGCAGTTTGCAAAAAATTTACCCAACATCTCAAACATAAAGATACCTCGATGGGTTGACTACATCCCGAACCAGCAGGTTGAACTGCATGGCTTCTGCGATGCGTCAGAAAAGGCATATTGCGCCACTATATATCTGCGAACAACCCACGGTGCCACCACGTCGTCCCACCTTCTGATCGCTAAAGGCAAGGTTGCCCCTCTTCGCACTACCAGTCTTCCAAGACTAGAACTATGTGCAGCTCTACTCCTTGCGCGACTAGTCGCCGTCGTACAATCCCATCTCGAGTTCTCTCTTAAAAATCTTTACATGTGGTCTGAATCGGAAATTGTGTTAGCATGGGTCGAAAACCCTCCCCACGCTTGGAAAACTTTCGTATCCAATCGAACACTGAAATTCTGGATCTCGTCGGAAGCGCCTCCTGGAAGCATGTAGGCAGTCGCGACAATCTAGCCGATATGGGCACAAGAGGATGCAAACCCATGGACTTGGCAAATTCTTCGCTGTGGTGGAATGGCCCTGCTTGGCTGACCCAGCCCCCCCCCGCCGAAGCCTGGCAAAAACCATCTACCCGCAGCATCAACCCGCCTGTAATACGCCAAGTCGAAGCACTACACTCAGCTGAAGATGACCCCGATGTATTGGATCGATTTTCCTCTTTTCCTCGCGACCTCAGGGTCATGGCGTATGCCTTCAGGTTTATTAATAATCTCAAGGACCGAATTCGAAGCATTAAACCCGCTTACTCTCCCTCTCTGTCTCATGAAGATCTCCGCAAAACGAAAAATAAATTTGTGACGTTAACGCAAACCCGATATTTTCCTCGCGAACAAGCATGCTTGGAAAATGCAAAACCATTGTTAAAATAAGCTCTCTACTAACCCTCAACCCACACCTCGATGAAAACGGGCTCCTCAGGGTTCATGGTAGATTAGTTCATTCAACGTTCACTTACAATGAAAAACATCCCGTTATTATCCCTGAAAAATCTAGATTCGCTGTCCTCTATATACATTACCTCCATGAACTTCTTCTTCATGCCGAAATAGGTCTCATGCAGCAATGCCTTAGACAAGATCTGTATATCCCACGACTCAAATCCCTCATAAAGAGATGCATACATCAGTGCAAAACTTGTACCCTCCACAAGCAGCAAATGCGATCGCAAATCATGGCGGCTTTGCTCCCAGAACGATGCACATACGCTCCGCCTTTTACCACTACCGGTGTCGACTTTGCGGGGCCTTTTCAAATAAAAGCCTCCTTGCTAAGGTCTTACACCTTACTGAAAGGCTACGTGGCCGTTTTTGTCTGTTTCGTGACAAATTTGCTCGCTTCTTCGGACCTCGTGGATATCCTGCCACAATGATGAGTGTCAACTGCACCACGTTTATTGGAGCTAAACGAGCGACCGAAAAGGAGTTCGTTGACTTGATGAAAACTGTCTCTCACGAAGTAATCGCGAAATACTCTCCCCAGGGCATCAATTGGAAATTCATTCCGCCCGGAGCTCCCCACATGGGCGGCTTGTGGGAGTCTGCAGTAAAGAGTTTCAAACTGCACTTCAAGAGGACTGCATGAGCCCACAAGTTCACCTTTGAAGAATTTACCACCCTCTTGGTAAGAATAGAAGCCGTATTGAACTCTCGTCCTATCTCACCTTTATCCCAAGATCCCACCGAGTTTACCGCGCTGATCCCCGGCCACTTTCTCACCCCTCCTCGCTATTCCTGAAGTGGATCACGCAGAGTTATCTCTTATAAACCGATGGGACAGGGTAGAAAGCTTACATCATCAATTCAGCAAAAGGTGGAAGGAAGACTACCTAAAGGATCTCCAGAAAAGGCAGAAGTGGAAAAATCCACGACCCGAACCCAAGGTCGGTGAGTGTGTCTGCATTCACGATGACTCACTTCCCCCGACCAAATGGCGCCTTGGACACATTGTTGTTTTCGTTCGTACTCAAACCGGCACCCTCACACGACCACTTGTCAAGCTCTGTTTCCTCCCTCATACGGACAGCCCACTCTCTCGGGCAACCACGGAGAATCCGTAGCTACCCTCAAACCACCTCTGGCCACTCTTACCACATCACCGTCACTAATATGTCGCAATTCGCAACATAATCCCAGCTGAAACCCCTGCCGCTACCGGGCGACCCCGTTCTCGCCCGGGAAACAACATTCCCTCAGCAGCACATAGCATCACCCGACGCACCGTTCGATGCACCGCGCAAGGGCTGCATACCGCCAACGCTAGAGGAAAAGTGTCCGAAATTCTCGTGCGAGATGTGCTGCGAACCCTTAAGGAACTCCAGGAGGCTCTAGCCGCTGAACGCGCCTAGGGCGGGGACGATGGCTGAGCGACTATTACAGTCACCAACAGCCAGCTTCATCAACATATTCTAATCAAAAACGAAAACTTGAATTTTAACTGAATTTTTTATAGTGAATTTGAACATGTACCTTATTTATAATTACCGTAACTAAGTTATATATATATATATATAAATATGTACATTGAACCTTTTTATACATTACCATTTGAGGTATAGCTATTATATTAAAGACTCATGAATTACGTTAAATCCTTGAATTATATCTATATTTATAGATATAGTATAACAGTTCACACTTCGCCGCTCTGGCAACCCCATCCGTGAGTTGACAGATCGGGTTTGTATGTACATATGTATATACATATGTTTTTGTTTTGACATTTCTTTTTATTATTACTTATTCGAATATTTTTATCATCCCAGTTGTGACTGCTTTTTGGTTTGTTAAATTTTAATATATATATTGTGAATTTGAAAACAAACAATACAACGTTTCTTATATATTCCCCAAACGTGAAAACGTGCTTAATTCGTTGGTATCAATAACCATCCAACTGTGTCGTTCTCAGTGTAATCGTGTAGAAACGCCATTTCACATATAGCAGTCAGGATTAGAAAATCCGTGATTTTAAGCTATTATATGAAACACCGCTACCGTATTCAGCCACCATTCATTCGCCACCACCCCATTGTCATCATCGCCATAACCGCAGCAGCCGCAGCCACGACAGCTCCATCCCACAGTAAAAAGGAAGGTACATTTTGTATTGCCAGCCCCCTAAACACCGTACATTTGAAAACAGTCAGTGGACTAACAACAGCAGCCTTTTTGGCAACACTAAGAAGATTTTTTGGCAGACGAGGGAAATCTTGTTCACATTTACTCCAATAATGGAACTAATGTTGTGGGTGCAACATGATGGCTCGACAAGGATTTTAAAAATGTCACCAAACAAAATTCTGAAGTTGCACCATATTTAACCATTTAAAATTACTTGGCATTTGATCCCACCGGCAGGGCCATATTTTGGCGGAATGTGGCAGGCTGGTGTGAAGGGAATGACATTTCATTGAAACAGAGCAATTGGAGATACGAGACTAACGTTTGAGGAGATGCCAACTGTTCTATCACAAATTGAGGCATCATTAAATTCACGTCCATTATATGCTATAAACGATAACAACTAGTAGACGCTTTAACTCCAGGCTACTTCCTTATTGGAAGACCAATGATATCAATGCCATCTTTTGAAACTGATGTCAACATATCAACTTTAAATAAAAGGAAGCTGATATGAAAAGTTCAGCGAGATTTTTTTAAATGTTGTAAGGATGAATACCTACATACTCTTCAGCAGAGAAACAAGTACAGAGTACCGGAAAAAAAACTGAAGTAAGGAGATATTATAATATTGAAGGATAAAAATACTCAACCAGCTAAATGGCCGCTTGCTAAAGTAATGGAATGCTATCCGGCACTTTCGTGTTGTTACACTTAAGTTACAGAACAGTATGCTGAAACGGCCCATCCACAAATTATGCCCCTGGTTGTACTATAGTAGTGAGGAAAAGCAAGCAGATGAATCAGAGTCACGGGTGCTCACTACATTTAGGTCAACCAAACCGCCTAAATTCAGATCAGGTACAAACATGTTAGCAATTTTGTTAATGTTTTTGTTTTGCATTATATCAAGAAATATGGCCAAAGCAGTCAGTGGTACAATAGGAAACAATGGAGTATATTTAGATTCACGTGGAAAAATGGACGTCATAACTTCAAATTGGGATTTGGTGATATATTATGACCTCCACTCATATTTTGAGCAGATGAACATAATACCAAGCTGTCTACAGCGAATAAACCATCACTGCAACCTGTTATCGGAATTCGAAGAAGAATGCACAGTTATATCGCTATCACTAGGCAGGCGTTATGAAGGGATAAAACATAACCATGATTTGATTGGGTATAACAAAAGGCAGCGAATGACACCGTTACAACGGATTGAGTCTATTTGGGTTAATGAATTGAATCTAATGTAGAATACTGCAAAAAAATCAGGGCCCGTATTACGTGATACGATCTGTGATCGAAACTCATTTTTTAAATCGGAATAGCTCTGAAATGATGGGTCGGATTACATCAAAGAAAGATTAAAGGCCCAAACCACATTAATAAATTCTACTGCTAATATAATTAACAAAAATATTTACGAGGTGAATGCCCAGCTTATGAAAATAAACACTCAAATCAACAAATATCACTCGGAAATAATAAAAAATATCAACAGAGATTAAATTGCTACTCAGTTTCAAATGCTAGTAACACATGTCATCATTTTGTTGACCGAATGTGAGAATGTTCAAAAGTCCATAATTGAGTTGTTATAGACTTGAACCATGGAAGAATCAATCCAGCGCTCATAACTCTTACACAATTCAACAAGGAATTAATACTCATTAGAGAAAAGTTGCCATCCAAGCTATAAATACCTGGTCAGAAAGACAACAATAAACTACGTGGTGTGTACAATCTTCTGAGAGCACATGGGCTCATAATCGAAAAAAGTTAGTAATTAAGGCAGAAGTACCAATAATGCAAAACGAACCATCAAAATTATACAAATTGATACCGATTACATTCGAACATAAAGTAAGGGTCATAAGGATAAAACATAAAGCAAATTTTTTAGTCTACAATTTTGGGCTACACTTATATTTTTTTTTTTTTGATATCAGTATGAGGAAACAAAAAGGACTCCATTATGGATAGAACTATTCCATGATAGTAACTGGATTTATCAAATATTTCAAAATTCTACTTTGCAATTGGATTGCGGCAAAGGTAAAACAGAAATAATGCAAATTCATGCTCAACGCATTCTTTCTATCAAATCCGGTTACACTGCAAGGCATGAAGGTACCATGTTATCAGGGTTGCAAATATCCAAGATGCAGCATACAATCAACCTAGCACAAGATCCAATAGCCATATCCATACATGAAATTCCCCAGGACAACATATAAACAGCAACGAGGAGTTGAGAGACTTAAAGGGGATATTGAAGAATTAACAAACAACGAGTTAGAGATAAGTAAATTAAATTTAAAAAAGTAATGGGACTAAAGGAAAATCAACTTGATATCACTTTCGCTACGGGTGTATGCCGTTTGATTCGATTTGATGTTGAAATAGAATTTTTGATTTCAGAAACATTCAAATACAGATTCCACGGTTTAATTTTGGGGACAGGCATATAAGTATTTATATATCAGTTTCAACTAATTTTTGAATAATTGTGAAAGTGTGCAAAAGTTAGCGAAGCTTAGGGGAAATTTCCCATCCTTAAATGAGGGGCTGAAGGTGAAAGAATACCCCATGCTTGTTGATTTACGAAATCTGAAATATCGTTTTAAAACTCAGGCTATAAGCTAAGGTACGGTAACGGACGCTTTTTCCTCAATGAATAGCACTATATGACTTTGAACATATACTCTTTGCGAGATATGTATATATCAAGTTTTGGGTCTATTCGAGTATACAAAATCTGCATACTTGGAATACGCACCCAAAATCTGGAAAAAGGGGCCAAAAACCCACTTTCATAACCGGAGACATGCCTCCTGGCATATAACTTACCATCTTTATATTCTTCGAAGCATTTTTATGCCATTCAAATGAGTACATTTTTGTGCTTCTAACGATGTACAAACGTATGTTCTATTGACAGAAATATCTGAAAAAAGTATAAAATAAACCAAACTTCTGAATTTTTATATTTTGAGTAACCGTTTTCTTTACTAGTTTGCTTGTCACTGATAGACAAATGTTTGTTGCAACGAACGATTTCAAAAGCAGATAAAATTCGTTCTCTTATGTCTGCATATGAAATCGTTGAATGCACCAACCTCAATTAATACCTTTAGTAGTAGAAGAGTGGTCAATTTCTTGACTTTAAATAGCTTTTATCAAACATAGATTGCATCTGTAAATTTTGTCATTTACTTTTTATCAAATTGAAGTAAACATTACTTTTATTATTTTACTAGATGTAGGAAATGTATATCGTGTTAGGTTTTTTATGAAAAAAAGAATGAAACGTTTTAAAAGTTCCCTTAAACTTTTAGTTTTTTAACCTTAAATTATTTTTAAGTTTTTTTTAGCTTTTATTTTCTGTCTATCTAGCCTGATGGACAGAAAATAAAAAAGGTCTGGCAGCACTGTATATTTGTCCATTTTTTTGATATGACCTCTAGTGCTAACTGAATCGGTATACTTGGTAAAAAAGAAACAACGTCAAAAGATATAAGTTTCTCGTGATCACAAAGATAAGTATTGTAACGAATTTACTTGCAAATCCTCTTATTTGCAATCCTCTGTTAAGTTCGAATCACTAAACTGTTGAATAAATAACTCCAATATTGAATAATGGAAAAAATGGCCTTTATTAAAATACTTCACAATAACACTCAAACTGTGCAACGAATAGCTTAATAACCAAACTGATAGCTTAAATGAAACTGACTTTCAAAATAATACTGCTATTGCTCGCTAGATATCGTCTTAGTCGTAACTGCTTGACAACTCAAATCAAACTGAATTACTTTTTACTCGCTTGCGCCACTTTTATAGTTTACGCTGCATACATCTAGGTTCTTCTATTTCCAGAAGTTACTAGTTAGTTTCGCTACAAAATCGCCAGCCACAACTACGTGCACAAATTATTGCTCTCTCTTGTGACAACTCAGATAAGATATATGCATGTGTTTGTGCATTGCCGCTCCGATGCTCGTGTACGTACATATGTGTAGACGCAATTATTTATTCGTTTATGTAGATACATAATGATTGAATTATTGATGTGAATGTTTGTAGTTTACAGTCTCTCGCGCTCCCATAGGCGTATAAGTAAATGCATCTGTGTGTGACATTTCTCGGCTGCCTTATATATGTGTATACATGATTTGATTATTGACGTAAATACTGTTTAGCATGGCGTTGGCATCGCCTTAGTGATGGTAATATCCGTGACACTGCCCTCCACCTAAGTCTGATCGTCCCGATCAGACAAATCTCTCGATCTAAACGCTGCTAATCTCTCCAAATGAACCACTTTCATTTTGGTTCGTGGTTTGGTAGTGGTTTGTATGCGGTACACTACATCGTTGATCCGTTTTACAACTTTGTATGGGCCTTCCCAGTGACACTGCAATTTCGGAGACAAACCTTTTTTTCGTTGTGGGTTGTATAGCAGCACCAAATCTCCTTCCTGAAACCCTTCCGAATTAATTGCTTTATCGTACCTCGCTTTCATCCTGTCACTCATAATCTTTGCTCGTTGCCTTACCAGATCGTGTATCTCTCTCAGCTCTTCTTCCAAGACACCAGTGGATTTCTTGACATTCCTCTCCGCATCGGCATCTATCCCATACTTCAAATCAGCTGGCAGTCGAAGGTCATTGCCAAAAATTACTTTTGCGGGAGTTTGGCCCGTTGTGTCATGTACTGCCGATCTGTAGGCCATCAAGAATAATGATATGTGTGTATCCCAGTCCTTATGGTATTTGTCTACTACTTTCCTTAAATGCTCCTCCAATGTTCTATTGAAACGTTCCACCATACCATCGGACTGAGGATGCAATGCAGTTGTCCGTGTTTTTCGAATGCCCAACTTCTTGCACATTTCTTGGAACGCAGCTGATTCAAAATTCCTGCCTTGGTCAGAATGCAACTCTATTGGTACACCATACCTTGCAACCCATTCGTTTTTAACCACTTTTGCTACCCTTTCTGCTTCTTGGTTTGGGATTGGGTATACCTCTGGCCATTTACTGAAATAATCCATAACCACAAGTACGTATTTGTTTTCGCGGTTGCTAGTAGGAAATGGATCTGCGACATCCATGGCGATCCTTTCAAATGGTGCACCTCAAATATACTGCTTCATCTGGCCATGACTTCGGGTTTTGGGCCCTTTCGCTCTGTTGCATACCTCGCAATTGGCAATCCACTCGGTGACCGACTGACGGCAACCAACCCAATAGAATATCTGCTTAATCTTCTCGAGCGTCTTCGTGATTCCAAGATGACCTCCGCTTGGAGCATTATGTAGCTCGCTGAGCACGTCAGGAATCCTCTTTCTGGGAACAACTATCAGATTCTTCTTGCATTTACCATCCTCACTCTCCAATACTCGATGAAGGCAACCGGATATCAATTCTAAACTCTTCCAGTGTGCCCAATATGACTTCGCAATGGGACTCTCTGCTGACATCGCTTCTCTGTTTGGTCTTTCGTTTCGTTCGAGCCCTTGCATAACACGTGACAAATCTGTATCTTCTAGCTAACACTTTCTTAGCTGTTCCTTGTCCCATTCATCTGTACATGTTATAGTCATTAGCCGGACATCTATAATGTCTTCTTTAGCCTCGGCTTTTGAACAGTGCTTGCATTCCAAACTACATGGTCTTCGTGACATTGCATCGGGATTTCCGTGGGTACTACCTTTTCGGTGCTCAATGGAAAAGTCATAGCTTTGTAGTCGCTCGATCCACAGTGCCAATTGTCCTTCCGGATTACGGAACTGCAGTAGCCATTTTAAAGCTGCGTGATCTGTCCTGACACGGAATCGCTGGCCGTAGAGGTATTTGTGAAAATATTTAATGCACTCTACCAATGCCAACAGCTTTTTCCGCGTAACGCAGTAGTTCCTCTCTGGTTTTCCAATCGAACGGCTGTAATATGCAACTACCTTTTCCTGTCCATCGACCAGTTGTGATAAAACGCCTCCTATAGCATATCCACTCGCATCTGTATCTAGAATAAATGTTGCTCCTGGAATCGGATATGCTAACATTAGGGCAGTGCACAAACGCTCCTTCAATATTTGGAAAGCCACTTCTTGCTCCTTCTTCCATTCAAAAGCTTTATTTTTTCTTGTAAGCTCATGGAGGCTATGGGCTACGCTGGAAAAATGTTGTACAAATCGGCGGTAATATATGCACAGCCCAAGGAAACTTCTTAATTCATGTAGGTTCTGTGGTCTTGGCCAATCCTTTACAGCCTCTATCTTTTCGTTCGCAGTGCAGATGCCCTCTGTCGTTACCTTGTGACCCAAATAATTTACTTCCTTTTTAAACAGCGCACACTTTTTGGGACTTAACTTCAGACCAGCGTCAGCTATTCTTTGGAAAACTTCAACTTCCTCCAAGTTCTTAAGATGTTCATCGATATTCTTGCCCAATACGATGATGTCGTCCAGGTACACCAAGCATGTTTTCCAATGTAGTTCTTTCAATACCTGATGCATGAGTCTCTCGAAAGTAGCTGGTGCATTACATAGTCCAAAGGGCATTACTGTAAATTGCCAAAGACCATCTCCGACTCTGAAGGCTGTTTTCTCTTTGTCTTCCTCCTTCACCTCCACTTGCCAGTAGCCGCTTTTCAAGTCCAGTGTGGAAAACCATTTCGTACCAGAGAGCGAGTCCAGAGTGTCGTCAATTCTTGGCAATGGGTAGCTATCCTTTTTCGTAACGTCATTCAACTTCTGGTAGTCCACGCAAAACCTCATTTTTCCATCCTTCTTCTTTACAAGTACTACCGGTGAGCTCCAGGGACTAGCTGATGGTTCGATGAATCCGCTGTCGCTCATTTCTTGTATAATTTGACTCACCACTTCCCGCTTCGCCAGTGGAACACTACGTGGAGCTTGACGTACCGGCCTTGCGTCTCCAGTGTCAATTTGATGTTTCACAACATTGGTGCGGCCTGGTTTGGAACCATCCTGGTCAAATATCTTTGCGTACTTTAGGAGCAGTTGCTTTGCCTTACTCTGATAATCTTCCTCTAGCCCCTCCGTCCATTCCGTGATGTCATTTGAAAGATCAGTGTTACTAGATGAAACGTGTTCCTGGAGCTGTTCACAGTTAATAATTACTTCAGCCTCTTGGCATCTTCCCAAAACAGCTCCTTTGGTCAAATTGAATGGTGACTTGAACTCATTGAGTACTCTTACCGGAATACGTCCATCTTGTTTTGTCATAGCCAGGGCTTTTCCTACAAGTGTGTCCGGTGTTGATTTGTTTGCTGCTTCGACAACCCACAATTTGTTTGTCCCACAATCTCCAACAACCTTTGCCCAGATGACTGCTTCGGATTTTGGTGGTATTTGCTGACTCTCTTCCACCAGTACTCGTTTACTGCTGTAGCCTCTCTCGTAGCCGAAATTAAGTGGTACATCCATGTTCTTATATCGCATCGTCTTGCTTTGCATGTCGATCTTGATGCCTTGGTTGATTAAGAAGTCCACTCCAATTATGATTTCATCAACAATATCTGCCACTATAAAATTGTGTACTACCGTGACGTTCCAAATTGCGACTTCACATGATACTTCTTCTAGAACCGTGCTGTCTTCTCCAGTGGCTGTACGCAATCTTGCTCCATGCAATGGTCTTATCTTCTTGTTGACTAAATCCGCTCGAATGATGGAATGAGATGCACCCGTATCTACAGTCAGTAAACGTTCCTTTCCATCCACATGTCCTCCCACAGTAAGATTGTTTGACCTTCTTCCAATTTGTGAGATAGAGATTATGGGGCATTCAATTGAGGGAGCCAGCTGTCGCCCCTTGCGGCTGACTCGCTTTAGTTTAACGATTGAGTGGACTTAGAGATTTGCTCATCTCCTTCAGCTCTGCGTTTACGGCCACCCACATTGTTTGAGCTATTGGGACCGGTGCTGCAATTTTGTGCAATATGACCTGGGTTGCCGCACTTGAAACATTTAATAACTCCGGCATTTTTCTGTTGTGATCCCTTCAGTGCTTCCAAAATTGTGTCTACCCAATCTGGTCTTTCCACTTCCACACGATGAGCTTTGTATGCTGTTTACTCAATAGTGAGGCCGTTTCCTGAGTCAATGCAAGTGATACCGTTTCAGCAAATGTCAGCTTTGGGTTTGCGTATGTAGCTCGCTTCGTTTCCACGCCCCGTATGCCATTTATAAAACTCTGAATTTTTACCCTCTCGGTGTATTCCACGGGTGCGTCCGCATTTGCGAGATGAGCCAACCTTACAACATCCGAGGCAAACTCCTGCAAAGTCTCATTCGCTCTTTGGTGACGGTTTTGCAACTCAATTTGGAATATCTGTTTCCTATGCTCGCTTCCGTAACGTCTCTCGACAGCGGCCATCAATGCTGCATAGTTGTTCCGCTCGCATTCGGGAATCTTCTGTAGGATTTCGGCTGCTGGCCCTTTCAATGCCACGAACAGAGCTGCAACTTTATCTTCAGCATTCCAGTTGTTCGCTGCCGACGTTTTCTCAAATTGTAGCTTAAATACCTGGAATGGAACAGAACCATCAAACGTTGGGGATTTTACCTTCAGAGCAGACGTTGAAGTGATTGGACGGTTCAATTGTAACTCCTGAATCCGATCTTTCAAAGCATCCATCTCGGTCTCCACTTTATCTTGTCGTTCAATAACAGCCTCCAGCTGCGATGAGAATTTTGTTTCCTGTGCCTCCAACTTTGTTGAGATACGCTCTTCTTGTGCTTCGAGCTGTATTGTTATGCGTGCCTCTTGTTGATTTAATTGTTCTGCAATTTGTGACGCCATGTGTGTTTTCTGTTCTTCCAATTGTGTTTCCATCTTGGATGTTATTTCTGACGGCATCTCTGAGATACGTGTCTCTTGTGCTTCCAGTTGGGATGCCATATATGTCTTCTGTTCTGCCAGTTGAGATGTTATATCTATCTTTTGGGATTCCAGTTGGGATGCCACTGTCGACGTTTGAGCAGTTATTGCAGCCAATATCATGTTCAAGTCTGTGCTGGTAATTGTCTGCGATGTTTCGTTTTTCTCTTCAATTTTTGTTGTCTCCTCGCCATCAAGAGGAAAGACATACTCTTCCACGTTAATTCCTTCTGCTTCCATTGCCTCTCTTAGCCGTGCCTGAAGTTCGTGTTTAACGGCGGTTGTATTCAATGCACGGCTCTCCAACTCCTTCTTTAGTTGCTGGATCTTCAATTCACTGAACTTTGCCATGTCCTTGTTGTCCTCTGGAATTTATTCAGCAATTCCTCTTCTGACACCAATTGTAGCGAATTTACTTGCAAGTCCTCTTATTTGCAATCCTCTGCTAAGTTCGAATCACTAAACTGTTGAATAAATAACTCCAATATTGAATAATGGAAAAATGGCCTTTATTAAAGTACTTCACAATAAAACTTATACTTTGCTACTCGCTGGCTTAATAACCAAACTGATTGATAACTCAAATGAAACTCTACTATTGACCGCCAGATCGCGTGCTTAATCAATAACTGATTGATAGCTCAACTCAAACTGAATTACTTCTTACTCGCTTGTGCCGCTTTTATAGTTTACGCTGCATACATCTAGGCTCTTCGATTTCCAGAACTTACTAGTTAGTTTCGGCTACAAAATCGCCAGCCACAACTACGTGCCCAAATTATTGCCCTCTCTTGTGACAACTGAGATAAGATATATGCATGTGTTTGTGCATTGCCGCTCCGCTGCTCGTATACGTACATATGTGTAGACGCAATTATTTATTCGTTTATGTAGATACATAATGATTGAATTATTGATGTGAATGTTTGTAGTTTACAGTCTCTCGCGCTCCCATAGGCGTATAAGTAAATGCATCTGTGTGTGACATTTCTCGGCTGCCTTATATATGTGTATAAATGATTTGATTATTGACGTAAATACTGTTTAGCATGGCGTTAGCATCGCCTTAGTGATGGTAATATCCGTGACAATATTAATCTTATTAAAATACATCTACAATTATGTATGAACATTTACACACTTTTTTACTAATAAACAAAGTTCTATGATCAGTACAGTGGATAACGACCCCGATATTTCTAGCTTAAGACTCAAACACAACTTTGGTTACGTAAATATAACTAAATAAATGAATATTAACAAAGCAACCCCAAACAAACAAAAATATACACACTTAAATATATGTATGTATACATACATGTGCATGCTGATATGTACAAGCGATGAGCGCAAGATAAACAGCATTTTTTAAGCGCTATTCGAATAATAAGGTATTCGAATAAATGGAAGCGAATAAACGAAAAAAAAGTTCGAATAAATATTATTCGAATTACGAATACCTGGCGAATAAAATAGTTTATTATTCGAATAGTCCGACCCCTAGTATATACATGTTAAAGTGCAGCCAGTCTTTTGGATTGATTGTTTCTTTTTTGTAGGGTATCATGCGACCTGAAAGATTCCTGCAATGAAAATATGGACACGGCGATGTTCCAGAGTAACACCATTTAATCTGTGTATTATATATATATCATATATATAAATAATTTGGGCAACGTACCTATTTTTATTGACTTTATTTCATTTAATTTTGTTTGATTTCTTTTCGTTTTACACTCAGAGAAAAACGCCGTTCTAAAATCCATCACCACTGGACTCAATTCAAGCTTTGCATGTACTTACTTTTTTGTTCTTGAAGAACGGACGACCCGTTCTTAAAATGACAACCTTGCTCTTGAACCGACACCATTTTCTTGAAAAGAGAACAGTTGGTCTTAAAATATAAACAAATTTTCTACTAGTGAGAACGATGTTCTTAAATTAAGTTCAAGTAAAAAGAAACGGTACAATTCGTATGCACTACAATGTTAAATACCACATTTGACACCCGATATCAAGCAGTTGTAGTGGCCCAGCGGCTATGATGTTGCGGTTGCGATCGTGTGGCGCGAGTTCGATCACCGTCAAACTCTGATGTTTTTTAAAACAATTCTATCTTTAATTTTTTTAACTCTTTTTTTCGTTCAGCTCCATGCACAGTTAATTCTCAAACTTGTTATGAAATCTTTTAAATATATATTCAGATTGCATCATCATATAACATGAATTTCTCAATAAGAGATATATATAAAATAATCATATTATGCATTTTTTCTCAATCTTTTGGTTATTAATAATTTTTTTATGTTGGTTGGGCCAATTTATAAATGATTGGTTTGCTAAAATGAGCATTTGTGGCCATAAATTAAAACAGGGTATATTTGTTGTTCCCGACGTGTTTTGACGTTTACCTTACGTCTTCTTCTTTGGGGATCTATTTAATGTTAAGTATATAAAATTAAATACATTAAAAATTATACATTAGGATATCTAACAATAAACCTGAAAGTGACACATCATTTAACACTTATTTTGCTACTTACATTAATATTAACATTAATAATTATTTGGTTCAAGTACTAATACAATTTGTTGCACAACATTATTCACACATTAAATGACATTTGTTTATTTTTTTAACATTCCATTGCATCTCTGTACAACAGCTGAGTAGACGCTGCTTATATTGTCAAAATCTTCTTTGAAGCTCATCGCGTTTTGTAATTGTTGTTGAATGCGTATATTTTCCAGCGTCATCCTCGTTTTCTCTCTCCGTTCAATGTCTAAAATTTTAACATTTGAGAAATCCGCTACGTGATTGCTCTTTGTTAAGTGTTGTGCTAGCCCGGTCGAGGTTTTTTGGTTTTCTGCATCTTTCTTATTTTCATTAATTCTTATACCTAGTTGCCGTTTTGTTGTATCGATGTAACATTTGTTACATTTCTCATTTTCGTTAACATTGCAAGTTATTTTGTAAACAAATCGATTTGTTGTTCTTTTGTAATTGGGTCTTTTGTTCTAGTGTAAATTTTTTTGAGTGTGTTGTCTGGTTTATGCGCGTAATTAATGTTTTTGTTATCTATAGTTTTATTTAATAGTTCATTATCTGTAAGGCCCGGGATGTAAGTTACGCCGATATATTTCTTGTTCGTATTATCTTGTTGTGTGTTGTTATATTTTTGGTGAACTCTGTTCACAGTATTTTGTTCCGTAAGAGAACTTGGATAGCTATTGTTATATTGTATTTAATTTTATATACTTAACATTAAATAGATCCCCAAAGAAGAAGACGTAAGGTAAATGTCGAAACGCGTCGGGAACAACAAATATACCCTGTTTTAATTTATGGCCACAAATGCTCATTTTAGCAAACCAATAATTTTTTTTGTTATCAAAAATTTGTATTAATGACAAAAAAATTATTATTAATAAAAAATAGATAAATGTGTACTAATTCAAAAAATTACATTCTCACTCCTATCAATGGTCAAGCAAGAACCGTTCTTGAATTGAGACCGAAAAATGTTAAATCGACCACAAACCTCTCTCGGAGCGTGAGAACGAAAAATCTTAAATCAAGCCCCAGTAATGCTTGAAATGAGCACAGAAGGTTCACACATCAATACCAAACTGGTCATAAAATACGAACGGTGTGCATGGGAAAACTGTTCTTAAAACGTCCATCGGTCACGAGAAGAAAAAACGTACTTAACAGACTTTGTCAACGAATATTTGTCCATCACAAACCTCTCTCGGAGCGTGAGAACGAAAAATCTTAAATCAAGCCCAAGTAATGCTTGAAATGAGCACAGAAGGTTCACACATCAATACCAAACTGGTCATTAAATACGAATGGTGTGCATGGAAAAACTGTTCTTAAAACAAACACATTGGTCACGGTTAAGAAAAAACGTACTTAACAGACTTTTGTCAACGAATGTTCTTAATTTTGAACTTTTTTCGTTCGTTTTAGAACGATTTTTTCTCTAAGTGTAGGTAATAATCTAGAACAGGGGTCGACTGATAAAACGCGTAAAAAAATGTTGGGAGTGGTGTCAAACGACTCGTCTTCACATCAATATTAATAATCGGGAGGCGGAAAATAAAAATTTAAAGTCGTTTAAAAGATATTAACGAAAGCCCGAAAAATTACCCCGGGTCCCTCCGAAACCGGGAGTGGGCCTTCGACCGGGGTTATTAAAAATTACCATGGCCGCTTCACCAATGTGGTGGGATCAAAATTAAACGCGTGCAAAATCCCTTTGTAGACATAGTTTTTTTCAGTGCACAACAACATTACAACTATCACATGAAAATTGCCAAACTTAACTGCAAATATCTCCGGACAGAGATAAAATTGTTATTTTCCACATTGGGATATTGTTGTCGAGATTAATACGCGTCTTTTGACTCCTCTCTCGATATTTTTGGACGAGTATTATTAGTCGACCCCTGTTCTAGATTTTCATTTCTTTTCACTAAATTTCATTTCGCTTCGTTCCATTTTATTTAAGTGTTTAGTTTAAATTTCGTTTAATTTAATATTATTTTTTTTTTTAATTCTTTTTCATTTGGCTTTATTTTTTTCTAATGTATTTTATTTCATTTTTTTTTCATATTACTTTATATCCAATTTGATTTAAATAAAATATATGTTAGTAAATACCCATTTGTGTAACAAATTGGCCAGCCTGTCTTACTTAGCAGTTTACGTAAAGACCCGGCCCCTTTCGCCGCTGTAGATAACCCACATATTCGGCCTCAGTGCTACTAAGTGCAACGATTTTTGCGATTGCCACGAAAATACACAACCCGCAACGACAAACGCATAACCAGTGATGGATTTTCGATCGGTGTTATCACCAGCCCAATCAGCATCGACAAAAGCCTCGATTGATGTACCAGATTTTTTAATATGTTTCAATGCTGATTCATGTTCACTATGAGGATCCACGTTGAGCTGAGATAGTTTTGTTACCGAATGTAAAATGTCCGGTCTCGTTGATAATCCCAAATAAATGAGAGCACCCACTAACGACTGCCACGTGGTAGCATCGGCTTTTCTGCAAGACGCGCTCTTGCAATGTACTTGGAAATTCGGAGGTAATGGTGTTGAAGTTGTCCTGCAACTTTCCATACCGTACTCTTTCAGCAACAATTCAATATACTGAAGTTGACACAAAGTTACAGCCCCTTTGGTTGCCTTCTATTATAAGGAACATAAGAATTACACAAAAGTATTATAAGGCATTCTATGTGGTTGGGCCTTAAGTTGTATTTCACAGGCGCGTGTAGGTGGCAACGCACATGTCAAATACAACTGCGGCCCACATCACTGACATAAAAATGTTATACATACAAGAATAAAATTTGCACACGAAGCAGACGAACGTGTTTATAGTTTTCTAATAATTAATTAAATAATAAATAATAATAATAAAATTAAATTGGGATTTTTAATTAAAACGTAACGTCGCAAGGACGACCGCCACGCTAAGATCCTGCGAAAAATTAAAAGGAAAACAACCACGGTGTGGAGGCGGCGCCCTCCGGACGATGCAGCAATTAATGCAGGTGTGCAAATCGAAGCTAACCAAGTTGGGGTTGGCTTGCATGGCGACCGTTACGGTCTTTGGTGGTGCTACAGGTGAGTTGAGTGCGTGCGGTGTGAAAAATTATTAAAGACAATTTTCAAAATAAAATAATCCAAATTTAATACAACAATTTTCTAAAACTAAAAATGCGGATATAATAAAAGTTTACAATATACAATTTTACAATTTAAAAAATGCGGAAATAACAAAAATCTACTTCAACAAATTATCTAAAAACTAAACACTACGGAGATAACATAAAGAACTAAATTCTGCGAAATACAAAATTTTTAATTAAAAAGATCGAAAGATAACATAAATCATTTAATTATAATTTACATAATAACCCACGCCACTCAGATAACACGATCGTAAACTGTACCACCGCCAGCGGCGGCGAACACCAGCAAAGCCCAGCAGCAGCAACCACCGTCGGCAGCGAATGCCAGCAGCGGCATTAACATCATCGACAGCCATCATCATAGCAGCAGTGAAGCAGAGAAATAAGTATATGATATACAAGTAATACTTAAGTATGTATTAATAAAATTTTTCCTACGGGTTTTTTTTACATATATGTATACAAAAAAAAATTTACAATTTTTATTAAGTGCGGTGCGTCCACATTAAATATTATAAATTTTTTTTTTGATTTTTGATTACAAAGGTGCGTCCCTTCGTATAAAATATTTTGAATTTTTTTGATAACAACGGTGCGTTCGTTTACATAAAACACTTGGATGGAAACTACTTCATTTTTCAACAATTTTAAAGTTTTTCGAACCATTTTATAAATTCCAACATTTTCAGATCTACATTTAAATTTTTTTTCTCTCGGGTTTCAACTCATTTTACAAATTTACATTTTCTTCAAATTTTTTATATTCTCAAATTTCTAATTTAAAAAAATCTCAACTCATTTTACAAATTCTCATACTTTCAAGCTTCCATTTTTCAAATTTTCAAATCATTTCACAAATCTTCCATTTAAAGTTTCACATGTCCGAATTTCCATTTTTCAAATTTTCATTATACTTCAGTTTTTTAATACGTACATTTTCCAACAAAATATCACCATATAAGACTGGGTGAACTAGATAAGAAGTCTGCAGGTATCCTATAAATTTGATATTTTTTTTTGATATAAAGCGGTGGTTCGGTGAAAAACCAAACGATATATTTTTTTTGATATAAAGTGGTGGTTCCGTGAAAAACCAAACGATATTGTTTTGATATAAAACGGTGATTCCGTGAAAAGCCAATTAAGATTTTTTTGAATAGAGCGGTGCGTCCCTGATTACCACACTTTTGAGATTTCATACTTATATACTTTTGTGCCATTTTAAATTCAAGTACTTTTTACAGATTTTTTATACAATTATATTTCAGTGCAATTAATTCTGCCAATAAATTTTTAAATATTTCGTTAGCGACAATTCACTGTAAATCAGTTCCCTTTCCCAACAATTTTTTTTTTCTTTTTCCTCAATATTTCAGCTTCCATTATAAATCCCTACATTCAAATAAGCGCTTCATTAATTTCATAGTAGTTCAAACTAAATTCTTTTGCTCTTCTTATAACTACATATGTACAATTTGAGAGATAGAAAGCGAGTTCACAAAACTTCAGATTCAGAACCAGATTCCGATAAATTAGCTTCAAGCTCCGAAAGTTTAACTTCATCTTCGACCGAAAAAGCCACAAAACAGGAAAATAACTTGTATTTGTCGGCAGATTTCCCAGGCTTCGAAGATTCTTCCAACAAAAAATTAACTTCAACTTCTTCTAATTTAGAATCAAATCTTAAAGATTCAAATAGTTCAAACTTAGTGTCCCCTTCTTCTAACTTGCACCCAGATCTTAAAGATCCAATTAGTGCAAACGTTGCCTCACCTTCTCCTAACTCAGCTCCAGATCTTACCGATCAAATCATGGCAACACTTGATGAAAAGAAATCTTTCATTAACATGTGTGCTAATTCTATTAGAGAAAACTACAGCGGTGATCTTCTAGCACTTGAGACTTCATAGACAAAATAAAATTACTTAAAGAGCTCGATAGTGCAAAGACCTTTACAGCATTTTTAAAATCAAAACTTGAGGGTAAAGCCCGTGAAGTGATACCAACGCAAGTAACTTCAGTTAATGAAATTAAAGTAGCTCTACGTAGTAGGATCAAACCAGACAACTCGAAAGTTGTACCAGGGAAAATTGCAGCGTTCCACGTTAACAATAACAATTATACAGATTTTGCCAAAAAAGTTGAAGAATTAGCTGACTCACTTGAGCGGTCTCTTATTATTGAAGGGATTAATCAAGGGAAAGCTCATGAAATGGCAGTCGAACAAACGGCAAACGTGTGTCGTTTAAATGCAAAATCCAATTAGTCAAAACTATTTTAGCCTCAACGGCGTTTACTGATCCGAAAGACGTAGTAGCAAAACTAATACTAGAAGAAAAAACGAAGTAACAGAGCGTCAGGTTATAGCTTTTCGATCGCGTGGTAACAATACATTCAGGAATTCACGTGGTAGTTATCGTGGTTTTTACCCAAATCATAGCTCTTCTGGTTATAGAAATAATAGTTCATTTTCATGCAATAGCAACCGTAACGGTAACAATAGTCAGCGATATCGATATGATAACAGAAATAGATATCAAACTAATAACAATAGTAATACACGTGCAAATACAAATTCAAATAATAGCAACAATAGAGGTAACAATTCAAGATCGTCAAACGGTAGAGGTAGAAATGCAAACGTCCGCGCTTTAAACGCGAGTGCCCCTCAAGAGCGAACACTGGGGGAGAATGAACTAAGCGGGTAAGCGAATTTCCCGCACCAATAGGCATCTATTGTTTAAATTTAAATTACTCAGATTTCATAGAGGTACAACTTAACGAGTAACAAAAATTGTTTTCTTTCTTAGTAGACACTCAAGCCGACATTTCTTTAATAAAAATGTCATGTATCGACAGTAATATCTCATTAAATACAAACGACGTTATTAGCATAACCGGTGTCACTTCCAATTCAGTTTCCACTTTAGGTAAAATTAGAGCAAATTTATATTTTTCAAAATTTTCTCTTAAACATACTTTACATGTAGTAAATGAAGACTTTAATATTTCATCCGATGGCATATTGGGTAAGGATTTTCTGAAAAATAACATATGCATTATTAATTATGAAAGAAATTGTATTTCCTTTAGGGTAGGTAATGAAAAAATCGCGGTACAAATCTTGCACGGAACAGAAAGCGACAGTTGTATCATTCTTCCAAGATGTGAAATTTTAGGACTTTTTGATTTAGGAGATTCCCGAGCCACTTTTCGTGGACTCGCAGGAAATTGAAAAGAGTGTTTTCACAGCTAGGTGCTTCCAGTAACCCAATAATTACAGTCATAAACACCACGGATGATGTAAAGTATGTGAAAAGAAACAGTATTCGGACAGAAAATTTTTCAAATTACAATGTTTATACAATTAACAAGACATAAACAGAACAAAAACGTACGAAAAAATTGACTTCAATTTTAACAAGTAAGGAAGGTTAAGTTCGGGTGTAACCGAACATTACATACTCAGTTGAGAGCTATGGTGACAACATACGGGTAAATAACCATGTGGGAAAATGAACCGAGGGAAACCCTGGAATGAAAGGCATTAAAGAGTATTTTATGAGGGAGTGGGTCATAGTTCTATAGGTGGACGCCATTTAGGGATATAGCCATAAAGGTGGATCAGGGTTGACTCTAGAATGCGTTTGTACGATATGGGTATCAAATGAAAAAATGAAAGGTGTTAATGAGTATTTTAAAAGGGAGTAATCCTTAGTTCCATAGGTGGACGCCGTTTCGAAATATCGCCATAAAGGTGGACCAGGGGTGACCCTAGAATTTGTTTGTACAATATGGGTATCAAAAGAAAGGTGTTAATGAGTATTTTAAAAGGGAGTGATGATTAGTCCCACAGGTGGACGCCGTTTCGAGATATCGCCATAGAGGTGGACCAGGTGTGACCCTAGAATTTGTTTGTACGATATGAGTATCAAATTAAAGGTATTAATGAGGGTTTTAAAAGGGATTAATCCTTAGTTCCATAGGTGGACGCCGTTTCGAGATATCGCCACAAAGGTGGACCAGGGGTGACCCTAGAAGTTGCTTGTGCAATATGGGCATCAAACGAATGGTGTTAATGAGTATTTTAAAAGGGAGTGGGCCTTAGTTCTATAGGTGGATGCCGTTTCGAAATATCGCCATAAAGGTGGAACAGGGTTGACTCTAAAATGTGTTTGTACGATATGGGTATCAAATTAAAGGTATTAATGAGGGTTTTAAAAGGGAGTGGTGGTTGTTGTATATGTGGTCGCCTTTTCGAGATATCGCCATAAAGGTGGACCAGGGGTGACTCTAGAATGCGTTTGTAGGATATGGGTATCAAATGAAAGGTGTTAATGAGTATTTTAAAAGCGACTAATCCTTAGTTCCATAGGTGGACGCCGTTTCGAGATATCGCCGTAAAGGTGGACCAGGGGTGACCCTAGAATTTGTTTGCACAATATGGGTATCAAAAGAAAGGTGTTAATGAGTATTTTAAAAGGGAGTAATCCTTAGTTCCATAGGTGGACGCCGTTTCGAGATATCGCCATAAAGGTGGACCAAGGGTGACCCTAGAATTTGTTTGTACAATATGGGCATCAAACGAAAGGTGTTAATGAGTATTTTAAAAGTGAGTGGGCCTTAGTTCTATAGGTGAACGCCGTTTCGAAATATCGCCATAAAGGTGGACCAGGGGTGACTCTAGAATGTGTTTGTACGATATGGGTATCAAATTAAAGGTATTAATGAGAGTTTTAAAAGGGAGTGGTGTGAAGGCGTTTTCCAGATATCGACCAAAATGTGGGGCAGGGTGACCCAGAACATCATCTATTGGATACCGCTACTTTATTTATATATGTAATACCTGCCAAGATTTTAAGGGTTTTTTATTTGGCCTGCAGAACTTTTTCATTTTCTTCTACTTAATATGGTAGGTGTCACAACCATTTTATAAAGTTTTTTCTAAAGTTATATTTCGCGCAAATAAAACAATCCAATTATCTTACCATGTTTCATCCTTTTTTTCGTATTTGGTATAGAATTATGGCATTTTTTCATTTTTCGTAATTTTCGATATCGAAAAAGTGGGCGTGGTCATAGTCGGATTTCGTTCATTTTTCATACCAAGATAAAGTGAGTTCAAGTAAGCACGTGAACTAAGTTCAGTAAAAATATGTCGATTTTTGCTCAAGTTATCGTGTTAAAGGCCATGCGGAAGGACAGACGGACGACTGTGTATAAAAACTGGGCGTGGCATTAACCTATTTCGCCCATTTTCACAGAAAATAGTTAGCGTCATAAAATCTATGCCCCTACCAAATTTCAAAAGGATTGGTTAATTTTTGTTCGACTTATGGCGTTAAAAGTATCCTAGACAAATTAAATGAAAAAGGGCGGAGCCACGCCCATTTGGAAATTTTCTGTTATTTTTGTATTTTGTTGCACCATATCATTACTGGAGTTGAATGTTGACATAATTTACTTATATACTGTAAAGATATTAAATTTTTTGTTAAAATTTTACTTTAAAAAAATTTTTTTTTTTTAAAGTGGGCGTGGTCCTTCTCCGATTTTGCTAATTTTTATTAAGCGTACATATAGTAATAGGAGTAACGTTTCTGCCAAATTTCATCATGATATCTTCAACGATTGCCAAATTACAGCGTGCAAAAGTTTTAAATTACCTTCTTTTAAAAGTGGGCGGTGCCACGCCTATTGTCCAAAATTTTACTAATTTTCTATTCTGCGTCATAAGTTCAACTCACCTACCAAGTTTCGTCGCTTTAGCTGTCTTTTGTAATGAATTATCACACTTTTTCGGTTTTTCGAAATTTTCGATATCGAAAAAGTGGGCGTGGTTATAGTCCGATATCGTTTATTTTAAATAGTGATCTGAGATGAGTGCTCAGGAACCTACATACCAAATTTCATCAAGATACCTCAAAATTTACTCAAGTTATCGTGTTAACGGACGGACGGACGGACGGACATGGCTCAATCAAATTTTTTTTCGATCCTGATTATTTTGATATATGGAAGTCTATATCTATCTCGATTCCTTTATATATGTACAACCAACCGTTATCCAATCAAACTTAATATACTCTGTGAGCTCTGCTCAACTGAGTATAAAAAATCAAATTAATAATAATTGACCTTTGCATAGATTATGCCGACATTTTCGCTCTTGACACAAACAAAATGACTTTAAACAACTTCTACGAGCAAAAATTAAGATTGGCAGACAACGACCCGGTATATGTTAAAAACTATCGATTGCCATACTCTCAACGCGAAGAAATAAACCGCCAAGTAAATAAACTGTTAGACAACGATTTGATTGAACCTAGTTACTCTAATTACAATAGTCTTTTGATTTTAGTCCCAAAGAAAGATACTAATGGCCGAAAAGCTTATAGTATGTGTGTAGATTTTCGCGCAGTAAACAAGAAACTCATTGCTGATAAATTTCCACTAGCTAGAGTGTACGATATTTTAGACAATCTTGGGAGGGCAAAGTACTTTTCCACATTAGATCTTTTTTCGGGATTTCATCAAATCCCCTTGCATCCTGACTCGCGTGACATTACTTCCTTCAGCACTGAAAGAGGTGCATATAGATGGAAATTTCTTCCATTCGGCTTAAATATAACACCAAATTCATTCTCACGAATGATGAAAATAGCTTTTTCGGGTATACCACCCAATGTCGCATTTTTGTACGTCGACGATATTATCGTCATAGATTGTAGTGAAGCACACCAAATTAAAAATCTTTCAAAAGTTTTCAATACTTGTAGGTCTTTCAATCTCAAGCTTAACCCAAATAAATGCAGCTTTTTGCGACCAGAAGTTAAATTTTTAGGTCACAAATGCCCAGCCAAAGGTTTGTTGCCAGACGACTCCAAAATAAACGCAATTAAAAAGTATACAAAACCGACCGATAAAGACGCGGTACGACGATTCGTCGTGTTTGCAAACTATTACAGAAGGTTTATACCAAATTTTGGGTCTCTTGCAGCGCCTCTAAATCGATTAAGCAGAAAAAGAGTTGAATTCGTTTGGGATGTTGAGTGCAAAAGGGCATTTTTATCTTTGAAAGCAGCGTTAATTTCACCAAAATTACTACAATAGCCAGATTTTACTAAACAATTCATTATTACCGTTGATGCTTCAACAACTGGATGTGTCGCTGTTTTGAGTCAAGAACAGCAAGGCAGTGATTTACCAATTTGTTTCGCTTCTAAAGCATTTAATAAAGCAGAGGAGAAACAACCAATTATAGAATTGAAAGTCTTAGCTATTTACTTCGCAATAAAGCAATTTCGACCATATATTTATGACACACATTTTATTGTAAAGTCAGATCATAGACCTCTAGTATATCTTTTCAATATGAAAGACCCATCTTCAAAACTTTCAAGAATAAGGCTAGAACAAGCTGAATATAATTTCACTATTGTGTATATTAAGGGTAAAACAAACGTTGGTGCTGATGCACTATCGCGTGTTACAATCGATGACACTAAGGAATCGAACAAACACATTTTAGCAGTAGAGACAAGATCAATGACAAAGCGGCAAAACGATGACAACCTTCCTAGGAAAACTGACAAAACGACGAAAAACAACTTACGTTACGTGTTTACGACGAAATTTTCATTTAATTTAACAAAAAAAAAAAATACCACGAATAAGATCTGAAATAACTTACGAAATCAACAAAATTGAAAATTATTGCGTATATAAAACATAAAAAAATCCGAGTTGTTCAGTTTTGAGTTTGTTAACGGAATAATGACTTTAGAGAAATTAGTTTCGAGGCTTGAATCAGAAGCCAGCAAACGCAAAATTAAACAAATTGAATGGCCTAAAAACGATACCTTATTGAAACATTATACTATTACAAATTTCAAAGAAATTGGAAATAAAATTTTAAAATCATTAGGAGTTATTCTAACAGATCCTGTGGAGACAGACACCAATTCCTTGTAAACCACCATAAACCGAAATTTTTTACAAAATTTCAGATTTAACCACTTTAAAATCGGAAAAATTTTATTGACGAAAAAAAGTTGGCCCTCCTATGTTGTAGGTAATTTAATTACAAAAATTTGAAGCAATCAGACGTGCCGTTGAGACTGTAGCCCCGTTAACTTGCAAGCGTCTATCCTACAATTTTTTATAGAGACAATTTTTTATTCAAACTAGGTTTTTATTTTTTTATAACGTTTTATTATAGACATATGTTTGCACGTTAAACTGTATTCAAAGTGTAGTGTAATTGAGTAATATGAGTATAAATCAGCAATTCAGTAAAAAACAACAACGACGACAACATTAAATACATCTACATCTAAAAAAAAGTCAAATTTAGCGATTTTACCATGGTGGTCAATAGTGAGGGACGTGGGTACTTCTAACTACCCATTTATAATTTTCTTCATTTATCTCCCGTATTGTTGTTCAGCAATAATCTCCCATCATTTCCTCATTCCAAAAACCTTGGTAACGCTTTTCAAAAATCATGAGGTCTTGGTGAAACCTTTCACCCTGTTCACTTTCAGCACCTAGGTTTGCGGGAAAATTATCCAAATGTGAATGCAAAAAATGCATTTTGAGGGACATTTGTATTTCATAGCACTGTGTTTTTTCAACAAGGGTTTGACCATCTCTCTATAGTTGGGATTTTTGTTGTTGGCAAGAAATCCACTAAAGACTTGCTTAAAGCTGTCCCAAGCCGCTGCTTCTACTGATGATAAATTATTCGCAAAGTTTTCGTCTTTCAGCAACTTTCTAATTTTCGGACCAACAAATATACCTTCTTTTAATTTGGCTTGAGTTATTTTAGGGAAAATTTTCGTTAGGTACTGGAAGGATGGCGCGTCCTTATTTAAAGCCTTTACAAAACTTTTCATTAATCATAATTTGATGTGAAGTGCTGGCAAAATAACTCGGTCGGGATTTACTAAAGGTGGTGGCGGGTTTGCGATATTGAAGCACCTGGTTCGTACTCAGCTCTTGGTGGCCAGTTTTCCTGAATATAATGGATTTCTCTAGCACGGCTGTCCCAAAGACAGCGAAAACAGCAATATTTAGTGAAACTTCCTTGAAGCCCGAGAATTATAGCTACAACCTGGGATGTATCTCATATACTATTTATTTTAAATTGTACCAGGAAAACTGCTTACCTTTAAGTCCGCAAAAATTTTCCAATTAAATTGTTTATATTGAATGAGCTGAAGTAAATTGGATATGCTTAAATAAGTTTCTTTAGTATTCTCAGAATGTGCCACTGGTATTGACGGTAACGAATTTCCTTTATGGAATAATGCTGCTTTTAAACTTTGCTTTGAACTGTCTATAAACAAGCGCCAATCTTTATTTTCTAATTTTAGTGCTTCAAATAAACCTTGAGCATCATTGCCGTAGCAAATATTTTCACTTAGTAAAAAAAAAGAGAAAGCCTTGTGTCTTTATAGTAAAAAAAAGAGAAAGCCTTGTGTCTATTTCGATATTTGGAAGTACTTGTCGAAGGGCCCAGGCTGCCCCATTGCCGCAAACGAGATCCTAGAACTTCGCTATCAAATTTCGATTATTTCAAATCTTTGGCCAAGTCATTAAGTTCGGCTTGTGAGATTCGATGTGGGACCTCTTCTTCTTGTTCACTGTCTGAATTATCTGCTTCGGAGTCACTTTCGCTTGAAGGTTCAAAACTTATAGACGGCCTAGGTATGGGTAAGGTATGGTCATGTAGTTTTGGTTTTTTAGCTGATGCCACATTTGGATAACTTATTAATTTCCTATTTTTTCTTATTTTACCTTTAAGGTCTATCACGCAAAAATAGCACTGGTCGTGGTTAAAGGGTTCAGTCCACATCAATGGGACACCAAACTTCATGTTATGACCTTTACCCGATACCCATCTCATTAAAGTTAATCTACAGGAGGCGCAAATAAAATGAGGTGTCCCAGATTTATCGAGATTTTATATACGGAAACCGAAATAATGAAAGATGCATCTTTGACACAACTAGTTATTTTCCGAGCTGAGTTTCCGAAAATATAATATCCGCAAATAAAGTAAAAATCATCCCGATTACACTGGACCACGAATTTCAACTTTTTCTCTTTACCAGAAACGCCGTTATGAAATTCGTATGTAAAACAACCCTCTGATTTCGAAAATCGAGTTCATTTTTGATTCTATGGTACCGTTTTTGAGATATTTGCAATTTACCGTTATTCGAAAAAACCAAAAAGATGGCTCCCATTACGTATATCTCACGAAGGTGTTAAGCAATTGCAAAATGGAACACAGAATCGGAAAGACGATAAAATTTGCTATAAATGCATCATACATTGTTTTTTGCTCAACCAGATAGTTTTCGAGATATTAGCTTATAATTTCATATCTTTGTTTTTTTTTATGAAAAAATATGAAAAAAATTACTTTTTGCGAGGGCAGCATTCCAAAACCACAACTTTTTTTCCAAATATTTTTTATTTACGTAAAGATCTGTTTAATTAGAAAAAAGATAAGCTATCATCGAAGAAAATCGATGCAAAACTACGTAAGTTATAAGCGATCAAATAAAAATACCCAGGTTGCGCAATTTCAACGTATACCTCAAAACGTATGTATTGTATAAAGAAGAGTGAAATATCTAGCTATGCTCTGTTTCTATTTAGTTAAAAGTTCAATTTATGAATGAAATTACCCATATTTTTAACTTTTTTTTTTAAATTTATTTATGTTTGTACTATATTCTAACAATCTTTATCTTAATTTTATTTTACTATGTAGTCGAAATAATTATGTGTTCGACTTTGACGCTTATTCAGTTTAGGATCGGTTTCTCTTATGAGAAACCAGCAGTAATCACCCATCATTGCGACGTCCCAGAATCCTTGATATCGATTTTCAATTAATTTCATTTGGTGATGAAACCTTTCGCCATGTTCGTCACTTTCGTCGCCAAGATTTGTCGGAAAAAAGCTCAAATGTGAGTGCGGAAAGTGAATTTTTAACGACATATTTACGCCTGGAAAGAAAATATTAGTTAGGTAAACAAGTTATAGAATTTTGGGAAATTAATTTTAATAGGCCTTTAATATTTACCCATTTTCGCATAATTATTGATTAAGTCATTCACTATCTGCTCGTAGTTAGGGCTTTTGTGTCTACCGAGAAAAGAAGCAACGACCTTTTCAAAGGATTCCCACGCTGCTGCCTCAACTGATGAGAGTAGTCCTTTGAATTGATTATTGTTGATCAATTTTTTTATTTGTGGTCCGACAAAAATACCTTCCTTTATCTTGGCTTGAGAAATATCTGGAAAATTGTTTTCAAATAGTCGAATGCTTCGCCTTCTTTGTCCAAAGCCTTAACAAAGTTTTTAATGAGACCGAGCTTGATGTGTAAGGGTGGAAGTATGATTTTCTCTTTCTTGACAAGAGGGGTGTATTTGATGTTATCCACACCAACGGTAAACTCGACTCTTTCCGGCCAATCCTTTCTGACGTAGTGGTCCTTACGAGCTCGGCTATCCCACTTGCAGAGGAAGCAGCAGTGCTTGGTGTAGCCACTTTGTGGACCGCATAGCATTGCAACGACTTTGAGATCAGAACATATTTTCCAATCATGCTCTTCATATTTGATAAATTTGAGTAGTTTTTGCATTTCCTCGTAGGATTCCTTTGTATTTACTGCATGTGCGATCGGGATAGAAGGCTTTTTGTTACCAATATGCAATAATACAGCCTTCAAACTCAGTTTATTGCTGTCTATGAACAATCGCCACTCTTTTGAATCATATATTTGACCAAACTCTTTGAATAAACCAGGAATGTCGTTGCAGTAGCATATACTGTCTTTTTTGGTATAGTGTTTGGAAAATGGTTCGTGACGAGTTCTACAATATATCACCTTAACATCGGATGACACAAATTTAAATTGTTGCATACGAGAAGTGTGGATCTCGGCCTTTTCCTTGGATAGTTCCAAATCTCTTATCCAATCATTAAGTTGTGCTTGTGACAGAACGTTTCTCTCGTTTCCCATGCGAAATTCAGTACAACTTGATTCCCCGCACTCAGATATTACTGTTGACAATGGAACTGGATCCGCAACTGCCGTTGAATATAGTACTGGTAATGTCACTGTAGGTACGCTGGCATAGGTTACTCTTCTTGATCTTCCAACGCCAAGTACTTTTGTTTGACAAATATAACACTCTATTGAATGGCAAGTAGGTTCTCTCCATATCATTGGTGTATCAAATTTTATTTGTTGTCCTGATTCCGACTGAATCAATTCTACTCGACACGATGTACACAAAGTGTTCGGTGTCCATGGTTTTTCAGCATTTTTAGGCTCAATGCCAAAATACTTGGAGTATAAAGTTTTGATATGATCTGAGAACACTCGTCGTCGCCTTATGATAGTATATTGGCCACACATGAAACAGAACATATCTGGATCGTTATTACACTCAAATTCTCGCGTCCGTTTACTCATTTTATTATTTTTTTTAATAAATCACGGTTTTGAAATTTGACTTATGAACTGAACTCTCTCCGGCGAGCCTTGCAGATGTTATGAAGTTTAAAGGCGCATTAACTCATATTTATACTCGGAACAAGAATAAAATTGAAAAAATTAAATCTTACCTAGACAGAAAGGTTCCTTTTTATACGAAGTCGGGAAAATAAAATACTACCTGCTTTAGATGTAGGCTTTAAAAAGTTTCTGTGTCTAATAATTTTGAAAATCTACCTGCATACTTACCCATAAGTGACGGAAATACATGTTTATAACTACATGCCTACAGCAGGTTTCAAACCGAACCACTCTTCCTTTCGATGCAACCACTCTACCTACTATAAAACAATTCGAGTATTAAAAGTACTATTTGATTTATTTAAAGAAAAAGTATATACGTAATTAAATAGAGCCATCTTTTTGGTTTTTTCGAATAACGGTAAATTGCAAATATCTCAAAAACGGTACCATAGAATCAAGAATGAACTCGATTTTCGAAATCAGGGGGTGGTTTTACATACGAATTTCATAACGGCGTCTCTGGTAAATTTTGGCCGTCGACCAGTGTTATTTTTACATTTAAAATCTCGTTTGCAACAAGCCATTTCGTAAACACATCTACGATATAGTATGTATAAATTTGCACTACAATTTGCAAAACCAAATTTACAACAAACAGCAGTGACAATTAAATACTTGATGTCTTTTTAAATTTATTAGATCCTAAGGAAAAGTGACCAAATGAAATGCCTCGCCAATTTTATCAAATTAATACTAAAATGTTAGGATAGATGCTTGCAAGTTAACGGAACGGATCTGGGAAACTAGATCTGCCACAGGAAAATGGAAGTCATATTCGGAATCAGGAGAAAATTTTACTTTAGGAAAGCCTATTTTATTTTTGGAAATTTTTTTTTTGTCGAGTAGTGTAATCAATGTAAAACAAAAAAATATTTTCTAAAATGTCTACACAAATAGTTTTTAATATAAATTAATTAATTAAAGGAAATTAAAATTTAAAATTGAACTACATTATACATGAAAAAAAAACATAAAGCAAAATAATATTAATGTAATTCTAACTTTTTTAATTTATCTTACAACAAAATGTAAAATTGCTCCGGATGAACGAATTTCAAAAAGGAAGGTACACCCTAATATATTCGTTCATCCGAACCAATTGATAGAATGCAAAAGAAGAATATGGTACAGGTGTTTAATTTGCCAAATTCTTCTTTTGAAAAGGAAGGATGATATAAGGAACATAAGCATTACACAAAAGTATTATAAGGTATTCTATGTGGTTGGGTCTTGAGTTGTATTTGAAAGGCGCGTGCAGGTGGCAGCGTGCATGTCAAACACAACTGCGGCCCACATCACTGACAAATCACTTGAAAATTAAATTGGGATTTTTAATTAAAACGTAACGTGGCGAGGACGACCCCAATCTAAGATCCTGCGAAAAATTAAAAGGAAAACAACCACGGTGTGGAGGCGGCGCCCTCCGGACGAAGCAGCAATTAGTGCAGGTGAGCAAACCGAAGTTAACCAAGTTGGGGTTAGCTTACACTATGCCCAACACATGCTTTGAAGGAACACCATCTATCACCTGAAAATGTTCAGAAATTTGTGCTTTTATATCATCGAGTTCTTGTCTGGAAGAGCTTGCAAATAATATATAATCAACGTAAATAGCAATATTATAGGTTTTAGTTTCATGCTTAGTGTATACACATATTTCGGTCTCACCTGGCTTAAATCCCATTGTGCGAAGTACACCGTCGAGGCGTTTATTCCGCTAATAAAAACTAATGACCGCTTTGCTTCAAACCGTTCATTGCTTTGTGTAACTTGAGCACATGATTAGAAAACTCTTCATTAATAAAACCTTCTGGTTGTTGCATGTAAACGGTCTCACTCAGTTTGCCATTTAAATATGCTGAAGATACGTCCATATGATCAAGGTACAGCTCTTATTCTGTTGCCAAAGTAATAATCTATCCGATATTGGCGTATCGAACAACCGGGGAAAATGTCTCGCTGAAGTTCACACCTTCCACCTGGCTACACCCCTTTGCCACTAACCGGGATTTAAACCTTTCAACGTTGCCATATTTATTTTTTTTTGTATTAAAAACCCAACGACATCCAATCGCCTTTTGCCCTTTATACTCCTCAAAATGCTTCGTCCAATCCCGAATACACCAGCACACTTCTTGCCATTTCCACCAAGGTTCTATTAGCACGCCCCGCTACGCCGTTTTTTTGCGGCGTATATGGTACGGTGGTTTGGCGCCTTATGCCATTCTAAGTTAAATACTAATCAAAGGCTTGTTTCACATCTTCTCGCCCATTATCAGACCTTAAAATTTTTATTTTGTTTTCAGTTTGAAGCTCTACAGAAACTTTAAATTATTTAAACGTTTCAACAACATCCGCTTTACTCTTTAATAAACGTACATGTAGGTATGTATCGCGATTTGTCGTCTATAAAAGTAACAAAATATATTGGTAGCCACCAAATGATTTTTTGCTGATGGGGCCACAAACATCGCTGTGAATAATTTTTAATAGCTTATCGGCTTTATTCTTGCACAACAGAAATGTTTTTACACATATTTTACTCTCAGCACAAGTTTTACATGGATTACTGTTGTTGCATTCACTTCTTCGACATCTCTTTCAGAGCTGCTATGTGTAAATGGCCAAACCGATTATGCCATTTCATCACATCGTTTTCTTTTTTTTTTACGGAATTACATTTATTCTTATTATCCGTCATATAACTTTTGTCTTTTATCCGATTAACATTCAAAAATGAAAAGGTCATGTATTCGATTTGCTTTGAGTAAAATACATCCACTTTCGTTTCTTATAACCGCACCAGAATTAAGGAATTGCACTTTGCTTTTGCCTGATGTAATGCGACTAAAGGACAAAAAATTATGCTGGAGCGCCGGTATATAAAATACGTTCTCTGCTGTTATTGTTGTTGCGCCAAACTTTATACGTATATCACCGCGACCGCTCGCTTCAGCTGTGTTGTTGTCGGCTGAGCAAACCGTTTCGGAGGTGGCTGAAAAAGAAGTGAAAAACTGTCTCTCCCAACACGTGTGTGTTGTTGCTCCACTGTCTAAGCACCACGAACTTCGCTTCAAATTAAAACTGTTTGCTGTTGCTGCCCCAATTAAAATGGATAGCTTGAAATCTTTTGATTCTGAATCTCTGCTGTCTCTTTTCTTCTTTTTACATTCAAATTCATAGTGGCCGCGTTGCAAGCAGTTATACAATTTTAAGCTTTTTTTATCTTTTTTCTTGGTATTACTACATTCCTCATTAGACTTCTTTGACCTTCCCACATAATATGCCATATTACCGTTGCTGGGATTAACATCACTTTTTTCCAATCGTCGCTCACCTTCTTCAATTAATTTCGACTCCAATGTACTGAGCGCTGAGAAAGATTCTCGTGCCTCAATTGCAACGACGAAATTGTCATATAACTCTCGCAAACCAGACAACAAAATAATGCACAAAATCTCGTCCGTCAAAGTGGTGTCAACCTAGGAAAGCATTTCAACTATGTTAGTAAATTCATTTATATGGACAGACAGACTGCCACCTTCCTGCAGTTTTAACGCCATTAGTTTTTTGAACAAGGTCACCTTTTCTTGCCGGTAATCTGCGTTGGTATATATCTTGAAGGGTGTACCATGCCTCAGCCGATGAATTGCTATGTTGAGTTGTGATGCATGCAGGCACAATATAATTGTTGCTAGTGCTTCTCGTCTTTGGATTTGTATGAGGATTTTGATTCCTCACTCGTTTCATCTTTTATCAGCTTTCCAGAAACTACCGCCCAAAGTTCATTATGTATTAATACACTTTTCATCTGGATGGACCAAGATGAATAATTATTTTCATTTAACTTTACAATTGCGTACAGACCCGACGCACTCATCTTATTTTTATTTAAATCAAATTACAAATTCGTTCAGTTGTTTTAAATTAAACGCGACTAAATAAAATAAAATAAATGAAAGGCGCGACAACCTCCGAAAAGATTTAACGCCGAGCTTGCCGACTCTGAACGGTATCTACAAGGCAGATAAGTTTTCACTGAGAGCTTTTCATGGCAGAAGTACACTCGGAGTGCTTGCCAAAAACTGCCGAGAGGCGACCCTCCTTAGAAAAATTTTCTTCGAATTGAAAAAACTTGTTTCTAAAATTTTGATTTTGCTTTTAACGCCTTTTATTTAATTAAATTACAAATCTTTTTGTTTCGTCCTTTTTTAATTGTACGCGACTCACGCTTTTTGCGAATTTAAATAATTGAGTAACGAACTAAAAAAACACGAACGCTGGGTCCATAACCATTTGTTGGCAGAGTAAAAACAATGACGTTGTAATTCAATGTGTGGTTTATTCAGAACTGAAGAAATGTTTAGTTAACAATAATGAGAGTGATTAATATGAAGTGTAACTGGAGTTACACTGAGAGAAATATGTTGTATTGGATTTTAACATAATGCCTTGTCATTTCATTTTATTTAATTTCAATTAATATCTTTGATTTCATTTCTTTTCACATCATAACCCTTTTTATTTAGTTTCATTTTATATAGTTTCATATAATTTCGTTTTGTTTCTTTTCATTTCCATATGTTTTATATTTTTTTCATTTAATTTTACATCATTCCATTTCATTTATTATAGCTTAATTTTTTTTTCTGTTCCATATCATTTCATTTTATTCTATTTCAGTTCATTCTGTTTAATTTCAAACAAATAGTTTCAAATTTTTTCGTTTCAGTTAACTTTTTTCTATTTCATTTCACTTCTTTTCGTTTAATTTGATTTTGTTTCATCTCACTTCATTCCATTTAATTTAATTGAATTTATTTTTCTTTTAATTCTTTCCTTTCTATTTTTGTTATGCCAATTCACTTTAATTTTATTCCATTTAATTTCCTCTAGTTTCATTCCAACTTATTTTTTTACTTTATTCGTTTGTTTGATTTTACTTTATTTAATTCAATTTATTTTAAAATATTTTATGTTGTTTTTTTGTATCGTGGTTAATTTAATTTAATTTTATTCTACTGTTATTTTATTAAAATTTTGTTTAATAAAAATATAAATTATATAAAATGTATATGAAATTTGTAAATTAAAAGCAATTAATAAAAATTATGGAACATTTTGTTGGGCATTTTTTGTAAATAAAAAAGTGATTAAAAATTTTTGAAAATTTTTATGGAAATTTAACATGAAATATTGAAACGACTAAATAAATTGACATAAGAAGCAACAACAATATTGAAGGAACAATTGAGAGAAACTGATTTTCAAGAACTTATGGATGAGGCAAATAATATTACTACGAATTAAGCGGGGTGTTCGGCCTGGGTGCGTCTGAAACCGGCAGTGGGTAGGCGCACACGGGTCGATCTCGGGATTGATTGTTCACTCCAAATAAAACAGAGAAGAAAAACGCAAAGATGATTTCCTCGTTATATTAGTGTTTTAATTAGAGTGTAAGAAAATATACAATGTGTGTAAGGTTACCTTAATGTCGCAAAATTACGATGGTGATCCTGGGCGATGTGAACTGCTTGGCGGTCAATCGAGAAAGAGGCCGGTTGTCCCGTTGAGGACAACCGCCAAGCCGCGAAAAAGTCGTCTGGTGTTAAGGAGGGGAAAGGCCACACATAAAACCACCCCCACATATACGTGCATGGGTGCTGACAACCTGCACACACACACGTGCATGTGTATGAAACGCATGCATGTGCATGCATGCACACAAATGCGGTGTGAGTGTGGGTGGCTGGAAATATTATTAAAACGTTAGGGAGGGGCCCGTCAATCAGGTAAAAGTTAGGCATTGGGCCTAAACATGCCGCCCCCCTTGCGGTACGCAACATCACAGTCCGCCAAGGATCACCGACCGTGAAGAAGTGGAAAAAAAATAAAAAATTATAACTAATTATATCTAACTTAACATAAATCCGGCCAGTCCGCCGGCTTGGCGGCACGAAGGTGGTTTGCGCGGTGTGCGAGATTGGTTGCTGATGCCTCGGTCATTCGACACTTTTCCCGTTATGGTTCAAGGCCTGAGCCAAGTTTGCCTAGAGCTAGGGATTGCGAAAAGAAGTAAGAAAATATACGTGTTGATATTTCTTGCCGTTTATTACAAATTCATTGGAAAGGAACAACAAAGGATTTGGTATGAAGAAAAATTCAATAAAAAATAACTTATTGTAATGATAAAGGAGTGTAAAAGCATACCTCCATTGTGAATTCATACAAGTGGCGAAACTTTGATAAAGGCGTTCGACGCTCCATGGCTTGGAGCGGGCTTCTCGTAATAGCTGCTCCTCTTTGTCGATCGAGGCGATGTGCAGCATTGTGTGGTGCTTTTCGCCGCACCGTTTGCATCGCCCTTGGCTTGGGCACGCGTTAGAGCGGTGATCAGGTGCCAGACAATTTCCGCAGTAGCTTTCGCGAATGGTTACGTAGAGGCGCTCTTCTGGCTTTTTCGCCCGAAAGGTTGGGCACAAGCGGATAGGGTGTCGCTCAAGACACACTGCATTCCGACGAATAACGCGCTGCGTTCGTGGCAGCATTACGTTTCAAATCGGCAAAATGATCCATTTTCCTGAAAGGAGTGAAATAGGTTTGAATGGGTCGGGTCATTGTCAAAGTGCAGGGGCGAGTGGTCCCTAATTGTATTATTGAGATTTGGGACATTTTATTAGCGCGTGCACAGGGGAAAAACATCTGTAGCAGCTTGAAAATATTCATATTTGGCGCACATTATGTGCATGGCCTCTTTCCCCGCACGTTATGTGCCTGGGTCTTTAGTGCCTAATTTTGTTTATTTCGTGTCACCCGGTAGCGTTTTATGCGGCAGTTACCCACCGACGTGTGCCGTACGTACGGACGTTTGTCGTACGAAACACGTTTGACCGAACCCTCAAGCCCGTAGGAATCAATGTGTGCGTCTGTGTACATGTACATAACTTATTTGTGTGTGTTTTGTTTACAGCAAAGCACTGTTGCCATTCACCAGTTTGAATGCATGCTTATGCAAACATCAACTTTTGGAATTACAATTTTTCATGGTGCAAATGGCTGAAACAAATACTGAATAACAATTTCTAGTTCATTTATTTTTAACCTCCAATTTTATATAATAATTTTAGGATATTTTAACAAAATTTTAAACAATCATTAGGCCTTTTTATATAATAACTGCAATTGGCCCAAACATAGCACACAAAATGTTTAATAGGCAACTCTGTCTAGTGAGAGAGCGATCAGCTGACACGTTCTTACGGAAAAAATCAAAATTGTTTTGATTTCTACGTTCCGGGCTACGCACGTACGGGCGTTGCACGTCGGTGAGTTTTCGTTTACATGGCACACTCATAAGATAGGTCGTGTCAGCTGACACGTTTTTGGTACGTACGTTCGTGAGTAACTGCCGCATTAGTTAGCCACGGGCACACTAGTGCTGCAGAAAAATTAGCATTTACGATTTTCGGTTCGCACATTCTGGTACCGAACCGGGTAGAAAGTGTATAGCGTGAGTTCTTTTGAGTCGCTGTTATTTGTGTTGTTGGTGCTAAAAACCAACAACTATCCTGCCCGCCGCATTGGCGCCGGTATGATTACATCCAAGGATGTACCACGGCTACTTGAAGAGTTTTCATCAGATGAAGAGTCGCATATTCGGCTACTGGCATATTGCTTCGAAGCTGCTTCAGCAGCTACTTTCTTATATGTATTTGATAGAGTGAATGCTTTACGTTTACGACTTGTGCGCTCTGTGGATATAGACGGTGCTTTGTTTATGTAAACAAGTTCAGTTATATTCGATTCAACAGTGCTAATAGCTACAGTAGGAGGTTGATAATCAGACCCACTTTCATCATCTTCTATTTGTTTGTTGGACATTGCGACGCCACTGACGACGGAACATTCGGCGAAATATCTTGTAGTTTTACATTTTTTTATGAATAACGTTATTCACGATATTTGCATCATTTTCGTTCTCATCATCTAAATCCAACATTTTTTTCAGACATCATTCGCTCAGAGTTGATCTGTTTTTTAGTTGATTTCAGTCTCATTTCATTTCATTTCATTTATTAGAAATTACATTAGTACAGTAAGATAATATATCTTTTATAGTACAACAAACAGTGTCATGGATATGTATTTAACAAGATTGAATAAAATTTTGGAAAAAAAAGGGATACAAGTATTACTAAACTTAACCTAAGTTAATGATGTTATACAAAGTACAGTAGTAGTGATATAAAATATATGTAGATATAGTAGACATCTTAAAGACATTTAATTAAAACTATACTCAAAGTAAACGACTTAGGAAAAAATTGAGTAAAAAAGAAAAAAAAAAAAACAAAGAAAATGGTCAGATTAAGATTAATGTGTAGAGAAATAATTGAAAAGAATGCGCTTATAATTGCTTTGGTTTACATTGTTCCTTATTGCAGCTGGGATTGAGTTCCATGTACGTATGGTGTTGACGAAAAACAGCCTTGTAGAGACAACAAAATTGAAGCTGGGTACAACTATACTACATGACCTGAGAGATCTAGCAAATGTGAGTTTTTCATATAAGTACGGTGGCGATTTAGTAGAAACCCGAACAAGAAGATTACACTTCTAGCCTTCTGATGGGCGAATATGTCACATCCTAAGAGTTGAGACCGCCACGCAGTAATATGATCGAACCTGCGTAACCCAAATACGTAGCGAGTTACCTGATTAAAGGCAATCTCAATTTTATGTGCAGAGCACGAATCTAATTTGTTGTAAACTAGCTCAGAGTAGGTTATTATTGGCAACATAAGCTGCACGGCAAGCTTTCTTCTAATATGAGGAGGCGTAAACGGTGCAGATTGCCTCAGATTGCGCAATGTACCATACACTTTACCAACAACAGAGTTGATATGGTCAACACAAGTTAGGTTTGAGTTAATTACGAAACCCAGATTCGTGATTTTAGCAACAGTTTGTAGAGCAGAATTACCAATGCATATATTAGGAGTTAGTACATCGACGACCTTTTTCTTAGAAATAGGTAATACGAACGATTTATTAGCATTAATGCAAAGACCATTACTATTGGCCCAGTACTGCACGCATGATAGGTCATTATTTACTTTGACACAAAGTGTGCTTAGATTCGCGAAACTACCAGATAAATACATTTGTACATATCATGTGCTTACACACTGAAAAAATGTCGTTTATAAAAATACTAAATAATAAGGGCCCAAGGATGGAGCCCTGCGGAACACCTTGGGATAAGTTTTTCACACCCGACACTTCACTTTCTGTGTTGACAAATTGAACTCTTCCGGTTAAATAACTTTCCATTAACATCAAGGCGCTTTTAGTAAATCCGAAGTATAGCTGTAGTTTATAACAGAGCAACTCGTGGTCGACAAAGTCGAAAGCTTTTGAAAAGTCTAGTAAGCAGAGCAGGGTGAGCTGGTTATTATCGAAGGGTATTCGGATATCATCAATTACTTTTAGTAATGCAGTTGCACAGCTGTGATTAGCTCTAAAACCCGACTGGTACGGCGAAAGTAGATTATGCCTCAAAATATGTGAGTTGATTTGATCTGCTAGCAGCCTTTCAAAAATTTTAGATAATACTGGCAGAATGCTTATGGGTCGATAATCATTGACTGAGCTCGCAGACCGTTTTTTAGGAACAGGTTTAACTATGGCACATTTCCACGACTCAGGAAAGCAAGATGTCGTAATGCAGTGGTTAAGAATGTGCGTAAGGGTACTCAACACAAATGGTAAAATAATTTTTATAAATTTAATTGGTACACCATCCGTTCCAGTTGCGTTGGACTTTATTTTAAGAATACTTCTTATTACCTCACATTCAGTAACCGCAGTGAATTCGAATGGACTTCCAGAGAAACACACAGAACCATTTGGAACAAAATTACCAAAGTCAACACCAACCACGGAACTATGCACAAACGCGTCATTAAGGGTATCTGCATTCAAAGTACAATCTTGCCTTTTATTTCCATATATTCAAAGACTCTTTAAATTACGCCAAAGAGATTTAGGAGGTAATGAGGGATTTAACCTTGAGGTGAAGAACTTACAATTTTGGTTTCTTATAATCCTAGTAGCAGTGCTTCTAGCGGTTCTGTAGGCCTGCCATGCTACATCAGTTTTAATCCTCCTCCACGATTTGTATGCCTTATTGCGCGCTTTAATTGCAGAAATAACTTGGCCGTTATACCAGGGACAGGACCTATTTGTAGGGTTGCTATAGCGAGTGCGGACATGCTTGTTATAGGCATCTAGAATCTTATTATTAAGAAACTCAAGTTTTTCATTGGCAGTAACGAGGCGCCAACATTCACTGAAATCAACTTGGGAAAAATCGGAGTACAAAGCATTGTTGTCAAGAAAACGATAATTCCTAAAAGCAAAATAGCTATTTGCGTCACAGCGGTCAAAGTTAAATTCAAAGGAACAAAAGATAAGGTCATGGTCTGATAGAAATGGTTTCTGGTCAAATTTTAGAACAACAGCCAAGTCAGAAACAATAAAATAATCAAGTAGACTAGAACAAGAATTAATACCAAACCTTGTAGGAATATCCCGATTTACAACACTAAGACCAGTACCACAGAGGTTATTCAATAGACTGGAACTATACGAATCACGAACGAGGAGATTAACATTAAAGTCGCCACAAACAATTATGCTAGCATAGGCTACAATGTGCGAGGACAAGGAAGAAAGTAACAAGTCATGACTATTAGTTTTATGGGGACTGTAAACGCATGACACAAGGACCTTTGTATAAGCATCACGTAACTCAACAAACAAATACTCTGTACCGGGGCCCACCGATTTGCAAATAGGCTTCATATTTATATATTTTTTACAATAAATTGCACCGCCCCCACCCTTTTTACCCACTCTGTCATTACGAACGAGATTATAGTTGCTTATATTGAAGTGCCTGTCATCAAGATCTTCAGCAAACCAAGTCTCTGAAACACATATAACGTCAACATTCGAGTTTTCAAAAACATACTTTACAAAATCTATCTTCTCAGCATTCAAGCTTCTGGCATTAAAATGAACAATATTACAACCATTCCCACGCTGACATAAAACATTTATCATAGCAATACTATTATCGCCCGCACCACTCAAATTGCCGCTAAGGGTCACCATAATGTATGCAAACAAAAGCAATCATAAGACAAACACACAAAGTTACAGCAGCGAAAGTAGTCAAATACGAGAAACATAAGTAAAAGAATTTGAAGAGATTTAAGCGGACCATTTTAACATAAAGTGTTGGTGTTATATGTATGTATGAGGTTATATACGTATAATAATATAAATAGAAATATAATATTAAGTAGCAATAAGCTAGCGCAACTTGTAGTCAGCGGTACTGCGTCATATCGTCAGAGGTGAAGATCTTCTCTGCAACGGAGTCTTTGGTAGCTCGTATGTACACTTCCCCCGAAGAGTAAATGCAGGTGCAATTTTGCCAGCACGCCTAAGCTTAATTGCTTCATGAAGAAGTTTTCTTCTACCTTGAGATACGCTCTTATAAATTCTAAAACTGCCCTCAAAACCAATATCATTAAGAGAAAAATCTAAAAAAATAAAAAATAAATGTAAGGCGCGATAACCTCCGAAGAGATCTAAGGCCGAGCTTCTCTTCCAATTTGCGTCGTGCTCCTCTTGATTTTCCCTACAAATTGGCCGGACGGGACCTACATGTTTTATGCCGACTCCGAACGGCATCTGCAAGGCAGATGAGTTTTCACTGAGAGCTGTTCATGGCAGAAATACACCCGGAGCTCTTGCCAAACACTGCCGAGGGGCGACCCCGCTTAGAAAAATTTTCTTCTAATTGAAAAACCTTATTTCTAAAATTTTGATGTTGCTTTGCCCGGGAGTTGAACCCAGGGCATACGGTGTGATAGGCGGAGCACGCTACCATCACACCACGGTGGCCGCCAAAATCTGCCGTGAAAAATCTGCCGTTGTTTTTTGCGATGTTCGCTGAAAGCACGCAAAGTCCGATTCCGATCATAGGGGTTGTGAAATTTAATGATTATGGCGCTGACAGCTTTGTTCAGTGGGCGTGCAGTTCGAAAAATATCTCTTACTTGCGGGGATAAGAAGTCGATCGACATACACACTTGGTTGTATATACTTTTCAAATTTTCTCCCTGCACATAAGGCACGCCAAATATGACAGCATCAGCAGTAAAATCTGGAGTCGCTTTCTCTGATTGCTCTGCAATACTATTACAAGTATTCATTTCAGCCAAGTCACGAACTTTTCGCGCCTTTTATATAATGTGTTTAATCGGGATTTCATCATCTGATGTAAATATTTCGTTATCAGTATGGAATTCGTAAACATCCGAAGAAGTTTTAGGTTTAGATGATAGGGGTGAGCTCTTCACAATATCTCCATAGCTTTTGTAACTGTTGTTGCAAGATGATAATAGTTTACCGAATTTTGGACTGTCCGTGTTTGGTGTTGGAGTTTTCATAGGTTTATTACATCTTATACACCACCATACGCCACTACCTGGTAACGTTTCCCTAGTACAGCTGCGGTGATATCTACGACGACATTCATCACATATTTCAACAACGTCCTCTAATTGAGTGCGCTTACAAGCTACACACATGTGTGAGTTTCCATTGCCACTACTATTTCCCAATCGTCTCATTTGATCAACACCACACCATAACTATGAATTATCATCAAAACGTATCAAATACTGTAATTTATTTATGCTATTTCTTTCGGTACCAGCGCTACTACCGATTATTGTACCAAGGTACTGACGGTCATCGTCTTTGCGTATAAAAACATCTTACCCAGCCGCTGCCGTGCTTTCGGTTATAGCTTGATTTGTTGAACATTCTTGGGTGTCCTGTGCTGGGGATGTTGTTGGTGTTGGCGGTGTTAGTAAAGTAACTGATGAGGCTGTTTCATCTGCACACATTTGCACAATTTTTGTGATTGTGGGGGATTTTGGAGAATAGATCGTAAATATGGAACTGTTGTCATCGCTTGTGGCGCTGCTATAGTTCTAGTAGTGGTCAAATTTGTTTGCGATGGTGGTGGTGAACTATTTTCTGGAGTAGTAGGTGGTGTGTGCGGAGTCGCTGTTGTCGAATCTGATTCATCAACTACCAAAGTGGCGCCGTTAGTAATGTAAGAATCGGCTTCAATTCCAGTACTCACAGCTGGATCTAGTACTACTTTATGATGAATAGCGGGTATTATTGGTGAAGGCTGCTGTGGCGCATGAGTAGCTGATGAAAACGTATGAGCAGCAGAGGGAATTGCAGGGTTTGCAGTTATTTCATTTGAATCTAAAGCTGTTGGTGGTAAGCTATTATTCGTTGCTAAGGGATCACTATAATGATTATTTATACAGATATTTATGCGATCTAATACGAGAGTAGAGTTTGATGTTGTTGTCGGAGCTGGTGAGGAAACCATTGTTGATCGCTGCACTACTCACATGGTCATTTGCCAATGACATGAAAAATTGATGTCGTGGTTGTACATCATCATGCGTTATCTGAATTGGGCCTGTTGCTCCTGATGAAGCAGGAAAATGTTGTGTGAAATGAGTCGGTAATATTGTTGATAACTGCTGTGTATAAGAAGGGGTTTGATGTGGTGCATGGTAAAATTGAGGAAGTTGTATAATATCATTTTGCGTAGTAGGACCAACCTCTTTTGTAAGATTATATATATATGTTGCTGTGGATTTTGATGATGGTGTATCGTATCTGGGATTGTTGTAGCTATACGAATATTATTGGAAGCAGCATTATTGCATCCACTGGTAGCTGTTGTTACTGTTGGTGAACCGTCACTAACAACGTTTGTTGTTGTACCTGGTTGTATTTGTGCAGACGCAATTGATGCATGATTTGCTGGTGCTCCATACTGATGTGCAGCAAAATTATTTGTTATTAATATGGTGTTAGCTTGTTGATGTTTGTGATGATGTTGGTGTGGAACTTGTTGAACTGGCGTTGTTGACATGTGAGGAGGGACATTCGCTCCAACGGTGCTGTAATATCTCGGTTAGATGATTGTAAACCAGCAATGGCTGTACTGTAAAAAGTTGTTTCCAAAGCGCTAGTCAATTAGACTTGATTTGGATCGTAAAACGCTGAAACTCCAGGGGGCCTACTCTGTATTGCGATGCGAAAGGCAGTGCGATGCGAAAATAAATTGCGATGCGAAAGGTAATTGGAACTCTGTAGCGCTATCGCATCGCTAACAATGTCGCTTTTTTATTTTTCGTTAATTTTTTGCTTGAGTATGCATCACTGACCAAACTCAAAGAAAGAGAACAAAAGAAACAAGGCGATTACAATTTCGGCAAACGATTAATTTTTGTTGAACAAATTAAAAAAAGGATTCTGTAGCATTATGGAACGATTTAAATGAAGAAAGGATTGATTTAAATGAAGAAATCCTCCCAGTTCAGAAATTGAACTGGAAGAAGTGAACGTGATAAATACAGAAAACGTGGAAAATCATAGAATGGGAAATATTGCTAGATGTATCAGAGAACAAATAAAAAATGACATGATTTCAAATAGAAATGATTTATAAAAAAGTGTATTCGATTTAATTGCTATTTATTTATGTATTTTAAGTCCACTAGGATTACAAATTGTTGCTTTTGTGTTTTTTTTTTTGTTTTTTGAGTTGTCCTATATATTTTTAAATGAATATAAAGATATCAATTTATACAATCATCAATTAATACTTACATATTTGTACAATGCGAATGCCTATTACTTGTAGCAAGAAAAATGCGAAAATGAATGCTGTTTGACATTCGCTTTCGCTTTACAGAGTGCCGGCAATGCGAAAAGGGAGACAAATTGCGAATGGGCAAAATGTGAATGCGAAAGTCAAAATATACATGCGAATGTCAAGATACAGAGTACCGATTTTGCGATTTCGCGTATTTTTTCTTTCGCATCGCAATACAGAGTAGGCCCCAAGGTGCGGAGATTGGGGAAAGATTCGTATCAACATGTGTGCCGCAGTTAATGAATATTCACTTAAAATTTCATTAAACCTTAACGAGCTAAGCACGATTGACGACCCAACTATAATTAAGTTATTTTATATTAATAATTATTCGATTAAACTGAAATATTTGCACCCGAAATTGTAGTTAATTCCGTCAGCCATTTTTCACTACTCCGTTTCCACCATTCTGCGAGAGGCAACGTCTTTTTTCATTGTATTATAAAAAGATAATACTGAATACCGACTTCCGTGTATATTAGAAAGGGTTGTATTTGATTTCAAAAAAATGTTCGTATCCTCGTATGAAACAAATGTTCCTTGTGAGATTTGAGACTTAGGTAACCTTTGACCTCGTGCCTTTGGCCGAGTGCGTATGTTCGGTGGCAGACCGTGGGTCTGAGGTAGGTTTCTGGTGTCCTCGCTCGGGGTGAGCGAGTGAATTTTGGGTTTGATTTTTTTTGAAATTTGTTTAAAAATTTAATGGGCCTTTGTTTTCTGTGGCAGATGCGGATCTGCGTTAGGTTATTGCTTGGCCTCGTTCCGGTGAACGAGCGCTGGGGTTTTGGACATCCTTTTTTCTCGACGGAACTCTTCCGTCTTTCTGTTAGGCTTTCACCCGTTTCCGTCACCGCGAGAGCATAAGTTTAGGGGATCGTGTTTACTCATGTGGCGAGCCCGGGGATTCCTCAGTGGCACATTATGAGTTTTTAAAATTTAAAAATAGAAAGTGTCGAGTGCCTTAGGGGGATTGGAATCTTCAGTGGGAGCCTCACACGGTGAGCCCACATGTAGGAGTATAGAGTGCTAGGTGTCCGTTCACGTGATGGGCCCGAGAATTCCGGGGTTGGCACTGAGTGCCCAGGATGGTTGGGATCCCCGGGAGCCTCACACGTGGAGGCTGGATTACATAGGTTGATTTGGAAATTGTCCGCTCACGTGGCGAGCCCGCGGATTCTGCTGATGAATATTAAGTGAATAGGGTGGTTCGGAATCCGTAGTGGGAGCCTCCCACGGTGAGGCCCGACGTAGGAGTAGCGGAGTGGATAGATTATGCTCTTACGGTGACAAGATGAGTTCGGTGGGAATACCCAACCGAAAACCTGTGAAGAAGGGGAGGGGGTGATGAACGGAGGGATGATGAACGGATGATGAACGGAGGGAGCTCTTGGTCTTCTCGCAATCCATCTCCTCCGTTGGAAGAAGGATCAGTTTGACCAAAGGTCGTCTGACTTGACCCTTCTCGGTTATGGGGTCGACTACACGAACTCGGTTGTCTTCGCCGGGGTGTACGTTGACGACTCGGCCTAACCTCCACTCGTTGGGAGATAAGTTGTCCTCCTTGATGACAACTAATCATCCACTTTCAGATTTTGTTTTGTGTGTTTCCACTTCACCCGTTTTTGAAGCTCGGAAAGATATTCGGTTTTCCATCGCTGCCAGAAGGTTTGATGGAGGGCCTTCACCTTCTGCCATCTATTTATTATGAAGGCCGGGCTTTCGTTCACATCCGGTTCTGGCGGCGCCAGAAGATGGCTGCCCGTTAGGAAATGTCCTGGGTTTAGTGGTTCCAAGTCCGTTGGGTCATTCGACCCTGGACTGAGAGGGCGCGAGTTGAGGCACGCCTCAATCCTGCACAAAAGTGTTTCGAACTCCTCTATAGTATATTTGTGGGGAGAAGCGATCTTTTTGAAGTGGCTTTTGAAGCTCTTCACTCCCGCTTCCCACAGGCCGCCCATATGTGGAGCGGCGGCGGGAATAAAATGCCAGCTCAAGGCTTGATGGCTATACTTTGAGACTGTTTTGTCTCGGCTTTCGGCCAGAAAGGCTTTAAATTCGGATCGTAAAGATCTTGATGCTCCGACAAAGTTTGTACCATTGTCGGAGTAGAGGTTTTTCGGACATCCTCTTCTCGCGATAAACCGCGAGAAGGCTGCGAGAAAGCATGGGGTGCTGAGGTCACTAGTGGCCTCTAAATGAATGGCCTTAGTGGAGAAACAGACAAAAAGGCATACGTAGCCTTTTGACAGTCGACATCCTCTACCGCGGTAGCTTTTGATGTCGAAAGGCCCCGCAAAGTCTACCCCGGGATTGGTGAACGCGCGGGTAAAAGTAGACCGTTCGCAGGGAAGGGTACCCATAAGTTGGGACTGTGCCTGCTTTCGGTGAATAATGCAGGTTTTGCAATTGTGGATGATGGCTCTGATCATGGTCTTGACATTCGGTATCCAGTATTGGGTTCGGATAAGACGGAGCATGAGCTGGTTCTCGCCATGAAGAGAGTCATGATGAGCCATCATAACTGTAAGGCGAGATAGCCTATAAATGTAAGGCAAGATGATCGGATGACGCTCGTTGTATGACATGTCTTTTGAAGCCCCTAGACGCCCCCCCTGTTCTAATAATATCATGTTTGTCGATGTATGGGTTGAGTGACAGTATTTCACTCTTTCGATCAATAGGTTCCCTATTTTTCAATTTTAAATATTCTGTACCGTAAAATTGTTTCTGGCGGACTCGTATTAATGCTTGAGTAGTTGCCTTAATCTTATCTGCTGAGATTATATGCGACCTTTCGTGGAACATGGCTTTAGTTTTAGGATGCGTTCTTTTATAGAATCTCCTAACATAGGATAGAACTTTCAAAGCCCTGGGCAGATTTGAAAATCGGTCGAGAACATCTATTTGATCTACCCTTGTCGTGGCATATGTTTGTGCCCTCTTCTCCTCAACGGACGTTTTGTATTCGGTCTCTTGTGCTGGCCAGTGGGAATTGTCTTCTTGCAGACAAGAAGGTCCCTGCCACCACAACGAATTGTTGACCAAATCTGATGCAAGTAGTCCTCTGCTTCCCAGAACCACTGGATTAGATTCCGAGTCCACGTGAAGCCAGTCCTTGCTACCGACCATATCGATGATCTTAGTGATTCGGTGTGCGACGAAGGTTGACCAGAAACAGGGCGGCTTTCTTATCCATGCGAGTACGATGGTTGAATCTGTCCAGAGGTGAACTTTTGCTGGTCCCAAATGAATGTTTCGGAATATTGATTCCATGATTTCTGCAAGCAGCACGGCGCCGCAGAGTTCTAAACGTGGTAGCGAGATGGTAAGTGTATGAAAACCTGATCGTCTCTTTTCACGCGCATGTATTTCGCTGCCGCATATGCTTTCTCGGAGGCGTCACAGAAGCCGTGGATTTCTATGTCGTCTTCCGGTGAAAAATTTACCCACCGCGGTACCCTAATGTTATCTATTTTGCTATAGTGTTGGGTGAAATTTTCCCACCGTTCTAAGTTAGTTGGGGAGACAGGCTCGTCCCACCCGGTGCCCTCTAACCAGATATTCTGCAATAGTATTTTTGCCACTACGACCATTGGTGCAAGCCAGCCTAAAGGGTCGAAAAGTTTTGCTATAGCGGATAGGATTGCGCGTTTGGTGATGTTCTCGCCATTCTCTAAAGCTCCTGCGGTGAAGTAAAACATGTCTGAATGCGCGTTCCATCGTATTCAGTGCCTTCACTGAGCTAGCCTCTTCAAACGCTAGGAAATCCTCGCTGAGCAGATCCGTTTTGGGGATGACCTGAAGGATTTCCTCACAATTTGATGTCAAATTGCGCAATGGAAAGCCAGCTGAGTGTAATGCTTCGCGAATCTCGTTTCTTGCTCTGATAGTTTACGCTATTGTATGTCCTCCAGATAAAACGTCGTCGACATACATACTTTCTCGTAATATAACCGATGCTATTGGGTGGCTATTCTCTACATCATCAGCCAATTGTAGAAGTGACCGTATCGCGAGGTAGGGGGCGCTGTTTACACCAAATGTGACAGTCTTTAGTTCGTAAAGACTGATGGGTTCGTTGGGGGATGTTCGATGGACAATACTTTGAAATTTGGCGTGATTATCGGTCACCCAAATCTGCCTATACATCTTTTCTATGTCGCTATTAAAGACAAAGCGATACAGTCTCCAACGTAGAATTAAAATGGGCAAGTCTGCTTGGAGTACTGGACCTGGGTGGAGTATGTCGTTTAGACTAATGCCATTTGCCGTAGGACTTGACGCGTTGAAGACGACGCGCACCTTGGTAGTGGTACTTTCCGCCTTTACAACGGCGTGATGGGGCAGGAAATAATTATCCGAATCGTCGGATGGTATATTATTCTTGTTTTTTTCATATGTCCGAGTGTTTCGTATTCTGACAACACCCGAACATACTCTTTCCCTAAATCTTGGTTTTTCAGTAATCGCCCCTCATTTCTGAAGAATTGTGAACATGCGCTTTAGGGACGGTCCTAATTTAAAATTCTCAGGGTAATCCTGCCTGAATGGTAGCGAAACTGTATACCTCCCATTTTCATCACGTTTTGTCATTTCCTTAAATAACTGTTCACAATACCTTTCTCCTTCATTAAGCATTTTATTTTTGGGAACATTTTCTATCTCCCAGAAAGCTTTTAATTGGTTGTCCAATGCAACCTCGTTGTAAAATGACACGATGCTCTTCGTTGGACTCGGTGCTTCAACTCGACCGGTTAGTATCCAACCGAACACTGTCTCTTGGGCCAGAAGTGTATTAAGTACATTCTTTTTCAAACCGCTCATTATAATTAGGGGATATATGTCTCCACCAAGTATGAGGTCTACATCTTCTTTGACGTAGAACCTCTTGTCTGCCAGAACCAAGTCTGGGAATGCCTGCATAGTCATCGTGTTGATATGGCAGGATGGCAGATTTCCAGTAAGTTTGGCTAGAATCAGAACTGGAGTAGTCAAGCTGAAGCATGAAACCACTGGTGAACGTAATTCGATGGTGGATGCCTCTCTAACTTGAGCAGATACTGCATTGGTGATGCCCGACACTTGGGCATGCATTTTCCTCGCCGGCAAATTGATTCTACGTTTCAGTCTTTCTGTCATGAAAGAACATTCAGACCCTGAATCAATTAATGCCCGCGCGGAGAAGTCGGTACCATTATGGTGAATGTGTACGCGAGCAGTTCCTAATAGCACGCCTGTGCTGGAATTGGCATGACAGGATTTTACATTCTGGTTTGCAGATTGTCGCGCCTGTGCTGATGTTGTTGGGATATTATCCGCATCTTTGAAAGAAAGGATTACGTACAGCCGTGTGCTGAGATGTATCCGCATGCAGGAGCGTGTGGTGACGAGAGTGGCATTTGGAACAGTTGTAGGAACTGGTGCACTTCGTCACGGTGTGTCCTGGGGATAAGCAATTCAGGCAGCCACTTGTGGATTTTATAAATTTAATCCTTTCTACTGGGGTTAACTCGCAGAAGCGTTAACAGTTGCGTAATCTGTGTTCAGGGGATTTACACATTTTACAAATTGATTTTATTGTTTGCTTGGATACTTTTGTTTGAAAAGCACCAAGTCTTTTCGTAGGGGTTTCTGACGATTGTCGCGACGCGTTTGGTTTTTGCACTTTCGAAGTGGCATGCCCTGTAAAACCAGACACTGTTTCAAGTGTCTGAAACCGATTAGACAGGAATTTATCCATATCCTCCCACTTGGATATGTCCATTTTATGGTCTATACTTTGCTCCCAAAGAGCCAGCGTGCTCTCTGGTAACTTGGTTTAGCATAGATAGGTCAGGATTGCATCCCAATTGGAAGTGTCAATTTTGTGGCATTTGAGGGACGAAATACAATTATTTATATCATTTTGTAGCTTTTTTATTGAACTACCACACTCACTTTCTACCTTTTTTAAGTTAAATAGAATTTGCAGTTGTGTGTTAACTAAGATACGTTTGTTCTCGTATCTTTCACACAAGTTTTTCCAGGCCATCTCGAAACCTTCATTTGTGAGAGGGCATTTTTTAACGATATCTTTTGCTTCGCCCTGCGTTTTGTTGTTGAGATGGAATAACTTCCGTGTCGCAAGCAGGGAGGCGAATTTTATGCCCATGAGGTTCTTGCTCAGGATTGACGTTCTTTTCATCCTTCTTGTATTTTTCTGCCTCAGCAGATATAGACGCTGAACATCGCACGTAGATTGCGTATGCTGCCTTTTGCTTCTTTCTGACCGCCATAACGTCATCCGCTGACACCTCATCAGATCCCAATAGCGAATCAAACGCAGACTTTACCTTCTTCCACAAGGACCGCAACTCTTCCTGCTGTATTGCAAGGGTGTGTTTGCTATGGTCGCTTTCCGGAATAAGGCTGTAATCTTTATCAAACTCTGCGATTGATTCTGCTAAACGGAATTAGGTTTCCGTTGTTTTATAACGAGAAAATTTCCGATTAGAAAAATAGAACTCTTCAGAGTTAAAAGGCTGCCCAGCCCTAAATAAAACTATTGAACTTCGAAGTTTATTATTTATTTTGTTTATTTCAGACTTTGTCAGAGTAGCGACAACGAAAAGCGTTGATTTTTTATGGACTTTTTGTCACAGCAGCGACAACAGCAAAAAGGTTTAATTTACAGACTTTTTGTCTCAGCGGCAACAACAAAAAAGGGGGACCACTCGCCACCTCCACAGATAATGGGTGTATTTTTGAAAAAGTGAAAAAATGCGTGCGATATTTGAAACTAAGCGCAAAAAAAAGTGTAAAAAGTGTTTAAAAAGTGAAGTGAAAACCGGATTAATTAATTAAATTGAACTTAATTTCGTGTTTATGATGTGCAAAAAACAACAACAAAAACCTAGTTAGTATGGTGCGGAGAGTGAGGTTAGGTTACCCTCTTCCTTGTGTTGTGTCTGGAAAACCTTACCACTGGCGGGGGGATAGACCAGATAATCACAAGGACCGAAGTAAAGGCTAACAAACCAAGTGATTTAACCTTTGAAAATAGAAAAAATAAATTGGTGATCACTAAATAACTTCACTCTTTTCACTTCTTTTTTGATTTCAATTTTTCGCGCACTACACGGGTTTTTTCTTTATTTTGCAAAAAAAAAACAACACTCAAAAAAGAAAGGTGGCAAGAAATATAACACTTACTTCTTATTTTTGCTGGAGGAATTGATGTGATGGCTGTGGCTCCGGTGGCTGCTAATATCGTGTAGAGTATAAACTTCCAACTTTTTGGTGGTTCTGCTGGGATATGCTGTGGCAAATAAAATCTCGTGGCAAACCTTTGGCAAATTGTACTGTGTTGTGACTGTAATTTGTAAGTGCTTTTAGTTCTTTTTTCGGGGAGTAAGGACCAATGTTCGGCCTGGGTGCGTCTGAAACCGGCAGTGGGTAGGCGCACACGGGTCGATCTCGGGATTGATGGTTCACTCCAAATAAAACAGAGAAGAAAAACGCAAAGAGGATTTCCTCGTTATAATAGTGTTTTAATTAGAGTGTAAGAAAATATACAATGTGTGTAAGGTTACCTTAATGTCGCAAAATGACGATGGTGATCCTGGGCGATGTGAACTGCTTGGCGGTCAATCGAGAAAGAGCCCGGTTGTCCCGTTGAGGACAACCGCTAAGCCGCGAAAAAGTCCTCTGGTGTTAAGAAGGGGAAGGGCCACACATACAACCACCCCCACATATACGTGCATGGGTGCTGACGACCTGCACACACACACGTGCATGTGTATGAAACGCATGCATGTGCATGCATGCACACAAATGCGGTGTGAGTGTGGGTGGCTGGAAATATTATTATTATTATTAATTATTATTCAATTTTTCCCAAATTATTAAATAAATTGAAAATAATATTATTAAAAAGTTAACGACAGCTATAAAAAAGCGCCAGGAACGAAAAATTGAGAGTGCGAACCAAACGCAACAATATATTAACCAACAACACCAATCATGAAGATTGGTTTATAAATGAAACAAAAGTTGAAATTCCAAAATAGCTAAAAGCGCGGTTAGAAAATGGACCAAGATTTGCTCCACCTGTGTATAAAAAGAGTTCTCCTCTATTGAAATATACGAGGAGGATTTAATATAAACTCTTAAAAATAATAGGGGACAAGAAGAGGCTAGTATAAAATTCTCCTTATTAGTTAAAAATTATACAACAATACCCAGTACAATAGATAGTGCAATAACGGATGCAGTGGAACAGACGCGGAAATTCCTAAATAAAAATAAAAACATTTGAATACTTACATCGGGCGAAGGAAACAAAATAAATATTGACGATTACAATAAGAAAACAAGTAAAGGTGTCTAAGTTCGGGTATAACCGAACATTATATACTCACCGTGAGCTTCAATTACACATTTCATTTCATCTAAATTACTTTTCAACATAACACGTCGCACCGCCCGTTTAAAAAAAATGTCTCGATTTCCTCTTACAATAAAACTTGATAAGTGAAATATCATTGATTCAAACAATTTTTTGCTAAATTACAGCCTATTATTCTAGTATGAAAATTTTCCAATTTATTGTTATAAATCCACGTGGGAAATGAAATACCATTGATATAAAGCCCTTTTTCAAAGATGTATATTATTTTATTCGTCCACAACCTTTTTAAATATCTTTTGTATAAAAGTAGGTGTGGTCCTTAACCGATTTCGGTAATTTTTCTTAAAAGCATTCCTTATAGTAAAGGCAACCTCTCTGCCGAATTTTGTTACGATAGGTTTAACGACTTTTCATTTATGATTAATAATATTTATAAATTGATTTTATCACAAGTGGACGGTGACACGCCCATTTAAATAGGTTTTTTAATTTTACGATAGGTTTAACGATGTTTGATTTATGATTAATAATATTTGCAAAATTGATTTTATCACAAGTGGGCGCCCATTTAAATTTTTTTTTTTAATTTTTATCAAGAGTCTCAATATCAGTCCACTCGTCAAATTTCAACATTCTAGGTGTATTATTTATTAAATAACCAGGTTTTTTGTGTTTTCCAAAATGTTATATATATAAAAAGTGGGCGTGGTTATCATTCGATTTCGCTTTTTTTCAGTACCAATCTATTCTGGGTTCAGATTAGTGATTACAAAATATAAAAGGTTGACTTTCATAATAAGATTTAATAAACATCACAGGGATGAAATTAGCACGTATGCTGACTTACATACATAAATTGGTCCAAATGTTTCTTTTCTTTGCAGGTCATCTAATATACCAAGGTTAATCATTATATATACACATGAAATTCGACTGCTTTCCGAAATAAAATATTTTCTGTTCCTATTGATAAGGAAGGGAGGGACTAGTTGTGATTCGACTTTTTTCCATTTTAATATTGTATAATATAATTTCATTGTTCAATGTCAATAAAATTTTGGATTTTTAAATGAGTATAGTTTAACGGACTCATTTCTAACTCTCAAACTTTCCTTAGTCGGCAATTAAAGGTTTTTTATGAATCTTTTATCTATATTTCGTCTTCAAATTAGCAGTTTCGAAAAATGTGTTGTGAGTTAAGGTGACAATGTGGATATCAATCAAAAGGTATTGAAGAAGGTATCAATATGGGAGGGTTATTATTTCAAAAACCCACTTAGGTTTGGGGATATTGGCCTAAATTTTTACCATAGTATGTGTTTGTACAATATAGGCATTTGACACTTATTGTATTGCCGGGGACATAAATATAGGATGATATTACTTTCAATTCATTCATTCATTTTGCTTGAGAAGGGGATTTAGGATGGAAGAAATAATTACAAAAAAAAAAAAGGCAGGGTTATTAACGAAATTTTCCAACTTTTACTAGAAATAGCTTATTACCTGCGTATGCGCACTTTTAGAAAATCGTTTATATAAAAGAAGGCGACTTAACCGATTTAGTCCATTTTTACTGAAAATATTTCCTGTTAAAGGCATACATACATTTTTCGTTGAGTTATGGCTCCAGAAACATTGGGAAATGCATTGTAAGAAAAGGGGAAGTGCCACGCCCATTTTTCAAGATTTGAATCCTGTTATTATGGCCCAAAATGCGATTGGTACAAAACTACTTTTCGCTAAGATTTAACTTATTATTTTTGCCACGACCCTTTTTAAAGTCATTTGTATAAAAGTGGGCGTGGTCCTTAACAAATCTTATCCACTTTTACTAGAAATATTTCTTGCTATAAGGAAAATATGTGTACCCAATTTTGTTGCGATATGTAAATTTTTCTTAGAGTTATGGCTCCCGATACATTGAAAATTGCTAAGACAATAAAAGGGCAGTGCCACACCCATTTTCGAAAATTTTAGGGTTTTCCAATTTAATGTTATAATTCAATTTAGAAAGTAAAATTCTATTGATACAAATCACTTTCTCGCTAAGATAAAGCTTATTATTTTCGTCTACGACCCTTTTAAAAAACGTTTATATAAAAGTGGGCGTGGTCTTTAACCGATCTCGTCCATTTTTTCTAGAAATATTTCCTGCTATGGGGAAAATTTAATTATAAAAATCTTTTATGTAAAAGTGGGCGTGGTCCTTAACCGATTTCGTCAATTTTTCTTCAAAGCATTCCTTATAGTAAAGGCAACCTCTCTACCGAATTTTGTTACGATAGGTTTAACGACTTTTCATTTATGATTAAATAATATTTATAAACCATTTAAAAAATTTTTTTAAATTGTTATCAAGAGTCTCAATATCAGTCCACACGTCAAATTTTATCATTCTAGATGTATTATTTACTAAATAATCAGTTTTTTGTGTTTTCCAAGGTTTTATATATATAAAAAGTGGGCGTGGTTATTATCCGATTTCCTTCATTTTCAATACCAATCTATTATGGGTCCAGATAAGCTCGTGTACCAAATTTGGTGAAGAAATCTCAATATTTACTCAAGTTATCGTGTTAACGGACAGACGGACGGACGGACATGGCTCCATCAAATTTTTTTTCGATACTGATGATTTTGATATATGGAAGTCTATATCTATGTCGATTCCTTTATGCCTGCACCACCAACCGTTAAGTTAAAAGTTAATATACTCTGTGTGCAAAGCACACCCCCCCCCCCCCTTTTGGTCGTAGGGGCAAATTTTGAAAAATCCCACTTTGAAATGCCTAGGTTTTTTTCTTTTTGGAGTTTATTTTTCTCTTTAGAAATTTATTTAGTCAGAACATATGTAAATGAAAAAATGAATTTAACTTAGTAATAGAAAAGAAATTAAAAAAAAAATATTAGAAATTAGCGTTTTTACAACCCCCTTTTAAAACCAAGGCATCACTGTGATGCATTTGCATGTCGTAAACATAGTTGTGTGGGTTTTTTATTCAACCGTTTTAAAAAATGAAGGTATCACTGTGACACAATTGCAGATCGTAAAATTGCTTGTGTTGTTTTTTTTAAGCCACCACAAGACACAGCAGGTAGAATTGAAATTGCCCCTACCCAAAAGTTGGAACCAAAGGGGGGGAGGGGGGACATCAGAATTCGTTGTAGAGGTATGTTTCCTTCGGAAAAGTTTCTTATTTTGATCCCTAGAATACGATTTTCATAGAGCAATAAGCGATTTTTAAATCGGCCCTACTACATAAAGAGTTCCGAAACAAGATCCTATATCGCGGTTATCTAACAAAAATTATGGTCTAGCAGACACAATATCAGAGCAATTCTAAATATTCTCGCGGATTTTTTTATTCCCGCGGAAAAATTCCTCCAATTCTTTTCTCCTAGGGAGAAGAATAATTGGGGAATAGGAATTTCGAATTTTCGAAGTCAGCTGTTTTGTCATTTGGAATTTCGTTGCGCATTTCTTATTTTGTTTAAAAAATTGTAAAGTTTAATTATTGTTGCCAATTTGTTTGCAATTAAGAAATAAGGTATAAACAATGCACATTATTGAATTTCATGTGGTATTCACTGAAATGAGTAATGAATTGGTGCCACAGCAACATCAACAGAGGTGCATAAGAAAAAGACCGGCGGGATAACACAAATCCGCCGGAGTTGCCTGCATTCATTCTGCAAATAAATTTTCTGGCGGCCAAGTCGAATTGTGTTCCCCTTTCGCTATATACCAAAATTTATTTAAGCCTTCTTGAAAAATCCTTGCCCAATTTCTGGATGGCTGCATCAAATATGCGAAGATCTCTTCCGTTGCTTATGATATACTTTTCGACTTAAAATAAAGAATATTGTGGTTGTTGTTGTTGTTGCATTAACAGTGAGAATATTGTGGTAGAATGTAAATACATATTTTAGCACAAATTTGTACAAATAAGTTTTCTTTCTTAAAATAACCAATTTCCTTTAACTATTTTGAAGCATTCCCTTTAATTTAACTAGTGAAAAAACTCCTGTGAAATGGCAGAGAAATCTCCCTTTCCCTCACATTCATAATACCTACTTTTCTCCCATAACCGGTTTCCGCTTTTTCGAACATTGTTCAGAATAGGAGGAAAGGGAGAAGTGAAAAAACTCACAAGGAATTTTTATTTAGAATACGAGGAATGGGAGAAGGGAAACAATTCGCACGGAATTTTCGTTTAGAATTGGGCTGTATATAAAATGAAAATTATCATAAAGGCGAAAGGCTCCTAAGATCTCAGGTATATCCAGTATACACAAGGATAGTATCCCACTTATGCCAATATGCTCAGAAACGGGGTCACCATTATACGGGCTGTGCAAATATATTGCAGACATATTAAAAAAGTTAACGTCGGACTCTACATACGACATTAGAAATACACTGGACTTTAAAGAAAAAGTATATAATACTGTCACAGATATTAGCATCACTAAGCTATACCATCACTAAGGCGATGCTAAGGCCATGCCAAGCAGTATTCACATCAATAATTCAATCATTATGTATCTACATAAACGAATAAATGATTGCGTCTACACATATGTACGTATACGAGCATCGGAGCGGCAATGCACAAACACATGCATATATCTTATCTGAGTTGTCACAAGAGAGAGCAATAATTTGTGCACGTAGTTGTGGCTGGCGATTTTGTAGCGAAACTAACTAGTAACTTCTGGAAATAGAAGAACCTAGATGTATGCAGCGTAAACTATAAAAGTGGCGCAAGCGAGTAAGAAGTAATTCAGTTTGATTTGAGTTGTCAAGCAGTTACGACTAAGACGATATCTAGCGAGCAATAGCTGTATTATTTTGAAAGTCAGTTTCATTTAAGCTATCAGTTTGGTTATTAAGCTATTCGTTGCACAGTTTGAGTGTTATTGTGAAGTATTTTAATAAAGGCCATTTTTTCCATTATTCAATATTGGAGTTATTTATTCAACAGTTTAGTGATTCGAACTTAGCAGAGGATTGCAAATAAGAGGATTTGCAAGTAAATTCGTTATAATTGGTGTCAGAAGAGGAATTGTTGAATAAATTCTAGAGGACAACAAGGACATGGCAAAGTTAAGTGAATTGAAGATCCCGCAACTGAAGAAGGAGTTGGAGAACCGTTTTATCAGTCGACCCCTGTTCTAGATTATTACCTACACTTAGAGAAAAAATCGTTCTAAAACGAACGAAAAAAGTTCAAAATTAAGAACATTCGTTGACAAAAGTCTGTTAAGTACGTTTTTTCTTAACCGTGACCGATGTGTTTGTTTTAAGAACAGTTTTTCCATGCACACCATTCGTATTTAATGACCAGTTTGGTATTGATGTGTGAACCTTCTGTGCTCATTTCAAGCATTACTTGGGCTTGATTTAAGATTTTTCGTTCTCACGCTCCGAGAGAGGTTTGTGATCGACAAACATTCGTTGACAAAGTCTGTTAAGTACGTTTTTTCTTCTCGTGACCGATGGACGTTTTAAGAACAGTTTTCCCATGCACACCGTTCGTATTTTATGACCAGTTTGGTATTGATGTGTGAACCTTCTGTGCTCATTTCAAGCATTACTGGGGCTTGATTTAAGATTTTTCGTTCTCACGCTCCGAGAGAGGTTTGTGGTCGATTTAACATTTTTCGGTCTCAATTCAAGAACGGTTCTTGCTTGACCATTGATAGGAGTGAGAATGTAATTTTTTGAATTAGTACACATTTATCTATTTTTTATTAATAATAATTTTTTTGTCATTAATAAAAATTTTTGATAACAAAAAAAATTATTGGTTTGCTAAAATAAGCATTTGTGGCCATAAATTAAAACAGGGTATATTTGTTGTTCCCGACGCGTTTCGACATTTACCTTACGTCTTCTTCTTTGGGGATCTATTTAATGTTAAGTATATAAAATTAAATACAATATAACAATAGCTATCCAAGTTCTCTTATGGAACAAAATACTGTGAACAGAGTTCACCAAAAATATAACAACACACAACAAGATAATACGAACAAGAAATATATCGGCGTAACTTACATCCCGGGCCTTACAGATAATGAACTATTACATAAAACTATAAATAACAAAAACATTAATTACGCGCATAAACCAGACAACACACTCAAAAAAATTTACACTAGAACAAAAGACCCAATTACAAAAGAACAACAAACCGATTTGTTTACAAAATAACTTGCAATGTTAACGAAAATGAGAAATGTAACAAATGTTACATCGATACAACAAAACGGCAACTAGGTATAAGAATTAATGAAAATAAGAAAGATGCAGAAAACCAAAAAACCTCGACCGGGCTAGCACAACACTTAACAAAGAGCAATCACGTAGCGGATTTCTCAAATGTTAAAATGTTAGACATTGAACGGAGAGAGAAAACGAGGATGACGCTGGAAAATATACGCATTCAACAACAATTACAAAACGCGATGAGCTTCAAAGAAGATTTTGACAATATAAGCAGCGTCTACTCAGCTATTGTACAGAGATGCAATGGAATGTTAAAAAAATAAACAAATGTCATTTAATGTGTGAATAATGTTGTGCAACAAATTGTATTAGTACTTGAACCAAATAATTATTAATGTTAATATTAATGTAAGTAGCAAAATAAGTGTTAAATGATGTGTCACTTTCAGGTTTATTGTTAGATATCCTAATGTATAATTTTTAATGTATTTAATTTTATATACTTAACATTAAATAGACCCCCAAAGAAGAAGACGTAAGGTAAACGTCAAACCACGTCGGGAACAACAAATATACCCTGTTTTAATTTATGGCCACAAATGCTCATTTTAGCAAACCAATCATTTATAAATTGGCCCAACCAACATAAAAAAATTATTAATAACCAAAAGATTGAGAAAAAATGCATAATATGATTTTTTTATATATATCTCTTATTGAGAAATTCATGTTATATGATGATGCAATCTGAATATATATTTAAAAGATTTCATAACAAGTTTGAGAATTAACTGTGCATGGAGCTGAACGAAAAAAAGAGTTAAAAAAATTAAAGTTAAAATTGTTTTAAAAAACATCAGAGTTTGACGGTGATCGAACTCGCGCCACACGATCGCAACCGCAACATCATAGCCGCTGGGCCACTACAACTGCTTGATATCGGGTGTCAAATGTGGTATTTAACATTGTAGTGCATACGAATTGTACCGTTTCTTTTTACTTGAACTTAATTTAAGAACATCGTTCTCACTAGTAGAAAATTTGTTTATATTTTAAGACCAACTGTTCTCTTTTCAAGAAAATGGTGTCGGTTCAAGAGCAAGGTTGTCAGTTTAAGAACGGGTCGTCCGTTCTTCAAGAACAAAAAAGTAAGTACATGAAAAGCTTGAATTGAGTCCAGTGGTGATGGATTTTAGAACGGCGTTTTTCTCTGAGTGTAAAACGAAAAGAAATCAAACAAAATTAAATGAAATAAAGTCAATAAAAATAGGTACGTTGCCCAAATTATTTATATATATGATATATATATAATACACAGATTAAATGGTGTTACTCTGGAACATCGCCGTGTCCATATTTTCATTGCAGGAATCTTTCAGGTCGCATGATACCCTACAAAAAAGAAATAATCAATCCAAAAACTGGCTGCACTTTAACATGTACATACTAGGGGTCGGACTATTCGAATAAAAATTATTCGAATAATAAACTATTTTATTCGCCAGGTATTCGTAATTCGAATCATATTTATTCGAACTTTTTTTTCGTTTATTCGCTTCCATTTATTCGAATAGCGCTTAAAAAATGCTGTTTATCTTGCGCTCATCGCTTGTACATATCAGCATGCACATGTATGTATACATACATATATTTAAGTGTGTATATTTTTGTTTGTTTGGGGTTGCTTTGTTAATATTCATTTATTTAGTTATATTTACGTAACCAAAGTTGTGTTTGAGTCTTAAGCTAGAAATATCGGGGTCGTTATCCACTGTACTGATCATAGAACTTTGTTTATTAGTAAAAAAGTGTGTAAATGTTCATACATAATTGTAGATGTATTTTAATAAGATTAATATTGTCACGGATATTACCATCACTAAGGCGATGCTAACGCCATGCTAAACAGTATTTACGTCAATAATCAAATCATTTATACACATATATAAGGCAGCCGAGAAATGTCACACAGAGATGCATTTACTTATACGCCTATGGGAGCGCGAGAGACTGTAAACTACAAACATTCACATCAATAATTCAATCATTATGTATCTACATAAACGAATAAATAATTGCGTCTACATATATGTACGTATACGAGCAGCGGAGCGGCCATGCACAAACACATGCATATATCTTATCTCAGTTGTCACAAGAGAGGGCAATAATTTGTGCACGTAGTTGTGGCTGGCGATTTTGTAGCCGAAACTAACTAGTAAGTTCTGGAAATCGAAGAGCCTAGATGTATGCAGCGTAAACTATAAAAGCGGCACAAGCGAGTAAGAAGTAATTCAGTTTGAGTTGAGCTATCAATCAGTTATTGATTAAGCACGCGATCTGGCGGTCAATAGTAGAGTTTCATTTGAGTTATCAATCAGTTTGGTTATTAAGCCAGCGAGTAGCAAAGTATAAGTTTTATTGTGAAGTACTTTAATAAAGGCCATCTTTCCATTATTCAATATTGGAGTTATTTATTCAACAGTTTAGTGATTCGAACTTAGCAGAGGATTGCAAATAAGAGGACTTGCAAGTAAATTCGTTACAATTGGTGTCAGAAGAGGAATTGCTGAATAAATTCCAGAGGACAACAAGGACATGGCAAAGTTCAGTGAATTGAAGATCCAGCAACTAAAGAAGGAGTTGGAGAGCCGTGCATTGAATACAACCGGCGTTAAACACGAACTTCAGGCACGGCTAAGAGAGGCAATGGAAGCAGAAGGAATTAACGTGGAAGAGTATGTATTTCCTCTTGATGGCGAGGAGACAACAAAAATTGAAGAGAAAAACGAAACATCGCAGACAATTACCAGCACAGACTTGAACATGATATTGGCTGCAATAACTGCTCAAACGTCGACAGTGGCATCCCAACTGGAATCCCAAAAGATAGATATAACATCTCAACTGGCAGAACAGAAGACATATATGGCATCCCAACTGCAAGCACAAGAGACACGTATCTCAGAGATGCCGTCAGAAATAACATCCAAGATGGAAACACAATTGGAAGAACAGAAAACACACATGGCGTCACAAATTGCAGAACAATTAAATCAACAAGAGGCACGCATAACATTACAGCTCGAAGCACAAGAAGAGCGTATCTCAACAAAGTTGGAGGCACAGGAAACAAAATTCTCATCGCAGCTGGAGGCTGTTATTGAACGACAAGATAAAGTGGAAGCCGAGATGGATGCTTTGAAAGATCGGATTCAGGAGTTACAATTGAACCTTCCAATCACTTCAACGTCTACTCTGAAGGTAAAATCCCCAACGTTTGATGGTTCTGTTCCATTCCAGGTATTTAAGCTACAATTTGAGAAAGCGTCGGCAGCGAACAACTGGAATGCTGAAGATAAAGTTGCAGCTCTGTTCGTGGCATTGAAAGGGCCAGCAGCCGAAATCCTACAGAAGATTCCCGAATGAGAGCGGAACAACTATGCAGCATTGATGGCCGCTGTCGAGAGACGTTACGGAAGCGAGCATAGGAAACAGATATTCCAAATTGAGTTGCAAAACCGTCACCAAAGAGCGAATGAGACTTTGCAGGAGTTTGCCTCGGATGTTGAAAGGTTCAGAGTTTTATAAATGGCATACGGGACGTGGAAACGAAGCGAGCTACATACGCAAACCCAAAGCTGACATTTGCTCAGGAAACGGCCTCACTATTGAGTAAACCAGTATACAAAGCTCATCGTGTGGAAGTGGAAAGACCAGATTGGGTAGACACAATTTTGGAAGCACTGAAGGGATCACAACAGAAAAATGCCGGAGTTATTAAATGTTTCAAGTGCGACAACCCAGGTCATATTGCACAAAATTGCAGCACCGGTCCCAATAGCTCCAACAATGTGGGTGGCCGTAAACGCAGAGCTGAAGGAGATGAGCAAATCTCTAAGTCCACTCAATCGTTAAACTAAAGCCAGTCAGCCGCAAGGGGCGACAGCTGGCTCCCTCAATTGAATGCCCCATAATCTCTATCTCACAAATTGAAAGAAGGTCAAACAATCTTACTGTGGGAGGACATGTGGATGGAAAGCAACGTTTACTGACTGTAGATACGGGTGCATCTCATTCCATCATTCGAGCGGATTTAGTCAACAAGAAGATAAGACCATTGCATGGAGCAAGATTGCGTACAGCCACTGGAGAAGACAGCACGGTTCTAGGAGAAGTATCATGTGAAGTCGCAATTGGGAACGTCACGGTAGTACATAATTTTATAGTGGCAGATATTGTTGATGAAATCATAATTGGAGTGGACTTCTTAATCAACCAAGGCATCAAGATCGACATGCAAATCAAGACGATGCGATATAAGAACATGGATGTACCACTTAATTTAGGCTACGAGAGAGGCTACAGCAGTAAACGAGTACTGGTGGAAGAGAGTCAGCAAATACCACCAAAATCCGAAGCAGTCATCTGGGCAAAGGTTGTTGGAGATTGTGGGACAAACAAATTGTGGGTTGTCGAAGCAGCAAACAAATCAACACCGGACATACTTGTAGGAAAAGCCCTGGCTATGACAAAACAAGATGGACGTATTCCGGTAAGAGTACTCAATGAGTTCAAGTCACCATTCAATTTGACCAAAGGAGCTGTTTTGGGAAGATGCCAAGAGGCTGAAGTAATTATTAACTGTGAACAGCTCCAGGAACACGTTTCATCTAGTAACACTGATATTTCAAATGACATCACGGAATGGACGGAGGGGCTAGAGGAAGATTATCAGAGTAAGGCAAAGCAACTGCTCCTAAAGTACGCAAAGATATTTGACCAGGATGGTTCCAAACCAGGCCGCACCAATGTTGTGAAATATCTAATTGACACTGGAGACGCAAAGCCGGTACGTCAAGCTCCACGTAGTGTTCCACTGGCGAAGCGGGAAGTGGTGAGTCAAATTATACAAGAAATGAGCGACAGCGGATTCATCGAACCATCAGCTAGTCCCTGGAGCTCACCGGTAGTACTTGTAAAGAAGAAGGATGGAAAAATGAGGTTTTGCGTGGACTACCAGAAGTTGAATGACGTTACGAAAAAGGGTAGCTACCCATTGCCAAGAATTGACGACACTCTGGACTCGCTCTCTGGTACGAAATGGTTTTCCACACTGGACTTGAAAAGCGGCTACTGGCAAGTGGAGGTGAAGGAAGAGAAAACAGCCTTCAGAGTCGGAGATGGTCTTTGGCAATTTACAGTAATGACCTTTGGACTATGTAATGCACCAGCTACTTTCGAGAGACTCATGGATCAGGTATTGAAAGAACTACATTGGAAAACATGATTGGTGTACCTGGACGACATCATCGTATTGGGCAAGAATTTCGATGAACATCTTAAGAACTTGGAGGAAGTTGAAGTTTTCCAAAGAATAGCTGACGCTGGTCTGAAGTTAAGTCCCAAAAAGTGTGCGCTGTTTAAAAAGAAAGTAAATTATTTGGGTCACAAGGTAACGACAGAGGGCATCTGCACTGCGAACGAAAAGATAGAGGCTGTAAAGGATTGGCCAAGACCACAGAACCTACATGAATTAAGAAGTTTCCTTGGGCTGTGCATATATTACCGCCGATTTGTACAAAATTTTTCCAGCGTAGCCCATAGCCTCCATGAGCTTACAAGGAAAAATAAAGCTTTTGAATGGAAGAAGGAGCAAGAAGTGGCTTTCCAAATATTGAAGGAGCGTTTGTGCACTGCACTAATGTTAACATATCCGATTCCAGGAGCAACATTTATTCTAGATACAGATGCGAGTGGATATGCTATAGGAGGCGTTTTATCACAACTGGTCGATGGACAGGAGAAGGTAGTTGCATATTACAGCCGTTCGATTGGAAAACCAGAGAGGAACTACTGCGTTACGCGGAAAGAGCTGTTGGCATTGGTAGAGTGCATTAAACATTTTCACAAATACCTCTACGGCCAGCGATTCCGTGTCAGGACAGATCACGCAGCTTTAAAATGGCTACTGCAGTTCCGTAATCCGGAAGGACAATTGGCACTGTGGATCGAGCGACTACGAAGCTATGACTTTTCCATTGAGCACCGAAAAGGTAGTACCCATGGAAATCCCGATGCAATGTCACGAAGACCATGTAGTTTGGAATGCAAGCACTGTTCAAAAGCCGAGGCTAAAGAAGAAATTATAGATGTCCGGCTAATGACTATAACATGTACAGATGAATGGGACAAGGAACAGCTAAGAAAGTGTCAGATAGAAGATACAGATTTGTCACGTGTTATGCAAGGGCTCGAACGAAACGAAAGACCAAACAGAGAAGCGATGTCAGCAGAGAGTCCCATTGCGAAGTCATATTGGGCACAGTGGAAGAGTTTAGAATTGATATCCGGTTGCCTTCATCGAGTATGGGAGAGTGAGGATGGTAAATGCAAGAAGAATCTGATAGTTGTTCCCAGAAAGAGGATTCCTGACGTGCTCAGCGAGCTACATAATGGTTCAAGCGGAGGTCATCTTGGAATCACGAAGACGCTCGAGAAGATTAAGCAGAGATTCTATTGGTTTGGTTGCCGTCAGTCGGTTACCGAGTGGATTGCCAATTGCGAGGTATGCAACAGAGCGAAAGGGCCCAAAACCCGAAGTCATGGCCAGATGAAGCAGTATATTTCAGGTGCACCATTTGAAAGGATCGCCATGGATGTCGCAGATCCATTTCCTACTAGCAACCGCGAAAACAAATACGTACTGGTGGTTATGGATTATTTCAGTAAATGGCCAGAGGTATACCCAATCCCAAACCAAGACGCAGAAAGGGTAGCAAAAGTAGTTAAAAACGAATGGGTTGCAAGGTATGGTGTACCAATGGAGTTGCATTCTGACCAAGGCAGGAATTTTGAATCAGCTGTGTTCCAAGAAATGTGCAAGAAGTTGGGCATTCGAAAAACACGGACAACTGCATTGCATCCTCAGTCCGATGGTATGGTGGAACGTTTCAATAGAACATTGGAGGAGCATTTAAGGAAAGTAGTAGACAAATACCATAAGGACTGGGATACACACATATCATTATTCTTGATGGCCTACAGATCGGCAGTACATGACACAACGGGCCAAACTCCCGCAAAAGTAATTTTTGGCAATGACCTTCGACTGCCAGCTGATTTGAAGTATGGGATAGATGCGGAGAGGAATGTCGAGAAATCCACTGGTGTCTTGGAAGAAGAGCTGAGAGAGATACACGACCTGGTAAGGCAACGAGCAAAGATTATGAGTGACAGGATGAAAGCGAGGTACGATAAAGCAATTAATTCGGAAGGGTTTCAGGAAGGAGATTTGGTGCTGCTATACAACCCACAACGAAAAAAAGGTTTGTCTCCGAAATTGCAGTGTAACTGGGAAGGCCCATACAAAGTTGTAAAACGGATCAACGATGTAGTGTACCGCATACAAACCACTACCAAACCACGAACCAAAATGAAAGTGGTTCATTTGGAGAGATTAGCAGCGTTTAGATCGAGAGATTTGTCTGATCGGGACGATCAGACTTAGGTGGAGGGCAGTGTCACGGATATTACCATCACTAAGGCGATGCTAACGCCATGCTAAACAGTATTTACGTCAATAATCAAATCATGTATACACATATATAAGGCAGCCGAGAAATGTCACACACAGATGCATTTACTTATACGCCTATGGGAGCGCGAGAGACTGTAAACTACAAACATTCACATCAATAATTCAATCATTATGTATCTACATAAACGAAGAAATAATTGCGTCTACACATATGTACGTATACGAGCAGCGGAGCGGCAATGCACAAACACATGCATATATCTTATCTGAGTTGTCACAAGAGAGGGCAATAATTTGGACACGTAGTTGTGGCTGGCGATTTTGTAGCCGAAACTAACTAGTAAGTTCTGGAAATCGAAGAGCCTAGCTGTATGCAGCGTAAACTATAAAAGCGGCACAAGCGGGTAAGAAGTAATTCAGTTTGAGTTGAGCTATCAATCAGTTATTGATTAAGCACGCGATCTGGCGGCCAATAGTAGAGTTTCATTTGAGTTATCAATCAGTTTGGTTATTAAGCCAGCGAGTAGCAAAGTATAAGTTTTATTGTGAAGTACTTTAATAAAGGCCATTTTTCCATTATTCAATATTGGAGTTATTTACTCAACAGTTTAGTGATTCGAACTTAGCAGAGGATTGCAAATAAGAGGACTTGCAAGTAAATTCGTTACAATATGGTAGAAATTTTTGTTTCCCATATACATACATACATATGTATGTAAGTACATATGTTGTAGATAGGTGGGATTTTTTTTCATATCACTTCTTGCGCAGTTTCTTTGAATTTACATATCTACCAATGTATATATAGAGATACCCAAATGCACTTGTATATGAATCTGATTTGAAAGGAATCTGCAAAAATACAACATGTACGTATGTTAGAATATGCTTATATGCACATGTGGGTATTTATATTACATAGTTTAACGCGTTCAAGGACAATCAAAATTTTAAGCAGCGGCAAAAACAGACAGGCTGTCGTTTTTGAAACTAGTCACTCGTTCCACTAAAATTTTGTTACGTTTAAAACGGACTGCTTCACACTTTATTTTAGGAAATTTTTTTCCAAAGTTTTCAATTAAGTTAACATTGACCTTAAATAACTTCGCAAAAAATGTTGACAACGAAATGTAAAAATATTTTTCTAATGGTGACCAATTATGTGTTTATACAAACCAAAATATATCAAAACAAAATTTTTCCATACAACTTACATACATATGTATATACATTAGGGAGGGTCGATTTAAAAATGGCTCATTGCTCTATGAAAATCGTATTCTAGGGATCGAAATAAGAAACTTTGCCGAAGGAAACATACCTCTAAAACGAATTCTGATATCCCCCCCCCCGCCCTTTGGGTCGAACTTTTGGATAGGGGCCATTTCAATTCTACCTGCTGTGTCTTGTGGTGGCTTAAAAAAACAACACAAGCAATTTTACGATCTGCAATTGTGTCACAGTGATACCTTCATTTTTTAAAACGGTTGAATAAAAAACCCACACAACTATGTTTACGACATGCAAATGCATCACAGCGATGCCTTGGTTTTAAAAGGGGGTTGTAAAAACGCTAATTTCTAATAATTTTTTTTAATTTCTTTTCTATTACTAAGTGAAATTCATTTTTTCATTTACATATGTTCTGACTAAATAAATTTCTAAAGAGAAAACTAAACTCCAAAAAGAAAAAAACATAGGCATTTCAAAGTGGGATTTTTCAAAATTTGCCCCTACGACCAAAAGGGGGGGGGGGCATCAGAATTCGTTTTAGAGGTATGGTTCCTTCGGCAAAGTTTCTTATTTTGATCCCTAGAATATGATTTTCACAGAGCAATGGGCGATTTTTTTGCCTCCCCACAAATCGACCCGGCCTAATATACATATATGGGAAACAAAAATCCCTACCATATTAATTTTATTAAAATACATGTACATTTATGTAGTATGAACATTTACGCACTCTTTTAAACAATAAACGAAGTTCTATGATCAGTACAGTGGACAACGACCCCGATATTTCTAGTTTAAGGCTCAAGCACAACTTTGGTTATGGTAATATAACTAAATAAATGAATATTAACAAAGCAACCCCAAACAAACAAGAATATATGCGCATATGCATCATAGTTAAGATAAAAACTATTTTATTTAAAAAAATATGTTAGATTTAATTCACTTGAAATTTATTTTATTAAATTTAAATTATAAAAGATATTTTATTAACTGACAATATTTTCATTTTTTGATAGTAAACAATAAACAATCTAATAATAAAAAATTTAAAATATAACAAAGTACATATATTTATTACAAGTACGCAAATAACCCTACATGCATCTATCCACACATAAATATATGTATGTATTAGGGCGGGTTGATTTAAGAATCGCTCATTGCTCTGTGAAAATCGTATTCTAGGGATCAAAATAAGAAACTTCGCCAAAGGAACCATACCTCTAAAGCGAATTCTGATGTCCCCCCCCCCCCCCCTTTAGGTCGAACTTTTGGTTCGGGGCAATTTCAATTCTACCTGCTGTATCTTGTGGTGGCTTAAAAAAACAACACAAGCAATTTTACGATCAGCAATTGTGTCACAGTGATACCTTCATTTTTTAAAACGGTTGAATAAAAAACCCACACAACTATGTTTACGACATGCAAATGCATCACAGTGATGCCTTGGTTTTAAAAGGGGGTTGTAAAAACGCTAATTTCTAATAATTTTTTGTAATTTCTTTTCTATTACTAAGTTAAATTCATTTTTTTCATTTACATATGTTCTGAGTAAATAAATTTCTAAGGAGAAAAATAAACTCCAAAAAGAAAAAACATAGCCATTTCAAAGTGGGGATTTTTCAAAATTTGCCCTTACGACCCAAAGGGGGGACATCAGAATTCGTTTTAGAGGTATGGTTCCTTCGGCAAAGTTTCTTATTTTGATCCATAGAATATGATTTTCACAGAGCAATGGGCGATTTTTTTGCCTCCCCACAAATCGACCCGGCCTAGTATGTATACATACATGTGCATGCTCATATGTACAAGCGATAAGCGTAAGATAAAGAGATTTTTTTATTTTACTATTCGAACTATTCGAATAGTTCGCACTATTCGAATAATAAGGGAAGGAATTCGAATAAATGGAAGCGAATAAACGAATAAAAAGTTCGAATAAATATTATTTGAATTATGTGAAACGAATTATTCGTTTATTCGAATAACGTTTATTCGAATATAATTCGAAAATAATCCCACCACCAGTACATACATACATACATAAGTACCTATGTACATTACATGATTTGGAGGTGCAATTTAGTACTTCTGCAATCGCACACAATTTGGAGGCATCGAAAATTGCAGCTCCCCTGCGTAAGGTACAATGCAATTGTACTTCACTTTCATTAAACTAGTTACTTACCTTACAACGAAATGCCCTATTAATGGTCAAGATGCAGCTGTTGATTGCAGGCCCATATCACAGTGCATCTCAAATAGCTCCAACATTCGCAAGTAAACTTGCAAGAACCTCCATTAGAAAACCTACTAAAATAGAAAAAAATGATTGTCAGTTATCTAAAAACCAATAAATAAATGTTACAAAAGTATTTACCTATATTTGCAAACAAAAAGCGCTATTTTTTAAAGAAATTTCAGAAATATTTCCATTTCTGCGAAATTGCGTAAATATCAATTTTTGTTGACACCTATCTATTTATTTTAGTACTTTTTTATAATTATAATCCACATATTTTTAGGCGCGTATGAATTTTGGAAAATACCCCACAAAAGTTCGGTGGTGTCCTGCCAACCATCGCTAATCACATTTTGCTATTTCCACCTCAAAATCCGACACTATCTCATTTTCGTTTTGGAAAAAAACTAACACCAACTCACATTTGTGGGACATTTTTCATAATTGGTAAATTTCCAAGAAGTGCGAAAGAAACAGTAGAAATATGTAGGAATGAAACAATAAGATACTACAGATTTTGCCACCATTTATGAACATTTTTAAATACACGTCCAAAAATATCGGGAGATGTATCAAAATATGCGTCTTGGAACCAGAAATGCGAATATGAAAACACAAATTTTGAGTCTGTGAAAAGATACTTGCAAAAGAAATTGCAACTTTTCGTGTGGTTGTTGTAATGTTGGTGTACACAGGAAAAAATTTTGTGTACAAAGGGATTTTGAACTGATTTAATTTTGATTGCACCCCATTGGGGGACCGGCCAGCGTCTTTTGACACACTTCCCGATATTATTGGACGTGTATTAAGAGCGTCATGCTGTTGTATAGAATTACCATCTCTTGAACGACTCAACATTTTGGTTTTCCGATTTTTCAATCGCATTCTGGGTCCAAGACGCACCTTTTGATACATCTCCCGATATTTTTGGACGTGAATTTATAGTGTCATGCTGTTGTATAGAATTACCTAAATTAATTCACATACAGTGTCACTTAAACACTATTTTATCTCTAAAAAAGTATTTTAAGTTTTTAAAATTGGTTTTAAGTTGGTGGTCTGTTGTCAAAAGTTGCGAGAAATTAAAAAAATTTGCTATTTAAACACGATTAACTTAAATGGAAGTGAAAAAAGGCTTCCCCGACAAACAAATATACGTCAGGAACTAATTTATTATACCTAGAATGCGTATTAATATGTTTGTGTTGAAAATTACACAATTTTAAAATGTGCGATGGTTACTTGGCTCCACATATGCGAAATCTTTAATTAAGACTATTCCGCATTCATAGATATTTGTGTGTTTTGATATTTTAGTATCTTTTGAGGAAAAAGTAGCATCCTATACTGATTTTGGCATCAAATTTATAATAAATATTCAATGGAAGGAATTATTTACCACAGGCGTCCATTTTTAATACATTTCCAAAAAATTCGGGAGAGGTGTCAAATTACGCGTTTTAGTTTCGGAAGAAATAATCCGAAGGCGGCAAAGTAATACTTTTACTCTGTCAAGATATTTTTACAAAAAAAAAGTTTAAGACTTTCATGTGGTTGATGTAATTTTGGTGACATTGTTGTACACAGAAAAGAATTAACTAAAAGGGCGTTTTGCGCTGATATAATTTTCACCAGTTTCGCAGCGGTTTGAGGGTAATATTCGTTTTTTTGTGAATATATATTAATAAAAGAACAATTTCTTATTTCCGACTTCTAATTATTGAACTACATTACAGAATTCTTGAATTTAATTCTGCTGGCATTTCCTTTTGTGTCTTCTATTCCCCTTTACATTTGCCAATTCCTCTTAAAAGAAAGCGTGAAATAAAACGCGGAATACAACAAGAACTAGCAACAAAAAATTTTAAGAACTGCTTCATACGGGCGTTGCTGTACTATTTCCCTCCTTTATCGCCCTCTTAGTCTTTGTCATGATCGACTTGAGTTCAGTGATTTTCTAATGTAAAAGGGACTTACATTTCTAAATATTATTTTACCTGATTATCATTGAATGTCCTACATACTTATATAGTATCTAGGCTAGACATATCCCTATTCGGTTTCCGGTCTAATAAACTAAACGGCTTTAACGGTTAGTGTTTAAGCCGCCTCCAACAATATTCAGACGGCGGCGAAAATCCTATGCGCAGCTGTGCGCGGCGAGTGGAAAGGCGCCAACACGCATTCACTACAATCGTCATCCACAATAATTGCAACGAACCAGTCAAGAATTATTACATTTTTTCTAATACTTTGAATTTTTGAATATTTAAATCAGAAGCTGAAGTTGTTAACGCGTTAATTGCTTAATTATTAAATTATAAATAAAAGTGAATTTATACCATTTTTAAAGAAAAACTATAAACCTTTTTAATTGGAAGTGTTAAGTGTAGCGAAGAAAGACCAAAGTTATTCATGGTCCTTCGCAGCCATCTTTGGCCCAACCCCTAAAATTATAATTAAAATATTAGTGAATTTTAATCGAAAAATTTCGTTCGCAAATAAAATATAATATAAAAAAAAAACTACATATAAGTGCTATAAACAAAACTGCACAAAAAACAACAGTGTGCTCAAAAATTTACATACGAAAAAAAAAACCATAACTATAGAACAAATATAAATTTAGTGGAAAGAAAAAAAAATTTTGCAAAAAGCAAACAAGAAATAAATACATACTTATACATTTCAAAAAAAAATAAAATAAAATAAAATTGCTAAAAAAAAAAAAATTTTAATTTTAAAAAATTGAGAAAATTTTTTGTTCGAAAATTGTGGGCGCACAAATCATAAGTCCCACCTTGGAAACAATTTTGTAATTATAAAAATCAACTCTACCCAACAACCAGCTAAGCAGCATCATCACCAAGAGAGCAACAACAAGCAGACCAACATACAACATACATAAATAAGGAGCAACAGAATACAACAATCGGTGAGTAGGCAGTTTTTTATTTTTCATAAAAAATATATAAAAAATAATAAAACCTTTTTTTCACAAAAGTTATATTATTTTGTGTAAACTGCACAAACATATATATATATATATATATCCACATATATACTTGAATATTGCGGAAATTTTCTTACCGTTGGTTTTACTGCAACCTTTTTGCAACCAAAAATTGGTAGAAAATATTCCGCTATACCAAGAGGCAAAATCCGCCAATTATATATATATATATATATGTATACATATTTCTAGTGGTATTTAACCAACAAAAAATTGCAGTTTACTTGCCTACTCAAACCCACTGTGCAAGAACAACATCGGCAAAAACTTCTTCTACAGCTGAGTTTACCCCGTTGTTCGCACAGAGCGTTGAACTTGTCGATACAGTTCAACTTCTTCCAAGTGATTTTTTCTTGCTTGCCAGCATATATAAAAACCATAATATTCATACGTACATACTTACATACATGTACAAATAATTTCAAGCTGCTTTTACAACGTTCCTATTTCTCCACTCTGAGAACATCATACGTGTTTACTCACACGTTCAAGTCGCTCTTCCAGCGACATTCTCCCAGCACATAAACTACGTTAGCAACGAGAGCTGTGTACTGCTGATCAAATTTCCCAACCTCTCTCAGATTTGCAATTTTTTCATCTTTCTTTGCTGCACTCTCCCAACAGTGCAATCACGCGCACTCAGCTTCAGAAAGAAACGCGACATTAAAGCGACGAAGAAGCGAATCAAAACAAACTCTTCTGTTTGTAAACCTAAACAGAGAAGCTCATCTCATTCACGTGCATACGTTCGCACAAACAAACATATATACATACGTTTGTATATTGCGCATGTACGTTTGTACTTATTCTGTCGTACAAAACTAAGTTTGAGATATTTTCGTCCCTATAGGAACTTTTTAAAAAATATCCCTACAAACCTCAATTATTATTATTTTCTAATATATACATACCTATATATACCAGTAATTTACAAATACACGTTTATTTCCACACGTAACATTATACATACTACTAAATTCCGAATTTCGCGGATTTAAATCATTTAAGGAACGTCCCGTTGTCCGTGCTTGACTCTATTGTTCAAAAAAAAAAAAAACACAAACACCGCCACCAATTTAAATTCCATTTATTAAATTTCTGTGGCACGAAGAGTTTTCCATCTTCGAATTTTGCGAACGTTCTCTGAGCGGACAAATATTTTATTCGGTTTTTTTGGTGAAAACCCAAAAGTTTGCATAAAATGCCTCTCAGTCCCCCAAAAACGTCCGAAACCGGAAAAAAACCAAAAGGTGGCCCAAAGGAAGAAACGGCCAAGGAAAGGTTAACATCCCTCCGCCAGAAATCCAAATCAGTGGACCCATCCGCGCAAAAGTTCATAGCGGAAAGTGACAATCTGATGAGATACTGTGCAAAATTCAACGAAGCACCGATTCAGGATCACACTGAATCGTATCTCATGATAAAGGACAAATCACTAGATGATTATTGGGCACGACTTCAATCGGTTTACGATCTGGTATTTTCGAAACCAGACGAAAGTTTCCCTGAAGACTTCAAGAGTTAAGTGCAAGGCAAACAATGCGCCTGCCTTGATACATATGAAGTGACTAAAGCAAAGATTGCCGATCAACTCTCGTTGATCAAAATGATGGCAACGCCGATTCCACCACCCCGCGTGGAACAACCCCCGGCTGAGGCAAATATTTACCTCAAAGTCCCAGCATGCGACACGGAGACCTTTTATGGTGGCTATGAGGAATGGCCCGCTTTTCGTGACATGTTCACAGCGGTGTACATTAACCACCCAAGGCTCTCCCGTGCCCAGAAATTGTACCATCTCCGGTACAAAACGCAAGGCAAAGCCGGCTCCATCGTCAAACAATATGCGTTGAGCGGTGATAACTTTGACCTTGCCCGGGAAGCTTTACGGTCACGATACGAAAACAAGCGTATCTTGGTTGACAACCAGATAAAAACCTTACTGACTCTTGCCACTATTCCATCCGAAAACAGTGAGCAACTTCAGAAATTGCAAAATACAATCAACAACTGCCTATCCGTCCTTCACTCCCAAGGAGTTACGACAGACAGTTGGGATCCGATTCTGGTGTACATTTGTTCATCAAAGCTCCCAGAAACAACCCTGCCACTTTGGGAACAGTCTCTCTCTTCTCGAAGAGATTAGAGCTATGTGGTGCAGTCCTACTCGCAAAACTGGCTTCAACTGTTCGAAAGCAGCTCGACTTACAAGCATGCAACACATTCTTATGGTCAGATTCTGAGATTGTACTAGCCTGGCTAGAAAAATCTCCATCGACCTGGAAGACTTATGTGGCCAACCGTACCTCTCAAATTCGAGAATATCTTCTCAGCGGCACCTGGCGCCATGTATCTAGCCAAGACAACCCTGCTGATCTTGGCACACGTGGTTGCAAGCCGCATGATTTGATAGGCTCTTCACTTTGGTGGCACGGATCACAATGGTTTTCTTGCCACATTTCGGCATGGCCAAAGCCGAAAGCAGGTAGCGCTTCTCCACCCGAGAAACGCAAGGTCGAAGCATATCACGCACTCGAGGAAGAGGACGACATTCTTCAACGTTTCTCCTCATACTCTCGAGCTCTCCGTGTGATTGCATACGTGTTCCGCTTTGCGAACAATGCCTGCAACAAATCCAAATCGGTGGCAACAACACATAATCCCCATCTGACGTACAAAGAGTTGCAACATGTGAAAACGCTGCTTGTGGCAATAGCACAATCTCGCCATTTCGGGGCGGAAAAGAGCGCCTTACAAAATAATATGCCAATAAGCAAAAAGAGTTCCCTTCTGGCTCTTGACCCATTTCTGGATGGATACGGGCTCCTACGTATCGGTGGAAGATTGGAACATTCTACAATGCAATACAACGAGAAGCATCCAGTAATCCTTCCTCCGGATTCAAGGCTCTGCCAGTTGTATCTGGAGTTTTTACACCGCCTGCTTCTTCATGCAGAAATGCGGTTAATGCTCCAAATGGTGAGGCAAGGGTACTACGTACCAAAACTAAAGCCTCTTATAAAGAAATGCATTTTTCAATGCAAATCTTGCACGCTTTTCAAACAGAAAACGCGCACGCAAATAATGGCAGCTCTACCACCTGAGCACTGCAATTTCTCACTCCCCTTTTCCACAACAGGAGTAGACTTTGCAGGTCCATTCCAAATAAAAGCATCGGTTCTGAGGTCGACCACTATCATAAAAGGGTACGTGGCTGTATTCGTCTGTTTTTCCGCAAAGGCAGTACACCTCGAGCTATGCTCGGACCTTACTACTGAAGCCTTTCGCGCAGCATTCGCCCGATTCGTTGGCAGACGAGGTTATCCCTCAAAAATGATGAGCGACAATGGTAAAACGTTCATTGGCGCTCAGCGGGCTTTCGAACGCGACTTCGTTAAATTTCTTAACGAATGCTCTGCGGACATTGTGCAGAAATATGCCCCCCAGGGAATAAACTGGCAATATATTCCACCCAGCGCCCCTCATATGGGCGGCTTGTGTGAATCCGCAGTAAAAAGTTTTAAAACCCACTTCAAAAAAACCGCTGCATCCCACAAGTTTACATTCGAAGAATTCACGACGCTGTTGGTGCGTATTGAAGCAGTTCTCAATTCCAGGCCTCTAACCTCACTATCCCAGGACCCAGCTGACTTCACAAGGCTCACTCCGGGTCACTTCCTTCGAGGTGCACCGCTATTAGCCATTCCTAAGCCAAACGCGGAAGACCTCTCCGGGATAAATCGATGGGAAAAACTCAAATCGCTTCATCACCAATTCAGTCGACGCTGGAAAGAGGATTATCTGAAGGACCTTCAGAAGCGCTATAAATGGCAAACGCCACAGCGAAATCCTCAACCGGGCGACGTCGTCGTAATTACAGAAGAATCACTCCCACCCACCGAGTGGCGTCTGGGACGAATCGAGAACGTTCGCCTCGGACCTGACAACCATGTTCGGGTTGTAGAGGTTCGCACCCCAAATGGGCTTGTCATGCGCCCCTTAGTTAAACTGTGCTTTCTTCCAATGGAGCACTCTTCGAGCACAGCGCTCTAACTTATATATGTTTCCCCTGTATAATTAAATTTCCGTATCATCCGCTGTATCCAACTACTTCTCGTTTCTCTCTCTGCTCTTGTACTTTCAGGACGACACCATCATGGCATCTCGAACAGCATGTCCACTGGCTCCCACGGCAGAGACCGACAACTGCCTTCAGTGTCGGCTCTGCCACCGCTACCACGCGCTGCGGACCTGCCCGGCTTTTAAGGCGATGCGGCCACCGCCAGGGTTACTGTTACAATTGCCTAGCCCTCACACATACAACGGGTGAATGCGACTCCCGAGGGTCGTGCAAAATTTGCGGCCTGCGCATCACACCTTCCTACACGAAGGGCCGAAAGGACGACGAGGGCAGCACAAAGCCCCAACATTAAAAAAGGGGGAGTACCACGGAAACCGGCATCACCGAAGAAGAAGAGAGAGAAGAAGTCCACCTGCGCCTGTAGAGCACAAAAGCGCACCCGGCAACCAAACCCGCGGCAACCCCCAAAACGGAGCGGACGGCCAAGCGCACGGTCGCGCGCACTTCACAAGGCCTGCAAACGGCGCAATGTCAACGGCGCAACACCACCCGCGCCTTAGAAACGACCATCCGCGCCCTGCAGGAACTGCAGAAGGTGCTCACTAGCACCTCCCTGCAGGGCGGGCAGGATGTTTAAGCCGCCTCCAACAATATTCAGACGGCGGCGAAAATCCTATGCGCAGCCGTGCGCGGCGAGTGGAAAGGCGCCAACACGCATTCACTACAAGTGTCATCCACAATAATTGCAACGAACCAGTCAAGAATTATTACTCGGCAATCGCGGACGCGCTCCCTTTATATACATTTTTTCTAATACTTTGAATTTTTGAATATTTAAATCAGAAGCTGAAGTTGTTAACGCGTTAATTGCTTAATTATTAAATTATAAATAAAAGTGAATTTATAACGTTTTTAAAGAAAAACTATAAACCTTTTTAATTGGAAGTGTTAAGTGTAGCGAAGAAAGACCAAAGTTATTCAGTTAGGCCCACCTACCATTTAAGGTTTGCATCATTCTGGCCGTCACAGCTGTCTTAATGCAAACAACTTTTCGTTGCAACATTCTTACAAACTATATAAGGTATTCAACATGAATACGAGTGTATGAGTGAATCGCTTTGATGCTTCCTTTTCTTAAGGAGCCCAAATCCGCTTTAACTACCTATTCGTTTATGTTGCGAGATTTGAATAATTTTTTAAGAATGAAATTAAGTAAATTTTCTTTAAATAAGTACATATGTTCAATTAACAGATTGTTCACTCAATTTTAAATTGACAATTTTTGTGGTATTTTAAGAGTTTTTGTCAAGTAGAAAATTACAATTTTTGATATGTGGAGTCAAGCAACCACGGTTTTAAGGAACATGGTGAACTTTTAAAACCTCTACAAAATTTCTTAATAGCGCCAATCAATGCCTTTTTTTCATGCGGATACCCTGTCCATGCTTATTTTAGCTGAAAACTGTGTTTAGTATGTCTATGACAGATCAAAATTTTAAATCCCAATTTTAATTTTATTACGGGCCAGTATCTTTAAACATGTCCATATTCTTTATGTTTGCTACCAAGATCATAAACAAATGACACCACAGTATTTTCTTGGGGTAACATATTTTAAAGCAACACTTTCGATGGTAGTATAATAAGGCTAGTTTTTGCCTCCGAATTATATAAGGGGAACATAATTTTATTTCTTTAACATTTTTATAAAAAAAAAAACAACTTACATTCTATTGAAATTGCATTGTTTGCTGCTTGCAGATGATCGCTTGTAAATTATCATATTCAAAAATATTGCGTTTACCCCAATAAGCCCAAAGTGTGTTTCGTGGATTATCAGGTGATTATGCGCACTTATGCAAGGTGCACATGAGGCTACGCGTCATCGACGCGTACACGATATTTCATGTATCTACAATTCTTCTACGCTTTAAGATCTTAACAGGTGATTATGCGCACTTAGGCAAGGTGCACCTGAGGCTACGCATCATCGACGCGTACACGATATTTCAATAAAAAAATAAACAACTTACATTGACGCATACACCATATTTCATGTATCTACAATTCTTCTACGCTTCAAGATCTGAATACGTAGCTACTTGCAAGCGTCGCTACAAAAAGAAAAAAAAAACTAAAAAAATAAAAAAAATAATTTATGCTGTATAATTGCAATTATACAAAAGTTTATTGTGTATAAAATTAAAAAGGAAAATTTTCACTCTATCTTTGTAGCAACAGAAGCACAACACACAAATTTGCAAACGGAAAATTGTAAACAAACATCTTCGTCTTGCTCTTTTCTAGATGTATTTTTGCTGGACGCCTAGCTACATGAAACTTTCATGCTTTGTGGCTTTCATGCCGCTGAACCCTCGTACGCAGCTTTCCATTCAAGTACGCGTCTATGACGCGTAGCCTCATGTACACCTTGCCTTAGATAGAAAGCTTGACCGTATTGTTTTGCTTTGACGCTTTCACAGCGTAGTTAACGATGTCTCAATGATTTGTTTCGCTTTACACTCCATAAAGTTTTTGCAGCATAATATGGGGGCGACCTGTGAAAATCAGAGGAATATATATTCCAAATTTAGTTTTTTTTAATAGAAGCATAAACGCCACAGGCGGAAATTTGAAATAAAAGATCGCCGGATTTTTTATTACAAATTTGCTGCGGTTTAATTTAGTTTAACTCTGCTTAGCGAGCGTTACGAATTTTGTACTTGAAATTTGAGTAACTTCCCGATAAGCTACAAGCTTGAAACTTGGAATATATGACAATGCAATAATAAGAAAACAACTCGGATAGGTGGCGCATGAATCGAAATATTTCAAAAAATCGTATTTGTGGTCCGATTTGACTCATATTTGGAACGCATAATGCATACATGAATAGAAAGTGGCCTATGAAAAAAACCGCGCAAGGATCGAGATAGTCAAAAAAATCGTATTTGGGGTCCGATATGGCTCATATTTGGAACACATATTACACACATAAAAAGCGACATATGAAATAAAATAATAAAAAAAAAATTTTAAGTTAAATGGTTTTATTGAAAACGATACTTACATGAAGTAATAATAATAATAAAAGATAGAAAGTAATTAGGTAGGTAGGTCCTAGGTACTAGACATCACACTCCTCATCAAACTAGGGCGTTGATCAGACAACTAAATAAAATGGTGGGACGCGTGAAATTTCTAAAAATGTGAGGCGTAGCATGATTATCACTTTTTTCTCTAGTCCGCGGTGGTGTAAAGTTGCCTTTCATAATTTACAAAGGCACAGGGAGCAAACAACTTTGTATACCTATTTTCCTTTGGTTTCGGGGACGGATATACCTGAAGAAATTTAATTTCTTATTTTTTTCAATAATTGTTTGCTTTTTGCAGCGACGCTCGAAAGTAGCTTCGTGTCCAGACCTTGAGGCGTAGAGAAATCGTAGCTACATGTCATATCTTGTACGCGTCTATGATGCTATGCCTCATGTGCATATTGCCTTAAAGCGGGAGTCATTGGTGCCGTATGTCGCATCGCAGCTGTTTATCGTTACGGCGGTAAACCAAAAACCAATTGGTTGGCTACGATACGGTTACGACCTTAGCGGAACCAATAATCGATTGCATTGATTCTCATAAGGTTGGTCGAATCAGCTGTTATAAGGTTACCGATACGGTTACCGATAAAGCACCAATATCTGCAGCTTAAACAACTGTTCCAATTTTTTCGGGTTGACATGGATTTGAGTTAGAAATGACTTTTGCCAGTGGTTATTCTAATTGGCTTGATTTTTTTATTTCGATTCGCAATTCGATGTTATACTAAGGGTGATTTTTTGTAAGAGGGCTTCTGTCGACCACCAACGCAGGACCACTATGGATACTTCTAGAAAAGTGTTGTTATGTTAACAATGTTTCGCCCCATTCAATGAGCAGGCCATTCACAAATTTTCATCAAAGTCCTTTAACGGGATTCAAAAGAAAATGGTAGTCTCAACAGGTGTGGATCATGGGGATATTACTATTAGAGGCGTAGTTTTCACATTACAATTGAAAAGATGGTTGGTGTCATGTGGGGACACATCGCATGCAGGACATTCGTTATGTATGTCGGGGTTGATTCTGGACAAGTAAGAGTTTAGCCTGCTACAGTGTCCAGAACGAAGTTGGGCCAGGGTGACTCGTGTCTCCCATGGTAGTGTGATTTATTCTTCTGCAAGGGCAGGATAGTGTATATTGATAACGGGGCTCACTAGACGCGACCTAGCAAAGGCGTTTACCGATTTTTTGTGGATTTTGCCTAAGGCCTCCTTATGCTTGTCTGGATCAAACGGCTGTGTAAGCAAAGGCCGGATCTCAGCATAGTGCTCACAGATGTTCCATTAACCCTCTTGGAGGCGGGGCTAGATCAAACAGTTGTTTTCTAGGGTGTCCCGGTTTATGACAGTTCAGCAAAAAACTGCCTGTTCAGCATTTCGTTGTGCTCTTTAATGTTTGAGCTGTTGGACTCACTATATAGGTGGTTTTCGGGGGTCATAAGGAGACATCCGGTGGCAGCTCTGATTGCAAATTTTTGACAGGCCTATAGCCTTTTCCAGTATGTATTTTTGGGACCAGGCGAACAAACTGGTGACGCGTAGCTCATGAGCGGTCGGCCAATTGCTTTGTATGTGGTTAGCAACGTTTTTTTATTCTTTCCCCAGGTGCTGCCGGAAAGCAGCTTGAGGATTTTGTTGCGGCTTTGTACTTCAGATACAGTTTCAGAGGCATGCGCCTCGAAGTTGACAGTGTTATCGAACGTTACCCTTTAGATCTTTGGGTGACTGACAGTCGGTAGCCTGACCCCGTCGACGTGATTTTTTAAAATCGAAGTTATTTCATTAATGCGTTTCTCATCTCACTTAGTTTTGTCGATTACATAGACGTGATAATTTGATAGGTTTTCTGTTTTAATTGAATTTTTGTGTACGAATTGTACTTCACTTGTGGTATTGATTAATTTTATGACTGGGTTATTGGAGTTTGTAATGCATCTTGCGGTAAATACGCCTCTTTGTATTTCTTGAGATTCAACGAAAAGTGGAGTTGCTGAGTGACCTAAGACGAAAATTCGAGTGTCTTCGCATCTTGGTGGTATAATATACATATCTGTTTCGGTTCCGTGTAAGATTGGCATAATGACTTTTTCTTTATTTGCACAGAATGAGATGCTATTATTTGAATAATTTATTGCATATTTGTTTTAGTGAAGAAAATCTTTGCCCAGTATACCATCTGAAGGAATATTGAAGTCATCGTTTACCACATGTAAGCTATGTTCGACTGGATTATTGAAAAAATGTAGGTCTATGTTTATTTTTCCCAAAGCAGGAACTGAGTTTGATGTTACACCAGTGATATTAACTATATCGTCAGAGTTAATGGGAATTTGCTTATTTAAGCTTGAAATTTTAATCAAAGAAATATCAGCCTGTGTATCTAGTAAAAATGTGCATAGTTTGTTAGATCCGGTTATATAAATTTCGACAAAATCCGAGTAATTTAAATTCAGACAAAAAACATTTTTAATATTTATTCGCTTATCTCCTCGTCCCTCAGTGTTGGCTGCTGAAGGGCGTCCAAGTTTAAAGAGCGAACGTTTGCATTATTTCGGGTATTTGAACTTCCGCTGTTAGTATTTGTTCTGTTTTCTAACCTATTTTGACTGTTGCTGGTGTTGCTTAGATTGTCGTTGTTTTGCCTATTTTGATTGTTACTGTTGTATCTACCGTTATTATTGTTGTTGTAGGTACCTATTGAAGTTATTATATTTATTGAACCTATTGAAATTACTATTGTTGTTGTATCTGTTAGTGTTGTTGTAGTAGGTATTTCTCTATTTTTGTTGCGGAAATTATTTTGATTGTTAAACCTTGATCGAAAACTAATACCTGTCTTTCTGTAACCTTATTGTTTTGTACGACTATCATTTTTGCTACGACCTCTTTTGCGTCACTAAAATACGTTGATGCCAGAATTGCTTTGACTAAATCTGAGCGTGTATTTAACCTACAAACGTTTACTGACTGTTCGACTGCCATCTCGTGCGCTTTGGCTTTTGCCCTCAATAATTAGAGACCGCTCTAAAGCATCAGATACTTCCTCTACGCGTTTAGCAAACTCGGTTAAATTATTGTTGGTGACTTTTAGTGAAGCTATTTTTTCTGCAACGACTTTTGAATTGTCTGGCGACTTCTAAGCGCATCTTTAATTTCTTGGATAGATGTTATATTTGTCGGAATTGCTTCTCTTGCTTTCCCTTCGAGCTTCGATTTAACAAATGGAATAAAAGTTGGTGTAAGATCTGGATCTGTAAAGGTCTCTACTAGTTCATTTTTATCTATGAAGGACTCTAGCGCTAATGGGTCACCGTTATAGTTTTCCCTGAAGACGGGAGCACACGTCCCAATAAAATGTTTCTTTTGCTCTGTGGTAGCCATTATTGTTGGTTCTAGAAAATTACTACGAAATTGGTTGGAATTTGAAAAAGTTGTTAAAATCCCTAAAAATTGTTTGATGTAACGACTGGGTTATCGAAACCACAGAAGTTGTCTTGTAATGAAATATTTTCCGTATGAGATAAAGAACAACTTTCTTTACCGATACGACTATCGAGTGTTTCTGGCTGTGCTGGGTCAGAGAATTATTTTTCTTCTTCAGAATCGATTTTGTGCGCGTTGAAGGATTATTTTTCTTCACGATCAGTGTCTGACATAAAAATGTTATCTTGGACTAAGTCGCTGTAGTTAGTTAGTACTTTTGTAAAACATTGAATTAATTCTTCCCTACAACGTGATAAACTTTTATTCACAACAACTGGCCTAGGTCGGTTTTCAAAATGACCATTTACCTCTACTGAAATGTTATTATATGCCTCAATTAAAGAATTTTTATATTCATCTAACTTTTCTTGCCTTGTCGGTAAAGAGCGACCTGTCTGTAAAACGCGTTTTTTGATTTTAAGGAAATTATTTCTCAATTCTCTGAATTTTGTTTCGAAATCTCACATTAGAAGAAGAAAAGGGTGAGAGAGGTTTGGATGTTTTGATATTAACAAATTTGAATGAAAAAAAAAAAATTGAAATGATTTTGTAACCTAAATTGAATTAAGAAAAAGTTGCAAGTTGGAGTTATAATTGTGAATTGATTTAATGGAAAAGAAATTTGAAATGTATGATTTAATCGGGGATTGCCCGTATTGCTTTTTTAAATGTATGAAAACATTTATTTGAAGCAATTTTTAATTTTATAATTTATTTAATAATTTGGGAAAAATTTAATCAACGTGACATCAGGACGGACAAGGCGACAGCTATTTCGATTATACCTTGTTAATCTCTTCAAAGCCTTTTCTCCCGGGAGCTGGAGTCGAACCCGCACTCCTACGATAGTTGAAATGGTTACAAACGCATTCAGCTACGTCATGCCTTAGTTGTTGTAAAGTTTTTCCCAATTGCCTTCTTTTGCATATTTTAATCTTTTACACATTGCATACTTCGTATGCAATTATGTGTCAAAGCTATGCTTGTTGGGACGGCGGTTTTCAACGAATCTTTGGTATTCTTGCTGTTTTTGTTCTATTTATAGAACTACAACGAATTAACCAATTTTGCCTGTTTGTATGATTTAATCGGGGATTGCCCTTTTGCTTTTTTTAAATGTATGAAAACATTTATTTGAAGCAATTTTTAATTTTATAATTTATTTAATAATTTGGGAAAAATTTAAACAACGTGACATCAGGACGGACAAGGCGACAGCTGTTTCGATTATACCTTGTAAATCTCTTCAAAGCCTTTTCTCCCGTCAAAGCTATGCTTGTTGGGACGGCGGTTTTCAACGAATCTTTGGTATTCTTGCTGTTTTTGTTCTATTTATAGAACTACAACGAATTAACCAATTTTGCCTGTTTGTATGATTTAATCGGGGATTGCCCTTTTGCTTTTTTTAAATGTATGAAAACATTTATTTGAAGCAATTTTTAATTTTATAATTTATTTAATAATTTGGGAAAAATTTAAACAACGTGACATCAGGACGGACAAGGCGACAGCTGTTTCGATTATACCTTGTAAATCTCTTCAAAGCCTTTTCTCCCGGGAGTGGGAGTCGAACCGCTGTCGCCTTGTCCGTCCTGATGTCGCGTTGTTTAAATTTTTCCCAAATTATTAAAGAAATTTGAAATGGTTTTATCACCGAAATTGAATCTTTTTTACTTGAATTTTCTGGCAACGCTGTTTGTGATAAGGTCGTGAAACATATATCGTCCGCAAAAATAATAAATTTGTTGTGTTTATGAACATTGTATGTGTTTGGTTCAAGAAGCAGACAGATAGCAGATAGTAACATACGTGTTTTTTGTTCGACAGTGCCATTACTGTGCAATAATACAAGGTAATTTGAAAAGTACACATATGAAAATACATACATTCTGAATACATCATTATTTCGCCAATCCCTTTTGAGCGAAAGACGACCCAAATAAGTTTCAAAACATTATTGAACAGGGTTGCCAGTTGACGAGCAGACGTTAAAGTGACCAGGCGTTCGTAGTTTCCAGAAATTTTGTAAACCTCTTTCAATCACAACTTGTTTGTTATCGTCCGTTTGTTGCTGTTTTCGCTTTTGCTTTGTTTACCCGCTATGATTCCCGCTGCACCACCACAACAAAAGCGTCGCCTGAGCAACAAAATCTCCCCTTCTGCTAAAGCTGTGAAGGTTGATGACAGTGCAGTTATCACACTCAAAGCAGTGTATAACAGATTGGAGGAGGTGAAGAAGAACATGCTAGAGCAGTTGCGCCCGCTTATTGAGAGTGCCGTGAAAAGAATAGAAGAAGTTGAAGTAAAAATTAATAATCGAATAAATGAAGAGGTTGCGTCGCTCTTGGTAGCGGCAAAGAGGATAAATAAAATAAGAGCCGTCACTCGTTATTTTTTTGGCATTTACTCGATGTATACTGAGAGGTAGTCGCTACTTTTTTTTTTGGCGAGATGTTTATAAATGTCTTCTATACATTTTCGTGGGGTATTTGTGTTTATTTTTCGACTGTATTTAATTAATTAATTTAATTCTCTTTCCAAAGATCACAGTTGCACAAGGCATGGATAAATCCGAGACAATTAAAAATGTCCCTCTCAGAAAACATTCGGCATCAATTTTTTCAATTTCCAGCGAGATACTCGCCACAAAATAACGAATGACGGCTCTTATTGTATTTATACTCTTTGGTAGCGGTAGCTGATACAAATACAACCGTCGCGACATTGAGAGAAACAATTCAAAAATCGGAAGAAATGTTTGAAGGGTTAAAAGCGGAGCTAGCAAGGGGGAGCAAGCAGAGATTTATGCCCGACATTTCCGCTGACGCCGTCGCATTTGGCGTCCCCTTTAGAGAAGGGGAAAATCTAAAAGCTGTGTTTAATCAAGTTTGTATGTCGACTGATTTCCATTCCCCGCAAATAAGCGACATCTTTCGAACGCGGCCATCGATTGCGAGCAACAGTAGTGCTATCGTGATACAATTTCACTCCCCCATTGTTCGCAACCGTACTCTGCGCGCCTTTGGTGACTATCGCAGACGCATGAAAAAAGCTGTCTCACTGCAACCCCTTGGTATCCAGGGGAATTTTCAATTATATGAGAACCTTACACGGGAGAATCGGGTGCTCTTGCAAACGGCGATACAAATGCGACGTGACGGTAAGCTGGCATCGGTATTCACTATACGAGGATGTGTCCAGGTTAGGGAAGAGAAAAACAGCCAACCAACCGAAATATGGTGTGAGGAGGATTTGGCACAGTTTCGCTGAGCAAAAATTGACATACTTGCTTGTTGTTGAATTGTTTTATTATTATTTTCATTATTGCAATGTAAAGATAGCGCAACTATATTTGTTTTGCTTATGTTTCCTTGTACGAGTTTGCTTATATAGCCTTAAAGTTGCTTTTGTATTTTCCGCTCATCTCTCTAGTAGATGTGTGTGATGGAAGTGCGATTGGTATTGAAGACAATAGCCTTGCAATGCTCAGCATTCTTTGTGGCCGGAAAAAGAGGTTTAATGTGGTCCACTTCGACGCGCGCAGCTTAAATAGTGAGAAAAATGATACCATAAGAGGTATATTTGAGTTTTCTTCCATTGATGTCATCTGTGTTTCTGAGACCTGGTTTAGATCCGATATTAAAGATGCCATATTTGACATTAAGGGATATAAACTTTATAGAAGCGACTGCGTCTGTAGCTCTTGACTATAATGATATTATTGTTTGTGGTGATTTTAACGTAAATCTGTTATGTGGTGATTTGTATTGTTGTCCTTTGATAGATAAGGTGTCCGGTGCTGGTCTTGATGTTGTAAACGTGCATATACCCACTAGGTATGCACCTAATTGTAGTCCTAGTCTCCTCGACTATTTCATTGTGGCTGACAAGTCCATTGTTCTGAAGTATGACCAGATGTCTTTTCTATCGGATCGCGATCTAATTTTCTGTGCCTTTGATCTAAATTTTGACCGACATAATGTTCTGCTTAGTGCATACTCCGCGCCTGATTATCGCTCGCTCAATGCGGACAATCTATTGGAAGACATAGCAGGTATTGACTGGTCTGCATGTTGGCGAATAAGCTCTGTGCATGAAAAACTTACCTTTTTGAATGAAAATATCTTGCGATTATATATAGCCCATTAACCGATTCGTATATATCACGGCAGATCCTCTTCGTGTCCCTGGTTCAACGTGTCGGTTTGTGCAATGTACCGCACTGAGGTAAACTGGCGAGCCTACAAGCTCGCGCGAAATGAGTGCACGGCCCTTATTAAGTGTGAGAAGTGTAAGTACTTCGGTAAGATGCTTGACTCGTCACTCCCGAACCATGTCTTGTGGCGTAACCTAAAAACCCTGCGGGTGCATTTAAGTGATAGTCCAGATCGTACCCTAAGCCCTGACATCCTGAATGATGCCTTTGTCAGTGGCGTTACCCCAATTCATGCTAATACCTTGCAACGAAGCTTTTTCTTACCCCGGTGCTTATTCAATAAGTGCTGTGGTATACTCGCCGTGTTCAAGGTTCGCTTACAATAAATTTGTATTTCGGGGCACCTTGCAAATCGTTTTCATATAAAATTCACTTTATTGCTTTAATTCTATATATTATAACTATAATAAAAAAATGTAATAAAGGAAAGATATGTATGTATTCTTCACTTCGTGTGATGCTTGCTCTATGATTAGTGGCGGGCTAACGGTCCTCGTGTCCCGTTAGGATCGTTCCGTTAGGACGTCTTGCTGGTCGTTGCCTGGGTGTGCGTAAATGTATCTCTGTAACGTCCTGCGTCGGCGTGTCTCTCTTACGTCTAGCGACTGCACGTCTCCGCTGTGTTGCGGCCAAAGTCGTATGCTTGTGTGACTCTGTTGTGGCCAACGTTGTATGTTTGCGCAGCGCTGTTGCGGCCAGCGTGCTATGTTTGCGCGACTCTGCTGTGACCAACGTCGTAAGTTTGCGTAACGCTGTTGCGGCCAACGTCGTATGTTTGCGTAGCACTGTTGCGGCCAGTGTGGTATGTTAGCGTAGCGCTGTTGCGGCCAGCGTCGTATGTTTGCGTGACTCTGCTGTGGCCAACGTCGTATGCTTGCGTAGCGCTGTTGCGGCCAGCGTCGTATGTTTGCGTGACTCTGCTGTGGCCAACGTCGTATGTTACGTAGCGCTGTTGCGGCAAACGCCGTATGCTTGCGTGAATCTGCTGCTCTGCTCTGTTGCGCCTTGCGTCGGCGTCTTGCTGGCGTCTCGGTGGCGTTAGGGCGGTCGCATCGCTGTGGTGCGGTTTATTACTATCGCGACGCGGTCACAGTCGGCGCAGGCGGGCGGACTTCACCTGTTCGCGGGTGCGCGTTATTGTGGCAGGGCCTTTTCTTACGCGGGTGTGAGCGAAGTCTCAAGTGGTGTTTGCTTGTAGAACCGACGCATTCACAACTTGAGGCCACGACTCACTCCTATGAAACGACCTCTCCTGGTGGTAGAACGGACACATTCGAGATGCGGTTCACTGGTAGCTCTGGTCACGACCACAACTCCGTGCTAACTGACTGCTGTGCTGCTGTGTCGCTCCTTTTATGGTTGTTGTGTTTGGTGTTGCTAGCTCAAATGGCTGCGTTTCCATGGTTACCGTGTTGCTGTTAAATGTTGCGATCGCTCGTTGTGTTGCTGAGACTTGTTTATTTTTCGTGTTGCTATTAAGTGTTGTGATCGCTAGTTGTGTTGCTGAGACTTGTTGGTTTGTCGTGTTGTTAGGGCCTTGTGTGTCTGTGGTCGTTTTGTGTGGGCCGAATTAATGAAGTTTTATTTGGTCCTCACACTCCCCCCCCCCCCCCCCCCCTCCCACTTCGAAGAGTCAGCCCTCGGTATCCCGTATCCGTATGTGAGCCTTGCTTTTCACTGTGGTGACATCGTATTTCTCTGTTCCGGATTCGTTGTTCGTGGTGTTGGAGTCGGTGACTGCAGTGTTTGATGGTGTAATGTTGCGTGCGACATCAGCGTACGTGTTTGCGCGTATAGTTGCACGCACGTGCTTGACGTCGCCGCCTGTAGTGTTTGATGGTGTAATGATGCGCGTGTAGTTTCACGCATGTTGCTTCCTGCGGGTCCAGTAGCTCCTTCCAGCAATACGACCCTAGTGTGTTTTACTTCCTCCTCTTCGTATCGCTGGCGCATACGCTTGACGCTGTTGGTCAGTTTAGCGTTATAGTTCTCCATTGTAGATTGTTAATTTGTAAAGAAAATTCGTAGCAAAAGAACGTTGTTGGCACCTCGGTGGTTTCTGATGAAATGACCGGTGCTTACTTATCCTCAAATCCTTGATATTAATTAATATTTTTTTTTTTTTTAATTTAGTTTAATTCCACGCGATGGTCTCTGCTGCATGATATGCCTTAAGTTCCGCGATATTGACCGATTTCTCCTTTCCTCCATTGGGTTTTGGTACTTTGAGTATCACTGGTGATACATATCATAGGATTTGGTAGGGTCCGTGAATTGTTGTCGTATCTCCATTTCCTTGAGGTAACGCTGCCACATTGTGCTGGTGAACTGAACGCCGTTGTCCGATATCAGTATCTTGGGAGCACCAAACCTTGCGAGGATGCGTTCTCTGAATGCGCGGAGAAGGCCCTCTGCTGTAGCACGCCTCATGGGGACCAGTTCCACCCATTTGCTGAAGCAGTCGAAAAATACTAACAACATCGTGTTCCCGTGTGTGGATCGTAGGAGTGGTCCGACGAAATCGACGCATACGGAGGCGAAAGGTTCTTGGGCCACCTGTGTGAGCACCTTTCCAGCCGGCTTTTGCTGTGCTTCCTTGTATTTCTGGCAAGACTCGCACTGTCGTTCGTATCGACTGATGTCCCGAAACATGCCAGGCCAGTAGTACCGGTTGGCAATCCGCGCTACCGTCCGGCGAATGCCCATGTGTCCAGCGCTTGGCATGCCGTGGTTTTCTTCAAATACTCGTTGTCGTAGTGGTGTGGGTACACAAAATGTCCAAGGGACCGCTTTTTCATCGTGTGACCTACAGGGAATATGGCGGTACAGTTGTCCATCTTGTATTATGTAGTCAGAATATTTCTCGGGGTTAGTGCTCACTTTGTTCACGCGCTTGTGCCACCACTTGTATGGTCGCTCTGTTGTGGTTGCCAGTCGTAGGGCCTCCAGTGGCTGTTTTGATAGTGCGTCCACTGCCAGTTTCAGCTTTCCTTTCCTGTACTCGATGTCGAAATTGTGTTGCTGAAGTTCCAAGGCCCATCGTGCTATACGGCCGGAGGGGCTTGAAATGGAGTTTAGCCACTTTAGGGACATATGGTCCGTCATTACCTTGAATCGGTACCCTTCCAGGTATGACCTCATCTTGCGTATTATCCAGACTATCGCGAGGCATTCCTTCTCGTTGGACGAGCAGTTGGTTTCCGCCTTGTTCTTCGTGAAGCCCTCTGTCGTTTCCCTGACGTCGACGGCAGCATTCGATTGTGCGTATATCACTGCCGCCACACTCCCAGCAAAAAAATTTCCGTGGGTTTTCTATTGGCGTAGTGTCCTTGTTCACCGCACCTCCTGCATACGTTGTTGCGGTGGAATCTCCAATTTTCTGAAGGCGTGCGGTGCGGTACGTTCGGTGGGGGTCGCGGGGGTAGGGGTGCAGGTTTCGGTGTTGATACCAAGGTTGTGTCACCTGCGATGTGTCGCGTAACTTCGTGGCGATGTCCGTCTGATGGTCTTCGATAGTCCTCATGTATGCCCTCGTATTCCTCGGCAAGGGTTAAGAGTTTTGCGAGATTGGTGAAGGCCCTCAGACGGATGTAAATTAGGTAATCGGGATGGCTATTACGGAAGATTCGTTCCATCCGCTGTTCGCTGGTGTATCCTGCGTGTCTCATTAAGGTCTGTATCGCTAGCACGTAATCCTTGTACTTCTCCCTGTTATGCTGCCTTCTTTGGCCTGTATCGTCTTCGAGACGCTCGAGATACCTGACTGGCAGGAAGAAACGTAAAAAATCCTGTTTTAAGCTTGTCCATCTTTCCCAGTGCGCATTGTTATTGCGATACCATTGTAGCGCGGTGCCCCCTAGTAGCTCGGGCATAGTTTTTGGTAGGAGATCTACGTTTAGCGCGTACACTTCGGCTAACTCCTCCAGCCGTTCGATGAACGCTAACGGGTCTCGTCCACCATCGTACTTTACTGACCACTTCCGCACTTGGTCGATGATGGGTGCGAACACAACGGTCGGCGCTTGAGTTACCTGAGATGTATATGTATAATTGAAGGCCGGTGCCGTTATTCCCGATGTGGGGGTGCGGTATTCCTGGCAGGAAACGCGAACTTATTTTGCTCAGTTGGTCCATCGTCGATGTTCATGGTTCCGCCTCCGTTCGACTGGTTTGGTGTCTTAACCTCACTTATCTCACTCGTTTTTGTAGTCTGCTTATAAGCGGCTTCTAGGGATAAAAATTTTTCGTGTATTTCCGAGTCAATATTTGCTTTCGAAGCCAGTGCTGTTTTGCGCTTTTGGATCTCCCGGGTGGTGCCTGTCTGCTCAATACCCAATTCCTGTGTGATGGATATCAGCCGCTCCTTTTAAATGTTGTTTAACCACGTGGTATCAATCTGGTCGGCCATTTTACTGTTAGGTTTCTAGTCAGGAATGTTCCTTCTAACGTTGTACGATTTGCAGGGTCCCTGCTCGGGCGCCAATTGTAACGAAGTTTTTCTTGCCCCGGTGCTTCTTTAATAAGTGCTGGGGTATGCTCGCCGTGTCCAAGGTTCACATACAATAAATTTGTATTTCGGGGCACCTTGCAAATCGTTTTCATATAAAATTCACTTTATTGCTTTAATTCTATATATTATAACTATAATAAAAAAATGTAATAAAGGAAAGATATGTATGTATTCTTCACTTCGTGTGATGCTTGCTCTATGATTAGTGGTGGGCTAACGGTCCTCGTGTTCCGTTAGGATCGTTCCGTTAGGACGCCTTGCTGGTCGTTGCCTGGGTGTCGTTAATGTACCTCTGTGACGCCCTGCGTCGGCGTGTCTCTCTTACGGATAGCGACTGCGCGTGTCTGCTGCAGCTTATGTTGGTGCGTCTGCTTGAGTGTAACTCTGTTATGGTTGACGTCGTATATTTGCGTAACTCTGCTGCGGTCAACGTCGTATGTTTGCGTAGCTCTGTTGCGGCCAACGTCGTATGCTTGCGTGAATCTGCTGTGGCCAACGTTGTGTGTTTGCGTAGTGCTGTTGCGGCCAGCGTCGTATGTTTTCGTGACTCTGCTGTGGCCAACGTCGTATGCTTGCGTAGCGCTGCTGCGGCCAGCGTCGTATGTTTGCGTGACTCTGCTGTGGCCAACGTCGTATGCTTGCGTGACTTTGCTGCTGTGCTCTGTTGAGCCTTGCGTCGTCGTCTTGCTGGCGTCTCGGTGGCGTTAGGGCAGTAGCGTCGGCGCAGGCGGGCGGACGTCACCTGTTCGCGGGTGCGCGTTACTGTGGCAGGGTCTTTGCTTACGAGGGTGTGAGCGAAGTCTCAAGCGGTGTTTGCTGGTAGAACCGACGCATCCAAAACTTGAGGCCACGACTCACTCCTATGAAACGACCTCTCCTGGTGGTAGAACGGTCACATTCGAGATGCGCTTCACGGGTAGCTCTGGTCACGACCACAGCTCCGTGCTAACTGACTGCTGTGCTGCTGTGTCGCTCCTTTTACGGTTGTTGTGTTTGGTGTTGTTAGCTCAAATGGTTGCGTCTGCACGGCTACTGTTAAATGTTGCGATCGCTCGTTGTGTTGCTGAGACTTGTTAGTTTGTCGTGTTGCTATTAAGTGCAGTGATCGGTAGTTGTGTTGCTGAGACTTGTTGGTTTGTCGTGTTGTTAAAGCCTTTTGTGACTGGCTGTTGTGTTAATGCTGTGTTAAATATGTTGTGGGGTTGTTTTGTGTGGGCCAAATTAATGAAGTTTTATTTGGTCCTCACAACCTCCCCCATATCCTGTCTCTCACCTTCTGTGCCTACTTGTCAACTGTTGGAGTTCAGAAGCGTCCCAGAAGTTGAAATAGCACAATGTATCTGTAAAATAAAATCGAATGCAATTGGTGATGACTGCATCTCCATAAAATTCGTAAAAATTCTCGTGCCATATATTTTACCAACGCTCGCTCACGTCATTAATCATAGCATAACTACATCGTGCTTCTCTGATGCTTGGAAGATCGCTACAGTGCAACCAATTGCAAAAACCAAGTCCGCAAGTAGTTGTTATGATACCATTGACTGAGTGTACTGTAATCACAGTCTAAAACGATAGAGAGGCAATGCTTGTGGCAAGGTGCATTGACCACGGGGTGTGCATTGGCGTTTAGGCCCGGAGCTTCAGCTTCGTGGTATTCGACAACGCGACCAATACACCGCATTGCCTTCTTCAGACCATGGCCAAACAGGATAATTTATATTTGCACACAGGGACTTTCATAAGCAACAAAAGAAAACCAACAGAGATAACCGAAAAGTTGCATTTGCTTGCCACACTTCAGTAATATGACCCTGCACCATTACTTCCCATGCCAGGCAGCTCATTTAGGGAGATTTATTGGGATTCAAAGGGTTGTGTAGCGCAATATATAGCTTCTCCAACCCAATTGTCAACCTCACCTTCGAGCGGCGAATCCCGTTTCACTAACAGACGAGGCTCTGGCGACCCCAAGCTCCTCATGGAACTTGGGGGTGGGGAGGGAGGGTTGGCCTGAAGGTTCAATGTGGCCATATAAATCGTTCCCGAGATGGTCGGGCCAGCACCTTAATGGTGCTGTGTTACCGGAGCGTATCGGATCTGTATCCGACAAAGGACCATCACATCGATAACACTCCCCAAAGCCTTCGGGGAGTAACCTAATCGCTACAACAACAACAACAACAACAGGGAGATTTATTTATGACGTGAGCGAGCATTGGTAAAATATATGGCACGAGCATTTTTACGAATTTTATGGAGATTCAGTCATCACCAATGCATAGGTATGAAAGAGGAAAGCAAAACTATAACAACCAAAAAAATTAGTGAGCCCTAATTTGAAAATAAGCCAAACTCAACTAAGGTTGAGCAAATATACGTACATACATATGTACGTACAGGCGTAAAAAAATATATATGTATATATAAAAATTGTATGTATATAAGTATTAGAGTAAATATTAACAATATAATAGAATAATATAATTATAGGTACATATGTATACATGTATATGGTCAGGGAATATAACTCAACATTTGAGCATCTTTCCTAGCTTCGAAGGCCTTCTCGCTGGCTAATTGAAAATTCGAAGAAAGAGTCTCAGGCTAAGAAAAAAATAAATCACTTAAACCAAAAAATAATGATTAACCTACGGCAACCTTGTTTTTAGTAGCAAATACACAATTTGCAAATAGTTCACAACAAAAACAAGGTTGGCCACTTCATACAACCAAGCAAGTAATATACTGCTGTGGCTTAGCCACACAATCTTTGCTTGGTAATTATTTAAAGTTAATGATTATGACCAATTCAATTCTTATGTTACCAAATTTTACAGTAGGTATTACCTAAAAAGATCTACTTTTGTTCTAACCTAACATTGGGTCATTTTACATTATTATTTAACAAATTATTTGGGGTTTTTTTTTCTTCTTTGATTGAAACATCAAGCTTGATTCGTTTTACAACATCTTATCAAATGTCTATGTAATTTTAAAGCTTAATTCTGCTTCTTCTCTTTTTTGTTTTGTTCGAGTTGGATCTCCGCATGCGTTTTCCGTTTGGTTAACTACATTTGGTCTTTTATGGAAATTTCGATTTGCGGGGTTTTTAGAAAATCCAATCGGTGAGGGATTTTTTTTATAGGTGAAATTTTATATGATGCCTATGTAAACCCTTGTAGCGTAATTGCTGTACATCGATTCTTGGGAATTTTGGACACATCCATGCGGTGGCGAAATGCAAGAGGGCGGGGAAGGGGTGCTTGTGGCCCGCATAAACGACCCACAAGCACGATGATACAAAAAGTGGTCGGTGAGTTGAAGTAAATCTGTGGAAAGATAACACACCACAGATTTAGCAAGAGAGTAATGGCATTTTTTTTTTTTGTATTTTTTTTTTTTTTTTTTTGGAAATTATAAGGGGCAAACGAATATTTAATATTAAAGGAATTTCACTATGAAGTCAAGGGAATGTTATGCACTAATTCAAAGGGCAAACTTACCAGTTATATTATATAGCATATGAGATGAATAGGTAGGGCTTCAGCACTAAATTGGCTGCTCTTTATTACCGCTGGTTTTTATTTTTCTATAATCGCCACTTACGCGCACTGATTTTAAAGCGGGATATTAATAAATATTTTTGTTTGTTAATTTGGCTTTACTTTAGCTACAACCACTCCGACTCAAAGTTTAATTTGAAAAGGTTACTTTTCTTTTATTTATTTTTTTAAGACGATGATGTTGACGGTCCTCGATCTCAGCAGGAAAAGAAAGAGATTATGTTGCGGAAGTGGTAGTAGACCCACATGCTGGATATATATGTCTATAACTAAGTTCAAAATCAGCTGTTTTTGACATAAACTGTGTATATTGGGGTTTTGGAGTTGGAACAGTGGTGGTAGAGAAAAATGGACACAAAGAAAAATATTCTTAAAGCAAAAAAAGAATTAATAAATATGAAGAAGAATTTGCGCCTCTGTACTACGGTACATAATCCTGGTGACTTTCGGCCTATAAGCATGTGTCATGAGCATATTGGTAAACTGAAACTGCTGTCCCCGCATCAGTCAGGCTTTAGAGCCAATCATAGACATAAGAATTCCTTTTGACAAAAACCAATTGACTCTATTGTGACTCTTAGATTTTTCTAAAACTTTCGACTCAGTAAACCATGACTTACTCTGCATGAAGCTAACTAATTATTTTGGTTTTGGTATTTCCGCAACGCATCTCATGCGGAGCTATTTAGGGGGAAGAACTCAACGTGTCAAAATTGGCTCACAATTGTCTAGCCTTAAACCACTGCTGACTGGTGTTCCGCAAGGATCTATTCTAGGTCCTTTATTGTTTAGTCTTTTCATTAATGACACCTTCCATATCTGTCAGCATGCCAATATGCACGCTTACATTCAATTATATCTATCGGGAAGGTATGAGGATACCAGTCATCTTTCTTAAAGATTCAATAATGCCTTAGCATCCATTTCGGCTTGGGCCACAAGAAATTATTTGTGCCTTAATAGTGATAAGTCTTACATCCTCCCGATATCTAAAAAAGCTATAGCTTTCTCAAATATTCCTCCTTTATATATTGGTGGTAATGTTCTAAAACTGGTGCCAAAAGTGACCAATATTGGCTTTATCATCAACAATAGCTTGATATGCGATGATCATGTAAACTCTATTGTCGGCAAATTATACTATATATTAAGGAACCTTCGAACGTCAGCGGCATTTACTCCTCCCCATGTTAGGAGAAAACTTGCAATACAGCTAATTTTGCCGGCTATATGCTATCCCGAACTGATATACAGTAAGCTGAGCTCGCATTCTGCCCATAAGATCGATGCAGCTTTCAACCACGTTACTTGCTATGTGTTCGGGTTAGACAAATTTCACCATATTGAATTGGAGAACACGATTACTAGGGTGCGATATAGCTGACTATCTGAAGGCCAGAAATTGTATTTTTCTCTGCAGACTTATTATATGTAAGGAACCTAGATATCTTTATGATAGACAAATTTTTCCCAGGTCCTCCCGGACGCATGATCTGATTGTACCTCCTCGCGGTTATTCTTTGCCAATGCCATTCGTACTTGGAACTCGATACCAATGTCCATTCGCAGTAGTATTACTAAAAGCAACTTTAGGGAAGTTTTATATGCTTATTACCGTTAAAATACATTAATACTCTCTAGTTGATTTGGTCACAAGTTTCGCTATCTAAATAATAATTTGTCTGTGATTATTCTATATCTGTATATGTTTTTTTTCTTGTGTTATGATCTTGCCTATATCTAAGAATTATCTGTATTTTTGCTTTTCCCTCTACTGTTGTACTATAAGAGATCATAGATCTCATTGTACTAATGTAACCTATCAATAAATGAAATGAAATAAAAAATTTTGTATTGGATGTTGGCATATATTTGATAGAATTACTTGAAAGTGAGTTGAATTGTATTCCCTGTGAACCATCATTAAATTTTGGCTTAAAAAAAAATTATTTTGTACCGGGTGTGCTACCATATGCGGCATACAAGAGAGAAGACTGATCTATTTTTCCGATTGTCTTGTGCCATTTAAAATATATTTATTGCAATTTAATATTTTTTACAATTGTTTAACGTGACGGCCGCACCGTTGCACAACAAAGTATTAAATTTTACGTGACGGCCGCACCGTTGCACAAGAAAAGCATTAATTTTAGAATTTTTACGGACGCACCGTTTTCATCAAAAATATAAATTCATTATTTAACGTGTCCGCCGCACCGTTCCACAGCAAAATGTTCAGTATGTAATTGTAAAAATTTATAAAATTTTCATTATTTAACGTGTCGGCCGCACCGTTCCACAAAACAAATGTTTTTTGTTTTAAGTGTTTCAAAACTATGAAAGGTATTAAGATTTAATAAAGTTTTCAATGTGTTAAATTTTTAAAGTCTGTTAAATTATTTTAAAAGCATTAAATGTATTCAAAATTAATTAAATTTTCACACAATGTATATATGTATGTATATACATAAGTCGTTTTTAAAATGGAATATATTCGCTTTTAGTCACAATTCATGTATTATATGCATATACATACACACTCTATAAAAATTTATTGTTTCCAAATATAGACTGTATTTGACTGTATTTGTACGTGTGTTGTATTTTGTACGTTCTATAAAGAAAATATATATGTATTCACTTTTACTAGGTATCGTCAATTATTTTCTTTTTTGTATGTAAATTTTAGTGGATAATTTTAATTGATGCAAAAAAAATTTCCAAATTCAATTCAAATTTAACAGACGCACCGTTGTAATCGCAAAAAATCTAGAATCTAGATATTTATATTGTATGCAATGCGAAAGCACCGCATGGTGAAATTATGATCCCCCCGACCACGGGGTTTCTCAGGGGCCCCGCAATTTAGAGGTACTAAGATATTTTTTTTTAATTTATAAAAGATTAAATGTAGGTAAATGGGTTTTCGGCGGCCACCGTGGTGTGATGGCAGCGTGCTCCGCCTATCACACCGTATGCCCTGGGTTTAACTCCCGGGCAAAGCAACATCAAAATTTTAGAAATAAGATTTTCAATTAGAAGAAAATTTTTCTAAGCGGGGTCGCCCCTCGGCAGTGTCTGGCAAGCGCTCCGATTGCATTTCTGCCATGAAAAGCTCTCAGTGAAAACTCATCTGCCTTGCAGATGCCGTTCGGAGTCGGCATAAAACATGTAGGTCCCGTCCGGCCAATTTGTAGGGAAAAATCAAGAGGAGCACGACGCAAATTGGAAGAGAAGCTCGGCCTTAGATCTCTTCGGAGGTTATCGCGCCTTACATTTATTTTTTTTTTTTATTTTTTTAAATGGGTTTTGACATCAGTGAGCGAATTCTGAATGTCCCCTCATTTAAATATTTCAGCTTATTTATATTAAATTATTCTAAACATATTCTTACATACATATTTACATTTAAGCATACATACTTACATGCATATCTACCTCAAGCATACTTACTTACATACCTACATACAACTCGATACAAAATATGTACCTACACATCTGTGTTGAGCTGTGACTTCTGTGGGAAATGCAATGTTTGCAAATTTGCTGGAATTCAAAATTGTTTGGTTATATGTTGTACACAAACCTGTATTAAATCGTGTGACTGGCTATGTCAGCAATAATTATCAAATGCATATTTATGTGTTGATGAACATTTAGACTATTTTTCTATCAGGGTAGCATATTAGACTAATTTAAATAATTGGCATTAAATTGTTGGCTGTGCACACTACATCTCCCTTTTTTTCAGAATGCTTATGCATTTGGAGAATGCATGAGCATTCTATTTTTATTTATTTAAGTATGAATTAATTCTACTTTTGTATTTTGTGTTTGTAGATTGAAAATTTTCTTATTCTACTAATTTAAGTCTATTTTTGTGTATTATTATTTTCTTATTATTTATGATATTGCCATTTTCATTGTTACTGAGAAATTTTTGCTTATAATCATTTCTTATTCTAGATGGGTTTAAAGTGTCATTATTTTCATTACCAATATTTTCTTCTTTATAGGGTATTAGAGTAAAGTTATTATTTTCATCGATTTCTTCTACCTTATAGGGTCCTTTATATCTACTATCTAACTTATGCCCTACCTCATTTTTTACTAACACTACATCTCCTATATTTATTTCCTTATAGTGAATATTTTTATCATAAATAATCCTTTGTTTTTCTTTAGCCTCTTTTACTAGTTTAAAGGCTCTATCCTGTGCTATTTGTAACCTAAATTTATCGTAAGCCTCATAATTGTACAATGGGCTTGCCGTATTTTCTTGTAAAAATTCGTAAGTCTGGGGTTTTTTGCCAAAGATCAATTCGAATGGACAATAGTTATAGACTGTAGATGGGGTAGTATTGTAGCAATATGCAAAATATTTGAGATATTCATCCCAGTCATCTTTGTTAATAGATATGTATGAACGCACATATTCATTGAAAGTTCTATGGCTACGTTCAACAGTGCCTAAAGTTTGGTGGTGATACGGCGTAGAAGTTTTGTTCTCAATATTGAGAAGTTTACATTGTTCTTCAAAAAGGCTTTTTTTATATTCAGATCCCATATCCGTTATTATTGTTTTCATACTTCCATAAATTAATATGAAATTTTCGAATATGGCTCTGGCTACTGTTTTTGCATGTTTGCTATGTATAGGAATTGCAACTAAGTATTTAGTCAAATCACATATCAGAGTGACAGCGTATTCGTTTCCATTTAATGATCTTGGTGAAGGTACAACTGTATCTATTTGTACTGCTTCGAACGCCTTTGGTGGTGTTTCAGTCAAAATCATTGGTTCTTTTAAATTTTTATAAATTTTATTTTTATTACAATTAACGCATTTCTTTATATATTTTCTTATATCATTTTTCATATTTTTCCAGTAATATTTTTGTCTTATTTTATTAGTTGTACGATTGATTCCTGGGTGGCCACCATTGACAGGATCATCGTTATATTTTTGAAGAATTTTTTTAATTTTATCATTTTCCGTCACATGCACAACATCCGGAGTTAATGCAATTGTTAAATTTCTCGAGTATAATTAAACAATTTGTCTCCTAAGGACAGCTGTATTTTCTTAATTTCCAAATTGCCGGCTTTTTCCATAAGCCTGGTAAAGAATTGGCCTAAGTCAATCTTCGCCTAAACAATTTGTTTCTCTATATTTATTTCACTACAAATTTTCTTTCCTTTTTTGAAATATAATTTCGGAGGATTGAAAACGAGCTGGACTAGTCTTTTTACTTCACATTTATTAAGCGTATATTATAGGGTTCTCTTTGTGACTTTTCTTCTCTTCATGTCTATCACTATTATTACTGGAATTCTTTTTAGTTTGCGATCTTGTCGTGACTTTAATTATTTTACATGCCTGTACTGACATTTCTTTCAAATCCCTGATATCTCTTCGTGGCAGAGCGTCTGCCACGTAATTTTCTTTTCCTGCTATTTACTCCACCCCAAAGTCATACTCTTCCAAATCCAACCTGATTCTACTTAATTTAGATGAAGGGTTTTTCATTGAGAATAAATACGTTAAAGATCGATGATCCGTTTTCACTGTGAATTTTCTGCCATAAACATATGGTCTAAAATATATAATTGCCCAATGTATGGCCGCTAATTCTTTTTCGATCGTGGTTTTATTTATTTCGCCTTTTGTAAATGATCTTGAGGCATAGGCAATGGGTAATTGTTTTTCTTCATATTCTTGGCTTAGCACAACACCGCAGGCATAACCACATGCGTCGGTTGTAATAAAGATCTCTTTCTCAAAATTGGGATATTGTAGGATATTTGGACTAACTAATGCATTTTTTAGATAATTAAAAGATTTCTCGCAGTCGTCTGTCCAATTGAAAATTATATTTTTCTTAATAAGTCTTTGTTTAGGTCAGGACCTAAATATTTTTATACTGTAAACACGGCCACTCTAATACATAATTTATTTAGTGCAAATGCATTCATACATACTTTCATGTACTGCACACCCACATGCATACACATTCATGTATGTTCACATATATGCAACACTAACACGGGTAACTGAGTTTTCCATAGGATAACAAATATCCATTGGAAAATCCCCGCCCGATCTCCGATTCGACAACACGGAGATCACTTTCCATTTTTCTGTTCAATTTCAACCACGAAGGAAGAAGGTCAACTGCTGCCGTCACGCCACATACCAAAGGTAAAATATTGTACCATTTTAACATTAAATAAACTAATTATTTGTCATTATTATTAATACAAATATTTGCTTTTTTATTTCTTTTGTTACAAATATATATTCTACGTGCAACCACGCACCGTGCGAGAATATACATTTGGTCCTTCGAGCCGGATGTATATTCTCGCACGGTGCGTGGTTGCAAGGAGAATATATATATGTAACAAAAGAAATAAAAAGGCATATATCTGTATTAATAATAAAGCCCCCTTGTTCGTGGTCAACTTTCGTAGCACACCGTATCACGAAAATCGTCGAGAAGATCGGAAAGGATAATTGGCGTCATGTGGATTCGGTATCAAATCCAGCCGATATGGCTAGCAGAGGCCTCCCAGCACATGAACTGGTCAACAATTCCTTTTGGTGGCAGGGACCTTCTTGGTCACAAGAAGACATCTCAAAATGGCCTATACAAGACATAACATATCACCCTTAAGGCTCTGGGTAGGTTCGAAAATCTATCCAGAATATCAAAATCCGTTTTGGTCGTTACTGCACTGCTTACACTCGTTTCTCCTCGATGGTTGTGTTGTAAATTATATCTTGTATAGGCCATTTTGAGATGTCTTCTTGTAACCAAGAAGGTCCCTGCCACCACAAGGAATTGTTGACCAGTTCATGTGCTGGGAGGCCTCTGTTAGCCATATCGGCTGGATTTGATACCGAATCCACATGACGCCAATTATCCTTTCCGACCTTCTCGACGATTTCCGTGCTACGGTGTGCTACGAAAGTTGACCACGAACAAGGGGGCTTTCGTATCCAAGCCAGTACAATCGTGGAATCGGTCCATAAATAGGTTTTTGGGTTTCCTAAATAGAGATTTGCTGCTAATTTTTCCATCATTTCGGCGAGTAGCACTGCTCCACATAATTCCAATCGGGGAAGGGAGATAGTTTTTACAGGAGCTATTTTAGTTTTCGCAATAGCAAATTGATTTGAACTTGGTCGTTTGATTCGACGCGGAGGTATATTGCCGAAGCATACGCTTTCTCCGATGCGTCGCAGAAACCGTGTATTTCCACATTGTTGGTTGGAGAAAAGTGTGTCCAGCGCGGTATCCGAATGTTATCAATTTCGGGATAATTTTCCATAAAAATTTTCCAACGTTCGGTAGTAGTTGGTGATACTTCTTCATCCCACTTTGTGCCTTCAAGCCAAATGTTTTGCATAATGATTTTGGCTACGATGACTATTGGAGCAAGCCATTCTAACGGGTAGAAAAGTTTTGCAATTGTTGATAAAATCGTTCTTTTGGTCAAAATCTCATAATTTTCCATGGGCTTTGCGATGAAGTAAAATTCATCCTTATGTGCATTCCACCTGATTCCTAGTGCCTGCACTGAACTAGCGTCTTCGAATTCTAGGAAATCTTTGTTAAGGAGATGTTGTTTAGGGATATCCTTTAGTATTTGGTCAGAATTGGCTGTCCATTTTTTTAGTGGAAAGCCGGCTGATTGTAATGCTTGAGATATTTGATCTCTGGCAGTAATTGCTGATTGGATACAGTGTCCACCAGCAAGAATATCATCCACATACATGCATTGTCTTAGTATTGTGGATGCAATTGGAAAGGTGTCTTCGACGTCCTTTGCCAATTGTAAAAGTGTCCCTATTGCTAAATAAGGAGCACAATTAACCCCGAATGTCACAGTCTTTAGTTCGTAAAGGCTGATGGGGCTATCAGAGCTAGTACGGAATACTATGCGCTGGTATTTGGTTTGGTTAGGTTGTACCATAATTTGTCGGTACATTTTCTCGATATCGCTGTTGAAGACATATTTGTAAAGTCTCCAGCGAAGTATAAAAATAGTTAGGTCAGCTTGTAGCGTAGGACCTGTATACAAAACGTCGTTCAGACTTACTCCGTTTGCGGTCGGACTAGATGCGTTGAAAACAACGCGAACTTTCGTGGAGGTACTTTCTTCCTTGATGACGGCGTGATGAGGTAGAAAATAATGGTCAGAGGAGTCTGGTGGAACACAGCTGTTGATCCTTGACATATGTCCTAATTCCTCGTATTCGGTCACAACTCGATTGTACTCCGTTTGCAAAGTAGAATTTTTCGCGAGGCGTGTCTCGTTCCGGAAGAACTGAGAGCATGCTCTTTTAAGAGAAGGGCCTAGGGATATATTGGAAGGAAATTCTCGTTTAAAAGGTAATGAGACTGTGTATTTCCCGGTATTATCCCTAGTGGAGGTACTTCTGTATAATTCCTCGCAGTATTGTTCGTCCGCATTAAAGAGTTTGTTTTTAGGGATTTCTTCGAGTTCCCAAAAAGCGGATAATTGCTTATCCAATGATACGTCACTGTAATAGGAGACGATTTCTTTTGGTTGCTCTTGAACATCCGTACGGCCTATAAGTATCCAGCCGAAAACAGTTTCTTGTGCTAAGAGCGTACCAAGTACATTCTTCTGTAATCCGTTCAAGATGATTTGAGGGTAAATGTCCCCTCCAAGAACTAGATCCACTGGTTCGTTGACAAAGAATCTTTTATCGGCCAACTCGAGATCAGGGAATGATTGTCTGGTCATCGCACTGATATGGCATGTTGGAAGATCCCCTGTAAGCTTTGGCAGGACAAGAGCTTTTGTGGTCAAAGAAAATAATGGGTCAATTAGTGACCGCAACTCTATTGAACAAGACTCTTTGACCTGTGCAGAGAATGAGTTAGTTATACCGGAAACTTGAGCGCGAATTTTCTTGGATGGCAGATTAATTCGACGTTTGAGACGTTCGGTAATAAATGAACATTCAGAACCAGAATCAATTAGGGCTCTGGCTGAAAAATTGGTATTGTTATAATGTATGTTGACACGAGCGGTGCCTAACTGTACACCAGCGGTATTATGCGCATGGCAAGATTGCACATTGGAGGTTTGCTTGTCATTGGACTTAGAATTTTGCCTCTCTCGTGCTTGTCGCGATGTTGAAGGGGTATCATCTTCCTTACTTGTATGAACTGCTGCTTTTTGCTGAATTTTTTGTATATGTAGGAGCGTGTTGTGTCGAGAATGGCATATACTACAGTTATAAGAACTAGTACATTTCGACACAGTATGTCCAGAAGACATACAATTCAGGCAGCTATTATTGGTTTTAATAAATTCAATTCTTCGAGTAGGTGTAAGTTTGAGGAATTTAGCGCAGGCTCGCAGTTTGTGGTCATTCGTGTGACACATTTTGCAATTAAAATTCTTTATGCTCGTTTGGAAGCTGCCAACCTTTTTATTATGAGATTCAGGGGTTTTGGTATTTTGGGGCTTAAAACTTTTCGATGTTTTATTACCTCTGTGACCAGACAGGTTTTCTAACGCAAGAAATCTATCGGATAGGAATTTATCCATGTCCTCCCATTTTGCTATATCCGTTTTGTTCCCTAAAGACTATTCCCAAATTGAAAGACTGGTTTCGGGCAATTTTTCTGCGCACAGATACACAAAAAGTGCATCCCATAAATTTATCTTATGCCCTTTTAATGCTTTCATGCAATTATTTAATTTTAATTGTAAATCTTGAATAGATTTACCGCAATCCGTTTCAAGAGGTTTTATTCCGAAGACAGTGTCGACCTGAGCCTTAACCAAACTGCGCTTGTTTTCATACCTTTCAGTGAGGTTCTTCCACGCTATTTCAAACCCTTTATTTGTGACAGGTGCGTTGCTAACAATTTCGTTGGTGTCCCCCTTTATTTTCTGACTGAGGTAATATAGTTTCTCAATCGGGTAAATATCGTCGTTCGAAATGTAAATGGCCGTAAACATATCTCGGAATGTTGGCCAAGACAAATAGTCACCCTTGAAGACTTCGGTATCACATTGAGGGAGGCGAAGGTGGTGTTTGCGATCAGTCTGTTTTTGGGCAGGCTGGTAAATTTTCTCTGTTTCTGCTTTATTAAGGGTCTCTGTCTGAGCCGACATAGCAGACATACATTTAAAATAACTAGCCATAGAAAGTTTATGCTTTTTTTTTTATGGCTTTAATTTCTTCTTTGGACAAACCTGCGGAGATTAACGCATCATAAGCGTTTTTGGTTTTTACCCACATATTTTTTAACTCTTCTTGTTGGAAGGAAAGAGTGTGTTTGTCGAGATCAATCACGTTACCGATATCTGACTCGAATTCTACAATTTCCTCAGCAAAAAGTATTTATGCATCCATTTTGACTTAAGATATGTATACAGATAGAAATCCGGAAGATTTAATGTATACTTTTGAGGCAAAAACCCACTCTTCTCAGTTAGTGTTATGTAATTAAGTACCGCAAGTAAGGTAGAAACCCTCAGTTGCGTTTTGATCGGTGGTAGAAACACACCGACTCGTATACCTAGGTAAGTGCTACCGCAAGTAAGGTAGAAAACCTCAGTTGCGTTTTGATCGGTGGTAGAAACCCACCGACTCGTATACCTAGCTAAGTGCTACCGCAAGTAAGGTAGAAACCCTCAGTTGCGTATTGATCGGTGGTAGAAACCCACCGACTCGTATACCTAGCAAAGTGTTAACGCAATTAAGGTGAAAACCCTCAATTGCGTAATAATAGGTGTTAAAATTTCACCGACTCGTATAACTAGCTAAGCTACTGAAAAGAAAGCTAGAGAAAGGAGGGCAACAAAAGCAAACGCAGACTAAAATGCAATGCACTTTTTAAATTTTCACTATCTATTTCTTTTAGTGTAATTTTGTATGCGCGGATGTATATAAAAAACGCCGATTCGCCACCCGCACAGATGTAATGCATATTTTTTACAACAAAAAACCTGGACTTCGTTGTGTTAATCCAGTATATGTTAAGCCGCAAAAAATAAGGCAAAGTGTGAAATATAATAAGCAACAAATAAGGAGTTAAAATTACTAGGGAATTTTTTGTTGGGTAATGAACCAAAGTGGAGTGCTGTTGTTGTTGTTGAAAATTAACAAACAACGAAACTAAAAAGAATGTATGGTTATGTGAAACCGAAAATAGTGCAGTTTAAGTTAAAATTAAAATTGTTTCTACTAAAAATTCTGCACTACGTTACCTTAAGCTGTGTCAGCAAAACCTTACCGCGGGGGGGATAATGCTGATAGACAAAAGGCCTTTTTACACTTAATTCACTTTAATAAAAAGTTCACTTAAAAAAAAATTGTGCGTTATAAATTATAACCACGTACTTTGGTTGTTGTTGCGGCTATCTGTGCTTGGTGGTGGTTTTTGTTGAAATTTGTTTAAAATCTCGAAGTTCTTGTTGTAGTGTGCCCAAAAAATCTTGAAGGTCTTGTTTGTTGCTATTAAGGAATCTCGTAGGTCAGATTTGTGAGATTTCTCGAAAGAACTCATCCAAAGACAAAAGATTATTTTAATAAAACGTCGTATCTGGTTTCATCAGATGAAATCGAAATCGCTACGCAACGCTTAGTTAAGATGTCGCAACAACAGTTTTATCCCACAGAATACAAAAATCTGAATTCAGGCAAGTTAGTAGATTGTAAAAGCGAAGTGCTTCCTCTTGACCCTTTCTTAGACAAGTATGGCATTATAAGGACTGGTGGTCGCATTCGCGCGGCTCTAGACCTACCATACAATGAACGCCATCCAATAATCTTACCTTACACATGCAAATTTTCTCGCCTTTTAGTTCAGTTTATCCATGAAATATCTTTACATGGAGAAAATCAACTAATGTTTAGGCTTATTAGGACCCAATACTGGATTCCTAGGGCTAAAAATATGATAAAATCCATCATTCACAATTGTAAGGTCTGCGCAATCTATAAAAAACGTGTACAAACCCAACTTATGGGTAACCTTCCCAAGGAACGTAACACATTTTCCCGACCATTTACTAATTCAGGGGTAGATTTTGCAGGACCATTCGACATAAAAAGTTACAGAGGTAGAGGGTGTCGAATTTCGAAAGGTTATGTCTGTCTGTTTGTCTGCTTTACTACGAAAGCCATACATTTGGAAGCCACAACCGACCTTAGCACCCAATCCTATCTCGCGGCATTTACCAGATTTATCGCCAGGCGAAGATGTCCACAATGGGACTAACTTTGTCGGAGCCTCACGATCACTTAGATCTGAGTTTAGGGCATTTATAGCTGATTCGCGTGAAAACGCATTGTCTAAATATGCTCATCAACTTCTGCAATGGCATTTCATCCCCACTGCCTCTCCTCATATGGGAGGTCTGTGGGAAGCAGGAGTAAAAAGTTTCAAAAGCCACTTTCGAAAAGTGGCAGGTAGGGATAAATATACCTTTGAGGAATTCACAACCCTACTTTGTCGAATAGAGGCTTGCCTCAACTCGCGACCATTAAGTCCAGCGTCGAACGAATCCACCGACTTAGAACCCTTAACCCCTGGTCATTTCCTGGGCATCTCGCTCCTCCAGAAAGAGATTCCAATGAGAATCCTGCCTCCATAGTCAATAGGTGGCATAAATTAAAAGCTTTGCATCAAACCTTTTGCAAAAGATGGAAAAGAGAATATCTCTTAGAAATGCAAAAGCGGGTAAAATGGAAACACCCGAAAGCAAACATCAAAATAGGGGATTTCGTCGTCGTGAAAGACGACAATGTAGCTCCGAACGAGTGGAGACTTGGAAGAGTGGTCAAACTCCACCCGGGACCAGACGACCTTGTACGAGTTGTCGACATCACGACTGAAAAAGGTCAAATTACAAGACCATTGGCCAAACTGGTTCTACTTCCACCAGCCAATGAAACAAGTGGAGAGGTATCCACCGATGACCAATCTACAAACAGTTTAACACGTTTACGCCCATAAGCTACAGGAATATAAATTCAATTCGCCACTTTTATTTCAAAAATCTACCATCTTTATTTTCTTCATCAAAATGTACCTAAAGAAAAAAGGGTTTAATGTTTCAATTACAAGGTAAAACTACAACAACTTGACAAAATTTCACATCAAGTTGGTGTAATTGGACAACTACAATACATAAGCATTTTTTTCTAATTAAATTCCATTAATTTTCATTAAAAACCAAATTCGCAAGTAGGTACAAACCTCACATGCAATCGGTTATAAACTCACCACTCGTTCAGAGTATTAATAATGCGTAGCATTGAAATTGCAAATAAATTTACATATTTACATATTTATTTTAAACCGGAATCGAAAATAATATTTTTAGGGTTTAATTGCTGTTTCTTATTTCTCATAGTACCTTACAACATTTTTTGTATGGTATTGTGAGACATAGCAAATTAACCAAAAACAATACAAATAACCTGCTTATTTTTCACGCAAAATAACACAATTGTGCACAAAGCATTTAATTCCGGATTTCCTAATCCATTAAAATATCCAAACCTGATGGACGCACTCCATTAATTAGTCCTTAAGGTTTTTTCTTCCCTACTCTTTGTTGTTGCTGCCTGTTCAGCAACCGGTAATACTGCAACATAAATCCCTTCTTGGGTATTAATTGCCGCATAGTGTATATACACACATATGTACACACAGGGACATCATTTAATTGGCATAATCTGAAAAGAAAAGTAAATACAAGTTAGTCAAATCATACAATTAATAAATTACAAAATGCCTCTATGTTTACTTACCGGCATGTTTATTATGTGATTACATTTCGTTTTGTCATTTACATGACATTTCATTTACGCGGTATGGTATTGCCATAGCGAACATTTTTTTTCTTACACCAATATGGGTGTTTTAGTGGAACATGATCCGTTCCAATTTTTTTCACTGTTTGTAATTACTGATTTCACGAATACTTTATTGAAAAATATTGCAAAATAAGTACGAATTGCAAGAAAATTGTTCAAAACTCGAAAGGTTTGAATTTTTTCGCAACAAAAATTTTTTCAACTACCATATTTTTACCGAAATCCACAAATCTAGTTGGAAAATGCGACACTTTCTTGGGTGGCAGGACACTTTGTGACAAATTAAATCACAAAAATAAAAACCAAATTATAAATTTTCGATCATATTCGAATATACAAATTTTTATTTATTGTATTCAGTAGAAATTATGAATTAATCACTCACAAGTGTAATTTATTCATTTTCTACGTATGCAATGCAAAAACACGAAATTTAATACAAAGAAGAGATATGATGTACTCAGGGAGCATTTAGAAAGTGATCAATAACCCATTGATAAACAGTTGTGCGCTCACGCGGTCATTCTTACATCACTGCCCGATCCTTGCACATGGTCAATCTGCTATAAGCGCCCTTCAGAGGGTCAATACGAATATAAAGAATTTCATATACATATGTATGCCATTCAGCGTTCGCCACCTAACCAAAATAAATTTTCTTTTAAATAAAACCAAAAATTAAAATTCAAATATAATATAACCAAATAAATCCACTCTGGCACGGAGACACGTCCTCTTCTTCTGGATATAACATTTAACCTCATAAAGTTAAAATCTGGAACAGAGACTTGGCCTCTTTGTCCAGATGGAAAATTAATTGTCACACAATATAACAAAATAAATCCAATCTGGCACGGAGACACGTCCTCTTCATCTGGGTATAACATTTAACCTCATAAAATTAAAATCTGGAACAGAGACTTGGCCTCTTTGTCCAGATGGAAAGTTAATCAACATTCGTCGAAATCTGGAACGGAGACGTCCAGACTACGAAAAATCTCGGAACACAAAAGAGATAAATACAGTCCAAATATGTATACTGTATAATGTGCGTTGAATTATAACCCGTTCTTGTTTTCAGCTTTAATATGTTGCTTCTTTTTCCTACAGCGGCTACTATATGCAAACAAGTCCGGACGTGATCAGCCAACAAAATTTCATTCAAGAATACAAACATATTGTATCTAGTTTTAAGTAATACGTGCGCGTGACCGCTTCAGCATGACTTTCCCTGTTGCTTACCGCAAGGGGGCCGCCATGTTCAGGTCAGGACCTAAATATTTTTATACTGTAAACACGGCTACTCTAATACATAATTTATTTAGTGCAAATGCATTCATACATACTTTCATGTACTGCACACCCACATGCATACACATTCATGTATGTTCACATATATGCAACACTAACACGGGTAACTGAGTTTTCCATAGGATAACAAATATCCATTGGAAAATCCCCACACGATCTCCGGTTCGACAACACGGAGATCACTTTCCATTTTTCTGTTCAATTTCAACCACGAAGGAAGAAGGTCAACTGCTGCCGTCACGCCACATACCAAAGGTAAAATATTGTACCATTTTAACATTAAATAAACTAATTGTTTGTCATTATTATTAATACAAATATTTGCCTTTTTATTTCTTTTGTTACATATATATGTATATTCCCCGTGCAACCACGCACCGTGCGAGAATTTACAGTCTTGTTAGAATCCTATCGTATTCCGCGAAATTTGGTATGAATCTCCTATAATAATTACAAAATGCGACAAATCTTTTTGCTTCATCGGCATTTTTGGGAGTTGGGTAAATTTGAACAATTTTAAATTTGCTTGGGTCTGGTAAAATTCCAGTACTTGTGCATTTATGTCCAAGATAAGTGACTTCTTGGCTGAAAAATAGACATTTGTCCGGATGTAATTTTAAATTATATTTTCTGCATGTGGAGAATATATCCCGTAAATTTTTAATCATATGTTTTTCTGAGCATCATAATACGACTAAATCGTTCATGTATAAAAATACGTGTGATGGTTTTAGACCTGCGAATGCCAATGTCATCATCCTCTGGAATGAGTTTGGAGCTACTTTGAGACAATAAGGTAATCTTTTGAAACGATGAGTGCCGTTATCCGCTGTAAAGGATGTGATATCTCTTGATTCTGGGCTGATTTCTATTTGGTGAAATCCTGACATTAAATCTAGGCATGAGAAATATTTCGCTTTTCCCAATTGATCCAGAATATTATCTATTCTAGGCAAGGGGAATTTATCAGCTGTTAGTTTTTTATTTATTTGTCTGAAATCAACAACTAATCTCCACCTTTTTTCTTCTTTGCCCGGAAGAGATTTTTTGGGTACCAATAAAATAGGGCTCTTGTACTCTGAGGTTGATGGTTCAACAATATCATCTTGAATTAGTTTATTTACTTGTTTATTTATTTCATTCTAATGTGCTTGGGGTAGTCTATAATTTTTAATATACACAGGAGTGTTATCCTTCAAATGCAACTTTTGTTTGTAAAAGTTGTTGATCGTAATTGGTTCTGTTTCTAATGAGAATATATCAAAGTATTCTGAGCATAATGTGTTGAGTGATTTACTAGCGAATCTTTCTAACTTTTCTTTGTTATTAGCTTTACAGTGAGCTATATTTTCAATTATTACGAAATCCTCTAAACGTTCTGTTTTGATGTCATAATCTTGAATGATTGCATGTTTATCTGTTGTATTTATTATTCGTATTAAAGCGTGATTTGAGTTTACTATCGTGTTGGCTACAAAAATGCCATTAGTCAATTCTTGATTAGGTATTAATAGTTCCTTATTGTGACTATTGATATGAACCTGCCTAATTACTTCGGCTCTTGCGGGTATTGTAATGCTATTAATTGTTGGTTTATTTGTCATTTGTATAACTATATCTTCTGGGTAATCATATGGTCGTAGTATTAGGCTGTCCCCATTTTTATTATAATCTAAAATGCAATTATATTTTTTAATGAAGTCGAGTCCCAAAATTCCATCACATGGGATTGGGAAATTGTCTTCTACTATGTGAAATTTGTGTCCTATTAAAAGACCATCATCTCTTAGATCTGCTTTTACTGTTCCAAGTGTGCTTGTTATGCCTCGGCCAATACATTTTAAATCTGTGATCTATGAGTTATTTATTGCGACTTTACTGTCAATTTGACCCTTATTTATTATTGAGATATCCGATCCTGTATCTATCAGGAATATTGAAGTTGACTTATTTAGGGTAGTATTGGAAGATATGTAGCTGTTTAGATGCAAGTTGAATGTGCATATTATATTACCGTTAGAATTTACTGTTGGAGTGGAGTTTGCTGGTTTTCCTGTTGGTTTATATTACGGAGATTGCTCGTGCTACTCTCATTGGATGATCTTGACTGACCTCCAAAATTACGTCTTTGGAAAGTATTATTTTGTCTATTACTATTGTTGTTATTATATCTGTTAGTATTACCATAATATCTTCGGTTTTGGTTACCTCGATAATTATTATTTTGGTAGCTTCTTCGGCAGTTACCTCGGTAATTACCTTGTGAGCGCGTCAGGCGTAACACTGTATTTGGGTTACCCGTGACTTCATTACAGCTAGTCGTGAATTTTTAAATAGCCTCGTTCATAGATGTGAACGTTCCTACTTGCATTATCAGTTTAACTCTTTCGTTAGCCGAGTTCTTCAACATGGCCTTTACAGCTGATTGTGTGGCATATTTGGTTGCCACATCAGGTGCAAGACCGTCTGATATGTAAGCACCTTCCAACTATTTTGTTAATTTTTCGATTTGGGCAGTGTACTGGTTAGCTGTTTTACTGCGCTGTTGGACGTTTAGGAGTTTTTCCGTCAAAACTTCTACAGATTCACCTTTAATTGCTGAACCCAACTTTTGCCTTATTGCTAGTATTGAGTTTTCAGTTCTCAAAAGGTTTCTAGCTGTTCCCTTGAGCTTAGTTTTTATCATGGAGACTGTTATGGTCTCGTGAGTATCCTTAATTTGTTCTAGGATATCTAGTGTGTCTAAGAAGCTTTGTAAGATCTCATGTTTGCCATCAAACTCAGGTAGAGTTGACGAAGCCGTTTTTAAGAATTCTACTGTGGTTTGAGCCATTTTGTCTTTTCTTGTTTGGTAGTTTGGCGTCTCTGTTAAAATTTTCCTTTTGTTCCTCTTTTTCTTCTTCTTTTTGTTCTACTTTTGGTTCCTCTTCTAAATCGAATGCTGACTCCAGAAGGAATGTGCTATAGTCTATTTCTATTTTCTTCTTGAAACTCGTTGGTACTATGAATTCTATATATCTTGCCAGTGAGGACACCAATTTGTCTCTAATGCTGGAAAAAATTTGATATGCTTGGTCTTTTCGATTGCCGTCCAGTTTACAATTTAACTGTTGAATTATTTTTCCTATTTTGATAAATGCTTCAACTATTACTTTAAGATGCTTTACTACTGTTTCTACCTTAACTTTTGTATTTTTATTAATACATTTGTAAGATTTTTCTCCTATCGTTTTTTTCTTCTATAACGATATCTTACCATTTGCCCATTGGGGATGGCAGTTAAAATTTAGTTAAACCTTATCTAAACCGTCTGCGCGGCTGGTATACCGCTTTTTTAGGAATTTATTATTGGTTGAGTAGAGTTTCAGAAACAAGCTGATGCAACTGACTACGCAGATTATTAGAAGCATGATTTTGATAGTATCTAGTGCCTCAGTATGATCTACTACTTGGACTGAGTTTACAACGTTTGCCGTTGGTTTTTCTATTTTTGATTCTTGGCTTCCCATCAAAAAAAAAAAAATATGAAGACAAAAAAAAAATTTGTTTTTGTTTTTTTTTTTCTTTTATTAAAAAATCTTTCTCTTTTTTCAATATATTAATCTGTTCTTCCCATAAATTTGACTTCGTACCTATATAATTCTTCGGGTGTTGTTGCTGGTGGGTTTCTTACATTCCATATTTTTGGTTCCCCAGGCATATCAATAAGTTTCCACCATTTCTTCAACCATACTAGAGTTTTTTCCTCATCTACAATTTTAATTTCATTTTTAAGGTCCTCAAGTGGGCCTTTTACATAACTTTTAATTTTTCTTTATCTTTCCATAATTTTAAAATCAATAGTTTTACAAAATTGTATTTTATATTTTTTTTTCAACACCCTAATGCTTACATTGCTGGGTTTGGTTTTTATTTTGATAATTATTTTTCCTTAATTCCTTGATTTCTTATTTTAGTTTAATTTTTTCTGCCTGATTTGTGCTTAAATTAATTTTTTCATAAATCTTGGCTTTTGTTTTTCGAATGGCAAATTGCTTTCCTCCTCTTTTTCTTTTCAATTTTATCGGTTTTGGAACTTTAGGTTCCTCAATTTTTTTAATCTTATTTCTCTGTCTATATTCCTCGATTGTTATTGGCTTAGGGCCTTGTTTGAGTATTTCAGATGTTTTGTTTTCACCTTCTTGGAACTTCAGATTTAGTTTAACTAATCTTTCAAAAATTTTATCAAATTGGCTTTGACTTTGTAAGTTCTCTTCTTGGAATATATCTCAAAATTGAGCAAAAAAAAAGGGTTTTACAGCAGAAATTTGAATTTTTGCTTGTCAATAGGCAGCCGTTAGGTTGCCCGAATATTTTTCCTGCTTAGAAATTATGTCTAAAATGTTAAAACTATTTCAAAATTAAAGCAATTATATTTATACTTATTATGCTGCCTCTCTTATTCCCAATGTGGTTCTTTTGTTCCTTCCAAGGTAATATCGATAGTTTTACCGTCATATCCACTGCTCCTGCATCATTTCGATAATAAAGCCCGTAAATTATCAAAAAAATTGCTAAATGGCGTCATTTTTGAGTGCTCCAAATTGGTCATATCCACTGCTCCTGCATCAGTTCGATTATAAAGCCCGTAAATTATCATACAATTTGCTAAATTGCGTCATTTTTGAGTTCTCCAAATTTAATTCATCGAAAACATCATTTGCGTCTTCGACAAGGCTAAGGCTGTAATCAGCCAGTAAAATCATTGCCATCTATGAAATTAGGCTGAAAATTCAGCCAGTAGATTCATAGGCAGGATCGCCATATAAAAGATTAAATGCAGGTAAATGAGTTTTGACATCAGTAAGCGAATTCTGAATGTCCCTTTATTTAAATATTTCAGCTTATTTATTTTATATTATATTCTTACATACATATTTACATTTAAGCACACATTCCTACATGCATATCTATCTTAAGCATACATACTTACATACCTACAAACAACTGGATACAAAATATGTACCTACACATCTGTGTTGAGCTGTGACTTCTGTGGGAAATGCAATGTTTGCAAATTTGCTGGAATTCAAATTTGTTTGGTTGTGTGTTGTGCACACACCTGTATTAAATCGTGTGACTGGCTATGTCAGCAATAATTATCAAATGCATATTTATGTGTTGATGAACATTTAGACTATTTTTGTATCAGGGTAGCATATTAGACTGATTTAAATATTTGGCATTAAATTGTTGGCTGTTTACACTACAAATTCAGGAGAGTCTTTAGTTGTTCCATGTGCAAGTTTTAAGCCGAATTTCAAGAGCAACGAATATTGATAATGATTTTTTGCCTGGGCCTGAGGAGACAATAAAACATCAAACAATATGTGTTTCTCAGGGCGCCCGCGATTTAGAGGTACTAAGACATATTTTTTAATTCAGGAGAGTCTTTAGTTGTTCCATGGGCAAATTTTAAGCCGAATTTGAAAAGCAACGAATATTGATAATGATTTTTTGCCTGAGCATGAGGAAACAATGAAACATCAAACAAAAATGTGTTTCTCAGGGGGCCCGCGATTTAAAGGTACTAAGAAATTTTTTTTAATTCAGGGGAGTCTTTAGTTGTTCCATGTGCAAATTTTAAGCCTAATTTCAAAAGCAACGAATTTTTATAATGATGTTTTGCCTGAGCCTGAGGAGACAATAAAAACATCAATCAAAAATGTATGTTTACATGAATCAGAAATCGTAAAGTTTTCCTGGTGACACTGTAGTATTAGAAACCGTATTCTCAAATTCAATGAATTGGTCGAAACCAGTATTATATTTTGATAAAAAACTTTTATTGACAAACGCCTGAAAGTATCTTTTATATTTATTATGATTTTTTTATAGAATGAAAATTTTTGATATTTAAAAATTCAAAATAATGAAAATAAAATTATTGAACATAAATTATTGAATTCACAAAGTATATAAATTTAAGAGGTAAAATGTATAATATAATAGAAACCCTAAATACTGATGAAGGCTCATCTTCAAAAAATCTTCCAAAAATACCACCAACTCTGTATCAAAGTCCAGATTATTTAAACGACTTCGATATCGGTACCGTGAATAATGAGTTTTTGTGATTTGAAGAAGTTAACGAAATAATTCGTCGAGGTCATCAAAATGCCCTGTTATTTTTCCATATGATTGTCATGACGAATCATTTCCTACCTCGTTGTTAAAAAGAATCCCGCCAAATGGAGAGAAAGTGGAGCGTAACTGGTTAGTGTGAAGTGCCAGTAGCAATGCTTTTTATTGCCTACCATGTTGTCTGTTAAGCACCAATACTTTAAATCGACCTAAAATTTTTTGTGGGGATATTGGAAATTCCAGGAATGGAAGAAGCTATACGATAAACTGCCATCACACGAAAATACTCAAGATCACATTAAATGTTATATTCAGTGGCGATCTTTACAAAATCTAATTCAAAAGGAGGCTACAATTGATACACTTATCAATGACCAGCTAGTCACTGAAACTCAAATGTGGAAAGACATTTTATATAGAATTTTGGACACTATTTTATTTTGGGGTGAAAGAGGCCTAGCTTTCAAAGGCGAAAGTATATATCTTGGTGAACGAAACGATGGACATTTTTTGGGCATCTAAGATCTCATAAGCCATTATGATCCGATACTTAGAGACCATTTGGAGAAAGTTAGAATTTCACAACAGCAGCAAAAACGTTTACAAGTTCACTACCTTTCCCCAGGCATTCAGAACGAGTTATATATATTTGTGCAAAACACATGAGGGAACTATATTAGATCAAGGCAAGATAGCAAAGTATTTTTCCATTATCGTTGATGCTATGCCTGATGCTAGTCACGTAGTCAACGTTCATTTGCGCTAACTCCATTTCAATTCGAAAGCAACAAATTTTACAATTCAAGAACGGTTTTGGCTTTCGAGAATTGTAACCAAAAAACTTGTCAGAAAATCGCTGATCTAATTTGCACTACTCTAGGTAAACATGAAATCCCATTAAAACATTCTCATGTACAAGGTTACGATAACGGCGCCAATATGCAAGGAGCTTACAACGGAGCACTGCGTCACATTCTCGACAAAAACTCGAATGCTGCCTTATGCAACCCACAGTCTCAATTTATGTGGTGTTGATGCTGCAGAATGTTGTACGACTGCAATTACTTTCTTCGGCGTTTCACAAAATGTTTTACTATTTTCAGCAGCATTCCACAACGATGGAACATCCTCAAAAAAAATGTACAAAGCTCTCTTCATAGTCTTTCAGACACTAGGTGGTCGGCTAGAACTGAGGCCATCAGGCCATTCGCAAACCATGTTCCACGATTAACACAAGCACTAAATGGATTACTTAAGCTAAATTTGCCTGCAGAAGCATACGGAGATGTTACCGGCATTCTCAAGTACATCAAAGTTCGAATGTATCTTGCTGTCCTCAATTTGTTTCAAATTACTGACTACCATTAATGAAAGAAACGTGGTCCTCCAAGCTTGAGACGCCACCATAGATGTTGAGGTCCGACATCTAAATGTCTTATTAGCTGATTTGAAGTTGATCAGGAACCAATGGCAAACAATTTTAAACGAATGCAAAGCAGTTGCTATTCAATTGAACATCTCGCCAAAGTTTCCGGACATTCGAAACAGAAACCCCAAAAGACGTTCTGAAGATAATTTAAAGGAGATGATTACGGATGATTCAGAGTCTGATTTTAAAAACAATACATACCTGGTGATCGTTGATTCGGTAATCACTGGCATTACTGAACGCTTGCAACTATGAGAAATTTGAGCGAGACGTTTTCCTTTTTGTGGCAATTTGAAGAGATGGATAAAACAACGGTTCGGGCGAGCGCAGCAAAATTTATCGAAAGATACAAGTCGGACATTTCTCAAAGCTTAGAATGCGATATAATTCACTTGAAACACATTTACGATAAAGGTCTCTCACCATTGGAATTGCTAAATGCCATCTATGTTCAAAATCTGTATACAATTTTTTCCAACATTTATGTTGATTTACATATATTTTGCACTATACCTGTCACTGTAGCTAGTGCATAACGTTCCTTCAGCGTCCTTTCAAGAATCAAAAACTTTCACAGATCGTGTTCATCTCAAGAGAGAATATCAGAATTTGCCACGCTTTGTGTTGAAACCGTTTTGGCAAAACAGTTAAATTTTGATATTATGTCACGTACACCTTTTAGAGGTGAATCCGTCCCTTTGCGCAATCAAGGTGGAATGTCCCCCAGCTATCTCAGGGCGAGAGGTCGGGGCCCTTAACCCTTGTCCACCTTGATGCGTGGCGGATGTTACAATCATCATTGTCTTCACTTCCGCGCACACACCTCGCAGGAAGCCCACCCTACCTTGGAACGCTCGAGTTTCTGCCTGGCAGCTAGTCCCCTTTTTCTTTTGCTCTAAATGACCCTATTTACTTACCCTAGTATCATCTTTCCCTCCCAAATCTATTATATTTAGCAAACCGTCATCCTTTTCTTTTCAATTCACTTTAACATTTTATTCTTAGAATTCCTTAATCTTATACAAAGATTGAAATAAAAGACTATTTACGCCAAAAGAAATTTTTAAAACTGACTTGCTTATAAGAAAATATACGTATGTACAACACCATGTATGTGTAATGATCCAAAGTTAAAGTACCTTTATGGAGACGGTTATTTACATAAGACAAAATTAAAATTATTACCATAAGGCATCGGCCTATACTAAAATGGAATCGTCCAGGAAATGCAATCTGAACAAACCTCACATAAAAGAAATATATCGATACGAATATTGTGGTATAATAAACATGTAATGAAACAATATAAAACTCGTATTACGTACGAAATATTCATAGACAAACATCAATCTTTAAAGTATTATTGTATCTTGGCAAAATTTTTGCGCATAACATCTCTATATTACACAAAAACAAGTAAGGAAGGCTAAGTTCGGGTGTAACCGAACATTACATACTCAGTTGAGAGCTGTGGAGACAAAGTAAGGGAAAATCACCATGTTGTAAAAAGAACCTAGGGTAACCCTGGAATGTGTTTGTATGACATGTGTATCAAATGGAAGGTATTAAAGAGTATTTTAAGAGGAAGTGGGCCATAGTTCTATAGATGGACGCCATTTAGGGATATCGCCATAAAGGTGGACCAGGCCTGACTCTAGAATTTGTTTGTACGATACGGGTATCAAATGAAATTTGTTAATGATAATTTTAAAATGGCGTGGGCCTAAGTTCTATAGATGGACGCCTTTTCGAGATATCGCCATTAAGATGGACCAGGGGTGACTCTAGAATTTGTTTGTACGATATGAGTATCAAATGAAAGGTGTTAATGAGTATTTTAAAAGGGAGTGGGCCTTAGTTCTATAGGTGGACGCCTTTTCGGAATATCGTTATAAAACTGGACCAGGGTAGACTCTACAATATGGGTATCAAACGAAAGGTGTTAATAAGTGTTTTAAAAGAGAGTGGGCCTTAGTTCTATGGGTGGATGCCCTTTCGGCATATCGCCATAAACGTGGACCAGGGGTGACTCTAGAATGCGTTTGTACAATATGGGTATCAAATGAAAGGTGTTAATGAGTATTTTAAAAGGGCGTGGGCCTTAGTTCTATAGGTGGACGCTTTTTCGAGATATCGCCATAAAGGTGGACCAGGGGTGACTCTAGAATTTGTTTGTACGATATGGGTATCAAATGAAAGGTGTTAGTGAGTATTTTAAAAGGGAGTGGGCCTTAGTTCTATAGGTGGATGCCTTTTCGAGATATCGCCATAAAGGTGGGCCAGGGGTGACTCTAGAATTTTTTTGTACGATATGGGTATCAAATGAAAGGTGTTGATGGGTATTTTAAAAAGGAGTGGGCCTTAGTTCTATAGGTGGATGCCTTTTCGAGATATCGCCATAAACGTGAACCAGGGGTGACTCTAGAATGTGTTTGTACGTTATGGGTATCAAATTAATGGTATTAATGAGGGTTTTAAAAGGGAGTGGCCCTTAGTTGTATATGTGAAGGCGTTTTCGAGATATCGACCAAAATGTGGACCATAGTGATCCAGAACATCATCTGTCGGGTACCGCTAATTTATTGATATATGTAATACCACGAACAGTATTCCTTCCAAGATTCCAAGGGCTTTTGAATTCGCCCTGCAAAACATTTTCATTTTCTTCTACTTAGTATGGTAGGTGTCACACCCATTTTACCAAGTATTTTTTTAAAGTTATATTTTGCGTCAATAGACCAATACAATTTCCATGTTTCATCCCTTTTTTCGTATTTGGTATATAATTATGGCATTTTTTTCATTTTTCGTAATTTTCGATATCGAAAAAGTGGGCGTGGTCATAGTCGGATTTCGGCCATTTTTTACACCAATACAAAGTGAGTTCAGATAACTACGTGAACTGAGTTTAGTAAAGATATATCGATTTTTGCTCAAGTTATCGTGTTAACGGCCGAGCGGAAGGACATACGGTCGACTGTGTATAAAAACTGGGCGTGACTTCAACCGATTTCGCCCTTTTTCACAGAAAACAGTTATCGTCCTAGAATCTAAGCCTCTACCAAATTTCACAAGGATTGGTAAATTTTTGTTCGACTTATGGCATTAAAAGTATCCTAGACAAATTAAATGAAAAAGGGCGGAGCCAATCCCATTTTGAAATTTTCTTTTATTTTTGTATTTTGTTGCAACATATCATTACTGGAGTTGAATGTTGACATAATTTACTTATATACTGTAAAGATATTAACTTTTCTTTTAAAATTTGAATTAAAAAAAATTGTTTTTAAAAAGTGGGCGTGGTCGTTCTACGATTTTGCTAATTTTTATTAAGCAGACATATAGTAATAAGAGTAACGTTCCTGCCAAATTTCATCATGATATCTTCAACGACTGCCAAATTGCAGCTTGCAAAACTTCTAAATTACCTTCTTTTAAAAGTGGGCGGTGCCACGCCTATTGTCCAAAATTTTACTAGTTTTCTATTCTGCGTCATAAGTTCAACTCACCTACCAAGTTTCATCGCTTAATCCGTATTTGGTAATGAATTATCGCACTTTTTCGATTTTTCGAAATTTTCGATATCGCAAAAGTGGGCGTGGTTATTGTCCGATATCGTTCATTTTAAAAAGCGATCTGAGATGAGTGCCCAGGAACCTACATACCAAATTTCATCAAGATACCTCAAAATTTACTCAAGTTATCGTGTTAACGGACAGACGGACGGACATGGCTCAATCGAATTTTTTTTCGATACTGATGATTTTGATATATGGAAGTCTATATCTAACTCGCTTCCTTTATACCTGTACAATCAACCGTTATCCAATCAAAGTTAATATACTCTGTGAGCTCTGCTCAACTGAGTATAAAAAATACTTCTTCAAATGACAAATATGTTGGCATCAATCTCAAAATTTTAAAAGTTATATACATGACCGTTTGATCACCAAAAAAAATTCACCCAAACTGTTGTAGGCTAAATCGTAGCCAAATTCAAAACTATCAATACACCCTCATGCCTACCTACGCGAAACGTTAATTTTACCATATTGAAAAAAAAACAGAAAATAGCTTTCTCTACAAAGGAATGCTTTTTTCTAACGATAAGCGATTCGACGCACAAAAAAAAACTAAACTCAGCCTACGCTCATACGTATATTACTGCTGAGCCCCTTATTTTGTTTTAATTTCCCCATTTTTTTTTTCACACTCGTGACTTCTGATGCACTCTACACTCCTGGATTCGGTCTTCGCTATTTATACTGGTACAGATAATCGTTATGGCATTGAAATTATGGTAGGTATTTCCACGAAGCGTTTCTACGAACGCCCGACTGCTTATTTGAAGACTGGTGACGTATTTCCTCCACAGCGACTTGACCCTCATCACCGGGAGTAAAACGCTCATCATCTTCAGATTGGTAAACTTCATTCACATATTGTGTGCGTGGCGTAAAACTATTGAACGGCGTGCGGTCCCGGCGCGGAAAGCATCGCTCGACCTCCTTGCATTCCATTCTTAATTGGTCTAGTAAATATGCCGAAATAGGGTAGACCATTTTAGCTACTGATTCGCGCAAGTTCCCTTTTACTAATCTTACTATCTCGTATTCGGGTATTGGATTTTTAAGTCTCGAACGTAAAATACCAACTGCGTGGAAATACTCGTCGATATTTTCTCCCGGCCTTTGCTTCCTTTCTGCCAATTCGCTAAGGATCTCAAAATCTGTACGTTGTAATGCAAATTGGCGTAGCAGCGCGAGCTGTAAACCCGGCCAATCGACTCTGCCGCGCGACTTTATGTAAAGCCAGTACCACTCAAGTGCCTCGCCGTTTAGTAGTCGGTGGAAATCGCGTATTATTTCACCCCATGTACACCCATATTGGGCTTTTAGATATTCTAATCGAAACATAAAATCTTCGACCGGCATCTCGTCGCGGTGCTATTTAAAACTTATTCCCCATTTTCCTACCTTAATCCCAGGCCTGGCAATTTCTCTATTCCTTAGCCCCGAAGTATCTTGACGTCCTGCAGAGATAGCTGGAACTCTTCCTTCCTCGACAATATGGGGTTGACGAACTGGTGGTGGGTTATTGCGTGCGTAGGCTGCTGCACTGATCATGTGGTGATTGTTATTTCTATTGCCGTTCACATTATTTATGTCGACATGCGTTGCTAAATCGAGGGAACGCCTAGAATTACGAGATTCAATACTCGAATTGTGTCTTCGCCGTTTATTATTTCTATTACGAGCCCCATCGTTACCCCCTGACTGCTCTAACGCTATACCTATATTTGTAGTTGCCCTTGTTAAATCCGGTAAACTCTCACGAATTTCCGTCATAATGGCTTGTTTCGGCTCGACCATCAATTCTTTTAAAATTGGTGCTAACTCATCCCTAAGCCCACGAGGGTTGCTTACAGAAGCGCGATTTGGCTCGACAGTATTGGTAGCAGTAGGTGGTGGGAAACTCAGGTTAGACGGTGGAGCTGATAATGGTTGCGATTGCTCTTTCGGCCTTTTCGAAATCGTACCGGTTCAGATGACGTTCAAGCCTATCAAAAAAAAATTTGATGTTAGGAGTCATTGGAGCAAACTCTTGCGTTCATACGAAGGTGTATGCACTTCAGTATTTCATAAAAAAAGTTCAATATGTGGATATGTTTTAAAATTTGTATACATTGTGCAACACAAGCTTTATGTAGCTTACCGCTTGAGGTCATAATATATAATTTCCATAATTAAGGTTGATTGTATTGTAATGAACCAAAAAGAAGAAAAAATTTTAGAATATAGAAAAGATCCAAATAGGCCACCCTAATGCGGCTATGCCATCTATGGGCTATTGCTAGGGTCTGCCATCTGCTTCCAACTTCTGTCTCGGTGTATTTAAATTTTCGGATCAATAAGTCACCGAAACAGGGTGATGGTCACATATGGCCTGACCCGTTTAACTCGATGACTGCATACGTGAAAAAAATGCGTATCTATATTGTAAAGATTGGAATATATTTATACGATATGAGCTTTGGCTCTTGCTAACGAATAAGATGTTGATTTCGAATTTAAAATTTTCTCATTGGTGGGCGCCAATTTCAATCAGCGGCGCTGCTGTACAATCCTCACGATAACATTTTATTTCATCACCATACATATGTATATGGTACCTAAAAAATTTCTTTTGTTTGGGCGCTATAATAAATATAGCGGTACCTCTCTATGCTTTCGTTTGGGCGCCATATTAATAATAATTGTCACGTACACTTTTAGAGGTGAATCCGCCCCTTTGCGCAATCAAGGTGGAATGTCCCCTAGCTAGCTCAGGGCGAGAGGTCGGGGCCCTTAACCCTTGTCCACCTTGATGCGGAGCGGATGTCACAATCAACATTATCTTCACTTTCGCGCACACATCTCGCAGGAAGCCCACCTTACCTTGGACCGCTCGAGTTTCTGCCTGGCAGCGAGTCCCCTTTTTCTTTTGCTCCACATGACCCTATTTACTTACCCTAGCATCATCTTCCCCTCCCCAACCGATTAGATTTAGCAAACCATCATCCTTTTCTTTTCAATTCACTTTAACATTTTATTTTTAGAATACCTTAATCCTATACAAAGATTGAAATAAAAGACTATTTACGCCAAAAGAAATTTTTAAAACTGACTTGCTTATAAGAAAATATACGTATGTACAACACCATGTATGTGTAATGATACAAAGTTAAAGTTCCTTTATGGAGACGAGTATTTACATAACACAAAATTCAAATTATTACCATAAGGCATCAGCCTATACTAAAATGGAATCATCCACGTAAATGCAATCTGCACAAACCTTACATAAAAGAACTATATCGATACGAATATTGTGGTATAATATTCTACAAGAAAGGATACATGGGATGAAACAATAGAAAACTCGTATTACGTACGAAATATTCATAGACAAACATCAATGTTTAAAGTATTATTGTATCTTAGCAAAATTTTTGCGCATAACATCTCTATATTACACAAAAAAAAATACTTCTTCAAATGACAAATATGTTGGTATCAACCTCAAAATTTTAAAAGTTTTATACATGACCGTTTGATCACCAAACAAAAATTCACCCAAACGATTGTAGGCTAAATCGTAGCCAAATTCAAAACTATCAATACACCCTAATGCCTACCTACGAGAGCGCTCTTTTCGGGAGATCAGGGGTTGTTTGCAGGATTCGCCAGTCACTGCACTCTAAATAAAAAAACTGTAGATTGTCTTACAGGGCACGTTTGGTGGGTTTTTCCGGTGACTTACAGTCGCCATTTAACTTTTGACAATTCAATTTTACGAGGAAACGTTAATTTTACCATATTGAAAAAAAAAAAAAACAGAAAATAGCTTACTCTACAAAGGAATGCTTTTTTTCTAACGATAAGCGATTCGACGCACAAAAAAACTAAACTTAGCCTACCCTCATACGTATATTAACGCTGAGCCCCTTATTTTGTTTTAATTTCCCCGTATTTTTTTCACACTCGTGACTTCTGATGCACTCAACATTCCTGGATTCGGTCTTCGCTAATTATACTGGTACAGATAATCGTTATGGCATTGAAATTATGGTAGGTATTGATACAAATTTATGGCAACGCAATATCCTTGGCGCTATGCAGAAGCACTTATGATTATATGTGATACTCCTTCCTATAGGAGGAACGAAAGATTAGATTTAGTATAACATTGCTGGAGGATTATACGCCGATTTGGCGTTCACGCACCACAGGCCATACGTATGCAACTCTGTGTAATGTCCAAAGACAAACATTAGGGTGGATGTAATATACATATAATTTATCCAAAAAAATAATGAATCGACAAAAAAAAATATGATGAAGAAATTATTTTGGCGAATTTTGAAAATGTGGAGTGGGGATTAACACTCGCTGAAATCCGGGCCTGCATACGCATTATGCCAGAGCCGGATTTCTGGAGAAGATTCGTGACCGAAATCGTGGTCGAGGTTACGTGAACCCCAAATGGCGTGCACTTCCCTACATGTAACAAAAAATAAACGAACTATAATATTCCAACACTCACCAAATTCAGGATATTCCACATCGTTTATGCCCGCTAGATTTTGGCTCCTGCCTATGTTTGAAATTTGTATTTAATTTTCGCCCGGACTCGCGATTTTATTTTTTTGGCGTTTTGCCTTTTTCTGGGTTTTTTTATTTTGCATTCTTTTAATAAATTTATTTTAATAAAACAATACACCACTTTTTTTTGTTAATCTTAAAACGGGGCTAACATTTCGCGCGCAGTGATATACTTTTTGCTATTAAAATTTATTAATATTTAAAATTTCTACAGGCGAGCGGCGCGCAGCAGACTTGTATGCTTCTAGATTGTACAACTATACTCTTTCTCTACAGTTAAGCCATCTTATATACTCGGTATCTATAAGGGACACCGTTTTCATGTGCCGTTTTATCTCGTCATCCTCAAACCAACCGCAACCATTTCCACCCTATATCCATCCTTTTCCTATTTTCACCACATCTTTACCGCTCATCCGGCAACACTTGGAATCGAGCTTTTGTAAATTTCCCCATATTGGGTATTTTGTCATTATCTTTAGTCTGACATTTCGTGTTTATTTACGTTTTTATACGTGCGCGGATTACTCGCGGATATTATTCTACTTTTTGTGTGCTTATTTAGTGTTAAATTCAGTTAAAGTGTTTTAATATAATTATCGATCGACGAGGCACTGTTCTGCCATTTGTGAGCTGTACACCGCCTCTAGACTGGCTATAGGAGTGGCCGGGACCAAAACATCACCAGTAGCATCAAAAAACGCGCTTTGGATGCTGGACTGCGGATCCGAACGCGAGAATCCAAAATTTTGTATCTGCCAAGAGATACTAAAAATGGTTTTTCTTTCTTTAATTTCTTTTTCAGTTCGGACCTTAGGAAGCTCCGGCTTTGGCCCCTTTGCTACCGTGCTGCCATACTCGAGCGGGACGAGGTGCGCTCAAAGCCCAACGCGGGGAACACCCACACCCTGACAATTATTATAAAAATTTTGCAGCGAAAAAAGCAAGAAAAGCCACTCTTTGATACCCGAATCTTCTATATTGAATAATTAAAATTTATAATCATCATTAAATTTATCAGAAATGTATTAAAACATTCGTAACACTAATCAGTCAAAACTGTGTAATGGCACTAGACTTGCAGTGAAAAGGCTTATGAATACCATCATTGAAGCCACAATTTTAACTGGAAAATACAAAGGTGAAGATGTAATGATTCCACGAATTCCCATGATACCAACTGATATGCCATTTTAGTTTAAACGCCTTCAATTTCCCGTGCGACTTGCTTTTGCCATAACGATAACGCAAGGCCAATCTTTCCAAGTCTGTCGATTAGACTTGGAATATCCAGTTTTTTCCCACGGACAGCTTAACGTTGTATGTTCAAGAGTTGGTAAGCCTTCAGCGTTATTCATTTTCAGTCAAGACGGAAAAACCAAAAACGTTGTTTATCAAAGAGCATTGCAATGAATTTTTCTAAATAATTGCTGTTGATGTTGTTCTAACATGACTGCATATGCATTTTTCATTTGATTTTCTCAAGCCATTTTTTTAATAACTTCTGTAATTATGTAAGCTTTTATAAAATAAAATAAAACCACAATGAACAATTTAAAGTTGCTCAACAGGATTCAAAAAGTATTTCAGTTATATCTAACTTATTTTCGGCGAAACGAAGTTCGCGGGGTGTTTGCTAGTTCTTTATATGGCTTTGAATGAGACTGAAGGGCCATAAAAAACCTCTCCACAGATGACGTAATTTGATTAAAATTTCTACTGGACCTAATTATTTGATATCTTTATGAGGATTATAGGGTTATTAGCAATGCCTACTCATTTCTAACAAATGTTTCTACGTATGTGGGACATACTTCATAATTGAATAATTCCTTAACAACTTCTAAAAAGTCTAAGCTGGATTTTTGGAAATATTTAAAACGAATTTTTCACATTGTCGACCGCCGTGATGTGATGGTAGCGTGCTCCGCCTATCACACCAAATATCTTGGGTTCACGCCCTGGGAAAAGTAACATAAAAATTTAAGAAACAGATTTTTTCAATTAGAAGAACATTTTTCTAGGCGGGGTTGCCCCTGTGTTTGGCACTCCGAGTGTATTGAAAGCTCTCAGTGAAAACTCATCCTGCCTTGAAGATGCAGTTCGGAGTTGGTATAAAACGAATAGGTCCCATCCCGCCAATTTGTAGGAAAAATTAAAAGGAGCACTATGCAAATTGGAAGAGAAGCTCGGCCTAAAATCTCTTTGAAGGTTATCGCTCCTTACTTTTTTTTAACATTGCGTAACAAATATGATATTATTAAATATGAATTGAAAATTAGTTTAACCCTTCTGTTACTTTAAGAAAAACTTACACATGTGTTACTAAGGTCACGAAATGACCATCCCTTCGTTTTCTATGTATATCGGCTAAAAGGTTGATAATACAAAAGCACATTTATAAACTTTATTCATTATCCTTAGGTTTATAGAAAAATTCTATTTTTATATATGTACATACATACATATATATGAACTTTTACGATACATGCTAAATTGTTTTGTTCAAGACAATATTGTGTAAAATTGTGACTCACATACGTATTTTTTATGTTGTTATTTGTTATGCTTATCGGTAAAAACTTTGATAACTTCTGATGTAGTTGGTAAGATTTATTGGTTTAATAGGTTGTAAATCGGTATTTTGTTATCAGTGTTGCCATTTTAGCTTTTTTCAAGCTAGATTTAACTTTGTTTTCTCCTTTTAGCTTGAAAAGTTGCGATTTCGCTTTAAGCTTTTTTAGGGTTTTTTTTAGCTCTTTTTATCTTTTTCCAAATTTTAGAAAATCTAGATAAAAAATTTTATATAGATTTAATTTTAAGAACACTGAATGAAATTGGGCTAGAATTAAAAAATTTGAAGGGCTAAGGAACAGATAATTTTGGCATTATGGTAGGCAGAATTCGAGGCGTAGTAACTTTATTAAGGCAACATCAACCGAGTATTATTTGAATTGAATTTTAAATTGATTTTTTTATTTCAGAAACAATTAACTGTATTTCCTAGTCCACATGTAGACAAAAGACATAGATGCTGCGTAAAACGACTGACTCGACCCGCTGCAAATAACATCCACACGAATGATATAACTCTTTGTTTTTCTGTACGGTACAACAGGCATAATAATTTTTTGAAAGATGCCATTGTGTGTAAGCCTTATAGCTCATACAAAGTAAAACTTACGTAATGAATTATTATTAGCCATAAGGTAAAATATAACAACTTTACTATATGGACCAACAAAAGGAAAGGCTTCCTTACATTAGGCTGTATTAAAAGAAACTACTTGCTGTATTAGGACCAAAATCAAACTTACATAAGCTGTTATAATAACGAGGCTGAATAAGGATTGATGTACCTTACTTATAATAGTATTACCTTATTATAAGTTTTATTGCACATATAAAATTGCTTGGACTTATAATAAGACAACAGCTGACTTCAAATTCTTTAAAGGGACAAAAAGTAGATTTCCTTATTGAAAACAGGGCCCTTATTACGTGTTACGATCCGTGATCGAAAATAATTTTTTAAATCACAATAGCATATGCGAGCTAGTGACAAACAGTACTCGTTAGATCCATAAACTATTATAATTTTTAGAAATAGTTTCACAGTTGCATAGTTACCGCTTGAGTGAAAATAGCTTTCAGTCACTGATCGTAACACATAATCGGCGTTCTTATTTTGCAAATAAGGAACGATTTACCTCAAACATATTACGAAAACTTATACAATATAGTTGAGTTTTATTTATCATCTATCCCTTTAAAATCAAAACACAGAGCATCTAACTATTCTTTTTATTTTTTTATGAAATTGGAGTAAACATTTATTAAAACTTTTTATTCTTTATGCCTTTCATGAAAAAAATAATTTATAAAACGCACAGAACGTTGCCTTAAACTTACTTTTAACTTTTTGTTCAGCCTTAAAAATTTTTAATTAGCCTTTTTCAGCTTTTTATCTTTGTCATTCTCCCTTTTTTCTGAAAAAGTTCTGTCAACGCTGCGTGTTATATACGTAGGATGCTCTGGCCTACTATACCGAAGGTCCTTAGTTCACCTAATGGAAGAAATAACATCAAAACACTTTCAAACAAATTTTTTAAGCAGCATCACCTCTCGGAAGTAATCTGGCATACCCTCCGAGTTTATTCTGCAATGAAAAGCTTTCCATAAAATAATACCACTCTTTATGCAGTTATCATTTGAATCGACATATAAAAATATAGGTATCCATAAATCGGAAAAAAATAGCCCCGTATCCCTAATTAGGAAAAAAAACTTCGCCTAAATGTTTTAAAAGATCTATGAAATCCAATTATTATCATATAGGTATTGTATTATTTATACAATGATTTCTGCTCATAAGAACAGCTTTGGTTCCAGAATGACCTTATGGTGCGACCACGTAAGTTTGTTTATCATCAGTTATTGAATAAGGCTAAAATCTACTTTTTAGGCTTTTAAGAAGGAACTTCGCTTAATACACAAAGTAAAGAGAGGAAATTCCAAAATGTTTCTTCTATCGAGAGGTATCAGAAAAACAAAGGAAAAATCTTAAATTAAATTTAATATTTTTAGGTTGACTGAAAGTTTTTACAACTTTTGTATCCACACTAGTTTTATAAGAAAAATTATTTCCATTCCAAGGTTCACTTTCTGATGGAAGCTCCCATGAGTTTGTGCCTTACATAAAGGTGTTTGGTTGTTTTTTTTTTTTTCATTTGAACTAATATATTATGGTATTTGAAATCTAAAACCAATCCTGAATGGTATTCATATTTTCCTTTGTATTGCTAATTTCAAGTTCACATGCATATATGACACTGAATCGAACACCCACTTGTATTATAAAATTAGTTTTTCAATACCAACTCACCCTATTAATGAATATTGCAATTTCGAATTAAAATAGATTTTTTTTGTGTTTTGTTTTGATAACTTAGTGAAATTTTATAAAAGAGAATAATGCAATTCCAAAAAGGCTTAAAACTTTCGTTTACGATAGCAGTATATTTGAAAATTTTAACAAGAAACGGATGCATACTGTAACACTTTAACTAGGAAAAGAAAATCAAAAAAAATCAATAAAATATTTTTTTAATATTTTTCTATAAATCAATCAAAAAATACATTTAAATGCTCTAGATAATACAGAGTTTTCGGCAAAAGTAAATTTAAAAAACGGATTTCGTAGCATTTTAATTTTTACACATTAATTTTCTGGCAAGTGGAAGATGGTGGTATCTATTAAAATATACCAAGTTTTCAACGAAAAAAACATGGGTAAATTAAGTTGGGAAGTAAAGCACTATATTTAGCACGTTTTATTCTAAATATAATTGTATGCATATGTGTTCCATCAAAGTTCTACGCCTGGGGTACCTTTTTACCTCACTTGTTTGATATCGAATAACACTTTTAAACTTTATTTCTAAAGATAACTTATAACGAAATTTTATGATATAAAGTTTACTCATTATTATTATTTATAGTACAGATAAACGGGAATAACTTCCAGAAAGTTAAGAAAACTTCTACCGAAATTATTGTCTAAATAACATTTCAGTTAGAAAATCATTGTAAATCAAAATAACTGCGCAGACTCCAATTTCAATGAGCAATTACAATTCCCAAAAGTTTCAAACGCACTAGTAAGTTGAAAAATTATGAAAAGCGTTATAAATCGAGTGCGATATAATAATATGTAGACATAATGTGGAAAAATTGCAGGTACAAAAACGATTTCAAAGCCAAATTAACACAGATATTATAGAAATGCCATCTGTCTCGGCACACAGAGTTTTTTTATACACAGTAACTAATTCTATTGAATACTTTTTATGATTGTTAAGCAAAGAAGATTCAAATTGTAACCGATATTATGAAGCGCTGCAAGCGATGACCGTCAATATATAGAAAAATAATAATAATTTCAAAAAAAAATTTTAAGTTAAACGGTTATATGAGTTAACCGGGGATTGCCCGTATCGCTTTAAATGTATGAAAACATTTATTTCAAGCAATTTTTTATTTTATAATTTATTTAATAATTTGGGAAAAATTTAAACAGCGTGACATCAGGACGGACAAGGCGATAGCTGTTTAGATTGTGCCTTGTAAATCTCTTCAAAGCCTTTTCTCCCGGGAGTGGGAGTCGAATCCGCACTCCTACGATAGTTGAAATGGTTATAAACGCAATCAGCTACGTCATGCCTTAGTTGTTGTAAAGTTTCTCCTTTTGCCTTCTTTTTCGCATATATTATCTTCCACACATCACATAATACGTATGTAGTTATGTATAGAAGTTATGCCTGTTTGTAAGGCGGTTTTCAGAGAAACTTGGTATTTGCTGTTGTTTTTGTTCTATTTATAGAACTACAACGAATTAACCAAATGTTGTCTACTTATATGAGTTAACCGGGGATTGCCCGTATCGCTTTAAATGTATGAAAGCATTTATTTCAATGAATTTTTGATTTTATAATTTATTTAATAATTTGGGAAATTTTTTTACGGTTTTATTGAAAACAATACTCACATGAAGTAATAATAATACTAAAAGCTAGAAAATAATTAGGTAGGCCCTAGGTATTAGTCATCACACTCCTCCTCCATTTAGGGCGTCGATCAGACAATTAAATAAAAGCGTTGGGCGCGTGAAATTTCTAAAAATGTGAGGTGTAGCATAACCTTATTAAGGTTCAGTTGGTCTTATATATGACTATCAATAGAAATTTGACGCGTCCAACGCTTTTATTTAATTGTCTGATCAACGCCATAGATTTATGAGGAGTGTGATGACTAGTACCTAGGACTTACCTAATTATTTTCTAGCTTTTAGTATTATTATTACTTCATGTAAGTATTGTTTTCAATAAAACCGTTTAACTTAAAAATATGTATTTAATTATTTTATTTTAAAGTTGTAGTCTTTATTTAATTGCCTATTATTTCTTATTCTATTTAGTCCATTTAATGCATATATGTAATACTCCTATATTGCTACAAAAGGCTAGGTACATTCCCGAACATCAGAGTGCCGATATATTGCTGTTTAAACGTTTTAGTTTTTGTATTCAATAATCGAATGTACCTAAATTTAAAGTTTTTCCTGTCACACTTATGCTGCTACAATCACAAAAATTGTATAGGCTGCCTTGTTTTGATTTCGAATTCAAAACACATTGCGAACATTTTCTATTAGCAATATAGGAGTATTACATCTATGATTTAGTGACTCATTGTTACAAGGACTCTTTCCTCACAATTTTTTACAATCTAAGTCCTCAATAAATAATCCTTCCAAAAACTTTACTCGACTCTGCGCCACGTATGCTTGTCCCTCCTCCAAATCCAAAATATTTTGATGTCACTTCTACCGGACTGTATGTAATTTGTTTTCCAAATATGAGCCAAATTGGACATCATAAGTCGCTTTCTATTCATGTATGTATTATGTGTTCCAAATATGGACCAAATCGGACCACAAATACGATTTTTTTTTTAATATCTCGATCCTTGCTCCACATAGCGGAGATTTTTTTTTTCATAGATCGCTTTCTTTTCATGTATGTATTATGTGTTCCAAATATGAACCAAATCGGACCTCCAATACGATTTTTTTTAACATTTCGATCCATGCGCCACATATCGTACTTTTTTCTTATTATTTCATTTTCATCGGGCTCTGAACTATATTCCATGTTTCAAGCTTGTAGCTTATCGGGAAGTTACTTAAGTTTCAATTACAAAATTCGTGCCGGCCAGTCAGCCAGCAAGCCAGCCTTCAAGTCAAGCTAAATAAAACCATTTAAAATTGACCATTCATTTTCTCAATTCAATATATTTCTCTAAAATAAAGTTCATATTCATTGCTTGAACTGTTAAAATGTATTATAAAGTAGAGAGAGGTAACAAATATTAATCTAAAGGCCTTAATAATAGTTTCTTGGATTACCACTGTTATGAGAAACTTTTACTTAATTGAAAAATTATATCGTTATTAAAATTAAGGAATGCAATTTTGAGAAAACTGCCATAGCTAAGCTATGTCATACAATAAATATTTTCATTTATTATATTGTTTGAGAAAATATTTATTTTACTGTAATAATAACAAACCTGTTAAATAATGATTAAAAATTTTAATTATTATTAATTATAATGAGTTTTCCTCAGCCAATTGTTTAATGATTAAGTGCCAATAGTTATGCCCTTTTAATTATTATTAATTAATTATTTTCATTAAAAAATTGTAGTTAATTAATTAATTATTTTTAATTGCATAATTAATACAAACAATTATGATTATTTTTAATTAGTTTTTCTTTTGTCCTATGGAATGATAAACATAATTATTTGATTGTTTTAATTAATTTTGATTATTTTTAATTACATAATTAATATGATTATTTGATTAATTTCAATTAATTTTGATTATTTAAATTACATAATTAATAAAATTAAATGATTATTTTTAATTATTTTTGTGTTTTTCCAGCATCATAATAATTCAACAAAGTAAAGAAAATATTACAAGGATATTTATCCCTGAACGGGCAGTATAGTAACGTAAAAGAAATACATAGATACATAAGAATAACAAACAAGGGGAAAAGTACATTGTTTTATTAAATATCAACTAACTACACGATATTACACGACATACGGGTACTATTTTTTTTATTATTAGGTACAAGGAAAGGGATTACATATACACCAACAAGTAAGGCTTATATAAGCGTGTTAAAAAAGATGAAGTGCTGTTTGCATTTGCTTTAAATAAAACGAGTTTTTCAAATGAAAAATTCATCAAAGATTAACGCCTTGGAGAATTTATAATGCCTGCGAAAGGGAAAAGCCTCTCAACTGAGGCAGACGACGTCAGTAGTGTTAAATAATATCGGCGCTTCTTTCAGTATTTGGTACTTTTTTCAAATTTCCGCATCTATGGAACAATCGCGTAGGTAGCTGTAAAGTTGACTTTGAACAAGGATCCTCAAAGTTTCTTTAGAAGGTGAAACTTGCGCAATTAACTCTCATTATTTTTTGAAAAATTTATGAATCTAAACAAAGTTATTTACCATCATCCTCGAAATAATAGTATTTCGATCGCAATGACGTTTGGTCAGTGTTCGTACCGTCGACTTCAAATGAAACTTTGCCTTGTTGATGATACAAGCATATGGTTGATACAACTCTTTTGTATATAACATCTTCCAGCAAATCACTGTTTGTCTTCTGCAACACCTTGAGCCAGTTGACTTTAACATCTGGTGTTAAAACAGAAGCAGATATTGCAATATTTGCTTCGGGAGCTAAAGAAAAGAATATATTGAAACCTTGCCTTAACTGCGCTTCTAATTTTTCCGAAATAAAGCTTAAAAATTTATTGTTTCTTATACTAAGTTTCTTTAGTTTGTTGCTTAGTGTCATGCGCAGTGGAAGCAAATATCCGTACACAACGTTTCCTTCCTCTTGCAAAAAATTAAGAGCTCTGCTATGGACTGCATTATACAGATATATAATTGTGAATACCCGAATATCAAATTACAGGAAGATTTGTTTGAAGTTGATGCGGAGCTTTCGAGCTTGCTTTTTCTTTTGATCCATTTTGGTAAATAAGTTGGATCACGAACAACGTCGTCCGCAGAGAAATCCGACATATTTTCTTCTCCAAGCATGTTTTCGACATACATTTTTTCTGCAATAATTCATAATATGTAGACTTATTGAATGGTCAACAAATTTATACAGATATATACATACTTACGTCTGTGATATAATAAGCCAAAATTGACGCTCTCCAATTTGGTTTTTAAAAGTTTTCACAAAAAGCAGCGACACTTGACAATATCAGTAAGAATAAATATGTATCTTATATTTCTTGAGTTAGCACAAGTATGTACATACAATAGTACATTTGGTTTCAGCCACTTATTTCTTACTTCAAACATTTTCTCTTTCATGTTAATAATTCAAAATAATCATATAATTGGAAATAATTAAGTAATTGAAATTAATCAAGTAATTAAACTTAATTATTAATTGTTTGATTAATTTTAATTTTTTGATTTATTTTAATTGTTTGATTACTTTTAATTACTTAATTGTTTTTAATCATATGATTGTCTTTAATTTAAAACAATGGGTACATTTTTTAATTATTTTTGATTATTTTTTCAATGGCCAATAATCATAATTATTTTTAATTTTTTATTTAATTATTCAAGTATTAATTGCTAGGCGCTGTGCAAAAAATTAATCATTAAAATTAAAAAGGGAAACGAAATTAATGATTATTAATGTTAATGGAAATTTAACAGGTCTGAATAATAATAGCATGGTACAACCGCAACTTTGCAACAAGGTAACCAAGGTATATTTCTAGAAGGTAGCATTGAAAAACTAACTTTAACTGAATATTCCAGCACGTCTAGTTTATTCCTAATTTGCATTTAACCTGGTGACAAGGTGTCTTTCGTCCATGTGTACAGAATCCTTAGGACTAATGGAGGCGAGTTGAGTTTTAGTATGGAATTTTAAGCTTGTGCAGGGATCAATATTTTTAGAACACAAAACTTGTAACTCTTCCCAGATTTGTTCCCTCACTAGGGTAGTCACCTTGTCATTGGTGTGAGGGCTTAGCCGAACTCCATAGCGCCTGACTATGAGGCGGAGCTGTTTGGGACCGACATCTACGCCGTTTCGCCTCATAGGAGGGCGGCGGGATGTCGGTGACCAAGAACTGCCAACCTCCTAATCCAGGGTATTATGCGAACCGTGCCTATTGGACGATTTGCAGCTAGGGAATAAATTCGGCTGTATTCGAACGGAGCCTTCCCGATACCGGGCCACCTCGGTAAGTATTTATGGCCTTACCACAATAAGGGGCGCTGCTGTGGCGGACGGTTCTTTCTCCGTATATAATACTGGACCGCTGAGCCCGCCTTGTCGGGCAGGTGGTCGTACGACCAAGATGAACGACTCATTACCTGATTGTAATAAGGACGATGTAAAGAGGAGGACTGAGTCGCAATCCAAGGACGACAAATACGAATTAGGCGATGCATCGGACTCGGGGAGCGAGAGTAGTGCTGATTCAATGAACTCCGTGTTAGAGAAGCACACAAATGAAAACGGAGTAGAAGAGTGGAGAAAGGTACGGAGCAGAGGAAGTAAAAGAGCTCTCTCGCAGTACCGTGCAGCACTAAGAATTGTACAACGCTTGGGAGCAGTGGTCGACTCAACAGAAGTGGAGATCGAACGCTTGGAATGGGCCCATGAAGCGGTAGAAGTAGGTCGAGAGGCAGTTCAAAAGATTTGCTGCGATAAACCCTCGGTTCTGAAACCGGTACGAGGAGGAAGAAGTGTCGGATGGCAGAAGGAAGAGGCAACGTTCGGCGGAAGGCGGCAAGCCTGCTTTCAAGAGGCAGGAAGGACCCAGTCCTAGAGCCGCGAGGCAGGGCAGTCGCATAGACAAGACAAGTAGGCCCAAAGCTTTAATACAGATGGGCTCCAATAGCGAGGTAGCAACTACCTCGAAAGCTGCGAGTCAGAGGGAAGTTCCAACTACGGAAGTAGGAGGTAAGCCAAAGGGAGACAATGCTAAGACTCCGGCTTTCTCGGAGGCGCTGAAGGGAGTTAACGCTAAGACTCCGGCTTTCTCGGAGGTGCCAAAGGGAGATAACACTAAGACTCCTGCTTTTCCCGAGAAGGTGAGTGATGTGGCAAAGCAGTCACTGACTGTGGCGCTGGTTGATCGTAGCAGTCCTTTCGGACAAATAACTACTTAAAAGTGGAGATCTGTGGAAAGGGAGCTTATTAGCTTAATGCTTAAGATGATGCGGGAACAACCAAGTAAGCCCCTTCCAACCTTTGATTCGGGGGGATGGCATAATGGTGTGAAGATGATAGCGTGCGACAACATCGCGAGCTTGCGGTGGCTGGAGGAAGTCGTTCCAAACCTCCAAAGGCAAGGCACGAACGCGCGGTTGAGGTGGTGGATAAAGCGCAAATCCCCACGGTACCAAAAGTTAAGGTATGGATACAATGCGTGACGAATTCGGAGGATACACTGCGACTTCTGCAGAATCAGAATCCGAACATACCGACACAGGATTGGAAGATACTTACTGTATTTCGGCCTACCGAGGATGGTCAGTTCTACATCTTCCAAATAAACAAGCAGGCGGAGGATATTTAGTACACGCAGCTTGTCAAAATGTCCTTTGGCACCGGCAAAATTTACATGCGACTCAGGAAAAGAAGTCCCGAGGATAAAAACCCTAACACGCTAGAGGTGGGCGAAGTCGAAAAGGACCTCAAAAGCCTAAGGGAAAAAAGACAGGTGGAGGTCCCCGACGTCACCACGAACGTGCTAGAAGAGGACCAACCGCTAAATGCTGCTGTGACTCGCACAGAGGAACACCCTGCACAACAGTCACGAGAGGCTGAAGGTGCTGCGAGTCCTACAGATAAACCTCCAACACAGTAAAGTGGCGTCGAGCGAACTCCTCCTAACCCTTGAGGAGGGTGCAAAGGGCGGTTGGTCATAGGCGCAGATGCAAACGCGCACCACAATGCATGGGGAAGAGCAGATACGAACGAGAGAGGCGAATCTCTGTTTTGTTACATCCTGCAAACCAATTTGCAGATAGCCAACAGGGGAAATGTCCCTACATACATTGGTCCAACATCCAGCAATGTTCTCGATATTATATTGAGTTCCGAGCGTGATATATCAAGGTATGATTGGATGGTTCTTGGTAGACCATCCTTCTCCGACCATGCGTATATCAGCTTCAACATCCCCCTTTAGAAACCCTAGGTCAAAGAACTGGACTAAATTCCAGAAACATGTAGAAACAAAACTGGGACAACCCAAAGAGGTTGCTAATGTAGAGGAACTGGAGGAGTCGAATGAATTCCTAACACGGACGTTTATGGCTGCGTATAACAAAGCTTGCCCTCTAAGAGGATTCAGAGGAAAAGCAAAGTCGCCATGGTGGAGCAATGAGCTGAGTCTTCTAAGAAGACAGGTAAAAGAAATGTTTAAGTTCGCAAAGACCGCGGAAAGCGAAGCGTGTCGGGACGGGTACAGGGATCTTCTGAGGATCTACAAGCGTGAAATTACCAGAGCGAAGAGAAACTCATGGAAAAGTTTCTGTACGGACATAGAGTGCTCCAGCGAAACAGCACGGTTGAAAAAAGTCCTAACAAAGGGAAACATAGTACAGGGACTAATAAAGAAAAAGAACGGGGAACGGTCACGTAATAGTGAGGAATCCCTTGAGGTGCTTCTCGATACACATTTCCCATCGGGAGACGGTTTAGAGGCCGGGCTTGTTGGCCGATACCAAGATCGAGTGGGCAGTGAAGACGTTTTCTAAGTTTAAATCGCCGGGCCCAGATGGTATATTCCCGGCCATGCTACAAGTCTCAAGTAGGGCGGTCGTGGAATGGATTAAAATAATATTCGATGGGTGCATACGACTGAATCATGTACCGCACTCTTGGAGAACTGCTCGTGTAGCTTTTCTACCAAAGGCGGGGAAGATCGGTCACGTGTATCCCAAAGACTATAGACCCATTAGCTTAACATCATTTCTGCTCAAAACCTTTGAGAAGCTGATAGATGTGTACATAAAGTCCAACGTGGATGAAAAGCTGCTCTCCACAAGACAGCATGCGTACACCAAAGGCAATTCGGTAGATACCGCATTACGTAGGGTGGTAATAAGCATAGAGAAATCCCTGGAATATAAGGAGTATGCTCTAGGAGTCTTCTTGGACATTGCCGGGGCTTTCAATAATGTTGCAAAATGGGCGATTATGGATGGCCTTAATTACATTAAAGTACATCCTGCCTTAATCAGATGGATAGGCTGCATGCTAAATTGCAGAAAGATTACATCACAATGGGGATTGTACGAGGCCACGAAATCAGTGGACAGGGGCACGCCGCAAGGAGGGGTGCTATGACCTCTGCTGTGGACGCTGGTCATCAACAAACTGCTCAGGCAATTCGATGAGGGACCCGTAAAACTTACGGCTTAGGCAGATGACGTTGCAATTGTCATAAGTGGAAAGTGCCTTCCAACGATTAGTTCTTTGATGGATCGGGCGCTTCGCGATATTCATACCTGGACATCTAATGGCGGGTTGAAAGTCAATGCGGAGAAGACGGATATGGTCTTGTTTACAAAGAGGTACAAGGTCCCAAATTGGGCCAGGCCTAAGTTAGGAGGGGTGACGTTACAGGAGGAACCTTGCACAAAATATTTAGGAATCATCCTAGACAGTAAGCTGTCATGGAAGCTCAACGTGGGGGAGAGGGTCAAGAAGGCCTCAACGGCACTCTATGCATGTAAAAGAATGGTGGGGTGTACGTGGGGGGCCTATCGCCCTCTCTTTCTCATTGTGTTTTTACAGCGATTGTAAGCCCTATTCTATACTATGGAGTTCTTGTTTGGTGGAAAGCCACACAAAAAACAACATACCTCAAAAAATTAGAAGGGGTATGCAGACTACCGATGCTTAGCATTACGGGAGCCCTGAAAACAACCCCGACGGCTGCACTGTATGCCATTTTGCACATTCCACCTGTAGACCTGGTAGCAAAGAACAAAGCGTTAACGACCGCAACCAGGCTCGGTGCTTCGGGGCAGCTTGAGCGCCGACCATATGGCCATAGTAGTATAGCGTCATGAATCACAAGACGAACAGACTACATGATTCCCTATCTGCGCTTCGAGGGAGATCTTAAGGCCACAATAGAGGTGGACGGTTGGCGCAAGGGAGCGCAAATGGCGGACGAGGCGATACATGTGTACACCGATGGTTCCAAAGTAGTGGAAGGAGCAGGGTCTGCGGTATACTGCGCTGATCCGGAAATAAGCAGATCCTACAGGCTGCCGGATTACTGTAGCGTTTTCCAAGCGGAAATATTAGCCGTAACCAAAGCAGTAGAAACCCTGGAAGAGAATAGCTTAAGCTGCAATCGTGTTGACTTTTATATTGACAGTCAAGCAGCAATTAAGGCAATAATCTCGCATAGCACAGCATCTAAAAGCGTGTTAGAGTGTAAGCAGTCTCTGGAGAGAATCGGGACAGGGAGAAACATACATCTATATTGGGCATATGGGAATGAAAAAGCGGACGAACTAGCTAAAAAGGGCGCATCCCTTGAAGCTTGCTCCGTAGATGTCCCAATTAGATTGGGCGAGATTAAGAGAAGTCGAGAGGTGCACATGACCGACCAAGCGGGAAAGGCGTGGGTTCAAGCGCGGGGCTGTAAAGTGTCGAAGATTATGTGTAGGTCTTACAACCTTAGACTAACACAGTTGCTTCTATCTTTAAAAGGAGAAGACTGTAGACTCATGACGGGTATTCTGACTGGACACTGCCTTCTGGCGTCACATGCCTTTAAACTAGGCTTGGTCAGTGATAGCAGATGTAGGAAGTGCGGGTTGGAGAAGTAAACGATCGAGCACGTTCTGTGCTCGTGCCCTGCACTTTCCAGGCTAAGACTCCAACTATTAGGAGTGACACAGCTGTCAGATCTAGAAGCAGCAAGTGGCTTAAGTCCTAGGAAGCTTCTAGTATTTGCCAAGAGGACGGAGTTATTTTATAACATAGGTCCTGGTTTTTGATAGGGGTTTTCAGTTTGGTCGTTAAAACAAACTTCTGGTAACACTACGGACTCAATCAGTCTATGTGAGGTCCTCATGGACCGGCCAGTTCAAACTACCTACCTACCTGCTACATGGCCCATGCTGCGGAGGTTCCACCGATGGAATCCAAAAGGCTAGTACAGGAGGAAGGGCGCAAAGACATTTTTTAATTATTTTTGATTATTTTTTTTATGGCCAATAATCATGATTATTTTTAATTATTTTTTTAATTAATTAATTATTAATTGCTAGGCGCTGTGCAAAAAATTAATTAATCATTAAAATTAAAAAGGGAAACGAAATTAATGATTATTAATGTTAATGGAAATTTAACAGGTCTGAATAATAATATCATAGTACAACCGCAACTTTGCAACAAGGTAACTAAGGTATATTTCTGGAAGGTAGCATTTGAAAAAATAACTTTAACTGAATATTGCAGCACGTCTAATTTATTCCTAATTTGCATTTAACCTGGTGACAAGGTGTCTTTCGTCCATGTGTACAGAATCCTTAGGACTAATGGAGGCGATTTGAGTTTTAGTATGGAATTTTAAGCTTGTGCAGGGATCAATATTTTTAGAACACAAAACTTGTAACTCTTTCCAGATTTGTTCCTCACTAGGGTAGTCACCTTGTCGTTGGTGTGAGGGCTTAGCCGAACTCCATAGCGCCTGACTATGAGGCGGAGCTGTTTGGGACTGACATTTACGCCGTTTCGCCTCATAGGAGGGCGGCGGGATGTCGGTGACCAAGAACTGCCAACCTCCTAATCCAGGGTATTATGCGAACCGTACCTATTGGACGATTTTCAGCCAGGGAATAATTTCGGCTGTATTCGAACGGAGCCTTCCCGATACCGGGCCACCTCGGTAAGTATTTATGTCCTTACCACAATAAGGGGCGCTGCTGTGGCGGACGGTTCTTTCCCCGTATATAATACTGGACCACTGAGCCCGCCTTGTCGGGCAGGTGGTCGTACGACCAAGATGAACGACTCATTACCTGATTGTAATAAGGACGATGTAAAGAGGAGGACTGAGTCGCAATCCAAGGACGACAAATACGAATTAAGCGATGCAGCGGACTCGGGGAGCGAGAGTAGTGCTGATTCAATGAACTCCGTGTTAGAGAAGCACACAAATGAAAACGGAGTAGAAGAGTGGAGAAATGTACGGAGCAGAGGAAGTAAAAGAGCTCTCTCGCAGTACCGTGCAGCACTAAGAATTGTACAACGCTTGGGAGCAGTGGTCGACTCAACAGAAGTGGAGATCGAACGCTTGGAATGGGCCCATGAAGCGGTAGAAGTAGGTCGAGAGGCAGTTCAAAAGATTTGCTGCGATAAACCCTCGGTTCTGCAACCGGTACGAGGAGGAAGAAGTGTCGGATGGCAGAATGAAGAGGCAACGTTCGGCGGAAGGCGACAAGCCTGCTTTCAAGAGGCAAGAAGGACCCAGTCCTAGAGCCGCGAGGCAGGGCAGTCGCATAGACAAGACAAGTAGGCCCAAAGCTGTAATACAGATGGGCTCCAATAGCGAGGTAGCAACTACCTCGAAAGCTGCGAGTCAGAGGGAAGTTCCAACTACGGAAATAGGAGGTAAGCCAAAGGGAGAAAATGTTAAGACTCCGGCTTTCTCGGAGGCGCTGAAGGGAGTTAACGCTAAGACTCCGGCTTTCTCGGAGGTGCCAAAGGGAGATAACACTAAGAGTCCTGCTTTTCCCGAGAAGATGAGTGATGTGGCAAAGCAGTCACTGACTGTGGCGCTGGTTGATCGCAGCAGTCCTTTCGGACAAATGACTACTTAAAGGTGGAGATCTGTGGAAAGGGAGCTTATTAGCTTAATGCTTAAGATGTTGCGCGAACAACCAAGTAAGCCCCTTCCAACCTTTGATTCGGGGGGATAATGGTGTGGTGGCTGGAAGAAGTCTTCCAAACCTCCAAAGGCAAGGCACGAACGCGCGGTTTGAGGTTGTGGATAAAGCGCAAATCCCCACGGTACCAAAAGTTAAGGTATGGATACAATGCATGACGAAGTCGGAGGATACACTGCGACTTCTGCAGAATCAGAATACGAACATACCGACACAGGATTGGAAGATACTTACTGTATTTCGGCCTACCGAGGATGGTCAGTTCTACATCTTCCAAATAAACAAGCAGGCGGAGGATATTTTGTACACGCAGCTTGGCAAAATGTTCCTTGGCACCGGCAAAATTTACATGCGACTCAGGAAAAGAAGTCCCGAGGATAAAAACCCTAACACGCTAGAGGTGGGCGAAGTCGAAAAGGACCTCAAAAGCCTAAGGGAAAAAAGACAGGTGGAGGTCCCCGACGTCACCACGAACGTGCTAGAAGAGGACCAACCGCTAAATGGTACTGTGACTCGCACAGAGGAACACCCTGCACAACAGTCACGAGAGGCTGAAGGGGGCCTCGAATACTCTAAACCAAAAGGGCAAGGGGAGGACGACGACGTCAATACGAGGGTGCTGGAGGGGGAAAAACAGCCCAATGGTGCTGCGAGTCCTACAGATAAACCTCCAACACAGTAAAGTGGCGTCGAGTGAACTCCTCCTAACCCTTGAGGAGGGTTCGTTTGACGTGGCGCTGATCAAGGAGCCGTGGCGCTCATCGGGAGGAAAGGTCTCCGGACTTAGCGCGCGCGGGTTTGGCGTTTACTACGCGCAAACGGAAGGACGGGTGCGAGCTGTAGTAATGGTAAGGAAACAGCTGCATTCATATATGATGCCTAATTACACCACTGAGGATCTCATAGCGGTGGACGTTGAGCAAAAGAATAAGCAGTCATTTATCCTGGCATCCTGCTACATGGCCCATGCTGCGGAGGTTCCACCGATGGAGTGCAAAAGGCTAGTACAGGAGGAACGGCGTAAAGGGCGGTTGGTCATAGGCGCAGATGCAAATGCGCACCACAATGCATGGGGAAGAGCAGATACGAACGAGAGGGGCGAATCTCTGTTTTGTTACATCCTGCAAACCAATTTGCAGATAGCCAACAGGAGAAATGTTCCTACATACATTGGTCCAACATCCAGCAATGTTCTGGATATTACATTGAGTTCCGAGCGTGGTATATCAAGGTATATCTTGGTAGACCATCCTTCTCCGACCATGCGTATATCAGCTTCAACATCCCCCTTTAGAAACCCTAGATCAACGAACTGGACTAAATTCCAGAAACATGTAGAAACAAAACTGGGACAACCCAAAGAGGTTGCTAATGTAGAGGAACTGGAGGAGTCGAATGAATTCCTAACAAGGACGCTTATGACTGCGTATAACAAAGCTTGCCCTCTAAGAAGATTCAGAGGAAAAGCAAAGCCGCCATGGTGGAGCAATGAGCTGAGTCTTCTAAGAAGACAGGTAAAAGAAATGTTTAAGCTCGCAAAGACCGCGGAAAGCGAAGCGTGTCGGGACGAGTACAGGGATCTTCTGAGGATCTACAAGCGTGAAATTATCAGGGCGAAGAGAAACTCATGGAAAAGTTTCTGTACGGACATAGAGTGCTCCAACGAAACAGCGCGGTTAAAAAAAGTCCTAGCAAAGGGAAACATAGTCCAGGGACTAATAAAGAAAACGAACGGGGAATGGTCACGTAATAGTGAGGAATCCCTTGAGGTGCTTCTCGATATACATTTCCCATCGGGAGACGGTTTAGAGGCCGGGCTTGGTGACCGATACCAAGATCGAGTGGGCAGTGAAGACGTTTTTTAAGTTTAAATCGCTGGGCCCAGATAGTATATTCCCAGCTGTTTACGCGGCGTAGGCTGCCACTCGCCCCATCTCCCCCTTGAACATACGTATATCGATGAATTTATATATATTCCGTATCTTGTACTGTATTTTATTATGGAATTGTATTATAGTGAATTACCCGCATAATCCATGAATTGTATTTACCCTTTAAATTCCCTATTGGGAACACTAATGGACGTGTGGCAGCCTCCACCGCGAAAATCCACCAAATCAAATTCGCCGCAAGGAAAGGATGGCGATCTGGCATGATCGCCATCTGTCAGAAAACCACCACCTTTTGGCTATCAAAATTTTTATTGTTATTGTTGTCATCTCGTGTAAAGAGATCGCTAAGAATTTCATTTTTTCGTGCAAATCAACATCTTTTTCGATAAAAAACTTCTGTTAATTTATTATTAGCATACATAGTGTTGCAAACTCATTATAGTTCTTTTGCTAACTTCTGTGTTAAAAAACCATCGTTTGCTAAAATCAAAGTGGTTTTCTCCTTTTTTTCGCGGCACCTCCACATATATATATTGTACAAATATAAATTTTGATAGTCAAGTGCATATTATATGCGTATACAATTATAATAATATAACTCCAAATAGTCGGAGTGAATCTCATGTGCTTATATCGCGTAAAGTTTGTGAAGACGGTAGCTTCTACCAATTGTCAAGTCACCGATAATTTTATTTTCTTAACACAATCTTGTAACCACTTATAGTGTGAAAAAATTTACAATAAAATTGTACCTCAATCGTGTTTAAAATGTCATCCAGAGTTAATTCAATTTGTTTGGAAAGATACGATTAGCCAGTGCGCATCAGCTCGCCGCCTAGACGGGTGAACCACTTATTCAACAAGTCAAAGCAGAGTTCAGCATATTCTTGCAACGAAGACATTTTACTGATCTACAATTGTTTGCTGTGCAACTGCCCATTTGGCCCATCATAGCTACATTACGTGACGGCCCTTAGAACCACCGTGAAAGCACCAAGGTCTTGGACATACGTTATCATCGAGATTTGCTTCGCCGTTTATCCGTAAGAACCATAGTCGGCCCTTCAGCCCTCTCAATCCAAACCGGTGAGTACCATCCTCTTGACCATCTAATGGTCCTTCGTCGCCATTGACGGAACCAGCGTTTTTCAATAATATACATACATATACATATATTCGGTATATCCCCACGAATAAATTTTGGTGGCTCCCGCCAAATACAAATTTCTCCCGCCAGAATTATATTTTCCCGCCAAAAAATACATTTTATATATATGTATATGTACATTCTCACCCCAATATACACTTGTACATAAAAGCGGTGCATTAAAAAATTTCGAGGCAAATCTCACACACTTGCGCAAAGTTAGCTCATTGCCCTTTAATACTTGAGTCCCTTGCGGTATAATTTAAATACATATCCCCACTTCTACATTGTTAGCGACACCCAGCAAAAAATTCAGCCATATTCACATAGTTTGAAATACCCAGCAGCAAATTCTGCAGGTCATCCCAACTGGTCCCAGACTACTGCCAATTGAGTCTAACTGGTCCTAGCCTACTACACTCTCGACCAATAGGAAAACTTATCCCTTTGGTTTTCCCGCATAAATAAACCCTCGGCAATCCCCAAAATAACCAAAATAGCTAAAATAAAATTAAGCAAGTCCCTGTTCAGAATGGCTACCGTAGTCGAAAATAAATTTATATCCGAAACGGATCTCTTTACTGATTACTGCGCTCGGTTCGGCACAACCCAGATCGAAGATAACACCGAGGCATCCCTAAAAATAAAAGATAAAAATATCGATGTGTTCTGGGAAAGGGTACAGAGCGCATATGACGCCGTCGTAGAGTCAGATGACAACGACCTTCCCGAAGACTTTAAGGCCTCAGCCTTCAATAAATACCGCGCCTGTCTTATAGCGTATGAAGACACAAAGGCAAGAATAGGCGATCAGCTCCAGCTAAGGGTACTAAGCAATCCCGTCCCCGCTACAACGACCACTCCCCAAGAAAATTCCGGGATGCACCTCAAAGTACCCGCTTGTGACACCGAAGTATTTTACGGGAGTTATGATCAATGGCCGTCCTTCCGTGACATGTTCACGGCGGTCTATATCAACCACCCCAAACTCTCGAGCGCCCAAAAACTGTACCACCTCAGGTACAAAACCCAAGGAAAAGCCGGCCAGATAGTAAAGCAATTTTCACTGAGTGATGACAACTTTGCTCTGGCTTGGGAAGCTCTTAAATCCCGTTATGAAAATAAAAGAGTCCTGGTCGACAACCAAATAAAAGCCCTCATGAACCTCAAGCCCATTCCGACTGAAAACAGCGAAGACATCCAGCGATTGCAATCCTCCGTTAATAACTGCCTCCAGATATTAGCAACCCAACAAGTCTCGACAGACAGTTGGGACCCCATATTAATATATCTGGTAACCTCAAAACTGCCGGAGAATACAGTTGCGCTTTGGGAGCAATCTTTAAGCTCCAGAAGAGACCTACCGAACTGGTCCCAAATGGATCAGTTTTTGACTACTCGCTACGAGATAGTGGAAAGGGTGGATCAATGGCGACCAGCCAAATCCCGATATAACCCACCCTCCACTAATTTCTCAAAGCCTCCCACAAGTCAAAACAATCCCCAGTTCAGGCAGGCTCAAACCCCTAACCAAAGCCGCAACCCCCCGCAGAACAACAACTACTCTCAAACTCGCACAAATGCTCATGTGGCCGAGCATCAAAAAGTATACGCCTGCAGAAAGTGCAAGCAGAACTCCCACAAGCTACAAAGCTGCTTGCATTATAAAAAGCTGGCAATCCCCGAACGGAAAAAATTCGTGAGAGAAAGCAATCTCTGCGAAAACTGCCTGTCACAAACCCACCTCGTAAAAGATTGCACAAGCACAGGAACGTGTCTATACTGCCAAGGTCGCCACAACTCCACCCTCCACGATACCGGAATATCACACCAAACCAATGGCCCTCGAAGAACGGCAGCCCAAGTAGCAACTACTCAGGACGTTACCAACCAAGATCCCAACGAGGAACTTCCCACCACCTCAAACGCTGCCCGCATTCAATCTTTGTATGCGGAAAATGATGGCAAGATCATTCTCCCCACAGCGATAGTGTCCATAGAACACCGAGGGGACTGCTTCAGGCTTAGAGCCTTAGTGGATCAAGGGTCAGAGCGTAGCTTCATCTCGTCGAAAGCTCAAATCAAGCTAGGCCTCCCATATACCCACTCCCTATTTGAAATATCGGGAATGGGAGGCGGAGTAGTACAAACCTCCAACAAGCTATGCTCACTGACCCTAGTCTCAAATGACCACAAGGTAAAAATAAAGGCCCAGGCAATCGTGCTACCTCGGCTCACTAGGCAACTCCCAACACTCACGCTAAATAACGACCAAATGCGTAAATGGTCCCATCTCAAGCTAGCAGACCAGAACACTCAGAACCCCTCCCAAATTGATCTGGTATTAGGCAGTGATCTTATCCCACAAATAATGCTAAATGGCATCGAAAAGATCTCGCCCACACTGCTAGCACAAAACACGATATTTGGCTGGATAATAAGTGGCCAAACCCCCGAAAAGGTCGGATCACACTCCTCTCAAGCGTGGGAAGTGACGAATGTCCAGCTGAATGAACAGCTAAGGCAATTCTGGGAAATCGAAGAAATACCCAGAGTGCGAGTGGAAACTCTAGAAGATAAAATGTGCGAAGACTTTTATCAAAGCACAACCACTCGCATGGATGACGGTCGATATATGGTTCGGCTCCCCTTTAAACCAACATTCCCGAACGATGTCGACCTAGGTCAGTCCCGTACTGCAGCCCTACGACAGTTCCACGGCATGGAACGTTCCCTCTCAAAAAAGGGCGATCTCAAGCAGCAGTACGACCAGGTACTCGAAGAATATCTGTCCCTAGGCCACATGGAAGAATGCAGTCCCAATGAAATAGAATCCCTGGGTAAATACTGCTCATTCTACCTCCCTCACCATGCAGTCGTAAGGCCAGACAAAAAGACAACAAAAGTCAGAGTTGTGTTCAACGCCTCCAAAAAGTCTGGTTCCGGTCACTCCCTCAACGATGTTTTATGTACCGGACCATCCCTCCAACCCGATCTCCGACTTATGTTGCTGAAATGGCGAACATATAAATATGTGTTTAATGGCGATGTCGAGAAAATGTACCGCCAAATTCTCTTGCACCCCGATGACCGAGACTACCAACGGATAATATTCCGAACCCCCGAACACAGTCCAATAAAGGACTATAAGTTAAAAACGGTCACCTTCGTGGTTAACTGCGCGCCTTTCCTGGCTATTCGCACTCTACACGAGCTGGCGAAAGACATAGCCGATTCCCATCCACGCGCAGCCCCAATACTAAAATCCGAGACGTATGTTGACGATATTTTATCTGGCAGTCATGATCTTCAATCAGCCGAGCAATCCCTAACAGAGACTATAGACGCTCTCAATTCAGCCAGCTTTCCCCTAAAAAAGATCACGGCAAACCATCCCAACATCCTCCAAAAAATATCGAAAACTGATCTGCTGGAAACAAACTTTCTCGAGTTCGAAAAGACTAGCACCGCCAAGACCCTGGGCATCCAGTGGAACGCCCTAACGGATACATTCTCGTATACCGTCGACTCAAATCCGGCATCCACTGCAGCCACGAAGCGGCAAATTCTCTCCTCTATTGCGAAACTTTTCGATCCCGCAGGGTGGCTGACGCCCATAATGATCCAAGCGAAGATGCTCATGCAAGAATTGTGGTTAGATGGGACCGAATGGGACGAGAAGGTTAAACCCATCCGTCTAGCCAAATGGGCGCAGTTCTCTCAAAACCTTCCCTCTATCTCAGCCATCCAGGTACCCCGATGGGTGAATTTTACGCCCGATCAATACGTTGAGCTCCACGGATTCTGCGACGCCTCAGAAAAGGCTTATTGCGCAACCCTGTACCTAAGAAGTACCGTCGGTACTCAGGTCCACTCTCACCTTATAGTGTCCAAAGGCAAAGTGGCTCCTCTCAAAACTATTAGTCTGCCACGCCTGGAGCTATGCGGAGCGCTCTTATTAGCAAAATTAGTCGCAGTAGTCCAACCCCATCTCGGCCTAAGTCAAAAAAAATTAATCATGTGGTTCGACTCGGAAATCGTGCTAGCCTGGCTGGAAAAGCCACCCACTCGTGGAAAACTTACGTCTCTAACCGAACAGCGCAGATCATAGACCTCGTTGGAAATGTCCCTTGGCGACATGTGCGAAGCAAAGACAACCCCGCGGATCTTGGAACCAGAGGATGCAGCCCCGACGATCTCTCTAACTCATCGCTATGGTGGAATGGTCCGGAGTGGCTTTCCCGACCCCCCGAGGACTGGCCAACACCAACGGCCAGAAATGTTGTACCCCCCGAACTTCGCCGAGTCGAATCACTGCATGCAGCGGAAGAGTCAGAAGACTTCTTGGAACGGTTCTCCTCCTATTCCCGCGCCCTACGCGTAACATCGTACGTGTTAAAATTTGTAACTCGGCTGAGAAATGCCGTAGGAGGCAGTCGTACCCCTAACGATCCCGCCCTCTCTTACGCCGACGTCATGCGCGCGAAAATCCGTCTGCTGAGCGTGACTCAGTCGAAATTCTTCGCTTCCGAAAGAGCCTCCCTCGAAAATTCAAAGCCAATCGGAAAGCGAAGCCCCCTACTGGCACTTGCCCCTTCCTGGACACAAACGGGATTCTCCGGGCCAACGGAAGATTAGTAAACGCCGACATGACCTACAATGAGGGTCATCCCATCATTCTCCCCGAAAAGGCTAGATTTACTACCCTTTATATACGGTATCTACACGAGAGCTTCCTCCATGCGGACCTCCGCCTCCTGCAACAAGCTATGAGGCAGGAATTCTATACCCCCCGACTCAAACCTCAGCTGAAAAAATGTATATTCCAATGTAAAGTCTGCACCATCCATAAGCGACAAACGCAATCCCAAATAATGGCAGCTTTACCCCCCGAACGATGCACTTTCGCGCCCCCTTCACTACTACTGGCGTAGACTTCGCCGGCCCGTTTCAAATCAAAGCGTCGATGCTCCGATCTCCAACCCTCGTAAAAGGTTATGTGGCCGTTTTCGTTTGCTTCACTACCAAGGCGATCCACCTGGAATTGTGTTCGGATCTCACTAGTAAGGCTTTTCTCGCTGCCTTCGCCCGGTTTGTAGGGTGTCGAGGGTACCCGAAGCAAATGATGAGCGACAACGGCACAACATTCATTGGTGCTAAGCGAGCTACCGAAGTAGAGTTCGTCACCTTCCTCAACGAAGTCTCGACAGATATTGTCCAAAAGTATGCGCCACAAGGCATCGATTGGAAATTTATACCCCCCGGCGCACCCCACATGGGCGGATTATGGGAATCTGCCGTCAAAAGCTTTAAAACCCATTTTAAACAGGTTGCCGGAACACACAGTTTCACCTTTGAAGAATTCTCAACTCTATTGATTCGTATCGAGGCCGTTCTCAATTCTCGCCCTATCTCCCCGCTTTCCCAGGACCCAGCGGATCTCACCGCCCTCACACCTGGCCACTTTCTCCGAGGCGCACCCCTCCTGGCCATCCCCGAGCCGAACTATGAACACCTCTCTATGATCAACCGTTGGGACCGGTTGAAAGTTTTACATCACCAATTCAGCAAGCGCTGGAAGAATGACTATCTCATGGAGTTACATAAGCGTTATCGATGGCAAACCGCTCAACCTCCCCTAGAATCGGCGATCTAGTCGTCATTAAGGAAGACAACCTACCCCCTACCGAATGGCGCCTAGGACGCGTGGAAGACACCCATATAGGAAGAGACGGCCATATCCGAGTAGTCGACGTACGCACGCAAAATGGTGTGCTCACCAGGCCTATCACAAAATTGTGTTTCCTGCCACCAGCGGAATTCGGCTCAGAACCCCACGGTTCCCTACCATCTCCCAACCAACTACAGTCCACTAAGCTTAACTATTGACACCATCTCAGAACATAACTGAACCATCCCGCATCTCTCACAATCAGCCTCTAACCTGGCGATTCCTCTCAGACATACCACTAATGTGCATTCATATCCTCTCCTTTCACAGATGGATCGTCAGCGCCCTCCGGTTCCCACACCGCGTCGCTCGCTGGAATCGCGAGTCGTAGTACCCGCAGCCCCGACACGTCGCATCACCCCCGCGGTGGCTGATTACCGCAAATGTCGTCTCTGTTTGCAGCATCACGCGCTTTTGGTGTGCCCTCTCTTTCAGGCAATGCCCACGCATCAGCGGTTGGTTATAGTCAAGGCACACCAATTCTGTAGCAACTGTTTGGCATTATCGCATTGGACCAACCAATGCACATCTACTGAACGATGCCGGGACTGTGGGGGCTTCCACCACACCATGCTACACGGCGGCACCGGAGGCCGCCAAGCACCCACCGAAGAGGAGTCTCATCAACAACCACGCCGCCGCGTCGCTACACATCACCGCCGTCGTCGTCAACAGCAGCCTGCGAGGTCGCCTCAGCGCGCGCCTACCGCGCATCCAACCCCGCGACGCAGCGTCGAAGAGCGTACCATCCGGTGCACCGCGACCGGCTTGCGCACCGCCACATACAAAACGAAGGTGGGAAAAATCCTGATCCAGGAAGCAGTACGCGCCTTGCAGGAACTGAAGCACACATTAGGCGCTTAGTGCGCCTAGGCGGCCCAGGATGTTTACGCGGCGAAGGCTGCCACTCGCCCCATCTCCCCCTTGTACATACGTATATCGATGAATTTATATATATTCCGTATCTTGTACTGTATTTTATTATGGAATTGTATTATAGTGAATTACCCGCATAATCCATGAATTGTATTTACCCTTTAAATTCCCTATTGGGAACACTAATGGACGTGTGGCAGCCTCCACCGCGAAAATCCACCAAACCAAATTCGCCGCAAGGAAAGTATGGCGATCTGGCATGATCGCCATCTGTCAGAAAACCACCACCTTTTGGCTATCAAAATTTTTATTGTTATTGTTGTCATCTCGTGTAAAGAGATCGCTAAGAATTTCATTTTTTCGTGCAAATCAACATCTTTTTCGATAAAAAACTTCTGTTAATTTATTATTAGCATACATAGTGTTGCAAACTCATTATAGTTCTTTTGCTAACTTCTGTGTTAAAAAACCATCGTTTGCTAAAATCAAAGTGGTTTTCTCCTTTTTTTCGCGGCACCTCCACATATATATATTGTACAAATATAAATTTTGATAGTCAAGTGCATATTATATGCGTATACAATTATAATAATATAACTCCAAATAGTCGGAGTGAATCTCATGTGCTTATATCGCGTAAAGTTTGTGAAGACGGCAGCTTCTACCAATTGTCAAGTCACCGATAATTTTATTTTCTTAACACAATCTTGTAACCACTTATAGTGTGAAAAAATTTACAATAAAATTGTACCTCAATCGTGTTTAAAATGTCATCCAGAGTTAATTCAATTTGTTTGGAAAGATACGATTAGCCAGTGCGCATCAGCTCGCCGCCTAGACGGGTGAACCACTTATTCAACAAGTCAAAGCAGAGTTCAGCATATTCTTGCAACGAAGACATTTTACTGATCTACAATTGTTTGCTGTGCAACTGCCCATTTGGCCCATCATAGCTACATTACGTGACGGCCCTTAGAACCACCGTGAAAGCACCAAGGTCTTGGACATACGTTATCATCGAGATTTGCTTCGCCGTTTATCCGTAAGAACCATAGTCGGCCCATCAGCCCTCTCAATCCAAACCGGTGAGTACCATCCTCTTGACCATCTACCGGCCATGCTACAAGTCTCAAGTAGGGCGGTCGTGGAATGGCTTAAAATAATATTCGATGGGTGCATACGACTGAATCATGTACCGCACTCTTGGAGAACTGCTCGTGTAGCTTTTCTACCAAAGGCGGGGAAGATCGGTCACGTGTATCCCAAAGACTATAGACCCATTAGCTTAACATCATTTCTGCTCAAAACCTTTGAGAGGCTGATAGATGTGTACATAAAGTCCAACGTGGATGAAAAGCTGCTCTCCACAAGACAGCATGCGTACACCAAAGGCAATTCGGTAGACACCGCATTGCATAGGGTGGTAATAAGCATATAGAAATCCCTGGAATATAAGGAGTATGCTCTAGGAGTCTTCTTGGACATTGCCGGGGCTTTCAATAATGTTGCAAAATGGGCGATTATGGATGGTCTTAATTACATTAAAGTACATCCTGCCTTAACCAGATGGATCGACTGCATGTTAAATTGCAGAAAGATTACATCACAATGGGGATTGTACGGGGCCACGAAATCAGTGGACAGGGGCACGCCGCAAGGAGGGGTGCTATCACCTCTGCTGTGGACGCTGGTCATCAACCAACTGCTCAGGCAATTCCATGAGGGACCCGTATAACTTACGGCTTACGCAGATGACGTTGCAATTGTCATAAGTGGAAAGTGCCTTCCAACGATTAGTTCTTTGATGGATCGGGCGCTTCGCGATATTCATACCTGGGCATCTAATGTCGGGTTGAAAGTCAATGCGGAGAAGACGGATATGGTCTTGTTTACAAAGAGGTACAATGTCCCAAATTGGACCAGGCCTAAGTTAGGAGGGGTGACGTTACAGGAGGAACCTTGCACAAAATATTTAGGAATCATCCTAGACAGTAAGCTGTCATGGAAGCTCAACGTGGAGGAGAGGGTCAAGAAGGCCTCAACGGCACTCTATGCATGTAAAAGAATGCTGTGGTGTACGTGGGGGGCCTATCGCCCTCTCTTTCTCATTGTGTTTTTACAGCGATTGTAAGCCCTATTCTATACTATGGAGTTCTTGTTTGGTGGAAAGCCACACAAAAAACAACATACCTCAAAAAATTAGAGGGGGTATGCAGAATACCGATGCTTAGCATTACGGGAGCCCTGAAAACAACCCCGACGGCTGCACTGTATGCCATTTTGCACATCCCACCTGTAGACCTGGTAGCAAAGAACAAAGCGTTAACGACCGCAACCAGGCTCGGTGCTTCGGGGCAGCTTGAGCGCCGACCATATGGCCATAGTAGTATAGCGTCATGAATTACAAGACGAACAGACTACATGATTCCCTATCTGCTCTTCGAGGGAGATCTTAAGGCCACAATAGAGGTGGACGGTTGGCGCAAGGGTGCGCAATTGGCGGACGAGGCGATACATGTGTACACCGATGGTTCCAAAGTAGTGGAAGGAGCAGGGTCTGCGGTATACTGCGCTGATCCGGAAATAAGCAGATCCTACAGGCTGCCGGAGTACTGTAGCGTTTTCCAAGCGGAAATATTAGCCGTAACCAAAGCAGTAGAAACCCTGGAAGAGAATAGCTTAAGCTGCAACCGTGTTAACTTTTATATTGACAGACAAGCAGCAATTAAGGCAATAATCTCGCATAGCACAGCATCTAAAAGCATGTTAGAGTGTAAGCAGTCTCTGTAGAGAATCGGGACAGGGAGAAGTATACATCTATATTGGGTCCCAGGGCATATGGGAATATATGGGAATGAAAAAGCGGACGAACTAGCTAAAAAGGGCGCTTTCCTTGAAGCTTGCTCCGTAGATGTCCCAATTAGATTGGGCGAGATTAAGCGAAGTCGAGAGGTGCACATGACCGACCAAGCGGGAAAGGCGTGGGTTAAAGCGCGGGGCTGTAAAGTGTCGAAGATTATGTGTAGGTCTTACAACCTTAGACTAACACAGTTGCTTCTATCATTAAAAGGAGAAGAATGTAGACTCATGACGGGTATTCTGACTGGACACTGCCTTCTGGCGTCACATGCCCTTAAACTAGGCTTGGTCAGTGATAGCAGATGTAGGAAGTGCGGGTTGGAGGAGTAAACGATCGAGCACGTTCTGTGCTCGTGCCCTGCACTTGCCAGGCTAAGACTCCAGCTATTAGGAGTGACACAGCTGTCAGATGTAGAAGCACCAAGTGGTTTAAGTCCTAGGAAGCTTCTAGTATTTGCCAAGAGGACGGAGTTATTTTGTTTGTTCTACGTCACCAATGTTGATTTCGCTGGACTCCCCAATTCATCCTACACCTCCACCGGTATCTTTGGCTCCAACAATAACAGTTACCGATACTGGGGTTGTTGCTAGCGATACAAGTGTACCTGAAAAAAATAGTACGGGCTCGATAACCAAAGCTATAACGGCCGCACCTTCCCAGCTCTCTGGTGCGCTATCCGCTACTCCTTTGCAGGTGACTGCCGTGCCACCTCGTAGGGCTGTATTTGTGTCCCGATTACACGCCTCGCTTACCGAAAATGACATTGCTCATTACGTTTGCTCTAAACTTGGTGTTGCACCCACTAGTAATATCAATGTGTATAAATTTAACTTTAAATATGAGAGAGACATCTCCTCATTTAAAATATCCCTTTCAGATGAATATTTCGATAAGGTACTTGATTCCTCTTTTTGGCCCAAGCATACTGTGGTTCACTTGTTCACGAGAAAGGCGAGGGCCGAACCTGTTTTATTACAGCCAAAAAACGGTATGACGAACACAGTAATAACAACACAAAGGTAATTGCTGATCTGTCCCGTCTTCTCATTAATTACCAAAATGTTCGTGGTTTACGATCAAAATTTGTTCCATTCTTCCTTAATTCTTTCAACTTTTCTGCACAAGTTGTAGCTTTTACGGAGACCTGGCTAAAGCCTGATAATTACAATTCTGAGGTTTTTTCAAATAAATATGCTGTTTATCGGCGTGATCGCATCTCTAGAGCGGGAGGTGTCCTTATTGCTGTTGAATCTAACCTATCGTCTGAGTTGATTTCGCTGGACAATATCTCTCATATCGAATTCATAGCAGTTAGTCTTTCATTCGGTAGCTATAGCGTAATTGTTTGCTGTTCGTATATACCACCTCGTTCGGATATGGATGTTTATGCTAGTCATAGCTCGGCCATCTGTGATTTGCATTCGCAGTTGGGAGATAACGATCGACTTGTTGTTGTTGGTGACTTTAACTTGCCAACAGTTAGTTGGGTTAATATAAGTGATTCAAACTTTTTAACTCCCACTGCTCAACATGAGTTTCTCAATTGCTTGTTAGACTCATCTCTTTTACAGATTAACAATGTTCCAAATAGTGGAAATAAAATGCTGGATTTAGTATTTGAGGATGGCTCGGTGGGTACTGCCCTTACGCGAATACCACCTTTATCCCTTCCAGAAGACCCTCTTCACCCTACGCTAGAGATATCACTTGATATCAGCCTACCCCGTAGGATTCAAGTACAGTCTCGTCCCCGATCTAGATGCTTCTACAAAGCGAATTTCATTATGCTCAATGATCTGTTGGCTTCCCATGATTGGTCGGATCTCTATGCTTGCACTGATGTCGATTCTGCTATCTCTATATTTTACAGTACGCTTGATGGCTTCTTTGATACCTGCATTCCTACTCGCTATACCCTATGTTCGAATAAGCCCCCTTGGTTTTCAAGGCAACTTATCAGACTTAATAACATTAAATCTAGGCTTTATAAGAGGTTCAAGAAATCTGGAGCATCTGCAGACCTCTCTAAATATCTAATTGCTCGTTCTAAATTTCACCGTCTTAATCAGCTTTGTTATAAAAATTACTTGAGTTGTTGTAAAGCCCAATTTTTTAGAAATCCAAAAAAGTTTTACAGTTTCGTAAATTCAAAGCGGAAAACTTCCTCATTAACCTTTGGCTTAAGGTTGCACTGATGACGACGTTGCTGAACTATTTTCTGAGTTCTTTAAGTCCACGTATTCATCCAGTGGTTTTCATTCCGGTCAATATCCCTATCACTTAGATAGCTCAAATTACATTAGGAATCCTGCTATTGATGGTAATATTGTTCTTCAGAGTCTTCAATCTTTGAAGCCCACCTTTTCTCCGGGACCGGACGGTGTTCCTAGTTGCGTGCTTAGGTACTGCGCCGAAAACATGTATGAGCCTATTTTAAAATTATTTGAGCTATCTCTGGGATCTACGTCATTCCCGGCACTTTGGAAACAGTCTTTTATTATACCCCTGCATAAAAAGGTAGTAGGTCAAAAGTTGAAAACTACAGGGGTATTGCTAAACTTTCAGTCATTCCTAAAGTCTTCGAACAGATTGTCACCAGTCAACTGCAATATCAGTGTTCTAGTCTTTTATCTGCATGCCAACACGGTTTTATTCGTCAAAGGTCAACCACTACAAATTTGCTTGTATTCACCTCTATAGTTACGGAAGGATTTTTAGCGAACAAGCAAACGGATGTCATCTACACGGATTTCAGCAAAGCATTTGATACCGTCAACCATGAGTTGCTTATTCATAAGCTTGATTTACTGAGCTTTCCGTTTCACCTATTAATGTGGCTGAAAAGCTATCTTTCTAACCGGACCCAAAAAGTCCTGTTCAAGTGCAATCTGTCGGAATCGTTCGGAGTTTCATCCGGCGTACCCCAGGGAAGTCATCTAGGCCCTTTGCTCTTTGCCCTTTTCATTAATGACTTGCCACAGACAATATTATATTCCCATACTATAATGTATGCGGATGATGTAAAACTTTGCTACACTTACTGTCCTTCCGATTTGAGTTCCTTGGATCTTCTTCAGGCCGACTTGGACTCGTTCCAATGTTGGTGCACAACAAATTTACTAGCTTTAAATTGCTCTAAATGTAAGCATATGACATTTCACCGAGTGATGCCAGCATTGAAATCTTATGTAATAGATGGTACGCCTTTGGAGCGTATATCTATTGCAAATGATCTAGGTGTCCTTTTTGATCCGAAATTGAATTTTAACATGCATATTTCATCTATAGCCAACAAAGCGTTGGGTTTACTTGGATTTGTTAAAAGATGGGCTAAAGAGTTCGATGATCCGTACCTCACTAAGGTTCTTTACACATCGCTGGTTCGTCCAATACTCGAGTATTGCTCATGCGTTTGGTCCCCCTGTTTCTCAAAAGCATATAAAGCGTCTTGAGTCAGTTCAAAAGCAATTTTTGATATTTGCATTGCGCGGCCTTAATTGGGACTCAAGTCTCCACCTTCCTCCATACAGAAGTAGACTTCTTCTTATTAACTTACCCACTCTGGAAAATCGGAGAATATTACTGGGGGTATTGTTCATCCATAAGCTCATTATTGGAGAAATTGATTCCGCGGACCTTCTCAGCCGCTTGTTTTTTTTTCGGTCCCCCCTAGATTATCCAGACACTACGTTCCTTTCTATTTACCCCTTTGTCGACGAAACTTTGCTAAAAATAATCCTCTTCTTATCTGGTGCGCGCACTACAATGACTTGTATAGCTGCATCAGTCTTGAATGTACTTTTGCCACTATACGTAATGCAATACTTGCCTATCTAATTTATGAGATACAAGCTAACTTAATTTGCCGGAATTTTATTCCTTCGATAAAAAACAGGAACTATCTCGCTTAAGGATGGAGGAACATTTATCAACATGTATCATTAAGAAGGAACAAGACAGTACTGTGTTGATTGGAATCTGGTGCATTCCAACAACGTAAAAAACATGCTTTTTCATGAGTCACTGACCGGAATCGTATGCATTCCGGCAGTATAATCTTATGGGTCAGGCATCGAGCTGATTGGAATCCGGTGCATTCCAACAACACAGGTCATGTTACTTTTTTATGCCTTGTGATGGCGTATCTTCATTACACTACTCTTAGCACTGCCGGATTCCCATGACATGCTGATTGGAATCTTGTTGCATTCCAATAGGGTGATTGGAATCTGATGCATTCCGCCAGTATAAGATTTCGGCATAAGGTCTTATTTCTACTCATATTTCTTATTATTATTATATTTTGAAATTAAATAGTAATGTTCATTAATATTTCTTTGTTTGTAATATAACATTGTTGAAATCTCGATATATCTTAAATTTTATCTTTTGAGTTGTATATTTATATATCTTTTATATTATGCAGTCGACCATAGTTTGTCGTCGACTTTAAATAATAAATAAATAAAAAAAATAAAATAAAACAAAAAATAACATAGGTCCTGGTTTTTGATAGGGGTTTTCAGTTTGGTCGTTAAAACAAACTTCTGGTAACACTACGGACTCAATCAGTCTATGTGAGGTCCTCATGGACCGGCCACTTCAAACTACCTACCTACCTGCTACATGGCCCATGCTGCGGAGGTTCCACCGATGGAATCCAAAAGGCTAGTACAGGAGGAAGTGCGCAAAGAGCGGTTGGTCATACCAATTTGCAGATAGCCAACAGGGGAAATGTCCCTACATACACTGGTCCAACATCCAGCAATATTCTGGATATTACATTGAGCTCCGAGCGTGATATATCAATGTATGATTGGATGGTTCTTGATAGACCATACTTCTGCGACCATGCGTATATCAGCTCCACCATCCCCCTAAAGAGGGTAGAGAAGGAAGGAACCTTTAGAAACCCTAGGTCAACGAACTGGACTAAGTTCCAGAGAGATGTAGAAACAAAACTGAGACAACCCAAAGAGGTTGCTATGTAGAGGAACTGGAGGAGTCGAATGAATTCCTAACAAGTCTTCTAAGAAGACAGGTAAAAGAAATGTTTAAGCAAAGACCGCGGAAAGCGAAGCGTGTCGAGACGAGTACAGGGATCTACTGAGGATCAACAAGCGTGAAAGCCCAGATGGTATATTCCCGGCCATGCTACAAGTATCAAGTAGGACGGTCGTGGAATGGCTTAAAATAATATTCGATGAGTGCATAAGACTGAATCATGTACCGCAATCTTGGAGAACTGCTCGTGTAGCTTTTCTACCAAAGGCGGGGAAGATCGATCACGTGTATCCCAAAGACTATAGACCCATTAGCTTGACATCATTCCTGCTCAAAACCTTTGAGAGGCTGATAGATGTGTACATAAAGTCCAACGTGGATGAAAAGCTGCTCTCCACAACACAGCACGCGTACACCAAAAGCAAGTCGGTAGACACCGCATTGCACAGGGTGGTAATAAGCATAGAGAAATCCCTGGAATATAAGGAGTATGCTCTAGGAATCATCTTGGACATTGCCGGGGCTTTCAATAATGTTGCAAAATGGGCGATTATGGATGGTCTTAATTACATTAAGTACATCCTGCCTTAATCAGATGGATCGGCTGCATGTTAAATTGCAGAAAGATTACATCACAATGGGGATTGTACGAGGCCACGAAATCAGTGGACAACGGCACGCCGCAGGGAGGGGTGCTATCACTCCTGCTGTGGACGCTGGTCATCAACCAACTGCTCAGGCAATTCGATGAGGGACCCGTAAAACTTACGGCTTAAGCAGATGACGTTGCAATTGTCATAAGTGGAAAGTGCCTTCCAACGATTATTTCTTTGATGGATCGGGCGCTTCGGGATATCAGGCATCAAATGTCGGGTTCAAAGTCAATGCGGAGGAGACGGATATGGTCTTGTTTACAAAGAGGAACAAGGTCCCAAATTAGACCAGGCCTAAGTTAGGAGGGGTGACCTTACAGGAGAAACCTTGCACAAAATATCTAGGAATCATCCTAGACAGTAAGCTGTCATGGAAGCTCAACGTGGAGGAGAGGGTCAAGAAGGCCTCACCGGCACTCTATGCATGTAAAAGAATGCTGGGGTGTACGTGGGGCCTATAGCCCTCTCTTTCTCATTGGAAGAACAAAGCGTTAACGACCGCAACCAGGCTCGGTGCTTCGGGGCAGCTTGAGCGCCGACCACATGGCCATAGTAGTATAGCGTCATGAATCACAAGACGAACAGACTACATGATTCCCTATCTGCGCTTCGAGGGAGATCTTAAGGCCACAATAGAGGTGGACGGTTGGCGCAAGGGTGCGCAAATGGCGGACGAGGCGATACATGTGTACACCCATGGTTCCAAAGTAGTGGAAGGAGCAGGGTCTGCGGTATACTGCGCTGATCCGGAAATAAGCAGATCCTACAGGCTGCCGGATTACTGTAGCGTTTTCCAAGCGGAAATATTAGCCGTAACCAAAGCAGTAGAAACCCTGGAGGAGAATAGCTTAAGCTGCAATCGTGTTGACTTTTATATTGACAGTCAAGCAGCAATTAAGGCAATAATCTCGCATAGCACAGCATTTAAAAGCATGTTAGAGTGTAAGCAGTCTCTGGAGAGAATCGGGACAGGGAGAAGCATACATCTATATTGGGCATATGGGAATGAAAAAGCGGACGAACTAGCTAAAAAGGGCGCATCCCTTGAAGCTTGCTCCGTAGATGTCCCAATTAGATTGGGCGAGATTAAGCGAAGTCGAGAGGTGCACATGACCGACCAAGCGGGAAAGGCGTGGGTTCAAGCGCGGGGCTGTAAAGTGTCGAAGATTATGTGTATGTCTTACAACCTTAGACTAACACAGTTGCTTCTATCTTTAAAAGGAGAAGACTGTAGACTCATGACGGGTATTCTGACTGGACACTGGCGTCACATGCCTTTAAACTAGGCTTGGTCAGTGATAGCAGATGTAGGAAGTGCGGGTTGGAGAAGTAAACGATCGAGCACGTTCTGTGCTCGTGCCCTGCACTTGCCAGGCTAAGACTCCAACTATTAGGAGTGACACAGCTGTCAGATCTAGAAGCAGCAAATGGCTTAAGTCCTAGGAAGCTTCTAGTATTTGCCAGGAGGACGGAGTTATTTTATAACATAGGTCCTGGTTTTTGATAGGGGTTTTCAGTTTGGTCGTTAAAACAAACTTCTGGTAACACTACGGACTCAATCAGTCTATGTGAGTTCCTCATGGGCCGGCCAGTTCAACCTAACCTAACCTCCCAGATTTGTTGCAACTTTACCAAAAGCTTTTAGTTAATGCAAATAAAATATAACCTAGACGTGCAGGACACCATTCAATAACCCTTCCGGTAGATGGAGGTGAAAACAGCCCACCAAATATACAAATTTAGTTATGATGAGGTAAAAACCCCCAGGTAAACTATTCATCGATAAGTCAAGATCACCGACTACTATATCTAGTTAGTAGCTAACCACTTCTGAATTATTAATTATTAAAATAATGTTTAAAACTTCTAAAGTTATAACTACTCCAGCAACTCCTTTGCTTCGTGGTAAACATCTCTAATTAGGATTGCCTTAAGGGTATGTGCATTCCCTTGTTGGCCTACAGCTGATCGTGCGAGCTTCGTTGTTAAAGTCGCGGAGGGGCTTTTTAAAAAGAGGAAGATTTAAACCAAATGCAGAATAAGCCAATAAAATCAACACAACTGACTAAAGTGTAACTCAAAATCAAAACTGAGTTTTCACTATTTTACAATCAATAACGAATGAAGTAGAATTAACTAGCTGTGTACTTAATATTTTGTTAAATAGCTGAATTCCCAGAATTGCCAGTTTGCAGGTTTAATATTGACCGCAGGTTAATACAATTGTTCATTTGTGATGTCTGCACTTATATAACTTGGCAAGCTATTGACTTTATTTGGTGAAGTTCTTCTGAATTATACTACTTAATTTTATATTTAATAACTTTATTGTGTTTAAAAATCGAAAATATTACAATTATTATTATTAAAATAATTATGCTTACGAAGCATACATATGAAAATTTGTTATGGTTATACAGGCTTGCAATGCTCTAGCATTTTTACTTTTAATGACATCCGTTAAAGTTATTTTTTTCGTAAAATTGTGTATCATTCCATTATTAATGTATATCATTTTTTTCAATATTTTCTTTTGAATTTGAAAAATAATATTTATTTTTAGTAAACAGTTCGTATATTTTAACAAATTATCTTCTACTAGAACAACTGTATTTCCTGTAAAAATTTGATTTATCAATAAGTTTTTGGCATTTTTAATAACCTTTCTTTCTATATCAATTTCTATTATTTCCAACGCTTTATTTTTAGTAACTTGGCAATGTTTTATTGTGAATAAAATACATATTTTAATTTTAACTCCGTGCCTTTCTTGCCCTTTTTTTATAAACATAGTGCTGTTTTAGTGCAAGCTTATACATGGTCCTACCGCAGCCAAAAAACACCAGCGACCAAAAAGAAAAAAATAAATAAAAGGAATTTTAAAAAAGAAAGAAATATAAAAACAGTTTTACATACGGTTCTGTACGGACATAAAAAACTAAAAAAGTTCTTAAGAGAAAAAAATATTATTGGAAAAAATTGATGTATATTGGAACGATTTTCCGTCATCTCTTGTCAAATTTGGTTTTGAGCCAAACCGGTTTCGGGGTTGTGCCCTCATCAGTGTCAATTTTCGTTCTGATCTGTTGTTGTCGTTTTTCCTGTATTTATAGTTCGTAAGTATATGAGCAGGTATTGTCAAATTGATGCTTGTGTATATTTAGTTATGTGTATGTACTGTGTGTTCATTCAGAACCGAGGGTGGTTTACCAATCGATTTGTGTGGCTGACTGGGGTAGGTAAAAATCTGTCATTTTAGTCGTTTGACCTTCTTTGTCGGTTTTTTGTTTTGGTGTGTTAATTGTTTTGTGTTTATTTGTTGTTGTGTGTTTGTCTGTTGTACCTGTGTAATTACTTTGTTTCCTGTAAACAAGTTTTAAAGGCTCGAATATTGTGTCAGAAATTGTGTTTATCTGTTCGCTTATTATCCTGCCGTCGAATGTTTTCTGTTTGTAGATTTCCATGTTTTCGAGTACATTGAGGCGTCGGCCCTTTTCTTGTATGTGAAGAACCCTAACTGTTTTATTGATGTTTGCTGGGGAACATTCATTCTCGACCATGTGATTCGCGAAGTTAAAAAAATAAATAAATGTAAGGCGCGATAACCTCCGAAGAGATCTAAGGCCGAGCTTCTCTTCCAATTTGCGTCGTGCTCCTCTTGATTTTTCCCTACAAATTGGCCGGACGGGACCTACATGTTTTATGCCGACTCCGAACGGCATCTGCAAGGCAGATGAGTTTTCACTGAGAGCTTTTCATGGCAGAAATACAATCGGAGCGCTTGCCAGACACTGCCGAGGGGCGACCCCGCTTAGAAAAATTTCTTCTAATTGAAAAATCTTATTTCTAAAATTTTGATGTTGCTTTGCCCGGGAGTTGAACCCAGGGCATACGGTGTGATAGGCGGAGCACGCTACCATCACACCACGGTGGCCGCCAGAAGTTAGATTCGGGTATAATGTTTGGATTCCGTATTTTTTTGTTGTAATCTCTAATATGTTCTCTGAACCTCGTTCTTATTTGCCGTCCTGTTTGTCCTATGTAACTATGCTGGCATCCGCAGGTAAGCTTGTATACGCCGTGGCTGCTAAACGGATCCTCTGAGTTAGGGTTAGTTCTTAGCTTTCGCCCTAAATTGTTCGATGTTTTGAATGCTGTGTTAATGTCGTATTTTTTAAAGAAGTTTGCCAATTTATATATTGCTTTTCCAGTATATGTCATAGTCGTCCAGCTATTATTTTCCTTTTCATTATTTCTTTTTAGTTCTCCATTTGTCTTTCTGAGCTAATCTACTAATGCATTTTTATATCCGTTGTTTGCAGCGATATTATATATGACCTCAAGTTCTCTCTTATATGCCTCTTGTCTAAGAGGTGTTCTTTCAAGTCTATGTACATATCAAGTGCCTTAATGCTGCATTCTTATGCTGTTGGGGGTGATTTGAGGTATTTTGTATTATTGTGTCGGTGGCCGTTGACTTTCTATATATGTCATAGTTAAATATTTTGGCTTCTTTATCAATATTTATCGTGAGTTGTAGATAGTTGATTCCTCCGTCTTTTTCGGTTTCCATTGTAAATTTTATATTTCCGTGCTGCTTGTTGAGGTACTCCAGTACAAGCTCTTCGTTATTAGTAGTTAAAATGCATATTATGTCATCCACGTATCTAGCATAAAATGACACTCCTAATTTGGACTTCAGCTCCTGTATGTACTTTTCTTCCAGATTTTGCACGAACACTTCCATAAGAATTGCTGATGTGGGGCTTCCCATTCGAAGACCGTTTGTTTGTCTATATATTTTATTGTTGAATTGAAAATAGTTTTGACGTAAAGTGGTTCTTAGCGTATTTGTGATTTGCATACTTTTCACTTTGTTTTTTGTGTTATGAACTATTGTTGAGCTAACTATGTCCAAAGTCTCCTCTAGTGGTATAGATGGGTGTTAAAGACATGGGACGGAACCTGATTGAATTGTAACACATCCTACGTGCATATTTACATTCAAACTTATACTTACCTGTAAACATTTTTATATACATTTTACATTCATACTTACATTCAAATTTATACTTACCTGGAAACCTTTTGAATTATATACCTTTCATATTCATACTTACCTTTAAATTTGGATCTACCTAAAATTTATAATTGCCCTGAAATGCATATTTACCTTAACATTGATACTTACCTCTAAACTTACATTAAATTTCCTATAAAAAATTAATAAACCGCTTGCTATAATTTTGGAACCCCCTTAATGTCATAAATTAAAGTACGGTGAACAAATACCGCTCCCTTTGTTTTTACTTACATACATACATACCTATTTACCTACTTAGCAAGCGGCTTAGCGGGCGAACAAAAAACTGATGGTAGTCAGTTGTCATTGAGCGCGCGCACATTATTGTATTTATTTTCAATCTTTGTGAACTTGTAATTTAAAAGCCCAAAAAAGTGAATAAAAATTGAGTGATTAAATATTATAAAGTTAAAATCAACCGCTGTTAAGTTCTTTTGGTGTTTATATTTGAAAACTCGGGGACGCAGGAAAATTGGATACGCTATCGAATTCCGTAAGCGTCTGCCCATAAGTGAAACCCAACTCATGGTCCTATCGCCAGCCAAAGTGGAAATATAAATTTAAAAAAGAAAAAAGAAGCATTGAAACAGGCTATAGTTTGATATAAGGAAAATTTTTTAAAAGAAAAAAGCTGAAAATAAGCGAAAAGTGCCAAAAAACTAAAGTGCTGAGTAATATAAAACTGAAAAAGCGGTGTTGAAAAATCGGGAAAAGAAAACCAAATTTAAATTAAACAGTAAGGTAATCCGAAAAACCTGAAAAAGTGACAAAAAAAATAAAGTGCTGAATACCTATAAATCTGAAAAAGAAAAGCTAATTTTAAATTGAGAAAGAAAAGCAAAAAGCAGTGCTACGAAATCTGAAAAAGAAAAGCAAATTTTAAATTGAAAAAGAAAAGCAAAAAGCTGTGTTAAGAAATCTGAAAAAGAAAATCAAATTTTAAATAAGGCAGTGTGGTTTCCGAAAAACTCTGAAATAGGAAAAAAGGGTACTCCAAAACCTGAAAAAGAAAAAAATATTTTATGAGAATTGCGGTGCTCAAAAAAAAATCTGAAAAGAAATAAGAAATAGGGTGCGCCGAAAAACCTGAAAATTTATTAAAAGTGCTGTTTGGAAAAAAAAATTCTTTAGAAGTGCGGCGCTTGAAAAAATCTGAAAAGAAAGACGAAGTAGAGTGCACTGAAAAACCTGAAAATTTATTATACGTGAAAAGAAAGGAAGAAATTGTTAAATAAATGCCCTCAAAAGACTGAAAAGAAAAGATAGGTACAACTTGGTGGTCTGAAAAAAAGGGAAGAAACTGTTAAATAAAAGTGCTCGAAAACCTGAGGAAAAAATAAATCAAAATTTAGCACAAAAAGCGATCCTCAAACCTGAAATTGAACAAATACAAAAGAAAAGAGGTGAAAGTATAAGAAATTTTTAATTTAGACCGTGAAAACAAAAAGTAGGGTGCCGAACCTGAAAAATAAAAATATAGACATTACAAAAAAAAATCTTCGAACATCAAGAAGGTACAGACCACAAGCAGCAGGAAAAGTTACCAACACAAGCAGAAGAACCCGCTATCCACACAAGAAGCGGATCCGTTACCAGCAGCAGATCCCGCTAACAGCACCAGCAGCATTTCCCCATTACCAACACCAGCAAAATCTCGGAACAGCAGCGTACGGTAAATAGAAGGTATCCCAGGCAAAAAGTAAGTGTAGAAAAAATTTTCCTACTACACATACACAGATTTATATAACCTAGCGGACCTCTAAAGCATTTCTCGAGAAACCTTTTATGTTCTCATATTTGCTATATAAAATATAAACTCAAAAAAAATCTCTTAATCTCCCAACACAAGCCTCTAAACCGCTAAGATATATAAATCACACAGTTTCAAATACTTACATATATATTTATATACATATATAAACCACGTATATACCCCCTTTGCCTTCCCTTGAATGCCCCTGAAAAAAAAATGATTAAAAACCCCTTATTTACCTCAACAAATTATTAACTCACCCGTACATAGCACATAGCCTCCGTTAGTTTTTCACATCATCCTAGCCCAGCAACAGCCAAAATTTTTGCTTACTTACATATGTATGCAGGCATTTACCAAAGACTTAAATTCGGTTCAATAATATTCGCCTAACGACACTCTTGCCTCATTAGCTTACAAAAAAAATATATAATTTACTTAAATATTTTTACTTGTACTCAGAAGCGCTGGGACAAGTGCATAATTTCACCTCCGTTAAAATACATAATTTGTATACACATATATATTACATATATTCATTTATGCTCAGAAGCGCTGAGAAAAGTGCATAACCTCACCACCTTTAGCATAGCAATTTCGCTCAACTCAATAATTGTAACATACAAATAAACGTACATACACTTGTACTCAGAAGCGCTGAGGCAAGTGCACGAACCCACCCCCGTTAACTTAGCAATTCAGTGCACCTATCTACTTGTACATACATATATATAGTCACTGAAATAAGTGGCGCTAACAAAATGTGCACAATGGGACACAGCAAATAAAATTTGTATCAAAAATACAGTGGGACAAAAACACATAAAAGCGAAGGAAAAATTTTTTATTAATTTTTTCAAAATAAACCCCAACCCCTAAAACAATTATAGAAATATATTCCTAATATACTTTATATAATAAACTAGCTTTCGCATAGTAATATTTTTTGTGTACTCCAAATACGCACCTCGAAAATACCCTCTCGTAAACCTCTGATACACTTCCTGTCGCATACATAAGCGAACATTAGCTTTGAACTCGCAAATCAAAGACCCTCCAACTAGTTTTGTATATTGAGTAACAACCTTCAGCATCAGGATGACCGACGACAAAACAGAGAAACTGTCTGTAACCAAAGGGACTAAGACTCGGAGCAGGTCCAGACAGAAGAAGAAGAATCCTTGAGGAAGTCCCTATTCGAAATAGGAAAACTCGACATGATATGTGACAAATGGTGGAATATCTCTGAGGCAGATCACACCAAACCCGGTTTGCAGACATATATGGAGGAGCTCAACAGACTCGTAATCGCATTAGAACGGTCATACGAAGCAGTACATATGAACGTCACAGATGCCATCGCCCTGTCATCACTGGACGAAAATTATGATAAAGTGATGGAGACCACACTGAACACAAGGACCAGGATGGACGAGCTGCTCGCGCAACTGGAACCGAACCCCATCAGCCAAGGTCTGAACCCTTTTCCTGGTGAAAGGATCCAAGAGATCCAAACCACGATAAATACCTGCATCTCGACTCTAAATTTAAACAACGTCCCCACCAAAAACTGGGATCCCATCCTTATATATTTATGTGCCTCTAAGTTCCCCAATGAAACTCTCGCCTTATGGGAACAATCGCTAGAGTCCAGGAAAGAACTCCCACTCTGGTCGAAAATGGACAAGTTCCTAACGCCGCGCTATGAAGAGGTTGAACGGCTTGGTACGTATCGGCCAAGCAAACCTCGCCACCCAAATTCGAACTTCAACAACCGAGCTTCAACACCCCAAAATAAGTCGAATAACTTCAAAAATAAGTCCCACTCATATCATAGCGAATCGATTCGACAGGCATCCTGTAAATTGTGCAATTCGAATCATTCTATGATGAATTACATAAAATTCAAACAACTCGGTGTCGCAGAGCGAAACAATTTTGTTAAACAAAATCATTATTGCAAAAACTGCTTGGCATTTTCTCATCTGGAGTCCGAGTGCAAGAGCAACTTCAAATGTGTATATTGCCAAAATAGACACCACTCTCTCCTCCACTATCAGACCACTCCATCGGTCAACTCCAACAATCAACTTCTCTCGTCACGTAATAACCAAACAAGGGTTAAACCTCAAGAGCTAAACATCAACGAGGCCCTCTCTACCTCGGCACAAGCCGTGAAGCTCCAAAATAAGGCAGCACAAAATCAAGCCTCCTCAACCTCTCAAAATGAGAATAATGTTCACTCTCACTTCGCGAGCAGCAAGGAAGAAACCTTACTGCCAACCGCGATGGTTCCCATTCTCCACCGAGGAGAAATATTAAAACTCCGCGCACTAATAGACCAAGGCTCCGAAAAAACTTTCGCGTCCTCGCGTATACAAAAACTACTTGGTATAAAAAAAAATAAATGTAAGGCGCGATAACCTCCGAAGAGATCTAAGGCCGAGCTTCTCTTCCAATTTGCATCGCGCTCCTCTTGATTTTCCCTACAAATTGGCCGGAAGGGACCTACATATTTTATGCCGACTCCGAACGGCATCTGCAAGGCAGATGAGTTTTCACTGAGAGCTTTTCATGGCAGAAATACACTCGGAGCGCTTGCCAGTCACTGCCGAGGGGCGACCCCGCTTAGAAAAATTTTCTTCTAATTGAAAAACCTTATTTCTAAAATTTTGATGTTGCTTTGCCCGGGAGTTGAACCCAGGGCATACGGTGTGATAGGCGGAGCACGCTACCATCACACCACGGTGGCCGCCTGGTATACTTGGTATACCCACACAAAAAAGCAGTTACCAAATATCAGGGATGGGCGGACGCGTAGTCCACAATTCAAATAAGACTTGTCTGATGAGTATTTGCTCAGACGACTCAGCAACTCAAATCTCAACTCATGCGATAATCCCGCAGCATTTAACTCACTTCTTGCCATCATTCAAAGCCAAAAACGTTGACTTCCAGAAGTTCTCTTCACTGTCTCTGGCATACCCCAACTGCTTCTCCCCAGCAAGAATTGACATGCTGCTTGGTAGTGATGTAATCCCTCAAATTCTGCTAAACGGCCTGGAAACTAACGTGGCAGGAACTCTTATCGCACAACAAACAATATTTGAATGGATACTCAGTGGTCCGGTTAACGAAGAAACTTCGGCATTCTCCACCCACGTAATTGATAATCCAGATAATTCTCTAAATGAACTGCTCAAAAGATTCTGGGAACAAGAAGAGGTTCCAACTTCCTCATCCATAACAGACGATGATATATTTTACGAGGAGCTGTACAAAAACCCCGCCGTACGGAAAGAAGACGGTAAATACATGGTCAAACTCCCCTTCAAGCAAGGTTTTCCCGAAACTATAGCCACTCTCGACCCGCAGCCCAGCAGCAACATATCAGAGTAGAAAGAACCCTAGAGAAAAAACCAAAGTTGAGAGAAAAGTACTCTGAAGTATTAGAAGAATATTTAACTCTGGACCACATTGAGCCAACTTCACCCCACGAAGTTATTAATAAAGGCAAATACTACTCCTTCTATTTGCCTCACCATGCGGTTATAAAACCCAATAGTAAAACCACAAAGGTACGAGTAGTCTTCAATGCCTCCAAACCAACTCACTCCGGAAAATCATTGAATGACATATTACACACCGGCTCCACACTTCAAAATGACTTAATGCTGATAATCCTACAGTGGCGCCTCGATAAATTTGTTTCCAATGGTGGCATAGAAAAAACGTACCGCCAAATTATCGTCTACCCAGAAGATCAAGATTATCAACGAATCCTCTTTCGTAGATCTTCTAACTCCAAGCTTGAAAATTTCAAGTTAAAGACAGTCACCTTTGGTGTCAACTGGTCACCCTATCTCGCGATCAGAACCCCCCTCCATTTAGCCGACGACACCAAAGAAGAATACCCGTTCGCCTACAATGTACTTCTGCATGAAATATATGTAGATGACATCCTCACCGGCAGATATGAAATACAGTCCACACTCGACTCTATGACCCAAGTCGTCATCGAAAAACGCACTTTCATAAACTTCAAAAAAGGAAAGTGGGAAGAATATAAATCTGCAACAGACAGCAGCTTTGCTGCGCTCCCTATCCCGACTGATGCTCGCCAAGGGGAGCGTGCCTTCCGTAAGGTCATTGAATCCGCCTCGGCACATTTCATTCCCGCCGGGAGAATTCCCGAAATCCGGCCCCACTTCCCGGCGGAGGCCGCGAGCTTAGCGAGGGAACGCGACCTTATAAGACAGCTTGATCCAGGCGACCCCCAAATAAGGGATATAAACCAACGCATCAGATTGCTTGTGGACGAACACAAGCGGGCGAAATGGGAAGAGCACCTAAGAGGTTGTAACCTCTCTACCGGTGTAGGTAAACTTTGGTCCACCGTAAAGTCCCTATCGAATCCGACTAAGCACAAAGACAAAGTTTCCATCGCCTTTGGCGATAAGGTGCTGTCGGATGCGAAAAAATGCGCGAGCGCTTTCTGCCGGCAATATATAATGCATCCTACGGTCGACAAAGATAGGCGGAGAGCCAATAGACACGCAAATAAACACAAACTCAGTGCGTCACCAATTACCATCACCGCTAGAGAGGTTGAGGACGCCATTGGTCGCGCTAAACCATCCAAAGCAGTGGGCCCAGACGGCATAGCCATGCCGATGCTTAAAAACCTAGGGAAATAGGGTTTCAAATATTTAGCGCATGTCTTCAACCTGTCTCTTTCCACCTTTGTCATACCCGAGAAATGGAAAATGGCCAAGGTGGTCCCGCTACTAAAGCCTGGGAAACCAGCTAACGTAGGTGAGTCATATCGTCCGATATCTCTCCTATCGCCAGTGGCAAAGACGCTTGAAGCCATTTTGCTCCCTTATTTCCAAGCACATTTGCAGCTAGCCCCTCATCAGCATGGCTTCAGAAAACTCCATAGCACTACCTCCGCGCTAAATGTCATTAGCACCCAGATAAATTGCGGTTTGAATCAATATCCCCACCATAGAACAGTACTCGTAGCGTTAGACCTATCAAAAGCTTTTGATACGGTCAACCATGGCTCGTTACTGCAAGACCTGGAAGGGTCTACCCTTCCCCCATGTCTTAAAAGGTGGACCGCAAATTATCTGGGTGGTCGGCAGGCATCGGTGCAATTCAGAAACGAAACATCAAAACAAAGGAGAATTAAACAAGGGGTGCCACAGGGTGGTGTCCTATCCCCGCTTTTGTTTAATTTCTACATATCTAAGCTACCTTCACCACCGGAAGGAGTCACAATCGTTTCCTACGCCGATGACTGCACAATAATGGCCACAGGCCCAGGCCCAAAGATCGATGAGCTATGCAATAAAATAAACGGCTATCTCCCTGATCTCTCCAGTTTTTTCGCCACGCGAAACCTGGCATTGTCACCGACTAAATCTTCCGCGACCTTATTTACAACATGGACGCCCCAAATGTCGACCATATTGAACATCCACGTCGATGGCACTACGCTACCGACTGTCCTACACCCCAAAATCTTGGGTGTGACGTTTGATCAGGATCTACATTTTGGTGCGCACGCAACCGCAATTGTTCCAAGAATTCAGAGCCGTAATAAAATCCTCAAATCCCTTGCTGGCAGTACCTGGGGAAAAGATAAAGAAACGCTCTTGACCACATACAAAGCAATTAGCCAGCCGATTACGTGCTACGCGTCACCCATATGGTCGCCAAGCCTAAAAACCACCCACTGGAAGAAACTACAGGCCTGCCAAAATACTGCTCTCAGAATCGCCACGGGCTGTGTTCTTATGTCCCCAGAACACCATCTGCATAATGAGGCGAGAATACTCCTCATCAGGGAGAGAAATGAGATGCTGACCAAACAGTTTCTGTTGAATACCCAGAAACCTGGGCATCCCAACAGACATCTGATTGACGAACCAGCACCGCCTAGGGGCCTAAGGAGTCATCTCCGTAAGCATTTTGAGGAAATACGGCACCTGAGAACCCAGCCGTATGAAGCGGAAAAACACAAGCAGGTCCTTGGTGAACTCCATAGACAGGCGTCGGACCTTTATGTCGGGAATTGCCCGGTGAATCCAGTACTTGAAGAAAAATATCCAGAACTCGCAGAAGAGGAACGCATACTCCCCAGGGAAACACGTGTCACTCTTGCTCAACTTCGTTCTGGATACTGTAACAGGTTAAACTCTTACCTATCCAGAATCAACCCCGACATACAAAATGTATGCCCTGCTTGCAATGTGTCCCCACATGATACCAACCATCTCTTTAATTGTAATGGGGAACCAACGCCTCTAACACCCCTTTCCTTATGGTCCACCCCTGTTGAAACGGCAAGTTTCCTTAGACTCCCGTTAGAGGATATTGATGACAATTTGTGATCGGTCGCGGCTATTAGGTGGGGCGAGCATTGCTACAACAACAACAACCCAAGTCATCGAAGCGCTCAATTCGGGAGGTTTTCCTCTCAGAAAAATAACGGCAAGCCCCCGAAATTACTCGAAGGCATATCCCACTCAGATTTCTTAGACATAGATTTCCTCGAATTCCAGGACTCCAGGTCCACAAAAACGATTGGAATAAGACGGAATGCCCTTACAGATTCCTTCACGTACTCCTACGACCCCAGTCCGCCGAATAATTCGCGGACGAAAAGGCAAATTCTATCGGCGGTAGCGAAACTTTTCGACACGGCAGTATGGCTATCGCCAATTATGATCACAGCAAAAATCCTACTGCAGCAACTATGGATGAAGGAAACTGACTACTGGGATGAAGAAGTCAAACTCCAACAACAACAAAGAAGTCAAAGCCGGCGCCCTTCAAAAGTGGACGGTTTTTCACGAAAGTCTCACGGCAATAAGCGACATAAAAATTCCCCGTTGGGTTCAACTCTCCCCCGGCATACCCACTCAATAACACGTTTTCTCAGACGCCTCTGAAAAAGCCTTCTGCGCCTGTGTATACATAAGAACACAACAATCTCCAAACGTGTACGCTTGTCACCTGCTTGTGGCGAAAAGTAAAGTCGCTCCCTTAAAAACGGTCAGTCTCCCTCGACTGGAACTTTGCGGAGCAGTTCTATCTCAAAATTAATAAAACAAATTCGACTTCAGCTAAAACTAGCACCTTACGAACTAAAGCTATGGGCGGATTCCTCAATAGTGTTAGCATGTCTAGAAAAGCCACCCCATATGTGGAAAACTTACGTTGCAAACCGCATTTCTCAGATCATCATAAATGTAAACAATGCGACTTGGAAACATGTAGCTAGCAATGACAACCCAGCTGATCTAGGAATTCGAGGATGTCGGCCCCAAAGACTTATTCTACTGCCCACTCTGGTGGAACGGACCCGAATGTTTAGCCAAACCCTCTCATTTCTGGCCAAACACCACACCTAAACCGACATTTCCCCTAGAACAGAAACCAATCGTCACTCTTCACACCACTGAAAGCATCGATTTGCTGGAACGCTTCTCCTATGCTCGTACGCTGCGCGTAATGTCCTTCGTCTACCGCTTCATCCATAAGGCAAAAGGACTCTCAATCTCCCCGACAAGCCCGGTTTCTCACGCCGAAATAACACACACAAAGGAACGCCCCATCTTCCAAGTGCAACAAATGTATTATGGAGACACGATTTCACTATTAAAACCATAAGTAAAAACGCTCTCTCTTATCCCTAAATCCCATGCTCGACGCCAAGGGCCTCCTACGCGTGAACGGGCGGCTCAGTAAGGCGCATATGAGCGACAACGAGCGTTACCCTATAATAATTCCGGAAACTTCCAGGTTCTGCATACTGTTTCTCAATTTCCTACACTCAACGCATCTCCATGCAGAAAAACAACTCATGGTCCGAATGGTACAACAAGAATACTACATCCCAATATTAAAGCTCAAAATAAAATCCTGTATTTCTAATTGCAAACCATGTACGGTGTACAAGCAAAAGATGAAGTCACAGATAATGGCTGCTCTGCCAGCGGAAAGGACGACATATACCTTACCATTTCACACAACAGGCGTCGATTTTGCCGGCCCATTTCTCGTCAAGACATCCCCACTACGTCGAGCCTCCCACACAAAGGCTTACGTCTGTGTTTGTCTGCTTCTCTACCAAGGCTGTTCACCAAGAAGGCTGTTCAGATCTAACAAGGGAAGCATTTAGAGCCGCTTTTGCTCACTTCGCCGGTCGCCGTGGCCTCCCTCATAAGATGATGTCAGATAATGGGAAAAAGTTCGTCGGAGCTCAACGAGCACTTCAGAGGAAACTGTCCTCTTTTCTAAGGGAATCCGCCTCGGACATAACCAACAAATACGCTCTGCATGGCCTCTCTTGGCAGTTCATCCCCCCCTACGCTCCTCACATGGGCGGCCTCTGGGAAGCAGCAGTGAAGACCTTCAAATTGCACTTCCATATAGTCGCGGGAAACCATAAATTCTCGTTTGAAGACTAGACTGCTCTCTCCAATGTCCGAGGACCCCCATGATTTACTCGTCTTAACCCCAGGCCACTTTTTGCCCTGCTGTCTCTCCCAGAACCCAATCCCGATAATCTTAGCCTCCTCCACCGAAGGCAAAAACTGAAAGTCCTTCACCATCAGTTCAGCAATCGCTGGAAAAATGAATATTTAAAGGAATTGCATAAGCGACAAAAATGGAAGGCCCAAGAACCCAACGTCAAAGTAGGGGACTTAGTCGTCATTAAAGACGAACTTCCGCACCCCAACGAATGGCGACTAGGTCGAATTTCAAACCTACACGTAGGACCTGACGAGAATGTGCGCGTCGTAGACATTCACACCAGAACGGCACAATTACGCGCAACATTACAAAGATATTTTTACTACCCATGTCATAGCCCCCCTCTCACACACGTCCTGTGCCCTATCCCTCCAAATCTCCTTTCCACCCTTCTCTTTTAATATAACAGCTAATTCCTCAGTTTTCGTTTTCTTTTTCTTTTTTTTCTTTTCTCTCAAATTTCTCCACAGAGCTCATAATGGAGCGCTGAAAATTCAGGCTGTGCTGTCGCCAACACTCATTACGGCATTGCCACGCTTTCTTGGCGATGACGCCAGCGGAGCGACACGAGTCCGTCCGCGTCCATAGGTATTGTATCAATTGCCTGGCCACGTCACACAAGACAGGAGAAAACACGTCGTCCGGGAGTTTAGCACTGCGGCAGGGCCCATCATACCCTACTACATCGTCCGACCACCTCAACGCCGCGTAATCGACGTCCAGCTACACCCTCACCAGAACGCAACAGGAGCTATGAACAACGGCGCAGGGCTTCCCCACGTACGGTCGAGAGGCCAGCCGCGCGCTCGCAGAACCATATGATAGACTCACGCAATCTACCCAAACTCTTCAGCACGGCGGTGACCACGCTCGATAAGCTTCAAGAACTCCTCCATCTCACAACTTCGCAGGCGGGGCGCCATGTTGAAGACATGGGACGGAACTTGATCGAATTGTAACACATCCTACGTGCATACTTACATTCAAACTTATACTTACCTGTAAACCTTTTTATATACATTTTACGTTCATACTTAAATTCAAATTTATACTTACTTGGCGGCCACCGTGGTGTGATGGTAGCGTGCTCCGCCTATCACACCGTATGCCCTGGGTTCAACTCCCGGGCAAAGCAACATCAAAATTTTAGAAATAAGGTTTTTCAATTAGAAGAAGATTTGTCTAAGCGGGGTCGCCCCTCGGCAGTGTTTGGCAAGCGCTCCGAGTGTATTTCTGCCATGAAAAGCTCTCAGTGAAAACTCATCTGCCTTGCAGATGCCGTTCGGAGTCGGCATAAAACATGTAGGTCCCGTCCGGCCAATTTGTATGGAAAATCAAGAGGAGCACGACGCAAATTGGAAGAGAAGCTCGGCCTTAGATCTCTTCGGAGGTTATCGCGCCTTACATTTATTTATTTTTTATTTATACTTACCTGGAATCCTTTTGAATTATATACCTTTCATATTCATACTTACCTTTAAATTTGGATCTACCTAAAATTTATAATTGCCCTGAAATGCATATTTACCTTAAAATTGATACTTACCTTTAAACTTACATTAAATTTCCTATGAAAAATGGATAAACCGCATGCTATAATTTTGGAACCCCCTTAATGTCATAAATTAAAGTACGGTGAACAAATACTGCTTCCTTTGTTTTTACTTACATACATACATACCTATTTACCTACTTAGCAAGCGGTTTAGCGGACGACCAAAAAACTGATGGTAAACAGTTGTCGTTGAGCGCGCGCACATTATTGTATTCATTTTCGATCTTTGTGAACTTGTAATTTAAAAGCCCAAAAAAGTAAATAAAAATTGAGTGATTAAATATTATAAGGTCAACCGCTGTTAAGGTCTTTTGGGGTTTTTATTTAAAAACTCGGGAACGCAGGAAAATTGGATACGCTATCGAATTCCGTAAGCTTCTACCCATAAGTGAAACCCAACTTAATGGGTATAAATCTTTTATGTCAAAAGATACCAATTTGCTGTTCCTTGTTAGCTCTACGGTCTCAAGTCTCTCTATTAGTTCTGTTGTGTTAGCTATTGCATATTCGTTCCTTAGCTCCAGAGTATCTTTCAATATCGTTTTTAAATATCTGAACAGTTTGTAACATGGTGCCGATTTAAAATTAATGATGGGCCTCATTGGCGTGTACGGCTTGCGGATTTTTGGTAGCGCAATCAGTGGAGGAGCCGAAGGTTTCATTTGGACCAATATATGTGCCATTTTAGAATATACTATATTTGTTGCATTTTTATAGCAACTTTGATTTGTTTTTGGTATTCATCTCTGGGATCCTCTCTCATTCTACGACATTTCATTTCCTCTATGAGATCTTCGGTTTTGAATATATAAATCGGCACCATGTTACAAACTGTCCAAATATTTAAAACCTTGTTTACAGGAAACAAAATAATCACACAGGTACAACAGACAAACACACAACAACAAATAAACACAAAACAATTAACACACCAAAACAAAAAACCGACAAAGAAGGTCAAATGACTAAAATCACAGATTTTTACCTACCCCAGTCAGCCACACAAATCGATTAGCAAATCACTCTCGGTTCTGAATGAACAGACAGCACATACACATAACTAAATATACACAAGCATCAATTTGACAATACCTGCACATATACCTACGAACTGTAAATACAGGACAAACGACAACAAGAGATCAGAACAAAACTCGACACTGATGATGGCACAACGTCGAAACCGGTTTGTCTCAAAACCAAATTTGACAAGGGATGACGGAAAATCGTTCCAATATACATCATTTATCCACCCTGTCGGAAAATGAACCAAACAAGATAAGTCAGAAAAAAATTGAGTTAACAAATATCAAAAAATTTAAGCAAAATACACATATACATACATACACAAAATCGTGTGTAACCAAAAACACAAAAGAAAAATCTAAAGTTTACATAAAGGTGTAAAAGAAAAGTTTAAAGGATAAAATTGGGGTGGGGAAAACAAAAAAGGGCAAATTTATACAAGGTTAGGTTAGGTTGAACTGGCCGGTCCATGAGGACCTCACATAGACTGAAAGTGCGTAGTGTTACCAGAAGTTTTCTTTAACGACCAAACTGAAAAACCCTATCAAAAACCAGGACCTATGTTATAAAATAACTCCGTCCTCTTGGCAAATACTAGAAGCTTCCTAGGATTTAAGCCCCTTGCTGCTTCTAGATCTGACAGCTGTATCACTCCTAATAGCTGTAGTCTTAGCCTGGCAAGCGCAGGGCAAGAGTACAGAACGTGCTCGATCGTTTCCTCTTCCAACCCGCACTTCCTACATCTGCTGTCACTGACCAAGCCTAATTTAAAGGCATTTGACGCCAGAAGGCAGTGTCCAGTCAGAATACCCGTCATGAGTCTACAGTCCTCTCTTTTTAATGATAGAAGCAACTTTGTTAGTCTAAGGTTGTAAGACTTTCACATAATCTTCGACACTTTACAGCCCCGCGCTAGAACCCACGCCTTTCCTGCTTGGTCGATCATGTGCACCTCTCTCCTTCGCTTAATTTCGCCCAGTCTAATTGGGACGTCTACGGAAAAAGCTTCAAGGGATGCGCCTTTTTTTAGCTAGTTCATCCGCTTTTTCATTCCCATCTATTCCCATATGCCCTGGGACAAATTTATACAAAAGCAGCTAACAAAAAGTGTTAAAAACAAAAAAAAACCAATAACACACATAAATAATACAAAAATTGTGTGCAAAACAAAACAAAAAATTTAAATTTTATTTAAAACAAAAAAAAAAATTTGGTGAAAAGAACATAGAAAAACTAAAGAATAAATTACTGAAAAAAGTTTGGTGGAAACAGAAACAATTTTTGAGGAAAAAGGAAAAATTCAATGAACAATTGAAAAACAAACAATTATGCATACATTAAACCACATCAAAACAACATCAACATTACAACACAACAAGGAAAGCATCAACACGTAACGAAGAGCACATTACAACAAAGGATAGAGGACAACACAACAACTCACAAGTAACACAATTTAAATTGACAAAATGTCTGAGTAAATACTCTTTCTTACCAAATATATACCCCCATATATATATTTCCTCTGTCTAAATTACGGATCCGAAAAGCTAAAATTCCCCAATTTTATACCTTCCGATCAAAATATCTTATTTGCCTAACCACTGGTAACAAAAGGTACAGTCCCTTCAAAACCCTTATAATTTTGTCAATAAATACATTTGTATTCCCGTACCAATGGAAAATGCACTGCCCGGTTCTATATACCCAAAAAGTTCGTTGCGATAAATATCTACTTAATTATAAAAATATATACGTATATATGTAATATATGTATATACCCACTTAGTTCGGTAATATTGCCCGTGCTACATATTTTTCCAGCGTGAAATTCACCGCTGCTCAATTTACCCTTATACACATACTGTAACGAATTTACTGAAATTCCGCTTATTTGCAATCTTCTTCTAACGTTGGAATCACTAAACTGTTAAGTAAATAACTCCAATATTTAATAATGCAAAATGGCCTTTATTAAAGTACTTCACAATAACACTTATAACTCGCAACTAATAGATTGCTTAAATGAAACTGATAATACTGCTATTGCTCGCTAGATAGCGTCTTAAATCCATCTGATTGTCGCGCCTCTACTGTTGCTGCCTTTTATAGTATTTGGTTTCCTCGTTGACATTTCTAGGCGGTTCTGTTCTAGAATATACTAGTTGCTTATCTGCTATAAGTTTGTCAGCTATAACTACAGATGCACAATTTTTATAGCTTCTCTCACATGCGCGTGTATTTGTGAGCGACACTTCCACGATTATAATTGCATATCTCAGATAAGATACCTGCATGTGTTTGTGCGTTGCTTCTCCGCTGCGTGTACGTACATATGTGTAGACATAATGATTGAATTATTGATGTGCATACAGTCACTGCTTAGCATCGGCTTAGAGATGACAGTACCCCTTAGTGTTGCTAATATTCGTAATACTGCCCTCCACCTAAATCTGATCGTGCCAATCACACAAATCTCTCGATCTAAACGCTGCTAGCATCTCCAAATGAACCACCCTTCTATTTCGTAGTTTCTCAATGGTTTGTATGCGGTAGATGGAATTACTGATCTTCTTCACAACTTTGTACGGGCCTTCCCAACTGCACCAACATTTGGATGGAACACCTGCCCGCCGGCGAGGGTTGTATACAAGTACCAAATCTCCCACCCGGAAACCTTCCGAATTATTGTTCTTGTCGTACCTGTGTTTCATCTTACTACTCATTACCCTGGGCCGTTCCCTCACACTCTGTTGTTTGGCCAATGAACTACTTTGTAGAGCTTGCTCTTGACGGATTGGCTTCACATAATCAGTATCGTTCCGACGTTTCACAACAGTAGTGCGCCCGGCTTGAAACTACCCTCGCATTCTTTCATTAATTTCTGGGAAATTCGTTCCTTCATTTTTGTGCGTCCATTAGGGTTTGTCAATGCCGGTGTTTCTCTCGCCGGCACTTTTGATATCGCTTTATTTGGCCCATTCGATCCATCAACCTTTACCCTTGACTTTCGTGGTCTTTGTTGAGTCTTCTCCACCAGTACCCGATTACTGCTGAACCCTTTCTCCAAACTAAAGTTAAGTGGTATATCCTGGTTCTTATAGCGCATTATCTTTCTCCGCATATCGATCCTGATGTGATGGTCAACTAGGAAGTCCACTCCCAGTATGACTTCATCAACAATCTCCGCCACAATGAATTTGTGTAGAACCATGACCTTTCCAATTAACACCTCACATACCACTTCCCCTTGGACTTGGTTATACTCGCCAGTGACCTTACGCAACCTTGCTCCAGGTAACGGTTTTACTCCCCTGTTGACCAATTCAGATCGGATTAAGGAATGAGATGTGCCCGTATCATCCAGCTTTCCTTCGACGGCAAGACTGCTCAATTTTATTCCAATTTGCGACACAGATATCACAGAACATTCAATAGCTGGGGCAAGTTTTCGTTCTTTACATCTGACACGCTCTTGCTCATCTCCTCCAGCTTTGCGTTTACGGCCGCCCAAATTGTTGGAACTATTAGGACCAAGATCGCAATGACCTGCAATGTGACCGTGCTTCCCGCATTTGAAGCATTTGATAACTCTTTCACTCCGCTTTTGCGATCCTTTCAGCGCCTCCAATATTGCGTCTACCCACTCTGGTCTTTCTACTTCCACACGGCGTGCTTTGAAAACTGGCCTACACAGAAGCGACGCTGTTTCCTGAATAATAGCTTGTGAAATCGTTTCTGCGAATATTGGCTTTGGGTTTATATTTATATTTATTTATATTTATTTATTTGAGTCTTTAAATTTACAAATTTTTACAGACTAGCATAATATTAAGAGTAGAAAGATCTTAAATGACTAATTAGGGTTACATACGAAGAAGTGCAGTCAACACCTGAAGAACTGAAAAACAAATTGAGATCCGCAAAAGCCCTCGCAATAGGCGCGTTTACCGCATAGTTGGTCCTTGAAAAACTAATTTTAAAGGTCTCAAAGTGCCGCAGGTATCTACAGGGAACATTGAACTGAATTTTTTCCAGGAGCGATGGACAATCAACAGCTCCAGAAATTCAGCCAATGATAAACGAGCACGATAAGATGGTTCGTCTATTTACAAGCGTACTCAGTTTAATTAAAAGACATCTCGATTCATATGACGGTAAATGATCAGAAAAATTCAAAGAACGGAGAGCAAAACGTAAAAAAACTTTTTGGACTCTCTCGATGCGATTAGAGGGACTAGTATGGTAGGGTCTCCCAATTATAGCAGCATACTCCAGTCTCGATCTGACAAAAGAGCAATAAAGAGACTTGAGGGTGTGAGGGTTAGTGAAAGCTGAACAATTTCTACGAATGAACGCTAGCATGGCATAAGACCGAGTAATAACGTAGTTGACATGGTTAGCGAAACCAAATTTGGAGTCAAAAAATACACCCAAGTCTTTAATTTCCTCTACGGATTCCAGGGCACAGCCCGCAATACTATATGAAGTCCGTAGAACATTAGCCGATTTAGAAAAAGTCACGTGGAAACACTTTTTGATGTTTAGAGTAAGACGATTTAAACAACACCAGTTTTCAACATTGAGGAGGTCTGATTGCAGCCTTTCAGAGTCACGAGAACTCTTTATGGTGGCGAAAATTTTCAAATCGTCTTCATACAACAAGTATTCCGCAAAAGCGAAGCATGAGCCGATATCATTTATAAATAAAATAAAAAATAGAGGCCCTAGAATACTTCCTTGCGGAACCCCAGAGGAAGCAATGAAGGTCTGGAACGTGGCGTTGTCTATTTCAACAACTTATTGTCTATTTGAAAGATACGACGCAATCCACTGCAAAAATGTGGAATGAAAACCCAATGCCAGAAGCGTAGCCAAGAGTATCTGGTGCGAAACCTTGTCGAAAGCCTTTGAAAAGTCAGTGTATATTGTATCAACTTGCAATCTATTATGAAAAGCGGAAATGCTGTATTCAGAAAAAATAGATAAGTTACTAACAGTGGACCGTTTTGAAACAAATCCGTGCTGATTGTTCGAAATTAGGCCCTTTACTGCAAAAGTATATTTTATCATTTACTATAATCTCAAAAAGTTTGGAAACACATGAGGGCTTCGAAATAGGTCTGTAATTACGAACATCACTTTTGTTACCACTCTTGAATATCGGAGAAATTGAAGTTAGCTTCCAGTCATCCACAAATGTTCCAGTGGCCAGTGAGTTGTTGAAGATAATTGAAAGAGGCTCAGCCAAACACAAGCAGTTTTTCAACAATATGACAGAAAGACCATCTGAGTCCGTCTTAGTAGACAACTTAAGCTTCCCAATACCATTAACCACATCCGTAACGGAAACACGCAAAGATCCAAAATTGAGCGCTGAGTTGCTCATGGAAGGCAAACTCGAGTGGACGCGAGTGTCTGGTTCAAAATTAGAACAAAAAAAATTGGCAAATAGATTCGCAGCATCAACTGCATTGTTTGCAGATTTGTCGTTGAAAAACACCTATTCAAGCACTTGAATGCCTTTACATCGTTTTGAAATTTTGAGTAGTGCGCCGAATCTCCAGTTCTTTTATACTATTTTAAAGATTTGCACTTAACATTCCTCAGATGTTTTAGCCTCTTAGTATGCCAGGGCGTCTTATATGTTTTTTTTCTATATATTGGGATATGCTTCAAGCACAACTCATGAACCTTATTTTTGAAAATATGAAAACAAGATGTGACATCATTATCGCGGAATGAATCACACCAATCAATGCTTAATAATATTTCATTAAGGTATGACATATCGCAAGCGCTAAAGTTGAAATTAATTTCAGGCTTATCTGTAATTTCAGCAAATTCATAAAACTCCAATTGTAGGGAAATAGAAATTTGATGTTTGTCGGTCTGCAGGATTGGTGTGAAGCATTCAGACAATGTGTAGTGAACATTGTTTGAGATGAACACTAAATCTAAAATTCTATTCAGCCTATTATAGAGCCCATTAATTTGTACCAAATCGATACTTAAGAAACTACTTAAGAAGCTCTGAATCTTTACCCTTTCAGTGTATTCCACGGGTGCGTCCGCATTCGCTAAATGTGCCAACCTTTCAACATCCGACGCAAACTCTTGCAATGTTTCACCAGGCCTCTGGAAGCGGTTCAGTAACTCCATTTGGTATATCTGTCTCCTATGCTCAGTTCCGTATCGTCTCTCTAGAGTACCCATCGATGCTTCATAACAGTTCCGTTCGCCCTCTGGAATGGAACGCTGCCATGTCCAAGTTGTGTTTGAAGTCTTCCGAATTTATTCAACAATTCCTCTTCTGACACCAATTGTAACGAATTTACCGAAATTCCGCTTATTTGCAATCTTCTGCTAACTTTCGAATCACTAAACTGTTGAATAAATAACTCCAATATTTAATAATGCAAAATGGCCTTTATTAAAGTACTTCACAATAACACTTATAACTCGCAACTAATAGCTTGCTTAAATGAAACTGATAATACTGCTATTGCTCGCAAGATAGCGTCTTAAATCCAACTGATTTTCGCGCCTCTACTGTCGCTGCCTTTTATAGGTTCTGTTCTAGAATCTGCTAGTTGGTTATCTGCTATAAGTTTCTCAGCTATAACTACAGATGCACAATTTTTATAGCTTCTCTCACATGCGCGTGTATTTGTGAGCAACACTTCAACAATTATAACTGCATATCTCAGATAAGATATATGTATGTGTTTGTGCGTTGCTTCTCCGCTGCGTGTACGTACATATGTGTAGATATAATGATTGAATTATTGATGTGCATACAGTCAGTGCTTAGCATCGGCTTAGAGATGACAGTACCTCTTAGTGTTGCTAATATTCTTAACAATATATTACTAAAATATATTTATAATAAGCCCATAGCAACAAACTGCGCTAAATGTTTGCAACTTTTCCTAAAGTTTATTTTACCGGTGCACCCAAGATAATTTTGTTTACAAATCGACAAGTATATGCACCCATAACACCCACATGCACTTGTATATCTTTTTGCTTAAACCCTCAACAAAGTAAGTGCATGACCATATGTAACTACATAATAGAAGGAAGAAACAAAAGCATATCATCTGTTACATATTGTCATGCATTTACTCTCAAGTGCATTGGCACTGCAGAAAAAAGGTATTGTTGGTACACCACATTTTTTTCCGGAATATATATATCACTCATATATATATATATCTGTGGACGTTTGAAAGAACAACTCAAGTCCAGTTTTTTAATAATAAAGAAACTTTTTTGGGACGGTAAATTCTGTCTAATCGCCGTAATAATATCATGGCTACTTACGGAGATATGAAATCTGTAAAAGCATCTTAACTCAATATTTGTCATAAATGAATTTGCTAAAACAACTTAAGTTACATAAGATAGAAAAGGTAAAAAATATTTGATATAAGTTTCTAACTATCGCTGGGTAAAGCAACTTAAATAAATTCAGGATGCGCCCTTTTTTGTTTAATTTACTTTTGCAAAAGCAACCTAATCCCGCGTAAGGGCTTTTCCGCGTACAGAATATGAAATAATACAAACATAAAAGGAGTTCGGGTCATTTTAAAATTATTAATAAATCAACTCTCGTCGTATCAACACAACTTACCGTCTTGTTAAGAGCATTCTCTGAACATTTTTGGAGTAAAAACGCTTAAAGTATTGATATCACTGGTTTACAGCCAAAATGCACGAGAGACGCCATTATGAAATTCCTATGTAAAATCACCCCCTGATTCCGAAAATTAAGGAAGGAAGCCTGTAGCTTCTTCCAGTGGGTAATCTTTAGGCTTGGCGACCATATGGTGAATAAAACAATAGTGAATCCTTCTGGTGGAGAAGATAGCTATTGATATGTAGAAGCTAAACAGAAGTAGGGATAGGACACCGGTTTGAATGTGAGTTTTTTTGAAGTTATTGCAAAAAGCGTTGAGGATTTTTAATATCTTACGAGGTACCTTCGTACATGTTTCTGAGAATGAAGAATGAGACCTATTCAAACTCAATTTTCACCAGGACAAGACCGCTGAGACTTTGACATACTTTAACATATAATACTTTACCCCTTTTTAGCAGAACTATAATTTTGATTTTATTAAATTTTAAAAATGTTTCTTCCTCTACAGTTCAGCATATCTTTTGCCAACACAGGTTGGCGATATGTTTGCGCAGGACCGTGCCTTCGCGACTTTATAATGAATTTCAATTCCCATCAATGGATATTGCGGCGCGCGATCTGAAAATTAATATACAAGGAATTTGTATAACAAACGAACAACACACACTGAAATAATCTTGGTTAAAAATTATCTAAGAATCTAATAATTTTAAGCTTTTTCCTACGTTAATATTCTAAGCTTTTCATGCTCTGATTAAAAAAAAATATTCAACAATCGCATAAAGTTTGCGAAGATTTTTAAAGCAATTCAATTGCAACGAATTTGTCAATAATTTTTAAACAAACTTTATAAACTAGATGTATAACAAAAAAATATTTTGAATATAAATATTTGCTGATGAATTTAACTGACAGTGCCAATACCATCAACTAAATGGTCCTTATAAATATTGTAATCACATAATTTAAAACAAAATATTACTATGAGTACCTACGTTTATTATTGCAAAATTACGAAAAAAATAAAATAGCATAAAGTACCCTCAATGTAAAATTATTCCACTGAATGCATTCTAAACTAAAAAATTTCAAAACTAAAAAAAATTTAAATCGGTATTTAAGTGTAAATCGATCCATTAAAGCATCGTAAAATAACTTACGTTTTTTGGTAGTTAACGTTATCGTTTAGCCTGGTTTTGTTAAGAATTTTGTTGTTTCTGTGGTATAAATCAACATTCAACACAAAGCTTCTCTGATTATGAGTTGCAATACTTTTTGGTTTAGGTTGCGATATGTAAAATTAAATATTTTTGTACACAGTTCTAAAATGTAAAGGAAAAAAATTTATATTTGTCTATTATTGAAATTATTAAAAAGATTTTGTTATATTAATGATATAGAGAAGCGCCAACACGAATTGTTAAATTGTTCATTTTATGTAAAAAAAATTTTGAAAGTTGCAATTGAAGTCCTGAAAGCTCGCGAATTTCAATTGAAGTTCAAAAAATTACAATTGAAGTTCACAGTTTTCAATAGAAGTTCGGTAAATTATAATTGAAGCTCAGGAATTTCAATTGCAGTTCAGCAAATTACAACTGAAGTTCAGAAAATTACAATTTAAGTTCAATTATAATTCTCTGAACTACAAACAGAAATTCTGAACTTCAATTTTAATTTTCTGAACTACAAATATAAATTCTGAGCTTGAATTTAAATTTTCTGAACTTGAATTGAAATTTTTGAACTTCAGTTGTAACTTTCGAACCTCAATTGCAGCTTTCTGAACTAAAATAAAAAAGGTATAGTATTAAAATTGGCGAATTACAAGTCAACTTACTCAAATTGTGAATTGCCTACTCGCGATTTGATGGTTTACTGCAACCAATAGTTCTGTTAGTTCTTCTCTTTTGTTTTCTATATCATTAATTTATTTATTAAAGTTTCCCTTAACTTTGTATGCATACAATCGCATACAATAAAATTTGTATTTATGGCTCACCAACAAGACTGAAAAACTATTCCTTCCTTATGACTTATAGTTAATAATTTACAACTATTATAAAACAAATGTAAATGGATTTGTATTAAATAAATGTTTTATTTATATAGCAATTTCAGATATAATCCAAGTAAAAAAAGGTCGTAATACTAGTCAAAGGGCGGTCATATTAACGTAAAAATACTGTAAAAATACTCGTAAAGTTACAGGTATATAACTTAAAAAATGACTGCCATTTGACAGTTAACGTGAATGTAAGAACAGTACAGCACTATAGTTTGTTTACATTTCGATAACCTAATACCGTACATGTGTGAGCGGTATGGACAATCACATAAATAGGTACGGCGGAATGGACTGGTCACAAAAGTGCCCGACGCCCTGTACAAATGCTACTTAACGATTTACGTGTTCCACCGACACAGATATTAGTCGTTTTACTGGTCAATTTGCGGGTACATTTTTGCTGGGAAGTTATTATAGTATAGGCGACTGTAGTTCACGTCGGCAAATATTGTCAAACTTAATTGTAGTTCAACATAAAAAACATCAACCCTTGCAAATCCTAATAAACGGGAGTACGTATATATTTATCATTTTGGAACTAACGGCGAAAAAACAAAAGTTTGCAAAAATGCTTTCTTCAATTGTATGGTGAAACTGAACAGAGAATCAAAACTGTTTGTAAATACAAAGTACAACAGGAATAGGTACGGTGGAGTCATTCCCTATGACCGCCGAGGACAGCGTATCCCAGTCAACAAACTAGCAATTGAAAAGCATAATGAAGTTTTGAACTTCATAAACAGTATTCCAAAATATGAAAGTCATACTACCAAGCTCTATTTCCAATGAGACATTAATCTGGCACCGCTTTATAGATTATATAAAGAAAAGAATTATAATCCGGTGTCAGAAACTAAATTTCCGGAGATATTTAAAACTCTAGATATTAAATTTAAAAAGCCCCAGCTTGACTTATGTACTCAATGCGAGATATTACAAGAAAAAATTAAAAACAGAGAATATAGAGGAAAAAGCTGAGATTAAATTATAATTGCAAAAGCACCACGATGCTGCTGATTTAGCCTACATTGTAAGAAAAAGGGACAAAGAACTTTCCCTTCAAGATAAGTCTGTGAAAATGTTTTCTTTTGACCTTCAGCAGTATCTGCCAACTAGTAACTATTCATGATGGTGCAAGCAATAAAGCTAACTGCTATGTTTGGCATGAAACTTTTGCGAAGCGTGGAGCCAATGATATCGGCTCGTGCATTTATAAATGTTTTCTAGGCTTACACAATAATATAAAGCATGTCATTTTGTACAGCGATTCCTGCACTGGTCGGAACCGTAACTCATTTATTTGTGCTATGTTCGGAAAGGTATTGGAAATAATCCTACAATTGAAATGATTGATCACAAATTTCTTGTTGTTGGTCATTAGGGCGGGTCGATTTAAAAATCGCTCATTGCTCTGTGAAAATCGTATTCTAGGGATCAAAATAAGAAACTTTGCCCAAGGAACCATACCTTTAAAACGAATTCTGATGTCCCCCCTTTGGGTCGAACTTTTGGGTAGGGGCAATTTCAATTCTACCTACTGTGTCTTGTGGTGGCTTGAAAAAAACAACACAAGCAATTTTACGATCTGCAATTGTGTCACAGTGATACCTTCATTTTTTAAAACGGTTGAATAAAAAACCCACACAACTATGTTTACGACATGCAAATGCATCACAGTGATGCCTTGGTTTTAAAAGGGGGTTGTAAAAACGCTAATTTCTAATAATTTTTTTTTTATTTCTTTTCTATTACTAAGTTAAATTCATTTTTTCATTTACATATGTTCTGACTAAATAAATTTCTAAAGAGAAAAATAAACTCCAAAAAGAAAAAGCATAGGCATTTCAAAGTGGGATTTTTCAAAATTTTCCCCTACGGCCCTAAGGGGGGGGCCATCAGAATTTGTTTTAGAGGTATGGTTTCTTCGGCAAAGTTTCTTATTTTGTTCCCTAGAATATGATTTTCAAAGAGCAATGGGCGATTTTTTTGCCTCCCCACAAATCGACCCGGCCTATTGGTCATACTCTTCTAGAGTGTGATACAGTTCACGCACAAATAGAAAAGGAGAAAAGAAACTCTTCTATGTCCATTCAGCATCCCCATGATTGGTCTAATTTAATTGCTGCTACAAGCAAAAAGTATTTTACTTAGGACATGAAACAGGAGGATTTCTACAATTTTCATGCATTGATGAAAGACAAATATACCTTGAGAAGCAATAGCAACAATGGTTTGTATTCTATACTATTTTATACTTACTTATATTTATTTAATCTAAAAAAAATTATTTAATCATTATCCGTATTTTTTGGTGAAAAGTTCGAGTGTAAGCTGGTAAGGTGGTTGCGGTATGCTAAAAAGGAACCTGAACTGATACGGTACAAATATTCTCTTGACATGGACGATTCATTAAAGGAGTTGAACATAAGTGAACGATGCAAAAGAAATCAAAACACCGAGCTCTCAAAATATTATACAGGTCTTCTTCCGATTTCTGTAAACAAAAATCGCGATTTACTTGATATGTTGCCATTGATCAAACCAGATCTGCATAATTTTTACCATAATATTAAAGTGGAAGGACAACAGGAAGTTGAAATAGATTGAGATTTGGATGAAGTTGAAGAAAATAACTTATAGTTGAATCAAAGGAAATTGAAACAATTATCAATGAATTATTATATGCATGTACATTTCAAGATTATTGGATAAAATCATTTTATTTTCTTTATTCCTCCAACTGATTATAACTATTATGACGTATTTATTATTTTTTGGATTGTGTACGTATTTTTACTATTTTTTGCAATTGTAACGTTAATCTTAAAGTGAGCCTGAGGGACTCACTCTTCGCATAGTAGGCCTATCGTTTTTAAATTACATGAAAATTTTAATTCGTAAAATGCAGAAAGTTATACTAGGCACTGCATTTTTGAACTGTTGCAAAATTCGAATCCATTGAATGCAAAAAGTCGTAGTAGCCACTGTATTTTTGAACAGATGAAGATATATATATTCAAATTTTTTTATAGTTTTGCAGATTGTGCTCACGTGTATATTTGTAGTTTGTTATTTCTCATTTGTATAAATACGTAATTATATAACTGTGGCAAAATTTTATTTTATGATGGCTTAAAAACGGTTGAATGATTTGGAGTTGGAGGAAATTTTGGAACATTGGGAAGCGGAAGATGAGTCTGATGATGAAGTCAGTGACAACAATGATGATGGTTATAATGATTTCGAAGTGGACCAGATGACTGAAGCATCTGAAGAAGAAGATGAGATATCGGATGAAAACGAAAATGCAAATATTGAAGACGATGAAGCCAACTTCTACGTTGGTAAAGATTCTACTATTTGGAACAAGTCTCCATCACCTTCATCTAAAATTAGATCAACGAATATCCTCAAAGGAAAGGTTGATTCAGTTATTTTACCTCCAGATAAGTAATAGTTATACCAGCGAAAAATGTTATGAATAATTTGTCCTTAATTACTTTATAAACAAAATTTTTTAATGATATGTATTTAAAAATTATATAAATATGATTGGAAACGTTTTGGAATTCGTTACTTCATCTGTACATATAAAATAAATTAGGTTAGGGTTTGTTAGCAGAGATTTATCAAAAAAAAAAAAGAATACTGAAACACACAAACTCGGTTTCAATGCACGTATAATTTCGACTGTAAAAAATTTATACAGTATTTTAATTCACTGACAGAAATTCCAAAGCCAATACAACTAAGTTAAATAAATATTCTAAGTTGTTACCAACTAATAAATAAGCAAAGTAGTTTTATAACACTCCTTCTCAACATATACATATTTAAAATTCAAACGCAAATTACAAATTCAATAAATTCCCATATCTCTTCGAAATTTGCAGTGTTTAATTTTTTGAAAATTTTTAGTTAAATCATATCAGAAATCATATTTTCGGTACACACATATTTTAATTCAATTTCTCCAAGTTTATACATGTTACGAACGTGATAATATTTTATATCAATGTGCTTACTACGAGCGTGGTAAACCGGATTTTTTACCAAATGTTGAGCTCCCTGATTATCGCTGTTGATGATAGTGGGCTCAGTAATTTTGAAACCCATTTCAGCAAGTAGTTTTCTAATATAAATAGCTTCTTTAGCAGCTGATGACAATGCGACATACTCAGCTTCAGTACTGCTTAATGCAACAATGCTCTGCTTCTTTGATTCTCAGCATCAACATAACATACAATTGGCTGACCAGTTTTCAAATCGATTGATCCTTTTAGATAACGCAGAATATGTTTCGCACCTGATTCATGCTCACAATGAGGCTCGACGTTTCTTTGCGACAACTTACAAACGGAATGTAGTATATCTGGCCTTGTAGATATAGCCAAATACATTAAAGCCCCATCAAGGACTGATAATTGGTTGGATTCACTCGTCTACATCCTTCATTGTTACAGCTTACTTGGTACCCTGCAGCTAACGGAGTAACTACGGCCTTACAATCTTGCATATCGTACTGATTCAACAAATCTGCAATATATTTTCTTTGGCACACACTTATGTCTCCTGTGTCACCTTCTCGTTCAATTTCCATGACTAGGAAGTACTTAAGTACACCACCATCTACCACGTCGAATTCTTTTGAAATCTCAGCTTTTATCTCTATCATATCTTCCATTTTTGAACACCCAATAATTAAATCATCAACGTAGACGGCGATGAAGTTATAGTTACCGAGTTCATTTTTCGTATAAAAGCACGGTTCACTTGCGCATGGGGTGAATCTTAATAACATAACAACTTCATAAAATTTCGCGTTCCACTCGCGACCACTACTCTTTAAGCCATAAAGAGCTTTATTCAGCTTTAAGACTTTCTGAGGGTACTTCTTATCTTCAAACAGTTCTGGTTGTTTCATGTAAACGATTTCGCGAAGATCGCTATTCAAATATGCCGCTGACACATCCATTTGTTGCATATGTAACTTATATTTACATGCCAAGCAAACAACAAACGTACTGTCGCATACCTCACGACGGGAGAAACCGTCTCTGTATAATTCACACCATATTTTTGACTACAGCCTTTCGCGCCTAATCGACTTTTAAACCTTTCGATACTACCATCTGGATTTCTTTTAACATCAAAAACCCAATTGTTATTTATCGCCTTTTCGCCTAACGGTAAGTCTACTAATGACCAGGTTTTCTTTTTTACTAACGCATCGTACTCCTTCTGCATCGATGCCCGCCAATATTAAGCATATTCGCTATTCAAAGCTTCATTCACGGTATGTGGAATCTCTATGTCTACTTTATTCGGAAAATTCAGCGCATTTCGTTCCTTTCGAGGACGACCACGATTTCCGGAACGCACAACTCTGGGCCTACCGCGACCATATCTCACTGGCCTCTCGCGATTTATCAGTTCGTCGTCCGCTTCCGAACTCAGTGGATTAGTAGCATCAACTGCTTCATTGTTATGCAACGTTTTGTTTACCTCTGACGACATATCCGAAACATCAAAATCAAGAATATCAGTAGAAATATCTTCATTTACACTCATATACGTCTCTTCAAAAAATATTACGTCTCTGCTTATAATTACGTTGTGTGTCTTTGGGTCCATTAAAGGATATGCCTTAGAAGTTTCGGAATATCCAACCATCACTAATTCTTTGCCTTTTGCATTAAATTTTTTAGAGTGTGTTTAGAGTTTTAGCAACTGCTAATGTACCGAAGACCTTAAAATGTGCTACGCTTGGTTTTTTACGGCGTTTTACCAACAAGTGTTTTTGTTGCAGCCCTATTACGCAAATACGCTGCTGTTGAAACAGCTTCCGCCCAAAAACACTCGTCTAGTCCACTATGTACCAGCATGCTACGAGCCATTTCCACTAAGGTGCGATTAGCACGTTCCGCAACTCCATTTTTTTAGGGCGTGTAGGGCACAGTTAACTGTCTTTGGATACCATTTTCACACAAATATTGTTCAAAATCATTACTGAGGTATTCACGGCCATTATCACTTCTGAGAATTTTTATCTATTTATCGTTTTGTTTCTCGCTTTTTTCTTTATACGCTTGGAAAGTTTTGAATACTTCGCTTTTTGATTTCAAAAAATGCACACTTGTGTATCGAGATTTGTCGTCGATAAAAGTCACAAAATATCGAGACCCCCAAATGAACTTTTATTCATTGGACCGCATACATCGGAATGCACTATTTGCAATAAACTCAATGCACAATTTTCAGAAGCATCACAAAATGGCTTGACACTAATTTTACTTTTTCCACATGTTACACAATCATGTTTATCTGTCATTTTGTTTATTTTCAAACCATGTGCTAGGTTATTACCAACTATATCATTAAAACTACCAACGTTCAAACGCCCATAGCGATTATGCCACATTTTCGCCGTACTTTTTATACTCAGTTGAGCAGAGCTCACAGAGTATATTAAGTTTGATTGGATAACGGTTGGTTGTACATATATAAAGGAATCGAGATATATATAGACTTCCATATATCAAAATAATCAGGATCGAAAAAAAATTTGATTGAGCCATGTCCGTCCGTCCGCCGTCCGTCCGTTCACACGATAACTTAAGTAAATTTTGAGGTATCTTGATGAAATTTGGTATGTAGGTTCCTGAGCACTCATCTCAGATCGCTATTTAAAATGAACTATATCGGACTATAACCACGCCCACTTTTTCGATATCGAAAATTTCGAAAAACCGAAAAAGTGCGATAATTCATTACAAAAGACCGATACAGCGACGAAACTTGGTAGATGAGTTGAACTTATGACGCAGAATAGAAAATTAGTAAAATTTTGGACAATGGGCGTGGCACCGCCCACTTTTAAAAGAAGGTAATTTAAAACTTTTGCAAGCTGTAATTTGGCAGTCGTTGAAGATATCATTATGAAATTTGTTAGGAACGTTACTCCTATTACTATATGTACGGTTAATAAAAATTAGCAAAATCCGAGAAGGACCACGCCCACTTTAAAAAAAATTTTTTTTAAGTAAAATTTTAACAAAAAATTTAATATCTTTACAGTATATAAGTAAATTATGTCAACATTGAACTCCAGTAATGATATGGTGCAACAAAATACAAAAATAAAATAAAATTTCAAAATGGGCGTGGCTCCGCCCTTTTTCATTTAATTTGTCTAGGATACTTTTAACGCCATAAGTCGAACAAAAATTAACCAATCCTTTTGAAATTTGGTAGGGGCATAGATTTTATGACGTTAACTGTTTTCTGTGAAAATGGGCGAAATCGGCTAATGCCACGCCCAGTTTTTATACACAGTCGTCCGTCTGTCCTTCCGCATGGCCGTTAACACGATAACTTGAGCATAAATCGACATATCTTTAATGAACTTAGTTCACGTCATTACTTGAACTCACTTTATCTTGGTATGAAAAATGAACGAAATCCGACTAAGACCACGCCCACTTTTTCGATATCGAAAATTACGAAAAATTTAAAAAATGCCATAATTCTATACCAAATACGAAAAAAGGGATGAAACGCGGTAATTGGATTGTTTTATTGACGCGAAATATAACTTTAGAAAAAACTTTATAAAATGGTTGTGACACCTACCATATTAAGTAGAAGAAAATGAAAAAGTTCTGCAGGGCGAAATAAAAAACACTTAAAATCTTGGCAGGTATTACATATATAAATAAATTAGCGGTATCCCGCAGATGATGTTCTGGGTCACCCTGGTCCACATTTTGGTCGATATCTGGAAAACACCTTCACATATACAACTACCACCACTCCCTTTTAAAACTCTCATTAATACCTTTAATTTGATACCCATATCGTACAAACTCATTCTAGAGTCACCCCTGGTCCACCTTTATGGCGATATTTCGAAAAGGCGTCCACCTATAGAACTAAGGCCCACTCACTTTTAAAAATACGCATTAACACCTTTCATTTGATACCCATATCGTGCAAACAAAGTCTAGAGTCACCCCTGGTCTACCTTTATTGCGATACCTCGAAAAGGCGTCCACCTATAGAACTAACGCCCACTCCCTTTTAAAATACTCATTAACTCCTTTCGTTTGATGCCCATATTGCACAAACGAATTCTAGAGTTACCCCTGGCCCACCTTTATGGCGATATCTCGAAACGGCGTCCACCTATGGAACTAAGGATTACTGCCTTTTAAAATACTCATTAACACCTTTCATTTGATACCCATATCGTACAAACGCATTCTAGAGTCACCCCTGGTCCACCTTTATGGCGATATCTCGAAAAGGCGACCACCTATACAACAACCACCACTCCCTTTTAAAACCCTCATTAATACCTTTAATTTGATACCCATATCGTACAAACACATTCTACAGTCACCCCTGGTCCACCTTTATGGCGATATTTCGAAACGGCATCCACCTATAGAACTAAGGCCCACTCCCTTTTAAAATACTCATTAACACCATTCGTTTGATGCCCATATTATACAAACAAATTCTAGGGTCGCCCCTGGTCCACCTTTGTGGCGATATCTCGAAACGGCGTCCACCTATGGAACTAAGGATTAGGTACTCCCTTTTAAAATACTCATTAACACCTTTCATTTGATACCCATATCGTACAAACGCATTCTAGAGTCACCCCTTGTCCACCTTTATGGCGATATCTCGAAAAGGCGACCACCTATACAACAACCACCACTCCCTTTTAAAACCCTCATTAATACCTTTAATTTGATACCCATATCGTGCAAACGCATTCTAGAGTCAACTCTGATCCACCTTTATGGCTATATCTCTAAATGGCGTCCACCTATAGAACTATGGCCACTCCCTTTTAAAACTCTCATTAATACCTTTAATTTGATACCCATATCGTACAAACACATTCTAGAGTCACCCCTGGTCCACCTTTATGGCGATATTTCGAAACGGCGTCCACTTATAGAACTAAGGCCCACTCCCTTTTAAAATACTCATTAACACCTTTCCTTTGATGCCCATATTGTGCAAACAAATTCTAGAGTCACCCCTGGTCCACCTTTATGGCGATATCTCGAAACGGCGTCCACCTATGGAACTAAGGATTACTCCTTTTAAAATGCTCATTAACACCTCTCTTTTGATACCCATATTGTACAAACAAATTCTAGGGTCACCTCTGGTCCACCTTTATGGCGATATCTCGAAACGGCGTCCACCTACGGAACTAAGGATTACTTCCTTTTAAAATACTCATTAACACCTTTCATTTGATACCCATATCGTACAAACGCATTCTAGAGTCACCCCTGGTCCACCTTTATGGCGATATCTCGAAAAGGCGACCACCTATACAACAACCACCACTCCCTTTTAAAACCCTCATTAATACCTTTAATTTGATACCCATATCGTACAAACACATTCTACAGTCACCCCTGGTCCACCTTTATGGCGATATTTCGAAACGGCATCCACCTATAGAACTAAGGCCCACTCCCTTTTAAAATACTCATTAACACCATTCGTTTGATGCCCATATTGTACAAACAAATTCTAGGGTCGCCCCTGGTCCACCTTTGTGTCGATATCTCGAAACGGCGTCCACCTATGGGACTAAGGATTAGGTACTCCTTTTTAAAATACTCATTAACACCTTTCATTTGATACCCATATCGTACAAACACATTCTAGAGTCAACTCTGATCCACCTTTATGGCTATATCTCTAAATGGCGTCCACCTATACAACAACCACCACTCCCTTTTAAAACCCTCATTAATACCTTTAATTTGATACCCATATCGTACAAACGCATTCTAGAGTCACCCCTGGTCCACCTTTATGGTGATATCTCGAAAAGGCGACCACCTATACAACAACCACCACTCCCTTTTAAAACCCTCATTAATACCTTTAATTTGATACCCATATCGTGCAAACGCATTCTAGAGTCAACTCTGATCCACCTTTATGGCTATATCTCTAAATGGCGTCCACCTATAGAACTATGGCCCACTCCCTCATAAAATACTCTTTAATGCCTTTCATTTGATACACATGTCATACAAGCACATTCCAGGGTTTCCCCCGGTTCATTTTCCTACATGGTTATTTTCCCTTATGCTGTCACCATAGCTCTCAACTGAGTATGTAATGTTCGGTTACACCCGAACTTAACCTTCCTTACTTGTTTCATTTTTCGTTAACATAAGCTGCCGGGCAACGCACAAAATTTGCTTGATGGTTACCATAGCAACGGGTAGTTGTGTGCGTATCGGATGATTGTCGCTTGCCCGGCCACCGCACAAGCAGAAAGAATCAAGCGCCATTTGTATTGAAAATTCGTAGCATGCGCACGTAAAGATGTCATCGGATGACGATTTTTTATTTCTTGTAACTGCAGTTGTTTTGGCGGAAAAAAGAAACAAAATAAAAAAAATAAAAAATTGTGGATGAAAAAATATCATATTGCTTATTTTTTCATCACGGTTAAAATATTCTTCACACTTTTTATTCCACAATGCTGGTAAGCATTCGTAGGTCCCAATAAACCGCAATGTAAAATCTTTTTCTTCCGCGAAGCTGCTCATTGCACGTTCTCACAAAACTAACACATTAATGCTTGTCAACCACGTCGGTCACGATCAAATAGACCAGCTGTCACGCGAAAAAGTCTAAAAATTTTGATTTTCATCAACGCAAAGCCGACAACAAATACGTGTGAGCACGACATCGCCCGATACGCACACAACTACCCGTTGCTATGGTTACCAGCAAATTTGTGCGTTGCGCGGAAGCTATACATTTGTTTGTTTGACACTTCACCATATATAAACCATTTTCTTTTTGAGCTCTCAATATTAATTATTTCCCCATCTCTTTCTTTTTTTTTTTCATGTTCTTCAAAAACTACAACAAAACCGTACTCACCGAAACAAAGTTACATCTCAAGTCCGGCACATATGAAACGTTCGTTAGGTTTAGTCGAAACTTTCCATTTTCTATACACACTTCACCTACACCTTCTGTTTCTAAATATTTTTCACCCGAAAGTTCTATTTTTTCTCGATGTTCTTTATAGTTCATACATAATGACCGATCACAACAAAGATGTGCCGTTGCACCACTGGCTATACACCAGGCAACACCACGCATTGAGCACGACGAAACTGAAGCTAAAATAGTTAATGATTTATTAACTCTTGGTTTTTCTAGATTGCGTTCTGAACAGGATTCTCTACATTGCGCTGCAAAGGGTCCATACTTTCCACAATTGAGGCACTTTCCTCTTTGCGCTTTTCTCTCGTGGTATTTTGATTTTCCTGCGGCACCGCTACCACCACTGTTCTTAACGTTCGGATTCTACTGGAGTTTGGATTTTGCTACTAACGCCTGTTGTGAGTAGAAACTAATAGCTCCTTTGCCATCACGCCTTGTGCCCTCTTCAATCAATTTAATTTTAAGCACATTCACTGCAGGTAAAGAGTCTCGAGATTCAATTGCTACAACGAAATTCTCGTACGACTTCGGCAAACTTGCTAATAAAATTATAACCAATAACTCCTCCGGTATTGATACGCTTATTTCTGATAACCTTTCATTAATGTCCCAGAATTCCGCAATATAATCTGAAACTTTATCAGACTATGAAAAACGCAGTGACAATAACTTTTTAAAAAAGGTAACTTTTCTTACAGGCCCATCAGGTTGATGAACTTCCTTCTGCTTAAACCATGCAGCTGCTGCAGTCTCGCAACGTTTCACGTGGTTAATCTGTGATGACTTTATACATAGTAATATACTCGGCCGGCGGCCACCGTGGTGTGATGGTAGCGTGCTCCGCCTACCACACCGAATGCCCTGTGTTCACACCCCGGGCAAAGCAACATCATAATTTTAGAAATAAAGTTTTTCAATTAGAAGAAAATTTTTCTAAACGGGGTCGCCCCTTGGCAGTGTTTTGGAATCACTCCGAGTGTATCTGTGCCATGAAAAGCTCTCAGTGAAAACTCATCTGCCTTGCGGATGCCGTTCAGAGTCGGCATAAAACAAGTAGGTCCCGTCCCGCCAATTTGTAGGAAAAATTAAAAAAGGAGCACGACGCAAATTGAAAGAGAAGCTCGGCCTAAAATCTCTTTGGAGGTTATTGCGCCTTACATTTATTTATTTTAATATACTCGCCAGTGCCTTTTCGTCTTTATTATGCTGCTACTTCTTCAGGACTGGAATTTTCGGTTTTTTTAGCTTTCCGCTAATAACTGGCCACAATTCAGAATGAACTAATACGCTCTTCATGTGGACTGACCACGACACATAATTAGAATCATCGAGCTTCTCGATTGCATACAAACCTCCGGAACTCATTTTTAGTATATTACAATTCGTCTTGGTAATTTATATGAGCTCTGGGCCCATAACCTGTTAGCAGAGATTTATCAATAAAAAAAAAAAGAATACTGAAACACACAAACTCGTTTTCAATGCACGTATAATTTCGACTGTAAACAATTATTACAATATTTTAATTCACTGACAGAAATTCCAAAGCCAATACAACTAAGTTAAATATTCTATGTTGTTAACAAGTAAAAAATAAGCAAAGTAGTTTTATAACAGGGTTAATAACTACCAACAACGATTTTGTATGCAGCTAAAGGTGTTTTTTCGCTTTCCTGTAAAATTTGAGTTTTAGACTTAAGTTGTTCTTTCAAATGTCCACAGATATATACATACATACATATATACCCATATTACCTGTACTCAGAAGCGCTGAGCCATGTACATATAACAAAAACCCAGCATACATTAGGCGGGTCTCAAAAAAAAACCAGTGAAAACCCACCCATTTATACACCCACATTACTTGTACTCAGAAGCGCTGAGACAAGAACGTATAAAGAACCAAGCAGCGTACATTAGGCTGGTTTCAAAAAAAAAATTTATATTATTTTTAATAATCGGGGATTGCCCATATTGCTTTTTTTTTTTTTTTTTGGGAAAGACTTCACAACAGGCATGACGTAGCTGAATGCGTTTACAACCATTTCAACTATCGTAGGGGTGCGAGTTCGACTCCCACTCCCGGGAGAAAAGGCTTTGAAGAGATTTACAAGGTATAATCGAAACAGCTGTCGCCTTGTCCGTCCGGATGTCACGTTGTTTAAATTTTTCCCAAATTATTAAATAAATTATAAAAATTTATATTATTTTTTCTTTTTTGAGGAAATTTTTTCCTATTTTCACAGCTTAATAAAAGCTCCTCTTTTAATAAACCAAATTAATTTATAATGCTGAAATCGTCGGACGAAACCCAAAAATAGACAACTGCAAACCAATGCCTGCAGGAATTCATTATGACGGTAACCAATTAGTTTAGTGCTCAAGATGGTCAGGTCACCCTCCCAAGCTACCGATTTATCAGAGTATATGCTTAAGATCAAACTAGAAGACCTTGATAAAATATGGGCAAAGGTGCTAGAGTCCCATTGAGAAATAAGTTTCTCCATAATTATTCAGATGTCAGCGGCTCGGTTCAGCAAAAATTTTCTAAATGCATGGAAACTTACCAAACATGCAAATCTGAAATTTAGGAAGCCTTACAACTTTTTAATACTGCTAGCCCGCCCACCCAATAACTGAGTCAAACTCAAATGGTTTTATTTGAAAGTACCACCATGCGTCACCGAAATCTTTCATGGTAGATACGAAGACTGGCCAACTTTTAGAGATATGTTCACGGCAGTCTATAAAAACCACCCTAAATTATCACCGGCTCAAAAATTATACCAATTGCGCCTGAAAACAAAAGGGCAAGCCGGCCTTATTGTCAAACAATACCCACTGAGCGATGATAATTTCGAGCTTACCTGGGAAGCGTTTAGATCTAGGTACGAAAACAAAAGGATACTCGTTGGCAATTAACTGAAAACGCTGTTCAACCTGCCCACAATATCCGCAGAAAACGGATAACAAATCCAAAAGATGCAGGCAACAATCAACAACTGCATGTCAACCCTTAACACCCAGGAATCTCGACAACGGACTGGGACCCAATCCCCGTTTACCTCTGCGCATCCAAGCTGCGAAGTGAAAGCCTTTCACTATGGGAACAATCCCTCAACTCCCGAAAATAACTCCCACTTTGGGATGATATGAATAGATTTTTGACCAGCAGATACGAGGTAGTAGAAAGATTAAATACCGCTAGGCAAGGTGAAACCCCAATTTTTGAGTTCTACAACACGAATGGTGAATCAAAACTCGACTCAATCTAATAATAATGGAACCCACGCATATCATACGGAGTTCAATATCGGTGCCACACCGAATCAAATTTGTGAGAGAAAATAGTTACTGCGAAAATTGTTTATCAACGTCACGTAGTTTCTCGTGCGTATATTGTCAAAAGTGTCATCATTTGTAACTGCATTTGTCTCAGGTTAAAACTGTGTTTCTACAGTCTTTTCGAGTAATCATGGAACCAGCCTACATCAGTAGTATCAGTATACTTTGCTGGCGAATTTAATAAAATCCGTGCCCTAATAGACCAAGGTTCACAAAAAACTTTTGTATCATCGCGTATACATAAGCTTCTTGGTCTACCCACAAAAGAGTCTCTCCACCAGATATCTGGAATGGGTGAAACGGTTGCGAAGAATGCCAATAAAGCCTGCCAGGTAACATTTTTTTCTGCAGACTTAACCCAAATTATAGACGTACAAGCAATAATTTTGCCGAAGCTGACTAAGCTCTTGCCCACAGGCAGAGTTTCAATGATCGAAGAACTCTCCGATTTACCGTTAGCCGATCCACAATATTCGATACCATCGAAAATCAATGGGGTAATCGGCAGCGATATCACCCCGCAAATCCTCACCGAAGGGGTCCTACGGAACGTGTGTCTAACATTACTTGCCCAAAACACAATTTCGGATGGATATTAAGCGGTCCTGTAGCTGAAAAGGTATCAACGCTCAGCACTTATGTCACGGAATGCACCGATAACGCCTTAAATCAACTTTTAAGACAATTTTGGGAACTGGAAGAAGTTCACCACAACCAACAACGATCTGCAGATGATGAATATTGCGAAGCACTTTACTGGACAACCAAAATTCAAGAAGAAGATGGGCGCTACAGAGTCAAACTGCCGTTCAAGACGGCATTTTCAGAAAATCTGGCACTCGGTCATTCACGACTCGCAGCACAACAGCAGTACAAATATTTTGAAATCCTAATTCCCGCCTCACAACAAGAGATAATTAGAGATAGTAAATATCTAACATTTTATCCCATCATGCTGTCATTAAACCCGCCAGCAAAACCACAAAAGTGCGAGTCGTCGTTGAACGACGTTCTCCATACACGCTCCATACTACAAAATTATTTAATGGTTGTGATACTTAAACGGTGACTTTATAAGTTTGATTTTAACGGCGATATTGAGAAAATGTATCACCAAATAATCATCCATGAAGAAAGACTTTCAGCGAATAGTTTTTCATAAACATCCAACTCTGCCGAGAGAAGATTTTCGACTAAACACTAACCGTTACCTTTGGTGTAAATTGCGAACCATATTGGTGATTCGAACCCTATACTAACTCGGCCACGACTGTCAAGATGAATATCCTCTCGCAAAAAACATTTCATTGAATGAAACGTATGTTGAGGATATTTTGTCATATATACAGTCAGTGGCGTATACAGGATTTTTCCAGAAGGGAGGCATGGGCAATAATTTATTTTAAGTTAAATAGAAATTAAGACACACTGTAACTAGGTTTACCAACTGTGTGTATTTCTTTATAAACAAGCAATACTTACCATCACATACATATATAAATGCATGCATATACTCATGCAAAATCGTTTACTTCAAGGGAAATACTTGCATTATTTCAATTAATTTGCGTTATTATTCATTTATTTCAATTAAATTGAAAATCTTTATTTAAAACTGTAATTCTGTTTGTTATAAAACGAAATTTAGTCTTCGCTCCTTAACACTCAATCTCTCAATAATTTCTTCCGGTGTTGTTGGTACATCGTGATGAATCGCCAACATTGTCAAACTATTCAGCCGCTCCTTACATGGAAATGAAAAAAGAGCTAAGATATTAATCTATATAAAGCAATGTAGTGATATTTCAAATACTTGTCCCATAGAATTGCGAAGATAATTCTTTAATCTTTTAAGGGTTGAAAATGTACGCTCTGATGTGGAAGTGGAAACCGGGAGTGTTGCAAAATTTTGAGCAATTGAAATAAGTTATTAAATGACGTTTTAACGCAGCTTTGAAGTGCGTCCAGCGCAGTTTGTGGTGAAAGATTTTGTCGCTTTAGAAACGCCCTCATTCATTGGTTTCTGCTACAATATTTTTACTTTCAATGTACGGCTCATAAAACTGACCTAGTTTCAATAAGCTCGTGTCACTAACATCAGTACGGTTAGCCGAAAAAATTGAAGCAAATCCTTTGAAGATTGTTTTATGTTCATTGAATCTAGTATTAATATCCATTATTATATGGTCAATAAATGGGTAAAAGACCGATACCTTGAAATAATCAGCTAGATCTGGCGGATCTTGGTTAGATTTCAATCGTTTCTTTTTGATTTCTATACCTATGTCATTTGCACACTTGTCACAATTTTTGAACAAGTTTTTAGATAGTCTGAGATAGTCTTCGACGCAACTAACGAACTGAGATAGTCTTCGTTGGGACCGATAATATGGGATTTGATGAGCACTGTATAATCCATGACAAAATTAAACATTAATATTATCTTCCTACGTACGTAGTTATAAAGAGATTTTGATTTTCTCTTGTATTTTTTTGCTAAATCAGAAGGAAAATTGGTAATTTTAATATAAATTACGAAGTAAAATTAGAAGTTGAGCGACGAAGGGTGGATCTATTATGAAAATTTACCTCACATCAGAGATATTAAGATCTCTAGATGGGTACAGTTTTCCCCGATAAACTCATCCAGCTGCATGGATTTTCAGATGCATCGTAGCACCTCTTCAAACCGTGAGCCTTCCACGGTTGGAACTCTGTGTAGCAGTCTTACTCTCCACATTAGTGAAACAGCTGCGAAGTGAGCTGAATTTATCCGAACACGAACTCGTTCGCGCCGTTTATCCGAAAAGCAACGAAACTAAAAGTTTCAGCCACGATCAACCTCACCTAAGTGAATGACGCCAAAATCAAAGTCATCATTCAAACCCAACTCATACTCTCCACACATAGGTGATCCATGGTGAACGGTCGTGAAAAGTTTCAAGATACACTTCACGAAATTAGCAGGAAACTAGACGTTCGCAGAGCTTACTACCCTCTTAGTACGCAGTCCTAACCCCAGGGCATTTTCTACGTGGCGCGCCAATCTTATCATTACCGGAGCCAACTGCAGAGCATCGCACCTTGGTCAATAAATGGCAGAAACTGAAAGGACTTCACCACCAGTTCAGCACACGATGAAAGAACGAGTACCTCAAGGAGCTGCAGCGGTACAAATTGAAATGCACTCAACGCAATATTCAAGTTGGAGATTTAGGGGTGGTAAAGGATTATTTACTACCCCCCAACGAATGGCGTTTGGGGCGGGTAATCACTTTACACCCTGGATGGGATAACCATGTTCGAGTTGTTGAACTCAAAACCCAAAACAGACTAATAATAACCCGGAATATTGAAAAACTGTGCGTGCTACCACACCTCTGGTACCCTCTGCTTCATGCCCCTAGTATTCTGGAAAGATATATACGCTAGCCTCACCAATGTATTTTTCTAACCCATTTTTTGAGAAAAACGTATTTTCCTTTTTTGATTTTACAGGACCCGCAGATCTACGGAGATAAAGAAATACCGCTATGTGATCAGCGTCATGTGCTCAGGCAGTGCCGGACGTTCATCGCAATGAAGCAGGAGGAGCGCTACGAGTGCGCGAGGAACCACTGGTACTGCATCAACTGTTACTTGCTACTTCTAGATCTGCCAGCTGTATCACTCCTTATAGCTGGAGTCTTAGCCTGGCAAGCGCAAGGCATGAGCACAAAACGTGCTCGATCGTTTCCTCCTCCAAACCGCACTTCCTACATCTGCTATCACTGACCAAGCTCAATTTAAAGGCATGTGACGCCAGAAGGCAGTGTCCAGTCCGAAGACCCGTCATGAGTCTACAGTCCTCTCTGTTTAATGGTAGAAGCAACTTTGTTAGTATAAGGTTGTAACACCTACACATAATCTTCGACGCTTTACAGACCTGCGCTTGAACCACGTCTTTCACGCTTGGTCGATCATGTGCACTTCTCGTCTTCGCTTAATCTCGCCCAGTCTAATTGGGACGTCTACGGAGCAAGCTTCAAGGGATGCGCCCTTTTTAGCTAGTTTATCTGCTTTTCAATATGCCCTGGGACCCAATATAGATGTATGCTTCTCCCTGCCCCTATTCTTTCCAGAGACTGCTTACACTCTAACACAATTTTAGATGCTGTGTAATGCGAGATTATTGCCTAAATTGCTGCTTGGCTATCAATATAAAAGTAAACACGGTTGGAGTGTTTCTACTGCTTTGGTGACGGCTAATATTTCCGCTTGGAAAGCGCTACAGTAGTATGGCTGCTTGTAGGATGTGTTTATTTCCGGATCAGCACAATATACCACTGACCCTACTCCTTCCACTACTTTGGAACCACCTGTGTACACATGTATCGCCTCGTCCGCCATTTGAGCACGCTAGCGCCAACCATCCACCTCTATTGTGGCATTAAGATCTCCCTCGAAGGAATCAGGTAGACTGTTCGTCCTGTAATTGAAGACGCTATACAACTATGACCGTATGGACGGCCCTCAAGCTGCCCCGAGGCACTGAGCCTGGTTGCAGTTGTTAACGCTATGTTCTTTGCTACCAGGTTTACAGGCGGAATGTGCAGAATGACAAACAGTGCAGCTGTCGTTCAGGGCACCCCAATACTAAGCATTGATAGTCTACATACCCCCTCTAATTTTTTGATGTAGGCTCTTTTTTGTGTGGCTTTCCACCAGCAATAACTCCAACGTATACTTTACAAACCCAATGGGAAAGAGAGGGCGATAAACTCCACGTACACCCCAGCATTCTTTTACATTCATAAAGTTCCGTTGAGGCCTTTTTCACCCTCTCCTCCACGTTGAGCTTCCATGACAGTTTACTGTCTAGGATGATGCCTAGATATTTTGTGCAAGGTTTCTCCTGCAGGGTAACCCCACCTAACTTAGGCCTAGTCCAATTTGGGATCTTGTACCTCTTTGTAAAGAAGACCATATCCGTCTTCTCAGTGTTGGCTGTCAACCCGACATTATTCATAACTGGGCATGAATATCCCGTAGCGCCGATCCATCAAAGGGCTAATCGTTGGAAAGCACTTTCCGCTATGACAATTTCAACGTCATCTGCGTAAGCCCGGGTCCCTCATCGAATCTCCTGAGCAGTTGGTTGATGGCCAGCGTCCACAGCAGAAGTGATAGCGGCCCTCCCTGCGGCGTGCCACTGTCCACTGATTTCGTGGCCTCATACAAACCCCCATGTGATGTAATCTTCCTGAAATTTAAAAAGCAGCCGATCCACCTGGTTAAGGCTAGATGTACTATAATGCAATTAAGACCATCCATAATCGCCCATTTAGAAACATTGTTAAAAGCCCCGGCAATGTCTAAGAAGACCCCTGGAGCATATGCCTTATATTGAATGGCTTTCTCTATGCTTATTACCACCCTATGCAATGCAGTGTCTACCGACTTGCCTTTCATGTACGCATGCTGTGTTGTGGAGATCAGCTTTTCATCCACGTTGGACTTTATGTACACATCTATCAGCCTCTCAACGTTTTTGAGCAGAAATGATGTTAAGCTAATGGATCTATAGTCTTTGGGATACACGTGGCCGATCTTTCCCGCCTTTGATAGGAAAGCCACACGAGCAGTTCTCCAAGATTCAACTTATGCACCAATCGAATATTATTTTAACCATTACACACCGCTGTACTTGAAAGTTGTAGCATTGCCCGCAATATACCGTCTGGGCACGGTGATTTAAACTTAGAAAACGCTTTCACCATCCATTCGATCTTGGTATCGGTCACCAAGGCCGGCACTACCCGCTCCGTGATCGAAGTGTGAGTGCTGTCTGCTGCCGCTTCTAAATCATCGCACGATGGAAATGTGTATCAAAAAGCACCTCAAGGGACTTCTCACGTGACCATTCCCCGCTCCCTTTTTTCAATCATTCTGTTTCGCTAGAGCACTCTATGTCCGCACAGAAACTTTTCCATGAGATTCTCTTCAACCTGGAATTTTCCCTGTACTCAAGCCGACACGCTTCGCTTTCCGAGATCTTTGCTAGCTTAAACATTTCTTTTACCTGTCTAGTTAGAGGATTCAGCTCATTGCTTTTCCTCTGAATCTTCTTAGAAGGGAAAGCTCTGTTATACGCAGTCATGAGCGTCCTTGTTAGGATTTCATTAGACTCCTCCAGTTCATCCACATTGGCAACCCCTTTTGGTTGTCCCAGTTTTGTTTCTATATGTTTCTGGAATTTCGTCGTTGACCTAGGGTTTTTAAAGGTTCCTCCCTTCTCTGCCCTCTTTAGGGGGATGCTTAGGCTGATATACGCATGGTCGGAGAAGAACAAATTAGCAATACTTACCATCATATACATATATACATGCATATACTTATGCAAACTCGTTTACTTCAAGGGAAATACTTGCATTATTTCAATTAAATTGCGTTATTATTCATTTATTTCAATTAAATTGAAAATCTTTATTTAAAACTGTAATTTAGTATTCGCTCCTTAACACTCAATCTCTCAATAATTTCTTCCGGTGTTATTGGTATATCGCGATGAATCGCCAACATTGCCAAACCATTCAGCCGCTCCTTACATGGAAATGAAAAAAAGAGCTAAGATATTAATCTATATAAAGCAATGTAGTGATATTTCAAATACCTATTCCGTAGAATTGCGAAGATAAGTCTTCAATCTTTTAAGGGTTGAAAATGTACGCTCTGATGTGGAAGTGGAAACGGCGAGTGTTGGAAAATGTTGAGCAATTGAAATAAGTTATTAAATGACGTTTTGTCGCAGCTTTGAAGTGCGTCCAGCGCAGTTTGTGGTGAAAGATTTTGTCGCTTTAGAAACGCCCTCCATACATTGGTTTCTGCTGCAATATTGTAACGAATATTAGCAGCACTAAGGGGTACTGTCATCTCTAAGCCGATGCTAAGCAGTGACGTGAATGCACATCAATAATTCAATCATTATGCCTACACATATGTACGTACACGCAGCGGAGAAGCAACGCACAAACACATGCAAATATCTTATCTGAGATATGCAATTATAACTGTGGAAGTGTCGCTCACAAACACACGCGCATATGAGAGCTATACACGTACATCTGTATTTATAACTATAACAGATAACCAACTAGTAGATTCTAGAACAGAAGCGCCTAGAAGATGCAACGAGGAAATCAAAGAGTATAAAAGGAAGCAACAGTAGAGGCGCTAGAATTCAGTTTCATTTAAGCAAGCTATTGGTTGTGAAGTATCAGTGTTATTGTGAAGTACTTTAATAAAGGCCATTTTGCATTATTAAATATTGGAATTTTTTTATTCAACAGTTTAGCGATACGAACGTTAGTAGAAGGTTGCGAATAAGAGGATTTGCAGTAAATTCGTTACAATTGGTGTCAGAAGAGGAATTGTTGAACAAATTCCGAAGACTTTGAATACAACTTGGACATGGCAAAGTGGAGTGAATTGAAGATCCAGCAACTGAAGAAGGAGTTGGAGAGCCGTGGATTGAATACAACCGGCAATAAACTCGAACTTCAGGCACGACTACGAAAGGCAATGGAATTAGAGGGAATTAACGTAGAAGAGTACGTCTTTCCTTTTGATGGCTAGGAGACCACAAAAATTGAAGAGAAAAATGAAACATCGCAAACAGTTACGAGCACAGACTTGAACACGATTTTGGCTGCAATATCTGCTCAAACATCGACAGTGGCATCCCAGCTGGAATCGCAAAAGACACGTTTAACGTCCAAGATGGAATCGCAGGAGACACACATCACATCGAAGATTGAAGCACAATTGGATGAACAGAAAACATATATGGCGTCACAAATTGCAGAACAATTAAAAGAGCAAAAGGCACGCATAATATTACAACTCGAAGCATAGGAAGAGCGTATCTCAACGAAGCTGGAGGCACAGGAAACAAAAGTCTCATCGCAGCTGGAGGCTTTTAGTGAACGACAAGATAAAATGGAGGCCGAAATAGATGCTTTGAAAGATCGTATACAGGAGTTGCAACTAAGTCGCCCAGCAATTTCAGCGAGTAATCCAAAAGTAAAAACACCATCCTTTGACGGTTCTGTTCCTTTTCAGGTCTTTAAGCTTCAATTTGAGGAGACCTCAACAGTGACCAACTTAAATGCTGATGATAAAGTCGGTGCACTCTTCGTAGCATTGAAAGGACCAGCTGCCGAAATCTTACAGAGTATTCCAGAGTACGAACGGAACAGTTATGACGCATTGATGGCTGCTGTAGAACGACGTTACGGAAGCAAACACAGGAAACAAATCTACCAAATAGAATTGCCAAACCGCTACCAAAAATTTAACGAAATTTTGTAGGAGTTTGCTTCAGACATTGAAAGATTGGCTCATCTTGCAAATGCGGACGCACCTGTGGAATACACTGAAAGGGTAAAGAATCAGAGTTTTATAAATGGCATACGGGATGTCGAAACAAAGCGAGCTACATACGCAAGCCCAAAGCAAACATTTGCTGAAACGGTATCCTATGCACTGACTCAGGAAACAGCGTCACTTTTGAGTAAGCCCGCATACAAAGCTCATCGCGTGGAAGTGGAAAGGCCAGACTGGGTAGACACAATTTTGGAAGCATTAAAAGGAACGCAGCAGAAAAACGATGGTGGCGTCAAATGCTTTAAATGTGGAAAGCCAGGGCACATTGCACGTTATTGCACTACCAATCCTAACAGTTCCGCCAATGTGGGTAGCCGTAAACGCAGAGCTGTGGGAGATGAGCAAATCTCCAAATCCACCCAATCGTTAAACTAAAGCGAGTCAGCCGCAAGGGGTGACAGCTGGCTCCCTCAATTGAATGCCCCATAATCTCTATCTCGCAAATTGGAAGAAGGTCAAGCAGTCTTACTGTCGGAGGACATATGGATGGAAAGGAACGTTTACTGACTGACTGTAGATACGGGTGCAACTCATTCCATCATTCGAGCGGATTTAGTCAACAAGAAGATAAGACGATTGCATGGAGCAAGATTGCGTACAGCCACGGGAGAAGACGCCATGGTTCTAGATGAAGTAGCATGTGAAGTCGCAATTGGGAACATCACGGTAGTACACAATTTTATAGTGGTAGAGGTTGTTGAAGAAATCATAATTGGAGTGGACTTCTTAATCGACCAAGGCATCAAGATCGATATGCAAAGCAAGACGATGCGATATAAGAACATGGATGTGCCACTTAATTTCGGCTACGAGAGAGGCTACAGCAGTAAGCGAGTGCTGGTGGAAGAGAGTCAGCAAATACCACCAAAATCCGAAGCAGTCATCTGGGCAAAGGTTGATGGAGATTGTGGGACAAACAAATTGTGGGTTGTCGAGGCAGCAAACAAATCAACACCGAACATACATGTATGAAAAACCTTGGCTATAACAAAACAGGATGGATGTATCCCGGTAAGAGTACTCAATGAGTTCAAGTCACCACTCAAACTGATCAGAGGAGCTATTTTGGGAAGATGCCAAGAGACTGAAGTAATAATCAATTGTGAACAGCTCCAGGAAGAGGTTTCAACTAGCAATATTGATCTTTCAGATGACATCATGGCATGGACAGAGGGACTAGAGGAAGACTATCAGAGTAAGGAAAAGCAACTGCTACTAAAGTACGGGAACATATTTGACCAAGATGGCTCCAAACCAGGCCGCACCAACGTTGCGAAACATCAAATTGACACTGGAGATGCGAGGCCGATCCGTCAAGCTCCACGTAGTGTTCCACTGGCGAAGCGGGAAGTTGTGAGTCAAATCATGCAAGAAATGAGCGACAGCGGCGTCATCGAACCATCAGCTAGTCCATGGAGGTCACCTGTGGTACTTGTGAAGAATAAGAATGGGAAAGCGTGGACTACCGCAAGTTAAACGACGTCACGAAAAAGGATAGCTACCCATTGCCAAGAATTAACGACACTCTGGAATCGCTCTCTGGTACGAAATGGTTCTCCACACTGGATTTGAAAAGTGGCTACTGGCAAGTGGAAGTGAAGGAGGAAGACAAAGAAAAAACAGCCTTTAGCGTCGGAGATGGTCTTTGGCAATTTACAGTAATGCCTTTTGGACTTTGTAATGCACCAGCTACTTTTGAGAGACTCATGGATCAGGTATTGAAAGGACTGCATTGGAAAACATGCTTGGTATACCTGGGCGACATCATCGTATTGGGCAAGAATTTCTATGAACATTTTAAAAACTTGGAGTAAGTTTTCCAGAGAATAGCTGGCGCTGGTTTGAAACTAAGTCCCAAAAAGTGTGCGCTGTTTAAAAAGGAAGTAAATTATTTGGGTCACAAGGTAACGACAGAAGGTATCCGTACAGCGAATAAAAGAGGCAGTAAAGGATTGGCCAAGACCACAGAACTTGAATTAAGGAGTTTCCTTGGACTGTGCGCATATTACCGGCGATTTGTACCAAACTTTTCCAGCATAGCCCATAGCCTCCATGAGCTTACAAGAAAAAATAAACCTTTTGAATGGAAGAAGGAGCAAGAAGTGGCTTTCCTAACATTGGAAGAGCGTTTGTGCACTGCCCCAATGTAGGCATATCCGATTCCCGGAGCAACCTTTATTCTAGACACAGATGCGAGTGGATATGCTATAGGAGGCGTTTTATCACAACTGGTCGATGGACAGGAAAAGGTAGTTGCATACTACAGCCGTTCGATTGGAAAACCGGAGAGGAACGATTGCGTTACACGGAGAGAGCTGCTGGCATTTGTAGAGTGCATTAAACATTTTCACAAATACCTCTACGGCCAGAGATTCCGCGTCAGGACAGATCACGCAGCGTTGAAATGGCTTCTGCAGTTCCGTAATCCAGAAGGACAATTGGCACGGTGGATCGAGCAGCTACAAAGTTATGACTTTTCCATTGAGCATCGCAAAGGTAGTACCCATGGGAATGCCGATGCAATGTCACGAAGACCATGTAGTTTGGAATGCAAGCACTGTTCAAAGGCCGAGGCTAAAGAAGACATTATAGATGTCCGGCTAACGGCTATAACGTGTACGGATGAATGGGACAAGGAACAACTAAGAAAGTGTCAGCTAGAAGATACAGAAGAAAAGAGGAGGATTCCTGACGTGCTCAGCGAGCTGCATAATGGTCCAAGCGGAGGTCATCTTGGAATTACGAAGACGCTCGAGAAGATTAAACAGAGATTCTATTGGGTTGGTTGCCGTCAGTCGGTCACTGAGTGTATTGCAAACTGCGAGGTTTGCAGCAGAGCGAAAGGACCCAAAACCCGAAGTCATTGCCAGATGAAGCAATATAACTCAGGTGCGCCATTTGAAAGGATCGCTATGGATGTCGCAGGTTCATTTCCTACTAGCAACTGCGGAAACAAATATGTACTGGTGGTTATGGATTATTTCAGCAAATGACCAGAGGTATACCCAATCCCAAATCAAAAAGCGGAAACGGTAGCAGAAGTGTTTATTAACAATTGGGTTGCAAGGTATGGTGTACCAATGGAGTTACGTTCTGACCAAGGCAAGAATTTCGAATCAGCTGAGTTCCGGGAAATGTGTTAATCATTGGGAATTCGAAAAACACGGACAACTGCATTGCATCCTCAGTCCGATGGTATGGTGGAACGATTCAATAGAACATTGGAGGAGCATTTAAGGAAAGTAGTAGATAAGTACCATAAGGAGTGGGATACACATATATCATTATTCTTGATGGCTGACCGATCGGCAGTGCATGAGACAACGGGCCAAACTCCCGCAAAGGTAATTTTTGGCAATAACCTTCGACTGCCAGCTGATTTGAAGTTTGGAATAGATGCCGATGCAGAGAGAAATGTCAAGAAATCCACTGGTGTCTTGGAAGAAGAGCTGCGAGAGATACACGATCTTGTAAGGCAACGATCAAAGATTATGAGTGACAAGATGAAAGCGAGATACGATAAAGCAATTAATTCGGAAGAGTTTTAGGAAGGAGATTTGGTGCCGTTATAAAACCCACAACGAAAAAAAGGTTTGTACCCGAAATTGCAGTGTAATTGGGAAGGCCCATAAAAAGTTGTAAAACGGATCAACGATGTAGTGTACCGCATACAAACCATTGACAAACCACGAACAAAAATGAAAGTGGTTCATTTGGAAAGGCTGGCAGCGTTTAAATCGAGAGATTTGTCTGATTGGGACGATCAGACTTAGGTGGAGGCCAGTGTAACGAACATTTGCAACACTGAGGGCTACTGTCATCTCTAAGCCGATGCTAAGCAGTAACGAGAATGCACATCAATAATTCAATCATTATGCCTACACATATGTACGTACACGCAGCGGAGAAGCAACGCACAAACACATGCAGATATCTTATCTGAGATATGCAATTATAATTGTGGAAGTGTCGCTCACAAACACACGCGCATATGAGAGCTATACACGTACATCTGTAGTTATAATTATAACAGATAACCAACTAGTAGATTCTCGAACAGAAGCGCCTACAAGATGCAACGAGGAAATCAAAGAGTATAAAAGGCAGCTACAGTAGAGGCGCTAAAATTCAGTTTCATTTAAGCAAGCTATTGGTTGTGAAGTATCAGTGTTATTGTGAAGTGCTTTAATAAAGGCCATTTTGCATTATTAAATATTGGAGTTATTTATTCAACAGGTTAGCGATACGAACGTTAGTAGAAAGTTGCGAATAAGAGGATTTGCAGTAAATTCGTTACAATATTTTTACTTTCAATGTACGGCTCATAAAACTGATATAGTTTCAATAAGCTCGCGTCATTAACATCAGTACGTTTAGTCGAAAAAATTGAAGCAAATCCTTTGAAGATTGTTTTATATTCATTGAATCGAATATTAATTTCCATTATTATATGGTCAAGAAATAGATAAAAGACCGATACCTTAAAATAATCAGCTAGAACTTGGTTAGGTTTCAATCGTTTCTTTTTGATTTCTATACCTATGTCATTTGCACATTTGTCACAATTTTTGAACAAGTTTTTAGATAGTCTGAGATAGTCTTCGACGCAAATAAGCAAACTAAGCTAGTCTCGACGCAAATAACGAACTGACATAGTCTTCGTTGGGACCGACAATATGGAATTTGATGAGCACTGTGTACTCCATGACAAAACTAAACATTAATATTATCTTGCCACGTACGTACTTATATAGAGATTTTGATTTTCTCTTGTATTTTTTTGCTAAATCAGAAGGAAAATTGGTAATTTTAATATAAATTACGAAGTAAAATAAGAAGTTGAGCGACGAAGGGGGATCTATCCCCATTCCCCCCCCCCCCCTGGATACGCCACAATAATACAGTCCACTTTGAGCTCTATGACCCACATTATCGAAGCTTTAAAATCGGCAGGGTTCCCTTTGAGAAAGATGTCGGCAAATCATCCTGAAATTTTAGAAGCCGTTCCCGACCCTGATTTGGAAAACCAGAAAGGAACTACTGCGTTACACGGAGAGAGCTGTTGGCATTGGTAGAGTGCATTAAACATTTTCACAAATACCTCTACGGCCAGCGATTCCGCCTCAGGAAAGATCACGCAGCGTTGAAATGGCTTCTGCAGTTCCGTAATCCAGAAGGACAACTGGCACTGTGGATCGAGCGGCTACAATGCTATGACTTTCCATTGAGCATCGGAAAGGTAGTACCCATGGGAATGCCGATGCAATGTCACGAAGACCATGTAGTTTGGAATGCAAGCACTGTTCAAAGGCCGAGGCTAAAGAAGACATTATAGATATCCGGCTAATGACTATAACGTGTGCGGATGAATGGGACAAGGAACAACTAAGGAAGTTTCAGCTAGAAGATACAGATCTGTCACATGTTATGCAAGGGCTCGAACGAAACGAAATACCAAATAGAGAGGAGGTGTCAGCAGAGAGTCCCATTGCGAAGTCATATTGGGCACAGTGGAACAGTTTAGAATTGATATCCGGTTGCTTGCATCGAGTATGGGAGAGTGAGGATGGTCAATGCAAGAAGAAACTGATAGTTGTTCCCAGAAAGAGGATTCCTGACGTGCTCAGCGAGTTGCATAATGGTCCAAGCGGAGGTCATCTTGGAATCACAAAGACGCTCGAGAAGATTAAACAGAGATTCCATTGGGTTGGTTGCCGTCAGTCGGTCACTGAGTGGATTGCGAACTGCGAGGTTTGCAGCAGAGCGAAAGGGCCCAAACCCTGAAGTCATGGCCAGATGAAGCAATATAACTCAGGTGCGCCATTTGAAAAGATCGCTATGGATGTCGCAGGTCCATTTCCTACTAGCAACTGCGGAAACAAATATGTACTGGTGGTTATGGATTATTTCAGCAAATGGCCAGAAGTATACCCAATCCCAAATCAAGAAGCAGAAACAGTAGCAGAAGTGCTTATAAACAATTGGGTTGCAAGGTATGGTGTACCAATAGAGTTACGTTCTGACCAAAGCAGGAATTTCAAATCAGCTGTGTTCCAGGAAATGTGTAAATTATTGGGCATTCGAAAAACACGGACAACTGCATTCCATCCTCAGTCCGATGGTATGGTGGAACGTTTCAATAGAACCTTGGAGGAGCATTTAAGGAAAGTAGTAGACAAGTACCATAAGGAGTGGGATACCCGCAAACCATTATTCTTGATGGCTTACCGATCAGCAGTACATGAGACAACGGGCCAAATCCCTGCAAAAGTAATTTTTGGCAATGACCTTCGACTGCCAGGTGATTTGAAGTTTGGGATAGATGCCGATGCGGAGAGAAATATCAAGAAATCCACTGGTGCCTTGGAAGAAGAGCTGAGAGAGATACACGATCTTGTAAGACAACGAGCAAAGATTATGAGTGACAAGATGAAATCCCGATACGACAAAGCAATTAATTCGAAAGGTTTTCAGGAAGGAGATTTGGTGCTGTTATACAACCCACAACGAAAAAAAGATGTGTCCCCGAAATTGCAGTGTAATTGGGAAGGCCCATACAAAGTTATAAAACGGAACAACGATGTAGTGTACCGCATACAAACCATTGGCAAACCACGAACTAAAATGAAAGTGGTTCATTTGGAAAGGCTGGCAGCGTTTAGATAGAGAGATTTGTCTGACCGGGATGATCAAACTTAGGTGGAGGGCAGTGTTACGAATATTAGCAACACTAAGGGGCACTGTCATCTCTAAGCCGATGCTAAATAGTGATATCAAGCACATCCATAAATCAATCATTATGTATCTACATAAACGAATCAATAATTATATCTACACATATGTACGTACACGCAGCGGAGAAGAAATGCACAACCACATGCATATATCTTATCTGAGGTGCTCACAAGAGAGGGCAATAATTTGTGCAAGTACTACTCACGCGCATATGGGAAGCTATAAACGTAGTTGTGGCTGGTGATTTGGTAGTTGATAACTAACTAGTAAGTTCTGGAATGGAAAAGCCTAGAGGTATGCAACGAGAAATCAAAAATTATAAAAGGCCACGACAGTAGAGGCGCGAGAGTTAGTTTCATTTAAGCTATCAATCAGTTTGATTTAAGCAATCTATTAGCTGCGGATTATAAGTGTTACTGTGAAGTACTTTAATAAAGGCCATTTTGCATTATTAAATAGTGCAGTTATTTATTCAACAGTTTAGTAGTTCGAACGTTAGCAGAGGAGCAAATAAGAGGATTTGCACTAAATTCGTTACAATACATATCTTAAAAAATAAATATATCAACCAAACTCTGCGAAAAACGCAGTTTAAAAAAATCTGTTGGTGAGGACCCCAGTGAATTAAGCTAACGATGTATTGTCTCAGACAGATAGCTCATAGAAAACTGTGTCAAAAAGCTGTAACTAAATTTAAAACCCATTTTATTTAGACTATGAGTATGCACCACTAACTTGTATCTACGTAGGTATATTGTTGCAAGCACTGAAATAGTAGTAGTATAAGAGTGGTCGCTTTAAGAAATTTTTATAAAACGCACATTGTATCTGTAAATTATTTAATTTACTTTTTATTAGATTGAAGTAAACATTACTTTTACTTTTTTTACTAGATATATGAAATGTTTATTATGTTATGTTTTTCATAAAAAAAATAATAAAACGCTTGAAAAGTTTACCTATTTTTCTTAGCGTTGTAAATTTTTTTTAGCTTTATTTTTTGCCCATTTAGGTTTTTTTCTGAAAAAGTTCTGGCAACACTGAGTAGTGTACTGATATCAGCGCGATAGCCACTTCGACAGCAGATGACGGAAAGCATATATATGCTAACTAGCAACCCGCACCTTGTTTCACACAAGTTGCAATGTTTAAAAATGGTAATTTGTTTTGATATTTTGAATTAATGGTTCAAATAAAAAATTAAGATAATTCATATCATTTCCCTTCCCTTCCTTTCCTTTGCCTTTCCTTTTCTTTCCTTCTTTCCCTTCCTTCCTTTCTTTTGATTTCCCTTCCTATCCTTTAATTTCTCCTTCTTTCTTGTCCTCTTTTCTCCTACAATTTCCTTTTGTTTCGTTTCCTTTAATTTTATTTCATGTCCTGTATTTTCGTTCGCTGTCCGGTCCTGTCTTCTGCCTTCCTTTCCTCCCCTGTAATTTCGCCTCCTTTATTTGTTTATTATGAAAAGCTCGGCTCAAAAACTTATTTAAATCGTAAGAATAAATTATTATTAGAATATTAAACTGCATGGATCAAAGTTTAGGAAAAATTATCTTAATTAATTTTATTCATTTCCTCTCCTTTCCTTTCCATTACTTTACTTTCTTTTCTCTTTTCCTTTTTTCCTTTCCTTTCCCTCCCCTTCCTTTCTTTTCCTTTCTTTTCCTTTTCTTTCCTTCTTGCCCTTCCTTCCTTCCTTTTCATTTGGTTTCCTATCGTCTCCTTTCTTCTTTTTTATTGTCCTCTTTTCTCATATCCTTTCCTTTTCTTTCGTTTCCTGTCCTTTCGTTCGCTGTCCGGTCCTGCCTTTTCCCTTAGTTTACTCTCCTTTTATTTCCTTATTATGAAAAGCTCGGCACAAAAACTTATTTAAATCGTAACAATAAATTATTTATAAAATACTAGAAGACCCGGCAGACCCTGTCCTGCCCTAAATTTGGCCTATCTGCATACATTTTAATAAGCTTTTTCCATCTGAATCTGCCCTCCCCTCTCTTCACTTTTTCCTAATCTTTTTATTCACACCTTCCTCAGTCTTTTTCGCTTCATCTATTTCCATCCTCGTCTCATTCTATCTCTTTCTCAATCTCCTTCTCCTTATCTCTTTTCTCTTCTCTCAATTTCTTCTTATTCTTCTGCATCCCTTATTGCTTGTCCCAGAGGGTGGTATGTATTTTATTCCAGTCCCAGTCCCACTCCGAGTCTCAGTCCCAGTCCCATTCCGTCTCGGATAATATACTACTCTCTACTAAAGCACTCATCAACAGCTTTCATTTGATATCCATATTCTATAAACACATTCTTTGGGGTACCCGGGTCCACGTTTTGGCCTATATCTCGAGACCCTAGTCACCCAGGGGTATGAAAATTACCCTCTACGAAAGCACTCATCAACAGCTTTCATTTGATATCAATATTCTATAAACACCTTCTAGGGGTACCCGGGTCCACGTTTTGGCCTATATCTCGAGACCCTAGTCACTCAGGTGTATGAAAATTACCCTCTACTAAAGCACTCATCAACAGCTTTCATTTGATATCCATATTCTATAAACACATTGTACCCGGTTTGGTAATAAACCAAATATTTATTTTATTTTTAAAAATTTATTTGTGTTTATTTTTGAGTTTAGATATTTTAATACTAATAAGAATTTTCTTTTTTTGAAGTTATTCAAAAATTTTAAGTTAACATGAAAACTCAATTAAAAATTATTTTAAAAATTAAAGTAAAGAGTACAAAGTAGTTAACACTATGTTTACTCCATTTATAGTTTAAACTAAAACTTTTTTTTTTTAATTTTGAATTTAGAAATTTTAAACTTCATTTTTTTTTAAGATGTTTTTCTTATAACTTCCAATATTTTCATTTTGAAATATTATACAAAATAAAATGATTTAAAAATAATTTATACAAACAAAGTATATATAACTAAAGTAGATAACCCTATACCCGGGTCCACGTTTTTGCCTATAATCGAGACCCTAGTCACACAGGAGTATGAAAATTACCCTCTACTAAAGCACTCATCAACAGCTTTCATTTGATATCAATATTCTATAAACACGTCCTAGGGGTACCCAGGTCCACGTTTTGGCCTATAGCTCGAGACCCTACTCACCCAGGGGTATGAAAATTACCCTCTGCTAAAGCACTCATCAAAAGCTTTCATTTGCTATCCATATTCTATAAACACGCTCTAGGGGTACCCGGGTCCACGTTTTGGCCTATATCTCGAGACCCTAGTCACCCAGTCACCTATCCTAAATTTCAAGTTAGATCAAAATACACACGGGGTGCAAAACAAGTTCAAAATCGGTTCAGTAGTTTAGGAGTCCATTGGCCTCAATTGTGTGACACGTGTTTTTTATATATTAAGATTAAACTGCATGGATGAAAGTTAAGGAAAAATTATCTTAATTAACTGTTTTCATTTCCTCTCCTTTACTTTTCTTTACTTTGCTTTCTCTTTCCTGTTCTTTCCCTTTCTTCCTTTCTTTTCATTACCTTTCCTTTCTCGTCCTTTGTTGTCCTCTTTTCTCCTATCCTTTCCTTTTCTTTCATTTCCTTTCCTTTTCTTTCTTTTCCTGTCCTTTCGTTCGCTGTCCAGTCCTGCCTTCTCCCTTCCTTTTCTCTCCTTTTATTTTTTCTTTATTATGAAGCGCTCGGCACAAAAACTTATTTAAATCGTCATAATAAATTTCTTCTAAAATATTAAACTGCATGCATGAAAGTTAAGGAAAAAATCGTGATGATTTTTTCAGACAACAATCTATGCCCAATACGTAAGCCTGTGGTAATATTTGATGTTGCTAGCTGTTAAAATGAGGCAGAAATGGCGAAAACCCTCTTATTGAACAATCAATTGTATGGGAGGTATATGCTATAGTGCTATTCCGACAAATGTCAAATCCCCCATCAAAATATGCCTGCTTACCAAACTTCATCAAGATATCTCAAAAATTGAGGGACTAGTTTGCGTTCAAACAAACGGACAGACGGACGGACAGACGGACATGGCTAAATCAACTTAGCTCGTCCCCTGATCATTTTGGTATACTTATTGGTGGGTGTAACGGAAACATATACATAAAAAATGATTTGGAGCCTTGAAAATGAAAAAACCCGATTTCGACAAAAACAAGTCCCAAAAACCAAAAAAACATTTTTTTTTTAAACTGTTAATGCCAACGTTTTTATCGCATAATTTTAGGTGGGATAGGAACTATGAGACAAATTCGTTTTCATCGGCAACACTTTTGCACGTTTCTGAAGAAGCCCTTAAAAAAAAGGCGAAAAAATAAATTTTTTCACCAAAACACTCCTCAAGACCCAAAGATATTTTTTTTTACAAAAAACTGTTAGCGGCAAGGTTTTTAGCGGAAAATTTTGAGTCGGACAAGGTATACATGAAAATTTTTAAAGTAGGTCATGGAAAAAACTTTAAAAATCAAAGAAAAAATCAAAAAACTCAAATTTTGCAGGCTCGAAAATTATTTTTTTGGGTATGCTTAGTGGAATTTTTTTTCCTGAGCCCAAAACCTATCGAAAAATCTATATAGGTTAATAAATCGGCCCAGCTTAATGTACATACATATATCAAGCTGATATGATATGAAAATGCATAAATACATCCATACATATAAATGTACTCCCGAAGTTAAATAACGCAGCGAATGCTATGTATGTATGTACGTATGTGATGCATCATGCCTTACACAAACCTGTTTGAGCGCACAATTGACAGCGAACAATCACACGCACTGCATTTTTTTTAATTAGAATCATCGAGCTTCTCGATTGCATACAAACCTCCGGAACTTATTTTTAGTATATTACCATTCGTCTTGGTAATTTATATGAGCTCTGGGCCCATAACCTGTTAGCAGAGATTTATCAATAAAAAAAAAAAGAATACTGAAACACACAAACTCGTTTTCAATGCACGTATAATTTCGACTGTAAACAATTATTACAATATTTTAATTCACTGACAGAAATTCCAAAGCCAATACAACTAAGATAAATATTCTATGTTGTTAACAAGTAAAAAATAAGCAAAGTAGTTTTATAACAGGGTTAATAACTACCAACAACGATTTTGTATGCAGCTAAAGGTGTTTTTTCGCTTTCCTGTAAAATTTGAGTTTTAGACTTAAGTTGTTCTTTCAAATGTCCACAGATATATACATACATACATATATACCCATATTACCTGTACTCAGAAGCGCTGAGCCATGTACATATAACAAAAACCCAGCATACATTAGGCGGGTTTCAAAAAAAAACCAGTGAAAACCCACCCATTTATACACCCACATTACTTGTACTCAGAAGCGCTGAGACAAGAACGTATAAAGAACCAAGCAGCGTACATTAGGCTGGTTTCAAAAAAAAAATTAATATTATTTTTTCTTTTTTGAGGAAATTTTTTCCTATTTTCACAGCTTAATAAAAGCTCCTCTTTTAATAAACCAAATTAATTTATAATGCTGAAATCGTCGGACGAAACCCAAAAATAGACAACTGCAAACCAATGCCTGCAGGAATTCATTATGACGGTAACCAATTAGTTTAGTGCTCAAGATGGTCAGGTCACCCTCCCAAGCTACCGATTTATCAGAGTATATGCTTAAGATCAAACTAGAAGACCTTGATAAAATATGGGCAAAGGTGCTAGAGTCCCATTGAGAAATAAGTTTCTCCATAATTATTCAGATGTCAGCGGCTCGGTTCAGCAAAAATTTTCTAAATGCATGGAAACTTACCAAACATGCAAATCTGAAATTTAGGAAGCCTTACAACTTTTTAATACTGCTAGCCCGCCCACCCAATAACTGAGTCAAACTCAAATGGTTTTTATTTGAAAGTACCACCATGCGACACCGAAATCTCTCATGGTAGATACGAAGACTGGCCAACTTTTAGAGATATGTTCACGGCAGTCTATAAAAACCACCCTAAATTATCACCGGCTCAAAAATTATACCAATTGCGCCTGAAAACAAAAGGGCAAGCCGGCCTTATTGTCAAACAATACCCACTGAGCGATGATAATTTCGAGCTTACCTGGGAAGCGTTTTGATCTAGGTACGAGAACAAAGGGATACTCGTTGGCAATTAACTGAAAACGCTGTTCAACCTGCCCACAATATCCGCAGAAAACGGATAACAAATCCAAAAGATGCAGGCAACAATCAACAACTGCATGTCAACCCTTAACACCCAGGAATCCCGACAACGGACTGGGACCCAATCCCCGTTTACCTCTGCGCATCCAAGCTGCGAAGTGAAAGCCTTTCACTATGGGAACAATCCCTCAACTCCCGAAAATAACTCCCACTTTGGGATGATATGAATAGATTTTTGACCAGCAGATACGAGGTAGTAGAAAGATTAAATACCGATAGGCTAGGCAAGGTGAAACCCCAATTTTTGAGTTCTACAACACGAATGGTGAATCAAAACTCGACTCAATCTAATAATAATGGAACCCACGCATATCATACGGAGTTCAATATCGGTGCCACACCGAATCAAATTTGTGAGAGAAAATAGTTACTGCGAAAACTGTTTATCAACGTCACGTAGTTTCTCGTGCGTATATTGTCAAAAGTGTCATCATTTGTAACTGCATTTGTCTCAGGTTAAAACTGTGTTTCTACAGTCTTTTCGAGTAATCATGGAACCAGCCTACATCAGTAGTATCAGTATACTTTGCTGGCGAATTTAATAAAATCCGTGCCCTAATAGACCAAGGTTCACAAAAAACTTTTGTATCATCGCGTATACATAAGCTTCTTGGTCTACCCACAAAAGAGTCTCTCCACCAGATATCTGGAATGGGTGAAACGGTTGCGAAGAATGCCAATAAAGCCTGCCAGGTAACATTTTTTTCTGCAGACTTAACCCAAATTATAGACGTACAAGCAATAATTTTGCCGAAGCTGACTAAGCTCTTGCCCACAGGCAGAGTTTCAATGATCGAAGAACTCTCCGATTTACCGTTAGCCGATCCACAATATTCGATACCATCGAAAATCAATGGGGTAATCGGCAGCGATATCACCCCGCAAATCCTCACCGAAGGGGTCCTACGGAACGTGTGTCTAACATTACTTGCCCAAAACACAATTTCGGATGGATATTAAGCGGCCCTGTAGCTGAAAAGGTATCAACGCTCAGCACTTATGTCACGGAATGCACCGATAACGCCTTAAATCAACTTTTAAGACAATTTTGGGAACTGGAAGAAGTTCACCACAACCAACAACGATCTGCAGATGATGAATACTGCGAAGCACTTTACTGGACAACCAAAATTCAAGAAGAAGATGGGCGCTACAGAGTCAAACTGCCGTTCAAGACGGCATTTTCAGAAAATCTGGCACTCGGTCATTCACGACTCGCAGCATAACAGCAGTACAAATATTTTGAAATCCTAATTCCCGCCTCACAACAAGAGATAATTAGAGATAGTAAATATCTAACATTTTATCCCATCATGCTGTCATTAAACCCGCCAGCAAAACCACAAAAGTGCGAGTCGTCGTTGAACGACGTTCTCCATACACGCTCCATACTACAAAATTATTTAATGGTTGTGATACTTAAACGGTGACTTTATAAGTTTGATTTTAACGGCGATATTGAGAAAATGTATCACCAAATAATCATCCATGAAGAAAGACTTTCAGCGAATAGTTTTTCATAAACATCCAACTCTGCCGAGAGAAGATTTTCGACTAAACACTAACCGTTACCTTTGGTGTAAATTGCGAACCATATTGGTGATTCGAACCCTATACTAACTCGGCCACGACTGTCAAGATGAATATCCTCTCGCAAAAAACATTTCATTGAATGAAACGTATGTTGAGGATATTTTGTCATATATACAGTCAGTGGCGTATACAGGATTTTTCCAGAAGGGAGGCATGGGCAATAATTTATTTTAAGTTAAATAGAAATTAAGACACACTGTAACTAGGTTTACCAACTGTGTGTATTTCTTTATAAACAAGCAATACTTACCATCACATACATATATAAATGCATGCATATACTCATGCAAAATCGTTTACTTCAAGGGAAATACTTGCATTATTTCAATTAAATTGCGTTATTATTCATTTATTTCAATTAAATTGAAAATCTTTATTTAAAACTGTAATTCTGTTTGTTATAAAACGAAATTTAGTCTTCGCTCGTTAACACTCAATCTCTCAATAATTTCTTCCGGTGTTGTTGGTACATCGTGATGAATCGCCAACATTGTCAAACTATTCAGCCGCTCCTTACATGGAAATGAAAAAAGAGCTAAGATATTAATCTATATAAAGCAATGTAGTGATATTTCAAATACTTGTCCCATAGAATTGCGAAGATAATTCTTTAATCTTTTAAGGGTTGAAAATGTACGCTCTGATGTGGAAGTGGAAACCGGGAGTGTTGCAAAATTTTGAGCAATTGAAATAAGTTATTAAATGACGTTTTAACGCAGCTTTGAAGTGCGTCCAGCGCAGTTTGTGGTGAAAGATTTTGTCGCTTTAGAAACGCCCTCCATACATTGGTTTCTGCTACAATATTTTTACTTTCAATGTACGGCTCATAAAACTGACCTAGTTTCAATAAGCTCGTGTCACTAACATCAGTACGGTTAGCCGAAAAAATTGAAGCAAATCCTTTGAAGATTGTTTTATGTTCATTGAATCTAGTATTAATTTCCATTATTATATGGTCAATAAATGGGTAAAAGACCGATACCTTGAAATAATCAGCTAGATCTGGCGGATCTTGGTTAGATTTCAATCGTTTCTTTTTGATTTCTATACCTATGTCATTTGCACACTTGTCACAATTTTTGAACAAGTTTTTAGATAGTCTGAGATAGTCTTCGACGCAAATAACGAACTGAGATAGTCTTCGTTGGGACCGATAATATGGAATTTGATGAGCACTGTATAATCCATGACAAAATTAAACATTAATATTATCTTCCCACGTACGTAGTTATAAAGAGATTTTGATTTTCTCTTGTATTTTTTTGCTAAATCAGAAGGAAAATTGGTAATTTTAATATAAATTACGAAGTAAAATTAGAAGTTGAGCGACGAAGGGCAGATCTATTATGAAAATTTACCTCACATCAGAGATATTAAGATCTCTAGATGGGTACAGTTTCCCCGATAAACTCATCCAGCTGCATGGATTTTCAGATGCATCGTAGCACCCCTTCAAACCGTGAGCCTTCCACGGTTGGAACTCTATGTAGCAGTCTTACTCTCCACATTAGTGAAACAGCTGCGAAGTGAGCTGAATTTATCCGAACACGAACTCGTTCGCGCCGTTTATCCGAAAAGCAACGAAACTAAAAGTTTCAGCCACGATCAACCTCACCTAAGTGAATGACGCCAAAATCAAAGTCATCATTCAAACCCAACTCATACTCTCCACACATAGGTGATCCATGGTAAACGGTCGTGAAAAGTTTCAAGATACACTTCACGAAATTAGCAGGAAACTAGACGTTCGCAGGGCTTACTACCCTCTTAGTACGCAGTCCTAACCCCAGGGCATTTTCTACGTGGCGCGCCAATCTTATCATTACCGGAGCCAACTGCAGAGCATCGCACCTTGGTCAATAAATGGCAGAAACTGAAAGGACTTCACCACCAGTTCAGCACACGATGAAAGAACGAGTACCTCAAGGAGCTGCAGCGGTACAAATTGAAATGCACTCAACGCAATATTCAAGTTGGAGATTTAGGGGTGGTAAAGGATGATTTACTACCCCCCAACGAATGGCGTTTGGGGCGGGTAATCACTTTACACCCTGGATGGGATAACCATGTTCGAGTTGTTGAACTCAAAACCCAAAACAGACTAATAATAACCCGGAATATTGAAAAACTGTGCGTGCTACCACACCTCTGGTACCCTCTGCTTCATGCCCCTAGTATTCTGGAAAGATATATACGCTAGCCTCACCAATGTATTTTTCTAACCCATTTTTTGAGAAAAACGTATTTTCCTTTTTTGATTTTACAGGACCCGCAGATCTACGGAGATAAAGAAATGCCGCTATGTGATCAGCGTCATGTGCTCAGGCAGTGTCGGACGTTCATCGCAATGAAGCAGGAGGAGCGCTACGAGTGCGCGAGGAACCACTGGTACTGCATCAACTGTTACTTGCTACTTCTAGATCTGCCAGCTGTATCACTCCTTATAGCTGGAGTCTTAGCCTGGCAAGCGCAAGGCATGAGCACAAAACGTGCTCGATCGTTTCCTCCTCCAAACCGCACTTCCTACATCTGCTATCACTGACCAAGCTCAATTTAAAGGCATGTGACGCCAGAAGGCAGTGTCCAATCCGAAGACCCGTCATGAGTCTACAGTCCTCTCTGTTTAATGGTAGAAACAACTTTGTTAGTATAAGGTTGTAACACCTACACATAATCTTCGACGCTTTACAGACCTGCGCTTGAACCACGTCTTTCACGCTTGGTCGATCATGTGCACTTCTCGTCTTCGCTTAATCTCGCCCAGTCTAATTGGGACGTCTACGGAGCAAGCTTCAAGGGAAGCGCCCTTTTTATCTAGTTTATCTGCTTTTCAATATGCCCTGGGACCCAATATAGATGTATGCTTCTCCCTGCCCCTATTCTTTCCAGAGACTGCTTACACTCTAACACAATTTTAGATGCTGTGCAATGCGAGATTATTGCCTAAATTGCTGCTTGGCTATCAATATAAAAGTAAACACGGTTGGAATGTTTCTACTGCTTTGGTGACGGCTAATATTTCCGCTTGGAAAGCGCTACAGTAGTATGGCTGCTTGTAGGATGTGTTTATTTCCGGATCAGCACAATATACCACTGACCCTACTCCTTCCACTACTTTGGAACCACCTGTGTACACATGTATCGCCTCGTCCGCCATTTGAGCACGCTAGCGCCAACCATCCACCTCTATTGTGGCATTAAGATCTCCCTCGAAGGAATCAGGTAGACTGTTCGTCCTGTAATTGAAGACGCTATACAACTATGACCGTATGGACGGCCCTCAAGCTGCCCCGAGGCACTGAGCCTGGTTGCAGTTGTTAACGCTATGTTCTTTGCTACCAGGTTTACAGGCGGAATGTGCAGAATGACAAACAGTGCAGCTGTCGTTCAGGGCACCCCAATACTAAGCATTGATAGTCTACATACCCCCTCTAATTTTTTTATGTAGGCTCTTTTTTGTGTGGCTTTCCACCAACAATAACTCCATCGTATACTTTACAAACCCAATGGGAAAGAGAGGGCGATAAACTCCACGTACACCCCAGCATTCTTTTACATTCATAAAGTTCCGTTGAGGCCTTCTTCACCCTCTCCTCCACGTTGAGCTTCCATGACAGTTTACTGTCTAGGATGATGCCTAGATATTTTGTGCAAGGTTTCTCCTGCAGGGTAACCCCACCTAACTTAGGCCTAGTCCAATTTGGGATCTTGTACCTCTTTGTAAAGAAGACCATATCCGTCTTCTCAGTGTTGGCTGTCAACCCGACATTATTCATAACTGGGCATGAATATCCCGTAGCGCCGATCCATCAAAGGGCTAATCGTTGGAAAGCACTTTCCGCTATGACAATTTCAACGTCATCTGCGTAAGCCCGGGTCCCTCATCGAATCTCCTGAGCAGTTGGTTGATGGCCTGCGTCCACAGCAGAAGTGATAGCGCCCCTCCCTGCGGCGTGCCACTGTCCACTGATTTCGTGGCCTCATACAAACCCCCATGTGAAGTAATCTTCCTGAAATTTAAAAAGCAGCCGATCCACCTGGTTAAGGCTGGATGTACAATAATGCAATTAAGACCATCCATAATCGCCCATTTAGAAACATTGTTAAAAGCCCCGGCAATGTCTAAGAAGACCCCTGGAGCATATGCCTTATATTGAATGGCTTTCTCTATGCTTATTACCACCCTATGCAATGCAGTGTCTACCGACTTGCCTTTCATGTACGCATGCTGTGTTGTGGAGATCAGCTTTTTATCCACGTTGGACTTTATGTACACATCTATCAGCCTCTCAACGTTTTTGAGCAGAAATGATGTTAAGCTAATGGATCTATAGTCTTTGGGATACACGTGGCCGATCTTTCCCGCCTTTGGTAGGAAAGCTACACGAGCAGTTCTCCAAGATTCAACTTATGCACCAATCGAATATTATTTTAACCATTACACACCGCTGTACTTGAAAGTTGTAGCATTGCCCGCAATATACGGTCTGGGCACGGCGATTTAAACTTAGAAAACGCTTTCACCATCCATTCGATCTTGGTATCGGTCACCAAGGCCGGCACTACCCGCTCCGTGATCGAAGTGTGAGTGCTGTCTGCTGCCGCTTCTAAATCATCGCACGATGGAAATGTGTATCAAAAAACACCTCAAGGGACTTCTCACGTGACCATTCCCCGCTCCCTTTTTTCAATCATTCTGTTTCGCTAGAGCACTCTATGTCCGCACAGAAACTTTTCCATGAGATTCTCTTCAACCTGGAATTTTCCCTGTACTCAAGCCGACACGCTTCGCTTTCCGAGATCTTTGCTAGCTTAAACATTTCTTTTACCTGTCTAGTTAGAGGATTCAGCTCATTGCTTTTCCTCTGAATCTTCTTAGAAGGGAAAGCTCTGTTATACGCAGTCATGAGCGTCCTTGTTAGGATTTCATTAGACTCCTCCAGTTCATCCACATTGGCAACCCCTTTTGGTTGTCCCAGTTTTGTTTCTATATGTTTCTGGAATTTCGTCGTTGACCTAGGGTTTTTAAAGGTTCCTCCCTTCTCTGCCCTCTTCAGGGGGATGCTTAGGCTGATATACGCATGGTCGGAGAAGAACAAATTAGCAATACTTACCATCATATACATATATACATGCATATACTTATGCAAACTCGTTTACTTCAAGGGAAATACTTGCATTATTTCAATTAAATTGCGTTATTATTCATTTATTTCAATTAAATTGAAAATCTTTATTTAAAACTGTAATTCTGTTTGTTATAAAACGAAATTTAGTATTCGCTCCTTAACACTCAATCTCTCAATAATTTCTTCCGGTGTTATTGGTATATCGCGATGAATCGCCAACATTGCCAAACCATTCAGCCGCTCCTTACATGGAAATGAAAAAAAGAGCTAAGATATTAATCTATATAAAGCAATGTAGTGATATTTCAAATACCTATTCCGTAGAATTGCGAAGATAAGTCTTCAATCTTTTAAGGGTTGAAAATGTACGCTCTGATGTGGAAGTGGAAACGGCGAGTGTTGGAAAATGTTGAGCAATTGAAATAAGTTATTAAATGACGTTTTGTCGCAGCTTTGAAGTGCGTCCAGCGCAGTTTGTGGTGAAAGATTTTGTCGCTTTAGAAACGCCCTCCATACATTGGTTTCTGCTGCAATATTGTAACGAATATTAGCAGCACTAAGGGGTACTGTCATCTCTAAGCCGATGCTAAGCAGTGACGTGAATGCACATCAATAATTCAATCATTATGCCTACACATATGTACGTACACGCAGCGGAGAAGCAACGCACAAACACATGCAAATATCTTATCTGAGATATGCAATTATAACTGTGGAAGTGTCGCTCACAAACACACGCGCATATGAGAGCTATACACGTACATCTGTATTTATAACTATAACAGATAACCAACTAGTAGATTCTAGAACAGAAGCGCATAGAAGATGCAACGAGGAAATCAAAGAGTATAAAAGGAAGCAACAGTAGAGGCGCTAGAATTCAGTTTCATTTAAGCAAGCTATTGGTTGTGAAGTATCAGTGTTATTGTGAAGTACTTTAATAAAGGCCATTTTGCATTATTAAATATTGGAATTTTTTTATTCAACAGTTTAGCGATACGAACGTTAGTAGAAGGTTGCGAATAAGAGGATTTGCAGTAAATTCGTTACAATTGGTGTCAGAAGAGGAATTGTTGAACAAATTCCGAAGACTTTGAATACAACTTGGACATGGCAAAGTGGAGTGAATTGAAGATCCAGCAACTGAAGAAGGAGTTGGAGAGCCGTGGATTGAATACAACCGGCAATAAACTCGAACTTCAGGCACGACTACGAAAGGCAATGGAATTAGAGGGAATTAACGTAGAAGAGTACGTCTTTCCTTTTGATGGCTAGGAGACAAAAAAAATTGAAGAGAAAAATGAAACATCGCAAACAGTTACGAGCACAGACTTGAACACGATTTTGGCTGCAATATCTGCTCAAACATCGACAGTGGCATCTCAGCTGGAATCGCAAAAGACACGTTTAACGTCCAAGATGGAATCGCAGGAGACACACATCACATCGAAGATTGAAGCACAATTGGATGAACAGAAAACATATATGGCGTCACAAATTGCAGAACAATTAAAAGAGCAAAAGGCACGCATAATATTACAACTCGAAGCATAGGAAGAGCGTATCTCAACGAAACTGGAGGCACAGGAAACAAAAGTCTCATCGCAGCTGGAGGCTTTTAGTGAACGACAAGATAAAATGGAGGCCGAAATAGATGCTTTGAAAGATCGTATACAGGAGTTGCAACTAAGTCGCCCAGCAATTTCAGCGAGTAATCCAAAAGTAAAAACACCATCCTTTAACGGTTCTGTTCCTTTTCAGGTCTTTAAGCTTCAATTTGAGGAGACCTCAACAGTGACCAACTGAAATGCTGATGATAAAGTCGCTGCACTCTTCGTAGCATTGAAAGGACCAGCTGCCGAAATCTTACAGAGTATTCCAGAGTACGAACGGAACAGTTATGACGCATTTATGGCTGCTGTAGAACGACGTTACGGAAGCGAACACAGGAAACAAATCTACCAAATAGAATTGCAAAACCGCTACCAAAAATTTAAAAATTTTGTAGGAGTTTGCTTCAGACATTGAAAGATTGGCTCATCTTGCAAATGCGGACGCACCTGTGGAATACACTGAAAGGGTAAAGAATCAGAGTTTTATAAATGGCATACGGGATGTCGAAACAAAGCGAGCTACATACGCAAGCCCAAAGCAGACATTTGCTGAAACGGTATCCTATGCACTGACTCAGGAAACAGCGTCACTTTTGAGTAAGCCCGCATACAAAGCTCATCGCGTGGAAGTGGAAAGGCCAGACTGGGTAGACACAATTTTGGAAGCATTAAAAGGAACGCAGCAGAAAAACGATGGTGGCGTCAAATGCTTTAAATGTGGAAAGCCAGGGCACATTGCAAACTAAAGCGAGTCAGCCGCAAGGGGTGACAGCTGGCTCCCTCAATTGAATGCCCCATAATCTCTATCTCGCAAATTGGAAGAAGGTCAAGCAGTCTTACTGTCGGAGGACATATGGATGGAAAGGAACGTTTACTGACTGACTGTAGATACGGGTGCAACTCATTCCATCATTCGAGCGGATTTAGTCAACAAGAAGATAAGACGATTGCATGGAGCAAGATTGCGTACAGCCACGGGAGAAGACGCCATGGTTCTAGATGAAGTAGCATGTGAAGTCGCAATTGGGAACATCACGGTAGTACACAATTTTATAGTGGTAGAGGTGGTTGAAGAAATCATAATTGGAGTGGACTTCTTAATCGACCAAGGCATCAAGATCGATATGCAAAGCAAGACGATGCGATATAAGAACATGGATGTGCCACTTAATTTCGGCTACGAGAGAGGCTACAGCAGTAAGCGAGTGCTGGTGGAAGAGAGTCAGCAAATACCACCAAAATCCGAAGCAGTCATCTGGGCAAAGGTTGATGGAGATTGTGGGACAAACAAATTGTGGGTTGTCGAGGCAGCAAACAAATCAACACCGAACATACATGTGTGAAAAACCTTGGCTATAACAAAACAGGATGGATGTATCCCGGTAAGAGTACTCAATGAGTTCAAGTCACCACTCAAACTGATCAGAGGAGCTATTTTGGGAAGATGCCAAGAGGCTGAAGTAATAATCAATTGTGAACAGCTCCAGGAAGAGGTTTCAACTAGCAATATTGATCTTTCAGATGCCATCATGGCATGGACAGAGGGACTAGAGGAAGACTATCAGAGTAAGGAAAAGCAACTGCTACTAAAGTACGGGAACATATTTGACCAAGATGGCTCCAAACCAGGCCGCACCAACGTTGCGAAACATCAAATTGACACTGGAGATGCGAGGCCGATCCGTCAAGCTCCACGTAGTGTTCCACTGGCGAAGCGGGAAGTTGTGAGTCATATCATGCAAGAAATGAGCGACAGCGGCGTCATCGAACCATCAGCTAGTCCATGGAGGTCACCTGTGGTACTTGTGAAGAATAAGAATGGGAAAGCGTGGACTACCGCAAGTTAAACGACGTCACGAAAAAGGATAGCTACCCATTGCCAAGAATTAACGACACTCTGGAATCGCTCTCTGGTACGAAATGGTTCTCCACACTGGATTTGAAAAGTGGCTACTGGCAAGTGGAAGTGAAGGAGGAAGACAAAGAAAAAACAGCCTTTAGCGTCGGAGATGGTCTTTGGCAATTTACAGTAATGCCTTTTGGACTTTGTAATGCACCAGCTACTTTTGAGAGACTCTTGGATCAGGTATTGAAAGGACTGCATTGGAAAACATTCTTGGTATACCTGGGCGACATCATCGTATTGGGCAAGAACTTCTATGAACATCTTAAAAACTTGGAGTAAGTTTTCCAGAGAATAGCTGGCGCTGGTTTGAAACTAAGTCCCAAAAAGTGTGCGCTGTTTAAAAAGGAAGTAAATTATTTGGGTCACAAGGTAACGACAGAAGGTATCCGTACAGCGAATAAAAGAGGCAGTAAAGGATTGGCCAAGACCACAGAACTTGAATTAAGGAGTTCCCTTGGACTGTGCGCATATTACCGGCGATTTGTACCAAACTTTTCCAGCACAGCCCATAGCCTTCATGAGCTTACAAGAAAACATAAAGCTTTTGAATGGAAGAAGGAGCAAGAAGTGGCTTTCCTAACATTGGAAGAGCGTTTGTGCACTGCCCCAATGTAGGCATATCCGATTCCCGGAGCAACCTTTATTCTAGACACAGATGCGAGTGGATATGCTATAGGAGGCGTTTTATCACAACTGGTCGATGGACAGGAAAAGGTAGTTGCATACTACAGCCGTTCGACTGGAAAACCGGAGAGGAACGATTGCGTTACACGGAGAGAGCTGCTGGCATTTGTAGAGTGCATTAAACATTTTCACAAATACCTCTACGGCCAGAGATTCCGCGTCAGGACAGATCACGCAGCGTTGAAATGGCTTCTGCAGTTCCGTAATCCAGAAGGACAATTGGCACGGTGGATCGAGCAGCTACAAAGTTATGACTATTCCATTGAGCATCGCAAAGGTAGTACCCATGGGAATGCCGATGCAATGTCACGAAGACCATGTAGTTTGGAATGCAAGCACTGTTCAAAGGCCGAGGCTAAAGAAGACATTATAGATGTCCGGCTAACGGCTATAACGTGTACGGATGAATGGGACAAGGAACAACTAAGAAAGTGTCAGCTAGAAGATACAGAAGAAAAGAGGAGGATTCCTGACGTGCTCAGCGAGCTGCATAATGGTCCAAGCGGAGGTCATATTGGTATTACGAAGACGCTCGAGAAGATTAAACAGAGATTCTATTGGGTTGGTTGCCGTCAGTCGGTCACTGAGTGTATTGCAAACTGCGAGGTTTGCAGCAGAGCGAAAGGACCCAAAACCCGAAGTCATTGCCAGATGAAGCAATATAACTCAGGTGCGCCATTTGAAAGGATCGATATGGATGTCGCAGTTTCATTTCCTACTAGCAACTGCGGAAACAAATATGTACTGGTGGTTATGGATTATTTCAGCAAATGACCAGAGGTATACCCAATCCCAAATCAAGAAGCGGAAACGGTAGCAGAAGTGTTTATTAACAATTGGGTTGCAAGGTATGGTGTACCAATGGAGTTACGTTCTGACCAAGGCAGGAATTTCGAATCAGCTGAGTTCCGGGAAATGTGTTAATCATTGGGAATTCGAAAAACACGGACAACTGCATTGCATCCTCAGTCCGATGGTATGGTGGAACGATTCAATAGAACATTGGAGGAGCATTTAAGGAAAGTAGTAGACAAGTACCATAAGGAGTGGGATACACATATATCATTATTCTTGATGGCTTACCGATCGGCAGTGCATGAGACAACGGGCCAAACTCCCGCAAAGGTAATTTTTGGCAATAACCTTCGACTGCCAGCTGATTTGAAGTTTGGAATAGATGCCGATGCAGAGAGAAATGTCAAGAAATCCACTGGTGTCTTGGAAGAAGAGCTGCGAGAGATACACGATCTTGTAAGGCAACGATCAAAGATTATGAGTGACAAGATGAAAGCGAGATACGATAAAGCAATTAATTCGGAAGAGTTTTAGGAAGGAGATTTGGTGCCGTTATAAAACCCACAACGAGAAAAAGGTTTGTACCCGAAATTGCAGTGTAATTGGGAAGGCCCATAAAAAGTTGTAAAACGGATCAACGATGTAGTGTACCGCATACAAACCATTGACAAACCACGAACAAAAATGAAAGTGGTTCATTTGGAAAGGCTGGCAGCGTTTAAATCGAGAGATTTGTCTGATTGGGACGATCAGACTTAGGTGGAGGCCAGTGTAACGAACATTTGCAACACTGAGGGCTACTGTCATCTCTAAGCCGATGCTAAGCAGTAACGAGAATGCACATCAATAATTCAATCATTATGCCTACACATATGTACGTACACGCAGCGGAGAAGCAACGCACAAACACATGCAGATATCTTATCTGAGATATGCAATTATAATTGTGGAAGTGTCGCTCACAAACACACGCGCATATGAGAGCTATACACGTACATCTGTAGTTATAATTATAACAGATAACCAACTAGTAGATTCTCGAACAGAAGCGCCTACAAGATGCAACGAGGAAATCAAAGAGTATAAAAGGCAGCTACAGTAGAGGCGCTAAAATTCAGTTTCATTTAAGCAAGCTATTGGTTGTGAAGTATCAGTGTTATTGTGAAGTGCTTTAATAAAGGCCATTTTGCATTATTAAATATTGGAGTTATTTATTCAACAGGTTAGCGATACGAACGTTAGTAGAAAGTTGCGAATAAGAGGATTTGCAGTAAATTCGTTACAATATTTTTACTTTCAATGTACGGCTCATAAAACTGATATAGTTTCAATAAGCTTGCGTCATTAACATCAGTACGTTTAGTCGAAAAAATTGAAGCAAATCCTTTGAAGATTGTTTTATATTCATTGAATCGAATATTAATTTCCATTATTATATGGTCAAGAAATAGGTAAAAGACCGATACCTTAAAATAATCAGCTAGAACTTGGTTAGGTTTCAATCGTTTCTTTTTGATTTCTATACCTATGTCATTTGCACATTTGTCACAATTTTTGAACAAGTTTTTAGATAGTCTGAGATAGTCTTCGACGCAAATAAGCAGACTAAGCTAGTCTCGATGCAAATAACGAACTGAGATAGTCTTCGTTGGGACCGACAATATGGAATTTGATGAGCACTGTGTACTCCATGACAAAATTAAACATTAATATTATCTTGCCACGTACGTACTTATATAGAGATTTTGATTTTCTCTTGTATTTTTTTGCTAAATCAGAAGGAAAATTGGTAATTTTAATATAAATTACGAAGTAAAATAAGAAGTTGAGCGACGAAGGGGGATCTATCCCCATTCCCCCCCCCCTGGATACGCCATAATAATACAGTCCACTTTGAGCTCCATGACCCACATTATCGAAGCTTTAAAATCGGCAGGGTTCCCTTTGAGAAAGATGTCGGCAAATCATCCTGAAATTTTAGAAGCCGTTCCCGACCCTGATTTGGAAAACCAGAAAGGAACTACTGCGTTACACGGAGAGAGCTGTTGCCATTGGTAGAGTGCATTAAACATTTTCACAAATACCTCTACGGCCAGCGATTCCGCCTCAGGAAAGATCACGCAGCGTTGAAATGGCTTCTGCAGTTCCGTAATCCAGAAGGACAACTGGCACTGTGGATCGAGCGGCTACAATGCTATGACTTTCCATTGAGCATCGGAAAGGTAGTACCCATGGGAATGCCGATGCAATGTCACGAAGACCATGTAGTTTGGAATGCAAGCACTGTTCAAAGGCCGAGGCTAAAGAAGACATTATAGATATCCGGCTAATGACTATAACGTGTGCGGATGAATGGGACAAGGAACAACTAAGGAAGTTTCAGCTAGATGATACAGATCTGTCACATGTTATGCAAGGGCTCGAACGAAACGAAATACCAAATAGAGAGGAGGTGTCAGCAGAGAGTCCCATTGCGAAGTCATATTGGGCACAGTGGAACAGTTTAGAATTGATATCCGGTTGCTTGCATCGAGTATGGGAGAGTGAGGATGGTCAATGCAAGAAGAAACTGATAGTTGTTCCCAGAAAGAGGATTCCTGACGTGCTCAGCGAGTTGCATAATGGTCCAAGCGGAGGTCATCTTGGAATCACAAAGACGCTCGAGAAGATTAAACAGAGATTCCATTGGGTTGGTTGCCGTCAGTCGGTCACTGAGTGGATTGCGAACTGCGAGGTTTGCAGAAGAGCGAAAGGGCCCAAACCCCGAAGTCATGGCCAGATGAAGCAATATAACTCAGGTGCGCCATTTGAAAAGATCGCTATGGATGTCGCAGGTCCATTTCCTACTAGCAAATGCGGAAACAAATATGTACTGGTGGTTATGGATTATTTCAGCAAATGGCCAGAAGTATACCCAATCCCAAATCAAGAAGCAGAAACAGTAGCAGAAGTGCTTATAAACAATTGGGTTGCAAGGTATGGTGTACCAATAGAGTTACGTTCTGACCAAAGCAGGAATTTCAAATCAGCTGTGTTCCAGGAAATGTGTAAATTATTGGGCATTCGAAAAACACGTACAACTGCATTCCATCCTCAGTCCGATGGTATGGTGGAACGTTTCAATAGAACCTTGGAGGAGCATTTAAGGAAAGTAGTAGACAAGTACCATAAGGAGTGGGATACCCGCAAACCATTATTCTTGATGGCTTACCGATCAGCAGTACATGAGACAACGGGCCAAATCCCTGCAAAAGTAATTTTTGGCAATGACCTTCGACTGCCAGGTGATTTGAAGTTTGGGATAGATGCCGATGCGGAGAGAAATGTCAAGAAATCCACTGGTGCCTTGGAAGAAGAGCTGAGAGAGATACACGATCTTGTAAGACAACGAGCAAAGATTAAGAGTGACAAGATGAAATCCCGATACGACAAAGCATTAATTCAAAAGGTTTTCAGGAAGGAGATTTGGTGCTGTTATACAGCCCACAACGAAAAAAAGATGTGTCCCCGAAATTGCAGTGTAATTGGGAAGGCCCATACAAAGTTATAAAACGGAACAACGATGTAGTGTACCGCATACAAACCATTGGCAAACCACGAACTAAAATGAAAGTGGTTCATTTGGAAAGACTGGCAGCGTTTAGATAGAGAGATTTGTCTGACCGGGATGATCAAACTTAGGTGGAGGGCAGTGTTACGAATATTAGCAACACTAAGGGGCACTGTCATCTCTAAGCCGATGCTAAATAGTGATATCAAGCACATCCATAAATCAATCATTATGTATCTACATAAACGAATCAATAATTATATCTACACATATGTACGTACACGCAGCGGAGAAGAAATGCATAAACACATGCATATATCTTATCTGAGGTGCTCACAAGAGAGGGCAATAATTTGTGCAAGTACTACTCACGCGCATATGAGAAGCTATAAACGTAGTTGTGGCTGGTGATTTGGTAGTTGATAACTAACTAGTAAGTTCTGGAATGGAAAAGCCTAGAGGTATGCAACGAGAAATCAAAAATTATAAAAGGCCACGACAGTAGAGGCGCGAGAGTTAGTTTCATTTAAGCTATCAATCAGTTTGATTTAAGCAATCTATTAGCTGCGGATTATAAGTGTTACTGTGAAGTACTTTAATAAAGGCCATTTTGCATTATTAAATAGTGCAGTTATTTATTCAACAGTTTAGTAGTTCGAACGTTAGCAGAGGAGCAAATAAGAGGATTTGCAGTAAATTCGTTACAATACATATCTTAAAAAATAAATATATCAACCAAACTCTGCGAAAAACGCAGTTTAAAAAAATCTGTTGGTGAGGACCCCAGTGAATTAAGCTAACGATGTATTGTCTCAGACAAATAGCTCATAGAAAACTGTGTCAAAAAGCTGTAACTAAATTTAAAACCCATTTTATTTTGACTATGAGTATGCACCACTAACTTGTATCTACGTAGGTATATTGTTGCAAGCACTGAAATAGTAGTAGTATAAGAGTGGTCGCTTTAAGAAATTTTTATAAAACGCACATTGTATCTGTAAATTATTTAATTTACTTTTTATTAGATTGAAGTAAACATTACTTTTACTTTTTTACTAGATATATGAAATGTTTATTATGTTATGTTTTTCATAAAAAAAATAATAAAACGCTTGAAAAGTTTACCTATTTTTCTTAGCGTTGTAAATTTTTTTTAGCTTTATTTTTTGCCCATTTAGGTTTTTTTCTGAAAAAGTTCTGGCAACACTGAGTAGTGTACTGATATCAGCGCGATAGCCACTTCGACAGCAGATGACGGAAAGCATATATATGCTAACTAGCAACCCGCACCTTGTTTCACACAAGTTGCAATGTTTAAAAATGGTAATTTGTTTTGATATTTTGAATTAATGGTTCAAATAAAAAATTAAGATAATTCATATCATTTCCCTTCCCTTCCTTTCCTTTGCCTTTCCTTTTCTTTCCTTCTTTCCCTTCCTTCCTTTCTTTTGATTTCCCTTCCTATCCTTTAATTTCTCCTTCTTTCTTGTCCTCTTTTCTCCTACAATTTCCTTTTGTTTCGTTTCCTTTAATTTTATTTCATGTCCTGTATTTTCGTTCGCTGTCCGGTCCTGTCTTCTGCCTTCCTTTCCTCCCCTGTAATTTCGCCTCCTTTATTTGTTTATTATGAAAAGCTCGGCTCAAAAACTTATTTAAATCGAAAGAATAAATTATTATTAGAATATTAAACTGCATGGATCAAAGTTTAGGAAAAATTATCTTAATTAATTTTATTCATTTCCTCTCCTTTCCTTTCCATTACTTTACTTTCTTTTCTCTTTTCCTTTTTTCCTTTCCTTTCCCTCCCCTTCCTTTCTTTTCCTTTCTTTTCCTTTTCTTTCCTTCTTGCCCTTCCTTCCTTCCTTTTCATTTGGTTTCCTATCGTCTCCTTTCTTCTTTTTTATTGTCCTCTTTTCTCATATCCTTTCATTTTCTTTCGTTTCCTGTCCTTTCGTTCGCTGTCCGGTCCTGCCTTTTCCCTTAGTTTACTCTCCTTTTATTTCCTTATTATGAAAAGCTCGGCACAAAAACTTATTTAAATCGTAACAATAAATTATTTATAAAATACTAGAAGACCCGGCAGACCCTGTCCTGCCCTAAATTTGGCCTATCTGCATACATTTTAATAAGCTTTTTCCGTCTGAATCTGCCCTCCCCTCTCTTCACTTTTTCCTAATCTTTTTATTCACACCTTCCTCAGTCTTTTTCGCTTCATCTATTTCCATCCTCGTCTCATTCTATCTCTTTCTCAATCTCCTTCTCCTTATCTCTTTTCTCTTCTCTCAATTTCTTCTTATTCTTCTGCATCCCTTATTGCTTGTCCCAGAGGGTGGTATGTATTTTATTCCAGTCCCAGTCCCACTCCGAGTCTCAGTCCCAGTCCCATTCCGTCTCGGGATAATATACTACTCTCTACTAAAGCACTCATCAACAGCTGTCATTTGATATCCATATTCTATAAACACATTCTTTGGGGTACCCGGGTCCACGTTTTGGCCTATATCTCGAGACCCTAGTCACCCAGGGGTATGAAAATTACCCTCTACGAAAGCACTCATCAACAGCTTTCATTTGATATCAATATTCTATAAACACCTTCTAGGGGTACCCGGGTCCACGTTTTGGCCTATATCTCGAGACCCTAGTCACTCAGGTGTATGAAAATTACCCTCTACTAAAGCACTCATCAACAGCTTTCATTTGATATCCATATTCTATAAACACATTGTACCCGGTTTGGTAATAAACCAAATATTTATTTTATTTTTAAAAATTTATTTGTGTTTATTTTTGAGTTTAGATATTTTAATACTAATAAGAATTTTCTTTTTTTGAAGTTATTCAAAAATTTTAAGTTAACATGAAAACTCAATTAAAAATTATTTTAAAAATTAAAGTAAAGAGTACAAAGTAGTTAACACTATGTTTACTCCATTTATAGTTTAAACTAAAACTTTTTTTTTTTAATTTTGAATTTAGAAAATATTAAACTTCATTTTTTTTAAGATGTTTTTCTTATAACTTCCAATATTTTCATTTTGAAATATTATACAAAATAAAATGATTTAAAAATAATTTATACAAACAAAGTATATATAACTAAAGTAGATAACCCTATACCCGGGTCCACGTTTTTGCCTATAATCGAGACCCTAGTCACACAGGAGTATGAAAATTACCCTCTACTAAAGCACTCATCAACAGCTTTCATTTGATATCAATATTCTATAAACACGTCCTAGGGGTACCCAGGTCCACGTTTTGGCCTATAGCTCGAGACCCTACTCACCCAGGGGTATGAAAATTACCCTCTGCTAAAGCACTCATCAAAAGCTTTCATTTGCTATCCATATTCTATAAACACGCTCTAGGGGTACCCGGGTCCACGTTTTGGCCTATATCTCGAGACCCTAGTCACCCAGTCACCTATCCTAAATTTCAAGTTAGATCAAAATACACACGGGGTGCAAAACAAATTCAAAATCGGTTCAGTAGTTTAGGAGTCCATTGGCCTCAATTGTGTGACACGTGTTTTTTATATATTAAGATTAAACTGCATGGATGAAAGTTAAGGAAAAATTATCTTAATTAACTGTTTTCATTTCCTCTCCTTTACTTTTCTTTACTTTGCTTTCTCTTTCCTGTTCTTTCCCTTTCTTCCTTTCTTTTCATTACCCTTCCTTTCTCGTCCTTTGTTGTCCTCTTTTCTCCTATCCTTTCCTTTTCTTTCATTTCCTTTCCTTTTCTTTCTTTTCCTGTCCTTTCGTTCGCTGTCCAGTCCTGCCTTCTCCCTTCCTTTTCTCTCCTTTTATTTTTTCTTTATTATGAAGCGCTCGGCACAAAAACTTATTTAAATCGTCATAATAAATTTCTTCTAAAATATTAAACTGCATGCATGAAAGTTAAGGAAAAAATCGTGATGATTTTTTCAGACAACAATCTATGCCCAATACGTAAGCCTGTGGTAATATTTGATGTTGCTAGCTGTTAAAATGAGGCAGAAATGGCGAAAACCCTCTTATTGAACAATCAATTGTATGGGAGGTATATGCTATAGTGCTATTCCGACAAATGTCAAATCCCCCATCAAAATATGCCTGCTTACCAAACTTCATCAAGATATCTCAAAAATTGAGGGACTAGTTTGCGTTCAAACAAACGGACAGACGGACGGACAGACGGACATGGCTAAATCAACTTAGCTCGTCCCCTGATCATTTTGGTATACTTATTGGTGGGTGTAACGGAAACATATACATAAAAAATGATTTGGAGCCTTGAAAATGAAAAAACCCGATTTCGACAAAAACAAGTCCCAAAAACCAAAAAAACATTTTTTTTTTAAACTGTTAATGCCAACGTTTTTATCGCATAATTTTAGGTGGGATAGGAACTATGAGACAAATTCGTTTTCATCGGCAACACTTTTGCACGTTTCTGAAGAAGCCCTTAAAAAAAAGGCGAAAAAATAAATTTTTTCACCAAAACACTCCTCAAGACCCAAAGATATTTTTTTTTACAAAAAACTGTTAGCGGCAAGGTTTTTAGCGGAAAATTTTGAGTCGGACAAGGTATACATGAAAATTTTAAAACCAAATGAAAATTTTTAAAGTAGGTCATGGAAAAAACTTTAAAAATCAAAGAAAAAAATCAAAAAACTCAAATTTTGCAGGCTCGAAAATTATTTTTTTGGGTATGCTTAGTGGAATTTTTTTTCCTGAGCCCAAAACCTATCGAAAAATCTATATAGGTTAATAAATCGGCCCAGCTTAATGTACATACATATATCAAGCTGATATGATATGAAAATGCATAAATACATCCATACATATAAATGTACTCCCGAAGTTAAATAACGCAGCGAATGCTATGTATGTATGTACGTATGTGATGCATCATGCCTTACACAAACCTGTTTGAGCGCACAATTGACAGCGAACAATCACACGCACTGCATTTTTTTTAATTAGAATCATCGAGCTTCTCGATTGCATACAAACCTCCGGAACTCATTTTTAGTATATTACAATTCGTCTTGGTAATTTATATGAGCTCTGGGCCCATAACCTGTTAGCAGAGATTTATCAATAAAAAAAAAAAGAATACTGAAACACACAAACTCGTTTTCAATGCACGTATAATTTCGACTGTAAACAATTATTACAATATTTTAATTCACTGACAGAAATTCCAAAGCCAATACAACTAAGATAAATATTCTATGTTGTTAACAAGTAAAAAATAAGCAAAGTAGTTTTATAACAGGGTTAATAACTACCAACAACGATTTTGTATGCAGCTAAAGGTGTTTTTTCGCTTTCCTGTAAAATTTGAGTTTTAGACTTAAGTTGTTCTTTCAAATGTCCACAGATATATACATACATACATATATACCCATATTACCTGTACTCAGAAGCGCTGAGCCATGTACATATAACAAAAACCCAGCATACATTAGGCGGGTCTCAAAAAAAAACCAGTGAAAACCCACCCATTTATACACCCACATTACTTGTACTCAGAAGCGCTGAGACAAGAACGTATAAAGAACCAAGCAGCGTACATTAGGCTGGTTTCAAAAAAAAAATTAATATTATTTTTTCTTTTTTGAGGAAATTTTTTCCTATTTTCACAGCTTAATAAAAGCTCCTCTTTTAATAAACCAAATTAATTTATAATGCTGAAATCGTCGGACGAAACCCAAAAATAGACAACTGCAAACCAATGCCTGCAGGAATTCATTATGACGGTAACCAATTAGTTTAGTGCTCAAGATGGTCAGGTCACCCTCCCAAGCTACCGATTTATCAGAGTATATGCTTAAGATCAAACTAGAAGACCTTGATAAAATATGGGCAAAGGTGCTAGAGTCCCATTGAGAAATAAGTTTCTCCATAATTATTCAGATGTCAGCGGCTCGGTTCAGCAAAAATTTTCTAAATGCATGGAAACTTACCAAACATGCAAATCTGAAATTTAGGAAGCCTTACAACTTTTTAATACTGCTAGCCCGCCCACCCAATAACTGAGTCAAACTCAAATGGTTTTTATTTGAAAGTACCACCATGCGACACCGAAATCTTTCATGGTAGATACGAAGACTGGCCAACTTTTAGAGATATGTTCACGGCAGTCTATAAAAACCACCCTAAATTATCACCGGCTCAAAAATTATACCAATTGCGCCTGAAAACAAAAGGGCAAGCCGGCCTTATTGTCAAACAATACCCACTGAGCGATGATAATTTCGAGCTTACCTGGGAAGCGTTTTGATCTAGGTACGAGAAAAAAGGGATACTCGTTGGCAATTAACTGAAAACGCTGTTCAACCTGCCCACAATATCCGCAGAAAACGGATAACAAATCCAAAAGATGCAGGCAACAATCAACAACTGCATGTCAACCCTTAACACCCAGGAATCCCGACAACGGACTGGGACCCAATCCCCGTTTACCTCTGCGCATCCAAGCTGCGAAGTGAAAGCCTTTCACTATGGGAACAATCCCTCAACTCCCGAAAATAACTCCCACTTTGGGATAATATGAATAGATTTTTGACCAGCAGATACGAGGTAGTAGAAAGATTAAATACCGATAGGCTAGGCAAGGTGAAACCCCAATTTTTGAGTTCTACAACACGAATGGTGAATCAAAACTCGACTCAATCTAATAATAATGGAACCCACGCATATCATACGGAGTTCAATATCGGTGCCACACCGAATCAAATTTGTGAGAGAAAATAGTTACTGCGAAAACTGTTTATCAACGTCACGTAGTTTCTCGTGCGTATATTGTCAAAAGTGTCATCATTTGTAACTGCATTTGTCTCAGGTTAAAACTGTGTTTCTACAGTCTTTTCGAGTAATCATGGAACCAGCCTACATCAGTAGTATCAGTATACTTTGCTGGCGAATTTAATAAAATCCGTGCCCTAATAGACCAAGGTTCACAAAAAACTTTTGTATCATCGCGTATACATAAGCTTCTTGGTCTACCCACAAAAGAGTCTCTCCACCAGATATCTGGAATGGGTGAAACGGTTGCGAAGAATGCCAATAAAGCCTGCCAGGTAACATTTTTTTCTGCAGACTTAACCCAAATTATAGACGTACAAGCAATAATTTTGCCGAAGCTGACTAAGCTCTTGCCCACAGGCAGAGTTTCAATGATCGAAGAACTCTCCGATTTACCGTTAGCCGATCCACAATATTCGATACCATCGAAAATCAATGGGGTAATCGGCAGCGATATCACCCCGCAAATCCTCACCGAAGGGGTCCTACGGAACGTGTGTCTAACATTACTTGCCCAAAACACAATTTCGGATGGATATTAAGCGGCCCTGTAGCTGAAAAGGTATCAACGCTCAGCACTTATGTCACGGAATGCACCGATAACGCCTTAAATCAACTTTTAAGACAATTTTGGGAACTGGAAGAAGTTCACCACAACCAACAACGATCTGCAGATGATGAATACTGCGAAGCACTTTACTGGACAACCAAAATTCAAGAAGAAGATGGGCGCTACAGAGTCAAACTGCCGTTCAAGACGGCATTTTCAGAAAATCTGGCACTCGGTCATTCACGACTCGCAGCACAACAGCAGTACAAATATTTTGAAATCCTAATTCCCGCCTCACAACAAGAGATAATTAGGGATAGTAAATATCTAACATTTTATCCCATCATGCTGTCATTAAACCCGCCAGCAAAACCACAAAAGTGCGAGTCGTCGTTGAACGACGTTCTCCATACACGCTCCATACTACAAAATTATTTAATGGTTGTGATACTTAAACGGTGACTTTATAAGTTTGATTTTAACGGCGATATTGAGAAAATGTATCACCAAATAATCATCCATGAAGAAAGACTTTCAGCGAATAGTTTTTCATAAACATCCAACTCTGCCGAGAGAAGATTTTCGACTAAACACTAACCGTTACCTTTGGTGTAAATTGCGAACCATATTGGTGATTCGAACCCTATACTAACTCGGCCACGACTGTCAAGATGAATATCCTCTCGCAAAAAACATTTCATTGAATGAAACGTATGTTGAGGATATTTTGTCATATATACAGTCAGTGGCGTATACAGGATTTTTCCAGAAGGGAGGCATGGGCAATAATTTATTTTAAGTTAAATAGAAATTAAGACACACTGTAACTAGGTTTACCAACTGTGTGTATTTCTTTATAAACAAGCAATACTTACCATCACATACATATATAAATGCATGCATATACTCATGCAAAATCGTTTACTTCAAGGGAAATACTTGCATTATTTCAATTAAATTGCGTTATTATTCATTTATTTCAATTAAATTGAAAATCTTTATTTAAAACTGTAATTCTGTTTGTTATAAAACGAAATTTAGTCTTCGCTCGTTAACACTCAATCTCTCAATAATTTCTTCCGGTGTTGTTGGTACATCGTGATGAATCGCCAACATTGTCAAACTATTCAGCCGCTCCTTACATGGAAATGAAAAAAGAGCTAAGATATTAATCTATATAAAGCAATGTAGTGATATTTCAAATACTTGTCCCATAGAATTGCGAAGATAATTCTTTAATCTTTTAAGGGTTGAAAATGTACGCTCTGATGTGGAAGTGGAAACCGGGAGTGTTGCAAAATTTTGAGCAATTGAAATAAGTTATTAAATGACGTTTTAACGCAGCTTTGAAGTGCGTCCAGCGCAGTTTGTGGTGAAAGATTTTGTCGCTTTAGAAACGCCCTCCATACATTGGTTTCTGCTACAATATTTTTACTTTCAATGTACGGCTCATAAAACTGACCTAGTTTCAATAAGCTCGTGTCACTAACATCAGTACGGTTAGCCGAAAAAATTGAAGCAAATCCTTTGAAGATTGTTTTATGTTCATTGAATCTAGTATTAATTTCCATTATTATATGGTCAATAAATGGGTAAAAGACCGATACCTTGAAATAATCAGCTAGATCTGGCGGATCTTGGTTAGATTTCAATCGTTTCTTTTTGATTTCTATACCTATGTCATTTGCACACTTGTCACAATTTTTGAACAAGTTTTTAGATAGTCTGAGATAGTCTTCGACGCAAATAACGAACTGAGATAGTCTTCGTTGGGACCGATAATATGGAATTTGATGAGCACTGTATAATCCATGACAAAATTAAACATTAATATTATCTTCCCACGTACGTAGTTATAAAGAGATTTTGATTTTCTCTTGTATTTTTTTGCTAAATCAGAAGGAAAATTGGTAATTTTAATATAAATTACGAAGTAAAATTAGAAGTTGAGCGACGAAGGGCAGATCTATTATGAAAATTTACCTCACATCAGAGATATTAAGATCTCTAGATGGGTACAGTTTCCCCGATAAACTCATCCAGCTGCATGGATTTTCAGATGCATCGTAGCACCCGTTCAAACCGTGAGCCTTCCACGGTTGGAACTCTATGTAGCAGTCTTACTCTCCACATTAGTGAAACAGCTGCGAAGTGAGCTGAATTTATCCGAACACGAACTCGTTCGCGCCGTTTATCCGAAAAGCAACGAAACTAAAAGTTTCAGCCACGATCAACCTCACCTAAGTGAATGACGCCAAAATCAAAGTCATCATTCAAACCCAACTCATACTCTCCACACATAGGTGATCCATGGTAAACGGTCGTGAAAAGTTTCAAGATACACTTCACGAAATTAGCAGGAAACTAGACGTTCGCAGGGCTTACTACCCTCTTAGTACGCAGTCCTAACCCCAGGGCATTTTCTACGTGGCGCGCCAATCTTATCATTACCGGAGCCAACTGCAGAGCATCGCACCTTGGTCAATAAATGGCAGAAACTGAAAGGACTTCACCACCAGTTCAGCACACGATGAAAGAACGAGTACCTCAAGGAGCTGCAGCGGTACAAATTGAAATGCACTCAACGCAATATTCAAGTTGGAGATTTAGGGGTGGTAAAGGATGATTTACTACCCCCCAACGAATGGCGTTTGGGGCGGGTAATCACTTTACACCCTGGATGGGATAACCATGTTCGAGTTGTTGAACTCAAAACCCAAAACAGACTAATAATAACCCGGAATATTGAAAAACTGTGCGTGCTACCACACCTCTGGTACCCTCTGCTTCATGCCCCTAGTATTCTGGAAAGATATATACGCTAGCCTCACCAATGTATTTTTCTAACCCATTTTTTGAGAAAAACGTATTTTCCTTTTTTGATTTTACAGGACCCGCAGATCTACGGAGATAAAGAAATGCCGCTATGTGATCAGCGTCATGTGCTCAGGCAGTGTCGGACGTTCATCGCAATGAAGCAGGAGGAGCGCTACGAGTGCGCGAGGAACCACTGGTACTGCATCAACTGTTACTTGCTACTTCTAGATCTGCCAGCTGTATCACTCCTTATAGCTGGAGTCTTAGCCTGGCAAGCGCAAGGCATGAGCACAAAACGTGCTCGATCGTTTCCTCCTCCAAACCGCACTTCCTACATCTGCTATCACTGACCAAGCTCAATTTAAAGGCATGTGACGCCAGAAGGCAGTGTCCAGTCCGAAGACCCGTCATGAGTCTACAGTCCTCTCTGTTTAATGGTAGAAACAACTTTGTTAGTATAAGGTTGTAACACCTACACATAATCTTCGACGCTTTACAGACCTGCGCTTGAACCACGTCTTTCACGCTTGGTCGATCATGTGCACTTCTCGTCTTCGCTTAATCTCGCCCAGTCTAATTGGGACGTCTACGGAGCAAGCTTCAAGGGAAGCGCCCTTTTTATCTAGTTTATCTGCTTTTCAATATGCCCTGGGACCCAATATAGATGTATGCTTCTCCCTGCCCCTATTCTTTCCAGAGACTGCTTACACTCTAACACAATTTTAGATGCTGTGCAATGCGAGATTATTGCCTAAATTGCTGCTTGGCTATCAATATAAAAGTAAACACGGTTGGAGTGTTTCTACTGCTTTGGTGACGGCTAATATTTCCGCTTGGAAAGCGCTACAGTAGTATGGCTGCTTGTAGGATGTGTTTATTTCCGGATCAGCACAATATACCACTGACCCTACTCCTTCCACTACTTTGGAACCACCTGTGTACACATGTATCGCCTCGTCCGCCATTTGAGCACGCTAGCGCCAACCATCCACCTCTATTGTGGCATTAAGATCTCCCTCGAAGGAATCAGGTAGACTGTTCGTCCTGTAATTGAAGACGCTATACAACTATGACCGTATGGACGGCCCTCAAGCTGCCCCGAGGCACTGAGCCTGGTTGCAGTTGTTAACGCTATGTTCTTTGCTACCAGGTTTACAGGCGGAATGTGCAGAATGACAAACAGTGCAGCTGTCGTTCAGGGCACCCCAATACTAAGCATTGATAGTCTACATACCCCCTCTAATTTTTTGATGTAGGCTCTTTTTTGTGTGGCTTTCCACCAACAATAACTCCATCGTATACTTTACAAACCCAATGGGAAAGAGAGGGCGATAAACTCCACGTACACCCCAGCATTCTTTTACATTCATAAAGTTCCGTTGAGGCCTTCTTCACCCTCTCCTCCACGTTGAGCTTCCATGACAGTTTACTGTCTAGGATGATGCCTAGATATTTTGTGCAAGGTTTCTCCTGCAGGGTAACCCCACCTAACTTAGGCCTAGTCCAATTTGGGATGTTGTACCTCTTTGTAAAGAAGACCATATCCGTCTTCTCAGTGTTGGCTGTCAACCCGACATTATTCATAACTGGGCATGAATATCCCGTAGCGCCGATCCATCAAAGGGCTAATCGTTGGAAAGCACTTTCCGCTATGACAATTTCAACGTCATCTGCGTAAGCCCGGGTCCCTCATCGAATCTCCTGAGCAGTTGGTTGATGGCCTGCGTCCACAGCAGAAGTGATAGCGCCCCTCCCTGCGGCGTGCCACTGTCCACTGATTTCGTGGCCTCATACAAACCCCATGTGAAGTAATCTTCCTGAAATTTAAAAAGCAGCCGATCCACCTGGTTAAGGCTGGATGTACTATAATGCAATTAAGACCATCCATAATCGCCCATTTAGAAACATTGTTAAAAGCCCCGGCAATGTCTAAGAAGACCCCTGGAGCATATGCCTTATATTGAATGGCTTTCTCTATGCTTATTACCACCCTATGCAATGCAGTGTCTACCGACTTGCCTTTCATGTACGCATGCTGTGTTGTGGAGATCAGCTTTTTATCCACGTTGGACTTTATGTACACATCTATCAGCCTCTCAACGTTTTTGAGCAGAAATGATGTTAAGCTAATGGATCTATAGTCTTTGGGATACACGTGGCCGATCTTTCCCGCCTTTGGTAGGAAAGCTACACGAGCAGTTCTCCAAGATTCAACTTATGCACCAATCGAATATTATTTTAACCATTACACACCGCTGTACTTGAAAGTTGTAGCATTGCCCGCAATATACCGTCTGGGCACGGCGATTTAAACTTAGAAAACGCTTTCACCATCCATTCGATCTTGGTATCGGTCACCAAGGCCGGCACTACCCGCTCCGTGATCGAAGTGTGAGTGCTGTCTGCTGCCGCTTCTAAATCATCGCACGATGGAAATGTGTATCAAAAATCACCTCAAGGGACTTCTCACGTGACCATTCCCCGCTCCCTTTTTTCAATCATTCTGTTTCGCTAGAGCACTCTATGTCCGCACAGAAACTTTTCCATGAGATTCTCTTCAACCTGGAATTTTCCCTGTACTCAAGCCGACACGCTTCGCTTTCCGAGATCTTTGCTAGCTTAAACATTTCTTTTACCTGTCTAGTTAGAGGATTCAGCTCATTGCTTTTCCTCTGAATCTTCTTAGAAGGGAAAGCTCTGTTATACGCAGTCATGAGCGTCCTTGTTAGGATTTCATTAGACTCCTCCAGTTCATCCACATTGGCAACCCCTTTTGGTTGTCCCAGTTTTGTTTCTATATGTTTCTGGAATTTCGTCGTTGACCTAGGGTTTTTAAAGGTTCCTCCCTTCTCTGCCCTCTTTAGGGGGATGCTTAGGCTGATATACGCATGGTCGGAGAAGAACAAATTAGCAATACTTACCATCATATACATATATACATGCATATACTTATGCAAACTCGTTTACTTCAAGGGAAATACTTGCATTATTTCAATTAAATTGCGTTATTATTCATTTATTTCAATTAAATTGAAAATCTTTATTTAAAACTGTAATTCTGTTTGTTATAAAACGAAATTTAGTATTCGCTCCTTAACACTCAATCTCTCAATAATTTCTTCCGGTGTTATTGGTATATCGCGATGAATCGCCAACATTGCCAAACCATTCAGCCGCTCCTTACATGGAAATGAAAAAAAGAGCTAAGATATTAATCTATATAAAGCAATGTAGTGATATTTCAAATACCTATTCCGTAGAATTGCGAAGATAAGTCTTCAATCTTTTAAGGGTTGAAAATGTACGCTCTGATGTGGAAGTGGAAACGGCGAGTGTTGGAAAATGTTGAGCAATTGAAATAAGTTATTAAATGACGTTTTGTCGCAGCTTTGAAGTGCGTCCAGCGCAGTTTGTGGTGAAAGATTTTGTCGCTTTAGAAACGCCCTCCATACATTGGTTTCTGCTGCAATATTGTAACGAATATTAGCAGCACTAAGGGGTACTGTCATCTCTAATCCGATGCTAAGCAGTGACGTGAATGCACATCAATAATTCAATCATTATGCCTACACATATGTACGTACACGCAGCGGAGAAGCAACGCACAAACACATGCAAATATCTTATCTGAGATATGCAATTATAACTGTGGAAGTGTCGCTCACAAACACACGCGCATATGAGAGCTATACACGTACATCTGTATTTATAACTATAACAGATAACCAACTAGTAGATTCTAGAACAGAAGCGCATAGAAGATGCAACGAGGAAATCAAAGAGTATAAAAGGAAGCAACAGTAGAGGTGCTAGAATTCAGTTTCATTTAAGCAAGCTATTGGTTGTGAAGTATCAGTGTTATTGTGAAGTACTTTAATAAAGGCCATTTTGCATTATTAAATATTGGAATTTTTTTATTCAACAGTTTAGCGATACGAACGTTAGTAGAAGGTTGCGAATAAGAGGATTTGCAGTAAATTCGTTACAATTGGTGTCAGAAGAGGAATTGTTGAACAAATTCCGAAGACTTTGAATACAACTTGGACATGGCAAAGTGGAGTGAATTGAAGATCCAGCAACTGAAGAAGGAGTTGGAGAGCCGTGGATTGAATACAACCGGCAATAAACTCGAACTTCAGGCACGACTACGAAAGGCAATGGAATTAGAGGGAATTAACGTAGAAGAGTACGTCTTTCCTTTTGATGGCTAGGAGACAACAAAAATTGAAGAGAAAAATGAAACATCGCAAACAGTTACGAGCACAGACTTGAACACGATTTTGGCTGCAATATCTGCTCAAACATCGACAGTGGCATCTCAGCTGGAATCGCAAAAGACACGTTTAACGTCCAAGATGGAATCGCAGGAGACACACATCACATCGAAGATTGAAGCACAATTGGATGAACAGAAAACATATATGGCGTCACAAATTGCAGAACAATTAAAAGAGCAAAAGGCACGCATAATATTACAACTCGAAGCATAGGAAGAGCGTATCTCAACGAAACTGGAGGCACAGGAAACAAAAGTCTCATCGCAGCTGGAGGCTTTTAGTGAACGACAAGATAAAATGGAGGCCGAAATAGATGCTTTGAAAGATCGTATACAGGAGTTGCAACTAAGTCGCCCAGCAATTTCAGCGAGTAATCCAAAAGTAAAAACACCATCCTTTAACGGTTCTGTTCCTTTTCAGGTCTTTAAGCTTCAATTTGAGGAGACCTCAACAGTGACCAACTGAAATGCTGATGATAAAGTCGCTGCACTCTTCGTAGCATTGAAAGGACCAGCTGCCGAAATCTTACAGAGTATTCCAGAGTACGAACGGAACAGTTATGACGCATTGATGGCTGCTGTAGAACGACGTTACGGAAGCGAACACAGGAAACAAATCTACCAAATAGAATTGCAAAACCGCTACCAAAAATTTAACGAAATTTTGTAGGAGTTTGCTTCAGACATTGAAAGATTGGCTCATCTTGCAAATGCGGACGCACCTGTGGAATACACTGAAAGGGTAAAGAATCAGAGTTTTATAAATGGCATACGGGATGTCGAAACAAAGCGAGCTACATACGCAAGCCCAAAGCAAACATTTGCTGAAACGGTATCCTATGCACTGACTCAGGAAACAGCGTCACTTTTGAGTAAGCCCGCATACAAAGCTCATCGCGTGGAAGTGGAAAGGCCAGACTGGGTAGACACAATTTTGGAAGCATTAAAAGGAACGCAGCAGAAAAACGATGGTGGCGTCAAATGCTTTAAATGTGGAAAGCCAGGGCACATTGCACGTTATTGCAGTACCAATCCTAACAGTTCCGCCAATGTGGGTAGCCGTAAACGCAGAGCTGTGGGAGATGAGCAAATCTCCAAATCCACCCAATCGTTAAACTAAAGCGAGTCAGCCGCAAGGGGTGACAGCTGGCTTCCTCAATTGAATGCCCCATAATCTCTATCTCGCAAATTGGAAGAAGGTCAAGCAGTCTTACTGTCGGAGGACATATGGATGGAAAGGAACGTTTACTGACTGACTGTAGATACGGGTGCAACTCATTCCATCATTCGAGCGGATTTAGTCAACAAGAAGATAAGACGATTGCATGGAGCAAGATTGCGTACAGCCACGGGAGAAGACGCCATGGTTCTAGATGAAGTAGCATGTGAAGTCGCAATTGGGAACATCACGGTAGTACACAATTTTATAGTGGTAGAGGTGGTTGAAGAAATCATAATTGGAGTGGACTTCTTAATCGACCAAGGCATCAAGATCGATATGCAAAGCAAGACGATGCGATATAAGAACATGGATGTGCCACTTAATTTCGGCTACGAGAGAGGCTACAGCAGTAAGCGAGTGCTGGTGGAAGAGAGTCAGCAAATACCACCAAAATCCGAAGCAGTCATCTGGGCAAAGGTTGATGGAGATTGTGGGACAAACAAATTGTGGGTTGTCGAGGCAGCAAACAAATCAACACCGAACATACATGTATGAAAAACCTTGGCTATAACAAAACAGGATGGATGTATCCCGGTAAGAGTACTCAATGAGTTCAAGTCACCACTCAAACTGATCAGAGGAGCTATTTTGGGAAGATGCCAAGAGGCTGAAGTAATAATCAATTGTGAACAGCTCCAGGAAGAGGTTTCAACTAGCAATATTGATCTTTCAGATGACATCATGGCATGGACAGAGGGACTAGAGGAAGACTATCAGAGTAAGGAAAAGCAACTGCTACTAAAGTACGGGAACATATTTGACCAAGATGGCTCCAAACCAGGCCGCACCAACGTTGCGAAACATCAAATTGACACTGGAGATGCGAGGCCGATCCGTCAAGCTCCACGTAGTGTTCCACTGGCGAAGCGGGAAGTTGTGAGTCAAATCATGCAAGAAATGAGCGACAGCGGCGTCATCGAACCATCAGCTAGTCCATGGAGGTCACCTGTGGTACTTGTGAAGAATAAGAATGGGAAAGCGTGGACTACCGCAAGTTAAACGACGTCACGAAAAAGGATAGCTACCCATTGCCAAGAATTAACGACACTCTGGAATCGCTCTCTGGTACGAAATGGTTCTCCACACTGGATTTGAAAAGTGGCTACTGGCAAGTGGAAGTGAAGGAGGAAGACAAAGAAAAAACAGCCTTTAGCGTCGGAGATGGTCTTTGGCAATTTACAGTAATGCCTTTTGGACTTTGTAATGCACCAGCTACTTTTGAGAGACTCTTGGATCAGGTATTGAAAGGACTGCATTGGAAAACATTCTTGGTATACCTGGGCGACATCATCGTATTGGGCAAGAATTTCTATGAACATCTTAAAAACTTGGAGTAAGTTTTCCAGAGAATAGCTGGCGCTGGTTTGAAACTAAGTCCCAAAAAGTGTGCGCTGTTTAAAAAGGAAGTAAAATATTTAAGTCACAAGGTAACGACAGAAGGTATCCGTACAGCGAATAAAAGAGGCAGTAAAGGATTGGCCAAGACCACAGAACTTGAATTAAGGAGTTCCCTTGGACTGTGCGCATATTACCGGCGATTTGTACCAAACTTTTCCAGCACAGCCCATAGCCTCCATGAGCTTACAAGAAAACATAAAGCTTTTGAATGGAAGAAGGAGCAAGAAGTGGCTTTCCTAACATTGGAAGAGCGTTTGTGCACTGCCCCAATGTAGGCATATCCGATTCCCGGAGCAACCTTTATTCTAGACACAGATGCGAGTGGATATGCTATAGGAGGCGTTTTATCACAACTGGTCGATGGACAGGAAAAGGTAGTTGCATACTACAGCCGTTCGACTGGAAAACCGGAGAGGAACGATTGCGTTACACGGAGAGAGCTGCTGGCATTTGTAGAGTGCATTAAACATTTTCACAAATACCTCTACGGCCAGAGATTCCGCGTCAGGACAGATCACGCAGCGTTGAAATGGCTTCTGCAGTTCCGTAATCCAGAAGGACAATTGGCACGGTGGATCGAGCAGCTACAAAGTTATGACTATTCCATTGAGCATCGCAAAGGTAGTACCCATGGGAATGCCGATGCAATGTCACGAAGACCATGTAGTTTGGAATGCAAGCACTGTTCAAAGGCCGAGGCTAAAGAAGACATTATAGATGTCCGGCTAACGGCTATAACGTGTACGGATGAATGGGACAAGGAACAACTAAGAAAGTGTCAGCTAGAAGATACAGAAGAAAAGAGGAGGATTCCTGACGTGCTCAGCGAGCTGCATAATGGTCCAAGCGGAGGTCATATTGGAATTACGAAGACGCTCGAGAAGATTAAACAGAGATTCTATTGGGTTGGTTGCCGTCAGTCGGTCACTGAGTGTATTGCAAACTGCGAGGTTTGCAGCAGAGCGAAAGGACCCAAAACCCGAAGTCATTGCCAGATGAAGCAATATAACTCAGGTGCGCCATTTGAAAGGATCGATATGGATGTCGCAGGTTCATTTCCTACTAGCAACTGCGGAAACAAATATGTACTGGTGGTTATGGATTATTTCAGCAAATGACCAGAGGTATACCCAATCCCAAACCAAGAAGCAGAAACAGTAGCAGAAGTGGTTAAAAACGAATGGGTTGCAAGGTATGGTGTACCAATGGAGTTACATTCTGACCAAGGCAGGAATTTTGAATCAGCTGTGTTCCAAGAAATGTGCAAGAAGTTGGGCATTCGAAAAACACGGACAACTGCATTGCATCCTCAGTCCGATGGTATGGTGGAACGATTCAATAGAACATTGGAGGAGCATTTAAGGAAAGTAGTAGACAAGTACCATAAGGAGTGGGATACACATATATCATTATTCTTGATGGCTTACCGATCGGCAGTGCATGAGACAACGGGCCAAACTCCCGCAAAGGTAATTTTTGGCAATAACCTTCGACTGCCAGCTGATTTGAAGTTTGGAATAGATGCCGATGCAGAGAGAAATGTCAAGAAATCCACTGGTGTCTTGGAAGAAGAGCTGCGAGAGATACACGATCTTGTAAGGCAACGATCAAAGATTATGAGTGACAAGATGAAAGCGAGATACGATAAAGCAATTAATTCGGAAGAGTTTTAGGAAGGAGATTTGGTGCCGTTATAAAACCCACAACGAGAAAAATGTTTGTACCCGAAATTGCAGTGTAATTGGGAAGGCCCATAAAAAGTTGTAAAACGGATCAACGATGTAGTGTACCGCATACAAACCATTGACAAACCACGAACAAAAATGAAAGTGGTTCATTTGGAAAGGCTGGCAGCGTTTAAATCGAGAGATTTGTCTGATTGGGACGATCAGACTTAGGTGGAGGCCAGTGTAACGAACATTTGCAACACTGAGGGCTACTGTCATCTCTAAGCCGATGCTAAGCAGTAACGAGAATGCACATCAATAATTCAATCATTATGCCTACACATATGTACGTACACGCAGCGGAGAAGCAACGCACAAACACATGCAGATATCTTATCTGAGATATGCAATTATAATTGTGGAAGTGTCGCTCACAAACACACGCGCATATGAGAGCTATACACGTACATCTGTAGTTATAATTATAACAGATAACCAACTAGTAGATTCTCGAACAGAAGCGCCTACAAGATGCAACGAGGAAATCAAAGAGTATAAAAGGCAGCTACAGTAGAGGCGCTAAAATTCAGTTTCATTTAAGCAAGCTATTGGTTGTGAAGTATCAGTGTTATTGTGAAGTGCTTTAATAAAGGCCATTTTGCATTATTAAATATTGGAGTTATTTATTCAACAGGTTAGCGATACGAACGTTAGTAGAAAGTTGCGAATAAGAGGATTTGCAGTAAATTCGTTACAATATTTTTACTTTCAATGTACGGCTCATAAAACTGATATAGTTTCAATAAGCTCGCGTCATTAACATCAGTACGTTTAGTCGAAAAAATTGAAGCAAATCCTTTGAAGATTGTTTTATATTCATTTAATCGAATATTAATTTCCATTATTATATGGTCAAGAAATAGGTAAAAGACCGATACCTTAAAATAATCAGCTAGAACTTGGTTAGGTTTCAATCGTTTCTTTTTGATTTCTATACCTATGTCATTTGCACATTTGTCACAATTTTTGAACAAGCTTTTAGATAGTCTGAGATAGTCTTCGACGCAAATAAGCAGACTAAGCTAGTCTCGATGCAAATAACGAACTGAGATAGTCTTCGTTGGGACCGACAATATGGAATTTGATGAGCACTGTGTACTCCATGACAAAATTAAACATTAATATTATCTTGCCACGTACGTACTTATATAGAGATTTTGATTTTCTCTTGTATTTTTTTGCTAAATCAGAAGGAAAATTGGTAATTTTAATATAAATTACGAAGTAAAATAAGAAGTTGAGCGACGAAGGGGGATCTATCCCCATTTCCCCCCCCCCCCCCCCCTGGATACGCCATAATAATACAGTCCACTTTGAGCTCCATGACCCACATTATCGAAGCTTTAAAATCGGCAGGGTTCCCTTTGAGAAAGATGTCGGCAAATCATCCTGAAATTTTAGAAGCCGTTCCCGACCCTGATTTGGAAAACCAGAAAGGAACTACTGCGTTACACGGAGAGAGCTGTTGCCATTGGTAGAGTGCATTAAACATTTTCACAAATACCTCTACGGCCAGCGATTCCGCCTCAGGAAAGATCACGCAGCGTTGAAATGGCTTCTGCAGTTCCGTAATCCAGAAGGACAACTGGCACTGTGGATCGAGCGGCTACAATGCTATGACTTTCCATTGAGCATCGGAAAGGTAGTACCCATGGGAATGCCGATGCAATGTCACGAAGACCATGTAGTTTGGAATGCAAGCACTGTTCAAAGGCCGAGGCTAAAGAAGACATTATAGATATCCGGCTAATGACTATAACGTGTGCGGATGAATGGGACAAGGAACAACTAAGGAAGTTTCAGCTAGATGATACAGATCTGTCACATGTTATGCAAGGGCTCGAACGAAACGAAATACCAAATAGAGAGGAGGTGTCAGCAGAGAGTCCCATTGCGAAGTCATATTGGGCACAGTGGAACAGTTTAGAATTGATATCCGGTTGCTTGCATCGAGTATGGGAGAGTGAGGATGGTCAATGCAAGAAGAAACTGATAGTTGTTCCCAGAAAGAGGATTCCTGACGTGCTCAGCGAGTTGCATAATGGTCCAAGCGGAGGTCATCTTGGAATCACAAAGACGCTCGAGAAGATTAAACAGAGATTCCATTGGGTTGGTTGCCGTCAGTCGGTCACTGAGTGGATTGCGAACTGCGAGGTTTGCAGCAGAGCGAAAGGGTCCAAACCCCGAAGTCATGGCCAGATGAAGCAATATAACTCAGGTGCGCCATTTGAAAAGATCGCTATGGATGTCGCAGGTCCATTTCCTACTAGCAACTGCGGAAACAAATATGTACTGGTGGTTATGGATTATTTCAGCAAATGGCCAGAAGTATACCCAATCCCAAATCAAGAAGCAGAAACAGTAGCAGAAGTGCTTATAAACAATTGGGTTGCAAGGTATGGTGTACCAATAGAGTTACGTTCTGACCAAAGCAGGAATTTCAAATCAGCTGTGTTCCAGGAAATGTGTAAATTATTGGGCATTCGAAAAACACGTACAACTGCATTCCATCCTCAGTCCGATGGTATGGTGGAACGTTTCAATAGAACCTTGGAGGAGCATTTAAGGAAAGTAGTAGACAAGTACCATAAGGAGTGGGATACCCGCAAACCATTATTCTTGATGGCTTACCGATCAGCAGTACATGAGACAACGGGCCAAATCCCTGCAAAAGTAATTTTTGGCATTGACCTTCGACTGCCAGGTGATTTGAAGTTTGGGATAGATGCCGATGCGGAGAGAAATGTCAAGAAATCCACTGGTGCCTTGGAAGAAGAGCTGAGAGAGATACACGATCTTGTAAGACAACGAGCAAAGATTAAGAGTGACAAGATGAAATCCCGATACGACAAAGCATTAATTCAAAAGGTTTTCAGGAAGGAGATTTGGTGCTGTTATACAGCCCACAACGAAAAAAAGATGTGTCCCCGAAATTGCAGTGTAATTGGGAAGGCCCATACAAAGTTATAAAACGGAACAACGATGTAGTGTACCGCATACAAACCATTGGCAAACCACGAACTAAAATGAAAGTGGTTCATTTGGAAAGGCTGGCAGCGTTTAGATAGAGAGATTTGTCTGACCGGGATGATCAAACTTAGGTGGAGGGCAGTGTTACGAATATTAGCAACACTAAGGGGCACTGTCATCTCTAAGCCGATGCTAAATAGTGATATCAAGCACATCCATAAATCAATCATTATGTATCTACATAAACGAATCAATAATTATATCTACACATATGTACGTACACGCAGCGGAGAAGAAATGCATAAACACATGCATATATCTTATCTGAGGTGCTCACAAGAGAGGGCAATAATTTGTGCAAGTACTACTCACGCGCATATGAGAAGCTATAAACGTAGTTGTGGCTGGTGATTTGGTAGTTGATAACTAACTAGTAAGTTCTGGAATGGAAAAGCCTAGAGGTATGCAACGAGAAATCAAAAATTATAAAAGGCCACGACAGTAGAGGCGCGAGAGTTAGTTTCATTTAAGCTATCAATCAGTTTGATTTAAGCAATCTATTAGCTGCGGATTATAAGTGTTACTGTGAAGTACTTTAATAAAGGCCATTTTGCATTATTAAATAGTGCAGTTATTTATTCAACAGTTTAGTAGTTCGAACGTTAGCAGAGGAGCAAATAAGAGGATTTGCAGTAAATTCGTTACAATACATATCTTAAAAAATAAATATATCAACCAAACTCTGCGAAAAACGCAGTTTAAAAAAATCTGTTGGTGAGGACCCCAGTGAATTAAGCTAACGATGTATTGTCTCAGACAAATAGCTCATAGAAAACTGTGTCAAAAAGCTGTAACTAAATTTAAAACCCATTTTATTTTGACTATGAGTATGCACCACTAACTTGTATCTACGTAGGTATATTGTTGCAAGCACTGAAATAGTAGTAGTATAAGAGTGGTCGCTTTAAGAAATTTTTATAAAACGCACATTGTATCTGTAAATTATTTTATTTACTTTTTATTAGATTGAAGTAAACATTACTTTTACTTTTTTACTAGATATATGAAATGTTTATTATGTTATGTTTTTCATAAAAAAAATAATAAAACGCTTGAAAAGTTTACCTATTTTTCTTAGCGTTGTAAATTTTTTTTAGCTTTATTTTTTGCCCATTTAGGTTTTTTTCTGAAAAAGTTCTGGCAACACTGAGTAGTGTACTGATATCAGCGCGATAGCCACTTCGACAGCAGATGACGGAAAGCATATATATGCTAACTAGCAACCCGCACCTTGTTTCACACAAGTTGCAATGTTTAAAAATGGTAATTTGTTTTGATATTTTGAATTAATGGTTCAAATAAAAAATTAAGATAATTCATATCATTTCCCTTCCCTTCCTTTCCTTTGCCTTTCCTTTTCTTTCCTTCTTTCCCTTCCTTCCTTTCTTTTGATTTCCCTTCCTATCCTTTAATTTCTCCTTCTTTCTTGTCCTCTTTTCTCCTACAATTTCCTTTTGTTTCGTTTCCTTTAATTTTATTTCATGTCCTGTATTTTCGTTCGCTGTCCGGTCCTGTCTTCTGCCTTCCTTTCCTCCCCTGTAATTTCGCCTCCTTTATTTATTTATTATGAAAAGCTCGGCTCAAAAACTTATTTAAATCGTAAGAATAAATTATTATTAGAATATTAAACTGCATGGATCAAAGTTTAGGAAAAATTATCTTAATTAATTTTATTCATTTCCTCTCCTTTCCTTTCCACTACTTTACTTTCTTTTCTCTTTTCCTTTTTTCCTTTCCTTTCCCTCCCCTTCCTTTCTTTTCCTTTCTTTTCCTTTTCTTTCCTTCTTGCCCTTCCTTCCTTTCTTTTCATTTGGTTTCCTATCGTCTCCTTTCTTCTTTTTTATTGTCCTCTTTTCTCATATCCTTTCCTTTTCTTTCGTTTCCTGTCCTTTCGTTCGCTGTCCGGTCCTGCCTTTTCCCTTCGTTTACTCTCCTTTTATTTCCTTATTATGAAAAGCTCGGCACAAAAACTTATTTAAATCGTAACAATAAATTATTTATAAAATACTAGAAGACCCGGCAGACCTTGTCCTGCCCTAAATTTGGCCTATCTGCATACATTTTAATAAGCTTTTTCCGTCTGAATCTGCCCTCCCCTCTCTTCACTTTTTCCTAATCTTTTTATTCACACCTTCCTCAGTCTTTTTCGCTTCATCTATTTCCATCCTCGTCTCATTCTATCTCTTTCTCAATCTCCTTCTCCTTATCTCTTTTCTCTTCTCTCAATTTCTTCTTATTCTTCTGCATCCCTTATTGCTTGTCCCAGAGGGTGGTATGTATTTTATTCCAGTCCCAGTCCCACTCCGAGTCTCAGTCCCAGTCCCATTCCGTCTCGGGATAATATACTACTCTCTACTAAAGCACTCATCAACAGCTTTCATTTGATATCCATATTCTATAAACACATTCTTTGGGGTACCCGGGTCCACGTTTTGGCCTATATCTCGAGACCCTAGTCACCCAGGGGTATGAAAATTACCCTCTACGAAAGCACTCATCAACAGCTTTCATTTGATATCAATATTCTATAAACACCTTCTAGGGGTACCCGGGTCCACGTTTTGGCTTATATCTCGAGACCCTAGTCACTCAGGTGTATGAAAATTACCCTCTACTAAAGCACTCATCAACAGCTTTCATTTGATATCCATATTCTATAAACACATTGTACCCGGTTTGGTAATAAACCAAATATTTATTTTATTTTTAAAAATTTATTTGTGTTTATTTTTGAGTTTAGATATTTTAATACTAATAAGAATTTTCTTTTTTTGAAGTTATTCAAAAATTTTAAGTTAACATGAAAACTCAATTAAAAATTATTTTAAAAATTAAAGTAAAGAGTACAAAGTAGTTAACACTATGTTTACTCCATTTATAGTTTAAACTAAAACTTTTTTTTTTTTTAATTTTGAATTTAGAAAATATTAAACTTCATTTTTTTTTAAGATGTTTTTCTTATAACTTCCAATATTTTCATTTTGAAATATTATACAAAATAAAATGATTTAAAAATAATTTATACAAACAAAGTATATATAACTAAAGTAGATAACCCTATACCCGGGTCCACGTTTTTGCCTATAATCGAGACCCTAGTCACACAGGAGTATGAAAATTACCCTCTACTAAAGCACTCATCAACAGCTTTCATTTGATATCAATATTCTATAAACACGTCCTAGGGGTACCCAGGTCCACGTTTTGGCCTATAGCTCGAGACCCTACTCACCCAGGGGTATGAAAATTACCCTCTGCTAAAGCACTCATCAAAAGCTTTCATTTGCTATCCATATTCTATAAACACGCTCTAGGGGTACCCGGGTCCACGTTTTGGCCTATATCTCGAGACCCTAGTCACCCAGTCACCTATCCTAAATTTCAAGTTAGATCAAAATACACACGGGGTGCAAAACAAATTCAAAATCGGTTCAGTAGTTTAGGAGTCCATTGGCCTCAATTGTGTGACACGTGTTTTTTATATATTAAGATTAAACTGCATGGATGAAAGTTAAGGAAAAATTATCTTAATTAACTGTTTTCATTTCCTCTCCTTTACTTTTCTTTACTTTGCTTTCTCTTTCCTGTTCTTTCCCTTTCTTCCTTTCTTTTCATTACCCTTCCTTTCTCGTCCTTTGTTGTCCTCTTTTCTCCTATCCTTTCCTTTTCTTTCATTTCCTTTCCTTTTCTTTCTTTTCCTGTCCTTTCGTTCGCTGTCCAGTCCTGCCTTCTCCCTTCCTTTTCTCTCCTTTTATTTTTTCTTTATTATGAAGCGCTCGGCACAAAAACTTATTTAAATCGTCATAATAAATTTCTTCTAAAATATTAAACTGCATGCATGAAAGTTAAGGAAAAAATCGTGATGATTTTTTCAGACAACAATCTATGCCCAATACGTAAGCCTGTGGTAATATTTGATGTTGCTAGCTGTTAAAATGAGGCAGAAATGGCGAAAACCCTCTTATTGAACAATCAATTGTATGGGAGGTATATGCTATAGTGCTATTCCGACAAATGTCAAATCCCCTATCAAAATATGCCTGCTTACCAAACTTCATCAAGATATCTCAAAAATTGAGGGACTAGTTTGCGTTCAAACAAACGGACAGACGGACGGACAGACGGACATGGCTAAATCAACTTAGCTCGTCCCCTGATCATTTTGGTATACTTATTGATGGGTGTAACGGAAACATATACATAAAAAATGATTTGGAGCCTTGAAAATGAAAAAACCCGATTTCGACAAAAACAAGTCCCAAAAACCAAAAAAACATTTTTTTTTTAAACTGTTAATGCCAACGTTTTTATCGCATAATTTTAGGTGGGATAGGAACTATGAGACAAATTCGTTTTCATCGGCAACACTTTTGCACGTTTCTGAAGAAGCCCTTAAAAAAAGGCGAAAAAATAAATTTTTTCACCAAAACACTCCTCAAGACCCAAAGATATTTTTTTTTACAAAAAACTGTTAGCGGCAAGGTTTTTAGCGGAAAATTTTGAGTCGGACAAGGTATACATGAAAATTTTAAAACCAAATGAAAATTTTTAAAGTAGGTCATGGAAAAAACTTTAAAAATCAAAGAAAAAAATCAAAAAACTCAAATTTTGCAGGCTCGAAAATTATTTTTTTGGGTATGCTTAGTGGAATTTTTTTTCCTGAGCCCAAAACCTATCGAAAAATCGATATAGGTTAACAATTCGGCCCAGCTTAATGTACATACATATATCAAGCTGATATGATATGAAAATGCATAAATACATCCATACATATAAATGTACTCCCGAAGTTAAATAACGCAGCGAATGCTATGTATGTATTGTCACGGATATTAGCATCCCTAAGCTATACCATCACTAAGGCGATGCTAAGCAATGTTCACGTCAATAATCAAATCATGTATATAAGGCAGCCGAGAGATGTCACACACAGATGCATTTACTTATACGCCTATGTGTGTGCGAGAGACTGTAAACTACAAACTCACATACATCTGAGAGACGCTGAAAAGTAGAAATATGTAAACAAGTAGAAACTATATAAGAACTATAAACACTCGAAATAGTTGGTAAGTTCTGGAAATAGAAGAGCCTAGATGTATGCAGCGTAAACTATAAAAGCGGCACAAGCGAGTAAAATGTAATTCAGTTTGATTTGAGCTGTCAAGCAGTTTTGATTAAGACGATATCTAGCGAGCAATAGAAGTATTATTTTGAAAGTCAATCAGTTTGGTTATTAAGCCAGCGAGTAGCAAAGTATGAGTGTTATTGTGAAATACTTGAATAAAGGCTATTTTGCATTATTACATATTGGAGTTATTTATTCAACAGTTTAGTGGTTCGAACTTAGTAGAAGGGCAAATAAGAGAATTTGCAAGTAAATTCGTTACAATTGGTGTCAGAAGAGGAATTGTTGAATAAATTCCGAAGATTGGGAATACAACTTGGGCATGGCAAAGTTCAGTGAATTGAAGATCCAGCAACTGAAAAAGGAGTTGGAGAACCGTGGATTAAATACAACCGGCAATAAGATCGAACTTCAAGCACGGCTACGAGAGGTAATGGAGTCGCAAGAAATTGATGTGGAAGAGTATGACTTTCATCTTGATGGCGAGGAAGTAACAAAAATTGAAGAGAAAAACCAAACATTGCAGACGGTTACCAGCACAGACTTGAACATGATATTGGCTGCAATAACTGCTCAAACATCGACAGTAACATCCACGATGGAAGCGCAAGAGGCACGTATAACAGAAATGTCAACTCAAATATCCACCAACATGTCATCTCAGCTGGAATCGCAGGAGACACGCATAACATCCAAGATTGAAGCACAAGAAACGCGTATGTCAGAAATGTCGACACAGATTACATCAAAGATGGAGACACAACTGAAAGAACAAGAGGCACGCATAACAGTACAACTCGAAGCACAAGAGGCGCGTATATCATCAAAACTCGAAGCACGTATGGACGAGAAAATAACGCAGTTTGAGGAAAAAATCGAAGCCGAGTTGGATGCTTTGAGAGGTCGTATACAAGAGTTGCAATTAAACCGCCCAGCTGTTTCAGCAAGCAATGCAAAGGTAAAAACACCATCATTTGACGGTTCTGTTCCTTTCCAGGTCTTCAAGCTACAGTTTGAGAAGACCGCAGCAGTGAACAACTGGAATGCGGAAGATAAAGTTGCTGCACTGTTCGTGGCATTGAAAGGGCCTGCAGCGGAAATCTTACAGACCATTCCAGAGTACGAACGGAACAGTTATGAAACATTGATGGCTGCTGTAGAACGACGTTATGGAAGCGAGCATAGGAAACAGATATTCCAAATTGAGTTGCAAAACGGCTACCAAAAAGCAAATGAGACTTTGCAGGAGTTTGCTTCGGACATTGAAAGATTAGCTCATCTCGCAAATGCGGACGCACCCGTGGAATACACTGAAAGGGTAAAAATCCAGAGCTTCATAAATGGCATACGAGATGTGGAAACGAAGCGGGCTACATACGCAAACCCAAAGCCAACATTCGCAGAAACGGTGTCACAAGCTCTGATTCAGGAAACAGCGTCGCTTCTGTGTAAGCCAGTTTTCAAAGCACGCCGTGTGGAAGTAGAAAGGCCAGAGTGGGTAGACGCAATATTGGAGGCGCTGAAAGGATCGCAAAAGCGGAGTGAAAAAGTTATCAAATACTTCAAATGCGGGAAGTCCGGTCACATTGCACGTCATTGCGATCTTGGCCTTAATAGTTCCAACAATGTGGGTGGGCGTAAACGCAAAGCTGGAGGAGATGAGCAAGAGCGTGTAAGAGGTAGCGGGCTAGATCCAGCTATTGAATGCCCTGTGATATCTGTGTCGCAAATTGGTAGAAAATCAAGCAGTCTTACCGTCAGAGGGAATGTGGATGGCAAAGAACGAGTACTGACTGTAGATACGGGCGCATCTCATTCCTTGATCCGATCTGACTTGGTCAACAGGAGAGTAAAACCGTTACCAGGAGCAAAGTTGCGTACGGTCACTGGCGACTATAACCAAGTTCAGGGAGAAGTGATATGTGAAATATTGATTGGGAAGGTCATGGTTCCACACAAATTTGTTGTGGCGGAGATTGTTGATGAAGTTATATTGGGAGTGGATTTCTTGGTTGACCATGACATCAAGATCGATATGCAGAGAAGGGTGATGTGTTATGAGAACCAAGATGTGCCACTTAACTTTAGTTTGGAAAAAGGGTTCAGCAGTAATCGGGTACTGGTGGAGAAGACTCGACGAAGGCCACGAAATTCAAAGGTAAAGGTTGATGGAACAAATGGGCCAAACAAATCAAAACCGAAGGTACCTGTGAGAGAAACACTGGCATTGAAAAGCCCTAACGGACGTACTGAAACGAAGAAAGAATGCAAGGGTGGTTTCAAGCCAAGGCACACTACTGTTGTGAAGCGTCGGAACGATACTGATTATGCAAAGGAAATCCGTCCAGCGCAAGCTCTGCGAAGTAGTTCTTCATTGGTCAAGCAACAGAGTGCGAGGGAACGATCCAGGATAATGAGTAGTAAGATGAAACACAGGTACGACAAGGAAAATAATTCGAAAGGTTTCTTGGCGGGAGATTTGGTACTGTTATACAACCCTCACCGGCGGAAAGGTGTTCCATCCAAATTTCGGTGCAGTTGGGAAGTCCCGTACAAGGTTGTGAAGAAGATCAGTGATACCATATACCGCATACAAAGCATTGAGAAACCACGGAGTAGAAGAGTGGTACATTTGGCGAGGCTAGCAACGTTTAGATCGAGAGATTTGTCTGATCGGGACGATCAGACTTAGGTGGAGGGCAGTGTCACGGATATTAGCATCCCTAAGCTATACCATCACTAAGGCGATGCTAAGCAATGTTCACGTCAATAATCAAATCATGTATACACATATATAAGGCAGCCGAGAGATGTCACACACAGGTGCATTTACTTATACGCCTATGTGTGTGCGAGAGACTGTAAACTACAAACTCACATACATCTGAGAGACGCTGAAAAGTAGAAATATGTAAACAAGTAGAAACTATATAAGAACTATAAACACTCGAAATAGTTGGTAAGTTCTGGAAATAGAAGAGCCTAGATGTATGCAGCGTAAACTATAAAAGCGGCACAAGCGAGTAAAATGTAATTCAGTTTGATTTGAGCTGTCAAGCAGTTTTGATTAAGACGATATCTAGCGAGCAATAGAAGTATTATTTTGAAAGTCAATCAGTTTGGTTATTAAGCCAGCGAGTAGCAAAGTATGAGTGTTATTGTGAAATACTTGAATAAAGGCTATTTTGCATTATTACATATTGGAGTTATTTATTCAACAGTTTAGTGGTTCGAACTTAGTAGAAGGGCAAATAAGAGAATTTGCAAGTAAATTCGTTACAGTATGTACGTATGTGATGCATCATGCCTTACACAAACCAGTTTGAGCGCACAATTGACAGCGAACAATCACACGCACTGCATTTTTTTCTAAAAATCTTAATTTTGTTTAAACAATTTGGCTGATATAAGAAAGGAATCAAGCATTTTTTTTTATGCAGAACGAAGGTAAAGATTTCAAAGTTTTACTGCAAGGTTGAATTTTTTAAATCCATCCATCCGTTTATTAGTTATAGCTGTGTAAACAAAAATTTTATGATTTTTTACAACATTTAGGCAATTTGCCACGCCCCTATAATATATGCTTTCACTTTATATTGAAAGTATCCATCTCACGTAGCTAAGCTTTCAAATGAAAAAATCCGTTTTGAAGTCGGAGCATTCTGTGTGGTGTGCGTACAATGACATTTATACTATGTCTCCCCGGCACCAAATTCAAGTTGATTTCGGAAGATTCTTAATTTCAGCTGAAATTAGTACGAAATTACCTAATTTCGTTATGTAAAACTGTCAAACGAAATTAGAAATTCTTCTAAATTGTATCGAAATTGGACCCAAATTATGTGCAATTTACTGAGCAATTCTGTGTTTGATTACAATTTACACAAAAGAATCGATGGTCTGCCCGCACTAACTGTCAAATTTCAAAAACATATGTTTATCTTGAACGTTTTAATTCGGCTGTGGGAAAATAGTAAAATAAACTATAATGGAGGAACTACAAATAAAACGAATATACAAAAAAAGGAATTTGTGGAATCAGCTGGCCGAACAATTATTAATTGAGATGTGGGAAGCAAAAATTGAACAGATGCGAGGCGCCAGAAAAAATTTGCACATTATGGAGGAGATGGCGGTGGAAATGCAAAAGGCCGGATTTTTAGTAACTGAAATTCGGAACGGAAATTCAAATTAAAATGCCTAACTTGACCTCGAAATATATGTAGGTAAATATTAGAACACCCACAGGAAACAAGTGCTAATTTTCTTCGCTCCCAACGCATTTTCTGAAAGAACAGGGATAAATAATAAGATCTGTAAAAAAATCTGGCCATCTGTAGTGAAAAAATTCCATGGAAATTTGACCTATAGGCTAAAAATGCACTAAAAAATGTATATGTTTTATTGGCTAATATCTCGTAAACCAGTAATTTTAGGAGAAATAATGACATAAGGACTTTTATTTAGATTGGAGTCAGGAGTAAATTGCCCATATAAATGTTGTACCTGCGAGTGCTCTTTCAAGGACTTTTAATAAGTCGAAGTAAATTTTTTATTTTTTATTTTTTTGTAATGGTCAAATAAAATTCATGCAAAATAATGGATTAGAGGAGCTATACACCGTTTGATAGGATATTAACCACAGGTTCATTTTAACATTGCATTTTAATGCTTAGTAACATTTGTTCGGATTTTTACAGTATTTGTTTTTAATACTTCCGCTGTTACTATTATATCAATATGATCATATGTATTTAATTAGCGAGCTTTGCTCATATTGCTTTATACAATATATCCTAGTAACCATCGCCGTTTGTAAACTTACAATTTTTCTCTAATATCAATTACAAAAAACCATTGTATAAAGCAATATGAGCAAAGCTCGCTAATTAAATACATATGATCATATTGATATAATAGTAACAGCGGAAGTATTAAAAACAAATACTGTAAAAATCCGAACAAATGTTACTAAGCTTTCAAAAGCACGCCTAAAAATCATATCCACACCATTAGGAATAAACTACATACAGAGTGTATGTGCCTACATGGTGATCAAAAGGAATATAAACAAAAAAGGCAACTCTTAGAGACCAATTGTACAGCGAACAACGGAACATTCATATGGCGTAGCAGCTAAAAAAAGGCTTGCACTGATATGAATGTTGGAGACTCGAGTTCAACGCTCAGCTCCCGAAAAGCTAGCTGATGAAGAAGTGAAATTCAGAAACATGTCCTAGTAACCATCGCCGTTTGTAAACTTACAATTTTTCTCTAATATCAATTACAAAAAATTGCATTTTAATTTTATTGACATTTTTGGAATGGTGGGATGGCGTAAAACTAAGTAAAAACGGTTTTTAAATTTCTAAAAAATATACAGAATGAGATAATTCAGGGGTAAAATTCTAATCCTCTTCGCTCCACATAAAAGACAAGATCTGTAAGAAAATCTGTAGTGAAAATATTCCATGCGCTTTTGACCTAAAGGCTAAAAATGCACTAAAAATTGTTAATATATATGTCTTTATTTGGTAACATAACGTATATTATTTGGTAACATAACGTATTTTAAGGAGAAATAATAACATAAATAAAATTATAACTTTGGCGGCCACCGTGGTGTAATGGTAGCGTGCTCCGCCTACCACACCTTATGCCCTGGGTTCGCACCCCGGGCAAAGCAACATCAAAATTTTAGAAATAAGGTTTTTCAATTAGAAGAAAATTTTTCTAAGCGGGGTAGCTTCTCGGCAGTGTTTGGCAAGCGCTCCGAGTGTATTTCTGCCATGGAAGCTCTCAGTGAAAACTCGTCTGCCTCGCAGATGCCGTTCGGAGTCGGCATAAAACAAGTAGGTCCCGTCCGCCCAATTTGTAGGGAAAATCAAGAGGAGCACGACGCAAATTGGAAGAGAAGCTCGGCCTTAGATCTCTTCGGAGGTTATCGCGCCTTACATTTATTTTTATTTAATAACATAAAGACTTTTATTTAGAATGGTATCAGGAGTAAATTGCCCATATAAATTTTTTACCAGCCAGTGTCCTTTTAAGGACTTTTCATAAGTCAAAGATTTTTTTTGCGAATTCTTAAAAAATAATTTATTAAATAAGCTATTTTTGCAAGTAAACCGGTACTAAATTGTCACAAAGGGCTTGGAAATATATTTATAATAAACGTGCATTGTAATTGTGAGCTCTAGGCCAAGAAATTTATAATAAAAATAATTCTGATAAAGCAGCACAATGGAAAACATATCTAGAAGCGTGTTTTTAATTGGTAAGTTTTGAAACTAAGTAAATATAAGAAAATAAATACAAAAATTGTTCTACATGGGAAAGAAAAAGAAATGCTTGTATGCAGATGTGCTTCCCAGCAGAAGAGAGGTGTTGAGTGTACTTTGTTATTTAATGCAAAACAAAACAAAAAATTCAAGAGACAGTGCTTTATTCCCTACTTCCAAGCAAATTTGCAGCTAGCCTGTCATCAGCATGGCTTCAGAAAACTCCATAGCACCACCACCGCGCTAAATGCCATCAGCAACCAGATAAATTGCGGTTTAAATCAAAACCCCCACCATAGAACAGTACTCGTAGCGCTAGACCTATCAAAAGCTTTTGATACGGTCAACCATGGCACGTTACTGCAAGACCTGGAAGGGTCTACCCTTCCCCCCATGTCTTAAAAGGTGGACCGCAAATTATCTGGATGGTCGGCAGGCATCGGTGCAATTTAGAAACGAAACATCAAAACCAATAGGAATTAAACAAGGGGTGCCACATGGTGGTGTCCTATCCCAAATTTTGTTTAATTTCTACATATCTAAGCTACCTTCACCACCAGAAGGAGTCACTATCGTTTCATACGCCGATGACTGCACAATAATGGCCACAGGCCCAGGACCACAGATCGATGATCTCCGCAACAGAACCTTCCTGATCTCTCCAGTTTTTTCTCCTCGAGAAACCAGGAATTATCATCGACTAAATCTTCCGCGACCTTATTTACAACATGGACGTCCCAAATTTGGACCATTTTGAACATCCACGTCGATGGCACTACGCTACCGACTGTCCTACACCCCAAAATCTTGGGTGTGACGTTTGATCAGGATCTACATTTTGGTGAGCACGCAGCCGCAATTGTTCCGAAAATCCAGAGCCATAATAAAATACTCAAATCCCTTGCTGGCAGTACCTGGGGAAAAGATAAAGAAACGCTCATTACTACATACAAAGCAATTGGCCAGTCGTTTATGTGCTACGCGTCACCCATATGGTCGCCAAGGCTAAAAATTACCCACTGGAAGAAGCTACAGGCCTGCCAAAATACTGCTCTCAGAATCGCCACGGGCTGTCTTCTTATGTCCCCAGAACACCATCTACATAATGAGACGAGAATACTCCCCATCAGGCCTAGGGGCTTAAGGAGTCATCTCCGTAAGCATTCTGAGGAAATACGGCACCTGAGAACCCAGCCGTATTAAGCGAAAAAACACAAGCAGGTCCTTGGTGAACTCCATAAACAGGCGTCGGACCTTTATGCCGGGAATTGCCCGGTGAATCCAGTACTTAAAGAAAATTATCCAAAACTCGCGGAAGAGGAACGCGTACTCCCCAGGGAAACACGTGTCACTCTTGCTCAACTTCGTTCTGGATACTGTAACAGGTTAAACTCTTACCTATCCAGAATCAACCCCGACATACAAAATGTATGCCCCGCTTGCAATGTGTCCCCACATGACACCAACCATCTCTTTAATTGTAATGTGGAACCAACGCCTGTAGCACCCCTTCCATTATGGTCCACCCCTGTTAAAACAGCACGTTTCCTTGGACTCCCGTTAGAGGATATTGATAACAATTTGTGATCGGTCGCGGCTGTTAGGTGGGGGAAGCACTGCAACAACAACAGCAACAACAACAACAGTGCTTTATTTTTGGCAGAAAGAATAATCAATTTATACGAAAAATTCGAAATTCCAGTGAAAAAACTTGACGGAATTGAAAGAATTATCCTACTAAATTATAATAGCTATACGAAAATAAAAAAACTAGTAAGGAAGGTTAAGTTCGGGTGTACCCGAACATTACATACTCAGTTGAGAGCTATGGTGACAACATAAGGGAAAATAACCATGTAGGAAAATGAACCGAGGGAAACCCTGGAATGTGTTTGTATGACATGTGTATCAAATAAAGGCATTAAAGAGTATTTTATGAGGGAGTGGGCCATAGTTCTATAGGTGGACGCCATTTAGGGATATCGCCATAAAGGTGGATCAGGGTTGACTCTAGAATTTGTTTGAGCAATATGGGTATCAAAAGAAAGGCATTAAAGAGTATTTTATGAGGGAGTGGGCCATAGTTCTATAGGTGGACGCCATTTAGGGATATCGCCATAAAGGTGGATCAGGGTTGACTCTAGAATTTGTTTGTACGATATGGGTATCAAATGAAAGGTGTTAATGAGTATTTTAAAAGGGAGTAATCCTTAGTTACATAAGTGGATGCCGTTTCGAGATATCTCCATAAAGGTGGACCAGGGGTGACCCTAGAATTTTTTGTACAATATGGGTATCAAACGAAAGGTGTTAATGAGTATTTTAAAAGGGAGTGGGCCTTAGTTCTATAGGTGGAGGCCGTCTCGAAATATCGCCATAAAGGTGGACCAGGGGTGACTCTAGAATGTGTTTGTACGATATGGGTATCAAATTTAAGGTATTAATGAGGGGTTTAAAAGTGAGTGGGCCTTAGTTCTATAGGTGGATGCCTTTTCGAGGCATCGCCATTAAGGTGGACCAGGGGTGACTCTAGAATAAGTTTGTATAATATGGGTATCAAACGAAAGGTGTTAATGAGTCTTTTAAAAGGGAGTGGGCCTTAGTTCTATAGGTGGACGCCTTTTCGAGGTATCGCAATAAAGGTGGACCAGGGGTGACTCTAGACTTTGTTTGTACGATATGGGTATCAAACGAAAGGTGTTAATGAGTATTTTTAAAAGGGAGTGGGCCCTCGTTTTATAGGTGGTCGCCTTTTCGAGATATCGCCATAAAGGTGGACCAGGGGTGACCCTAGAATTTGTTTGTTCAATATAGGTATCAAAAGAAAGGTGTTAATAAGTATTTTAAAAGGGAATTATCCTTAGTCCCATAGGTGGACGCCGTTTCGAGATATCGCCATAAAGGTGGGCCAGGGGTGACTCTAGAATTCGTTTGAGCAATATGGGTATCAAAAGAAAGGCATTAAAGAGTATTTTATGAGGGAGTGGGCCATAGTTCTATAGGTGGACGCCATTTAGGGATATCGCCATAAAGGTGGATCAGGGTTGACTCTAGAATTTGTTTGTACGATATGGGTATCAAATGAAAGGTGTTAATGAGTATTTTAAAAGGGAGTAATCCTTAGTTACATAGGTGGATGCCGTTTCGAGATATCTCCATAAAGGTGGACCAGGGGTGACCCTAGAATTTGTTTGTACAATATGGGCATCAAACGAAAGGTGTTAATGAGTATTTTAAAAGGGAGTGGGCCTTAGTTCTATAGGTGGACGCCGTTTCGAAATATCGCCATAAAGGTGGACCAGGGGTGACTCTAGAATGTGTTTGTACGATATGGGTATCAAAATAAAGGTATTAATGAGCGTTTTAAAAGGGAGTGGTGGTTGTTGTATAGGTGGTCGCATTTTCGGAATATCGCCATAAAGGTGGACCAGGGGTGACTTTAGAATTTGTTTGTACAATATGGGTATCAAAAGAAAGGTGTTAATGAGTATTTTAAAAGGGAGTAATCCTTAGTTCCATAGGTGGACGCCGTTTCGAGATATCGTCATAAAGGTGGGCCAGGGGTGACTCTAGAATTCGTTTGAGCAATATGGGTATCAAAAGAAAGGTGTTAATGAGTATTTTAAAAGGGAATAATCCTCAGTTCCATAGGTGGACGCCGTTTCGAGATATCGCCATAAAGGTGGGCCAGGGTGACTCTAGAATTCGTTTGTGCAATATGGGTATCAAACGAAAGGAGTTAATGAGTATTTTAAAAGAGAGTGGGCCTTAGTTCTATAGGTGGACGCCTTTTCGAGATATCGCCATAAAGGTGGACCAGGGGTGACTCTATAATGAGTTTATACGATATGGGTATCAAATTAAAGGTATTAATGAGAGTTTTAAAAGGGAGTGGTGGTAGTTGTATATGTGAAGGCGTTTTCCAGATATCGACCAAAATGTGGACCAGGGTGACCCAGAACATCATCTGTTGGATACCGCTAATTTATTTATATATGTAATACCTACCAAGATTTTAAGGATTTTTTATTTCGCCCTGCAGAACTTTTTCACTTTCTCACAACTTTTTTTTTTTCTTCTACTTAATATGGTAGGTGTCACAACCATTTTATAAAGTTTTTTCTAAAGTTATATTTCGCTTCAATAAAACAATCCAATTACCTTACCATGTTTCATCCCTTTTTACGTATTTGGTATAGAATTATGGCATTTTTTTCATTTTTCGTAATTTTCGATATCGAAAAAGTGGGCGTGGTCATAGTCGGGTTTCTTTCATTTTCCATACCAAGATAAAGTGAGTTCAAGTAAGCACGTGAACTAAGTTCATTAAAGATATGTCGATTTTTGCTCAAGTTATCGTGTTAACGGCCATGCGGAAGGACAGACGGACGACTGTGTATAAAAACTGGGCGTGGCATCAACCGATTTCGCCCATTTTTACAGAAAAGAGTTAACGTCATAAAATCTATGCCCCTACCAAATTTCAAAAGGATTGGTTAATTTTTGTTCGACTTATGGCGTTAAAAGTATCCTAGACAAATTAAATGAAAAAGGGCGGAGCCACGCCCATTTTGAAATTTTCTTTTATTTTTGTATTTTGTTGCACTATATCATTACTGGAGTTGTATTGACATAATTTACTTATATACTGAAAGATATTAAATTTTTTGTTAAAATTTTACTTTAAAAAAAATTTTTTTTTAAAAGTGGGCGTGGTCCTTCTCCGATTTTGCTAATTTTTATTAAGCGTACATATAGTAATAGGTGTAATGTTTCTGCCAAATTTCATCATGATATCTTCAACGACTGCCAAATTACAGCTTGCAAAACTTTTAAATTACCTTCTTTTAAAAGTGGGCGGTGCCACGCCCATTGTCCAAAATTTTACTAGTTTTCTATCCTGCGTCATAAGTTCAACTCATCTACCAAGTTTCGTCGCTTTATCTCTCTTTTGTAATGAATTATCGCAATTTTTCGGTTTTTCGAAATTTTCGATATCGAAAAAGTGGGCGTGGTTATAGTCCGATATCGTTCATTTTAAATAGCGATCTGAGATGAGTGCCCAGGAACCTACATACCAAATTTCATCAAGATACCTCAAAATTTACTCAAGTTATCGTGTTAACGGACGGACGGACGGACGAACATGGCTCAATCAAATTTTTTTTCGATCCTGATTATTTTGATATATGGAAGTCTATATCTATCTCGATTCCTTTATATATGTACAACCAATCGTTATCCAATCAAACTTAATATACTCTGTGAGCTCTGCTCAACTGAGTATAAAAAATGACAGTTTAGCGACTATAAGAAAGTTTAGCAACTCTTTGGAAGAACTGTTCGATATTTCGCATACAAATGCAACACAAATTTTAGTAAACCAAAAAAAAACAAAAAGCAATCAATTTCCTAGTAGAGCATCGTAAATTGCTTGCAGAAAATGTTTAATATTGTTTTATAGACTTCAAAACGTTTCATATTATTATTCAATTTGATTATTTACTTAATATTTACCATTTTACTTTAACATAGCATATAAAATTAGAACTGTGCCCCTGAATTATCTCATTCTGTATGTTTTTAGAAATTTAAAAACCGTTTTTATTTAGTTTTACGCCATCCCACCATTGCAAAAATGTTTATAAAATTAAAATGCAATGTTAAAATGAAACTGTGGTTAATATCCTACCAAACGGTGTATAGCTTATCTAATCCATTAGTTTGCATGTATTTTATTTGACCATTACAAAAAACTTAAAAATTAAATTCGACTTATTAAAAGTCCTTCAAAGGACACTCGCAGGTGCAACATTTATATGGGCAATTTACTCGTGACTCCAATCTAAATAAAAGTCCTTATGTCATTAGTTCTCCTAAAATTACTGGTTTATGATATATTAGCCAATAAAGACATATACAATTTTTAAGTCCATTTTTAGCATTTAGGTAAAATTTCCATGGAATTTTTTCACAGATCTTATTTTTTATCCCCATTCTTTCAGAAAATGCGTGGGGAGCGAAATAATTTGATACTTTTGCAAATCCCATACATTCTGTGGGTGTTCTAGTAAATATATATATTAAACCATTGTTTTAGCACAAACGATAACCTATTATTTTTCTAGGAGAGAAAAGGATAAAATTGTTCCTTCCAGAGGGTCGCCATCGGATTGGTACCTATACGGTCAAATGAATTCCCTGTTGGGATCATTTAAAATCAACAACGTACAGGAGATGATGGAAGATAGTATTATGGGTAAATAGTTAATTTCACTTGTTTTACCAATACAGGCATATATATGTGATCATAGTGAGCAACTGGGTGGTATTCTATGACAGGGGCTGAATGCTCATATATGTCCAAAATATAGAGACAGGCGTCAAAAGACGCGTTTTAACTTCAGCATCAATAATTCAAAGGCGGAAAGATATTATTTTGCTTGTATCAAAAGCTACCCAAAAGAAAACTCCGGACCGATCCAAAGTCGCGTTTTTTTCGCAAATATCACTTGACTGCCTTCGGGCTATTGATACCGAGATCAAAACGTGTCTTTTGACACCTCTCTCAATATTTTTGAACGTATATGAGTGCTCAGCCCCTGTCCTAGCATAATACCAACAACCGAATCTCTTTTGAGCAGATTGATAATATTTCGGTATTTGTGCTCTATGCAGTGGCTCAAAAAAGTATTTTCCATGATATCTTGAATGCACACATTTTATATTCCTTATACACTAACCCCCGTATTCATAAAAAAATAAAATAGGTTTATTAAGCTCTAATTTGAAAATTTGTATGAAAACGTCATTTTTATGAACAAGCGGTAAATATACTTACTTCATTGTTGAATCGGACATTCAAATCACTATACAATTTCTAAACAACGCCCAGACAGCGAGTGTCAATTGTATTTCGTTATTTTACTAAAACAAGGAGAATGTTTATGAGAGGAAGGGGGGAGAGGAGAGTAAGGAACATTTTTTTTGGTAGACATAATAAGTTAACACCCTTATTTAGGATTATAAGGCGTATCGTGACGCGAGGAGGGAAGACAGACCCATACTTAGAAGTTAACGTGAGAAGAATGGACATGAGTGAAAGAGACTTTAAAATCTGACTGATAGCAATAATGCCAGAAAATATTATCAGAACTGAATATCGTAAGAGGCGACTTAAATACCCAAGCCTTTTCAAGGGGATACCAGCGCAATTCATATCTTCTCCAACACAAATGTCACCGTCATCGTTATATTTATGATAAATACTAGTAAGATTTTGACAAAAGAATACTTTGGTGATTGCTGTATATGGTTGTGAGATAGTAATTTTTTTATTTGTATTTGAGTAACTTAAGGCCATTACATTGCCTTCTGAAATTAGTTTTTAATAAATATGTAAGTTTATATATAAAAAAACTACTTAATTTATTATAAATATATAGACTTTAATAACTGAAATGTTAACAGCTATAATAATATATTTATGAGCGCATATAACTACAAAGCGATAGATATAAATTATCTTAATTTATGAAAGCCAAAGTTTATTAAGTTTTTATTTCGTATATTATTTATTTAAGCTTTATTTATAATTAATAAGGTATATCAAAAACTATTAAAGTATCTTAAACTTTTTCGTTAATTTTCAATTAAAATATAGTGCGCTATTTATCTGAAAAACAACTTACATTGTTTCTTGCAGAAAATCGCTTTTCGAATGCTGAATCATCAATCGACTTATCGGAAATTCTTTACCGTCTGATGTGCCTATATCAATAGCCATCACCTGTGTCCTCGCTGTCGCCAAAATCCTGCAAAGACGATGGTTCCACGGAGGCATTCTCCCCAGTTTCCAAAGCAACCACATCTCGCACGGCTGCAAACCAAATTAACATACAGAAAGAAATGGTTAAACATATGACAAATGTAGAAAATCATGTAAAAGATATTACTGTCCAAATTCAAAGTACTGGGACTAAGATTGCGAAAATGGTAGAAATAGAAAAAAACAAGAAAGAAATTTTGAACAAATACGTTAACGATATGTCTGAAATTAAAATAGCATTGGCTGACTTTTTGAATATTAGTCCTGGGGACGTATTTTGTTCAATTTCGACTTATAATAATAGAAATTTCGTAACTCAAAAATCTTGTAAAAAGGACTTAACTGAGCGATGTGTTAAAAAGGTCGTATTTCGGAATTCTCGTTGACAAGGTCGTAACTCAGCAAAATCATTAATAAAGTCCTATCTCAGCAAACCACTTAAAAATGTTGTAACTGAAAGAATAGCATTTTTGACAGGAGAGATATTAACTTTTAAATCCTTTTTACAATTCGTTTAGAACTTATTCGGTAAATTATATCATGAAAATGAATCTTTAATTCCTTAGAATTAGATGACAGAAATTCCGATACACGACCCTTAACACATCCGCTCAGTTACGTCCTTTTTAAAACATTTTTTAAGTTACTACTTTTCTATTAGGATAGGTCGAATTTCTCAGTGTACATGTATTGTAACTTGAACGATCTCAGTAAATTTTTTTTCCGTTCGTAGTGGGTTAAGGTAAAATTAATTGATTATAAATTCCAAAGCACACCAGCACATATTGTATCTTACACTCACTAGGTATGCTCCTATATCGTAGAACGGATAACTAAGTGTTATTTTTCTGTTCTACGCTGTAAATAATGTTGACCTTCTGTCATTATTTACAAACAAAACGTATGCAGGATTCGTGAATTAACAATTGCGTTGTCAGTAAGAAAGAAGGGCATTTAGGAGTTCGGTTTAGGCAATTCATCCCTGGAGTATCACCTTCTGCTCAACAATTTCAAATAGCTGATTCAAGCGCCGACATTTAAATCATTTATATTCTCTATATCACCGATATACAGTAAAGTGACCTTCCGGAATTGTTACTTAGGCATTCAGTCCAAAGGACAACTGTGGGTTTACATAGTTTTATGAGATTTCCTTGCCAATACCAGGGTGTGGAAATTGAGATTTAAGCATGTCAGACTTAAATTCTCAACCCCCTTGATTATATGCAATTCAATAATAATAATTGTAGTAAAATATTAAATATATTCAAAGTTAGAGCTCTTCATTTCTGGAATACGAGTATTGGTGCTTAGTGCTAATCTTGTCCGATTCGAAGACACTTATATCGAATCGATCAGAAGGCGGTAGTGTTGTTATTTGAAAGTCAAAAGATAAACGATCCGAAAACCCATTACCTCGAAAGGAAATTAAAATTATATTGATAAATCAAAAATGACTTTACAACAAAAGTTACCAAGTTCTCGGATTTTGTAACAGTCGATTTAGTGAGTCAATAAGACTCATATGTATTATTTGTTGTGAAGGAATTACAGACGCGACTCTTTGTGTAACGTCATGCTAAACTCATTGCCTTTCTCATGTCTTTCTGCGCAATACTTACAGAAAAAAAAACTGCTTTGTGAGCGCGACTTATGAAACAGTAAAAGTCCACTTTAAAACTTAGTATTATTCTATGCATTTGATGGTAACCCTAATGGAGATACTGCATTAATTGTGAATTTTGTCAACTTGACAGTGGAGAGATGTCATACGACCTGCACGAGAAAGAGCAACTTCGAACTTCCGCTGGAGAGAGCTCTTTCCCTTTTAAGTTGGCGTGGAAGCAGATCAGTTGGAGAAGAAAATCGGGAAAAAAAAACAAAAAAAGTGCATTACTTGAATTTTTCCATGAAGTAATACACAAAACAGTTAAATATAGTTGTTAAACTGTTTTCCAAGCAAAGAAATAAGCTTTTCGGTGAATTTCGCATAATATTATATCGGTGCTATAGCAGATAAAATAAGATCAGCTTTTTGTGCAGTTACCCATAGATAGTGCCTCAGAGGTCGTCATTTGTGAACTCAAAAACCATCATCCAGTGGCAAAGATCCTGAGCCGGCTAAATAATTTTGCATGTAAACGCAACAACAACGATTTGAGCCAGATAAATCCAGGTAGAAGTCTGGTTCAATTTGTGAGCCAGATAATTTGTTAATTACTTGTCTTTAGTTTGGGTACGCTGCATTTAATAAACCTACTTTCTCAAAAATAGATGTCGCTGCTTAGCCTTTCGCCATATGAGTTAAATGAAAAATAGCGGCGACATCTGCCTATCACATTTCACGTGTGCGAAAATATCACGACCTTTGCTTCTCTAGTCTCTGAATGATCCAGAGCATTCCCGTGAGAATTGAGCGTAATCCGGAGCTGTAAAACTCACTGGATGACGGCTAAAATGATTTTCTCTGATTTTATTTATTTATTTATTTATTTAAATTAAGTCTACAGTACAGGATACCTTACAGACTAGAATAATGTAAAATAATCTCCCGCAAATGAGAAGAAGTATGTATTGTAATTGATTGAGTTTAGAATTCTTACAAAATCCGATTTTGATAGTGCAAAGTCAAGCTTAGTTGATGAAGAGAACAGAGCATTTAATTCTCTTAGTGCTCGAGCAATAGACGCATTGCTAGCATATGTTGTACTAAAGTTCTCCAAATAAAAAAGGTAGAACTTACGAAGATTTCTCTGAGGAATATTAAAACTAATCCGCTCAAGTAACATTGGGCAATCAATAATGCCATTAATAACATTGAAAGCAAAGGAAAGCGAGAGAACTTTCCTTCGTTTTTCCAGCGAATCCAAATTAATGAGCAAACGCCGAGAATCGTAGGACGGGACTGGCTCCTCAAACCCTAAGGGACGTAGAGCGTGTTTTAGAAAGACCTTTTGAACTCGTTCAATTCTACTTATCGAAAGTTGATCATATGGTCTCCAAATGAAAACAGCATACTCTAAGTGTGATCGAACAAGAGAGGTAAATAGTTGCTTAAACGTATAGGGATCACAAAACTCGGTGGAGTTGCGACGAATGAAGCCGAGAACGGAATACGATTTTGAGAGTATTAAGTTTATATGGCCGTTGAAAGTAAGCTTAACATCAAATACCACTCCCAAGTCCTTAAACTCTTTAACATTTTGCAGCACATCATTAGCAATCCGATACGATGTATCGAGGATTCTTAGACGCCTGCAATATGTCAAATGAAAACATTTCTTTATGTTAAGGGAGAAGCGTGACTTCTCACACCATCTATGAATATTATCCAAATCGGTCTGCAGATCAAAGGCATCTGATGTGTCACGAACATTCGAAAAAATGTTTAAATCGTCAGCGTAGAGCAAATATTTTGAGTGCGAAAAGCATTCACTAATGTCATTAATAAAGATTATAAAAAGGAGCGGACTTAGAATGCTTCCTTGAGGAACGCCTGAAGTGGCAACAAAAGGGTAGAGAGTGCACCATCAATGGTAACTAAGCAACTTCTACCGGTTAGGTATGATTTGAGCCATAATAAAGAAGATGAATGGAATCCAAGGCATACCAATTTATGTAATAGAATCGTATGAGAGACTCTATCAAACGCCTTTGAAAAATCCGTGTAAATGCAATCAACCTGGGTCCTGCCGAAAAGGAAGAAATACAGAATTCGCTTAAAGACCGCTAAATTAGAGGCAGTTGAGCGACCCTGCACAAATCCATGTTGATTTGGATTTATCATAGCCTTGACAGTAAAATATATTTTTTCTTTAAAAATCCATTCAAGCAACTTCGAGATGCTTGAGAGCTTGGATATAGGCCGATAGTTCCGAACGTCGCTTTTTCTCCCACTTTTGAAAAGAGGTGTGATTGTAGCTAGTTTCCAATCGTTCAGAAACGTCCCTGAAGAAAGGGATTTATTAAATATAATCTCCAATGGAGTAACTAATGCTGGACAGTTTTTGAGGAACATTATTGACAGTCCATCACAATCTGTCTGAGAAGAAGACTTGAGACAAACTAAACCCTCCGTAATATCGTTAGCGGTAATTTGAAACGCACCGAAAGTAAGAAATGGCGGAATATCGCCAGAGAAATCAGGAGACTCTCCAACATCAGACACGTAATTTGACTTAAAAAAGTCAGCAAACAGATTTGCTGCTTCATATGGGGTCGCAGCGAAGTTATTATCGTTCTCAACCGACGTGGGAATGCTTGAGGCTGCCTTTTTGGATTTCACGAAGTTCCAACATTTCTTCGGATTAGATTTAATATTTCTCTCCGTACTACTTAAATAGTTTTTGTGCAGCTTGTTATTCATAGACTTGAATTTCTTCTGAAAATGGCGGTATTTAACAAAATATGCTGAAATACGAAATGCCTTATATTCCTAAGAAACTTGTTTTTGAGATTTTGTAACCGTTTCAGGCGCGTGTTACCCCATGGTGATTTGTAACATCGCTTCCTCTTTAAAGATATATTATTGAGACAACATTCATTCATTATTAGTTTGAACTTAGAGAAACAATTGTTAACGTCAAGGCCAGAGAGCAGCTCCGCCCAGTCGAATTCTAGAAGAGAATTGTTTAAACTTAGATAATCACAAGAGGTGAAATTAAAAGCTACTGTATCAGTATGAGATAACGGTAAAAATTCGTAAAAAAGTATCTTAATTTCAAGAGCGGCATGATGAATACTTTCAGCCGATATAGAAGACACACACTTAGATACGACAGAATTAACATTCTCGGAAACAAAGATAAGATCTAAGAGTTTATTAAGTTGATTAAAAATTCCATTAATTTGCTTCAAATTTATACTCAGAATACTATCAATAAAATATGATTCGTGGTGAGTAGTTATATTGTTAGCTAAAAGGCTTGAATTTGCAGAATCACCATACCAGATGATATTGCTAAGATTAAAATCGCCCAAAAAGCATAAGTGATTGTCGCCCAAATTATCAAAAGCTAGACTAGTCACATTATCCACATGCGCTTTATATAAATCCACGTTACTCCCTGGTGGTATGTACGAAGCAATCAGATACAAGCAGCCGTTAATGCTCAGCTCTGTTAATGCATACATATAATTGATCAAGCAGTGAGTCATTATTCGCGAGTTCAACAGAATATGCGCGAAATACTCTTCTCGCATTAGCTGAATTCGAAGAAGAAGTCGTAGCAGCAGTAGGATCACGAGAAACAAATTCATTTTCGGATGCAGCAACAACTTCAATATCGCTATTATTGTCGGTAAACTGAGAGAGAGCATCCACACGAATATCAGAAACATAAGGAGTTGAGGGAGTAGAAATCGAAATCAAAGGCAATGGATCACGATCATCGGCGTTTGTGCTAGATCGTAAGGCTCACTTCTTATTGTTTTGCACTGCACTTTGTTTAGCTTCGCCGTTATCAGCAGCATTGTTGTTTGATTGACTTTTTATAGATTTACCGACACTGTTGGTGGCTGCACTTGTAGCACTTTGTTTTTTAAAATGTTTTTGATTTGCTTGTCCTCTAAATTCGTTTTGAATTTCGCTTAAAGAGCGCACTGCATTTCGAAGCTTAAGCAAATAAGATGAAATAGGCAAATCAATTCACGTATCACATCTGAACAAGATATTTTTGCAACAGTTTATAAGCTTAGCCAAGCTTGTGTTTATATTAGAGCACTTTAAATGCAAAGTATGCGAGCAAATGCCACAGCATAAAAATTCACCCATGGCACACTCAGAGTTACATTTATCACACAAAGACATAACGCACTATTAAAAGAACAAAAAAAATGAAAAGAAATTAAAAGAACAGAGCAGCACAAAAACACGTCTACTCTCGTCAACGTCTACTTGACATGTTAATCGCATCATTTAAATAATGTAAAATATGTTAAATAAAAGCAAATGACAATGAATTTTTACTAACAAAGACATTAAGCATTATTTGGGAAAATCATCTTTCTGCCGGCCATAACAGCGAAGCTAAAAAAGCTCAATAATAATATACCCGAGGAAATTATCTCGTATCTCTTGGAGACAGTGTGTAACATCATAAATCAATCACACTTATCAACAAAACCTGTCCCTGCCCACAGCAGTAACGCTGACTTTGTACAAGCACATGAGATAAGCATTAACGAAACGAAGGGTGCAATTTCCTTATATGCAAACAAATGTTTTACACCGCTCATTGTAAATGCACCTGGAGACTGGAGTAAAATAATTGCCTTGCGAGAATTTTTAACAAACTATTTGGGTACAAATTTGCTGCGCTTACTCTTGCGTGTTGTTCACAAGTTAATCGCCTCATAAAAAGGACTAGGCAATTTATGCATAAATCTTTTTCCGAATTGCATAGGGAATGCCGAAGAAATTGAGCTTGAGAGGACAATTTCAATGTTAGCAGCTATCACGAGTATATCAAAAAATGTAAAGCAAGATAGAATCTTAGGCCTGCCAGAGAGAAGCAAAATTGCTGTGCTACCGAAATCGAACAACCAATTTGAGAAAGATCTGCAGTGTTGTAAAAACGCAATTGCAAGTAGTGATGAAATAGCTTTTATGCCCATAAAATTAATGTTAAAGTGTGTTGCAAACGAGTGTAATAACAATCTTAATAGTCAATCAGTATCAGTTATTGAATTAGATTTTGCGTTAGAATGCTTATGGAGTAACGATGATGTATATAAAACGATACGAAATGCCAATAAACTCAAATTCGAACTTCTGATGCTTATCATACATTGCGTCAATAACATATTTATAACAGCAGAGAGCTTGTATGTCTTCAGATTTCAATATGTAATTTTTGCTAAACATGAGAATGAAGATTAAGCGGAACAAATTTGACAATTATAAACAGTTTTGTAGAAACTCAGATTTAGATTTTTTTTATTGTAATGGTACTTTTATGATTTTCCTTAATCTGATACAAAAAAATATGCGTTTGAGAAAAAGAATAATACAAAGCTAAATTTAGTTTACTATTTGATATAAATTGATTTAATTAGTATACAAAAGAGGAACAAACATTTATTCGCAATTTCGCTATAAATGTAGCATAAAACATAAAAGCTTTTAAATATTTGTACATCTTTCTTTTTTTACAAATATCCAACGCTTCCCCCTTATATATAAATTTCACTACGCCACTGGCGGCGTAAAACCAAACCGGTATACAGAGTAAAATCTAATTGGAATAACGTAAAATAGTATATATACTATATACAAATGTACATCGTAAGAGTGGGTTAGAGTATTTGTTTTAGTGAGAAAAACAAAACAACAAAAGAATGTGATAATTTATTTCAACAGCTTAAGAGAGATAACCAATCTCTTCGCCCACGACCATGTCACCAGGCGCCTGACGTCATCGATCGAGACCAAAATTATGTAAGTGCTTTTAATTGTTTTTGCATACATTCTTTTTATATTATACATACGCTTGCTGCACATTTCTACGTGCATATATACGTACAATCTATCCCACTTGTGACGATTTCTGAACAGAAGAGTATCATGATATTTTCTTTCTATTTTTAATCACATACCTTGTGATACATTTTTTTATGCGACATGTTGCTAAGTAAAGTTGCAATAAATTTTGTCTCATGCATCACACATACTTATATATATAGCATGTAGATATGTTAATTTTTTGATTTAATTCCTACATGCTATACATTGGGGTGTTCCAGACAATAATATTAGATAAGTTAAACTTAGTTAAACTTTAAAATTAAAAGCTTAGACATGAAGTCGGTTACCATGAATTTGTTAAATAAAAATTTTGTATTTAAATTGAAGAAAAAAACGAGAAATAATATATGGAATCTCCAGATTTATTATCATTAAAGTAGTTTAACCTATGTAACCGGTTTAAGAAATGCAAGTTTTCACATTTGATATACGTAGAGTTAAGGAAATTTTGTTTTTTAAATGAAGTAAAGGAACTTACTACGGAACTGTAAAAGCTTACGTTATTTACTGAGGTAATATGGTAAGTCGGGTCATAGAGTTGCGCTAGGGATTTTTGGGTAAAAGATAGTGCCCCCAAAAATCAAAGGTAGGGAGGGTTCAGATTTCGCACCTTGTATCTCCTCCATATCCTTTTCCGACTTTGAAATGACAATGCTGTACATTTTGCTTGCTCTCGACTTAAATTTTATAGTTATTCGTTTTCCTTTTTTTTTGGTTTTATCCCTAATAAAAGGGTAATTTAGGGACGCTCATAATAAATATTTGTAATAGTTATTGGTAGAAAGAATGTCAAGAATCCCCCCAAAGCCGACTGCTCGCTAGTTTCGTAAAAGGGTCCCGCCCGACATGAACTTTCCCAAACAAACTTTGAAAACCTTGCTCGGTAACGACAGAGAGATCAACTCATTACATTGATGCAAATTTATAAATCATCAACATCTACATCTCTCCTGTCACCTGTTGCCCCGTGGATACTGTCCTGACATCAGCGCCCTACTCACTGGCGAAAATCGCATTATGATCCACAGGCGGAGAGTAGGGGCGAGATGTTGGCAGTCCAAATAGAAGAAACGACGTTCTGCACGATAAACGGGGACACCCCAACACGTATGGTAGGAAGTTGTCACAGTCCAGACATTTCCATCGATATCGCAGGATTTCCCAATTGCATAAACTGGCAGCCGATGGTAACATTGGTGTCCGACCACGCCCCATTCAATGGGCACGACCGTTGCCGTTCTGTGAATGGGTCTAAGAGTTTAACCTTTTACAGTACCCAGATCGAAGTTGGGTCAGGGTGACTCGTGTCTCCCTTGGTAGTGTGCTTTCTTCTTCTGCAAGAGTGCGATATTGTATGTTGATAGCAGGGTTCACCGGGCGCGTCCTGGCAAACGCGTTTACTGATTCTGCGTGGATTTTGCTTAGGGCTTCCTTATGCTTGTCTGGATCAAACGGCTGTGTTGGCAGATGACGGATCTCGTCATAGTGCTTATGGAGATGTTCCCTTAACCCCCGTGAAGATGGGGCTATATCATGTAGTTGTTTGCTAGGAGGTCCTGGTTTGTGACAGTTTAGTAAAAACGTGACCGTCCAATTTACGTAATCTGTTCGTTCAACGTCGTAAACAGAGTGGCCCTGGATTTTTTCGGTGAAAGTGCCAGGTTGCTTGAGGTGATGTTATGATATCCATCGACTGAGTGTGCAACAGGCACATTCAGGAACAAACGAGCAGCAGTGCTTGTGACAAGGTGCGATGACCACGGTGTGTGCACTGGCGTTTAGGCCCGTAGCTGCAGCTTCGTGGATTCCTTAACGTGATCACTGCACAGCACTACTCTCCCCAGTCAATGGTCAAACAGAATAATTTGTTTTGCACACTGGGATACACTAGCATAAGAAGATAAAATAAAACAACAAACGCACTTACATGCCACCCTTAAGTCATATAACCCACCGTATACTCACCTCTATGCATGGCAGCTCATTGTTGCAAGGTTTGGTGGCTGCCTCTTTACCCGCCCTACCATTGGCCCCATAGATGTTATTGAGGCCCCGATACATTACCACTAACTCCTGTGTCTCAAACCAAAGCAAACACAAATTATCTACCCATTTTAACAGTTATTATTTCATCCAAAATCAATCCATTACAATATTAAGGATATTAGCTTAGTTTGCCTATTATTTCCTAAAACTACAACGAAAAGTATGATGTGGCAGAACTATAATGATTCCTATAAGCATACTCACTTTTTTTTGTCTTTAACTTCAACTTCAATAAAAAGCTTTATACAGATGTATGTAAATATGTATGTGTGTAGATGCAAAGAAAACTCACTTTGCAAGAACAAAGTATTTATCATTAAAAATCATCGAATTTCACTTAAGTTGAAATTACATTCGTATATCCGCACATGCTTATGTACATACAGTATGTATGCACAACAACAACAAAGTAAGTATTTTTTAAGAAAAATATGTGTTTAAGTAACATTAATAAAATCTTATGACTAGATATGCATATGTATGTGGTGTGCTTCAATATTTAGGGGCATCAAAAAAAGGTAGATATAGGTATATATTATATATATAAATATTTATATATATATTGCATTGCTACGTAGCATCGAAGGCCCTCACGCTTGCAGCCGCCGCACTAGGAATATCGCAAACATTCAAATATTCTTTTAAATATAAATTACCCATCTATAATAAATTTGCGAATGACGGTAACCATCCGAATTCATACAAAATGCTTAAGAGAGATCGCAACAAAAAATTATTTAAGCTTTTTTTTGGGTTCAAACGACGTCATACGACTCTCTCTCAAACATGTTCAATCATTCTCATTCCTTACAATTTATATTTGTCGCATGTTTAAACAATCTGAATGTACACGAACAACAACATAGGCATATGTTGATGAGCGATCGCTAGTTACATTACATATTCATGTTGATAATCATTATATGAAATTTGATTATGAAAATCTAATGGATATGTTAAATTTAACTTTTTTTGTTTTCCACAGTGGGTTTAAATCTAAATGGGACTAAATCTAGGTATTATTTTAATTTTATTGGATAATCCTTCTTAGATTGATGTTTCTATTCGGAAATAATAATAATTTCAATTTCGCAACATCTTTCTATCATATACATTCTTATTAGCAACCTTTTGCTCCAAGTTTTGTTGTATTTAATGACTTGTCTTTTCAGTATACTAACTTTTAACTTCTTCTTCTTCTTCGTACATTTTACTATATGCCAAATTTTACATTTTTACATATTTTAATATTTATGCAAATACTTGAGAGGATTTGCTATTCATTCATTTTGAAAATTCCAAAGCTGGGGGTGGGAAAACTCGATCAGGCTGGACTTAGAGATAGGTCAAGAGTGGCCCTAGGAAGATCTCAGCAACGTTTGCAGCGTTTAGTACAATTATGCTTTGATGGCGAAATGCAGGGAGATGAGGGAGAGGGTTGCTTGTGGCTCGCACAAGCATCCCACATGCATATGATACAACTTTTCTGCTGGGAATTCTCGAAAGAAATCATGTATATAGATGCAAAATTTAACGATTAGATAACAAGGCTCCGGCCCGCAGTTGACGACTGCTTTTGAGTGTTTTTGTTGGTCAAATATAGTTATGCTCACTCGCGCTATTTAATTTATTTAGTTAACTTTAGGAAGCTTCACTTTTACTTCACTTCTAACTCAAAAGAAATTTATATCACCGCGACAACTTTACAAACTATGTTACTTCTTTCAGATCTCCACAGGAAAAAGAAAGATAATTTTTTCAGGAAATGGTACTAGACCCTTGCGTTTCCAAGATGTGTCGATAACTCAGTTCAAAACATATGTTTTTGACATGAGCTGAGTTACTGAGTTACTGAGTTTTGAAGTCTGAACAGTGGTGGCAAGGAAAGTAAAACTATATGAATCAAAAAAAAGAAGAAGTAGCTACAAATGAAAGTAGAAAAAGCGAAATTATTTTTGCGGCTTTGTACTATGGTACACATCCCCCCACCTAGAGAGCTGGTGCGGTGTGCCTTAGTTGCTATTCTGGATATCTTTCCTATGATAAATTCCTCTTTTCCCTGTATCGATATCCTCTAACTCGTATATACAGTTGCCTTTTATCGCAGTCACTTTACATTTTACAAATTTTGGAGCAAGTTTCGCTGAAAATCTCTTTGAGGCATCACTTTGGACAAAGTTGCGCCGAAAAACGAAATCACCAATTTCAAAACGTTTATCAGAGCTTCGAAGATTGTATCGTTTTGAGGAATTTTCAAAGGCTGTTGAGATGTTTTCAGAAATTTTCTTTCTTATGAGTTTCAGGTTGTTACTTCGTTCCAAAACGGTGTCGTCCAGGGTCTTGAGCTTCCTTAATAGTTCATAATCACCTGCATGGGACATCATCTGCTGTCCAAACAATGCAAAATACGGTGTTACACCGATCGCTTGGTGGTATGAACTTCGAAGTGCTTCAGCAATTTCAGAGATGTTCCTGTCCCAGTGTGATTGATCCTTCTTAAGGTAAGCTCTTATACCTGCAATGATTGAGCGATTCACACGCTCGCTTGCATTGGCCTGAGGACTATATAGGGCCGTGTAAACATGTCTTATCCCACGGGCCGACAATAAGGTATTAAATTGAGTGGATCTAAATTGCTTGCCATTGTCACTCATTACAATTTCGGGAGTTCCGAAAATACTAAAGACGTTATCTTGGAGGAAGTCGCATACAACTGGAGTGTTAAACTTTTTAACCGTTTTTAAAAGGGGAAACTTTGTCAAATGGTCTAATACAATGAATATTCCTATGTTTCCTTACTTGGATCTAGGGTAAGGTCCAAGAAAGTCTACATACAATTTCTGAAACGGTCTTTGTACAGTGTATTGTGCGGACATTGGTGGTCTTAGCGTAACATTGGGCGATTTGCTTTGCTTACATGTTTCGCATCGGCTAACGTAGTTCTTGACATCAACTGTCATATTTGGCCAATACAAATTGTTTCGCAATCGCTCCAATGTTTTGGCAATCCCACCATGACATTTATTTGGTGGACAGTGCGCGTTTTCGATGACCCCTGGAACTAGAGATGTGGGAATCCAAAGCTTCCAATTAAATGATTCCCTTTCAGGATTGCCATCGGGGTGTTCGGTTCTTTTATAAACCAGGTTGTCGATTACCTGAAGATCAGGCAAGCGGTTCTCATTTCGACGGACATGACTTATCAACGTTTGATAATCATCGGACAAAAATTCGGACGACTGTAAATCAACTAACGGAGGGACCTCAATCTCACGGACTTCAGCTACTTCCTCAAAATTTTGTCGTGATAGACAATCAGGCACTACATTAAGGGAGCCTTTCCTATGTTCTATATTAAATTTGAAACCTTGCAATTTGAGAGACCAACGCGCTAGTCGGCTGGATAAGTCAGTTTGTCGCATAAGCCACTGCAAGCTAGCGTGGTCAGTAATTATAGTGAACTCCTGCCCCTCGACGTAGGCTCTAAATTTCTTTAAACTTAGCAGAGCTGCTAAACACTCGAGTTCTGTTACGCTATAGTTACTTTGCGCTTTGTTCAACTTTTGCGAAAAATATGCTATAGGAACCTCAACATCCTCGGCATTCTTTTGGACCAACACCGCACCAACTCCTAGCTTACTGGCATCACACTGGATGATGAAAGGTTTTGTGTAGTCTGGACTAGCCAGTACTGGTGCTGTACAGAGCTTTCCTTTCAGCGTTTCGAAGGCTAGTTGGGCGTCGTCGTTCCATTCAAAACTTTTGGATTTCTTTAATAAGTTAGTAAGAGGACATGTCAATGCACCGAAATTGTCAACGAATCGGCGATACCAGCCCGCCATTCCCAAAAACCGTCTAACTTGCTTGACGTTTGTTGGAACCGGATATTGCGTAACAGCCGAAATCGTTTCGGGGTCGGTACGTATAGTTCCGTTGCCTACGATATACCCCAGATATTTCACTTCCTTTATGCAAAATTTACTTTTGTTGACGTTTATGGTCAACCCCGCTTTCCTTAAATGTAGAGCAACTTCAGCAAGGACGGACATATGTGTGTCAAAATCTTCTGACACAATTAATAAATCGTCTAAGTAGACGAAAACTTGATATCTTAAATAGGGTGGAATTACGCGATCCATCAAGCGACAAAGTGCTTGTGGGGCGTTACAAAGACCGAAAGGCATCACACGGTATCGATAAAGCGGACGATTAGGGACGGTAAAACAGGTGTAATCTCGGGATTGTTCGGCTAGGGGAATTTGCCAAAAGGCACGCCTTAAGTCTAGTGAACTTATAAATTTTGCCTTGGGTATTCTGCTAAGAATCCCATCAATATGAGGAAGGGGGTAAGCGTCCTTCACGGTAACGCTATTTACTTTTCTTGAATCAAGACACATACGGACTTTGCCTGTCTTTTTCACTAACACTACCGGACTGGACCATGGACTATTTGGAGCTTCCTCGATTACACCTAACTTAATCATTTCATCAATTTCGGCATGTACGAGTTTCTCGACAGCTGGCGAAATTGGAAAGTAGCGCTGCTTTATCGGACCGACATTGGGTTCGAGCTGTATCTCGTACTCCAATAAAGAGGTTTTTCCTAAGCCTTCTTTTTCGAAGCTTGGAAATCTATTTTTAACTAAACTTAACTGATGCTGTTGCTCAACATTCAACGAAAGCGAGTTTTCGTCATTATAATTTTCATCAAGTGAAATTTCCGAAATAATGTTCGGCGCAATTTGGAACTTAAGCCAGAAATCAAGACCTAGTATCAAATCCTGTGACATACTCGGTACAACAAAAAAAGTTATGATTTCTGTTTTATTTTTATATTTTACAGTAAGGTCTATAGTACCGAAAACTATTTGATTCTTGCCAAAAGCTGTGCAGATCGGAATTTGGTGTTTTCGTAAAGGACGTTTGGAAACCTCCTTTGCTAACAAACCTCCAAGGCAAGACACCTGAGCTCCACTGTCTAGGAGGCCTAAGTGGTCGCTTTCCAATAACCTAACCTTGGCATAGGGCCTCAAATCACTTTCACTTCGCTGCAACGAACAAATAACCTTCTTCAATTTTTTTCTATTTGTTTTAACTTTTATCCAAAAGTCTTTCATACGAGTTGAGGAACGTTTTGGAAATTCTGAGGTACTATCATCAGGACTAAATATTCTTCTTCTAACTTCATTGTATCTCTTCAACCGTTCTTCGTATGGAATAATTTCTTTTCTTGGCGGAGTTGTAAAAGTCTGAGAATCACCAGTGTGTATACTTGGCGGTACACAGCTGGTTTGCGTATACTTGTGTGAGATATTGCTGGCTAGCGTTTGCTGTCGTTGCGAGGGATCTGTCGAGATTCCTCGCTCGTTTTGCAGTTTCCCGGGCTACACTTCGGGCATTTGGGACGATAAGTATTTGAGGCGCCACAACCGTAGCAAAACACCGTTCGCTCTTCAAGGCAGTCATAATATCTATGTCCCTCTTTGTTACAATTCCAGCAGCCAGGTTTTAGTTTGGAAGCTAGGTGAGAAACTGCGTGTACCTAAGCAAGTTCACTTTGCACTATCGCGTCATCATCTACTTCCAAGTCAAGGTAGGCTTCGTTAACCTGTCTCCTAGGCAATAGTCGAGAGCTGTTTGTTTGTGAAGATGACGTTATCTTCGCAATTTCATTGGCAAGACTCTCACCTTTCAAACAGAGTCTACGTAATTCTGCCACAGAATGAATAGGAATGAAAAGAAGCTGTTGCCGAATCCGAGGTCGCAAATTATGTTTTAAAATTTCGAGTAACTCTACCTCTGAAAGTGGAGTTTCAAGTGGTTCTGCGATTTTTAGGATGGCATTACGGAACTCATCAAAACATTCGTTTTGGCCCTTCTTTCGAGCACGAATCGATTCTTTAATTTCGAAGTCACTCTTATGTTGTTGAAAATTTGTTCTTAACGCCTGGCAAAGAGCTGGCCAGGTGACACGTTCGACAGATCTACGGTATCGCCAGTACCAGTCCTTGGCTTCATTAATAAAAAGGCTTTGTATGTGTTCACACAAAAGGTTGAAATTGCCGTTAAGCGAATCGATAACTAGCAATTCTATTCTCGATAAGAAGCTATCTACCGATAAACGAGACGTACCGTCAAACTTTACGTCCCAACTTGCAATTAATTGGGCTATTCTACCCATGTACGGCACGGTCGACATATCACTTAGCCGTATTTGGTCAATCTGGTTATGAAAATTTGTATTGGTATTATTTGGCAATGGAGGTGCATCTCTAGGCCACACCGGAGTAGACCTATTTGGTGGGTGTTGAGTTGTGAACAAATTAGCTGCCTGACTTATGTCATTGCCTACAGGGACTGCTGGTGTAGGGTTAATATTTAACCGTTCTAAAAAACTGGATAAAGTATTTTCTATCCGCTGTTCTAGCATTTGCGCTACGCGATTCAATAGCCGAGACCATATTCCTAATACGAGCTTCGTCATCATTTACGGGTGGTACGTGACCACCATGTGCTCCTTCAGCTGAGAAATTATTGGCATTTTCGGATCTTTGTTGCAGCGCATGCTGCGCTTCCCTATGGGACTTTTGCAGGTTTCCACTCCCACTAGTATTACCTGCGTTTCCCTGAGACATCGTCTTCAATAATCTAGTGTTATATATATTGTGATTAAACTCCCTACTGCGGCAAGGAGCTCTACAAAGTGGGCATGAAGAATTGTTCTTAAGCCACGGCAATAGGCAGTTTCGGTGGAAGCGGTGGTCACACGCGGTAGTTAGTATGTTATCCCTATTCGTAAAAGCCTTCCTACATAGAAAACATCCAGCCTGCAAAGGAGTGTGTTCGTCGCTGTGACGCAATGGCATGTTCCCAAAAAAAAATTAAAAAAAAGGATATGTATATTTGCACTCGCAAAAAAAAGATATGACCCTTTAACGCAGTGTTAAAAAAAAATAGTTTAACGCAAACAGAATTGTTTTTACGAAAACCAATAAAAAAAAAGCACCAAAAATATTAGAAGCTTATCTGCTTGTTATGTCCTTAACGCAAAGGAAAACTTTCGTTTAAAGAAAACCCAACAAAAATCAAAATAATTATATCTTTTCCGCTTGTAATTAAACGCCAAAAGGTTATTTATCAAAGAACAAAAATCATCAAAAGAAACTTGGTTTGAGACCATGGGAGTCTCTTTAGTGGTAATGTGGCACAAAGGTGTAATTAAGAGCATAATGTCATACTGTGTTGTGGCATGCAACATTTTGAAAAAGAAAGATCGGTTGTGATTTATTTGATTTAAACTCACAAATTCCGACATATTCACAATCTTTCTCAAATAAATTAAATTAAAATTATAAAAAAGGTATGAAATTGAGGTGGCATCTCGACGATGAGTGTGAGATGTACTATCTAATGAAAACTTGCATATATTTTTCTATTGGTTTGTAGCAAACGTAAACGCCTGGTAAGTCAGTTGGCATTTAGCCTTAATGACAAAAATTCCCAAGAAGCGTATAACGTATTTTTGGAACAAAACCAAAAGTGCTATGCTCAAATTATTCCCTAAACGCGAAGTTTTAACGCGGTACGCATCTCCAAGCATCTAGCCTATAGGATGGTTAATTCCAGCGAAAATTCTTCGCATCCATACAAAAATGTTTGAACACAACGACAACCGAAAAAAAATCAAAAATTTATAAAATGTTAATCTAAAAAAAAATTCCAAAAGCAGACAGACTATTTGATTCCAGGAGTGAATCATGTATGTGGAGCCAATATCTAACAAAAGCACACAAAAGTTACTTTCCTCTATAGGGCTGTGCCCCACACGTTGGGCGCCATTTTATCTGTTATGATATCCATCGACTGAGTGTGCAACGGGCACATTCAGGAACAAACGAGCAGCAGTGCTTGTGACAAGGTGCGATGACCACGGCGTGTGCACTGGCGTTTAGGCCCGGAGCTTCAGCTTCGTGGATTCCTTAACGTTATCACTGCACAGCACTACTCTCCCCAGTCAATGGTCAAACAGAATAATTTGTTTTGCACACTGGGATACACTAGCATAAGAAGATAAAATAAAACAACAAACGCACTTACATGCCACCCTTCAGTCATATGACCCACCGTATACTCACCTCTATGCATGGCAGCTCATTGTTGCAAGGTTTGGTGGCTGCCTCTTTACCCGCCCTACCATTGGCCCCATAGATGTTATTGAGGCCCCGATACATTACCACTAACTCCTGTGTCTCAAACCAAAGCAAACACAAATTATCTACCCATTTTAACAATTATTATTTCATCCAAAATCAATCCATTACAATATTAAGGATATTAGCTTAGTTTGCCTATTATTTCCTAAAACTACAACGAAAAGTATGAGGTGGCAGAACTATAATGATTCCTATAAGCATACTCACTTTTTTTTTGTCTTTAACTTCAACTTCAATAAAAAGCTTTAAACAGATGTATGTAAATATGTATGTGTGTAGATGCAAAGAAAACTCACTTTGCAAGAACAAAGTATTTATCATTAAAAATCATCGAATTTCACTTAAGTTGAAATTACATTCGTATATCCGCACATGCTTATGTACATACAGTATGTATGTACAACAACAACAAAGTAAGTATGTTTTAAGAAAAATATGTGTTTAAGTAACATTAATAAAATCTTATGACTAGATATGCATATGTATGTGGTGTGCTTCAATATTTAGGGGCATCAAAAAAAGGTAGATATAGGTATATATTATATATATAAATATTTATATATATATTGCATTGCTACGTAGCATCGAAGGCCCTCACGCTTGCAGCCGCCGCACTAGGAATATCGCAAACATTCAAATATTCTTTTAAATATAAATTACCCATCTATAATAAATTTGCGAATGACGGTAACCATCCGAATTCATACAAAATGCTTAAGAGAGATCGCAACAAAAAATTATTTAAGCTACAATTTGGGTTCAAACGACGTCATACGACTCTCTCTCAAACATGTTCAATCATTCTCATTCCTTACAATTTATACTTGTCGCATGTTTAAACAATCTGAATGTACACGAACAACAACATAGGCATATGTTGATGAGCGATCGCTAGTTACATTACATATTCATGTTGATAATCATTATATGAAATTTGATTATGAAAATCTAATGGATATGTTAAATTTAACTTTTTTTGTTTTCCACAGTGGGTTTAAATCTAAATGGGACTAAATCTAGGTATTATTTTAATTTTATTGGATAATCCTTCTTAGATTGATGTTTCTATTCGGAAATAATAATAATTTCAATTTCGCAACATCTTTCTATCATATACATTCTTATTAGCAACCTTTTGCTCCAAGTTTTGTTGTATTTAATGACTTGTCTTTTCAGTATACTAACTTTTAACTTCTTCTTCTTTTTCGTACATTGTACTATATGCCAAATTTTACATTTTTACATATTTTAATATTTATGCAAATACTTGAGAGGATTTGCTATTCATTCATTTTGAAAATTCCAAAGCTGGAGGTGGGAAAACTCGATCAGGCTGGACTTAGAGATAGGTCAAGAGTGGCCCTAGGAAGATCTCAGCAACGTTTGCAGCGTTTAGTACAATTATGCTTTGATGGCGAAATGCAGGGAGATGAGGGAGAGGGTTGCTTGTGGCTCGCACAAGCAACCCACATGCATATGATACAACTTTTCTGCTGGGAATTCTCGAAAGAAATCATGTATATAGATGCAAAATTTAACGATTAGATAACAAGGCTCCGGCTCGCAGTTGACGACTGCTTTTGAGTGTTTTTGTTGGTCAAATATAGTTATGCTCACTCGCGCTATTTAATTTATTTAGTTAACTTTAGGAAGCTTCACTTTTACTTCACTTCTAACTCAAAAGAAATTTATATCACCGCGACAACTTTACAAACTATGTTACTTCTTTCAGATCTCCACAGGAAAAAAAAAGATAATTTTTTCAGGAAAAGGTACTAGACCCTTGCGTTTCCAAGATGTGTCGATAACTCTGTTCAAAACATATGTTTTTGACATGAGCTGAGTTACTTAAAGTTTTGAAGTCTGAACAGTGGTGGCAAGGAAAGTAAAACTATATGAATCAAAAAAAAGAAGAAGTAGCTACAAATGAAAGTAGAAAAAGCGAAATTATTTTTGCGGCTTTGTACTATGGTACAGTGAAGAAACAAAAAAGACCGGGGAGATAGCGGTGTATTTTAGCAACTAATTCATCTATTGAAGGCCAGATCCCGCTGCCGTAATGGTGCAGTCGACGGCATTGGAAATGATTGTATTTCCTTCTGGTGGGGAAGGGAGTTTTAATGTGTAGAAATTAAACAGAAGCGGGGATAGGACACCACCCTGTGGTACCCCCCCCCCCCCCGTTTAATTTTCAAAGGCTTTGAGATTTCGTTCCTAAATTGTACCGACGCTTGCCGACCATTCAGGTGTGAGCCTTCTATGCCTTGAAATACCGTGCCGTGGTTGACTGTGTCAAAAGCTTTTGACAGGTTAAGTACCACGAGCACCGTCCTTTGATAAGGTTTTTCCTTATTTAGTCCGTAATTTATCTGAGTGTTCATGACGTTTAGTGCGTGGTAGTGCTATGCATTTTTCGGAAGACATGTTGGTGGGCGGCTATGCGAAGATTCGCCGTAAAATGAGGGGAGCAAGATGGTTTCCAATGTGTTTGCTACTGGTGAAAGGAGTGGTATCGGTCTATATGACACACCTTCGTTATCTGGATGTTAAATAACATACAAAAACTTTTTATATATATGCGTTATACATTGTCGTTTTATTCATCAAATACCGAGCCTCGAGCTCGAGAATTTACAAACATTTTTAACAAACTAAAGGCAAAAAGCCAACAAAAAATAATTTAATCAGTAAAGACTCAATTTTATAAAAATTTTACTTATTCATATGATATCTTATTACAAATAAAGTAAATAAATAAATTTTTAGTACACTTACGTAAAATATGGACAAACTTAATGAAAATAATTTCCACAGAACTAAAGGCCCACGATCTCGAAGTTGTAGGCGTATTTTTAATTTTTATATAGAAAGTCGGCGTGGTTATCAACCAATGTTGTGTTTTTGTTGGGGAAATAAAGATGAAAAATAATTTTCGTGGCAACATTTTCAACTGTTCTTGAAATCAATGCAAAGATTTTCAAAAGATTCGAATGACCTTAGAAGGCATTGTCCGCCCGCTTTTTTCAAAATAGTTAAATACGGTTTTAAGCCAACCTTACAAAGTTGTTCATATTTAATTTTAGAATTATAGCTCTTTAACTATCACATAATTCATGCCTATCATGGCAAACGTCGGATGGTTGCGGAGGGAGTTATACTCGATCCGACGGTATTCGGTATCATAATAAACGCATGATAAAGCAGGGTGCGGATCGATAATGTAGTGCGCGGATCGATTAAATAAATGGTATCACCGATAACGCATTCGATCCGCTTTTCAAACAAATTTACTCGTTTCTCATCCGTAGTTCATTGTGTTGCGGATCTTATTAAAATAAAGATGGAGAGCAATAAAATGTAAGGGAAAATATTTTTATATATCTTTTTTGAGTAATATATATTAAAAATTCCATTTTTTTAGGAGACGCACAACCAGCAGGGACCAGTTTAAATGCTTGGTATCTAAAATGAAGGAGCATCCCGATATAGCCAAAAATTTTACAAGAAATGCTCCAAAAGAGGTAGAACAATTTTGGGAAGGCGTGCGTGATGATCTCAACTCTCTAGGACCTGCATCGAAAACCATAGCAGAATGGAAAAAGGCTTTGTAGGTTATTCAATAGTTAATTGAAAATATACTTAATTATGTATTAATTTTAGGTTTGGTCAGATTTTAAGTCTGCAGTTAAGAAAAAGTTGGCACACAACAAAAGAGAAATGGAGGAGAAAATAGGCAACAACCGCTAACTAGTTTGGAAGAAGATGTTGCTGATTTAGTAGGTCTAAATGACTGTGTCGGTGGCATTAGAAATGCAAAGCAGTTTGGAGTTCCTCAGAAAAAAATAACTGAGAATACCACTCCAATAAATTTAGAGCTGACGGTTGATGAAATTACTCCATCTACATCGAAGAGAACTCGTGAGGGTCCTAACCCCAGCGGGTTAGGGGATCAGAATATACCCGCGGTAGGTATGCCTGTCGTAAGAGGCGACTAAAATACCAGATTCAAGGGGCTGTGTAGCGCAACCTTTCAGGTTGCCAGCGCAATATATAGCTTCTCCAAACCCAATTGTCAACCTCATCTATCCGCGGCGAATCCTGTTTCACTAACAGACGAGGCTCTGGCGACCCCAAGCTCCTCATGGAACTTGGTGGTAGGGAGGGAGGGAATGGCCTGAAGGTTTAACGTGACCACATAAATCGTTCCCAAGATGGTCGGGCTAGCAACTTAATGGTGCTATGGTACCGGAGCGTACGGGATTTGTATCCGGCAAAGGACCATCACATCGATAACACTCCCCAAAGCCTTCGGGAAGCAACCTTATCGCTACAACAACAACAACAACAGGGTAGTAATCTATATACTTCACGAGATGCCATGGACCATTAGTTCTTAGGAAATGAAAATGTAGAAAATCAGCAAAATATTTGCAATGCACGCAAAAAAAAAAAAGAGACCAGAGCAATTTGATTTATTAGAAAAGCAAATATGTGTGCAGGAGAGCTTATATTCAAAAATTAGCGAAGGTGTTGGTGCGCAAGAACTGCATTTTAGAAATGTCAAAGATGATATAAAACGACTGACTAGATCGGTAGAAAGGCTGGGATATTACCAGAAAAAAATTAAATTCTCCAAGCTTTTCTTGGAGAGACAAAGGGGCACAATATCGCTATGGAGACGAATGCTGTTGAAAAATTGAGGGTAAAAAAAGAACTTTTAAGTATTGAGCTAGGAGGGATCAACAAATAACTGACACCTAAAAAATAAGTATAAGTATTCAAATCTGACTGAATTAGTGATTTTTTTTAGCTTGAGTTTTTAAAGTGCAACATTTGCCAGGAAGGCTTTTTTATTTAATTTTAACAAATTATGTTAAATGTATATATAAGTATGAGTATTTAAATCTAACCGAAACTAAGTACCTGTGTGAATAATTAAATTTTTTAGCTTTAGTTTTTAAAGTGCAACATTTGCCAGGAAGGCTTTTTTATTTAATTTTAACAAATATATACATATGTTTAGAGAAAATAAATATATTTTCTTTCACAACAAGTTCTGTTACATTTCATTGCGAATTTGGTTTGCTTCATTTGTATATCTTTGGTGTTGTTACAGGTTCACCTATTTCATAATCATCGTTTTCATAAACCCCGTCTAAATATTCCTCTGAAATATTGTAATGGATTCGAATGTTATGAAGTGTCGGCGCAACGTTTACAATTTGAGCCACTTTTTCTGGAGAATAATGAAGTTGGCGAGCGGAAAGCAGGCATGGTGCGTTCAACAATATTGCGACCCGAGCTATGACTGTTGTTGAATCGGCTTTGGGGTGTATTAGCTCCAGCATTTCGAAAGGGTGTTATCGGCCAGGGTAAAAGTGGGTATCCAGAGTCACCTAGGGCAAGGTTATGTAAAACAAAATTACAAATGTATGGTTAATTTTTTTTTCTTAAATGCATACCCAACAATCTGGTGCTTCTGTCTCCATTTTCGTACAAGGCTTGGAAATATGTTGAAGCATCGCTTTTTTTCCAAATAAAGGAATCGTGACTTGCACCTGCATATCTGCTATTCACATATCTTATTCGCAACTTATGGTCACATATCTTAAGAAAGGAAACTATTTTCGTAGTAAATTATATTGTGGAAATTAACTTACAATCATGGCATTAATATTGTAATACCCTTTCCTATTATAATAAAGGTGTGCATTGTCCCCAGCAGGTTTTAAAATTTTTATATGGGTGCCATCTACACACATAACTATACCAGGAATTCTTGTTTTTCCAAAAAAATACCTTTTGGCTTCAAGCTTTTCAGTCTCCGTCATTGTCAGGCTTATCCATATAGGGCATAGTGTTGCTTCTAAAATATTAAGGACGTCGGACAGTGCTGTGGAAACTGTGGATTGCGCTATGCCAATATTAAAATCTTGTCCAGTACCATTTTGATAGCCCCCTACAGCAAAAATCTTAAGACAGGATTCTAGTTTAAGCTCTGGTGACATTGACCATGAGTTGCGAGCGGGAGGCATTTCCCGCTTTAATATATCCAGAACATATTGAAATGCTAACTTATTGAGCCGGAACTGTTTAACAAATCTAAGGAGTACACATAAATTGACAACGTCAACTGTTCTAAATATATATTCACCGTGAACTTACATATCATCAGGTAACCGGAGTACCTCAACAGCTTTATCTCTTACTTGCTTCCGGGTTCGTCTTGCATCCTTATTTGTGTTTTCATCAAAATCTAAATAAAACGCTATTGAATCCATACTACACATTGAACAAATATTTATTTGTGTTTTGAAATTATTGCACAGCTGATTATGTTGATAATACGGTTTACGGATTGAACAAATGCGTGGTGGCAACGGCGCGCACCCACGTATTTGTTAAAGATTAGGTTAAGGCGAAAAAAAAAGGAAGAAAATAAAAACACCAAAAGGATTTCGTATTAATAAAAGAATTCACAAAGTGCTTTTATTTATATAAATACAACAAGTGTTAAGAAAAGGTTTAACAAATGTTGTGGAAAATGATATATATGTGAAAATAATTTTGAAAAGTTGAACTTACGTGAACGGGCGATTACGTGTTCCTTTGCTGGCTGCTGGATTAAAAGAGGACGAGACTCTTTTCCACATGAGCCGATGAACCCACGATACAGCCACTTCGTTGGGTTTCCCGGCAACAAAGTTGCTGTACCACGGGCTCACAGCGGTAAACGTCTAAGACACATACGTACTACCACTCACACATGCCTGTGTGTATATCACAAGAATATGCGGGTGGTAGTAACGAAGAAAATAAAACAAAGAAAGTTATGTTACGAGGGGGGGGGGGGGGGGGGGGGGAGATATATTTAGGCCTGTGGCCTAAACATACCGGCCCCCTTGCCGTAAGCAACAAAGAAAAAAAGAATGAAAAGGAAAAAAAGGAATGACACGCGATCGCACGTCCAGTAAGCCGTTATGTCGATGTGCAGATGCGGACTGCAAGCACTGCACGTCGCACGATGGACTTCGTGTCTCGTTGTCCTGAGAAGAAAAAGAAAAGATGTTATTAAATACACGTACGTGGTTTTAAATTCCGTGCTGTAATTACTTAGTTCTAATGAAACGCTCCTATTCTTGGCAGGCTCCTGAGACCACCAGCCCGAATACGGTCGGTTGGGTCAGGAGACCGCCAACTGTTGTTGCTGGCGTTCCGCTCACCATCAGTTCGGCGTATAGATCAGCGCCGAGTGTAAGACGAACTGGCGATGAGCGGTAGAACTGCGGATCTGCAAGCCGCATAAATTCAAATGGAACGGCAACCTTTGCATCCACATTGGATGGCGGACTCAACCGATAGTGGCCGTTGACCACGGCGGCTTGGGTAGTGACACGAGTCGTTGACCCGAACTTGCCGCGCAGAATAAGGGTACATTGCCCTGGTCCTTGGCGCTCTAACTGCAAATCGCGTACCAGCTCTGCATCGACGATGGTGCTGGCGGCGCAGGGATCAATGATCGCACGTACCAAGTGTAGGTGCCCACGCGATTCGACGCGTACGATGGCCGTCGGCGCAATGGGCACGAAAGACCGCATGATGGGCGCTGGAGTGGCTGGGAGCAGCCGGCCGGTTCGGAAGCCTTCCGGTGTACCACGCGATAGTGCTTGCATATTTTGGGCGTCAGAATGATATGGCGTCGATTTATCTCGCCGCTGCTGTCTGCCGCGTTTGGATGACTTGGTCGGGCCTCCTTGGAGTCCAATGTCGTGGTGCCGCCAGTTGTTTCGTTCGTTTCGACGTTTGTTTACTTTCGCCGCGCTTCTTTCATGCTGTAACAGCGGCCGGAAACTGCGCATCCCATGGTTGACCGTTGACGGTCTTGTTGTCACCGTTTTACTTATTTCTTCCTCCGCCTTTGCTCTCTCCTCCTCCATTTCTTCCTCCTCCACCTGCTGAGCCCAGGATTTAGCCGTTCCCGATAGGTTGATTGACAACGCGTCGTCGGACGTGTTGTCGTCGCCATTTGTGGCTGTCTCGTCGCATACCGGCCGACGCTCATCTAAATGAAGCGTGGTGTGGTGCTTCTCTTGGCACCTCTTGCAGCGATACTTGCTGCTACACTTGTTTACCCGGTGGAAGGGTGACAGACAGTTCGGACAGTACTTATATAAAAGCACTGCCCGCAACCTCTCTTCTGGAGATTTTTTCCGATATTCGGGACAGATTCGTAGACTATGGTCCCTGCCGCAGAGCTGGCAAGCGACGTCGAAACGCGTTGCGCCTCCCTCTGACTTGGCCAGTAAAGTTTGGTAGCGGGTCATGATCTGAAAGAATATTGATATCATTGATCATACCCAAATTGAGGTTGGCGGAATGTTGTTTGGGTGGCGTAAGCCAAAAAAAATATTATCTCTCATATATTTTCGCAAGAAAAAAAAACATTTTATTGAAATAAAAATTAAGGGCCATAAGTAAATACGAAGAAAAAACGGATTTAGCACGCATCCATACGATGTGGCTGGTGCTTTAGCGCCTCTAGTACATCCCTGCAAAAACGCTCTCGTCACTCCACGTCATTTGACTAGTCATTTTACCAGGTCATAGGTTATATTCCTAGTCACACTTGCATGGGCGTGATTGGGTTTTGTGACCAAATTTTGTAGGGATTTTATAATTTATTTTATGTCGGTAGCTGTCGCCGAAGTAGTCCTAAAGATTTATTTTGATTTGTGGTGAACTTTGTTTTCACAACAAGTGGCCTGCCACCACACGGAACGGTTTCAAACCTGGCTGAAAAGGTATTAAAAAGTTGCACTTCCACCATTCAACATTATTTTTGACGTGTATTGTCGATAATGTTGGATTAAGTATTTTAAATCTCGACCAAATGAATGATTGGTCGAGATATGTAATACGCGACATGTGTGGCGTATTGTGCTCGATATGTCGTGCGGCATGTAATGCGTGACGTGTAGTGCGGCATGTAGTACGTGACGTGTAGTGCGCGAGATGATTGCTGCGCATGAGGCCTAATGTCGGTGTTGCCATGCATTGACTGTCAGAAGTAAAGTGTAGACATTTGACATTTGCTACAATTTTTTCATTTCCTGAATGAAAAAAAAATCATTGAGATAAAACACGCGGTGGTGAGTAAATTTCTATAATGCGTAATATGGTTTTTTATTAATTTATTTCTCTTTTTCTTTCCAGGTATCCAGTGCTGTTGAAGGTGTCATGGTACAACATGCAATTAAAACAAGCGGCTGAGCCATTATATCGTGAACAAAGCGTTGAGGCACAAAAAAACGTTTAAGGTGACGTATCGTTTTCTCTAAACGCTGCCAAAATGAAGTCCAAGGGAGATTTGACGGAATACGACGTGCTTAGCCGCAAATTGCCAACCGAGAAGGAGCCACAAACTCCACTGTACGAAATGCGTATCTTTGCCCCGGATAACATTGTGGCCAAATCGCGTTTTTTGGTACTTCTTGCGTTAATTGAAAAAGTTCAAAAAAAGTTCATTTGCACATTTCAGGTATGGCTGCCGATCAAGAGCCAATTAATAACAGCGATACAGAAACCGAAAGTACTGAAGATGAAATCGAGCCCAAGTTTAAGTATCATCGTATTGCCAATGATTTGCGTAAAATGCTTAATACAGATGTGGTTACATGTAGTGCGGCGCACCCAAAGTTTTTGATGTTTGGCACTTTTCTGGGTCGTATTTATTTATTTGACCATCAAGGTAATACAGTGACTTCACATCTCTCGGGGGATAAACCAAACGAATTTTCACACACTGTCGCTGTCAATAATATAGATGTTGACGCAAAGGCCGAGTACATAGCTACTTGTTCTGATGATGGCAAGGTAAATATAACTGGCATATTCAGCGATGAAAATAATCAAAATTTAAGTTTTGGTAAATCAATAAAAGCCGTCGCTTTGGATCCGGATCCTAAAATAACGGCTGGATAACGATTTGTTGTAGGTGACGATAAACTAACGCTTTATGAGAAAAATTTCCTTAAAAAACTTAAATCAACTGTTTTATATAGCGCCGAAGGCTACGTTCTATCAGTATGTTGGAATGGATCCTTTATAGCATGGGCCAGTTATCTAGGCGTACGTGTTTATGATTTAAATGAAAAATGTTCACTTGGCCTCATGAAATGGGAAGAACCAACTAACGCACGCTTGGAGAATTTTCGTTGTAATTTTCGCTGGTCAAATGCAACTACGTTGCTTATAGGTTGGGTCGATACAATACGCATCTGTGTTATACGTAGACGAAATTCAGTTGAAGTTGCTTCCAGAGAATTGCCCGGTTATATAGTAGACCCAATATCAACTTTTCAAACAAACTTCTATATTTCTGGATTGGCGCCACTTACATCTAACCAATTGGTGGTATTGGGTTGCCCGAAAGAAAAGGATGCAGAGCGTACGTCATTGAGACCAGTTCTTTGCGTTATGGAACATAAACTGAATTCTTGTGAGGAGATTTGTACTGACAATCTTTCATTGCGTGGTTATCAGGAATATACGGTTAATGATTATAGTTTGGGTTGTATCATTGATGAAAATCGGTACTTCATTGTTGCACCAAAGGATATAGTTGTTGCTAGCCTATATGAAACAGAGGACAGAGTTAAATGGTTGATCGACCATCGTAAATTTGAAGAGGCAATGGAAGTTATATCAACACATGGCGGTAGCACATCATTGCTGTCTGTGGCCAAATTGTACATAAATCATCCACTCGCACAGAAGCAGTACGACGAAGCTGCGGAATTATGTCTGCGCGTATTGGGCAATAAAAATCACCTTGGGAGGAGGAAGTTTTCAAATTTGTTAGGTGCCAACAATTACGTTCAGTTAGCGCTTATCCACCTACCGCCGATGATTGTAAGCTTGATCCACATGTGTACGAGGTGGTACTATATGAGTATTTAAAATACGATGCCAAAGGATTTTTGAATCTTATCAAGGAATGGCCATTACATTTATACAATTGCACTGCGGTCATTAATGCAATTCATGACAATTTTCGTAAGCGCGACTATGAAAGTGCATTAAGAATGTACTTAAAGTTACAAAATGCCGACGTATTTTAAATGATACGACGTTATGATCGTTATGATGCAATACATAAAATGATTATACCACTCATACAGTTAGATCGGGAGCGTGCCTTTAAGATTTTATTTGAAAAAAATAAAATTTCACCAGAAATTGTTGTACAACAATTGGAACAAAATCAAGAGTATTTATATTGGTATTTGGATGAATTGGATAAATTTGATAAAAGTGGCAAATACCATTGGAAATTAGTGAATTTATATGCAAAATACGAACGTGAAAAACTATTACCATTTTTAAAAGAATCAAATCACTATCCAATGCAAGAAGCATTAGACGTATGTAAGCGGGAATTATTCTATCCTGAAATGGTGTATTTGTTGGGTCAAATGGGTAATCCGATAGAAGCATTAAATATTATTATAGAGAAGATAAAAAATATTGAAATGGCTATTGAGTTTTGTAAAGAGCATAACGACTCGGACTTATGGAATATATTGATTGATGAGTCTGTTAAAGATCCGGGAATTGTATTGAAACTGCTGGATGGCATAGTTGACTATGTGGATCCAGTCGCAGTTGTTGAAAAAATCAAGCTTGGTCAAAGTATACCAGGCTTACGAAATGCTGTAGTAAAGCTTTTGTGGGATTATCGTTTGCAGGTGAAAATTCGTAAAAGCATGCAAAAAGTACAATTTGAATTCTATTATAAGCAACATGAAAAAGTAGTAAATACACAAAATCGTGGCCGTTATGCTTCGGCCTCCGAGTATTGTTTGAAATGTCATCGATCGATTATTAGTACGAACGAAAATATGGCACCGCTTAAAGATATTATTATTTTCCTATGCGGACATGCATATCATCATAATTGTGCACCTGGCGCCTTGGATACTGATCACTGCGAATTTTGCAATCCCAGCGATTTTGATAAAAATTAAGGTGATGACTTTTTACTACTGCTGAATTAGATAAAAAAAAGACCATCGGTGAAATTGTATCGCCGAAACAGGTGTATGAGACTTCTCCAACCAAAATAAAGAGCTTCGGCATTTGGTTGCGTTGTGATTCGCGTTCTGGTGCGCACATCATGTACCGCGAGTATCGTGATTTGAACGTTGGTGGTGCAGTTACACAATGTTATCGTGATATGGGTGCTCGTCATCGTGCGCGAGCTCATTCAATTCAAATAATGAAGGTTGAGTCAATCCCAGCCCGGTCTGTCCTACATTTGCCGGTGGATATCACACAAAGGAAGCGTAGGTGTGTATAAAATTACATCTTGGAGGTACTGAAGGCTTATTAATATAATTATATTCTTTTTTTTCTGAGGGAAGATTGTGTAATCAACATGGCTAACTCATACAACTCTTTCGCTATTGCCCGACGATGGCAACGTACCAACGTCAGAAGCTGCAGCGCTGCATTATGATATACAAGGAGCGGTCGAAGAGGGACGCTATTATATGGATATCGATCAGGTGAGTAATAGTAAATTAAGATTCGAAATCTCTCGCGGCAATGAGCCATAATGTTGCTCAGATACGCCATCATCTCGTTGCAAGGATCCTGAGCCAGATTAATTTGTTGATTTTTTGCCTTTTACATGCTCTCTACGCATAACTTTTTTCCAAAAAATAGAAAAGAACCATGAATTTAAATAAAATGGCCCAAGTCGGGCATGCTTCAAATTGACCTCAAGTTGTTAAGTTACCCGAGATGGGTGCAGCTTTTCTTCTTTTCAAAAATTCTTTATCCCGATTTGCTGAAAGAGTAAACGAAGTCCGCGATGCCAAATTCTTTAGTAGGCTCCAGGGGTTTAGCTACTCTCTTGAAATAAATTCACAAAGCATACTTAAGTTGAAGATAGATGTACGTATGAGTAGGGTTTGAAAATGCATTTTATTTAAAAAAACTGTAAAATAGCGTCTGAAATGTTGATTTTGATGCTTAATACTTCAACACCCAAGTCTCCCGGTTCTAGTATGTTCCAAATAGTTTGCCAAATTTCTTTGGTTGGAATGCAATGCGCAAAGGATAGTGTGCAGAAATCTGAGTTAATACCCTTTTGTGTTAGTCACTTTATTTTAGTTTAATGTTCCGCTTTTAATTGTCTTATGTGGAAAATATTAGGATATTCAAACTGAGATTCGGACCTGTTCTCCGGAATCGAAAGTATTTAGCCCATTAAGCACAGATCCTTACATTATTTTCCCCACAAATAAGTTTTATTAAGTTATTCATTTTATTTGGAAAATTTATTACAACGTTTTGCCGGAATATTTCTTTATTTAGTATAATAAATCTCAACTTGAAAACTCCTATCAAAAAATTGTCCCACCCAAGCAAAGCGATTCCGGTCGAAAGCAAGGTGACGTGTTCTCAATTTCGATCGATCGATTCTTTAGCGTTTTTTTTGTTTTTTTTTTTTTTATGCAAAATTGCAATTGTCTTGTTGCCTCTGCATTTCCGAAAACCATTGGTGCTGGCATTTTGTTCAAATTTTTGCACAATTTTAATTTAACCAAAACCAAAATAAATAAAAACAGCTGTTTCGCTTTATTATCGACTCGATATGAAAAACGATACGAAATCAGCTTCGAATCGATTTGTTTAAATCGGAACTGAGAACACCAAAAAGAAATCGACTCGGAATCAACCCCGCCTGACCTTTCAAAGCGAGTCGGAATCCAGAACAGGCCGGATTGCTATTCAGAACACCACCTTGTGTTTCTTACAGCCAACCCAATATAAACGCACGCAAGTAATTTTCTGTCAAAAAATGTCTCATGTACATACAAGTTACATGAGAGCAACCCAAGCTGAATTTGCTGCGTGAAAAACTAACTCGATTTCCAATTTTTGTTCTGCGTAACATTTAGATTCGACGTTTGCACACATGCTTTACATTGTCGCAACGCATGCTTATTTGGGTTAGGGCAAAGAACGCCGTGCGGTTTTATTGGGCCGGCTCGTTCAACATTTATTTGCACTTTTACACCTTTACGACGTGCATCTTAATTTTATATTCGAAAATACTTTTAATTCAATTGTATTCTGGGGCAGATAGTGAGTCTGCGTTAGGTTGTGTTGGCCTCGTTCGGGGGAACGAGAGCTGGGTGATTTGTGTGTTGGCCTCGTTCGGGGTGAACGAGAGCTGGGTTTTTTGGGATAAAGGAATATGGACTATTAAAGTTCATTTTCGTTGTCGTTGGGCGGAAGTAGTACCAGTTTCGCTATTGGTCTTGTAATTTGTCCCTTAATTGTATTGACGTCAACAACACGTACACGGTTATCGGAACCTGGATGTGTGTTGACGACTCTACCCATTCTCCACTCGTTTGGTTGTAGGCTGTCCTCTTTTATGACGACTAGGTCCCCGGGTTTTACGTTGGATTGTGGATGTTTCCATTTATACCTTTTCTGGATCTCGGTGAGATATTCCGATTTCCATCTTTTGCAAAAGGTTTGATGAAGGGCTTTCATCTTTTGCCATCGGTTTACAATGGAGGCAGGGTTTTCACTACAGTCGAGTTCAGGTGGAGCTAAAAGATGCCCGCCTACGAGGAAATGGCCTGGAGTAAGCGGCTCCAGGTCGGAAGGGTCGTTGGATGAGGGACTTAGAGGTCTCGAGTTGAGGCAGGCCTCAATTCGACATAAGAGGGTTGTAAACTCTTCGAGAGTATATTTATGATCGGACGCGAGCTTTTTAAAGTGGGTCTTAAAACTTTTTACCCCCGCTTCCCACAAACCTCCCATGTGAGGAGCGCTTGGCGGTATAAAATGCCATTCTATAATGTGATGGCTATATTTAGTCAACGTTCCGTCCCTTGCTTCACGCAGAAATGCTTTAAACTCGGATCGTAAAGATCGAGAAGCTCCGACAAAGTTAGTACCATTGTCGGAGTAAACGTTTTTTGGACAGCCCCGTCTGGATACGAATCTGGCGAAGGCAGCTAGGAAGGACCCGGAACTAAGGTCGTTTGTCGCTTCTAGATGGATGGCTTTCGTCGAAAAGCAGACAAACAGGCAGACGTATCCTTTCGAAATTCGACATCCCCTCCCTCTGTAGGATTTTATATCGAATGGTCCCGCGAAATCTACCCCAGTGTTAGTGAAGGCCCTAGTAAAGGTGGTGCGCTCTTTCGGAAGGATCCCCATAAGTTGCGTTTGTGTCCGCTTCCTGTAAATAGTGCAGACTTTACAGTTGTGGATAACCGACCTTACCATGACTTTAACGCGTGGGATCCAGTACTGAGTGCGGATATGACGTAGCATCAGCTGGTTCCCTCCATGCAGGGTGGTCTCATGAGAGGATTGGACGATAAGTCTGGATAACCTGCAAGTATAAGGAAGAATAATGGGATGACTTTCATTATGGGACATGTCTTTCGATGCCCCAGTCCGCCCCCCAGTTCGAATGATGCCTTCTTCATCTATATATGGGTTCAGGGGTAGAATCTCACTCTTCCCATTTATTAGATTTCCTGACTTCAAGTTTGCGTACTCTTCTTGATAATGTTGCCTCTGGCATATTGTTATCAATCTTCGCGTTGTTTTTTCTATTTCGTCAGGAGCGATCGCATGAGAATCCCTTTTCACGGAGGCTTTAGTTTTTGGGTGCGTATTCTGGAAAAACCGAAGAATATAGGATATAACCCGCAAAGCCCTTGGTAAATCGGAAAACCTATCCAGAATGTCAAAGTTATTTTTCACCAAAGTTGTATGAACTTTCACCCTCTTTTCCTCCATATTCGTATTGTAATCTTCTTCTTGTGTTGGCCAATTTTCGTTGTCTTCTTGTAACCAAGAAGGTCCCTGCCACCACAAAGAATTGTTGATTAGGTCCGAAGCGTAGAGGCCTCTGCTCGCCAAATCTGCAGGATTTGACGCGGAGTCTACGTGCCGCCATACTTTGTCTCCTACTTTATAGATGATTTTCGTTATTCTATGTGCCACAAACGTTGACCACGAACATGGTGGTTTTCGGATCCACGCCAGTACTATAGTCGAATCTGTCCAAAGGGTTACTTTAATGTTTGAAAGTTGCATATTTTCTATGGCCGACTCTATAATTTCTGCAAGTAGGACTGCGCCGCAGAGTTCCAGTCGTGGCAATGATATGGTTTTGACCGGGGCTACTCTCGTTTTGGCCATCAACAGGTTGGTGAAGACTTGATCCTTTGTTTGTACCCTCAGGAAAACAGTGGCGGCATATGCTTTTTCCGAGGCATCGCTGAATCCATGTATTTCGACATTGTCCTTCAATGTGTAGTGAACCCATCGCGGTATGCGTATATCGTTGATCTTTTCGTAGTCCGTCATGAACGATTGCCACCGATGTAGAGTAGTTTCAGACACATCTTCATCCCAGCCTGTCCCTTCCAACCAAATATTTTGCATTATTATTTTGGCTACAATTACGACTGGTGCCAGCCAGCCAAGAGGGTCGAAAAGTTTTGCGATCGCAGAAAGTATTGACCTTTTTGTTACGGCGTGGTTATTGTCAAAGGGTTTCGCTGTGAAGTAAAAGTAGTCGAAATGGGCGTTCCACCTGATACCGAGTGCTTTTACCATGCTGGTGTCTTCAAACTCAAGAAAATCCTCACTTAATAGGTGTTGCTTCGGTATACCCTGTAGGATTTTCTTGCAGTTGGACGTCCATTTTCGCAATGGGAAACCTGCCGATTGCAATGCCAATGATATTTCGTCCCTTGCCTTGATTGCAATTTCGATGCTGTGTCCACCGGCGAGTACGTCATCAACGTACATGCAATTTCGCAGTATATCTGCTGCCATTGGATGCGATGCCTCCACGTCATCAGCTAGTTGGTGCAGCGTTCGAATCGCAAGATACGGAGCACAATTAACCCCAAAGGTTACCGTTTTCAATTCATAAATGTTAATTGGGTTTTTGGGGCATTTGCGAAATATGATTCGCTGATATTTTGTTTGGTCTTCATTGACCCATATTTGGCGATACATTTTCTCTATGTCGCTGTTAAATACGTATTTGAACAGCCGCCAACGTAGTATAAGAACTGTCAGGTCGGATTGAAGAATCGGACCTGGATATAAGGCATCATTTAGACTTTTGCCATTAGTGGTAGGACAAGATGCATTAAATACGACTCTGACTTTTGTCGTTGTACTTCCCTCCTTTATAACAGCATGGTGAGGTAGGAAGTAACAGTCATTTGAGTCTGGCGAAATATTGCCTATTTGTTTCATGTGCCCTAAAGTTTCATATTCGGATACAACTCTATTGTATTCCGTTTGAAGGACTGGGTTTTTCGCAAGTCGTGTCTCGTTGCGATAGAATTGAGAGCACGCACTTCTTAATGAGGGGCCTAAGTTAAACTCTTTCCTAAAGGGTAAGGAGACTACGTATTTGCCATCGTTGTTCCGAACTGTTGTGGATTTGTATAGCTCCTCGCAGTAAGTGTCATCGTTATTGATGCTCCTTTTCTTTGGAATTTCCTCTATCTCCCAAAAAGCCGCCAATTGTTTATCTAAAGTGACCTCATTGAAATATGAAACTAGGGTCTTATTTGTATCAACCGCATCTGTCCGGCCTGTCAAAATCCAGCCGAACACCGTTTCCTGTGCTATTAATGTGTTTAGCACGTCCTTCCTGATACCGCCTAGCATAATTTGGGGGTATATGTCTCCGCCCAGAATTAAGTCGACTGGCTCATTGACAAAGAATCTTTTGTCAGCCAGTACTAAGTCAGGGAATGCTTGCCTAGTCATTGCATTTATTCGGCAAGTTGGAAGATTCCCTGTCAGTTGTGGTAAAACCAGCATGATCGTATTGATCTCGATTAATGGGTCGGTTGGTGACCGCAGTTGTATGTTGCACGCTTCTTTTGCTTGTGCAGACATTGTATTATTGATGCCCGAAACTTGGGCATGCAGGTGTTTGGATGGCAGATTAATTCTGCGCTTTAGTTTCTCGGTAATGAATGAACATTCAGATCCCGAGTCTATTAGGGCTCTCGCCGAATAGTCAACACCATTAAAATGAATCTTGACCTGAGCTGTCCCTAGTAATACCCCTTTATTTGTGTTTGCGAAACATGAGTTCACATTATTAATCGGAGCGTTTTCTCTTTCAGCATTGCGTCGTATTTGAACTTCCCGTGAGGTAGATGCTCCGATAGTGTCGGAAGTATTTGTTGGTTTTGGCTGATTCGAAATATGAAGCAGCGTATGATGTCTTAAATGACATGTGGCACAGTTCATTTGGCTGGTGCACCTTGTCACCGAATGGCCAGCAGAAAGGCAGTTTATACACCCACGGCTGCTCTTAATTTGTTCAAACCGTTTATTGGGTGTTAAACGTAAGAACTTTTCACACTTTGAAATTCGATGTGCAGGACTTTTGCACATCTTACACGTAGGTTTGGCTGTTGTTGCACTTGCCTGGTAGGACCCTAATCGTTTCGACGATGTATCTGCCGAGGAACGAGAAGCATGTGGCTTAGATGGTTTTGAAACCGTATCCCCTCTTATATCTACCACAGTTTCCAACGTTTGGAATCTGCTGGATAAGAATTTATCCATATCTGCCCATTTTGAAATTTCTGTTTTATTTTCTATGGTTTGTTCCCATAGAGCCAGTGTGGTTTCTGGCAGTTTTGTGGAGCACAAATATGTTAGAATTGCATCCCAGTTTGATATGTCAATCTTGTGACATTGAAGCGCTGAGATACAATTGTTTATTTCACGTTGCAGTTTTTTAATGGAGCTACCGTATTCGCTCTCAACTGCTTTTAAACTAAAAAGAATTTTTAATTGGGCATTGACCAAGATACGTTTGTTTTCGTATCGGTCACATAAATTTTTCCACGCTGTATCGAAACCGTCTGTTGTTAAGGAACACCGTTCCACTATCTCTTTGGCCTCCCCTTGAGTTTTTTGCCTTAAATAGTATAGTTTTTGCACTGCATGGAGTTTACTATTATTAATATATATGGCAGTGAACATGTCCCTAAAAGACGGCCATGAAATATAGTCACCTTTGAAAATATCCGTATCACATGCTGGCAGGCGCATGTGATATTCCATATTATCTGAGACATCTACTTTCTTATCTTTCTTTTCAAAATTTTCCAAAAGCTCAGCTATTGCCGCCTGACACTTTAGGAAGCTGAAATAGCACATTTTATGCTTCTTCTTGATAGCCGATAAGTCCTTTGAATCAAGCTCTGATGAACCTAAGAGCTTTTCGTATGTCACCTTCGTAGCTTCCCACAGAGTTTTTAACTCATCCCTTTGGTATATTAGGGAGTGTTTACTGTGTTGTGAAGGTGACATGTCGTTGAAGTCATTTTCATACTCCGTCACTACATCTGCTTGGCGTGTATAGGTATCCATTATATGAAAATTTATTGAAGTATTAATTGATTAATTGCCTTTGCAGAGAGTATTGAGTGAAAATGAACTGAAACGAAGGACTGTGTTTGAGAGAGATCTCTCGAGGAAGTGGCCTCGAAGCTTGCGAGAAAGCTAGGAATTGATTTAAAGAATGTGCAATTTTCGTGGTGGCAACGGCGCGCACCCACGTAATTATTCAAAGAATGCTCTAATGCAGATGTGCCAATGACTTGTGTAAGCCAATAAGTAATGGCTAGTGAAGAAAGTGGTGTTAGTGAAAAAATAATGAAATGTATGAACGTTCGTTATGGACTTTTTGGTAATTTAACCAAGGGCTGTGATCTTTTGTATCACAAAAATTAGATCAGTCAAAAACTGATTTGTGTATTGCCGCAAGTGAAAAATAAAAATAATTCAATTTTTAAAAAATTGAACAGGAAATAAGCCTTTTGGCCACCCAAACAACAACAACAATATATGTGTATGTAACTAAGTGCACTTTGTACTATAGCACCAAACTAAATTGCAAACGTATTGCCCGTGTAAATAAGTGCAAGTGATTTTTATGTGGGAGAAAATTTTATTTAATTAAATGTGCGCCTAAAATAAATTTACAGGTTTCTGAATAAGCAACCTTAACAAATCGAATTTTTGTGCAGTGGATTAAATTAATTTTTTCAGATAAATCCTGCAAAGGTGAAAATCGAAAAGTGACGCAAATCGGTGTTTGAGGTTATGTTAACCTTTTAGAGCAGTGTTGTGCTACCTTGAGCTGTGTCCGGAAAATCTTACCGCTGGTGGGGGATAGTTCCGGATAGTCACAAGGCGTGTTGCACAAACTTTAAATAACTGCGTTAAGCGCCTTTTTTCAAATTTTTGCACAAGATGAGACTTCTCACTTCACGGAAAAAAAACAAAATCACTTGCACTATTACATATAAAAAAGTCACTTTGTAATTTGTAATTTTATTTTGTGAAATTTTATTAAAAGTGAAAAGGAAAACCCTACCTAGCACGGAATACTTTCAACCACGTACCTTTATTAATTCGTTGATCCGGAGTACTCGAATGTGAATTAAATTTTGTTGTTGGATGTTTCCAAAATGTACCACCAAAATGTACCACCAAAATTTATCAGTTGTTGTATATTGGATATAAATCGCTGGTATCACCAAGAAAGTTGTATTATTTGCTGTTGAAATTTTTGGTTTTTCCTGTGTATTATCACTTCCTTGCTTTAATGCCTAGAGAGTTGAGTGGACTGTAATTGTGTGACTGGTTCTCTTTACCGGCGCGGTAAGGACCATGAACAAATGCGTGGTGGCAACGGCGCGCACCCACGTATTTGTTAAAGATTAGGTTAAGGCGAAAAAAAAAGGAAGAAAATAAAAACACCAAAAGGATTTCGTATTAATAAAAGAATTCACAAAGTGCTTTTATTTATATAAATACAACAAGTGTTAAGAAAAGGTTTAACAAATGTTGTGGAAAATGATATATATGTGAAAATAATTTTGAAAAGTTGAACTTACGTGAACGGGCGATTACGTGTTCCTTTGCTGGCTGCTGGATTAAAAGAGGACGAGACTCTTTTCCACATGAGCCGATGAACCCACGATACAGCCACTTCGTTGGGTTTCCCGGCAACAAAGTTGCTGTACCACGGGCTCACAGCGGTAAACGTCTAAGACACATACGTACTACCACTCACACATGCCTGTGTGTATATCACAAGAATATGCGGGTGGTAGTAACGAAGAAAATAAAACAAAGAAAGTTATGTTACGAGGGGGGGGGGGGGGGGGGGAGATATATTTAGGCCTGTGGCCTAAACACGGATTGTAATGCAGTGCATCCGTCGGATTCAATGATAGCATTTTAGCAAGAAAGTGAATCGAGTGCGGATCGATTTAACTCCCGCCGCAACCCATCCGACGTTTGCCATGATAGACATGATTATATTTAATACCTAGGAGGCAGGTCGTTTTGGCCTTGAATAAGAGGTCTCTCGAGCCCCTAAAACAGAGCAAAGGACGAATGTTTTACGGCCGCGGCGAGGTCGTAATTCACCTATACCGTGGCGACGCATACCGCGCATCCCTTTCGGTTGCCTCTTTGTACACGGACAACAAGGCACTCGAGGAGGAAGCGGAGCTCTCCGACGCAGAAAGCTTGGTGTCCGCCATATAAGATTGCACTGGGGCTCTATGCGCGGGGGATCATAACGGCACGGTGTTGGAGGCAGGGGCGTCTGAACAAGCTCATTCTAAAGTGGCTCCAGAAAAACCTGCACAAATGTAAGGCTCGCTGCCGTCGCCTTCCTAAAGGATCTGGTGGCCGATCTAGGTAAAAGCCATCTGCTCATCGGGGCGGACTCAAACGCCCACCACGTCCAGTGGGGCAGTTCCGACATAAGCACTCGTGGTAAGTCACTTTTCCGTTACCTTTTAACAATTAATCTGGTAGTTTGCAATGCAGGTAATGAACCAACTTTTCTTCCTAAAGACCGTAAAGAAGTTATTGTCCTCTCTATTTGTAGCGAAAGCGTTCATGGGTGGGTTAAAAAATGGCGTGTTCTTGGTAGCAACCTTCTCAAAGGCACTCTCAAATGCCCTGGAACAGGCTTGTCCAATTCATAAACCACGCGGTAGGCGTAAGCCTCCTTGGTGGTCCCATGATTAGGACCTACTTCGTAAACCCAGCATAGAGCAGTTTAAAAAAGCCTCGATAATGATTCACAATGGCTAGAATACAAAGGAAAACTAAGGACCGACAGAAAATTCCTGAGACAAGCGAAGAGAACTTCGTGGAGAAATGTCTGCACTGGAGTCGAAAGTGCCGCCGACACATTAAGGCTATGGTACCTACTTTCTAAGATGGAAACAGCTATTAGCTTTCTGCGTTCAAATGGTACCTGAACCAGCACAGAAGGGAAACCCTCCCAACAAACATTTAGGTTAGAAAGCGATTAGAGGACGAATCGAATTCTAATGTATTTTATTATAATAAATTAAAACCGTATGAATAACCGCTCATAAGCCACGAAGCAGTTCAGTACTCCATTTTCTTATTGAGTAAGATGGTTGGTGGTTTGAACTGAAAGCGCTTAGCCAACTCAACTCGATTACTTTTTATTGTTGCTTTCCATGCAATTCGGTAAGCTAGCTAGTGTTTTAATTGTACTAGTTAGCAACGAAATACAGCTTATGTCATATATGTATGAGACATATGTGTTACGGCGCACTCGTTTGTATTTTCTATTTTATGTGCTAATCACTCATAGTATTTGTCTGTACTTGACATTTAGACACAATTTTTTCGCTCATGACTAAGTGCACTAATTTTATTAGTACTCCAAGCAGATCTTTGTTACATATATATCATATATTGTTGTCTAAAAAATCATACAGATCGGTGGTATATATAGTATATATATGGTGGTATTAGACTTGTTAAATAATGATTACTAATGGTAATGATTTGCCGTTCCATTGATTATTTTCTTTAAACACCATTTAATGATTACTTGCCATTATTTTCTATTTTTGATGATTACTTTTCAATTACTTAAAAAAATAATCAAAATAAAAATCATGATTTTTTACGATTATTGAAAATAATCAAAAAAAGGTCTTTTTTGATTACTTTTGATTATTTTTGATTTTTTTGTCTTTTTTTTTTTTGTTTTTTTTTTTTTGATTTTTTTATTACTTTTGATTATTTTCCGCTTTGTTGAAAGAAAAATTCTTGTTTGTTGCATGAACGGAATAATTTCTACATACAAGTACATTTTAGGATGCAATATTAAATCGTAACCGCTTATCGAAGCAAATATATACATGCAAGATATAGGGCGAATGGTATATGAGCGTTGATCTAAACATATTCTCCGGTAAGTATATACACGTGCATAATTTGCTACGCTCATTATATAAAATAATAACTATCCTCTATGGTTCATCCTTAAGTCAAGCCAATTTTGTTTTGTATACAAAATTAATATATCCACTATTTTGGATTACGTTACAGCTATGCACTGACTGTTTCGTAATCAAAGTTTATCATATTGTTCGCTTTATTTTAGTAATATTGGTTTCATATCATCGCCAGTCTGGGGCAATATTCTCCAACAAAAGGTGGGCTGAAAAAGTTGGTACAAAATGAGCGGAGTAGTATGTAAATACTGTTCTAGGCCAAATGGTGAAAGGAAAAATGTGAAAGCAAAAGTATATACACTCCGACACATATATATACAGCAAAAGAATTTCGTTGCCTACTTTTAGGCGCATACGTTCTTAAGCTTGGAGCTTTTTGCATTTTATATAGAAAAACTCGGAACGTGACTCACCCTATCAACTCATTATACGTTCTTCCGGTTTGTGTTCATGCTGATGTATAAGAAAAAGCTTAGAGCTTTTTGCCTTTAGCAAAGCTTATCTGTTCAGGAGAGGATCGTTAAATGGGGGGCCCTACATTTTTAAAGGGCCTTTAGTTAAAAATCTTAAAAATATTTATGTGTTGTACGGATTGGGGAGCAGTCGCTCGATTAGAAATCTATGGGACTCTTTAAAAACGCTCGGGTGAAGTCTAGAACTCATTAGAAATATGAGGGGACAATTTCTAATGAGTCCCAGAGTTCACCCGAGCGTTTTTAAAGAGTCCCATAGATTTCTAATCGAGCGACTGCTCCCCAATCCGTACAACACATAAATATTTTTAAGATTTTTAACTAAAGGCCGCCTTTATAATAAACTTGTAATTTCTTTACCACAAAGTTTTGTATTTTAATAAAACATTGATTACAACCATTTGGACTCCTTAACCATGTCTGCATATAAATTATAAAATTTTTTAAATATGGAGATTGAACATTTTATTTGTCTTTTTATTAGGGTATAAGTATGTATATACATACTTGCACATATGCATGTACGTAAGAATTTCATGAAACGGTAAATAAATATGAAGGCTGAACATTTTGTTTATCTTTTTATTAGGTTATAAGTTTATATGTAAATAGTAACATATATGTATGTACAAAAGAAAAAATCAAAACATGCTGATAAGGAACCTTAACTGTTCAACATTGAAGCATATTTACAAATATATATAAGTAAATAAAACCACATGTCGTATTTCATTATATTGTAAGTTTGTATGCTTACATTTAGGCGCAAACGTTCTTAAGCTTGGAGCTTTTTGCATTTTATATAGAAAAACTCGGAGCATGACTCACCCTATCAACTCATTATGCGTTCTTCCGGTTTGTGTTCTGGCTGATGTATAAAAAAGCTTAGAGTTTTTTGCCTTTAGCACCGCTTAGCCGTTCAAGAGAATATCGAGCTCAGATTTTAAAAGAGAGCTCCAAATTTTTAAAGAGCCCAAATTTTTAAATGGCATCTCATATTTCTAAAGTATATAAGTGTGGGGAAATGATAAAAATTCTTTTTTATACCCAACCATGCTTCACCTGTGTGTGCTTAACGTATAAAAAGCATGCCATTACAAAGATATTTCTTAATAATTTTCATAATGTTTGCGACAGTAGATGTTCAAGGCTTTAAAGCATGCGATAATAGATTTATTGTAAAGGAAATAGCTGTGGTCCTCAACAATGAAGAATTCCACTGTTTCCACATAAAAGCTTCATTTAAATTTTCGGATCTGAGTAAGGATAATCAACGACAAGCTAATTGGTTAATGTTACACCACCATAATTTATTATGGTCCTATGGAAGCGATAGTTTAAATCTGTAAAAAACTATTTGATGTTGATTAGATTTGAAGCACATACAAGTTTATGTTAAGGGGCGACAAAAAAAAGTGTATGGTTAGCAGAGTTCCTCCAAAAGCCGGTGTTTAACATTGAAGAGGAGAGTACAGGATGTGATGGAATGAATCTCTCTAGATTATATAGTTTACTCCCACAGGTTGTGCGTTGTCAATATCATTTCCATACTGATTGTAATGTGAAAATTAACCAACGACAAATTCGTTGTGCTTTAAAATCAGCATATATTTTGTTCAAATACATATGGTGTAGTAATTTAAATTTATAATGAAATAAAATAGAATTAGAAATCTTAACTTTAGTGTTTTTTTATTTTAAAAGGGTGAGAATAAGAAGAAGAAAAGTAAGTATATAAATACATTGTTTTCTAATATCAATCTCATTTTAAATTGACGTGAACAAAGGGATATATCACAATGAATTTTAAATTTTATATCTCATTATTATTATTATTTGTTTTCAAAACTACCTACGGGGCACCATTTTGGGAAAAACCTAGATAGTAATGCGCTTGCGATAAACCAAAACTCGAAAAGTATTCAATTAATTTAACATTGCCGAATAGTAATAATATTTTATCAATCAATATATCATTATTATCACTAAAACAAAGTGAGCCTATTTTAACGAATGACGAAGAAGAAATTAAAGTGTTGTCAACGATGCCGTTATTTTCACCATCCATAACAATCGCACCATCGTCTAAAGGTGATTTTTCAACGAAAAGGAAGCCTATGAGAACTTTTACTATAGATGAAGCCATAGAGGCATTTCGTAGAGAGCTCATTGAAAAGGAATCTGATATTGGAGGAATCATTGAGGCAAAACAAGCGTTTTATCGACATTTTAAATTGGAATATGATAATTTTGATCTACCAATTAGTTGTAGTTATGATAGTAGATACGTGGAAAAAATATTGAGCATCAAGTGCTTTGAATATCGTGAAATTGAAACTGAACGAATTCTTAGTGATGGTGATATTGAAAAGATTCTAGCCCAGGATACTTAATTTAAAAGACCACATATAGGATTAATTGATGTGAAAACTATAGACAAACATATAATATGATCATTGTATAATGTGACTCACACGTGTATAGATAAAAATAAAAAAATAAAAAACCCGATTTGAAATTAGCTAATTTAATAAAAATTTTACTTATTTACCTGTTTCACTTAAGTTATGGAACAAGTTATCCCTATAATCAATTTATGAATCAAGAACAAAATATAAACAGCTTCAGAAAGTTTGAAAATAGTAAACAGATTGTTTTGAATGTAACAATTCAATTGTTAGATCAGAGTTTTCCTGAGCTCAACCCATCATTATTAAAAACAACATCAACAGCAACAACAACGCAGAGCCCTGGGGGATCTTTTAAACCAACTATCCGCGATCAAAGGAGTGAGTCACATGGTGTGAAAAAAAGTGAGTACACCATTCTAGAGACTATTGACGAAAGAATTACTAGTTGAAAAGGAAAAGAGAATAGGAGGCATTTTTGAAAGCCCAGAGGTTTTTATAGACATTTCAATTTAGTTTACGATAATTGTGAAATACTAATTAAATGCTCTTATTACAGTAATTATATACAGCGTACTTAAATATATATTGCTTTGAATTTCCGGAAGACAATACGGAGACATTACATAAACGAGAAGAATTATATGAGCACACATCGTACGATATAAATCCAACAATAATTCATGTTGATCGTTATTATCAAACATTGCATATGAAGGTAATCACAAACATGTCTCGTCGTCGTCGTCTGCAGCAGTAGACATATTTAATTTTCTGAAACAATTTAAACATATTTTACCTGAAGAGCAGAAGAAAAGATTTTCGAAATTCATTCAAAAATTGAGTATAGAGATAAATTAAGTAAAATTAAGAATAATTTCGGCGAACACTATGAAAACTGTGTTTGGTCGAATTCTAATAGCACAGATGGCCCAAACACTTGCAATTGCTTACACCTAGAGCGTTTGGATGAGGAAGCCTACAAAATTATGAACACTTACACAAAAATTTATAATCCACTTCCTTATAAATATTGTAAATAAGTTCCATCTGTAAATACTTACTTTTCTCCATATTTTTTTTTCCATATTTTTTTTACAAAGTGACACTGAGACAGAAAAATTACCCTCCTCAGTGTCACTTAAATCAATGTTTGTTACAACCATTGATATGTTGCAAAAATTAATAAAATCCGGCTGCAGGCGCAGGTAATGTACTAGCCCTTCAACAATTTCGCCAAGCAGCTCTTGACGCCGCTGGTCGTCCTCCAAAATTCGGCGCCATCGCGCAAAATCATTAAGAGGGAGATTATCCCTCGTAATGTATGCACTGAAAATTACAACTTTGAATTTAAAATATTAATCATATTATATGCTTGCGTTTTGAATTTTGAATAATTTAAAATGGATCTGAGCTGAGCTTTTATAGTAGAAGCATAGAACAATAAAGTACTTTTAAGTGCGATAAGAAATGTGTAATCAATGCCTAATCTACTTGCAACATGTCATCGAATATATTCATTCATTTTATCATTGATAAGCATTCAATAAAAAGTGTGCGTGCGATAAGAAAAAATGTGGCTAGCGATGCCATCTCATTAAGCAATGCGTAATCTACTTGTGTGCATCTGTCTTTCAGAAAAGGAAGATAAGGGAATTACATTTGATCAAAGTGTTTGCGGGACCAGTTTTCGTTATGAACATGAAACGGCCGAGACAGTCTCAATTAGTAGAATGCCTGTATCCTCTAACAAGTTAATTCTATCCAATTCTCTCAATTTTATTCTTTTAAGTTTTTTAATACTTTCCTGATCTTAACAAGATTTGCTAATACAGCCATATGATTATTTAGTATGATTTTTAATGAGTGATCGAAAAAAAGCTGTTATCTATCAGTTGTGTATCTGATAAGAATCTGGTAAATCTGTTACCTATCAGCTATGTATCTGATAAGAATCTGGTAAATCTGTTACCTATCAGTTGTGTATCTGATAAGAATCCTCTTGTCGTATATTTCTTTTATAGATCTCTTATAGTTATACAAAATTATCGAACCCCTTTCGATATCGACCTTTATTTAAAGGATCTGAAGCTGCCAATACATTACAATTATGAACAGAAAGAAAAATACAACACATTAATTTTTATGTAATAAAATATAAATTGTTTATTAATGTTTTCTTAAATGTATTACAGTAAAGTACTACTATAAGGTTTCGAAATGACCATAAGCATAAGTATCAATATGATTTTCTCGTACAATTCGCATACCTAAAACCTTCTTATTCAACTGAGGAAAATTAAAAATATTTCCTTTGGATATGAGGATGTATCAAAAAATTTTGAAATATCTTCACCAATATCATTATAAAAGTCATCAGTTTGAATATCATATATGAATGAACCAGTAGCCATATAATTCAACGCTATATTATTTTTATATTTCTCTTTGATATCATCATAATGAAAACTATACATTTTAAATTTAGAAAGTTCTAATACGGTATAACCAATATGTATCGGTTTATTGTACAGAGTTGACACTTGTTTCAATTGAGTCGCTATTAAATTATTAGAAAATTTGCTTAGACTATGAAAATTTGGTTTTGCTATTAAGGCCCTAGCACCTAATTTTTTCCTACCTCTTCCCCCAATACTAGTATTTTCCCAATCTTGTACTAATTTAACATCTAATCTTTTATCTACATTTTCCATAGTTTTCCCATACACAGCATTATTCAATAATTTAAAGAAATTTTTCTCAAACTTATTTGCTGCTAATGTTCTATGATAATTATTTAAATTAATATATTTTTTTTTACCAATCTGATTGATTAAATTGTAGAACTCTATGAATTTTCTTTAATACAAGTCCATGTTTAATACATTGTTGTAAATTTCTATAATGAATAATATATTTTATTTTGTTGCTCAAATCCCCAATCAACTTTGAGTTTTTCATTGAGCCAACTTTTTGATTTTCAAAACAAAATGGTAAATCATTATGAATATTGTGAGTAGTTATGGGATAATCTAAATCTACTTCTAATATGTATCCGACTAAAGAATCTTCTGGTATGCTAAAAACGTCAAACTCCTCTACGTTTTCAATCCATTCAAAATTATTATGAGGGAGATATTGTGACATAGCATAACCATATAAATTACTAACATCTAAATAAATTATATAATTTAAATATTTACTGTTAGCAACAGAATTCCGTTTGCAACATTGAACAATCCCGCCCCTAGTTCCCTACATTATAAAATTATGCATGTTTTCATCAGTAAACAATTCTAATTCTATTCTAGTTATTTTGAGCATTGCATCCCAAGATAACCCTGGAGATGTGTAACATTACCAAGGGTCTAGTCGATAAATTCCTTTACGTAATTTTCTAAAATTTTCAAAAATGTCACTGAGGAGTAGCACATCTACTATTAGATATAATAATAAATAATCTAATAAATTGGAACAATTAAATGTTCTCCAAACATTTTGTGCATAATCATCGATAATACACGATTCATTTGATAATTTATTAAAGAAATGTGATCGATCAGGTAATTGTGTTTCGTTGAGACGTTCTTCTGAATCTAAGTAGTCATATGGAAAAATACCTTTACGTTTCATTAAATCAATGTGATGATCGTTGGGGAAATAAGCCTTTGTTATTTCTAAATCATTATTACTTAAATTTTTAGCTAAACTGTCTAAGCTAGAAGGCATTAATCGAAATGAATCTAAAAACCTAAGTTCAATGGTATCTTTATTATTAACATATATTCCATTTGATATTGAAATATACAACTCTTTGTTTAAGGGAATAATATTTATATCCCCCTCTACAGATGACAACTCTTTAATAAATAAATGAAAATCATATTTAGATAAATTATGAAAAAGTATTGGAATAAAATTTGATATCTGATATTCTAAATTACATTTATTATGTTCGGGACCTCTATATTCACCAGTTAAATGGCAATGGTCTGCTACCCTATCATTTAATAAAAGTTCCATTCCACAAATATGGCAAAATATATCCTCGTTTTGACGCCTAAGTTGGTTGGCAGTTAATGGATGCATTCTAACTATTTTACTCAAATATAGGTGGTAAATATCTAAAACAACATTGAAAATAATTTTAAAAAAATGTTTTGGAACATCAACACCGCTATATATTTTAAAACGATTCAGCTGGTTATTATATGAGCACTTAATAAAACAACAATAGGCATAAGGAATATGTTCTTGTACACATTGAGTCCTACTAGAATTTTCAATATCTATTGGGTTTAGAATACATTCGAAATCTGCACATATAGTAAATGGTTTTTTGAAATTTTCAATTTTAACATTCTTTTTTCAGGTGTAGGCATGCGTGTTACAATTTTTCTACAATGCTTTTTATGGGTTAATAATTTTTCTTCCGTATCAAAATGTATTAGACATACAAAAAAAAAATAAATGTAAGGCGCGATAACCTCCGCAGAGATCTAAGGCCGAGCTTCTCTTCCAATTTGCGTCGTGCTCCTCTGGATTTTCCCTACAAATTGGCCGGACGGGACCTACATGTTTTATGCCGACTCCGAACGGCATCTGCAAGGCAGATGAATTTCCACTGAAAGCTTTTCATGGCAGAAATACACCCGCAGCGCTTGCCAAACACTGCCGAGGGGCGACCCCGCTTAGAAAAATTGTCTTCTAATGTAAAAACTTTACTTCTAAAATTTTTAAGTTGCTTTTTCTGGGGTGCGAACCCAGGGTAGGCGGAGCACGCTACCATCACACCACGGTGACCGCCATGTATTAGACATGCATTGCAAAAATATAATTTATGCCCATCTCTTGTAACTTGATGCCCATTAATCTACTTAAATTTTTTATCCAAACATAATGGCTTTCATTGATTTTTCTTCTTTTGTTACATAATAGGGTCCTACTACTAAATTGTCTTTTATACCAAACACATTCACACTAATATCTGGATTATTTGATTCAAATATTTCAATATCTGAAGAAGAATTTCCGAGCTCTAGGCCCCCTCTACAGATGACAAGTCTTTAATAAATAAATGAACTGATATGTAACTTTTATTCGTTTGCATTTGCTTTACATACCATGCCCTTTATGCTCATGCTCGCTTTTTCATAATAAGCTGACTTTTGCTATATTTTTTTTGTGTTTTCGTATATTTGTTATAATGAGTAATTTTGACTATATTTTTTTTTTGTGCAAAATTTTGTGTTTTTTTTTATTTATTTACTTATTTTTTTTTTTTTTACTTATTACAAAGTCGGCTTTAAATGTGTGCACCCACTTAAAATCCGCTTGTCTTCTAGAAATTATTTTCTAATATTTATATACAAATATGAAGCTGAGAGAAAAAAAAAATTTTTGTTTTCAATTGCTTAGATACAAATTATTATTAAATGACTGAGTAAATTGGAATATTTATTTTTAGATTATTTCCGAGAGATATCTTAAATGTGTTTAAGCCTATTTTTATGGACTACTAATTCCTTATCTTTATTGCTTCTATTACTAGTTTCTTCTCTATATGGATAAAGTAAAGTTGTTATTTTTGTAAATTTTCTTTACCTTATACCGTCCTTTATATCTACTGTCTAGCTTATGGCTAGCTTCTTCTCTAACTAATACTAGATCACCTAATTTTATTTCCTATTTTTGTTAAAAGTAGAAATGTTTCTTATTTTTATTTTCTAATCTATTTAGAATGAAAGATATTTTCCTATTCGTAAAAATAGTTTTCCTAAAATTATGACCTCTCTAGAAATAGGTTTCCTAACTGAAGCATCTCATACTTATATCCATTTCTTTAATAATTTCTATTAAATAACATCTTTTCATTTTTATTTCATTTCATTAGGGTTACATTAAACTTGGTAAAAAAAATCTGTAGCTAATTATACAGAAATATATGATATGAAATATGTCAGTAATTAATAATGCAGTAATTTAGGAGTTGTGATTGACGGAAGAGCAAGGTAGTTTATATTAGTGGTAGTAGTTTAGCTAGTTAGCGGAAGGGGGGTACAGTGGATGCAAAATTTATTCGATCTTTTAATTTATTTTTCATATTTTTCCAGCTATTTATTTGATCTTATTTGTCATGCGATTTCTGCGGCGGCCACCAAGACAAAATCGTCATGACTTTTATGAAGAATTGTTTTTATTTTTCGGGGATTGTCACATGCACAACCTCTTTGGTTAGTGCAATTATTTGATCTTAGAGAACTTGGGTACAAATTATTATTTTATAAATTCGCCTACTGCAGTAAATATTCAACTCTTAATCACCAATTTGTCTCTCAGGACAACTGTGTTTTTCCTTATAAATTTCAAGTCCTGGATTGCCGGCATTTCTTTTATGCCTGGTCGAATATGGTCCTAAGTCAATAACTTCCTCAACAATCTGGTTGCTTGAAAATTTTCTACGCTACCATTTTTCTATCCTAAGATGAAAACGACCGCGACTAGTCTTTTGTTGCAAATTTATATAGCGCTTCACATTTATTTCTATATGTTCTCTTTGTGACTTTTCTTCATTATTTTTTTTGTTGTTAATATTGGGTGGTTGTGAAAAAAAAATTTTTTCATATGTCCACTGACGCAAATTTTACTAGGGTTGTTTTATAAATCTTTCCTTTGACAGCCTTCAAGGATGTTATTTTGATAACTTCCATGGAAACTACTACTGTGAGGTATGCAAATTATTGATTTGCCATTAACTTTGGGCAGGTCTAATGAAGCTGCCTTTAATGTCGTTTGCGACATTTTGAGGGTTACTCTTTAAAGGTTTATTTAAAAATTTTAGATACGGCCTTGAACGGGTTTTAGTTGTCTGTACTTATGCTTCATATATTTCTTTAGTATTGTGGCTATTGTAATGATCAATAGCCCGATTATACAAAGCAAAACGGCTAGCCAAATATCTGGAATGTTTTGTGTAATTCCTGTCTCTGGTTCAGCTGGTGGTTCATATTTTATTTGTCTATTCTCTGGTACTTCAGAATTTTCTTTCCCTAATTCATATCCGGCTATCTCTATCAGGATGCCGTGGGCAATCTTTGTCCACCAAGCCATGTTGAATTTTTCCTATAATTATTTTGCCTGCTTCTATGTGAAAAAAAAATTTTGGTTTTATTCTTTATCATATGCATTCCATGTAACTTAATTATTTTTTTTTCTTTTTCTTATTTAATTAGGCTTGTTATTATTTAGAAAAAAAAACTTTATTCTTAAAGAAAAATTTTGTTAAATTTAACATTTCTAATTCAGATATTTCAAATTTTCTTATAAAATTTTTAAAATATTAATTTTACAAAGTATTTAAAAAAAACTTATTTCTATGTAATTTTTTTTTTTTTGTTTAATTAATTTTACAAAATAATTAACATTCTTCTTTAAATTTTAGAAATGGTAGTTTTTTTCAATTTATAAAAAATATTTTAAAAATTAATTTTTTTGCCATTTTGCTATTTTTCTTTATTTAATTGACATTATAGAAAATTTGTTTCTAAAATTTTTGCTTTTCTTAAAAAAGTTTTTAGATTTAATATTTTTGACATTTTTCTTAAAATTGAAATTTATTTTATTTTTTTTTTTTGTTGAATTTACTTTACAAAGTATTGTTTAAAATTGAATTTTATGCTATTGTTATTTTCTATACCACTTTGGGCTTCAATCTTTTTCTTATTTTTTGGTTTAGTTTGTGTCATTTGCAAAGCTGACAACAAACTTTTGTAAAAAAAATGTTGTTCATCCTACCATTTAAAAAAAAATTCCTAAGCAAAAACGAAGTTTTTGCTCATGGTTTAGCGTCCCTGAGGCCGCTCAATTGATTCTACATTTTTATACTTATTCTCTATTGCTGCCAGTCTTATTTTAAGAGGGTTCTATTTCGCTGCCTGTCAAAATTGTTAATTTCCATGTGATATTTATTCCTTATTATACTCCACCTCGCATGCTACCAGTCAAAATTGTTAATTTCCATGTAGTATTTATTCCTTATTATATTCCAGCTCTATATATGCTCGCATGCTGTCAGTCAAAATTGTTACCAATATCCGAATTTTATGCCATCTAAACGCTGCTTAATTTCTTGTCTGTACTGCTGCTGCTAACGTCGCTTCTTTTTTGTTTTTTAACAAAACGTTTTTCTTTAACTTTAAAAAAAGTGGGCAGGATCTCTGGCCAGTCAGGTCGTTTAAGCAGTTGTTCCAATTTTTGATCTGAACTGGCAGGATCTTCCTCCACCTATATTTTTTAGCAGTTTTTCCAATTTAAATCTAGACTGGCAGGATCGCCATGTAATGTGACAAATTGATAAAAGAGTGTTTATAATTTGGAAGTCTGATCAGTAATCTTTTTATTAAAGAAATGCATTACTATTTATACAGAAGTTCTTAACCTATTCATATATACATACTTACATTAACATTTACATACTAAAGGTGCATGACTCAATAGTGAGGAATGCTTGTCAGTAAATTATTGACCTACATATTGTCAATATGATTCCCGCTTGCGCAGTTTGGTATGACGCATTAATGCATTAGGTGACTTTGTGAAAGCGAATGAACTTATGGTAGTTACCTGGGTCAGTGAACGAGCGTTTGTAATGTTAAGCGTGTTTGAAATGGGGTGAGTTCCACGCGTTACTACACCCTATCATTTAATAAAAGTTCCATTTCACAAATATGGCAAAATATATCCTCTTTTTGACGCCTAAGTTGGTTGGCAGTTAATGGATGCATTCTAATTATTTTACTCAAATATAGGTGGTAAATATCTAAAACATCATAGAAAATACTTTCAGCTGGTTATTATATGAGCACTTAATAAAATAACAATAGTCATAAGGAATATGTTCTTGTACACATTGAGTCCTACTAGAATTTTCAATATCTATTGGGTTTAGAATGCATTCGAAATCTGCATATATAGTAAATGGTACATCTAATTGTTTTCTGAAATTTTCAAATTTTAGCATTCTTTTTTCAGGTGTTACAATTTTTCTACAATGCTTTTTATGGGTTAGTAATTTTTCTTTCTTATCAAAATGTATTAGACATGCATTGCAAAAATATAATTTATGTCCATCTCTTGTAATTTGATGCCCCATTAATCTACTTAAATTTTTTATCCAAACATAATGGCTTTCATTGATATCATCACTTTATAAAGAAATAAGATTAATGTGATGTGATTTTTCTTCTTTTGTTAAATAATACCAAATTGTCTTTTATACCAAACACATTTACACTAATATCTGGATTATTTGATTCAAATATTTCAATATCTGAAGAAGAATTTCCGAGCTCTTGGCCACACATATATATGAGTAATAAAAATGCAATGAATTACAATACTATATATGTTGTATTTATTTATTTTGTCGATATTTCGATTTCAATTAGAAATCATCTTCAGGGCTGTAAAAGATACATTTTTCTATTGTCGACTAATTTAAAATTTCAGTAAAGAACAGAGAATATCATAAACAGAAAACAAAGATTTACATAAATAATAAACAGTAATAATAAACAAAATATCTGCTAACTACAACATCTATATATTAATACGGTAACAAAATTTCCATACAATCAATTGACAGGCTGTTTCGCATACTTAGCATACGTAAAATAATATAAAAGTTATATGAATTGATTCGTATTGATCAGCCGCAGTGCATAGGCCTATTTTTGTTAACAAATATTACTCTATTTTTTTATAATTAATAGAAAAAGTTTTTTGTAAATTCGAAAATCTGTGCAACTATCGAAATTGCCATCTGTAGGACGCATTATATTTCAAACTCCCCTGAGTAAATAGCTCCAAATTCTCAATTGTTGCGTTGCTCAAATGTTTCACCTCTACATATATATATATTTGTACACGCCAAACGGTGAGAGAACTACTGCTTTGCTCATTTTCTGCTGAAATAAAATATTGTTTCCCATTGTTTCCAATTACCTATATTGGTTTGTACCAAAATCCTTAAAAAATTGTTCTAAAATAATTGTTAGCGCACAAAAAAACTTTAAAGAGAAGTAATAACTTAACTGGCCAATTTTTTTTTTTTTTTTGACAAATTTTACTTACACGTAAAAGCATAGGTCTTTATTTAACAGATTCTTTGTTTTTCATTTTAGGTGCTTTAAAAAAAATGAAATCAGAAATAATGAGTCAACTTTTGTTCAAACTTATTGGAAACCTGGCAATCCTATGAAATGCATCCCTGTAAAATGCATATATGTACAACAACTATGTTTTTTCAAATTTTCAACGTTGAGTTCAGTTCTAAAATAAACTTCGTACTAGTAACAACGTGTTTTATATTTATTCCGAGCTTCGCTGTAAGTATACGCGCAACAGGTTATGGGCCCAGAGCCTTGTCGGGATAATATTTAAAACGTTTGGAAGTTATCGCGTGTGTCGTAAAAGAGACTTGAATAGAACTGTGTGAAAAATAAAAAATAAAATGAGTTCGCTGTATCAAATAGAAAAGTTGGACGACGCCAACTATGATACGTGGTGTATACAGATGCAGTGCATCCTCGTGCATTCGGACATTTGGAGTGTAGTGAGTGGCGAATTTGTGAAGCCAGACGATGCCACGTTAGAAGCCAAATGGAAGAGCGAAAATGAAAAGGCTTTAGCTATGATTATATTGTGTTTGAAGCCATCGCAGTTGGGCTATGTGAAGAATTGTACCAATGCTTTAGATGCTTGGCAAAAATTAAAAAGTGTATACAAGCCAAGCGGTCCAATTCGCAAAGTTACATTGTATAAAAAGTTATTAAGCCTGAATATGTGTGAAAATATAACAATGGCAAAGCATATTCAAGAGTTTGTGTGCATTTCTGAGAAATTGGCAGAATTGGATATTAAATTAAACGAAGAACTTTTAGTGATAATTTTGTTGTCCAGTTTGCCACGAAGTTTCGAGAACTTCGTGATCGCAATGGAGACGCGTGACAGTTTCCCCACCTTCGAAGTTCTAAAAATTAAATTGCTAGAAGAGTACGATCGTCAAGTACAGTCAGAGGGGCAGCATAAAAGTGTGACAAGCCAACAAGTGTTTCTAGCGACTTCGAAAGGGGAAGGTAAAAATCAAAATAGAAAATTCAACGGAAAATGCTTTAATTGTGGTAAGTGTGGACATATAGCGTCAAAATGTAAAGCACCGAAAAAAGACAAGCAGAGTGAGAAGAGTGAGCAGTGTTCGTTCGCGACGCTGGCAGCAGCCGATGTCTCAAGCATCAAACGTTCGTCGTGGTGTCTTGATAGTGGTGCGTCGACTCACATATGCAGTGAGAGAAGTATGTTTATATCTCTTAAAGAGAGCAAAGAGAAAGTGATGTTGGCATCAGAAAAGTACTTAGAAGATACAGGTGTAGGAAGTGTTTTGATTAAAGCAAATTGTAACATTGTTTTAAGAGACGTATTATTTGTACCAACAATGGTAGGCAATTTCATTTCAATCGGCAAAGCCATAAGCAATGGTATGCGTGTAAATTTTGATAAACAATGCGCGATTATAAGAAATGAAAAAGGAAATATTGTGCTAAGAGCAGAGAAGAGAAATAACTTGTATATATTTGAAAGCGAAATGTGTGTACAAAAGTGTTTCAGTGCAGTAGAAGAAAATGCAATGATGTGGCATAAACGATATGGCCATCTAAATTTTCAGAGTCTGCAAGAGCTGTGTAGCAAGAGAATTGTTAATGGTTTAGAGCTAAAAACACTACCTAAAGACATAAATTGTGACGTATGTATGAGAGCAAAAATATGTGTAAAGTCGTTTCCGAAGGTTAGCGATAATAAATCGCAGAATTTGTTAGATGTGGTACACTCAGATGTGTGTGGGCCTATGCCAAAATTGTCACTTGGTGGAGCGCGTTACTTCGCGACGTTTATAGATGACAAATCTAGGCGAATGTATGTGTATTTTCTCAAAACGAAAGACGAAGTGTTTGAGAAATTTAAATTATTTAAAAGCTTAGCAGAATGCCAAACAGAGAGAAAAATAAAAGTGCTAAGAACTGATAATGGCAAAGAGTATGTGAATCGCGAATTTGATAATTTTCTAAATGAGTGCGGCATCCAGAGGCAATTGACTGTTCCTTATACGCCTCAGCAAAACGGTGTTGCAGAGCGAGCTAATAGGACAATAGTAGAGATGGCTCGTAGTATGTTAGTAGAAGCAGGTCTCAATGAAAATTTGTGGGCAGAAGCTGTTGCTACTGCAGTGTATTTGCGAAATCGATCGGTAACCAAACAATTAGTAAACAAAACTCCATACGAGGTGTGGACAGGCAACAAGCCGAATGTTAGTCATTTAAGGGTGTTTGGTTCAAAAGCAATTGGGTTAGACAAGAGTCAACAGAATAAATTTAGAGAGCGGGGAAAAGAGTATATTTTTGTAGGCTACTCTTTAACATCAAAAGCGTATAGACTGTATGACTGCGAAGAAAGGAGAATAGTTGAGAAACGCGATGTGATGTTCGATGAAAATGTATTAGGTAGAATGAAAGCGAAAGAGACAGAAATGGTAACAATTGACACAAATGAAATAAGAAGCAAATTACAACAACCATCAAATGAAATCGACAACAAAGTTCGTATTGAGGAGGAGCAATACGAAACAGCATCGGAAGCAGAGAGCGACGTTAGCAACGAAGAAGCAGGAGTGCAATGCAACGAAGGCTGCGTAAATGAATGTTTGACTGAACGAAGAGGAAGGGGAAGACCGAAACGTATACATACTGGTAATGTTGGTCGTCCGCGTAAAGAGTACCATGTTGTTAATTTTGCAAACGATAATCGTGTTAAAATACCGCTGAGCGTAAGAGAAGCATTGTCTAGCGAAAGTAGTGAACGCTGGCAAGAAGCAATGAAAAAAGAGTATGACTCTTTAATGAAAAACAACACATGGGTGCTAGTTGATTTACCTAGTGGTAAGAAAAAAATTGGTTGCAAATGGGTATTCAATTTAAAAAGAGATCAGGCAGGAAATATAGAACGATACAAATCGCGGTTAGTTGCTAAAGGGTGTAGTCAGCAATATGGTATAAACTACAATGAAACGTTTTCGCCTGTGGTTCGTCATGCTACTGTACGTATGTTGTTCGCGTTGGCGGCAGAGCTTGAGCTGCATATGCATCAGCTTGATGTCTCAACAGCATATCTAAATAGTGATTTAGATGAGGAAATTTTTATGGCGCAACCAGAAGGGTTTGTAAGCACAAAATACCCAAAACGCGTATTAAAGCTTAAAAAGGCGATATACGGCCTTAAGCAATCAGGTCGCCAGTGGAATCACACGTTAGATGAAATATTGAAAAATATTGGGTTCGAAGCTTGCGTTAATGAACCATGGTTATATAAGAGAAAAGACGGCGATAATTACAATTTGATTGCGGTATATGTAGACGACATTATCGTGGCTTGTTCCAGCGAAAACGAACTTATAAAAATAAAGCGACAAATTGCAAACAATTTTGAGGTTGTAGACAAAGGCAAAATAAGACACTTTCTCGGTATGGAAATAGAACGCATTGGAAGTGTAGGCGCTATTTCAGTTGGTCATACTCAATACGTTCAAAACATGCTGCGTCAGTATGGTATGGAGAAGTGTCGTAGTGCATCTACGCCATTAGATCCTGGGTTTAAAGTGCATTGTGATAAAACAGAGTGCGAGAAAGTAGATACTACTGAGTATCAGTCACTTATCGGCGCATTAATGTACCTGGCGATAACAACAAGACCTGACATTTTGCATTCGGTCAGCAAGTTGGCACAACGAAACCAAAATCCCCACATTGAGCATGAGACAGCAGCAAAGCATATATTAAGGTATCTTTCTTCAACCAAAGATTTGAAGCTTGTTTAAAAAAAGACTGGTAAGCAAGCCGAAGGTTATGTAGACGCAGATTGGGGTGGCAACACAGAAGACAGAAGATCATTCACCGGTTATGTATTTACAATGGCAGGCTGTGTATTTTCATGGGAAAGTAAGAAACAATCAACAGTTGCACTAAGCAGTACCGAAGCTGAGTATATGGCGTTAACAGCAGTGGCAAAAGAAGCAGTATATTTAAAGAAATTGCTTAGCGAGATTGAATATTGCAAGAATGAAGGACCAATGACTATATACGGCGATAATTTAAGTTCACATAATTTGGCGAAGAATCCGGTTTACCATAACCGGAGTAAACATATCGATATCCGATTTCATTATATACGAGATGTTGTAAAAAATAATGTAATCAATCTGAATTATATTAGCACAGATAATATGCCAGCAGATATTTTGACAAAGAATTTATGTAAAGTAAAGCATGTTAAACTAGTAAATTTGCTTGGATTGAAATAGTATTTGCTTTTGAGATTATATAAAAACTATAATTGTTGAGGAGGAGTATTGGAAACCTGGCAATCCTATGAAATGCATCCCTGTAAAATGCATATATGTACAACAACTATGTTTTTTCAAATTTTCAACGTTGAGTTCAGTTCTAAAATAAACTTCGTACTAGTAACAACGTGTTTTATATTTATTCCGAGCTTCGCTGTAAGTATACGCGCAACAAAACTCACTAAATTTATTTATTTATAACAATTAATTGCAAATTTGACCCAAATGTTTTTTGCATTTCCAGATTTTATGCTCATTTTAGATATAGCACGTCTTATAGTGAACAAAAAATAAATAAATTTGCTACAAAGATATTACATTAAAATTTGTATATTGTCTTTTATGCAAATTTATTTTGATATTTCTTATTTTATTTTATTATATTATCTTTTATTTCAACTTAGTTTATTATTATTTAAATGCAACTTGATTAAATCGGACAATTTCACGTTGTATATTAAACGAAAAAAAACGACCCAAAAACGTTTTCGATTTTAGGTCGAAATATTGCATAGGCAGTATATTACCCACTATTTATATATTAATACGCTAACAAAATTTCCATACAATCAATTGACAGGCTGTTTCGCATACTTAGCATACGTAAAATCATATAAAAGTTATATGAATCGATTCGTATTGATCAGCCGCAGTGCATAGGCCTATTTTTGTTAACAAATATTACTCTATTTGTTTATAATTAATAGAAAAAGTTTTTTGTAAATTCGAAAATCTGTGCAACTATCGAAATTGCCATCTGCAGTACGCATTATGTTCACAAACCCCCCTGAGTAAATAGCTCCAAATTCTCAATTGTTGCATTGCTCAAATGTTTCACCGCTACATATGTATATATTTGTACACGGCAAACGGTGAGAGAACTACTGCTTCGCTCATTTTCTGTTGAAATAAAATATTGTATCCCATTGTTTCCAATTACCTATATTGGTTTGTACCAAAATCCTTAAAAACCTGTTCTAAAATAATTGTTAGCGCACAAAAAAACTTTAAAGAGAAGTAATAACTTAACCGGCCTATTTTTTTTGGACAAATTTTACTTACACGTAAAAGCATAGGTCTTTATTTAACAGATTCTTTGTTTTTATTTTAGGTGCTTTAAAAAAAATGAAATCAGAAATAATGAGTCAACTTTTGTTCAAACTCAATAAATTTATTTATTTATAACAATTAATTGCAAATTTGACCCAAATGTTTTTTGCATTTCCAGATTTTAAGCTCATTTTAGATATAGCACGTCTTATAGTAAACAAAAAATAAATAAATTTGCTACACAGATATTACATTAAAATTTGTATATTGTCTTTTATGCTAATTTATTTTGATATTTCTTATTTTATTTTATTATATTATCTTTTATTTCAACTTAGTTTATTATTATTTAAATGCAACTTGATTGAATCGGAAAATTTCACGTTGTATATTAAACGAAAAAAACGACCCAAAAATGTTTTCGATTTTAGGTCGAAATATTGCATAGGCAGTATATTACCCACTATATTTATTATTAGGCTAACTTTGTTTGATTATATGCCCATTAATCGGATGCTTAGATCCCATAATCCTAATTGGATTATGTTGCTTAAAATTATGAAATCAATTTTATTTTAGTAAATATGTTTGCGTGAATAATTTCAATGTTTTTGTTTCTTTTTCTTTTTTTTCTAATTTATTGTGTTTTGCTATATCTTAGTATTATATCGTTCACAGACGATATTTTATGGTAGATATGGTCATATATATTCATCTCCATTTCATGAATATGAATGTTTACAAATTTAATACAAATTAATTACGTACATAGATCTCAATGGGAATCCCAACATTAAATATCCGAATATTAGAATGTTCATATTTCCACAATGATAACATTAAAACCCGGAAAAAGGTCCAAGTGCACTTATTGCGTTTTTATATGGAACTGTTTATTCACATCACTTAATTTTTTCGCACTTTAAGTACTTTATTTTTTTTCTTTCATTTAAATTTTTTTAGTAAACTCTGCCCTCTTTCTCATTACATAGTTTTTTTATATTTTAATTTTTTATGAAGGTATCATCTATTCTATTCAAAATTTTCGTTTTGTGTCACACTTATATACATACTACATATGAATTTATACAAAATTAAACTCGGTAAAGCGCCAATTGCATACCTAACGGGTGGCGTGAAATAGACTAAATTCCTTAAGCACATTTCTTCGTTTGTAACTAAAAGTTCGTGTTTTTGAATTATGACACTATTGAAGTAAATGGGCGATATATGTATATGGGAGATATAGGCCTACTGGGGAACCGAGCACACAAAACTAACTTCGGTAGCGCCCCAACGGGGACCTCCCGGGTGGTGTGGAAAACCTATTTTTCAATTTAATGTCAAGTAATTTCACCTTAATTCTATGTCAATTTCTTTTGATTTTAGATATTTTTTATATTTTTGTTTAAGGAGGTCCATACCAAAAGGTTATAATACATTTGAAAATTTTGTAGAAAATTTAAGAAATTACTGTCACGGATATTAGCATCACTAAGTTATACCATCACTAAGGCCATGGCTAAGCTAAGGCTAAGGCCATGCTAAGCGGTATTTACGTCAATAATCAAATCATGTATACACATATATAAGGCAGTCGAGAGATGTCACACACAGATGCATTTACTTATACGCCTATGTGTGTGCGAGAGACTGTAAACTACAAACTCACATACATCTGAGAGGCGCTGAAAAGTAGATAATTGTAAACAAGTAGAAACTATATGAGAACTATAAACACACGAAATAGTTGGTAAGTTGTGGAAATAGAAGATCCTAGATGTATGCAGCGTAAACTATAAAAGCGGGGCAAGCGAGTAAGAAGTAATTCAGTTTGATTTGAGTTGTCAAGCAGTTACGACTAAGACGATATCTAGCGAGCAATAGCAGTATAATTTTGAAAGTCAGTTTCATTTAAGCTATCAGTTTGGTTATTAAGCTATTCGTTGCACAGTTTGAGTGTTATTGTGGAGTATTTTAATAAAGGCCATTTTTCCATTATTCAATATCGGAGTTATTTATTCAACAGTTTAGCGATACGACCCTAGCAAAAGGGCAAATAAGAGAATTTGCAGCAAATTCGTTACAATTGGTATCAGAAGAGGAATTGTTGAATAAATTCTAGAGGACAACAAGGACATGGCAAAGTTAAGTGAATTGAAGATCCCGCAACTGAAGAAGGAGTTGGAGAACCGTGGATTGAATACAACCGGCATTAAACTCGAACTTCAGGCACGGCTACGAGAGGCAATGGAAGCAGAAGGAATTGATGTGGACGAGTATGTCTTTTATCCTGATGAGGACGAGAGAACAACAAAAATTTAAGAGAAAAATGAAACACCGCAGACAATGGCGAACACAGACCTGAACATGATATTGGCTGCAATATCGGCACAAATGTCCGAAATGGCATCACAAATATATACCAACATGTCATCACAATTGGAAGAACAGAAGACACATATTGCAGAAATGTCGTCAGAAATAACATCGAAGATTGAAGAACAAGAAACGCGTATTTCAGAAATGTCGGCACAAATTTCAGCACAGATATCATCTCAGATCTCCACACAACTAGAAGAGCAGGAAGTCCGTATATCATCTAAACTGGAAGCGCATATGGAAGAAACCAGTTTCATGAAGGCTACAGTGGTCGACAGGATAAAATCGAGGCCGAGGTGAATGCTTTGAGAGGACGTATCGAGCAGTTGCAACTAAATCGCCCAGCAGTTTCAACGAGTAATCCAAAGGTAAAAACACCATCCTTTGACTGTTCTGTTCCTTTCCAGGTGTTTAAGATTCAGTTTGAGAAGACTGCAACAGTGAACAACTGGAATGTGGAAGATAAAGTTGCTGCACTGTTCATGGCGTTGAAAGGGCCTGCAGCTGAGATTTTACAAACCATTCCAGAGGGCGAACGGAACTGTTATGAAGTATTGATGGGTGCTCTAGAGAGACGATACGGAACTGAGCATAGGAGACAGATATACCAAATGGAGTTGCTGAACCGCTTCCAGAGGCCTGGTGAAACATTGCAAGAGTTTGCGTCGGATATTGAAAGGCTAGCACATTTAGCGAATGCGGATGCACCCGTGGAATACACTGAAAGGGTAAAGATTCAGAGCTTTATAAATGGCATACGAGATGTGGAAACGAAGCGGGCTACATATACGAATCCAAAACTAACATTTGCTGAAACGGTATCGCATGCTCTGATTCAGGAAACAACGTCGCTTCTGTGTAAGCCAGTTTTCAAACCACGCCGTGTGGAAGTAGAAAGGCCAGAGTGGGTAGACACAATTTTGGAAGCACTGAAGGGATCTCAACAGAAGAATGCCGGAGTTATTAAATGTTTCAAGTGCGGCAACCCAGGTCACATTGCACGACATTGCGATCTTGGTCCTAATAGTTCCAATAATGTGGGTGGCCGTAAACGCAAAGCTGGCGGAAATGAGCAAGAGCGTGTCGGATGTAAAGAACGAAAACTTGCCCCGGCTATTGAATGTCCTGTGATATCTGTGTCGCAGATTGAAAGGAAATCAAGCAGTCTTACCGTCAGAGGGAATGTGGATGGCAAGGAGCGTGTATTGACTGTAGATACGGGCGCATCTCATTCCTTGATCCGATCTGACTTGGTCAACAGGAGAGTAAAACCGTTACCTGGAGCGGGGCTGCGTACGGTCACTGGCGAGTATAACCAGCTCCGGGGAGAAGTGATCTGTGAAGTCTTAATTGGGAAGGTCATGGTTTTACACAAATTCGTTGTGGCGGAGATTGTTGATGAAGTTATATTGGGAGTGGATTTCTTGGTTGACCATGACATCAAGATCGATATGCAGAGAAGGGTGACGCATTATGAGAACCAAGATGTGCCACTTAACTTCAGTTTGGAAAAAGGGTTCAGCAGTAAGCGAGTGCTGGTGGAGAAGATTCGACAAAGGCCACGAAAGGCAAAAGGAGAGGTTGATGGATCGAATGTGCCAAATAAAGCGAAATTCAAAGTACTTGCGAGAAAAAGACCGGCATCGACAAACCCTAATGGATGCACTAAAATGACTGAAAAAATTTTTCAGAAAGAACGCAAGGATGGTTTCAATGGTTTCTGTTGGGAAACGTCGGAACGATACTGAGTATGTGAAGCCAATCCGTCAAGAACAAGCTCTACAGAGTAGTTCTTCATTGGCCAAGCAACAGAGTGCGAGAGAACGATCCAGAATAATGAGTAGTAAGATGAAATACAGGTACGACAACAAGAATAATTCGGAAGGTTTCTTGGAGGGAGATTTGGTACTGTTGTACAACCCTCACCGGCGGAAAGGTGTTCCTTCCAAATTTTGGTGCAGTTGGGAAGGCCCGTACAAAGTTGTAAAAAGGATCAGTGATGCCATCTACCGCATCCAAACAATTGGGAAGCCACGAAATAGAAGGGTGGTTCATTTGGAGAGGCTAGTAGCGGTTAGATCGAGAGATTCGTCTGATCGGGACGATCGGGATATTAGCATCACTAAGTTATACCATCACTAAGGCGATGCTAAGGCCATGCTAAGCGGTATTTACGTCAATAATCAAATCATGTATACACATATATAAGGCAGTCGAGAGATGTCACACACAGATGCATTTACTTATACGCCTATGTGTGTGCGAGAGACTGTAAACTACAAACTCACATACATCTGAGAGACGCTGAAAAGTGGATAATTGTAAACAAGTAGAAACTATATGAGAACTATAAACACACGAAATAGTTGGTAAGATGTATGCAGCGTAAACTATAAAAGCGGGGCAAGCGAGTAAGAAGTAATTCAGTTTGATTTGAGTTGTCAAGCAGTTACGACTAACACGATATCTAGCGAGCAATAGCAGTATTATTTTGAAAGTCAGTTTCATTTAAGCTATCAGTTTGGTTATTAAGCTATTCGTTGCACAGTTTGAGTGTTATTGTGGAGTATTTTAATAAAGGCCATTTTTCCATTATTCAATATTGGAGTTATTTATTCAACAGTTTAGAGATACCAACCTAGCAAAAGGGGGAATAAGAGGATTTGCAGCAAATTCGTTACAATACAATAAAAATTACAATGTCTTAATGAAAAATTTAAGTAAGTTAGACCAGTTTGCTATATTTCCGCTCACTGCTTAACTATTAACGCATTATTTCACTACCCCCAATACTGGATGCATAGACTGAGTTGAAAAAAATAAGAGTTGGTCGAATTTATATATATTAACTTATTGAGACCCTCAGCATTATTGTTGCTAGCTTCTCTTCATTACCAAATGCCTGTATGCGTGAGAGATGTTGTCGATGTCGCTCTTAAAGCTCATGCGTATGTCATTAGGTGTATTGAGAATATGTAGCATTTCGAGAGTGTACCGCTTGGAATATTGTTTTTCTTCTTGCAATATTGTAACATTCGCTAAGTCCGGAGAGTGTCCCGTGGTCTTGCAGTGATGCGATAAAGCCATTCTGTTGTCGTTAGAGTGGTCGCGATTTTTGATGTTCGATTTGTGTGCAGAAATCATTGTCTTTAGTTTTGATTTAGTAGTACCCACATATACTTTGTTGCTTAAGTGGGACCCGTCGCCATTACATTTAATTTTGTATATTACGTCGGATTTCTCGTATTTTTCGATTTTGCTTTTTGTATTGCTGTATATTTGTTGTAGGGTATTCTTATACTGGAACGCGATTTGAAATTTTTCCTTGTCATTCATGTTTGAATGTTTTATTCGGTTAGACAAACCAGGCACAAATACGGCAGTCTTATATATTTTCTTTGCGTTTTGTTCTTTGTTTCTATTCGTAGCGTAAAATTTGTGGATATAACCATTAATAAGGTGGATCCGAAACTCGTTGTTTTGGAGTATTTTTTTGATTATGCTTATATTTTTCGGGTGATATATTCTATCGCTGATAGAGAGAAATCGTCTGATAAGATTTTTGGCAGTGTTTATTATTATACTTCTATCATGTTTCGTGTTAAAACTTAATAACCTCCCGGAAGCCGTAGGCTTTTTATACCAGTCAAAGGTTAGGTGGTTGTTATTCCTTATTACTACCGTGTCCAGAAACGGCAACATTCTATTATTTTCCATCTCAGATGTGAATTTTATAGAGTTATGAAATGAGTTCAAGAGGGCCAGCATTTCTTCAACGGAATCGGTTTTCACAATAGCGAATAAATCGTCAGCGTACTTTGTGCCGTGATTCTTCCTCAAATTTTAATAGTAATTCCTTCATTACTACATCTGCTATTACCGGTGATGCTGGTGAGCCCATGGGCATAGTCGATCGTTGTTCATAAACTTTGTTGTTGTACTTAAAGTATCTGTTATCTTTTATACAGAAGCGTACAACACTTAAAAATAGCTTTTGGGAAAAGGTTGTGTGGGGTTTTATTTGGTCCCATTTGGACGATATGATTTCTATGGCATGGTCTATTGGGATACTAGGAAACAGGGACACAACATCAAACGATACCAGACTCTCATCATCATAAATATATGTATTTTTAATCTTATTCTTGAACTCAATCGTGTCTTTAAAATTGTACTTGGACCCTTTAGTGATATTTTTCAGGACATTAACAACATATTTACACAAATTATACGACGGAGAATTAATGGACGAACATATAGGTCTAAGTGGAGTTCCTTCTTTGTGGCTCTTTGGTAGTCCATACAATCTGGGCGCATTGGCCGTTCTTCTCATTAGGTTATATTTTTCTTTTACATCTATCATTTGGCTTTTAAACAGTTTTTCTACGATCTCGTTATTCCTATCTTGCAATTTATTAGTGGGATCACGTTTTAAAACACGGTATGAAGAGATATCGTTAACTAATGTTTGCAATTTTCTATCGTAATCGGATTTTTCCATTACAACTGTTACGTTTCCTTTGCCTGCATTGAGAACTAACAGTTGGTTATTTTGTTTGAAGAATATCTTTGTCGTTTGTAAGGTATCCAAAACATATTGTAACGAATTGCAAATCCTCTTATTTGCCTTTTTGCTAAGTTCGTATCACTAAACTGTTGAATAAATAACTCCAATATTGAATAATGGAAAAATGGCCGTTATTAAAGTGCTTCACAATAACACTTATACTTTGCAATTAGCTGGCTTAATAACCAAACTGATAGCTTAAATGAAACTGACTTTCAAAATAATACTGCTATTGCTCGCTAGATATCGTCTTAATCGAAACTCAAATTAAACTGAATTCCAGCGCCTCTACATCTGCGGCCTTTTATACTCTCTGATTTCCTCGTTCGCATCTTCTAGAATCTACTAGCATTGTCCATGAGCTCTCAAACTTCTCAGCTATAACTAAAATTGCACGATTTTATAGCTTCTCTCATACCCCATGCTTGTATGTGTGAGCGAGACTTCCACAATTATAATTGCCTACATTTAGGAGCATCTCAAATAAGATGTCTGCATATGGTTGTGCCTTGCTTCTCAGCTGCGTGTGCCTACATATGTGTAGACATAATGATTGACTCGTTTATGTAGATACAAGTGGCTGTCTGCTTTATTGTTGTTGTGACTTTATTTACTTAGCATCAGACTAGGGATGTGAGTATCACTTAGTGTCACTCATAGTCGTCACAATATTTATCACGCACGCTAATGTTTGTTCAATTGAGGTGTTCCCGTATGAATGTAGTCAAATTTTTTCTCTCAATCTCTTGTTGCTCTTTGTCTTTGATCGTCTGTATAAAGTCTTCGCCGTCTGCGATAAGCTTAAATAAGGGAAATTCTTTATTAGTTGTTGGTATGGAGTATTTCGGTCCCAGGGAGAGAATCCACTGCACATCCATCGGTATAGTAATATTTGTGGTATTGTGAAACCACTCGGGTACATTTTGTATAGTAAGTAATTGGGTTTGTTTGTCTTTGAGTCTCTCAAATTTGTTTATTTGTATTTTTCTAATTTTGGCTCTGAGGTTTTGAGCAATACATAAAGCAAAATCGAAAAATACGAGAAATCCGACGTAATATACAAAATTAAATGTAATGCGACGGGTCCCACTTATGCAACAAAGTATATGTGTGTACTACTAAATCAAAACTAAAGACAAGGATTTCCGCACACAAATCGAACATCAACAAGTAAGGAAGGCTAAGTTCGGGTGTAACCGAACATTACATACTCAGTTGAGAGCTATGGAGACAAAATAAGGAAAATCACCATGTAGGAAAATGAACCTAGGGTAACCTTGGAATGTGGTTGTATGACATGTGTATCAAATGGAAGGTATTAAAGAGTATTTTAAGAGAGAGTAGGCCATAGTTCTATGGATGGACGCCATTTAGGAATATCGCCATAAAGGTGGACCAGGGCTGACTCTAGAATTTGTTTGTACGATATGGGTATCAAATGAAAGGTGTTACTGAGCATTTTAAGAGGGAGTGGGCCTTAGGTCTATCGGTTGACGCCCTTTCGAGATATCGCCATTAAGGCGGACCAGGGGTGACTCTAGAATGTGTTTGTAGGATATGGGTATCAAATGAAAGGTGGTAATGAGTATTTTAAAAGGGAATGGGCTTTAGTTCTATAGGTGAACGCCTTTTCGAGAAATCGCCATAAAGGTGGACCAGGGGTGACTCTAGAATATTTTTGTACGATATGGGTATCAAAGGAAAGCTGTTAATGAGTATTTTGAAAAGGAGTGATCCTTAGTCCATAGGTGGCCGCCGTTTCGAGATATCGCCATAAAGGTGGACCAGGGGTGTCTCTAGAATGTGTTTGTACGATATGGGAATCAAATGAAAGGTGTTACTGAGCATTTTAAGAGGGAGTGGGCATTAGGTCTATAGGTGGACGCCTTTTCGAGATATTGCCATTAGGGTGGGCCAGGGGTGACTCTAGAATGTTTGTACGATATGGGTATAAAACGAAAAGTGTTACTGAGCATTTTAAGAGGGAGTGGGCAATAGGTCTATAGGTGGACGCCTTTTCGAAATGTCGCCATTAGGGTGGGCCAGGGGTGACTCTAGAATGTGTTTGTATGATATGGGTATCAAATGAAAGATGGTAATGAGTATCTTAAAAGGGAGTAATCCTTAGTTCTATAGGTGGACGCCTTTTCGATATATCGCCATAAAGGTGGACCAAGGGTGACTCTAGAATGTTTGTACGATATGGGTATCAAACGAAAGGTGTTACTGAGCCTTTTAAGAGGGAGTGGGCATTAGGTCTATAAGTGGACGCCTTTTCGAGATATCGTCATTAGGGTGGGCCAGGGGTGACTCTAGAATGTGTTTGTACGATATGGGTATCAAACGAAAGGTGTTACTGAGCATTTTAAGAGGGAGTGGGCATTAGGTCTATAGGTGGACGTCTTTTCGAGATATCGCCATTAGTGTGGGCCAGGGGTGACTCTATAATGTTTGTGCGATATGGGTATCAAACGAAAGGTGTTACTGAGCATTTTAAGAGGGAGTGGGCATTAGGTCTATAGGTGGACGCCTTTTCGAGATATCGCCATTAGGGTGGGCCAGGGGTGACTCTAGAATGTGTTTGTACGATATGGGTATCAAATGAAAGGTGGTAATGAGTATTTTAAAAGGGAGTAATCCTTAGTTCTATATGTGGACGCCTTTTCGAGATATCGCCATAAAGGTGGACCAAGGGTGACTCTAGAATGTTTGTACGATATGGGTATCAAACGAAAGGTGTTACTGAGCATTTTAAGAGGGGGTGGGCATTAGGTCTATAGGTGGACGCCTTTTCGAGATATCGCCATAAAGGTGGACCAAGGGTGACTCTAGAATGTTTGTACGATATGGGTATCAAACGAAAGGTGTGACTGAGCATTTTAAGAGGGAGTGGGCATTAGGTCTATAGGTGGACGCCTTTTCGAGATATCGCCATTAGGGTGGGCCAGGGGGACTCTAGAATGTTTGTACGATATGGGTATCAAACGAAATGTGTTACTGAGCATTTTAAGAGGGAGTGGGCATTAGGTCTATAGGTGGCCTTTTCGAGACATCGCCAATAGGGTGGGCCAAGGGTGACTCTAGAATGTTTGTACGATATGGGTATCAAACGAAAGGTGTTACTGAGCATTTTAAGAGGGAGTGGACATTAGGTCTATAGGTGGACGCCTTTTCGAGATATCGCCATTAGGGTGGGCCAGAGGTGACTCTAGAATGTTTGTACGATATGGGTATCAAACGAAAGGTGTTACTGAGCATTTTAAGAGGGAGTGGGCATTAGGTCTATAGGTGGACGCCTTTTCGAGATATCGCCATTAGGGTGGGCCAGGGGTGACTCTAGAATGTGTTTGTACGATATGGATATCAAATTAAAGGTATTAATGAGGGTTTTAAAAGCGAGTGGCCCTTAGATGTATATGTGAAGGTGTTCTCGCGATATCGACCAAAATGTGGACCAGGTGATCCAGAAAATCATCTGTCGGGTACTGCTAATTTATTTATATATGCAATACCACTAACAGTATTCCTGCCAAGATTCCAAGGGCTGTTGATTTTGCCTTGTAGAACTTTTTCATTTTCTTCTACTTAATATGGTAGGTGTCACACCCATTTTACAAAATTTTTTCCAAAGTTATATTTTGCGTCAATAAACCAATCCAGTTACCATGTTTCATCCCTTTTTTCGTATTTGGTATAGAATTATGGCATTTTTTTCATTTTTCGTAATTTTCGATATCGATAAAGTGGGCGTGGTTATGGTCGGATTTCGGCTATTTTTTATACCGAGATAAAGTGAGTTCAGATAAGTAGGTGGGCTAAGTTTAGTAAAGATATATCGGTTTTTGCTCAAGTTATTGTGTTAACAGCCGAGCGGAAGGACAGACGGTGGACTGTGTATAAAAACTGGGCGTGGCTTCCACCGATTTCGGCCATTTTCACAGAGAACAGTTACCGTCATAGAATCTATGTACCTACCAAATTTGAGAAGGATTGGTAAATTTTTGTTCGACTTATGGCATTAAAAGTATTCTAGACAAACTAAATGAAAATGGGCGGAGCCACGCCCATTTTGAAATTTTCTTTTATTTTTGTATTTTGTTGCATCATATCATTACAGGAGTTGAATTTTGACTTAATTTACTTATATACAGTAAAGATATTAAATTTTTTGTTAAAATTTGAATTAAAAAAATTTTTTTTTTAAAAAGTGGGCGTGTTCTTCATCCAGTTTTGCTAATTTTTATTTAGCACATATATAGTAATAGTAGCAGCGTTCCTGCCAAATTTCATCATGATATCTTCAACGACTGCCAAATTACAGCTTGCAAAACTTTTAAATTACCTTCTTGTAAAAGTGGGCGGTGCCACGCCCAATGTCCAAAATCTTACTAATTTTCTATTCTGCGTCATAACGTCAACCCATCTGCCAAGTTTCATCGCTTTAATTGCCTTTGGCAATGAATTATCGCATTTTTTCGGTTTTTCGAAATTTTCGATATCGAAAAAGTGGGCGTGGTTATAGTCCGATATCGTTCATTTTAAATAGCGATCTGAGATGAGTGCCCAGGAATCTACATACCAAATTTCATCAAGATAGCTCAAAATTTACTCAAGTTATCGTGTTAACGGACGGACGGACGGACGGACGGACGGACATGGCTCAATCAAATTTTTTTTCGATCCTGATTATTTTGATATATGGAAGTCTATATCTATCTCGATTCCTTTATATATGTACAACCAACCGTTATCCAATCAAACTTAATATACTCTGTGAGCTCTGCTCAACTGAGTATAAAAATCGCGACCACTCTAACGACAACAGAACGGCTTTATCGCATCATTGCAAGACCACGGGACACTTTCCGGACTTAGAGAATGTTACAATATTGCAAGAAGAAAAACAACATTCCAAGCGGTACACTGTCGAAAGGCTACATATTATCAATACACATAATGACATACCCATGAACTTTAAGAGCGACACCGACAACATGGCTCACGCATACAGGCATTTGGTAATGAAGAGAAGCTAGCAACAATAATGCTGGGTGTGTCCAATAAGTTAATATATATGTTGTAGTTAGCAGATATTTTAGCCGTGTTTTTTAATACGCGTATATCCGTTTACGCTTAAACTTTATATGGACTGCTAAGCGACAAACTTTAAATACACCTCTGAAATTGCTGCGCGTAAATTTTGTCCTACTAAATTTCAATACGCATTACACTCAGATGTAACTGAAATATGTGTCTTTTTTTCACCCTCTACATTAATTCTATGTATTCTATGTGTGTCCATAATTCATAGCAACTGATTCAGCTATATGTTACCCTATGGCCATCAGAGCGTTGTGTCTCGGCTTTTCGGTACACCCTGTTGCTGTAGCTAGTTGTTTAACCACAGCCGCTAGATGGGTCTCCTACGCATTATCTAAGCGAGGATAAGCGTTTTTTTTCACGCGCAAACGAAACGTATACGCGTGTAAAAAAACACGGCTTTTGTTTATTATTACTGTTTATTATTTGTGTACATCTTTGTTTTCTGTTTATAATATTCTCTGTTCTTTACTGAAATTTTAAATTAGTCGACAAGGTGCATTCACAAGTGTAAGTGGTAGATTATGTTTGTGCATTTACGGTTTTTATAGAAAAATGTATCTTTTACAGCACTGAAGATGATTTCTAATTGAAATCGAAATATCGACAAAATAAATAAATACAACATATATGGTATTGTAATTCATTGCATTTTTATTACTCATATATATGTGTGGCCTAGAGCTCGGAAATTCCTCTTCATATAACTTTGGAAAGGCCGAAAATAAAAATAAAAATAACAATAATCATGGAACGGAAAGCACACCGTAACAACAAAAACACAGTAAATATTTACAGACGTGTTAAAGATAAATACGACATAGAAACCAACAAGTGTACAAAACGTTATCGCCAAAATACACAACAACTCACAAAGCTGTCTCAATCCATAAAGTTTCTAGTGAGATGCAGAAAAAGTGCTGTCATACCCAACTTCATTAGCAATGCTACCAAACATCTCGTACATCTTAAAATGCAACACCAACAATGAAAAGATATCAGAGAAGATCCCCAACTCAATAGAAACGTTCTTGTCTACGGGGCAGAAAAAACTAATAAATCTCATTATTAAAATTAAGCATGATCTACAAAAACAAAAAGGAATAGAGGTAAATAAATTAAACAATAGATTACAAATAAAGCTTAACGCGGAGGATTCTAAAGTATTTTTCGATAGTGAAAGAGTATTGTCTCAAAACCTCAGAGCCAAAATTAGAAAACTAAAAATAAACAAATTTGAGAGACTCAAAGACAAACAAACACAATTACTTAACATACAAAATGTACCCGAGTGGTTTCACAATACCACAAATATTACTATACCGATGGATGTGCAGTGGATTCTCTCCCTGGGACCGAAATACTCCATACCAACAACTAATAAAAAATTTCCCTTATTTAAGCTTATCGCAGACGGCGAAGAATTTATACAGACGATCAAAGACAAAGAGCAACAAGAGATTGAGAGAAACAATTTGACTACATTAATACGGGACCACCTCAATAGAACAAACATTAGCGTGCGTGATAAGTATGTTTGGATACCTTACAAACGACAAAGAAATTCTTCAAACAAAATAACCAACTGTTAGTTCTCAATTCAGACAAAGGAAACGTAAGAGTTGTAATGGAAAAATCCGATTACGATAGAAAATTGCAAACATTAGTTAACGATATCTCCTCATACCGTGTTTTAAAACGTGATCCCACTAATAAATTGCAAGATAGGAATAACGAGATCGTAGAAAAACTGTTTAAAAACCAAATGATAGATGTAAAAGAAAAATATAACCTAATGAGCAGAACGGCCAATGCGCCCAGATTGTATGGACTACTAAAGATCCACAAAGAAGGAACTCCACTTAGACCTATATGTTCGTCCATTAATCCTCCGTCGTATAATTTTTGTAAATATATTGTTAATGTCCTGAAAAATATCACTAAAGGGTCCAAGTACAATGTTAAAGACACGATTGAGTTCAAGAATAAGATTAAAAATACATATATTTATGATGATGAGAGTCTGGTATCGTTTGATGTTGTGTCCTTGTTTCCTAGTATCCCAATAGACCATGCCATAGAAATCATATCGTCCAAATGGGACCAAATAAAACCCCACATAACCCTTACCAAAGAGCTATTTTTAAGTGTTGTACGCTTCTGTATAAAAGATAACAGATACTTTAAGTACAACAACAAAGTTTATGAACAACGATCGGGTATGCCCCTGGGCTCACCAGCATCACCGGTAATAGCAGATATAGTAATGGAAAATTTTGAGGAAAAATCACGGCACAAACAAATTCACATCTGAGATGGAAAATAATAGAATGTTGCCGTTTCTGGACACGGTAGTAATAAGAAATAACAACCACCTAACCTTCGACTGGTATAAAAAGCCTACGGCTTCCGGGAGGTTAATAAGTTTTAACTCGAAACCTGATAGAAGTATAATAATAAACACTGCTAAAAATTTTATCAGGCGAGTTCTCTCTATCAGCGATAGAATATATCACCCGAAAAATATAAAAAAATACTTCAAAACAACGAGTTTCCGATCCACCTTATTAATGGTTATATCCACCAATTTTACGCTACGAATAGAAACAAAGAACAAGAACACAAATAAAATATATAAGACTGCCGTATTTGTGCCTGGTTTGTCTAACCGAATAAAACATTCAAACATGTATAACAAGGAAAAATTTCAAATCGCATTCCAGTATAAGAATACCGTACAACAAATATACAGCAATACAAAAAGCAAAATCGAAAAATACGATAAATCCGACGTAATATACAAAATTAAATGTAATGCGACGGGTCCCACTTATGCAACAAAGTATATGTGGGTACTACTAAATCAAAACTAAAGACAAGGATTTCCGCACACAAATCGAACATCAAAAATCGCAACCACTCTAACGACAACACAACGGCTTTATCGCATCATTGCAAGACCACGGGACACTCTCCCGACTTAGAGAATGTTACAATATTGCAAGAAGAAAAACAATATTCCAAGCGGTACACTCTCTAAATGCTACATATTATCAATACACCTAATGACATACGCATGAACTTTAAGAGCGGCACCGACAACATCGCTCACGCATACAGGCATTTGGTAATGAAGAGAAGCTAGCAACAATAATGCTGAGGGTGTCCAATAAGTTAATATATATTTTGTAGTTAGCAGATATTTTGTTTATTATTACTGTGTATTATTTGCGTACATTTTTGTTTTCTGTTTATGATATTCTCTGTTCTTTACTGAAATTTTAAATTAGTCGACAAGGTGTATTCACAAGTGTAAGTGTTAGATTATGTTTGTGCATTTACGGTTTTTATAGAAAAATGTATCTTTTACAGCCCTGGAGATGATTTCTAATTTAAATCGAAATATCGACAAAATAAATAAATACAACATATATGGTATTGTAATTCATTGCATTTTTATTACTCATATATCTGTGTGGCCTAGAGCTCGGAAATTCTTCTTCAAAGGCCGAAAATAAAAATAACAATAAATATCTTTTATTTGTAATGGGAAATTTAAATTTGCAAAATTTACTACTTTATTATTAATTAAAGTTATAATGGAATATTGGATGTTTCTAAGGTAATATGGATAACACCTTTGTCCATGTTTTGAGGGTTGGTAAAGGAGATGAAATTATGGCCCACTTAAAGCAATATATAAAAAAAAAAATAAATGTAAGGCGCGATAACCTCCGAAGAGATCTAAGGCCGAGCTTCTCTTCCAATTTGCGTCGTGCTCCTCTTGATGTTCCCTACAAATTGGCCGGACGGGACCTACATGTTTTATGCCGACTCCGAACGGCATCTGCGAGGCAGATGAGTTTTCACTGAGAGCTTTTTATGGCAGAAATACACCCGGAGCGCTTGCCAAACACTGCCGAGGAGCGACCCCGCTTAGAAAAATTTTCTTCTAATTGAAAAACCTTATTTCTAAAATTTTGATGTTGCTTTTCCCGTGGTGCGAACCCGGGGCATACGGTGGGATAGGCGGAGCACGCTACCATCACACCACGGTGGCCTCAGGCAGGTGGCCTAAAGCAATATATATCATTGTTAATAATATTTATACAAGCTTTTTTTTGGTAGTTGTATATATAATGAGCATCCTATTAGTTGGTATTTATTTATGTTTACTTCTAGATGAATAATTTCACTTAGACTCCAACCACTATCTCGGTCTTGAAATGTTTTCATTTTTTCAATCAATTTACTAAACTTTTCCTTAATTATTTCACCAACATTATTGTTCTCCCTAAATGCTTCAGTCGTTAATGTTTGGTGCGACATTATAGCGAATTCTTCAATATTTTCTTTTATTTGAATACAAAATAACTCAAAGTTATATTTGATGCTTTCATGCTTTTCTATAGATTTCTGTAAAAGTGTAGATAATTCGTTAAAATATTTTTCAAAAAAATGTTCAACAATTAATTCATTGGGTTGATGGTATTCCAAAACGTATGTCTCAATACGATTATTAAACACAGCGTTAATACATTTAACATTACTACTTACATTATGCAAACAATTCTTTTTATGTATATTTGTTCTAAAGTGTGCTGTCAATACATTTTGTTTCACTTGAATTTTACACTGCTCGCAAAAAATCGCGGGTTTTTTTATAACTTGATGTTTCATTGCAATATGTCTCACTAAACTGCTCTTCCGAGTATATATCTTTTCACAAGAACTACCCGGATGCATTTTTATTTTTTTATTAATTGGCTTTTATGAGCCTTTTTCCTTTGAAATTGATTTTAAATCCTTAAGAGCTTGACTCATATTGTGGAATATGCCTACAATAAGCAACGGTGTTAAAGAAGTAACGAAGTATAAGTATTAAAGTTTATTACTGTTTATCAGAAGTGATCCTGGTTAAACACGGGTGAAAATCCGTATAAACTGTTTATCAGTGAAATAAAGATGAGTGCTGCGCTGCTTTAAACAATTTACTACATTTTTTTTACCGAAAAGATGCCCAATTTATATACATTGAGCCAAGTAGCCCTTATCTTTCTGAATGTATGTATATGGATGGATGTGTCTGTGTCGGTATGTATTTTGTGGTTTGTTGATATATATTAGGGCGTGTCGATTTAAAAATCGCTCATTGCTCTGTGAAAATCGTATTCTAGGGATCAAAATAAGAAACTTTCCCGAAGGAACCATACCTCTACCCTTTAGGTCGAACTTTTGGGTAGGGGCAATTTCAATTCTACCTGCTGTGTCTTGTGGTGGCTTAAAAAAAACAACACAAGCAATTTTACGATCTGCAATTGTGTTATAGTGATACCTTCATTTTTTAAAACGGTTGAATAAAAAACTCCCACAACTATGTTTACGACATGCAAATGCATCACAGTGATGCCTTGGTTTTAAAAGGGGGTTGTAAAAACGCTAATTTCTAATAATTTTTTTTAATTTCTTTTCTATTATTAAGTTAAATTCATTTACATATGTTCTGACTAAATAAATTTCTAAAGAGAAAAATAAACTCCAAAAGGAAAAAACATAGGCATTTCAAAGTGGGATTTTTCAACATTTGCCCCTACGACCCAAAGGGGGGGGGACATCAGAATTCGTTTTAGAGGTATGGTTCCTTCGGCAAAGTTTCTTATTTTGATCCCTAGAATATGATTTTCACAGAGCAATGGGCGATTTTTTTGCCTCCCCACAAATCGATCCGGCCTAATATATATATAATTTATATGCTGTCATGTTTAAGGAACCCAGATGGAAAATCATGAGTCCAATATTAAGATAACCTTTAGTTAATTATGAAATTCTCGCATGCAGATATATATGGACCAGCATGTGCACACAAACTTATAACCTAATAAAAAAGACAAATAAAATGTTCAATCTGCCCCTGATCGGATTTCTATGTTTTATACTTACGGAAAATTCTGATAACGAATTTAATTAAATGAAATACAGCATGAAGTTTTATTTACATATATATATAAATATGTTTCAATGTTGTGCGGTTAAGGTTTCTTATCAGTGTGGTTTAATAAAATTCCCATGTACAAACATATATGACGGCATGTGCACACAAACTTATAACCTAACAAAAAAGATAACTAAAATGTTCAATATTCATATTTAAAAAATTATAATTTATGTGTATGCTGTCATTTTTAAGGAGCTCAAATGGAAAATCATGTGTTCAATATTAAGATAACCTTTAGTTAATTATGAAATTCGCACATGCATATAAAAATGGATCAGCATATGCACACAAACTTATAACCTAATAAAAAAGATAAATAAAATGTTCAATCTGCCCCTAATCGGGTGCCCGACAGGCCCGTTTTGCAGACGAGAAAAAAAAAGGGGGGCGATACTACAAGTGCCCATCGACTCCTTTTTGTAGACGAGAAAAAAGGGGGTTAGGGGTTGGGATTTGGGGTTGGGATTGGGCGGTACTACAGGTGCCCAACTGCTACTTTTTGTAGACGAGAAAAAAGAGGGTTGGGGGTTTGGGGAGCAGTCGCTCGATTAGAAATCTATGGGACTCTTTAAAAACGCTCTTGTTAAGTCTAGGACTCATTAGAAATATGAGGGAGCATTTAAAAAATTGCGGCCCTTTAAAAATATAGGGCCCCCATTTAAAGATCCTCTCCAGAAGGGCTAAGCTCTGCTAAAGGCAAAATGATCTAAGCTTTTTCTTATACATCAGCCAGAACACAAACCGGAAGAACGTATAAATTGATATAGTGAGTCATGTTCCGAGTTTTTGTATTTAAAATGCAAAAAGCTCCAAAGCTTAAGAACGTATGCGCCTAAAAGTAGACAACGAAATTGTTTTGCTGTATATATATGTGTGTCGGTATGTATATACTTTTCCTTTCTCATTTTTCCTTTCACCATTTGGGCTAGAACTGGTATTTACATACTACTGAGCGGTATAGCTATCTGGGGGATTGATGTAATAGCATGGACATTTGGAAAACACGAAGTGCGTTGAAAGAAACTGCAAAACTCTTCAACACTCCTTTAACTTCTTCTGCCCCTGTTGAGCGACTATTTTCCTTTGCAAGAGTTATAAATGCTCCAAGGCATTTGTCGGACGTTTCATTAGAAACCTTAACTTTATTGAAAGCAAATGCCAATTTGTTATAATGACTAAAACAACTTTTTGATAATGAATATACATAAATACCTTTTATTTTAATTTCTTTTAAGTTTTGATTTCCATCGAAATATCGTTATTTTTGACAATGTTAATTTAGTGAAACAATTTTTAATTGATGCAAATAATTATTAATTAGATACACATTTCATAACATCACTACTTCCTTTTAAAACATCAACTTGTGCAATTTTTATGTTAACAAAAACACACATATATAAAATTAATAAAAAATAACATGAAATTACTAAATATCCTTTACTATTTCACTGTTTGTCAGGGTTTTCGTATAAAAAGATATTTTCTAATTAATAATTCAAAAGAATGGAATTTACAGAGTGGTTACGCCCTGGTTACCTGACTCAACGCCTCGAGGATGAGCTGCTCATATGGATTAGTTCAGAGGGTGTGCCCTTTTGCTGCAAGCTCCACTGCATGTCACCTTGAATCTAGCAATTTGGGTTGGAATGAAACACTGTCAAATCCGTAGTTTGCGATCGTTGATCGTAGATTTATTAAAAATTTAGAATCTGCTCGCTATTTGAAATATAAGCCAACGTTAATCTTAAAAAAATTGTAAGTTTATATTTTCTGATATTCAACTTTCATAGAATAATGACACATTGAATGCTTACATTGATGAGTGTATCGATATATATACGCACTTATCACACTTATAATGTGGCACAAAAAATGAAAATGATTTGGCGAACAAGTCTCGATGATTTGTTAGTTTTCAGGAATTATAGCGCGAATATAATAGCACGGTGATAACAATAATGGATAGTGTAGAAAAACTTGATGATTATCGCGAACTTTTTTTATCAAAAAAAACGCACAAGATGATAGTTCTCGGAAAAAAAACGATGCTGATGATGATTTTTTCTCAATAATAATGACAATTGCCTATAGAAGTTGGCTGCTCTTCGTGGCTGAGTTGCCCATGCCAGATTGAATTGACGTGGTGAACTTCTAGGTGACATGTTGGCGTATAAAAATGGACTGCTGGATACGATGATGTGCTGCTACGCGTGGTCGCGTAAACACTGCCTCCCATAGGCGTACAAAGCGCCTAGTGTTTGCCGTAGCTCTCGCAGAGCTCGTTGGGCTTCCTCGATGAGGAGCTTTCCGATTTTGCCCTTATACTTGGCGGTGCGCAAGCCGGTGTCGGTGCACCTGATGGTGCGACCTAACACGGTCGGTGGGTGCTGGTTGCGCCGTGAGCTGGATGCGGTGCCAGACACTCCTGCTGCCGATGGTTGTTGGTGTGGCTCGCCGTGCATAGTGCGGCAATTTGGTATTTCGCGGCGGCGCGACTGACGACGGTGGCGCACCGGTGGTGATGCTGCATGCTGGGGTTGGCGACTCACGGGGTCACGATGCAATAGTGCGTAATGATGGAGCCCACAGACTTGGCAGTGCTCGCGGGATGTACACACGCGTGTGTGGGGTGACAAGGCCAGACAATTCGTACAGTAGTTATGCGCCCTGGCAATCAAGGCACGTTGTTGGGGCTATATCGTAAACAAGGGGCACTTCGAAAGCGCATGGTGCCGCATACACCATCGGCATCGTCGATAGTCGGCTATGGCATCGTCACTTCGTAATGGGGTCGTTGGCCTGGTCACTTTCAATGCGAAGGAGCGGCGCATCGTGGGAACTGGAGGACGCTGGCGATTCATCTGCGAACGAGACAAGAAAAATAACACAGACTTTAGTCACTCATCATGTTGAGAGTGGAGTGTTAGTAAGGCGTTGTCGGGGTTTGGGTCGATTCTTCTATAACGTGTATGTAGTGGACTGTAGTAGAGTCGGGGGTGTTAGAGAGCCGCGAGGGCTCAAGTCAGGTTCAAGAGCCGGCAGAAAACACAGCTTTGTGTTTGGCCTGGTGAGGACGCCACTCTGGGTGCGTACGTTGACCACTCGGATGTGTCCGTCTCTTCCGAGATGTGTGTCTTCCACACGTCCTAGACGTCGGGGGTAGGTTGTCTTCTTTGATGACTACGAGGTCCCCCTTTCGAGGCGGAGGTTGGGTCATCTTCCATCGATATCGCTTGTGCAGATCCATGAGATAGTCATTCTTCCAGCGTTTGCTGAACTGGTGATGTAAAACTTTCAACAGTTCCCAGCGGCTAATCATAGAGAGGTGTTCGTAGTTCAGTTCGGGGATGGAGAGCAGGGGTGCACCTCGGAGGAAATGACCAGGTGTGAGGGCGGTGAGTTCCGCTGGGTCCTGAGACAGCTGGAAGATGGGGCGAGAATTTAAAACCGCCTCTATTCTAACTAATAAAGTAGAGAACTCTTCTAATGTGAAGGTGTGGGTCCCGGCGACCTTTTTAAAGTGGATCTTAAAACTTTTCACAGCGGATTCCCATAGACCGCCCATGTGGGGAGCGCCAGGGGTGATGAATTGCCAGTTGATGCCTTGCGGTGCATACTTATGGACGACGACAGGCGAGACTTCCCTTAGAAATGATATGAACTCCTTTTCTGTGGCCCGCTTAGTTCCTACGAAGGTGGTGCCATTGTCGCTCATCATTTTGATGGGGTATCCTCGGCGTCCCACGAAGCGGGCAAAAGCGGCGAGAACTGCTTGGGTGGTGAGATCGGAATATAATTCCAAGTTGACGGCTTTGGTGGCGAAGCAGACGAAGACGGCTACATAGCCCTTCATTATCTTGGGAGACCGATGCATAGAAACCTTTATCTGAAATGGGCCAGCGAAGTCTACACCAGTCGTGGTGAAAGGGGGGGAGCGAACCTACATCTTTCAGGGGGCAAGGCTGCCATTATTTGTGATCGCGTTTGTTGTTTGTGAATGGTGCAGACTTTGCACTGGAATAATAATTTTTTCAACTGAGGTTTGAGTCGGGGAGTATAGAACTCCTGCCTCACAGCTTGTTTCAGTAGGCGGACGTCCGCATGGAGGAAGGTCTCATGCAGAAACGTTATATAGAGGGTAGTAAATCGAGCCTTTTCGGGTAGAATGATGGGGTGACACTCATTGTAGGTCATGTCGGCGTTTACTAATCGTCCGTTGGCACGGAGAATCCCGGTTGCATCCAGGAAGGGATCAAGTGCCAGTAGGGGACTTCGCCTTCCGATTGGTTTTGAATTCTCGAGGGAAGCTCGTTCGGAAGCGAAAAATCTCGACTGAGTCAAGGTCAGCAGACAGGTTTTCGCGTGCGTGAGAGAGGACGGAATCGTTAGGAGTACGGCTACCTACTACGGCGTTCCTAATCGGAGTTACAAATTTCAATATGTACGCTGTTACGTATAAGGCGCGGGGAAAAGAGGAAAACCGTTCTAAGGCATATACGGTTTCTGCCTCTGCGTGCAGTGCCTCTACTCGGTGGATTCCGGGGGGTGCAATATTTCTGGCCGTTGGTGTTGGCCAGTCCTCGGGGGGTCCGGAAAGCCACTCTGGGCCGCTCCACGATAGGGATGAATTCGATAGGTCCAGGGGGTGCATCCTCTGGTGCCCATATCCGCGGGATTGTCCTTGTTGCGCACATGTCGCCACGTGGCATTGCCGATGAGGTCGATGATCTGCGCAGTTCGATTGGAGACATCGGTTTTCCAGGAATGAGGTGGCTTCTCTGGCTCATCCCAGTCAGTCCCGTCTAGCCATAGCTCTTGCATCAAGATTTGTGCTTGGATCATAATTGGCGTCAGCCACCCTGCGGGGTCGAAAAGTTTCGCAATGGATACCGGATTGGACCCCACAGTGTACGAGAGCGCATTCCACTGTATACCCAGGGTTTTGGCGGTACTCGATTTTTCGAAATCGAGGAAATTAGTGTCCAGCAAATCTGCTTGTGGTATTGACTGCAGAATATCGGGATGGTTTGCTGTTATCTTCTTTAATGGGATACCGGCTGAACGAAGAGCGGATATTACTTCCGAAAGGGACTGCTCGGCTGACTGAAGATCATGGCTGCCAGATAGGATATCATCCACATAGATTTCGGGTTTAAGATGGGGGCTGCGCTTGGGTGGGAGTTGGCTACATCTTTCGCGAGCTCGTGCAGAACTCTTATAGCCAAGCATGGCACGCAGTTGACACCGAAAGTTACTGCTTTCAACTTGAACTCCTTTATTGGACCATTTGGAGATGTGCGAAAGATGATCCTCTAGTAGTATTGATCATCGGGGTGTAGGGGAATTTGGCGGTACATTTTTTCAACATCGCCATTGAACACGTATTGATACGTACGCCATTTTAGTATCATAAGCCATAAATCAGGTTGGAGGATTGGCCCAGTGCATAAAACGTCGTTTAGGGAGTGACCGGAACCGGATATTTTCGACACATTGAACAGTACACGGACCTTTGTCGTTTTATTTTCTGGCTTAACGACCGCATGGTGGGGGAGGTAGAAAGAGTAGTATTTGCCTTTGCATTATACTTCACAGCGGCTAGTTTCTTCCATGTGGCCGAGGGAGATGTATTCTGCCAATACTTTATCGTATTGAGACTTGAGATCGCCTTTTTTACTGAAGGTACGTTGCATGCCTAGGAACTGTCTCATGGCTGCCGTTCGGGATTGACCTAGATCGATATAGTTCGGGAATGCTGGCTTAAAAGGGAGCCGAACCATGTATCGACCGTCATCTGTCCTAATTGTCGTGCTCTGGTAGTAATTCTCGCATATGCGATCTTCGGGTTTTAACATTTGTGGCCTGGGAATTTCTTCGATTTCCCAAAACTGTCGGAGCTGTTGGTCTAGGCATCAGTTACTTCCCAGACTTGGGTAGAGTGTGACGCCACCTTTTCGGGGATTTGGCCGCGTAGAATCCAGCCAAATATGGTGTTCTGTGCTAGCAACGTGGGAGAGATTTTCTAGATGCAATCTAACATTATTCGAGGAATGAGGTCGCTGCCTAACACCAGATCGATTTGGGAGGGGCTTTGACAATATTGGTCGGCTAATTTTAGGTGCAACCATTTACGACTTTGCTCGTGGGTAAGTTGGGGGTTGGGAGTATCCTTGTGAGCTTGGGTAACACTATTGCCTGGGCCTTTATTTTCACCTTGTGGCCATTTGAGACTAGGGTCAGTGAGCACAACTTGTTGGAGGTTTGTACCACTCCGCCTCCCATGCCCGATATTTCAATTAGGGAGTGGGTATATGGAAGGCCTAGCTTGATCTGAGCTTTTGAAGAGATTAAGCTACGCTCTGACCCTTGATCCACTAAGGCTCTGAGCCTGAAGCAGTCCCCTCGGTATTCTATCGACACTATCGCTGTGGGGAGGATGATTTGGCTATCATTTTCTGCATGAAAAGATTGAATGTGGGCAGCGTTTGAGGTGGTAGGAAGTTCTTCGTTGGATTCTGGGTTGGTAACGTCCTCACTAGATGCTACTTGGGATGCCGTTCTTCGAGGGCCATTGGTTTGATGAGATACTCCGGTGTCGTGGAGGGTGAAGTTGTGGCGAACTTGGCAGTAGAGACACGTTCTTGTGCTTGTGCAGTCTTTTAAGAGGTGAGTATGGGATAGACAACTTTCGCACAGGTTGTTATCTCTCACGAATTTATTTCGTTCTGGGATTGACAGCTTCTTGTAACGCAAGCAGCTTTGTAGCGTGTGGGAGGACTGCTTGCACATTCTGCAGGCGTAGATTTTTTGATGCTCGGCCACATGAGCATTTGTGCGATTTTGCGAGTAGTTGCTGTTCTGCGGGGGGTTGCGGCTTTGGTTTTTGGTCTGAGCCTGCCTGAACTGGGGATTTTTCTGACTTGGGGAAGGCCTTGAGAAATTTGTGGAGGGTGGATTATATCGGGGTTTGGCTGGTCGCCATTGATCCACCCTTTCCACTATCTCGTAACGAGTTGCCAGAAACTGGACCATTTGGGACCAGTTCGGTAGGTCTTTTCTGCAGCTTAAAGATTGCTCCCAAAGCGCAACTGTATTTTCTGGGAGTTTTGAGGTTACCAGATATATTAATATGGGATCCCAACTATCTATCGAGACTTGTTGGGTTGCTAATATCTGGAGGGAAGATTGCAGTCTTTGAATGTATTCGCTGTTTTCAGTCTGAATGGCCTTGAGGTTCATGAGAACTTTTATTTGGTTATCGACCAACACTCTTTTCTTTTCATATCGGGATTTCAGGGCTTCCCACGCCAGAGCAAAGTTGTCATCACTAAGTGGGAATTGCTTCACTATTTGGCCCGCTTTCCTTGGGTATTGTACCTGATGTGGTAAAGTTTTTGGGCGCTCGAGAGTTCGGGGTGGTTGATATAGACCGCCGTGAACATGTCACGGAAGGACGGCCATTGATCATAACTCCCGTAAAAGACTTCGGTGTCACAGGCGGGTACTTTGAGGTGCATACCGGAACTTTCTTGGGGATTGGTGGTTGTAGTGGGGACGGGATTGCTTGGTACCATTAGCTGGAGTTGATTTCCTATTCTTGCCTTTGTGTCCTCATACGCTATAAGGCAGGCGCGGTATTTATTGAAAGCTGAGGCCTTAAAGTTTTCGGGAAGGTCGTTGTTATCTGACTCTACGACGGCGTCATATGCGCTCTGTACCCTTTCACAGAACAGATCGATATTTTTATCTTTTATTTTTAGGGATGCCTCGGTGTTATCTTGGATCTCGGTTGTGCCGAACCGAGCGCAGTAATCCGAAATGAGATCCGTTTCGGATATAAATTTATTTTCGACCACGGCAGCCATTCTAAAGAGGGACTTGCTTAATTTTACTTTGGCTATTTTGGGAATTTTTTGGGGACTGACGAGAGTTTATTTATACGCGAAAACCACAGGGAGAAGTTATCCCATTAATCAGGATTGCCGTAATCTAGGACCAGTTAAGACTGATTTGGGTTTAGTCTGGGACTATTTGGGACGAACGGCAGAATTTACTGCTGGGTATTGCACACAATATAAAAGTGGCAGAATTTGTTGCTGGGTATCGCAAATAATAATACAATTGTGGGGATATGCGTTTAAAATTATACCGCAAGGGACACACAAGTATAAAAGGGCAATGAAATAACTTTGTGGAAGTATGTGTGGGATTTGCCGGGTTGTAATGGACCTCGTTTATGTATATGCATATATGGGGGTGAGAATATATAATATATATATATATATATATATATATATATTAGGCCGGGTCGATTTGTGGGGAGACAAAAAAATCGCCCATTGCTCTGTGAAAATCATATTCTAGGGATCAAAATAAGAAACTTTGCCGAAGGAACCGTACCTCTAAAACGAATTCTGATGGGTCGTAGGGGCAAATTTTGAAAAATCCTACTTTGAAATGCCTATATTTTTTTTCTTTTTGGAGTTTATTTTTCTCTTTCGAAATTTATTTAGTCAGAACATATGTAAATGAAAAAATGAATTTAACTTAGTAACAGAAAAGAAATTTAAAAAAATTATTAGAAATTAGCGTTTTTACAACCCCCTTTTAAAACCAAGGCATCACTGTGATGCATTTGCATGTCGTAAACATAGTTGTGTGGGTTTTTTATTCAACCATTTCACAATTTTGCAATTGCTTGTGTTGTTTTTTTTAAGCCACCACAAGACACAGCAGGTAGAATTGAAATTGCCCCTACCCAAAAGTTCGACCCAAAGGGGGGGACATCAGAATTCGTTTTAGAGGGGTATGGTTCCTTCGGCAAAGTTTCTTATTTTGATCTCTAGAGTACGATTTTCACAGAGCAATGAGCAATTTTTAAAGCGACCCGCCCTAATATATATATATATATATATATATATATGCAATTTTGGCGGGAAAAATTTTTTTTTGGCGGGATATATTTTTCTTACGAGATTTTAATTTTTCACTTTTATGGTACTTGAGGGGGCTTACTATTGTGAGGGGAATAGAAATTTGATTTTCTACTTACAGTTTTACTGTTTTGGGTACTTATGCTTTTTGTTGCGCTGGCTTGTTGATGGTGTCGAAGGACCACTGGTTACGTCCTGCTTACCTGACTCAACGCCTCGAGGTTGAGCTGCTCAGATGGTTTAGTTCAGAGGGGTGTGCCCTTTTGCTGCAAGCTCCACTGTATGTCGCCGTGAATCTAGCAATTTGGGTGGGAATGAAACACTGTCAAATCCGTAGTTTGCGATCGGTGATCGTAGATTTATTAAAAATTTAGAATCTGCTCGCTATTTGAAATATAGGCCAACGTTAATCTTCACAAAATTGTAAGTTTATATTTTCTGATATTCAAAGTTCATAGAATAATGACACATTGAGTGCTAACATTGATGAGTGTATCGATATGTATACGCAATTATCACACTTATAATGTGGTACAAAACATGAAAATGATTTGGCGAACAAGTCTCGATGATTTGTTGGTTTTCAGGAATTATAGCGCGAATATAATAGCACGGTGATACCAATAATGGATAGTGTAGAAAAACTTGATGATTATCGCGAACTTTGTTTATCAAAAAAAGGCACAAGATGATGGTTCTCGAAAAAAAAAACGATGCTGATGATGATTTTTTCTCAATAATAATGACAATTGCCTATAGAAGTTCGCTGCTCTTCGTGGCTGAGTTGCCCATGCCAGATTGAATTGGCGTGGTGAACTTCTAGGTGACGTGTGGGCGTATAAAAATGGACTGTTGGATACGATGATGTGCTGCTACGCGTGGTCGCGTAAGCACAGAGTTTAGGAAATACAAAGTTTATTATATTTCAATTATTTCACTACTGCCGCGCGATACCAATTCGTTTCCATGTCCTTCGTCAACTAGATATCTCATCGTGCTCCTCTTTCGTGTAGAGTTGCTCTTCGTTCTAATGTCAAGTAGGGTTGCATTTTTAAGTATGTGACAATTCGGCCAATCCTGACATTGGCATCGTCCCAATGTCACTGACTTCATCTTCGTCGGAATCATCTTCATCTAGATCTAGTGGTAGTGTACACCACGGTTTCATTTTGTCTGTTGTATACACTGAACAGAAATGCTTTTGTTCATGTTGCATACCATCGATGTCTTCAATCAAATAACGATCGTTACCCAATACTTTTGTTACCACGTATGGACCTTTATAACGTATGTCGAGTTTACGTGATTCACCGGTTGCTTGAAGATCGTTCTCTTTTACTACTAGATCGTCTACCTGATATACGACAGGCTTGCGTTGCTTCCACTTCCCTCGGTGTTTTTTTATATATTCAGCAGCCTTTTCACGCTTCTCGGTCATGCTATGTTTTTCAGAGTCTTCAATTACTGCTGCCAAAAGTTTATTACGAATGATGTCACGTAGTTTAAAATCATAGATTAGTTCGTTTGGGCTGAAACCAGTGCTAGAGTTTCGTTGAGAGTTTACACTCCATTATAAATTTCTTAACTCCTCGTCCTATTGAGTTGCTTTAGATCCCGCTGTACGTAGAAAGTCTAGAATGATTTTATTAGTCCACATGCCCATTTGCACGCGGAGTCCTGACTGCGGTTTTAATGTGAGATATATCGTTTCGTTTACAAAAATCTTCGAACTGTAGTTACAGCTGAGAAGTTTGAGAGCTACTGGACTAGTAGATTCTGGAAGCGCCTAGAAGATGTATGAAATTGTGCAATTGTAGTTACAGCTGAGAAGTTTGAGAGCTGCTGGACTAGTAGATTCTCGAAGCGACTAGAAGACGCGAATGTTAAAATCAAAGAGTATAAAAGGCGACAGATGTAGAGGCGCTGTAATTCAGTTTGATTTGAGTTGTTAAGCAGTTACGCCTAAGACGATATCTAGCGAGCAATAGCAGTATTATTTTGAAAGTCAGTTTCATTTAAGCTATCAGTTTGGTTATTAAGCTATTCGTTGCACAGTTTGAGTGTTATTGTGAAGTATTTAAATAAAGGCCATTTTTCCATTCAATATTGGAGTTATTTATTCAACAGTTTAGCGATTCAAACCTAGCAAAAGGGCAAATAAGAGGATTTGCAGCAAATTCGTTACAATTGGTGTCAGAAGAGGAATTGTTGAATAAATTCCAGAGGACAACAAGGACATGGCAAAGTTCAGTGAATTGAAGATCCAGCAACTAAAGGAGGAGTTGGAGAGCCGTGGATTGAATACAAGCGGCGTTAAACTTGAAATTGAGTTGCAAAACCGCTACCAAAAAGCAAATGAGACATTGCAGGATCTTGCTTCAGATATTGAAAGATTGGCTCATCTTGCAAATGCGGACGCACTCGTGGAATACACTGAAAGGGTAAAAATCCAGAGTTTCATAAATGGCATACGGGACGTGGAAACAGAAATTGCCGGAGTTATTAAATGTTTCAAGTGCGGCAACCCGGGTCATATTGCACGACATTGCAGCAGCGGTCCCAATAGCTCCAACAATGTGGGTGGTCGTAAACGCAGAGCAGAAGGTGATGAGCAAATCTCCAAGACCACTCAATCGTTAAACTAAATCGAGTCAGCCGCAAGGGGCGACAGCTGGCTCCCGCAATTGAATGCCCCATAATCTCTATATCGCAGATTGGAAGAAGATCAAGCAATCTTTCTGTTGGAGGACATGTGGACGGAAAAGAACGTTTACTGACTGTAGATACGGGTGCATCTCATTCCATCATTCCATTTAGTCAACAAAAAGTTAAGACCATTGCTTGGAGCAAGATTACGTACAGCCACGGGAGAGGACACCCAGGTAATTGGAGAAGTAAAATGTGAAGTCGCAATTGGGAACGTCACGGTAGTACACAATTTTATAGTGGCAGAAATTGTTGATGAAATCATAATTGGAGTGGACTTCTTAATCGACCAGGGCATCAAGATCGACATGCAAAGCAAGACGATGCGATATAAAAACATGGATGTACCACTTAATTTCGGCTACGAGAGAGGCTACAGCAGTAAACGAGTGCTGGTGGAAGAGAGTCAGCAAATACCACCAAAATCCGAAGCAGTCATCTGGGCAAAGGTTGATGGAGATTGTGGGACAAACAAATTGTGGGTTGTCAAAGCAGCAAACAAATCAGCACTAAACATACTTGTAGGAAAAACCCTAGCTATGACAAAACAAGATGCACGTATTCCGGTAAGAGTACTCAGTGAGTTCAAGTCACCACTCAAACTGACTAAAGGAGCTATTTTGGGAAGATGCCAAGAGGCTGAAGTAGTTATTAACTGTGAAAAGCTCCAGGAACACGTTTCAGCTAGTAATACTGATCTTTCAAATGACATCACGGCATGGACGCAGGGGCTAGAGGAAGCATATCAGAGTAAGGCAAAACAACTGCTCCTAAAGTACGCGAATATATTTGACCAGGATGATTCTAAACCAGGCCGCACCAACGTTGTGAAACATCAAATTGACACTGGAGATGCGAGGCCGATCCGTCAAGCTCCACGTAGTGTTCCACTGGCGAAGCGGGAAGTTGTGAGTCAAATCATTCAAGAAATGAGCGACAGCGGCGTCATCGAACCATCAGCTAGTCCATGGAGCTCACCGGTAGTACTTGTAAAAAAGAAGGATGGAAAAATTAGGTTTTGCGTGGACTACCGGAAGTTGAATGACGTAACGAAAAAGGATAGCTACCCATTGCCAAGAATTGACGACACTCTGGACTCGCTATCTGGTACGAAATGGTTTTCAACGCTGGACTTGAAAAGCGGCTACTGGCAAGTGGAGGTGAAGGAGGAAGATAAAGAGAAAACAGCCTTCAGTGTCGGTGATGGTCTTTGGTAATTTCCAGTGATGCCTTTTGGACTTTGTAATGCACCAGCTACTTTTGAGAGACTCATGGACCAGGTACTGAAAGGACTATATTGGAAAACATACTTGGTGTACCTGGACGACATCATCGTATTGGGCAAGAATTTTGATGAACATCTTAGGAACTTGGAGGAAGTTGTCCAAAGAATAGCTGGCGCTGGTCTGACGTTAAGTCCCAAAAAGTGTGCGCCGTTTAAAAAGGAAGTAAATTATTTGGGTCACAAGGTAACGACAGAGGGCATCTGCACTGCGAACGAAAAGATAGAGGCTGTAAAGGATTGGCCAAGACCACAGAGCCTACATGAATTAAGAAGTTTCCTTGGGCTGTGCATATATTACCGCCGATTTGATCCAAATTTTTCCAGCGTAGCCCATAGCCTCCATGAGCTTACAAGAAAAAATAAAGCTTTTGAATGGAAGAAGGAGCAAGAAGTGGCTTTCCAAACATTGAAGGAGCGTTTGTGCACTGCCCCAATGTTGGCATATCCGATTTCAGGGGCAACATTTATTCTAGATACAGATGCTAGTGGATATGCTATAGGAGGCGTTTTATCACAACTGGTCGATGGACAGGAGAAGGTAGTTGCATATTACAGCCGTTCGATTGGAAAACCAGAGAGGAACTACTGTGTTAACTGTGTTACGCGGAGAGAGCTGTTGGCATTGGTAGAGTGCATTAAACATTTTCACAAATACCTCTACGGCCAGCGATTCCGTGTCAGGACAGATCACGCAGCGTTGAAATGGCTTCTGTAGTTCCGTAATCCGGAAGGACAATTGGCACGGTGGATCGAGCGACTACAAAGCTATGACTTTTCCATTGAGCATCGAAAAGGTAGTACCCATGGAAATGCCGATGCAATGTCACGAAGGCCATGTAGTTTGGAATGCAAGCACTGTTCAAAGGCCGAGGCTAAAGAGGACATTATTGATGTCCGGCTAATGACTATAACGTGTACGGATGAATTGGACAAGGAACAACTAAGAAAGTGTCAGCTAGAAGATACAGATCTGTCACATGTTATGCAAGGGCTCGAACGAAACGAAAGACCAAGCAGAGAGGAGATGTCAGCAGAGAGTCCCATTGCGAACTCATATTGGGCACAGTGGAACAGTTTAGAATTGATATACGGTTGCTTGCATCGAGTATGGGAGAGTGAGGATGGTCAATACAAGAAGAAACTGATAGTTGTTCCCAGAAAGAGGATTCCTGACGTGCTCAGCGAGCTGCACAATGGTCCAAGTGGAGGTCATCTTGAAATCACGAAGATACTCGAGAGCATTCTATTAAGCAGAGATTCTATTGAGTTGGTTGCCGTCAGTCGGTCACCGAGTGGATTGCCAATTGCGAGGTATGCAACAGAGCGAAAGGGCCCAAAACCCGAAGTCATGGCCAGATGAAGCAGTATATTTCAGGTGCACCATTTGAAAGGATCGCCATGGATGTCGCAGGTCCATTTCCTACTAGCAACCGCGGAAACAAATACGTACTGGTGGTTATGGATTATTTCAGTAAATGGCCAGAGGTATACCCAATCCCAAACCAAGAAGCAGAAACAGTAGCAGAAGTGGTTAAAAACGAATGGGTTGCAAGGTATGGTGTACCAATGGAGTTACATTCTGACCAAGGCAGGAATTTTGAATCAGCTGTGTTCCAAGAAATGTGCAAGAAGTTGGGCATTCGAAAAACACGGACAACTGCATTGCATCCTCAGTCCGATGGTATGGTGGAACGTTTCAATAGAACATTGGAGGAGCATTTAAGGAAAGTAGTAGAAAAGTGGTACACACATATCATTATTCTTGATGGCCTACCGATCGGCAGTACATGACACAACGGGCCAAGCTCCCGCAAAGGTAATTTTTGGCAATGACCTTCGACTGCCAGCTGATTTGAAGTATGGGATAGATGCCGATGCGGAGAGGAATGTCAAGAAATCCACTGGTGTCTTGGAAGAAGAGCTGAGAGAGATACACGATCTGGTAAGGCAACGAGCAAAGATTATGAGTGACAAGATGAAAGCGAGGTACGATAAAGCAATTAATTCGGAAGGGTTTCAGGAAGGAGATTTGGTGCTGTTATACAACCCACAACGAAAAAAAGGTTTGTCCCCGAAATTGCAGTGTAACTGGGAAGGCCCATACAAAGTTGTAAAACGGAGCAACGATGTAGTATACCGCATACAAACCACTACCAAACCACGAACCAAAATGAAAGTGGTTCAATTGGAGAGATAAGCAGCGTTTAGATCGAGAGATTTGTCTGATCGGGACGATCAGACTTAGGTGGAGGGCAGTGTCACGGATATTAGCATCACTGAGCTATACCATCACTAAGGCGATGCTAAGGCCATGCTAAGCGATATTTACGTCAATAATCAAATCATGTATACACATATATAAGGCAGCCGAGAGATGTCACACACAGATGCATTTACTTATACGCCTATGTGTGCGCGAGGGACTGTAAACTACAAACATTCACATCAATAATTCAATCATTATGTATCTACATAAATGAATAAATAATTGCGTCTACACATATGTACCATGTACGAATACGAGCAGCGGAGAGTCAATGCGCAAACACACGCATATATCTGAGATACTCCTATAAGTATGCAATGAGATAAACTATAAAATTGTGCAATTGTAGTTACAGCTGAAAAGTTTGAGAGCTACTGGACTAGTAGATTCTGGAAGCGCCTAGAAGATGTATAAAATTGTGCAATTGTAGTTACAGCTGACAAGTTTGAGAGCTGCTGGACTAGTAGATTCTCGAAGTGACTAGAAGATGCGAATGTTAAAATCAAAGAGTATAAAAGGCGACAGATGTAGAGGCGATGTAATTCAGTTTGATTTGAGTTGTTAAGCAGTTACGACTAAGACGATATCTAGCGAGCAATAGCAGTATTATTTTGAAAGTCAGTTTCATTTAAGCTATCAGTTTGATTATTAAGCTATTCGTTGCACAGTTTGAGTGTTATTGTGAAGTATTTTAATAAAGGCCATTTTTCCATTATTCAATATTGGAGTTATTTATTCAACAGTTTAGCGATACGAACCTAGCAAAAGGGCAAATAAGAGGATTTGCAGCAAATTCGTTACAGTATATTAGGGGATCGACGACAAAAAACAAATATTGAATAAATCTTCCATTGTATATTTACGAGACATCTTTGTTATAATATTTTGCCTGTAGCTCTTAAAATCTTTATTTCTATTCTCCAGTGTTTCCTCTGAGAGCTTTTCTGTTGGAAGTAATGCTTTATTAATAATATCTGCCCCATGAATCAAAATTTTGTGAATGCTCGATGGCAGGTAATACCATGGGTACAAATCTACAAAAAATTTTTCAAAATGGCATACTTTTGAAATGCTTCGGACTTAACGGCAAATCCACATGACATTTTTTGAAGTATGAAAGCAAACCGCTTAATTAAATTTTCGTCAACTCCCGTTATTTCCGCAGCATTTGAAGGGCATTGGAAAAACTTCTGGCTGTGTTGCCATCATTGGTCGTCCCAAAGCCTTGTTTTGGAAGATTTACTAATAACTCCATGTCTTCTCTAAAACTTTTTTTTTCTCTCTTCAACAATCTTCTTTTCGGTTCCTTCAAGAGTTTTGTTCACCAACGCTTGCAGGTGGACTTCCGCTGACAGGCCAGTTATAACAATGGATTATTTTGGAGGATAGCATGCAATTTTTTCTTTTCTAAGGAATTCATAAAAAAAAAATTTTTTAAAAATAAATCTAAGGCGCGATAACCTCCGAAGAGATCTAAGGTCGAGCTTCTCTTCCAATTTGCGTCGTGCTCCTCTTGATTTTTCCTATAAATTGGCCGGATGGGACCTGCATGTTTTATGCCGACTCCGACACTGTGGAACGAGGAATTCATATGTTGGGTAAATATAAACATAACTTTATTTAGCCCCAGATCGTAGTTCTAAATTCGTTTTAACTGTAAACTTTCGATCTATGTATAGAGCTACTGCCTGTTCTGGAGTATATTTATTTATCACTGAGGCTGGACGAGTAAGGGCGTGTTATATTTTAGTTGCGTCTGCATTTTTGGTGATGGCTTCTACCATTAATGCTGTATCCCGCTGACCTGATAACCTCAAGCTAGAAGCAGTTGCAAAAGTTAACTTTTCTTTTGAATAGTTTCTTATCAAATGCGATAACTTTTTCCTTTTGGACTGATGACTAGTCTCCGAAAAAGATATCAGTGTTCATCCATTCATCTTTAAAATATGTCTGCAACTTTTCCACTCACAACTTTTGAAACGGCTTTTTTTATTGGAGTCAACTTTGAGCTGTCATTTTTTTTCTTTTGCGTTATTTTACTTATACCGAATCTCGAAAAGTTCGTCCTTTGAAATTGCCATATTTCCTGAAAACAAAGTATTACATGAAAACCTGTATTTTCCTGCAGCTAAAGTTGTACTATTTTTGTTATATGAATAGTAGCAAACAAGTTTAGATAAAAATTAAAGCGGATAAACGCGGATAACGAGGTTGCTGGCCTTATGAATTCAAAACATTTCCAAAATTTTACTTAATTTAACATTATCCCACTATAACATGAAAAACTAATTCCTGTTCAATTAAAATCACAAAAATGTATATTTACGAAAATTAGCATACCTCAGAAAATAAAAACAATATAGTATTTTAGCAATTGAAGTATAACTCACAGCAGGCCAGCAATTTAAACTTTCACATTGAATGGCAAAAATTCGAGTTAAAACTTTTTTTCAATTGATATGCTTCCAAATAAAGCTCCGTTAGTCGATTCAACTTAGTTAAAATTTCCTAGTTTTTTTATTTTTTTGCTTAATTACGCATTTCTAAATAGAATTTCAATTTTGAAATTCAATAATATACATTTTTTAATTAATGTTTTCTAGAACATGAAAATAATAAACTGTGCGTCGCACTTCAGTTGCAGAATTTGGTTTTTTAAATTAGTTAATTGCGTTTACCTTACATTCGCCGGCTGCAATGCCATCACCAGTGATTCTGTGTCCCAAGGATTCAATTTCTTGCACCAAAAACTTGCATTTATTACAGCGTAGCGTTAAGTCATATTCTTCAATAACCAAATATGGTTTCATTTTATCAACGATTTTGTTTATCATATTTTGAAATACCGACGGTGCATTAACCAACCCAAATGGCATACGATTATATTCGTAATGACCATTATAAGTTACAAACGCGGTGTATTGCTTAGCATTTCCTTCCAATTCAATTTGGTGAAAATGAAAATGTTGAAATCTAACGTCGTATAGTACACATTACCTGCGAGTGAAGCAAATAGCTCATCCATTACACTGCTCAACAACATTTTTGTACATGGGTCGTGCGTATATTTTTTATTGCTTTTGCACCCAGAAATAAGAATATAAACATAAAAAAGTTTTTGATTTGGTTTTGTTCGAAAAAAATGAGAAAAACGAAAAACATGAAAATTCGTCAAAATTTGACATAGATTTGATTTATTCTAGTATAGTAAAAATCAATTTAAGATTTATTCTTATAAATTTAGTTTTAGAATACAGTTTAAATGTTTAAAAATGCTTTTTCCTGCTTTTCCCGCCATATTCGGTAACATTTTCTCTTATTAACGTTGTAACGAACCCCCGTTAGTCGGGTTTATACCTGATGTTAGTTAACGTTATAAAACGATGATTTATTTCAATCAATAATAAAATCTATATACATATATATATATACGTATATGGTTATAATACGTTTTGTCACCGAGTGTTTTACACGCCTCGGTGGTATGCCTGGTGAATATACGTAATCGGTGAGCGTTTCACACAACTCACCGGATCCCTAGTAGAATACGTAATCGGTGAGCGTTTCACACAACTCACCGGATCCCTAGTAAAATACGTAATCGGTGAGCGTTTTACACAACTCACCGGATCCCTAGTAAAATACGTAGTCGTCGAACGTTTTACACGACTCGGCGGTATACCTAGCATAAACAGCTGAAGTTTGACACCACCAGCTGCTCCGTAGTGGGTGTTTAACACAGCCCACTATATAGCTCAATCTACGACTTCTAAGCATAGATTAGATTGATACGAATCTTTTGTTTACGCTCTCATATTTTCGCTCTCACGAGGGATTTATCTTCTAGTTGTTGCTGGCAACAATCACAGATAAATCCCTCTGAGCAGCTGAAATGCAAAAAAGCGGGAACCAGAGCAAAAAACGCGCCAAAATAATTGTCAAAAATTTTGGAATTTGTGATACTGATTTAATTGATGATCCTTCAAAGTTTTTGCAATATAATTAATTAAATACCGAATTATATCAGGTAATTATAGTAATTTTGCGTTAAATAAAGTGTAGTGTACTGATATTACATGAAAGTGTTGTGTTTCTGTTGTAAATAGGAAAATGCCGAACAAACGAAAATGCGTCATTGCATGTGGGTACGGGCATTTCTTTAAGTTTCCCAATTGGGAGAAGGATCAAGAGAGTTAAGTTGAAGTAGAAATTAATTTTAAAAGCAGAAGTTGTGAATTTCCGGCAAAATAATCAGTTAAAGCAGTTTTAATAATAATAACATTTAATATTACTTTATTGCATGCATGGTGTTGCTAGATCTAAAGTAGCCAGAGTACCGAGTACATTTTTATTGCATCTTGTATAGAACCTAATTTCAAATTAGTATTTTAAATAATATGTGCGTTTATTTCTTTGCGTCGAGTATACTAGTCAATTGAATATACTAAAATTGCAATTAATGTATATATTATATGAAGATATTCGGTTCCTAAGTATTTTTATGAAATATCTCGTACCTACTAAGTAGAAATTTTGTATCTTTAGTCCTCATCTCCTTTTTCTCAATTGAGTGTAGGAAATATTAGAAATTTCAAAAAGATGAATCTAATAAATTTGGTGTTTTGAAACCCGGTACTTGAGAGGTTTCATATTGTATTTTGCATGAAGATAAGGTTAAATAAGTAGTATTCAGTGTTACTGCATGTCTATTTCATGCCATTGGTTTTAAGTCAGTGCAGTAGCAAATCGAAAAATAAGATTCGGCATAATAAAAATAAGTAATTCCTTTTAACAATGCGACAATAAAATTTATTAAAAAAAATAATAATGCCGTTAGGTTTGCTAACAATAAATAACTATTAGGGTATTCTCTCTCTAAAAACCATAGAGTGAGATTAAAAAAAAAAAGTGAGATTATTGCCCTTATATTTAGTACAGAAATTTTTTACGGTTTCGTTTTTCGCTTTAATAATTCCTGTAGATGTTTGCTTTGGATGAATCGCTTGGTGTGGAACATACCAAAACAAAGAATCTCTTTGCATGTGATCGGCACTTCTCCAAAAAAAATGAAAATGGACCGAAAACTATTTCCAGAAGCTGTTCCGGACCAAAAACTGCCAACAAATGTGCCTGATCCCAGTGATTTGTCTGAAAATATAGATCCTAATTATGTTGTGGAGTTAGGAACTGAGGACTTTGATCCAATTTTTGATAGTTCACAATTATTTAATGAAGCAAGCAACTTATATTTACTTGCTGCCGTGGCAGAAGAAAGCCAGGAGGAAATAGATTTATTGGACACCGAAATACAGCTTGATAATGATTATTTAGCAATAGAGCCAATGGTTGTACAGAGGGGAAATCAAACAAATTTAAGCTTAACCTCTGGAGCAGACAGAGAAAAGAGACTCGAGGAACAGAATTTAAAATTAAAGGCCGCCCTTGAAGAAAAGGATAGGAATATCATATATTTAAAGTACCAATTAGCAGAGATGACCACCAAAGTAAACAATTTGAAAAAAGAGTTAGCGGATTTGGAGGAGAGTTTCGATTCCGTCCGTAACTTGTGTAGCAATCTTCCTCCGGCTATAAGTTCAGTGGTACAAAATTCCTTTAAAAATGACAGTCGCAACCCAAAAGGTCGTAGATACGACAGTTATTTTAAAACATTGGCTTTAGGTGTATTCTTTATTTCCCCATTAGCTTATAGACACCTTAAGCCTCTCCTCAGGTTTCCAACAGAAAGAACTTTAGAAGAGTTCATTTCGGAATGGCCGCGGGATCCAGGCTGTAGTAATAGTACCCTTAAATGTTTAGAATTAAGAGCCCGTGGCTTTACTCAGAACCAAAAGTTCGTGTCAATTTTATGCGATGAAATGGCACTAAAGAGCCACATGCAATGTCTTCCCAAATTTGATAAAATTGTAGGTTTAGAGGACTATGGCGATGAGAATCGCACCAGTCGAATAGGTAATAGCGCATTTGCTCTTATGGTCCAAGGTATTGGTGGAGAGCCTTGGTCTCATCCTTTAGCTTATTTCATTGTTCATAACTCTTACGACGGGGATGTTGCCAAGAAATACATTTTTGAGGCCATTACCCAATTGCAAAATATCGGTTTAATACCTTGCCATTTTGTTAGTGATCAGGGATCAAATTTTAAACATTTAGCTAATGCCTTAGGTGTCTCTGAAGAACGTCCCTATTTTCAAGTAAATGGCAAAGATATACATTTCTTCAGCGACTGTCCCCACTTATTAAAAAATACGCGGAATTGTCTACAAAATTCCAAAAATCGGATAAGTTTTAAGTCTCGCCCTATAAATTGGTCCGATATTGTTCACTTTTATGGTAAAGACTCCCAGAACCCTATTCGTTGTGCCCCAAAACTGACGGATGCACACATTAATCCCAACAATTTTCAGAAGATGAGCGTTAAGCTAGCTGGCCAGGTTTTCAGCGACACAGTTGCTTCTGGCATGTTTTCCATGTATAGCTCCGGTAGTTTGGCTTCCCCCTCTACAAGCTATTTCAACACCGCGGAATATCTTTTATTTATAAATAAATTATTTGATATTTTCAACAGTAGAAATTGTGATGCTATTTTGCCTTGGAAAAAAGTTTTCTCCGCCAGCCCCGAACAAATTGAATTTTTGCGTGAAGCTGTAGGTCTTTTAAAAACCATTAAAGTTTTAGATGAAAATGGGACGGACATAACCAATAAGTTTAGGTATATCAAGGGTTGGATAATAAATATTAGTAGCTTGCTCCGACTGTGGCGATTTTTATCACAATCAGGTTTCACTTATCTACAGACTAGACGTCTTTGTCAAGACAGCTTGGAAAACTATTTTGGGCAAATAAGAATAGGAGGTGGCAGAAGTATTCGGATAACACCTTATATGTTTTGCAATTTATTTAAAAAGTCTTGGGGTTTGCGATACACAAATGTAGTCATTCGTGGTAACTGTGAGCCCGTTTCTCAACATGAAACTTTTTCTCCTGAACAGCTCAATAATATAATGCAAAGTGTGTGCAATGACAATATAGTTCAGGATTTGTCATGGCAGGAGTTTCAAGGTCTTCCCCGACCAGAGCATGAATTTCACAGGTTAAGAGTTCAAGAGCACTCTGATATAGAAGATTTCGAAGTAGAGTTCCTTAAATCAAATGCCCTTGCCTACTTCTGCGGCTATCTCTATTTGAAAATTTTCAAAACGCATACGTGCTCCCAACCCTTACAGGTTTTAGATAAAAATGACGCTTCATATGATTTATTTTTCATTCAGCAAAGGCAAATCGATAGATGTAATTTAGTTAAGCCACCGCAAGAATTCATGGACTACATTAAAGAGCTAGAAAGTATGTTTCTTAGGGAATTTGATTCGGTTTGCCACAGAATTGGTGTAGGCCAACTTTTATTTGATAAAATGAAACATGTTCGACCCTATCTCTGCTGTGTAAATTGTAAAAGCGACATAGTTCTAGGTTTATTTGTTCGGAGTAGAATTTTCTTCCATCTCAAATTTTTTAATAGAGATCTAAGCAACCCAGATTTTAAAAACAAAATATTGTGTGTTTCGCACTTTTAGATTTTTTTTCGGCAAATAGTATCAAAATTATTTTTCCAAGACTCGATTTAATATTTCCGAGAACTATTATCCTTTTAGCGTTTACAGTTTTTGTTTAAGCACTGGGGTCAGATTTGGCAAAAATCTATTTAAATGTGTAAATAAAACTTATACTTTTAAGTTATTTCATGTGAATGAATTCTGTGATATTTTATTGTGTTTATTTAAATTTTATTTTATTTATTATAATTCATTGAATTGTTTTTATTTTATAACTTGATTTTATTTTTTTTTTGCATTATTTTGTATAATTTTATGTTCGCTTTTTTATGATTTTTGTACAAATTTACGTATATAGGTGATATAGGCCTACTGGGGAACCGAGCACCCAAAACTAACTTCGGTAACGCGCCATATGCATACCTCCGGGGTGGTGTGGAAAGTGCAAAGTAAAGCTTTATTTAATTTTTTTGTGTTCATTTGAATGATTTTTGCTTTCAAAACATCATTTTAAATATATTGGCATTATCTTTTTTGATATATTAAATTTTCTGTTTGGTTTGTTGCTATAATTCTATTAAATCTTTATATTTTTCTTATATTTATGTATTTATTTACTTTTCTACTTACATTATTCAAAACTAAGGCATACAAAATTTCATTATTACGATATCCGTTGAATTCTATAAGGAACTACAAAATCCCCAAAATTTATCAAAAAATCCCCAATTTTACTTTCCTTGCATGTGGCACCAATCACCAATGTGTAACGTAGCAAATGCTACGCCACAATATCTATTTCCTATTTAGCGCCCACCCCTAACATCATATTTTCCATTTACTGCCCACCCCTAGTAGTGTATGTACCGAAATACATATATACATACATACCGGCCCAACAACCATCGCGCAAGCACAAAGCAAGCCAGCGATGGTGAACGCACAATGCTTGGGAATTTTCATTCGTGGCGCGCTGTGCGCGACAATGCGAGCATAATTCCCAACGTGTTCATAGTTACCTATGAATAAAATGATTGGCCGGAATACACCAGGCACACTTCGCCGTAGGTAAGTGAAGTGCGTGTCGGCCGCCACTGGCGGTCGACAAGGGGTGCCCTTTGGGTTAGGAGGGTCCGTTACAAGGTCGGTTCCACCGATGGTACGCCCCCCATGCTTATCGGACACCCCGCAGGTTTACCCACATTTCCGGTGAGTAAGACGAGATTTACACCCCTTATTACTCATCGGAAAGGTAATGCACGAGCAGCCTTCTCGGGTAGGAAGGAAACCCGTCCCAACGCCAGTGGCGGGGCGGATTTCCCCACTACCCTGGCAGACTGCCCGAGCCAATATAAATACATTGTAGGGGCTCCCTTTGGGTCCACGGGGGGTAAAGTTACACGGTCGGTTCTGCCGATGGTACTTCCCCCCCAGGCCTATTGGGCAGCCTTACCCATATTCCAGGGACTCCCTTTGGGTCGAGGGGGTAAAGTTACAAGGTCGGTTCTGCCGATGGTACTTCCCCCCGAGGCCTATTGGCCTAATATTTTGTTATCATCTCCTCTGAGTAAGACGGGACTCACCCCCCTATTACTCAGAGGAAGGGTAATGCACGGATACACGGCTCAGGTAAGAGGGGAACACTTCCCAACGCCTGCGGCGGGACAAACTCCCCTACTACCCTAGCCGAATACCCGAGCCAATATATTGTAGTTAGTTAGCCTCATACTAATAAAAACTTCGCCGTAGGTACATCACCACGATCCTGATCCTCGGACATCCCATCCCGAAGTCTAGCCACCACCGTCGTCAAAGCTATTTGGTGAGAGCAACCGTCACTCAGTACTCTCTCTTCGGGCGTGATCCTAACTACCTCCGTCATTACTGCCACCGTCGTCTTCACCATCTCAGCCACCGCTAAGCTAGCACTTTATCTCCCTCTCTCTGTGGAGAGCCGTCGTCCTTGGATTACACTATATTGTCAGCGACACTACCTAGTGAACATCTCTCTCTCTCTCTCCCCTGGATTCAAGGTTGTGGATGTTTTAGCCCGAGAGCCGCGTGTGTGTGTGTGTTCGAAATCAAAACACTAATTCACTGTGTATTTATTTAGGTGGGGGAAGTTGGACCTCCATCCGACTCTGGATTGACTTGAGCATACCTCAGCCTTTGACCAAACCCACCTCATAAATGGCGCCCGAGCAGGGACCCGTCTCCTCAGGCGACTGTGCCAAAACCAACGAGAGAACCAACACTGTAGGAACGGGTTCACCGAACACACAACCAACAATTGACACAAAAATAAGCGAAACCACCACCACCACGCTCAACGTCGACACTCTAGGCTGGATTTACCTGCTGAAGAAGGAGAGGCTAATCGAAGAATGCAAACGCTACCGAATCTACATCGAAGGACATACCGTCGCCGAATTACGCAGCACACTCAGCGCATACGTCCGAGACCAACGAAAGCGTAAGTCAACAGAAAATCTTTTGAGAGAGGTAGAGATGGAGATCGCCGCCGAAGAGGCCCGGCCAGTCACATCTACGCAAAATACCACGCCGGCCGTCACAATTAAAGCAATATCCCCCCAGCGTGAGCAGAGCGGCATAAGTAACACGGAGGTTATGAATACAGTCCGCCGCTGGGATGTACATTACGCTGGAGGCGACAAATTATACGACTTCCTGGAAAGGATTGAGGAACTGGCAGAATGCTATCTGGTTAAGCCAGATCAACTCCTCCCAACCCTTCCAGAGATACTGCGTGGCAAAGCCCTTCAATGGTTCCGCCTGCGAAAACAACAACTACACACATGGGCTGACTTCCGCTCCGAAGCCGGCAAATTCTTTTTGCCGAAGCGACACATTAGCCAGCTAGAGGACGATATCCGCCAAATGAAACAGACGAGCAGAGAAAAGGCCAAGGATTATATCCTCGCCCTCCAGACGATGATTCGCCGCCACCCGACTTTGTGCAAAGAAGATCATCTAGAACGCATATACGACGGACTACGGGTGGAGTATCGACTTTTTGTGAAGCGGGGCGAGTTCCAAACGATAGAGCAGCTTATGGAGCTCACCGACGAGTACGAACTACTGCGGAGCGAAGAAGCCAAACAGAGCCGACTGTTAGCACATAGCTTAAGCACATTAATAATCGCGGAGCTGGAGGAGCAGAATGATTAAAAAACAAACTCCCTGTCCACACTCACTGACCGTTACGGTGCAAGAAACACCTGCTGGCGATGCAAGAAACGCGGCCACCGCCGCTCCCATTGCAACAACAAAAGACGACTTTTTTGTTCTAGATGCGGCAGAGACGGAACGCTCTCCAGGGATTGTGCATGCTACGGAATGAATCGAAATAATCCGATAACACCCGCACTATTATCATCCGTAGCCAAAGGGAAGGGGAACGACGGACGTTTTTACATACAGGTGTCCATGGAAGGATTGATGTGCCGCGCCCTGATCGACACGGGGGCCACCGTGACATACATCAATAAAGCCGTAAGAAGGCATCTGGAACGACGAAAGATTCCATCGTTATCCAATCGTCGCAACGTGCAACTCGCCGACCAATCATGCATTGGGAGCACCCACTCCTACCCGGTCAAGGTCAAATACAATGATCAAACAGCCAGTACGTTGGTGTCTGTTATCCCTAATTTGGCCTAGAGTGTTATCCTGGGTATGGACTTTTTGGCAAAGCTCAACGTTACCGTCTCAATGAATGGAAAGCCCCTTACCACAGCCGGTGCAACCAAAGCAAACGCACCCGTAACCCTGCATTACATAAGAGCAGCGGAACACCTCAACGAAGAGCGAAAGATAGAACACCTAGAGCTCATAGAAACACATCAAAAAGCACCCACACACCTAAAAGGGTCAAACACTGCCGCAGAACACAGACACAACACAACACTAAAACAAAGTTATTACCCGGCCATCCTCCTCAGCAACAATGGTGAGCAACTCGTCACTAACGCTCCGGCAGCGATCCTGAAGGATCATAACATCACCCACCGATTTACCAAACCGTGTGCCCCCCACAAAATCCTACCGAACGCGTTAATCACGTTATCAAAACAAGGGTGGCACAACGTACGAAACAAGACCATCGGAACTGGCAACGGGAATTACCAGAAAAAGCGTTCGCCATAAATACGGCCCAACACAAATCAACCGCCGAAATAAATTTTAACCGCAACTTCGTTGGGCCGAGAGAAGCACGAACAAAATATGCCATACCCGAAGAACCGCCTCCATTCGACGCAGTACCGTGGCCCGCAAATAAGCCACGAATACTGGACGCTAAGATATTCTGGGACCCGCCATTAATAGCCGGCCATCTAAACGCCATCGTATGCGACAAACTAACCGCTGGTGACACTATACCGTATGCACCAAACCGAGAACCACACGATACTATTAATGGAAACCACGCCCAGACTTCTTTGCCCGGACTATGGCTAAATCGCAAAAGGGTGTAACACGGCGCGTAGGGTGGACGAAGATCACGCCATAATCAAGCTGAAAGAACACTCCAAGATGGTACGGTTCGCTGGCTGAGGAGAAGCAAGATCCGACCTAGTTTGATAAGTTTTCTCTACATGAAATGTAAATTTAAAATGTAATATAAAAATGTACATACGTATATACCTTAATCTTGAAATGTTAATTTAAAATGAATTTCTACTTGCAATGTAAATTTAAACACAAATGAAATGTACACATTATTGTTGAAAAAAAGAGAAGAAAAAAAAAATCAATCAATCATAATAATAAAAACATCAACGAACACATATACACACATGTCGGCCGAGCCATCGGATTCAACCGATGATAAAACATACCTGGGCTCTGCCCATGGTAGTTCAGGCCTCCGCGCAAAAACCCTAGAATACCACAACCTTTCGTCCGCCGAAGTAGGAGGGGGACTGTAACGTAGCAAATGCTACGCCACATTATCTATTTCCTATTTAGCGCCCACCCCTAACATCATATTTTCCATTTACTGCCCACCCCTAGTAGTGTATGTACCGAAATACATATATACATACATACCGGCCCAACAACCATCGCGCAAGCACAAAGCAAGCCAGCGATGGTGAACGCAAAATGCTTGGGAATTTTCATTCGTGGCGCGCTGTGCGCGACAATGCGAGCATAATTCCCAACGTGTTCATAGTTACCTATGAATAAAATGATTGGCCGGAATACACCAGGCACACTTCGCCGTAGGTAAGTGAAGTGCGTGTCGGCCGCCACTGGCGGTCGACAAGGGGTGGCCTTTGGGTTAGGAGGGTGCGTTACAAGGTCGGTTCCACCGATGGTACGCCCCCCCTGCTTATCGGACACCCCGCAGGTTTACCCACATTTCCCGTGAATAAGAAGGGATTTACACCCCTTATTACTCATCGGAAAGGTAATGCACGAGCAGCCTTCTCGGGTAGGAAGGAAACCCGTCCCAACGCCAGTGGCGGGGCGGATTTCCCCACTACCCTGGCAGACTGCCCGAGCCAATATGAATACTTTGTAGGGGCTCCGTTTGGGTCGACGGGGGGTAAAGTTACAAGGTCGGTTCTGCCGATGGTACTTCCCCCCAGGCCTATTGGGCAGCCTCGCCCATATTCCAGGGACTCCCTTTGGGTCGAGGGGGGTAAAGTTACAAGGTCGGTTCTGCCGATGGTACTTCCCCCCGCGGCCTATTGGGCAACCCTAATATTTTGTTATCATCTCCTCTGAGTAAGACGGGACTCACCCCCCCCCCCCCCCCCTATTACTCAGAGGAAGGGTAATGCACGGATACACGGCTCAGGTAAGAGGGGAACACTTCTCAACGCCTGCGGCGGGACAAACTCCCCTACTACCCTAGCCGAATACCCGAGCCAATATATTGTAGTTAGTTAGCCTCATACTAATAGACACTTCGCCGTAGGTATATCACCACGATCCTGATCCTCGGATATCCCATCCCGAAGTCTAGCCACCACCGTCGTCAAAGCTATTTGGTGAGAGCAACCGTCACTCAGTACTCTCTCTTCGGGCGTGATCCTAACTACCGCCGTCATTACTACCGCCGTTAGCACCCCTTAGCGAGAGCCACCGTCGTCTTCACCGCCTCAGCCACCGCTAAGCTAGCACTTTATCTCCCTCTCTCTGTGGATAGCCGTCGTCCATGGATTACACTATATTTTCAGCGACACTACCTAGTGAACATCTCTCTCTCTCTCCCCTGGATTCAAGGTTGTGGATATTTTAGCCCGAGAGCCGCGTGTGTGTGTGTGTTCGAAATCAAAACACTAATTCACTGTGTATTTATTTAGGTGGGGGAAGTGGAACCTCCATCCGACTCTGGATTGACTTAAGCATACCTCAGCCTTTGACCAAACCCACCTCATAAATGCTATAAAAAATGTGCATTTTGACAGCGCTCTTTCGAAACAAAGAGTTGCAAATCCATTCATCTATGCTTCTAAGCCAAGAGTGCCTTGCTTATGAATTTGCCGCTCCTTTTATACCATTTTTGAGTCGGCTTTCTTTGATTTACAATAAAAGTTCTTAAAACAAAGCTAAGCATCCTAAATATATATTTGTACGCATGTGTGTTCGCTATCGTTTGATAATTTCATTCTCCTTGTTCGCTTATACGTAAGTATGTATGTTTGTGCATAATTATGTGAGTTCTTACATTCTGCGATAAAAGTTTTCATATCCTATATATAATTTAATATGTATTATAATTATATATGTTTTAAAATGTATGTATGATTGTACAAAGTATATTTAATTCAAAATGTATGTACATATATATATATAAGAAAATTCATTTCATGCCATATATATAAATTATTATACTTCAGGTTATAATTTTAATATGAAAAATCCAAATTTGTGGAGGCCCCGAAAGCCTGTAATTTTGTGGTCTTCACATCCCCCCTTACTTCCGGCTCGTGTTTGTTACCTCGCCGCCTCTGTTGATCCGTTGTCATCGCGTGAAATCTGTAAATTTTGTCCAAAACCATCTAATCATAACCCGAACCGTGTTGGTATTTCCTTCGTTAAATTTCCCAAGGTTTCCCATTTCGCAAAATTTTGTATGTTTATGTGTATAAATGTACGTGTGAGTTTGCTAATTTCTTACTTGTTGTTGTTGTCATCAAATAATTATTCCTTCTTAAGTTACGTTGACCTTTATTGTTGTACTACTGTAGCTTTAATACCTTGCAATTCTTATGTTAGTTGCTGTCGGTATCCTCGTGTATTTGCCCTTTCTTTTATTGCTTGTGCTTGTTGTTGTTGTACCACCGTATCTTTTCATTTCGTGCTTGCTTGCGTTGTTTGTTGTTGTACCAAGTAGCTGTGATATTTTCTATTACTTATGTTAGTTACTATTGGTATGCGCGTGCATTTGCTCTTTATTGTATTGCTTGTGTTTGTTGTTGTTGTACCACTGCATTTATATTTCGTGTTTGCACGTGTTGGTTGTTGTTGTACCATTGCATTTCTTTGTTCCTTGTTATTGTTAGTCTCCTGTGATTTGTTTGGAGATGCGTCAGATTTCTTCGTGCTACGCCATCCTTTGTAGTTTTCGGTGATTTTACTCTTCGGTTGTGTTTGCCAAGATGTAGTGTGGAGGTTTTTGTTGCGCTTTCGTTTCCTCCGTTAATTAATTTGTTTTCATAAAATGGTTTAAGCTCGCTTAGATGCGCTGTTCTCTTCTTGCCTTGAAACGTTTTGTCCAGTTCGACGATGACTGGTGAAATAAAATTCGTGATTCTATGGGGCCCGCTGAATTTTGGTGCTAGTTTGGCCGCAAAGTTGTCGGTTGCCTTAGACAGATGGTGTTCCTTTACTAAAACTCTGTCTCCTATCGCCGGATTCCACTTCCTTCTCCGCAAATTATAATGTCGTGCCTGTTTTGCCGACGCACGTTGCTGGTTTCGCCGTACCATTTGAAATATCTCCTTCATTTTCGCTACTTTTTCATTTGCCGTTGTTGTTGACCGAGGTCGCTGGTCGACTTCCGGAAGCGGTTCCAATGTGGCCTTGACCTTGTTGATTGGTGGTTAATGTTGTTTTGGAATGCTTTGTTTCCAACTCTGCGAAACGTGTTTCGTAGCTCGGATTTTGGTTAACAAATTGGGCGAACTCCTTCCTCAACTCGTCGACGGTTCCGCTGTTGTTGAATCCAAACTCGGCCGCGTATGTCAAAATATCTTCCTTCTTCAGGTAATAAACCCAATTTACCTTGAACATGTTGTTTTGTTATATGTTCCGGTGAAATAAAATATATATCCCCTTATATGTATAAGGGTCCCTGCTCGGGCGCCAATTGTAACGAACCCCGATAGTCGGGTTTATAGCTGGGGTATAACTCAGCGAATGGGTTCGCCTAGCATAAACAGCTGAAGTTTGACACCACCAGCTGCTCCGTAGTGGATGTTTAACACAGCCCACTGTATAGCTCACTCTATGACTTCTAAGCCAAGAGTGCCTTGCTTATTAATTTGCCGCTCCTTTTATACCATTTTTGAGTCGGCTTCCGTTGATTTACAATAAAAGTTCTTAAAACTAAGCTAAGCATCCTAAATGTATATTTGTACGCATGTGTGTTCGCTATCGTTTGATAATTTCATTTCTCCTTGTTCGCTTATACGTAGGTATGTATTTTTGTGCATAATTATGTGAGTTCTTACACTCTGCGATAAAAGTTTTCATATCCTATATATAATTTAATATGTATTATAATTATATATGTTTTAAAATGTATGTATGATTGTACAAAGTATATTTAATTCAAAATGTATATACATATATGTATAAGTGAATTCATTTCATGCCATATATAGGTCAACTATTATACTTCAGTTTATGATTTTAATAAGAAAAATCCAAATTGGTAGAGGCCCCGAAATCCTGTAGTTTTGGGGTCTTCCCAACGTCCAAATATAGTCCCCCCATCATGCTTTCCGTATACTGGCTTTGGTAGCGTTTCTCAAACTCCATTATATCTTGATGGAATCGCTCCCCGTGTTCTTCTGAATAAGCTCCCATATTATCTTTGAATTTATCCAGATGTGAATGTAACATGTGCATCTTTAGCGACATTCTACATCCGATGGCGGAAAAATTCGTTATCAGCTCATCATAATTTTCATCCCTATGATTTCCAAGAAAGCCATGAACTACTGCCTTAAAACTGTTCCACGCTAGTTTCTCCTCATTACTAAGTAGGTCCGGGAAAATATCGCAGTTCACAATTTTTTTTATTTGAGGGCCAACAAAGACTCCAGCTTTAATTTTCGCCTCTGATAGCTTTGGAAAAAAGTCTGCAAATATTTGAAAGCTTTAGACTCAATATTAAGAGCCTTCACAAATTGTTTAATAAGGCCCAATTTAATATGCAATGGCGGCATAAATATATTTTTGGGATCGACAATTGCTTCATGTTTAATATTAAATCTTCCCACTCCATACTCAGTACGTTCAGGCCAATGTTTTTGGCGATAGTGGGCGGAATCATTTCTGCTATCCCATAGGCAAAGATAACAGGAGTGTTTGATATATCCAACTTGCATTCCAGTAAAAAAAAAAAAAAACAAACCATATTGAAGTCTCCAATAACTTCCCACATATATTTCGTATATTTGATTGCAGTTAATAGCATTTTAATACTGTCATAATTTGCTTTGAGATGTATGGAATGTGCCAGTGGAATAGATGGAAATTTGTTCCCATTGTGTAGTAGAACTGCTTTTAGACTTTTTGTTGAGCTGTCGATAAAGAGGCGCCATTCATTTGTATTACAAGGAATACCAATTGCTTCAAATAAACCGTTCACGTCATAGCAAAACCAGAGTCCATTTTCCTTACTGTAGAAATAAGAAAATTCTTCATGACGATTTCTTTGCCGAAATATTCGAACATCAAAGTAAGTAAATTTCGTTGTTTAAGCCGCGATGCTAATAACTCTGCTTTGTCCTTTGATAGATTTAAGTCTCTTATTAAGTCATTGAGATCTTCAGAGTTGATGAGATGTGGTATTCCTGGTTCAAATTGAGGAACAAATTCGGAATGTACGGATGCAGATGAACTCGGTGTTTGAAAGCTGCCTTGAGGGAATAGTTGCTTTTCCAACACAGGTGGATCAGGTACAGGATTTTGTTCCGAATGTGGTACTGGAGCGGATGTCGATGGTAGTTCCGGATATATTGTTTTCCTTAAACGTTTCCCTTTCAGTGGTTTCACTACAAAAAAATAGCAATCAATGTCATGATTACTCGGTTCCCTCCAAATCCTCGGAACTGCGAACTTCATGGCTCTTTTCTCACCCTGGTACCAAACTATAATAAAACGTAAAGCATTTCATAACAATTTCAGTTATTATGCAATTATATATATGTAGATATATGTATATATATATGCAACAGTTAGTACAATAAAAAAGAGCAAATAAACTTACGCTCCAGAATGCTTCTGCAAGAGTTACATGAAACATGTGGAGCCCATTTTTTGTCCTGGTTTTTAACAGGTAGACCGAAGTAGGCTAGGTAGGTCTCGCAAATCCTTGTGTTTTTAGTTAAATCAAACTTTTTTTGTCTTCTTTTAATACATTCGCCATATATATAGCAAAACGAATTAGCCGCTCGTTTACAACTTCTCGAAGACATCATTCCTCTGTGATATGGAACAAAACATAGTGTCACCCAAAAAGAGTGACCCAAGAAACTACAGCTTCTTAAAAAAAATGTTACTTACAAAAACGCTATCAGGTAGCTGGCAAGCTGGCGATGAGTTTCTTAATATGTACTTAACGAATTGCCAAATCTACCTAAAATCATGTGTATCTGGGACTTTTATCTCTTTTTTACTGTTTCTCAGCCACATTTTTTTGTTTTTTTTTTTTTAAGATGAGTATGTTGCGCTTTAAGTAGATCTTTTTTCGATGCATCGCTGCATCAGGTAGCTACCCGCCGCCCTCTATCGACCGAAATAACGCGAAAGGACCTACATTAGCGTGGTGCAAAAATGCAAAATTTTCAAATCGTTATAACTTCTACAAAACCAAATATTTTTGATTCGTAATTGCATTTTTTTTATAGAATTAAACATAGAATCCGAATATATAGGGCAAAACCCATGTACAAAAATTTTGCCAATAAATCTTTTATTATTTCATCTAAGATTGGTCTTTTCGCGAAAGGTAACCGGTATGATTTCATATTGATTGGGGAATAATTATCGAGCTTTATATTCATTATTATTGGTTTGGTTTTTCCAGGATTATTGAAACAGCCTTCGTATTTTTCCAAAGTTTTCTTTAAATTTTCATTCTCAAATGTCGCATTTTTAATCGTATTTTCTTTGGATTGCATCCAGCAATCTTCTCCATCAATTACAAATTGAGTACCGTTTGTACATGGCACGTCTCTACCCACTAGTACATTATATTCAAGTTTAACGTCGTCTATTATCAATAAATTTACATCAACACGCACGTCGTCAATTATCATATTGCATTCAATATGCTCAAAACATTCGTATTCGCTACCTTCGAAACCTTTCAATCCTACAAAGCATTTTTCAATTAAATTATTGTCAAATTTTGTTGCAAAGTTTCTTTTAATTAGCGATCGTGTACTGCCCGAATCAATTAATGCCTCTACTACAACATTGTTTAGCTTCACCATTTTCATATTAAATTTTTCTTTCGTTTCTTCAATTTTGTTGCATTCAGATTTTTGTATAGCTTTGCAATTTGCTACATCATGCCCATACTTGTTACATTTCACACACTTTATGCGTTTTTGTGGCTCTGTGCAATTTAATGAAATATGACCGGGTTGGCGACAATTGTAGCACACAATATTTTGATTATCTTTTCTTTCTTTGTTATTATTATTATTCTTGTTCACCGACTGCTGTACATATTTTTCATCGGTTTTTGTGACTGAGTCGTTTTTGTATGTGTTGAACGAACAATAATTCAAAATCGCTCTCAATTGTATGTTTTTACCGAGAGTGAACGTTTCATATCAACGTCATTCACTCCATTTAGCACATATTTTATTATCGATTGATCATCTAACCCACCCTACCCTGTCTACTCTCAGATAAGACACGATAGTAAAATGTCTCGGATGACTCACTCAATGTACGGCGCATTCTCATTAGCTTCATATGAATTTCAGCTGCATTTATTTCTGAGCGAAACTCAAACAAAAAGTCACTCACGAATTTTGCCCAATTCGTATAAACTTCTGGAGCGGAGTCCAGCCACAGTTTAGCACAGAGCCGGCCACACAAAAACTAAAACAATTACATAAGTGTCTGAAAAATTTAGTGACAACTCCCCACAGTGTGCTAAAAGAAAATGTGGACTGAGAAGTTTGAAATTAAAAAGGACTTAGGTTATTTGATTTCAAGCTAATCCTAACTATATTTACTTATATTCGTATAACTAAGAACACGGAGGTCGAGCTAGCCAGATAAAACTTTTTTATAAAAGAAGGTATTATGTTTCTTCAATGCAAAATTTACTTAAAAAAAATTCACTCTTTCATTAAGAAAGAACTATAAAACAAAGTAAATGTAAAGATGGAAATATATATTTTGAAAACATAAAGTTACTCAATAAAAAAAATTAATAAAAATTAATAAAACTAAGTAGAACGTACAAAAATTTACTTATATTAAATTGTCAATATTTATTAATAATTAATTAATTATTAATAATTAATATATAAATTGTCAATATTAATATGTATGTTCAAAGGAACTTAATAATACTAACTAAAACGAATTAAAAGTCATGTTGTTTTGATTATGTGCCCAAAAAGTAGCATGGACTTTTCCTTTTGCATTCACTGTTGATTTTAATTAGTGACAAGCGAAAGCAAACGATCGTGATCGCTCTTCGTTAGTGTCTGTGTGAAAATACGAACTCAAGTTGCACAATGTGCAACTTTTGGCCGGCTTTGCTTTACATTGTCGCAACGCATGCTTATTTGGGTTAGGGCAAAAAACGCCGGTTGTTTGCGTGCGCTAAAAAAACGCAGTGCGGTTTTATTAGGTTGGCATGTAAGTTCTCTCTGAAATTTTTTTTTCTTATAAAGAATTTTAAATAAATTGTAATTAAAAATGGGAATGCTGGCGTTCTTTTTGAGTTAGAAGGCACGTAGGTATTACAGGTAAGGGGCCACCAAAATATAGGTGCGTCGGTGGCCATGGTTTTGAGGATGGGATTAAGCACCGGGCGTCGCAACACCACCCGCGGCGCCCCAAATATATTCAGCCCTTTTCTTTTTTTCTTTCAGCATGTTTTGTTTTTATTATTTTGTTTAAGCGTTGGTAACCGGTCATTTCCAGTTCGGTTAAATTTGTTTTTGCGTTTGATTTTTTTTTGGAATTTGAAAATTGTTGGTTGGTAACAGTCTGACCGTGGCATTCCGGTTCCTCCGGATGTCGTTTTACTTGAATTATAAGCGTTCTGAGTCGGCTCTGCGCTTTTTGACAGCTGTTTTTTTAAAGGCATGATAGGAATTTTTCTTTTTATGGCGCAGGACAGCAAGGTTGGCAAGAACCCGGCCATCCGACATGACTAGCCACAGTGAACCACCAGATCGACGGCTTTCCTTGCTGCTCCCCTAAAAATGCGAAACCATAACATGGTTTGTAATGCAGAAATGCAATTTAGTACTAAAGGCATTAATCAAGAGAATACTAAGTACGAATATATTGGAACAGCACATCCGCAGGAAGTAATTATAACTATTTTAGATTTTATTCAAAATCCTCCTCGGAACATAAGTATTCTGAACTTAAAAAAGTTCTGATAGATAGATTTTACTTAGTGAAAATTATAAAATAGATAAAATTTTAAGTGATTCTGAGATGGGTGACCGTAAACCCTCAGAATTTTATCCCTCATTAATTTTGCTTGCAGGTTCAAATTTTAGTGAAAATATTTTGAAAAAACTTTGGATGGGGAAATTACCAAAAAATTTAAATGCAATTTTAGTTAGTTCAACTTCAAATAATATTAAGGAGTTAACGAATTTAGCGGACAATATTTGGGAGGTCGTTAATAAAAATTAAGTATTCACGGTTAACAATATTTTAGATAACAGATCTGAAAATTCTGTTATTGAAAATTTAGTTAAAATAACTTCTCTTATTCGTGAAAATTTTGAAAAATTATTCCTAGAATTATCAGAAATTAAAACTCAAATTAATGAAAATCGTTCACGATCACGATCAAAACAAAAAGAAATAGTTTTCGAAATACATTTAGACGTAGATCTAATTCACGTAATAATCCAAATTGGTTGCGCAGATTTCACTATAAATTTGGAGATAAAGCAACTAAGTGTAAACAACCTTGCTGATATAGTAAAAATCAAAATTCAACAAACAAAATTCGTCCGTTGTTGCAGCGACAAACGGAAATTTGGGATTCTCAACTCTTTGCTTATTTATTTTTGATAAAGGAAACAAACTAAATTTTTTGATTGATAGTGGAGGAGAAATTTCAGTATTGCCTGCATCAAAATTCCCACATGCAAAATGTTCGGATATTATTGTTACTGCAGCTAATGGTTCAACAATTTCTACCTGTGAAAAGAAGGTATTAAATGTAAACTTAGGTTTACGTCGCGAGTTTCTCCTTGCGTTTTTGATAGCTGAAATAGCAAAACCCATTATCGGTGCTGATTTTCTTTTTAAATATGGTCTTTTAATAGATATTAAACATAAACGTTTAGTAGATCTATTGACAAATCTATCTGTTAACACAAACTCATATTTTTGCAACGTCCCTCTTCCAAAATGTTTACTGTTGATAATCAGTATACAAAATTATTATTTTTAAATGTTTCCGTCACTTATTACTGAATCAGATTATACAAAGCCAGTTAAACATACCACGGTACACAAACTTATAACAGAAGGTAATCTTCCATATTCTAAGCCCAGTGAAATATTAGGTTTAAATAAAAAGAACTTATGACTTTGGAAGTCTGAAAATGATTGTCTTTATTAAAGAAGTTCTTTCTCTTTTATAGGTAATTTCTTAACCTACACATTCATAATTATCTTAATACTAAAAATACGTATATTTATAATAGAGGTATGCATACATGTAGATTTGTATACATGGTATGCATACATGTAGATTTGTATGCATAGTCTGCATACATGTAGATTTGTATGCAAGCTTTGCATATATGTAGATTTGTATGCACGGTATGCATACATGTAGATTTGTAAGCATGGTATGCCTACCTGTAGATTTGTATGCATAGTCTGCATATATGTAGATTTGTATGCATGCTATGCATATGTGTAAATATGTATGCATTCGTCAGCAAATCGATATTCATATGAAATGTCTGGTTAATTGTCATTATTGGTAGTATGTAAATATTTTGGTGAGAAACTAAAATTGATAATAAGCAGAATTTATTATTTGTGAACAGACAAGAGTTTCATATTCGGCATTCCATTGATGTTAGGTAACCGCTGTGTTAGGTCAATAATTTGTATAATATAGTAATATGATTGTGCTGTTAAAAATGTATTGCATAGGAGTTCATTATGCGTAATGCCGCAAAATGTATTGCATAGGTGGGCATGACGCTTAATGCTACACCATCCGCCTTAGAAAAAGAGGATTATATAATTGTTTTGTGAACAATTGTATAATACTCTTTGTTTGCATTTAGATGATTTTGGTATTTTACTGTAACTTGATATTGTATTGAAAGAGTTTTTGAATTTAGTTTTTAATTTGCTGACCTTCATACTTTTATTATTTGCATCTTACATATATTTTTTTTCTTTTGTTTTTGTACAAGTCCTCTTTTTTTTATTTAAAATTTTTAAATTTTTACATATAGAAATTCTTAACTTTTACCTATTTTATTTATTTTGTTGATTTTATTTATTTTATTTGCCGGATTTTAAATGTGTGTACTCACTTAAAATCCGCTTGTCTTTAGCAATTTTTATTAACTAACCGAGTAAATTGGAATGCTTATTTTACGATTATTTTTTAAGTTGTCAAAAGATGCTTTAAATGGGTTTAAGCCTATTTTTATGGCCTATTATTTTCTTATTTTTATTGTTCCTACCATTATTTAGTAATAACTGACTTGTCTTGTTTGGTTGATTTTCCGACAGGGTGGATAAATGATGTATATTGGAACGATTTTCCGTCATCCCTTGTCAAATTTGGTTTTGAGACAAACCGGTTTCGGCGTTGTGCCACCGTCAGTGTCGATTTTCGTTCTGATCTGTTGTTGTCGTTTGTCCTGTATTTATAGTAGGTATATGAGCAGGTATTGTCAAATTGATGCTGGTGTATATTTAGTTATGTGTATGTGCTGTGTGTTCATTCAAAACCGAGGGTGGTTTACTAATCGATTTGTGTGGCTGACTGGGGCAGGTAGAAATCTGTGATTTTAGTCGTTTGACCTTCTTTGTCGGTTTTTTGTTTTGGTGTGTTAATTGTTTTGTGTTTATTTGTTGTTGTGTGTTTGTCTGTTGTACCTGTGTGATTAAGTTGTTTCCTGTAAACAAGTTTTAAAGGCTCGAATATTGTGTCAGAAATTGTGTTTATCTGTTCGTTTATTATTCTACCGTCGAATGTTTTGACAAGGGATGACGGAAAATCGTTCCAATATACATCATTATTTAGTAACTTATGCAAACTATTTTCCTATCGGAATTTTCTTATGTATATAAGTTACTGTAATAATTTTTATTGTTTATCTACCGAGGGTTAGAGTAAAAGAATTTTCCTATTAATATTTTCTAATCTAATGGGGTTAAAGTAGAGTACTTTCCTAATATGTAAAAATATGACCTTATGAGACCTAGGTAATAAATGATTGTATTTATTTTGTTTTATCAAACTAATTCCGCATATTATTCAAGGAGCAAAAAAAAGATTTTTGTTTTTTCACTTGCATTTTTTTTCATTCATAATAAGGTAAATATGTAATAAATTGTATAGACAATAGAGGGGTTGCTGATGGAAGAGCGGGGTAGCTATATATTGATAAAAAAAAATGTAAGGCGCGATAACCTCCGAAGAGATCTAAGGCCGAGCTTCTCTTCCAATTTGCGTCGTGCTCCTCTTGATTTTTCCCTACAAATTGGCCGGACGGGACCTACATGTTTTATGCCGACTCCGAACGGCATCTGCAAGGCAGATGAGTTTTCACTGAGAGCTTTTCATGGCAGAAATACAATCGGAGCGCTTTCCAGACACTGCCGAGGGGCGACCCCGCTTAGAAAAATTTTCTTCTAATTGAAAAATCTTATTTCTAAAATTTTGATGTTGCTTTGCCCGGGAGTTGAACCCAGGGCATACGGTGTGATAGGCGGAGCACGCTACCATCACACCACGGTGGCCGCCAATATATATATTGATAGTAGTTCTATTAATGGATAGCTTTAATGGATAATGAATTTAGGTACAGTGGGTGCAAAAAAAAATTTTTGTATCTTTAAATGTTCTTTTTATATTTTCAATAATTTCCCTATTTTCCAGTAATATCTTTGATCTTATGTGTCATGCGATTTCTGCGGCGGCCACCAAGACAGAATCGTCATGACTTTTATGAAGAATAATTATTATTTTTATACCGGGATTGTCACATGCACAATCGTTTGGGTTTGTGCAATTGCTTGATCTTAGAGAGCTTTGGTACCTACTTTCATAATTTTTTAAATTTGCCTACTGCATTAAATATTTATTCTCACCAATTTATCCCTCAGGACAACTGTGTTTTCCTTATAAATTTCAAGTCCTGGATTGCAGCCATTTCTTTTATGCCTGGTCGAATATTGTCCTAAGTCAATAACTTCCTCAACAATCCGGTTGCTTGAAAATTTTCTACGCTACCATTTTTCTATCCTAAGATGAAAACGAGCGCGACTAGTCTTTTGTTGCAAATTTATATAGCGCTTTAATATTTCTATAGTTATATAGGTTCTCTTTGTGACTTTTTCTTCATTTTTTTTGTTATGGGGTGGTTTTAAAAGTTTTGTATTTTTTTTTCGTTCTTAGTTTTTGGCTATTTCCACTGTCCTATAATTTCCTATTGCTTCATGACCATCTTTGTCAGGAGCCATCAAAGCAATTATGCGAATTTTTGATTTGCTGTTCGCTTTAGGCAGGGATGCCTTTACTGTCGATTGCGACATTTTTAGGTTTACTTTTTGAGATTTACTTGAATTGTTTATTGCTCTTCCTCAGCTTTGGGTTTGGTTTAGGTAATGGGTTGCAAAAACTGGTGTTTCTTAGATACGATTTGTGGCGGGTTTTACCTGCCTAAATTTGTGCTTGATATAGTTTTTGAGCATCATAGCTATTGTGATGATCAATAGCATGAATACACAACCTATAACTGCTAACAAAACATCTGGAATATTTGGAGCAGCTTTTGTTTCTGGTTCAGCTGGTGGTTCATATTTTATTATCCTGTTATCTGATGTTTCAACGTTTCCTTTTCCTACCTCGTAACCAGCTATGGATACCATAATGCCTTGGGCTATTTTTGTACACAAAGACATCTTGAAAGTTCTTTAATTTTAATAAGATGTTAGATATTTTGTTTTATGACTTTTTATTTTATGGAAATTGTTGATTAAAAATATTTTTATTTAGGGTAAAAAAAATTTTAATATTCCAAAAAAATTTTCTTAATATATTTGGAAATATTTTTATCTATTCGTATTAAACAAACTTTTAATATTTTTTTTTTTTCAGATGCTACTTAACATTTGGCATTTTCGGGGAACACTCTCCCAATCATTCTCATTATTTCTTCTTCCTTGGTTGTGGGATTTATTATATCTTCTATTGTGGGTTCCCTTTCCATTCCTATTATCTTCTACAATTTTTTTAAGCCTTCTAATCCTTTTTTTAGGTCCTTAGTGTATCGGGTATTTTCGTCCCACCAATATAGAGGCAAGTCTAAGGAATCTCTTTGCATTTTAATAATTATGAACAGAGTGATTTAAATTTTTAAACCTTATACAAATGTTCTATGGGCTTTCTACATAGGATAGGTGAACTGTCTGAAGTTAATTGATTAGTTTACAGAAGTGTCCTAAACATTCCAATTTACTTGAATATTTTTCTTTATTTATTTGATATAAAAGCTTAAGCAAATTTTTGTTGGAAAAATTTGTTTAATTTAAGATTTTTAGCATTTTAGCATTTTTTTTTTTTTTTCAAATAAGAAATTTTAATTTTCCTGCTACTGCTTTTTTTTCATAAAAATTTAAATTTTAACAAAGTAGATTTTTATGTTATATTTTTTTCTCAAGCTAAAAAATTCTTTATAATTTAATACACTTTGATTTTCTTGCTAATTCCATGAAATTTTTTTTGAAAAGAAGCGTTTTACATTTGATTTATTTTTCAATTCCTATTTAAAAAAAAAAGTTCCTAAGCAAAAACTTTCGTTTTTGCTAATGGTTTAGCGTCCGTAAAGGCCGCCCAATTTGCTTCTAAATTTTATACTTATAAGTCCTGCTTTCCGCCGGTCATGCTGCCAATTGGATGTTACTAAAATATTCGGTTCGCTTATGTTGTCCCTTTGGTGTGGTATTCCACTCGATTATGCTTTTGTCCAAAATATCTTTGGTGGTGTGCTGAACCTTTGATGATATTCCACTCGATTATGCTTTTTTCCAAAATATCTGTGGTTTGCTGAATCTTTGATGATATTCCACTCGATTATGCTTTTTTCCAAAATATCTGTGGTTTGCTGAATCTTTGATGATATTCCACTCGATTATATCTGTTGTATTTGCAGTGGCATTTGGTTGGTGGTTAAAATAAAGTGTTCTAGGCTCTACTGTTGTATGCTTTACAAAGCGTCATCCTTGGTAAGGTTAAGTGTACGTATTACAATTATCCTTTGTCGCGTTTTTTTTTTTAATTAAAAAAAAACTTGGCACATCTTCCATTCAGATCGTCTTAGCAATGTTTGCATGTTCAGCAAACTTGTATGCTTATTAAGATCGAACTGGCAGGATCTTCCTCCAGCAAGATCTAGCGAATTTTGCTTAAGAGCAAATTTTTCAGCTAAATGAAGATCAAGCTGGCAGGATCGCCATGAAATATTAGGTTTAAATAAAAAGAACTTATGACTTTGGAAGTCTGAAAATGATTGTCTTTATTAAAGAAGTTCTTTCTCTTTTATAGGTAATTTCTTAACCTACACATTCATAATTGTCTTAATATTAAAAATGGAGATTTGTATGCAAGCTATGCATATATGTAGATTTGTATGCACGGTATGCATACATGTAGATTTGTAAGCCTGGTATGCATATATGTAAATATGTATGCATTCGTCAGCAAATCGATATTCATATGAAATGTCTGGTTAATTCTCATTATTGGTAGTATGTAAATATTTTGGTGAGAAACTAAAATTGATAATAAGCAGAATTTATTATTTGTGAACAGACAAGAGTTTCATATTCGGCATTCCATTGATGTTAGGTAACCGCTGTGTTAGGTCAATAATTTGAATAATATAGTAATATGATTGTGCTGTTAAAAATGTATTGCATAGGAGTATGCGTAATGCCGCAAAATGTATTGCATAGGTGGGCATGACGCTTAATGCTACACCAGGCGTTTAGCCCCAATTAAATATAAAATTGCTAAAGCTGAGTTTGATTTTTTAGTTAAAACAGGAATTTCTCAACCTTCTAGTTCTTCAGTAGCTTCTCCACTTCACTTGGTACAAAAAAATAATTAAATGACTGGCATCCTTGTGGTGATTTCAGAAGATTAAATGTTTGTACCATATCAGATCGTTATCTACTACGTCATATTCAGGATTTCAATATGAATTTGCATAACAAAAAGATATTTTCAAAGTTAGACTTAGTTAGAGCGTATCACCAAATTCCTATGGCTAAAGAAGACATTATTTATAAAACTGCGATTACCACTCCTTTCGGCATGTTTGAATTTATTAGAATTGTAGCATTACTTTGAATGCACTTCTTTCGAATGGTACAATATACATACATTCATACCGACCACCCAAGTATTCAAGCAAAACCGACATACATAATTTGAACCAGCGGGAGCTCAACATCACTTGTGCATGCCGACGCACACGACACTTATTTATTTACATTTGTCAACCCGTCACATTGACCAACACACTTATCGATCAGTCAATGGTCAATGTGACTGCCAAAAATATTTATATGCATGTGTCCATAAATAGGTCACTAAAATAATTATATGCTGACTTGGCATATATGCACTAGGAATGTAGGTACTTTTTAGTTTGTAAGTATTAGTGTAACTACGTATTTGTAATGTAAGACATTTTGTATAAAAGAGAAAGCATTTTTCAATAAAGAATCAATAATTGTCAGACGCTAAGCGACTCCGCGTGTTTTTAATTATTTCACATTTCATGACGATCCTGCCAGTCTAGATCAAACATCAGAAAAATTGCTAAAAATCTAGCTGATCAGAGATCCTGCCAGACTACAACAAACAGTTCGTTAGCTACCGAGGATTTTAAAAGCAGGACTAAAGGTCTTGAAAATAAATATAAAAAATAAAAATAAAATATTAATAAATTAATATAAAATCCTGAACCGAACAGGATACAAAACAAGGTGGTACAATCTTGCACACTCATTGGAGGCTAGAGGAGATTTGATGGGTTCATTAGTACACCTACAAATAACTTATCATACCTCAACAAAGATCGGATGTTCAAATATTTGTAATTACCAATTTTTTTGAGGCTCTAAAAGGTTAACATGGACGTATGACTGGCCGCACAAAAGCACAAGCGAGGTGGAATAAGGAGATCTTGATTTACAGCGAAGATTAGCAGCAAAACAACATTCAGAAGGAGTACACGACTGGCAGCATGAGTAGCGGCTATTACTCTAATAAATTAAGTATAAAATATTAGACACATTTGGCGGCCTTACGGACGTTTAACCAAGAGCAGACATTTTCGTTTCTGCTTAGGAATTATGTTAAGTTAGAAATTTTTTTTCTTCTTTCATTAATAGGATTAATAATTCCTTATTTAATAGGACTTGTGTTGGATTATGAGAAAAATTTGAAAAAAAAAACAATTTTTTTTCCTTTTAAAGAAAATTTAAATGTTTCAGTTAAATCCGCTAAAACTTGTTACAATTAAGGACTCTTAAACCTTTAGGTTACTAAATTTTACCACAAATACAGTAGTTAGGCTAAAACTCAAACAAAAAATAAAAGAGCTAAGAAATATTGGATTAGGTTAGGTTGAACTGGCCGGTCCATGAGGACCTCACATAAACTGATTGAGTCCGTAGTGTTACCAGAAGTTTGTTTTAACGACCAAACTGAAAAACCCTATCAAAAACCAGGACCTATGTTATAAAATAACTCCGTCCTCTTGGCAAATACTAGAGGCTTCCTAGGAATTAAGCTACTTGCTGCTTCTCACAGAACGTGCTCGATCGTTTTCTCCTCCAACCCGCACTTCCTACATCTGCCATCACTGACCAAGCCTAATTTAAAGGCATGTGACGCCAGAAGACAGTGCCTAGTCAGAATACCCGTCATGAGTCTACAGTCTGCTCTTTTTAATGATAGAAGCAACTTTGTTAGTCTAAGGTTGTAAAACCTACACATAATCTTCGACACTTTACAGCCCCGCACTTGAACCCACGCCTTTCCCGCTTGGTCGATCATGTGCACCTCTCGCCTTCGCTTAATCTCGCCCAGCCTAATTCGGACGTCTACGGAGTAAGCTCCAAGGGATGCGCCCTTTTTATCTATTTCATCCGCTTTTTCATTCCCATCTATTCCCATATGCCCTTGGACCCAATACAGATGTATGCTTCTCCCTGTCCCGATTCTCTCCAGAGACTGTTTACACTCTAACACGCATTTAGATGCTGTGCTATGCGAGATTATTGCCTTAATTACTGCTTTACTGTCAATATAAAAGTTAACACGGTTGTAGCTTAAGCTATTCTCTTCCAGGGTTTCTACTGCTTTGGTTGCGGCTAATATTTTCGCTTGGAAAACGCTACAGTAATCCGGCAGCCTGTAGGATCTGCTTATTTCCGGATCAGCACAGTATACCGCAGACCCTACTCCTTTCACTACTTTGGAACCATCTGTATACACATGTATCGCCTCGTCCGCCATTTGCGCACCCTTGCGCCAACCGTCCACCTCTATTGTGGCCTTAAGATCTTCCCCGAAACGCAGATAGGGAATCACGTTGTTTGTTCGTCTTGTGATTGATGACGCTATACTAATATGGCCATATGGTCGGCGCTCAAGCTGCCCCGAGGCACCGAGCCTGGTTGCGGTTGTTAATGCTTTGTTCTTTGCTACCAGGTCTACAGGTGGAATGCGCAGAATGGCATAAAGTGCAGCCGTCGGGGTTGTTTTCAGGGCTCCCGTAATGCTAAGCATCGCCTGCACACCCCCTCTAATTTTTTGAGGTATGTTTTTTTTTTTGTGGCTTTCGACCAAACAAGAGTAGTATGAAAAAGGGGGTTCTAGCTCAAATGGTGAAAGGAAAAATGGTGCAAGGAAAAGTATATACACACTGACACACATATACATAGCGCAAGCAATTTCGTTGCCTACTTTTAGGCGCATACGTTCTTAAGCTTGGAGCTTTTTGCATTATATATATATATATAGTATATATATTTATGATTTAATTGTTGAACATTTTTTTGAAAAACATTTTAACGAATTATCTGCACTTTTACAGAAATCTATAGAAAAGCATGAAAGCATCAAATTTAACTTTGAGTTATTTTGTAAATATATTCAAATTAAAGAAGATATTGAAGAATTCGCTATAATGTCACACCAAACACTAATGACTGAAGCATTTATGGAGAATAATAATGTTGGTGAAATAATTAAGGAAAAGTTTAGTAAATTGATGGAAAAAATGAAAACATTTCAAGAGCGAGATAGTGGTTGGAGTCTAAGTGAAATTAGCCATCTAGAAGTAAACATAAATAAATATCAACCAATTAGAGGCTCATTATATATACCACTACCAAAAGTAATAGCAGATAAAAAAGCTTGTATTAACATTGTTAACAATGATATATTGCTTTAAGTGGGCCATAATTTCATCTCTTTACCAACCCTCAAAAAATTGAAAAAGGTGTTCTTCATATCACATTAGAAATATCCAAGATTCCGTTATAACTTTAATTAATGATAAAGTAGTCAATTTTGAAAATTTTAATTTCCCATTACAAATAAAAGATATTGAAATATTTGAATCAAATAATCCAGATATTAGTGTAAATGTGTTTGGTATACAAGACAATTTGGTAGTAGGACCCTAAAAATCGAATTACATTAATCTTATTTTTTTATACAGTGATGATTTCAATGAAAGCCATTATGTTTGGATAAAAAATTTAAGTAGATTAATGAGGGATCAAGTTACAAAACATAAGAATAAATTTTATTTTTGCAATATATGTCTAATACATTTTGATATGGAAGAAAAATTACTAACTCATAAAAAGCATTGTAGAAAAATTGTAACAGGCATGCCTACACCTGAGAAAAGAATGCTAAAATTTCAATACTACAATTAGATGTACCATTAATATATATATGCAGATTTGGAATGAATTCTAAAACCAATAGATATTTAAAATTCCAGTAGGACTCAATGTGTACAAGAACATATTCCTTATGCCTATTGTTATTTTATTAAGTGCTCATATAATAACCAACAGAATCGTTTTAAAATATATAGCGGTGTTGATGCTCCAAAACTTTTTTTAAAAGTATTTTCGATGTATGTTTGTTTAATGGTGTGTTCAGTTTATACTTATATTTAAGAATTCATGAGCTTAACACCGGCTTATAATAATTGAATTTCAATTATTATGTTTTCTAAGAGAAACTGAAAAGAAAGAAACATTTACTGGCATATTGTGATGGACCCATTTCGAAAACCGCCAACGTAATCATCATCAGGCAATTTTGTAATGTTATCAAAGGTTTCACTGGGATTCGAACCGTGAATCACATGGTGAAACTGCAGTAGCCTTTAACCACTAGGCCATCCTGCTGGTATTTGTTTTCATGCTTAATTCAGTTTTTCTCATTTCTACACTAACAACAAAATTGAGACATTTTGTCTCTATATTGATTTGTGTGCCATGTAGATTTGTTCTTGTAAAGTTCTTCTTCGTTGCGAATGAGAAGCTTTGTAAACTCGGGCTCAGTTGTACATATTTATGTATGTTTGTTTAATGGTGTGTTCAGTTTATACTTATATTTAAGAATTCATGAGCTTAACACCGGCTTATAATAATTGAATTTCAATTATTATGTTTTCTAAGAGAAACTGAAAAGAAAGAAACATTTACTGGCATATTGCGATGGACCCATTTCGAAAACCGCCAACGTAATCATCATCAGGCAATTTTGTAATGTTATCAAAGGTTTCACCGGGATTCGAACCGTGAATCACATGGTGAAACTGCAGTAGCCTTTAACCACTAGGCCATCCTGCTGGTATTTGTTTTCATGCTTAATTCAGTTTTTCTCATTTCTACACTAACAACACAATTGAGACATTTTGTCTCTATATTGATTTGTGTGCCATGTAGATTTGTTTTTGTAAAGTTCTTCTTCGTTGCGAATGAGAAGCTTTGTAAACTCGGGCTCAGTTGTACATATTTATGTATGTTTGTTTAATGGTGTGTTCAGTTTATACTTATATTTAAGAATTCATGAGCTTAACACCGGCCTATAATAATTGAATTTCAATTATTATGTTTTCTAAGAGAAACTGAAAAGAAAGAAACATTTACTGGCATATTGCGATGCACCCATTTCGAAAACCACCAACGTAATCATCATCAGGCAATTTTGTAATGTTATCAAAGGTTTCACCGGGATTCGAACCGTGAATCACATGGTGAAACTGCAGTAGCCTTTAACCACTAGGCCATCCTGCTGGTATTTGTTTTCATGCTTAATTCAGTTTTTCTCATTTCTACACTAACAACACAATTGAGACATTTTGTCTCTATATTGATTTGTGTGCCATGTAGATTTGTTTTTGTAAAGTTCTTTTTCGTTGCGAATGAGACGCTTTGTGAACTCGGGCTCAGTTGTACATATTTATGTATGTTTGTTTAATGGTGTGTTCAGTTTATACTTATATATAAGAATTCATGAGCTTAAGACCGGCTTATAATAATTGAATTTCAATTATTATGTTTTCTAAGAGAAACTGACAAGAAAGAAACATTTACTGGCATATTGCGATGGACCCATTTCGAAAACCACCAACGTAATCATCATCAGGCAATTTTGTAATGTTATCAAAGGTTTCACCGGGATTCGAACCGTGAATCACATGGTGAAACTGCAGTAGCCTTTAACCACTAGGCCATCCTGCTGGTATTTGTTTTCATGCTTAGTTCAGTTTTTCTCATTTCTACATTAACAACACAATTGAGACATTTTGTCTCTATATTGATTTGTGTGCCATGTAGATATGTTTCTTGTAAAGTCCTTCTTCGTTGCGAATGAGAAGCTTTGTAACAAAATGTCTCAATTGTGTTGTTAGTGTAGAAATGAGAAAAACAGAATTAAGCATGAAAACAAATACCAGCAGGATGGCCTAGTGGTTAAAGGCTGCTGCATTTTCACCATGTGACTCACGGTTCGAATCCCGGTGAAACCTTTGATAACATTACAAAATTGCCTGATGATGATTACGTTGGCGGTTTTCGAAATGGGTCCATCGCAATATGCCAGTAAATGTTTCTTTCTTTTCAGTTTCTCTTAGAAAACATAATAATTGAAATTCAATTATTAAAAGCCGGTGTTAAGCTCATAAATTCTTAAATATTTTCGATGATGTTTTAGATATTTACCACCTATATTTGAGTAAAATAGTTAGAATGCATCCATTAACTGCCAACCAAGTTAGGCGTCAAAACGAGGATATAGTTTGTCATATTTGTGGAATGGAACTTTTATTAAATGATAGGATAGCAGACCATTACCATTTAACTGGTGAATATAGAGGTCCAGCACATAAAAAATGTAATTTAGAATATCAGGTATCAAATTTTATTCCAATATTTTTTCATAATTTATCTAAATATGATTGTGTAACGTATCAAGATAATGTAGCATAACATATTTGAAGTATTTTATAAGACAACTGTATGGCAACTCCTTTCACTTTAAAACTTTCGTTACCATAGTAATAGTAGTATAACTGAAGAACTATGTTTGTCTCTTTCTTTCTTTTGCATTGGCATTGAATATCATTTTTCTTAACAGGATTGCCGTAAAATAATTTTGCTCTGGCGCAGACTATAAAAGGCTGCGCACTCTTAATTTTCAATCATTTCGTTTTGCGATCGGCGGTAAGAACACTTATCAGTAGAGGTGCGGAGTACGTGGCAAGCGCTAAGCTCGCCGTACAAAGTGCAAATTCTGATAAGTGGAATTTTATATTCTGGATGAAGTACGGAGTACGTGGTAAGCGCTAAGCTCGCCGTACAAAGTACCAATTCCAAGAATTGGAATTAAAAACAATGTTGACTGCGTTGTAGTGTGGACAGCGATGGTTGGCCGCTGCAAAGCAGAAGACATTTTCCGAAGTTCGCTAAACGATTTTTTACGAATAGTTTTACTTAAGCTGTGGAAAAATACATTTTTTGTGAACATATAGACATTTTTGCGAACAATAATAAATAATTATAACGAAACGAACCAACTGTTTTCGATTTTCATTTGAACGAGAGTAGAAATTAACAATTTAAACTCTACAATTGGTGCCCAACAAAGCGGCTGAATTTTTGTTCTTCAAAATTTTACCACGAAGAAGTCCACGTTTTAACAAAATGGTGTCTCTCTCTAATGAACAATTTAAGGAGCTACTGATGTCAATGAACAACCCTAATACATGTGTAGGTACATTTAGCACCTGCAAAGCTCGGTACAATGGCGAGAGGAGCCCTATCAAAGTCGAAGAGTTCATCGCAGCGATTTCTACTTTTAAAATGGTGGAAAAAATTAACGACGCCGACGCAATAACGGGAATGCCTATGTTGCTCGAGGGTGATGCTGCGGAATGGTTGCGTGGTGTGAAGGATCAAGTATCCACATTCACGGATGTAGTTCGCATGCTACGCGAAATTTTCTGTCCCGCAAAACCGGCATGGAGAATATATTGTGACATATTCGAATGTAAGCAGCAGAAGAGCGAACCGACGGACACCTTTATCCGGAAAAAGCGAGCATTATTCGCTCAATTACCTAACGCTCCAGCAGAAGCTGATCAAATCGATATGGTTTTTGGCATGCTTAGTGCTTTTATCCGGGAGAGAGTAAGCCGACATAAGGTAAATTCATATGAGCAACTTCTCAAAGAAGCGCGAGAAACAGAATTGTTTTTGAGCGAACGTGAAAGCTCGAGAAAGGTACAGGATCAAGTTTCCCGATGCACTTGTTGCCATAAAAAGGAACATACGCGTGAAACTTGCTTTAAAAAGCAAAAATCTGACACGTCTGACGCAAATGCCGCTACAATTGCCGCTGCAATAGCTGTCAAACCGAAGTTTGTATGCTATGGATGCAATGCACCTGGCGTAACACGCGCAAACTGTACCGTATGCAATAAAAGTAAACCGTCATCTGGTAAGGTGGTGAATTTTAACGCAATATCCCCCGTAAATGTTGGTAGAAACATACCAGTGGTAAATGTGGAGCTGTTCGGTGTACCGGGACAAGCGTATTTCGATACTGGAGCTCGTACAAGTGTGGCAAGCGCTAACCTCAAACGCGTCATGGATTTCAAGGGGTGTAAGTATGAAAAAGTTACTTGTGACATCGCTTTAGCGGATGGAATCGTGTCAAGGAAAGAATGTTTGGCAACTATATGCAAAATCGTAATTGGCGGTCGGTGTTTAAACATCCAATTCATAATACTGCCAGAGGCGGACTGTAATCGCACGTTGATTGCAGCCGACTTTCTCGAAAAAGAAAATTTCGTAATAAACATGGGGCAGAAATATTGGTATTTCGAAGACGCAACAATTCGATTTTGGTGAAAACGTACCAGTAAACCTGATCGAAACCATTAAAGTAGCGCGTATTATTACCCCTAAGCGCAAGATTCCAGCTAACAACCCTTCTCCAAAGTCGCATGCTTCATATCCTGAGTATTATGGTCCAGACATACCAGGAAATGACTATTCGCCAGGTTCGATCCAAGCCATATTTAAAGATTCACTGCCAGCCGATGCGCTAACCCCACAGAGGCAGAAAGGACCACCTCTATTTCCAAGTTTGATATATAATAAAAGAGATGACGACGATGACTTCGTAAGACTGGATTCATTCGATTTTAAATTGTTGAAATCCACAGATGGGATTAGTCTCAAAAGTGAACAGAAGCAGGAGCTCAATGCAGTTCTTCACGCCAATTCAGAAGCATTTGGCAACATTTCTGAATCAACGCCGTACGCAGAACACAAAATTGACACAGGTGATCATGTATCAATTTTTAGTCCACCTTATCGTCTTTCTTTTGCGAAAACACGTGAGCTAAAAACAGAAGTTGAAAGATGATAGATGCTGATATTATCATGGAAGGTGAATCACCATGGGCATCCCCCGTTGTAATGGTGCCAAAGAAAACCGGCGGAGTCTGAGTATGTATTCACTACAGGAAGCTAAATGCAGTAACCGTACCGTTACCACGTATGGATGACATTTTACATGCAGCAAAAAGTACTAAACATATGTCAACTTTAGATTTGCAAAGTGGTTATTATCAAATAAAAGTAAATGATAAAGACTCTTACAAAACCTCTTTTATTACCCCTTTTGGAACATTTTTATTTAAAAGAATGCCATTCTGTTTGCGTAATGCACCGGCAACTTTCCAGCGTCTCATGGACCGTTTTAAGGCTTCTAGTCCCAAGGTTCAACTATTAGTTTATCTAGACGATTTGATCGTGCGCTCGTCTTCTTTTGAAGAGCACCTCAAGGATCTTAACATTGTCCTCTCTAAATTAAACGAATGTAGCCTACGGGTAAATAATGCTAAAAGTAAACTTTATTGCGACGAGGTAAAGTATCTAGGTCATGTTATTACAGCTGATGGCATATGTGTTGATGTGGAGAAGACAGCCGCCATTAGCCAAAGAAAAGAACCAACAAATGTTAAAGAATTAAATTCATTTATTCAGACGTGCTCATGGTACAGGAGATTCATAAGTGGCTATGCCGAAATCTCGAAACCATTAACTGAGCTTACGAAAAAGAATACAAAATGGTCTTGGTCAGAAAGGCAAAAAGAAGCATTCGAATCACTTAAGCAATCCTTAACATCAGCGCCCATATTGAAACAGGCTCAAGACAATATGCCATTTTATATCAAAGCCGATGCTAGCGCTTATGCGTTAGGAGCTGCTTTACTCCAGGAGGAGGAAAATAATGAACATCCGATTGGATATGCGAGCCGATTATTATCATCAGCTGAGAGAAATTATTCTACTACAGAACGGGAAGCACTAGCGATAGTGTGGGCATGTGCAAAGTTTCGCGGCTACATCGAAGGTTCTGAGATTATTTTGGTAACAGATCATCAACCTTTAAAATGGTTGCTTACAATAAAGTCACCTTCTGGTCGGCTAGCACGTTGGGCATTGCAAATTCAACAGTATAACTTCAAATTGAAATACACCCCTGGGAAAACCAACTCCCTCGCTGATATGCTATCCCGTCCGACAAGTGCTGAGGATCAAATCCAAATTGAACAAAACTATTTACGTGCTTTTCAAATAGACTTTCCCCGTAAGAGTTCCAAAGAAATACGGGATGATGAATTGAAAGACGAGTACTTAAAAAAGATTATATCATCAATTGAATCTGAAGACGATAATTTAACATTTTGGTCAAGCGGAGGTTATTTGCTGTTTGATGGGATATTGTTCTGCTATTCTAACGATTATAGAGAAGATGCTCAACTGGTAATACCACGGCAAGAACGTGAGGAAATTTTAAAGAAATACCATAATGAGTGTACTGCCGGCCACTATGGATAGAGAGAAGCATTCATCGTATTGCTAACCGATATTTTTGGCCAGGTATGCGAACTGATATTGCAAAGCATGGCAAAGCTTGCACAGAGTGTCAGAGGTATAAGGCAACTTATCTAAAACCTATGGGTCTTTTTCAAACTACCAGCAGCAATCAACGATTTGAAGTAGTCGCGGTTGACCTGTTTGGTCCTCTACCAAAAACCCACGATGGCTTCCAGTGGATACTGGTAGTCGAAGACGTAGCATCACGATGGACAGAACTTTTTCCTCTAGAAGAAGCAACCGCGGAATGTTGTGCAAAAACGTTAATTGACGAAATATTTCTCCGTTATGGGATTCCCCGTCGACTAAAATCTGATAATGGTGTCCAGTTTATGTCAGCCATAATGCAAAAAGTTTCATATTGCATGGGAATTGAGCAACAGTTCACAGCCGTCTATCACCCGCAAGCTAATCCCGTCGAGCGTAAGAATAGGGACATCAAAACACAATTAGCAATACTTGTTGGCAATGAACATAATACGTGGAATCTAAATCTACCATCAATCAGATTCGCACTAAATACTGCCAGGTGCCAAAGTACTGGCTTTACTTCAGCATACTTAACTTTCGGAAGAGAGCTACGCACTCTCGATGACGTACAACATGACGTCAAAGCTATTGTGGAGTCCGAAAATTTTATTCCACAAATTACGCCATATCTCAATAGAATCAGCACTGAATTGAAACGTGCAAAAGAAACACAACATCACATGCAAGACAAAAACAAAGACTACTTTGATCAGCGGAGACGCCCTCAATACGACTTTGAACTTGGTACAGAAGTACTAGTCACTACACATAATCTTAGTCAAGCATCGAAAAACCTCACATCAAAATTTGTCCGAAAAGGGACGGACCATATATTATCATCCGAAAAGTTGGCTCATCGTCGTATGAAATCGCTTCTAAACAAAACCCAAATTTATTGCTGGGAACATACCATGCTTCCTCACTTACAAAATTCAGTCAAGGCAATCAAGATGAGTCTCCAACACCTGTACGGCCTTTGAAAAGACGAAGACGACCCAAGAAGAATTAAACAAGTGTTGTCGTGCCCTCGAGACGAGTTAGTCACGCCAAAGGGGGAGACTGTAACGTAGCATAACATATTTGAAGTATTTCATTAGACAACTGTATGGCAACTCCTTTCACTTTAAAACTTTCGTTACCATAGTAATAGTAGTATAACTGAAGAACTATGCTTGTCTCTTTCTTTCTTTTGCATTGGCATTGTATAACATTTTTCTTAACAGGATTGCCTTAAAATAATTTTGCTCTGGCGCAGACTATAAAAAGGCTGCGCACTCTTAATTTTCAATCATTTCGTTTTGCGATCGGCGGTAAGAACACTTATCAGTAGAGGTGCGGAGTACGTGGCAAGCGCTAAGCTCGCCGTACAAAGTGCAAATTCTGATAAGTGGAATTTTATATTCTGGAGGAAGTACGGAGTACGTGGTAAGCGCTAAAGCTGGAGACATTGGTGCTTTATCGGTAACCGTATCGGTAACCTTTTAACAGCTGATTCGACCAACCTTATGAGAATCAATGCAATCGATTATTGGTGCCGCTAAGGTCGTAACCGTATCGTAGCCAACCAATTTGGGTTTGGTTTACCGTGGTAACGATAAACAGCTGATTACGTTAGGGATACGGATACAGCGATACGACATACGGCACCAATGACCCCGGCTTAAGCTCGCCGTACAAAGTACCAATTCCAAGAATTGGAATTAAAGACAATGTTGACTGCGTTGTAGTGTGGACAACGATGGTTGGCCGTGCAAAGCAGAAGAGATTTTCCGAAGTTCGCTAAACGATTTTGTACGAATAGTTTTACTTTAGCTGTGGAAAAATACATTTTTTGTGAACATATAGACATTTTTGCGAACAATAATAAATAATTATAACGAAACGAACCAGCTGTTTTCGATTTTCATTTGAACGAGAGTAGAAATTAACAATTTAAACTCTACAATTGTCATTTATTTATTAAAGAGTTGTCATCTGTAGAGGGGGATATAAATATTATTCCCTTAAACAAAGAGTTACATATTTCAATATCAAAGATAATATGCGTTAGTAATAAAGATACCATGGAACTTAGGTTTTTACATTCATTTCGATTCATGCCTTCTAGCTTAGACAGTTTAGCTAATTTAAGTAATAATGATTTAGAAATAACAAAGGCTTATTTCCCCAACGATCATCACTTTAATTTAATGAAACGAAGAGGTATTTTTCCATATGACTACTTAGATTCAGAAGAACGTCTCAACGAAACACAATTACCTGATCGTTCACTTTTCTCTAATAAATTATCAAATGAATCGTGTAGTATCGATTATTATCAGCATGCACAAAATGTTTGGACAACATTTAATTGTTCCAATTTATTAGATTATTTATTATTATATCTAAAAGTAGATGTGCTACTCCTCAATGACATTTTTGAAAATTTTAGAAAATTATGTAAAGGAATTTATCGACTAGACCCTTGTCAATATTATACATCTCCAGGATTATCACGGGACGCAATGCTCAAATTAGAATAGAATAGAATTGTTTACTGATGAAAACATGCATAATTTTATAACGTCGGGAATTAGGGGCGGGATTGTTCAATGTTGCAAACGGCGTTCAGTTACTAACAATAAATATTTAAGTGATTACGATGCGACTAAGTCTTCAAATTATATAATTTATTTAGATGTTAATAATTTATATGGTTATGCTATGTCACAATATCTCCCTCATAATAATTTTGAATGGATTGAAAACGTAGAGGAGTTTGACGTTTTTAGCATACCAGATGATTCTTTAGTCGGATACATATTAGAAGTAGATTTAGATTATCCCATAACCACTCACAATATTCATAATGATTTACCATTTTGTTTTGAAAATAAAAAAGTTGGCTAAATGAAAAACTCAAAGTTGTTTGGTGATTTGAGAAGCAAAATAAAATATATTATTCATTATAGAAATTTACAACAATGTATTAAACATGGGTCTTGTATTAAAGAAAATTCATAGAATTCTACAATTTAATCAATCAGATTGGCTAAAAAAAATATATTGATTTAAATAGTTATCATAGAACATTAGCAGCAAATAAGTTTGAGAAAAATTTCTTTAAATTATTGAATAATGCTGTGTATGGGAAAACTATGGAAAATGTAGATAAAAGAGTAGATGTTAAATTAGCGCAAGATTGGGAAAATACTAGTATTGGGGGAAGAGGTAGGAAAAAATTAGGTGCTAGGGCCTTAATAGCAAAACCAAATTTCCATAGTCTAAGCAAATTTTCTAATCATTTAAAAGCGATTCAATTGAAACAAGTGTCAACTCTGTACAATAAACCGATACATATTGGTTTTACCGTATTAGAACTTTCTAAATTTAAAATGTATAGTTTTCATTATGATTATATCAAAGATAAATGTAAAAATAATATTTATTTATTTATTTATTTATTTGTTAGTCTACAAATTTTACAATTAATTAGACTAAATATGAATGAATGAATGAATATAAATGCGGATTACAGTATAAAATTAACAAGCATACATAGTGAGCAAAATTATATTATAAAATATGTATATACATATATTATTGAATCAGTTGTCGGGATGGACTGTGATGCCGAGCAACGGAATTGATTATCAGTGCTGTCGGAATGGACGTCATTTCGAGTAGCTGATGTATATTTAACACACAATGAGTAGGGCTGTGATGTGTGGGAGGTTGGAAAGGACGTGATTCCAAGCCACCCGCCCAAAGTAACTATTGATTATTAGTGCTGTCGGAATGGACGTGATTTCGAGCAGCTGATGTATATTAACACACAATGAGTAGGGCTGCGATGTGTGGGAGGTTGGAAAGGACGCGATTCCAAGCCACCCGCCCAAAGTAACTATTGATTATTAGTGCTGTCGGAATGGACGTGATTTCGAGCAGCTGATGTATATTAACACACAATGAGTAGGGCTGCGATGTGTGGGAGGTTGGAAAGGACGTGATTCCAAGCCACCCGCCCAAAGTAACTATTGATTATTAGTGCTGTCGGAATGGACGTGATTTCGAGCAGCTGATGTATATTAACACAAAATGAGTAGGGCTGCGATGTGTGGGAGGTTGGAAAGGACGTGATTCCAAGCCACCCGCCCAAAGTAACTATTGATTATTAGTGCTGTCGGAATGGACGTGATTTCGAGCAGCTGATGTATATTTAACACACAATAGTAGGGCTGCAATGTGTGGGAGGTTGGAAAGGACGTGATTCCAAGCTACCCGCCCAAAGTAACTATTGATTATCAGTGCTGTCAGAATGGACTTTATTTCGAGCAGCTGATGTATATTTAACACACAATAGTAGGGCTGCGATGTGTGGGAGGTTGGAAAGGACGTGATTCCAAGCCACCCGCCCAAAGTAACTATTGATTATTAGTGCTGTCGGAATGGACGTGATTTCGAGCAGCTTATGTATATTTAACACACAATAGTAGGGCTGCGATGTGTGGGTGGTTGGAAAGGACGTGATTCCAAGCCACCCGCCCAAAGTAACTATTGATTATTAGTGCTGTCGGAATGGACGTGATTTCGAGCAGCTGATGTATATTAACACACAATGAGTAGGGCTGCGATGTGTGGGAGGTTGGAAAGGACGCAATTCCAAGCCACCCGCCCAAAGTAACTGGAGCAGGTAACAGATTTAGTTTAACATGTGATTTTGAAGCAGTTATGAGTTCAAGGCAGTGAGTGTATATTTTTTTATAATGTAAATAAAACGCCAAGCATCTCCCTACGGCTCTGTAGTGAAGGCAGCTGTAAAAGTTTTAACCGGCTGCAATAGGGCGGTAGGTTCCTTGATGGATCCCAGGGCAAATGATTTAAAGCAAAGAGCAAAAATTGCTTCTGGACCGATTCCAATTTTTCGCTATGAACCTGATAACGCGGGTTCCAGGTAATGGAAGCATATTCCAATATAGGTCTAACTAACGATAAAAAAAGAGTTTTAGTGACATAGGGGTCATTGAATTCCTTTGACCACCTTTTTACGAAAGCCAAAGTGCCTCTAGCCCTATTCACACACGATTCGATATATAATTTGAAGTCCAGTTTAGGGGCCATTATAACGCCAAGATCAGTAAAGTTTGTGAGTTGCTTAATGATATAATCGCCTATCATGTACTGATAGGTTTTAAAAGGTTTCCTCGTAAAACACATAAACTTGCACTCGGTAAATTTAGTTACATGACGATCACGTCACACCACTCAACCAGGTTATTCAGATCCAATTGAAGAAGTGCACTATCATCAGGTGAGCGAATGGGCATAACCAGTTTAACATCGTCAGCGTACATCAGCGGTATGCAGCGCTTCAAAACATTTGGGAGGTCATTAATGAAGAGCAGAAACAACACTGGACCAAGGTGACTGCCCTGTGGAACTCCAGAAGATACATTGATGAATTCAGACAAGCAATTGTTAAACACAACGGTTTGCTTTCTACCTACCAAGTACGAAGAGACCCAAGAGAGAAGCCGTGATGGAAAACCCAATCGATCGAGTTTTAGTAGGAGTAAGGAATGGGAAACTTTATCAAACGCTTTACTGAAATCAGTGTAAATGACATCAACTTCGCAGTTCGTCCTTAAGTTATTGGATACGGGGGTTGTGAACTCCAGCAAGTTAGACACAATGGACTTACCCCTGCAAAAGCCATGTTGTGGCAGGTCCACTGCCGAAGATACTGCAAAAGCCAGTTGATTTGTGACAACTTATTCAAATAGTTTTGGAATAGCACAAAGTTTGGCTATTCCTCTATAGTTTGTGATGCAAGATCTACTCCCACTTTTATAAAGTGGTATTATAAACGACTCCTTCCACTTCTTAGGGAATATCCCTTGCCTCAAAGAGGCATTAAATAAGCAGGTAAGGGGTTGACAAAGAAATTGAGCGCAAGTTCTCAGCACAACAGATGGTATTTCATCAGGTCCACTGGAGTAGGAAATTTTCAGACTTTCCAGATGCCTTAGTACCTCATCTGTATGAATATATGAGATACCTACTGAGTTAAGTGAAGGTAATATGTATTGATAATCCACCGGAGGGGAGTCAGGGACAGTCGAGTAATCAGATTTAAAAAAGTCAGCAAACATATTTGCAATCTCGGAGTCAATACTAGAAATCCGATCGTTATACTTCATTACAGAAGGAAACCCTTTACTTTTTCTTTTGGAGTTGACGAAGGAATAAAATGTTTTTGGATTGGAAGAGATCCGATGCTTAATCTTCATCAGATAATTCTTATAGCATCTTATCTGTAGCCTGTTGTACTTAAGGCGCAAGATGGAGTATGCAGCATAGTCACTATTGGAGCCAGATAATTTGAAACGCTTGAAGAAGCGTGTTTTTTTTTTTAGATAATTATGTTCTCTAGAGCTCCAAGCAGTAGCTGCAGATGCTGAGGAGGTTTTGGAAAAAGGCACACATTTGCGGAATATCGCATGTAAAACGTTGGTAAAATGGACGGAGCTCGCTTCAATATCTCCGTCGTACTCAAGCCACTTTATTTTAGAGACTTCGTCGATTAGTAAAGACCAATTGGTCTTTCTAAACAGAAACCGGCGCGAAGACGCATTCGGATCGGTAGTATTCCGCACCGGTAAGCTAAGACAATCCAGGTAAATTGAAAGTGCTGGATGATAAACATCCTCAGGCAATACCACTGGATCACATCGAGTAACAGAACAATTCGATGTTCGTCTGAAAAAATTAAATCAAGATATTTGCCAAATTTATTATGAATTCTGTTAAGTTGATAAAGACCAAAGTCTGCAAGGTCATTTAAAAACTCGTAGAATACAGCATTACAAGCAGTGGGAACTAGCATTCCGTTAATAAAATTCCACGACACAAAGGGCAGATTAAAATCGCCAGCCACTAAGACAGAATCAACAGACCTTGACATAGCAAATATAAATTTCAATAGAGAAGAATATTTTAAGTATATAGAAATATCTGACTGGATCGGAATATAAGACGCAACAAAATTTTTATAAGTAGATAAAAGTTTAACTCGAACGCAGAGGATTTCAGAAGAATCATCGAAGTACACTTCCTCAGCAGAGAACCTGGTATGTACGGCGATTAACACGCCTCCACCAACTCTGTTTCGTCGGTGTTTTCTAAAGATCTCATACGAATCTGCTAATATCTCAGAGTTAAACACAGTTGGTTTCAACCATGTCTCAGTAAAAACCAAAACGTCATAACAGAGTTCATGACTACGGAGAAAAAGATTAGACCCCTAACATTCTGATAATAGACATTGAGGCCATTATGAAAGGTGTCAGACAAATCTATGACTCCGCGGGAATTTCTACATCTTTTCAAAAAAAAAACGAAAGGGCTTAATGTATACATTACTGGGCCAAAGAGAAGCATTGAAAAGTTTGCTATATTCACTTTCAATCACTCGAACTTTAAAAGCGACTCTCACTAAAGTATTAATGTCGATATCTCTATTTACTAACTTAAAACAAGCGACATTAGAAGCAGCAATGCCAAAGTGATCAGAGATGTATTTAACAATACTCTCCTCAGTGACCGATGGTTTAAGTGAGGACAAATGAATCCATTTATACCGCACAAATACATCTAATTCAGCATTGTCATTGCTACCACTAACAACACGCGATTTTTGCGTAATTTCTTTTGATGCACTCTTTCGTTGTCTGTCAGAAACATCAACAGATGGCACATTTGCATTAACTGCGCTAACTGCAGCATCTGCATATGATACAGTGCCAGCAGAGCGCGACACTGCACTAGTATTTGTCACATTGTTGACAACCATTTGAGCATCAGACTTATTGGAATTATCAGAAGGCACATTTGAATTATTTTTATGATTGTTAGCTTTAGTTGATTTAGATGTGGATGCAGTAGATTTAGTTTCAGATGTAGAATTGGAACTAATTGATGTTGATGTATTTCCAGATGTAGACGTAGTTTTAGACGAATGAGAGACTTTAGAAGATGAGGCGTTTTTAGATGTCGATTTAGATGCAGGCGAAGTAGAAGTTGTCTTTGTAGTAGAACTAGTAGAGAGAATTTTCGATGTTTGCGGCTGAGTAATAATAGCAGCAGGTTTAGATGTAAGAGTAGTAGTAGGTGCAGGTGATGAAGCATTAGCTCTCAGATTATCGATAGGGGAATTAGAGAACTCCGTGCCAATCGGGGTAGCGGGAAAATCCATTAGGTTGCTTTGTATTAAGTTGTTGTTATTGGATACCATGGGGAGAGCAGAAATAAATAGCGCACTATTTCTGACATTCGGACAACCATATGACTCAGCAACATTTAAGTTGTTGTTGGATGACTTCAAAGAGTCCATTATATGATTTTTTAAGTCATCCAATTTTTTAGAAACAGCATTGGAAATTATGTCAAAACCTTGTTTTTGAGCCACAAGAATAGCGTTGAAAATATTATATAGCTTGTTCGGCATGTGCACACACTTTTCACACAAGTAAAGCAAATGCGGGTTAGCTTTGATTAGCTTTACTTCATAGTCCGATATACTCTCACTACAGGTTCTGTGGAAAATCCTTTTGCAGAACCCATTACACCGCACTAGACTATTGTCACCAGTTCTGGAAAATTGTTTATTACACTTTCCACAATATTCATCCATTTTGGCAATTTAAAGTAAAAGAAAATGTAAGAATACGTGAAAATATGAGAGCGATTAAAAACACGTCCGTACGCGGCGAGAGAACAATAAACTATCATATTGCTTTGAATTATATGGATACTCTTTCATTCATATATGACATTCAAACCGGTGACTTTTATAATGATATTCGTGATGATATTTCAAAATTTTTCGATACATCCTCATATCCAAAGGAAAATATTTTTAATTTTCCTCAGTTGAATAAGAAGGTTCTAGGTATGATGAAGGATGAATGTAATGGGAAGTTAATAAAACAGTTTATAGGTTTAAGAGCAAAAAACTATTCATTTAAAATTGATAACGATATAAATGAAACTAAAAAAATTAAGTGAATAAAAAAGTGTGTAACTTCTACATTGAGTTTAAGTGATTTTAGAAAATGTCTGTTGGAAAATAAATTGTATAATGCATCAATGTATACATTTAGATCTAAATTACATACGCTTTATACACAAAATATTTATAAAGTAGCTCTAAGCAATATGGATGATAAGCGAATTGTACGAGAAAATCATATTGATACTTATGCTTATGGTCATTTCGAAACCTTATAGTAGTACTTTACTGTAATACATTTAAGAAAAAAATAATAAACAATTTATATTTTATATAATTCATTTTTATTAAATAAAAATTTTAAACGTAATTGACCACATGTTACTGTGTTGTATTTTTCTTTCTACCCATAATTGTAATGTATTGATGGCTTCAGATAATTAACCAGTTCAATCGGTGGCTGTAAATTTCCAAAACTAACAAAATATTCTTTTTAGTTTTTCTTAATACTTTCATGGTCTTAGCAAGATTTGCTAATGCAGTAATACGATTATATAACATGATTTTAAACGAGCGATCAAAAAAAATCTGTTACCTATCAGCTGCGTATCTGATAAGAATCTGCAAAATCTGTTACCTATCAGTTGTGTATCTGATCAGCGGAGAAATCAAAAAGAGACATGAGTTGTATGTGATCCATCAAGCAGGAAAGGCTTTTGTGTTTGTTGTTGTTTCAACGATAAAGGCACTCCCCCGAAGGTTTTTGGAAGTGTTATCGATGATGATGGTCCATTGCCGGACATAGATCGGGTACGTTCCACAGCAGATGTAGGAAGTTCGAGCTGCAGGAAGAAAGAAGAAAATGTGCACCTGTCAACGCAGCAATTAAGCTAGGTTCTAGATATCTTCTATATTTGCAATGAGAACGGAGTTATTCTATAACATATGGCGCATAAATGGGGCTCTTCCGTTTTAAATCTGTTACCTATCAGTTGTGTATCTGATAAGAATCTGGTCTGATACCAATTTTACTTATTTTGAACTGTTATATATTAAACTTGTCTCGGGGTTTCCTTAAAAGGTCACTGTAACCTTTAATAATGTTACCGGTAATTTCCTTGTACATATTTGTTGTGAATATCTCTTCTAATTATGAATCGATTTTGTTTTTGCAGATGGTAGGTTTTTATGTGTACATTAATCCACAAGTTGATTAAGTACATACACACCGACACACATATATACAGCAAAACAATTTCGTTGCCTACATTTAGGTGCATCCGTTCTTTCGGTTTGTGTTCTGGCCGATCTTTATCATTTAGGTGCATGCGTATGACACCGCAAAACAACAAAACAATTTCGTTGCCTACATTTAGGCGCATCCGTTCAAAAACGCAAATGTGCGCATATGTGTGTGCATGTGTGTGTGTGCGTTTGAACTTTGTAAACCCAGCAAATCGAGCGACTGACACTGATCAAATCAGATCAGTCATGTCAGCTAGGCTGGGCTCTTGGCAACCTTGCTGTCCTGCGCCATAAACAGAAAAAAGGTCATATCATGCCTTTAAAAAAACCTGTCAAAGGCGCAGAACTCATTCAAAACGCTATAATTCAAACTAAAACAACATCCGGTCGAACCGATTGCCACGGACAGACCGTTAAAACATTCAAATTTAAAATTCAAACTTCAAAAAAACTAAACCCAAAAAAAGGAAACAAAATTAACCGAACCGGAAATGACCGGTTACCAAACGCACAAAAGCAAAATGACAAAAAAAAGCTGAAAATTAGAACAAATAAAAAAGGGGCGCCACGGGTGTTGCTGCGACGCCCGGTGCATTATCCCCACCCTCAAAAACCATGGCCACCGACGCACCTAAATTTTCGGTGGCCCCTTACCTGAATACCCTACGTGCCTTATAAATAAAAGAGAACGCCAGCATTCCCATTATTACAAGAATTTATTTATAATTCATTATAGTTGAAAACTTAGTCAAAATTAGCAATAGTACTATACTAAGGACTTATTTGAAATACTATAAGGAAAACCTAAGGCAAAAAAGAAAAAATCTCAACTAATTGTGTGTGTATTGACTGAGTTGCATACTCCTTTCAACGGTTAATACAACGTAAAAGTTGATTTCGAGAAAAAAAACTGCCCTTCTAAATATACTCATACTTACAGTTTTTGGGTTATTCGTTTGTTGTTTTTGTTGTAGCTACGTATTTTATTTCCTTATTTATCTCTTGTGTTTATTTATTTAATGTATTTATTTACTTTAATTTAATTTAATTTTGTTTTAATTTGATTTAGATTAATTTTAAATGTTATTTTATTTTAATATCTATTATTTTATAATCTCTATTATTTTATAATCTCTATTATTTTATTAAAACTTATTTTATTATAGTTCATTTTATTTTTGATATATTCAGTTAAATTTTCTTGTATTGTATTGTATTGTATCACACCGTGGTGTGATGGTAGCATGCTCCGCCTACCACACCGGATGCCCTGGGTTCAAACCCCGGGCAAAGCAACATCAAAAATTTTAGAAATAAGGTTTTTCAATTAGAAGAAAATTTTTCTAAGCGGGGTCGCCCCTCGGCAGTGTTTGGCAATCGCTCCGGGTGTATTTCTGCCATGAAAAGCTCTCAGTGAAAACTCATCTGCCTTGCAGATGCCGTTCGGAGTCGGCATAAAATCATGTAGGTCCCGTCCGGCCAATTTGTAGGGAAAATCAAGAGGAGTACGACGCAAATTGGAAGAGAAACTCGGCCTTAGATCACTTCGGAGGTTATCGCGCCTTACATCTATTTATTTATTTATTTTTGTTATTGTTATTTATAATATTTATTATTTTATTAAATTTTATTTTGTCTCATAATTTTTGTTGGTTCTTTTTATTTTGGTGTAATTTTATTTTAATGTTAATTAAAATAAATAAAAAAAAAAAATAAATGTAAGGCGCGATAACCTCCGAAGAGATCTAAGGCCGAGCTTCTCTTCCAATTTGCGTCGTGCTCCTCTTGATTTTTCCCTACAAATTGGCCGGACGGGACCTACATGTTTTATGCCGACTCCGAACGGCATCTGCAAGGCAGATGAATTTTCACTGAGAGCTTTTCATGGCAGAAATACAATCGGAGCGCTTGCCAGACACTGCCGAGGGGCGACCCCGCTTAGAAAAATTTTCTTCTAATTGAAAAATCTTATTTCTAAAATTTTGATGTTGCTTTCCCGGGAGTTGAACCCAGGGCATACGGTGTGATAGGCGGAGCACGCTACCATCACACCACGGTGGCCACCATTATGTTAATTAAAATCTTTGTTAAATTAATGTGATTCAGAGTATGTCTTGCATCTTATATTTACCCAGGTAGGTACATATGTGCATATATATATAATATAGATATATAAACTATTAAAAAAATTTTATTGTTATATTAATTATTAATTTCTCGAAAAAAAATAAAAAAATAAAAATGCTAGTTACTGGGCAAAATAAGCGCAACATGCAGTAAGCAATTGTATGGTTGCATGTTGGCAATATGCAATTGCATGTCTTTATGTATAAATTATATAATTAAAGTATGCATTTTTATACTCAGTTGAGCAGAGCTCACAGAGTATATTAACTTTGATTGGATAACGGTTGGTTGTACAGGTATAAAGGAAAGGACTTCCATGTATCAAAATCATCAGTATCGAAAAAAAATTTGATTGAGCCATGTCCGTCCGTCCGTTCGTCCGTTAACACGATAACTTCAGTAAATTTTGAGGTATCTTGATGAAATTTGGTATGTAGGTTCCTGGGCACTCATCTCAGATTTCTATTTAAAATGAACGATATCGGACTATAAGCACGCCCACTTTTTCGATATCGAAAATTTCGAAAAATCGAAAAAGTGCGATAATCCATTACCAAAGACGGATAAAGCGATGAAACTTGGTAGGTGAGTTGAACTTATGACACAGAATATAAAATTAGTAATATTTTAGACAATGGGCGTGGCACCGCCCACTTTTAAAAGAAAGTAATTTAGAAGTTTTGCAAGCTGTAATTTGGCAGTCGTTGAAGATATCATGATGAAATTTGGCAGGAACGTTACTCCTATTACTATAAGTATGCCTAATAAAAATTAGCAAAATCGCAGAACGACCACGCCCACTTTTAAAAAAGAAATTTTTTTAGTCAAATTAAAAAAAAAAAGTTAATATCTTTACAGAATATAAGTAAATTATGTCAACATTCAACTCCAGTAATTATATGGCGCAACAAAATACAAAAATAAAAGAAAATTTCAAAATGGGCCCTTTTTCATTTAATTTGCCTAGGATACTTTTAATGCCACAAGTCGAACAAAAATTTACCAACCCTTGTGAAATTTGGTAGGGGCTTAGATTCTAGGACGATAATTGTTTTCTGTGAAAAAGGGCGAAATTGGTTGAAGCAAGCCCAGTTTTTATACACAGTCGCCCGTCTGTCCTTCCGCACGGCCGTTAACAGGATAACTTGAGCAAAAATCGATACATCTTTACTAAACTCAGTTCACGCACTTAACTGAACTCACTTTGTATTTCTATAAAAATGGCCGAAATTCCACTATGACCACGCCCCCTTTTTCGATATCGAAAATTACGAAAAATGAAAAAATGCCATAATTCTATACCAAATACGAAAAAAGGGATGAAACATGGTAATTGGATTGGTTTATTGACGCAAAATATAACGTTAGAAAAAAACTTTGTAAAATGTGTGGGACACCTACCATATTTAGTAGAAGAAAATGAAAAAGTTCTGCAGAGCGAAATTAAAAGCCCTTGGAATCTTGGCAGGAATACTGTTCGTGGTATTACATATATAAATAAATTAGCGGTACCCGACAGATGATTTTCTGGGTCACCCTGGTCCCCATTTTGGTCGATATCTCGAAAACGCCTTCACATATAGGTACAACTACCACCACTCCCTTTTAAAACCCTCATTAACCGTTAATTTGATACCCATATCGTAAAAACACATTACCTTTTGGCGATATCTCTCGTTTGATACCCATATTATACAAACGCATTCTAGAGTCACCCCTGGTCCACCTTTATGGAGATATCTCGAAAAGGCGTCCACCTATAGAACTAAGGCCCACGCCCTTTTAAAATACTCATTAACACCTTTCATTTGATACCCATATCTTACAAACAAATTCTAGAGCCACCCCTGGTCCACCTTTAGGGCGATATATTTAGAAAAGGCGTCCACGCATAGAACTAAGGCCCACTCCCTTTTAAAATACGCATTAACACCTTTCGTTTGATACCCATATTGTACAAACGCATTCTAGAGTCACCCCTGGTCCACCTTTATGGAGATATCTCGAAAAGGCGTCCACCTATAGAACTAAGGCCCACTCCTTTTTAAAATACTCATTAACACGTTTCACTTGGTACCCATATTGTACAAAAAAATTCTAGAGTCACCCCTGGTCCACCTTTATGCCTATATATCGAAAAGGCTTCCACCTATAGAACTAAGGCCCACGCCCTTTTAAAATACTCATTAACACCTTTCATTTGATACCCATATCTTACAAACAAATTCTAGAGTCACCGCTGGTCCACCTTTATGACTATACCTCGAGAAGGCGTCCACCCATAGAACTAAGGCCCACTCCCTTTTAAAATACTCATTAACACCTTTCGTTTGATAGCCATATTGTACAAACGCATTCTAGAGTCACCCCTGGCCCACCTTTATGGAGATATCTCGAAAAGGCGTCCACCTATAGAACTAAGGCCCACTCCCGTTTAAAATACTCATTAAGCACCTTTCATTTTATGCCTATAGCTTACAAACAAATTCTAGAGTCACCCGTGGTCCACCTTTATGGCGATATCTCGAAAAGGCGTCCACACATAGTACTAAGGCCCACTCCCTTTTAAAATACTTATAAACACCTTTCGTTTGATACCCATATTGTACAAACGCATTCTATTGTCACCCCTGGTCCACCTTTATGGAGATATCTCGAAAAAGCGTCCACCTATAGAACTAAGGCCCACTCACTTTTAAAATACTCATTAACACCTTTCATTTGATACTTATATCGTACAAACAAATTCTAGAGTAATCCCTGGTCCACCTTTATGGCGATATCTTGAAAAGGCGTCCACCCATAGAACTAAGGCCCACTCCTTTTTAAAATACTCATTAACACCTTTCATTTGATACCCATATCTTACAAACAAATTCTAGAGTCACCCCTGGTCCACCTTTATGGAGATATCTCGAAAAGGCGTCCACCCCTAGAACTAAGGCCCACTACCTTTTAAAATACTCATTAACCACCTTTCATTTGATGCCCATATCTTACAAACAAATTCTAGAGACACCCCTGGCCCACCTTTATGGCGATATCTTGAAAAGGAGTCCACCCATAGAACTAAGGCCCACTCCCTTTTAAAATACTCATTAGCACCTTTCGTTTGACACCCATATTGTACAAACGCATTCTAGAGTCACCCCTGGTACACCTTTATGGAGATATCTCGAAAAGACGTCCACCTATAGAACTAAGGCCTACTCCCTTTTAAAATACTCATTAACGCCTTTCATTTAATACCCATATCATACAAACGAATTCTAGAGTCACCCCTAGTCCACCTTTATGGCGATATCTCGAAAAGGCGTCCACCCATAGAACTAAGGCCCACTCCCTTTTAAAGTACTCATTAGCAACTTTCATTTGATACCCATATCTTACAAACAAATTCTAGAGTCACCCCTGGTCCACCTTTATGGAGATATCTCGAAAAGACGTCCACCTATAGAACTAAGGCACACTCCCTTTTAAAATACTCATTAACAACTTTCATTTGATACCCATATCGTACAAACAAATTCTAGGGTAACCCTGGTCCACCTTTATGGCGATATCTCGAAAAGGCGTCCACCTATAGAACTACGGTCCAGGCCCTTTTAAAATACTCATTAACACCTTTCATTTGATACCCATATCGTAAAAACAAATTCTAGAGTCACCCCTGGTCCACCTTTATGCCGATGTCTCGAAAAAGCGTCCACCTATAGATCTAAGGCCCACTCCCTTTTAAAATACTCATTAACACCTTTCATTTGATACCCATATCGTACAAACAAATTCTAGAGTCACCCCTGGTCCACCTTTATGGCGATATCTCGAAAAGGCGTCCACCTATAGAACTAAGCCCACGCCTTTTTAAAATACTCTTTAACACCTTTCATTTGATACCCATATCGTACAAACAAATGCTAGTGTCAGCCCTGGTCCACCTTTATGGCGATATCCCTAAATGGCGTCCACCTATAGAACTATGGCCCACTCCCTTTTAAAATACTCTTTAATACCTTCCATTTGATACACATGTCATACAAACACATTCCAGGGTTACCCTAGGTTCATTTTCCTTCATGGTGATTTTCCTTATTTTGTCTCCATATCTCTCAACTGAGTATGTAATGTTCGGTTGCACCCGAATTTAGCCTTCCTTACTTGTTTTATAATGTATTTTTTAACTTGCGAAGTAACAAAAATAACTTAAAGTATAGTCGATACATTTTTGTTTGTTACGGTGTATGCACTTACATAGGCTATGTTGCTGATACATATGCACATAAATTTCGAGTAGTTTTGTAATTGATATTAACTATGATTAAAAGGTGGATGTATCGTTAGGCAGATGTACATACGTAAGTGTATCGTATGGTATTTTGTGGTTTTATTCTACTAGCAGCTAAAAATATGTACGTATGTTTATAAAATATGCTAAAGCAACATTATAATAAAATTAAATTTTATTAAACAAATGCAATCAAAGCCGAAATATTAATGAAGTAAATTTTGTTTGGTTACTGGCAACCGCAAAATTTACTTACAAATTTAAAAAAAATAGTTTAAATTTCTGTGCATACATGTGCGTATGTTGTGTTGCTGATACATATTCACACAAATTTTAAGTAGTTGTATACTTGAGAATAAGCATATTTAAAAGGTGAATGTATTTCTATGCCTATGTATATACGTAAGTGTATGATAAAGTATGCGTGAGTTGATTCTACTAGCAACTATGAATAGATATGTATGCTTATAGAATATGCTGAGTAAAAATTATAATAAAATTGCATTTTATTAAACAAATGCAATCAAAGCCGAAATATTAATGAAGTAAATTTTGTTTGTTGCTGGCAACCGCAAAATTTACTTACAAATTTTAACCTAAGCCTTAGGTAAAAGAATTAGCGCATATGCTGCAAGCAGCAATTAAACACGCCTCAAGTTTTGCGTCTTATGTAACATAAAATTAGGCGTAATTCTTATTACATATTTGGATGTTAACTTAATGAAAACGTTTTTCTTCTACAGTATCATCATAAGACAGCTTATTTGCTTAAATATGTTTAAATTCAATTATAAATTTAAATTCAAAGAAAAAGAAAAAAATTTAAATTCCTAAATCGTCCGTATTACGGAACGAACTCACCCATTATATGGTGTTCTCGTTGTCGTTGCCGTAGCCGGTGGTGTAGGAGGCCGTTTAGGTGGGCCTCTGCCTTATGATGTCACTGCCGATGCTGCCGGGGGCCGTTTGGGTGGGCCTCTGCCTTTTGATTGTCACTGTTGGAGATGCAGGAGGCCGTTTAGGTGTGCCTCTGCCTTGTTGTTGTCAGTATTGGTGCTGCAGGAGGCTGTTTAGGTGGGCCCCTGCCTTTTGATTGTCACTGTTGTTGTGCAGGAGGCCGTTTAGGTGGGCCTCTGCCTTGCTGTTGTCACTATTGGTACTGCAGGAGGCTGTTTAGGTGGGCCACTGCCTTTTGATTGTCACTTTTGGTAGTGCAGGAGGCCGTTTAGGTGGGCCTGCCTGTTGATTGTCACTGTTCTGTTGTTGCACGGTGCGGTGCGCTGATGATGTTCATGCGCGGTTGGGGGGTACATTTGAAGGTGGTATTGGCGCGCGGTGTTGTGCTGTCGGCGGTGGTAGCGCGCGGTTTGGCGATGGTGGGGCTATGAAATAAGAAAGAATGCTGTTAATGTTTCATAAGCGATAAAAACGTATAACATATTACATGGATTATGTATTGCTTTATTTGGCAATTTGGCTATAATCCGTTTTCGTTAAGAACAGGGCTGCTCAACCCCTATACACTTGCAGCACTTTTGTTTTGTTTTGCTCCGAATCATATGCACAGATACAAATTCAAACTTAAAAAAATAATTTCATAGCGCTCGCATATGCCATCACATATAATTTTGAGTCGTATGAAAATGCTCGAATTTCTTATGACAGTGCCAAAAAAACACTTCGGTATGAAGCTCAGGCACTTGTGTAAGAATAAAAAAAAGCTTTACACTTACAATTTGACAGCTAAAATATATTCAAAAATAAATAGCACTGAAAAATGGTAATTAAAATTGACTCATAAATAAAATTGTAACATTGATAATTAGAATAATAGATAACTAACCGCATAGCTGAAGTATATGGGGCATATGACCAAAGAATATAAGCAAAACTGCCTCTTCTAACTTCGCATGATAATAGTAAGTTATCCTCAATGGAACTGTAAAATTTTACATTAGTTCGTAAATATCCAAAAGTGCAAATAAAGAACTAATTCCAAAGTGGAAGTTTGTGTATATTGGTGAGGACAACTTCCATCTCCTAATACATCGCAATGTAAAAGAGATAGATGGCGAACTGTTAGCGATCCAGAATGCAATAGAAGTGCACCAGTTTTGAACTAGAGGTTCTCTTACGGTGTAGTTTCTGTGATTTTGTATTTTATTTCGGAACATTATTTTCGTTGTTATGAGACATTTTTTTTTTTTTTTGACTGAAAGTGAGGGGGGGGGGGGGACCATTAAGCAACCCTGTCTATCATTTGCTTTCTAAACATTTTATTAAATTCAAGTGGTATTTCAGCACCTCAGTAATCTCTATTGCTAATATATGTAAATTTTAACACCAATTTAAAACAACTGCGCGGAACCCTCCAATTAAGCATTTCGAGAGTTATCGAACTCATTTTCTAATGCAAAATTCGCGGTAATCTTCACATTCATTTTTAGTATGCTTATTGGAAACCAAACTCCGACGATATATATAACTATGTTCCTACAGAAACTGAGGCTATACAAACGGACAATAAGTCTTAAATACACATAAGAACACAACTTACATATTTAAAGTTGTTATTACTTTCCACTATGTTCCTACAGAAACTGAGGCTATACAAACGGACAATAAGTCTTAAATACACATAAGAACACAACTTACATATTTAAAGTTGTTATTACTTTCCAAATTTAATACATTTTAAATGAATACATTCCGCACACACTAATTTCATTCTAATTATAAGCGCGATGGAAAATAATTTTAAATTTATCAATATTGAACGATCATCACGCGAACACAACCGACACTTTTCAACGCACTTTACATTTTGATTTTTCATATGGCGCACCAAGCCGTCGTGGCGTTAGGAAGAAAATTGTTCGCTCCTATTGTGACTGCGTCATGGAAAAGCGCGTTAAATGGCATGATTTAACTGTGGTTGCTATGGTGGAACCATACAAGGTGGTAGCCGCTGTGACATTCCTGCAGCCATCATTAAAAGTTCCCATATACTTGGTTTTGTGAACCGATGGACTAATGTCAAAATCGTACTGCGCTGAAAGGTGAAGTGTCAAATCGTATAAAAACTACAAGTCAGCTGTCACCTTGCATAGTTTCACCATGGTGGTTGCCGTTATTGGAAATTTTTCCACACCATTGGATTCTTTCGCGATGCCACCTGCGCGAAATTAACAAAAATTTGTTTTAACCACCCCAGGCAGACATGAGTGAGGGTGAATCCTAACTTTTTCCCTATCACTAGCCAACTGGTATGTTCCAAGGGTGAATCTCCCAAGTGGACCATAACATCTGTTTTTGCTTTAGCAGATGAGATTGCATTTCTTTTCTCAAGATATGCATTCTTTGAGCAGATTCCCGAAAAAAAGTGCCTACACTCGAAATAACCCCTACAGCATTTCTTATGCTGGGTACGGTGCAGGCTGTGCTAATAGCCAAGTTCAGTCGGTGGCTTGCACAGTGGGTGAATACGGCTAAAGGCTGAATGGTGCAAATACGTGCTTGAACATCTTTTAGTTTACCGCTCATGTTGGCTCATCCATCATAAACCTGGCTCCGGCAGAATGTTACGTCTAAATTAAAATTGTCCAATGCTTTCACAATTTGCTGAGCAATGTTTTCGACCGTAAGCCCAACTACTTCGACGTACATTATAAATTCTTCTTTAATTTCATTTGTATCTACATCGAAATAGCGAATACAAATGGATAAGTGCTCGCAAACAAAAACATCTTTTGTTTCATCTGCTATGATGGCAGCATTCAATTAAGTCATTTTGTGTTGTTTTACTTACGTAAGACGCGTTTGCAGCAAACTTTTCAGCATGTTCTTGCAATATCATGTCTCCAGCATCGACTCGGAATTTTAATAAAGCTCTGAAGTTTCCTTCTCCGTGTTCATATGAGCTGTTCGCTTCTAAACTACCATCGTCTCTGTGACTTCTTAACGGTATGTTTTCCCTTCCACATAGTATAATCGTTTTTATAATCAGTATTAGTTTTTCACCATTATTCTTTATGATCTCCATTTCCTGGGATCGCATTCGCTCAAAAACATTCACCGATTTACCCTCCATCACCATCAAAAAATTTTTAGATTCTACCATGTTTGCTTTGTGGTAATTATTGCTCTCGTGGTGTTTTATAGCATCTATTGCCTTTTTATATTTTGATAGCGGCTCCGATACCAATTTCCCCAACTTCACATCGTTTGAGCTCGCTTCACGTCGACCAAACAGAACGCGCATTTTACATAATCCACCACCAGCAATTTTACTATATGCTAGCCATTCATACTTTTTTAGCCAGTTTAATTGGGAATAACGATTCTTGTTTCCCTCGCTCACCATTGTAAACTTAAAGTCTTCTGTAAGTTGCCAGGTATATTTTAAATACTGGTACCTTTCTTCGTTTGTTAGAACAATTCCGTGCTGCTGGTTACTTAGTAGTCTACCTGAAATTAAAAAAAATGTCACAAGAAAAAAATTAATATCACAGCTCTGATAATATATCCTCCAAATAAAATGTTTGGCGACTGGCGCAGGCGTCAACCACCAACTCCTTTATTTTACCTAAATTAGTCTTAAGAACATTGGATTTATAAACAATTTTTAATTATTACACGCTTCAATATGTATTATTGCATATGTTCTATTGAATTTAAACCTATTTTGAATTTAAACGTATCTTTATGAATTATTATACGTTCAAATATGTACTTTATTACATATTTTATACTTTTGTATTATATGTGAACTACTCCTGGATTACTTAGAATACGTATAACCATTATACGTAACACTCATGTTAATCTCGGATTATCACTTATAGAATTGTAAATGAATGCTTTAACATATTTCGCCCCTCTGGTAACCCCAACCATTGGTTGACAGAACATATATGTATATACAATGTTTTGGCATTTCATTCTTCTTATTATTCGAAATTTTGAACCATCCCGTGTGTGGCACAGAAAAAATTGTAAATCTCTTTATATTAAAGAAAAATAATTTCTTTGAAGTTAAACAAACCCCGGTGCCTTTGTTATTTAAAATCGAAAGTATATAATCGTTCTCATTGCTCGCGTGTGAATTTTCTTCACAACTTTTCGCATTTATTCCTTACCTTTGCAGATAAGTGTGAAATACATTTTATTGGAGCGTTTGTATGATCAACCATTTAGCATCAGAGCATAAATTATCCACACAAATTTCTAGGCCTTCCGCCAAGTGACTTTAACTAGGCGCAATTCATCCATCCAACATTGAAGACCACCATCATCAAAGCGCCGCCATATAACCATCACCACCATCATCAAAACGCCACCGCCATCACCACCACATCATCGACACCGCCGCATCCGCAGCAGCCACCTAAAGAGAAAGCAAAATTTTATCCTGCCAACCCCCTAAACAGTGGTCCTTCGACGCCACTAAGGAACCAGCGACACAATAAGTACCCATTTTCCAAAAAATTGTGAGTATTAGATGCGATTTAATACACCCCACACAAGAAATATACATAAGAAGCGAAAAACCAAGGCAATTTTCATTTTCGAGGATTAGAATTTCCCGCCAAATTTTCTCAATTTCCCGCCAAAACCTGCACATACCATCTCGTATATATAAATATATACAGCAGTACGGTATATGTGCAAAGCAAAATAAGAAAAACTCGATTAGAGCCACAGTGGGCACTCTTGATAAAATTAACCCTAAAATTTTATTGCGACAAATCTCAGCATATTTTAAAATTTTCTCAAGTTGAACTAAAATATCTCTTGTCCTCAATTAAATATATAATAAGAAAAACTAAGCTAGATACAGTGGGCACGTATATCGATTTTACATCTCAAATATTTTTTTTCGGCATTACATGTGTATACCGCTCTGAAAATATTTAATCTCTCTTAAATCGATACAGTGCCTTCCCTTGCTGATTATCATAGCATAAACCTCACAGTTTTCTTATTTATCCTCAATTTAATTAATACAAAACGCAAAAAATATTCTTAAATCTCCATACTTGCGTATACATACATACGGATATACAAAAGAAAGAAAACGAAATAAGCGGTGAAATAAAATCTCGTGCACAGTGGTACAAGAGTGGTGCATTGCGTGTAATAGCACTTTTCTCGCATTAAATTTGCACGCTATAAGTTCTCAATCCTCATTAAGAATTTCGATAAGCTACTCAGCTATCTCTCAACAAAACTCCGTTACAGTCCAACAAATCGAAGTGCAAATAAGACTCCTCTAAGTCACACCAAAAACACACAAAAAAAAACACATTTTTTAGATAATCTCATACGAATTAATTTCCCGTATCAAAAATGATAATAATTTACCCCCGAGATACTTTTTAATACGTATATATACATATGCCTCGAAAAAATTGGCATCAGGTTATTCTCTTAATGATGTTCTCTATACCGGACCTACCCTCCAACCGGATCTGATGCTCCTTATTCTCAAATGGAGGACATAACAGTTTGTTTTTAACGGAGACGTCGAAAAAATGTATCGTCAAATCATAATGCATGAAGACGACAGAGACTATCAGAGGATCGTCTTTCGCTCATCTCCGAGCGACCCCATAAAAGACTATCGTCAGAAAACAGTCACATTTGACGTGGACTGTGCCCCCTACCTCGCCATATGTACTCTTCACCAACTGGCCAAAGATGTAGAAGAAACTTTTCCCAAAGCCGTCCCTGTCTTGACCAAAGAAACGTATGTAGATGACATTCTCTCTGGTAGCCATGATATTCTCTCGGCTGAACAGTCTCTCTCTCAAGTCATCCAAGCACTCGGTTCAGCAGGATTCCCATTACGGAAAATAACGGCCAACCACCCTAGTATTCTGAAGGATATCGACAAAGAGGACTTGCTCGAAACAAATCTATTAGAGTTCGAGAAAACGAGTAACGCCAAAACTCTCGGCATTCAATGGAACGCTCTCACCGACACCTTCTCTTATACAGTCGACTCTATACCCCTGTCGTCTGCAAGGACAAAGCGTCAGATCGTCTCCTCTGTCTCTAAACTTTTTGACCCCGCAGGTTGGCTTACGCCGATAATGATTCAGGCAAAGATTCTCCTCCAAGAGTTGTGGATAGACGGAACCGACTGGGATGAAGAAGTCAAACCCCTCCGTCTCATAAAGTGGTCTCAATTCATAAAAAATGTGTACGGTATCTCGAACATTAAGATCGCCCGATGGGTCAACTATAACCCCAACCAGCAGGTAGAACTGCATGGATTCTGTGACGCATCGGAGAAGGCATACTGCGCCAATATATATGTTCGGACCACTCACGATATCAGTACCTCATCTCATCTCTTGGTTTCCAAGGGTAAAGTTGCACCCCTTCGCACTTCCAGCCTGCCAAGGCTAGAACTATGCGCGGCTCTTCTTTTGGCACGTCTCGTAACCTATGGAAAAACCCCCCTATAATTGGAAGACATTTATCTCTAACCGCACAGCTGAAATAATGGATCTAGTCGGAAATGCGTCATGGAAACATGTCGGCACTCGCACCAACCCAGCAGACACGGGCGCTCGAGGATGTAAATCCATCGACTTGGCTAGTTCCCCGTTATAGTGGAATGGCCCTGAGTGGTTGACTTTGCCCCCGGAAGCCTGGCCAAATCGCATCGTACGAAACACCAACCCGCCGGAGGTACGCCGAGTCGAAGTTCTACTCGCCACGGAAGATGAACCGGATTTTCTCGACCGATTCTCCTCTTTTTCACGAGCCCTTAGGGTAATGGCATATGTCTTAAAATTCATCCGCAACCTGAGTCATCGAACAGGAGGCACACGTTACGCGTCCTCCACTCTCTCTTACGATGATCTCCATAAAGCGAAATGTAAAAGTGTAGCCTTGACGCAAAGCCGCTTCTTTCCCCGTGAAAAGGCATGTTTAGAAAACTCCAAGGTGATAGACAAACGAAGCCCCCTATTGGCACTTAGTTCATATCTCGACAAAGATGGCCTGCTTCGGGTGAATGGGAGATTAGCCCATTCGACCATGACGTTTAATGAACGACACCCTATCATCATTCCGGAAAAATCGCGATTCGCGACTCTCTATATCAAGTTCCTGCATGAGCTATTTCTCCACGCCGATCCACGTCTCTTGCAACAATGCCTAAGGCAGGAAGTCTATATCTCTCGGCTCAAACCCCTTATAAAGAAATGCATATTCCAATATAAGACCTGTACCCTCCATAAGCAGCAGATGCGCTCGCAAATCATGGCAGCGTTGCCCCCGGAACCGTGCACTTTGCTCCGCCTTTTACTACTACCGGTGTTGACTTTGCGGGGCCTTTTCACGTAAAAGCCTCTATGCTAAGGTCTCACACCCTACTAATAGGTTACGTGGACGTTTTTGTATGTTTCTCTACAAAAGCTGTCCACCTTGAGTTGTGCTCCGATCTAACGACTAACGCTTTTCTCGCAGCGTTCGCTCGCTTCGTCGGACGTCGCGGATACCCATCAAAAATGATGACTGATAATAGAACAACGTTTATAGGAGCCAAAAGGGCAACCGAAAAGGAATTTGTCGACTTTCTGAAAACTGCCTCGCAAGAAGTCATCCAAAAATACTCCCCTCAAGGTATTAACTGGCAGTTTATTCCCTCCGGTGTTCCCCATATGGGTGGTCTGTGGGAGGCCGCAGTAAAAAGTTTCAAATTATATTTTAAAAGGACCGCAGGAACTCATACTTTCTCATTTGAAGAATTTACCACCCTCCTGGTAAGAATAGAAGCCGTCTTAAACTCTCGCCCGATTTCACCTCTATCTTCCACCACTTCCTCAGAGGCTGCCCTCTCCTGGCCATCCCGGAAGTGGTCCATGCAGATTTGTCCCTTATGAACCGTTGGGAAAGGGTGAAAAGCATCCATCACCAATTCAGCAAAAGATTGAAAGAAGATTACATAAAGGATCTGCAGAAACGACAAAAGTGGAAAAATCCACAAACTGAACCCAAAGTCGGTGAATGCATTTGTATTAACGACGACTCACTCCCCCCGACAGAGTGGCGTCTAGGACGCATTGAGAAAATATATCACGGGCCAGATGGTCATATACGCGTTGTCGACGTTCGCACTCAAACCGGCACCCTCAAACGCCCACTTGTAAAGTTATGTTTCCTCCCTCAAAGCGAAGCTTAGACAGGGCACGCACGGAAAGCCCACCAAGCTACCACCGAACCACCTCTTCCACTCCTACCGCATTCCCGTCGCAATAGTATGACACTTCGCAGACCCAAACAATCTGAAACCCGCTCCATTTAGCAGTTCTCTCGCCTAAAATATCTGTCATTTCAGATTGTCATGGATCGCGATCAGCAATGTGCACCCCGAAATTCCTTGCGGTCAGCAGGGGTCGCGCGCAGCCCGCCGCTGCAAACCGACTACCGACGATGCCGCGTATGTACACGAACCCACGCTCTTCGCAATTGCAGCGTCTTCAAGAAAATGAAGCCGCCACAACGATGGATAATCACGAGGGTGCATAAATTTTGTCTAAATTGTTTGGCGCTGTCTCATGCCACCGATGACTGCAGTTCGTATGATCGCTGTCGAACATGTGGATTAAGGCACCACTCCCTGCTGCATCGACGGGATGCAAACTCGAGAATCCCACGTCACACCCAGGCACCCCGGCTTGGTCGCCAAGTAGTACCACCTCCGGTACCCTCTGCGCCCATCGTGCGACCCCGTTCGCGCCCAGCTATATCTCGGTCTCTTCCGGCTACCGACGCACAACCGCCAGCATCTACTGCCGCGACGCACCGTTCGGTGCACCGCTCAAGGGCTGCAGACTGCCACCTTCAGGGGAAAGGTGTCAGACCTCCTGGTATGAGACGCGTTAAGAACTCTTCAAGAGCTGCAAGAGGCTCTAGCCGCTGAACGCGCCTAGGGCGAGGACGATGTTGGAGCGACTGGCACAGGCGTCAACCACCAACTCCTTTATTTTACCTAAATTAGTCTTAAGAACATTGGATTTATAAGCAATTTTTAATTATTACACGCTTCAGTATGTATTATTGCATACGTTCTATTGAATTTAAACCTATTTTGAATTTAAACGTATCTTTATGAATTATTATACGTTCAAATATGTACTTTATTACATATTTTATACTTTTATATTATATTTGAACTACTCCTGGATTACTTAGAATACGTATAACCATTATACTTAACACTCATGTTAATCACGGATTATCACTTATAGAATTGTAAATGAATGCTTGAACATATTTCGCCCCTCTGGTAACCCGAACCATTGGTTGACAGAACATATGCATATATGTATATACAATGTTTTGACATTTCCCCTACAAAACGGAGGTAACTAGTTCACCCACACATTCAAAGCTTTTTTCGCTCTCCACTAACACATCGACGTTCCATGCTGCCATCGAAATGACAGTTCATTAATTATCCCGGGAAACTTTGAAACGTAGAAAAAATAGCATTGTTTACAACGACAAATATCGTGTGCTTTTAGTTGTGACATGTGACGGAAATTAAAAATTTTGTTGCAGAGAACACCTTTTTGCGCTGGCGGCCTTCGCCCAAAATAAGGCCGCGATTTAGTTTAGCACCCCCCGAGTTCGGGGTTTAACTTGGTATCAAATGAAAGAGGGAGTTCTCCCGATCACAAATATATATATTTTAAAGTGCGCAAACTTATAATTTAAAAGTTATTTGTTGTTAAAGTTTGCAAATTTCTATACAACTTTTATATGTGTATACGTATATATAATTTATGACATTACAAATCTGTGCTGCCACATCTAAAAAACGCAACAAGTGCAGAATCGAAAAATAACTCATAAAAATACTTTTCATCTGATGTATATATATCTTTAACTTTTCTAGTCTTTATTTTCAAAAATTTGAAAAAGCTCTTTTTTGCATTCGCGAACGAGCTGATATTACCTTATAACTCTTATGCGTATTGTTATGTGTATGGCTACCGCCACGGTGATGCACAATTTTTTTTGTGGGTACAAACACAACAAAAACCACATAAAAATAGCCAAATTCAACTGCAAATATCTCCGGGCAGAGATAAAAATTTTCTTTTCCGTATTCGGATTATTGTTCTCGAGATTAATACGCGTCTTTTGATACCTCACTCGAAAATCTCGGTCCAACTTTAGGGTGGGTACCGTAAACTGCACTACTACCTTTACTTTCTGATTTTCATTCATACATATGTGCATTTTTAAATAATAAAAAAAATTGTATATTATTCTAATAGATAGCATCTCCGCCGGATTGCGATGCAGCTCAGAATATGCCAAAATCAGAGGAAATCTACAATTAAATGCAGATTCACGTGTCATTTGCCAAGGATACAAGGTACTTTACAACCAACATGCTTTGGAATGCGGTACCAAATTGGTTGGATGTATTTCCCTAAAAAAGGGGTGAACTATGCATCTTGGTTTGCCAGTATTTGCTTCGGTAATTTATATTGATTAAAAATTGCAATAGTAGATAATGTAATGTGAATTAAAATTGAATAGGTAGCCAGAGCAAAAAAGGCAACCGATCGGCATGCAACTGATATTTATGTGGCGCCACCGGGAGCTGCTGCTGCTATCCTAGAAGCATTAGAAGCAGAAATGTCTGACTGTTTGCATGCATCACCAAAGGTGTGCCATAACATGATATGGTTCGCGTTAAGCACGCTCTCTTAAGGCAAAAAAAAATCGCGTCTAGTCAGGCCCGATTGTCCAGGAATCATCGCACCAGAAAGGGTAAGTAAATAATTTGTTATGCTTTTGTTGATAATCAACTGAAGAATGCAAATACGACAGAGTTCGAAGTTCATGTGAAAACCAATTAATTTTTTTAATTAGCGTTTGGAGAGAAAAATACATATGTATGTATGCATAGAACTGCATAGAAGGGGAGGAATTAATTAATTATTATCAGTAGATTTACAAGATTTTTGTCATTTTCCCTGCGTCGCAGTTGTCATTATATTGCGTTAACAGAGGATATCAACACCTTACTACCCACAGCCAGTTAAAATTTTAGTAAATTTTGCTCTTTTCATCACTGTTTCAAAACGGGGAAAGTTATATATCGAGCATTCCATGGAGAATGGTACATTTTAGCAGACTTTCGTATTGCGGTCATTATTAATATTCAATCCCTAGAAGGTTTAATGTAGTCATGTCAATAGTTCCCGAGATGGTGGGGCTAGTACAACAATTGTGCTTGTTACCGGAACGTGTAGAGATAGATAATTTATTGAGGATTGCACAGTGACTTGGACATCACCTTCACAGCACCTCATCCTAGCCGACTTCCTTGATGAACCCCAGTAGTGTTCTTGGCTTGAGGGATTAAATGTGGGAATGCTCTGGTCATGGTGAGCCCATAAACTTAGCCCTACGTCTTGAAATTGCGCGCAATCTAGAAGGATATGGTCCGACGTCTTCTGATCCATCACAAAATCGGTATTTGTTGTTCGATATTATACCCAGCTTTTGCATGTGACTGTTCAGTCTACAGTGTCTTGTAAGAATAGCCGTTAGGGTTCTTAGGTTATCTTTTTGAGAAGCCTATTAATGCCCTATATCGAGTTGTGCTGTAACCCCCTAACAGTAACTTAGATTGACTCAGGCCTGGCATATTGCGTCAGTGTTCTCTCTTTTCCCTCCCTTCTACTATTAGGGGCATTTATTGAGTGAGCCAACTGCCAGGAACGACTCGGGATCGATGGGTCATGCAGTTGCTGCCTCTTTCCGGGTTGTCCGCCTGCTGTTGTTGTTATAGCAGTGCTTCGTCCCATCCAATAGGTGCGGCCGATCACAAATTGTCATCAATGTCTTCTAACGGGAGCCCAAGGAAACTTTCTGTTTCAACAGGGGTGGATCATAATGAGAGGAGTGTTAGAGGCATTGGTTCCACAATACAGTTAAAGAGATTGTTGGTGTTATGTGGGGACACATTACAAGCAGGACAATGTTTTGTATGTCGGGGTTGATTCTGGATAGGTAAGAGTTTAACCTGTTACGTTATCCAGCTCAAAGTTGAGCTAGAGTGACTACTCTAATTTCCATAGGGAGAGTGCGTTCCTCCTCTGCTAGTTTTATTCTTTGAGTACAGGAATCACCGGCATAGAGGTCCGACGCCTGTTTGTGGAGTTCACTGAAGACATGCTTGTGTTTTTTAGCTTCATAAGGCTGTGTTCTCAGGTGCCGTATTTCCTCATAATGTAATGAGGCCGTTAACAACAAGAGCCACGAAAGATTTATAAAAGTTACGAGAACGCTGGATTCTGGAATTTAGCCCAGAGCAACCTGTCCGATGCAACCATCCCTTGCTCGTGAAACACTGAAAAGAGTATTTATTTTTTTAATTTAATTTATTTATTATTACGGCTGTTTAAGCCTAAAACTTAAACTACTAAGTACAATTCATTGTTATAATCACTTATTTCTATTGAATATGCTGTTGGAACGCCATGTGATTCCGATCAGCATATTTACTAGCGTGACAAAGGAACGAGTCTGGGAGCCACTCATTTAAGGAAGGTTGGAAAGGACGCGTTTCCAATCCTCCAGTGCTCCCAGCTTAAGGCAACAAAATTTGGAACTTATATTTTTCAATTATATGTGTATTTTAAGCTGTCGGAATGTATTAGTCTCCGATCAACACAGCTAAACATGTCTTTGGATGTTGGAAATTGAAAATAACGTTTATCCAATCACCCCTCAACTTTGTTTAGTAAAGACGCTGTCGGAATGCATGAAGATTCCGATTAGCACAGCTCAACATATAATGGGAGGTTGAAAAGGACGTGTTTCCAATCCCCCCTGCTCCAACTTTTGTTTGGCCTTATTTTCGTTATTTTTGTTACACATTATATAATTTTCTGTTATATTAATGCTGTCGGAATGCGAGTGATTCCGATCAGCAATAGTAAATATCAGCTGGAAATACCGAATTCCAGCGAAATTAGTTGTTGGAACTGTCTGGAGATACAGGTGGCGACCGATTTTCTTTTCCTTAGGGCCGGATGCATTGTATTTTGCTGCTTCCAGTATTACCATTCCCTTTTCGCGCTCCAGTATCGGACATATCATGTAAAAAATAAGAGGAGAAAATTTTTATCTTATTGGAAGCGTTTTACAATGCTCCAATAAAATTTTTTTAAAAGTATTGAAGTTATTACTACTTTTTATGTGATTAGGAAGTTCATTGAAATATTTCAGGCCCTTATATATATGCCTGCATAAATACCAAGCTATGTTTATGTGAATAATGTTACTGCTTATATCCATTTGCACGGTTGATCACATACAGTACCTACGTTTATACAAGGTGGAACACCACACTATCTATATGGCGATGTAGCCACCGATCACGTTGTTGTAAGAGATTAATTAAAATATGTTATTCATAAACACTGATTCTTATATTTTCATTATCATTAAACTGTAGACTGTAGACTTATGACTGGTATTCTTACTGCACACTGCCTTCTGGCGTCACACGCCTTTAAATTAGGCTTGGTCAGTGATAGCAGATGTAGGAAGTGCGGGTTGGAGGAGGAAACGATCGATTACGTTCTGTGCTCGTGCCCTGCGCTTGCCAGGCTAAGACTCCAGCTGACAGCTGTCAGATCTAGAAGCAGTAAGTGGCTTAAGTTCTAGGAAGCTTCTGGTATTTGTCAAGAGGACGGAGTTATTTTATAACATGTCCTGGTTTGATAGGGTTTTTAGCTTGGTCGTTAAAACAAACTTCTGGTAACACTACGGACTCATACAGTCTATGCGAGGTCGTCATGAACCCGCCAGTTCAACCTAACCTATATTTTGTTTTGGTTTTTACTTTAGAATCAACCGTTTAAGTAAGCGATGTCAGCTAACTAAGCGCCTTCAAATGTAGATCCATAAGGACCATGGGGTCGCCAGAGCCTCGGCTGTTAAAGAAACAGGATTCGCCACGGGTAGGTGAGGTTCACAATTGAGTTGGAGAAGCTATATATTGCGCTGGCAACCCATTGAACGGGTTGCGCTACACAACCCCCTGAACCAATTTGGTATTTTAATCGCCTCTTACGCAGGCATGCCTACCGCGGGTATACTCTAAGCCCCCTAACCCGCTGGAGTCATGAGAAGCGTTAGTGACCTTGGGTGTCCCAAGGAAAGTTCCGTCGTGTCTTGTGTTGTTGGGTGAGCGGCCAGGCAGCAGCGTGCAACAAATGCACCATTCAGGAGGATACCCTTGCTGAGCCCAGAAAATCTGGGAAAGTTGGATGTACTGGTCGGATGCAGCAAACGAGTATATTCTGTAATAGCATATGATCAACTTGGAGATAACCAAACGTTTATTTTCCTGTTCAACAGGGAACTGGTTCTAGATCCTGCTGCTAAAGAAGGATAGGCGTAGTCACATCAATTCGTTCCCGGGTTACTCGGGGAAATCAGTTTTAGCAGTACTTTGCACTTTTCATACTGCACGTCCATACAAGAACTTCGGATAATGAATTACACAGTTGTTGTTATTGTTGTTGTTGTCGTTGTTGTTGTTGTTGAATTAAACAGTCATCTGCATTTGTTTGTTTTTGTAGCTCTAATTTCCTTCGTAACATCAATCAATTATCCCTTGTTATAATGTTGTGTTCTCTATGAATGCAACAGCGAAGTATCTTCGGGTACCCCTGATTCTAGTTATCTGAAATCTCCTTGAGTCCCTTGTGCCTTTGGCCTCTCAGAAAAGAGCTAATTGGGGAGCCCTATTTATAGAACACTTTTCGGGTTAAATATATTAAAAACTTTAATCTATCCTTACTGATATTAGTTTCTTTCTCATTCTAGGTAATTTGATTTTGACGATGTGCGCATAGCAATATTCCAAATATTCCAGCTGTAGCTGAAGGAAGAACATAAATTTGCTCAAATTATAAGAAAACTGCGACAACTATCCCCCGCCTTTTTAGTACCACAGATAAGGCGCTAACAAGCATACTATGAGAAAGGGTCAAGACGAAAGGATCAATATCACCTGTAAATCGACTTTTATAGCACGAATTGGGGCTTCCGGTATTATCCGTACAAAACTCATATGGCTCTGCAAACTGATGTTGAACAACACCACCAGCGCAGGAAAAATTGGGCATAATCACTGAGCTTCGAAAGTTTCAGAAAGGGCACAGCTATTAATAGACGTTATTGTACTTAATTAGCTTGTACATATCAATATACACATATGTAAAATTAACTAGAGTAATAAGGATATAATTTAAATTGTAAAAAAACATTGTATATATGAATTATTTATAATTAAATATTATCTGAACATAAAGGACGCGTTTCATTCATGGAAAAAGCGATTTGACAGAGGGTAACCGATACGGGTAACCGATAGGCCAGTTACCCGTGTTGTTGTTATTGCACATGTTTTGATTAGCGATAACGAAAACATAACTGATGAAGTAACTTAAAAATGTAAATAACATCGAGCGAGAAGGAATGTCGAAAACACAATAGGTAAGAGCGAGAAAGCGAGTCACACGTACCCTATTTTGAGAGAGCGCATGCGTTACCTTTTTCACGACAACAATGTAATGGCTGAATTCTGTAATTCGGTCTCATCTCAAGTCTCTAAATTTGAGATTTTCCTTTAGAGACAATTTTTGTGACTTGAGATGATTTCGGTATTCAGTAAACGAAAGTCACAAAAACCATTCACCATATCAACGAAATTCACCAAAATGACAATTTACTCATACATTGAACAAATAATATAGCATTGCATTTTGTCAACATAACGTTGGGTGGTATTGTGGCTGAGCTTGCTGAGACGCCGTTCACAATTTTTATAGAAGATCCCAAAGTGTGTAGGTTCGAATCTCAGCGGCGCCACATAGAGTTCGATGTTTTTTTAAGTATTTTCTTTTTTTTAATTTTTTCTATGCTTATTTTAATTTGAGGAATAACAAAAATATATTTAAAGCGTTTTTCGCAAATAATTTTCATACTTTTTCTGAAATTTTCACTTTTGTGACCTGCCCCGGCGCAGCTCACAAATTAGTGATTGCGTTTATGAGGCTGGAGACGCGAGACAGCTTACAGAATGGCAAATTGTCTCAAAAGTGTTTTTCACCCCAAATAGTCTCTAATAGTGACTAGAGACGGCTTACTGAATTCAGCTGTAAAAGTCATTAAGACGATAATTGGTGAACAAGTTATTGGTGACGATTAAGTAATCGATTAGGTAACGGGTACCTGTCTTGTAGGGTCATTCTTCTAATTATTCGAAATTTTGAACCATCCCGTGTGTGACACAGAAAAAATTGTAAATCTCTTTATATTAAAGAAAAATAATTTCTTTGAAGTTAAACAAACCCCGGTGCCTTTGTTATTTAAAATCGAAACTATATAATCGTTCTCATTGCTCGCGTGTGAATTTTCTTCACAACTTTTCGCATTTATTCCTTACCTTTGCAAATAAGTGTGAAATACATTTTATTCGGCCGTACATTGCATCATTGGAGCGTTTTTATGATCAACCATTTATTCTGTGCCGAATTTGAACTGTGGCTATTAAAGCATCAGAGCATAAATTATCCACACAAATGCCTAGGCCTTCCGCCAAGTGACTTTAACTAGGCTCAATTCATCCATCCAACATTGAAGACCACCATTATCAAAGCGCCGCCATATAACCATCACCACCATCATCAAAACGCCACCGCCATCACCACCACATCATCTCCATCGACACCGCCGCATCCGCAGCAGCCACCTCCAGAGAAAGCAAGGTAAATTTTATCCTGCCAACCCCCTAAACAGGCATATGTAGGTCTACTACACCTCTCAAGAAAACTCATATGCTTTCTGCTACATTTTTCTTAAGATTTTTAGAAAACGTGTGCAGAGTGAACCTTGGTTTCGCCAGTTAATAGGGGGACTCATGAAAGCATATAAACTTATAAGGTGTAAAATTATATCCATTTACACACGCTGTTATATGAACGCACCTAGTAATACTCTTGATAAACTTGATTGTTTATCAGCTATATTATTGCCGAACAAAATTTTTTTGATTGTTATACAAATTTAAAAATGCCAAGATTAAGTGAAAAATCAAAACTAAAATGCATTTACTTGCTGATGTTGGAGATTTCTGATGAAAATGCCTGCTGTAATGTCTGCAAGGTTGCATTCCTTTGAGTTTACCGCGTTTACACAATGAAATGTGCGCGTAAATTTATACAAATTGTGTAAATGATTTTTCATACAAAATTTTACAGCTCGTTTACGCACTAGATAAATTTATATGTTTACACACTTTATAAGGCATTTATACGGTTACATGAGTCCCCCTAATATTTGTGAGTCTCATAATTTCTTGACCAACGACCCTATATAACAAATTTATCCACGCCCTAATGATCAAGAAAAAAATTCGTACATATTTTTTGTGTGAAAATTTGTAGTAAGGAAGTAGTTTAACACTTCTTTTATCTCTTTTCTCTATTAAATGGCGTCACTTCTCTGCGAAAATTAGACTTCGCAATGCTTCAGAAGAAAATACCTAAGAACTAATATATACGAATTGAAAACGCCCTACAGTAAAAGAGAATACTTTCAAGAAGAGAATAATAACACATGTGCTCAAACAGAATCGCAAATTCCATAAAAAAATAATAATAGCTAGTCACTGTTATTCGCGGTATTTAACCGATTTTGTTCTTAAAGGGTCGATGATTCCAGGTAGATCACATAGACTTCTGGTTAAATATTTGAACTAGATAATTTGTTTTTTTTTCTCATCTTTATCTTGGACGCACTACCTATCAATAAACTAACTGATCCAATCATAGATGACGCTGATGTGTCGTGGTGTGGGACAAAGTTGGTTAATGTGAATATTAAGGACTGCTATGTCAAATGTGATGGCAATTTACATACGCTACCCTACGCTTGAAAATCGAACAAGAGCGTCATCTGCCAGTAACAAGTGTAGTAGAAAGTGTATGGGTTTTTTGAGAGGAGGATAATAAAGAGTTGCAAGAGTTAACTCATGGTACCTGGAATGTATAATAGCTGTGTTTTCTATGTACATATGTATATTGTTTAACCACAGCCGCTACATGGGTTTCCTAAGCACTTGCCATCATCCGCTGGCAAAATTCTGAGCCAGATAAATAATTTTGCATGTAAATGCAAGAACAACGATTCGAGCCAGATAAATCCAAATAGAAGTCTGGTTCAATTTGTGAGCTAGATAACTTGTTAATTATTTCTTTTTAGTTTGGCAATGCTGCCTGTAATAAACCTACTTTTTCAAAAATAGATGTCGCTGCTTAGCCTTTCGCCGTATGAGTTAAATGAAAAACAGCGGCGGCATCTGCCTATCACATTTCACGTGTGCGAAAATTTCACGACATCTGCTTCTCAAGTCTCTCAATGATCCAGAGCATTCCCGTGAGAATTGAGCATGAGCCGGAGCTGTAAAACTCACTGGAAGACGGCAATTATCTAAGTGAGGATAGGCGTTTTTTTCACGCGCAAACGAAACGTATACGCGTGTAAAAAAACACGGCTAATATAACACTGTATATGTGCATATGTACAAATGTGTATGTGTATCTGTGAACTGCAAAAATCACAATTTTCATGATTTAATCAAACATTTAAACTTGCACTCACATTCAATCACAAACAAAACACAATAAACTCATATTGAATAAACTCATAATTGAATAAACTCGTAATTGAATAAACTCAGCATCTGTCTTTACAAGACTATGTTAGCATGATTGCGATCGAATGACCGAACAGGTTTTGCGTCCGATTGTATTAATCAAACGAAGGCAAGCGGAGAATAAAATAAAAGCACGAGAATTAGTATCATTGTTTACTATATAGGTTGGCACATGGTTCAACTATATACAGGTTGGCTCATCTGTAAAGCAACAAAATATGTCTGTTCATATTGTCAAAATCTGTGTATTGGTGTTGGTGCGAATGGTATGGAATGGAAACATAAAACTTGGCAGTTTTTGTATGTGTAAGTAAAATGTTGCCAATGTGTTGGTTTCATTTTGAGTTTGCCATCTCCATTTGACAATCCCTTCGACCATGCAATGACATAAATAAAATCAGCTGATGAGATGAGCCAACCTGCACATAATTGAACCATGGGTTGGCAGCTTAAATAGAGGTTATGTTGCGAATAGAGTGGAAGGCAGTGGACTAGGCAGTCGAATGTCATATAATGAAGGAATGGTGTTCGGAGTTTTTTCAAAGTTAAAAAAAAAATGTTAAAAGCTTTAATATAAATAAAACTATTGTTTTAATAACAACAAAAACGCCTTATATATTCTATATACATAAATTCGTAAGGATTATCTCACTTTAAAAATTGAGTTAAATAATCTAAAGTTTGTTTTTGAAATTGAGTCGAGAACTGTGCGTGTGAATGTGCGAATTTTCACTGATCAGCTGTTAGTTGCGCTAATTGGTAAAATTTACAATGATTAGTATCGTTTAGTTCGGCAAACAAACAGAATCGTAAGCAATGTTTATATGTATATTTATATGTAGTTTTTCGCCGTGACGTAAGGGCAGAAGAATCATGCAAATATTCAGATGCATGGAGTTTTCATATTTGCCTTTTCATTCCGATGAATGAGGCAAACGAGCAAACGGCTGAATTGATTATATTCACGCATGCAATAAGTTGGTTGATTTTAAATCAATGTCGATTATGTTCCTCTAAGCAAGTTGGATCATTGAACACGATCATGTTGCCGAATGTAATCGAACGTTGTGTTGGATTTTTGCAGTTCATTGATGTGTATATGCATTCGTACAAACTCAGCGCACATCTCGAGTAACTTGAGTTATATTGGGCAATCATAGTTACCTAGGACTTAACTCTTGCAACCCTTTAATAGCCACTCCCTAAACAAAATTTTGAATTTCGCAAGGGTAATGATACTTACCTATATCCCGATCTTGCCATATATCACTAGTAGCGGCAGAAGGGTTTCTCGGCATTGATGAGGTAGCAGCCTAGGTTGTATATGGGGCGTCATCAAATTCAAGCCCTTTATTTGTACCTACTTCGTCTGTTTTTGATTTTTTTGAAACCTTTACCACTCATTTTATTGAAAAATGTCTCTTCAATTTTTTAACACTTAACTCACTTTTTTTTTATTAAAAATCACAGCTAACCGCGGACTGACACTTGTTTATGCAACGGTAGAATGAAGAAAGTACTGTCGGCCAGGGCTGCAACTTCACTACGATCGTAGTAGATTCATTACGGTTTTCGAAAATGTACTCCTCTATAACGATGCACTCAAGATCTATTCCGATTTTTAAGGCAATAAAATTTATTTAGTATTTACATTATGCAAAGGACTCCGATATTTGCAGACCTATTAAATGTTCTGTTGATTTACTTGTACATGAAAATTACTTCAAAATTGGTCAGTAAGCTTTCTGACGTTCAACCGTCAGTTATATTATTTGGGCTTGAGTCATATTGAAGCTCAAGTTGTGAACTAATGTACGTCTCAAGTCTCAAGGGTTGTTTCTCAACAGTGGATCATTGAGAAAACGATAGTTCTACACTTGTACTCGAACGTGATTCTCTCATTGGACTCAAGTGTGAAATTCTAATACTGTAGTATCTTAAGGAAAATACGAAAAAACACATAAATAATTTTTGTATGTATATATTTATTTATATTTTGTTTTACATAAATTTTAGACTTTTTCTTTAAAATATAAAATAATCAGCTTTCACTTGTTGCTTTTCCTAATTACCAATTGGTGTATATGGCTCCAAAGATAAATTTGCGGTCTTTTGGTTAACATCTGATAGCAAGTTATAACATGGTTCACTTCACGGTTAATTTATTTTACAATAGCTCGGCTGCAATTTGTTTTTCTAAATGAATTCGTCAATGCTGCCAACGACTTGTTTATTTCTGCACAATAAACAGCTTTTGGCGTCCAAAATGTAGAAAATTTTTGTTCTCAAATTCACCTCAACTCGATATCCAGTGTTGGATATCAACCGGAGAAATAGCCTGGATATAAATTTGAGAACTTTAAATTACTAAAATTTTCTCCAGGGTTGGAGAAATTGGAAATCAACTCGAGAAACATAAGTTTCTCACAATTTATCAGAGGCGGGAGAATAAGTTGAGAATGCTGGATATCAACGTGAGAACTATATGTAAGGTTGGAGAATATTTAGAGAATGATTTTGGAAATCAACTTTAGAACTATGGGTTTTTTTCAAAGGCTGGAGAAATATTGAGTCCATGTTTACTGGGATAATCTATATATTAATACGCTAACAATTTTTCCATACAATCAATTGCCAGCCTGTTTAGTATACTTAAAATGTCTTAAACCAAATAAATGATATAGGAATATGTTCGTATGGACGAGGAGCATTGCGAAGGCCTATTTTTTTAATAATAAATAATGCTTTATTTACTTATAATTAATAAATAAAGTTTTCATAAAGTTCGAAAATCTCAACAAATATCGAAATTTATTTTTGTGGTGTGTTGGAAGTCGTGGTAGGTCTCTTATGGTTATTATTGAAGAACTTCGACGTCTTATGGATCACATTTTTTATATCCACACAAATATCCATTCAAGCCAAATTATGGTAAAACTACTTTTTCAACAATTTTGAGTTCGTATAAAAAATATGGCACAAAAGTTCATCAAAATATGATACCAAAGTTTCTCACCTATTTTGAATTCAAATAAAAAATCATGGAGCAAATGCTCCTTCCCTTGCCATCCCCAAAAAAAATGTGTACCAAAAATTTCTTATAAAATACAGCACAAAAAATCTTTAATAGAGGTAATTTTGAAACAGCCAATTATTGGACAAAATTTAACAGTTAGTGTGGTATTTAATATATAAATCACTATTTAATAATAAGCACTATTTATTTTTATAAAATATTTTTATTTAACCGCTCCTAAAAGTATGTTACAAAACGTTTTTAAATATTTCAACCGAATGAAAATTTTTGAAAGACAATATTTTACAATTGAAAAATAAAAATTTACAAGAACAAAAAAATTCAATTTATTTAAAGTAGGTACATTTAAAGTTGAATATAAATATAACCCTACAATACTCCCCCTTCCGGAGATTTAATGTTAAATAAATTAAAAGTAACTTTCTTTTTTGTTTTTGTGTTAGGTATCTGTATTTTATCAATCATTGCTGGTTCTAAACGATCAATAGGAATAGATTTAATTTCACTGTTTATTTCAATTTTAAAATTTTTAATATCTTTTTCAATAACTCTATAAGGACCTTCATACGGATGTTGCAAGGAATGTTTGTTTATTACACGTACAAAAACAAAATGACAATCTTTTAAATCTTTTGGAACAAAAATACCACTAGAATTTTGATGATGTTCCAAATTTGATTTAAAATTTTTAAAATGTTCACGCAAACTACTTAAAACATCCGTTGAAGTTATATAATCTGTAGTTGAAACAAATAATTCACCAGGTAATCTTAAATTTTGTCCATAAACCATTTCAGCCGGTGTTGCTGAAATATCTTCTTTAAAAATCGATCGCAAACCCATAAGTACTAATGGTAACTCTTCATACCAATCTCTGGATCCATTCCTAGCCATTATTGAAGATTTAAGCTGTCTATGAAAGCGTTCTATCACTCCATTAGCTTGGGGATGATAAGGAGAAGTTGTTATTTGATGACTTCCAAGAAGTTTCGTTAATTCTGAAAACAAGTTTGAAGTAGTCACTGACCAGTCAGCTTTCGGAGAAAACGGTCGTGTTTAACTACTCTCGCTTTCGTATCAATCACTTTTTTAGCACGTGTGCTTTATATACCCATATATATATATATATATATATATATATATAAAAGTGTTTCATAATCGTTTGTGCCATGACCTCTAATTCGGGAGGGAACTATTTCGCTTCGCTCGACCCGGACCCAGATCCGGGCACAGTGAAAAAAAAGAAAAGACTGAACTATAACCTTAACAATATATACGATTTTCCAAATTATAAACATGTGAACCAAACAAATATAAAACAATGTCCTAAATACGTACTCCTTAAAAGCAAACTAGAGAACCAATCAATCCAAAGCTTCAACATATTTCTCATTTCAAAAGCAATTGAAAATATAAGCAGTGAAAAGCCCAATCATATCTCATTCACAAGAGACGGTGACCTTCTAATTCTGACGAAAAATGCTGCTCAAACAACACGTTTCTTAAAAGTCACCAATCTTCCTAACGTATGTCCGGTTACCTCCACATTGCATCCCACTTTGAACACCATAAAGGGAGTAATTTTTGCTCCCCCGCTGAAAAATCTTACAACAGAAGAAATAATCGAAGGTTTACGGGAGCAAGCGGTAAAGGACGTCCAAAAAATTAAGAAACATGTGGATGGTAATTTAACAAATACGTCCCTTCATATCATATCGTTCGACCTGTATGAGCTTCCCAAAGAAATCAAAATAGGGTTTCTCAATTTCAAGGTGGAGCCGTTTCAAGCTCGGTCACACCCAAAAATTCGGCAAAAACGAGGAAAAATGCGAAGTCTGCGCAGGCAGCAGCCACGACCCTAGTCCGTGTGTAAAAGTACAATGCATTAACTGTCAACATGAGCATAATGCCTTACATAAAGACTGTCCCTCCATCAAGAAAAAACGGGAAATCTTAAAAACAAAAATACTAAGCAAATGTACATTCAGTGAAGCAGCAAATATTGTAAACAGTAATACATCCACCACCGAAAACATAACTAAAGAAGAACTTCACGAAGCAATAGAAAAACACAAAAGAAGGATTGAACTAAAAAACAAATACAAAAATCAAAACGAAAGCGAAATCATAGTAATCAAATGCCCATCACAAAAGCAAACCCAATTAACTGCACATCACGTCAACAACAAAAAACAAGCTTTATAACTAATCCTCCAGAAAACTCAATATCTAACATCACTAACCCAACCCAATTCACATTTAACTTTTCAACTAATAACATTCACGACAACAACACTACTCTTCAAAACACAACTAACCTCATTAATCCAACATCCTCACAAATAGAAGAAATTTCTGACCTTGATGAAAACTTTTAAAATATTGTCTCTTTCCGATATATATATAAGTATATATCGTTCTAAGAGTCAATATTTTGACAGTTTTTTTTTCTCTCTTTTTTCTCTTTTAATTTTTATGGTCCTAAGTATTCTCCAGTGGAATATAAACGGTTACCATAACAACCTGTACGAGCTTCAACAATTAGTTCATCAGAAATGCCCTGATGTAATAGCCCTACAAGAAACACACCTAAAATTTGATCCCAGTAAACTTAAAAACTACACCCATATCACCTGTAACACACCATCAACCTTTGCAAAAGGTGGAACAGCAATATTCATCAAAAATTCAATAGAACACACTCGTTTCACTCTTTCCACCAATCTTTGCGCTGTCGGTGTTACAATTCGTGCACAAACGATAATCACCATAATATCAATATACATCCCTCCTCAAACAAATTTTACAATTAATGATCTAAATAAAATCTGCGACAGCGGAACTCACCCAATTATTTTTCTTGGTGACTTTAACGCTCATAGTACCATATGGGGGTCTATCAAAACAGACAAACGGGGAAAAATAATAGAAACCTTTTACCAGCAGTCAAATCTCACTGTATGTAATGACAAGTCACCTACCCATTTCTTAACACGTTCCACATTCACGCATGTTGACATAACACTAGCATCAGCGTGTTTACTTCCATTTCTTTCATGGAATATCGACACTTTTCTACACGGCAGCGATCACTTTCCAATATTCATATCACTTGAGAGATATCGAAATGAACCAACGGGAGCATTCATTGCTCCAAAATTCAATACGAACTCTGCTAATTGGTAAAAATACGCAAAACTAGTTGAACACAAGATTGAGAACCACAACATTACAAACAATATTAATAGAGACGCGGCGTTACTCAAAAAATCTATTATATCTGCCGCCAACGACTCGATGAAGGTATCACCACGGTTCTCTCCCCAAAAACAAATATATTGGTGGAACCCCAACCTTAGCATACTCCGAGAAAAAAAATAAAAACTATGGCACATTTTTAAATCCAACATCAGCTCGGAAAATCGTCTAGCCTACAAAAGGGCAGACGCGGTATTCAAAAGAGAAGTGAAAAAGGCCAAAAGGGAATCCTTTTACAAATTCACATCATCGATTAACCCTGACACGTCCATTAAACATTTATGGAACCATGTCAACAAACTCTATGGTAAAAACTCCCATTTCACAATAAGCAGTATTGAAGACCAGAACTCTAACATTTTTTCATGTAAATCGGATATCGCCCCGCTTTTCGCACGAACATGGTCAGATGACTCCTCTGACTCTAGCTTTTCTTGTGAATTTGTTCATAACAAAAATTGCCTTGGGAAAAACATAACACACGTCCCCCATCCAACGGCCAAATTTATCGAGTCTGAAATTACCATGATAGAACTTAACAATGCCCTTACTGAAACAAAAGGGAAAACCCCAGGTACCGATAGAGTCTGCTACTCTATGCTTAAACATCTCCCCATGCAAGCCAAGACCTATATGCTTAACTTGTTTAACAACATTCTTTCTTCCAGCATCATTCCACAGGAATGGAAAACAAGCATCATTATTCCCATTCATAAAAGCAACAAGCCAAAAAATAAAATAGAAGGCTACAGACCCATCTCTCTCATATCATGTACTAGCAAGGTTCTAGAAAAAATTGTATCCAAACGTATTAACTGGTACTTACAGCGTAATAACTTAATTCATCCGAAGCAAGTTGGCTTTAAAAGGCGCTCAGGAACCACCGATGCATTATTGTATTTGGATAATCAAATTGCAAAAAGCATTCGGGCCAAAAATCATATCTCTATCCTCTCCATACATTTTGAAAAGGCTTTTGACCGTATTGGGACTCATGCTATAGTCGACCAACTTAAGGAATGGAAACTAGGTCCAAAAATAATTAATTTTGTTATTTCATTTTTAAGCAATAGGAAGTTCAAGGTAAAAGTAGATAATTACTACTCTAATATAGTGCCGCTGTCTAATGGAATCCCACAAGGCTCCCCTCTTTCCGTGACACTGTTCTTAATAGCTTTTGAAAAATTAAATAAGATTATCACCAAACACCCATTCTTTAACCACTGTATGTATGCCGACGACCTCTGCATCATAGTCAACCACAAAAACCAAAATGCAATTCAAAGTAATGTTCCGAATTTATTTGCCGAAATCTTCGAATGGGGTAATAACACAGGGGCTAAACTCAACGTATCCAAGACAAAGGCAATTCATATATGCAGAAAACGCAACTGCACTCCCGTTGATATTTACATTAACCTAGATAAAATTGAGTACATGACAGATATAAGAGTCTTAGGAATAATTGTCGATAATAAATACAACTTTACAACACATATAACTTATCTCAAAGAAGCACTAACCAAAAGAATTAATCTGATTAAATGCATTACCAGCTTCCACAGCAACGCACACACCAACACTGTAATCAATATTATAAAAGCAGTTTTAATTTCAAAGATCGAATACGGGCTTGCAATTTACGGGCACACCACCAAATCAAGGCTTAGACCTATAGAAAACATTTACAATTCTGCTACCCGATATGCACTTGGAGCATTTAGAACTACCCCACTTTTGAATTTACAAACTGAGAGCGGACTAGGGAGCCTGTACGACAGAATAAACATCAACACGGCCAAGCTTGCAACAAAGCTTCTGATTCCCACCGAAAAAACACTGATTCACTTTAAAAATAGCCACTCACAGGGCTACCGACCATCCACAAGAAACAACTGCTTGTCAACAATAGAGCGAATCGCTTATAAGATTCAAGAGATTGCTTTGAATGAAACACCTCGTCGAAAATTCGTGCCATACCGACCACCATAGTTCTTTCAAAAAACTTGCATCATAACAACCCTTATGAATCTCTCGAAACATTCTACAAGTAAAGGTGCTTACATTACCCTCTTCCGAAAGACAGCCGAAGACTACACCGCTGCCGGATGGCAATTCCACTACACAGACGGATCCAAAACCGCATCAGCTACAGGGTACGCTATTGTGAACCATAACTATGATACCATACAACTTTCGTTACTCAGTCCAGACAGTTCAATTTTCACTGGTGAAACCGAAGCTATACTTGATGCTGTAAAGTGGTTAAAAAGCCAAAAAGGCAAACACGTGGTGTGCTCCGACTCACAATCCTGCATAAAAGCTGTGATGAACATATCACACCATAATGATTCCATTTGCGAAATAAGAGATATACTCATCCGCTTCCCGCAAAAAATTAAAATTATGTGGATCCCTGGGCATGCCGGGATTCATGGTAACACTATGGCCGACGAGGCAGCAAAATTCAGCACCTCAGCTCCACTAAAACTTAAATACACACAGCATAGATCAGATATCCTACGAACCGTTAACACGGCATTAAGTACCTACAAACGGGAGGTTTGGGACAATTACCAGCATGTATACAAAAATATTAACCCTAATGGAAAAGCAGCCATATACCCACGCAATATTCCCAAAAGAGACCTTCAAAAATACACTCGGATACGCTTGGGTCATACACGGCTCACCCACTCCCACATATTTTCCCGAACCTCGCCGCCGATATGCAACCTCTGCGACCAAGCACAATTAACTGTACCACATCTAATATTTGATTGCAATACAATCTCTAACATTTGTAATAACCACAACAAAACCATGGCAGAACTATTAACAATTACATCTGAAGAAAATATTAAAATATTTATAAAAATACTGAGAACTTGTCAACTATATTTTGATATTTGACTTTTATAATTGCAGGCTGAAAACCTTAGTCGTTAGTGCCTAGCTTTAAGTTTATTGTATAATTTATTATGCAAATAAATAAATAATAATAATAATAAGTTTGAAGTAAATTGAGATCCCTGATCTGTTGTTATTTCTAATGGAACTCCAAAACGTGAAATATATTCTTTAAAAAATTTATTTACAACCGTAACTGCAGAAATATCTCTTAGTGCGAATGCCTCTGGCCAACGTGTAAATCTATCAATTATAGTTAATATGTAACGATATCCTTTTGAAACAGGTAAGGGTCCAACAATATCTAAGTGAATGTGTTCAAATCTAGATTTTGGAATTGGAATTTTCATAACTGGAGATTTTGTATGACGATGTACTTTCGATTTTTGACAACTTATACATTCTTTAGACCAAGTATTAATATCTTTATTCATTTTAGGCCAAAAATATTTCTTAACTATCAAACGACGTGTAGCTCTACTACCAGGATGTGAAATCCCATGTAACATATCAAATATTATTTTTCTTAAATTGTTTGGAATGAAAGGCCTAGGATTTTCTCCTGACATTTCGCACCATATATTAAAGTTAAGAACAGGAATTTTTATTAGTTTCAAATTTAAAAATGTTTGCTCTGAGGTAAGTTTGCTTAATTCACTGTCTTGTTGTTGTTCACTTTGTAAAATTTTTAAATTAATGTCCGAATTATTAATCGCTTCTACTTCAAACGCACGAGATAATGTATCAGCTACAACATTTTCTTGTCCTTTAATATACCTAATGTCATTTGTAAACTGAGCAATGAATTCCATATGTCTAGTCTGTCTTGGATTGCGTTCTGTTTTTGAATTTAAAGCAAATACAAGAGGCTTGTGATCTGTGAAAACTGTAAATACACGTCCTTCTAGAAGGTAACGAAAATGTTTAATGTTCAAATAAATAGCTAATAGTTCCCTATCAAATGCACTATATTTAATTTCGGATGGAGACAATTTCTTTGAAAAGAATGCAAGTGGTTCTGACTTATTATTAACGTTTGATGTATGACACCACCTATTGCCGTATTGGATGCATCTACATTTAAAGAAAGTTTTGCATCTTTGTTAAAATGATTTAACAATATCGCAGATGCAAACTTTTCTTTAATGCATTCGAAAGCTTTATTAGATGTATCGTCCCAAATTAAAATCTTGTCTCGCTTCTTATTTAACATCAACTAAGAGACCATATTTACACAAAAAATCAGCACCGATAATTGGTTTAGCTATATCCGCTATTAAAAACGTGAACGGAAATTCGCGGCGCAGTCCTAAATTAATATTTAAAAGTTTTTTACCGTATGTCGAAATCGTTGAACCGTTAGCTGCAGTTAAAATAATATCTGATGACTTTTTCGAACTTGAAGATTTTGAAACCGGAAGCACTGAAATTTCTGCTCCACTGTCTATTAAAAAATTAAGTTTGTTTGTTTTATCAAAAATAAATAAGCAACGTGTAAAGGTGTCTAAATGTCCGTTGTTTGTCGCCGTAACAACGGATAACTTTAGTTTGACGAACTATTATTTTTAAAAGCGCATGGTTGTTCGCACTTCAAAGCCTGATTACCAAACTTATAATGATACCTACAGAGCTAATTTGGTTTGTCACGAGACTTTGATCGATATCTAGAAGGACTTCTACAACGATTCCTACTAAAAGATCGGGACCTTGAATAATTTTGACTCATCTGATTTTTAATTTCACTGATCTTTAATGACAATTTTTCAAAATTTTTGCACATCATGTTAGTTGTTTGAACCAAATTTGAAATAATTGCATTTTCGCTTTTAGAATTTGGAAAATTACTAACTGAGGCTATTTCATTTTTATTATAAACTTCCCAAATATTATCGGCTAATTTAACTAATTCACTTATTTCATTCAAATTCGAACTAGTAAGAATAATATTTAAATTTTTGGGCAACTTCCTTATCCAAAGCTTTTTAAGAATTTCTTTGCTAAAATTGTTTCCAGAGAGTAGCACTAGAGACCGATAAAACTCAGAAGGTTTACGATCTCCCATTTCTGAATCGGATAACACTCGATCTAATTTGGCATTCTCACTTAATGAGTGCCGTTCAATTAAAATTTTCTTTAATGCAGAAAATTTGTCATTTTCAGGAGGATTTTGAATAAAATCAAGAATTATCATAATTACATCCTGTGGAAGTGCAGTTATGACATATTCATATTTTGTCCCTTCCTGAGTAATGTTCTTTCGACTAAATTGCATTTCAGCATGGATGAACCATACTTCAGGGCAATTAGTCAAAAATTGGGGAAGTTTTACCGATGTAGCAAAAATTTCATTATTTTGATTCACATATGGATTTGGTAAATCATTTTGATAATTTTTATTATCCAAATCAATAAGTGAATCGTTTACTTGATTTCGTGGTGTAGATGTACGTATATTATTTGATGGTGAATGAAACATTGTTAATAGAAATAACTACAAAAATTATATTATAGGAAGAAATAAAAATGTCCGGAAAGGAGCGTTTACAAAACCCAAATTATTAATCTATTTTGATACATATACAGATACATATAAATAATATTAATACTAGATACAGCTCACCAAATATTTGTCGCAATGGTTTTAAAATTGATTGATGAATTTAGACAATGTATTGTGCAATGGCTTTAAAATTGATTGATGAAATTGGACAATGTATTGTGCAATGGCTTTAAAATTGATTGATGAAATTATACAATGTATTGTGCAATGGCTTTAATTGTTTTGTATTTGTAGCTTTTGTTGTTGTTGCTCTTGCAATGTTTGATTGAAAGGCTGATGTTAATGATGCAGCGGTAACGTCTGAAATAATGACAATCCAAAAATACGACGAAGATGACGTCGTGCAGTTGAAAATAAACTAATTTTATAGAAGTGAATCTAGTTTTTGGACCACCACGTCTACGTCAAATACGCGTTAGAGAGGGCTCTTGTGATGTTCACGATATATTTGGTATGTATTTTCAACTTGTTTTTCAGATAATTCTTCGAGTAGTGAGGACACTTCACACTAGTTTAAAGGTACGAATTACAAAACTTTTAGCGAGTTAGAGCTGGACGTTGCAAGATGTTACTCACTTTATTTGAAAGTGAATTTAAATAAATCTCTTCGCTGGTCTTTTGTAAATCAATTAAAGTTTGTTCAAGTGCACCACCTTTAACAATTTGTTTAAGAATTTGCTGATAAAAACGTAATAAGTTGGATATAGTAAACAGAACTATGGTATCGTTTTCGGAAGTCAATATGGTTTCCAATCGCATAATATATAAAGCATACAAGAATTAAAATTTGATTCGTTGTTGTTCGGTTTTTATGTTTGGCTGGCTAGATCGCCAATGTGGTATTTAATATATAAATCACTATTTAATAATAAGCACTATTTATTTTTATAAAATATTTTTATTTAACCGCTCCTAAAAGTATGTTACAAAACGTTTTTAAATATTTCAACCGAATGAAAATTTTTGAAAGACAATATTTTACAATTGAAAAATAAAAATTAACAAGAACAAAAAAATTCAATTTATTTAAAGTAGGTACATTTAAAGTTGAATATAAATATAACCCTACAGTTAGGGCCTTTCTACATTTCATCAACGATAAGAATGTTTTATTTTATCAAAGACTTTCGCTTGACGATTTTATGGCACGTTTATATACTAGATATTTATATAGGTGATATAGGCCTACTTGGCCTTGGGCAAAGCGAAAATTGCATGCCTCACGGGTGATGTGAAAAAGGTCAAACTCCTTGAATTTTGCAGATTTTTGCTAGAGCTGCTAAAATTTTATGTGGTATTACTTCTATCACAGGTGCTCTTTCTGGCATGTAAATCCTGGTCTTATGAATGTATCAGATTATCATATGGCATATATCCAAAATTTAACTGCATTCATAAAAATACAAGTTGGTCGAATTTCGACCATGGGCGATACTAGTTTGGGTTAAACGTCAAATAGTCGACCAGAAATCAACTAAGAACCCTTAGTTATACATTTTAAATATGATGTTTTTCTTAAATAAAGATTTAAGAAATCTAATACGGAATCTTATTTTTTACTACGATTTAATCTGTTTTTACTACGATTTTAATCTTGGTTAGCTCCAATCCTAATTCTTTGTGCATAGCGGTAAAGAGAAAATCGAATTTCTGTGGCGCCATGACTCAATGGGCGAATTCAGCGAACAACAACAACAAGTGACCACTTTGAACGTACCGTTGAGTATTTTTGATCAACCCAACAGTTGGAATTTTAAGTCAATTACATTTACTCAAACGTCTTTATTCGGCCATTTTAGCGCTTCTTTGATGTTTCGAAGTGTTGTTTATAACTCAAATATTCTGTTTTAAAATTATGGAGAAGTGTGAAAATAAATTTAAAAAGTACATTTCCTTAAAATTAAATTCGAATATTATGTACATATGTATATAAATATACAGTTCACAAGAGGTATTTTCATTAAACATAGATATTTCTGTAATCTCAAAATCTATAAGAATTATGATTTTGATTTATTTGAGTTATTGTTTACAATTAAAAAAAAACGGGTAAAATCCGAAAAATTAGGCCACTTAAAATGTTATTTTCTACTTAGTTTTAAAACCATTAATTAACTAGATTTTTTTGTTACTGGAAAATATGTGAATTTTAAATCACTTTTCAAAAATTCCTTGACACCAATAAACAATTTGTAAAGGAATATAAATTCGGTCATATTGCCCCAAATACCACTGAAGCTGCTTTCTTAAAACTTTAAAACTCAAGATCTCAACCTCTTGAACTGGTAAAAGCTTTAAGTTTTTTTAAGCTAAGGTTTCAAAAGTTATAGCTTCGGAACCGTGCACGGGCCCCTGTGCCGCCCCAACCCCCTGGATCCATCAATGTATGTAAGTGTGACACAAAACGAAAATTTCGAATAGAATAGAGGATACCTTCATAAAAAATAAAATAAAAATATAAAAAAATTATGTAATGGAAGAGAAGGCAGAGTTTACTAAAAAAAATTTAAAACGAAAGAAGAAAATATAAAGTACTCAAAGAGCGAAAAATTAAGTGAAGTAAATAAACAGTTCCAAATAAAAACTCAATAATGCACTTAGACTTATTTCCGGGTTTTAATGTTAGCATTGTGGAAATATGAAGATTCTAATGTTCGGATATTTAATGTAGGAATTCCCATTAAGAACTATGTACGTAATTAATTTATATTAAATTTGTAAACACTCCATTTCATGGATATATATGAACATATCTACCTTAAAATATCATCTGTGAACGATATAATACTAAGATATATCAAAGCAGAACAAATTAGAAAGAAAAGAACAACAAACAAAAACATTGAAATTATTCACGCAAACATATTGTAACGAATTTAGTGCAATTCCTCTTATTTGCAACCTTCTACTAACGTTCGTATCGCTAAACTGTTGAATAAATAACTCTACTATTCAATAATGCAAAATGGCCTTTATTAAAGTACTTCACAATACCACTGATACTTCACAACCAATAGCTTGCTTAATTCAAAACTGAATGTCGTGCCTCTACTGTGGCTGCCTTTTATACAATGTGTTTTCTCGTTCGCATACTTCTAGGCGCTTCCAGAATTTACTTAGTTACTGCTATAAAATTATAATTATGCACGTATATAGCTTCTCATACGCGCGCGCATATGTGAGTGATACTTCCACAGATAATTGCCTACTTTTGGGAGCATCTCATATAAGATATATGCATGTGTTTGTGCGTCTCTTCTCCGCTGCTCGTACGGACATATGGGTAGACATAATGATTGATTTGTTGATGTGTGTTAGCGCCAATGATAATTAAACAATATTTTCAGCAACACGTTTATGGATGTGTGTAGCGTTAAAATCTGCAATTCATTTTACTATTGAAATTCACAGATTCAACCATATAATTAAATCAACTTACAAATATATATTGATAAATATTAGATGTATGCTGTTAATTTTAGTTGTTTAATGAAATACTTCCTCCTGCTTCCAAAAGCTCGTTGAAAAAGAAAGATGTTGATGTTAGGGGAGAGCGACAGGTAAAAATGTATTGCCAGCTGACGAGCGGGGTTTGTTTCGTAAGCACAGGTTATAGCGCCGCGCTAACAACTCAACGGCGTGGATTTATATACAATACCAGCGACGTAACATCCCCCCTCCGTAAACTTCGTAAATCTTGCGGGGCTTACTCCTTGAGGCCAAGCTTGACCAGCTTCACGACGGGACGAGTGAGTAATCCATCGGTTTTTCTCACGACTGCGCTGCGCACCTCTCCATCTTTGCTCCGATGAACGTCGACTACTATGCCCTTTCCCCAAATATTCCGTTTGTTGTTTTCGTCTACTATAATGACGACGTCGTTAAGTCCAACAGGATCTGGTGACTTTTCCATTTCGCACGTCTTGTCAAGTTGGGTAAGCATTCGCGAATCCATCACTTCCAGAATTGATCTGCTATCTGATTTGAGATACGAAATCTATAGTTGAGTGTAGGACCCCTTCATTCCGCTTCACCAACGCGAATACCACTCGAACTTCCTAAAAGGAAGTAGTTTGGTGTTAGTGCCTTCATTTGTAGAGCGTCAAAGGGCAGGTAGGTCAGCGGACGAGAATTTAAAATATATTCCACGTCGGCTAAAGTCGCCCGAAGACACTCCTCTCTCAAACTTGTTGTTTTCAAAATATCCATTAAAATTGATTTGACTGATCTAACCATTCGTTCCCATGAGCCACCCATATGAGGTGATACGGGTGGTATAAAGATCCACTTTATTTTTGGGTAGCGACGCTCAACATCACCGCACGACAAGCGCTGAATTTCTTCTTCCAGAACGCGGCTAGCTCCGCGGAAATTCGTTCCATTATCTGTCCAAATACATTGGGGAGTACCACGGCGCGCCATAAACTGCTTTAAAACCAGGAGGAATGAATCAGTGGAAAGCGAAAACGATATTTCAATGTGGACAGCGCGGATCGTCCAGCACGTAAAGAGAACTACCCATCGTTTCTCACGGCGTCTGCCAACTGCTACTTCGAAGGGCCCAAAAAAGTCAATGCCTGTTTTCGTGAAAGGCCTGGAGAATGTCGCCAGCCTCTCTTTTGGAAGGTCGCCCATCTCTGGCGGTCTCGGAACAGCGCGCCGAATTCGACACCATTGACATGATTTTGTCGTTTCCCTAACTACTGCCCTCATGCCTGGTATGAAATAACGCTGTCTCATTTCGTTGACAACTATTTCGTTGTGATGATGGTGGAATTGACGATGATAAAGGTCGAGGATGAGTTGCTTTATGCTGCTGTGGCGTGGTAAGATTAAGGGTCGTTTTGTTTCAAATGAAACGTTTTCTGCCATATCGATTCTAACCCGTACTCTAAGCAGACCTAAGTCGTCGATATATGGCGAGCACTTAAAGAGGATGCTTTCGGGTGGAACTGTCTTATCGGCTTTGATACAATTTATTTCCTTTTCAAATGCATCTTCTTGACAGCACCGGTTAATCGCGAACTCAGCAGCTCCTACGTCAGCTGATCCGATAAAGTTTTTAAAATGACTTGATACATTTGCTGCCCCTGAAATGTTTTGGAGAAAGAGAAGTATGCAACGCTGGGCTCTGCACAGCTTTTTCCAGGTAGAGAACCGCGAGGGGTCGGGTGTCGAAATCCCAATGGCGACTGTTGCGACGATTGCATCTCTACATGACAGATCATTTCCGTCTTATATTTTTCGTTGAGATTTGCTACAGGCCACTTATCTTCAGTTTCTTGTAGGAATGGTGGCCTTGTGAGCCACCTATTTGTTCTGCTAAATTCTGGATCCTTTGCCCATTTCGTACCTTCATGTGCGACGTTATCCACTGATGGAACCCAACGCCACTCGTCAACTTTGGAGTCCTCTACTATCTCTCCCACATGTACGTAAGTTTTAGAGATTGCGGTTAGGTAAACACCAATCGCATTATACCTAATTCCGAAGTTCTCCAAAACTTGACCTAATAAAAAAAAGAGTTATTATTCGGGTACCCACTAAATCGAGGGCCCCACGGTGACCTGAGTGGAAGGTTGGCGAGATGGTCACTCCTGCTGTAAAGATACGATTTTACAATGGAGCATCGTACAGGCACCCTGAATGTAGTACCTGATGCGCTTTCGTGGTTTGATGTAGACGAGGTGACTTTCACTGCCACACCCGGAGAAATAGATTTAGTCCCCCTGCATTTAACAGTAACGAATATCTAGAGTTGCTTAGAACCGTCACAGAAAACGAAGAGTTGTTGAGAGATTTGCTTGTAGATGAATGGCGTTATTTTTAAGAGAGTTAAATTTCGGAAGGGGTGGAAGGGGAAGAAGATTCGCTATGGCGTTTGTGGTTGCCGAAGGGATTGACGGAGGAAGCCGTGAGATTAGCACATGACGCCAACCGGAGTAACCATAGCGGGTGGCAGAAAACCTTAGAACGTGTCAGGCAGAAGTACTTTTGGCCACAGCAGGCTAAGGACGTCAGGAACTACGTGAAGCAATGTCACATTTGCAAAGTAGTACAATCCACGAATAAACAGTCGAGACCACCTATAGGGAGTACCTTCAAATCCGAAAGGCCATTTCAGCGGTTATATTGCGATTTTCTAGGGCCTTATCCGCGATCCAAACGTCGAAATCAATTTCTTTTCATAGTCTTGGACCATTTTGCAAAGTATGTTTGGCTAAAGCCCATGCAGAGAGCCACAGCTGTAAAAGTTATAAATTACTTCGCTTCAGAAATTTTTCCAGCTGTAGGGGTCCCTGAGTTTATTCATAGCGACAACAGTAAACAGTTTATCTCGAAGGAAATGAAACAATTTCTAGAAAATTATGGTGTGACACACGTGAAGACAGGGTTATACTCTCCGCAAGCCAACGCATCCGAACGAATTAATAGAGAAATAGTTTCTAAAATAAGAATTTTCCTGAAGGATAAACATGACCATACCAGAGATTTTATCAGTTTTGAGGAGCGATTTTCATACGGCGACTCAGTGCTCGCCATACTTTGCATTATATGGTCAAAACATGGTTCAATATGCCTCAGCGTACAATATTTTAGAGAAACTCGGCAGCCTTAGGGAAGATCAGGTTATAATAGCAAATAGAGCCGACAAGTTGACTAATATTCGTGAGCAAATCCGTAGAAATTTAGATCAGGCAAAGGATAGGGGAATAAACACCTATAACAAGCGCTCTAGGCAAGTCAACTACAAGGAAGGTCAGAAAGTTTTCCGGAAAAACTTTGCTTTGAGTAACTTCAAACAGGGCATTAACGCCAAATTCCTGCCAAAATATATTAAGCGTTGAGTGCTCCGAAAAATAGGCCCTGCATTGTATGATCTCGAGGACCTAAACGGGAAACTGATAGGTCCACAATAACCTACAAGAATGTTTTCTTTACCAAATTTACAAATTGATTTTTTTTTCTTAAACTTACAAATTTGATTATATTTCATCTATGCGTTGCGGTCGGGAACAAATCGCCCAGTATTCTTCCCGAGCAACGATTTCATAGGGTGTTAACACGTGTTCTCACCGGGAAACGTGAAAAACCTGGCAGTCCAAACTTGGGTTGGACTAGCCTTACGGAGTTTGGACGAGTTCTCCTGTATCAACATGTCTACATACATAATTTTTTTAGCCTTTCTGTAGGGGCGATAACCACTAGAAAATACTACACGGAGTTTTGACGAGTTCTCCATAACAAATGTCTATTTGCCGCAAAACCTTTAACTAAGAAACAAAATTAATTTAACAATTTTAAATTTACTTTTTTTTTTTGATGAACCTTCTGCTGCGCGGCTAGCTTCGCGGTAGATCTTTGAGACTCTTTATCTTAGGGGGTGAGTCGTGCCCCACGTTAACTGACCTCAGAGGTTCTTGAGGGTGGATTCATACAAGTGAACCGGTTCTCTGTTCGCTTCATCGTCAAGTCTTCAAAGCGAAGCAGGTTTGTTATGGTCGAATTGTGGGGATTCATATTTTGAACCAACTGGTTAGTTAAAGAGGGAAAAGGTTAGGATTCACCCTCACTCATGTCTGCCTGGGGTGGTTAAAACAAATTTTCTTTAATTTCGTGGGGGTGGCATCGCCAAAGATTCCAATGGTGTGGGAAAATTCCCAATAACGACAACCACTATGGCGTAACTATACAAGGTGACAGCTGACTTGTAGTTTATATAGGATTTGACACATCAACTTGCGGCGCAGTATGATTATGACATTAGTCCACCGATTCACAAAAACAAAATACATGGCACTTTCAATTATGTTTGCGGTATGTCACCGTGGCTACCACCTTGTATGGTTCCACCATGGGCAACTACAGTTAAATGGCGATTTAACGGCGGTTTTCCGTGGCGCAGTCGCGATTGGAATGGAATTTGTTCTTCTAACGCCATGAAGGCGTAGCGGGCCATTTTAAAAAGATCAGAAAGTAAATGGCAAGCGTGGTGACCGGTGGTGGTCGCGAGTGATTTTGATAATCGAAAGTGAGCGCTTAGTAACTGACGTATAGAACGAATCACATTTTAAAATATATTGCGAAAGTTATTGATGAAGGTGGTTAAAATCACAAGCTAAGTGCTAGGTATATAAAAACTGTTGAAAGTAAAAGTAAATTGCGTTGAGTGTGGCCGGCCGCAAAAATTATTGCTCCCGAAAAAGAAATAAAGAAAATTGCGATTAAGCTCATCGGTGGTGGTTGCCTCGTTGTATGGAGTGCGCGAATATGCTTTAGTGGTCCTATCAAGAACTAATTATTTATATGCAACAACTGATAAAAAAATTTATCTAAAGTAGTGAAAAACATTCTTAATAATTGACGTCGCCGTTTTCAATAAAAGTTTACGCGTAAATACAGAAAAGCAATGTAAAAAGCATTTTGAATATTGCGCTCATTGGGGTTATCGAGGGAGCAAACCATTACTCAATTACTTTCCCTCATGTACACATCGAGCGCAGGCCGGGATTAAAGAGAAACAATTGAGACCGCGCGGTGGCCGGACCTACTTACGAGCTATAAATAAAAAGGAAGATAATTGAAGTGTAGAAGATGTGCGAAAGTGGGGGAGGAATTGGTATTTGTGGAGAATTTGTGCAGCACAAGAAATTGCTTGGAAAACCTTGCGCAATTACATGATACACAACTTAAAATGATTACAAAGTGTTAAAGCACCAACAAATAAAATTGTGTTAATTGGGAGTTAGTTCGAAGACGAAAAATCAACAGTTTTGCATAGTGCTATGTAAAAAAAGGCGCAAGAAGAAGCAGTCGATTGCCAAGTGTTTTTTTCACGTGGAAAATTTGCTGAACTCCTCAAAATTTTTGATTTATGCTTAACATGTGTAGCAATATTGACAAATTCATAAGCATAAATTAACCATGTAATAACGTATAAGACATGAACACATACATACATGTGCGTGCGAGGACTATCCACCGTATAACTTCGAGAATCGCCTATTCATCCCATGCACATTCATACATATACATACATAAATTGGCTTAAGACTATTACAGCAGGCAACACCGCCAATATTGCACCCCACACCACTACCAACGCCCCGACGATTGGCCACAAGAAGCAGGCGATCGCATCACGATTCCGCCCTCAAAGACAGGCGGCCGCAACAATCACCAACAATAACAACAACAGCAGGGCCGCCAAACATAGGCCTGCTGTATCGAAAATATTGTTTTAAAATCAGCGCGCTAATCAACAACACCGCGCGCTAGCACCAAAATTAGGCGGCCACCATAACCACCGCGCGCTACCACCACCAACAGCGCAACTTCGCGCGCTACCCTCAACAATTGCGCGAACAAAAGCGCGCGCTACCACCATCGACAGCGCCAACTCCACGGGCTAATACCATCATCAGCGCAACAACACCAAGCGCTGCCACCATCATCGACAGTGCAAAACCGGGAGCCAAGCCCGCGCGCCACCATCATCGACAGCGCCAACACCCAGCCATAACCAACAACCACCAGCGCGCCCAACACGCGCGCTATCATCATCGACTGCGCCATCAACCACCAGCAACGACAACAAACCCAGGACCGCCACACATAGGCCGCTACAGCAACCACCGGCAACAGCAACCATACCGACAACAACAACCACCAGCAAAGACAACAACAGCAGGGCCCCAACCAAAGGCCTGCTGCAACGAACCCAGTATAGACATGCTGCAATAGCCAGCCACAACAACAAGAATAGCCAGTACGGCACAGCGGTGAGTCTGTTTCAATATAATTATAATTAAACAAAATTTTGAAAACGAGAAAATTTAGTATTTAAAGATAAAGCAAACATTGATTTGTTAAAACTTAAATAGAAAAATCATAGAATCAGAAAAATAAGATTTAAAATGAAAAAATAATTGAATTTATTTAAATATGTTGAAATACTTGCTTAAACCATCTACTTGTTTCAGACAACTTAGAAAGCAACGTATATCTTTTCTTGTTACAAATTATATTAGACATAGTATTCAAATATATTTTTCTGTATTAATAAAACTTTTGATTCGAGAACATTCATTCGTGTTAACTTCAATAGGTTATGGGCCCAGAGGCACCATTTATTCAAGCTTAACAGAGATAAGTTTTTGCATAATGACATCGTTTTATTCAATAGATAAGCTTGATGGGTCAAGCTATGAAACATGGTCAGTACAAATGCGAAGCGTACTGATTCATGGTGGTCTGTGGAAAGCGGTGAGTTGCACAAAACCATCAAACGAGGATGAGCTTACAATCTGGACTGTGAATGATGAGAAAGCATTGGCTACCATTCTTTTGGGCGTGAAGTCGAATCAACTGAACTACGTTAAGAACTGTAAGACGGCTGCAGAAGCATGGTTGAAACTGGAAGAGGTACACAAGCCACAAGGTCCTGTGCAAAAAGTGAGCTTGTACAAACAGTTATTAAACAAACGTATGCGTGAGGACGAGAATATTGCGGAGTATCTCAATTCCTTTACTGAGATTTCAGATAAGCTGGCAGAGATAGGTATAGTTATTCAAGAAGAGTTACTAAGCATTATTCTTCTTTCAAGTTTACCCAAGTCATTTGATAACTTCTTTGTCGCAATTGAGACGCGTGACAGTTTGCCGTCTCTTAGGGCTTTGCACGTGAAGATTTTGGAGGAAGGTGAGAGGCGAAAGAACAACGAATCGGTGGATGAAAGTAGTCAGCAAGCCTTCGTAGTGCGGGGAAATTCCAAAAACAGAACAAGAATTTTAAAGGAAAATGCTTCACATGCGGCAAGAAAGGACATTTCGCTAACAAATGTAAAGAGAAGCAGAAAAACGAGGAATCTGCAATGAGTGCTATAGGGACAACTACGGTACCTGGCACATTTGATGCATCGTGTTGGTATCTAGATAGCGGTGCTACATCGCATATGTGCAACAACCGGAAAATGTTTGTAAAATATGGCGAATCGAAAGAAAATATTTGGTTAGCAGCGAACTCCTCTATAAATGCTTTAGGAAAAGGTGATGTATTGTTGTGTACGAAAGAAAGAACCATTCGATTACGCAATGTGTTATACTCACCAGAGTTGAAGGGAAATTTTATATCTATTAGTAAAGCCGTTGAAAATGGTATGACGGTGAATTTCGGGCAACAACATGGTCTGATAAAAAACAAAGAGGGTGACGTTATTTTGAAAGCAAAAAGAAAGTGTAATTTGTATGTTGTCGAATTACGACAGCAAAGTTTGTTAGCAGTGACCAATGAAGTCTGGCACAATAGATTTGGTCACTTAAATTTTCAGAGTCTACGCGATTTAGATCGTCAAGGTATGGTTTTCAAGTATGATACCAAAGTTGAAAAGGGATGCTGTAATACGTGTATGTTAGGAAAAATACACGTTCTACCTTTTCCTCAGGCATCAGAGCACAGCTCGGAAAATGTGTTAGATCTTATACACTCTGACATATGTGGTCCTGTTAATCTGAAATCAGTTGGAGGATCCCGATATTTTTTGACATTAATAGATGACAAATCTAGATTCACCTGTGTTTACTTCCTAAAAGCGAAAAGCGAAGTATTTGAGAAATTTAAAATGTACAAGACATACGTAGAACGGCAAATGAATCGCAAAATCAAAGCATTTAGAAGCGATAATGGTAAGGAATACGTTAATAACGAGTTTGACATTTTTCTAAGGCAGCATGGCATACGACATGAGTTGACGGTCCCATATACTCCACAACAGAATGGGGTGGCTGAGCGAGCAAACCGAACTCTAGTGGAGATGGCACGGTGCATGCTGTTACATGCAAAAGTGAAACAAAGCTTGTGGGCGGAGGCAGTATCAACGGCGGCATACATAAGAAACAGATGTCCTACAAAAATCCTAACAGGCCAAACTCCTTATGAAATGTGGTTCAAGCGAAAACCAAAAGTTAGTCATATGAAAACGTTTGGAGCTGTTGCAGTTGCACTTGACAAGACCCAGCGAGAAAAGTTCGCAGCAAAAGGTAAACAGCTAATTATGGTTGGATATTCTTTAGAATGCAAGGCGTATCGCTTGTACGATGAAGAGTTAAATAAAATTGTTGTTAAGAGGGATGTACTCTTTGATGAAAATTGTGCTAATAAGGACACAAAATGTAGTGATTTAGTTAAAGAGGACGAAAATGCCGATGTGCTAAAAATATTTATTCAGGAAGAAGGGATTCAAAATACTTTTACGCCACCAACAAGCAATCAAGAGTTGGAAACAGACAGTTCGACGTATGATAGCGCTGATGGAGATGATGCATGTGGGACAAGTGACAATCAGGAGGAGATAATAGAAAGTGAAATCAAAAATGGTAGAGGTAGACCTAAGTTATTACGAACTGGCAAGCCTGGTCGTCCGAGAAAGCAATATAATGCAATAAATGTTATTGCCAATGAAGATATTCCTACAAGTGTCAAGGAAGCTTTATCAAGTTCTAAATGTAGCGAATGGAAGAATGCAATGGAAGCAGAATTTGCAGCACTAAAAAAGAACAGAACGTGGGCATATGTCGATCTTCCTCCCGGTAAGAAGGCTATAAAGAGTAAGTGGGTATTTGCATTAAAGCGGAACAAAAGCGGAGAAATTGAACGGTATAAAGCACGACTCGTGGCTAAGGGATGTGAACAACGTTTAGGCATCGACTATCAAGAAACTTTTTCGCCAGTGGTTCGGTATGCGACTATACGTATGCTTTTAGCTATAGCAGTGGAAGAGAAAATGCATCTTCACCACCTGGATGTGAGCACAGCTTATTTAAATGGTGATTTGCAGGATGAAATTTTCATGCAACAGCCCGAGTGTTTCATAGATCCGAAGAGACCAAGAAAAGTTTTAAAATTACGCAAGGCCATTTATGGTTTGAAACAATCTGGCAGGCAATGGAACTTCAAACTTGATGAGGTTCTTAAGCGAATTGGCTTTATAGCATGCGATTATGAACCATGTTTGTATAAGATGAATTCGGGTGATGAATTAATTCTTATAGCAGTGTACGTTGACGATATGATTATTGCCAGCAAGAATATTTTTGAGGTAACTAGGGTAAAAGGACTCATATCTGATAGTTTCGACCTTGCTGATAAAGGTGTACTGCAGCATTTCCTAGGCATGGAAATCGAACGTGATGGCGAAGTTGGTTCCATTACTGTTAGTCAAAAGCAATACATACGTGATTTACTTATACAATATGGTATGGAGGAATGCAAGAGCGTGTCAGTTCCTTTGGAAAAGGGTTACCAGGTGGCGTGTACCAAAGAGTGTGTCAAAGCAGATGTGACGCAATATCAATCACTGATTGGGGCGCTTATGTATTTGGGTATTACTACAAGACCTGATATCCTGCACTCGGTTTCAAAGCTCTCGCAAAGAAATGTTGATCCTCATGTAGAGCACATGACATCGGCGAAACATATCTTAAGGTACTTGCAAGGTAGTATTAATTTTAAACTTACATATCGTGCAGGTAACAAGCGTGTAGAAGGATACGTAGATGCCGATTGGGGAAGCGATTCATATGATCGCAGGTCGTATACAGGTTTCGTGTTCCTGTATGGTAACTGTACTATATCATGGGAGTCGAAAAAGCAGAACACAGTTGCTTTAAGCAGTACCGAGGCAGAATACATTGCCGCATCAAATGCAGCTAAGGAAGCAATATATTTGCAGAGATTGCTGACAGAACTTGGTTTTTGGGAAAATGATCCGATTTTATTACATATTGACAATCAGTCTGCAGAGAAATTAGCATCCAATCCAGTATACCACAATCGCACAAAACATATAGATGTTCGATATCATCATATAAGACAATTGGTTCATGACAAGAAGATTGTATTATCATATTGCCCTACGGATGAGATGATGGCAGATATTTTAACAAAGAACTTGGCAAAGCCCAAGCATATGCAGTTTACAAAGAAAATGAATTTATTATGAACCAACGCTTTAGTCGTAGAAAAGGAGTATCAACGTTGAGGAGGAGTGTTGAAATACTTGCTTAAACCATCTACTTGTTTCAGACAACTTAGAAAGCAACGTATATCTTTTCTTGTTACAAATTATATTAGACATAGTATTCAAATATATTTTTCTGTATTAATAAAACTTTTGATTCGAGAACATTCATTCGTATTAACTTCAATAAAATAAAAACAGGAAAGGAAAATTTAAAGTTAGAAACAAGGATTTAAAATAGATTTGTGATAAGAACATTATTAAATTTAATTAAATACACACACAAAAAAAATTTAGAATTAGAAAACTAAGATTTGAATAAATTTTAAATGAGAAAATAATTAAAACTTAATTAATTAAACATGGAAAGAAAATTTTAGAGATAGAAATATAAGAGTTAAAATAAGGAGATAATTAAATTTAAATAAACACAAACGAAAGGGAAATTAGAGTTAGAAAGCTAAAATTTCAGAAATTTAGAATAAGGCAAATGATACTTAATAGAACTTAGAAAAGTAAAGTTTAAACAAAATTAAAAATAAGGCGGTCTAAAATGAATTCGTAACCAAAAGAAAGAAAGAGACAATAATTTAATTTTTTTGGAAATATATATATATTTATGTAAATAAATAGATACATATATAAGCAAAGGTAAAATGCAAATATAAAATAAAATAAAATTTAATAAAATAAATAAAAATTATAAATAGTAATAGTAAGAACAAGACAAAATAAAATAAAATAAAACACAATAAAATTTTAAATTAATATACCAAAAATTAAGTAACTTATAATAAAACAAAATTCGATAAAATAATAAAGAATATAAATATTAATAATAAAAATACAAATGAAATAAACTAAAATGAAATCAAATACAATACAAATAAAAGCCACATATACCACTAATTGGATTATAACTAGGGTAGATCTTTGAGACTCTTTATCTTAGGGGGTGAGTCGTGCCCCACGTTAACTGACCTCGGAGGTTCCTGTTCGCTTCATCGTCAAGTCTTCAAAGCGAAGCAGGTTTGTTATGGTCCACTTTCTATTGCGAAAGTTATTGATGAAGGTGGTTAAAATCACAAGCTAAGTGCCAGGTGTATAAAAACTGGTGAAAGTAAAAGTAAAGTGCGTTGAGTGTGGCCGGCCGCAAAAATTATTGCTCCCGGAAAAGAAAGAAAGAAAAGTGCGATTAAGCTCATCGGTGGTTGTTGCCTTGTTTTATGGAGTGCGCGAATAAGCTTTGGTGGTCCTATTAAGAACTAATTATTTACATGCAACAACTGATACAAAAATGTATCTAAAGTAGTGAAAAACATTCTTAATAATTGACGTTGCCATTTTCAACAAAAGTTTACGCGTAAATACAGAAAAGCAATGCAAAAAGCATTTTGAATATTTCGCTCATTTGGGTTATCGAGAGAGCAAACCATTACTCAATTACTTTCCCTCATGTACACATCGAGCGCAGGCCGGGATTAGAAAGAAACAATTGAGACCGCGCGGTGACCGGCCCTACTTGCGAGCTATAAATAAAAAGGAAGAAAATTGAAGTGTAGAAGGTGTGCGAAAGTGGGGGAGGAATTGGTATTTGTGGAAAATTTGTGCAGCACAAGAAATTGCTTGGAAAACCTTGCGCAATTATATGATAAACAACTTAAAATGATTGCAAAGTGTTAAAGAAAAGTTTAAGGCACCAATAAATAAAATTGTGCTAGTTGGGAGTTAGTTAGAAAAAGAAAAATCGACAGTTTTGTATGGTGCTATGTAAAAAAAAGGGCGCAAGAAGAAGCAGACGATTGCGAAGTGTTTTTTTTCACATGGAAAATTTGTTGAATTCTTCAAAACTTTTGATTTATGCTTAACATGTATAGCAATATTGACAAATTCGTAAGCATAAATTAACCATGTAATAACGTATAAGACATGAACACATACATACATGTGCGTGCGAGCATTATCCACTGTATAACTTCGAAAATCGCCTATTCATCCCATGCACATTCATGCATATGCATACATAAATTGGCTTAAGACCATTACAGCAGACAGTACCGCCAATATGTACCACACACCACCACCAACGCCCCGACGATTGGCCACAAGAAGCAGGCGATCGCATCACGATTCCGCCCACAAAGACAGGCGGCCACAACAACCACCAACAATAACAACAGCAGCAGGGCCGCCAAATATAGGCCTGCTGCGTCGAAAATATTGTTTTAAAATCAGCGCGCTAATCAACAACACCGCGCGCTACCACCAAAATCAGGCGGCCACAATAACCACCGCCCGGTACCCTCAACAATAGCGCCAACAAAACCGCACGCTACCACCATCCACAGCGCCAACTCCACGCGCTAATACCATCATCGGCACCACAACAGCGCAACAACACCAAGCGCTGCCACCATCATCGACAGTACAACACCGGGCGCCAAGACCGCGCGCCAGCATCATCGACAGCGCCAACACCCAGTCATAACCAACAACCACCAGACATAACCAACAACCACCAACGCGCGCTATCATCATCGACTGCGCCATCAACCACCAGCAACGACATCAACCCCAGGGCCGCCGAATATAGGCCGCTGCAGCAACCATCAGCAAAGACAACAACAGCAGGGCCCCAACCAAAGGCCTGCTGCAACGAACCCAGTATAGACATGCTGCAATAGCCGGCCACAACAACAAGAATAGCCACTACGGCACAACGGTGAGTCTGTTCCATTATAATTATAATTAAACAAAATTCTGCAAACGAGAAAATTTCGTATTTAAAGATAAAGCAAACATTGATTTATTAAAACTTAAATAGATAAATCATAGAATCAGAAAACTAAGATTTAAAATGAGAAAATAATTGAACATATTTAAATAAAAACAGGAAAGGAAAATTTAAAGTTAGAAACCACGATTTAAAATAGATTTGAGATAAGAACATAATTAAACATAATTAAATACATACACAAAGAAAATTTAGAATTAGAAATCTAAGATTTAAAATAAATTTTAAATGAGAAAATAATTCAAACTTAATTAAATAAACAAGGAAAGAAAAATTTAGATATAGAAATATAAGATTTAAAATAAGGAGATAATTAAATTTAAATAAACACAAACGAAAGGGAAATTAGAGTTAAAAAGCTAAAATTTCAGAAATTTAGAATAAAGCAAATGATACTTAATAGAACTTAGAAAATTAAAGTTTAAACAAAATTAAAAACAAGGCGGACCTAAAATGAATTGGTAACCAAAAGAAAGAAAAAGACAATAATTTAATTTTTTTGGAAATATATATATATATTTATATAAATATATAGATACATATATAAACATAGGTAAAATACAAATATACAATAAAATAAAATTTAGTAAAATAAATAAAGATTATAAATAGTAATAGTAAGAACACGATAAAATAAAATAAAACACAATAAAATTTTAAATAAATATGCTGTGAGGACCCAAATCCAACGGCTTTGGGGCCCACACATTTGAACCTATAAATATTTGTCACAACTTATTTGAGCATGTATAAATCATATTTGAATTACAAATTGTATATCATTATAAAACTTATTTATTACATTTATCCTCATTCAAGCCGTCAGTTAATGCAAGTGATATCATCAGTTATGTATCAAAAAATGCGAATATTTCGCCATCTCTTATTCATTGTTATAAGTTAGTAAAGAAAAACACAGATTCTAGCTCGTTAGTAAGATGCAATTTTAAACTTGGGGTCTCGACTTCAATCTATAGTAAATTACTAGACTCTTCTATATGGCCAACTGATGTTAAAGTAAAGCCGTTTCGTTTTTTTCAAAAGGGCAAAGGCCAAACGCTCAAACCCTAGTAAATAATCCGCAAAATTCAATTTTTAATAATGTAAATATTTACTACCAAAATATCTCGGGGATGAGAACTAAAGCTAAGGATATTTTCTTAGTCACTTCGCGCTGTGAATATGATGTGTATGTCATAGTTGAGACCTGGCTCAACAATGATTTCTTTGACGCAGAATTTTTTGATACTACTTTGTTTCATACCTATCGTAAGGATAGGGATCCAATCAAAACGGGATGCCAAAGAGGTGGCGGGGTACTAATTGCCGTAAGACGTACCCTCCTTTCTTCTTTCGTTCAGCTCCCCAATACTGACTCGCTACTGGACCAAATGTGTGTCTCTATTTGTGGGCTGTTTGGAAAGATGTTTATTTGTGTTTCGTATATTCCGTCTTGTAGTAATGAGTCTCTGTACTGCGCGCATGTGAATAATATTTTTGAAGTTTACGAAAAAAATGTAAACAGTCATTTTTGCGTTTTGGGTGATTTTAATATGAACAGGGTTGTTTGGTCAAAATTGCTAAATGACAATCTATTAACACCTGTGAATGTCAATCATCAACATGAAATATATTTTTTAGATACTCTTTTTAGTGCCAACTTTGTTCAGATTAATTCATTTGTGAACCAGCTAAATAACATACTGGATCTTATTTTTGTCGATGAAAATTTTATTTCTCACTTATCTGAGTGTCAATTTCCTATCTGCAAATCGGACATGCATCACGTACCCTTATCTTTATTATTAAAATTCATTGAATTTGTACCTAACAACAATACCACTCAAAATACTCCCTCCTACAATTTCAAAGATGCAAATTTTGATGCACTCAATTCGAGTATTGCTGAAATTGACTGGAAGTCTATTTTCTGTGCTAAAAATGCCTCTGAATGCTTTGAAATTTTTCTGCTGCAGTTATCTGATATATTTAGTAGAAATCTCCCCCTTCTTCGAAGCAAAATACATAAATTACCCTGGTACAATACCAGGTTAAAAAAGCTTAAAAATCTTAGAAATAAGTATTTTAAGTTGTACAAAGCAACCAACGACTTTTCATTTAGAGATCGATATTTATTATACATGAAGCAGTTCAATGTGCTTGATAAGTTTTTATATAATAAATACATCTCCCGTTTCGAAGAAGAGTTAAAGCAAAATCCCAAGGCCTTTTGGAACTTTGTCCGTACAAAAAAAGGTTGCTCCAATATTCCAACCTCTGTCAATTTTAATGGCATTAGTTCAAACAGTTTAGTGGAAACAGTGAACCTTTTTGCTGATTTTTTCAAATCTAATTTTGTTGTTGACTCTAATATTTCTGATGTTAGGGTTGGTTCTGATACAGCTAATTCCTTGGACTTTGGCTCATTATTGGTATCGGAATCAGATATTATTATTGGCATCTCGTCCCTACAATCTTCTTTAAAAAAAGATATTGATGGGCTGTCTTCTTTTTTGGTTAAAAAGTGTAGCAGTTCGCTATGCGTGCCGTTGTGCCATATCTTTAATGTGTCATTGTCCACTGGCGTTTTCATCGATCGATGGAAATTGGCTTCTATTACTCCAATCTTCAAGTCTGGAAATAAGAGCGAGGTAGCAAACTACAGGCCAATCTCTAAACTATCAACCTGTTCAAAACTGTTTGAGAAAGTAGTAAAGGAGAAGTTGGCCTTTGCTATTAAAGGAATAATCGATCCATGTCAGCATGGGTTTGTTGCGTGTCGTTCAACAGTGACAAACTTAGCTGTTTTTTCGCAATACTGTGTTTCTGCTTTTAAGGATGGGTATCAAGTTGATACTGTATATACAGATTTCTCTAAGGCGTTTGATACAGTGTCCCACAAGATACTTCTTCAGAAACTTGAGTACATTGGTTTCCATTCAGCTTTTCTGTCATGGTTAAAGTCATACCTGACAAACCGAATTTTATTTGTTGAAATCGAGAATATGAGGTCGTATGAGTTCTTGGCAACCTCTGGGGTGCCACAAGGTAGTATTCTCGGTCCAATCTTATTTGTTATCTTCATTAATGACGTCGGCTTATATTTAAAGCATTCAAATTATTTACTTTATGCTGATGATTTAAAACTGTTTAGGCGTATCACCACTGTATCTGATGCATTGCTCCTACAGAGAGATTTGGATGCTCTTAATGTGTGGGCTTTTAATAATCATCTGGGACTTAACAGTAGTAAATGTTGGCATATAACGTTTTCTAGAACTACAAGTGCGCTTACGTCAACATACTATATCGCTAATACATATCTTGCCTCGGTCAAAGAATTTCGTGATCTTGGTGTCATTTTCGACTCTTCGTTCACTTTCGTTAACCATGTTAACTATCTTATACCAAAAGCGTATGCTAATTTAGCGTTTTTACGGCGTTATGCGAAGGATTTTAAGGACCCATACACTAGGAGTATATTGTATAATTCATTAGTGCGATCTAAATTAGAGTACGCCTCTATCATATGGAATCCCATTTACAGCACTTACTCTGCTAGAATTGAAAGGGTTCAACGTAAATTCATTCGATTCGCCCTCCTACCCCTTCATTTTGTTAATCCCCTACCACCTTATATAAACAGGTGCATGCTTATAAATGTTATGCCACTGCATGTCAGACGCTCAGTACAACATTTAATGTTTATTTACGATATTATCTCTGGTACTATTGATTGCTCAGCTCTGTTGGAGCAGTTAAATTTTCTAGTTCCTAGTAGATCTCTACGCTCTCATAATATATTCTACGGTGAAGTTCTGAGAACCAATTACCTTAGCTTTGCCCCTCTCACAAGAGGTCTCGAAGAGTGTAATAAAATTTCCAGAATGTTAAATCTTGACTTTGCAATGCCCAGGCCTTTGTTTAAGTTACGGATTTAGTCTTACTATCGAGAAAATTTATCTCATCCTTGAATTATTTAATTTTAGTTGCTTAGTTTTAAGTTAATTTGCAAACTTGTAAATCTAGTCAGTAAGGTTTCTGCCATTGACTCAATAAATATGAATATGAATATGAATATGAAATTGAATTTACACACACAAAATAATAATTTTTTTGAAACGCCCTAATATACACTTATATATTTATTATTTCGCAAAATAAAATTTTCTCTGCCCGCATACGGTAAATATTTTGGTTGAACATTATAGTTTTCACAGATATCCCATAGCTGGCTGGAATTCTAAATAACGCTGGGAATACAGAAACGCAATAAGCAACACACGTAAGCTCCCACTGCAAGAACACCAAAAATGTACAAACATACGTATACAAAGAAATTTCGACCAATAACAGCAGGCATTGAAGCAAACCGTCAAGGCGGACATCGCACAAAGAGGAAACAAAAAAATGCAATGTAAATGAAAGACGTCACCTCAGCATACCAACAACACAGCGTGGTTACTAGGCACTTGCAAGTTACTTACGAAGGGCAACCAACTCGTTGACAACAACAAGGCACAATAAGCAGGCAGCAGAGGGAAATCAAAAGTAAATATGCTAACTGGAGATGCGTACCAATGAACTCGCATGCTAGGGGGCAGTCTAATGGGAATTACTACATACGTAATTTAGAGATAAATACTTATATGCAAGTAGATAATTCGATATATGGGTAGAATAATACAGTTAAATGTAAGATACCTTATGTAAATACATATAAAAGTAAATTTATTGTTGCAGGATAACTGTCCACCTGCGCGTGGACAAGTATAAAAGGGCGACAAATTTCGCGAATTTGAGTAGTAGCCAGCTAGGTATAGTAGCCTGCTAACGCCTTGTTTAGCGGTGAATGGAACTCCTGGGATTTTTCCATCTCACGAGCTCTTTATTTTAGTAACTTTGGGGGTTTTCCAACCCCATCGTTAGAGGGATTGTGGTGGTTTTTTCCACCTCCGCAACCTTAAGGAAGAGCAGGGTATCTTTAAGTTTTATACTCGGTGGGGGTTTTAGCAACTCCACCGACTGGGAGGAAGTGGTGGTTCTCCACCTCCGCTTTCTTTACGAGTAGGTTGAGATTTTAGTTTAAGCGTAGTCCCGGTGGGGGTTTTCCCAAAACCATCGGCGTAGAACCGACGGTGGTTTCCCACCTCCGTCGCCGTAACTTTAAGGGTAGCTTTGCAATTTATTTGAATAAAGTGTTTATAACGTTTAACCAACAAGCAGGATCTTTCTCTTTAAAAGGAGACGATAGGGATTCTTCTCTATTCCCACAGGGATCCTGGACGGACTGAGCATACCCTGGCATAAGGAAAAGACCGTCACAGATGGCGCCCTAGCAGGCACCTTAATATAGAGTCACATGGTAAACAAGTAACAATACGAGGATAATCACAAGAGGAGTACAATCAACAAGAGGATAACCGGTGGTAAAACAGGAAGATCACACAAGGGAATTCAGAGTAGACGCGCACGATGTCGGACACCAACGTAATGTACCGAGTACGTAAGTGGGGTTTAAAATTCGGCGGCGGTAAGGAGCCACTTAGTTTCATTGAGCGGGTGGAGGAGCTGGCCGACAGTTACGAAGTTGGTCGCGATTCCATCCCACGAGCGTTACCTGAGTTGCTGAAGGACAAGGCCTTGGTGTGATACCGAAACAACAACAGACAGTGGCAAGAGTGTGAAGCCTTCAAGAAGGACTTTCTAAAATTTTTCCTGAGATCGAGGTATTTCGACCAGCTATATGATGAGATCCGGCAGCGTGTGTAGCCAGCAGGTGAGCAGTTTAAAGACTACGTTTTATCGTTACAGGCACTCATGCGTCACGCTGACTACAACGGCGAGCAGAAGCTGAACCGGATTTACAGAAATTGTCGACGAGAGTACCAGCTTTACATCAAACGGAGCGAGTTCACCAGCCTAGAGGAATTGGTAAGCATGGCCGAGGACTACGAGAACATCATACCGGAGAAAGAACCGATGAGACCAGCGGCGAAACCTTTTGTGCTGCGACGGCCAGCCGAGCATTATCACTATATGCACGAAGATGAGAGACAAGGAGATCGGAGACCGGAGGCGCAACGACAAGCGAGCACGCCAGAGCATGCGACGATATCACACCAAGGGCCCATCGATCCACGGAACGCATGCAGGCGATGCGGAGAAAGCGGACACTACGCACATGGGTGTCGCAACGAACGAAAAGATTTCTGCTGGCAGTGTGTCCGAGTAGGTATACTAACGCGTGACTGCTGTCGTGGACAGCAGGGAAACGGGCAGCGACCCCATTGGTATCGAGGGGTGGCATCTCAACAAACCCAACCTCGTACTCAGTAAGCACATTTAAGCAGACCCAAGGGCGAATCTTGGCTGCAGTAACCCTGGATGGAGAAGAAGTCACGGCGTCAGTAGATACGGGGGCGACACGAAGTTTCATCAGCGAGAAGACAGCGGCGAAAATAGACGCACGGAGTTTCAAGAAGATACAGACACGAGTGGTGATGGGCGATGGCAGCGCAGCATGGATAGCGGAGGCAGTGGACGCAGAGGTAAAACTGGGGGATCAAGTGCACCAGAGTGAGCTGTTAGTTCAGCCCGGGTTAGTCGGCAGCGTGGTGATCGGGACAGACTATCTGGCAAAGGCTAAATTTGAGCGGAGGTGTGGCAACGACACAAAAACGCTACGAGCAGAAGAGAGAGCGCAGGAGATGGTAACGTGTACAACCATGATGGAGGACGAAGGTAGCGCAAGTATCGAGAAAGACGTGAGCAGTGACGTGGCGGTGAGTACCTTTCTAAAGCGTGAATTACAGATTTTCGAAGAGATGACAAGAGTATCCAACGTTGCCACGCATAAGATAGTAATGCGAAATGACCGTCCAATCAAACAGCGGTATTTCCCTAAGAATCCAAAGATGCAGGAGATCATAAACAAGGAGATAGACGAGCTGATAGAGATAGGTTGCATCGAACCATCTCACAGCCCACACAGTGCACCAATAGTTCTAGCCCAGAAGAACGGCAAATGGAGACTCTGCGTTGACTATCGGCAGCTCAACGCCAGTTCTGTGCCAGATGCGTACCCACTCCCAAGAATATAACACATCTTGTATAGACTGCGTAGCGCGCGTTTTATCAGCAGTCTGGACCTCAAAAATGGTTATTGGCAAATCCCGATGGAAGAAGATAGCAAGAAGTATACAGCATTCACCGTGCCCGGCCGATGGTTGTATCAATGGAAAGTGATGCCGTTCGGTCTACATTCCGCTCCGGCTACGTTTCAGCGAGCACTCGACCGTGTTATTGGCCCAGAGTTGGAACCAAATGCGTTTGCCTATCTGGATGATATCATCATCACCAGCACAACCTTGGCAGAGCACATAAAGCACCTAGGAGAAGTATTTCGGCGGCTACGGAGGGCGAATCTGAAGATCAACCCAGAGAAAAGTGAGTTTTTTAAGAAAAGTTTGAAATATCTAGGCCATGTTGTCAGCGAGGAAGGAATACACATGGATCACGACAAAGTTGCGGCTATCAAGGAGCTGACGCCACCACACAACATACGAGAGTTAAGGCGATTTCTGGGGATAGTTTCATAGTACCGGAGGTTCGCTCCCGACTTTTCACAAGTTGCGCACCCACTGACGTCAATGTTGAAGACGGGGAGTAGGTGGAAATGGTCCGAAGAACAACAGGAGGCATTCGAAGCGTTGAAGAATGCACTAATACATGCACCGGCACTAGCTTGCCCAGATTTTACTAAAAGATTTCGATTACAGACGGACGCGAGCGTTTATGGTCTCGGAGCAGTTCTCACACAGGGGTTGGATGATGAGGAGCGAGTGATAGCGTATGCTAGCCGCCGGCTGAATAAAGTCGAGATGAACTACTCACCAACTGAGAAGGAATGTTTAGCAATCGTACGGGCAATAAGGAAAATGAGACCGTATTTAGGAGGGTACAATTTTACGGTGATCACCGATCATCTGGCTTTGAAATGGTTGAACGCGATCGAAAGTCCGTCAGGTCGGATCGCTAGATAGGCGCTCGAGTTACAGCAAAATTCGTTCGAAGTACTGTATAGGAAGGGTAAGATGAACGTGGTCGCAGATGCACTGTCGAGGCAGCCACTGGAGGAACAGCTGGGTAGCCTTACGACACATGAAGACAATTTGAGTTGCAAGTGGTACACGTCAAAGATGGCTGAAGTAACGAGGACACCAGAGAAGTTTCCCGAATACGTCATATAGGAAGGAAGATTATACAGACGAATTGGAAGTCAAATGGATGGTGAGGATGTGGTACCATGGAAGTTATGCGTGCCGACATTGGAGTGGCGAAGAGTGCTTAACGAGATTCACGACACACCAAGCTCAGGACACATGGGGATACGGAAATCCATCGCGCGTGCAATAATGCGGTATTACTTGCCTGGGATGTTCAGGGACGTGCGGAAGTACGTGCAACAGTGCCATGCATGCCAAGTCTACAAACCCAGCCAGCAACAAGCTGCAGGTAAGATGCTCACGCAGATTTCAGATGAACCTTTTGCTACCGTTTGTGCAGATTTCGTTGGACCACTCCCTCGTTCGAAGCATGGTAATACAATGGCATTAGTTTTCGTGGATCGATTCTCGAAATGGGTATAGGTCATAGCAATACGGAAAGCAACGACGGAGAACCTGATCAGAGGAATGAGAGAGAGGATTTTGGCACGATTTGGCGCACCAAAAGTTCTAATAACAGACAATGGATCACAGTTCACGATTAGGCATTTTAAGAAATTTTTACAAGAGGCTGGCATAAAGCACCAGGTAACGGCACCGTACACACCGCAAGAGAACCCGACGGAGAGAGCGAATCGTAACATCAAGAGGATGATAGCGCAATTCACAGGAAAGGAGCATAAGACATAGGATGAGTTGTTGCCGGAGATGACACTAGCACTGAATACGAGCGTATGTGAGTCAACAGGCTACAGTCCAGCATTCGTGGTACAGGGTAGGGAACCGAGGATCCCCAACGCCCTCTACGATGAGCAAACATATGGCACAGGCGAGGAGAAGGTGGCTCTCAGTGAAAATATGGCGAAAATGAAAGAGGTATATCAGATAGCACGTCGTAGACAACAGCAAGCATCAGCGGAGCAGGCAAGGCTTTATAATTTACGTAGGAAACAGTGGCAACCGGCGGTGGGCGACTTGGTACTAGTAAAAGAGCATCAACTATCCAAGTCAGTGGACAACTTCGCAGCAAAGTTAGCACCAAGATACAGTGGACCTCATTGTGTAAAGAACTTCGTATCGCCCGTAATCGTCGAGCTAGACAAGGTGCATAACGGCAAAAGAAAAACGGCACATATAAGCGAGCTAAAAGCATACCATCGGGCGACAGTCGAAGAAGAAGCAAGTCCGGAAACAGAAAGAAGAATACGTCCACCTCGCGAGGGTGGTAAGTCAAAAGCATCAAGCCAAGCCCCGAATGGGGCTTCACCGAAGTTCGCATCGGGCAACAAACGAGACGACTGACGACGATAGCAACAAAACAACACGCACCATCATCGGCATCGTGTAGTAGAACCCCAAACCAACATTTCACCGAGATATCCACTGAGGAACACACAGAGCAACTGGCCGTAGTAAGATCAACGCCAGGCGCGTCAACATCGCAAACAGTCCAGGTCACGGAAGATCAGACAGATTACAGCACGGTAGCGATATGTGGTTCACTAGCACTCGCCAATTCAGGTGTAAATGGTTCCAGAATCGAACGCGCAGACATAATCAACAATCAACAGGTGGTAGATGGAGACCGGAGTGGGTGGCACACAGCACAAGCGCAAGCCCCAACCCTGGACAACGGGATCCAAACGGCGATGAACTACGCCAACCACATAGCCAGCCAATGCAATAACCTGATGACCGAATTCTGCATACCATTTCATTTTAAAACAAGGCCAAGATCGCGAGAGATTACCCCATAAAGAACGCAAGCATTGACCGCTACGAAAAATTGAATTTTACAATGGTGACAGTAAGTCACATTGCGGCAGGTCAGGGGAGAGTGTGAGGACCCAAATCCACCGGCTTTGGGGCCCACATATTTGAACCTATAAATATTTGTCACAACTTATTTGAGCATGTATAAATCATATTTGAATTACAAATTATTTATCATTTTTCGAAACACCCTAGTGTATATGACAATGAATTTATATCATATATATAAAACTTATTTATTACATTTATCCTCATTCAAGCCGTCAGTTAATGCAAGTGATATCATCAGTTATGTATCAAAAAATGCGAATATTTCGCCATCTCTTATTCATTGTTATAAGTTAGTAAAGAAAAACACAGATTCTAGCTCGTTAGTAAGATGCAATTTTAAACTTGGGGTCTCGACTTCAATCTATAGTAAATTACTAGACTCTTCTATATGGCCAACTGATGTTAAAGTAAAGCCGTTTCGTTTTTTTCAAAAGGGCAAAGGCCAAACGCTCAACCCCTAGTAAATAATCCGCAAAATTCAATTTTTAATAATGTAAATATTTACTACCAAAATATCTCGGGGATGAGAACTAAAGCTAAGGATATTTTCTTAGTCACTTCGCGCTGTGAATATGATGTGTATGTCATAGTTGAGACCTGGCTCAACAATGATTTCTTTGACGCAGAATTTTTTGATACTACTTTGTTTCATACCTATCGTAAGAATAGGGATCCAATCAAAACGGGATGCCAAAGAGGTGGCGGGGTACTAATTGCCGTAAGACGTACCCTCCTTTCTTCTTTCGTTCAGCTCCCCAATACTGACTCGCTACTGGACCAAATGTGTGTCTCTATTTGTGGGCTGTTTGGAAAGATGTTTATTTGTGTTTCTTATATTCCGCCTTGTAGTAATGAGTCTCTGTACTGCGCGCATGTGAATAATATTTTTGAAGTTTACGAAAAAAATGTAAACAGTCATTTTTGCATTTTGGGTGATTTTAATATGAACAGGGTTGTTTGGTCAAAATTGCTAAATGACAATCTATTAACACCTATGAATGTCAATCATCAACATGAAATATATTTTTTAGATACTCTTTTTAGTGCCAACTTTGTTCAGATTAATTCATTTGTGAACCAGCTAAATAACATACTGGATCTTATTTTTGTCGATGAAAATTTAATTTCTCACTTATCTGAGTGTCAATTTCCTATCTGCAAATCGGACATGCATCACGTACCCTTATCTTTATTATTAAAATTCATTGAATTTGTACCTAACAACAATACCACTCAAAATACTCCCTCCTACAATTTCAAAGATGCAAATTTTGATGCACTCAATTCGAGTATTGCTGAAATTGACATGACAATGAATTTATATCATATATATAAAACTGAATTATATAAATTGAATTTACACACACAAAATAATCATTTTTTTGAAACGCCCTAATATACACTTATATATTTATTATTTCGCAAAAACATAATTTCCTCTGCCCGCATACGGTAAATATTTTGGTTGCACTTTATAATTTTCACAGATATACCATAGCCGGCAATAAGCAACACACATAAGCTCTGCACTGCAAGAACACCAAAAATGTACAAACGTACGTATACAAAGAAATTGCGACCAAGCACAGCAGGCATTGAAGCAAACCGTCAAGACGGACATCGCACAAAGAGGAAACAAAAAATGCAATATACTAGAAAGACGTCACCTCAGCATATCAACAACAGAGCGTGGGTACTAGGCACTTGCAAGTTACTTGCGAAGGGCAACCAACTCGTTGACAACAACAAGGCACAATAAGCAGGCAGCAGAGGGAAATCAAAAGTAACTAGGCTAACTAACTGGAGATGCGTACCAATGAACTCGCATGCAAGGGGGCAGTCCAATTTAGAGATAAATACTTATATGCAAGTAGATAATTCGATATATGGGTAGAATAATACAGTTAAATCTAAGATACCTTATGTAAATACATATAAAGGTAAATTTATTGTTGCAGGATAACTGTCCACCTGCGCGTGGACAAGTATAAAAGGGCGACAAATTTCGCGAATTTGAGTAGTAGCTAGCTAGGTATAGTAGCCTGCTAACGCCTTGTTTAGCGGTGAATGGGACTCCTGGGATTTTTCCATCTCGCGAGTTCTTTATTTTAGTAACTTTGGGGGTTTTTCCAACCCCATCGTTAGAGGGATTGTGGTGGTTTTTTCCACCCCTGTAACCTTCAGGAAGAGCAGGGTATCTTTAAGTTTTATACTCGGTGGGGGTTTTACCAACTCCACCGACTGGGAGGAAGTGGTGGTTCTCCACCTCCGCTTTCTTTACGAGTAGGTTGAGATTTTAGTTTAAAAGTAGTCCCGGTGGGGGTTTTCCCAAAACCATCGGCGTAGAACCGACGGTGGTTTCCCACATCCGTCGCCGTAACTTTAAGGGTAGCTTTGCAATTTATTTGAATAAAGTGTTTATAACGTTTAACCAACAAACAGGATCTTTCTATTTAAAAGTAGACGATAGGGATTCTTCTCTATTCCCACAGGGATCTTAGACGGACTGAGCATACCCCGGCATAAGGAAACGTCCGTCACAATACCAAAAATTAAGTAACTTATAATAAAATAAAATTCTATAAAATAATAAAGATTATAAATATTAATACTAAAAATACGAATGAAATAAACTAAAATGAATTCAAATACAATACAAATAAAAACCACATATACCACTAATTGAATTATAACTAGGGTAGATCTTTGAAACTCTTTATCTTAGGGGGGTGAGTCGTGCCCCACGTTAACTGACCTCGGAGGTTCCTGAGGGTGGATTCCTACAAGTGAACCGGTTCCCTGTTCGCTTCATCGTCAAGTCTTCAAATCGAAGCAGGTTTGTTATGGTCCACTTGTGAGGATTCATATTTTGAACCAACTGGTTAGTTAAAGAGGGAAAAGTTAGGATTCACCCTGACTCATGTCTGCCTGGGGTGGTTAAAACAAATTTTCTTTAATTTCGCGGGGGTGGCATCGCCAAAGATTCCAATGGTGTGGGAAAATTCCCAATAACGGCAACAACCATGGCGTAACTATACAAGGTGACAGCTGACTTGTAGTTTTTATAGGATTTGACACATCAACTTGCGGCACAGTACGATTTTGACATTAGTCCACCAATTCACAAAAACAAAATACATGGTACTTTCAATTATGGTTGCGGTATGTCACCGTGGCTACCACCTTGTATGGTTCCACCATGGTCAACCACGTTAAATCATGCGATTTAACGGCGGTTTTCCGTGGCGCAGTCGCGATTAGAATGGAATTTTTTCTTCTAACGTCATGACGGCGTAGCGGGCCATTTTAAGAAGATCAAAAAGAAAATAGCAAGCGTGGTGACCGGTGGTGGTCGCGAGTGATTTTGATAATCGAAAGTGAGCGCTTAGTAACTGACGCATAGAACGAATTACATTTTAAAATCTATTGCGAAAGTTATGGATGAAGGTGGTTAAAATCACAAGCTAAGTGTCAGGTGTATAAAAACTGGTGAAAGTAGAAGTAAAATGCGTTGAGTGCGGCCGGCCGCAAAAATTATTGCTCCCGGAAAAGAAAGTAAGAAAAGTGCGATTAAGCTCATCGGTGGTGGTTGCCTCGTTTTATGTAGTGCGCGAATAAGCTTTGGTGGTCCTATTAAGAACTAATTATTTACATGCAACAACTGATAAAAAAATTTATCTAAAGTAGTGAAAACCATTCTTAATAATTGACGTCGCCGTTTTCAACAAAATTTTACGCGTAAATACAGAAAAGCAATGCAAAAAGCATTTTGAATATTGCGTTCATTTGGGTTATCGAGGGAGCAAACCATTACTCAATTACTTTCCCTCATGTACACATCGAGCACAGGCTGGGATTAGAAAGAAACAATTGAGACCGAGCGATGGCCGGACCTACTTGCAAGCTATAAATAAAAAGGAAGAATATAGAAGTGTAGAAGGTGTGTGAAAGTGGGGGAGGAATTGAGATTTCTGCAGAATTTGTGCAGCACAAAAAAATTGCTTGGAAAACCTTGCGCAATAAAATGATACACAACTTAAAATGATTGCAAAGTGTTAAAGAAAAGTTTAAAGCAACAATAAATAAAATTGTGTTAGTTGGGAGTTAGAAGAAGAAAAATCAACAGTTTTACATGGTGCTATGTAAAAAAAGGGCGCAAGAAAAAGCAGACAATTGCGAAGTGTTTTTTTTTTTTTACGTGGAAAATTTGTTGAATTCCTCAAAACTTTTCATTTATGCTTAACATGTGCAGCAATATTGACAAATTCATAAGCATAAATTAACCATGTAATAACGTATAAGACATGAACACATACATACATGTGCGTGCAGGCATTATCCAACGTATAACTTCGAAAATCGCCTATTCATCCCATGCACATTCATGCATATGCATACATAAATTGGATTAAGGCCATTACAGCAGGCAACACCGCCAATATTGTACCCCACACCACCACCAACGTCCCGACGATTGGCCACAAGAAGCAGGCGATCGCATCACGATTCCGCCCACAAAGACAGGCGGCCGCAACAATCACCAACAATAACAACAACAGCAGGGCCGCCAAACATAGGCCTGCTGTATCGAAAATATTGTTTTAAAATCAGCGCGCTAATCAACAACACCGCGCGCTAGCACCAAAATTAGGCGGCCACCATAACCACCGCGCGCTACCACCACCAACAGCGCAACATCGCGCGCTACCCTCAACAATAGCGCCAACAAAATCGCGCGCTACCACCATCCACAGCGCCAACTCCACGCGCTAATACCATCATCGGCACCACAACAGCGCAACAACACCAAGTGCTGCCACCATCATCGACAGTACAACACCGGGCGCCAAGACCGCGCGCCAGCATCATCGACAGCGCCAACACCCAGCCATAACCAACAACCACCAGACATAACCAACAACCACCAACGCGCGCTATCATCATCGACTGCGCCCTCAACCACCAGCAACGACAACAACCCCAGGGCCGCCGAACATAGGCCGCTGTAGCAACCACCAGCAAAGACAACCAGCAGGGCCCCAACCACAGGCCTGCTGCAACGAACCAAGTATAGACATGCCGCAATAGCCGGCCACAACAACAAGAATAGCCACTACGGCACAGCGGTGAGTCTGTTCCAATATAATTATAATTAAAAAAAATTTTGAAAACGAGAAAATTTAGTATTTAAAGATAAAGCAAACATTGATTTGTTAAAACTTAAATAGATAAATCGTAGAATCAGAAAACTAATATTTAAAATGAGAAAATAATTGAACTTATTTAAATAAAAACAGGAAAGGAAATTTTAAAGCTAGAAACAAGAATTTAAAATAGATTTGAGATAAGAACATACTTAAACTAAATTAAATACATACACAAAGAAAATTTAGAATAAGAAAACTACGATTTTAAATAAATTTTAAATGAGAAAATAATTAAAACTTAATTAATTAAACTAGGAAAGAAAAATTTAGAGATAGAAATATAAGATTTAAAATAAGGAGATAATTAAATTTAAATAAACACAAACGAAAGGGAAATTAGAGTTAGAAAGCAAAAATTTTTGAAATTTAGAATAAGGCAAATGATATTTAGTAGGACTTAGAAAAGTAAAGTTTAAACAAAATTAAAAATAAGGCGGACCTAAAATGAATTGGTAACCAAAAGAAAGAAAAAGACAATAATATAATTTTTTTTTTAAATATATATATATTTATGTAAATATAGAGATACATATATAAACATAGGTAAAATACAAATATATAATAAAATAAAATTTAATAAAATAAATAAAGATTATAAATAGCAATAGTAAGAACGCGATAAAATAAAATAAAATAAAACACAATAAAATTTTAAATAAATATACCAAAAATTAAGTAACATATAATAAAATAAAATTCGATAAAATAATAAAGATTATAAATATTAATAATAAAAATACAAATGAAATAAACTAAAATGAAATCAAATACAATACAAATAAAAACCACATATACCACTAATTGAATTATAACTAGGGCTTATAGCTATACTTACCACTGAGCGTATAACTAAAATCTACAGCCCAAAACTTAAAATAAAAATTTACAATTTTGCGGTTGCCAATATTCTCTCTTCCGCTAGTAGGGTAAATGAAATAATAATATAATAAAATGAATTTTGTATTCTTTTTTTTCTTATTCATAATGCCTTGTCAATAAATATCTTGTAATTTAAAAATGGGAAAGCTGATACCTTTGTTTATTAAGAAGGCGAAGGTATATCCAGGTAAGGGGCCACCGATTTTTAGGTGCGTCGGTGGCCATGGTTTTTGAGGGTGGGAATAGCACCGGACGTCGCAACAACACCCGGATTGGTCATCATTGGTGAGGCAGTGCTGCACGCACTTAGTTTTTTTTTGTAGACTTGGGGTTTTAGAATTCTCCGGTTGTTGTCCGTTAGTCGGCTTAGGTAAATATATGTCCACTAATTGGGTTTTAAAATTTTTTTAATTTAGATTTTAAAGTTTTTTTGGTTAGCCGAATATTTGTGTGTGTTATAAGGACCCCAGCTCATCCTACGTCTAAGGTGGTATCCTCGAATACCACCTGCATTGCGATGGGTTGAGCTGGAATTCAAAGAGGCACCCTTTCCTGTCCCGCAAGTCTGGGGAGCGGATTTTTAAACCGTTCCTTTCATTGCGGCGGAGGCATGAGGGGTGTCCACTTTGAATGGGTAGAGTGGCCCCAGCACCCCAGCAAGTCCCAGAGGTGGGTCCCCTGAGACCACTCCTGCGTTGCGGCTGGGTGTGCTGCGACTAACCTGGGTGTTTTTGAACTAGCCCTAGTGGTCCCCAACCAGTATCAGAGGTGGGTCATCGAGACCACCCCTGCATTGCGGTTGGGAGTACTAGGGACAGGTATGAGTGGATTTGTCTAAAATTTTTTTTTGTAACCCAGTGCCTTCTGGATGGATGGGATGTCCGCATTCCCATTGGCATCTAAATACAGAGTAGCTTTGCAAAACTTATACACGCTTTTCATTGTAAATATTACACGTATATTTCACATAACCACTTTATTTCCAACTTTTTGAATTTCTTTTTTTTATTCGATACGATTATCGAATTAATATTAATTGTAATCTCGCGAATTTTTTTCCACATATATTTTTCTTTTTTCCAAGAAAACAATCGTCGGTAATATAGGGTGAACGGGGGTGAATCCTAACTTTTAATAGCCCCCAACTGCCTTAAGTTTTTCCTTTAGATAGAAGTTTTTTTTATAACACCAATACTCGGATTCAACAAATTACTTACAATTTTTTCTTGATAATGTCGCATGATAAATCGTTTGGGCGAATGGCCATCAGAAACACTCCGTTCGGAAGTGGTGGCAATTTTAGAGGTAACCAGTACCGTGGTAGCAATAATAGGGGGCGTTATCAAGGGCTAAGCGTCCCCTGGTGATGCATTCACCAGTAGGTAGCCGAGATGGAGATCCAGCGGGGGCGAATGCAAGCCCGGCCCAAAATGACCGGAATGAGAAAATGAAATGACGTGCTCCTAATAAATACGCATATCTCGGTTCTAATGACTAATGAGTCGACATACGCACAAGACGGAGCTAGTGCGCTGCCAGTAAATCATGGGAATTTTGAAGCAACTGCAAGCGATAGGGCGAATACCCCAGGGATTCGTGCCGAAGACCCTCGTGAAGACTCGTGGGTTAATGTACTGCACCAGTTATTTCAGACTTCGCAGGATTAAATGCGAAGGGAAATAGGAGCAATCAGGAACAACATGGACCAGCTCAACGCAGCTCTCGAGTCTGCTCAGCAATCGATGAATTATAATCGCAACGTGAATCGAGCGGACCGAGACCCAACTCCGGCGGTCGTAAGCCCAACGAACCCTACTTCGAGCAGCATAGTGGTAAAACCCCAGGAGTGGAAAATATCATTCGATGGTACTGGGAGCGTCGCGGATTTCCTGTTTGAGCTAGACACCTTGTGTGAGCGTACACAATGCTCCGAAGATCAAATAATGGCGAGCTTCCATCTATTCCTTTCTGGGCGGGCGGAGGAGTGGTGCTGGGTGTTTACGAAACAGAACCCGAACGCAACTTATCCCTTTTTTATGCTACTCCCTAAAACGAGAATTTGGTACCTTGAAAAGCAATCATGAGATCATGATGGAGATCTCAATGTGCAAACAGAAAACGAATGAATCATATGAAGTTTTCCACACTGATATGATAATAATAAATGCGCGGTTAAGGGAGCCTATGACAGAGCCCTTACTGATTGACCTAATAAAACGAAATGTCAACCGCAGTTTGAAATTGATGCTCTTTAACGCGAATGTGAGAAATTTACATGACCTCCGTGATGTGGCACGAAGAGGTGAGCAAGTGCTGAAGGAAATTAGAACATTACAACGGGGTTTCGTCGTCGTCATGTTAACGAGGCTTGCGCAATAACACCGGACGTAAGGAACGAGTATGAAGACTGCGAAATAGACCCGCAGATTGAATTATTGGACTTCAGGAGGTCGAGGAAACCGGACTATTCAGGCATCCAGTGCTGGAATTGCCAACATCTATTGGGAAGAGCCCCGTTTTTTTTTATCAAGTGTAGTCTAAAGGGATTCCTTACTCCGAAATGTCCTAGGGATCATCGTCGTGAGGGAAATCAGAATTCGAACGAGAAGACAGAGTGGGTCACTCGTTCGAGGCTATAGCCCCCCTATCAGCCAGTGCTAGAGCCGTCTCGTTCGCTGAACCAGTTAGTAGAGCCTTCACAAGTGGTGATTTCCCAAATGTTAGTAGCATTCCTACGCAGGAACCTCCGAAGGTCATAGTAACGTTCCCTGATAGTACATATTGTCCAACCGGATCAGACTCAGATAGCCCAGCTAACATTTTGAAGTCATTTAGAAAGGATGTTACGTGCCAGACCACATTTACACCTAGTTTTGAACAAAGAGAACATAATTATGAGCTAGAAATATCAAAGATTTTTGATAACCAATCCAGTTTCGAGGTGTCCGAAAGTATTTTAAAATACCGAAGAAGATATACCAGACGTGTAAAAGAGCGAAAGCTTCTCCAGAGCACCACTATTCTTCTTACCGGGGATGAAAGACCTCTAGTTAGAGTAAAAATAGAAAACAATTTCGTAGAAGGTTTGCTGGACTCTGGAGCTAACGTCTCTATACTAGGAAAGGATTGCGAAGAATTCTTAGACGCAAATAGTCTGAAGTATCAGCCGCTGCAGGCAGTCGCATACACAGCGGATAGTAACAAACAGAAACTATTAGGTTCGATTTCGTTACCAGTGACTTTCAGAAATACCACCAAAACTATTCGTTTTTATCTTGTTCCTTCGCTGCTTCAAGAAGCTTACTTCGGGGTTGACTTTGGAAAGCCTTTGCGTTAGCCCCTGATATATTTCCAAGTGTAGTGTGTTTAGAAATTAGCGAAGAAAAAGAACAAGAAACATAGTTTTCATGATTTGAGAAGAAAGCAGAAGTCCGAATTGCAGAAGGTAATAGAGATGTTTCCGTCGTTTGAAAAGTTAGGCCTGGGGCAAACGGGCGACGCGGTTCCGATCAAAAGAAACCACTTCGCTCTTTCGCCACCAAGGCAAGCTGAAGCGTGTACGGAAATAGACAGGTTGCTTAAAATGGGAGTGATCGAGGAATCGATCTAGCCCTCTGGTGTTAGTTCGAAAACCAGGGAAGGTGCGGATGTGCATTGATTCCAGAAAGGTGAACGAGGTTACGAAGAAGGACTCCTATCCGTTGCCGCATATCAACGGCCTGTTGAGTAGACTAAAGGACGCCCATTTTATCAGCGGCATTGACCTATAAGACGAGTTTTTCGAAATTAAAGTGACGGAAGCATCCAAGGAGAAAACAGCCTTCGCCGTTCCGGGGAAACCTCTGTATCACTTCAAAGTGATGCCGTTTGGCCTATGCAATGGACCGCAGACAATGAACAGACTCATGGGTAAAGTATTTCCATCGCTTCAGGGAGAATGTTTTCATTTACTTGGATGATCTGATGGTATGCAATGCGAATTTCGAAGATCACATGAACCTGCTAGCTAGAGGAAGTAGCGAAGTGTTTGAAGGATGCCGGCCTTACCATCAACGTAAAGAAAAGTAATTTTTTCCAGAAAGAGATTCGATATTTAGGATACCTGAATTTCGTCGATCTCCTTCTAAACAAGAGAATCATTATCTCTGAGCTGGGCAGCTCATCGTTAATAAGGTATACCAACAGAGCAACCCCCCAGGGGGGCGTTCTTTCTTCTCTACTATGAAACCTGACGGTGAACGCTCTGTTATCTATACTAAAGCCCACCGGATGCCAAGTCATTGCATATGCTCTTAATCTAACAAACACTTGGTCTAGGGAATGCGGACTATGCATCAGCAGTGAAAAAACTGAGATGGTGCTTTTTACCCGCAAACGCATTATACCGGACTTTACCCCCCCCCCCCCCCCCCCCTTAAATGGGAGGGAAATCAAACTCTCTACCGAGGTTAAATATCTCGGAGTTATTCTAGACAGGAAGCTTGACTGGAAGCGAAATGTGGAGGAACGACCCAGGAAAGCCACAATGGCTCTCTACGCTTGTAAGTCGGCAATCGGAAAAAGGTGGGGTCTCCAGCCACGCATAGTCCATTGGATCTACACGGCAGTGGTGAGACCCATACTCTTCTACGCAGTCACCGTATGGTGGACGGCACTCGCTATCGAATCTAACAAGAGCAAAGTAACGAGAGTGCAGAGAATGGCGGCAATGCTTACCAGCGGCGTCCTTCCCTCCACTCCCACCAAAGCTCTTGAAACCATATTATTCCTTCTCCCAACTGATCTATATGGTAGATACTGTGCCTCCTGCAACGCGGCAAGGCTCAACGCTATCGAAGCTCAATCTAAGCGAGAGCTTTCGCTTACCCGATCACTGCAGTGTTTTTCAGGCTGAACTCATAGCTATCTGGGAAGCAGCTCTCTATCTTGCTAACCTGCAGGTGACCAATTCTATTTCCATTTTCTCTGACAGCCAAGCTGCCATAAAATCCCTTCAATGCAGTAACACCTCGTTACTAGTGGCATTGAAGTGAAGAGAAACCCTCAACAAACTAGCTGAAAATTGCAACCTAAGCATAATATGGGTTCCTGGCCACTGTGACATCTCAGGAAACTGCGCCGCGGATGAGCTAGCTAGTTGGGCGAGCCCTCCTCTAAACAATTGCAGACACTACCTGCGATCTCTTTTCACGGATCAGGCAAACGCCAGATGGGCCAAGGAACCTACATGTAGTATATCCAAGCAAATCTGGCCTAAGCTGGATGAAAAGAGATCGCAATCGGTGATATTGTTAAACCGCATCTCTATAAGCCCACTAGTGGCAGCCACTTTATAACCTAGGATACCTGATAGGTAGCGGGTGCTTAAAAGTAGACCCTGAGAAAGTAGAAGCCGTTAAGACTTTCCCAATTCCGAAATCTCCTCGTCAGGTGTGTAGGTTCGTTGGCATGGCAAACTGGTATAGGGCGTTCATCACTAAGTTTGTTGGCCTAGCAGGTCCCCTAACGGATTGTCTTCGAAAATCAACAGGACCATTCAAACTTACCTCTGAAGCGATAGATGCCTTCGAAAAACTTAAAGTAGCCTTTAGGTCCGCTCCTTTCTTGGCCCAACCCGATTTCTCCAAAGAGTTTGTAATTCAATGCGATGCTTCTAAAATAGGTGTTGGCGGGGTGTTATTCCAGGTCGATGATAAGGGCGCTGAGCACCCGATAGCGTTTGTTTCAAAGAAGTTGAATAATGCTCAACGCAATTATACCGAGCTGGAATGTCTCGCCGCCATAGTCAGCGTGAAGCGCTTGCGGCCGTATATTGAAGGATTACCGTTTCGGACTATCACTGACCACTCTAGTCTCAAGTGGTTGATGTCACAAAAGGACATGAGTGGAAGTTTGGCGAGGTGGTCACTCCTGCTGCAAAGATACGATTTTACAATGGAGCATCGCACAGGCACCCTGAATGTAGTACCTGATGCGCTTTCGCGGTTTGATGTAGACGAGTTGACTTTCACTGCCACACCCGGAGAAACAGATTTAGTCTCCCCTGAATTTAACAGTAACGAATATCTAGATTTGCTTGGAACCGTCACAGAAAACGAAGAGTTGCTGCCAGATTTGCTTGTAGTTGATGCCGTTAGTTTTAAGGGAGTTAAATTTTGGAAAGGGGCGGAAGGGGAAGGAGACTCATTATGGCGTTTGTGGTTGCCGAAGGGCTTGACGGAGGAAGCCGTGAGATTAGTACATGACGGCAACCGGAGTTACCATGGCAGGTGGCAGAAAACCTTAGAACCTGTCAGGCAGAAGTAATTTTGGCCACAGCAGGCTAAGGACGTCAGGAACTACGTGAAGCAATGTGACATTTGCAAAGCTGTAAAATCCACGAATCAAAAGTCGAGACCACTTATAGGGAGTACCTTCACATCCGAAAGGCCATTTCAGCGGTTATATTGCGATTTTCTAGGGCCTTATCCGCGATCCAAACGTCGAAATCAATTTCTTTTCATAGTCTTGGACCATTTTGAAAAGTATGTTTGGCTAAGGCCCATGCAGAGAGCCACAGCTGTAAACGTTATAAATTACTTCGCTTCAGAAATTTTTCCAGCTGTAGTGGTCCCTGAGTTTATTCATAGCGACAACGGTAAACAGTTTATCTCGAAGGAAATGAAACAATTTCTAGAAAATTATGGGGTGACACACGTGAAGACAGGGTTATACTCTCCGTAAGCCAACGCATCCGAACGAGTTAATAGAGAAATAGTTTCTAAAATAAGACCATACCCATTGGGATAAGTATATACCAGAGATTTTATCAGTTTTGAGGAGCGATTTTCATACGCCGATTCAGTGCTCGCCATACTTTGCATTATATGGTCAAAGCATGGTTCAACATGCCTCAGCGTACAATATTTTAGAGAAACTCGGCAGCTTTATGGAAGATCAGGTTACAATAGCAAATAGAGCCGACGGAAAAACTTTGCTTTGAGTAACTTCAAACATTGCATTAACGCCAAATTCCTGCCAAAATATCTTAAGTGTCGAGTGCTCCGAAAAATAGGCACTGCATTGTATGATCTCGAGGACCTAAACCTACCAGAATGTTTTCTTTACCAAATTTACAAATTGATTTTTTTTCTTAAACTTACAAATTTGATTATATTTCATCTAGGCGTTTTGGCGGTCGGGGACAACTCGCCCAGTATTCTCCCCGAGCAACGATTTCATAGGGTGTTGACACGGGTTGGACTAGCCTTACGGAGTTTGGTTGACTTCTCCTGTATCAAAAAGTTGACATACATATTTTTTTTAGCCTTTCTGTGGGGGCGATAACCACTAGAAAATACCATACGGAGTTTTGACGAGTTCTCCATTACAAATGTCTATTTGCCGCAAAACCTTTAACTAAGAAACAAAACTAATTTACCAATTTTAAATTAACTTTTTTCTTTGATGGACCTTCTGTTGCCCGGCTAGCTTCGCGGTAGATCTTTGAGACTCTTTATCTTAGGGGGTGAGTCGTGTCCCACGTTATCTGACCTCGGGGGTCCTTGAGGGTGGATTCATACAAGTGAACCGGTTCCCTGTTCGCTTCATCGTCAAGTCTTCAAAGCGAAGCAGGTTTGTTATGGTCCACTTGTGAGGATTAATATTTTGAACCAACTGGTTAGTTAAAGAGGAAAAGGTTAGGATTCACCCTCACTCATGTCTGCCTGGGGTGGTTAAAACAAATTTTCTTTAATTTCGCGCGGGTGGCATCGCCAAAGATTTCAATGGTGTGGGATAATTCCCAATAACGGCAACCACCATGGCGTAACTATACAAGGTGACAGCTGACTTGTAGTTTTTATAGGATTTGACACATCAACTTGCGGCGCAGTATGATTTTGACATTAGTCCACCGATTCACAAAAACAAAATACATGGTACTTTCAATTATGGTTGCGGTATGTCACCGTGGCTACCACCTTGTATGGTTCCACCATGGGCAACCACAGTTAAACGGCGGTTTTCCGTGGCGCAGTCGCGATTGGAATGGAATTTGTTCTTCTAACGCCATGACGGCGTAGCGGGCCATTTTAAAAAGATCAGAAAGTAAATGGCAAGCGTGGTGACCGGTGGTTGTCGCGAGTGACTTTGATAATCGAAAGTGAGCGCTTAGTAACTGACGTATAGAACGACGGTTAAAGCACCAATAAATCAAATTGTGTTAGTTGGGAGTTAGTTATAAGAAGAAAAATCAACAGTTTTGCATGGTGCTATGTGAAAAAGGGCGCAAGAAGAAGCAGACGATTGCGAAGTGTTTTTTTTTTCACGTGGAAAATTTGTTGAATTCCTCAAAACTTTTGATTTATGCTTAACATGTGCAGCAATATTGACAAATTACTAAGCATAAATTAACCATGTTGTTGACGCCGACGTGAATATTTTAATTCTCACGGTTTGGGAGGAATGCAATGCAACTAACAAAATTCATCTAACCAGACGTGTGACTTTGATTTGTTCGTACATACATACATACATACATATCTACATACATGCTACTCTAATTTCGTCTGCATTCTTCATCAAACTTGTGATTTTAACTTGGGCTTAGGTTGCAGTTAAAGCGTGTGACCGGAGCATCCACACATACATACAACCATGTTCAGGTACTTTGGCGTACTTGAAGCCACATATAGAAACAAGAAAGCAACATGCAGAGTACTATGAAGAAAGGCTGAGAGGGTTGGAAGATGAATGGACGAAATTTGAGTCCACAGATACCCAAATTCGGTTGATTGAAAACCTGCCTATGGACCACGACTACTTCACCAAGGAGTATTACAACTCCATAATGAATGTGGTTTCAGAATACCGACAGGTATTCGAGATGACAGCCCTCCAGTTGGCTCAAACTCAGGCGGCAGAAACACAACCCCAAGTAGTCCCAATACAAAAACAACCCCAGCAGCCGTTTGTACCACAATCAAAAGCAAACAACTTCATTAAATTGGTACGCAGGCAAGGGGTAATGATGGCGTCATTCCAACGGGCGTTAGATGACACAGTTTCACCTAGATGTCAAACGGCGCTTGACAAATTATGGACGAACATCGAGGATATTCATTTCAATATCTATGAAATGTTCGAGGACCCAACTTAAGAGGGCTACAACATCAGGCAATTCGTGGCCCTGGAGGAAAGAGTTCGGGGCAGTTTCAACACAGCAATGCACTGTTCAGGCCCCTACAAAAATCCATCAGTCTCATTGCCAAAGATAGCTATTCCAAAATTCGATGGAAATTATTTAAAATGGCAAGAGTTGTATGACTTGTTTACGCAACTTGTGATAATTCAACAACTATCAAAAGTCCAAAAGATGTATTATCTGAAGACTCACGTGGTGGGGGAGGCTGGAAACCTCATTAAACATTTTGCCTCGACAGAAGAAAACTTCGAGGCTGCCTGGTACGTGCTATTAGAGCGTTATAACAACAATCGTCTGCTCGTTAGTAAACTTATAAACGAGTTACTCAGTTCTGCGGGCGGCGCATCTATGGAAAATATTAAGAAGCTGCATGACACCACGAAGGAGTGTCTTTTAGCGCTAAAAAATCTCAAAATAGACACTTCAGCATGGGATCCGCTGCTGCTCCACCTGCTACTCAAAAAATTAGATCAGCCAACACGTTTGCGCTACGAGCAATCGTTATCAGAACCACGTGAAGTTCAAGCAATTCAAGAGTTTATACAATTTCTGGAGAAGCACTTCGAATCCATGGAAGCCATGGGTGTCAAAAGTACCCTCCCTCAAGCAAAGGTATGCACTTCAGTAACGGCAAAGAACAATAACGACGCTTGCAGCGTCCCTGTAAACAGGGAAATCACCTATTGTTTTCCTGCAGACAATTTCTCCAACAATCTCCATCAGCGCGCTTTGAGTTCATACAGAAGAAAAAGTTTTGTCACAACTGCCTCAAAGCTGGTTCTTCCAAGAAGTGTTTACTCATAAGTTGTTTAAAATGCAACAAAAAACACAACACCTTGTTGTATTTCGAGGATACAAGCAAAGATACATCAAAATTATCAGTCACTCCTACAGGACCAAATGAGTTCAAAAATGCCACACCTGTAACGATCAAAGCAACAATTTCCAACGAAGAAGCTACATCGCTAGAAACCTCAAAACAATCAAGGACAAACACGTATGTGTTGTTCGGCACTGCCATGGTGAAAGTCAGGGCCAATGGGACAGAAGTTCAGTGCCGTGCAATTTTGGATTCAGGTTCACAAGTGAACTTTGTTACGGAGAGAGTGGTTAAGTGACTGGGTATCTCAACGAAACCATCATCAATTTCTATCAACGGCATAGGCTCAAGTAACACTAAAGTGCAACATCGAGTCAACATTGCGTTACATTCACGCATCAGCAGTTTTACCACACGACTAGAGGCAGCAGTGCTACCTCACATCATATCTCCGCAACCCTCACAAGATATCAATATCGAAGGATGGAACATTCCCGCTAACATTACGCAAGCCGACCCATCATTTAATCATCCTGACAAGATTGACATACTATTGGGTGCTGAATTTTACAACCAGTTGATGGCGGTGGGGCAGATCAAACTATCCTCAGATTTACCCATTCTGCAAAATACCGTGTTGGGATGGATCATCGCCGGGAAAGTTGGTTCCAACTACATCACGAGCGCAATATGTGGAATCTGCACCGACGACGATTTGAACTTGGAAGCTGCCTTTGCTGAGCTATGGGAACTTGAGAAAGTTGCAGCTGCAGGAAAGCAATTATTTACGACTGAAAAACAGTGCGAAACTCATTTTGCACATAATACAACAAGCACTGAAAATGGAAGTTTATGCTCAAATTGCCATTTCACCACAGCGTGGAGGCGTTAGGGGAATCTTATGGAATTGCCTATAATAGATTTCTTGCCTTGGAACGTCGATTGTCAAAATCTCCTGAGACAAGAAGTCAATACATCAACTTTATGGAGGAATATGAAAGGTTGGGTCATATGACACCAGGCCCGACGAGAGGGGAGGGGGAATGGGTGATTCCCCCTGGGCCAGTGGTTTCTCAGGGGGCCAGCGATTTAAAGGTACTAAGACATTTTTTTTTAATTCAAGAGTCTTTAGTTGTTCAATGTGCAAATTTTAAGCCGAATTTCAAAATCAACGAATATTGATGATTTTTTGCCTGGACCTTCGAGCAGTGGGGAGACAATAAAAACATCAAACAAAAATGTAGGTTTACATCATTTCGAAATCGTAAAATTTTCGTGGTGACACTGGTGAAGGTTCATCATCAAAAAGTCTTCCAACAATACCACCAGCTCTGTATCAAAGTCTAGATTATTTAAACGACTTCGATATCGGTACCGTGAATAATGAGTTTTTGCGATCTGAAGAAGTCAACGAAATAGTTCGTCGAGGTCATCAAAAGTGTCCTGTTATTTTTCCATGTGATTGTCATGACGAGGCATTTTCTACCTCGTTGTTAAACAGAATCTTGCCAAATGGAGAGAAAGTGGAGCGTGACTGGTTGGTGTGGAGTGCCAGTAGCAATGCTTTTTATTGCGTACCATGTCGTCTGTTAAGCACCAATACTTTAAATCGACCTTTGTTGTCCTGGCGGATATTCGAAATTCCAGGTATAGACGAAGCTATGCGATAAACTGCCATCACACGAAAATACTCAATATCACATTAAATGTTATATTCAATGGCGATCTTTACAAAATCTAATTCAAAATGAGGCTACAATTGATACACTTATCAATGAACAGCTAATCACTGAAACTCAAAAGTGGAAAGAAATTTGTTATAGAATTTTGGACATTATTTTATTTTTGGGTGAAAGAGGCCTAGCTTCAAAGGCGAAAGTATACATCTTGGTGAACGAAACGATGTACATTTTTTGGGCATCTAAGATCTCATAAGCCATTATGATCCGATACTTAGAGATCATTTGGAGAAAGTTAGGATTTCACAACAGCAGCACAAACGTTTACAAGTTTACTATCTTTCCCCAGGCATTCAGAACGAGTTTATAGAAATTTGTGCAAAGCACGTGAGGGAAACTATTGCCGTCTTCCAGTGAGTTTTACAGTTTCCCGCTCACGCTCAATTCTCACAGGAATGCTCTGGATCATTGAGAGACTTGAGAAGCAGATGTGAACTAACTCATACGGCGAAAGGCTAAGCAGCGACATCTATTTTTGAAAAAGTAGGTTTATTAAAGGCAGCGTTGCAAACTAAAAAGAAGTAATTAACAAATTATGTGGCTCAAAAATTGAACCAGATTTCTATCTGGATTTATCTGGCTCAAATCGTTGTTGTTGCATTTACATGCAAAATTATTTATCTGGCTCAGGATTTGGCCACCGGATGATGGCTTATATTACATCAAGCCAAGAACGTCAAGTATTTTGCTATTATCGTTGATGCTATGCCTGATGCTAGGCACGTTGACTACGTCCCTTTTGCGCTAACTCCATTTCAATTCGAAAGCAACAAATTTTACATTTCAAGCTCGTTTTTTGGCTTTCGTGAATTGTAACCAAAACACTGGTCAGAAAATCACTGATCTAATTTGCCATACTCTAGGTAAACATTAAATCCCATTAAAAGATTGCTGTGCACAAGGGTACGATAACGGCGCCAATATGAAAGGAGCTTACAACAGAGCACAACGTCACATTCTCAACAAAAACTCGAATAATGATTACTCGCCTTGTGTAACCCACAGTCTCAATTTATGTGGTGTTGATGGTGCATGCTCATGTTGTACGGCTGCAATTACTTTCTTCGGAGTTGTACAAAAATGTTTTACTATTCTCAGCAGCACTCCACAACGATGGGACATCCTCAAAAAAATTTACCGAACCCTCTTCATAGTCTTTCAGACTAAAGCCAAATTTGACTGCGCAAGTATACGGAGATGTTACCGGCATTCTCAAGTACATCAACAAGTTCGAATGTATATTTCTGTCTTAAATTTTGGTTCAAAATACTGACTACCATTTATGAAAGAAACGTGGTCCTCCAAGCTAGAGACGCTACCATAGATGTTGAGGTCCGACATCTAGATGCCTTATTAGCTAATTTCAAGTTGATCAGGAACCAATTGGAAACAATTTTAAACGAATGCAAAACAGTTGCTATTCAATTGAACATCTCGCCAAAGTTTCCGGACATTCGAAAGAGAAAACCCAAAAGACGTTCTGAAGATAATGGAAATGAGATGATTACGGATGATCCAGTCCGATTTTCAAAACAATATATTCTTGGTGATCGTTGATTCGGTAATCACTGGCATTACTGAACGATTTGAAGCTATGAGAAATTTGAGCGAGACGTTTTCTTTTTGTGGTAATTTGAAGACATGGATGAACCTACGATTAGGGCGAGCGCAGCAATATTTGCCGAAAAGTACAAGTCGGACATTTCTCAAAGCTTATAATGCGAAATAGTTCACTTGAAACACATTTACGAAGCAAATTTGGTAAAGGTCTGTCACCATTGGAATTGCTAAAGGGCGAATTAATGGTGACTTATAACCATAAAGCCATAACCAGATAAATCAGCTGATCGAACCTACCTTATGGAAAGGAATGTAATCGATTAATGGTGCCATACCATAACGCTAACGCCATAGCCAATCAATTGGTTTTGGTTTCTCGCCATATCCATAACCTAAAAATATTTGAGTTGGTGAATTTAATAACTTTTTTTAGATTTTCTTCATTGTTTTGGATACGTTATGACTAAGATACTTATTTTTTGTGGAATATTTTTTGTAATTTTTTGCGTTTTCATCATTTATGAAATTTTCACGATTTTTAGGTTAAGGCACCATTAATCGATCACATTGAGATGGTTATGGATATGGGTATGGTTACGACTATGGCGTTAGGGTTAAGGAAGTTTAATTTGGCTTTAAATGCCATCTATGTTCAAAATCTGTATACAATTTTCCCCATTATTTGTGTTGCTTTACGTATCTTTTGCACTATACCTTTCACTGTAGCTAGTACAGAACGTTCCTTCAGCGTCCTTTCAAGAATCAAAAACTTTCGTAGATCGTGTTCATCTCAACAGCGATTTTCAGGACTTGCCACGCTTTGTGTTGAATCCGTTTTGGCAAGACAGTTAAATTTTGATATTATTATAAAAGATTTTGCAGCGAAAAAAGCAATAAAAGCCACTCATTGATATCCGAACCTTATATATTGAATAACTAAAATTTATAATCATCATTGAATTTATCAGAAATGTATTAAAATGTTACCAAATAACTAGAAAAGATTATTTCAAACAATATGTGGCTGTTAAAAGAGAATTGTATTTCTACGTTGCAATAAAATAGTATAAATAGTAAATATTCTGTGCTAATTTGATTGTCAGCTCTTTGTCCAAAAATCATTTAGTTTATGTGGCAAAAATTTTGTTTGATGTAATCCATCAATAATAATTCATGAATGAGACGTCATTAATTAAAATTAATCATATGTATTAGTGGATTTTTTATAGGGGGCCCGTAAATTGTTTAGTCCCGGGCCCGGATTTTCTCGCTACGGCTCTGTAAGACACAAGTTATTATTGATTCTATCAAGAAGCCTAGGTACTTCATTCCCCATCATTGCATCGCGAGGCATGAAAGCCGCACCACAAAATTACGAGTAGTATTTGACGCATCAGCAAAGTCAACCTCTGGAATGTCCCTGAACGACCTTATGTACACTGGTCCCACTTTTCCGAGCGATATTTCACAATTTTGCTTCGTTTTCGGTTGCCTAAGTACGTGTTCAGCACAGATGTCAAGAAAATATATCGACAGATGCTCATTCATCCGGAAGCAACTAAGCAATTAATACACATTTTAAGGAAACATGGCCTCAACCTACAAAAGTGGTACTCGAATCATTCACAAATACTGCAAAATATTGGGGTGGAGGACCAGGAAGTTGATGTAGACTTTGACAATGAGACCAGTCAAACCATCAAAGCTTTGGGTTTGACATGGATGCCTAAAGTTGATCGATTTTGCGTAAAGGTGTGTCTAGCAGATTGCAATGTAATAACCAAACGGTCGGTGAGTTCAGATATAGTTAGACCTTTCGATCCGTTCGGTATTTTGGCACCTATAGTGGTCACGGCAAAAATATTTGTTCAAGATCTCTGGCAATTGAAACTGTACTGGGATGAACAATTGCCAGCGGAATTTAATGCAAAATGGGCTTCATTTTAAGGTGACTTAGAAAAACTAAACAACATGCAAGTTTCGAGGCACGTGTTAGAAGGACACATTGCAGCAAAACTCCAATTACATGTATTCGCAGACGCATCCGAAAAGGCATGTGGGGCTGCAACATATATAAGGTCGGAATTAAAGATGGACAAGTGATGGTAAGGTTGCTGTGTGCAAAATAACGAGTAGCACCCTCGAAGCGCCAAACTCTTCCGCGGCTGGAGCTCTGTGCATCAGTGCTTGGAGCTCGATTAAGCACAAGGATCAAAACGGCCTAAAGCTAGATGTTCGTACATACTATTGGACAGATTCTCAAACAGTCTTGGCATGGATTAACTCGTCGTCAGCATCTTACCAAACATTCGTAGCAAACCGAATCGCCATAATTCAGGAGCACACCATCGCTGAACAATGGCGGCATATAGGTTCAAAAGACAACCCAGCTGACGTTATATCACGAAGATTGCCGCCGGAGAAACTCAAAAACTGCAGCCTATGGTTTAATGGGCCCAAAGTACTGCTTAGCATGAAGACAATTGGCCATCAAAATATTCCAAGGAAATGACAACAATAGGTGAAACTATATACATGGAACGCAAAAAATTGACTTCAGTTCCTGTGACAACAATGGTAGTTCAAGGAAGCATCATTCAGAACATCCGACATAATGGCTCTTTCAAAACATTACAAAGAGTTGAAGGCTACATGTTAAGGTTCATCAACAGGACTAGAAAACGATCACAACAGTCGGACATTCCTTTGACGGTGGATGAACTAAAAACGGCACTTATGATCATCGTTCAAACAGTTCAACTGTTAGACTTTGGGGAAGAACATAAACAGCTCAAGAAATGCAACGAAGTTGGCAAGGATAGTCCCTATCGTAGTCTGTCTCCATTTTTGGACAACAATGGTATCATACGCGTTGGAGGTCGTCTGCAAGCATCAGGAATTGCACTCGATGTCAAACATCCAATGTTACTTCCATACAACAACCCAATGACGAAGTTATTAATGCAAATGATCTATAAAAAAACCGGCATTGTGGACCTCAAGCACTATTATCTTTTACAAGGCAACGATTTTGGCCAGTAAAGGGAACTCTTGGCCCGTTTAATTGTGATGCAATAGAGCAAAACCGAAACTGCTGAGTCAAGTCATGGGCAACCTTCCATCAACAAGAGTAACTCCTGCACGACCATTCATCAATTCAGGCGTCGACTTCTGCGGACCGTTTTGGGTTCACTTTAAGATAAGAGGAAAGCGGACACAAAAAGCTTGTATAGCTGTGTTTTGCTGTTTCGCAACTAAGGTGGTACATCTGGAGCCGGTAAGCGATCTGACAACTGATGCATTTATTGGTGCATTAAGGCGATTCATAAGCAGAAGAGTACATTGCCTAAATCTTTATTGTGATAACGCAACAAATTTCGTTAGCGCAAGGAACCAGCTTGCCGAACTCAACGAAACGGTGCATAACAACCCGTCACGTCAATCCATCATTAATCAATGTGCCACAAAAGGAATCACATTTCACTCCATACCTCCGAGAAGTCCACATTTTGGCGGATTATGTGAACCGGCTGTTAAATCTGCAAAACATTTCCTAGTCAGAAGCAGCTCTACAGCATTCCTCACGTATGAAGAGTTAGATACAGTCGTCATTGAGGTAGAAGGGATCCTTAATTCCAGACCAATAACTCCAATGTCCGAAGACCCTAACGAAACTAGTCTCCCACCTAAAACGCGAGTTTTGGAAGCGAGGGTCCAGCGAATATTTGTCGGAACAATCAAGAAATAAATGGAAAATCAAACAACCCAATGTCATTATAGGTGACTTGGTGATCATTAAGGAAGACAACACACCGGTACTTCAGTGGCCACTAGGGATAATCATCGATGTATTCAAAGGTAAAGATGATGTTGTGCGGGTGGCAGATGTGAAACCCGCAAATGGTACTTGCAGCAGGCCAATTCATCGTCTAGCTCCACTTCCTGTGGAAACAAATAGCGACGGTGAACCAAATTATTCCGGCAAATCCTTAGCAGAAGAAAAGTCCAACGAAAAAAGTTTCCTTGCCAAAAGGACTTACGAGCTTATTAATCACACTATATTAATTCGCCCAATAGCTTTGGGAGCTCAAATTGAAAATAAAAAATTTGTGTCTTAGCTTGGCATTCACTTTGAGGGAATTTGATCTGGCGCAATCTCATCTTCAGAATGGAACCTCATCATATATTACGACCTTAAAGGAAACAGAGTTGGCAGCACTTTCAAATGATACAATAGCAATGCGGCGGCTATGTCAAGACATGAAGCAGAAGAGCATATGCAACCCTCTAGTAAAGCATTTTGAACAAACCGTAGCCACACTGCAACTAGATGTCTCAATGTTGAAATCCAATAGAGGTGCAGTGAACGCAATTGGAAATGTTGCTTATTCATTGTTTGGCGTACTAGATTCGCAATACGCTAAACAAATGTCTAACACTGTAAACCAAATTAAAGATAATGAATATCATCCCCTTAATCTCATCAAAAACCAAACATCCATTGCGGACTCGACAATCAACATTTTGAAACAAGATCAAACAACAGTCGAAAAGAAATTCAACATCATCGATCAACAAATCAGCCAAATACTTAACGGAATACGCAATGATACTGAGGCGATAAACCATGAAAGAACTTTTCAAATGTTTTCCTCACTGTCCATGCAGCTAACGCTTATTGCAACCAACTTACAAAGAATACAGTCTTCAATATTAGACGTTCTAATGGACTCCCATCAGGGAAAAATAAGTCCACTGCTCCTTACCTCCAGTCAATTACAACTTGAAATCAGGAAAATTAAAGATCACTTACCGGCATCATGTGAACTGCCGGTGCAACAGGAAGATTTATTAAAACTATACCAGCTCATGAAGGTTAAAGGTGGAATCACACCGAGGCATGTGCTATTTAGTATCACCTTACCGCTGGTGGAACGGATCGATACGATTTATTTAATATAGTGCCGATCCCCAACTTAATTAATGGCACGATGATTGAGATCCATGCGCCTCAATTTTTGCAATAAACACAGCCATCGACCAGTACTTCCCAATGACTGTGTCAGAGTTTCACTCTTGTGTCGACATCAAAGAGGGGAGCTATATATGCCCAAAAGTTCACATCCATTACAAACGTGGATCAACTAAGTGCGCATGCGAGGAAAATCTTTTCAATAATAACACGCAATCAAACTGTCTTCCGCGGAAGACACCTAACGATTTTGCGTGGATATCACTACAGCGTGACAACCAATTCATATATGCCACATCAGTTTCATCTCGTGCAACAGTGGTGTGTGGAAATGTTATCACACAATTTAGTTTAAAAAAATCTTGATTGTTATCACTCAAACCAGGCTACATTCTTAAACATCGTTTTGTATCAATTCAAGCACATGAGTTAATATCCAGTAGTCTGAGTTCATCCTACATCAGACTTGGTGATATCTCCAAGGTGGCTTCTACAGAACAACTAAACCCTCTTCTACATAAGTTGAATGACTTGAAATATACAGCCAATCATCGTTTGTTGGAGCTGCCAAACAAACTTGAAGCACATAATGTGATTCATAATGACATAATGGCTCTTTCAAAACATTACAAAGAGTTGAAGGCTACATGTCAAGGTTCATCAGCAGAACCAGAAAACGATCACAACAGTCGGACATTCCTTTGACGGTGGATGAACTGAAAACGGCACTTATGGTCATCGTTCAAATAATTCAAGAGTTAGACTTTGGGGAAGAACATCAACAGTTCAAGAAATGCAACGAAGTTGGCAAGGATAGTCCCTATCGTAGTCTGTCTCCCTTTTTGGACAACAATGGTATCATACGCGTTGGAGGTCGTCTGCAAGCATCAGGAATTGCATTCGATGCCAAACATCCAATGTTACTTCCATACAACAACCCAATGACGAAGTTATTAATGCAAATGATCCATAAAGAAAACAGGCATTGTGGACCTCAAGCACTATTATCTTTTACAAGGCAACGATTTTGGCCAGTAAAGGGAAGACTCTTGGCCCGTTAAATTGTTATAAAATGTGTTAGATGCAACAGAGTAAAGCCGAGACTGCTGAGTCAAGTCATAGCAACCTTCCATCAACAAGAGTAACTCCTGCGCGACCATTCATCAATTCAGGCGTCAACTTTTGCGGACCGTTTTGGGTTCAATTCAAGATATGAGGAAAGCGGCCGCAAAAGGTTTATATAGCTGTGTTTTATTGTTTTACAACAAAGGCGGTACATCTGGAGCTGATGAGCGACTTAACAACTGATGCATTTATTGGTGCATTAAAGCGATTCATAAGCAGAAGAGGACATTGCCTAAATCTGTATTGTGATAACGCAACAAATTTCGTAGGCGAAAGGAACCAGCTTGCCGAACTCAACGAAGCGGTGCATAACAACCCGTCACGTCAATCTATCATTAAACAATGTGCCACAATAGGAATCACATTTCACTTCATACTTCCGAGAAGTCCACATTTTGGCGGATTATGGGAAGCGGCGGTTAAATCGGCAAAATATCTCCTAGTCAGAAGCACCTCTACAGCATCCCTCACTTATGAAGAATTGGATAGTCGTCATAGAGGTGAAAGGGATCCTTAATTCCAGACCAATAACACCAATGTCCGAAGACCCTAACGATCTTACAGCTCTAACTCCAAGCCATTTCCTTATAGGAGAGCCATTCAATGCACAGTTAGATGGACATGGCGAAACGCAGAACATGGGACTAAGAACTAGATGGACACTAGTCTCCCACCTCAAACGCGAGTTTTGGAAGCGATGATCCAGCGAATATTTGTCGGAACTTCAATCAAGAAATAAATGGAAAATCAAACAATCCAAAGTCAATACAGGTGACATGGTGACCATTAAGGAAGACAACACACCGGTACTTTAGTGGCAACTAGGGAGATTCATCGATGTATTCAAAGTTGAAGATGATGTTGTGCGGGTGGCAGATGTTAAAAACGCAAATGGTACTTGCAGGAGGCTAATTAATCGCCTAGCTCCACTTCCTATGGAAACAAATAGCGACGCGGAACCAAAATCTTCCGGCAAATCCTTAGCAGAAGCAGATAAAAGTTCAACGAAAAAAGCTTCCCTGCCAAAAGGACTTACGAGCCTATTAATCACACTATTAATTCTCCCAATAGCTTTGTGAGCTCAAATTGAAAATAAAAAATTTGGGTCTAAGCTTGGCATTCACTTTGAGGGAATTGGATCTGCCGCAATCTCATCTTCAGAGTGGAATCTCATCATATATTACGACCTTAAAGGATTCGCAACAGAGTTGACAGCACTTTCATATGGTACAATAGCAATGCGGCGGCTATGTCAAGACATGAAGCAGAAGAGCATATGCAACCCTCTAGTAAGGCATTTTGAACAAACCGGAGCCACACTGCAACTAGATGCCTCAATGTTGAAATCCAATAGACAAAAAAGAGGTGCAATGAACGTAATTGGAAATGTTGCTTATTCGTTGTTTGGCGTACTAGATTCGCAATACGCTGAACAAATGTTTAACACTGTAAACCAAATTAAAGATATTGAATCTCATCAAAAACCAAACATCCATTGTGGACTCGACAATCAACATTTTGAAACAAGATTAAACAACAGTCCAAAAGAAATTAAACATCATCGCTCAACAAATCAGCCAAATACTCAACGGAACACGCAATGATACTGAGACGATAAATCAAGAAAGAACTTTTCAAATGTTCTCATCGCTGTCCATGCAGCTAACGCTTATTGCAGCCAACTTACAAAGAATACAGTCTTTAATATAGGACGTTCTAATGGATTCCCATCCCAATTAAATATCACTTACCGGCATCATGTGAACTGCCGATGCAACGGGAATATTTATTAAAACTATACCAGTTCATGAATGTTAAAGGTGGGATCACACCGAGGCATGTGCTATTTAGTATCACTTTTCCGCTGGTGGAACACGATCGATACGATTTATTTAATATAGTGCCGCTCCCCAACTTAATTAATGGCACGATGATTGAAATAGATCCATGCGCCTCAATTGTTTCAATAAACACAGCCATGGACCAGTACTTCCCAATGACTATATCATAGTTTCACTCTTGTTTCCATTACAACCGTAGATCAACTAAGTGCGCATGCGAGGAAAATCTTTTCAATAATAACACGCAATCAAACTGTCTTCCGCGGAAGACACCTAACGATTTTGCGTGGATATCACTACAGCGTGACAACCAATTCATATATGCCACATCAGCTTCATCTCGTGCAACAGTGGTGTGTGGAAGTGTTATCACACAGCTTAGTTTAAAAGAATCTGGACTGTTATCACTCAAACCAGGCTACATTCTTAATCATTGTTCTGTATCAATCAATTCAAGCAGATGAGTTAATATCCAGTAGTCTGAGTTCATCCTACATCAGACTTGGTGATATCTCCAAGGTGGCTTCTACACAACAACTAAACCCTCTTCTTCATAAGTTGAATGACTTGAAATATACAGCCAATCATCGTTTGTTGGAGCTGACAAACTTGAAGCACATAATGCTCATCACATCACTGTTGGATACACGGCATTGATATTAGTTGTATGCCTACTCGTATTATCAGTGATTAAAGGAAAATGCAAAGAGAAGAAGAAGCAACCTGCCCCCAGTTCTAAGGTAATAACTCCATCCGATATGACCGACAGGCCCAGACAAATTCCACGGCACTCTAGAGATGTTATGGATTTTACGATAAACATTTAATCCAGAAACGGTCTCGGTAATCGCGCTGCGCTCACCGGGGGATGTTGACGCCGACGTGAATATTTTAATTCTCACGGTTTGGGAGGAATGCAATGCAACTAACAAAATTCATCTATAATTTCGGCTGGATTCCTCACCAGACGTATGACTTTGATCTGTTCGTACATACATACATACATATGTACATACATGCATCTCTAATTTCCTCTGCATTCTTCATCAAACTTGTGATTTTAATTTGGGGTTAGGTTGCAATTAAAGCGTGACCGGAGCATCCCCAGCGGGTTAGGGGGTCAGAATATTCCCGCGGTAGGTATGCCTGTCGTAAGAGGCGACTAAAATACCAGATTCAAGGAGCTGTGTAGCGCAGCCCTTCAGGTTGCCAGCGCTTCTCCAAACCCAATTGTCAACTTCACCTATCCGGCACTTGGTGGTGGGGAGGTAGGGGATGGCCTGAAGGTTTAATGTGACTGCGTAAATCGTTCCCGAGATGGTCGGGCTAGAACCTTAATGGTGCTGTGGTACCGGAGCCTACCGGATCTGTATCCGGCAAAGGACCATTACATCGATAACACTCCCCAAAGCCTTCGGGGAGCAACCTTATCGCTACAACAACTACAACAACAACCGGAGCATCCACACATATGTATATACAACCATTGTCAGGTACCTTGGCGTACTTGAAGCCACATATAGAATTAATATAAATAAGCACATATTTTTATTCGATGTTTGTTTTAAGTCAACTATTCAATAAACATTATTCATACAAAACACATATAATAACGTATAAGACATGAACACATACATACATGCGTGAGAGCATTATCCACCGTATAACTTCGAAAATCGCCTATTCATCCATGCACATTCATGCATGTATATACATTAGGCCGGGTCGATTTGTGGGGAGGCAAAAAAATCGCCCATTGCTCTGCGAAAATCATATTCTAGGGATCAAAATAAGAAACTTTGCCGAAGGAACCATACCTCTAAAACGAATTCTGATGTCCACCCCTTTGGGTCGAACTTGCAAATTTTGAAACTTGTAAATGAAAAAATGAATTTAATTAGTAATAGAAAAGAAATTAAAAAAAATTATTAGAAATTAGCGTTTTTACAACCCCCTTTTAAAACCAAGGCATCACTGTGATGCATTTGCATGTCGTAAACATAGTTGTGTGGGTTTTTTATTCAACCGTTTTAAAAAATGGAGGTATCACTGTGACACAATTGCAGATCGTAAAATTGCTTGTGTTGTTTTTTTTAAGCCACCACAAGACACAGCAGGTAGAATTGAAATTGCCCCTACCCAAAAGTTCGACCCAAAGGGGGGGACATCAGAATTCGTTTTAGAGGTATGGTTCCTTCGGCAATGTTTCTTATTTTGATTCCTAGAATACGATTTTCACAGAGCAATGAGCGATTTTTAAATCGACCCGCCCTAATATACATAAATTGGCTTAAGACCATTACAGCAGGCAACACCGCCAATATTGTACCCCACACCACCACCAACGCCCCGGCGATTGGCCACAAGAAGCAGGCGATCGCATCACGATTCCGCCCACAAAGACAGGCGGCCGCAACAACCACCAGCAATAACAACAAGTGCAGGGCCGCCAAACATAGGCCTGCTGCATCGAAAATATTGTTTTAAAATCAGCGCGCTACCACCAAAATCAAGCGGCTACAATAACCACCGCCCGGTACCCTCAACAATAGCGCCAACAAAACCGCGCGCTACCACCATCCACAGCGCCAACCCCACGCGCTACCACCCTCATCGACAGTGCAACACCGCGCGCGACCATTCAGCCATAACCAGCAACCACCATACATAACCAACAACCACCAGCGCGCCCAACACGCAATCTATCATCATAGACTGCGCCACCAACCACCAGCAACGCCAAGAACCGCAAGGCCGCCGAATATAGGTCGCTGCAGCAACCACCGGCAACAACAACCATACCGGCAACAACAACCACAAGCAAATACAACAACAGCAGGGCCCAACCATAGGCCTGCTGAAACGAACCCAGTATAGACATGCTGCAATAGCCGGCCACAACAACAAGAATAGCCACTACGGCACAACGGTGAGTCTGTTTCAATATAATTATAATTAAACAAAATTTTGAAAACGAGAAAATTTAGTAATAATATATATATATATATAATAAATAAATAAAAAACAGGAAAGGAAAATTTAAAGTTAGAAACAAGGGTTTAAAATAGATTTGAGATAAGAACATAATTAAACTTAATTACATACACAAGGAAAATTTTGAATTAGAAAACTAAGATTTAAAATAAATTTTAAATGAAAAAATAATTAAAACTTAATTAAATAAACAAGGAAAGAAAAATTTAGAGATAGAAATATAATTTAAAATAAGGAGATAATTAAATTTAAATAAACACAAACGAAAGGCAAATTAGAGTTAGAAAGCTAAAATTTCAGGAATTTAGAATAAGGCAAATGATACTTAATAGAACTTAGAAAAGTAAAGTTTAAACAAAATTAAAAATAAAATTAATATTTTTTTTTTTTATTTATATATTTATATAAATGTATAGATACATATATAAACATAGGTAAAATAAAATACAATAAAATTACCAAAAATAAAATAAACTATAATAAAGTAAAATACAATAAAATAAAATTTAATAAAATAAATATTATAAATAGTAATAGTAAGAACACGATAAAATAAAATAAAACAATAAATTTTTAAATAAATATACCAAAAATAAAGAAACTTACCGAAAACGGGAAACTTTCAGCTTATGGGGATTGATTACCAAACGAGCTTTTTGCAATATCAAAATCGAATTGAACCAGAACGGGAGTGTTTATCTGGTGAAGAAATTTTTAAGTGCCAAGTTTTTTTTTAAGTCTTTCTTTTCCTGTTTGCCGTGTTAACGGGCCTATAAGTACCGGCCCAAGATAAGGGACCGATATCCCGTACCCTACCCAGCAGCTGAATAGGAAGCCAGGCTGAAGATCACATCACCACAAAGACACACCTGTTAACAGCGGGACCCCTGTACGCTTCGCTACACCAATAGAAATATTGGAAAAAGAATAAAATATCATAAAATTTTGTTAATCTTTATTTCAAATCTTAATCCAAAACATTTGGATACACTACATTTTTCGTTTTTCCCATCTGGGATATAAATAAACAAACAATTTGGAATGCCTACTCTGGAACAGGCAACGAATAGCTGTCCGTGCGAAAAGCACGCTTCCTCCAAATTCAATCCGCATACTCGAAGCGTTTGTCCTTGTTGACTGACATAGCAAATGACAGGCGCACTGGAAATTGCGAACGCTTGAATTCAAATGGCATGTCTGTTGGTATCAGTGGGATTCGCGCTATAAGTACAATTTCACCTTTCGCTTTGCCGGTCAGTATTGTTGCTTCAATTAAATTCGTCATCAACTTTTTTACATTCAATCTTGTTCAATTACACAATTTTGGTGCATTTAAATTCCGTAATAAAATAACTGATGAGCCGACCTTCAAATTTAAACAATGCGGTGGCATACCAGACGGTTCCAATGAATTCAAAAATTCAACTCGGTAATTCACTGCGTCATCTTGATTCATTGCGCTATCCACTGACTTGTATGTTTTCACCACACCTGGCAATTTTTTCAGAATGTGATGATTGATTTCATTGACATGTATATTTTTTGGTGCAAGTATTGCGCGTTCTCTCAACCAATCGTGTTTCATGTAATTTTGAACAATATTTGGACACTCGTTCAATTAATTCTTCTTTTGATTGGATAATTGTACAAAGATTGTTTGGCAATGTAATCAAACCATTTGTTTTGTCGATTGGAATTTTGCTATTCCGATCTCTAACAATTGCTTCGAGACTGATCATTGTGCAACTGAACACGCATGTTTTTGTTTAATGTTAATTTTTTCACGTATCGCCACAAAAGGGAAGACTTCAAACATGCATTGATCTTATCTGCCGGTGTTGATCGTGGAATAACGGGCAATGTTTGTCAAAAGTCACCTGACATTAAATTAAAGCACCACCAAAAAGCCTTCGGTTTCCACGTAAATCTTGCATCGTTCGATTTAATGCTTCCAATGATTTTTTGTTTGCCATTGTACACTCATCCCATAGAATGACCGCTGCTTGTTGCAAAACTTTTGCCATCGCTGAATTTTTGGATATGCTACAGGTTGGAGTTTCAACCACCTGTATATTCAATGGCAATTTTAAAGCTGAATGAGCTGTTCGTCCTCCATCCAATAAAGTTGCAACAATTTCAGAACAGTGCCAAAGCAATTTTCTGTTGCGATCGAATAGTTGCTAAAATCTATGAAATCACAAATGTTTTTCGGTGCCGCCAGGTGCATCAAAAAAATATAATCCACCAGTGTTATCAGAAACAGCTTGCATGGTTTTTTCATATATATCCTTTTGTTGATTGTTCAATTTGGTGATGTTGGATTGAACAAATGTACGTAAATCATCACAATCGAATTGTTCTTCACTCTGCAACTCTCTATCAAATAAATCATGCATTTGACGATTTGGTGAAATCAAAGCTAACTGCCCCAATGCTTTATTGGCAATCGCAAGACACATATCTTCAATTATTATCAAGGCTACATTGTACATTTCCAATATAATCAGAATCCATTGCTCTACGACGCATACGAATTAAAATATCTTCAGTCATGTAATCTTTATATTTATTCCACAATTCAATTGGATTCGATGGCATGCATGTTGATATTATAATCGAAAATAGCATTCGTATTTGCTGTGCATGAGATGAAATCGATGCATCATGAAGTGCTGCGTCCCAATGAGTGTCATCTTCTAACAAATACAAGAGCTGACATGCTTCGCGATATGTCTGACAAAAATGACCGTGATTTCGGTCCTCGAACGTTTACCAACAACATTCGCAAATAGGAACATTCAGCATTGTTGGGATGTACCGTATACATCCTGCCTAAGGCATCTGTTTGGAAAATACCTGGATGACCATCAACTGGTGTTCCTTGTTTACGCCGTTGTCATTTTTTCGATGATGCATTCCTGGTGTAAATTGCGGTATATCAACATATATCAAATTTCTGGCAAATGTGTCGATTTCACACAATTGAAAAAAGGCAGTTAAAGTAGTTGCTGGTGGTTGTGCTGCTCTCTGCTGTACATTCTCAGTAGTGAAATAAACTCGTTGACCATTCTCCATATGAACTGCCAAATGGACAACAACAGGATGTCTTTCGTGCAAAGGAAACGAAAAGATACGCCAAACTGCTTCATTACTGCTTATATATCGCCCCATTTGATATTGAGTGATTTCATCATTTCTATTTTCACCATCTACTCTAAAAACAGCCATATCACTTCCTTAATTCACATATTTACAAATGTATTTGATAGACTTTACTGAGTTACAGTACTCAAAATTTATGTGAGCCTGAAAAACTTTTGACAGTATCGGTGAATATGGCACGACCCAACGATTGTCAACTTCGATGTTTTGATTGCGCACTCTTATTATCGCCGTTTTACCATTATTTTCACATGATCGACATCAATACAATGGATATCCGTCATTGCCTGTTATGATATCGGAAATTAATGCTCTCGGATACCGCTTGGAACATTTACCATCGATCATACATGGTGAATTCATATTTATTTCTCCGCATGGACCGTGAATCATGTTTTTTTGTTACCACTTCAAATAATTCTGGATCAATGGTTTGATCTGGTATTTCGGCTGATATGACGCTATCAATCTCGTCCGGTGTTATTTTAAGTACCAGCCATATCAATATGTGTGCGTGTGGCAAACCTCTTTTTTGCCATTCAGTCGAGTACATCCAACATTGTACCTTTCCAAAAACGCTTAATTTCACAATTAAATCCATCAGTGCCTTCAATTTTTGCCGGAATACACGTGCTGTAACATCGTGTCGATCTGTTGGTGACTGACCGTCGAACAAATTATTTTTTATATCGTTCCACATCGGATTACACGTAAAAGTGATGAAAAGATCTGGTCGGCCATATTTTCGAACATATGACATAGCATCTTGTGCATATTCGTGCATGTGGCTAGGACTACCAATATAAGAAGCTGGTAATATCGTCAGACGTCCGAAATCATTAACATTTGCATTATTCGCTATTGCATCTTGCAAATGTATGTACTCTTCAGATCGCAATTTGGCTTGATTGAATCGGATGAAATTGAGACGTTCAGTTTAAATTTTTGCATACATGTCTACAGCGTATTGGTGAAAAAATTGATCACATCTCAGAATGTAATTTTGTTCTTGTGCACGAATCATCAATCGATAAGAATAATAATTCATCGCACCAACTTTCTTTTGAACATCTCGACCTATAAAAAATATGTTTATTCGATTTTAAATTTTAGTTTTTATTTAATATCTGATTATCTGCGTAAGTTCGTTTATTATATACCTATATGCAAAATAGAATATTATTCTAATAGTCCTTTTTTCTATTTGTGTTTGACAGTCCTGAAGATGATTTCAGACTGAAATCGAAATATCGACGAAGTAAAACTAAAATACAACTTTAAATATTGTTTTATTTAACTAAGGCCTAGCAGCTCAAACATTTTTTTATAATAACAAATACTTTCAAGGCTATCAAAAATCATCAATAATGTTTAATATCTGATTAATATAATTAGTATATTATTTTTTTTGGATCTATCATTGGTATATTAATGTGATAACCATCGTCCTTTCCAAAGAATTGGATATTGTAATGCGTCGTAACTGCGATGAAGCTCCGAAACATGCTGTAATTGTTCATTTCTACGGGATTGAAACTGATCGCCAACAATTAAAATTGCCACTTAATCAATCGTCGGTACATTAAATCTTCTGGCATGCTCACCAAAAGGTGTTTTATCCGCTCTGATTATGATTTTGGGATTATCAGATGGATCAAGAGCGGTTTTGAACAATTTCACTAATTCATTGTTCTGATGAAAAAATCTTTGGAGATCGCAAATAGTCGCTCGTTTTGTATGTGAGCCAATTGTGTAACGTTCATCCAACTCACGTTGCGCCGAACCGTTGTTTGTTGGGACAGTTGTGTAATGAAGAGATATTGTAAATTTTCAGTAAGAAAGCGACCATTTGAAAAGAACCAGTTGAAATTTGCAGAATGTCGGGTTTTGATTTCGAGAAATCTAAAATATTGACCGAAATAATGCATCAGCGCTTCGTCGTAAAAAATGCGATGAACTCGATACTCTTGAATTCTTGTTGCCAAAATCCCAGCCAAAAATTAATTTGCCGATGCGAAATGTATGACATCTTCATCAGAATGCAGTCGGTCCGCAATTTCCAAGATTATTTCAACTGTATTCATGGTTGTTTGTTGTGTAACTGACTGTTGGGGTAAGGCGGAGGTGGCATTTGGCATGCGGGCAAGCCCCTGCTAGCTCGTCGGGCGGGGTGAGTTTTTGCTCACTCGCCTTACCTACAGTTATACAAACAAAAAAAAGGGTTCATGCCTGAAATCTACGAAACGAAAGCTGGAAGGAAGGGTCTGTCCGTGTCAGGTGGAGTCACCCCTCCCCTACTGCGTAAAACCTTGACGCAGCCTTGGGCGTTGCACTGACTCCGGAACTTTAGAAACGCCCCCTTAGCCTGACATTTGTCTACACGTTAATGTCCCATATCCCTAGCCCGTCTAGTCTGTCACCGTCGCCTCACATCCACGTCCCCTATATTGCACTCGTGCAACACCCACACCAATTGAGCGTTATTTAGCCGATCATTATGAGATATACTCAACCCATAAACCTAATAAATATGAGTTTGAATTTCAGCCAAAAAAACGTTATAACACTCTTTATTGAATAATTATCCTAATATGATGATCAAAAAATTCAAAAAAAACTTCAGTTGTATTGATTTTTCCTTAAGACTAATTAGTTGGAACTAACTCTATCTAATATATGTATATTCGTAACTAAAAACAATAAAAATGGGGATGAAAGTTGCTAAATGGAAGATAGTAGGGAAAAGGAAGCTTACTTTTGGGTTTATTTAATGGAAAGATTGGGGATGGAAAAAAACTTAACAAAAACCCACGGAAAATCCAAATGTGAAAAAACTTGTGATTGAAAACTACTAATGATAAATGAAAAAGGACTTTAGCGTAAAAAAAAGGAATTGGAAATGCAAAAAAAAGTTAACTTCAAAGTTATTAAATGGGAAAGCGAAACTTTATCGTAAAAAATTTTTAACATTGAAAATTACTAACGGCTATTAATACCTTTACTAAATAAAAGATATTGCAGATGCAATTACATTTAACGAAAGTAAATAGAATGAAAAAAGTGAATATCAAGAAAATTTCGGTTGACAAAAATGTAATTAAAAGTTCGATTGAATAAGCGGATTTAATAATCGGACCGCCACTGTAGCCCAACAACTCCTCAGCCTCTGCTGGGTTCCAGTAGATTTGTTTAAAAAAAACGGATATATACGTATGTTTGTATGTATTAGGTAATGCTAATAACTCTAGCACTTACCGATCAATCCCGCGACGGAGGCGCCTGCGTCGAAGAGAGAGCGTGGCTGCAAAGAACGTACATATACATACACCTACAAACCTATGCTGGAAAGTCGATCGGTGGAAGAGGTGATAATGAAAGATAAAAAATGCGGTTGCGGCCCGGATCAAAGAATTTATGCGCGTTAGAGTGAAAGATAAAGATTCAAAAAAATTATAAAATATTAAATAATAAAAATAAAAAAAATGCAAAATTCAATAGTGCGACAACTAAATATAAATTAAAATCGGAAATTTAACTAATATGTGAAAAAAAGTAAATTGAGGGTAAACTAAAAAATCTAATAGCCTTGCGAAAAAACATATAAGCGCAAAAAGAAAACGTAAAGCAAAAGCTAGACGTGCAAAATAAAAGAAGAATGCGCTAATTAGAAACAACAAAATGCAACACGTACTAAAAGGCAAAGAGATACAAATGTTAGGAAGGTGGAACAGAAATTGGTAATCTTTAAATTAAGTGTAAAAAAGGGAACGCAAAAAGTGAAAAACTCATGTAGAAACGGAATGTTTAAAAATTAGGTATTTAAGAGAAGCGGGACATGAGAAAAAAGTTAAATGTGCGAATGTGTGGGTGTGGGAAAAAGTTAAGGAAACAATAGGTAGATGAGTAACAAGTGGAATATTGAAAGGATAGAGAAAAATGAGAAGTAAGAAAACGGAATGAATATGAAGGTAGAATTGCTTACAATTATAAATTTATAAAAATTTTAAAAATAAATTCATCGAAAAATGAAAAACTCACAAGCAAGAACTAGAATTGAGTTAAATTAAACCTTAACGGAAATAAACTAAATATTCAATTTAAACAATGTCGTAATATGCTGATTAAAAATTAACAAAAAAAAAAAATATCTAACGAGTTAAAAAAATTCAAATGAAAACAATATAAATTCCGGCCGCGGCGCACGGATTATTCTGCTCCCTTCTTGGCCTCTCTCCTCGGGTTTGCTTTTCTCCTCCAATCGATGCTCAAGTTAATGATCGCGGTGCCAGGACAGGAGCGCCAAGATGTCCCTATACTCCTTTGACGTATAGCCTGGCACTGTCTGTATGCTTCCCCTTCCTTGATACTAAATACTACCCCTCTTTTTTTTGTGCGTTTATGACTCTTGATGGTGGTGCAGATGTGGCAGGCTTCTTGATGATAAATACTACCCGCTTTATTTTTGCGTTTGTGGCTTGTGATGGTGGACAGCTTAAATTTTTGCACAGCAATCTAGATGTGTAGAGAGGAAGAATATTAGGGACTGGGGTCAAGGCAGCAGAGAAAGACACATTAGGGTGCATGTGAACTTATTATATTTATTGACTTTTATCTACTTATTTCATTTTACCTATTTATGTCATTTGATTTATTCATTTGGTTTTATTTATTCTACTTGATTTTATCCAATAGATTTTTATTAAATATCTGGCTTTATTTATTTATGTATGTAATTTTAGTTATTTTAATTAGTTTTATATTTTGTTATTTTATAATTTTATTTAATTTGTTTTAATTTTATTTTATTTTTAACTTTCATTATTTTATCTATTTTTTTTTTTTACTTAATTTTATCTTTGCATATAATTTTATTTATTTTACTAGATTTTATTGATTGTAGGTATGTAATTTTATTTAACTTAGTTTTCACTTTTAACATTTTTTTAAATTTATTTTCACTATTAGTCCACATGCACCATGGACTGGGGAAAGGGGTTTCACTGGACTCACCTGGGGCTGTTGTCAAGCAGGGTATGGGATCCCGCTTCCTCCTTGGGATTCCGCTAAATTACCCGTTAGCACGGTTTTATGAGAAAAATTGCGAACTTTTTTTTCGCAAAAAAATATATATAATTAAAACTTGCTTCCGCACTCACTTAAGTCAACTTTTCTTTTGAGACATGCTCTGCAATCGTTTGGCGGTCGTACCCCATAAATCAAAAGCCGTTCTTTTCTTTCTCATCACTTTCACTCAAGAACGAAAGACACCAATACATACAATCCTATTTTGGGCGGAAAACGACGGACATAAACTTTCACAAACTAACTTCACGCATACTAACAGATACATTTTCGAACATCTATACAATCTATACATGTGTTTGCTTTCTACCAGTTACTATCACATGTAAACGTAGCTATGCTGGTATATGCACACAGATACATACGTACATAGATGTTTGAACATCCTTACCATCGCATTAACCCACAGGCTGCCGCTACATGTTTCTGAAGAAAAGCAACGCAATTCTATTACAGTGTTGTTTCTTTGACAACAAAATCACACTTAATAAATTTAGTGGGACATTACTCACCAAATTGAAGCACAGCATATACCGAATTTACTTAAATCCAGTTCATTTATTTTTTTTTTTTACAGTTTTTATGAAAGGAAAAACAAAACAAATGACTTCTTTTTTCGTTTGGTTTTCACTTGAGAAATGCCGAACCTCAAATTATAATTCTAGAAACGTCAATTCCATTGAATAATCCATCTATTGGTATGAAACGTCGCCGTAGCTTGGTGTGATATCCCATGAACCGCTCAACCAAATTCAATCAAACTTTACAGAAACGATCTACATGATAGCCCAAATGTACCGCAGAAATTTGGTTGAATTTGATAGAGCCGGTCTCAGGTTATAAAGTGACACCAAAAATGTGCACTTATTTTTATATATATTATCATTATTATAATTAGTTAACCTAATAAAGTTTCAACTGAATTCTAAATGGTAGAAACACAAGAATTTAACATCCAGGTACCAAAGCCACACGTCGTATAATAATTCGGAAATATTATTTACCTAATATGACTAAAGAAATTAATACATGGTGTAAAGAATGTGTAAGTTGTCAAAAATCAAAAATTAAACGTCATACCAAACCCCCTATTAACAAAATTCCAATTCCACAGAACAGATTTGAGCATTCATTTAGATAAAGTTGGGCCTTTACCTATTTCGAAAGTACATCGTTACACTTTGACTATTATTGATAGGTTTAGGCAAGGTGCACACGAGGCTACGCGTCATAGACGCTGCAGGTGAAATTTGTACGCTTTGATGCCGAACACATTTTGAATGGAGAGCTGCGTACGAGGCGTTAGCTGCATGAAAACGACAAAGCATGAAATTTTCGTGTAGCTAAACGTACAGCAATGTTGGTCGCTGAGCGTACGTACGCTTGAAAAAAAGGAAGAACAAGATGTTTGTTTACATTTTTTTGTATAATTAGTTAAAAAATGTTACTTTAGTCAATAAAAGTGCGTGAAAGGTATATTACCAAAGCGAAAAAGAGTATTAAACACCACAACAGCTTGATTAGACATTGTTGAAGCGTTTAAAAGGCTAAAAAGTGTTGGAAACTAGAAATCACCCTTTTCTCTAGTCCGCGGTGGTTTAAAATTGCCTTTCATAATTTACAAAGGCACGGGGATGCAAACAACGTTCAATACCTATTTTCCTTTGGTTTCGGATATAGCTGAAGAAATTTAAGTTTTTATTTTTTTTTAATAATTGTTTGCTTTGTAGCTACGCTTGAAAGTAGCTTCGTGTGCAGATCTTGAGGCGTAGAGAAATTGTAGCTATATGAAATATCTTGTACGCGTCTATGACGCGTAGCCTCGTGTGCACCTTGCCATACTCGCTGGACAGAGGCATATGCTTTAAAAGATATGTTAGCAACTACAGTTGCAAACAAATTTTTCAGAGAGTGTTTCTCGTTTCGGAGTTCCGTTGTAAGTTACTACTGATCAAGGTAGCCAGTTTACATCAAAATTATTTTCAGAGTTAACTAAATTACTTGGTAGTCATCAAATAATAAATTCTGCATATCACCCTCAAAGTAACGGTATGGTTGAAAGGTTTCACAGGCAATTAAAGACAGTTATTATGAGTAGGAACAACATTGATAATTGGTATGATGAATTACCATTAATACTTCTGGGTTTAAAATCTGTTTACAAAGAAGATATTTCAGCTACTCCAGCAGAAATGGTGTTTGGTCAAAACTTACGTTTACCAAGTGAACTTGTTGTTCCATCGCCTAAAAATGTTCATCTTCAGAGTTTTTAAGTCATTTACGAGAACATTTTAGAAATATTAAGTCAACTTTAGGTCATCATAAAAATTGTGATACTTGAATTTATGTTCCAAAGGACCTTCAAACGTGTAAATTTGCATTTGTTAGAGTAGAGTTAAAAAACATGGTTTGCAACAACCTTATTATGGACCTTACAAAATTGTGGAAAAAGATAAAAAGTATTATAAACTTGAAATCAATGGGATTATTAAAACGATTCCAATTGAAAGACTTAAACCAGCAATTACTGAAACAAATTATACAGAAACAACTAACAATAACACTAATAACACACTTAAAAAGAGAGTTACTTTTAATTTGTTTGATGTTGATTTTTCTTGAAGGGGGAGTATTGTAGGGTTTGTTTATAAATTTAACTTTGTAATATTATACTTTGTTACTTTTAAAAATGTATTTATGTTGTTTGGTTTTCAATTTTGAATTGTGTTGTTTAAAAAATTTTCATTCATATAAAATAAAATATAACTCTTTGATTGTTAAAAAACAACATTTTGGTCTTTTTCAAACAATGGAACACTATATAAAACTTAAAGCGAATTAAATATTGGATCTACACACTTTTTATCTCTTCAGTTCGCTCAAAACTAGATACGCCTAAGATGCCTGGAATCCTATATATAGTGGCCACTCCGGCAGAATAGAAAGGGTTCAAAGAAAATTCATTAGATTTTGCTTATTTTCTATTAACTTTGACGATTCAACCCTATCCTATTACTCGCGCTGCAGGCTTATCAATCTCCAATCTCTTGAAAGAGCTGTGCATCTACTAATGTTTGTTTATGATCTCATCGCTGGCTCTTTGGATTGTTCAGCTCTCCTAGCAAAAGTTACTTTTAATGTACCTAATAGGTGTCTTCGTGCATTCTTGCCCTTTTACTTGCGTGTCTATAGAGCTAAATATTGCATGCTCGACCAGATTTTTCGCGCACTTACCGAATTTAATACACTCTCAGGGAGCTTACTTATTGATTTCTCCTTGTCGAGAAGTACGTTCAAGTCTTCTCTGGAATTGTGCTTTTAATTTATTTATATATATTTATTTAACTCATTGTTTATCTTTTTTTCATGTTAATTACGTTTATAAGTTGATTATATAGTTTTAATATCTTTTAATTACCTTTGTATCTGTAAGATTCTTTTTGATCATCGACTGAATAAACTAAAAAACTAAAACTATATCTGTAAAACAAAAATTGAAGTAACGCGAACTAACCGAATAAATATAACTGAACGAAGAACTACTGTGAATTGGAATGGCATGCCGCCAAAAACTGTGAAATAAAAATTGAAGTAACGCGAACTAACGGAACAAATGTAACTGATCGTAACGGAACAAAAGCACATGACAACACGCCACATATTGAATTTAATTCCTTGAATGGGCCAAATAATTCGATTTATTAATTATATTAATAATGGACCTCCCTAGCCACGGTGCGGGAGTAACTTATACCTAAAAAAAAAAAAAAAAAGATTTGTTTCGGACACCGTGTAAGAAGATACAAAACGTCACAAAAGGTTTTCCAAAGTAACAAGGTAAAATTTATTTTTGTTAAACTACAATAAACAAAATGTACTGGTTCGTGGTAGTTTTTAAAATCAGTTTTAATCCTCCCTCTTCACAACTGTTGTTTTCTCTGACACATAAAGACCATCCAAAAATTTACGAATGTCCTTGTTTTTAACGGTTGTAGACTGCTGAATTAATGCCGCAGATCCTGATACAGCTTCAATGTCATTGCCCTCTACAATCAGTTCATCTTTTTGTGCGGTAGAGTTTACTACAGTCACTCCTGGCGCCATTTGGACCCGTCGAATGTATTTTTCCCCTAGGAAGTTTCGTATCTCAATGACTGTATTATTTTCAGATGTAACACAATTGATAGGAAAATGGGCATAAACCGCTCGCATTTTGTATTGAAACCCATATGTAACGCCTATTAAAAGAAAAATTTATATTAGTCAAGACAAATCTATTTATATTAATCACACCGTTCTGGTGCCATAAAAGGGTTTAACAAAAGTGACTCATCGAAATTACAACAATGTATGATGCAAGAAGAGCGGGTCTGTTGAGACTTAAAAATCAACAACTTTTAGGGCTTTTTGGCTCCTGAGTATGTTTTATAAGTTCTAACCTTAAAGTTTTATTTAAATATGTTTATTAATATCTACATATACAGCATCCATACATATGGGTGTTTCCAAAGTTACATACACACTCTTTTCTGTATAAAAATTTTAATTTTACTTATTTATTATTACCGTTGTTAAGGCCTAACACTTATACTACCTTAATATAATTCATTACTTAGTTTTATTGAACATGCTGTTAGAATGCCAATTGATTCGAATCAGCAAACTGACTAATATAACAAACGAACGAACCTGGGAGCCACTCTTTTAAGGGAGGTTGGAAAGAATACGTTTCCAATCCTCCATTGCTCCCTGCTTAAGTTAACAGAATTTGGAATTTTTTACCATGTATTGCGATGTTGGAAAGAATGTTTTTCCAATCCCCCCCTGTTCCAATTTTTGTTTTATCTTATTTTCGAATTTTACATGGCACTATTTTAATGCTGCCGAAACGCATATAATTCCGATAACTACATCGAGTATCAGCTCAAAATACCTAATTCCAGCTAAACTAGTTGTTGCTCTAATTTCCAATCCATCCCTATGCAGGACAGCTGGAGATCTTTTCTCTATCCATGGGACCGGATGTGTTGTTGTACTTAGTTGTTCTGTGATTGCTGTTTTCGCCTTGCGCTCCAAGTAATAGGCTTTGAATTGAAAATTTGTGGCTCTCCTCTTATAAGGCAGATCTTGCAGAAATAAACCCGCGGCAGATATCCCTGTCGTAAGAGGCGACTAAAATACCCAATATTTCATCAATTTCAAAACATAACAGTGGGAAGATTACAAAACTTATACAGATAATCGCTTTGCTGCCCTCCCTATCCCGAGTCAAGCTCGTCAAGGGGAGCGTGCTTTCCGCAAGGTCATCGAATCCGCGTCGGCTCGTTTCATTCCCGTCGGAAGAATTCCGGAAATCCGGCCACATTTTCCGGCGGAGGCCGCAACTCTAGCGAGAGAACTTGACCTTATAAGACAGCACGACCCCGGCGACGCCCAAATAAGGGATATAAACCAACGCATCAGATTGCTTGTGGAATTGTAACCTCTCTGCTAGTGTGGGTAAGCTATGGTCCACCGTAAAGTCCCTATCGAACCCGACTAAGCACAATGACAAAATATCCATCGCCTTCGGCGAAAAAGTGCTGCCGGTAGCGAAAAAGTGCTGTCGGTAGCGAAAAAGTGCTGTCGGTAGCGAAAAAATGGACAAGCGCTTTCCGCCCACAATATGTAATGCATTCTACGGTTGACAGAGCCAGACAGAGGGCCAACCATCACCACCAAAGACGACGAAGATGCCATCGCTTCCCAAGGCAGTCGGTTGTATGTACCGGAGCGACTCGGGATTTTTCCCGACCAAGGACTGTGATTTCAGTGTAACCCCATTTAATTTGTTGCGTCCCACCCACAAATTGTCATCCTCCCAGCAGCTCCTTGCAGCAGGACTGCTCCATATTCTCTTGCTCCGGGAAGGTATCGAATCCAATCCGCGTCCGTCTCCTGACCCCGGTCCTGAGAAATGGTTTTGCTGCATCTGCCGGAAAAGAATCTTTTTAGGACGGTCATACTCTGTTCAGTGTGTCTCGTGTAAGGGATGGTTGCATCGGACAGGTTGTTCTGGGCTTGATCCCAAAACCCGACGTCCACGTAACTTTTATAAATCTTTTGTGGCTCCTTGCTGTTCACGCCCAAGGGCGTCCCGTAGTCTACGTCTAAGCGCACTCACCCGTCACTTACCCCCAGAGTGGCGACGTCTCCCCCCATGCACTTCAGAATTCTGCAGTTAAACTGTATTGGACTAACTGGGAAGATTACGGAGATATTCAATTTCATGAAGCGGCACAACATCCGCATTGCTGCGATTCAAGAGACTAAACTAACAGCACGATCTGCATTGCAGACCTGCTCTGGGTATAATGTCCACAGAAAAGATCGCGAGAGCGGAAATGGAGGCGGCCTCGCGTTTATAATACACCACTCTGTGCAATATCACATATCTGATCCTGGCATCGACCGCAGGGACAATGTCTTAGAACGTCAAGGCCTATCTGTCCGGTCAGGCGATGCAAACCTAGAAATCATCAACATCTACATCCCCTCTGCCACCTGTTGCCCCAGTGGATACCACCCTAATATCAGAGCCTTACTCACTGGAAACAGTCGCATTATTTTAGGCGATTTCAATGCCCATCATGATCTATGGCATTCAAATTTGCGGGCGGACAGTAGGGGTGAGATGTTGGCGGATCAAATAGAAGAAACGAGTTTCTGTACAATAAACGGAGACGCCCCCACACATATGGTAGGAAGCTGTCACAGTTCGCCAGATATCTCAATCGTGAGCGCAGAACTCGTAAACTGCGTCAACTGGCAGCCGATAGTATCATTGGCATCCGACCACCTGCCTATACTTGTTTCGCTCGAGCGTACCGCCGACTTCATCGTCACCGAAAAACGCACTTTCATAAACTTTAAAAAAGGAAAGTGGGAAGAATATAAATCTTTTGCAGACAACCTCTTTGCTGCCCTCCCTATCCCGACTGATGCCCGCCAAGGGGAGCGTGCCTTCCGCAAGGTCATTGAATCCGCCTCGGCACGTTTCATCCCCGCCGGGAGAATTCCCGAAATCCGGCCCACTTCCCGGCGGAGGCCGCAAACTTAGCGAGAGAACGTGGCCTTATAAGGCAGCTTGATCCAGGCGACCCCCAAATAAGGGATATAAACCAACGCATCAGATTGCTTGTGGATGAACACAAGCGGGCGAAATGGGAGGAGCACCTAAGAGGTTGTAACCTCTCTACCGGTGTGGGTAAACTTTGGTCCACCGTAAAGTCCCTATCGAATCCGACTAAGCACAAAGACAAAGTTTCCATCGCCTTTGGCGACAAAGTGCTGTCGGGTGCGAAAAAACGCGCTTTCTGCCGACAATATATAATGCATTCTACGGTCGACAAAGATAGACGGAGGGCCAACAGACACGCACATAAAAACAAATTCAGCGCGTCACCAATCACCATCACCGCTAAAGAGGTTGAGGACGCCATTGGTGGCGCTAAACCATCCAAAGCAGTGGGCCCAGACGGCATAGCCATGCCGATGCTTAAAAGCCTAGGGAAAGAGGGTTTCAAATATTTAGCGCCTGTCTCTTTCCACCTTTGTCATACCCGAGAAATGGAAAATGGCCAAGGTGGTCCCGCTACTAAAGCCTGGTAAACCAGCTAACATAGGAGAGTCGTATCGTCCGATATCTTTCCTATCGCCAGTAGCAAAGACGCTCGAAGCCATTTTGCTCCCTTATTTCTAAGAAAATTTGCAGCTAGCCTCCCATCAGCATGGCTTCAGAAAACTCCATAGCACTACCTCCGCGCTAAATGCCATTAGCACCCAGATAAATTGCGGTTTAAATCAAAACCCCCACCATAGGACAGTACTCGTAGCGCTAGACCTATCAAAAGCTTTTGATACGGTCAACCATGGATCGTTACTGCAAGACCTGGAAGGGTCTACCCTCCCCCATGTCTTAAAAGGTGGACCGCAAATTATCTGGGTGGTCGGCAGGCATCGGTGCTATTTAGAAACGAAACATCAAAGCCAAGGAGAATTAAACAAGGGGTGCCACAGGGTGGTGTCCTATCACAACTTTTGTTTAATTTCTACACATCTAAGCTACCTTCACCACCGGAAGGAGTCGCAATCGTTTCCTACGCCGATGACTGCACAGTAATGGCCACAGGCCCAGGCCCACAGATCGATGAGCTATGCAATAAAATAAACGGCTACCTCCCTGAAATCTCCAGTTTTTCGCCTCGCGAAACCTGGCATTATCACCGACTAAATCTTCCGCGGCCTTATTTACAACATGGACGTCCCAAATGTCAACCATTTTGAACATCCACGTCGATGGCTCTACGCTACCGACTGTCCTACACCCCAAAATCTTGGGTGTGACGTTTGATCAGGATCTACATTTTGGTGAGCACGCAGCCGCAATTGTTCCGAGAATTCAGAGCCGTAACAAAATCCTCAAATCCCTTGCTGGCAGTACCTGGGGAAAAGATAAAGAAACGCTCATGACTACATACAAAGCAATTAGCCAGCCGATTACGTGCTACGCGTCACCCATATGGTCGCCAAGCCTAAAAATTACGCACTGGAAGAAGCTACAGGCCTGCCAAAATACTGCTCTCAGAATTGCCACGGGCTGTCTTCTTATGTCCCCAGAACACCATCTGCATAATGAGGCGAGAATACTCCCCACCAGGGAAAGAAACGAGATGCTGACCAAACAGTTCCTGTTGAATACCCAGAAACCTGGGCATCCCAACAGACATCTGATTGACGGAGCCAGCACCGCCCAGGGGCTTAAGGAGTCATCTGCGTAAGCATTTTGAGGAAATACGGCACCTGAGGACCCAGCCGTATGAAGCGAAAAAACACAAGCAGGTCCTTGGTGAACTCCACAAACAGGCGTCGGACCTTTATGCCGGGAATTGCCCGGTGAATCCAATACTCAAAGTAAAGTATCCAAAACTTGCGGAAGAGGAACGCATACTCCCCAGGGAAACGCGTATCACTCTGGCTCAACTTCGTTCTGGATACTGTAACAGGTTAAACTCTTACCTATCCAGAATCAACCCCGACATACAAAATGTATGCCCCGCTTGCAATGTGTCCCCTAATGACACCAACCATCTCTTTAATTGTAATGTGGAACCAACGCCTCTAACACCCCTTTCCCTATGGTCCACCCCTGTTGACACAGCAAGTTTCCTTGGACTCCCGTTAGAGGATATTGATGACAGTTTGTGATCGGTCGCGTCTGTTAGGTGGGGCGAAGCACTGCTACAACAACAACAACATGAAGATGCCATAATTCATGCTAAACCATCTAAAGCAGAAGGCTCAGACGGCAAAGCTATGCCGATGCTTAAAAAACTTTGCAACGAAGAATTTAAGAATGTAGCGCATGTCCTCAACCTGCCATTGCCCACCATCGCCAACCACGAAAAATTTCCAGGGTGGTTTCACTTTAAAGCCTGGGAAATCAGCTAACGTAGGAGAATCTTATCGTCCCATATCTCTCCTAGCGCCAATAGCCAAGACACTTGAAGCCATTCTGCTTACCTATTTCACTGCAAACCTGCGTCTTGCCAATGTTGCTGTTGTAGCAGTGCTTCGCCCCACCCAATAGGGCGACCCATCACAAATTGTCATCAATATCCTCTAACGGGAGTCCAAGGAAACTTGCTGTTTCAACAGGGGTGAACCATAATGAGAGGGGTGTTAGAAGCGTTGGTTCCACAATACAGTTGAAAAGATGGTTGGTGTCATGTGGGGACACGTTACAAGCAGGATATAAGTTTTGTATGTCGGGGTTGATTCTGGATATGTAAGAGTTTAACCTGTTACAGTATTCAGATCGAAGTTGACCTACAGTGACTCGCGTTTCCCTAGGGAGTGTGCGTTACTCTTTTTGTTGTTGTAATTATAAGGACACTCCCCGAAAGCCTTGGGGAGTGTTATCGAGTTGATGGTCCTTTGCCGGATGGATATCCGGTACGTTCCGGTACCAAGCCCGACCATTTCGGGAACAATTTGTTATGACCACATGCGACCTTCTAGGCCCTCGCGCCCTCCCAACCCCTAAATCCATGGGGAATTCGGGGTCCCCAGAGCCTCGGTTGTTAATGATTCGCCACGGATAGGTGAGGTTGACAATTGGGTTTGGAGAAGCTATATATTGCGCTGGCAAACTGAAAAGGTTGCCCTACACAACCCATTGAATCTGGTATTTTAGTCGCCTCTTACGACAGGCATACCTACCGCGGGTATATTCTAACCCCCTAACCCGCTGGGGAGCGCGTTCCTCTTCTGCAAGTATTGTTCTTTGAGTACAGGATTCACCAGGCAACTCCTGGCATAGAGGTCCGGCGCCTGTTTGTAGAGTTCACCGAGAACCTGCTTGTGTTTTTTGGCTTCATACGGCAACCGTTAAGCCCCTGGGCGGTATTGGCGCATCAATCAGATGTCTGTTGGGATGCCCAGGTTTCTGGGTATTCAACAGGAACTGTTTGGTTAGCATTTAATTTCTCTCCCTAATGGGGAGTATTCTCTCCTCATTATGTAGATGGTGTTTTGGGGACATAAGACAACCCGTGGCGGTTTTGACGGCAGTATTTTGGCAGGCCTGCAGCTTCTTGCAGTGAGTAGTCTTTAGCCTTGGCGACCATATCGGGACGCGCAACATGCAATCGGCTGGCCAATTGCTTTGTAAGTGGTAATGAGCGTTTCTTTGTCTTTTCCCCAAGTATTGCCAGCAAGAGATTTGAGGATTTTATTACGGCTCTGGATTTTCGGTACAATTGCGGCTGCATGCTCACCAAAATGTAGATCCTGATCAAACGTCCCACCCAGGATTTTGGGGTGTAGGACAGTCGGTAGCGTAGTGCCATCGACGTGGATGTTTAAAATGGTCGACTTTTGGGACGTCCATGTTGTAAATAAGGTCGCGAATGATTTGGTCGGTGATAATGCCAGGTTTCGCGAGGCGAAAAAACTGGAGATATCAGGGAGGTAGCCCTTTTTTCTATTGTAGAGCTCATCGATCTGTGGGCCTGGACCTGTGGCCATTATTGTGCAGTCATCGGCGTAGGAAACGATAGCAACTCCTTCTGTTGGCGAAGGTTGCTTTGATATGTAGAAGTTAAACAAAAGTGGGGATAGGACACCCTGTGGCACCCGTTGTTTAACTCTTCTTGGTTTTGACGTTCTGTTTCAAAATTGCACCGATTCCGGCTGACCACCCAGATAATTTGCGGTCCACCTTTTAAGACTTGGGGGAAGGTAGACCCTTCCATTTCTTGCAGTAACGTTGTTGTTGTTGTCGATAAGGTTGCTCCCCGAAGGCTTTGGGGAGTGTTATCGATGTGATGGTCCTTTGCCGAAAACAGATCCGGTACATGGTAGTAACGCGCCATGGACGACCGTATCAATGATAGGTCTAGCGCAACGATTACTGTTCTATGGTGGGGGTTTTGAATTAAGCCGCAATTTATCTGGGTGCTAATGGCATTTACGCGGTGGTTGTGCTATGAAGTTTTCTCAAGCCATGCTGATGACAGGCAAATTTCCTTTGAAATAGGGGAGCAAAATGGCTTCAAGTGTCTTGGCTACTTGTGATAGGAGAGATATCGGGCGATATGAACCTCCTATGTTAGCTGGTTTCCCAGGCTTTAGTAGCGGGACCACCTTGGCCATTTTCCATTTTTCGGGAATGACAAAGGTAGAAAGGGACAGGTTGAAGACATGTGCTAAATATTTGAAATTCTCTTTTCCTAGGCTTTTAAGCATCGGCATGGCTATGCCGTCTGGGCCCACTGCTTTAGATGGTTTAGCATGACCTATGGCATCCTCAACCTCTTTGGCGGTGATGTAATTGGGGACGCGCTAAATTTATGTTTATGCGTGCGTCTGTTGGCTCTCGTCTAACTTTGTCAACCGTAGAATGCATTATATATTGTCGGCAAAAAGCGCTCGCTCATTTTTTCGCATCCGACAGCACTTTATCTCCAAAGGCGATGGAAATTTTGTAGTTGTGCTTAGACGGATTCGATAGCGACTTTACGGTGGATCAAAGCGTACCCACACCGGCAGAGGTTACAACTACTTAGATGCTCCTCCCATTTCGCCCGCTTGTGTTCATCCACAAGCAATATTTTTTATTGCTAGTGATGCACAAGTATATAAATTACAGGTTATGCAAAATAAAGCTATGAGATTTATCCTTAAGCTGTCATACGACGCTCCAATAGAAACTATAATCGAAACACTTAATTGGCTCAGTGTAAGACAGCTTATATTTTATCACAGTATGAAATTTGTGTTTAATATGAAGACTGGTATGTTGTCTGAGTACTTGGGTGATAAACTAATTTATGTTAATGAAAGCCACTCTTACGTAGTCGGAGAAAACAATAATTTTAGACTTTCTCTCTTCAAAACAGATCTGGACAAGCAAAATATATTTTATAAAGGCTTAAAAAGTTTTAACGAACTTCCAAATCATGCAAAAAATAGCAATAATTTGAAAACATTCAGAAAAATGTTTGCTAGAGCACTGTAAAACTCTCCCGCTAAGGTAGTTCTGGCCCTGGGACTGGACGTCCCTGGATAAGCATTGGGGTACCCGGTGTATTTGGGTTTGCGGCCTGGCAACATGGCGCAATGAAGCCCGCCGGGGGGTGGCCGTCGCCGAGAAAATCTAGGAAAGTGGCACCGTCCAAGGCAGGAGCTGTATTGGACGGATGACGCAAACATATGGGGTACGGGTATTCCATCCCATTTCGACCAATTTTGAACCCGACCCCTTTAGAATTGTCTGAAAGTTTTTCTTCTTTTTCTAGCTTACGAAAGACGTTTTTCAGAAGTTTTTCAAATTTTTTCATCCAACTCAAAAAAAGTTATGAATTTTAAAAAAACACGGTTTTTGTTTTCAAAATGCTATAACTTTTTCAAAAATTTACCGTTTGGGATCTTTTTTTTTAAATTTGTTTTTCGGAATAAATTCAAAAAAATTTTTAAAGTTTTTTTTTTGTAATTTTTCAGTTTTTCGAGATTTTTCGAATTTCGCCCTTTTTTTCTCATAAAAAACTTCAAACAATTCTGCAATCATCCCCACTAATCCCGGAAATTCGAAAAGTACATTTAAAGACATATTTAAAAAAAAAAAATGATCCCAAACGGTCAATTTTTGAAAAATTTATAGCATTTTGAAAAAAGCACCGTTTTTTTTTCAAAATATTTAAAACTTATTTAAACTTATTTTGAGTTGGAAAACGGTGTTTTTTTTTTAATTCTATAACTTTTTTAAAAATTGACCGTTTGGGATCATTTTTTTTTTAAATGTACTTTTCGGAAAAAATACAGAAAAAATTTGAGTTTTTTTTTTCAATTAAATAATAAAAAAAATTCTCGGCCCACTCCGGGATTAGTGGGGATGATTGCAGAATTGATTGAAGTTTTTTATGAGAAAAAAAGGCGAAATTCGAAAAATCTCGAAAAACTGAAAAATTACAAAAACAAAAAACTTTAAACATTTTTTTGAGTTTTTTCCGAAAAGTACATTTAAAAACAAATTTTTTTTTAAAAAAAGAACCCAAACGGTCAATTTTTGAAAAAGTTATAGCATTTTGAAAACAAAAACGGTTTTTTTTTTTAATTCATAACTTTTTTTGAGTTGGATGAAAAAATTTGAAAAACTTCTGAAAAACGTCTTTCGTAAGCTAGAAAAAGAAGAAAAACTTTCAGCCAATTCTAAAGGGGTTGGTCGAAATGGGATGGAATACCCCATATATATTCTGTGCTGGCAAACGGTGCAAGAGGTGGTAGGGACTAAGTATCTGTTTCCCTGACCTACACGATTGCTGCCGGAAAAGAGGGGGAAGTAGACGGGGCGGGGCTGATGCTCGGCATTGCTACCGACTCTACTCAAGGGTTACCAGCGCAATTTCTAGCTTTTCCAACCCAATTGTCAATGTCGCCTACCCGTAGCGGATCCTGTTTCTTTACATGACGGAGGTGGGGCGGGATGGCCCAGAAGGTTGTAAAGCAATCCGAGTGTATTTCTGCCATCAAAATCTCTCAGTGAAAACTCATCTGCCGCTCGGAGTCGGCTTAAAACAAGTAGGTCCCGTCCCACCAATTTGTAGGAAAAATAAAAAGGAGCACGACACAAATGGGAAGAGAAGCTCGGCCTAAAATCCCTTTGGAGGTTATCGCTCCTTATATTTATTTATTTTTTTTTTTGTATGGCAGCACTGAAAAACAGCTGTTTGCCATATGTTTATTGGAAAGCAAAATTTAACGAAGGCTCGGTGCGGGAGCTTCAAAGGTCGGTACCATTAAAACTTTCTTTCCAGTCTACAATAAAAGCTCTGAAGTGACACTAATTGATGTATTATTGGTTAAAGAGATGAAAGCAAATTTATTAAGTTTTTCTATAATTAACGACAAGCACTCAGTATTATCGAAGGGACGGTACTCGAAAATTTACAACAGTGATCATAAAATTGTAGCAATTGCAACGAAAGAAGATAAGCTATACAAAATGAAAAGTTATACGACCAAAGTAAGCTCAAAGGCAAATGGGGCTACAAATAAATCGATGACAGCGAAAGAAAAATTACATCGTACTCTCAGACATGGCAAATTTAGAAGTTTGCGGGTTAGGGGGTCAGAATATACCCGCGGTAAGTATGCCTGTCGTAAGAGGCGCCTAAAATACCAGATTCAAGGGGCTGTGTAGCGCAACCCTTTCATTGGTTGCCAGCGCAATATATAGCTTCTCCAAACCCAATTGTCAACCTCGCCTATCCGCGGCGAATCCTGTTTCACTAACAGACGAGGCTCTGGCGACCCCAAGCTCCTCATGGAACTTGGAGGTGAGGAGGGAGGGATGGCCTGAAGGTTTAATGTGGCCATATAAATTGTTCCCGAGATGGTCGGGCTGGTGCTGTGTTACCGGAGCGTACCGGATCTGTATCCAGCAAAGGACCATCACATCGATAACACTCCCCAAAGCCTTCGGGGAGTAACGTTATCGCTACAACAACAACAACAACAATGAATTTCTGGATGGATTACCTAAAGAAATCGAAACAGAATACAGGAAATGCGCTATTTGTATTGAGAATAAGATGCACAACTTACCATTCAACAATAATAGACGAAAAGCTGGAGACATACTTGATATTGTGCACACAGATTTAAATGGAGCTCATAGAACTGTTGGTTACGATGGGGAAAATATTTCCTGAGTTTTATTGACGACTACAGCAAATTAGCAAAAATATATTGCAATCAAACAAAAGATAGAGTACACGAGTGTATGTTGCAATAGGTAAATGAAATACAGAATCAGAAGGGCAAGATGATCAAGGAGTTACGGTGTGACAGCGAAAAAGAATACATAAATGCCAAGATGTATCAGTTTGCGAGAGAAAAGGGTATTCACAGAAAAGCTTGCCCGCCATACGTTCATGAGCTGAACGGAACTGCAGAGGTATAATAGATCAATAATTGATATGGCAAGATGCTTTTTGAAGGAAGCTAAAGTAGACAGCAAAAATTGGCCAGAAGTAGTTAAAGCTGCTGCATTCTTGAAAAAATCGGATATTAACAAACACAACAGAAAGAAAAACGCCTTATGAAATATTTTTCAAAAATAAACCTTCAATTAAAAATGCTTTAGATGTGAAGTGGGTGTATAAAAGGAATACCGATGGTGAATATAAAGCAAGATTATTAGTTAAGGGGTTTCAGCAAAAATATGGTATTGAAGATACTTATTCCCCTGTAGCAAAAATTAAAATTTTAAAGTTATTATTGTCCTTCTGTTGTCAATATAGTTTAAAAGTTCATCAAATGGACGTGGAAACAGCTTTCTTAAATGGCAAGATACTATCTGAGGTATATGTAAAACAACCAATCGGCTATATAGATAATACGCAAAAAGTATATAAATCATTGTATGGTTTAGAGGAAAGTCCACGTGCTTGGTATGAATGTGTAAAGAAATTAACTTCCCTGGGTTTTCGTAGATGCAAATATGATTACTGTATTTATGTTAAAACCGGAAATTACTGTAATGCATATTTACTATTATTTGTAGATGATTTATTAATATGCTACGAAGATATACAAGAAATCATTATTATTAAAAACGAACTAAGTTAAAAATTTAAAATGAAAGATATGGGAAAAGTTAAAACCTATATATGTAGGAATTGACATTATATACGAATATGGAATACGTAATAAAATGTTTTTAAGTCGGGAGCGTTATATATAATCATTGGCTAAACGGTATAGCATTCAAGAAGCAAAATTGTGTAAGACACCAATGGAAATAAATTTAAAATTAGAATCTGATCTAAATGAAGATGTAAGGAAAGAACTTAATTGGTGCACTATTGTATATAAGCTCCGGTACGAGACCTGATATTGCTTACAGTGTAAATTTTCGAAGTAGATTTCAAAATTGTTACAATGAGACACATTTTAAGTATGCATTGCGAGTTCTTAAATCAGGGATGGTCCTATTTTCGGCTCCTAAATCAGTTTCAGTGCCAGCGAGTGCTAGATGAGACGTTTGTGTGTTTTGGGTTTGTTAGGGCAGTAAAAAATACATTGGAAATATCGTACACTTCGTCTTAAACGATATTCATCGCAAGAAGGGCGCGGAAACAGTAAAAAACTTAAATGGAAATATTCTCTCTCAACCTCGAAAACTGATTTCCAAACTGTGTTGCAATAGTACGAAAACAAAAATATACATTTTTGGCACGAAATACGAAAAACGGATTAACCATAGACTGAAGTAGACTTTATGTTAAGCAGCGCATTATTGACATTCATTTCGCCTTCACATACATTTAATTATATGCAAGCCGATTCATTTTGCAATATATACATAAAAGTATTTAAAAAAGTTTTGTTTTAAGTAGTAGCATTAGAGGAAGTAGTAGTAGAAAAACGTACTAATGCACGTTTCGTATAAAATCGTGGGAAAACGAAACCCTTTTCAGATTTGTTGGCAGTGTTGCCGTGAGCGTAAAAAGAAATATATCAGTTTACAAATAAAAAAAGGTACCAATCGCATAAACAACGACTAATTTTACCAGTTTTTTTATAAACATAACTGCTTTCATTTATAAATTTCAAATTATGGAGGAATTTTTAAATTTCTTCAGCCCACATACATATATCGTTAAATCCACACTGCAAAAGTTGTTGGACCATGTGTTGCATGTGTCTTTAATTTACGGCGATCATTCTTCTAATTTTAAAACTTGCTTTGTTTATGATTTGAATCATAAAGGAACTTTTAAAATTACAACTGAAAATTCAGTTCGAGTTGTGAATCACAAAAGCGACATTGCATATTTGTGGCCTTTAGTGCGAGCGAAGCCGCCGGTAAAGGCTAGTTTATCCTAAAACGCTAATAATTTGAACATAATAAGAGCGGTGGCAGCTCTACTCTCTATCAATCTTATATAACACTTAAATTAACGTATAGTAAAAATAGTAATGCTGGTAGTGATGGAACGATATTTCACTATCGGTGATTGCATCGCCGCGAGTGAAAAATATATATAGTGATAGATATCCAAATATCAGTGATTGGCGATTTTCCTACAGCATAAATAATTTCATTGTTTTTAAGTGCATTACACTTAGTAGAAGTGTTCAATATACAATCGTTTTTAAAGAAAGACTTTTGTATAAAATCGCGCAGTTTCATCAATTCGCACTCTCCTTTTGGATTTGCTGCAAATATAGAAAGGTGCTAAATTATATTTTTTTGCAATAACAACATTAAGCGCGAAAAAGTTTGCAAATAAGTTGACCAACGTATCAGGGCGCCACCTGTGTGTGAACCATCTTTCTGCAGCTGATTTACACCCTTATCGCGAAGTTCACGCGGGAAAGTGTTCGCCTTCACTTCTTTTGTTCGGGTGAACTTTTTCCGCCTATCGGCAATTTCGGGCGAACAAAAGTTCACTTCGAAACAGCTGATGCTCTATTGCGAATTGGCAGTGAACAAATAATTTACTTACAATTGTGTAAATTTTGTAACCAAGCATATATTTCCTTAAAATACAACAAAAATAGAAATAATTTTTTTTTTAAATAGTGTTTAGTATTGCACTTAGGTTGATATTGATTGAGCGTGAGTAGAATATACATAAATGTGAAAGCGTTTCGGAGGCAATTAAGGGACAGTTCTAACCCTTTGGAGCTAATGGTTTAGTGTAAGCTAAAAATTGCTATTTTCAGCACATTTGAATAACAAGTTAATTTTTTTTAATTAGTTCTCGCCAATATTACAGGCTAAACAAGTCGGCATTCTAATATTTGCTAGTTATTCTTAACACTCCTTGCCACCATTGAAGCAAAACTTTGGAGTTCCACCAATTGTAAAATTGTGTACATGTCTTCGTTTTTTCGCATAGGGAAAAGGCGTCGGAAAGGACAATGAAGTGGGTCTTAGCCAATCTTGTTTCAGTGAGGTGCTCAACATTTTGGAACCGTTGCTTTGTCCACAATGGATAACTTGGCCGACTGATACGTTGTCATAAAAAAAAGAATTTACAGCAATACAGGAATTTCATTTCTTCCACTCAGCTTCCGATTGTGCATTATTTATTGATTTATTTCTAATAATAGAAGTACATATAATTATAAGAGTATCAAATTTCAAAACAAAAAATTACTTAAATTTTGTTTTCCTCTCGTTCGCCTGTAAAATGTAAGTAAACAAATTTGGGTTTCCCCGCTGTTCATTTCGCCCGAACAAAGAGTTGCCGATAAGGTGAAATCTTTTTCGAACACGAAAAAATTTTTCGCCACCCTCTGCGATAGGGTGAACAAAAACTGTGAATATTTTCGGGTGAAAATAAAACTCGCGATAAGGGTGTTAAATTACGGTGACCAGGTGTGCTTAATAACTCATAAAGTACTCGCAAGTATAAATAGAATAAATTTCTGAGTACCCTATAATCCAGAATGGCGTCTACTGCTCCTCCCTCTGTAAAGCGCCGGCTAAGTAAGCAGGGCTCTCCTACTCCGAAAGCGGCTAAGTTTGAAGAAGGTGTTCCTCTTGCAGCTGTATTCGGCAAATTGAAGGAGCTGGAAGAGAAAGTTCAACAGTACACAGAGCAGTTGTGGCCACTAATTAAACGTATTGCGGACCAGCTTGCTGTGGTGGAGAGTAAGCTTACCAAACGTATTGAGGATATAACTTCATTTGCTTCTACGGTTGCTGACTCATCTGCCCGGATTGCTGTATTGGAGGCTAATGCGCAGAAAACAGAGGAGGGTTTTGCATTAATGAAAGGTCATTTGGAGGATGTATTAGAGAGGAGTGTTGCGCTTGATATTGCGGCGGATGCCATTGTTTTCGGAATTCCGTTCGGTGAGGGCTAAAACTTAAAAAGTATTTTCAACCAGGTCTGCCTCTCAATTGAGTTTATGGCTCCGCAGATCAGGGATATTTTCCGCACTAAGGCGTCAAGTACTACACTGAACAGTGCAGTCAATAAAATTTCACTCTGCTCTTGACCGCAACCGTACCCTGCGAGCTTGTAGGCAGTCGGTTCTATGTACCGGAGCGACTCGGGATTTTTCCCGACCAAGGACTGTCATTTCAGTGTGACCCCATTTAATTTGTTTCGTCCCTCCCACAAATTGTCATCCTCCCAGCAGCTCCTTGCAGCAGGACTGCTACATATTCTCTTACTCCGGGAAGGTATCGAACCCAATCCGGGTCCGTCTCCTGACCCCGGTCATGAGAAATGGTTTTACTGCATTTGCCAGAAAAGACTCTTTTTAGGACGGTCATACTCTGTTCAGTGTGTCTCGTGCAAGGGATGGTTGCATCGGACAGGTTGTTCTGGGCTTGATCCCAAAACCCGACGTCCACGTAACTTTTATAAATCTTTTGTGGCTCCTTGCTGTTCACGCCCAAGGGCGTCCCGTAGTCTACGCCTAAGCGTATCCCCACTACCTTCCAGCAGCTTCGCTGCTCAGCAAGCCACAACAAGTACCCGCTGCTACTCGCGCCCCACGGCGCCAGCAACTCAAACAGCTGATACCATTCATAACTACTACCTTCGTAGTAGAGCTGGTTGCAATGCTGAGCATCAGCCCCTGCCCCCGTCTTCTTCTCCGCCAATCTTTTCTGGCAGCAATCGTGCAGGGCAGGGAAACAGACTCTTAGTCCCTGCCTCCGTTTGCACCGTCTGCCAGCACAGAATATATAGGTTTGCGACATCCGCTCAATGCAGCTCCTGCCTTGGGTGGTGCCACTTTCCTAGATGTTCTGGTCTCCGCGACGGCAACCCCCCGACGGGTTTCATCGCGCCATGTTGCCAGGTCGCAAACCCAATTCATCCGGGTACCCCAATGCTTGCCCAAGGGCGCCCAGTCCCAAGGCCACAACAGCAATTGCGTCCTGGCTTTCCACAACCTAGGCGTAGTCACCCCTCACTTACCCCTAGAGTGGCGGCGTCACCCCTCATGCACTTCAGAATTCTGCAGTTCAACTATAATGGACTAACTGGGAAGATTACGGAGATAGTCGATTTCATGAAGCGGCACAACATCCGCATTGCTGCGATTCAAGAGACTAAACTCACAGCAAGATCTGCATTGCAGACCTGCTCTGGTTATAATGTCCACAGGAAAGACCGCGAGAGCGGAAATGGAGGCGGCCTCGCGTTTATTATACACCACTCTGTGCAATATCATATATTTGATCCTGGCATCGACCGCAGTGACAATGTCTTAGAACGTCAAGGCCTATCTGTCCGGTCAGGCGATGCAAATCTAGAAATCATCAACATCTACATCCCTCCTGTCACCTGTTGCCCCAGTGGATACCGCCCTAATATCGAGGCCTTACTACTGGCAACAATCGCATTATCTTAGGCGATTTCAATGCCCATCACGACCTATGGCATTCAAACTTGCGGGCGGACAGTAGGGGTGAGATGTTGGCGGATCAAATAGACGAAACGACGTTCTGCACAATAAACGGAGACGCCCCCACACGTATGGTAGGAAGCTGTCATAGCTCGCCAGATATCTCAATCGTGAGCTCAGAACTCGTAAACTGCGTCAACTGGCAGCCGATGGTAACATTGGCATCCGACCACCTGCCCATACTTATTTCGTTCGAGCGTACCGCCGACTTCATCGTCACCGAAAAACGCACTTTCATAAACTTCAAAAAAGGAAAGTGGGAAGAATATAAATCTGCAACAGACAGCAGCTTTGCTGCCCTCCCTATCCCGACTGATGCCCGCCAAGGGGAGCGTGCCTTCCGTAAGGTCATTGAATCCGCCTCGGCACATTTCATTCCCGCCGGGAGAATTCCCGAAATCCGGCCCCACTTCCCGGCGGAGGCCGCGAGCTTAGCGAGGACACGCGACCTTATAAGACAGCTTGATCCAGGCGACCCCCAAATAAGGGATATAAACCAACGCATCAGATTGCTTGTGGACGAACACAAGCGGGCGAAATGGGAAGAGCACCTAAGAGGTTGTAACCTCTCTACCGGTGTAGGTAAACTTTGGTCCACCGTAAAGTCCCTATCGAATCCGACTAAGCACAAAGACAAAGTTTCCATAGCCTTTGGCGATAAGGTGCTGTCGGATGCGAAAAAATGCGCGAGCGCTTTCTGCCGACAATATATAATGCATCCTACGGTCGACAAAGATAGACGGAGAGCCAATAGACACGCACATAAACACAAACTCAGCGCGTCACCAATTGCCATCACCGCTAGAGAGGTTGAGGACGCCATTGGTCGCGCTAAACCATCCAAAGCAGTGGGCCCAGACGGCATAGCCATGCCGATGCTTAAAAACCTAGGAAAGAGGGTTTCAAATATTTATCGCATGTCTTCAACCTGTCTCTTTCCACCTTTGTCATACCCGAGAAATGGAAAATGGCCAAGGTGTTCCCGCTACTAAAGCCTGGGAAACCAGCTAACGTAGGTGAGTCATATCGTCCGATATCTCTCCTATCGCCAGTGGCAAAGACGCTTGAAGCCATTTTGCTCCCTTATTTCCAAGCACATTTGCAGCTAGCCCCTCATCAGCATGGCTTCAGAAAACTCCATAGCACTACCTCCGCGCTAAATGTCATTAGCACCCAGATAAATTGCGGTTTGAATCAATATCCCCACCATAGAACAGTACTCGTAGCGTTAGACCTATCAAAAGCTTTCGATACGGTCAACCATGGCTCGTTAGTGCAAGACCTGGAAGGGTCCACCCTTCCCCCATGTCTTAAAAGGTGGACCGCAAATTATCTGGGTGGTCGGCAGGCATCGGTGCAATTCAGAAACGAAACATCAAAACAAAGGAGAATTAAACAAGGGGTGCCACAGGGTGGTGTCCTATCCCCGCTTTTGTTTAATTTCTACATATCTAAGCTACCTTCACCACCGGAAGGAGTCACAATCGTTTCCTACGCAGATGACTGCACAATAATGGCCACAGGCCCAGGCCCAAAGATCGATGAGCTATGCAATAAAATAAACGGCTATCTCCCTGATCTCTCCAGTTTTTTCGCCTCGCGAAACCTGGCATTGTCACCGACTAAATCTCCCGCGACCTTATTTACAACATGGACGCCCCAAATGTCGACCATATTGAACATCCACGTCGATGGCACTACGCTACCGACTGTCCTACACCCCAAAATCTTGGGTGTGACGTTTGATCAGGATCTACATTTTGGTGCGCACGCAACCGCAATTGTTCCAAGAATTCAGAGCCGTAATAAAATCCTCAAATCCCTTGCTGGCAGTACCTGGGGAAAATATAAAGAAACGCTCTTGACCACATACAAAGCAATTAGCCAGCCGATTACGTGCTACGCGTCACCCAAATGGTCGCCAAGCCTAAAAACCACCCACTGGAAGAAACTACAGGCCTGCCAAAATACTGCTCTCAGAATCGCCACGGGCTGTCTTCTTATGTCCCCAGAACACCATCTGCATAATGAGGCGAGAATACTCCCCATCAGGGAGAGAAATGAGATGCTGACCAAACAGTTTCTGTTGAATACCCAGAAACCTGGGCATCCCAACAGACATCTGATTGACGAACCAGCACCGCCTAGGGGCCTAAGGAGTCATCTCCGTAAGCATTTTGAGGAAATACGGCACTTGAGAACCCAGCCGTATGAAGCGGAAAAACACAAGCAGGTCCTTGGTGAACTCCATAGACAGGCGTCGGACCTTTATGTCGGGAATTGCCCGGTGAATCCAGTACTTGAAGAAAAATATCCAGAACTCGCAGAAGAGGAACGCATACTCCCCAGGAAAACGCGTGCCACTCTTGCTCAACTTCGTTCTGGATACTGTAACAGGTTAAACTCTTACCTATCCAGAATCAACCCCGACATACAAAATGTATGCCCTGCTTGCAATGTGTCCCCACATGACACCAACCATCTCTTTAATTGTAATGTGGAACCAACGCCTCTAACACCCCTTTCCTTATGGTCCACCCCTGTTGAAACGGCAAGTTTCCTTGGACTCCCGTTAGAGGATATTGATGACAATTTGTGATCGGTCGCGGCTATTAGGTGGGGCGAGCATTGCTACAACAACAACAACAACAACAACAGCTTGTAGATAACATCGCAAAATCAAATCTGTGACTCCTTTGCGTCCAATCGGCATATGAGGGGCCCGTTTATATATACGAGAGCCTCACTAGGGAAAATAGACTTTTACTGCAAGAGGCCATTAAGCTGCGACGAAAAGGAAGCCTAGTATCGGTATTTACTATGAGAGGTATGGTACATGTAAGAGCGGACAGGTCAACAAACAGCCCACCACTAAAAAAAAATAAGGAGTGTTGATGATTTGCAGCAGTTTCGCTAGAGGTGTATTTAATATAGTAATGGTATGTTGTTTTCTGTTTTGTATATATATATTTTGTAAGTGTAGTTAAACTCAGTTACTGTGTGGTATCTTTACTTCGGTTTATATGTAATTATCTTAGGGTTGCTTTTAACTTATGCTATCTAAATGATTCTAAACAGTGGAATGAATAGCATTGATTAAAATAGTCTTGAACTTTTAAATATCATGTGCAGTATACAAAGAGGATTTGATGTTGTGCATTTTAATGCACGAAGTCTTAATTATAAGAAAATGGATCTAGTTAGGAGAACGGTCGTCTGTCGATGTTATTAGCGTATGAGAGACCTGGTTTAGACATGACTTAAGAGACGCACACTTTGATATAAATTATATCGAAATGATAAACTGAATAGAAAGGGTGGAGGAGTGGCGGTGTACTGCAAATCTCATCTGAAGACACACATAGTTTCCCATTCTGTTGAGAGTACAACTGAGTTTGTACTTATTGAAGTGTTTAGTTCTGCGTGAAATATCCTTGTGTCATGTGTGTATAATCCTAATAGGTCTTCTAGTGTAAGTGATTTTTGTAGCATGCTATCGGCATTCACAGTTCACTTTGATAATATCGTTTGTGTGTGGTGATTTTAATGTTAATATGTTATGTCGTGACATGTATAGCTCCCGTCTGTTGGACGATGTGTCTGGTGTTGGTCTTTCTTTAGTCAACTCACCAGTACCAACAACGTTCGCGAATAACTGTTGTCCTAGTCTGCTTGATTATTTCTTTGTCACCGAGCCGTCCTCTGTTTTAAAATTTTACCAAATATCATTTATCTCTGACCATGATTTAATTCTTTGTTCGTTTGATTTAGATTCTGACCACCATATTTCATTACCTGTTACATATGGCTTCCCTGACTATCGCTCGCTTAACCTTAGCAGCGTGACTACTGACATATCTCGTGTTTACTGGGCCGATTGCTGGAGTTTATCTGATGTGAACGATAAACTCAAATTTTTAAATGAAACGGTACTCACTCTTTACTATGCCCATGTACCAATACGTTGTTTTCAAAGAAAATCGTCCTCGTGCCCATGGTTCAACACACTGGCGTACCTATAAGAAGGTTCGAAATGAAACTACTGCCGTTATCAAAAACGCAAGTATTTTGGTAAAATGTGGAATTCCGAGCTGCCAAATAGTGTCCTCTGGCGCGTAATTTAAAAAACCTTCGTGTGTATGTTAAAGATAATCCAAATTGTTCCCTTAACCCTGATGAGGTTAATGATGTATTTGTAAACCGTACTGCCTCACCCAGCGCCACCATTTCCCACCACATACCTTCTCCATCTGCATCGGTTCAGCAATTTGAATTTTGTGCCGTCTCGGAGTTTGATGTTGCAAGATGTGTTTGTAAGATCCGCTCAAACCCGATTGGTATTGATGGATGTAATAATATTGTTAGCCACTACCCTTCAAGACGGAGGTGACTAGTTCACCCACACATTCAAAGCTTTTTTCACTCTCCACTAACACATCGACTTTCCATGCTGTCATCGAAATGACAGTGTCATCTTTAATGTCTATTTATTAATTATTCCGGGAAAACATTGAAACGGAGAAAAAACATAATTGTGATAATAAAACTCTTAAAAGCTCTCGCTTAACCTGGTGTGTAAAAACAAAAAAATCTTGTGCTACGGGCTTTTAAGTTGTGACATGTGTTAGCTGCTTAGGCACTTCTAAATTAACCTGGCGCTTTAACTAGGGGCAACTAAGTCCTCTTGGGTATTGGAAGATTCGATTTCCAAAATCAAAAAAGATAACGTTTTACAAGACAGGGCACAACCTAAACAAAGGTGGTATCAAAAGACGCGTGTCGACCTCCCTTTTTAGAATCCGAAAGCGGAAATTAAAATTTTGTTGCACAGAACACCTTTCTGTGTTGGCGGCTTTCGCCCAAAATAATATTAAGTTGTATAGAATCGACGGGATGGCCTAGAAAGTTTAATGTGGTCATACTAAATCGCTCCCGAGATGGTCGGGATAGTGTTTTATGCCGACTCCGAACGGCATCTGTAAGGCAGATGAGTTTTCACTGAGAGCTTTTCATGGCAGAAATACACCCGGAACGCTTGCCAAACACTGGCGAGGGGCGACCTCGCTTAGAAAAATTTTCTTCTAATTTAAAAACCTTATTTCTAAAATTTTTATGTTGCTTTGCCCGGGGTGCGAACCCAGGGCATACGGTGTGGTAGGCGGAGCACGCTACCATCACACCACAGTGGCCGCCAATGCACTTAGAGGAGGATAATTTGAATCGAATGAACAATGAACAGAATGATTCATCAGATGCAGCATTTGTTACTAGGTTTAAACACAAGAAACACAAAGACTCCAAAAAAGATTTCAAACCAAAGTCAAATGTTGATGAATTGAAGAAGAGAACGAAATGCAATGCTTGTGGTCAAATGGGCCATTGGGCAAAAGATAAAAAATGTCCAAAGAAAACAAATTCGTCGAATAGCAATAAAACTGCAAATAAAAACGAACTGGCATGGTATCCAGTAGTATATTCGGACAAATCAAACGAATTAAATCCAGATTACTGGTGTGCTGATTCAGGTGCAACAAGTCACATGACTTTACGTCGTGAGTGGTTCTCAGAGCTAAGAGAACATAGTGGTCAAGTAAAATTAGCCGATCGTCATCGTGTCCAGATTCATGTAATTGGTACCATTCTTATAGATGCGAAGGTAAACAATCAGTGGGAGCAGCGTCGTCTTGAAAACGTGATGTATGTTCCAGAACTTGGTGAAAATTTGTTTTCGACAATAGTTATGACAGATAAAGGTTTTCAAGTTTTATTTGAAAGTGGTGGTTGCAAAATACTTGATCAACAACGTAAAATCGTTGCACTAGGCAAGCGTGATAAAATGAAACAAATAGGCATGGAATTTCGTGTACGTACAAATGAAGTTGCAAATGTTGCAATTGGCATTGTTGTTTGGGCCACGTCAACATCAATTCAATAAGAAAAATGGTTAAAGATGGTCTCATTACAGGTGTCGACTTGTCCAACAGTGAAAGATTTTTTTGTGAGGATTGTCAATACGGAAAAATGACGAGATCAACTCATAAGGAATCGATCAAGCGACCTTCAGTTGCTGGAGAATACATGCATGCAGATTTATGTGGTCCCATGGAAGAAATTGGAATTGGTGGCGCTCGTTACTTCTTGTTGATTAAAGACGAAGCAACAATGTTTCGTTTCACATATCTTATAAAGTCGAAAAGTGAAGTACATGGATGCTTGAGCTCTTTCATTCCAATGGTACAGAAGGCTTTTGGTTTTCAAATTGAATTTTTTCCTTTCGACAACGGTACTGAATTTGTCAACGAAGAAGTCAAGAAATTGTTAAGAAATGAAGGTATTCAAATCGAATATATTGCACCGTATACTCCAGAGCAAAATGGGAGAATTGAACGTGATAATCGAACAATTCAAGAATGTGCAAGAACTATGGCAAGAACTATGCTTATTGCTAGTGGTTTACCAAAATATCTATGGTCTGAAGCTGTTCGTACAGCAACGTATTTATTGAACCGCACAACAAATAGCAAGTGTCCAGGGAGTACACCTTATGAAAAATGGTTTGGTCGAAAACCATGTTTGGATCACATCAAAATATTTGGAACAGAGTGTTTTGTTCAAGTTCCAAAACAAGCGGGTCGACAAAAGTGGGATCCAAAAGCAAAGATTGATTTGATTGGATTTGAGCCCACAACCAAAAACTTTCGACTATTTGATCAGAACAAAAGAAAGATATTTCTCAGCTGTAATGTCCGTTTTAATGAGCAAGTATCAAAAAATGTCCGTTTTAATGAGCAAGTATCCAAAAAATTTGTACTTCGGTATGACATTCATACTGATGATGAAGAAGTGTCTGAAAATGCTTCAGGTGAAATCGTCGTTGAATCAGCTGATAATAATGATGTTTTCCTTGACGCTGAAGGAGAATCAACTGTGGAAACTCATGAACGGGGTTTCGACCCCAGAAATCAACGCTACGATCTGCGAGAAAGTGTAAAGAGTCCAGATCGGTTAATTGAAAGTGGATTTTCAGCAACAATTGTTGAACCAAAAACATTTGAAGAGGCAATGAACTCACCCGATGCACAACACAGGAAAAGTGCAATGGATGAGGAGTTTAATTCATTGATCAAGAATCACACATGGGATTTGGTAGAGTCACTTGATGATCAGAAAATTATTGATAATCTTTGGGTGTTTAAAATCAAAGAAAATACTGATGGCTCAATGGAGAGATATAAAGCGCGTCTTGTGATTCGTGGGTTCACTCAGCAATACGGTGTCGATTACGAAGAGACTTTTAGTCCTGTCGTCAAATATACATCGATTCGTGCAATTCTGTCTCTAGCGGCAATGAATAAAATGCTGCTAAAGCAGTTCGACATTAAAACTGCATTTTTGTACGGTGAGCTGAAAGAAAACGTTTTGTAAAGCAGCTATAATGACAACAATGGACGCGTATGCAAGCTGATCAAAAGTTTATATGGTCTGAAAAAGGCATCACGATGTTGGAATGAAAAATTTACGTCATTTCTTTGCAAATTTGATTTCACACAATGTGATTCAGACTCATGCGTTTTCATTCGGCGAAAGAATAAGACAATAACGATCATCGCGATTTATGTAGATGATGGGTTGATGGTAACAAATAACATTACTGAAATTAATTCGATAATTTCACACTTGCAAGACAGTTTTGAAGTAAAAGGTATCGAGGAAAAGCGATTTTTGGGTCTCGAATTTGATCAACGTCAGGATGGTTCAATACGCATACATCAGCAGGCTTATGCTAAAAGGTTATTGAATCGGTTTGGTATGATTGAAAGCAAAAATGTATCAACTCCAATGAATAACAATCAGAACCTTGGTGATTTCGCAAGAGATGAGCATGATGCTGTATATCCATGTCGTGAAGAGGTCGGTAGCTTAATTTACCTGGATATTGGGACACGACCAGACATAAGCTACGCAATTGGTGTGGTAAGTCGATATTTGGAACAGCCTAGCTCAGCACACGTAACTGCGGTGAAACGCATATTCAAGTACATTAAGGGCACGATCGCTATGGGTATTGCTTATAAAAATGATTATGTTCTTGATTTGGTCGGCTACAGTGATGCCGATTATGCTGGCGACAGCGAAACAAGACGATCGACGAGTGGGTATGTTTTTAGTTTTGGTTCATACAACAAACTAATTAAAAAACTTTTAAGCCAGATTAGTTCCTTGATTGCCTGACAAGCCGGCACATATTCAGATTCCGTTGTTGAGACCGATTTTTGCCTTACAAAGAGGAAACGAGAGGAAACCTACAATTAAATGCAGATTCACGTGTCATTTGCCAAGGATTTACCGGTAAACAAGGCACTTTCCACAACCAACATGCTTTGGAATACGGTACCAAACTGGCTGGATGTATTTCCCCAAAAAAGGGTGAATGTACGCATCTTGGTTTGCCAGAATTTGCTTCGGTAATTTATATTTGTATTGATTAAAAATTGCAATAGTAGATAATGTGAATGTGAATTAAAATTTAATAGGTAGCCGAAGCAAAAAAGGCAACTGATCCGCATGCAACTGTGCCGCCACCGGGAGCTGCTGCTGCTATCCTAGAAACATTAGAAGCAGAAACTTCAATTGTTTGCATCACCAAAGGTGTGCCCTAACTTGATATGGTTCGCGTTAAGGACGCTCTCTTAAGGCAAAATATATCGCATCTAGTCAGACCCGATTGTCCAGGAATCATCGCACCAGAAAGGGTAAGTAAATTGCATACCATATTAAATATATTGTAAGGAATTTAGTGTAATTCCTCTTATTTGCAACCTTCTGCTAACGTTCGAATAACTAAGCTGTTGAATAAATAACTCCACTATTCAATAATGCACAATGACCTTTATTAGACTACTTTCAAAATAACACTTCTATTGTTCGCCGGATATCGTCTTAATTCAAACTGATTGTCGTGCCTCTACTGTTGCTGCCTTTTATACTGTCTGGTTTCCTCGATGCATATTTCTAGGCTTTTCTATTCTAGAATTTACTAGTTAGTTATCAGCTATAAAATTACCAGCTATAACTACGTACGTGCCAATTGTCCTTCCGGATTAAGGAACTGCAGAAGCCATTTCAACGCTGCGTGATCTGTCCTTGCGCGGAATTGCTGGCCGTAGAGGTATTTGTGAAAATGTTTAATGCACTCTACCAATGCCAACAGCTCTCTCCGTGTAACGCAATAGTTCCACTCTGGTTTTCCAATCGAACGGCTGTAATATGCAACTACCTTCTCCTGTCCATCGACCAGTTGTGATAAAACGCCTCCTATATCATATCCACTCGCATCTGTATCTAGAATAAATGTTGCTACTGGAATCGGATATGCCAACATTGGGTCAGTGCACAAACGCTCCTTCAATGTTTGGAAAGCCACTTCTTGCTCCTTCTTCCATTCAAAAGCTTTATTTTTTCTTGTAAGCTCATGGACGCTATGGGCTACGCTGGAAAAGTTTGGCACAAATCGGCGGTAATATGTGCACAGCCCAAGGAAACTTCTCAATTCATGCAGGTTCAGTGGTCTTGGCCAATCCTTTACTGCCTCTATCTTTTCATTCGCAGTACAGATGCCTTCTGTCGTTACCTTGTGACCCAAATAATTTACTTCTTTTTTAAACAGCGAACACTTTTTGGGACTTAGTTTCAGACCAGCGCCAGCTATTCTCTGGAAAACTTCCTCTATGTTTTTAAGATGTTCATCAAAGTTCTTGCCCAATACGATGTTGTCGTCCAGGTACACCAAGCATGTTTTCCAATGTAGTCCTTTCAATACCCGACCCATGAGTCTCTCGAAAGTAGGTGGTGCATTACATAGTCCAAAGGGCATTACTGTAAATTGCCAAAGACCATCTCCGGCGCTGAAGGCTGTTTTCTCTTTGTCTTCCTCCTTCACCTCCACTTGCCAGTAGCCACTTTTCAAGTCCAGTGTAGAAAACCATTTCGTACCAGAGAGCGAGTCCACAGTGTCGTCCATTCTTGGCAATGGGTAGCTATCCTTTTTGGTGACGTCGTTCAACTTGCGGTAGTCCAGGCAAAACCTCATTCTCCCATCCTTCTTCTTCACAAGTACCACAGGTGAGCTCCATGGACTAGCTGATGGTTCGATGGCGCCGCTGTCGCTCATTTCTTGTACGATTTGACTCACTACTTCCAGTGGAACACTACGAGGAGCTTGACGTGTCGGCCTCGCGTCTCCAATGTCAATTTGATGTTTCTCAACATTGGTGCGGACTAGTTTGGAACCATCCTGGTCAAATATGTTTGCGTATTTTAGGAGCAGTTGCTATGCCTTACTCTAATAATCTTCCTCTAGCCCCTCCGTCCATGCCGTGATGTCATTTGAATGATCAGTATTACTAGATGAAACCTGTTCCTGGAGCTGTTCACAGTTAATAACTCCTCAGCCTCTTGGCATCTTCCCAAAATAGCTCCTTTGGTCAGTTTGAGTGGTGACTTGAACTCATTGAGTACTCTTACCGGAATACGTCCATCTTGTTTTTTCATAGCCAGGGTTTTTCCTACAAGTATGTTTGGTGCTGATTTGTTTGCTGCTTCGACAACCCACAATTTGTTTGTCCCAAAATCTCCATCAACCTTTGCCCAGATGACTGCTTCTAATTTTGGTGGTATTTGCTGACTCTCTTCCACCAGCACTCGTTTACTGCTGTAGCCTCTCTCGTAGCCGAAATTAAGTGGTACATCCATGTTCTTATATCGCATCGTCTTGCTTTACATGTCGATCTTGATGCCCCAGTCGATTAAGAAGTCCACTCCAATTATGATTTCATCATCAAAATCTGCCACTATAAAATTGTGTACCACCGTGACGTTCCCAATTGCGACCTCATATGCTACTTCACCTAGAACCGTGGTGTCTTCTCCAGTGGCTGTACGCAATCTTGCTCCATGCAATGTTGAATAAATCCGCTCGAATGATGGAATGAGATGCACCCGTATCTACAGTCAGTAAACGTTCCTTTCCATCCACATGTCCCCCGACAGTAAGATTGTTTGACCTTCTTCCAATATGCGAGATAGAGATTATGGGGCATTCAATTGAGGGAGCCAGCTGTCGCCCCTTTGTTGGAGCTATTGGAACCGGTGCTGCAATGTCGTGCAATATGACCTGGGTTGCCGCACTTGAAACATTTAATAAATCCGGCTTTTTTCTGTTGTGATCCCTTCAGTACTTCCAAAATTGTGTCTACCCAATCTGGTCATTCCACTTTCACACGATGAGCTTTGTATGCTGGTTTACTCAATAGTGAGGCAGTTTCCTGAGTCAATGCATGTGATGCCGTTTCTGCAAATGTTGGCTTTGGGTTTGCGCATGTGGCTCGCTTCGTTTCGACGTCCCGTATGCCATTTATAAAGCTCTGAATTTTTATCCTTTCGGTGTATTCCACGGGTGCGTCGGCATTCGCCAAATGTGCAAGCCTTTCGACATCTGACGCAAACTCCTGCAAAGTCTCATTAGCTTTTTGGTAGCGGTTTTGCAACTCTATTTGGTGTATCTGCTTCCTGTGTTCACTTCCGTATCGCCTCTCTAGAGCGCTCATCAATGTTTCGTAGTTGTTCTGCTCCCCCTCGGGAATAGTCTGTAGGATTTCAGCAGCAGATCCTTTCAATCCGCAAATAGTGCAGCAACTTTATCTTCAGCACTCCAGTTGTTCACTGCTGCGGTCTTCTCAAACTGAATCTTAAACAGCAGGAAAGGAACAGAGCCGTCAAAAGATGGAGTTTTTACCTTCGTATTGCTTGCTGAAACAACTGGGCGATTTAGTTGCAACTCCTGTATATGACCTCGCAATGTTTCAACCTCGGCATCGATTTTGTTCTCAAGTTGCAAAATTTTTGTGTCTTGCGCCTCCATCTTCGAAGAAATACGTCCTTCTTGCTCTTCCAGTTGTGCAGAGATCTGCGCTGATATTTGTGCCGACATTTCGGACATTCGTGCCTCTTATGCTTCAATCTTCGATGTTATACAGTTCTCCTGCGATTCCAGTTGAGATGCTATGCGTGTCTCCTGTGATTCCATCTGTGATGACATATACGTTTTCTATTCTTCCAGTTGAGTTTCCATCTTGGATGTTATGCGTGACTCCTGTGATTCCAATTGAGATGACATTGTCGATGTTTGAGCAGTTATTGCAGCCAATATCATGTTCAAGTCTGTGCTCGTAACTGTCTGCCATGTTTCGTTTTTATCTTCAATTTTTGTTGTTGTTAATTCCCTCTGCTTCCATTGCCTCTCGTAGTCGTGCCTGAAGTTCGAGTTTAATGCCGGTTGTATTCAATCCACGGCTCTCCACTTGCCGTGTCCTTGTTGTCCTCTGGAATTTATTCAACAATTCCTCTTCTGACACCAATTGTAACGAATTTACTGCAAATCCTCTTATTTGCAACCTTCTGCTAAGTTCGAATCACTAAACTGTTGAATAAATAACTCCAATATTTAATAATGCAAAATGGCCTTTATTCAAGTACTTCTCAATAAATAACTCTACTATTGCCCGACAGATATCGTGCTTAATCGAAACTGATTGCAGCGCCTCTACTGTTCATGCCTTTTATACTCTTTGATTTCTTCGGCGCTTCTGTTCTAGAATCTACTAGTTGGTAATCTGCTATAATTATAACTACAGATGTACGTGTATAGCTCTCATTTGCACGTGTGTTTGTGAGCGACACTTCCACAATTATAATTGCATATCTCAGATAAGATATCTGCATGTGTTTGTGCGTTGCTTCTGTGCTGCGTATACGTACATATGTGTAGTCATATTGATTGAATTATTGATGTGACTTGAATCACTGCTTAGCATCGGCTTAGAGATGATAGAATCCCTTAGTGCTGCTAATATTCGTTACAATATTTTTTTCTTTTTATTCCAATTTTGGTTCATATATTCTGTATACTACGCTACGATCTGCGAGAAAGTTTAAAGAGTCCAGATCGGTTAATTGAAAGTGGATTTTCAGCAACAATTGTTGAACCAAAAACATTTGAAGAGGCAATGAACTCACCCGATGCACAACACAGGAAAAGTGCAATGGATGAGGAGTTTAATTCATTGATCAAGAATCACACATGGGATTTGGTAGAGTCACTTGATGATCAGAAAATTATTGATAATCGTTGGGTGTTTAAAATCAAAGAAAATACTGATGGCTCAATTGAGAGATATAAAGCGCGTCTTGTGATTCGTGGGTTCACTCAGCAATACGGTGTCGATTACGAAGAGACTTTTAGTCCTGTCGTCAAATATACATCGATTCGTGCAATTCTGTCTCTAGCGGCAATGAATAAAATGCTGCTAAAGCAGTTCGACATTAAAACTGCATTTTTGTACGGTGAGCTGAAAGAAAACGTTTTGTAAAGCAGCTATAATGACAACAATGGACGCGTATGCAAGCTGATCAAAAGTTTATATGGTCTGAAAAAGGCATCACGATGTTAGAATGAAAAATTTACGTCATTTCTTTGCAAATTTGATTTCACACAAAGTGATTCAGACTCATGCGTTTTCATTCGGCGAAAGGATAAGACAATAACGATCATCGCGATTTATGTAGATGATGGGTTGATGGTAACAAATAACATTACTGAAATTAATTCGATAATTTCACACTTGCAAGACAGTTTTGAAGTAAAAGGTATCGAGGAAAAGCGATTTTTGGGTCTCGAATTTGATCAACGTCAGGATGGTTCAATACGCATACATCAGAAGGCTTATGCTAAAAGGTTATTGAATCGGTTTGGTATGATTGAAAGCAAAAATGTATTAACTCCAATGAATAACAATCAGAACCTTGGTGATTTCGCAAGAGATGAGCATGATGCTGTATATCCATGTCGTGAAGAGGTCGGTAGCTTAATTTACCTGGATATTGGGACACGACCAGACATAAGCTACGCAATTGGTGTGGTAAGTCGATATTTGGAACAGCCTAGCTCAGCACACGTAACTGCGGTGAAACGCATATTCAAGTACATTAAGGGCACGATCGATATGGGTATTGCTTATAAAAATGATTGTGTTCTTGATTTGGTCGGCTACAGTGATGCCGATTATGCTGGCGATAGCGAAACAAGACGATCGACGAGTGGGTATGTTTTTAGTTTTGGTTCATACAACAAACTAATTAAAAAACTTTTAAGCCAGATTAGTTCCTTGATTGCCTGACAAGCCGCCACATATTCAGATTCCGTTGTTGAGACCGATTTTTGCCTTACAAAGAGGAAACGAGAGGAAACCTACAATTAAATGCAGATTCACGTGTCATTTGCCGGTAAACAAGGCACTTTCCACAACCAACATGCTTTGGAATACGGTACCAAACTGGCTGGATGTATTTCCCCAAAAAAGGGTGGATGTACGCATCTTGGTTTGCCAGAATTTGCTTCGGTAATTTATATTTGTATTGATTAAAAATTGCAATAGTAGATAATGTGAATGTGAATTAAAATTTAATAGGTAGCCGAAGCAAAAAAGGCAACTGATCCGCATGCAACTGTGCCGCCACCGGGAGCTGCTGCTGCTATCCTAGAAACATTAGAAGCAGAAACTTCGATTGTTTGCATCACCAAAGGTGTGCCCTAACTTGATATGGTTCGCGTTAAGCACGCTCTCTTAAGGCAAAATATATCGCATCTAGTCAGACCCGATTGTCCAGAAATCATCGCACCAGAAAGGGTCAGTAAATTGCATACCATATTAAATATATTGTAACGAATTTAGTGCAATTCCTCTTATTTGCAACCTTCTGCTAACGTTCGAATCACTGAGCTGTTGAATAAATAACTACACTATTCAATAATGCACAATGGCCTTTATTAGACTACTTTCAAAACAACACTTCTATTGCTCGCCAGATATCGTCTTAAATCAAACTGATTGTCGTGCCTCTACTGTTGCTGCCTTTTATACTGTCTGTTTTCCTCGATGCATATTTCTAGGCTTTTCTATTCTAGAATTTACTAGTTAGTTATCAGCTATAAAATTACCAGCTATAACTACGTACGTGCCAATTGTCCTTCCGGATTATGGAACTGCAGAAGACATTTCAACGCTGCGTGATCTGTCCTTGCGCGGAATTGCTGGCCGTAGAGGTATTTGTGAAAATGTTTAATGCACTCTACCAATGCCAACAGCTCTCTCCGTGTAACGCAATAGTTCCACTCTGGTTTTCCAATCGAACGGCTGTAATATGCAACTACCTTCTCCTGTCCATCGACCAGTTGTGATAAAACGCCTCCAATAGCATATCCACTCGCATCTGTATCTAGAATAAATGTTGCTACTGGAATCGGATATGCCAACATTGGGTCAGTGCACAAACGCTACTTCAATGTTTGGAAAGCCACTTCTTGCTCCTTCTTCCATTCAAAAGCTTTATTTTTTCTTGTAAGCTCATGGAGGCTATGGGCTACGCTGGAAAAGTTTGGCACAAATCGGCGGTAATATGTGCACAGCCCAAGGAAACTTCTCAATTCATGCAGGTTCAGTGGTCTTGGCCGATCCTTTACTGTCTCTATCTTTTCATTCGCAGTACAGATGCCTTCTGTCGTTACCTTGTGACCTAAATAATTTACTTCTTTTTTAAACAGCGAACACTTTTTGGGACTTAGTTTCAGACCAGCGCCAGCTATTCTCTGGAAAACTTCCTCTATGTTTTTAAGATGTTCATCAAAGTTCTTGCCCAATACGATGTTATCGTCCAGGTACACCAAGCATGTTTTCCAATGTAGTCCTTTCAATACCCGACCCATGAGTCTCTCGAAAGTAGCTGGTGCATTACATAGTCCAAAGGGCATTACTGTAAATTGCCAAAGACCATCTCCGGCGCTGAAGGCTGTTTTCTCTTTCTCTTCCTCCTTCACCTCCACTTGCCAGTAGCCACTTTTCAAGTCCAGTGTAGAAAACCATTTCGTACCAGAGAGCGAGTCCAGAGTGTCGTCAATTCTTGGCAATGGGTAGCTATCCTTTTTGGTGACGTCGTTCAACTTGCGGTAGTCCAGGCAAAACCTCATTCTCCCATCCTTCTTCTTCACTAGTACCACAGGTGAGCTCCATGGACTAGCTGATGGTTCGATGGCGCCGCTGTCGCTCATTTCTTGTACGATTTGACTCACTACTTCCCGTTTCGTCAGTGGAACACTACGAGGAGCTTGACGTATCGGCCTCGCGTCTCCAATGTCAATTTGATGTTTCTCAACATTGGTGCGGCCTAGTTTGGAACCATCCTGGTCAAATATGTTTGCGTATTTTAGGAGCAGTTGCTATGCCTTACTCTAATAATCTTCCTTCATTTGAAAGATCAGTATTACTAGATGAAACGTGTTCCTGGAGCTGTTCACAGTTAATAACTCTTCAGCCTCTTGGCATCTTCCCAAAATAGCTCCTTTGGTCAGTTTGAGTGGTGACTTGAACTCATTGAGTACTCTTACCGGAATACGTCCATCTTGTTTTTTCATAGCCAGGGTTTTTCCTACAAGTATGTTTGGTGCTGATTTGTTTGCTGCTTCGACAACCCACAATTTGTTTGTCCCAAAATCTCCATCAACCTTTGCCCAGATGACTGCTTCTGATTTTGGTGGTATTTGCTGACTCTCTTCCACCAGCACTCGTTTACTGCTGTAGCCTCTCTCGTAGCCGAAATTAAGTGGTACATCCATGTTCTTATATCGCATCGTCTTGCTTTGCATGTCGATCTTGATGCCCCAGTCGATTAAGAAGTCCACTCCAATTATGATTTCATCATCAAAATCTGCCACTATAAAATTGTGTACCACCGTGACGTTCCCAATTGCGACCTCACATGCTACTTCACCTAGAACCGTGGTGTCTTCTCCAGTACGCAATCTTGCTCCATGCAATGTTGACTAAATCCGCTCGAATGATGGAATGAGATGCACCCGTATCTACAGTCAGTAAACGTTCCTTTCCATCCACATGTCCTCCGACAGTAAGATTGTTTGACCTTCTTCCAATATGCGAGATAGAGATTATGGGGCATTCAATTGAGGGAGCCAGCTGTCGCCCCTTGCGGCTGACTCGCTTTAGTTTAACGATTGAGTGGACTTGGAGATTTGCTCATCTCCTTCAGCTCTGCGTTTACGGCCACCCACATTGTTGGAGCTATTGGAACCGGCGCTGCAATGTCGTGCAATATGACCTGGGTTGCCGCACTTGAAACATTTAATAAGTCCGGCATTTTTCTGTTGTGATCCTTCAGTACTTCCAAAATTGTGTCTACCCAATCTGGTCATTCCACTTTCACACTATGAGCTTTGTATGCTGGTTTACTCAATAGTGAGGCAGTTTCCTGAGTCAATGCATGTGATACCGTTTCTGCAAATGTTGGCTTTGGGTTTGCGCATGTGGCTCGCTTCGTTTCGACGTCCCGTATGCCATTTATAAAGCTCTGAATTTTTACCCTTTCGGTGTATTCCACAGGTGCGTCCGCATTTGCAAGATGAGCCAATCTTTCAATGTCTGAAGCAAACTCCTGCAAAATTTCGTTAAATTTTTGGTAGCGGTTTTGCAATTCTATTTGGTAGATTTGTTTCCTGTGTTCGCTTCCGTAACGTCGTTCTACAGCAGCCATCAATGCGTCATAACTGTTCCGTTCGTACTCTGGAATACTCTGTAAGATTTCCGCAGCTGGTCCTTTCAATGCTACGAAGAGTGCAGCGACTTTATCTTCAGCATTTCAGTTGGTCACTGTTGAGGTCTCCTCAAATTGAAGCTTAAACACCAGGAAAGGAACAGAGCCGTCAAAAGATGGGAGTTTTTACCTTCGTATTGCTTGCTGAAACAACTGGGCGATTTAGTTGCAACTCCTGTATATGACCTCGCAATGTTTCAATCTCGGCATCGATTTTGTTCTCAAGTTGCAAAATTTTTGTGTCTTGCGCCTCCATCTTCGAAGAAATACGTCCTTCTTGCTCTTCCAGTTGTGCAGAGATCTGCGCTGATATTTGTGCCGACATTTCGGACATTCGTGCCTCTTATGCTTCAATCTTCGATGTTATACAGTTCTGCTGCGATTCCAGTTGAGATGCTATGCGTGTCTCCTGTGATTCCATCTGTGATGACATATACGTTTTCTGTCCTTCCAGTTGAGTTTCCATCTTGGATGTTATGCGTGTCTCCTGTGATTACAATTGAGATGACATTGTCGATGTTTGAGCAGTTATTGCAGCCAATATCATGTTCAAGTCTGTGCTCGTAACTGTCTGCGATGTTTCGTTTTTATCTTCAATTTTTGTTGTTGTTAATTCCCTCTGCTTCCATTGCCTCTCGTAGTCGTGCCTGAAGTTCCGAGTTTAATGCCGGTTGTATTCAATCCACGGCTCTCCACTTGCCGTGGCCTTGTTGTCCTCTGGAATTTATTCAACAATTCCTCTTCTGACACCAATTCTAACGAATTTACTGCAAATCCTCTTATTTGCAACCTTCTGCTAAGTTCGAATCACTAAACTGTTGAATAAATAACTCCAATATTTAATAATGCAAAATGGCCTTTATTCAAGCACTTCTCAATAAATAACTCTACTATTGCCCGACAGATAGCGTGCTTAATCGAAACTGATTGCAGCGCCTCTACTGTTCATGCCTTTTATACTCTTTGATTTCTTCGGCGCTTCTGTTCTAGAATCTACTAGTTGGTTATCTGCTATAATTATAACTACAGATGTACGTGTATAGCTCTCATTTGCACGTGTGTTTGTGAGCGACACTTCCACAATTATAATTGCATATCTCAGATAAGATATCTGCTTGGCAGAACAACTACCTACGACTGCATTAATGGAATGTTTCGACCGCATTAAGACAGAGGTCGATCAGGAACTACAACAAAAATACAGGTCGCTGAACCGAAAATTGGACAAGCTGGCAGGACGACGAGAGGGTAACCAAAACCAAAACACTCACCAGTTTCATGACAAGTTCTTTAACCTCACAACAGTGGCCATTACCAAGGAAGAGGCACAACTTCTCGAAAAGGGCCTGAAGCACAATATCATGGACCAGAATACAGTAAGAAAAACGGAGCAAGCGATTGTAGATGCGGAGATCGCAATATCATTGATACCACATGAAGAACAGGAGCACGCAAGACACATGTGCAGGGAAATCATAAAAAAGGAGGTGAAAGCACAAGAAAGACAAAAACCGAATACAGAGGAGAAAACAATAAAGAATCTACGGCATAAACTAAGGAAAAACAATATTGTGACAACGAAAGCGGACAAAGGAAACACCACTGTGCTAATCGAAAAAGAGCAATATATATCCAAAACCGAGGATCTCATAGAGGAAATGAAATGTCGTAGAATGAGAGAGGATCCCACAGATGAATACCAAAAACAAATCAAAGTTGCTATAAAAAATGCAACAAATATAGTAGATTCTAACATGGCACATAGATTGGTCCAAATGAACCCTTCGGCTCCTCCACTGGTTGCGCTACCAAAAATCCACAAGCCGGACACGCCAATGAGGCCCATCATTAATTTCAAATCGGCACCATGTTACAAACTGTCCAAATATTTAAAAACGATATTGATAGATACTCTGGAGCTAAGGAACGAATATGCTATAGCTAACACAACAGAACTAATAGAGAGACTCGAGACCGTAGAGCTAACAAGAAACAGCAAATTGGTATCTTTTGACATAAAAGATTTATACCCATCTATACCACTATCGGAGACTTTGGACATAGTTAGCTCAACAATAGTTCATAACACAAAAAACAAAGTGAAAAGTATGCAAATCACAAATACGCTAAGAACCACTTTACGTCAAAACTATTTTAAATTTAACAATAAAATATATAGACAAACAAACGGTCTTGGAATGGGAAGCCCCACGTCAGCAATTCTTATGGAAGTGTTCATGCAAAATCTGGAAGAAAAGTACATACAGGAGCTGAAGTCCAAATTAGGCGTGTCATTTTATGCTAGATACGTGGATGACATAATATGCGTTTTAACAAATAATAACGAAGAGCTCGTACTGGAGTACCTCAACAAACAGCACGGCAATATAAAATTTACAATGGAAACCGAAAAAGACGGAGGAATCAACTATCTAGACCTCACGATAAATATTGATAAAGAAGCCAAAAGATTTAACTATGACATATATAGAAAGTCAACGGCCACCGACACAATAATACACAATACCTCAAATCACCCTCAACATCATAAAAATGCAGCATTAAGGCACTTGGTACATAGACTTGAAAGAACACCTCTTACACAAGAGGCATATAAGAAAGAACTTGAGGTCATATATAATATCGCTGCAAACAACGGATATAAAAAAGCACTAGTAGATAAGCTCAGAAGGACAAATGGAGAACCAAAAAGAAATAATGAAAAGGAAAATAATAGCTGGACGACTATGACATATACTGGAAAAGCAACATATAAATTGGCAAACTTCTTTAAAAAATACAACATTAACACAGCATTCAAAACATCGAACAATCTAGGGCGAAAACTAAGAACTAACATTAACTCAGAGGATCCGTTTAGCAGCCACGGCGTATACAAGCTTACCTGCGGATGCCAGCATGGTTACATAGGACAAACAGGACGGCAAATAAGAATGAGGTTCAGAGAACATATTAGAGATTACAACAAAAAAATACGGAATCCAAACATTATACCCGAGTCTAACTTCGCGAATCACATGGTCGAGAATGAATGTTCCCCAGCAAACATCAATAAAACAGTTAGGGTTCTTCACATACAAGAAAAGGGCCGACGTCTCAACGTACTCGAAAACATGGAAATCTACAAACAGAAAACATTCGACGGTAGAATAATAAACGAACAGATAAACACAATTTCTGACACAATATTCGAGCCTTTAAAACTTGTTTACAGGAAACGACTTAATAACACAGGTACATCAGACAAACACACAACAACAAATAAACACAAAACAATTAACACACCAAAACAAAAAACCGACAAAGAAGGTCAAACGACTAAAATCACAGATTTCTACCTACCCCAGTCAGCCACACAAATCGATTAGTAAAACCACCCTCGGTTCTGAACGAACACACAGCACATACACATAACTAAATATACACAAGCATCAATTTGACAATACCTGCTCATATACCTACGAACTATAAATACAGGACAAATGACAACAACAGATCAGAACGAAAATCGACACTGATGATGGCACAACGCCGAAACCGGTTTGTCTCAAAACCAAATTTGACAAGGGATGACGGAAAATCGTTCCAATATACATCATATCTGCATGTGTTTGTGCGTTGCTTCTGTGCTGCGTATACGTACATATGTGTAGTCATATTGATTGAATTATTGATGTGACTTATCACTGCTTAGCATCGGCTTAGAGATGATAGAATCCCTTAGTGCTGCTAATATTCGTTACAATATTTTTTTCTTTTTATTCCAATTTTGGTTCATATATTCTGTATACTACGCTACGATCTGCGAGAAAGTTTAAAGAGTCCAGATCGGTTAATTGAAAGTGGATTTTCAGCAACAATTGTTGAACCAAAAACATTTGAAGAGGCAATGAACTCACCCGATGCACAACACAGGAAAAGTGCAATGGATGAGGAGTTTAATTCATTGATCAAGAATCACACATGGGATTTGGTAGAGTCACTTGATGATCAGAAAATTATTGATAATCGTTGGGTGTTTAAAATCAAAGAAAATACTGATGGCTCAATTGAGAGATATAAAGCGCGTCTTGTGATTCGTGGGTTCACTCAGCAATACGGTGTCGATTACGAAGAGACTTTTAGTCCTGTCGTCAAATATACATCGATTCGTGCAATTCTGTCTCTAGCGGCAATGAATAAAATGCTGCTAAAGCAGTTCGACATTAAAACTGCATTTTTGTACGGTGAGCTGAAAGAAAACGTTTTGTAAAGCAGCTATAATGACAACAATGGACGCGTATGCAAGCTGATCAAAAGTTTATATGGTCTGAAAAAGGCATCACGATGTTAGAATGAAAAATTTACGTCATTTCTTTGCAAATTTGATTTCACACAAAGTGATTCAGACTCATGCGTTTTCATTCGGCGAAAGGATAAGACAATAACGATCATCGCGATTTATGTAGATGATGGGTTGATGGTAACAAATAACATTACTGAAATTAATTCGATAATTTCACACTTGCAAAACAGTTTTGAAGTAAAAGGTATCGAGGAAAAGCGATTTTTGGGTCTCGAATTTGATCAACGTCAGGATGGTTCAATACGCATACATCAGAAGGCTTATGCTAAAAGGTTATTGAATCGGTTTGGTATGATTGAAATCAAAAATGTATTAACTCCAATGAATAACAATCAGAACCTTGGTGATTTCGCAAGAGATGAGCATGATGCTGTATATCCATGTCGTGAAGAGGTCGGTAGCTTAATTTACCTGGATATTGGGACACGACCAGACATAAGCTACGCAATTGGTGTGGTAAGTCGATATTTGGAACAGCCTAGCTCAGCACACGTAACTGCGGTGAAACGCATATTCAAGTACATTAAGGGCACGATCGATATGGGTATTGCTTATAAAAATGATTGTGTTCTTGATTTGGTCGGCTACAGTGATGCCGATTATGCTGGCGATAGCGAAACAAGACGATCGACGAGTGGGTATGTTTTTAGTTTTGGTTCATACAACAAACTAATTAAAAAACTTTTAAGCCAGATTAGTTCCTTGATTGCCTGACAAGCCGCCACATATTCAGATTCCGTTGTTGAGACCGATTTTTGCCTTACAAAGAGGAAACGAGAGGAAACCTACAATTAAATGCAGATTCACGTGTCATTTGCCACGGATTTACCGGTAAACAAGGCACTTTCCACAACCAACATGCTTTGGAATACGGTACCAAACTGGCTGGATGTATTTCCCCAAAAAAGGGTGGATGTACGCATCTTGGTTTGCCAGAATTTGCTTCGGTAATTTATATTTGTATTGATTAAAAATTGCAATAGTAGATAATGTGAATGTGAATTAAAATTTAATAGGTAGCCGAAGCAAAAAAGGCAACTGATCCGCATGCAACTGTGCCGCCACCGGGAGCTGCTGCTGCTATCCTAGAAACATTAGAAGCAGAAACTTCGATTGTTTGCATCACCAAAGGTGTGCCCTAACTTGATATGGTTCGCGTTAAGCACGCTCTCTTAAGGCAAAATATATCGCATCTAGTCAGACCCGATTGTCCAGAAATCATCGCACCAGAAAGGGTCAGTAAATTGCATACCATATTAAATATATTGTAACGAATTTAGTGCAATTCCTCTTATTTGCAACCTTCTGCTAACGTTCGAATCACTGAGCTGTTGAATAAATAACTACACTATTCAATAATGCACAATGGCCTTTATTAGACTACTTTCAAAACAACACTTCTATTGCTCGCCAGATATCGTCTTAAATCAAACTGATTGTCGTGCCTCTACTGTTGCTGCCTTTTATACTGTCTGTTTTCCTCGATGCATATTTCTAGGCTTTTCTATTCTAGAATTTACTAGTTAGTTATCAGCTATAAAATTACCAGCTATAACTACGTACGTGCCAATTGTCCTTCCGGATTATGGAACTGCAGAAGACATTTCAACGCTGCGTGATCTGTCCTTGCGCGGAATTGCTGGCCGTAGAGGTATTTGTGAAAATGTTTAATGCACTCTACCAATGCCAACAGCTCTCTCCGTGTAACGCAATAGTTCCACTCTGGTTTTCCAATCGAACGGCTGTAATATGCAACTACCTTCTCCTGTCCATCGACCAGTTGTGATAAAACGCCTCCAATAGCATATCCACTCGCATCTGTATCTAGAATAAATGTTGCTACTGGAATCGGATATGCCAACATTGGGTCAGTGCACAAACGCTACTTCCATGTTTGGAAAGCCACTTCTTGCTCCTTCTTCCATTCAAAAGCTTTATTTTTTCTTGTAAGCTCATGGAGGCTATGGGCTACGCTGGAAAAGTTTGGCACAAATCGGCGGTAATATGTGCACAGCCCAAGGAAACTTCTCAATTCATGCAGGTTCAGTGGTCTTGGCCGATCCTTTACTGTCTCTATCTTTTCATTCGCAGTACAGATGCCTTCTGTCGTTACCTTGTGACCTAAATAATTTACTTCTTTTTTAAACAGCGAACACTTTTTGGGACTTAGTTTCAGACCAGCGCCAGCTATTCTCTGGAAAACTTCCTCTATGTTTTTAAGATGTTCATCAAAGTTCTTGCCCAATACGATGTTATCGTCTAGGTACACCAAGCATGTTTTCCAATGTAGTCCTTTCAATACCCGACCCATGAGTCTCTCGAAAGTAGCTGGTGCATTACATAGTCCAAAGGGCATTACTGTAAATTGCCAAAGACCATCTCCGGCGCTGAAGGCTGTTTTCTCTTTGTCTTCCTCCTTCACCTCCACTTGCCAGTAGCCACTTTTCAAGTCCAGTGTAGAAAACCATTTCGTACCAGAGAGCGAGTCCAGAGTGTCGTCAATTCTTGGCAATGGGTAGCTATCCTTTTTGGTGACGTCGTTCAACTTGCGGTAGTCCAGGCAAAACCTCATTCTCCCATCCTTCTTCTTCACTAGTACCACAGGTGAGCTCCATGGACTAGCTGATGGTTCGATGGCGCCGCTGTCGCTCATTTCTTGTACGATTTGACTCACTACTTCCCGTTTCGTCAGTGGAACACTACGAGGAGCTTGACGTATCGGCCTCGCGTCTCCAATGTCAATTTGATGTTTCTCAACATTGGTGCGGCCTAGTTTGGAACCATCCTGGTCAAATATGTTTGCGTATTTTAGGAGCAGTTGCTATGCCTTACTCTAATAATCTTCCTTCATTTGAAAGATCAGTATTACTAGATGAAACGTGTTCCTGGACCTGTTCACAGTTAATAACTCTTCAGCCTCTTGGCATCTTCCCAAAATAGCTCCTTTGGTCAGTTTGAGTGGTGACTTGAACTCATTGAGTACTCTTACCGGAATACGTCCATCTTGTTTTTTCATAGCCAGGGTTTTTCCTACAAGTATGTTTGGTGCTGATTTGTTTGCTGCTTCGACAACCCACAATTTGTTTGTCCCAAAATCTCCATCAACCTTTGCCCAGATGACTGCTTCTGATTTTGGTGGTATTTGCTGACTCTCTTCCACCAGCACTCGTTTACTGCTGTAGCCTCTCTCGTAGCCGAAATTAAGTGGTACATCCATGTTCTTATATCGCATCGTCTTGCTTTGCATGTCGATCTTGATGCCCCAGTCGATTAAGAAGTCCACTCCAATTATGATTTCATCATCAAAATCTGCCACTATAAAATTGTGTACCACCGTGACGTTCCCAATTGCGACCTCACATGCTACTTCACCTAGAACCGTGGTGTCTTCTCCAGTACGCAATCTTGCTCCATGCAATGTTGACTAAATCCGCTCGAATGATGGAATGAGATGCACCCGTATCTACAGTCAGTAAACGTTCCTTTCCATCCACATGTCCTCCGACAGTAAGATTGTTTGACCTTCTTCCAATATGCGAGATAGAGATTATGGGGCATTCAATTGAGGGAGCCAGCTGTCGCCCCTTGCGGCTGACTCGCTTTAGTTTAACGATTGAGTGGACTTGGAGATTTGCTCATCTCCTTCAGCTCTGCGTTTACGGCCACCCACATTGTTGGAGCTATTGGAACCGGTGCTGCAATGTCGTGCAATATGACCTGGGTTGCCGCACTTGAAACATTTAATAAGTCCGGCATTTTTCTGTTGTGATCCTTCAGTACTTCCAAAATTGTGTCTACCCAATCTGGTCATTCCACTTTCACACTATGAGCTTTGTATGCTGGTTTACTCAATAGTGAGGCAGTTTCCTGAGTCAATGCATGTGATACCGTTTCTGCAAATGTTGGCGTTGGGTTTGCGCATGTGGCTCGCTTCGTTTCGACGTCCCGTATGCCATTTATAAAGCTCTGAATTTTTACCCTTTCGGTGTATTCCACAGGTGCGTCCGCATTTGCAAGATGAGCCAATCTTTCAATGTCTGAAGCAAACTCCTGCAAAATTTCGTTAAATTTTTGGTAGCGGTTTTGCAATTCTATTTGGTAGATTTGTTTCCTGTGTTCGCTTCCGTAACGTCGTTCTACAGCAGCCATCAATGCGTCATAACTGTTCCGTTCGTACTCTGGAATACTCTGTAAGATTTCCGCAGCTGGTCCTTTCAATGCTACGAAGAGTGCAGCGACTTTATCTTCAGCATTTCAGTTGGTCACTGTTGAGGTCTCCTCAAATTGAAGCTTAAACACCAGGAAAGGAACAGAGCCGTCAAAAGATGGGAGTTTTTACCTTCGTATTGCTTGCTGAAACAACTGGGCGATTTAGTTGCAACTCCTGTATATGACCTCGCAATGTTTCAATCTCGGCATCGATTTTGTTCTCAAGTTGCAAAATTTTTGTGTCTTGCGCCTCCATCTTCGAAGAAATACGTCCTTCTTGCTCTTCCAGTTGTGCAGAGATCTGCGCTGATATTTGTGCCGACATTTCGGACATTCGTGCCTCTTATGCTTCAATCTTCGATGTTATACAGTTCTGCTGCGATTCCAGTTGAGATGCTATGCGTGTCTCCTGTGATTCCATCTGTGATGACATATACGTTTTCTGTCCTTCCAGTTGAGTTTCCATCTTGGATGTTATGCGTGTCTCCTGTGATTACAATTAAGATGACATTGTCGATGTTTGAGCAGTTATTGCAGCCAATATCATGTTCAAGTCTGTGCTCGTAACTGTCTGCGATGTTTCGTTTTTATCTTCAATTTTTGTTGTTGTTAATTCCCTCTGCTTCCATTGCCTCTCGTAGTCGTGCCTGAAGTTCCGAGTTTAATGCCGGTTGTATTCAATCCACGGCTCTCCACTTGCCGTGGCCTTGTTGTCCTCTGGAATTTATTCAACAATTCCTCTTCTGACACCAATTCTAACGAATTTACTGCAAATCCTCTTATTTGCAACCTTCTGCTAAGTTCGAATCACTAAACTGTTGAATAAATAACTCCAATATTTAATAATGCAAAATGGCCTTTATTCAAGCACTTCTCAATAAATAACTCTACTATTGCCCGACAGATAGCGTGCTTAATCGAAACTGATTGCAGCGCCTCTACTGTTCATGCCTTTTATACTCTTTGATTTCTTCGGCGCTTCTGTTCTAGAATCTACTAGTTGGTTATCTGCTATAATTATAACTACAGATGTACGTGTATAGCTCTCATTTGCACGTGTGTTTGTGAGCGACACTTCCACAATTATAATTGCATATCTCAGATAAGATATCTGCATGTGTTTGTGCGTTGCTTCTGTGCTGCGTATACGTACATATGTGTAGTCATATTGATTGAATTATTGATGTGACTTATCACTGCTTAGCATCGGCTTAGAGATGATAGAATCCCTTAGTGCTGCTAATATTCGTTACAATATTTTTTTCTTTTTATTCCAATTTTGGTTCATATATTCTGTATACTACGCTACGATCTGCGAGAAAGTTTAAAGAGTCCAGATCGGTTAATTGAAAGTGGATTTTCAGCAACAATTGTTGAACCAAAAACATTTGAAGAGGCAATGAACTCACCCGATGCACAACACAGGAAAAGTGCAATGGATGAGGAGTTTAATTCATTGATCAAGAATCACACATGGGATTTGGTAGAGTCACTTGATGATCAGAAAATTATTGATAATCGTTGGGTGTTTAAAATCAAAGAAAATACTGATGGCTCAATTGAGAGATATAAAGCGCGTCTTGTGATTCGTGGGTTCACTCAGCAATACGGTGTCGATTACGAAGAGACTTTTAGTCCTGTCGTCAAATATACATCGATTCGTGCAATTATGTCTCTAGCGGCAATGAATAAAATGCTGCTAAAGCGGTTCGACATTAAAACTGCATTTTTGTACGGTGAGCTGAAAGAAAACGTTTTGTAAAGCAGCTATAATGACAACAATGGACGCGTATGCAAGCTGATCAAAAGTTTATATGGTCTGAAAAAGGCATCACGATGTTAGAATGAAAAATTTACGTCATTTCTTTGCAAATTTGATTTCACACAAAGTGATTCAGACTCATGCGTTTTCATTCGGCGAAAGGATAAGACAATAACGATCATCGCGATTTATGTAGATGATGGGTTGATGGTAACAAATAACATTACTGAAATTAATTCGATAATTTCACACTTGCAAGACAGTTTTGAAGTAAAAGGTATCGAGGAAAAGCGATTTTTGGGTCTCGAATTTGATCAACGTCAGGATGGTTCAATACGCATACATCAGAAGGCTTATGCTAAAAGGTTATTGAATCGGTTTGGTATGATTGAAAGCAAAAATGTATTAACTCCAATGAATAACAATCAGAACCTTGGTGATTTCGCAAGAGATGAGCATGATGCTGTATATCCATTTCGTGAAGAGGTCGGTAGCTTAATTTACCTGGATATTGGGACACGACCAGACATAAGCTACGCAATTGGTGTGGTAAGTCGATATTTGGAACAGCCTAGCTCAGCACACGTAACTGCGGTGAAACGCATATTCAAGTACATTAAGGGCACGATCGATATGGGTATTGCTTATAAAAATGATTGTGTTCTTGATTTGGTCGGCTACAGTGATGCCGATTATGCTGGCGATAGCGAAACAAGACGATCGACGAGTGGGTATGTTTTTAGTTTTGGTTCATACAACAAACTAATTAAAAAACTTTTAAGCCAGATTAGTTCCTTGATTGCCTGACAAGCCGCCACATATTCAGATTCCGTTGTTGAGACCGATTTTTGCCTTACAAAGAGGAAACGAGAGGAAACCTACAATTAAATGCAGATTCACGTGTCATTTGCCACGGATTTACCGGTAAACAAGGCACTTTCCACAACCAACATGCTTTGGAATACGGTACCAAACTGGCTGGATGTATTTCCCCAAAAAAGGGTGGATGTACGCATCTTGGTTTGCCAGAATTTGCTTCGGTAATTTATATTTGTATTGATTAAAAATTGCAATAGTAGATAATGTGAATGTGAATTAAAATTTAATAGGTAGCCGAAGCAAAAAAGGCAACTGATCCGCATGCAACTGTGCCGCCACCGGGAGCTGCTGCTGCTATCCTAGAAACATTAGAAGCAGAAACTTCGATTGTTTGCATCACCAAAGGTGTGCCCTAACTTGATATGGTTCGCGTTAAGCACGCTCTCTTAAGGCAAAATATATCGCATCTAGTCAGACCCGATTGTCCAGAAATCATCGCACCAGAAAGGGTCAGTAAATTGCATACCATATTAAATATATTGTAACGAATTTAGTGCAATTCCTCTTATTTGCAACCTTCTGCTAACGTTCGAATCACTGAGCTGTTGAATAAATAACTACACTATTCAATAATGCACAATGGCCTTTATTAGACTACTTTCAAAACAACACTTCTATTGCTCGCCAGATATCGTCTTAAATCAAACTGATTGTCGTGCCTCTACTGTTGCTGCCTTTTATACTGTCTGTTTTCCTCGATGCATATTTCTAGGCTTTTCTATTCTAGAATTTACTAGTTAGTTATCAGCTATAAAATTACCAGCTATAACTACGTACGTGCCAATTGTCCTTCCGGATTATGGAACTGCAGAAGACATTTCAACGCTGCGTGATCTGTCCTTGCGCGGAATTGCTGGCCGTAGAGGTATTTGTGAAAATGTTTAATGCACTCTACCAATGCCAACAGCTCTCTCCGTGTAACGCAATAGTTCCACTCTGGTTTTCCAATCGAACGGCTGTAATATGCAACTACCTTCTCCTGTCCATCGACCAGTTGTGATAAAACGCCTCCAATAGCATATCCACTCGCATCTGTATCTAGAATAAATGTTGCTACTGGAATCGGATATGCCAACATTGGGTCAGTGCACAAACGCTACTTCAATGTTTGGAAAGCCACTTCTTGCTCCTTCTTCCATTCAAAAGCTTTATTTTTTCTTGTAAGCTCATGGAGGCTATGGGCTACGCTGGAAAAGTTTGGCACAAATCGGCGGTAATATGTGCACAGCCCAAGGAAACTTCTCAATTCATGCAGGTTCAGTGGTCTTGGCCGATCCTTTACTGTCTCTATCTTTTCATTCGCAGTACAGATGCCTTCTGTCGTTACCTTGTGACCTAAATAATTTACTTCTTTTTTAAACAGCGAACACTTTTTGGGACTTAGTTTCAGACCAGCGCCAGCTATGCTCTGGAAAACTTCCTCTATGTTTTTAAGATGTTCATCAAAGTTCTTGCCCAATACGATGTTATCGTCCAGGTACACCAAGCATGTTTTCCAATGTAGTCCTTTCAATACCCGACCCATGAGTCTCTCGAAAGTAGCTGGTGCATTACATAGTCCAAAGGGCATTACTGTAAATTGCCAAAGACCATCTCCGGCGCTGAAGGCTGTTTTCTCTTTGTCTTCCTCCTTCACCTCCACTTGCCAGTAGCCACTTTTCAAGTCCAGTGTAGAAAACCATTTCGTACCAGAGAGCGAGTCCAGAGTGTCGTCAATTCTTGGCAATGGGTAGCTATCCTTTTTGGTGACGTCGTTCAACTTGCGGTAGTCCAGGCAAAACCTCATTCTCCCATCCTTCTTCTTCACTAGTACCACAGGTGAGCTCCATGGACTAGCTGATGGTTCGATGGCGCCGCTGTCGCTCATTTCTTGTACGATTTGACTCACTACTTCCCGTTTCGTCAGTGGAACACTACGAGGAGCTTGACGTATCGGCCTCGCGTCTCCAATGTCAATTTGATGTTTCTCAACATTGGTGCGGCCTAGTTTGGAACCATCCTGGTCAAATATGTTTGCGTATTTTAGGAGCAGTTGCTATGCCTTACTCTAATAATCTTCCTTCATTTGAAAGATCAGTATTACTAGATGAAACGTGTTCCTGGAGCTGTTCACAGTTAATAACTCTTCAGCCTCTTGGCATCTTCCCAAAATAGCTCCTTTGGTCAGTTTGAGTGGTGACTTGAACTCATTGAGTACTCTTACCGGAATACGTCCATCTTGTTTTTTCATAGCCAGGGTTTTTCCTACAAGTATGTTTGGTGCTGATTTGTTTGCTGCTTCGACAACCCACAATTTGTTTGTCCCAAAATCTCCATCAACCTTTGCCCAGATGACTGCTTCTGATTTTGGTGGTATTTGCTGACTCTCTTCCACCAGCACTCGTTTACTGCTGTAGCCTCTCTCGTAGCCGAAATTAAGTGGTACATCCATGTTCTTATATCGCATCGTCTTGCTTTGCATGTCGATCTTGATGCCCCAGTCGATTAAGAAGTCCACTCCAATTATGATTTCATCATCAAAATCTGCCACTATAAAATTGTGTACCACCGTGACGTTCCCAATTGCGACCTCACATGCTACTTCACCTAGAACCGTGGTGTCTTCTCCAGTACGCAATCTTGCTCCATGCAATGTTGACTAAATCCGCTCGAATGATGGAATGAGATGCACCCGTATCTACAGTCAGTAAACGTTCCTTTCCATCCACATGTCCTCCGACAGTAAGATTGTTTGACCTTCTTCCAATATGCGAGATAGAGATTATGGGGCATTCAATTGAGGGAGCCAGCTGTCGCCCCTTGCGGCTGACTCGCTTTAGTTTAACGATTGAGTGGACTTGGAGATTTGCTCATCTCCTTCAGCTCTGCGTTTACGGCCACCCACATTGTTGGAGCTATTGGAACCGGTGCTGCAATGTCGTGCAATATGACCTGGGTTGCCGCACTTGAAACATTTAATAAGTCCGGCATTTTTCTGTTGTGATCCTTCAGTACTTCCAAAATTGTGTCTACCCAATCTGGTCATTCCACTTTCACACTATGAGCTTTGTATGCTGGTTTACTCAATAGTGAGGCAGTTTCCTGAGTCAATGCATGTGATACCGTTTCTGCAAATGTTGGCTTTGGGTTTGCGCATGTGGCTCGCTTCGTTTCGACGTCCCGTATGCCATTTATAAAGCTCTGAATTTTTACCCTTTCGGTGTATTCCACAGGTGCGTCCGCATTTGCAAGATGAGCCAATCTTTCAATGTCTGAAGCAAACTCCTGCAAAATTTCGTTAAATTTTTGGTAGCGGTTTTGCAATTCTATTTGGTAGATTTGTTTCCTGTGTTCGCTTCCGTAACGTCGTTCTACAGCAGCCATCAATGCGTCATAACTGTTCCGTTCGTACTCTGGAATACTCTGTAAGATTTCGGCAGCTGGTCCTTTCAATGCTACGAAGAGTGCAGCGACTTTATCTTCAGCATTTCAGTTGGTCACTGTTGAGGTCTCCTCAAATTGAAGCTTAAACACCAGGAAAGGAACAGAGCCGTCAAAAGATGGGACTTTTTACCTTCGTATTGCTTGCTGAAACAACTGGGCGATTTAGTTGCAACTCCTGTATATGACCTCGCAATGTTTCAATCTCGGCATCGATTTTGTTCTCAAGTTGCAAAATTTTTGTGTCTTGCGCCTCCATCTTCGAAGAAATACGTCCTTCTTGCTCTTCCAGTTGTGCAGAGATCTGCGCTGATATTTGTGCCGACATTTCGGACATTCGTGCCTCTTATGCTTCAATCTTCGATGTTATACAGTTCTGCTGCGATTCCAGTTGAGATGCTATGCGTGTCTCCTGTGATTCCATCTGTGATGACATATACGTTTTCTGTCCTTCCAGTTGAGTTTCCATCTTGGATGTTATGCGTGTCTCCTGTGATTACAATTGAGATGACATTGTCGATGTTTGAGCAGTTATTGCAGCCAATATCATGTTCAAGTCTGTGCTCGTAACTGTCTGCGATGTTTCGTTTTTATCTTCAATTTTTGTTGTTGTTAATTCCCTCTGCTTCCATTGCCTCTCGTAGTCGTGCCTGAAGTTCCGAGTTTAATGCCGGTTGTATTCAATCCACGGCTCTCCACTTGCCGTGGCCTTGTTGTCCTCTGGAATTTATTCAACAATTCCTCTTCTGACACCAATTCTAACGAATTTACTGCAAATCCTCTTATTTGCAACCTTCTGCTAAGTTCGAATCACTAAACTGTTGAATAAATAACTCCAATATTTAATAATGCAAAATGGCCTTTATTCAAGCACTTCTCAATAAATAACTCTACTATTGCCCGACAGATAGCGTGCTTAATCGAAACTGATTGCAGCGCCTCTACTGTTCATGCCTTTTATACTCTTTGATTTCTTCGGCGCTTCTGTTCTAGAATCTACTAGTTGGTTATCTGCTATAATTATAACTACAGATGTACGTGTATAGCTCTCATTTGCACGTGTGTTTGTGAGCGACACTTCCACAATTATAATTGCATATCTCAGATAAGATATCTGCATGTGTTTGTGCGTTGCTTCTGTGCTGCGTATACGTACATATGTGTAGTCATATTGATTGAATTATTGATGTGACTTGAATCACTGGTTAGCATCGGCTTAGAGATGATAGAATCCCTTAGTGCTGCTAATATTCGTTACAATATTTTTTTCTTTTTATTCCAATTTTGGTTCATATATTCTGTATACTAAACTAAATTAATGTATAACATTCAATCCAGGCATGCTTAACCAACGAAACGATATCATTTCGTTACGATAATCAACGTTCATAAACGAAACGAAGTCATTTCGTTTCGTTTATTAACGTTAAGATCGTCAAATTAACGAAATGATTTCGTTTCGTTTTCTGCCATATCAAAACGAAATCAAATCGTTTATGTTGATTATTAATTTCAAACTATGCTGGCAAAGCTGATTGATGGCGGAGTCATTAAAGGTGAAAGCATTAGCCAAGCTGATTGCAACTTTTCTCATGAATTTTGACAGTACGAACATTTCTCAGAGTATTTTTGACATTACCACCAACGAATTACACAAACAAATTACATAGAGTTTGTGTGTGTATGTGCGCTCGTTGTTGCCACCTTACGGCTTCACCATTGCTATAGCATTGCCAGCACAATTCAAACATAAAGTATCACGTTTTTGTTAACGTTTTTAACGTTAACGAAAGCTTTTCGTTTCAGTTAAAAACGAGATACAATTTATTTTGATAATTTCTTTATCGATAATATTTCGAAGTGTTTCAACGGAAACGGTGGAAATTTTTTGATAAGCGATTAGCTTAACGTTAAGGTGCATCCCTGATTCAATCTATTCCGGTAAACAAACTTAAACATTCCTTTTTTATATCCAAGTATACAAATTGCACATTCGCTTATCTATAAATCTTATAAAATAAAGTCGCTAAATGCCATGTATGCACATAACTTCACACAGAATGCTCCGATTTTAAAACGGTTTTTTGCATTTGAAAGCTTTGCTACGTGAGATGGTATAGTTAATATAATTTGAAGGTATATTATAGGGGCGTGGCAAATTGCCAAAATGTAGTAAAAAATCATAAAGTTTTTGTTTACACAGCTATAACTTATAAACGGATGGATGGATTTAAAAAATTCTACTTTTCAGTAAAACTTTGAGATATTTGCCTTCAATCTGCATCACAAAAAATACTTGATTCATTTCTTATATCAGCCAAATTGTTCAATCAAAAGTAACATTTTTACCAAAAAATGCGTATATATGGTTGTTCGCTGTGAACTGTGCGCGCTAATTGCTTTTGAGTGAGGCATGATGCGACACATAAATACGTACATATATAGCATTCGCTGCGTTATTTAACTTCGGGCGTAAGTTTATAGGTATGTATGGATGTACATCACTACATAGTATAAAACAAAGTCGCTTTTTCTATCCCTATGTCCCTTTGAATGCTTAAACCTTTAAAAATACGCAACGGATTTTGATACGCTTTTTTTCAATAGATAAAGAGTGATTGAAGAGGAAGGAACGGATGAACATATTTGGCTGAAAATTGGTGGAATTGAACCAGGAGACAGACATGGGATAATTTTTATCCCGTTCTGGATAGGGTCTTGAGATCAAAACGTGGACCTGGGTAATCCTGGGATATGTTTGTACAATATGGGTATCAAATGTAAGCTGCTTATGAGTACTTTGATACGGGGTATTTTTCGTACTCGCGGGTAAATTGGGTCTCGAGATATAAGCGAAAACGTGGACGCGGATACCCCTAGAATGTGTTTATAGAATATGGATAACTAATGAAAGCTGTTGATGAGTGCTTTAGTACAGGGTAGTTTTCATACCAATTGGTGACTAGGGTCTCGAGATTGAGGACAAAACGTGGACCCGAGTTTGGTGGTTAACCAAATATTTAAATATTTATTTTTTAAAAATATTATGTTATTTATTTGAAGTATAAAATATTATTTTTGTTTATTTTTGAGTTTAGATATTTTCCAACTAATTAGAATTTTCTTTTTTTGAAGTTATTCAAAATTTTAAGTTAACACGAAAACTCAATTAAAATTATTTTAAAAATTAAAGTAAAGAGTACAAAGTAGTTAACACTATATTTACTCCCCCTCCAAGAAAATTTGAAACAAACAAATTATTAATTAATATTAAATGTAACCTTTTTTTGTTTTTTGTTGCTTAATGTATTTGTATTTAAATTAGTGTTAATAAGTATGTTTGCTGGTTTAAGTAAATCAATTGAAATATTTTTAATAGTATTATTGTATTGAATTGTAAATGTTTTATGTTTCTTAGATATAACTTTAAAAGGTCCTTCATAAGGTGATTCTAAATTAGATTTACGAAGAACTTTAACAAAAACATACTCACAATTTTCTAATTGTTTAGGAACGAAAACATTTTCTTTGTTATGATGAAAAACTTTAGAACGAACAAGTGAAAAATATTCTCTTATTTTATGAAGAGCGTCATTAGAAAAATCATGTTCTTTATTACTATTTGAAATAATTAATTCACCAGGTATTCTAAGTGTTTGGCCATAAACAAGTTCAGCAGATGAACATTTTAAATCTTCTTTAATAGAAGTTCGTAAACCAAGTAGAATGAATGGTAAAATGTCAGACCAATGAACCGAGTCGTTTGATGCTATAATTGCTGCTTTTAAAGTTCGATGAAATCTCTCTATCATGCCATTTGCTTGGGGATGGTAAGGAGATGTATGAATTTTATGAGAACCTAAAAGTTTAGTTAATTCTGTAAAAAATTTTGAGGTGAATTGTGAACCTTGATCTACTGTAATATTTAATGGTATACCAAATCGTGGTATATAATTTTGAATAAAAGTTTTTACTATAGTATTTGTTGAAATATCTTTAAGCGGATAAGCTTCAGGCCAACGTGAAAATCTGTCAATAATTGTTAAAATATAACAATTTCCATTTGAAATTGGAAGAGGTCCAACAATATCCATATGAATATGTTCAAAACGGCCTGATGGTATTTGAATTTTTTGGATAGGAGATTTAGTATGTCTTGAAATTTTGGATTTTTGACAATTGATGCAAGATGAAGTCCAATCGTTAATTTCTTTACGCATGTTAGGCCAATAATATTTATTTTGAATTAATTTTCTAGTTGTTCTTATACTTGGATGAGATAATGAGTGAATTTTGTCAAATATAATTCTTCTCATAGAATGTGGAACATAAGGTCGAAAAGGTTGTAGAGAAACATCACACCATATATCTAAATTAATAACTGGAATATGAATTTCCTTTAAATTATTTTTAGAATTTTGATCAGAAATGGTTTTTTGTAAAAATGTATCAGTTTGCTGTTCTTTATATAAAGTTTCTAAATTTATATCTTGAGTTGAAATTGCATTTATTTCTGGAATACGGGAAAGTGTGTCGGCAACTATGTTGTCTTTTCCACGTATATATTGAATATCATTTGTAAATTGAGCAATATATTCAAGATGACGTAGTTGACGAGGAGATCTATCTACTTTAGAATTTAGAACATGAATTAAAGGTTTATGATCAGTATAAATTGTAAAAGTTCTACCTTCAAGAAAATGTTTAAAATGTTTAATTGAATTATAAATTGCCAAAAGTTCACGATCAAATGTTGAATATTTAGTTTCTGTTGTAGTTAATTTTCTTGAAAAATAAGCTAAGGGTTCTAGTATATTATTGCTAGTTTGTTGAAGAACTGCTCCAATAGCAACATTTGATGCATCTACTGCTAATGATAAAGTACCATTTTTGTCGAAATGTGTAAGTAAAGTATTTTTAGCAAAAAGTTTTTTAACATTTTCGAAAGCTGTTGTGGTTTCATTTGTCCAATTTAATTGTTTGAGTTTGTTTTTAATTGCATGTGTTAACATTTCATGCAGAGGACTAAGTTCTGTTGCTAACATTTTAATATATCTGTGATAGTAATTTATCATACCTAAAAATTTTTGTAATTTATTTATAGAAATTGGTTTTTCAAAATTTGTTATGATTTCAATTCTATCTAAAGATGGTTTAATACCTTCGCCTGAAATTTCGTAACTTAAGAAATTTAATTTATTTACACCGAGAGTACATTTTGAAGGTTTAATATTTAAATTATATTCTTCAAGTCTTTTGAAAACTGATTTTAAATGATTTATATGTTGATCTTCATTATCACTGGCAATAAGAATGTCATCAATGTATGTAAATACAAAATCGAAATCAGAAAATACTTCATTAATAAAGCGTTGGAAAGTTTGAGCACTGTTTCGTAAACCGAAAGGCATTCTTACGAATTCAAACATTCCAAAAGGGGTAGTTATTGCAGTTTTATGAATGTCTTCTTCTGCCATTGGAATTTGGTGGTAAGCACGCACAAGATCAATTTTGGAAAAATATTGTTTGTTTTTTAAATCAATTGTTAAATCGTGAATATGTGGTAAGGGATACCGATCTGGTGTAGTAATAAAATTAAGTCTTCGATAGTCTCCGCAAGGTCTCCAATCATTTGGTTCTTTTTTAGGAACGAGATGAAGTGGAGATGCAATAGGAGAATTTGAGGGTCTGCATATACCCGTTTTAACTAAAAATTCAAATTCAGCTTTAGCAATTTTAAGTTTGATTGGATCAAGACGTCTTGGTTTCGAAAATGGTAAAATACCTTTTGTTTCTATCCTGTGAACCGTATGGTGTTTAACTTTTTTAGTATAATCTGGTTCACAGGTAATAGATGGAAATTCATTAAGTAATTTTGAAAACTTATTTTCGACAATAGGAATTTTGAGTGAGAAAATATCAGAAAATCCAGAAGATCCAGTAACTTTAATTTTTGTAGTAGAATCCATTATTTCTTTATTTTTAATATTGACAATAATTCCGAATTTTTCTAAAAAGTTTGCTCCTAAAATTGGTGTATCAATATTCGCAATAATGAATGGAAATTCAAAATCTCTTCTTAAACCTAAATCAATTTTAAGTAGTTTTGTACCGAAGGTTTCAATTGAAGAACCGTTTGCTGCAGTTAAAGTAAGATCAGAATTTCTTTTATAAATTTTAAATTTAGAAAAAGGAATAACTGATACAACTGCACCTGTATCGATAAGAAAATTAAGTTTATTGAATTTATCAAATATGAATAGGCGACGAGTAGGTTTAATAATAGTTCCATTATCCGTCACCGTCATAATGGATCGTTTCAGTTTAAATTTTGTTCGGAATTTGAATTGTGATTTTGATTAAAATTGCATGGGGGTATACATTTAAGAGCGTTATTCTTAAATTTTTTGTGATACCAACAAATATTTGTTTGTGAAGTAAAATTACGATTGTTTGAAAAATTTCTTGATTTTGAAAAATTTCGAGATTTAAATCTATTTCTATCTTTAGATCTTGAACGGATTTGTAATTGATTAATATCATTAGAAATTTTATTTAAATTTTGAAAAATAGCCGTGGTTAATTCAGTTAAATTTTTAACGCATTGTTCTAAAATATTATTATTTATACTTGAGACTACAGGAGATTTGGAAGAATGAGGTTTATTGATTAAATCAAAAAGTTTGTCAGCTAAAATAATAATTTCATCTCTGTTTTGATTATTATTGGAAGTCAAATGAATTTGTATTTCTTGTGGTAATTTACGAATCCACAATTTAAAGAGTAATTCTTGACTAACTATGGAGGCAGAACCTATAAGTGATTTCATAAATCTGAATAATTCAGATGGTGAACGATCACCAAGTTCAGTTTTTGAAAATAATTGTTCTAATCGTTTTTCTTCGCTAAGAGAAAATCTTTCACATAGAACTTTTTTGATTGTATCATATTTATTAAAAAGAGGAGGAGGGTTAATAACATCTAAAATTTTAGATATAGTATCTCGTTGAAGAGTAATTAGAACATTTTGAAATTTTAAATTATCATCATTGATATTGTTAATTTCAAATTGTCCTTCAACAAGCAAAAACCAGGTATCAGGACAATCTTGCCAAAATTGTGGTAATTTAATAGATTTAGTAGAAGGAAAATTTGTAAAGTTATCTTGTGTTGAAGTATTTTGTGTTGTATTAGAGATGTTGTTTTGTGTTGTATTAATGTTAGAATTTTGAGTTGTATTGTGAGTCATGATGTTATTTGTATGGTTGATATTTTGATTTTCTGAATTTGTAAAATTACGAGTTCGTATTGGTGAACGTAGAACCATATGAAAAGAAATTTAAATGAAAAATTTGAAAATAAGAAAATATTTAAGAATTTTTTGGAAAGGGAGTTAACAATTTAAATACAATATTTAATTTTATATAAAAAATAAATAAATTTAAATAACTTATATTAAAATTTTTAAGATATAAAAAAAAAATCTTAAAATAAATTTGAAATTTTAATTTAATATTAAAATAAAAATTGTATTTAGAAAAAGTTAAAATTATTTAAAATTTATATTTACGATTTATTACTATGGAAGAGTTGATTGATAAATTGAAATATGCAATGGCTTTAAAATATAATGATGCTCTTATTTGTGTAGAGGACGTTAAAGATCATGAATGGTTCCAATAAACGGTACACTATATGACGATGTTGCTTGTTGAATGTTAAAATACTTGGATATACGAATGAAATGTAGGGAGAGGTTAGTGACACTATTTTGTAGATGAAACTTCCTGAGTAATGCTGGATCAATTTTCTACAGCTGTGGTTGTATTTAAAACAGTGACAGTATTGTTTTGATCTGGCATTTATTTTTAAAAATGAGTTTTAGCGTATTTACACTTCTCGTTTTAAGCGTTTTATATTGCGTAACTTAAAAATATGTTGCAATGTGTTGCGAAAAATCACTCAAAAATTAAATTTTTTAATTGTTTCACAATTTTTTGTTGCATTTTTAACTATTTTATTATTTCTATCAAAGTTATTTTTGTTTAGTTCCAGCGGTTTTTTTTATTCTTTCTTCTATATCACATAACGGTACTCATCCTGTTCGATATTTGTTTTAATTGTTGATTTCTTCACTAGTGTTAACAGATGTACCGCACAAATGTTGAGGGTAGATGGATGCGTATTTCATCCTGTTAATTTCGGTTATTGATTTTTTATTTAAATTTTAATGGTTGTTCTTGTTGTATGAAAATGCACTGAATATACTTTTAAAATTTATATTAAACAGCATTCAAGGATGTGATGATTCGGAGCAGGACCGTGTGTACATTTGCTGAAACCGGTAGATAGCTTGTAATTGGTCCAGGTAACTTTAAACAAATTTTCTTTGGTAGCACGTCACTTAGTTGCACTTTTATTTGCGGTATTTTATTGGTCAATAGCTTTGTGATACGTAAAGCGTGACATTCAGTGATTGTATCACATATAGACTTATATAAACATTTAGGTCCGTTGGTAGAATCGCCAATATATTTGGTGGTTAACCAAATATTTAAATATTTATTTTTTAAAAATATTATGTTATTTATTTGAAGTATAAAATATTATTTTTGTTTATTTTTGAGTTTAGATATTTTCCAACTAATTAGAATTTTCTTTTTTTGAAGTTATTCAAAATTTTAAGTTAACACGAAAACTCAATTAAAATTATTTTAAAAATTAAAGTAAAGAGTACAAAGTAGTTAACACTATACCGAGTACCCCTAGAAAGTGTTTATACAATATGGATAACAAATGAAAGCTGTTGATGAGTGCTTTAGTACACGGTAATTTTCATACCCCTGGGTGACTAGGGTCTCGAGATATAGGCCAAAACGTGGGCCCGTGGATGCCTAGAAAGTGTTTTTACATTATGGGTATCAAGTTGAAGCTGTTGATGAGTGCTTTAGTACAGGGTAGTTTTCATACCTATTTGTGAAGGGTCTCGAGATATAGGACAAAACGTGGAAAGAAAAGTAATTAATAAATATTAAAAGACAGCAGTAGTGATGATAACCTTTGGCTGATTATAGATAGAATAGTATTTAACATATAAAGAAAGAAGACACAGAGAAAGGAAAAGGGACTTAGAAATGAACATTTTAACACCAAGTTGCGATCCAGTTTAAGAGTCGTTAAAAATGATGTTAGCTCTTTTTTGAAGTGCAGAGCATTACTTAAGAGTCAGAGACTTGTAGGTAGGGAGTTCCAAAGACGTATTACAGTAACAAAGAATTGGCGTTCAGAAGTTAGCGTGCGGTATCTAATGTGCGTAAGAAGAAGCACCGATCTTGATGATTGCAGAAAAATAAGCTTACGATATAGATAGTCAGGTTCCTTCGTGTGTATCAATTTATGGAGGAAGGACAGTGTTTTCACTTTTAAAAGATTTTCGAAAGAAATGTTTAGCAACCTTTCAGCATGTTGTGATACGTGGTCAATCTTTTCAACCCATAAACATATCTTGAAATGTTGTTGTAAACAACATTTATTTGTTCTTGCCCACATAGTCACAGTTTGAGTAAATCTCATAACCATAGAGTAGCGTAGGTATTAAGTACGCTTTAGCCAGAAGTAGTCTTATGTGCAAGGACGTGAAATACTGTGTTAACCATAGTGTACGAAGCATTCCATACACTTTTCCAACCGTTCTAAAAATATGGTCTTTCCATGTCAATGTTTTGTTAAAAACTACACCTAAGTTTTTCACCGTATTCAGTTGAATTACAATAAAATTACATTTGTTAACAATAATAAATACGTAGATGTGGATCAGAGAGAGACTTGATCAAAATGTCGGAAAATACAGAATCGGATGGCTGAAGAGATGGTATTGGCAAATGTTGATGTTTCCCGTAAACGTGTGCGTTAATAATGCATTTCAGTTCAGAAGGAGGACAAGGTAAAGACTCATGACTTTTTATCTGTCACAAGGTATATAGTGCAGACGGACGTGCTTCTTGGAAAATCGGCATCATTTCCACGACGACTTGCAGCACCCTTGGCAAGTCAAAAGTTCCATATTCTACAAGACTGGATGGAAACGCAAATTATATCGTAAACAAAACAACTGAAATTCGATGCCGCCATTGCCACAAAAACACGAAGTTTAAGTGCAGTAAATGTGGAGTTGGGCTGCATCAACACTGCTCCCAATCTTTTCATACAATAAATAACTTCAATTGATTTATATTGTTACGATTATTAGCAAAACTGAGGAGTGCTGCCATCTCCAGGCCGATGCTAAGCAGTGACGTGAATTCACATCAATAATTCAATCATTATGTATCTACATAAACGAATCAATACTTGCGTCTACACATATGTACACATTCCGACGAGCAACATTTACATACAAGGCAGCGAGAGATGAGATGTCACACACCGATGAATTTACTTATACGCTTATGTGTGTGCGGGAGACTGTAAACTACAAACACATGCATATATCTTATTTGAGTTGTCACAAGAGAGAGCAATAATTTGTGCACGTAGTTGTGGCTGGCAATTTTGTAGCCGTACTAACTAGTAACTTCTGGAAATCGAAGAGCCTAGAAGTATGCAGCGTAAACTATAAAAGCGGTGCAGGCGAGTAAGAAGAGTTCAGTTTGATTTGAGTTGTCAAGCAGTTGCGATTAAGACGATATCTAGCGAGCAATAGCAGTACTATTTTGAATAGTAGAGTTTCATTGAGCTATCAGTCAGTGTGGTTATTAAGCAAGCTATTCGTTGCACAGTTTGAGTGTATTGTGAAGTACTTTAATAAAGGCCATTTTGCATTATTACAAATTGGAGTTATTTATTCAACAGTTTAGTGATTCGAACTTAGCAGAGGATTGCAAATAAGAGGATTTGCAAGCAAATTCGTTACAATTGGTGTCAGAAGTGGGATTGTTGAATAAATTCCAGAGGACAACAACGACATGGCAAAGTTCAGTGAATTGAAGATCCAGCAACTAAAGAAGGAGTTGGAGAGCCGTGGATTGAATACAAGCGGCGTTAAACTTGAACTTCAGGCACGGCTACGAGAGGCAATGGAAGCGGAAGGAATTGATGTGGAAGAGTATGACTTTCATCTTGATGGCGAGGAAGTAACAAAAATTGAAGAGAAAAACGAAACATCGCAGACAGTTACGAGCACAGACTTGAACATGATTTTGGCTGCAATATCTGCTCAAACATCGACAATGTCATCACAGATGGAATCCCAAGAGACACGAATAACATCGAAAATTGAAGCACAAGAAACGCGTATGGCAGAAATGTCGACACAGATTACATCAAAGATGGAGACACAATTGGAAGAACAGAAGGCATATTTGGCATCTCAACTGGAAGCGCAAGAGGCACGTATATCTGAAATGTCGGCACAAATTTCGGAACAGGTAGCAGCGCAGCTCTTTGTGAAACTGGAAGAGCAGGATGCAAAAATTTTACAACTCGAGGACAAAATTGATGCCGAAATAGAAGCGTTAAAAGGTCGTATGGAGCAGTTACAACTAAACCGCCCAGCTGTTTCAGCGAGTAATCCAAAGGTAAAGACACCATCCTTTGACGGTTCTGTTCCTTTTCAGGTCTTTAAGCTACAGTTTGAGAAGACCGCAGCAGTGAACCAATGGAATGCTGAAGATAAAGTTGCAGCTCTGTTCGTGGCACTGAAAGGGCCTGCCGCGGAAATCTTACAGACCATCCCAGAGTACGAGCGGAACCACTACGAAACATTGATGAGCGCTTTAGGGAGACGTTACGGAAGCGAGCATAGGAAACAGATATTCCAAATTGAGTTGCAAAACCGCTACCAAAAAGCTAACGAGACTTTGCAGGAGTTTGCTTCGGACATTGAAAGATTGGCTCATCTTGCAAATGCGGATGCACCCGTGGAATACACAGAAAGAGTGAAGATTCAGAGCTTTATAAATGGCATAAGGGACGTCGAAACGAAGCGAGCCACATACGCGAACCCAAAGCTAACATTCGCAGAAACGGTGTCACAAGCTCTGATTCAGGAAACGGCGTCGCTTCTGTGTAGGCCAGTTTTCAAAGCACGTCGTGTGGAAGTAGAAAGGCCAGAGTGGGTAGACGCAATATTGGAGGCACTGAAAGGATCGCAAAAGCGAAGTGAAAAAGTTATCAAATGCTTCAAATGCGGGAAGTCCGGTCACATAGCACGTCATTGCGATCTTGGTCTTAATAGTTCCAACAATGTGGGTGGCCGTAAACGCAAAGCTGGAGATGAGCAAGAGCGAGTAAGAGGTAGAGAGCTAGATCCAGCTATTGAATGCCCTGTGATATCTGTGTCGCAAATTGGAAGGAAATCAAGCAGTCTTACCGTCAGAGGGAATGTGGATGGCAAAGAACGAGTACTGACTGTAGATACGGGCGCATCTCATTCCTTGATCCGATCTGACTTGGTCAACAGGAGAGTAAAACCGTTACCTGGAGCAAGGTTGCGTACGGTCACTGGCGAGTATAATCAAGTCCAGGGAGAAGTAATATGTGAAGTCTTAATTGGGAAGGTCATGATTTTACACAAATTCGTTGTGGCGGAGATTGTCGATGAAGTTATATTGGGAGTGGATTTCTTGGTTGACCATGACATCAAGATCGATATGCGGAGAAGGGCGATGCATTATAAGAACCAGGATGTGCCAATTAACTTCAGTTTGGAAAAAGGTTTCAGCAGTAATAGAGTACTGGTGGAGAAAAGTCGACAAAGGCCACGAAAGTCAAAGGTAAAGGTTGATGAAACGAATGGGCCAAATAAATCAAAATCAAAAGTACCTGCGAGAGAAACACTGGCATTGACAAAACCTAAAAGACGCAGGAAAACGAAGCAACGAATTTCCGAGAAAGAATGCGAGGGCAGTTTCAAGCCGGAGCGCACTACTGTTGTAAAATGTGGGAACGATACCGATTATGCAAAGAAAATTCGTAGAGCGCAAGCTCTACGAAGTGGTTCATTGGCCAAACAACAGAGTGTGAAGGAACGAACCAGGGTATTGAGTGGTACGATGAAACACAGGTACCATGAGAACAATAATTCGAAAGGTTTCTTTGCGGGAGATTTGGTACTGTTATACAAACCTCACCGGCGGAAAGGTGTTCCATCCAAATTTCGGTGCAGTTGGGAAGGCTCGTACAAGGTTGTGAAGAAGATCAGTGATACCATCTACCGCATACAAAGCATTGAGAAACCACGGAGTAGAAGAGTGGTACATTTGGAGATGCTAGCGGCGTTTAGATTGGGAGATTTGTCTGATCGGGACGATCAGACTTAGGTGGAGGGCAGTGTTACGATTATTAGCAAAACTGAGGAGTGCTGCCATCTCCAGGCCGATGCTAAGCAGTGACGTGAATTCACATCAATAATTCAATCATTATGTATCTACATAAACGAATCAATACTTGCGTCTACACATATGTACACATTCCGACGAGCAACATTTACATACAAGGCAGCGAGAGATGAGATGTCACACACCGATGAATTTACTTATACGCTTATGTGTGTGCGGGAGACTGTAAACTACAAACACATGCATATATCTTATTTGAGTTGTCACAAGAGAGAGCAATAATTTGTGCACGTAGTTGTGGCTGGCAATTTTGTAGCCGAACTAACTAGTAACTTCTGGAAATCGAAGAGCCTAGAAGTATGCAGCGTAAACTATAAAAGCGGTGCAGGCGAGTAAGAAGAGTTCAGTTTGATTTGAGTTGTCAAGCAGTTGCGATTAAGACGATATCTAGCGAGCAATAGCAGTACTATTTTGAATAGTAGAGTTTCATTGAGCTATCAGTCAGTGTGGTTATTAAGCAAGCTATTCGTTGCACAGTTTGAGTGTATTGTGAAGTACTTTAATAAAGGCCATTTTGCATTATTACAAATTGGAGTTATTTATTCAACAGTTTAGTGATTCGAACTTAGCAGAGGATTGCAAATAAGAGGATTTGCAAGCAAATTCGTTACAATATGTTCAGTTAACTAACTTGGCGGCCACCGTGGTGTGATGGTAGCGTGCTCCGCCTATCACACCGTATGCCCTGGGTTCAACTCCCGGGCAAAGCAACATCAAAATTTTAGAAATAAGATTTTTCAATTAGAAGAAAATTTTTCTAAGCGAGGTCGCCCCTCGGCAGTGTCTGGCAAGCGCTCCGATTGTATTTCTGCCATGAAAAGCTCTCAGTGAAAACTCATCTGCCTTGCAGATGCCGTTCGGAGTCGGCATAAAAACATGTAGGTCCCGTCCGGCCAATTTGTAGGGAAAAATCAAGAGGAGCACGACGCAAATTGGAAGAGAAGCTCGGCCTTGAGATCTCTTCGGAGGTTATCGCGCCTTACATTTATTTTTTTTTATTTTTAACTAACTTATCAATTGAACTAAAGTATTATTTTTAATGTAATGGATTGTTTTCTGAGTTTTCTTTGTTTGGGCGTTAATGAAATAATTATCATAAATTAAGTGTGTTCTTTATTTGCGTATCAAAATACGCAGGCATATGCTCCCAGCGCCCATTTTAAGGTCGATACTTGCACACAGGATGTGACAAATTTTAAAAAATTAATTACATACTTTTGGTTCCTTAAGAATCTGCTGGGATGGTTAATGCAAAGAAATTAAAGAATTTTTAGCAATATTCACTGCTTGGGATAATATAGGTCAAATTTAGTTTGAAAAGTATGCTCATAAAAATTCTAAGTTTTCTCTTTTGCACTACCATACCGACAGTTGCCAGTGATTTAGGTTTTTTCTCAATTTAGATAGCAATTTAGGCAAACTCGAACCCAGCCTAAAATTGGCTACAATGCTTATAAATGCAAATAATAGCCGAGCCACAACGAAGCTTTGCAGAAATATGCGTTCAACGCAATCTTATGCATACCAGTAACATCGCCACAATCACACAAGATGTTGCGCTTGTAACTATAAAGGAACTGCCCGTTTCCCTCGGCAGCGGTTCTATGTACCGGAGCGACTCGGGATTTTTTCCCGACCAAGGGATGTAATTTTAGTGTAACCCTATTTAATTTGTTGCGTCCCTCCCATATCCCATCCATCAGCTCCTTGCAGATGGACTGCTCCACACCCTCCTGCTCCGGGAAGATATTGAACCTAACAGGCTGTGGCTCTGCCGCATATGTCGGAAAAGGATTTATCTCACACGGTCATACTCTTGCCAGTGTGTCACGTGTAAAAGTTGGTTACATCGTTCGGGCTGTTCTGGGTTAGAACCCAACGTTAGGTTAGGTTGCAAGGGCTGAGCTGGACACCATGGTAACAGCTCACTACTTAGGTCACCAATGGGCCCATTGTAATACCCTATACGGTGTCAAAGAGGACCCCTACCCTGCCCAAAGCGGGTCAAACCACTTCGTGGAAATTATATATTTTGCTAGAGCCTTGACTTCATAGCTAGAGACCTCAGCAAGGTCATGTAGAAAGGTTTACCAAGGATGGCCAACCTACGCCTACTAAGCGCTGGTCAATGACAGAGAAGGTGCTAGACACTCTCCTCTTCTGTACATCTGCAGCTGCGACAATAGTCGAAGGTTGTTGCCCCCATTCTAGCACCATGCGTGCCTATTAAACAATGCCCTGTTAGAACCCTTATCAGGGACGACGGAACTGATTGTGCAGATTGAAACCAAGTTTTAATTTATAAAAACTTTAAACTATATTTATTAATACGCCTTAATGTATGCGTCTATTTTATTTTTTATTTTTCACAACAATGAAAATTTTTGAAAATTGAAAAATCAATATTGAAAACTAAAATATTGATAAAACATTTTAAAATTACAAAGTGCAAAGTAACTAAAATACAAAGTTAAATAAAAATAATAACCCTACATTACTCCCCCTTCAGGAAAATGTATCATTAAACAAATTGAACGTAACTCTCTTTTTACGTAAATTCTTGGTGTTGTTTGTGTCTGTCGTTTCAATTATTGCAGGTTTTAATCTATCAATAGGAATAGTTTTAATATTATAATCTATTTCAAGTTTAAAACATTTTTGGTCTTTTTCCACAATTTTGCAAGGTCCTTCATATGGTTGTTGTAATGAATGTTTATTAATTACTCTAACAAATGCAAATTTACAATTTTGAAGATCTTTTGGAACGTAAATTCCAGTATCAGAATCTTTATGATGACTTAAATTTGATCTAACATTTCGAAAATGTTCACGTAAATTACATAAAATTTCAGTTGATGAGAAATTTTTAGCTGATGGCACAACAAGTTCCCCTAGCAAACGTAAATTCTGACCGAAAACCATTTCCGCTGGTGTAGCCGAAATATCTTCTTTGTAAATAGATCGCAAACCAAGTAATATAACCGGTAACTCGTCATACCAATTATTTGTGTCCTCTCTAGCTATTATCTAATAGTCTTTAGTTGTCTATGAAACCTTTCAACCATACCATTTCCTTGAGGGTGATATGCGGATGCTGTAATTTGGTGACTACCAAGTAATTTAGTTAACTCTGAAAACAATTTCGATGTAAATTGGCTACCTTGATCAGTTGTTATCTTTAACGGAACTCCAAACCGAGAAATATATTCTCTAAAAAACTTATTTGCAATTGTAGTTGCTGAAATATCTTTTAATGCATATGCCTCAGGCCAACGGGTAAATCTTTCAATAATCGTTAAAATATAGCGATGTCCTTTTGAAATAGGTAATGGTCCAACTATATCTAAATGGATGTGTTCAAATCTATTCCTAGGAATTTGAATTTTGACAACAGGGGATTTTGTATGACGATAAACCTTAGATTTTTGACAATTAAGACACTCTTTTGACCAAATATTAATATCCTTATTCATATTAGGCCACTAATATTTTTTAACTATGAGCCGTCGTGTAGCTCTTGTACCCGGATGTACTATTCCATGTAAAATATCAAATACTGTCTATCGCAAATTACTCGGTACAAATGGCCTAGGAGTTTCTCCTGAAATTTCACATCAAATATTAAAATTTAAAATGGGAATACTAATTAGTTTTAAATTTAGATATTGAGAATCAGATACAAGTTGATTTAAGTCATCATCTTTTTGTTGTTCAGTTTGTAAAATTTGAAAATTCAGTTCTGTATTATATATTGCATTAACCTCAAAAGCTCTAGATAGCGTATCTGCTACAACATTGGATTCTCCTTTAATGTATTGTATGTCATCAGTAAATTTTGCTATAAATTCCAAGTGTCTCGTTTGTCTAGGACTTCGTTCTGTTTTTGAATTTAAAGCAGTAGTCAAAGGTTTATGGTCCGTATAAACTGTAAATTGTCGGCCTTCCAAAAGATATCTAAAATGTTTTATATTTAAGTAAATCGCCAATAACTCCCTATCAAAAGCACTATATTTAATTTCAGTTGGAGAAAGTTTTTTAGAAAAGAATGCAATGAGCTCAATTTTATTATTGTAATTTTGTTGTATAACGCCCCCAATCGCTGTATTAGATGCATCGACTGTTAAAGATAACTTAGCATCTTTGTTAGAATGATTTAACAATATCGTAGATGCAAATTTATCTTTAATGCATTCAACATTCGTATTCTCGTCCCATACCAAAGTTTTGTCACGTTTCTTACTTACTTTGTTAATTAGATCATAAATTTTGTTTGTAAATTCTGCTAGTCTTGGAATGTATCTATGATAATAATTTACCAGACCAATAAATTTCTGTGCCTGCTTAACTGATTTTGGACGTTCGAAATTGCGAATAGCTGATACCTTTTCATCAGAAGGTCGAATACCTGTTCCAGAAATGTTACGTCCAAAAAAATCTATATTTGTTATACCAAAAGTACATTTACTTGTTTTAATATTTAAACCGTACTCTGTAAGGCGTTGAAAAAGGATACGTAAATCTTTTAAAAGTTGTTCTTCGTCTTTACTTGCAATAAGTAAGTCGTCAGTGTAAGCATATACATAATCTAAGTCACCTACTACCTCATTTATGAATCTTTGAAAGGTTTGTGCAGAATTTCTAAGTCCGAAAGGCATTCTCATGAATTCAAACAATATATAGCAGTTTTATAAATATCTTCTTCAGTCATAGGAATTTGGTGATATGCCCTCTAACTAAATCTAATTTTGAAAATACATTTTTATTATGAAGGTTCATATTAAAATCCTGAATGTGAGGTAAGGGATAACGATCGGGAACAGTTACAATATTTAATCTTCTAAAATCACCACATGGACGCCAATCATTCAACTCTTTTTTAGGTACAAGGTGAAGTGGTGATGCTACTGAAGAATTTGAAGGCCGACAAATACCTGTTTTAACTAAGAAATCAAACCCCGTTTTCGCGACTTTGTATTTTACCGGATGGAAGACTACCTTCTGTTACAAGTCGATGTACTGTTGTATGTTTAACAGGTTTAGTATAATCTGGCTCTGAAATAAGTGACGGAAACTCTTTTAATAATTTTGTAAATTTATTGTCAACCACAACATAATACACAAAGTTTTGTTTAAATTGGTTATAATAATCTTCATGGAAAGCACAATGACACAATTTCTTGATTTAATTAGTATTTCTATATTTTATATTTAGTCTTATTTGGCAATTTATATAGAGATTTTGTCGTACTATCGGATTTATTTTAAATTGTAGGAGGAATAAATTGTCTTTTGATTTTTTTTGCTAAAATTTTCACTATTTTAATTTGGTAGTATGAATTCCGTTTAAAGTTTATACGTTTGAATAATTATAATTTCATTATAAATTTTATTGTTTTAATTGTTTGCTTTTAAAAAGATTATTAATCACGTACATTATATAACCTTCTAAATTTAATTAATTAATTCAATTCGGTAAAATATTGCATTTTTAAATAGCCTTCTTACAATAGTTAATTATAATTATTTTTGGTAAAATTACTGCTTGCTCATCTTTTAAATTTTGATTGAAGATATTTCTTTAAATAAGTATTTGTGTATTTTCTTCTTATTGATTCGCAATGGCTTTAGATAAGTTTGTTGTAGTTGATGGTCCGATGGGCAGGTTCGCCTTATATAGTTGATAATACAACTATATATTTTTTAAAATTTTATTTATTTTATTTTAAAATATTAATATTAATATTGAAAATTTATAAATACACTGACACTAAAATTTTCTTTATGAAATAATATTCAAAAATAAAGTAATCCAAAAAATAATTTATAAAAATAAAGTATATTTAAATAAAGTAGATAACTCTACACTGCATTATATTCATACATACTTTTTTTATATGTGTAGGATTATAGGTAGGCGCTGTGGGACAGGGTCGGACAAAAACAGAAAAAAAATTGTTTTTTCTTAATTTTTCATAATTCCATTGCTTCAATGTTTTTGATTATTAAAACAATTGCCAAAATTCAATAAACTTTTTTTCCTAGTTTTAGTTCCACTCTGCCCTACAGTGGGCTCCATCAAAAAAAAAAAAAAATATATATATACAAACAAAAAAAAATTCTAATTTTTTTTTACTTTTCCTAAGCGGTGCGATGCACGTTAAAAAAAATAACATGATTACAATTTTTATTTAAAGCGGTGGTTCCGTAATTAACCAAAGATTTTTTTTTGCGTAAACGGTGGTTCCGTGAAAAAGCAACGACATTTTTTTTAATCCCGGTGCGTCCGAGGACATTCATATTAAAAGTTTGAAAAGATGCGGTGGGCCCGTATCTATAAAAATAAAACCATACAATTTTAATAAAAACGGTGCGTCCGTAATAACACAAACACATTGAGATCTTTTTCATAAAGCGGTGCGTCCGTTATCAACAGCCAAGTCTTTTCTACCAAAATAAAATATTTTCCTTTGAAATCAAATTAAATTAAATTACTTCAATATACATTCAATTTATAATTAAATATTCAGTCTTTCATTAAATTACCGGATAACTCTTCCAATTTCACATCAACATTCAATTCAATTTCAATTTCTGTTAAATTTTCGTAAGCAAACTCTATGAATTCGACTTTAATCAGCTTAAATATTTCTTCTTTGCTTCCTACTACATATGTTTCTTAGAAACAAGAAAGTAGTTCGCAAAATTTCAGAGCAAGACTCAGATTCCGAAAATTCAGATTCCAATTCCAAAAATTTTAATTCCGAAAGTTCCGATTTTGAAAATCTCGATTTTAAAAGCCCAGTTTCCATAGGCTCAACAACATATTCGCCCAGTGCAATCAAAAACCTTGTTGATAGACTTTCTTTGTCCGGAGAATTTCACGGATTTGAGGAATTGCCCGAAACACATATTTCAAATCCTCCTAATTCCGATACAAATATGGAAACTCTTGAGGAAAAAAGATCGTTCATTAGCATGTGTGCTGGTATTATGCGTGGAAATTATAGCGGTGAGCCCCTGGGACAAGCTTTTGTGTATGTAGACGATATAATAGTGATCGGATGTAGCGAAGCACATCATCTCACTAATCTAAAAGAAGTTTTCGAGACCTGTAGGAAGTTCAAATTGCGACTTAACCCAAAAAATGTAATTTTCTTCGACCTGAAGTAACTTTCTTAGGGCATCAATGCTCAGCAAATGGGTTGCTACCAGACGATTCAAAAATTGAAGCAATTAAAAGGTATCCTAAACCACACGATAAAGATGCTGTCCGAAGATTCGTGGCATTTGCAAATTATTATAGGAGATTTATTCCAAATTTCTCTTCTTTAGCAGCTCCATTGAATCGTTTGAGTACAAAAAAGGTTGAATTTAATTGGGATACGGCATGTGAGTTAGCTTTCGATAAACTAAGAAAAAGTCTAATTTCTCCAAAACTATTACAATCAGGGCTGTCATGGAATCCAAGTCGGTTTTGCGTTTGGTCGGAATTAAAAACCAATATTGATTTAAATTGGTGTCATAAAACCGTATTGGTTTGCTCTTTTCGAATGTAAATAAAAGCGATGTTCGAATCAGCTGTTTTGCGATGCACCGGCAATTTTGATGTTAATTCTTTTGGCAAAATTTTATAAAATAGTTGTTTTGTGCATTTAAACAGAAATAAACAAATTTATTGACATCAAAATAGCATCAGAAGTTGTAGCATTTGTATTATTGGAAGAAGAAAGTTGCGAGAGGGTTAAAAGGAAAATTTTGCGAGATCGCAGCAATCCATTTAAGTTGCCAGAGGCAGCGTAATTAAAAATATTTCTTATAGTGAGTTTTTAAATATTTATAGTGCATTTGCAGTTACATTGCATACTATCGCATAAACAAAGAGGCTATCCGAATGGTATTGGACACCATTGAAGGACGCTTAACTGGCCGAAAGTTCTGCCAGTGCTGCAACTAGCAGCTACGTTACGATTTTTAGCTGAAGGATCCCAACAACAACAAAGATCAGTTGGCAGGGATTCTAGCATGAGTGTAGGTAGGAGCACGGTGTCAACGATTTTAGATGATGTGCTTCGTGAAAACCTTCGCAATATCTGGATGTTTCTCCACAAATTCAGTCAAAATACTGTTGTGCATTGAATTTTTATGTTTCCCCTATTATGAATGAAAATATATGTAAATTTACATTTATTTTTATAAAATAAACCTTTATTTACTTACATTTTTAGAAAATACTCAACTGCAAGAGAAGTACAACTAGGAAAAAATGAAATCCAACAGCATTGGATTGTTTCCGATAGCAAAATCGATATTATCGGATTCTGTAACACCTAAAACCGACACTAATTCCAATTCGAACATTAAACCGATAACAATGGATTTCATGACACCAAAGTAATTATTTTGTCGTTTTTAAATCCGATTCCGACAACAATTGGATTCCATGACAGCCCTGAATATCCAGATTTCACCAAAGAATTTTTAATTACGGTATATGCTTCAAAGTTGGGTTGTGGTGCGAATGGTGACGACTTGCCAATTTGTTTTGGTTCAAAAGCCTTTAGCAAATCGGAACAAAATAAAGCAATAGTAGAATTAGAACTTTTGGCAATATATTTTGCAGTAAAGCAATTTCGTGCATATATCTATGGCACTCACTTCAAAGTTAAATCAGATCATCGTCCACTAGTTTATCTATTTAATATGAAAGATCCGTCGTCGAAACTTTCCAGGATCCGTGTGGAATTGTCCGAATATAATTTTACCATAGAATATATATTAAAGGAAAATCTAACGTAGGCACAGACGCATTATCGCGAATTTCAATTCAAGAACTTAAAAATTCCAATAATCAAATTTTAGCAGTACAGACGAGGTCTATGACGAAACTTCACGAACAACTACAAAAACCGGCTGAGGACATAAACGAAGAAAATGTCAGATTACAGGTATTCGCCAAATTTTCATATAATTTTTCCAAGAAAATCCCTAGGATAAAAAGCAAAATATGTCATGACAACGATAATGACAAAATCAATTTTAAAATATATGCGCATTTAAAACATAAAAAACTCGAGTTACTTAATATCAGGGATGCACCTTAACGTTAAGCTAATCGTTTATCAAAAAATTTCCACCGTTTCCGTTGCAACACTTCGAAATATTATCGATAAAGAAATTATAAAGATAAATTGTATCTCGTTTTTAACCGAAACGAAAAGCTTTCGTTAACGTTAAAAACGTTAACAAAAACGTGATACTTTATGTTTGAATTGTGCTGGCAATGCTATAGCCATGGTGAAGCCGTAAGGTGGCAACAACGAGCGCACATACACACACAAACTCTATGTAATTTGTTTGTGTAATTCGTTGGTGGTAATGTCAAAAATACTCTGAGAAATGTTTGTACTGTCAAAATTCATTAGAAAAGTTGCAATCAGCTTGGCTAATGCTTCCACCTTTAATGACTCCGCCATCAATCAGCTTTGCCAGCATAGTTTGAAATTAATAATCAACATAAACGATTTGATTTCGTTTTGATATGGCAGAAAACGAAACGAAATCATTTCGTTAATTTGACGATCTTAACGTTAATAAACGAAACGAAATGACTTCGTTTCGTTTATTAACGTTGATTATCGTAACGAAATGATATCGTTTCGTTGGTTAAGCATGCCTGCTTAATATTGTGTGTACTAAAAAAAAAAAATTAGATGAATTACTTTTGAAGCTTGAAAAAGAAGCTGGTAAATACAATATTAAGCACGCAGAAGGGCAACAAGATGATCAGTTATTAAAATATTTTTCTATTTCAAATTTTAAAAGTACAGGGAATTCAATTTTAAAAAATTTACAAATACTATTAATAGAACCTGTCGAAACAGTTACGGACAACGACAAAAAACTTAAACTAATGGAAATAATGGCGGCCACCGTGGTGTGATGGTAGCGTGCTCCGCCTGCCACACCGTATGCCCTGGGTTCGCACCCCGGGCAAAGCAACGTCAAAATTTTAGAAATAAGGTTTTTCAATTAGAAGAAAATTTTTCTAAGCAGGGTCGCCCCTCGGCAGTGTTTGGCAAGTGCTCCGGGTGTATTTTTGCCATGAAAAGCTCTCAGTGAAAACTTATCTGCCTTGCAGATGCCGTTCGGAGTCGGCATAAAACATGTAGGTCCCGTCCGGCCAATTTGTAGGGAAAATCAAGAGGAGCACGACGCAAGTTGGAAGAGAAGCTCGGCCTTAGATCTCTTCGGAGGTTATCGCGCCTTACATTTATTTATTTTTTTTAATGAAAATTTACCACAATGACCCGATATCAGGTGGTCACTGCGGAAATAAAAAGCTTTACGCAAAAATACGTACAAAATATTATTGGAAAGGTATTACCCGTGATATTGCCACATACGTCAAAAATTGCATAAAGTGCCTTTTGAATAAAGTCAAGCCAAAAACCAAAGAAAATTTGGTGCTTACACCAACACCCTGCAAGCCTTTCGACGTCGTAGTTATAGATACAATAGCACCATTGCCTGAGTCGAATAATGGGAATAGGTTCGCGGTTACCATTATGTGCGACTTAAGCGAATACCTAGTTACAATATCAATCCCTGATAAGACAGCACAACAATTGCAACTGCCATTTTTGAAGGCTTCATCCTCATTTATGGCATAATGAAATCAATTAAAACCGATTTAGGAACCGAATATAAAAATGAAATTTTCTCTGAACTAACTAAACTCCTAAAAATCGAACATAATTTTTCTACAGCTTACCATCATGAAACCCTAGGTACAATTGAAAGAAATCATCGGATGTTTAATGAATATTTGCGAGCTTTTCTAAATGATAACTTCCCCGAATGGGACGTTTATTTGAAATATTTTACATTTTTGCATAATACAACTCCTAGTACAGTTTTTGATAATGGATTTACTCCATACGAATTAGTATTCGGTAGAAATGTTACCTTACCAAATGAAATTCAAAAGGAACAAATCGATCCAATTTACAATGTTGAAAATTATGCAAAAGAAGTAAAATATAGACTACAAAAAACACACAAAATAGCAAAAGATCTAATTAATAAACATAAAATTAAAAATAATAATATAAACGATAAAGTAGTAGTACAAACGGAACCTAGAAAAAAAATATTTATCAAGCACCATATATAGTCACAAAAATTGATGGAGTTAATGTCACGGTTTTAGATGAAATGAATGAAAAGGAAAAAACCATTCACAAAAACCAAATCAATAAGGTAAACTAAATTTTTTTTTCATACAAATTTACAAACTAACTTGTAACTAATTTTAAATTTTCATTACTCTGTTATTGAAGCATGAAATCTCAAATTAAAATTTATATTAATATACGAAAACTAAAATTTCAATTGGCATGCAAATAAAACCAAATATTAGTATGCAGGCACTATTTGTAATAAATATATATAATACATTAATTTAATGCAATAGAAATTAGAAAATAATTTACACATAATTGATTGAATTCGTATTATAATATTAACAAAATTTCATATGTAAAAAGGAAAAAAATTGTTCTGATTGAACGAATGAAAAAAGGGGAGGAACACCCTAATATCATACATTCATTCAATCAAAACAATTTAAGTCATAGGAGCAAGAAGAATATGACAAATCTGAGCAACTTGTCAGATTCTTTTTTTTTCTAAGGAAGTGTGGTATAACCGCACTGCGTTACCCAGCTTTTACGTACTGAACACACCACTGAGTGCAAATGGCATCGCTGTCAGCTGTTGCTGTAGGGGCCAACCAAAAGCTATTCTGTGGTGGAGAATATGAAGAAATGGGACCGAATGTGGGAATGTAACTCTGACTTAAGCGACCCTGATAGAAAGCGACTCTGAGACTCAACGAAAACTTGACAAACGCTTAATAACTAACGGACGAATGGACGATCAAAAAATACCGAGAGGACAGTTGAATCAAAGCACTCCGAACAGACGGACGCGTTTAACATGCGCATGGCTACTTCTTAGCCATAAATTTAACTATTTTCTTACAAAACTACCGTGTACAAGTAACAAATGTTTAATTACTGAACGTGTATAAAATTTTGAACGTTTAAGTAAAACTAAAACCCAAGCAACAACTACAACTACGTTTGAACTTAAATGCAAAACTAAAATCTAAGCAACAATTACAACTATGTTTGAACTTACATCCTAAACTAAAATCTAAGCAACAGTTACAACTATAACTACTGTAAAAACTACACTTAATCTACAAATATGTGTAAAAACTTAACCTAATTAACAATTAATAAACATTTGTAATAAACACCATCTTGCCAATAAATGCTACTTTGGACTAGGTAGTGAAAAGTAAAGTCCTTTCTCGGCGAACGAAAATCATACTCTACAAGTCACTTATCGTACCCGTCCTGCTATATGGGGCAGAAGCATGGACCATGACAACAGCAGATGAAGCGTCTTTGGGAGTGTTCGAGAGAAAAGTTCTTCGAAAGATTTATGAACCTCTACGCGTTGGCGATGGCGAGTACCGAATAAGATTTAATGATGAGCTGTACGAGCTATACGCAGACATCAACATAGTCCAGCGAATTAAAACGCAGCGGCTGCGCTGGCTAGGCCGTTTAGACGGTTAAGCGCCAATTAAGTAAGTAAGTAATAAACACAATAAATATTTGAACTATGTAAATAAAAATAAATATTGAATTCAAAGATATTTACTTCATTTTGAAATAATTTTAGTGTCTGTAGCTTGTTGTTTTTTTTTTCTTTTTTTTTTTTGTTATTTAAAATTTCACCAGTGCCTTCATTAGTGTTTATTTGCACAAATATTTCAATTTCAGCTAAAGTTTTAGTTGGGTTCCTCACCGATCGTCACGTTGGGATTTATATCTCATTATTAGACAAAGCTTTAATATTCCAAAGTGTTAATATCAGCTGCCACTTTCTGCCACTAACTATGTTTTGCGATAGTTTTCTGATAGCGCCATCCTGATAAATTATTGTCGTGTGTTATATGTGCTCACATGTAACACACGACATTATTTTATCCAGTCGACGATATGCAAATGTAAACTTTTGTGTGTTTGTTGTTTTGTTATTGCTATGTATGAAAGGTCCTTAATTTCGGCATAAAACAAGTAGGTCCGTCCCGCCAATTTGCACGACGCAAATTGGAAGATAAGTTCGACCCAAAATCTCTTCGGAGATTATCGCGCCTTACATTTATTTTTATTTTTAATACCCATATATATTTGTAAAGCCCTGACCAAAGTTTCACGTTGATATCTCTACTGGAAATATTTTTGGCCACCAACTCCTTATGCATGTATTATGCATGCGGTGAAAGCGGGTGGTTGTGGGTCGGTATGAAGGTATCACCTGCACAAATCTTATGAAAAAATAATTCTCACATATTTGTAAAGGTGTGAGAAAAGTTTCACGTTGATATCTCTACTGGAAGTATTTTTGGCCACCAACTCCATATAAGACCGACCAGTGTGCAGTGGTTCATCCAACCAACGATGACAGCGATCGCTAGGCATGGGCCCGTGAAACAGTGGAAGAATGTCGTGCCGCTTCATGAAATCGACTATCTCCGTTATCTTACCAGTTAATCCATTACAGTTTAACTGCAGAATTCTGAAGTGCAACGGGGGAGACGTCGTCGGTCTAGGAGTAAGTGACTACGGGACGCCCTTGGGCGTGAACAGCAGGGAGCCACAAAAGATTTATTACGGGGACGTCTAGTTTTAGGACCTAGCCCTGAACAACCTGTCCGATGCAACCATACCTTGCACGAGACACACTGACAAGAGTATGACCGTCCTAAAAAGATTATTTTCCGGCAAACGCAGCAAAACCTTTTCTCAGGTCCGGGGTGAGGAGACGGACCCGGATTGGGTTCGATACCTGCCCGGTGCAGGAGAGTATGGGGCAGTCCCGCTGCGAGGAGCTGCTGGAGGGATGACAATTTGTGGGAAGGACATTACACTGAAATGACAGTCCTTGGTCGGAAAAAACCCGAGTCGCTCCGGTACATAGAACCAACTGTCTTGGGAAGCGAAAAAGAGCACTCATGGCCCACTGTAAAGCTAGCGGCCACACACCAAATTTTGAGAAAGCAAGCATAACCCAACAAGAGAACTATACCAGACGTTTTACATTGGAAATGCTGCATATCATCAACACACCGACGGACATTAGACTGAATTACAAAAGCGACACTGACCACTGCGCGCACATCTACAAAAATTTACTTACAAACAGGACAGTACACAAATTTCAATATTTGTTTTATGATTGTAGTTCCCTGAAGACGACTACCGTTGAGTAGCCGAAATATGTCGGAAAAAATTAAAAACAACTTGCGTGTGTTTTATTTTTTATTTTTAAAACCTTGAGCCAGCTATCTTACGTTATTTAAAGTAACACAGGTCGCGAAAAACAATTACATTAATAATGGGATATGCGAAAATTTAAAACAAATACAAAAACTGCAAAGCGGTCATAAACAAATATCAATCCATGTCCAAAAAATTAGTCAAACTCGAATTAGAATTTGTGTTGGTTGATGTTTTTTCATCAAAGGGTGATAAGCTCCTTGTCGGCTGTGCATATAGACCTAATCGCCAAGTGAATTTTGCTGGCTTTACTGATTTTCTGCAACCTCTACTCTTAAATTACGAAAATATTGTCCTACCTGGTGACTTCAACAGCAACCTGCTCGTAGATTCTAGTCTTAAGCTAAGTCGGGCCAACACCTTAATGCTGCTGTGTTACCGGAGCGTATCGGATCTGTATCCGACAAAGGACCATCACATCGATAGCACTCCCCAAAGCCTTCGGGGAGTAACCTAATCGCTACAACAACAATAACAACAACGGTAGGGATGAAACGATACAAGTAAATACAAACTGGTTACGATACTTTGTTATCGTTTCTTTTCTACCTAGGGCGTTTCCCCAGCAAAAATGTGCCTGTAAATTGACCAACAAAATGACTAATATCTGTGTCGATAGAACACGTAAACCGTTAAGTAGCATTTGTACAGCGCGTCGGGCCCTTTTGTGACCAGTCCATTCCGTCGTACCTATTTATGTGATTGTCCATACGGGGAATATTTTGAATAAGGTACCACGATTTTCCAACTTTTTTTTTCGAGGGATGGAGGGGTCCTAAAAATCATAAAATTATCGTCCGCAACTTTAGGAAACTCTTAGTTTATGAAATATAAGCTTTTTAGTTTCCAAATTTAGTAAAATTTCAACTTAAGTCCTGCACTTAAAATTCGGGTCACACATGTCGATAGCGGTATCAAAAGACGCGTATTTGCGTCAAGATTCAGAATCCGAAAGCAGAAACTATATTTTTTATATCGTTTGAAAGTTACTCGCGGAAAACCCGTTGATACTGTTGTCGCTTTTTCGTTGTTGCAATTAAACAAACGAAAACAAATGAAGGTGGTGAATAGTGTTGCCAGCTCCGCAACAATATCTTTTTATCTTGGTAGAACATTATAAGGTGGTGGCACGTCAACATAAATGCAAACAAACATACACTATCAATGTATTTTGTTTTTGTAATTCTCTGAATTATTTGAAATAAGTGTATTTAATTTACCGGAACGCGAGATTTTTAAGTAAATATTAAACTTGTTTAAGATAAGAATTTAGAAAAAGGGGCTTAAGTGCAGAATACATACAATTGTCAAAAAAAAAAATAACAAATCGGACTTTATAGTTTTTTATGCTGATTCCAACGGTATATTTCTATTTTGGTTCAAATGAAAGGTTTGGGGGTAATTCCATGTCAAAAGACGAAATTATGAATTTTTCAAATCAAAATATCTCCGAAACTAGTGGATGGATTTCAAAAATTAAAAAATCGAAAAATAACTTATAAAAATAGATTTCAGCTGATATATATGTATCTTTAAATTTTTTAGTCTTTATTTACCAAAAATTTGACAAAGCTCTTTTTTGGTGGCCATTCACAGTAATTCTGCGGAGAACACCTTTCTGCATAGGCGGCCTTCGGTCGCGCTTATAAAAAATAACCCTGGGCTACGCCATGCCAAGTACGGGTGTGTGGTATAACCGTGGCTACCGCCACGGTGATGTCCTTCTGCGTAGTACACCCTTCTGCGTAGGCGGCCTTCGGCCGCACTTTAAAAAAACAACCCTTAGCCGATCCAACACCGGCTACACCATGCACAGTAATTCTGCGTAGAACACCTTTAAAAAAATTACCCTTAACCGATCCGACACCAGCAACAAGAAAACTAACATAAAAACTCACCTCCAAACAAACCCGTCAAAGAGTTTTACAAAATCAAAATACATTGATAGGGTATGTTTGCGTGCATTTATGTCGACGTGCCACCACCTTATAATATTCTTCCAAGATAAAAAGATATTGTTGCGGAGCTGGTAACACTATTCACCACCTTCATTTGTTTTCGTTTGTTTAATTGCAATAACGAAAAAAGCGACAATAGTATCGACGGGTTTTCCGCGAATAACTTTTAAACGAGATAAAAAATATAGTTTCTGCTTTCGGATTATGAATCTTGACGCAAATGCGCGTATTTTGATATCGCTATCGACATGTGCGACCCGAATTGTAAGTGCAGTACTTAAGTTGAAATTTTACTAAATTTGGAAATTAAAAAGCTTATATTTCATAAACTAAGAATTTCCTAGAGCTACGGATTCCATTTTGGTGATTGTTAGGACCCCTCTACCCCTGCTAATCAAAAAAAGTTTGAAAATCGTGGCACCTTATATAAAATCCAACCCAATTTCGCGAAACACAGTTATAAACATTCTCCCTATACAGCAAAAATACTTGATAACATTGCAGTTTTTAATTGTGAAAAATTTTTGAAAATTTACCAACCAGTAGGAAAAATAATTTCACTTGCAAAGTGTGCCTACACCCTTAGCCAAAGCAAATGTCAAATCCTTCTTATTATGATTTGCTTGGAACAAAATTGGGGAGGTGGCTTCTTTTCAATATCAGATGGCGCCAGTGTCGCTCATACCACAAAAATACGTGCAATCTACTCATAATGCATAAGCTTGTGTTAAACTCATCTATATGAAAAAAGGCATATTCTGTTGTTGTTGTTGTTGTAGCGATAAGGTTGCTCCCCGAAGGCTTTGGGGAGTGTTATCGATGTGATGGTCCTTTGCCGGATATAGATCCGGTACGCTCCGGTACCATAGCACCATTAAGGCGCTAGTCCGACCATCTCGGGAACGATTTATGTGGCCACATTAAACCTTCGGGCCATTCCCTCCTTCCTGGCGGCCACAGTGGTGTGATGGTAGCGTGCTCCGCCTACCACACTGTATGCCCTGGGTTCACACCCTGGGCAAAGCAACATCAAAATTTTAGAAATAAGGTTTTTTAATTAGAAGAAAATTTTTCTAAGCGGGGTCGCCCCTCGGCAATGTTTGGCAAGCGCTCCGAGTGTATTTCTGCCATGAAAAGCTCTCAGTGAAAACTCATCTGCCTTGCAGATGCCGTTCGGAGTCGGCATAAAACATATAGTTCCCGTCCGGCCAATTTGTAGGGAAAATCAAGAGGAGCACGACGCAAATTGGAAGAGAAGCTCGGCCTTAGATCTCTTCGGAGGTTATCGCTCCTTACATTTATTATTATTATTTTTTTTCATTCCCTCCACACCCCCAAGTTCCATGAGGAGCTTGGGGTCGCCAGAGCCTCGTCTGTTAGTGAAACAGGATTCGCCGCGGATAGGTGAGGTTGACAATTGGGTTTGGAGATGCTATATATTGCGCTGGCAACCTGAAGGGTTGCGCTACACAGCCCCTTGAATCTTATATTTTAGTCGCCTCTTACGACAGCCATACCTACCGCGGGTATATTCTGATCCCCTAACCCGTTGGGGGGTCGGAGCTATAATGATGGCGACCATGGTTCAACCCATTATACAAAAAATGGAGGTAGTTCTATTTAGAGTGACGTTAGCACTTGACGTTTGCGGGAACAATGACAATTTCACCAAAAACAAGCTACCAGATTGAAAACTGTTACGAATTTGGTAATTTTTTACATCATGACACTGCTAATACGCGTCAAAAAATATAGAGAGAGGTGTCAAAAGACGCGTATTAATCTCGAGAACAATAATCCGAAGGCGGAAAAGAAAAATTGTATCTCCGGAGATATTTTCAGTTGAAGTTGGCGATTTTCATGTGGTTGTTGTAATGTTGGTGTACCCACAAAAAAAAAATTGTGAACATAAGTGTTTTGTGGGGATATAGTTTTGGTCTCCAAACCGGTGTTGGAACCATCCAGGGTAATTTTTTATAAGCGCGGCCGAAGGCCGCCAACGCAGAAAGGCGTTCTGCCCAAAAATACTATGGATACCACCCCCGGTTTCGGAGGTACCCGCGGGTCTTTTTCGGTTTTTCGTTAATATCTTTTGAACGAGGTACAATTTTTATTTTCCGGTTTCGGTTATTAATACTGATGTCAAGACGCGTCGTTTGATAGCTCTCTCGATATTTTTGGAAGCGTATTAGCAGTGTTATGCTGTCGTAAAGAATTACCACGAATTTTTCTAATTTTGATGAATTCCATATTAACAAATACGACTAGCCCCATGTCTTAGAAATATTTTAATACGAAATATCAGCATAGAAAAGAAGATTTTTAATAAGTCTTTCGAGCCCCGAAAATTGTTTTGGTGGAAAAACATGGATCGAACTAAGCAAAGCAAGGGAATATAGCCTTCTTAAGTGTCCTTACGTTTGCTCATAACATTTTGACAAAACACACATATTTGTCAATTGCTTGCTCAAAGGAGGTCCTTATAAATGCCTGGAGAAATATTCACTGTAGCGGCATGATAATAGGGACATGCTAGAACAACAGGATTTTTCGTGTATTTTTTTTTCTGTCTAGGGGTCAAGCTGCCATAAAGATATGAGTCACTAACCAATGTATGAGTTATTACCCACTATTTTTCAATAAAATTGCATGTTTTACTGTATTCTCAATCGATATTTATGCACATAAATCGTGTCAAAGTATATTATTATCGTCTCATATGACCATTACGTTTTCATTGTAAAAGAAATTTCCATCTCGAAAAACCACAATTTCGCCTTAAACAGTAACGGCATGGCATGCTGATTCCAACGGTATATTTCCATTTTGGTGCAAATAAAAGGTTTGGGGGTAATTCCATGTCAAAAGGCGAAATTATGAATTTTTCAAATCAAAATATCTCTGAAACTAGTGAATGAACTTCAAAAATAAAAAAATCGAAAAATAACTTATAAAAATACATTTTATCTGATGTATATATATCTTTAAATTTTTTAGTCTTTATTTACCAAAAATTTTAAAAAGCTCTTTTTGGTGGCCATGCACAGAAATTCTGCGTAGAACACCTTTCTGCATATGCGGCCTTCGGCCGCGCTTATAAAAAATAACCCTGGGCTACGCCAATCCAAGTCCGGGTGTATGGTATAAACGTGGCTACCGCCACGGTGATGTCCTTCTGCGTAGTACACCCTTCTGCGTAGGCGGCCTTCGGCCGCACTTTAAAAAAACAACCCTTAGCCGATCCAACACCGGCTACACCATGCACAGTAATTCTGCGTAGAACACCTTTAAAAAAATTACCCTTAACCGATCCGACACCAGCAACAAGAAAACTAACATAAAAACTCACCTCCAAACAAACCCGTCAAAGAGTTTTACAAAATCAAAATACATTGATAGGGTATGTTTGCGTGCATTTATGTCGACGTGCCACCACCTTATAATATTCTTCCAAGATAAAAAGATATTGTTGCGGAGCTGGTAACACTATTCACCACCTTCATTTGTTTTCGTTTGTTTAATTGCAATAACGAAAAAAGCGACAATAGTATCGACGGGTTTTCCGCGAATAACTTTTAAACGAGATAAAAATATAGTTTCTGCTTTCGGATTATGAATCTTGACGCAAATGCGCGTATTTTTATATCGCTATCGACATGTGCGACCCGAATTGTAAGTGCAGTACTTTAGTTGAAATTTTACTAAATTTGGAAATTAAAAAGCTTATATTTCATAAACTAAGAGTTTCCTAGAGCTACGGATTCCATTTTGGTGATTGTTAGGACCCCTCTACCCCTGCTAATCAAAAAAAGTTTGAAAATCGTGGCACCTTATATAAAATCCAACCCAATTTTGCGAAACACAGTTATAAACATTCTCCCTATACAGCAAAAATACTTGATAACATTGCAGTTTTTAATTGTGAAAAATTTTTGAAAATTTACCAACCAGTAGGAAAAATAATTTCACTTGCAAAGTGTGCCTACACCCTTAGCCAAAGCAAATGTCAAATCCTTCTTATTATGATTTGCTTGGAACAAAATTGGGGAGGTGGCTTCTTTTCAATATCAGATGGCGCCAGTGTCGCTCATACCACAAAAATACGTGCAATCTACTCATAATGCATAAGCTTGTGTTAAACTCATCTATATGAAAAAAGGCATATTCTGTTGTTGTTGTTGTTGTAGCGATAAGGTTGCTCCCCGAAGGCTTTGGGGAGTGTTATCGATGTGATGGTCCTTTGCCGGATATAGATCCGGTACGCTCCGGTACCATAGCACCATTAAGGCGCTAGTCCGACCATCTCGGGAACGATTTATGTGGCCACATTAAACCTTCGGGCCATTCCCTCCTTCCTGGCGGTCACAGTGGTGTGATGGTAGCGTGCTCCGCCTACCACACTGTATGCCCTGGGTTCACACCCTGGGCAAAGCAACATCAAAATTTTAGAAATAAGGTTTTTCAATTAGAAGAAAATTTTTCTAAGCGGGGTCGCCCCTCGGCAATGTTTGGCAAGCGCTCCGAGTGTATTTCTGCCATGAAAAGCTCTCAGTGAAAACTCATCTGCCTTGCAGATGCCGTTCGGAGTCGGCATAAAACATATAGTTCCCGTCCGGCCAATTTGTAGGGAAAATCAAGAGGAGCACGACGCAAATTGGAAGAGAAGCTCGGCCTTAGATCTCTTCGGAGGTTATCGCTCCTTACATTTATTATTATTATTTTTTTTCATTCCCTCCACACCCCCAAGTTCCATGAGGAGCTTGGGGTCGCCAGAGCCTCGTCTGTAAGTGAAACAGGATTCGCCGCGGATAGGTGAGGTTGACAATTGGGTTTGGAGATGCTATATATTGCGCTGCCAACCTGAAGGGTTGCGCTACACAGCCCCTTGAATCTTATATTTTAGTCGCCTCTTACGACAGCCATACCTACCGCGGGTATATTCTGATCCCCTAACCCGTTGGGGGGTCGGAGCTATAATGATGGCGACCATGGTTCAACCCATTATACAAAAAATGGAGGTAGTTCTATTTAGAGTGACGTTAGCACTTGACGTTTGCGGGAACAATGACAATTTCACCAAAAACAAGCTACCAGATTGAAAAATGTTACGAATTTGGTAATTTTTTACGACATCATGACACTGCTAATACGCGTCAAAAAATATAGAGAGAGGTGCCAAAAGACGCGTATTAATCTCGAGAACAATAATCCGAAGGCGGAAAAGAAAAATTGTATCTCCGGAGATATTTTCAGTTGAAGTTGGCGATTTTCATGTGGTTGTTGTAATGTTGGTGTACAAAAAAAAAATTGTGAACATAAGTGTTTTGTGGGGATATAGTTTTGGTCTCCAAACCGGTGTTGGAACCATCCAGGGTAATTTTTTATAAGCGCGGCCGAAGGTCGCCAACGCAGAAAGGCGTTCTGCCCAAAAATACTATGGATACCACCCCCGGTTTCGGAGGTACCCGCGGGTCTTTTTCGGTTTTTCGTTAATATCTTTTGAACGAGTTACAATTTTTATTTTCCGGTTTCGGTTATTAATACTGATGTCAAGACGCGTCGTTTGATAGCTCTCTCGATATTTTTGGAAGCGTATTAGCAGTGTTATGCTGTCGTAAAGAATTACCACGAATTTTTCTAATTTTGATGAATTTCATATTAACGAATACGACTAAATTACTTTCATAGTTATTTAAAAAAAAGAAAAAAAATTAGCCCCATGTCTTAGAAATATTTTAATACGAAATATCAGCATAGAAAAGAAGATTTTTAATAGGTCTTTCGAGCCCCGAAAATTGTTTTGGTGGAAAAACATGGATCGAACTAAGCAAAGCAAGGGAATATAGCCTTCTTAAGTGTCCTTACGTTTGCTCATAACATTTTGACAAAACATACATATTTGTCAATTGCTTGCTCAAAGGAGGTCCTTATAAATGCCTGGAGAAATATTCACTGTAGCGGCATGATAATAGGGACATGCTAGAACAACAGGATTTTTCGTGTATTTTTTTTTCTGTCTAGGGGTCAAGCTGCCATAAAGATATGAGTCACTAACCAATGTATGAGTTATTACCCACTATTTTTCAATAAAATTGCATGTTTTACTGTATTCTCAATCGATATTTATGCACATAAATCATGTCAAAGTATATTATTATCGTCTCATATGACCATTACGTTTTCATTCTAAAAGAAATTTCCATCTCGAAAAACCACAATTTCGCCTTAAACAGTAACGGCATGGCAACGCTTCTGGCAAAACAACAAACATTATGGAACTTCAAAAATTCCCCAGTACGTCAAAAAATTTTGAGTTGAACTACCTTATTTTTTGTATCATGGTTCAACCATGGCGGTACGATGCAAGGTGGCAGCATGGGACAGATGACTATAAACTTTTTTTTGGGAATATTTTGAATAAGGAGCCACGATTTTCCCATATTTTTTTTTTTTTTAGGGGTAGAGAGGATCCTAAAAATGACAAAATTATCATCCACAGCTCTAGGAAACTCTTAGTTTATGAAAAACAGCTTGCAAATGAAAATTTCACCGAACAAGCTTAATGCAATTTGACCGATTTCTTTAGAATTACGCACTTGCAATAAGTTAATATTATTACATTAAGCTATTTTTGCCACTGCCGATGCTAAAAACTAAATTACAACGCGTTTTAATTAAATAAATAACGAAACTAAAAACTGAAACAATACACCGCCGTACAGTGTAACTTTTTTCACTTTTAGGATGCCAAAAGTCCAAAAGACAATGTTCTTCAATCTCAAAAATGTTTTGACATGCAACAGATTAATAACCAACTGTTAAGAAAATGTATACACAGCAAAGTAAAAAACCCACGATCACCGTGATAAGCATTATGAAACTTGGATAATTGAAACAAGTGTAAAAATCACATCACAGTCCAAAATTTTTGACCAATTTTGTGGCCACGTGGTGGATTTTTCGAAAATTTTAGTTTGCAATGGAATAAAACTTGCCTGATTCCGCCGAATTTCATTGAACGAATACATACACATTAAAGGGAATTTCATATAGTTTCAGATAAAAAAAAACCATTGCGAAATTTCCTTTGTAAGCGCCAACTAAAAGCCTCTATGCCCTCGCTCACGTAGAAGCGCAGTGACCTAACAATGGAATGTCCTCAATTCAAGCATTGTGAATGATGACAAAGTGTGATCTCTTCTGCATAAACGTCAAAATTCCAAAGTGATTGGATCACATGATTCGTATTTGACTATCGCTGTCTCATTCTGTATCTCTTTCTATCACCCGCTGAAGATAGGCGCCGCCATATTGAACAGCCTGTCAAAACGCAGATAAGCAGCCATATTGAACAGCATGTCAGACAGTTGACAGATAAGAGATCACACTTTGGCATCATTCACAATGAATTCAAGTCTACAATATTAGATCCCCAAAAAAGACAGTTATACCTGAAATGGTAAAAACCCAAAAAAAGGAAACTTGTGCACTGAATAGCCTTCACTGTTTGTCATATGAGTTTTCCCATAGTTAACGAGGTGTGCACTTATCCCATCAACTTATGTCATGTATGCACGCCTACCTGAGGGTAGTCTATTATGGGTGATACTTCTAAGCAATTGAGTGCTTCGGGAATATACAAGTTAACTTATTTCACATTAAGTTTCTAAAAAAAATATATTTTCGGGAGCTTAGCTCCTTTATTGGTTCAACTTCAACTTAAGACTAACTTTACAAAATTTGTTATTACTTAAATCTAACTCGCTCTGCTACTCAGCTCTGTCGCTGCCTTTGCTGTTGTTTTACTCACTTGACGATTTCTATCGCTTGTTGCAGATGGCCTTTTGCTGACGGTGCGCTTCTCATCAATTGTTTCATTCCCAATTGCTTATTTCCGAGTACTCGCTTGACGATTTCCATCGCTTGTTGCATATGGCCTTTTGCTGACCGTGCGCTTCTCAGCAATTGTTACATTCCCAATTGCTTATTTTCGAGGAGTCATATTTCAGTACGTGACTTTATTTACTTTTCTGTGGAATGTGGTGTCTTCTTGGATTTGCAAACTTTGAATAAATCTCTTTTGAATGTGTGTCGTGCTAACAGCTCCCTCCCTGAGATTTAAACGTCCGCGTTTGAAGTGCTGCATATTTGATTAAGTCCGTCCATTGCGGCTTCTGTTAGTTCAATAGACCGTTTTTCTCCGGCCCTTTTTTTGACAGCATTGATTTTGTGAGGAATGCGATAATGATTATCAGAATTATTGAAAATAGGCTGATGCTAATGGTATGCTTTATTCCACTAGCTGATTCTGCGTAATCTATCTCTTTTGTATTGTTTAGGTTTAGCTAATTTAGCATTTGCAGGGAGACTCTTTCTTCGCTTTTGGTTGATGCCGAAACTGGCTGGAGTATTGCATGAAGGGGTTTGCTTGAAAGTATCTCCGCATTAGAAAAGTTTTTTCCGTTAATTTTTATTGAAGCGTTATTAAAATGAATTAGGAAGGTACCGTCAAGTGGTATAAGATCTTCGTTTAACTGTATGTTTCCTCTAAAGTAATTTAGGAATAGGATGTCCGGTGATATTTGTTCGACTTCCGGGATATGTTGGCTGTTGGTCACAGTGCAGTTTGGCAGGCGGCTTTTTAAAAGATTGCTTATGCAGTATTCTTTGCTTAAATCTACTAACCTATTTTTTGGACATATTCGTAAGGAATTATATACTCCAATCATTTTTAATTCCAAAGGTATTATTTTGGCAGCTGAGAATTGAGTTAAACTTTATTCTATTAATTTTTCCTTTCTTTTTTACTGCTTTTATTTCTATTACTTTACTCATAATATAGATTATCAATTTTCCATTAGTTGCTATTTTTATTTCTGCGAATTCTAAAGCTTCGTCTAAGTTAACGAAAGGAATATTATCTCTGTCGAAAAAGTTTTTTTGCAATATTTATTTCTTCATTTGACAATATGTATAAACTAATTAGGTTGGCTTTTGCCCAATGTATTGCGCACACAATATTTATAATTTCTTCTTTCAGAATTTCCAATTTGTATTTTAATTTTAAAAATATTTCCATCTCTTCTTTTTTACCCCTTTGAACCTCTTTTAATATGTGGTTTGTAATATTTGTAGTTTTATCAATTTTTTCGATTGGAAGCTTATTGGGACCTGGTTATTAATATTCTCAAGGACATTGTTCACTTTATTTAAAACTATTTCGTGATCTTCATAGTCCGGACTGCCGGCAATCCATTTCCAGGTGCTACCCAAGAAATTCAGTGATCTTTTAAATTTTTTCTGTCTTTTTAAGTTACTTATGTGTATTTTTATTTGAGATATTAGGTGGGATAGAAAAGGGTAATTTGGGTTTTTGGATAGGATTTCCGCTTTTGAGTCGATATGATTGGGGATTTCGGCATATTTTTCGATGTCAAGCTTTGCCAGTCCTTTTTCTATAGTGATTAGTTGTGAGTTTGAGTAATCTAGTATTTGAACCCCGACGAGGCATAATTTTATCAGAAGTAGTCTGGAATGAAATGTTTTTGGTCGTTAGTTTCGTATCCTGCTTTTATGTATTATTTGTCCTTTCTCTGTTATGACTGTACTATTCCTTTTTCCCTAACTACTTCCTTACTATATAACTTACTTAACTTAGTTCCTAATCTTCTATTTTTTTTTACATAAATTACCTGTCCTGGCAGGTAAGATTTTGCAATCTGTTTTTTTCTTGTTGTGATATTCGATGTCTTTACTTTGCTTTTGCGCCAGCTTCTGTAGATTTTCATGTGTTTTCTTTTCTATTGTTACGGTCTGCTGTTATGATCTACGGTTACGGTCCACTTGGGAGCGTTTTCGTGCGAACACACCTAGTGACTGGTGATGGGGCAAAAGTTGCAATACAAAAGTATCGAAACGAAGAAAGAAAAGACCGGCGATCACTAGCGAAAAAATTGCCACGAGTTTCCGGCATGTAAAGTAAAAAGAAGGCGAAAAATTTTTAAAGAACGAGAAAAGAAAAGTTAGCCATGCGTTTCCGGGCTTAAAAAAAAAACGAAGAAGGCAAGGAAACATTAAATTGTAAAGAGAAAAGCAGCATTCACCGAAAAAAAGGAAGAGAAGCGACATATAAAGCCGGCAGCAGTGAAAACCACCAATGCGGAATTGTAAGGTGCTCCTATTAATTGCACACTGCTTGCTGTTTAACTGAGTCCCACGTACTTATCAACCAACTGCCCGGTCAGCACACTGGCAAAATAATTTTCGTGAATAGTTTTACGCCTTCTAATTGTGGCGAAGCTTTTAACTAATATTGAACAGGTTGGAATCTTCGTTTTTGCAATTTCCTGCGGACCCAAAAAGAACTTTTAAGAACCATTTAACGAATCTTGCTGATACGACAGCATCAACAATTCCGAATTCACATACCAATCTCATAGTAGTACAGGCACAAGCGAATTACTAGAAGACCCTTAAACCAAAACCTCCGCCTCCAGGGCCAGCAGTATGCTGCAGCGTAATACAACGAACGCCAAAATTAGCCCCAAGTCATACAATTCGTAAAAGTCAACACGAAGTTTTATTGCCACCAGGTTCACTCGATCACCTAGGACCAGAGCGCAACAACCACCAACAGTACCAACACAGCGTGCCCAAGACCGCGCACCACAACCAACAACAGCGTCAACTTCACCAGCAAAATCAACATCACCAGTAACCACGCCGGCAGAGACCCACGGTACGTACTCTGGCGGCCTTGTAAGTACCAGCCATGTATGAACTTCAAAATAATTACCCTACAAAAAAATTTGGTCATAAAACTTACCCACGCCCATGCAAAGGTGACTATGAATATAACTTATGACTGTAAAATAGCTAGTCAAATGACGTGGAATGACGAGAGCGTTTTTGCAGGGTAGTTAAAGAAACTTCTAAGTGGTACTTAGAGGGTTTTATACAGTCCGGTTGAACTATTTAACAAGGGTCGATTTTTTTTTTCTCAAATTGTATTATTGAATACTCGAAATTGTTAGCTATACAACAAGGAGCATACGTTTCCTTTTTTTTCGTTTTATTGATATTTTTTCTTGCTTCAAAATGATTGAAGTTAGCTCGATAAGTTTTTAGTCATAAGAAAAGCGGTCTGTATCATTTGAAAAGTTTTAGCGTTCCATTTTTGGAGCTCAACCATAAATTTAAAGAAACATTTTTTTGCGACAGCAGCCATTCGTCGATTATGCACAAATTGGCAAAAGGATTTAAATTTTTTTTTCTTATATCATACAAATGCAATATATATATACATATGAATCCCTATTTTTAATAATAATAATAATAATACCCAACGGATTAAACCCTCCAAAGCCCGCCCGACCGGCGCGAGGGGCGCATCAGCATGACGCACGGATTTGTTATTGCCGAGTTGTTGATAGGCGGAGGTTTGTTAAGCGTCGAGATCTAAAACTGCTCAGCTACAGAATAAAAATCATCAGCTGAGTACTATACATAACAGTTAGAAATTACATAGAAATTATACATATATATACTACATTGTTAAATAAGTGAACATTTTTAATTAGATTTTTTTTTTTTTTTTTTTTGTTAAGAGTTAAGATAGGATAAGACAGTTTTCTTTATGGTAAAAAGTTAATCCGTTATATCAAATGAATTAGAATGAGTGTTAAAATCATGACACAAACACCGAAAAGATTAATTTAATTCGAAATTAGTTCTACACTGCCTCAAAAGAAGAGGTTTGTAATGTCTTGACACCCGTGATGGGACGTTGAAATTTACTTCGTTCAAAAGAATTGGACTAGAAATCAGTCCATTCAGGAGTTTAGCCATAAATATAACGCCTAGCATTTCTCTACGACTTGCAAGAGTTGGAAGATTGATAAGCTTTACCGACTAGTATAAGGTGGAAGATTATACGCAGAGTCCCACTGAAAATTCCTTAAAGAGAAAAGTAGAAATTGCTTTTGTATTGATTCAAGTCTATCTGCATGAACTCGATATTGTGGATTCCAGACTATTGATCCGTATTCTAGTATCGGTCTAACTAAGGTGATGAAAAGGGCTTTAGTTACATAAGGGTCACTAAATTCTTTGGACCACCGTTTCACGTATGAAAGAACACCTCTAGCCTTATTGACAGTAGCATTAATATGAAGGTTGAAACTAAGTTTAGCATCTATCGTGACTCCCAAGTCCTCAAAATAGTTTACTGATAGAAGACAAAAATTATTAATTACGTAAGAGGCTGCTGGCAAAGATCTTCGAGATAGGCACATGAATTTGCATTTATTGAGGTTCAGCGGCATTGAATTTACGTTGCACCAAGTAACTAGGCAGTTTAAATCCGCTTGAAGCAAGGGACGTTCTTCGATAGACGCATAAGACCTAAAAAGTTTTACATCATCAGCATACATTAAGATTTTGGAATATTTTATAGTGGTACAGATATCATTAATAAATAGCAAGAACAGAATTGGACCAAGGTGGCTGCCTTGTGGGACGCCAGAGGGAACATCGATGACATTTGAAAAAGTATTTTTAAAAATAACTTTTTGCGTTCGACCGCAGAGATACGACGAGATCCACTGGGTGAGACCAGGTTGGAAGCTAAGCCGATCCAGCTTGTAGATAAGTAAGGAGTGGGATACTTTGTCAAATGCGTTACTGAAATCAGTATAAATAACATCTGTGTGCAGATTTTCTCTAAATCCCTTAGAAACATGAGTTGTGAATTCAAGTAGACTAGTAATGGTAGATTTGCTTTTACAGAATCCGTGTTGCGGTTCTGCAATCAAAGTAGAAATGGAAAATGTTAGCTGATTGGTAACGATAGCTTCAAACAACTTTGGGATGGCCGACAACTTTGCTATTCCTCGATAGTTCTCTACACACGACCTACTACCACTTTTGTGAAGGGGTATGAGAAAAGATTCCTTCCAAGCAGAAGGAAAGACTCCACTTTTTAGGGACATATTGAATAAATCAGTTGCGGGCAATATCTTTCGAACAACAAGACGAAAGTAATATACGTGCACGTAATACATATTGCTATCGCAATTTCATCTTTTTTGCTTTTGTAACCACTTTTCTTAGTACATATTACATATTAGTATCATTATACTATGCGCATTATACCTAATTGATATTTTGTTACACTCAAAATTAAAAATTTTGTAAGAGGGCCCCAAATATCGAAATTTGTATCCGAACTTTATAGTTCTAAAATATGTTTTGTGAATGGAAAAAAATAATTTAACCAAATTCTTACTTTGTAGGTAGTATGTTTACTATACATAAGTACATTTGATTACATATTTTTTCTCACACAAAGCGTTTATAACGATTATCAAAAAAAAAAAAGAGACATAAATATATGTATAATTTGAAATATTACGAGCAAAAGTAAGAGAAAAGAAAAGAACCCCCAACAGAACAAGCTTAGCCAGACTTAAGTATTCATATTAGATTTCGTTTTCGATTTCGGCCCAATAAAGTGTGAACTGTTGGATAATTTTTTTCTCTCACTTTATACACTACACACACTTACATACATTTTCATAGTGTAAATAGCTATTCGTAGTTCAACATTTTTTTTTCTCGTTCTGAATTTGTCTTGGGACGATGCTATAAGCAGCCTTGTTTTGGCTTTGGAGCCTATGCTGTAGCCCTGGTTAAGAAACCTGCACTATCTTATTTTTTTTAGTTGCATACATACGTTAATAGAAATGAATTATAAATAAATAGGTATTTAAAATGGGAATGCTGGCGTCGCCATTTATTTAGAAGGCACGTAGGGTCTACAGGTAAGGGGCCACTGAAAATTAGGTGCGTCGGTGGCCATGGATTTGAGGGTGGGACAAGCACCGGGCGTCGCAACAACACCCGCGGCGCCCCCTCTATATATTCAGCCCTTTTATTTGTATTTTTATTTTTCAGCCGTTTTTTTTTTTTTTATTTTTGATTTTAGAGTAGTAACCGGTCATGTCCGGTTCGGTAATTTTTTTTGCGGTTATTTTTTGATTTTAAATTTTGAATGTTTTAACGGTCTGTCCGTGACATCCGGTTCGCCGGATGTCGTTTTACGTTTGAATTTATAAGCGTTTTGAGTCGGTCTCTGCGCTTCTGTCGGTTTTTTTGAATTTGACAGCTGCTAGTTTGATAGGCATGATAGGAACTTTTTTTCTGATTATGGCGCAGGAACAGTAAGGTTGGCAAGGACCGCCCCAGCCGACAATGACTAGCCACTGTGCACCACAACATCATGCCGACCTCCTTCCTTACTGCTTCCCTTAGAAAATGCGAATCCATAACAGATGGCGCCCAACGTGGCACCTGAGGCGCTGGTCGCGAGGGTCAGTCGGGTCAACCTGTGAAGTTGACCATCCCACCAGTCCGAGTGAGCAGCCACAGGAGCTGCCACCTACGTTGCGGTGGGATGGTTGGACGAATCAGTTTGTCCGGGCTGGTCATCGGGGGCAGTAGCTGACGGAGCCATGTGACTCAACGTCAGTTATCCGGACTTTGTATTCACCCGGTGAGGCAGTGCTGCACGCACTTTGTTTTTTTTTGTAATTGGGATTTTTTTTTTGCTGCCGGAAGTTGTCCGTTGGTCGGCTTGGAAATATATACGTCCGCTAATTGGGTTTTTTTTTTGTACAAATTTTTTTTAGTTTTTTTTTGTTTTAGCCGAATTAGTGTTGTCTGGAGTGAGTGTGTGTGCGTGTGGTAAGGACCCCAGCTCATCCCACGTCCCAGGTGGTAGTTTAGAATACCACCTGGACTGTGACGGGGTGAGCCGGGATTCAGTGACACTCCTTCCTGTCCCACCAGAATGGGGGAGCGGCTCCGAAACCGCTCCATCCATTGCGGCGGAGGCAGGAGGGGTGTCCAGTGAGAATGGACGGGAGGCCTCAACACCCCCAACCAGTCCCAGGGGCGAGCCCCTGGAGACTGCCCCTGCGTTGCGGCTGGGCGTGTTGAGACCAACCCGTGTGTGCCTGGAGTGACACTAGTGGCCCCAACCAGTCTCGGAGGGGGAGCCTTAAGACCCCCTCGCATTGCGGATGGGAGCACTAGGGGCAAGTAAGAATGGATTTGTGTTGTTTTTTTGTGTTTAAATTTTTTTCCCCCTGTGTGTCTTCTGGAGGGAAGGGGATGCCAGCATTCCCATTGCTTACATATTATATGTATATATATAACTAACCGCCTTTTTCAGCTTTTGGAAATTTTTTTTATACGGTACGCTTATCGAAGTAATCCTTGTAGTTATTCTCGTGCATTTTTTTATATATAGATATATACATTTTTTTTCTTCAACAAACCATCGTCTGGAAACAAAAGTGTGGTTTGAACACTAGGATTTGACAAATTGTATTTTTTTGACTATGTCGCGTGACCAGTCTTTTGGGCAACCGGGCCGGAATACTCCGTTCGGGAGTGCGGGGAATTTCCAGGAAAACCAGCACCGGGGCGGTAATAATAGGGGGGCTTTTCCAAAGGCTAAGCGTCCCTTGGTGGTGCACACCACAGTAGGGGGGCAATACGGAGATCCCGCGGGAATTAACTTGGGCTCGGACCTGAATGACCCTCGCGATAAAATGGGCAGACCTGAAACCACCAGTAATAAACGCGCATGATATCTCGGGGCTAATGACCAATGTGTCGACTTACGCACCGGATGGAGCTGGTGCCTTACCATTACACCAAGGAGTTGGAAATTTTAGAGAAGCTGCAGGGGACCGGGCGAATACCCCAGGAATGCAGAACGAAGCTACTCGTGGAGACTCGTGGGTGGAAGTTGTTTAGGCCCAAGGCCTAACTTTTACTTGATTGACGGCGCCCCTCCCTAACGTTTTAATAAGATTTCCAGCCACCCACACTCACGCCGCATTTGTGTGCATGCATGCACATGCATGCGTTTCATACGCATGCACGTGTGTGTGCAGGTTGTCAGCACCCATGCACGTATATGTGGGGGCTGTTGTGTGTGTGGCTTTTTTCCCCTCCTTAATACCAGAGGACTTTTTCGCGGCTTAGCGGTTGTCCTCAACGGGATAACCGGCCTCTTTCTCGATCAACCGCCAAGAAGTTCACATCGCCCAGGATCATCACCGCCAGCATTTTGTACGTTAAGGTAACATTATACCTATTGTATATTTTTCTTTTCACTTTGGAATTAAACATTATTTTATAACGAGGAATTCCTCTTTTGCGTTCTTCTTTATTTATTCCGAGTGACCCATCCATTCCGAGATCGACCCGTGTGCGCCTACCCACTGCCGGTTTCAGACGCACCCAGGCCGAACATTGGTCCTTACTCCCCGAAAAAGGAACTAAAAGCACCTACAAATTACAGTCCACATATCAACCCGTACATCACATTTGCATACTAAACAATTTGTCAAAGGATTGCCGTAGCAGCCAAACACAACAGCGAGAAAAGTGGGATTATATTATACAAATACCGGAGCCACAGCACAAAGAGAAGTAAGTGTTATATTTCTTGCCATTTTTTTTTTTTTAAGTGTTATTGAAGAAAAATAAAGAAAATACCTGTGTTGTGCGCGAAATATTGAAATCGAGAAGAAGTGTAAAAAGTGAGATTATTTAGTGGGCACCATTTTTCCATTTTAAAAGTTAAACCACTTGATTTGTTAATTTATTTCAGTCCTTGTGATTATCTGGTCTATCCCCCACCAGTGGTAAGGTTTTCCAGACACAACACAAGGAAGAGGGTAACCTAACCTCACTTTCCGCACCATACTAAATAGGTTTTTGTTGTTGTTTATTTGCACATCACAAACACGAAATCAAGTTCAATTTAATTTAATTAATCCGGTGCTCACTTCACTTTTTAAACACTTTTTACACTTTTTTCTTGCGCTTAGTTTCGTATATTGCACGCATTTTTTCACTTTCTCAAAAATACACCCATTATTTGTGGAGGTGGTGAGTGGTCCCCTTTTTGTTGTTGCCGCTGAGACAAAAAGTTTGTACATAATATCGTTTGCTATTTTTCACTGCTGTGACAAAAAGTCCAAAAATAAATCCTTTTTGTTGTCCCTGTTGTGACAAAAAAGTCAATAAAATAAACCCTTTTCGTTGTCGCTACCAAGACAAAAAGTCTGCAATAAACAAAATAAATAATAAACTCGAAGTTCAATAGTTTTTATTTAGGGCTGGGCAGGCATATTAACTCAGAAGAGTTCTATTTTTCTAATCGGAAATTTTCTCGTTAATAAACGTAAATAAAACAATGGAAACCTACATCCGTTTAGCAGAATCAATCGCAGAGTTTGATAAAGATTACAGCCTTATTCCGGAGAGCGACCATAGCAAACACACCCTTGCAATACAGCAGGAAGAGTTGCGGCTCTTGTGGAAGAAGGTAAAGTCTGCGTTTGATTCGCTATTGGGATCTGATGAGGTGTCAGCGGATGACGTTATGGCGATCAGAAAGAAGCAAAAGGCAGCATACGCAATCTACGTGCGATGTTCAGCGTCTATATCTGCTGAGGCAGAAAAATACAAGAAGGATGAAAAGAACGTCAACCCTGAGCAAGAACCTCATGCGCATAAAATTCGCCTCCCTGCTTGCGACACGGAAGTTTTTAAAGGGGATTATCTGTCTTGGCCAACTTTTCGCGACCTTTTCACGGCAATTTATATAAACAATTCCAGCTTGAAAGGGGTGGAAAAGTTATTCCATCTCAACAACAAAACGCAGGGCGAAGCAAAAGATATCGTTAAAAAATGCCCCCTCACAAATGAAGGTTTCGAGATGGCCTGGAAAAACTTGTGTGAAAGATACGAAAACAAACGTATCTTAGTTAACACACAATTACAAATTTTATTTAACTTAAAAAAGGTAGAAAGTGAGTGTGGCAGTTCAATAAAAAAGCTGCAAAATGATATAAATAATTGTATTTCGTCCCTCAAATGCCACAAAATTGACACTTCCAATTGGGATGCAATCCTGACCTATCTATGCTCAACCAAGTTACCAGAGAGCACGCTGGCTCTTTGGGAGCAAAGTATAGACCATAAAATGGACATATCCAAGTGGGAGGATATGGATAAATTCCTGTCTAATCGGTTTCAGACACTTGAAACAGTGTCTGGTTTTACAGGGCATGCCACTTCGAAAGTGCAAAAACCAAACGCGTCGCGACAATCGTCAGAAACCCCTACGAAAAGACTTGGTGCTTTTCAAACGAAAGTATCCAAGCAAACAATAAAATCAATTTGTAAAATGTGTAAATCCCCTGAACACAGATTACGCAACTGTTCACGCTTTTGCGAGTTAACCCCTCCAGAAAGGATTAAATTCATAAAATCTACAAGTGGTTGTCTGAATTGTCTATCCCCAGGACACACAGTGACCAGATGCACCAGTTCCTACAACTGCAATACGTGCCACTCTCGTCACCATACGCTCCTGCATGCGGATAGCCTACAGAAAAACACCACCTACAACCCGCCCCAACACTCCTACGATAATAGGCCCTCTACTTCTAGACAGGCATTAGCGAGACAGGAATCAGAAAAACCAGGTTCAAACGGGAACAAAAATGTGACATCCTGTCATACGAATTCCAGCACAGGTGTGCTATTAGGAACTGCTCGCGTACACATTCGCCATAATGGTACCGACTTCTCCGCACGGGCATTAATTGATTCAGGGTCTGAATGTTCCTTTATAACTGAAAGACTGAAACGCAGAATCAATTTGCCAGCGAGAAAAATGCATGCCCAAGTTTCAGGCATCACAAATGCGGTGTCAGCTCAGGTGAAAGAGGCATTCAAAATTGAATTACGTTCACCAGTGGATGCCTGCTTCAGCCTGACTACACCCGTTCTAGTCCTAGCCAAACTCACTGGGAATCTTCCATCCTGCCATATCAACGCCATGACTATGCAGGCATTCCCAGACTTGGTTTTGGCAGATAAAAGGTTCTACATCAACGAAGACGTAGACCTCATACTTGGAGGAGACATATATCCCCAAATTATACTGAGCGGTCTGAAAAAGAATGTACTAAATACACTTTTGGCCCAAGAGACAGTGTTCGGTTGGATACTAACCGGTCGCATCGAAGCACCGAGTCCAACGAAGAGCATCATGTCATTCTACAACGAGGTTGCGTTGGACAACCAATTAAAAGCTTTCTGGGAGGTAGAAAATATTCCCAAAAACAAAATGCTGAATGAAGAAGAAAGGTATTGTGAAAAATTATTTAAGGACACAACAAAACGTGATGAAAGTGGAAGATATAGAGTTTCGCTACCATTCAGGCAGGATTACCCTGAGAATATTAAATTAGGACCGACCCTAAGGCGTGCATGTTCACAATTCTTCAGAAATGAGGGGCGATTACTGAAAAACCAAGATTTAGGGAAAGAGTATGTTCGGGTGTTGTCAGAATACGAAACACTTGGACATATGAGAAAAATCAAAAATAATGTACCATCCGACGATTCGGATAATTATTTCCTGCCCCACCATGCCGTTGTAAAGGCAGAAAGTACCACTACCAAGGTGCGCGTCGTCTTCAACGCGTCAAGTCCGACAGCAAATGGCATTAGTCTAAACGACATACTCCACCCAGGTACAGTACTCCAAGCAGACTTGCCTATTTTAATTTTACGTTGGCGACTGTATCGCTTCGTCTTTAATAGCGACATCGAAAAGATGTATAGGCAAATTTGGGTGAACGAAAATCACACCAAATTTACACGGATTGTCCATCGAACATCCCCCAACGAACCCATCAGTCTTTACGAACTAAAGACTGTCACCTTTGGTGTAAACTGCGCCCCCTACCTCGCGATACGGTCACTTCTACAATTGGCTGATGATGTAGAAAACACGCACCCAATAGCATCGGGTATATTACGAGAAAGTATGTATGTCGACGACGTTTTATCTGGAGGGCATACAATAGCGTCAACTATCAAAGCAAGGAACGAGATTCGCGAAGCATTACACTCAGCTGGCTTTCCATTGCGCAAGTGGACATCCAATTGTGAGGAAATCCTTCAGGACATCCCCAAAACGGATTTGCTCAGCGAGGACTTCCTAGCGTTTGAAGAGGCTAGCTCGGTGAAGGCACTCGGAATACGATGGAACGCGCATTCAGACATGTTTTACTTCACCGCAGGAGTTTTAGAGAATGGCGAGAACATCACCAAACGCGCAATCCTATCCGCTATAGCCAAACTTTTCGACCCTTTAGGCTGGCTTGCACCAATGGTCATAGTAGCAAAAATACTAATGCAGAACATCTGGTTAGAGGGCACCGGGTGGGATGAACCTGTCTCCCCAACTACCTTAGAACGGTGGGAAAATTTCACCCAACACTATAACGAAATAGATAACATTAGGATACCGCGATGGGTAAATTTTACGCCCGAGGACGAAATACATGGTTTTTGCGATGCATCGGAAAAGGCATATGCAGCAGCAATCTACATGCGCGTAAAAAGGTACGATAAAAGTTTCACAAATCTCTTGCTAGCCAAAACCCGAGTAGCCCCAGTGAAAACCATCTCACTACCACGTTTAGAACTTTGCGGCGCCGTGCTGCTCGCAGAAATCATGGAATCAATATTCCGAAACACTCATTTGGGGCCAGCAAAAGTTCACCTCTGGACGGATTCAACCATCGTACTCGCATGGATAAGAAAGCCGCCCTGTTCCTGGTCAACCTTCGTCGCACATCGAATCACTAAGATCATCGATATGGTCGGTAGCAAGGACTGGCTTCACGTGGACTCGGAATCTAATTCAGCGGATCTAGGAAGCAGAGGACTACTTGCATCAGAGTTGGTCAACAATTCGTTGTGGTGGCAGGGACCTTCTTGGCTGCAAGAAGACAATTCCCACTGGCCAGCACAAGACACCGAATAAAAAACGTCCGTTGAGGAGAAGAGGGCACAAACATATGCCACGACAAGGGTAGATCATGTAGATATTCTCGACCGTTTTTCACATTTGCCCAGGGCTTTGAAGGTTCTATCCTATGTTAGGAGATTCTATCAAAGAACGCATCCTAAAACTAAAGCAGTGTTCCAAGAAAAGTCGTGCATAATCTCAGCCGATGAGATTAAGGCAACGACTCAAGCATTAATACGAGTCTGCCAGAAACAATTTTACGGTACAGAATATTTAAAATTAAAAAATAGGGAACCTATTGATCGGAAGAGTGAAATCCTGTCACTCAACCCATACATCGACAAAGATGATATTATCAGAACAGGAGGGCGTCTTGGGGCTTCAAAAGACATGTCATACAACGAGCGGCATCCGGTCATCTTGCCTTACAATTGTAGGCTGTCTCGCCTTGCAGTCATGATGATTCATCATGATTCCCTTCATGGCGAGAACCAGCTCATGCTCCGCCTTATTCGCACCCAGTATTGGATTCCGAATGTCAAGACAATGATCAGAGCCATCATCCACAATTGCAAAACCTGCATTATTCACAGGAAGCAGGCGCAGTCCCAACTTATGGGTACCCTTCCCTGCGAACGTACTACTTTTACTCGCGCGTTCACCAATACCGGGGTAGATTTCGCGGGGCCTTTCGACATCAAAAGCTACCGCGGTAGGGGATGTCGACTGTCCAAAGGCTACGTATGCCTCTTTGTTTGTTTCTCCACTAAGGCCATCCACCTAGAAGCCACTAGTGACCTGAGCACCCCATGCTTCCTCGCAGCCTTTTCGCGTTTTATCGCGAGAAGAGGTTGTCCAAAAAACATCTACTCCGACAATGGTACGAACTTTGTCGGAGCTTCCAGATCTCTACGATCGGAATTCAAAGCCTTCCTGGCAGAAAGCCGAGACAAAGCAGTCTCCAAGTATAGCCATCAAGCATTAACTTGGCATTTTATTCCCGCCGGCGCTCCACATATGGGCGGCCTGTGGGAAGCGGGAGTGAAGAGCTTCAAAAGCCACTTCAAAAAGGTCGCTTTTCTCCATAAATATACCATGGAGGAGTTCCAAACCCTTTTGTGTCGGATCGAGGCATGCCTAAATTCACGGCCTCTCAGCCCGGCGTCCAATGACCCAACGGACCTGGAGCCATTAACCCCTGGACATTTCCTAACGGGTAGCCATCTTCTGGCGCCGCCCGAACCGGATGCGAACGAAAACCCTGCCTCCATGATAAATAGATGGCTGAAGCTTAAGGCCCTCCATCAAACCTTCTGCCAGCGATGGAAAACCGAATATTTATCCGAACTTCAAAAGCGTGTGAAGTGGAAATACCCCAAACAAAATATACAAGTGGGAGATCTCGTTGTCCTCAAAGAGGACAACTTATCTCCCAACGAATGGAGGTTAGGTAGAGTCGTCAGCGTACACCCCGGCGAAGATAACCGAGTACGTGTGGTTGACCTCATAACCGAGAAGGGTCAAGTCAGACGACCTTTGGTCAAACTGATCCTTCTTCCTACGGAGATAGATTGTGAGAGGACCACGAGTTCCTCTTAACAATCCTTCCGTTCCTCCCAATCCCTCCTTTCCGAAAAATCAACCCCAGCTCTCGTTCCCCCGAAACGAGGCCAACCAACAACCCTAAGGCAGATTCGCATCGGCCACCGAAACCAAAGGCATTCTCCGGCCCATTCAATTTTTAAATTTTCAAAAAAAAATCGTGCCACTCACTCGTTCTCCCATAACGAGGATACCAGAAAAGCCCTCACGCAGATCCCCCCTCTGCCCCAAACACTTTTTTTTAATTCTTAAAAAATCCACCCCAAAATTCACTCACGCACCCCGAGCGAGGACACTAGAACCCTAATACAGCGCTGTGAACATCCTTAAAAAGTTTGGCAATTGCACTGCCGGGAAAACTTAAATATAATGATATATAGTCCATGCGTAAGTCAAAAAAAAATTAACAAATATTCCTCTCAATATAAAATCTAAACTAAATTTGCATATTTTTTACATGGGATTATGAATCGGTTTCTCAGATCAGATAGTATTGATAATTCGCTGATAATCAAAATGAATGCAGACTCTAAAATCATCCGCAATTTAATTTGTGTTACTTCTTCAAATTTTCATAGTTTTCACTCCACGAGCTGGAGGGGAGAGTAGAAGCTAGCGTAAGAGGTAAGAACTGCCATGAAGTTATGCAGATAGACCAAAGCTAGAGCAGAACAAAGTCTGCCGCGTCTGTTAGTATTTATATAATACCAACCGTAGGTAGTACAAAAGCGGTAATTGTCCCGGGCCGCTTCGCAGTACTTAGTCTCAAAATGTAATCAAATTATATTAAGATGGAGAAAAATTAGACCATCTAAATGCTGTGCAGGAATGCCCTGTTAAAGGATTAACCACTTATCTTACACATTTATTCTAGAAATTATTATTCGACCAAACTTTGTATACACATTAAAAAAAACAAGAACTGATAGATATCTGAGTTTGGTCCAAGGTATCAAAAAGCCTGATACAGCTTCACTCAAAATTGAGTAAATTGTTTCCAAGAATGGACTCAACCTCGCCAAGTTGACACTGTTGGCTCTTCGGCACCTTTCCTTCATCTGGTAAAGCAGCATGGGACCGGGTGCGCACAGTTACGACAACTGGCTTCGCATTCTCCAGACCTACTCCAGTTTACGTTCACATTTTTATAAGGTAATGATCTTCACCCAGATTACAAGCGTTTTGGCATACTACGCAAACGGCTTCCTAAAGTGCCAATCATGGCGCTAACCGCTACGGCTACACTCCGCGGACGCACTGATATCCTACGTCAATTGCATTGGGCACATCCTAAATGGGTTTTACCCAGGTTTAATCGTAGCAATTTAAGTAAATTTCAGTGTTGCCGACACGGGGTGTTAGTACATTAGCGGATATACAAGCCTTCCTAAGAGGACGCCCATCTAATTGGAGTGGTAGAATTTATTGTTTATCGCGTAAGGAATGTGAAGTGCTGGCAAATAAATTATATGCAGCTGTCATAAAATCGCTAGCGTATCATGCGGTTCGCCCTTCTGCCGGTTTAACAGATACTCTACGTGAGACGCGTCAAAGGATTGGTTGAGTGGTAAAGTGCGTGTGCTTTGCGCAACAATAGGTTTCGGAATGGGTATTCATAACCCAGACGTACGTTTTGTGTTGCACTACCTTTTACCAATAACTATTGAAGGCTATTACCAAGAAGCAGGACTTGCAGGTCGTGATGGCGAAATAGCTCACTGTTTACGTTACTATAATTACCACGGATATGACGCGTATGAAGAAATTATTGGACTTGGATAACACGGTTGCAATGGATGTAAAGAAGCTACATGTAGAGAACTAGAGAGATACTGTGAAAATGTAACAGATTGTCGACGTGCTCAACAGCTAGATTTTTAGTGAGCATTTTACGAGTGAACAATGTCTGGAACGAAGAGATACAGCATACGATAATTGTCTTAAAAAGCAAAGTTACCAGGAAATTAATATGCTGGAACAGTGCCGAAAAGATGCGCGTGCTGCTAAGGACATATGTAGGTGGCGGGCGCGTTTCACTCTTCTACACATAGCTGAGGTGCGGCTGGCAATGCAAGGAATGTAATTTGTTTTTATTTTACAAACTTTAAGTGAAATTCCAATTAAATAAGAGAAACGTCTGAAAAATATTTAGATAACGCAATGAGCTCCTCCCCAAGTGTTATCACCGATTGGAAGGGTCTGTGGCAATTGGTATCCGGCATACACCACGAGATACCAGAGAGCACAGTGCGTGAAGAGTTGTTGAATGTATCCAAGGAGCTGCTAGCCGGTGTGCTACAATTTCGCAAAAAATCTGCTTCAAATGTGAAATTAGAAGATTTGTTGAAGGAGAGGAAACAGCTGAAATTACTGCCATTCACGAAGAACTTGCAAGAGCTATTGGATTTAGAATCGCAACAATGTTGGAAGATACTCTGTTGCTATCTAACAAATGAATATCGTGGGTCAACAAGCTCATTGGCCACACATTTCATCAGAAAGTAATATGAGCAAACTGCTCGATGACATATGGGGCTATTACACACTCGAACGCATAATTGTATTAAAAATCGTTAAAAATATGCTACTTTGTCTACAAAGTTCCAAATCATCCACACCACACTCAATACAAAGAACTTTTAAATAAAATAACATTTTTTAAACTACGCAATTCGTATCTCAATCAATTGGATCAGCTAATCAACGAGTATCCACCGATTAGGTGGCTAATGGTGAATTTTTCGATTATCATGCGCGTTTAATTGTTTGGTCAGAGGGAAATGCGCGAGAAATTAATGAAGTGACACACATTTTACTACTCATTTATGAGCTTTTGCCATTTCAACTGTTTTTAGACAACATACATTTGGGCGTCGACAAAGTTATTTGGTAAACATTTACATAATGAAATAAGAACACGTTTAGCTTATTCAGAGACTATTCTGCTATTGAATTGTATTGATTTGCCAGATAATGCTTCAACAATTGCACTCAATATTATTGAGTCTTTAGATAAAGAAATAATAAGAATGTATCATAATCCTGCAAATGGTCCACTACTTTAAGCATGGATGTTTCTAAAAGTGCGCTTTACAAAAGCTTTCGAAGACGAGGCAGCCTTCTTGCCTTGCCAACTGATCGACAAACGTGCTATTGAATTGAGATGTTTCGAATATTTGTATAATATGCTAACATGTTCTATGTTTAAGGATGACAGCTTAGTATCACGCATCACCCGAAGAACTGTTTACAATATGCTTACATACATGTGCGATTTGTTTGATGGTGATGGCTCCTGTGCACGCCATCCTTACATGTATGAATTGCTATGTAAGCGGTTTTCCTGGCCGTCATTGGCAAAGGTTTTTTGTGCTGAAAGGGCCTCTAGTTAAACGCATCGTAGATTCCGGTCATGATAAAGCGGTACATCATGGCGTTCTCAAAGATTGGGACAAATCAGATGTATAACGTTTAATGCGCAAAATGGTTCTGGAAGGATTACTACGTGAGGACCTAATATTCTCCAATGATATTCCACAAGCTTACGTTTTTTGTTGGGTCCAACGATATATACGCTTATGCAAGATAGCATAATACTCACATTTGTAGTTTCCCGTAAAGATGCTCCGAAACGTGCCCTTCCTGGGTTCGGTGGACCAACGGCTTCGCCAAACGATCCAGCAGCAGCTGGTGCAACTCAATTGCGTGCCATTTACGAACGTTGATACTCGGATCTATTAAATTTGTGCCGTACAACAGCTGCTGCACATAGTGTCACAAGGGCTAGTATCATAAATATACAAGCATTAAAAGCGATGTCCGAAAACAGTTCCAGAATCAGAAAGTGATATGTTGAGCATTCCCCATGTAACCAAAGCTAATTTCGACAAGTGCGGTAGAAAAAATGGATTGGAAAATGCTCATCAGCGAAAAGCTAGCTATCAAACATCCACAAAAGCGCGTGCACATTATTTGCCCAAAATGTACGTTGGATAATTTCATTTCCTTTTTTTCACTCACTCTCCACGATGCGTCAACGCGCAAATACCTCCACAATGCAATTAATAGTATTAGGTACGCCAGCCACGCGCTGTAGTAGAAAAAAAGGAAGCAACGGGAAAATCATACGATGTATTTCCCGTTGTCCCAATTCATAGGATTTTTACATGCTATAAACGAGTGCATGTATAAATGTCCGATTCATTTTTTTTCTTTATATATATATGCTTGGTAAACTTATACCAGTGCCCGGACTTTTAAAACAAGACAAAATGTGGGTACCAAAATATGAAAATAGTAGTAGAGTGGTTTTTTTTTTCTCTTTTTCTCAGAAAGCAATAGCTGGATTTTATACATGTACCCAAAACAAAATATATGGAAATTTGTATAGAATCAGCATATGCCTTAGGATACTCACTAGTTCCTGAAATATACAAGCAAAAAGTTAAAAAAAAAAATAAATAAATAAATGTAAGGCGCGATAACCTCCGAAGAGATCTAAGGCCGAGCTCCGCAAAAAGTTAACGAAACGTCTAATTACAACAATAGTTTTCCAAAGTACCAAAATAACCGATTTCAGCATGTCATCGGTTACGTAAAACTTCTTATTGTCCTTCAAATTATTCACAAAACAAAAAAAAAGGGCTACTTATCTCATCAAAAATTTATTTTTTGTTTAAAGTTGTTCATAAAGTTTTTCAAAAATTGACTGATTTAATCAGTATCCCCTCCTAATGTTAGTTGGGTGGGCTCGGCAATTAAATCCTGTAAAATGATCGCAGTATACGTTTTCAGTGCGAAAATACTGAAATATTGGTGGAATCCAAGTTTTGGTGGCAGAAGTAGTAGAAGTAGTAGAAAATGAAAATGAATCAGAAAAGTTAGTAAATCTACCAATGCGGTAAGATCCGTGCACTGACTGCCCATATACTTGTACCAACGTATGTACATATACGCCGAGTTTTAAATGTACATGATATTAGGGATGCATAAAAGTATGCAAACGGGTACCCAAAAACCCGTTTCTGGCAAATCGGTATCGGAGCCAAATATACTTCGGGAACCGTGCCTTTTAATAAAGACCATCAATAAAACCGGCCTACAAGTGTACTTGGGGAAGAGTTGATCAAATAATCGAAGGGCAATACAAAATAATGGTACATTCGACAAAGTTTTCTCCTCGTCCAAAACGAAGATTTTTTATTTTTTCTTTTTATAGCATAAAATTTTGCTGACCAAACATTTTTTTTGTGGCGGGCAGGAAAGTTGTTGGTTTTTAGCACCAACAACACAAATAACAACTACTCGAAAGATCCCACAATAAACACTTTCTACCCGGTTCGGCACCAGAATGTGTGAACCGAAAATCGTAAATGCTCATTTTCTGCAGCACTAGTGTGCCCGTGGCCAACTAAAACGCTGCCGGGTGACACAAAATAAACAAAATAAGGCACTAAAGACCCAGGCACATAACGTGCGGGGAAAGAGGCCATGCACATAATGCACGCCACATATGAATATTTTTTTTATGCAGCGACAGATGTTTCCCCTTATGCGCGCGCTAATAAAATTTCCCAAATCCCCAATAATACAACTAGGGACCACTCGCCCCTGCACTTTGACAATGACCCGACCCATTGAAACCTATTTCTCTCCTTTCAGGAAAATGGGTCGTTTTGCCGCTTTCAAACGAAACGCTGCCAAGAACGTCATGCGTTATACGTCGGAATGCCGCGCTTGTTTTAAGCAACATCCCATACGCCTGTGCCCCATCTTTCGGGCCAAAAAACCCGAGGAGCGTCTTTACTTAGCGATCCGCGGGAGCTGCTGTGGAAATTGCTTGGCTCTAGACCACCGCTCTAACGCATGCCCAAGCCAAGGCCGATGTAAAAAATGCGGCGAAAAACATCACACGATGCTTCACATCTCCTCGATTGATGAAGAGGAACAGCTACTCCACGAAGCCCGCTCCAAGCCATGGAGTGTACAAGTTGAGGAGGAGCTGGAATCACCCCGTGAGCGGATTGACGACTCCATATCGTTATATGCGTCAGATGCTGGAACGGAGACTGGGCCTCTTCGTCCAGCTCGAATCCACCGAACCGGAGCGGAGACTCGGTCTCTTCGCCCGAACACAACACCAGCAGCCAAATCGTATCGACCGCTTTTGCAGCACGAAAGGAAGCGGCTCCAGCACAACCCATCTACAGTCCAGCGCCATGTTCGTGACGGCCGAGCGGAAACTCGGTCTCTTCGCCGGCAAACCAAGGAACCTCAACGAAGACAACAACCGTGCGACCGCAGAGCGGAGACAAGGCCTCTTCGCCTGCAACAACGACACCACACCCATCATCAGACACAAGACCGCAGCCAACGATACAGCTCGTTGCAGCTCTCCACAGCGTCCACCTTCCGGGCAGGGCTCCTCGCCCCGCACTCCGCTGCCACCGCCACCATGATACCGACGGTAGCGATCACCCCCACCGCGGTCGTGAAAATAGAAGCAGGGGGGCGGCTACACCTCGTTCGCGCCTTAATCGATGGATGCTCCCCCACCACAGTGATTGCGGATGAGCTCGCCCAGGAGCTCCAACTCCCTACCAGCACCATTGGCGGGCAAGCAGGATGCCTACTACGCATACGAGGAAGACACGGTCAAAACAAACGGATTGCAACCCATGCGGCGGTCGTGTCCAATTTTCGGCGAATGGCCCCCACGACCAGCGTCGACAGCGCCATCGCATCCCCGTATGCACATCTCCGTCTGGCGGATCCGCAATTTTATTCATCCGCCCCTATCCGCCTCGTGCTAGGGACAGACGTATATGCGGAAATAATGCTACCAGGGATTCTGCCCACCACGTTTGGCCCTTTGCTAGCTCAGAGTACCATCTTCGGTTGGGTACTCTCGGGCACAACCAAGGCCTAACATAAAAATGTCCGGTAACGACCGAAACCCATGCATTTTTTACACTTTTTTATCTTTATTGAATTTTTTTTGTACACGGTCGCAAAGGATGTGCATTGTGAATTCATACCAACGAAAAATCTTTCTTTTCCTCCATTGCCATACCTACCTGTCAAATAATAAACGGAGAACGGTTGTCGTGAATGGCCAGAGAATGGAAGAAAGGTTTTGTTTCACTAGCCGTTATTAAATTGAAGTGCCACAAAGTGCACTTTTGTGCTTCAAATCAGCTTTTCCTTTAAATGTGTATACAGAAAATCAAACTACATACTAATATTCATTCCAAAGATCAACTTTATAGATTAAGTTTGAGCAATCCGCCATGCCGGCATTTTTTGAAATAGGTAAATGAAACAATATACCAGTCGTCTACAAAGATGGTTGAAAACCACTGTTAAGCTAATGATTTAAGTAATCGAACAGCGATTGAACAGGTGATCGAAGCTGTTCACTATTGTGAACGTTTTATAAAAAATTCGCCACTTGTATGAATTCACAATGGAGGTGTGCGTTTAAAATCTTGTATCATTACAATAAGTTCTTTTTTTTGAATTTTCTTCATACAAAATTCACAAGCATAGAATTTCCAATGAATTTGTAATAAACGGCAAGAAATATGAACACGTATATCTTCTTACTTCTTTTCGCAATCCCTAGCTCTAGGCAAACCTGGCTTAGGCCTTGAATCATAACGGGAAAAGTGCCGAACGACAGAGGTATCAGCAACCAAGCTCACCCATTGCGCAGACCATCTTGCGTGCCGCCAAGCCGGCGGACTGACCGGCGTTTATGTTAAGTTAGATATAATTAGTTATAAGTTTTTTATTTTTTTCTTCTCTTCTTCACGGTCGGTGATCCTTGGCGGACTGTGATGTTGCGTGCCGCAAGAGGGGCGGCATGTTTAGGCCCAAGGCCTAACTTTTACTTGATTGACGGCGCCCCTCCCTAACGTTTTAATAAGATTTCCAGCCACCCACACTCACGCCGCATTTGTGTGCATGCATGCACATGCATGCGTGCACACAAAGGTTGTCAGCACCCATGCACGTATATGTGGGAGCTGTTGTGTGTGTGGCTTTTTTCCCCTCCTTAATACCAGAGGACTTTTTCGCGGCTTAGCGGTTGTCCTCAACGGGATAACCGGCCTCTTTCTCGATCAACCGCCAAGCAGTTCACATCGCCCAGGATCATCACCGCCAGCATTTTGTACGTTAAGGTAACATTATACCTATTGTATATTTTTCTTTTCACTTTGGAATTAAACATTATTTTATAACGAGGAATTCCTCTTTTGCGTTCTTCTTTATTTATTCCGAGTGACCCATCCATTCCGAGATCGACCCGTGTGCGCCTACCCACTGCCGGTTTCAGACGCACCCAGGCCGAACAAAGTGCTACACCGACTGTTCCAGGCTTCGCAGGAGGAAATGCGGAGGGAGATGGGGTCAATCAGAAACAATATGGACCAGCTCAACGCCGCTCTCGAATCTGCGCAGCAATCAATTCATCAGAACCGGAACGCAAATAGGATGGACCGTAACCTACTTCCAACAGTAGTACCACCAATATACCCGGCTCCGAGCAGCATAGTAGCGAAACCGCAGGAGTGGAAAATCTCGTTCGACGGCACTGAGAGCGCAGCAGATTTCCTTTTTAAGCTGAACACCTTGTGTGAGCGCACACAATGCACGGACGAACAAATAATGGCTAGTTTCAACCTGTTTCTTTCCGGGTGGGCCGAAGAATGGTACTGGCTGTTCACGAAACAAAACCCAAATGCGATATATGCCTTTTTGTGCTACTCATTGAAAAGAGAGTTCGGTACTTTGCAAACGGACCACGAGATCATGATGGAGATCTTCATGCGCAAGCAGAAAGCAAGCGAGTGCTATGACGTGTTCCACACGGACATAATTTCCTTGAACGCGCGCTTAAGAGAACCCATGTCGGAGCTTCTACTGATTGACATAATAAAAAGAAACGTCAACAGTAGCCTTAAGCTGATGCTTTTCAACGCAGATGGTAGGACCCTTCATGATCTACGCGATGTAGCACGCAGAGGTGAACAAGTGCTGAAAGAAAGCAAGCTGTTGGGAGCAACTTACCCAGGACGGCATGTAAACGAAGCACGCGTGACAACCCCGGACATGAGGATGGAAGGCGAGGATTGCGATTTGGATCCGCAGATAGAGGCGCTGGAATATCGACGCAACAGGAGACCGGACTATTCGGGAATCCAATGCTGGAATTGCCAGGCAATGGGCCACTCATACATATACTGCGAGGAACCCATTAGGAATCCTTTTTGTTTTAAATGTGGCCATAGGGGAGTATTAACTCCAAAATGCCCTAGGGACCATCGCAGGCAGGGAAACCAGTACCCGAGCTAGAAGGCGGGGGAACCTCGTTCGGCATCATAGCTCCCACACCAGCCAGTGCTAGAGGCGTCGCCCCGTGCACTGAACCAGAGGGTGAATCTCTGCATGGAGGTGGTGAGCTTCCGAGGTGCAGTAGTACCCTGGCAGAAGAACCCTCAAACGTAATAATAACTTACCCTGACAGTACGGACAATTCGAAAAGTTCTGAATCCGAGAGTCAAACGTCCTCATCCGCGATGGGCGAGCCGACCAAGATTCTGCGACGCCAGCACAGGGATGTCGCTTGCCAAACGCAATTTTCACCAAACCTAGAAGAGAGGCAACTTAGGTACGAACCAATAAAGCATACCATTTTTGAGCAATACCCGGTATCGGTCAATATTTTGAAGTGCAGGAAGAGATACCACAGGAGAGTAAAGGAGCGTAGACTGCTGCAAGCCACCACGTTAATGCTTACAGAGGATGAAAGCCTCTAGTAAAGGCTAAAATTAAAGATAGTTTTATTGTAGGGTTGTTGGACTCGGGAGCCAACGTCTCCATCTTAGGGAAAAATGGATTAGAATTCCTAAAGGATAACGGCTTCGATTATCAGCCCTTACATGCGTTCATATATACCGCGGGCGGCAACAAGCAAAAAAGTTTAGGCTCAGTATCTCTACCGGTCACCTTCAAAAATATCACAAAGGTTATTCGTTTTTACCTTGTTCCATCACTGCCCAAGAAGCGTACTTCGGAGTAGATTTTTGGAGAGCATATGCGCTAGCTCCGGAAATATTCCCAAGCGTAGAGTTAATAGAGATTAGACTTGAAAAGGAAGAGGAACTTAACCTCCATGAATTGTCACCAGACCGGAAATTAGAATTACAAAAGGTCATCGAGACGTTTCGTACGAGAAGTTAGGCCTAGGGCAAACTAAATTAGTGGAGCATCACATTGATACCGGTGATGCAGTTCCCATAAAAAGCAAATATTTCCCTCTTTCGCCACCGAGACATGCCGAAGCTTTTAGCGAACTAGACAGGTTACTCGAATTAGGAGTTATAGAAGAATCAAACTCCCCGTGGTGTAGTCCTGTAGTACTGGTCCGGAAACCAGGTAAAGTTAGGCTGTGCATAGATTCGAGGAAGGTCAACGCGGTGACTAAGAAGGACTCATACTCCCTTCCTCATATCAACGGCTTATTGAGCAGACTAAAGGATACGCATTTTATTAGTGGCATTGATCTGAAGGACGCGTTCTTCCAGATCAAACTGACAGAGTCCTCCCAGGAAAAAACAGCATTCGCAGTTCCGGGGAGGCCTCTGTACCACTTCAAGGTAATGCCATTTGGTCTGTGCAATGGACCGCAGACTATGAGTAGGCTGATGGACAAGGCAATCCCTTCGCGTCTGCGAGAGAACGTCTTTGTCTACCTGGACGACCTGATGGTATGCAGCACTAATTTTGAAGACCACCTGAAATTGCTAGCGGAAGTGGCCAAATGTTTGAGAGACGCAGGGCTGACAATAAACGTGAAAAAAAGTAAATTTTGTCAGAAGGAAATACGCTACTTAGGGTACTTGATAGGCAGCGGGTGTTTGAAAGTGGATCCGGGAAAAATAGAAGCAATGCAAAACTTCCCGATCCCTAAATCCCCTCGGCAGGTGCGTAGGTTTGTGGGCATGGCGCATTGGTACAGGGCGTTTATTACCAATTTTGCTGACTTGGCAGGTCCCTTGACCGACTGTCTCCGTAAATCATCAGGCCCGTTCAAGCTTACCTCTGAAGCTATAGATGCCTTCGAAAAACTAAAACTAGCTTTGAGTTCCGCTCCTGTCTTGGCCCAACCTGAGTTTTCCCGAGAATTCGTAATCCAATGCGACGCGTCTAAAATAGGTGTTGGCGGAGTGTTGTTCCAGGTCGATGACGAGGGCGCTGAGCATCCAAACGCATTTGTGTCGAAAAAGCTGAATAATGCTCAACGCAATTACACGGTAACCGAGCTGGAATGTCTCGCCGCTATAATCAGCGTGAAGCGTTTCCGACCCTATGTTGAGGGATTACCGTTTCGTATCATCACGGACCACTCCAGTCTCAAGTGGTTAATGACACAAAAGGACTTGAGCGGGGGGTTGGCGAGGTGGTCGCTCTTACTGCAAAGATACGACTTTAAAATGGAACATCGTAAGGGCACCCTGAATGTAGCACCAGATGCGCTGTCGCGGTTTGATGCCGATGAGTTGACTTTCACTACCACACCCGGGGAAATAGATTTAGTCTCTCCCGAATTTAGCAGCAACGAATATTTAGACTTGATTCGGACCGTCACCGAAAACGAGGAATCGCTTCCGGATTTACGAGTGGTGGACGGGGTAATTTTCAAAAGAATTAAATTTCGTAAGGGGGTGGAAGGGGAAGAAGACTCGCTGTGGCGATTATGGTTGCCAAAAGGGTTGACTGAGGAAGCAGTGAGACTAGCACATGACGCTAACCGGAGTTACCATGGCGGGTGGCAGAAAATCTTAGAACGTGTTAGGCAGAAGTACTTCTGGCCGCAGCAGGCTAAGGACGTCAGGGACTACGTTCAACGTTGTGACACCTGCAAAGCTGTAAAACCCACCAATCAGCAGTCGAGACCACCTATAGGGAGTACCTTTGAATCCGAAAGGCCATTTCAGCGGTTATATTGCGACTTTCTAGGGCCGTATCCGAGATCTAAGCGGCGCAATCAATTTATTTTTATAGTACTATACCATCTTTCGAAATACGTTTGGCTAAAGCCCATGCAGAGAGCCACCACTGTTAACGTTATAAATTACCTCGCTTCCGAAATTTTTCCAGCTGTAGGGGTTCCTGAATTTATTCACAGTGACAATGGTAAGCAGTTTATCTCGAAGGAAATGAACCAAAATTTTGCAAATTACGGGGTGACGCACGTGAGAACGGGGTTATATTCTCCGCAAGCAAACGCATCCGAGCGCGTTAATAGAGAAATTGTTTCGAAGATTAGGATTTTCCTGAAAGATAAACCCGACCATACCGATTGGGATAAGCATATACCCGAGATCTTATCAGTTTCGAGAAGTGATTTCCATACGGCGATTCAGTGCTCTCCATACTTTGCATTATATGGCCAAAATATGGTCCAACATGCCTCAACGTACAAAATTTTAGAGAAACTCGGCAGCCTTCGGGAACACCAGGTTACGATAGTAAGCAGAACTGACAAGTTGACTAATATTCGTGAGCAGATCCGTAGAAATTTAGATCAGGCCAAGGATTGGGGAGTAACCACCTGTAACAAGCGCTCTAGGCAAGTCAGCTATAAGGAAGGTTAGGAAGTTTTTCGGAAAAACTTTGCCGTAAGTAACTTCAAATTCCTGCCAAAATACCCGAAGTGTCGCGTGCTTCGAAAAATAGGCAATGCACTGTATGATCTCGAAGACCTAAACGGGAAATTGATAGGTCGTTTTCACGCTTCGGATATTCGTCCGCAATGAACCAGAAAGATCGTTTCTTTGCCAAATTACAATTTGACTTTTTTTATATCTACCTACCAATCGGATTTTTTTTTTTTTTTTGTCTGGGCGTTTTGGCGGTCAAGGACATCTCGCCCAGTATTCTCCGCGAGCACTGACCTCATAGGATGTTCACCCGCGTACTCACCGAGGACCGTGAACACCCTGGCAGTCCACGCTTAGGTCGGACTAGCCTTTCGGAGTTTGGACGAGTTCTCCATATCAAAATGTCTACACCTTGTTTTTTGTTTTGCCTTTCTGTGGGGGCGATAACCACTAGAAATCATCTTTCGGAGTTTTGACGAGTTCTCCATAACAAATGTCTAATTGCCGCAAAGCCCTTTTAAACTAGGAAACAGAATTAAATCCCAACTTGACTTAACCTTTTTTTGATGGACCTATGTTGCCCGGCTAGCTTCGTAGTAGGACTTTGAGACTCTTATCTCAGGGGTGAGTCGTGCCCCACATTGATTGGCATCGGAGGCCCCTGGCAGTGGCTTCCCACAGAGGATCCGGTTTCCTGTTCGCTTCATCGTCAGGTCTTCAAAGCGAAGCAGGTTTGTTACGGTCTGCTGTTATGGTCTACGGTTACGGACCACTTAGGAGCGTTTTCGTGCGAACACACCTAGTGACTGGTGATGGGGCGAAAGTTGCAATACAAAAGTATCGAAGCGAAGAAAGAAAAGACCGGCGATCACTAGCGAAAAAATTGCCAGTAGTTTCCGGTAAGGCGAAAAATTTTTAAAGAACGAGAAAAGAAAAGTTAGCCATGCGTTTCCGGGCTTAAAAAAAACGAAGAAGACAAGGAAACATTAAATTGTAAAGAGAAAAGCTGCATTCAGCGAAAAAAAGGAAGAGAAGCGACATATAAAGCCGGCAGCAGTGAAAACCACCAATGCGGAATTGTAAGGTGCTCCAATTACTTGCACACTGATTGCTGTTTAACTGAGTCCCACGTACTTATCAACCAACTGCCCCGTCACCACACTGGCAAAATAATTTTCGTGAATAGTTTTACGCCTTCTAATTGTGGCGAAGCTTTTAACTAGTATTGAACAGGTTGGAATCTTCGTTTTTGCAATGTCCTGCGGACCCAAAAAGAACTTTTAAGAACTATTTAACGAATCTTGCTGATACGACAGCACCGACAAGTCCGAATTCACATACCAATCTCATAGTAGTACAGGCACAAGCGAATTGCTAGAAGACCCTTAAACCAACACCTCCGCCTCCAGGGCCAGCAGTACGCTGCAGCGTAATACAACGAACGCCAAAATTAGCCCCAAGTCATACAGGTCGTAAAAGTCAACACGAAGTTTTATTGCCACCAGGTTCACTTGATCACCTCGGACCAGAGCGCAACAACCACCAACAGTACCAACACACCGCGCCCAAGACCGCGCACCACAACCAACAACAGCGTCAACTTCACCAGCAAAATCAACATCACCAGTAACCACGCCGGCAGAGGCCCACGGTACGTACTCTGGCGGCCATGTAAGTACCAACCATGTATGTACTTCAAAATAATTACCCTACAAAAAAATTTGGTCATAAAACTTGCCCACGCCCATGCAAATGTGACTATGAATATAACCTATGACTGTAAAATAGGTAGTCAAATGACGTGGAATGACGAGAGCGTTTTTGCAGGTTAGTTAAAGAAACTTCTAAGTGGTACTTAGAGGGTTTTATACAGTCCGGTTGAACTATTTAACAAGGGTCGATTTTTTTTTGTCAAATTGTATTATTGAATACTCGAAATTGTTAGCTATACAAGGAGCATACGTTTCCTTTTTTTTTCGTTTTAATGATATTCTTTCTTGCTTCAAAATGATTGAAGTTAGCTCGATAAGTTTTTAGTCATAAGGAAAGCGGTCTGTATGATTTGAAAAGTTTTAGTGTTCCATTTTTGGAGCTCAACCATAAATTTAAAGAAACATTTTTTTGCGACAGCAGCCATTCGTCGATTATGCACAAATTGGCAAAGGGATTTCAATTTTTTTTCTTATATCATACAAATGCAATATATATATACATATGAATCCCTATTGCGGGCAATATCTTTCGAACAACAAGACGAAAGTAATATACGTGCACGTAATACATATTGCTATCGCAATTTCATCTTTATTGCTTTTGTAACCACTTTTCTTAGTACATATTACATATTAGTATCATTATACTATGCGCATTATACCTAATTGATATTTTGTTACACTCAAAATTAAAAATTTTGTAAGAGGGCCCCAAACATCGAAATTTGTATCCGAACTTTATAGTCCTAAAATATGTTTTGTGAATGGAAAAAAAAAAAATTTACCAAATTCTTACTTTGTAGGTAGAATATTTACTATACATAAGTACATTTAATTACATATTTTTTCTCAGACATAGCGTTTATAACGATTATAAAAAAAGGAGAGACGTAAATAATTGTATAATTTAAAATATTACGAGCATAAGTAAGAGAAAAGGAAAGAACTCCAACAGAACAAGCTTAGTCAGACTTAAGTATTCATATTAGATTTCGTTTCGATTTCGGCCCAATAAAGTGTGATCTGTTGGATCATTTTTTTTTTTCTCTCACTTATGCACTACACACACTTACATACATTTTCATAGTGTAAATAGCTATTCGTAGTTCAACATTTTTTTTTCTCGTTCTGAATTTGTCTTGGGACGATGCTATAAGCAGCCTTGTTTTGGCTTTGGAGCCTATGCTGTAGCCCTGGTTAAGAAACCTGCACTATCTTATTTTTTTTAGTTGCATACATACGTTAATAGAAATGAATTATAAATAAATAGGTATTTAAAATGGGAATGCTGGCGTCGCCATTTATTTAGAAGGCACGTAGGGTCTACAGGTAAGGGGCCACTGAAAATTAGGTGCGTCGGTGGCCATGGATTTGAGGGTGGGACAAGCACCGGGCGTCGCAACAACACCCGCGGCGCCCCCTCTATATATTCAGCCCTTTTATTTGTATTTTTATTTTTCAGCCGTTTTTTTTTTTTTTATTTTTGATTTTAGAGTAGTAACCGGTCATGTCCGGTTCGGTAATTTTTTTTGCGGTTATTTTTTGATTTTAAATTTTGAATGTTTTAACGGTCTGTCCGTGACATCCGGTTCGCCGGATGTCGTTTTACGTTTGAATTTATAAGCGTTTTGAGTCGGTCTCTGCGCTTCTGTCGGTTTTTTTGAATTTGACAGCTGCTAGTTTGATAGGCATGATAGGAACTTTTTTTCTGATTATGGCGCAGGAACAGTAAGGTTGGCAAGGACCGCCCCAGCCGACAATGACTAGCCACTGTGCACCACAACATCATGCCGACCTCCTTCCTTACTGCTTCCCTTAGAAAATGCGAATCCATAACAGATGGCGCCCAACGTGGCACCTGAGGCGCTGGTCGCGAGGGTCAGTCGGGTCAACCTGTGAAGTTGACCATCCCACCAGTCCGAGTGAGCAGCCACAGGAGCTGCCACCTACGTTGCGGTGGGATGGTTGGACGAATCAGTTTGTCCGGGCTGGTCATCGGGGGCAGTAGCTGACGGAGCCATGTGACTCAACGTCAGTTATCCGGACTTTGTATTCACCCGGTGAGGCAGTGCTGCACGCACTTTGTTTTTTTTTGTAATTGGGATTTTTTTTTTGCTGCCGGAAGTTGTCCGTTGGTCGGCTTGGAAATATATACGTCCGCTAATTGGGTTTTTTTTTTGTACAAATTTTTTTTAGTTTTTTTTTGTTTTAGCCGAATTAGTGTTGTCTGGAGTGAGTGTGTGTGCGTGTGGTAAGGACCCCAGCTCATCCCACGTCCCAGGTGGTAGTTTAGAATACCACCTGGACTGTGACGGGGTGAGCCGGGATTCAGTGACACTCCTTCCTGTCCCACCAGAATGGGGGAGCGGCTCCGAAACCGCTCCATCCATTGCGGCGGAGGCAGGAGGGGTGTCCAGTGAGAATGGACGGGAGGCCTCAACACCCCCAACCAGTCCCAGGGGCGAGCCCCTGGAGACTGCCCCTGCGTTGCGGCTGGGCGTGTTGAGACCAACCCGTGTGTGCCTGGAGTGACACTAGTGGCCCCAACCAGTCTCGGAGGGGGAGCCTTAAGACCCCCTCGCATTGCGGATGGGAGCACTAGGGGCAAGTAAGAATGGATTTGTGTTGTTTTTTTGTGTTTAAATTTTTTTCCCCCTGTGTGTCTTCTGGAGGGAAGGGGATGCCAGCATTCCCATTGCTTACATATTATATGTATATATATAACTAACCGCCTTTTTCAGCTTTTGGAAATTTTTTTTATACGGTACGCTTATCGAAGTAATCCTTGTAGTTATTCTCGTGCATTTTTTTATATATAGATATATACATTTTTTTTCTTCAACAAACCATCGTCTGGAAACAAAAGTGTGGTTTGAACACTAGGATTTGACAAATTGTATTTTTTTGACTATGTCGCGTGACCAGTCTTTTGGGCAACCGGGCCGGAATACTCCGTTCGGGAGTGCGGGGAATTTCCAGGAAAACCAGCACCGGGGCGGTAATAATAGGGGGGCTTTTCCAAAGGCTAAGCGTCCCTTGGTGGTGCACACCACAGTAGGGGGGCAATACGGAGATCCCGCGGGAATTAACTTGGGCTCGGACCTGAATGACCCTCGCGATAAAATGGGCAGACCTGAAACCACCAGTAATAAACGCGCATGATATCTCGGGGCTAATGACCAATGTGTCGACTTACGCACCGGATGGAGCTGGTGCCTTACCATTACACCAAGGAGTTGGAAATTTTAGAGAAGCTGCAGGGGACCGGGCGAATACCCCAGGAATGCAGAACGAAGCTACTCGTGGAGACTCGTGGGTGGAAGTTGTTTAGGCCCAAGGCCTAACTTTTACTTGATTGACGGCGCCCCTCCCTAACGTTTTAATAAGATTTCCAGCCACCCACACTCACGCCGCATTTGTGTGCATGCATGCACATGCATGCGTTTCATACGCATGCACGTGTGTGTGCAGGTTGTCAGCACCCATGCACGTATATGTGGGGGCTGTTGTGTGTGTGGCTTTTTTCCCCTCCTTAATACCAGAGGACTTTTTCGCGGCTTAGCGGTTGTCCTCAACGGGATAACCGGCCTCTTTCTCGATCAACCGCCAAGAAGTTCACATCGCCCAGGATCATCACCGCCAGCATTTTGTACGTTAAGGTAACATTATACCTATTGTATATTTTTCTTTTCACTTTGGAATTAAACATTATTTTATAACGAGGAATTCCTCTTTTGCGTTCTTCTTTATTTATTCCGAGTGACCCATCCATTCCGAGATCGACCCGTGTGCGCCTACCCACTGCCGGTTTCAGACGCACCCAGGCCGAACATTGGTCCTTACTCCCCGAAAAAGGAACTAAAAGCACCTACAAATTACAGTCCACATATCAACCCGTACATCACATTTGCATACTAAACAATTTGTCAAAGGATTGCCGTAGCAGCCAAACACAACAGCGAGAAAAGTGGGATTATATTATACAAATACCGGAGCCACAGCACAAAGAGAAGTAAGTGTTATATTTCTTGCCATTTTTTTTTTTTTAAGTGTTATTGAAGAAAAATAAAGAAAATACCTGTGTTGTGCGCGAAATATTGAAATCGAGAAGAAGTGTAAAAAGTGAGATTATTTAGTGGGCACCATTTTTCCATTTTAAAAGTTAAACCACTTGATTTGTTAATTTATTTCAGTCCTTGTGATTATCTGGTCTATCCCCCACCAGTGGTAAGGTTTTCCAGACACAACACAAGGAAGAGGGTAACCTAACCTCACTTTCCGCACCATACTAAATAGGTTTTTGTTGTTGTTTATTTGCACATCACAAACACGAAATCAAGTTCAATTTAATTTAATTAATCCGGTGCTCACTTCACTTTTTAAACACTTTTTACACTTTTTTCTTGCGCTTAGTTTCGTATATTGCACGCATTTTTTCACTTTCTCAAAAATACACCCATTATTTGTGGAGGTGGTGAGTGGTCCCCTTTTTGTTGTTGCCGCTGAGACAAAAAGTTTGTACATAATATCGTTTGCTATTTTTCACTGCTGTGACAAAAAGTCCAAAAATAAATCCTTTTTGTTGTCCCTGTTGTGACAAAAAAGTCAATAAAATAAACCCTTTTCGTTGTCGCTACCAAGACAAAAAGTCTGCAATAAACAAAATAAATAATAAACTCGAAGTTCAATAGTTTTTATTTAGGGCTGGGCAGGCATATTAACTCAGAAGAGTTCTATTTTTCTAATCGGAAATTTTCTCGTTAATAAACGTAAATAAAACAATGGAAACCTACATCCGTTTAGCAGAATCAATCGCAGAGTTTGATAAAGATTACAGCCTTATTCCGGAGAGCGACCATAGCAAACACACCCTTGCAATACAGCAGGAAGAGTTGCGGCTCTTGTGGAAGAAGGTAAAGTCTGCGTTTGATTCGCTATTGGGATCTGATGAGGTGTCAGCGGATGACGTTATGGCGATCAGAAAGAAGCAAAAGGCAGCATACGCAATCTACGTGCGATGTTCAGCGTCTATATCTGCTGAGGCAGAAAAATACAAGAAGGATGAAAAGAACGTCAACCCTGAGCAAGAACCTCATGCGCATAAAATTCGCCTCCCTGCTTGCGACACGGAAGTTTTTAAAGGGGATTATCTGTCTTGGCCAACTTTTCGCGACCTTTTCACGGCAATTTATATAAACAATTCCAGCTTGAAAGGGGTGGAAAAGTTATTCCATCTCAACAACAAAACGCAGGGCGAAGCAAAAGATATCGTTAAAAAATGCCCCCTCACAAATGAAGGTTTCGAGATGGCCTGGAAAAACTTGTGTGAAAGATACGAAAACAAACGTATCTTAGTTAACACACAATTACAAATTTTATTTAACTTAAAAAAGGTAGAAAGTGAGTGTGGCAGTTCAATAAAAAAGCTGCAAAATGATATAAATAATTGTATTTCGTCCCTCAAATGCCACAAAATTGACACTTCCAATTGGGATGCAATCCTGACCTATCTATGCTCAACCAAGTTACCAGAGAGCACGCTGGCTCTTTGGGAGCAAAGTATAGACCATAAAATGGACATATCCAAGTGGGAGGATATGGATAAATTCCTGTCTAATCGGTTTCAGACACTTGAAACAGTGTCTGGTTTTACAGGGCATGCCACTTCGAAAGTGCAAAAACCAAACGCGTCGCGACAATCGTCAGAAACCCCTACGAAAAGACTTGGTGCTTTTCAAACGAAAGTATCCAAGCAAACAATAAAATCAATTTGTAAAATGTGTAAATCCCCTGAACACAGATTACGCAACTGTTCACGCTTTTGCGAGTTAACCCCTCCAGAAAGGATTAAATTCATAAAATCTACAAGTGGTTGTCTGAATTGTCTATCCCCAGGACACACAGTGACCAGATGCACCAGTTCCTACAACTGCAATACGTGCCACTCTCGTCACCATACGCTCCTGCATGCGGATAGCCTACAGAAAAACACCACCTACAACCCGCCCCAACACTCCTACGATAATAGGCCCTCTACTTCTAGACAGGCATTAGCGAGACAGGAATCAGAAAAACCAGGTTCAAACGGGAACAAAAATGTGACATCCTACGCTCAACAATGCTGTAGCCCTGGTTAAGAAACCTGCGTTATCTTATGTTTTTTTTTTTGGTGCTTACATACGTTAATAGAAATGAATTATAAATAAATTAATATTTAAAATGGGAATGCTGGCGTCGCCATTTATTTAGAAGGCACGTAGGGTTTACAGGTAAGGGGCCACCGAAATTTAGGTGCGTCGGTGGCCATGGTTTTTTGAGGGTGGGACATAGCACCGGGCGTCGCAACACCACCCGCGGCGCCCCTATATATATTCGGCCCTTTTCTTCTTTATTTTAATTTTTCAGCAGTTTTTTTTATTTTGATTTTCAGAGTTAGTAACCGGCCATGTCCGGTTCGGTAATTTTTTTTTGCGTTTAGTTTTTTTTTCGAATTTGAATTTAAATTTTTGAATGTTTAACGGTCTGTCCGTGACATCCGGTTCGACCGGATGTTTTTAGTTTGAATTTATAAGCGTTTTGAGTCGGTCTCTGCGCTTCTGTCAAGGTTTTTTGATTTTGACAGCTTTCAGTTTTGATAGGCATGATAGGAACTTTTTTCTGTTTATGGCGCAGGAACAGTAAGGTTGGCAAGGACCCGCCCCAGCAGACAATGACTAACCACTGTGCACCAACACATCATGCCGACCGCCTTCCTTACTGTTTCCACCGAAAATGCGATTACATAACACAACAGCAGATTAAGCGTCTTTGGGAGTTTTCGAGATAAAAGTTCTTCGACAGATTTATGGACCTCTACGCGTTGTTGATGGCGAGTACCGAAGAAGATTTAACGATGAGCTGTACGAGCTATACGCAGACAGCAACATAATCCAGCGGCTGCGCTGGCTAGGCGATGTTATGCTAAAGAAAGATGACGCTCCCGCCAAGAGAGTGTTTCTATCGGAACCCGTCTATGGAAGCAGAGGTAGAGGGCGGCCCCCACTCCGTTGGAAGGACCAGGTGGAAAACGATTTAAACTCCCTTGGTGTGACCAATTGGCGCCGGTTGGTAGAGAGAAGGAGCGAATGGCGCGCCTTGTTGGACGGCCATAACCGTTTAAACGGTTAAGCCCCAATTAAGTAAATAATAAAAGAACATAGGAAAACAAAGAAACATAGTGCAATATACCGTGGAATAATAGATACGGTGGGACAGACGCGGAAATATCTAAGCCAAACTTACAACATAAAAATTTTAACCTCTGACAAAGGAAACAAAACTGTAGCAATGGAAAAAGATGACTATGAAAATAGTGCCCCTATTACCGTTTACAACTCAACTCTGGTTGGGTTGAAATTTCGCAATTTGGTATTACAGATTACAACTCAACCTGTCAAAAAAAAATGTCGGTTGAGTTGTCTAGTCTAACAACTTTTTGTGGCATTACCGTTTACAATCTTGTGCTGGTGTAGTTGTCAAAGACGTCAAAATCTTACAACTGATCACTAGCAGTTGTCTCATACAATTTTGCAGTTGTTCTGAAAAAAGGTAACGTTTTACAAGACGGTTCACCACCTAATTTTTAACAAAGTTTTCAAAGTTGGTATCAAAAAGACACTCCGATTTTAGAATCAGAAAACAAAAATTAAAAATTTAATTTCTGTCGTATCATTTCGGTTCAAATTTTCATGTGGTAGTTGTATTTTGCCAGATTTTTTGTACACTCTAATGCAGAAAGGCGTTGGATTACCCAGGGTTACTTTTACAAATCGCTGCCGAAGGCCGCCAACGCAGAAAGAAGTTTTGTGCAAAAAAACTATCGATCGGGCCTCATATTTTGGACCCTCTCGGGGCCATTTTGTGGGTTTTTGTAAATATTTTTCGACAGAAATAAAATTCTTAATTTCCGCTTTCGAACCCGGAGATCGAAAAACGTCTTTTGATACCACTTTTGGTAAGAGTTAGATGGTGCACGGTCTCATAAAAAGTTACCGAAAAAAAAACAAAAAATTTAAAGCTGGTAGTCAAAGCTTTTTAATCAAACAATAATTAACAATTTTGTACACATTTATAGAAAAAACAACGTTTAAATGAAGGATTACATTGATTAACTTTTTGACTTTATGGAGCGACATTCCGAAGTTGGACGAGGCTGCCCGCAGTTCGGATGCAGCCAAAATAGGTGAAATTATGCGAACGTCAGTCCCATTGATACTAATCACTACTCCTGGGAATCCTGTTTTAGAGTAAAATACAATATTTGCAGTTTGGGTTTTAATCCACTTCGCAGAAATAATATCTAAAACCACTCAATAATATCTAAAACCAGTCCAACACCAAAATCATTTTCACAGCATTTTTGATAGCTGCCATCAGCAAGGAATCTGAGTGTGGCCCATAATTTTAAAATAGGGGTAAATTATTCCCTCCAAAGCGTTTGCGGAAATGGTCCTTAATTTTGTTTAGTAATGAGCAAACTGCTTCCTTTCAAATCTGAAAAATAACTTCATTAGAAGCTCATCATTTGTCACTTAAACATTTTCTTACTTGGTGCTTGGTAGTTCAAAGGGATTGGAACGATCACGCGAATGTTTTCCGTATTCGCGACATGTCAATCACCAACATTTTCGCCATTATAAAATAGATTTCATATCATATAATATCTTGTAATAACAAAATCACTTTTGCAAATGCTTAAATTTCCACCACAAATTGATCAGCTGTTCATTTATCTGTCAAATCATCACTTTCTGAGGTTGGCAACACCAATTCAACTTCAAATGCAATAACTTGTAATTCGTAATACCAAACAGGAGTAGAGTTGTCTGAAAGTTGAGTTGTTTTAATTAAAACCCAACTAAGTTGAGTTGTATACCGTAATAGGGGCATAAAATGAATAGTATATTGAATGACTTGACGACCTACAGAGTTCAAAGACAAGATCCCCAGCCCGTTAGGGGGTCAGAATATACCCGCGGTAGGTATGCCTGTCGTAAGAGGCTACTAAAATACCAGATTCAAGGGGTTGTGTAGCGCAACCCTTTCAGGTTGCCAGCGCAATAGCTTCTCCAAACCCAATTGTCAACTTCACCTATCCGTGGCGAATCCTGTTCCATTAACAGCCGAGGCTCTGGCGACCCCAAGCGCCTCATGTAACTTGGGAGTGGGGTGGTAGGGATGGCCTGAAGGTTTAATGTGGTCATATAAATCGTTCCCAAGGTGGTCGGGCTGGTACCTTAATGGTGCTGTGTTACCGTAGCGTACCGGAACTGTATCCGGAAAAGGACCATCACATCGATAACACTCCCCAAAGCCTTCGGGGAGTAACCTTATCGCTACAACAACAACAACAACAACAACAACAACAACAACAAGATCCCACAACAATACTACATAATAACAATAACAATCTAGTGGAAAAACTGTTTAAAATGGGATTCATTAAAAAGAACGAGAAATATAAGCTAAGCACAACGACCCTACTTAAAAGCAAATTTTCAGCTAGCCTGTCATCAGCACGGCTTTAGGAAACTCTATAGCACCACCACCGCGCTAAATGCCATTAGCACCCAGATAAATTGTGGTTTAAATCAGAAGCCCCACCATAGAACAGTACTCGTTGCGCTAGACCTATCAAAAGCTTTTGATACGGTCAACCATGGTACGTTACTGCAAGACTTGGAAGCGTCTAACCTTCCCCCATGTCTTAAAATGTGGACCGCAAATTATCTGGGTGGTCGGCAGGCATCGGTGCAATTAAGAAACGAAACATCAAAGTCATGAACAATTAAACAAGGGGTGCCACAGGGTGGTGTCCTATCCCCACTTTTGTTTAATTTATACATATCAAAACTACCTTCGCCACCGGAAGGAGTTACTATCATTTCTTACGCCGATGACTGCACAATAATGGCCACAGGCCCGGGCCCACAACCCATGAACTTTGCAACAGAATAAACGGCTACCTCCCTGATCTCTCCAGTTTTTTCGCCTCGCGAAACCTGGTATTATCGGCGACAAAATCATCCGCGGCCTTATTTACAACTTGGACGTTCCAAATGTCGACCATTTTGAACATCCACGTCGATGGCACTACGCTACCGACTGTCCCACGCCCCAAAATCTAGGGTGTGACGTTTGATCAGGATCTACATTTTGGTGAGCATGCAGCCGCAATAGCACCGAAAATCCAGAGCCGTAATAAAATCCTCAAATCTCTTGCTGGCAGTACTTGGGAAAAAGATAAAGAAACGCTCATTACTACTTACAAAGCAATAAGCCAGCCGATTGCATGCTACGCGTCTCCTATATGGTCGCCAAGCCTTAAAACTACTCACTGGAAGAAGCTACAGGCCTGCCAAAATACTGCTCTCAGAATCGCAACAGGATGTCTTCTTATGTCCCCAGAGCACCATCTACATAATGAGGCGCGAATACTCCCCATCAGGGAGCGAAATGAGATGCTAACCAAACAGTTCCTGTTGAATACCCAGAAACTTGGGCATCCCAACAGGTATCTGATTGATGAGCCAACACCACCTAGGGGCTTAAGGAGTCATCTCCGTAAGCACTATGAGGAAATACGGCACATGAGAACTCAACCGTATGAAGCCAAAAATCACAAGCAGGTCCTCAGTGAACTCCACAAACAGGCGTCGAACCTTTGTGCCGGGAATTTCCCGGTGAAGCCAGTACGCAAAGAACAGTACCCAAAACTTGCGGAAGAGGAACGCACACTACCCATGGAAACACGAGTCACTCTAGCTCAACTTCGCTCTGGATACTGTAACAGGTTAAACTCTTACCTATCCAGAATCAACCCCGACATACAAAATGTATGCCCGCTTGCAATGTGTCCCAACATGACACCAACCATCTCTTTAATTGTAATGTGGAACCAACGCCTCTAACAACCTTCTTATTATGGTCCACCCCTGTTGAAACAGGCAAGTTTCCTTGGACTCCCGTTAGAGGACATTGATGATATGGGCTTCCGAAAATTCATAAAGAGGGAATGCCACTAAGACCGATATGTTCAGCAATTGGATCCCCATCATAAGGCCTATGCAAATTAATGACAAATATTTTAAACAATGTTACGACGAACTCTATAATATAAAAACACAATACAATTTTAAACTGTTTTTTGTAAAAGTACCATACTGAAATTATAGAAGAAGCAACCTATTTACTGAAGGATAATGATTTTCCAGAAAGTATCATAAAAGCATTGATAAAAAAATCTAATTCTGTAAAATATCAACACAAGCCGAAAGAACCTATACATTTTAGATCAGTAACGACCGATTATCAGAACGCTTCACGAACGCGGATTGCTACAAAAAAGAGAAGGTCAAAATCCCCTTCAAACCTTCGAGTACATTAAAATATTTATTCAATAAAACGAAGTCCACGATACCCGAAGTTGAAAAAAGCAACGTAATTTACAAAATTCAATGTTATGGTAAAACCAATGAACCATGTAGATAACAGCATTTATGTAGGGACAACTAAGGCCAAATTAAAAACTAGACTGGCCCAACATAAAGGGCCGATTAATGCTTGAAACACAATGCCGAGCGACCACGATATACGCCGCGTCGGGCGATGACATTTTTCAAATTACGCCCAGACATTTCGTCTACTTAAAACACAATGCCGGGCGAAATTGACGTTGTTTATTCAGAGTGGCCATTATTTAGAAATAAAGATGAAAACAATTAAAACTTTTTTAATTCTCTGCTTTAGCACTTGACTCTAGCAGTCAACACGTCCCAAAATGTTAAGAAATTAACAAAACAAAACAAAAATGTTAAGAAATTATATTAAAAATTATATGTAAAGAAAAAAAATTTGTTTTTGGATATTATGTTTTCTGTTTTTATAGTAAAAAAATTGAACAGCAGCAATCCTTGGGATGTTTGTCGTCATCGCCCGGTGGCGACGATAGAAATAAATCTATCGTCGCAAAATGACCTCGCGTAAATTTCGCTCTTGGCGTTCATTGTGTTCACCTTCATGTAATTATGGGGATTCTATTTTTGAAAAGGCGATGTTCGTCGCGTTTATTTCGCTTCCTAAATCCTAACGCCATAGTCGTAACCATACCCATATCCATAACCATCTCCAATGTGATCGATTAATTGTGCCTTAACCTAAAAATCGTGAAAATTTCATAAAAATGAAGATAACGCAAAAAATTACAAACATACTCCATAAAAAAAAGTCTCTTAGTAATAACGCATCCATAACAATGAATAAAATCTACAAAAAGTTATTAAATTCACCAACTCAAATATTTTTATGGATATGGCGAGAAACCGAAAACCAATTGGTTGGCTATGGTAGGGTTATGCCGTTAGCGTTATGGTATGGCACCATTAATCGATTACATTGATTTCCATAAGGTAGGTTCGATCAGCTGTTTTATTTGGTTATAATTTTATGGCTATAAGTCACCGTTAATTGGCCCTTAAGTCTGACGTAAAACAGTGCAAATCTTCTCACATTCAAAAAACAGCACTCATGGCCCACTGTAAAGCTAGCGGGCACACACCAAATTGAGAAAGCAAAGATAATCCAAAAACAAGAAAACTATACCAAACGTTTTACATATAATAACTTTCGTTTATCCCTTTTGATACTACATATTTTCATATGATCAATTTAGCGTTAAATAATCGGTTTTTGGTTTGAATTGCATTGCTTAATAGCAGCGGAAATTAAATCAGATAAGTCCCTCATACCACGGAATACTCGAAATTTACGTTACGAGTATTGCTTATTTCGTGAAATATCATTTGACCTTTATAATTACACATAAAAAGAACTAAAAATAAGTTAAGATTGACAAAAAATATAATTGTAAAGTTTGTGGTACCCACCGAAATGTGGGCCTTTTTTTTCGAGTGAGGTGTATTTATGTTACGAACAAGAATCGGAAGTTACTTGTTTTGGTAATAATTTACAAGGGTCCACTGGTAATACGCCTACAAAAATATAGGCAGAGGTGTCAAACGACGCGTGTTAACCTCGATAACAATAATCAGAAAGCGAAAAAAACAAATGTATATATTTTCGTTAATATATGATATATATGTATGTTCTATGAATCCCACCCCCTGTTTCTGAGGGACCTAGGGTCAATATCTTTTGAACGACTCGTCGTTTGACACCTCTCTCGTTATTTTTGGACGCGTATTAGCAATCGACCCCCGTTTGTAAATAATTACCCTTTTCTTCGGGTACATTTTGTTTCCGCACATTCGGTGGCTGTCATAAACTATACTATTCCCCAAAAAAATTACAATTAAGCTCAATAATCATACCTTTAATCATGTTCTCTATATGACTACACACAGTGCGGACAGATGCGAGCTCCTTTTTAGCCCCAAACCATTTTTCTACTTTCAGTGTGCGTTTATCAACCATGTACATGTCCAATGCCAGATGTTTGAAACTCCTTACTAAACTTCCACGATTTCCAGTTATTTTCACTACACGTGCCTTGACGGAAGCTTTAATACCCCTTGGTATTTTAACGCACTGACTCGAGTTTATTGTCCTCATATTAATTTCCGCAGACAACCTTAAAAGATGAGTTTATCATTACTGACTTAAAAATAGGAATTAAGACATGAAATCTAAATTAAGGGTCGATCAATTCATTTTTGTCTTTATGGATGTTTAGGCCAGTGGCCTAATTACTTTCCTGCCAGGTAGCCGCTCTCGAGTTAACTATTTTTTGGTTTGTAAGCAAGCAACGGCTAACTTCCAGTCGCCCTCTTGATCCAGCATTTTCTTTCCTTAAGAGAGAAAATTCGGGGTTCGGTGGCGATTTGGAAGCTGCCGTCGGCTCTGATAAACTTTGCATACCAACAAGTCACCATCTGTTCCAGCTTTTTTGTTTCGATTTGGATGCTTCTATAAAACGCAAGTTCCTAATTGCAATTTCACTGTGATATATACATATGTAGAATATATATGTATGTGTTGACAAAATTAACACAGATTTAATTATTATACAGAATGCTATGAATTTATACTAATTATCGTGTTTTTATTTCTTTTACGCAAAACACAATTGGTTTCATGCCTTAACATTCATCTTCCACCCATATACATATAAAATAAAATAATAAAAAAAATTTTAAGTTAAACGGTTTGATATACTTACATTATGCAATAATAATACTAAAAGCTAGAAAATAATTAGGTAGGTCCTAGGTACTATTAATAACACTCCCTTATCAATCTATGGCGTTGATCACACAATTAAATAAAAGCGTTGTGCGCGTGAAATTTCTAAAAATGTGAGGCGTAGCATAACCTGAATGGTTAAAGCAGCGGCGCCTAAGCGCTACCGATGAAGGAATTTAGCAGTTCCCGAAATGGATCTATACAACGAGCTTTGGCAGTTGTCTAAATTTTTTCTTTCTATTCTAATTTAAAAATTTTTTCAATTAAGAAAAAATGTATCATAACAATAATAATGATAAAAAATTATTGTTAGGCCTTGAGCTCGATTCGAACCCGCGATCTTACAAATCAGTGGGCCGATATAACAACAAAAATTGTTAATACATCCCAGAGCACGGGGAAAAAAGTGTCAATAAAATATGACACTATGGCAGCATTGCCATCAAACAAGTCCAATTTTCACATCCATTCTGCAACAGATGTCGCAGTGTTGTGAATATCAATTGGCACGAACCAGAATAGAAGTAGGATTAATGAAGACAAAAAACCGCTGTGATGGCTGAATGGTTATAGCAGCGGCGCTTAAACGTTGCCGATGAAGGAATTTAGCAGTTCCCGAAATGGATCTATACAACGAGCTTTGGCAGTTCGCTAAACTTTTTCTTTCTTCTATTCTAATTTAAAAATTTTTTCAATTAAGAAAAAATTTATCATAATAATAATGAAAAAAAAATTATTGTTAGGCCTTGAGCTCGATTCGAACCCGCGATCTTACAAATCAGTAGGCCGATATAACAACAAAAATTGTTAATAAATCCCAGAGCACGGGGAAAAGTGTCAATAAAATATGACACTATGGCAGCATTGCCATCAAACAAGGCCAATTTTCACATCCATTCTGCAACTGATGTCGCAGTGTTGTGAATATCGATTGGCACGAACCAGAATAGAAGTAGGATTAATGAAGACAAACAAAAAACCGCTGTGATGGCTGAATGGTTAAAGCAGCGGCGCCTTAACGTTGCCGATGAAGGAATTTAGCAGTTCCCGAAATGGATCTATACAACGAGCTTTGGCAGTTGTCTAAATTTTTTCTTTTTTCTATTCTAATTTAAAAATTTTTTCAATTAAGAAAAAATTTATCCTAACAATAATAATGATAAAAAATTGTTAGGCCTTGAGCTCGATTCGAACCCGCGATCTTACAAATCAGTAGGCCGATATAACAACAAAAATTGTTAATACATCCCAGAGCACGGGGAAAAAAGCGTCAATAAAATATGACACTATGGCAGCATTGCCATCAAACAAGTCCAATTTTTACATCCATTCTGCAACAGATCTCGCAGTGTTGTGAATATCGATTGGCACGAACCAGAATAGAAGTAGGATTAATGAAGACAAACAAAAAACCGCTGTGATGGCTAAATGGTTATAGCAGCGGCGCCTAAACGTTGCCGATGAAGGAATTTAGCAGTTCCCGAAATGGATCTATACAACGAGCTTTGGCAGTTGTCTAAATTTTTTCTTTCTTCTATTCTAATTTAAAAATTTTTTCAATTAATGGATCTTTGTTCATTACTGAATTAGATGTAATTAAAGGCATCACCGCTCTACAATCTGACACTGATGGTCTGTCCTCATTTATTTTAAAGAAATGCAGTTCGTCTCTCTGTATTCCATTAAACTATATTTTCAATCTTTCCCTATCAAGTGGTGAGTTTATTGACAAATGGAAAATAGCTTCCATTTCCCCAATATTTAAGTCAGGCAATACAAATGATGTGACAAACTATAGACCCATCTCTAAACTGTCTACTTGCTCGCAACTCTTTGAGAAAGTCATTAAAGAAAAACTTGCATTTGCAATAAAGGGCACCATTGATGAATACCAATATGGTTTTCTCAGTGGGCGCTCCACTGTTACGAACCTTGCCTCATCATCCCAATTTTGCATCAGTGCATTTAAGATTGGTAATCAAGTAGACATTGTTTACACCGATTTCGCAAAAGCGTTTGACACTGTTTCTCATAATATATTATTGCGTAAGCTAGAATGGGTTTCCATTCTAAATTTTTGTGCTGGATTAGATCATATCTCTCTAATAGAATTTCTTTTGTTGAAATTGAGAATGTCAAGTCTTATTTCTTTGAAGCCACTTCTGGCGTTCCACAAGGAAGTATTCTTGGACCGATTCTCTTTCTTTTTTTATTAATGATATAGGTACCTGTTTCAGGAACTCACAGTATCTGCTTTACGCAGATGATTTGAAAGTTTTCAAAACCATTGCGAGTATGGCTGACGTAATTCTTTTACAAAATGATCTCAATAATCTAACTAGTTGGAGCATTAAAAACAACCTACGACTGAATATAAAGAAGTGCTTTCATATGACACTTTTGAAAAACCTTTATACAATTGAGTACACCCTTTTTGGTGATAGCCTTTCTACCGTAAGCGAATTTGTTGATCTTGGGCTTTACTTTTCTGTTAAGAAAAAATGTATCATAACAATAATAATGATAAAAAATTATTGTTAGGCCTTGAGCTCGATTCGAACCCGCAATCTTACAAATCAGTGGGCCGATATAACAACAAAAATTGTTAATACATCCCAGAGCACGGGGAAAAAGTGTCAATAAAATATGACACTATGGCAGCATTGCCATCAAACAAGTCCAATTTTCATATCCATTCTGCAACAGATGTCGCAGTGTTGTGAATATCAATTGGCACGAACCAGAATAGAAGTAGGATTAATGAAGACAAACAAAAAACCGCTGTGATGGCTGAATGGTTATAGCAGCGGCGCCTAAACGTTGCCGATGAAGGAATTTAGCAGTTCCCCAAATGGATCTATACAACGAGCCTTGGCAGTTGTCTAAATTTTTTCTTTCTTCTATTCTAATTTAAAAAATTTTTCAATTAAGAAAAAATGTATCATAACAATAATAATGATAAAAAATTATTGTTAGGCCTTGAGCTCGATTCGAACCCGCGATCTTACAAATCAGTGGGCCGATATAACAACAAAAATTGTTAATACATCCCAGAGCACGGGGAAAAAAGTGTCATTAAAATATGACACTATGGCAGCATTGCCATCAAACAAGTCCAATTTTCACATCCATTCTGCAACAGATGTCGCAGTGTTGTGAATATCAATTGGCACGAACCAGAATAGAAGTAGGATTAATGAAGACAAAAAACCGCTGTGATGGCTGAATGGTTATAGCAGCGGCGCTTAAACGTTGCCGATGAAGGAATTTAGCAGTTCCCGAAATGGATCTATACAATGAGCTTTGGCAGTTGTCTAAATTTTTTCTTTCTTCTATTCTAATTTAAAAATTTTTTCAATTAAGAAAAAATTTATCATAACAATAATAATGATAAAAAAATTATTGTTAGGCCTTGAGCTCGATTCGAACCCGCGATCTTAAAATCAGTAGGCCGATATAACAACAAAAATTGTGAAAAAATTTATCATAACAATAATAATGATAAAAAAATTATTGTTAGGCCTTGAGCTCGATTCGAACCCGCGATCTTACAAATCAGTAGGCCGATATAACAACAAAAATTGTTAATACATCCCAGAGCACGGGGAAAAAGTGTCAATAAAATATGACACTATGGCAGCATTGCCATCAAACAAGTCCAATTTTCACATCCATTCTGCAACAGATCTCGCAGTGTTGTGAATATCAATTGGCACGAACCAGAATATAAGTAGGATTAATGAAGAAAAACAAAAAACCGCTGTGATGGCTGAATGGTTATAGCAGCGGCGCCTAAACGTTGCCGATGAAGGAATTTAGCAGTTCCCGAAATGGATCTATACAACGAGATTTGGCAGTTGTCTAAAATTTTTTCTTTCTTCTATTCTAATTTAAAAAGTTTTTCAACTAAGAAAAAATTTATCATAACAGTAATAATGATAAAAAATTATTGTTAGGCCTTGAGCTCGATTCGAACCCGCGATCTTACAAATCAGAAGGCGGATATAACAACAAAAATTGTTAATACATCCCAGAGCACGGGGAAAAAAGTATCAATAAAATATGACACTATGGCAGCATTGCCATCAGACAAGTCCAATTTTCACATCCATTCTGCAACAGATGTCGCAGTGTTGTGAATATCAATTGGCACGAACCAGAATAGAAGTAGGATTAATGAAGACAAACAAAAAGCCGCTGTGATGGCTGAATGGTTATAGCAGCGGCGCCTAAACGTTTCTGATGAAGGAATTTTGCAGTTCCCGAAATGGATCTATACAACGAGCTTTGGCAGTGGTCTAAATTTTTTCTTTCTTCTATTCTAATTTAAAAAATTTTTCAATTAAGAAAAAATTTATCATAACAATAATAATGATAAAAAATTATTGTTAGGCCTTGAGCTCGATTCGAACCCGCGATCTTACAAATCAGTAGGCCGATATAACAACAAAAATTGTTAATACATCCCAGAGCACGGGAAAAAAGTGTCAATAAAATATGACACTATGGCAGCATTGCCATCAAACAAGTACAATTTTCACATCCATTCTGCAACAGATGTCGCAGTGTTGTGAATATCAATTGGCACGAACCAGAATAGAAGTAGGATTAATAAAGATGGTTATAGCAGCGGCGCCTAAACGTTGCCGATGAAGGAATTTAGCAGTTCCCGAAATGGATCTATACAACGAGCTTTGGCAGTTGCCTAAATTTTTTTTCTTCTATTCTAATTTAAAAATTTTTTTCAATTAAGAAAAAATTTATCATAATAATAATGATAAAAAAATGTTAGGCCTTGAGCTCGATTCGAACCCGCGATCTTACAAATCAGTAGGCGGATATAACAACAAAAATTGTTAATACATCCCAGAGCACGGGGAAAAAAGTATCAATAAAATATGACACTATGGCAGCATTGCCATCAGACAAGTCCAATTTTCACATCCATTCTGCAACAGATGTCGCAGTGTTGTGAATATCAATTGGCACGAACCAGAATAGAAGTAGGATTAATTAAGACAAACAAAAAGCCGCTGTGATGGCTGAATGGTTATAGCAGCGGCGCCTAAACGTTTCTGATGAAGGAATTTGGCAGTTCCCGAAATGTATCTATACAACGAGCTTTGGCAGTGGTCTAAATTTTTTCTTTCTTCTATTCTAATTTAAAAATTTTTTCAATTAAGAAAAAATTTATCATAACAATAATAATGATAAAAAATTATTGTTAGGCCTTGAGCTCGATTCGAACCAGCGATCTTATAAATCAGTAGGCCGATATAACAACAAAAATTGTTAATACATCCCAGAGCACGGGGAAAAAAGTGTCAATAAAATATGACACTATGGCAGCATTGCCATCAAACAAGTCCAATTTTCACATCCATTCTGCAACAGGTCTCGCAGTGTTATGAGTATCAATTGGCACGAACCAGAATAGAAGTAGGATTAATGAAGACAAACAAAGTGATGGCTGAATGGTTATAGCAGCGGCGCCTAAACGTTACCGATGAAGGAATTTAGCAGTTCCCGAAATGGATCTATACAACGAGCTTTGGCAGTTGTCTAAAATTTTTTCTTTCTTCTATTCTAATTTAAAAAATTTTTCAATTAAGAAAAAATTGATCATAACAATAAAAATGATAAAAAATTATTGTTAGGCCTTGAGCTCGATTCGAACCCGCGATCTTACAAATCAGTAGGCCGATATAACAACAAAAATTGTTAATACATCCCAGAGCACGGGGAAAAAAGTGTCAATAAAATATGACACTATAGCAGCATTGCCATCAAACAAGTCCAATTTTCACATCCATTCTGCAACAGATGTCGCAGTGTTGTGAATATCAATTGGCACGAACCAGAATAGAAGTAGGATTAATGAAGACAAACAAAAAACCGATGTGATGGCTGAATGGTTATAGCAGCGGCGCCTAAACGTTTCTGATGAAGGAATTTGGCAGTTCCCGAAATGGATCTATACAACGAGCTTTGGCAGTGGTCTAAATTTTTTCTTTCTTCTATTCTAATTTAAAAATTTTTTCAATTAAGAAAAAATTTATCATAACAATAATAATGATAAAAAGATATTGTTAGGCCTTGACCTCGATTCGAACCCGCGATCTTATAAATCAGTAGGCCGATATAACAACAAAAATTGTTAATACATCCCAGAGCACGGGGAAAAAAGTGTCAATAAAATTTGACACTATGGCAGCATTGCCATCAAACAAGTCCAATTTTCACATCCATTCTGCAACAGATCTCGCAGTGTTATGAGTATCAATTGGCACGAACCAGAATAGAAGTAGGATTAATGAAGACAAACAAAAAGTGATGGCTGAATGGTTATAGCAGCGGCGCCTAAACGTTACCGATGAAGGAATTTAGCAGTTCTCGAAATGGATCTATACAACGAGCTTTGGCAGTTGTCTAAAAATTTTTCTTTCTTCTATTCTAATTTAAAAAATTTTTCAATTAAGAAAAAATTGATCATAACAATAAAAGTGATAAAAAATTATTGTTAGGCCTTGAGCTCGATTCGAACCCGCGATCTTACAAATCAGTAGGCCGATATAACAACAAAAATTGTTAATACATCCCAGAGCACGGGGAAAAAAGTGTCAATAAAATATGACACTATAGCACCATTGCCATCAAACAAGTCCAATTTTCACATCCATTCTGCAACAGATGTCGCAGTGTTGTGAATATCAATTGGCACGAACCAGAATAGAAGTAGGATTAATGAAGACAAACAAAAAACCGATGTGATGGCTGAATGGTTATAGCAGCGGCGCCTAAACGTTGCCGATGAAGGAATTTAGCAGTTCCCGAAATGGATCTATACAACGAGCTTTGGCAGTTGTCTAAATTTTTTCTTTCTTCTATTCTAATTTAAAAATTTTTTCAATAAGGAAAAAATTTATCATAACAATAATAATGATAAAAAAATTATTGTTAGGACTTGAGCTCGATTCGAACCCGCGATCTTACAAATCAGTATGCCGATATAACAACAAAAATTGTTAATACATCCCAGAGCACGGGGAAAAAGTGTTAATAAAATATGACACTATGGCAGCATTGCCATCAAACAAGTCCAATTTTCACATCCATTCTGCAACAGATGTCGCAGTGTTTTGAATATCAATTGGTACGAACCAGAAGAGAAGTAGGATTAATGAAGACAAACAAAAATCCGCTGTGATGGCTGTATGGTTATAGCAGCGGCGCCTAAACGTTGCCGATGAAGGAATTTAGCAGTTCCCGAAATGGATCTATACAACGAGCTTTGGCAGTTGTCTAAATTTTTCCTTTCTTCTATTCTAATTTAAAAATTTTATTCAATTAAGAAAAAATTTATCATAACAATAATAATGATAAAAAATTATTGTTAGGCCTTGAGCTCGATTCGAACCCGCAATCTTACAAATCAGTAGGCCGATATAACAACAAAAATTGTTAATACATCCCAGAGCACGGGGAAAAAAGTGTCAATAAAATATGACACTATGTCAGCATTGCCATCAAACAAGTCCAATTTTCACATCCATTCTGCAACAGATGTCGCAGTGTTGTGAATATCAATTGGCACGAACCAGAATAGAAGTAGGATTAATGAAGACAAACAAAAAACCGCTGTGATGGCTGAATGGTTATAGCAGCGGCGCCTAAACGTTGCCGATGAAGGAATTTAGCAGTTCCCGAAATGGATCTATACAACGTGATTTGGCAGTTGTCTAAAATTTTTTTTTCTATTCTAATTTAAAATTTTTTTTAATTAAGAAAAAATTTATCATAACAATAATAATGATAAAAAAAATATTGTTAGGCCTTGAGCTCGATTCGAACCCACGATCTTACAAATCAGTAGGCCGATATAACAACAAAAATTGTTAATACATCCCAGAGCACGGGGAAAAAAGTGTCAATAAAATATGACACTATGGCAGCATTGCCATCAAACAAGTCCAATTTTCACATCCATTCTGCAACAGATCTCGCAGTGTTGTGAATATCAATTGGCACGAACCAAAATAGAAGTAGGATTAATGAAGACAAACAAAAAACCGCTGTGATGGCGGAATGGTTATAGCAGCGGCGCCTAAACGTTGCCGATGAAGGAATTTAGCAGTTCCCGAAATGGATCTATACAACGAGCTTTGGCAGTTGTCTAAAATTTTTTTTCTTCTATTCTAATTTAAAAAATTTTTCAATTAAGAAAAAATTTATCATAACAATAATAATGATAAAAAAATTATTGTTAGGCCTTGAACTCGATTCGAAACCGCGATCTTACAAATCAGTAGGCCGATATAACAACAAAAATTGTTAATACATCCCAGAGCACGGGAAAAAAGTGTCAATAAAATATGACACTATGGCAGCATTGCCATCAAACAAGTCCAATTTTCACATCCATTCTGCAACAGATCTCGCAGTGTTGTGAATATCAATTGGCACGAACAAGTATAGAAGTAGGATTAATGAAGACAAACAAAAAACCGCTGTGATGGCCGAATGGTTATAGCAGCGGCGCCTAAACGTTGCCGATGAAGGAATTTAGCAGTTCCCGAAATGGATCTATACAACGAGCTTTGGCAGTTGTGTAAAATTTTTTTCTTTTATTCTAATTTAAAAAATTTTTCAATTAAGAAAAAATTTATCATAACAATAATAATGATAAAAAAATTATTGTTAGGCCTTGAGCTCGATTCGAACCCGCGATCTTAAAATCAGTAGGCCGATATAACAACAAAAATTGTTCATACATCCCAGAGCACGGGGAAACAAGTGTCAATAAAATATGACACTATGGCAGCATTGCCATCAAACAAGTCCAATTTTCACATCCATTCTGCAACAGATCTCGCAGTGTTGTGAATATCAATTGGCACGAACCAGAATATAAGTAGGATTAATGAAGACAAACAAAAAACCGCTCTGATGGCTGAATGGTTATAGCAGCGACGCCTAAACGTTGCCGATGAATGAATTTAGCAGTTCCCGAAATGGATATATACAATGAGCTTTGGCAGTTGTCTAAATTTTTTCTTTCTTCTATTCTAATTTAAAAATTTTTTCAATTAAGAAAAAATTTATCATAACAATAATAATGATAAAAAAATTATTGTTAGGCCTTGAGCTCGATTCGAACCCGCGATCTTAAAATCAGTAGGCCGATATAACAACAAAAATTGTGAAAAAATTTATCATAACAATAATAATGATAAAAAAATTATTGTTAGGCCTTGAAGGAATTTTACAAATCAGTAGGCCGATATAACAACAAAAATTGTTAATACATCCCAGAGCACGGGAAAAAAGTGTCAATAAAATATGACACTATGGCAGCATTGCCATCAAACAAGTACAATTTTCACATCCATTCTGCAACAGATGTCGCAGTGTTGTGAATATCAATTGGCACGAACCAGAATAGAAGTAGGATTAATAAAGATGGTTATAGCAGCGGCGCCTAAACGTTGCCGATGAAGGAATTTAGCAGTTCCCGAAATGGATCTATACAACGAGCTTTGGCAGTTGTCTAAAATTTTTTCTTTCTTCTATTCTAATTTAAAAAATTTTTCAATTAAGAAAAAATTGATCATAACAATAAAAATGATAAAAAATTATTGTTAGGCCTTGAGCTCGATTCGAACCCGCGATCTTACAAATCAGTAGGCCGATATAACAACAAAAATTGTTAATACATCCCAGAGCACGGGGAAAAAAGTGTCAATAAAATATGACACTATAGCAGCATTGCCATCAAACAAGTCCAATTTTCACATCCATTCTGCAACAGATGTCGCAGTGTTGTGAATATCAATTGGCACGAACCAGAATAGAAGTAGGATTAATGAAGACAAACAAAAAACCGATGTGATGGCTGAATGGTTATAGCAGCGGCGCCTAAACGTTTCTGATGAAGGAATTTGGCAGTTCCCGAAATGGATCTATACAACGAGCTTTGGCAGTGGTCTAAATTTTTTCTTTCTTCTATTCTAATTTAAAAATTTTTTCAATTAAGAAAAAATTTATCATAACAATAATAATGATAAAAAGATATTGTTAGGCCTTGACCTCGATTCGAACCCGCGATCTTATAAATCAGTAGGCCGATATAACAACAAAAATTGTTAATACATCCCAGAGCACGGGGAAAAAAGTGTCAATAAAATATGACACTATGGCAGCATTGCCATCAAACAAGTCCAATTTTCACATCCATTCTGCAACAGATCTCGCAGTGTTATGAGTATCAATTGGCACGAACCAGAATAGAAGTAGGATTAATGAAGACAAACAAAAAGTGATGGCTGAATGGTTATAGCAGCGGCGCCTAAACGTTACCGATGAAGGAATTTAGCAGTTCTCGAAATGGATCTATACAACGAGCTTTGGCAGTTGTCTAAAAATTTTTCTTTCTTCTATTCTAATTTAAAAAATTTTTCAATTAAGAAAAAATTGATCATAACAATAAAAGTGATAAAAAATTATTGTTAGGCCTTGAGCTCGATTCGAACCCGCGATCTTACAAATCAGTAGGCCGATATAACAACAAAAATTGTTAATACATCCCAGAGCACGGGGAAAAAAGTGTCAATAAAATATGACACTATAGCACCATTGCCATCAAACAAGTCCAATTTTCACATCCATTCTGCAACAGATGTCGCAGTGTTGTGAATATCAATTGGCACGAACCAGAATAGAAGTAGGATTAATGAAGACAAACAAAAAACCGATGTGATGGCTGAATGGTTATAGCAGCGGCGCCTAAACGTTGCCGATGAAGGAATTTAGCAGTTCCCGAAATGGATCTATACAACGAGCTTTGGCAGTTGTCTAAATTTTTTCTTTCTTCTATTCTAATTTAAAAATTTTTTCAATAAGGAAAAAATTTATCATAACAATAATAATGATAAAAAAATTATTGTTAGGACTTGAGCTCGATTCGAACCCGCGATCTTACAAATCAGTATGCCGATATAACAACAAAAATTGTTAATACATCCCAGAGCACGGGGAAAAAGTGTTAATAAAATATGACACTATGGCAGCATTGCCATCAAACAAGTCCAATTTTCACATCCATTCTGCAACAGATGTCGCAGTGTTTTGAATATCAATTGGTACGAACCAGAAGAGAAGTAGGATTAATGAAGACAAACAAAAATCCGCTGTGATGGCTGTATGGTTATAGCAGCGGCGCCTAAACGTTGCCGATGAAGGAATTTAGCAGTTCCCGAAATGGATCTATACAACGAGCTTTGGCAGTTGTCTAAATTTTTCCTTTCTTCTATTCTAATTTAAAAATTTTATTCAATTAAGAAAAAATTTATCATAACAATAATAATGATAAAAAATTATTGTTAGGCCTTGAGCTCGATTCGAACCCGCAATCTTACAAATCAGTAGGCCGATATAACAACAAAAATTGTTAATACATCCCAGAGCACGGGGAAAAAAGTGTCAATAAAATATGACACTATGTCAGCATTGCCATCAAACAAGTCCAATTTTCACATCCATTCTGCAACAGATGTCGCAGTGTTGTGAATATCAATTGGCACGAACCAGAATAGAAGTAGGATTAATGAAGACAAACAAAAAACCGCTGTGATGGCTGAATGGTTATAGCAGCGGCGCCTAAACGTTGCCGATGAAGGAATTTAGCAGTTCCCGAAATGGATCTATACAACGTGATTTGGCAGTTGTCTAAAATTTTTTTTTCTATTCTAATTTAAAATTTTTTTTAATTAAGAAAAAATTTATCATAACAATAATAATGATAAAAAAAATATTGTTAGGCCTTGAGCTCGATTCGAACCCACGATCTTACAAATCAGTAGGCCGATATAACAACAAAAATTGTTAATACATCCCAGAGCACGGGGAAAAAAGTGTCAATAAAATATGACACTATGGCAGCATTGCCATCAAACAAGTCCAATTTTCACATCCATTCTGCAACAGATCTCGCAGTGTTGTGAATATCAATTGGCACGAACCAAAATAGAAGTAGGATTAATGAAGACAAACAAAAAACCGCTGTGATGGCGGAATGGTTATAGCAGCGGCGCCTAAACGTTGCCGATGAAGGAATTTAGCAGTTCCCGAAATGGATCTATACAACGAGCTTTGGCAGTTGTCTAAAATTTTTTTTCTTCTATTCTAATTTAAAAAATTTTTCAATTAAGAAAAAATTTATCATAACAATAATAATGATAAAAAAATTATTGTTAGGCCTTGAACTCGATTCGAAACCGCGATCTTACAAATCAGTAGGCCGATATAACAACAAAAATTGTTAATACATCCCAGAGCACGGGAAAAAAGTGTCAATAAAATATGACACTATGGCAGCATTGCCATCAAACAAGTCCAATTTTCTCATCCATTCTGCAACAGATCTCGCAGTGTTGTGAATATCAATTGGCACGAACAAGTATAGAAGTAGGATTAATGAAGACAAACAAAAAACCGCTGTGATGGCCGAATGGTTATAGCAGCGGCGCCTAAACGTTGCCGATGAAGGAATTTAGCAGTTCCCGAAATGGATCTATACAACGAGCTTTGGCAGTTGTGTAAAATTTTTTTCTTTTATTCTAATTTAAAAAATTTTTCAATTAAGAAAAAATTTATCATAACAATAATAATGATAAAAAAATTATTGTTAGGCCTTGAACTCGATTCGAACCCGCGATCTTACAAATCAGTAGGCCGATATAACAACAAAAATTGTTCATACATCCCAGAGCACGGGGAAACAAGTGTCAATAAAATATGACACTATGGCAGCATTGCCATCAAACAAGTCCAATTTTCACATCCATTCTGCAACAGATGTCGCAGTGTTGTGAATATCAATTGGCACGAACCAGAACAGAAGTAGGATTAATGAAGACAAACAAAAAACCGCTGTGATGGCTGAATGGTTATAGCAGCGGCGCCTAAACGTTGCCGATGAAGGAATTTAGCAGTTCCCGAAATGGATCTATACAACGAGCTTTGGCAGTTGTCTAAATTTTTTCTTTCTTCTATTCTAATTTAAAAATTTTTTCAATTAAGAAAAAATTTATCATAACAATAATAATGATAAAAAATTATTGTTAGGCCTTCAGCTCGATTCGAACCCGCGATCTTAGAAATCAGTAGGCCGATATAACAACAAAAATTGTTAATACATCCCAGAGCACGGGGAAAAAATGTCAATAAAATGACACTATGGCAGCATTGCCATCAAACAAGTCCAATTTTCACATCCATTCTGCAACAGATGTCGCAGTGCTGTGAATATCAATTGGCACGAACCAGAATAGAAAGAGGATTGATGAGGACAAACAAAAAACCGCTGTGATGGCTGAATGGTTATAGCAGCGGCGCCTAAACGTTGCCGATGAAAGAATTTAACAGTTCCCGAAATGGATTCATACAACGAGCTTTGGCAGTTGTCTAAATTTTTTCTTTCTTCTATTCTAATTTAAAATTTTTTTCAATTAAGAAAAAATTTATCATAATAATAATAATGATAAAAAATTATTGTTAGGCCTTGAGCTCGATTCGAACCCGCGATCTTACAAATCAGTAGGCCGATATAACAACAAAAATTGTTAATACATCCCATAGCACGGGGGTGTCAATAAAATTTGACACTATGACAGCATTGCCATCAAACAAGCCCAATTTTCACATCCATTCTGCAACAGATCTCGAAGTGCTGTGAATATCAATTGGCACGAACCAGAATAGAAGTAGGATTAATGAAGACAAACAAAAAACCGCTGTGATGGCTGAATGGTTAAAGCAGCGGCGCCTAAGCGCTGCCGATGAAGGAATTTAGCAGTTCCCGAAATGGATCTATACAACGAGCTTTGGCAGTTGTCTAAATTTTTTCTTTTCTATTCTAATTTAAAATTTTTTTCAATTAAGAAAAAATTTATCATAACAATAATAATGATAAAAAATTATTGTTAGGCCTTGAGCTCGATTCGAACCCGCGATCTTACAAATCAGTAGGCCGATATAACAACAAAAAATGGTTTTATTTTGTTTATATCTTTTATTTTCCAAGTTTTACAAAATGTATTTTTAAATAAGTCGATCTCACTTTTCAGCTGCCAAATTATAATGGCCGAGCCACTCAAGCGCCGGGTTGCATTCGCCCGTGCGAGCGTGTTCGGTCAACTAGTACATACATCACCTGATGTATGGTTGATGTGGTGAGTTGCTCTTAGGGTGTCGTTACAAGCTCCTGCCATATACGCTGCCACTTTCCTATATGTTCTGGCCTCCGCGACGGCAACCCTCCGACGGGTTTCATTGCGCCATGTTGCCAGGCCGCATAGCCAAATGCACTGGGTACCCCAATGCTTACCCAAGGACGTCTAGTCCCAGGGCCACAACAGCAATCGCTGTCGGGCCTTCCACAACCCAGGCGTAGTTACCCGTCACTTTCTCCCAGAGTGACGACGTCTCCCCCTATGCACTTCAGAATTCTGCAGTTCAACTGTAATGGATTAACTGGGAAGATCACGGAGATAGTTGACTTCATGAAGAGGCACAACATCCGCATTGCTGCGATTCAAGAGACTAAACTCACAGCAAGATCTGCATTGCAGACCTGTTCTGGGTACAATGTCCACAGAAAAGATCGCGAGAGCGGAAATGGAGGCGGCCTCGTCTTTATCATACACCACACTGTGCAATATCATATATTTGATCCCGACATTGACCGCAGGGAAAATGTCTTAGAACGTCAAGGATTATCTGTCCGGTCGAGCGATGCAAACCTAGAAATCATCAACATCTACATCCATTCTGCCACCTGCTGCCCCAGTGGACACCGCCCTGATATCAGCGGCGCACTCACTGGAAACAATCGCATTATCCTATCCTAGGCGATTTCAATGCCCATCACGATCTATGGCATTCAAATTTGCGGGTGGACAGTAGGGGTGAGATGTTAGCGGATCAAATAGAAGAAACGACGTTCTGCACAACAAACGGAGACGCCCCCACACGTATGGTAGGAAGCTGTCACAGTTCGCCGGATATTTCAATCGTGAGCGCAGAACTCGTAAACTGCGTCAACTGGCAGCCTATGGTAACATTGGCAACCAACCACCTGCCTATACTTATTTCCCTCGAGCATTCCGCCGACTTCATCGTCGCAAAAAAACGCACTTACATTAACTTTAAAAAAGGAAAGTGGGACGAATACAAATCCTTTACAGACAACCGCTTTGCTGCCCTCCCTATCCCAACTGATGCCCGCCAAGGGGAGCGTACTTTCCGCAAGGTCATTGAATCCGCCTCGGCTCGTTTCATTCCCGCCGGTAGAATTCCCGAATTCGGCCCCACTTCCCGGCAGAGGCCGTAAGTTTAGCAAGAGAACGTGACCTTATAAGACAGCTCGATCCCGACGACCCCAAATAAGGGATATAAACCAACGCATCAGACTGCTTGTGCATGAACACAAGCGGGCGAAATGGGAGGAGCACCTAAGCGGTTGTTACCTCTCTGCCGGTTTAGGTAAACTTTGGTCCACTGTAAAGTCCCTATCGAATCCGTCTAGGCACAATGACAAAGTTTCCATCGCCGTTCCATCTTTCCACCTTTGTCATACCCGAAAAATGGAAAATGGCCAAGGTGGTCCCGCTACTAAAGCCTGGGAAACCAGCTAACATAGGAGTCATATCGCCCGATATCTCTCCTATCGCCAGTAGCCAAGACGCTTGAAGCCAATTTGCGGCTAGCCTGTCATCAGCATGGCTTTAGAAAACTCCATAGTACCACCACCGCACTAAATACCATTAGCACCCAGATAAATTGTGGTTTAAATCAGAAGCCCCGCCATCAAACAGTAGTCGTAGCGCTAGACCTATCAAAAGCTTTTGATATGATCAACCATGGCACGTTACTGCAAGACTTGGAAGGGTCTACCCTTCCCCAATGTCTTAAAAGGTGGACCGCAAATTATCTGGGTGGTCGGCAGGCATCGGTGCAATTCAGAAACGAAACTTCAAAGCCAAGAAGAATTAAACAAGGGGTGCCACAGGGTGGTGTCCTATCCCCACTTTTATTTAATTTGTACATGGCAAAACTACCTTTACCACCGGAAGGAGTTACTTTCGTTTCTTACGCCGATGACTGCACAATAATGGCCACAGGCCCAGTCCCATAGATCGATGAGCTTTGCAACAGAATAAACGGCTACCTCCCTGATCTCTCCAGTTTTTTCGCCTCGCGAAACCTGGCATTATCACCGACTAAATCATCGGCAACCTTATTTACAACTTGGACTTCCCAAATGTCGACGATTTTGAACATCCACGCCGATGGCACTACGCTACCGACTGTCCTACACCCCAAAATCTTGGGTGTGACGTTTGATCAGGATCTACATTTTGGTGAGCACGTAGCCGCAATTGTTCTGAAAATCCAGAGCCGCAATAAAATTCTCAAATCCCTTGCTGGCAGTACTTGGGGAAAAGACAACGAAACGCTCATTACCACATACAAAGCAATTGGCCAGCCGTATGCGCGCTACGCGTCCCCTATATGGTCGCCAAGCCTAAAAACTACCAACTGGAAGAAGCTACAGGCCTGCCAAAATACTGCGCTCAGAACCGCCACGGACTGTCTTCTTATGTCCCCAGAACATCATCTACATAATGAGGCGAGAATACTCCCCATCAGGGATAGAAATGAGATGCTAACCAAACAGTTCCTGTTGAATACGCAGAAACCTGGGCATCCCAACAGATATCTGATTGATGAGTCAACACCGCCTAGGGACTTAAGGAGTCATCTCCGTAAGTATTTTGAGCAAATACGGCACCTGAGAAGTAAGCCGTATGAAGCAAAAAAAACACAAGCAGGTTCTTGGTGAACTCCACAAACGGGCATCGGACCTTTATGCCGGGAATTGCCTGGTGAACCCAGTACGCAGGGAACAGTACCCAAAACTTGCGGAAGAGGAACGCATACTCCCCAGGGAAACGCGAGTCACTCTGGCTCAACTTCGTTCTGGATACTGTAACAGGTTAAACTCTTACATACCCAGAATCAACCCCGACATACAAAATGTATGCCCCGCTTGCAATGTGTCCCCACATGACACCAACCATCTCTTTAATTGTAATGTGGAACCAACGCCTCTAACACCCCTTTCATTATGGTCCACCCCTGTCGAACCACAAGTTTCCTTGGACTCCCGTTAGAGGATATTGATGACAATTTGTGATCGGTCGCAGCTATTAGGTGGAGCGAAACATTGCTACAACAACAACAACAACAGGTATGCCTGTCGTAAGAGGCGGCTAAAATACCAGATTCAAGTGGTTGTGTAGGGCAACCCTTTCAGGTTGCCAGCGCAATATATAGCTTCTCCAAACCTAATTGTCAACCTCACCTATCCTTGGCGAATCCTGTTAAAACTTTGACGTGTAAATACGTGTTTTTGCTCGCTCCGTGTTCTTAATACTGTGGCAACCGGCTCAGACATAACTGGGGTGGCATACCTGCCGCAGGTATTCCTAGCCCCCTAGTCCGTTGAGGGTATAAATCAGTTATCGGGATGGATTGTAATGCCGAGCAATGGGAATTGATTATTAGTGCTGTCGGAATGGCGGTGATTTCGAGCAGCTGATGTATATTTAACACACAATCAGCCGAATTCTAAATATTGTTACCGCCGATTTTTTTATTCCCGCGGAAAAATTCCTCCAATTATTTTCTCCTAGGGAGAACAATAATAGGGGAATAGGAATTTCGAATTTTCGAAGTCAGCTGATTTGCCAATTGAAAATTTGTTGCGCATTTCTATTTTTATTTAAAAATTGAAGTTTAGTTATTGTTGCGAATTTGTTTAGTTATTGTTGAAAAATAAAATATAAACAACACACGTTTTTGTTGTAGCAGTGCTTCACCCCATCCAATAGGTGCGACCGATCACAAATTGTCATAAATATCCTCTAACGGCAGTCCAAGGAAACTTGCTGTTTCAACAGGGGTGGACCATATTGTGAGGGGTGTTAGAGGCGTTGGTTCCACATTACATTAAAGAGATGGTTGGTGTCATGTGGGGACACATTACAAGCAGGACATATGTTTTGTATGTCGGGGTTGATTCGGGATAGGTAAGAGTTTAACCTTTTACAGTATCCAGATCGAAGTTGAGCTGGAGTGACTCGCGTGGGGAGTGTGCGTTCCTCTTCTGCAAGTTTTGGGTATTGTTCTTTGAGAACAGAATTCAATGGGCAATTCCTGGCATAGAGGTCCGGCGCTTGTTTGTGGAGTTCACTGACGACCTGCTTGTTTTTTGGCTTCATACGGCCATATCGGGGACGCGTAGCATGCAATCGGCTGGCCAATGGCGTTGTAAGTGGTAATGAGCGTTTCTTTATCTTTTCCCCCAAGTACTGCCACCAAGAGATTTGACGATTTTATTACGGCTCTGGATTTTCGGTACAATTGCGGCGGCATGATCACCAAAATGTGGTTCCTGATCAAACGTCACACCCAAGATTTTGGGGTGTAAGACAGTCGGTAGCGTAGTGCTAGTGACGTTGATGTTCACAATGGTCGACATTTAAAACGTCCATATTGAAAATAAGGTCGCCGATGATTTAGTCGGTGATAATGTCAGGTTTCGCGAGGCGAAAAAACTGGGGAGATCAGGGAGGTAGCCGTTTATTTTGTTGCAAAGCTCATCAGTTGTTCCACGACTATATTATAAATTTTAGATGACATTAGGGGATCCTTCGACAAAAATCAACTGACTTTATTGTGCTTGACTTTTCGAAAGCGTTTGACTCGGTGAATTATGACTTGCTTTGTATGAAGCTAAACAATTACTTTGGTTTTAACCTCTATGTCAATATGACATACCCGGGTATGTTTTTTACATTTCAAATACCTGCAAAAACTTTTCCAATTACTTTGGAAAATTGATACTTCTTGGATTCCTGTAAGTCAGCTACGGCCAAAACATATACAATCACATATTGCGGTTCTGCTGGACAATGAGAGACTGAAGAGAACAAGTCGCTCACGCGTCTAAAAAATCAATGTTGCCAACGTATTGAAATCGAAAAAATTCATGGTTTAATTGTGGAAGGAAAAATGGACTTTTAAATATTAGTAGTAATTAGTAGTAGTAAAAATTTTTTTTGTTATTTTTAGCTTTGAGAATCAACAAAAAAACAACAACAAGTTAATAATAAGAAATAAATATTTACCGAAGTTTAAAGACAGTTTCAAATATAAAAACTAAAAAAATTCACTTTTAGAGATTAAATAAAAAATAAATGTGAATTTTTCCTCAATATTTTTTTGTTTACTTTAAGGAACTAAATTCGTAAAATTAATTTTTTGCAATTAAGGAAAATAAAAAATTAATTCTTATTTAAATATTTTTTAATTCATTGCAAGTTCTTCAATATTTATATCATTTTCGTATCTATTAATTCTTAAGATATCTTCTAAGTGGTTATCCATTAAATTATGTCTATATTTAGACTTAACTATTTTTAAAAAAGAAAAAAGGACTTCGCAATTATACGTGGCACCAAACATTGAATATAGTTTTAGTATTTCAGACCTTATTTTTGAATAAGACACATCGCTTACTTTTTCCCAAAACTTTAGTCCTGTGCCAAAGGGCAGTGATGGATCGGCTTGCATAATTTTCAGCTCTTGTTGAATTTCTTGACTGTAATTTTCAATATTGCATGTTAATGGATTGTCGTGATAATATGGAAATCAATAAATTTTTCAGAAATTTTTTTAATCAAGGTATCAATAATTTCTACAAACTCTGTTAATTTATTTTGAATTGGAAGTTCCGCAAATACTTTTGATGTCCTTGGTAAAAATGTAAAACTTTTGTTAAGAATTTCATTTTTTAACAGTCTGAGCTTATGACCCAATTGATTTGTTGCAAAAACCAGATCAAAAATATGTTTGTTTTTACCTTGTAAAATGAGATTAAATTCATTCAACATGAGTGATATATCACTAAGAAAAGCTAAGTCATATATGAATTCGTAGTTTTTCAAGTGTGAAATCATTTCTGCGCAGTTTTCTGCTAGGCTTTGTTGCAAAAATTGAATAACTTCTTCCCGTAAATCAAAAAGTCGTTGCAAACTTCGCCCGCGACTTAGCCAGCGAACGTTAGTAAACAAAAGCAGATCTCCGTAATCTGCTTCAACCTCTGCTAAAAATTCTTTAAATTTTCTGTTCGTCAATGCGTTGTGTTCTCCCTTTATTCTATTAATTACTTTTATTGCAAAGTCCATTGCATTCATCATATTAAGATGCTTCGAAAATAAAGCGTGTTGATGTATTACGCAATGGAACGCAGGAACATTAACATTATTTTTTCGTAAAAACCCAACAAACCCTTTATCCCTCCCGGTCATAACCTTAGCACCGTCAGTGCATACTGCACTCAATTTATTTTTATCCACGTTATTGAATACTTGGGTATTTACTGCTTCCCATAAGGTTTTACCATTCACGTGGCTGTGCATTGAAACGAGACATAGAAAATCCTCATGAATTTCAAAATTTTTATTTACTGTCTTCACATAAATTGCAAGTTGGCTTGTACTTGAAATGTCGGTAGTTTCGTCCAGACATATAGAAAAATATAAGCTATCCTGCAATTTCTTCATAACACTGGAATAAATATACCTACTTACTTTTTCCGTTCTGCGAATCATACTTTGCTTCGAACGTGAAATCTTATCAAATCATTTTCCAAACTCTTCTTCTTTGCCAAATAATTGAAAAATATCCTTACAGAAGTCTTTAAAAAATATTCCAACTGAATATGGGCGGCATTTTTTTGCTAAAGTTATAGCGACCATATAAGATGCTGCCTTAATTTCCTTACTCCTGTTCCCTTCATTATTGGGACCAATTAGGTTCAACTTGCTCTTGAGCCTTAGAACAAAATTTTCCCTCTCCTTACTACTGAGCTCATAAAATTCATTAGCATGGCATGTATGATAATGGCGTTTGACAAAAAATTTTGTTGCACGCGCAATTTCTTTATGGCACACCATGCATTTTGCTCCTCTCTTTCTATTATCAACAACTAAAAAATCTACCTCCCAGTTCATATTAAACATTTTTAATGCGACTTACCACGACTTGTCTGCTCGAAAGTTGCGCATTGAATGAGGAGAAAAACCCTTCCGCGATCACATCGAGACAGTAAGTATTGGCAACACTGCTTCATACTGATTGGTAATATGTGTGTGAAAGCAGCGCAGTTATCGTACTATACGTGTGAAAGCAGAAGAGAAAAATTTGGCACGCGTGCCTATGAAATGGAACACACTGCTGTAAGTATTCAATAGCTATAATTTAAAAAAAAAACGTACCTACCCGGGTATGTACATATAAATTAGCTCTGCATCCAAATTTTGAATTTGAATTTGAACTCCAGAAGATTAGCAGCCTTTGAAATAAACAGCTATGTACCAATTACGCAGCATCAATAGTTTTATTTTTGAAATATGCATGTACATGTATATGCAAATATACATATATACATATTAGATATACGACGCCGATAAACGCCGCCGCCGCAAGTTTCCTTGGACTCCCGTTAGAGGATATTGATGACAATTTGTGATCGGTCGCAGCTGTTAGGTGGGGCGAAGCACTGCTACAACAACAACAACAACCGGGGTTAGGTTCGAAACCTCTCTGGAGGAAGTGAACGAGGGACAATCCCTCCGCAAGGAGCGAGATTTTGAGGCAAAAACAACAGATCCTTCCGAATTGGCCAAAACGTTGATTTTCTTAAATACATACAAACAAACCCTTTCCTAAATATTATTTTTTTAAATAGAAAAATCAAGCTTTTAAAGGAATAGAGCCTACGCCGCCGCCGCCGATATAGTGATCGGCGTAAACCTCTAATACATATGTACATATATATTTCAGAAATACAACTTTTGATGATGCATAATTGATACATAAATGTTTATTTCAAAGGTTGCTTATGTTTTGGAATTCAAATTCAAGTTCAAATTTGATATCCACAGCTAATTCAAATGTAATCATATGGTAATTTTCTCATTACGTATTTAGTTAGGCTGCAGTAAGGACAGTTTTATTTCTAATCAATTTTTTTCTTAGATTTGAAGGTATATAACAACGTGCGCTCAAAGTAAGCTTTATGAATTTTTAAATAAATTCCTTATTTTAAAACTTTATAGGTATGGCAGACAGACAATTAAAAAAATTCGGCAATATGACTAGTGAGGAGAGGGAGGAGTATATATTTAGACTAATGGAGGAAGATAACTCCAATTAGATGGAGAAGATGGCGGAAATGACAACGTCGGCGGACAGGAATGTGCCTCAGATGCGGAGATGGAGGGCAATGCAGTGGAGATGAATTCAGAGGAAAACAGCAGCGATGATGAAGGTGAGGATGTTGACCGCTTCCCCGAGGATGCCGCAAAAACAGAGCCATTCCTAGCACGTGATGAACAGTTTGGCATAACAATTTACCAAGCAATCGAAAATATCTCGAAATGTATTATATAATTATAGCGAGCAGACGTAAAAACCTTGTACACATTTTCCGAGCAGGAAAATTTTGGTAAAACATTTTAGAAAATTAATAAGAAGTTGTGCAAAATAGTGTTTTGTTCGCGCTTCACAAAATATAACAAATAATGTAATAATACGTTATTGAATTCCTAATATAATAGGAGTTAACTTTGAGAAAAAAGACTCAAATAAATTTATTTAACAAACAAATTTAGACCCATACATATACTAATAAACGGAGAAGTAAATCGAAATAAGGCAAAAGCAAAATGAGTATGTGCGCGAAATGCAATCACTCTATAAGAGGAGAGACAGGTTACGATGCGATGTGTGTGTAATAAAGTGTACCATTTAAGCCTTGCATGTGCAGGTGTTGATAAATATAGTTGTAAAATTTTTGAGGAAAAACCTATGGCACTATTTATGTGTGATGAATGTGTTACATATATTCATAATGTTAACTTGGTGCTACAAGAAATGCAAATGAGTGTGAAGAAAAATAATACAATATTAAATGATTATAAATATGAGTTTGAAGAGGTGATGAAGAAAAGCCAAAACGAAATAAAAGCTTTATTGGAAGCTGTAGAGGGTCGATATAGTCAAAGAGTAGCAACTATGGAAAGATCGCAACAGCTTATTGAAAAAAAAAAATGTTGAGATAAAAAGCTTATATGAAATGATAGAAGTGAAAAATAAAACTGAAATAATTGGTAAAGACAATGAAAAGGTATGTAACGAAATAAAGAAAATTAGTAGTAATAACAATGAAAAAGGGCTGTCATACGCAGAAGTAATGAAAAATAATAACAAAAAAGGTGAAAACAAAAGCAAAGATACTACAGTGCCTGAATTAAAGAAACGTATTCCTATTATTGTTAAACCGAAAGTTAAACAAACGTGTGAAAAAACCAAGAAAGATCTAAACAATAAATTAATCGATAGCGTTGATGAAAATTAAAGAGACAAAATAAAAGAAATAATGGACAAAGAAATTAGTAATGAATATGAGATAAAGATACCTCGTGAATATAAACCAAGACTATTTATAACAGGTATTCAATTTGAAAAGAATGGTGATGAATTAACTGAAAGTCTACGAAAACAAAATAAATTCTATATATATAATAAGTTCAGGGTGAAGTAAAAATTATTAAGAAATACAATGTTAAAGTTAGTCACAAAAATTATTATAATGCAATAGTTGAGGTGGATGTGGAAATATTTACTGAAGCGTTAACATTAGATAAACTGAACATAGAATGGGAAAGGTGCAAAGTATACGATGGTGTTGATATAACAATGTGTTTTAAATGTAAAGGATACAACCACAAAGCTAGTGAATGCAAAAATGAAGATGTTTGTAGCAAATGCTTGGGTAAACTTCATCCCTGGAGTGCAAGGAACCACCTGAAAACATGTGCATAAATTATATCAAGAAGAATTTCCGAGCTCTAGGCCACACATATATATTAGTAATAAAAATGCAATTAATTATACCATATATGTTGTATTTATTTATTTTGTCGATATTTCGATTTCAATTAGAAATCATAAATTGTATTAGAGCTAATGAGAAATTAAATCTAGGGCTTGATACCAATCACCCGCGCAATAGCAGACATTGCCCTGTCTACTTAAATCACTTAAATGTAAAAAACAAAGGCTAGGGTATTAGCAACTAACAATCAGACCACTGGTTCACCTGGACCATGCTAATTTTATGCAACGTAGGGCATCAAGGTACCAAAAAAGATCCACAAAGGACATCCACAATGACTTTAAATGCATCTATTTAAACATAAATAGCCTAGTAGCAATAGCAGAGTTGGAAGTGTTGGCGGAAGTTCATAGACCAGGCATCATACTGTGCTCTGAAACATGTACAACCAAAGATATTCCAGCCAATGAATTAGAAATAGCAACCAATAAAATGATAACATGTGATTCCCATAGCAGGCACAAAGGAGGTGTGTTAGTTTATGTACATAGTACAATTGATGTTAAAATAATTTATAATGATAACATAAATGAAAACGTATGGTGCATTGTAATAAAGCTGAAAAAGGTTGATAAAAATTGGCAGATTGGAGTTGTGTACCACTCGCAAAGCACTAGTGATGCAGCTTTTGTAGAATACCTAAATAATTGATAAATACGAAAAAAGTAACCATAATATAGTAGTCGGTGATTTTAATATTAACATGAACTGCATTTCAACATATAGTACTAAATTAAATGAGATATTTGCTGTGATGGGTATGAGCCAAAAAATAGAATTTAATACGCGAATCACAGATACAAGTGAATCGAAAATTGATTTATTATTTTCAAACTCGGATGAAATTCACTGTAATAATTTGCAGGAATACAAAATATCTGATCATGAAACTATAAAATTTAATGTTAAAATGTCCAAAGTATACAAGATCAGACCAATTCTAAATATTCTCGCGGAATTTTGTTCTCGCGGATTTTTTTATTCCCGCGGAAAAATTCCTCCAATTCTTTTCTCCTAGGGAGAAGAATGATTGGGGAATAGGAATTTCGAATTTTCGAAGTCAGCTGTTTTGTCAATTTAAATTTCGTTGCGCATTTCTTATTTTGTTTAAAAAATTTTAAAGTTTAATTATTGTTGCCAATTTGTTTGAAATTAAGAAATAAGGTATAAACAATGCACATTATTGCATTTCATGTGGTATTCACTGAAATGAGTAATGAAAAGGTGCCACAGCAACATCAACAGAGGAGCATAAGAAGAAGACCGGCGGGATAACACAAATCCGCCGGAGTTGCCTGCTTTCATTCTGCAAAGCAATTTTCTAGCGGCCAAGTCGAGTTGAGTTCGCCTTTCGCCATATGCAAAAATCTATTTAAGCCTTCTTAAAAAATCCTTGCGCAATTTCTGGATGGCTGCTTCAAATATGCGAAGAGCTCTTCCGTTGCTTATGATATATTTTTCGACTTAAAGATTATTGTTGTTGTTGTTGTATTAACAGTGAGAATATTGCGGTAGAATGTAAATACATATTTTAGCACAAATTTGTACAAACAAGTGTTCTTTCTTAAAATAACCAATTTCCTTTAACTATTTAGATGCATTCCCTTAATTTAACTAGTGAAAAAACTCCTATGAAATGGCAGAGAAATCTCCCTCTCCCTCACATTCATAATCAGCCCAATTCTAAACGAAAATTCCGTGCGAGTTTTTCCCTTCTCCCATTCCTCGTATTCTAAATAAAAATTCCTTGTGAGTTTTTTCACTTCTCCCTTTCTTCCTATTCTGAACAATGTCCGAAAAAGCGGAAACCGGTTATGGGAGAAAAGTAGGTATTATGAATGTGAGGGAGAGGGAGATTTCTCTACCATTTCATAGGAGTTTTTTCACTAGTTAAATTAAAGGGAATGCATCAAAATAGTTAAAAGAAATTGGTTCTTTTAAGAAAGAACACTTATTTGTACACACTAAAATATGTATTTACATTCTACCCCAATATTCTCACTGTTAATACAACAACAACCACAATATTTATTTTAAGTCGAAAAGTATATCATAAGCAACGGTAGAGCTCTTGGTATACAAATTTGATGCAGCCATCCAGAAATTGCGCAAGGATTTTTTAATAAGGCTTAAATAGATTTTGGCATATGATGAAGGACGAATTCAACTCAACTTGGCCGCCAGAAAATTGCTTTGCTGAATGAAAGCAGGCAACTCCGGCAGATTTGTGTTATGTGGCCGTCTTCTTCTTATGTTCCGCTGTTGATGTTGCTGTGGCACCAATTCATTACTCATTTCAGTGAATACCACATGAAATGCAATAAATACTGTGCAATGTTTATATTTTATTTCTTAATTTCCAACAAATTTGCAACAATAATTAAACTTTTCAATTTTTTAAACAAAATAAGAAATGTGCAACGAAATTTCAATTGACAAAACAGCTGACTTCGAAAATTCGAAATTCCTATTCCCCAATTATTGTTCTCCCTAGGAGAACAGAATTGGAGGAATTTTTCCGCGGGAATAAAAAAATCCGCGAGAACAAAATTCCGCGAGAATATTTAGAATTGGTCTGAATACCTACTTTTCTCCCACAACCGGTTTCCGCTTTTTCGAACATTGTTCAGAATAGGAGAAAAGGGAGAAGTGAAAAAACTCACAAGGAATTTTTATTTAGAATACGAGGAATGGGAGGAGGGAAAAAACTCGCACGGAATTTTCGTTTAGAATTGGGCTGGATGAGACTGACCAAGAAAATCATAGCTTGGGACAAATATAATAGTGATATATTAATAAGCATCCTTAGATCATTTGACTTCAACTTTACTATAAACTTATCAATTGATGTAAAAGTTGAATTAATTAATAATATAATGATTCAGGCTATGGAAAGTTTAACCTACGAGAAAGAAGTGCATATCAAGTTAATGAATAAATGGTATGACAGAGAATTGGCACAAATGAATAAATACAAATACAATATGTACACGCGTGCGTTACAAACTGGAGAGTGGGATGAATATAAAAATATAAATAGGTCATACAAAAAATTAGTCAAATTAAAAACAAATAAAGTACATGGAGAATAAAATCATTTTGAATGAAAATAATGTTAAAGAAATGTGGAAATATCTCAAACAAACGGTTAACCTAACTAAAGATAACGAAGGGATAAAAAAGGTGATACTGGATGGCATACTGGTTGAAAACGAAACCGATCTGGCAAATGGTCTAAATAGATTTTTTGTAAACAGTGTGATTGAAATTAATAATAACATAGAAACCTGTCAAGTAGCACTAGAGGATACACAAGTCCATTCAAAATTAAAGTTAGCTAAAATTACCACCGATGATGTTATTAATATCCTAAAAGACTTTAAATATAAAATAGGTGGAAGAAAACTTATACCCGAAGGTGTACTAAAAGATTGTATATCGTATACCGGATATTTCTATGCTCAAATAATCAACAACAGCTTAGAAGATGGTGTGGTACCTGAAATGTGGAAAACGTCAACAATAATACCTGTGGAAAAAGTTAAAAAGACAATGCAACCTGAAGAACTTAGACCCATAAATACCCTGCCAAGTGATGCTAAAATTCTGTTGTTGTTGTTGTTGTTGTAGCGATTAGGTTACTCCCCGAAGGCATTGGGGAGTGTTATCGATGTAATGGTCCTTTGTCGGATACAGATCCGATACGCTCCGGTAACACAGCACCATTAAGGGGCTGGCCCGACCATCTCGGGAACGATTTATATGGCCACATTAAACCTTCAGGCCATCCCTCCCTCCCCACCCCCAAGTTCCATGAGGAGCTTGGGGCCGCCAGAGCCTCGTCTGTTAGTGAAACGGGATTCGCCGCTCGAAGGTGAGGTTGACAATTGGGTTGGAGAAGCTATATATTGCGCTACACAACCCCTTGAATCCCATGCTAAAATTCTCGAAGTCGTTGTTAAGAATCAGTTAGTGAATCATCTTGAAGTAAATAATATACTACGTCTACCAAGAGTCAGGATTTAGGAAAAAACATTCCTGTGAAACAGCGCTGAACTTGGTGATATCTGATTGGAAAGAAGAGCTAAACAACAAAAAAGTTGTGGTTTCAGTTTTCATTGACCTCAAAAGAGGTTTTGAAACGGTGGATAGAGAGATATTAATAAAAAAATGCAGCGGATTGGCATAACTGATATTGAACTTAAATGGTTCCGCAACTATTTGAAGCAGAGAAAGCAGAAAACAGTTATAAATGCTGTGACGTCGGATGAATTAGAGGTACACATAGGGTTACCTCAAGGCTCAGTATTGGCACCTATATTATTTCTTATATACATAAATGACATAGTCAATGCTATCGAAGGTTGTGAAATTAGACTTTTTGCGGATGATGCATTAATTATGATAAGTGAAAATAATATTAATACTGCACTGGCCAAAATGCAACATGAACTAAATAACTTGTATAAATGGTTGTGTGGTGATAGACTGAAACTAAATATTAATAAAACTAAATATATGATAATAACAAGGAGGAATATCAATGAGGATGATATAGCCGAGCTAAAAATAAATGATGAAATCATACAAAGAGCTAACAGTATAAAATACTTAGGAATAATAATTGATAATAAACTCAAATTTGAAGATCATATAACTTATACAAAAAAGTTGCTAATAAAATAGGAGTCATGCAGAGAACAACTAAATTCATTCAAAAAAAGTACAAAATAATTTTATATAAATCAATTATAGAACCGCACTTCGTGTACTGCCCGTCCATTCTATTCATAATATCGGATAAAGAAGTAGACAAGCTGCAAAATAGATGCATGAGATTTATTCTTCAGAAACCTAGAGGTGCACGAACGGCTGACATGTTGAAGACTTTAGACTGGTTAAGTGTGAAACAAAAGATTTTTTTCCACTCCATGAAATTCATATTTAATATCAAACATGGAAATTTACCTGAGTATCTAAATAAAAATATAGCAATAGTTGACCAAACTCACAACATAAATACGAGGGACAAACATAATTTCAAATTGCCGTTTTTTAGAACTGAAATTGATCCACAGAACATTTTCTACAAGGGTCTGAAAAGTTACAATGATCTGCCTATGTATATAAAAGGTTGCAAACAAGTAACAGTATTTAAAACAAAATTGTATGAATATTGTAAAACCTTGGCTATAAGATAAAAAACTGTAATATATTCTAATTTACGAATTAGGCTTCTGGCCGTAATAAATAAATAATAAAAATAAAAAAAATGTCTTATGTATTTAATTAGCGAGCTTTGCTCATATTGCTTTATACAATAGTTTTTGTAATTGATATTAGAAAAAAATTGTAAGTTTACAAACGGCGATGGTTACTAGGACATGTTTCTGAATTTCACTTCTTCATCAGCTAGCTTTTCGGGAGCTGAGCGTTGAACTCGAATCTCCAACATTCATATCAGTGCAAGCCTTTTAGCTGCTACGCCATATGAATGTTCCGTTGTTCGCTGTACAATTGGTCTCTAAGAGTTGCCTTTTTTTGTTTATATTCCTTTTGATCACCATGTAGGCACATACACTCTGTATGTAGTTTATTCCTAATGGTGTGGATATGATTTTTAGGCGCGCTTTTGAAAGCTTAGTAACATTTGTTCGGATTTTTACAGTATTTGTTTTTAATACTTCCGCTGTTACTATTATATCAACATGATCATATGTATTTAATTAGCGAGCTTTGCTCATATTGCTTTATACAATAGTTTTTGTAATTGATATTAGAGAAAAATTGTAAGTTTACAAACGGCGATGGTTACTAGGACATGTTTCTGAATTTCACTTCTTCATCAGCTAGCTTTTCGGGAGCTGAGCGTTGAACTCGAATCTCCAACATTCATATCAGTGCAAGCCTTTTAGCTGCTACGCCATATGAATGTTCCGTTGTTCGCTGTACAATTGGTCTCTAAGAGTTGCCTTTTTTTGTTTATATTCCTTTTGATCACCATGTAGGCACATACACTCTGTATGTAGTTTATTCCTAATGGTGTGGATATGATTTTTAGGCGCGCTTTTGAAAGCTTAGTAACATTTGTTCGGATTTTTACAGTATTTGTTTTTAATACTTCCGCTGTTACTATTATATCAACATGATCATATGCATTTAATTAGCGAACTTTGCTCATATTGCTTTATACAATAGTTTTTGTAATTGATATTAGAGAAAAATTGTAAGTATACAGTACAATTGGTCTCTAAGAGTTGCCTTTTTTTGTTTATATTCCTTTTGATCACCATGTAGGCACATACACTCTGTATGTAGTTTATTCCTAATGGTGTGGATACGATTTTTAGGCGCGCTTTTGAAAGCTTAGTAACATTTGTTCGGATTTTTACAGTATTTGTTTTTAATACTTCCGCTGTTACTATTATATCAACATGATCATATGTATTTAATTAGCGAGCTTTGCTCATATTGCTTTATACAATAGTTTTTGTAATTGATATTAGAGAAAAATACATATGATCATGTTGATATAATAGTAACAGCGGAAGTATTAAAAAAAAAAAACAAATACTGTAAAAATCCGAACAAATGTTACTAAGCTTTCAAAAAGCGCGCCTAAAAGTCATATCCACACCATTAGGAATAAACTACATACAGAGTGTATCTGCCTACATGGTGATCAAAAGGAATATAAACAAAAAAGGCAACTCTTAGAGACCAATTGTACAGCGAACAACGGAACATTCAGATGGCGTAGCAGCTAAAAGGCTTGCACCGATATGAATGTTGGAGATTCGAGTTCAACGCTCAGCTCCCGAAAAGCTAGCTGATGAAGAAGTGAAATTCAGAAACATGTCCTAGTAACCATCGCCGTTTGTAAACTTACAATTTTTCTCTAATATCAATTAAAAAAATTGTCAATAAATATATTTTTAATAAAAACTTTTGAAAAAACTTTAGTTACTGGGGAAAAAGGCATTAGTGTTCCCGCGAAATCAAAATTGTATATCGCACACCTTACCGTGCGAATTGTATGCGCATACCCGGGTATACTTCTGTTAAGTATTTACGTATTCATTTATTAATACATCATAAAATATAAGATGTGACAACCTCATGTTGCAGACATGCAGGTTGGCAACTCTTAAGACTTATAGTAGACTCCTTAAAATGTTATATAATGCATGTGCACACGGCGCTAATTTTTCATAAAATTTTATATTGTAATTAATAAAATAAAACCTGAATTACTATATTAAACTCCAACAAGGGGCGACGAGAAGAGTTACGAAACCAGGTGTCAAAGCAGTAGCGTAGCTAAATTTTAGTGGTTCGCACTATTTATCACAACATTGTCAAAATGGATTCGGACGCATTACTGGAACTAATCCAAAAAATGCAGGGGACAAATCAGGAGTTTATGTCACGGGTGTTGAAAGAAAATCAACAAACAATAGAAAATATAATGAAACATCGGGAAAAGCTGTCGGGAGCGATTCCAAATTTTCGAGCATTCAATAAGGCTGACGACAAATGGTGTACGTACATATTACAGCTCGAGCAGCATTTTGTAGCACATAGCGTTGAAGATGAGCAAACGAAGTGTGCGTGTATCTTAAGTTGGATTGGCGCTGAAAATTTAGAGCTTTTACAAAAACTTTTCGATGGCAAGGTGAAAGAAAAGACATTTAAAGAGATCATAACCTCACTTAGTGAACATTTTTAGGAAAAGCAACATGTGCTCAGCGTTCGTTTTCACTTTTATCGCACGCATATGAAACCAAACGTACGCGGACTGGCTCGCAGAGCTAAGAGGAGCAGCCAAAAACGGTTTATTCAAATGTGTCAAATCTGAGTGTGGAGAGGCTTATGTAGATAGCAAAATTCGAGACATGATTGTCATGCACACCCCACATGACAAAGTAAGGACGGCGGCCTTGCAAAAAGTCAATCCCACATTAGAAAGTCTTGCAGATTGTAACAATATACGAAACGACCAAGAAAATATACACAGAAATGAAAGAGTCAGAAGCAATAGCTGTCAATGCCATCAGTAAGGCAGCAGAATCCAGCGGTAAGGCAGTCAGGCAATCGCAAAAAGAAAGACAATCGTTAAGGTAATGACGACTTATCAAAAAAGTCGTGTCCTGGGTGTGGAACGTCGCATCGAAGGGAAAAGTGCTTTCATTACTTAAAAAAAAGTAAGTGTAATAAATGTTCCAAAACGGGGTATCATATTGCGGATGTATGCAGAGCTAACGAAAAGAATAGTAGCAAACATCGAGTTCACAATTTGTCGACGAGCGGTGAACCAGATTTTGAAAAAATCAGCACTATCAGCTCTATACATTCTGATGAACAAAAGCTTAACGTAAACGTAAAAGTGAATGGAAGATCTATGAATTTTCAAGTGGACACAGGAGCCACTTGTTCCGTCATCGGTATCAAAGGTCATCAACAACTCAGAGAACCAAGCTGTGAGTACACACACAAACAGTTATTGGCATATGGTAGACATAGCGTTCCGGTGAAGGGTCTAACGCACGTCGAAGTGCAATGTGGTGAAGTGGTGAAAAATATGCCTCTTCTAGTAGCAGATACTAAGGATGCTTCCAACATTCTTGGACTTGACTGGTTTTATAAATTTAATTTTGATTTCAAATTTCCTAAGCAAGTTCAATGTAACCAATTTTCTTCTATTTACAGAGATCAGGCATCATTGACATCGTTGAGAGCCCGACTGAAAAATTAAGCAAAAATTATCCTGACATTTTTCGAGAAGGGCTAGGGTGTTGTAACAAGTTTCAAGCAAGCATAAACATGAAAGCAACGGCGAAACCGAAATTTAGTAAGCCATATCATTTACCATTTGATCGTTTAGTAGCTTCGGGGGTTTTGAAACCCGTATCAGCCAGTGAGTGGGCATCTCCCATAGTTGTAGTTAATAAACCTAATGGAAAATCCGTGTTTGCGGAGCTTTTAAAGTTAACGTCAATTCACAGTTAGAGATAGACCGTTTTCCTATCCCTCGAATAGAGGAACTGTTTTTAAAACTTAAGGGTGGAATCTGTATTTCAAAGATTGATCTTACGTATCTCCAGATCGAAGTAGCAGAGCAGTCAAAGAAGTATCTCGTTATTAACACACCTTTTGGTTTATATCAATATTTAAAAATGCCGTTTGGCATAGCAAGCGCGCCAGGAATTTTTCAGAGACTAATGGATGAACTAGTTCAGGGACTGCCAGGTTGTGCCGTATACCTTGATGATATTATCATCACAGGGGGTTCGGATGAAGAACATCTAAGTAACGTGAAAGAAGTATATCAACGGCTTAGTCAGTATGGGTTAAGGTGCAAAGAAGACAAATGTCAGTTTGCTTGTCAGCAGATAGAATATGTAGGGAACATAATAGACTCTAAAGAAATCAGGCCAACGACTCAAAGGCTTAGGACGATCGAAATGATGCCCAGACCATCAAATGTGAAGGAAGTAGAAAGTTTCATTGGAAAGATAAATTATTATAATAAATTTATTCTAAATTTTTCGTCAAAGGCGGCAGTATTGAACGCGCTGCGTCGTCAAACAGTCAAGTTTGAATGGGGGCCAGCACAAGAATCAGCATTCTTAACATTAAAATCGACAATAGTAAAAGCGACGCAATTAGTCCATTACAATGACTCGTTACCAATTGTTTTGGCTACAGATGCATCGAAGCTGGGTATCGATGGCACAGAAAAACCCATAGCATTCGCATCAAAAACTAACTAAAAGCCAAATAAATTATTCGCAAGTTGAAAAAGAAGCACTTTCTATTATCTTTGGAGTAACACGATTTCATCAGTATATATACGGTAGATATTTTGAGCTGCAAACCGATCATCAAGCATTAACCAAATTATTTCATCCATTTAAAAAACTGCCGACAATAACATTACAAAGACTTCAGAGATGGGCTATTCTCTTACAGAGCTATGATTATTCTATTCGATATCGAAATACATCTCAACACTCAAATGCGGATGCACTTTCTCGGTTGCCCGCAGGGGAAGATGTAGAATTTGACAAAAAAGAAGGCCAAATGATAGATATTTACCAAGTAAATCAAACAGCGGTAGAGTCATTGCCACTCACACCTGAGGTTATCGCACAAAATACAGACCTGGACACCACCTTAAGGCTAGTTAAGCAAATGATTGAAGAGGGGTGGCCTACATATCTAACTGCATCGCAAAAGTCATTGAAACCATACTACGACAGACGCTAAACACTCAGTTGCCAGAAAGGCGTTATTCTATTACAAACTGATTATATACGGGTCGTGGTACCATCTGAACTGCAAAGACATTAAACTTGTTGCACGAAGGTCATTGGGGAAGTTGTCGAATGAAACAGTTAGCTCGACGTTATATGTGGCTCCCAAATATGGATAAAGCTATAGAAAACGTATTTCAATCATGTAGTGTGTGCAGATCAGTAGCTAGCGCACCTAAACGTGAATTCGCACCATGTCCTGAACCTAAAGAAGCGTGGGAAAGAATTCATCTCGATTTCGCAGGTCCATTTTTCGGAACTATGTGGCTGATAGTGGTAGATTCTTTTTCTAAATTTCCGTACGTTATGCAGATGTCATCCACAACGTCAGAGAAAACTATTTCGCAATTACAGCAAATATTTGCCATAGGATTGCCTCAAACAATTGTATCCGACAACGGACCACAGTTTACGTCTCACGAATTCCTAACATTTTGCAAATTAAACTGTATACAACAACTAACGACTGCACTGTTTCACCCATCGTCAAATGGGCTAGGTGAAAGGTTCGTGAGAAGTTTTAAAGAATCGTTTTCGAAAATCCAGAAGGATGGTACGAACAAAGAAAGTACTCTCTCAAAGTATCTGGTGACGTATAGAAATACTCCTAACCCTGTATCAGGAAAATCGCCATCAGAGTTATTGCACGGTAGGCAACCGCGCTGCTTATTATCAGCTCTAATACCCAAGGTCAATCATACAACGAAAGCTTCAACTAAATACTGTGAGGGTCAAGCAGTTTTAGCTCGAAACTTGGCAAGCAACGTTGGGTTCAAGGAACCATATTACGAAGCTGCGGTCGCATGATGTACGAAGTGTCTACAGCACGACACACTATCAGAAGACACCAAAATAAAATACGAGCCGACACCGCAAACCATCCGACCAAATCGGCGTTGACAAGTCCTCAGAATGACTGGGACATTGAGCAGCCAGGCTATGAGGTCGAACGCTTCAAGAAATCAACATTTACCAATTTATCAACATCAACCAGCATACGAACCTCCGATAGTTCAAACTTAACTCCAGCAACCACCAGTTCAACTGTGCCACCGTCTCGAACTTCCCAAAGGAAAACAACGCCACCACCTATTACGCCTGAAATGGAACTTAGATGTGATGATCAGCACGAGGCGGGTGTGCCAACTACCCTTCGGAGATCACAAAGACCACGGAAGCCGCGTTTGAAGTATACATGAGATTATATCTAAATTTAAGTAAATGTACATATTTCAAAGAAAGGAAGATGTTAAGTATTTACGTATTCATTTATTAATACATCATAAAATATAAGATGTGGCAACCTGTAAGGATAAACTAACCTTCACATCCGTTTAAAATAATATAAGCTATGTGCATGCAGCAGCGGCTCACGTCACTGACAGAAAATGAATATACATAATAAATTTTCACTTAAGTCGGACGGACGTGTCCAAGTAAAGTTTTGCGAATTTAATTAAAATTGTTTTTCGGGATACTTTGGATGGTGTGGCGCCGGCCACCTGTAAGTCCATCGCTTCGGATATTTCAACCGAAGGCCTACAGGAGTCAGAAGCACCGAGGTACCATTACGAGGGTTTGGAGGCGGCGCCCTCCAAGAAGGACATATTCTGCAGGTGAGAGCAACCTAACCTATATGGTTAGCTTATATGGCGACCGTGAGGCTGGAGCCTCGCCCTTTCTTTTTTCAATTTTGGCATCGTGGCGAAGCGGCAGTAGCGGTGAGTGGAAAATTTTTTTTCGAGTTGGACAAAAAAGTAAAAGTGAGTGTGGTGCGACAAATGTGCAAAAATTTAATAATACAGTTTTCTAATAAATTCTGAGATTCTAATACATAATTGCTAATTAAAATTTTAACCTACGGCGTAATTTTCTAAATAAATTCAATAAAAATAAAATACATAATTTCCTAACTAAAATTTTACTAATCTACGATATAATTTTCTAAATAAAATTCAACTAAGTTTCAATACATAATTTTCTAAATAAATTTTCAATAAACTACAATGCAATTTTCAAACTAAAATTCAATAAAACCTCAATATACAATTTTCTAAATAAAATTCTACTAAACTACGATATTTCTTAAAATAAAATGTAACAAACCTACAATATGTTCTTCTAATACAACTTTAAACAATTCTACAATTAAATTTTATAAATTAAATTTAAAAACGACAGTACAATTTTTCTACATTGAATTTAATAAAACCACAAAAACAATTTTATTAATCAACATTTAACAAAAGCAAAATTCAACAAAATTAAAATACAATTTGATAATGAAAATTTAACTCAAAATTTTATAATTTCTATAAATTTTACATAACGGCACTCGCACCACGCCACGCATAACGGCGCACGTAACGGCACCCAAAAGCAAATACTAAGGATATTATGCACATTTTGCTTTGTTGCATTTTGTCGTGTTTTTCTTAAAAATGCTTTGTGTATGATTGTTGTTGTGTAATTTTGTTTACTTATACGGTTCCTTAAGATTTGTTTATACTTGCGGTACTCTAATTGTTTACTTTCCTTTTTCCACTTCCAATTCAATTTTTAATACTTGCGGTGGTTCCGTGAAAATCCAAATTGAGATTTTTTTTGAATAAAGCGGTGCGTCCGTGATTACATTTTGAGACTTTTACCAATTAATACACATACTTTTGAGCCATTTTAAAATCAATCACTTTTGATAGATTTTTTCATACAAGTTTACTGCAGTTTTATTTAATTCTTCCAATAAATAGTTAAATACTCCTTAGTGACTATTCACGTGCAAATCAGTTCTCTTATACAAAATTTCTTTTTTCTTTTTCTCAACATTTCAAGTGCAAAAATATGTTCAGACATTCAAATAAGTACTTCATTAATTTCATAGTTTGAACTGAATTATTGGTGCTATTCTCACAACTACATATGTACCTTAGAAGTGGTAAGCAAGTGCAAAAATTCAGACTCAGAATCCGATTCCGATAATTCAGCCTCAAGCTACGAAAGTTTAGCTTCATCCTCGACAGAAGCAGTCACAAACCAGGAAAATAGATTTTCTTTGTCAACAGATTTTCCAGGATTCGAAAATTCTTCCATTAAAAATTCAACTTCTAATTTAGATTCAAATCTTAACGATTCAAATAGTGAAATATTAACTTTAAGTTCTACTTTATAATCAGATCTTAACGATCCGAATAGTACAAACGTGGCCTCACCTTCTGCTAATTCAGCTCCAAATCTTAACGATCAAATCATGGCAACACTCGAGGAAAAGAAAATTTTCATTAACACATGTGCTAATTCTATTAGAGAAAACTATAGTGGTGATCCTCTAGCACTAGATTCTTTTATAGACAAAATTGCTTTACTTGAACAATTCGCTACTGCAGATTTAACTGATACTTTTATAACGTTCTTAAAATCAAAATTAGAGGGTAAAGTTCGTGAAGCAATACCAACACAAGTAGCTTCAGTCAACGAAATTAAAACAGCTCTACGAAATAGGATCAAACCAGACAACTCGAAAGTTGTAGCAGGAAGAATTGCAGCGTTGCATGTTAACGGTAACAATTATACAGATTTTGCCAAAAAAGTTGAAGATTTAGCTGACTCACTTGAGCGGTCTCTTATTATTGAAGGGATCACTCAAGCGAAAGCTCACGAAATGAGAGTCGAACAAACTGTTAACGTGTGTCGATTAAATGCAAAATCAAATTTAGTAAAAACCATTTTAGCCTCAACAGCATTTACTGATCCGAAAGACGTAGTAGCAAAATTAATTGTAGAACAAAACAACGAAGTAACTGAACGTCAGGTTCTAGCTTCTCGATCACGTGGTAACAGTACATTCAGAAATCCACGTTGTAGTTATCGAGGTTTTTACCCAAACCGCGGCTATACTGGTTATAGAAATAATAGTTCATTTTCATATAATAGTAACTATAACGGTAACAATAATCAGAGATATCGCTATGATAACAGAAATAGATACCAAAATAACAACAATAATAATATACGTCCAAATACAAACAGCGGTAACAATAGAGGTAACAATTCTAGATCATCCAACGGTAGAGGTAGAAACGCAAACGTTCGCGCTTTAAACGCCAGTGCCCCTCAGGAGCGAACACTGAGGGAGGACGAATTAAGCGAGTAAGCGAACTTCCCTCACCAATAGCCATCTATTGTTTAAATTTAAATTACTCTGATTTCATAGAATTACAACTTAACGAGTCACAGATATTTTGTTCTTTCCTAGTAGACACTCAAGCGGACATTTCGTTATAAAGATATCATGTTTAGACAGAAATATTTCTTTAAATACGAACGACATTATTAACATTACCGGTGTCACTTCAAATTCAGTTTCCACTTTTGGTAAAATTACCGTAAATCTAAATTTTTCAAACTTTTCTTTAAACATACTTTACATGTAGTAAATGAAGACTTTAATATTCCATCCGATGGCATACTGAGTAAAGATTTTCTGAAAATTAACAAATGCATTATTAATTATGAAAGAAATAGTATTTTCTTTTGGGTAGGTAATGAAAAAGTCACGATACCAATCCTACATGGAACAGAAAGCGACAGTTGTGTCATTCCTCCAAGATGTGAAATATTCAGACTTTTTGATTTAGGAGATTCACCCTAGGTGCATTGTTAATTCCAGTAACCCTATAATTAAAGTTATAAATACCACGGATGATATAAAGTATGTGAAGAGAAAAAGTATTCGGACAGAAAAACTTTCAAATTATCATGTTTATACAATTAACAAGACAGAAACAGAAGACAAACGTACGAAAAAACTTATTTCGGTTTTAAAAAATCAAATACCTCAACATGCTCCAAGCAAATTACTTGACCTTGGCATAGATTATGCCGACATTTTCGCTCTTGACACGGACAAAATGACTTTAAATAACTTATACGAGCAAAAATTAAGACTGACAGACAACGAACCGGTATATGTTAAAAACTATAGATTGCCATACTCTCAACGCGAAGAAATAAATCGCCAAGTAAATAAATTATTAGACAATGATTTGATTGAACCCAGTTATTCGAATTACAATAGTCCTTTGATTGTAGTCCCAAAGAAAGATAATAATCGCCAAAAAGCTTATCGTATGTGCGTAGATTTTCGCGCAGTAATTCATTGCTGATAAATTCCCACTAGCTAGAGTTGACGATATTTTAGACAATCTCGGTAGAGCAAAGTATTTTTCCACTTTAGATCTTTTTTCAGGATTTCATCAAATCCCCTTGCATCCTGACTCACGTGACATTACGTCTTTCAGCACTGACGCTGGCGCATTTAGATTGAAAGTGCTTCCATTCGGTTTAAATATAGCACCAAATTCATTCTCACGAATGATGACAATAACTTTTTCGGGTATACCACCCAATGTCGCATTTTTATACGTTGACGATATTATCGTCATAGGTTGTAGCGAAGCACACCATATTAAAAACCTCTCAAAAGTTTTCGATACTTGTAGGTCTTTTAATCTCAAACTTAACCCAAATAAATGCAACTTTTTACGACCAGAAGTTACATTTTTAGGTCACAAATATTCAGCCAAAGGTTTGTTGCCAGACGACTCTAAAATAAACGCAGTTAAAAAGTATAAGAAACCGACTGATAAAGACGCGGTACGACGATTCGTCGCGTTTGCAAACTATTACAGACGGTTTATACCTAATTTTGCGTCTCTGGCAGCGCCTCTAAATCGATTAAGCAGAAAAAAGAGTTGAATTTGTATGGGATGTAGAGTGCGGAAGAGCATTTTTATCTTTGAAAGCAGCGTTACTTTCACCAAAATTACTTCAATATCCAGATTTTACTAAAGAATTCATTATTACCGTTGATGCTTCCACAACTGGATGTGGCGCTATTTTGAGTCAAGAACAGCAAGGTAGTGATTTACCAATTTGTTTCGCTTCTAAAGCATTTAATAAAGCCGAACAGAAAAAAACCCATTATAGAATTAGAGCTTTTCGCTATTTACAAGCAATTTCGACCATACGTTTATGGTACCCATTTCATTGTAAAATCAGACCATAGACCTCTAGTATACTTATTCAACATGAAAGACCCATCTTCAAAACTTTCAAGAATAAGACTGGAACTGTCTGAATATAACTTTACTATTGTATATATAAAAGGTAAGTCAAACGTTTGTGCTGATGCACTATCGCGTATAACAATCGATGAGATTAAAGAAGCTAACAAACAAATTTTGGCAGTACAGACGAGAGCCACGACAAAAAAGGCAAACGACAAAAATTTACATAGGAAAACAGACAAAAACAACGAAAAATTACTTTACATGTCTACGACAAATTTTCATTTAATTTTTCGAAAAAAGTTCCACAAATAAGATCCGCAATTACGTACGATAAAAATAATAAAACAACAAATTTAAGAATTTTTGCGCATTAAACATAAGAAACTAGAGTTACTTGGTTTTGAGCTTGTTAACGAAACAGAATCAACCCCGACATGCAAAATGTATGCCCCGCTTGCACTGTGTCCCAACATGACACCAACCATCTCTTCAATTGTAATGTGGAACCAACTATAATATATAATATTAATATATAATACTCCCCATCAGGGAGTGAAAGGAGATGTTGACCAAACAGTTCCTGTTGAATATTCAGAAACATGGGCATCCCAACAGACATCTGATTGATGAGTCAACACCGCCTAGGAACTTAAGGAGTCATCTCCGTAAGCATTTTGAGGAAATATGGCTCCTGAGAAGTAAGCCGTATGAAGCAAAAAAACACAAGCAGGTCCTTGGTGAACCCCACAAACAGGCGTCGGACCTTTATACCGGGAATTGCCCGGTGAATCCAGTACTCAAAGAAAAGTATCCAAAACTCGCGGAAGAGGAACGCATACTCCCCAGCGAAACGCGTGTCACTCTTGCTCAACTTCGTTCTGGATACTGTAACAGGTTAAACTCTTACCTATCCAGAATCAACCACGCCATACAAAATGTATGCCCCGCTTGCAATGTGTCCCCACATGACACCAACCATCTCCTTAATTGTGTGGAGGATCCATCCTGGACCCCATAAAACGTACTGCGCAAACACACGCCGCTCTTTACACACACTTACGTTACACACCCTCGTGTCTTCTTCTTCTTTAAAATAAACTTCGTACCGTTTTAAATATAGATTTTTTCTTTTTATTTAACTTTGGTTCTCTAACAACTTTTACTTTGTCTTAATTCTTTAACACATAGTTCTAACTTAGTTTCTTAACACTTTGCTTTTAGTTTCGTTAGTGTCACTTAGATTTAGTTATGTGTTAGTTTTACACTAGGTATAATTTGTGCTTTCTTTTTATATGTTACGCTTTCCCTTTTTTATGTGTCAGACACGGCGGCCGGTTTCCTTCAAACTGAAAACTGCCGCTAACGACAACCTGTAGCTCGGCAGTTTTTCTCTTCGTTGCTTAGCAACGAAATTAATGATGGCATCCAAAATAAAATCATGGCGTCGAACAACGGCAGTTTCAACCAATCAGAAACTCTCCAAATTGCTCGACTCTAACAATTTTAGTGATGCCAAGTGCATCTGATGTATGGTTGCATCTTGCACATTTCTAAAGAGGGTTGCCATCTACAATTTATTTTAATGCATTTTACTTTGGCACTACATCTTCCCCCTTTAGAAAAGAAGAATTTGGTGAGATTAGTAATTAATCTTGCCACATTCTTCTTTAGGCTTTAATATGTTGTTGTAATGTTATGAACGAAGGAGTTTGCTAGCATTAGGGTGCTCTAACCCGGGACTCATTCGTTCATTGCAGTGCAACTTCTAAAAGATGATTAAAAATGAAAAGAAAATTTTGAGTAAAGTGAAATATATAAAAGTTAGTTTTGAAATTGAATTTAATGTTTGAAGTAAACCGGTTTTTTGTTATTGTAAAATCTACCTAATTAAATGTATATTTGTTTGTTACATTTTTGTTTAGCCTTCATTGGCGGTTTTAAAATATATTTACATGATTAATAATAGATTATTAGATTAATTAATTTTTTGTACTCGATTTTTGTGTACAGTTTTTTCGTTTTCTTTACCTATCTCACAAATAGTTACATTTGGCCCATCAATATTCTTTACTATGTAGGGACCTTGGTATATATTTTTATGTTTATTCCTAGGTTCTGTTTGTACTAAAACTCTATCATTAATTTTAATATCTAAAGGCTTAGCCGTTTTATCGTATAAATCTTTATTTCTAATCTTATGCTTATTAATCAAATTTTTTGCCATTTTATGCGATTTTTGCATTCTAAACTTAAGCTCTTTTGCGTAATTTTCTACGTTGTAGATCGGATCAATTTGCTCTTTTTGCAATTCATGTGGCATTGTAGTTTTTCTGCCAAATATTAATTCAAACGGAGTAAATTTATTATCAAAAACCGAACTACTTGTAGTATTGTGTAAAAATGTAAAGTATTTTAAATATGTATCCCAATCTGAATACGTTTCATTCAGATACGCACGTAAGTATTCGTTAAAGACTCTATGATTTCTTTCAACAGTACCAACAGTTTCGTGATGGTAAGCTGTTGAGAAATCATGGTCAATCTTTAAAAGTTTCGTCAATTCAGAGAATAATTCATTTTTATATTCCGTTCCTAAATCGGATCTAATAGCTTTCATTGTACCATATGTTAATATAAAGGTTTCAAAAATAGCGCAAGCAATAGTTTTTGCTGATTTATCTGGTACAGCTACTGTTACCAGGTATTTAGAAAAGTCACAAATCATAGTAACAGCGAACTTGTTACCATATTTGGATTCCGGAAGTGGACCTATTGTATCGACAATTACTATGTCAAAGGGTTTGCAGGGGGTTGGAGTCAAAACAAGATTTTCCTTTGTTTTTGGTTGTACTTTATTTAAAAGGCATTTATTGCAATTTTTGACAAATTTAGCTATGTCACGAGTCATATTTTTCCAATAGTATTTTGTTCTTAATTTGGAATATAATCGTTTTGTCCCGCAATGACCGCCTAACAAAGGGTCCTCATGATAAATTGTCATAAGTTTTTGTTTTTGCTCTGTTTCTGTTACAGTTTCTACAGAGTCTGTTAGTATTATTTGTAATGATTTTAAAATTTTATTACCGCTGATTTTAAAATTTGTAATCGAAAATTCTTTGAAAAATATTCATTCTTTGGCCATTCTAACTGCTTAATATTGTGACTGCCGGCTGCTTTTTCAAGCCTCGAAAATAACTCATCTAAATTTGTTTTTCCGTTAGCATTCCCAAAATTAAGTAAATTTAGTTTTTTATGTTTTAAATGCGCATAAATTTGTATATTGGAGATCTCATTATTTTTATTAAATTGTATAGTCGACTTTATTCGCGGTATCTTTTTTGAAAAATTGTATGAAAATTTGTCATAAACTTGTACTTTAGGCGTTTCGCAAAAAGTATCAGTAAAATTATCGTCTTTATTTTGTAAATCCTTTTGTTTGGTTTGTGATCGCGTTTGGACTGCTAAAACATGCTTTGTAGATTCTTTTATTTCGTCTATACTAATGCGTGAAAGAGCATCAGCCACAACGTTAGATTTTCCTTTTATATATTCAATCGTAAATTTATATTCTGATAGTTCTAATCGAATTCTAGAAAGTTTAGACGAAGGGTCTTTCATGTTAAAAAGATAAACTAGTGGTCTATGATCAGATTTTACTGTGAAATTTGTGCCGTAAACATATGGACGAAAATGCTTTATAGCGAAATGTATTGCTAGGAGTTCTAATTCGATAATTGCTTTTTTCTGTTCTGCTTTATTAAAAGATTTTGACGCGAAACAAATTGGTAAATCGTTATCACCGTGCTTTTGGCTTAATATAGCGCCACACCCACTCTTAGAAGCATCTACTGTAATTATAAATTCTTTTGTGAAGTCAGGGTATTGTAGTAGTTGAGGAGACATTAATGCTTGTTTTAGTTTTTCGAAAGCGTTTTCGCACGCTTCGTCCCAAACAAATTCAACTTTTTTCCTATTTAAACGATTTAAAGGCGCTGCCAGTGACGCAAAATTCGGTATAAATCGCCTGTAATAATTTGCAAATGCGACAAATCGCCTAACCGCATCTTTGTCTTTTGGCTTAGTATACCTTTTAATAGCGTCTATTTTTGAATCGTCTGGCAGCAAACCTTTTGACGTACATTTATGGCCTAGAAAAGTTACTTCAGAACGAAGGAAATTGCATTTGATTGGGTTCAGCTTTAAATTGAACTTTCTACAGGTTTCGAAAACTTTTTCCAAATTTTTAAGGTGGTGTGTCTCACTACAACCAATGACGATAACGTCGTCAATATACATAAAAGCCTGATTTGGTGAAATTCCTGAAAATGCTATTGACATCATACGAGAAAATGAGTTTGGTGCAATATTTAACCCGAAAGGTAAAACTTTCCAACGAAAAGCTCCTCGATCTGTACTGAAAGAAGTTACATCTCTAGATTTAGGGTGAAGGGGTATTTGGTGAAAACCAGAAAAAAGGTCTAAAGTTGAAAAGTATTTGGCTCTGCCAAGATTATCGAGTATGTCATCAACGCGTGCTAGTGGAAATTTGTCGGCTATGAGCTTTTTATTGACTGCTCTGAAATCTACGCACATACGATACGACTTTTTGCCTGTTGGATCTTTTTTCGGTACCAGAATTAAAGGACTGTTATAATTTGAAAAACTAGGTTCGATTAAATCATTATGTAATAGGTTTTCGACTTGTTTATTGATTTCTTCGCGTTGTGTGTATGGCAAACGGTAATTTTTAATATAGACGGGAGTTTTGTCAGTTAGTCTAAGTTTTTGTTCGTAGAAATTATTAAGCGTCATTAAGTCGGTTTTTAATGCAAAAATATCAGAATATTTCAAACATAAATCAAGTAATTTCTTTTTAGCGTAAGAAGGCATTTGTTTTGCCAAAATTGATTTAAGCTCTTCTATACGTTTTACATCGATAGATGTATCATTTATTCGATAGACGTTGAAGTTTTTAATGTCTTCAGTTTGAATATTGAAATCTTTTACGTACTTGACCTCGTCGGTGGTGTTGATAACTTTTATTATTGGATTTTTTGTATCAACGATACATTTTGCTGTGAAAACACCGTTACTAAGTTCCTGAGAATCGACAAAAACTGGACCTGTCGAATTTTTCAAACTAAGAACACGAAAAACTTCGCATCTTGGTGGAATTACAAGAGTATTTGTTGAAGTGCTATGCAAAATTGAAATATTTGCCTTTTCTGTCCCTTGTCCGAATGTAATTGTGTCATTAGCATAATTGATTATGCATTTGTTCGTTTTTAGAAAGTCTTTCCCTATTATGCCGTCCGAAGGGATATTAAAGTTGTCATTGACAACGTGAAGAGTCAGAGGAAAAAATTTATTTGATGCGATTATACTTGTATTAACTGTTCCTATTGTCGTTACCGCGTCTGTTGTTACGCCTGTTATATTTATTACGTTACTATCGTCTACTTCTACATCGTTTGCCAAACTGGAAATTTTTATTAGTGAAATGTCTGCCTGTGAATCTACTAGAAAGGAACATATTTTATGAGAATCGCTACAAGCGACTTCGACGAAATCGGAAAAATTTAAATTTAGACAATATATTGATTGAGAAGTATTTAGTCGAATTGCTCCTGCTCCCTCAGTGTTCGCGCCTGAGGGGCTTCGGCATTTAAAGAACGAACATTGGCTGAATTTCTAGAATTTGAACCCTGATTATTGGAATTTCTGTTATTTCCAGACCGATTATTATTGTTATTGTTGGAATTGCTATTGCCTCTATTATAATTGCGATTATAGCCTCTGTTATAATTGTGATTATTGCCTCTGTTATAGTTGTTATTTCGGAAATTTGTATTAGTGTGTTGCCTATTTGCATTACCGTTAAATCGAAAATTACTATTGTTGTTATATCTGAAATTGCTGTTACCTCTAGAATTTCCACGGAAATTACTATATCTTATCGGATGTGACCGAAACGCTAACACTTGCCGTTCTTTAATTTCCTGTTCTCGCTCTATAATCATTTTCGCTACTACGTCCTTTGAATCTTTGAAGGTTGTTGACGCAAGGATTGATTTCACCATATCTGACCTACTATTTAATCTACAAACGCTAATGGTTTGTTCAACCGCCATCTCATGGGCTTTTGCCTTCGTCATACCTTCAATCATTAGACAGCGCTCTAACGAGTCAGAAAGCTCTTCTACCTGCTTTGAAAATTCTGAAAAATTGTTATTGGTTACTCTTAAGGCTGCAATTTTTCCCGCGACAACTTTCGAGTTGTCTGGCCTAATTTCACTACATAGCGCTTCTTTAATTTGGCTGACTGATTCTATATGCGTTGGTAGTGCTTCGCGAGCTTTGCCTTCGAGCTTGGATTTTAAAAATGCAATTAAAGTAGGAGTTAAGTTTTCGTTAGAGAATACTTCCATTAATTCAACTTTATTTATAAATGAGCCAAGTGCTAACGGGTCTCCACTGTAGTTGTCTCGCATAATCGAGGCGCAAGTACTAATGAACGATTTTTTCTCCTCGATTGTGGCCATGGTTGTAACGTTAAGAATCGGAGTTATAATAGAAAAACTTGAATTTGGAGTAACAGGTTGATTAGCAAAACCTAAAAAGTCTGCACTCAGAGATAATTTATAATTATGTTCACTTGTTAAGGTATCAGTTGACGATGCACTCGAAGATGAATCAGAATCTGAATTATTGGAATCTATATCTTGCTCTGAATTTTCGGAATCTAAATTTTGCTCTGAATTTTTGGGACTTGAACTCGAATGGGAATCTTTAGAAACAACCTTCCCGCTTCTTAGGTCCATACGCGTTGAAACGAATAGACAGAATATTAAAATTTTTGTTGCAAGATATGTGGAATTTGTTTATGAAGATTGAATAGAAATTGAATTTAAAGAAATTAAATTGGAACGGGTTGAGTTGAGCTCAAAAGAAAATTATAAAAGTATTCTTAAAGGGAATTTATGAAAATATTTTAAAATAAAATTTGTGAAGGTATGTAGTTTTGAAAGCTTTTAGATTTTAGTTATAATTATACAATTGGTTAGCGAATACTTATAGCAAAAAAAACTTTAGTTAGTGAATTTTATTGAAATACTAAAAAGTGATTAGTTAATGAAAAGAAAGATTAAAGAAATACTTTACGCTTTTGTTGTCCGCAAATCCAAATCCAATGATTGGAATTAGCTGAAAATTTTTCATGTAAAACGGGAATGAGAATTGGGATTCACATGCAATTTAAAAGATGTTGATTGTTTACGAATATATTTATTGAAATGTACGAATTTTTAATTGTACCGAATGTGAAAAAAAATTTTTTGAATCAGAAATGTATGGCAAAGTTATAAATTTGTTTGAATTTAAATGCAAAGATTATAGAATGGCAAATATTTTTGTACAGGCTTTAAACGGACGCACCGCTTTTATCAAAATTGTCTTGTTTTTATTTTTATAGATACGGGCGCACCGCATCTTTCCAAAATTGTAATATAATTATCCTCGGACGCACCGGGATTAAAAAATGTATGTCATATTTTTACGCGGACGCACCGCTTACGAAAAGTAAAGAAAAAATTTTTTTTGTATTTTTGTGTTGATGGAGCCCACTGTAGGGCAGAGTGGGATTAAACTAATGAAAACTTTAATGAAAATTTATTGAACCACCATTGTGTGAATAACGAAAAGATCGAATGGATTAATAATTTTTTTTCTTCAGTTTTTGTCCGACTCTGTTCTACAGTGCCTACCTATGGTTTTACACATATATGTATGTATGAGTATGTGAGTTTTAATAAAATTTTTTGTAGGCAATTTAATTTTGACTACAAAACAAAATTTTTTTTATAATAATTTTGAAAATGAATGAAATATGTTTTAACTTCGATATAAAAATTGAAAAATGTAATTTTTAAATGTATTTATTAAATATGAAAATATGTATCAAAAATTTTATTTCGCCATACCAATGCTGCTTGTTTGATTTACCGCTGTATGTTCTGCTGCTGCGCTTCCTTTTCTGCTGCTACTGCTTGGTGTTCTGCTGCTGATGGCGTCGCTTGTTTTCCGCAATTTTATGGTGTACGGTGGTTTGCCGTTATGACGGTGGCGTGGCTAGTTCCGTTATTGAAATGGCGTGGCTAATGCCGTTTTTGCACTAGGTTTTTGGTACAGCTTCGGTTTTGATTTTATAGTTCAAAATTTCTTTTTTTTCCACTTTTTTCTAATTTCTTTTATTATTTCTGCTGCCGATTAGTTTGTTGTTTTATAAGCTTTGAATTTTCGTATTATTTCTGATTTTTATTAAGTCTTGATATTATTTGTATATGTATATTTTTCCAACCGATTTTTTTCCTACCACTAGCCACGACCAACAAAAAATCCACCACCACTGCCTTATTTGTTAATTTCGTAAATTTTTTTTCTCTTTTACCATTTCAAATTGTGGGTTTTTGTTAATTTTTACATATTTTTGGTTTTTAATGATTTTAAATTTTTTGTATATTTTCCTCAGTTTTATATGTTTTTGTTTGTAATGATTTTAAGTATTATAATTTTGTGAAAAGGTTTTTGTAATTTTTGTATTTTTTTTGTAGATTTTCCAAATTTTTAAAAAATTTTTTTTTGTATTGGTTTTTAATCTTTTGTACTTTTTTTGTAATTTTTGATTTTAAAGTTTTTGTGCTATTTTTTATTTTATATATTTGTAGAATTTTAAACTTGTATTTCATGTAAATTTTTTTTTTTAATTTTTTTTTTGTATCTTTTTTTTCAAATTTTTATATTTTTTTTGTAATAGTTTTTTAATGTTTTATATTTTTTTTGTAAGAATTTTTAAATGTTTTGTATTTTTTTTGTAAGAATTTTTAAATGTTTTAATTTTTTTTGTAAGAATTTTTAAATGTTTTATATTTTTTTTGTAAATGTCTTTTTTTTTTAAATTTTTGTAGTTTTTTTTTGAAGATTTTTTTATGTTTTTTAAAAATTTTTTTTGTAGGGTTTTTGTATATTTTGTAATTTTTCAAATTTTTATATTTTTTTTGAATTTAAATTTTAAATTTTAAGTGGGTATTTTTTTTAATGCCCACGCCTGTTGGGAGGCTTACCTCCTTCCGGCCACTCGCCGCATTTCCAGGGCTTCGGCCCACGGTCGCCATGTGGAGGATCCATCCTGGACCCCATAAAACGTACTGCGCAAACACACGCCGCTCTTTACACACACTTACGTTACACACCCTCGTGTCTTCTTCTTCTTTAAAATAAACTTCGTACCGTTTTAAATATAGATTTTTTCTTTTTATTTAACTTTGGTTCTCTAACAACTTTTACTTTGTCTTAATTCTTTAACACATAGTTCTAACTTAGTTTCTTAACACTTTGCTTTTAGTTTCGTTAGTGTCACTTAGATTTAGTTATGTGTTAGTTTTACACTAGGTATAATTTGTGCTTTCTTTTTATATGTTACGCTTTCCCTTTTTTATGTGTCAGACACGGCGGCCGGTTTCCTTCAAACTGAAAACTGCCGCTAACGCCAACCTGTAGCTCGGCAGTTTTTCTCTTCGTTGCTTAGCAACGAAATTAATGATGGCATCCAAAATAAAATCATGGCGTCGAACAACGGCAGTTTCAACCAATCAGAAACTCTCCAAATTGCTCGACTCTAACAATTTTAGTGATGCCAAGTGCATCTGATGTATGGTTGCATCTTGCACATTTCTAAAGAGGGTTGCCATCTACAATTTATTTTAATGCATTTTACTTTGGCACTACAATTGTAATGTGGAACCAACGCCTCTAACACCCCTTTCCTTATGGTCCACCCCTGTTGAAACAGCAAGTTTCCTTGGACTCCCGTTAGAGGATATTGATGACAATTTGTGATCGGTCGCGGCTGTTAGGTGGGGCGAAGCACTGCTACAACAACAACAACAACCCCAGAGAAGTAATCAACGCTACGATCTGCGAGAAAGTGTAGAGTCCAGATCGGCTAATTGAAAGTGGATTTTCAGCAGCAATTGTTAAACCAAAAGCATTTTAAGAGGCAATGAACTCACCCGATGCACAACAATGGAAGAGTGCAATGGATGAGGAGTTTAATTCATTGATCAAGAATCACACATGGGATTTGGTAGAGCCACTAGATGACAGAAAATTATTGATAATCGATGGGTGTTTAAAATCAAAGAAAATACTGATGGCTCAATTGAGATATAAAGCGCGTCTTGTGATTCGTGGGTTCACTCAGCAATACGGTGTCGATTACGAAGAGACTTTTAGTCCTGGCGTCAAATATACATCGATTCGTGCAATTCTGTCTCTAGCGGCAATGAATAAAATGCGGCTAAAGCAGTTCGACATTAAAACTGCATTTTTGTATCGTGAGCTGAAAGAAAACGTTTTTATGAAGCAGCCAGTCGGCTATAATGACAACAGTGGACGCGTATGCAAGCTGAAACAGGCATCACGATACTGGAATGAAAAATTTACGCCATTTCTCTGCAAATTTGATTTCACACAAAGTGATTCAGACTCAGTTTTCATTCGGCGAAAGGATAAGACAATTGCCGTCTTTCAGTGAGTTTTACAGCTCCGGCTCACGCTCAATTCTCACGGGAATGCTCTGGATCATTGGGAGACTTGAGAAGCAGATGTCGTGAAATTTTTACAGACGTGAAATGTGATAGGCAGATGTCGCCGCTGTTTTTCATTTAACTCATACGGCGAAAGGCTAAGCAGCGACATCTATTTTTAAAAAAGTAGGTATATTAAAGGCCGCGTTGCCAACCTAAAAAGAAGTAATTAACAAATTATCTGGCTCACAAATTGAACCAGACTTTTATCTTTATTTATCTGGCTCAAATCGTTGTTGTTGCATTGACATGCAAAATTATTTATCTGGCTCAGGATTTTGCCACCGGATGATAGCTAATAACGATCATCACGATTTATGTAGATGATGGGTTGATGGTAACAAATAACATTACTGAAATTGATTCGATAGTTTCACACCTGCAAGACAATTTGTAGCGGCAGCCTGTGGGTCAATGCAACATTGCAAAAGTCCGAACACCGCTGTATCTGTGTGTTAACAGCAACGGAGTTACCCTTATGTGTGTTAGTAACGTGATTTGGATGTATGAATATGTATCTGTTAGTGTGGGTGAAACTAGTATCGTGAAAGTTTATGTCTGTCGTTTCCCGCCAAAATAGGATTGTATGTATTGGTGTCTTTCGTTCTTGAGTGAAAGTGGTGAGAAAGAAATGTTTTCGATCTATGGGGTACGATTGCCAAACGATGACAGGGCATGTCTCAAATGTAAACTAGATTCAAGTGAGTGCGGAAGCTACTAAAGTCGTGGTAAATGCAAAGTTAGTCTTTTGTGAAAAAAAAATAAGTTTCGGTTTACGGTTGTTGCTAACCGCGTTATTGGCCCGTTAAGCACCGGTACAGAGAAAAAAAAACTCGGTGTCCTGGATCCTGTTCAGGTGAGTCAGTGAAATCCCCATCCCCAGTCCCTGGTGCGTGTGGTCTATTCCTGAACATAAATAAAATTGTTAAAAATGTAAATTAAATAAAATTAAATACCTAAAATTCATAAAATTGAATAAATAAATATAAGTAAATACAAAGATAATGTGAAGTAATAAAGTTAAATAAAATAATGAAAGTTAAAAGTAAAATCAAATTAAAATAAATTAACTAAAATTATAAAATGAAATAAAATAAAAGTAATTAAAATAAAATATAGTTAAAAGTAAATCGAGCCAAAAAGTCTACATCAAAGAAAGTTGGATTATGAGGCCGCTAGACACCGAATTTTTTGTGAGGAAATGTTAGCAAGGAAAACAAGCAGGAATTACAATAAAATAAAGAAAATGAGAGAAAAGAGATCATGAAAAGAATTTTTAATAAAATAGTTTCAACAATCGTCACGTTGAAGGGCGACAACCGTTTCTTCGCTCAAACGAAGATCGGTGATAGGGATGTCTTAGCCTTGCTGGATTCAGGTGCTGGCGCGAGTTGCCTAGGGAAAAATTATGAAAAGGTGATAGAAGGCAGAGAGGGTAACATCATCCCATTAAATAATCACAATATACGTACAGCGAATGGCGGCGAAACGCCGGTGGTTGGTGCTATCGCTCTGTCTGTTTTTTGGGATGGAGTGTATAAGGACCTTGAGTTCCTTATCGTGCCAGGCCTCCAGCAAGAGGTTTATTTATGGGTAGACTTTTGGCAGGCTTTCGACCTGGATGTTGTTAGTCGAGGAAAGATTGTGCGTTCAACCCGCACTGCCGTTGCGGAGTTGGTCCCCGCTGAGGGCGATTTGTCGTTTGATGCCGTGCACCATGTCCTCACGAAATAGCAAAGTATTGCCTTAGAAGGGGTCAAGGCGCAGTTCCCATCCTTTGCTGTATTGGGGTTGGGAAAATCCAACTTGGAGGAACACGTGATCGAGGTCTCGGATGAGAATCTCCCCGTGAAACAGAGGCACTATCCGATATCACCAGCCATACAAAAACTTGTTTTTGCAGAGCTAGACCGCATGCTGGGTCTAGGGGTGATTGAGGAGAGTAATAGCAGTTGGAGCTCTCCCGTGTCGCTGGTGATAAAGGGTGAAAAGAAGCGTCTCTGTCCCGATGCGAGGAAGGTGAATGAGCGAACTATAAAGGACGCTTATCCCCTTCCGAACATTGATGGGATTCCCAGCCGACTCCAAAATACCAGATTCATTTCGGCCATCGACCTAAAAGATGCCTTTTGGCAAATACCATTGGAGAAGAAGTCCCGAGAGAATACTGCATTTACAGTACCAGGGCGTCCCCTCTACCAGTACACAGTCATGCCGTTTGGACTGTGTAATGCAGGACAAAGAATGTGTAGACTAATGGACAAGGTTATACCCGCTTCTTTACGTGATTGTGTTTTTGTGTATTTAGACGATTTGTTAGTTTGTTCTGTGGATTTTTCGTCTCATTTATGTTTGTTGGAAAAGGTCGCTAAGTGTTTACGTGAAGCCAACCTTACCATAAATGTCGAGAAAAGCAAGTTTTGTTAGAGGGAAGCTAGGTACCTAGGTTATGTAGTGGGCGATGGATGCATTCGAACCGATGCGAACAAGGTTGCGGCGGTGAGGGATTTTCCCGAACCAAAAACGCCAAAACAGCTCCGACGGTTCCTAGGGATGTCTGGCTGGTACCGCCGTTTTATCCAAGACTACGCAACCATTGCAGCGCCGCTGCACAACTGCCTCACAAAAGAAAAAATCAAAAGGTTTATGATGACAGAAGAAGCAAGAAAATCGTTTGAGCGACTAAAAGAGAGCTTGATTTCCGCTCCCGTACTGGTACACCCTGACTTCGACAGACGCTTTTACATCCAGTGCGATGCTTCGACGGACGCAGTGGGCGGGGTACTCTTTCAGTTAGACGACGAGAACAACGAACGACCCATAGCTTACATTTCCGCCAAACTAAACAAAGCACAGCGTAATTACAGTATCACCGAGCATGAGTGCTACGCTGCAGTGATAAGTGTGAAAAGATTTAGGCCGTACGTCGAAGGTTCACCCTTCACCATCATAACCGACCACGCGAGTCTTAAATGGTTAATGAACCAAAAGGACCTGTCAGGAAGACTCGCGCGGTGGAGTTTAAAACTTCAGGCGTACGACTTTCAAATCGAGCACAGAAAAGGATCACTCAATGTTGTACCCGATACGCTGTCGCGAGCTCACATGGAGGAAATGCAGCTATCAGACAGACTAATGGAAATTGACTTGGACTCAGACTACTTTAAAACTGGAGAGTATGACGAACTTAGAAAAACCGTGACAGAAAACCAGGACAAACTTACAGAACTATGCGTGTCGGACGGTTACGTATATAAACGGACTCAGTTTTACCGGGGGGACGATCTTCAGCAGGACCAAGCCTGGAAACTCTGGGTACCATCGGAGTTGCGCGCAGAGTTGGTAGAATCCTCCCATAGCTCACCTTCGGCCGGACACGGGGCATCCACAAAACCTTGGCCCGAATACGCGAAAAGTACTATTGGCCTGGTATGGTAACCGATGTACAAACCTTCCTAAAAGAGTGTGAAGTATGCAAGGGAAACAAAACACAGAACGTTTGTCACAAACCGCCCATGGGAAAGCAACACGTAACCGAAAGACCTTTCCAACGCTTGTATATTGACCTTATGGGTCCCTACCCACGTACTAGTGATGGTAATGTCTATGTGTTTGTTTGTCTTGACCATTTTTCCAAGTTTGTCCTTTTAAAACCAATGCGTAAAGCCACGTCTGTAGATGTTTGTAAATTTTTGGAAAAAGAGGTGTTTCACATCTTTGGGGTTCCGGAGTACATTCACTCCGATAACGGAAAACAATTTGTCTCCCACATGTTTAGCAAATTTTTAGAAAAGTATGGAGCGAAACACATTCGAACCGCTTTTTATTCCCTTCAAGGAAATGCAGCGGAGAGAGTCAATCGCTCGGTGCTCCAGATAGTGCGATCTTTTGTTAAGGACAATCAAAAGAATTGGGATAGGTGTATCAGCGATGCGGCTTTTGCCCTTCGCAGTGCGATACACTCTTCCATTAACTGCTCCCCATACTATGCCATGTTTGGCATGCCCATGATGCAACATGGGGCATCATACGAAATATGCCACAAATTGGGTACAGTTAAAGGCGTGGATTTAGAGATAAATGTTAAGGCAGATAGGCTACAAAGTATTAGGGACTCTATACTGAAGGAACTCAAACTAGCATATGAGCAAAGTAAAAAGTTGTATAATACCCGTAGCAAAGATGTGAAATTCCAAACCGGACAAGTGGTATACCGCCGAAATTTCAAGCAGAGTTCGAAGATTAAAAACTACAACGCTAAACTTGCCCCAAAGCAAGTTAAGTGTGTAGTCCTGAAAGCTATTGGAAATTCAATGTACGAACTCGGCGATACCAGTGGCAAGAGAATCGGCGTATACCACGCTAAGGACATTTTTGTTGCTTAAATCTGTGTTACATGTAGTTTGTTATATGTTGCATGTGGCTTGTGTAGAAGTGTTGCATGTTTTATGTTGTAATAAATAAAGTCTTGACGGTGCATAAACATGTTGACAATTATTTATACACTCTAGTTTCACCCCTGTAATTATATTTGTATTTATATTTTTTTTTGTATTATATTATTATTTATTAATTATTTTTTTTTGTAATTATTTCATTTATTTGCCTACCTATTGACTAATTTATTTACGAATTTATTTATTGACACCGTTTTTATTAACCTGCAAAACTGTGATATAGATATAGATTCACACCTGTGATTTAGGCTTAGATACTTACCTGTGATATAGCTTTAAGTTTAACGTGCATGCTATTCTAGTCCTTTAGATAGTAAACTGTGATATAGATTTTAGTAGACATCAGACAAAATAATTCTGATTACTGCCCATAAAACAAATAAGCGTTAGCTTAACGAAATATTGAATAGGTGAGGGGATAGCCCGGCTTTAGGTTGTTGTTGTTGTTGTAGCAATGCTCGCCCCACCTAATAGCCGCGACCGATCACAAATTGTCATCAATATCCTCTAACGGGAGTCCAAGGAAACTTGCCGTTTCAACAGGGGTGGACCATAAGGAAAGGGGTGTTAGAGGCGTTGGTTCACATTACAATTGAAGAGATGGTTGGTGTCATGTGGGGACACATTGCAAGCGGGGCATACATTTTGCATGTCGGGGTTGATTCTGGATAGGTAAGAGTTTAACCTGTTACAGTATCCAGAACGAAGTTGAGCAAGAGTGACACGCGTTTCCCTGGGGAGTATGCGTTCCTCTTCCGCAAGTTTTGGATAATTTTCATTAAGTACTGGATTCACCGGGCAATTCCCGGCATAAAGGTCCGACGCCTGTTTATGGAGTTCACCAAGGACCTCTTGTGTTTTTTCACTTCATACGGCTGGGTTCTCAGGTGCCGTATTTCCTCAAAATGCTTACGGAGATGACTCCTTAAGCCCCTAGGCGGTGCTGGTTCATCAATCAGATGTCTGTTGGGATGCCCAGGTTTCTGGGTATTCAACAGGAACTGTTTGGTCAGCATCTCATTTCTCTCCCTGATGGGGAGTATTCTCGCCTCATTATGCAGATGGTGTTCTGGGGACATAAGAAGACAGCCCGTGGCGATTCTGAGAGCAGTATTTTGGCAGGCCTGTAGTTTCTTCCAGTGGGTGATTTTTAGGCTTGGCGACCATATGGGTGACGCGTAGCACGTAATCGGCTGGCTAATTGCTTTGTATGTAGTCATGAGCGTTTCTTTATCTTTTCCCCAAGTACTGCCAGCGAGGGATTTGAGGATTTTGTTACGGCTCTGAATTCTCGGAACAATTGCGGCTGCGTGCTCACCAAAATGTAGATCCTGATCAAACGTCACACCCAAGATTTTGGGGTGTAGGACAGTCGGTAGCGTAGTGCCATCGACGTGGATGTTCAAAATGGTCGACATTTGGGGCGTCCATGTTGTAAAGAAGGTCGCGGAAGATTAAGTCGGTGATAATGCCAAATTTCGCGAGTCGAAAAAACTGGAGAGATCAGGGAGGTAGCCGTTTATTTTATTGCATAGCGCATTGATCTTTGGACCTGGGCCTGTGGCCATTATTGTGCAGTCATCGGCGTAGGAAACGATTGTGACTCCTTCCGGTGGTGAAGGAAGCTTAGATATGTAGGAATTAAACAAAAGTGGGGATAGGACACCACCCTGTGGCACCCCCTGTTTAATTCTCCTTGGTTTTGATGTTTCGTTTCTAAATTGCACCGATGCCTGCCGATCACCCAGATAATTTGCGGTCCACCTTTTAAGACATGGGGGAAGGGTAGACCCTTCCAGGTCCTGCAGTAACGAGCCATGGTTGACCGTATCAAAAGCTTTTGATAGGTCTAGCGCTACGAGTACTGTTCTATGGTGGGGGTATTGATTTAAACCGCAATTTATCTGGGTGCTAATGGCATTTAGCGCGGTGGTAGTGCTATGGAGTTTTCTGAAGCCATGCTGATGAGGGGCTAGCTGCAAATTTGCTTGGAAATAAGGGAGCAAAATGGCTTCAAGCGTCTTTGCCACTGGCGATAGGAGAGATATCGGACGATACGACTCACCTATGTTAGCTGGTTTCCCAGGCTTTAGTAGCGGGACCACCTTGGCCATTTTCCATTTCTCAGGTATGACAAAGGTGGAAAGAGACAGATTGAAGACATGCGCTAAATATTTGAACCCCTCTTTCCCTAGGTTTTTAAGCATCGGCATGGCTATGCCGTCTGGGCCCACTGCTTTGGATGGTTTAGCACGACCAATGGCGTCCTCAACCTCTTTAGCGGTGATGGTGATTGGTGACGCGCTGAATTTGTTTATGTGCGCGTCTATTGGCTCTCCGTCTATCTTTGTTGACCGTAGGATGCATTATATATTGTCGGCAGAAAGCGCTCGCGCATTTTTTCGCGTCCGACAGCACTTTGTTGCCAAAGGCGATGGAAACTTTGTCTTAGTCGGATTCGATAGGGACTTTACGGTGGACCAAAGTTTACCCACACCGGTAGAGAGGTTACAACCTCTTAGGTGCTCCTCCCATTTCGCCCGCTTGTGTTCATCTACAAGCAATTTGATGCGTTGGTTTATATCCCTTATTTGGGGGTCGCCTGGATCAAGCTGTCTTATAAGGTCACGTTCTCTCGCTAAGTTTGCGGCCTCCGCCGGGAAGTGGGGCCGGATTTCGGGAATTCTCCCGGCGGGAATGAAATGTGCCGAGGCGGATTTAATGACCTGGAACTCTGTAGCGCTATCGCATCGCTAACAATGTCGCTTTTTTATTTTTCGCTAATTCTTTGCTTGAGTATGCATCACTGACCAAACTCAAAGAAAGAGAACAAAAGAAACAAGGCGATTACAATTTCGGCAAACGATTAATTTTTGTTGAACAAATTAAAAAAAGGATTCTGTAGCATTATGGAACGATTTAAATGGAGAAAGGATTGATTTAAATGAAGAAATCCTCCCAGTTCAGAAATTGAACTGGAAGAAGTGAACGTGATAAATACAGAAAACGTGGAAAATCATAGAATGGGAAATATTGCTAGTTGTATCAGAGAACAAATAAAAAATTACATGATTTCAAATAGAAATGCTTTATAAAAAAGTGGTTTCGATTTAATTGTTATTTATTTATGTATTTTAAGTCCACTAGGATTACAAATTGTTGCTTTTGTGTTTGTTTTGTTTTTTGAGTTGTCCTATATATTTTTAAATGAATATAAAGATATCAATTTATAACATCATCAATTAATACTTACATATTTGAACAATGCGAATGCCTATTACTTGTAGCAAGAAAAATGCGAAAATGAATGCTGTTTGACATTCGCTTTCGCTTTACAGAGTGCCGGCAATGCGAAAAGGGAGAAAAATTGCGAATGGGCAAAATGTGAATGCGAAAGTCAAAATATACATGCGAATGTCAAGATACAGAGTACCGATTTTGCGATTTCGCGTATTTTTTCTTTCGCATCGCAATACAGAGTAGGCCCCCTGGCTACGAGGTAGGTAAAGAAAGCTCTGAAACAACAGATAACAAGATAATCAAGTATGAGCCACCAACTAAGGTAAATACAGAAAATACTCCGAACATCCCAGATGTTTGGTTAACAGTTATAGGTCGTGTATTCATGCTATTGATCATCACAATAGCTATGATGCTCAAAAATTATATGAAGCACAAATTTAAGCACGTAAAACCTGCCACAACTCGTATCTAACAAATTACATAAACCAAACCAAAGCTGAGGAAGAGCGATAAACAATTCGAGTAAATCTCAAATAGCAAACCTAAAAATGTCAAAATCGACAGTAAAGGCAGCCCAGCCTAAAGCGAACAGCAAAACAAAAATCTGCATAACACCTCTGAATGCTCCTGACAAAAATGTTCATGAAGCAATAGGAAATTATAGGACAGTGGAAATATGCAAAAACTAAGAACGAAAAAAAAAAAAAATACAAAACTTTTAAAACCACCCCATAACAAAAAAAAAATGAAGAAAAAGTCACAAAGAGAACCTATATAACTATAGAAATATTAAAGCGCTATATAAATTTTCAATAAAAGACTAGTCGCGCTCGTTTAATAATATAATCTGTAATAATATAAATTCTTTTTGCTAGTGTTCTCCATAGCTTAATATAAGCTGTTCTCTGTAATTTAGTTGTTGTTGTTGTTGTAGCGATTAGGTTACTCCCCGAAGGCTATGGGGAGTGTTATCGATGTGAGGGTCCTTTGTCGGATACAGATCCGATACGCTCCGGTAACACAGCACCATTAAGGTGCTGGCCCGACCATCTCGGGAACGATTTATATTGCCACATTGAACTTTCAGGCCATCCCTCCCTCCCCACCCCCAAGTACCATGAAGAGCTTGGGGTCGCCAGAGCCTCGTCTGTTAGTGAAACGGGATTCGCCGCTCGAAGGTGAGGTTGACAATTGGGTTGGAGAAGCTATATATTGCGCTACACAACCCTTGAATCCCTCTGTAATTTAGTCATAAGTGTCTGTACTAAACATTTATTACTAGACTAAATAAATAAATAAATAAATAATCTAATTTATTATTATTATAAATGTTCAATTTTTATAGCTCATGCTATTCATGACTAGCACTGTTAAATAATTTGTCAAAATTGTTGTGCTAGGAACAAATTTTCAAATAAATACATACATACATACATTTGGAAGCATTTTTTGACATTTATGTAGAGATTATTGGCATTACACCAAACAACAAGATTATTTAGATCATCACCCCAGCGGGTTAGGGGATCAGAATATACCCGCGGTAGGTATGCCTGTCGTAAGAGCCGACTAAAATACCAGATTCAAGGGGCTGTGAAGCGAAACTTTTCAGTTTGCCAGCGCAATATATAGCTTCTCCAAACCCAATTGGCAACCTCACCTATCCGCGGCGAATCCTGTTTTACTAACAGACGAGGCTCTGGCGACCCCAAGCTCCTCATGGAACTTGGGGGTAGGGAGGGAGGGAATGGCCTGAAGGTTTAATGTGGCCACATAAATCGTTCCCGAGATGGTCGGGCCAGCACCTTAATGGTGCTATTGTACCGGAGCGTACCGGATTTGTATCCGGCAAAGGACCATCATATCGATAACACTCCCCAAAGCCTTCGGGGAGCAACCTTATAGCTACAACAACAACAACACCAACAACAACAACATTATTTAGATCATTTTGTAGGAGCACTGCATCTGACGGGCCATTAATTCTACGAAAAATCCTAAGATCGTCTGCATATAAAAAGATATTAGACGAATTAAAGCCGGAACCAATGTCATTAATAAAGAGCACAAATAAGAGGACCAAGAATGCTACCCTGAGGTACCCCGGGCGTTGCACCCCAGCGGGTTAGTGGATCAGAATATACCCGCGGTAGGTATGCCTGTCGTAAGAGGCGACTAAAATACCAGATTCAAGGGGCTGTGTAGCGCAACCTTTCAGGTTGCCAGCGCAATATATAGCTTCTCCAAACCCAATTGTCAACCTCACCTATCCGCGGCGAATCCTGTTTCACTAACAGACGAGGCTCTGGCGACCCCAAGCTCCTCATGGAACTTGGGGGTAGGGAGGGAGGGAATGGCCTGAAGGTTTAACGCGGCCACATAAATCGTTCCCGAGATGGTCGGGCTAGCACCTTAATGGTGCTATGGTACCGGAGCGTACCGGATTTGTATCCGGCAAAGGACCATCACATCGATAACACTCCCCAAAGCCTTCGGGGAGCAACCTTATCGCTACAACAACAACAACAACAACAACCCCGGGCGGTGCCAAGAAAGATTGGGACTTACAGTTGTTGTCGTTGTTGTAGCAATGCTCGCCCCACCTAATAGCCGCGACCGATCACAAATTGTCATCAATATCCTCTAACGGGAGTCCAAGGAAACTTGCCGTTTCAACAGGGTGGACTATAAGGAAAGGGGTGTTAGAGGCGTTGGTTCCACATTACAATTGAAGAGATGGTTGGTGTCATGTGGGGACACATTGCAAGCGGGGCATACATTTTGTATGGCGGGGTTGATTCTGGATAGGTAAGAGTTTAACCTGTTACAGTATCCAGAACGAAGTTGAGCCAGAGTGACACGCGTTTCCCTGGGGAGTATGCGTTCCTCTTCCGCGAGTTTTGGATAATTTTCGTTAAGTACTGGATTCACCGGGCAATTCCCGGCATAAAGGTCCGACGCCTGTTTATGGAGTTCACCAAGGACCTGCTTGTGTTTTTCCACTTCATACGTCTGGGTTCTCAGGTGCCGTATTTCCTCAAAATGCTTACGGAGATGACTCCTTAAGCCCCTAGGCGGTGCTGGTTCATCAATCAGATGTCTGTTGGGATGCCCAGGTTTATGGGTATTAAACAGGAACTGAGCGAAACACATTCGAACCGCTTTTTATTCCCTTCAAGGAAATGCAGCGGAGAGAGTCAATCGCTCGGTGCTCCAGATAGTGCGATCTTTTGTTAAGGACAATCAAAAGAATTGGGATAGGTGTATCAGCGATGCGGCTTTTGCCCTTCGCAGTGCGATACACTCTTCCATTAACTGCTCCCCATACTATGCCATGTTTGGCATGCCCATGATGCAACATGGGGCATCATACGAAATATGCCACAAATTGGGTACAGTTAAAGGCGTGGATTTAGAGATAAATGTTAAGGCAGATAGGCTACAAAGTATTAGGGACTCTATACTGAAGGAACTCAAACTAGCACATGAGCAAAGTAAAAAGTTGTATAATACCCGTAGCAAAGATGTGAAATTCCAAACCGGACAAGTGGTATACCGCCGAAATTTCAAGCAGAGTTCGAAGATTAAAAACTACAACGCTAAACTTGCCCCAAAGCAAGTTAAGTGTGTAGTCCTGAAAGCTATTGGAAATTCAATGTACGAACTCGGCGATACCAGTGGCAAGAGAATCGGCGTATACCACGCTAAGGACATTTTTGTTGCTTAAATCTGTGTTACATGTAGTTTGTTATATGTTGCATGTGGCTTGTGTAGAAGTGTTGCATGTTTTATGTTGTAATAAATAAAGTCTTGACGGTGCATAAACATGTTGACAATTATTTATACACTCTAGTTTCACCCCTGTAATTATATTTGTATTTATATTTTTTTTTGTATTATATTATTATTTATTAATTATTTTTTTTTGTAATTATTTCATTTATTTGCCTACCTATTGACTAATTTATTTACGAATTTATTTATTGACACCGTTTTTATTAACCTGCAAAACTGTGATATAGATATAGATTCACACCTGTGATTTAGGCTTAGATACTTACCTGTGATATAGCTTTAAGTTTAACGTGCATGCTATTCTAGTCCTTTAGATAGTAAACTGTGATATAGATTTTAGTAGACATCAGACAAAATAATCCTGATTACTGCCCATAAAACAAATAAGCGTTAGCTTAACGAAATATTGAATAGGTGAGGGGATAGCCCGGCTTTAGGTTGTTGTTGTTGTTGTAGCAATGCTCGCCCCACCTAATAGCCGCGACCGATCACAAATTGTCATCAATATCCTCTAACGGGAGTCCAAGGAAACTTGCCGTTTCAACAGGGGTGGACCATAAGGAAAGGGGTGTTAGAGGCGTTGGTTCCACATTACAATTGAAGAGATGGTTGGTGTCATGTGGGGACACATTGCAAGCGGGGCATACATTTTGCATGTCGGGGTTGATTCTGGATAGGTAAGAGTTTAACCTGTTACAGTATCCAGAACGAAGTTGAGCAAGAGTGACACGCGTTTCCCTGGGGAGTATGCGTTCCTCTTCCGCAAGTTTTGGATAATTTTCGTTAAGTACTGGATTCACCGGGCAATTCCCGGCATAAAGGTCCGACGCCTGTTTATGGAGTTCACCAAGGACCTCTTGTGTTTTTTCACTTCATACGGCTGGGTTCTCAGGTGCCGTATTTCCTCAAAATGCTTACGGAGATGACTCCTTAAGCCCCTAGGCGGTGCTGGTTCATCAATCAGATGTCTGTTGGGATGCCCAGGTTTCTGGGTATTCAACAGGAACTGTTTGGTCAGCATCTCATTTCTCTCCCTGATGGGGAGTATTCTCGCCTCATTATGCAGATGGTGTTCTGGGGACATAAGAAGACAGCCCGTGGCGATTCTGAGAGCAGTATTTTGGCAGGCCTGTAGTTTCTTCCAGTGGGTGATTTTTAGGCTTGGCGACCATATGGGTGACGCGTAGCACGTAATCGGCTGGCTAATTGCTTTGTATGTAGTCATGAGCGTTTCTTTATCTTTTCCCCAAGTACTGCCAGCGAGGGATTTGAGGATTTTGTTACGGCTCTGAATTCTCGGAACAATTGCGGCTGCGTGCTCACCAAAATGTAGATCCTGATCAAACGTCACACCCAAGGTTTTGGGGTGTAGGACAGTCGGTAGCGTAGTGCCATCGACGTGGATGTTCAAAATGGTCGACATTTGGGGCGTCCATGTTGTAAAGAAGGTCGCGGAAGATTAAGTCGGTGATAATGCCAAATTTCGCGAGTCGAAAAAACTGGAGAGATCAGGGAGGTAGCCGTTTATTTTATTGCATAGCGCATTGATCTTTGGACCTGGGCCTGTGGCCATTATTGTGCAGTCATCGGCGTAGGAAACGATTGTGACTCCTTCCGGTGGTGAAGGAAGCTTAGATATGTAGGAATTAAACAAAAGTGGGGATAGGACACCACCCTGTGGCACCCCCTGTTTAATTCTCCTTGGTTTTGATGTTTCGTTTCTAAATTGCACCGATGCCTGCCGACCACCCAGATAATTTGCGGTCCACCTTTTAAGACATGGGGGAAGGGTAGACCCTTCCAGGTCCTGCAGTAACGAGCCATGGTTGACCGTATCAAAAGCTTTTGATAGGTCTAGCGCTACGAGTACTGTTCTATGGTGGGGGTATTGATTTAAACCGCAATTTATCTGGGTGCTAATGGCATTTAGCGCGGTGGTAGTGCTATGGAGTTTTCTGAAGCCATGCTGATGAGGGGCTAGCTGCAAATTTGCTTGGAAATAAGGGAGCAAAATGGCTTCAAGCGTCTTTGCCACTGGCGATAGGAGAGATATCGGACGATACGACTCACCTATGTTAGCTGGTTTCCCAGGCTTTAGTAGCGGGACCACCTTGGCCATTTTCCATTTCTCAGGTACGACAAAGGTGGAAAGAGACAGATTGAAGACATGCGCTAAATATTTGAACCCCTCTTTCCCTAGGTTTTTAAGCATCGGCATGGCTATGCCGTCTGGGCCCACTGCTTTGGATGGGTTAGCACGACCAATGGCGTCCTCAACCTCTTTAGCGGTGATGGTGATTGGTGACGCGCTGAATTTGTTTATGTGCGCGTCTATTGGCTCTCCGTCTATCTTTGTCGACCGTAGGATGCATTATATATTGTCGGCAGAAAGCGCTCGCGCATTTTTTCGCGTCCGACAGCACTTTGTTGCCAAAGGCGATGGAAACTTTGTCTTAGTCGGATTCGATAGGGACTTTACGGTGGACCAAAGTTTACCCACACCGGTAGAGAGGTTACAACCTCTTAGGTGCTCCTCCCATTTCGCCCGCTTGTGTTCATCTACAAGCAATCTGATGCGTTGGTTTATATCCCTTATTTGGGGGTCGCCTGGATCAAGCTGTCTTATAAGGTCACGTTCTCTCGCTAAGTTTGCGGCCTCCGCCGGGAAGTGGGGCCGGATTTCGGGAATTCTCCCGGCGGGAATGAAATGTGCCGAGGCGGATTTAATGACCTGGAACTCTGTAGCGCTATCGCATCGCTAACAATGTCGCTTTTTTATTTTTCGCTAATTCTTTGCTTGAGTATGCATCACTGACCAAACTCAAAGAAAGAGAACAAAAGAAACAAGGCGATTACAATTTCGGCAAACGATTAATTTTTGTTGAACAAATTAAAAAAAGGATTCTGTAGCATTATGGAACGATTTAAATGGAGAAAGGATTGATTTAAATGAAGAAATCCTCCCAGTTCAGAAATTGAACTGGAAGAAGTGATCGTGATAAATACAGAAAACGTGGAAAATCATAGAATGGGAAATATTGCTAGTTGTATCAGAGAACAAATAAAAAATGACATGATTTCAAATAGAAATACTTTATAAAAAAGTGGTTTCGATTTAATTGTTATTTATTTATGTATTTTAAGTCCACTAGGATTACAAATTGTTGCTTTTGTGTTTGTTTTGTTTTTTGAGTTGTCCTATATATTTTTAAATGAATATAAAGATATCAATTTATAACATCATCAATTAATACTTACATATTTGAACAATGAGAATGCCTATTACTTGTAGCAAGAAAAATGCGAAAATGAATGCTGTTTGACATTCGCTTTCGCTTTACAGAGTGCCGGCAATGCGAAAAGGGAGAAAAATTGCGAATGGGCAAAATGTGAATGCGAAAGTCAAAATATACATGCGAATGTCAAGATACAGAGTACCGATTTTGCGATTTCGCGTATTTTTTCTTTCGCATCGCAATACAGAGTAGGCCCCCTGGCTACGAGGTAGGTAAAGAAAGCTCTGAAACAACAGATAACAAGATAATCAAGTATGAGCCACCAACTAAGGTAAATACAGAAAATACTCCGAACATCCCAGATGTTTGGTTAACAGTTATAGGTTGTGTATTCATGCTATTGATCATCACAATAGCTATGATGCTCAAAAATTATATGAAGCACAAATTTAAGCACGTAAAACCTGCCACAACTCGTATCTAACAAATTACATAAACCAAACCAAAGCTGAGGAAGAGCGATAAACAATTCGAGTAAATCTCAAATAGCAAACCTAAAAATGTCAAAATCGACAGTAAAGGCAGCCCAGCCTAAAGCGAACAGCAAAACAAAAATCTGCATAACACCTCTGAATGCTCCTGACAAAAATGTTCATGAAGCAATAGGAAATTATAGGACAGTGGAAATAGGCAAAAACTAAGAACGAAAAAAAAAAAAATACAAAACTTTTAAAACCACCCCATAACAAAAAAAAAAAATGAAGAAAAAGTCACAAAGAGAACCTATATAACTATAGAAATATTAAAGCGCTATATAAATTTGCAATAAAAGACTAGTCGCGCTCGTTTAATAATATAATCTGTAATAATATAAATTCTTTTTGCTAGTGTTCTCCATAGCTTAATATAAGCTGTTCTCTGTAATTTAGTTGTTGTTGTTGTTGTTGTAGCGATTAGGTTACTCCCCGAAGGCTATGGGGAGTGTTATCGATGTGAGGGTCCTTGGTCGGATACAGATCCGATACGCTCCGGTAACACAGCACCATTAAGGTGCTGGCCCGACCATCTCGGGAACGATTTATATTGCCACATTGAACTTTCAGGCCATCCCTCCCTCCCCACCCCCAAGTACCATGAAGAGCTTGGGGTCGCCAGAGCCTCGTCTGTTAGTGAAACGGGATTCGCCGCTCGAAGGTGAGGTTGACAATTGGGTTGGAGAAGCTATATATTGCGCTACACAACCCTTGAATCCCTCTGTAATTTAGTCATAAGTGTCTGTACTAAACATTTATTACTAGACTAAATAAATAAATAAATAAATAATCTAATTTATTATTATTATAAATGTTCAATTTTTATAGCTCATGCTATTCATGACTAGCACTGTTAAATAATTTGTCAAAATTGTTGTGCTAGGAACAAATTTTCAAATAAATACATACATACATACATTTGGAAGCATTTTTTGACATTTATGTAGAGATTATTGGCATTACACCAAACAACAAGATTATTTAGATCATCACCCCAGCGGGTTAGGGGATCAGAATATACCCGCGGTAGGTATGCCTGTCGTAAGAGCCGACTAAAATACCAGATCCAAGGGGCTGTGAAGCGAAACTTTTCAGTTTGCCAGCGCAATATATAGCTTCTCCAAACCCAATTGGCAACCTCACCTATCCGCGGCGAATCCTGTTTCACTAACAGACGAGGCTCTGGCGACCCCAAGCTCCTCATGGAACTTGGGGGTAGGGAGGGAGGGAATGGCCTGAAGGTTTAATGTGGCCACATAAATCGTTCCCGAGATGGTCGGGCCAGCACCTTAATGGTGCTATTGTACCGGAGCGTACCGGATTTGTATCCGGCAAAGGACCATCATATCGATAACACTCCCCAAAGCCTTCGGGGAGCAACCTTATAGCTACAACAACAACAACAACAACAACAACAACATTATTTAGATCATTTTGTAGGAGCACTGCATCTGACGGGCCATTAATTCTACGAAAAATCCTAAGATCGTCTGCATATAAAAGGATATTAGACGAATTAAAGCCGGAACCAATGTCATTAATAAAGAGCACAAATAAGAGGACCAAGAATGCTACCCTGAGGTACCCCGGGCGTTGCACCCCAGCGGGTTAGTGGATCAGAATATACCCGCGGTAGGTATGCCTGTCGTAAGAGGCGACTAAAATACCAGATTCAAGGGGCTGTGTAGCGCAACCTTTCAGGTTGCCAGCGCAATATATAGCTTCTCCAAACCCAATTGTCAACCTCACCTATCCGCGGCGAATCCTGTTTCACTAACAGACGAGGCTCTGGCGACCCCAAGCTCCTCATGGAACTTGGGGGTAGGGAGGGAGGGAATGGCCTGAAGGTTTAACGCGGCCACATAAATCGTTCCCGAGATGGTCGGGCTAGCACCTTAATGGTGCTATGGTACCGGAGCGTACCGGATTTGTATCCGGCAAAGGACCATCACATCGATAACACTCCCCAAAGCCTTCGGGGAGCAACCTTATCGCTACAACAACAACAACAACAACCCCGGGCGGTGCCAAGAAAGATTGGGACTTACAGTTGTTGTCGTTGTTGTAGCAATGCTCGCCCCACCTAATAGCCGCGACCGATCACAAATTGTCATCAATATCCTCTAACGGGAGTCCAAGGAAACTTGCCGTTTCAACAGGGTGGACTATAAGGAAAGGGGTGTTAGAGGCGTTGGTTCCACATTACAATTGAAGAGATGGTTGGTGTCATGTGGGGACACATTGCAAGCGGGGCATACATTTTGTATGGCGGGTTTGATTCTGGATAGGTAAGAGTTTAACCTGTTACAGTATCCAGAACGAAGTTGAGCCAGAGTGACACGCGTTTCCCTGGGGAGTATGCGTTCCTCTTCCGCGAGTTTTGGATAATTTTCGTTAAGTACTGGATTCACCGGGCAATTCCCGGCATAAAGGTCCGACGCCTGTTTATGGAGTTCACCAAGGACCTGCTTGTGCTTTTCCACTTCATACGTCTGGGTTCTCAGGTGCCGTATTTCCTCAAAATGCTTACGGAGATGACTCCTTAAGCCCCTAGGCGGTGCTGGTTCATCAATCAGATGTCTGTTGGGATGCCCAGGTTTATGGGTATTAAACAGGAACTGTTTGGACAGCATCTCATTTCTCTCCCTGATGGGGAGTATTCTCGCCTCATTATGCAGATGGTGTTCTGGGGACATAAGAAGACAGCCCGTGGCGATTCTGAGAGCAGTATTTTGGCAGGCCTGTAGTTTCTTCCAGTGGGTGATTTTTAGGCTTGGCGACCATATGGGTGACGCGTAGCACGTAATCGGCTGGCTAATTGCTTTGTATGTAGTCATGAGCGTTTCTTTATCTTTTCCCCAAGTACTGCCAGCGAGGGTTTGTTACGGCTCTGAATTCTCGGAACAATTTCTGCTGCGTTCTCACCAAAATGTAGATCCTGATCAAACGTCACACCCAAGACTTTGGGGTGTAGGACAGTCGACGTGGATGTTCAAAATGGTCGACATTTGGGACGTCCATGTTGTAAATAAGGTCGCGGAAGATTTAGTCGGTGATAATGCCAGGTTTCGCGAGGCGAAAAAACTGGAGAGATCAGGGAGGTAGCCGTTTATTTTATTGAATAGCGCATCAATCTTTGGGCCTGGGCCTGTGGCCATTATTGTGCAGTCATCGGCGTAGGAAACGATTGTGACTCCTTCCGGTGGTGAAGGTAGCTTAGAAATGTAGAAATTAAACAAAAGTGGGGATAGGACACCACCCTGTGGCACCCCTTGTTTAATTCTCCTTGGTTTTGATGTTTCGTTTCTAAATTGCACCGATGCCTGCCGACCACCCAGATAATTTGCGGTCCACCTTTTAAGACATGGGGGAAGGGCAGACCCTTCCAGGTCTTGCAGTAACGAGCCATGGTTGACCGTACCAAAAGCTTTTGATAGGTCTAGCGCTACGAGTACTGTTCTATGGTGGGGGTATTGATTTAAACCGCAATTTATCTGGGTGCTAATGGCATTTAGCGCGGTGGTAGTGCTATGGAGTTTTCTGAAGCCATGCTGATAAGGGGCTAGCTGCAAATTTGCTTGGAAATAAGGGAGCAAAATGGCTTCAAGCGTCTTTGCCACTGGCGATAGGAAAGATATCGGACGATACGACTCACCTATGTTAGCTGGTTTCCCAGGCTTTAGTAGCGGGACCACCTTGGCCATTTTCAATTTCTCAGGTATGACAAAGGTGGAAAGTGACAGGTTGAAGACATGCGCTAAATATTTGAAACCCTCTTTCCCTAGGCTTTTAAGCATCGGCATGGCTATGCCGTCTGGGCCCACTGCTTTGGATAGTTTAGCACGACCAATGGCGTCCTCAACCTCTTTAGCGGTGATGGTGATTGGTGACGCGCTGAATTTGTTTATGTGCGCGTCTATTGGCTCTCCGTCTATCTTTGTCGACCGTAGGATGCATTATATATTGTCGGCAGAAAGCGCTCGCGCATTTTTTCGCGTCCGACAGCACTTTGTTGCCAAAGGCGATGGAAACTTTGTCTTAGTCGGATTCGATAGGGACTTTACGCTGGACCAAAGTTTACCCACACCGGTAGAGGTTACAACCTCTTAGGTGCTCCTCCCATTTCGCCCGCTTGTGTTCATCCACAAGCAATCTGATGCGTTGGTTTATATCCCTTATTTGGGGGTCGCCTGGATCAAGCTGTCTTATAAGGTCACGTTCTCTCGCTAAGTTTGCGGCCTCCGCCGGGAAGTGGGCAAGATTTCGGGAATTCTCCCGGCGGGAATGAAATGTGGCGAGGCGGATTTAATGACCTTACGGAAGGCACGCTCCCCTTGGCGGGCATCAGTCGGGATAGGGAGGGCAGTAAAGCGGTTGTCTGTAAAGGATTTATATTCTTCCCACTTTCCTTTTTTGAAGTTTATGAAAGTGCGTTTTTCAGTGACGATGAAGTCGGCGGTACGCTCAAGCGAAATAAGTATGGGCAGGTAGTCGGATGCCAATGTTACCATCGGCTGCCAGTTGACGCAGTTTACGAGTTCTGCGCTCACGATTGAGGCGTAGACTACGGGACGCCCTTGGGCGTGAACAGCAAGGAGCCACAAAAGATTTATAAAAATTACGTGGACGTGGGGTTTTGGGATCAAGCCCAGAACAACCTGTCCGATGCAACCATCCCTTGCACGAGACACACTGAACAGAGTATGACCGTCCTAAAAAGATTCTTTTCCGGCAGATGCAGCAAAACAATTTCTCAGGACCGGGGTCAGGAGACGGGCCCGGATTGGATTAGATGCCTTCCCGGAGTAAGAGAATATGGAGCAGTCCTGCTGCAAGGAGCTGCTGGGAGGATGATAATTTGTGGAAGGGACGAAACAAATTAGATGGGGTCACACTGAAATGACAGTCCTTGGTCGGGAAAAATCCCGAGTCGCTCCGGTACATAGAACCGACATACAGTCTTCAATTTCGACGCACAAAGACCTATTCGACAAATAAGATTTTAACCATGATAGGAAAACAGAATGAAATCCAATACATTCCAGTTTAAACAATAAGATTTTATGAGAAACTTTATCGAAAGCCTTTGTGAAATCAGTGTATACAGTATCTACCTGGCATATACATACATATTTTATAATATATTTTTGTGCAATTTGTATGCTTCTGTAATTAATCTGTAATGCGTAACAATATTTAGCCTGATTAATTGTTAAATTTGTATGCTAATAAATAAATAAAGGGCGGCCAACGGCCGCCAATGCAGAAAAGTGTCCTGCGCGAAAATACTATGGATGCTATCCCCATTCGGAGAGCTCCGGGGACATTTTTCAGTTTTTTTGCAATATCTATCGACAGAAATAAAATTTTTAGTATCAGATTCGTGGCCCTGGGTTCAAACCGCGTCTTTTGACACCTCTCCCGATAATTTTGGACGAGCAGTTGTGAGCTAAAGTAAGGAGCACTCCGGGGTCATTTTTCGTTAACCTCTGGAACGAGCTAAAGGTAATTCTATACGACAGCATGACACTGCTAATACGCTTCCAAAAATAGAGAGGTGTCAAAAGACGCGTATTTATTTATTTATTAGTCTACAAATTGAACAATTAATTGGACTAAATAAATTATGGATTACAGATAAATTACAGAAGCAAACAAATTGAATCAAATTATATTATAAAATATGTATATATATTATTAAATCAGTTGTCGGGATGGACTGTGATTCCAAGCAACGGGAATTGATTATTAGTGCTGTCGGAATGGACGTGATTTCAAGCAGCTGATGTATTGTTGACACACAACATGTTGGGCTGCGATGTGTGGGAGATTGGAAAGTTATTCCAATCCACCTACGCAAATCATTGTGTATTTAAGGTATTCAGCAGATATTTTCTTATTACGTGGAGCTAGTCACACGTATACATGTTTTTGCTGTGCTTACTGAAGCCAGTACACAGACAACGAAGAGGTTCTAGCATTTCAAAATTCGATCTGCATGTGCTTATATGAAGCGGATGAAAATGTCTAGATGATTTAGAGGGAACATTAAATAAAATTTCACCAAGCAGAAAAGGTCTATTTACCATCCCTCTAATAAGTTTTACTACAAATAAAACACCTACCATCTCCCTAAGACTCCGTAACGTAAGGGGCTGAATAAGTTTTAAACGGCAGGAGTAGGGAGGAAGAATCCTTGAAGGGTCCCACGGTAAGTCCCTTAGCGCAAAAATCAGGAATTGCTTTTGAATCGACTAAGTTGTTGTTGTTGTAGCGATAGGGTTACTGCCCGAAGGCTTTGGGGAGTATTATCGATGTTGTTGTTGTTGTTGTTGTAGCAATGCTCGCCCCACCTAATAGCCGCGACCGATCACAAATTGTCATCAATATCCTCTAACGGGAGTCCAAGGAAACTTGCCGTTTCAACAGGGGTGGACCATAAGGAAAGGGGTGTTAGAGGCGTTGGTTCCACATTACAATTGAAGAGATGGTTGGTGTCATGTGGGGACACATTGCAAGCGGGGCATACATTTTGTATGTCAGGGTTGATTCTGGATAGGTAAGAGTTTAACCTGTTACAGTATCCAGAACGAAGTTGAGCAAGAGTGACACGCGTTCCCTGGGGAGTATGCGTTCCTCTTCCGCGAGTTTTGGATAATTTTCTTTAAGTACTGGATTCACCGGGCAATTCCCGGCATAAAGGTCCGACGCCTGTTTATGGAGTTCACGAAGGACCTGCTTGTGTTTTTTCACTTCATACGGCTGGGTTCTCAGGTGCCGTATGGGTGACGCGTAGCACGTAATCGGCTGGCTAATTGCTTTGTATGTAGTCATGAGCGTTTCTTTATCTTTTCCCCAGGTACTGCCAGCGAGGGATTTGAGGATTTTGTTACGGCTCTGAATTCTCGGACCAATTGCGGCTGCGTGCTCACCAAAATGTAGATCCTGATCAAACGTCACACCCAAGATTTTGCGGTGTAGGACAGTCGGTAGCGTAGTGCCAGGGGTGCACCTTAACGTTAAGCTAATCGTTTATCAAAAAATTTCCACCGTTTCCGTTGAAACACTTCGAAATATTATCGATAAAGAAATTATCAAGATAAATTGTATCTCGTTTTTAACCGAAACGAAAAGCTTTCGTTAACGTAAAAAACATTAACAAAAACGTGATACTTTATGTTTGAATTGTGCTGGCAATGCTATAGCCATGGTGAAGCCGTAAGGTGGCAACAGCGAGCGGACATACACACACAAGCTCCATGTAATTTGTTTGTGTAATTCGTTGGTGGTAATGTCAAAAATACTCTGAGAAATGTTCGTACTGTCAAAAATCATGAGAAAAGTTGCAATCAGCTTGGCTAATGCTTTCACCTTTAATGACTCCGCCATCAGTCAGCTTTGCCAGCATAGTTTGAAATTAATAATCAACATAAACGATTTGATTTCGTTTTGATATGGCAGAAACCAAAACGAAATCATTTCGTTAATTTGACGTTCTTAACGTTAATAAACGAAACGAAATGACTTTGTTTCGTTTATTAACGTTAATTATCGTAACGAAATGATATCGGCTCGTTGGTTAAGCATGCCTGCGTAGTGCCATCGACGTGGATGTTCAAAATGGTCGACATTTGGGACGTCCATGTTGTAAATAAGGTCGCGGAAGATTTAGTCGGTGATAATGCCAGGTTTCGCAAGGCGAAAAAACTGGAGATCAGGGAGGTAGCCGTTTATTTTATTGCATAGCGCATCGATCTTTGGTCCTGGGCCTGTGGCCGTTATTGTGCAGTCATCGACGTAGGAAACGATTGTGACTCCTTCCGGTGGTGAAGGTAGCTTAGAAATGTAGAAATTAAACAAAAGTGGGGATAGGACACCACCCTGTGGCACCCCTTGTTTAATTCTCCTTGGTTTTGATGTTTCGTTTCTAAATTGCACCGATGCCTGCCGACCACCCAGATAATTTGCGGTCCACCTTTTAAGACATGGGGGAAGGGTAGACCCTTCCAGGTCTTGTAGTAACGAGCCATGGTTGACCGTATCAAAAGCTTTTGATAGGTCTAGCGCTACGAGTACTGTTCTATGGTGGGGGTATTGATTTAAACCGCAATTTATCTGGGTGCTAATGGCATTTAGCGCGGTGGTAGTGCTATGGAGTTTTCTGAAGCCATGCTGATGAGGGGCTAGCTGCAAATTTGCTTGGAAATAAGGGAGCAAAATGGCTTCAAGCGTCTTTGCCACTGGCGATAGGAGAGATATCGGACGATACGACTCACCTATGTTAGCTGGTTTCCCAGGCTTTAGTAGCGGGACCACCTTGGCCATTTTCCATTTCTCGGGTATGACAAAGGTGGAGACAGGTTGAAGACATGCGCTAAATATTTGAAACCCTCTTTCCCTAGGCTTTTAAGCATCGGCATGGCTATGCCGTCTGGGCCCACTGCTTTGGATGGTTTAGCACGACCAATGGCGTCCTCAACCTCTTTAGCGGTGATGGTGATTGGTGACGCGCTGAATTTGTGTTTATGTGCGTGTCTATTGGCTCTCCGTCTATATTTGTCGACCGTAGGATGCATTATATATTGTCGGCGGAAAGCGCTCGCGCATTTTCGCGTCCGACAGCACTTTGTCGCCGAAGGCGATGGAAACTTTGTCTTTGTGCTTAGTCGGGCTCGATATGGACTTTACGGCGGACCAAAGTTTACCCACACCGGTAGAGAGGTTACAACATCTTAGGTGCTCCTCCCATTTCGCCCGCTTGTGTTCATCCACAAGCAATCTGATGCGTTGGTTTATATCCCTTATTTGGGGGTGTGAACACAAACATCTGCAAACTTTTGTCTACATTTTAAAAATTTTATCCAGGGTCGTTGTTTAAGATCGCTTGTGGAATTTTGTTTGCAAAAATGGTGAAACCCTTTGAATAATTATTAAAAGTGACAAATATGTGAGATAGACTCTGTAAGCAGATCAGTTCACTTTTAATTTAACAAAATCAAATATCAATAACGATTCAAAACCTAGTGAAACACCATATAAATATTTAATAATTCTATACCGGTGAGAAAGTGACTCAAGTCTAGCGAATGGAAACGCATACATATGCATATATAATTACAAATTAACACAAAACGAAAACGGCATAGTGAAAACGATAGCAAAGGCAATATGTCTGAAAGCGAAAATAAGTGTGACAATAGCAAACTTGCAATTCGCGGGGAGACGGGAATTAGATGTGTGGGTGTGTGTGCGAAAGTATACCACTCGGCAGCAAAATGTTCCGGCTTGGATAGCTATAAAGCTACTGTAATAGGAACGCATCCAATGGTGAATTTTATTTGCGAAGAGTGTATTACATACATACATAATATTGACCTGGTATTGCGAGACATGCAAGAGAGTGTTAATAGGAACAGTGGTTATTTAAAATACAAAAACGAATTTGAAGAAGCTTTAAAAACCAACCAAAAAGAGATGCGGGCGTTAATGAAAACAATGGAGGGAAAATACAATGAACGTTTGGCGACCTTAAAAATGCATCAAGAAATGTATATTAAAAATGCAGCTGAAATTAAGAAAGTGCGGGAGATAGCAGAGAAAATAAAAAATCAAGCTGAAGTAGTGGGGAGGGAGAATGAGAAATTTTGTAGTGAAATAAAAACAATAGTAAAGGAGAAAAACGATGGGATACCACCACAAACATATGCAAATATTCTAAGAACGGGTGAAAATAAAAACACAGCTAGGGCCGTTCCAGAGCTTAAGAAACGGGTTCCTATTATTGTTAAACCGAAGGCAAAACAAACTAGTGAAAGAACAAGGCAAGATCTAAATAATAAAATTAACCCTAACGAGCTAAAGATAACAGACATTAAAGCGGGCCATAATGGTATTATGGTGATCGATAGTATTAATGAAGATGATAGAAATAAGATTAAACAAATTATGGATAAAAAAATAAGTGATGAATATGAAATAAAGATACCACGTGACTATAAACCAAAATTATTTATAACAGGCATGCAGTTTGAAAAGAATAGAGATGACCTGATCGAGTGTCTAAGAAAGCAAAACAAATGCCTAGAACAGGGTGAAATAAAAATTATTAAGCAATATAATGTTAAAACTAGCAACAAAAACTATTACAACGCAATATTGGAGGTGGACGAGGAAATGTTTACTAATGCTTTAAAATTGGATAAGCTCAACGTAGGATGGGAAAGACGCAAAGTTTACGATGGCGTTGATGTGACAACGTGTTTCAAATGCAGAGGATACAATCACAAGGCGACTGAATGCAAAAACGAGGAAGTTTGTACCAAATGCTTGGGTAAGCATAAGACCATTGAGTGTAATGAACAACCAGCAAACAAGTGTATAAACTGCATAAAGGCAAATGAGAAGTTAAATCTAGGACTAGATGTCAATCATTCGTGCAATAGCAGACAGTGCCCAGTCTACCTAAAGCACTTGAATGCAAAAAAACAAAGGCTAGGATACTAGCAGCGAACACCCAACGCACTAATAAGCCCGCCACAATCCAATGAGATACCGCTGAAGAAAATTCGATACAAAGAAAGACTGCAGACTAGATACAATGAACTAAAGTGCATATACTTGAATAGTAACAGCATAGTATCAAACAAATGTGAACTGGAAGTGTTGGCTGAAGTACATACACCAAGTATCATATCGGAAACGTGTACAACGAAAGATGGTGAAGACAGCGAATTAGAAATAGCATCGTATAATATGGTTAGATGCAACTCGTACAGCAGGCATACAGAAGGAGTACTAGTGTATGTTCGTAGGACAGTGGAGATAAATGTAATTTATAATGCTAGTGTCAATATGAACTTATGGTGCATTATAATAAAATTGAAAAAGGTCGATAAAAAGTGGCAAATAGGGGATCTGTATCATTCGCCAAGCACAAGTGATGCAGCGTTTATCGAGTACCTAAATGAAATATTAATCGATAAATTTGAAAGAAGTAAATGTAATAATACAATCGGGGATTTTAATATAAACATGAACTACATATCAACATATAGTACAAAATTGAATGAGATATTTTCTGTGATGGGTATGACCCAAAAAGTAGAATTTAATACTCGAATTACAGATGCAAGTGCATCTTAAATTGATTTATTATATTCACATTCAGATGAAATTCAGTGCAATAATTTGCCTGCATACAAAATTTCAGACCACGAAGCAATAATGTTCAATATTAAAACGTCTAAATCATACCAGATGAGAATGACCAAGAAAATCACAGCTTGGGATAAATATAATAGTGAAATCTTAATAAGCATCCTGAGATCATGTAACTTCAACATAAATGAAAACCTGCTAATTGATGAGAAAGTCGAATTAGTGAACAACATAATAATGCAAGCTATGGAGAGTTTAACTTATGAAAAAGAAGTTCATATCAAACTAATGAATAAATGGTACGACAGAGAATTGGCGCAAATGAATAAATGAAAATATAATAATTATAAGCTTGCGATACAAACAGGTGATTGGAACGATTATAAAAATATAAATCGTATCTACAAAAAGCTAGTAAAAATAATGAAAGTTAAATATATGGAAAATAAAGTCGAAATTAATGAAAATAACGCCAAAGAAATGTGGAAACATCTAAAGTAAGCAGTTTGCTTAACGAGAGATAACGATAACCCCAGCGGGTTAGGGGATCAGAATATACCCGCGGTAGGTATGCCTGTCGTAAGAGGCGACTAAAATACCAGATTGAAGGGGCTGTGTAGCGCAACCCTTCAGGTTGCCAGCGCAATATATAGCTTCTCCAAAGCCAATTGTCAACCTCACCTATCCGCGGCGAATCCTGTTTCACTAACAGACGAGGCTCTGGCGACCCCAAGCTCCTCATGGAACTTGGGGGTGGGGAGGAAGGGAATGGCATGAAGGTTTAATGTGGCCACATAAATCGTTCCCGAGATGGTCGGGCTAGCACCTTAATGGTGCTATGGTACCGGAGTGTACTGGATCTGTATCCGGAAAAGGACCATCACATCGATAACACTCCCCAAAGCCTTCGGGGAGCAACCTTATCGCTACAACAACAACAACAACAACAGGGATTAAAAAGGCGATAATAGATGGTATGATGGTAGAAAATGAAACTGAGCTGGCAAATGGTCTAAATAGGTTCTTTATAAATAGCGTAATAGAAATTAATAACATCATAGAACCTTGCTGTGTAGCACTAAGTGATGTACCAGTCAATTCTAGATTAAAGTTTGCCAAAATAATTAAATTTGATGACCCTTATTTCACAAAGATCCTTTATACATCGCTGGTACGTCCTATTCTCGAGTACTGTTCATGTGTCTGGTCTCCGATCTATCAAATCCATGTTGATCGGATTGAGTCGGTCCAGAGACGGTTTTTAATTTTTGCATTACGAGGTCTCAACTGGGAATCAAGTACTCATCTTCCACCATACAGGAATAGACTTCTTCTAATCAATTTGCCATCTCTAGAGAATCGTAGAGTATTACTTGGCGTTATGTTCATTCACAAGCTCATCATTGGTGTGATTGACTCCCCTGACCTAATCAGTCAACTAAATTTTGCGGTTCCTGCTAGGGCATCCAGGCATTTTGTGCCTTTTCATTTACCTCTATGCCGGCAAAATTTTGCTAGAAACAGTCCCCTGCGCCATTGGTGCTCGCGGTACAATGATTTGTATAACTGCATTGGCTTTGAATGTTCGTTTGCTGCTTTACATACTGCTATACTCTTATGTTTAGCCTGATATTTTAATTTTATTTTTTCTTATACAATGCGATGTCAAATGTTTATAACATACAAATTTTCTATGTACCTTTTTTGAATTTTTTAATTTTAAGAATGGCTCTGTATTTTACATATATATCTGTCTATTACAATAATTAGCGACCGCTTTGCGTTTGCGTCGACTTTAAATAAATAAATAAAAAATAACAACAGATGAAGTTATTAATATTCTAAAATAGTTCAAATATAAAATAAGCGGCAGAAAACTTTTATCAGATGGAGTACTTAAAGACTGTTTATCGTATACAGGATATTTCTACGCACAAATAATCAATAACAGCCTAGAAGAGGGTCTTGTACCAGAAAAGTGGAAAACGTCAACGGTGATACCAGTGGAAAAAGTTAAAAAGACAGTAAAACCTGAAGAACTTAGACCCATAAACACCCTGCCTAGTTGACAGTATAAAATATTTGGGAATTATAATTGATAACAAACTCAAGTTTGAAGAACAAATAAACTACACAGGGTTATGCAGAGAACATCCAAATATATTCAAAAAAAGTACAAAATAATTATATATGTCCATTATAGAACCGCACTTTGTAAACTGCCCATCTATTCTATTCATTGTGTCAGACAAAGAAATAGATAAACTTCAAAAGATGCAAAACAGATGTATGAGATTTATTCTTAAAAAACCTAAAGATACTCGTACGGCTGATATGCTGAGAAGCTTGAACTGGTTAAGTGTCAAGCAAAAGATTTTTTGTCACGTTTATGAAGTTAATATTTAATATTAAAAGTGAAAATGTACCTGAATATCTAAGTAAAAGCGTAGTATTAGTTAAGCAAACACATAACATTAATACAAGGAATAAACATAATTTCAAACTGCCTTTATTCAGAACTGAAATAGATCAGCAAAATATTTTTTATAAAGGTCTAAAAAGTTTCAATGAACTGCCTATAGATATAAAAAGTTGTAATGAAATCGTAGCTTTTAAAGCAAAACTTTATGAATATTGTAAAACCTTAGCAATAAGATAGTAAATTGTAATATAATTTAATTTATGAATTAGGCTTTTTTGCCGTAATAAATAAATGAAATGAAATGAAATGTAAAATTTTAATTACGTAGATGCGCCGAAGATTATACGATTTTCACCCATTACGCAATGACATCCACTTAAGACTGCTTATGATTTCGAGGGCGGCATCTTTGGCCGAATACACTCCCTAACGTTTCAAGGTGTTTCTCTGATGTAGCTCGGCAGCATAGCGCGACAAAAGCATCCGTTGGAGTCTTTGGAGCTACACCTAGAGCTTCTAGGAAAGTGACGTCAACGAAGGTACGAGCTCGAAGTCTCAGTCCTATAGCTTCTGTGCTGGTATATGGTGTGGGGGTCAGGAGGCGTGGTAGAGACTGGTAGTCGGGATTGCTACTGTTCGCACATCGGGAACAGCTATTAAAAACAGCCGAAACAACTGGAGGCGCCCTGTACCACGAGAGTCATGAGTATTAAAAGACCATTAATAGCAACCGTAAGTCGCCTTTGTTCGTGGCCACCAAGGAGCCACAAATGATTTAAAGGAATTGTGTTCGCTACGATTATTAGGAGTTAACCCTAGTTGAAACTACGCTTTGCACGAGATATACAGATAAAAGTGTGACTATTTCATGTTTCTCCATTTTTTTCAGCAGTACCAATTCCAAAGACCGGAGTTAGGTTCAAGCCTCTCTGGAGTAAGCGAGCGCGAGAGACAATCCCCAGCAAGAAGCTAGTCCTGAAAAATTTTGAAAGGTCTGCGAGATCTTGAGGCAAAAACCTCGGATCTTTCCGAAATGGGCAACACGTTAATTTTCTTAAATACATACAAACAAAACCTTTCCTAAATACTATTTTTTAAATAGAAAAATTAAGCTTTTTAAAGTAAGAACACCGACGTAGACCGGCGCCCCGCCCACGCCGCCGGTATATAATAGAGCCTACGCCGCCGCCGCCGATAATTTGATCGGCGTAAACCTCTACTTCCAACCACCAAGTTCCATGGGGAGCTGGTGGTCGCCAACGCCTCATCTGTTAGTGAAACGGGATTTGCCGCTCGAAGCTGAGGTTGACAATAGGATTGGAGAAGCTATAAATTGTGCTACACAATCCCTTATTTGTCGCAGTGCGTCTGTTAACGAGGGTTCCAGATTATCAAAGCGTATTCTCATATATGGATGCATCAAAGATATAAAGTTTTAGTAATATATGGATCATCGAATTCATTAGACCATCGTTTGACGAACGCCAAAATCTATGTACAATTTAAAGTCCAGTTTAAGGTGCATCCTAACACCAAGGTCTACAGAACTAATGACTTGTTAATTGTGTCATCATCAATCATATACTAGTAGGATTGGTATGATTTCCTTGTAAAGCACATGAACTTGCACTTCGGCAGGTTTAGTGACAATATAGTTACACTACACCATTCGACTTCGCTATTCAGATCCGATTGTAGATTTGACCTATCCATAGGTGAGCGGATAAGCATAAGAAGTTTGAAATCATCAGCGTACCTTAGCGGTTTTTCGTTAATATTTTTTGAGCGATCTAAAATTTTTGTTAAGTCTAGTTGAGGGGTCGACTGCTAATACCAAAAATATCGAGAGCGGTGTCAAACGACGCGTCTTGATAGGAATTCCTACGTATGGTAGGAAGCTGTCATAGCTCGCCAGATATCTCAATCGTGAGCGCAGAACTCGTAAACTGCGTCAACTGGCAGCCGATGGTAACATTGGCATACGACCACATGCCCATACTTATTTCGTTCGAGCGTACCGCCGACTTCATCGTCACCGAAAAACGCACTTTCATAAACTTCAAAAAAGGAAAGTGGGAAGAATATAAATCTGCAACAGACAGCAGCTTTGCTGCCCTCCCTATCCCGACTGATGCCCGCCAAGGAGAGCGTGCCTTCCGTAAGGTCATTGAATCCGCCTCGGCACATTTCATTCCCGCCGGGAGAATTCCCGAAATCCGGCCCCACTTCCCGGCGGAGGCCGCGAGCTTAGCGAGGGAACGCGACCTTATAAGACAGCTTGATCCAGGCGACCCCCAAATAAGGGATATAAACCAACGCATCAGATTGCTTGTGGACGAACACAAGCGGGCGAAATGGGAAGAGCACCTAAGAGGTTGTAACCTCTCTACCTGTGTAGGTAAACTTTGGTCCACCGTAAAGTCCCTATCGAATCCGACTAAGCACAAAGACAAAGTTTCCATCGCCTTTGGCGATAAGCTGCTGTCGGATGCGAAAAAATTCGGGAGCGCTTTCTGCCGACAATATATAATGCATCCTACGGTCGACAAAGATAGACGGAGAGCCAATAGACACGCACATAAACACAAACTCAGCGCGTTACCAATTACCATCACCGCTAGAGAGGTTGAGGACGCCATTGGTCGCGCTAAACCATCCAAAGCAGTGGGCCCAGACGGCATAGCCATGCCGATGCTTAAAAACCTAGGGAAAGAGGGTTTCAAATATTTAGCGCATGTCTTCAGCCTGTCTCTTTCCACCTTTGTCATACCCGAGAAATGGAAAATGGCCAAGGTGGTCCCGCTACTAAAGCCTGGGAAACCAGCTAACGTAGGTGAGTCATATCGTCCGATATCTCTCCTATCGCCAGTGGCAAAGACGCTTGAAGCCATTTTGCTCCCTTATTTCCAAGCACATTTGCAGCTAGCCCCTCATCAGCATGGCTTCAGAAAACTCCATAGCACTAACTCTGCGCTAAATGTCATTAGCACCCAGATAAATTGCGGTTTGAATCAATATCCCCACCATAGAACAGTACGCGTTAGACCTATCAAAAGCTTTTGATACGGTCAACCATGGCTCGTTACTGCAAGACCTGGAAGGGTCCACCCTTCCCCCATGTCTTAAAAGGTGGACCGCAAATTATCTGGGTGGTCGGCAGGCATCGGTGCAATTCAGAAACGAAACATCAAAACAAAGGAGAATTAAACAAGGGGTGCCACAGGGTGGTGTCCTATCCCCGCTTTTGTTTAATTTCTACATATCTAAGCTACCTTCACCACCGGAAGGAGTCACAATCGTTTCCTACGCCGATGACTGCACAATAATGGCCACAGGCCCAGGCTCAAAGATCGATGAGCTATGCAATAAAATAAACGGCTATCTCCCTGATCTCTCCAGTTTTTTCGCCTCGCGAAACCTGGCATTGTCACCGACTAAATCTTCCGCGACCTTATTTACAACATGGACGCCCCAAATGTCGACCATATTGAACATCCACGTCGATGGCACTACGCTACCAACTGTCCTACACCCCAAAATCTTGGGTGTGACGTTTGATCAGGATCTACATTTTGGTGCGCACGCAACCGCAATTGTTCCAAGAATTCAGAGCCGTAATAAAATCCTCAAATCCCTTGCTGGCAGTACCTGGGGAAAAGATAAAGAAACGCTCTTGACCACATACAAAGCAATTAGCCAGCCGATTACGTGCTACGCGTCACCCATATGGTCGCCAAGCCTAAAAACCACCCACTGGAAGAAACTACAGGCCTGCCAAAATACTGCTCTCAGAATCGCCACGGGCTGTCTTCTTATGTCCCCAGAACACCATCTGCATAATGAGGCGAGAATACTCCCCATCAGGGAGAGAAATGAGATGCTGACCAAACAGTTTCTGTTGAATACCCAGAAACCTGGGCATCCCAACAGACATCTGATTGACGAGCCGGCACCGCCTAGGGGCCTAAGGATTCATCTCCGTAAGCTTTTTGAGGAAATACGGCACCTGAGAACCCAGCCGTATGAAGCGGAAAAACACAAGCAGGTCCTTGGTGAACTCCATAGACAGGCGTCGGACCTTTATGTCGGGAATTGCCCGGTGAATCCAGTACTTGAAGAAAAATATCCAGAACTCGCAGAAGAGGAACGCATACTCCCCAGGGAAACGCGTGTCACTCTTGCTCAACTTCGTTCTGGATACTGTAACAGGTTAAACTCTTACCTATCCAGAATCAAACCCGACATACAAAATGTATGCCCTGCTTGCAATGTGTCCCCACATGACACCAACCAGCTCTTTAATTGTAATGTGGAACCAACGCCTCTAACACCCCTTTCCTTATGGTCCACCCCTGTTGAAACGGCAAGTTTCCTTGGACTCCCGTTAGAGGATATTGATGACAATTTGTGATCGGTCGCGGCTATTAGGTGGGGCGAGCATTGCTACAACAACAACAACAACGCGTCTTGAAATCAGTATTCACAATTCGAAGGCGCAAAAGAAAAATTTTAGCTCTTTCAAAAGGGTAATTCTATACGACAGCATGACACTACTAATACGATTCCAAAAATATTGAGAGGTCAAACGACCCGTCTTGACATCAGTATTAATAATCCGATAACGGAAAATAAAAATTTTAACTCGTTCACAAGATATTACCGAAAAACCCTCCGAAACCGGGGTGGTAATCATACAATTGTTGCGCAGAACACCTTTCTGCGTTGGCGGCCTTCGGCTGCGCTTATAAAAAAAATTACCCTGGATTGGTCCACCACCGGTTTGGAGACCAAAACTATATACGCGCAAAACACTTTTGTGGGTACAACATTACAACAACCACATTTTTCGATTTTGTTTGCAAATGTCTCCGAAAAGAAATAAAATTTCCTATTTCCGCTTTCGGATATTTGATCCTGGGTCAAATCGCGTCTTTTGACACCTCTACCGATATTTTTGGACTAGTTTTAGCAGTTGTACCCTAAAGTAAGGAATTACTAACACTTCTCATATTTTTGGTAGCGTATTAGCAATAGAACTATCAGCTGGACTTTTACCATACGTCTGCATTTTGTAAAACTCATTTCACCTATATGAATTTGTTACAAAAGGCGCTAATGTAAGCTAAGGTAGTAGTGCAGTTTACGGTACCCACCCTAAAGTTGGGCCAAGATTTTCGAGTGAGGTATCAAAAGACGCGTATTAAAATATTCTCAAACGACATTGCTTTTTTTACCCCTCAACAAATCTGCAGAAAAATAATCCGAAGGCGGAAAAGAAACATTTTATGGTAATAGTCTAGTTGAGGGGTCGATTGCTAATACGCTACCAAAAATATCGAGAGGTGTCAAACGACGCGTCTTGACATCAGTATTAATAATCCGAAGGTGGAGAATAAAAATTTTAACTCATTCAAAAGATATTAACGAAAAACCGCAAAAAGACCCGTGGGTACCTCCGAAACCGGGGGTGGGATCCATAGTATTTTTGCGCAGAACACCTTTCTGAGTTGGCGGTCTTCGGCCGCACTTATAAAAAATTACCCTGGGCTACGCCATGCCAAGTCTGGGTGTGTGGTATAACCGTGGCTACCGCCACGGTGATGCACAATTTTTTTGGTGGGTACAAACACAACAACAACCACATGAAAATCGCCAACTTCAACTGCAAATATCTCCAGACAGAGATGAAATTTTTCTTTTCCGCCTTCGGATTATTATTCTGGAGATTAATACGCGTCTTTTGACACCTCTCGATATTTTTGGTAGCGTATTAGTAGTCGACCCCTCAACTAGACTATTACCATATCTCCAGACAGATAAAATTTTTCTTTTCCGCCTTCGGATTATTGTTCTGGAGATTAATACGCGTCTTTTGACACCTCTCTCGATATTTTTGGTAGTGTATTAGTAGTCGACCCCTCAACTAGACCATTACCAAAGGTAATAGTCTAGTTGAGGGGTCGACTGCTAATACGCTACCAAAAATATCGAGGAAGGTGTCAAACGACGCGTATTGATCTCGAGAACAATAATCCAATGGCGGAAAAGAAAAATTTTATCTCTGTCCGGAGATATTTGCATTTGAAGTTGGCGATTTCCATGTGGTTGTTGTTGTGTTTGTACCCCCAAAAAAAATTGTGCATCACCGTGGCGGTAGCCACGGTTATACCACACACCCGGACTTGGCATGGCGTAGCCCAGGGTTATTTTTGGTAATAGTCTAGTTGAGGGGTCGACTGCTAATACGCTACCAAAAATATCGAGAGAGGTGTCAAACGACGCGTCTTGACATCAGTATTAATAATCCGAAGGCGGAAAATAAAAATATTAACGCGTTCAAAAGATATTAACGAAAAACCGAAAAAAGACCCGCGGGTACCTCCGGAACCGGGGGTCGGATCCATAGTATTTTTGCGCAGAACACCTTTCGGCGTTGGCGGCCTTCGGCCGCGTTTATAAAAAATAACCCTGGGCTACGCCATGCCACGTTCGGGTGTGTGGTTTAACCGTGGCTACCGCCACGGTGATTCACAATTTTTTTGGTGGGTACGAACACAACAACAACCACATGGAAATCGCCAACTTCAACTGCAAATATCTCCGGATATAGATAAAATTTTTCTTTTCCGCCATCGGATTATTGTTCTCGAGATTAATACGCGTCTTTTGACACCTCTCTCGATATTTTTGGTAGCGTATTAGCAGTCGACCCCTCAACTAGACTATTACCCGGATTATTAATACTGATGTCAAGACGCGTCGTTTGACACCTCTCTCGATATTTTTGGTAGCGTATTAGCAGTCGACCCCTCAACTAGACTATTACCGACTATTACCAAGGTGTTCTGCGCAAAAATACTATTGATCCCAATGATGACATTGATCCCACCCCCGTTTTCGGAGAGACCCTCGGGTCTTTTTTCGGTTTTTCGATAACATCTTTTGAATGGGTAAAAAAAAGTTAGCTTCCGCTTTCGGATTCTTGATCTAGACGTGAATACGCGTCTTTTGATAACTCACTAGAAAATTGTGGCCCAAATTTCGGTGGGTACCGTAAACTGCACTATTACCTAAGCTAATTATACTTAAGCTCACTAATATATAACGGTTTAATAATATATTTTTGTCATTAAAGCAAGCGAAACAAGGGAAATTATATGCCAACTCACCGGAAACGTTTTAAAAGAAGAAAGAACTAAACATGCGTAACACGTATACAGGCAGAAAAATATCGATAACATTGTAAACTTTACCAAGTAGCGCAACTAACAACCCTACAAGACAGGTACCCGTTACCTAATCGATTACTTAATCGTTACCAATAACTTGGTCACCAATTATCGTCTTAATAACTTTTACATTGCTGTCGTGAAAAAGGTAACGCATACGCTCTCTCAAAATAGTGTACGTGTGACTCGCTTTCTCGCTCTTACCTATTGTGTTTTCGACATTCCTTCTCGCTCGATGTTATATACATTTTTAAGTTACTTCATTAGGTATGTTTTCGTTATCGCTAACCAAAACATATGCAACAACAACAACACGGGTAACTGGCCTATCGGTTACCCGTACCTTCTGTCAATTCGCTTTTTATATGAATGAAACGCGTCCCTTTTGTTTAAATAATATTTAATTATGTATAAATTATGTATACAATGGTTTTTAGAAATAATTTCCTTAATTTTCTAGTAAACCATACATATGTGCATATTTATATGTAAAAACTACATATGTAAAGACATAAACTCATTCGTAGTCGTACCCTTTCTGAAACCATTTTGAGTTTCGAAGCTCACACTGATGGTGCCCAATTTTTCCTGCGCGGGTGGTGTTGTTAGTATCAGTTTGCATAGATATGAGTGTTGTAGATATAATACCGGAATATATGCAGCCCCATTTCGTGCTATCAAAGTCGATTTGCAGGTGATGTTGAGCCTTTGAACTTGACCCTTTCCCATAATATGCGTGGTAGGGCCTTATATGTGATACTAAAAAGGCCGAGGGACAGTTGTCGCAGTTTTCTTGTAGTTTGAGCAAATGTACGTTCTTCTTACAGCCACAGCTGGAATATTGCTATGCCCACATCGTCAAATCGAATTACCTAGAATGAAAAAGAAACGAATATCAGTGAGGATAGATAATAAGTTTTTAATAATACCGGAAGTGCTTAATAAATACAAGATACTCAAGGGGATTTCAGATAACCAGAATCAGGACCTGTAAAGTAAATTCAACTGAACCTCCACCATGCCAAGGCATCTTCCGGTAGCGGGGGTGCCCGAAGATTATAACAAGGGACAATTGATAGATGTTGGGGTAATAGATAGTAAATTAGGCGTGCTACAAAAACCAAAACGAATAAATGCAGATGACTGTTTAATCCATTATGCGAAGCTCTTTGAATGGATGTGCAAATTGAAACGGGCAAAGTACTGCTAAAACTGCTTTCCCCGAGTAACCCGGGAACGAATTGACATGACTACATCTATTCTTCTTTAGCAGCAGTGCCGAACACCAATTCCCTTTTGGACAGGAAAGTAAACGTTTGGTTGTCTGCAAGTTTATCATATGCCAGTACAGAATATACTCGTTTGCTGGATCTGAGCAGTACATCTAATTTTCCCAGATTTTCTGGGCTCAGCGAGGGTATCCTCCTGAATGGTGCATGTGTACCCTGCTGCCTTGCCTGGCCGCTCACCCAACAACACCAGGCACGATGGAGCTTGCCTTGCGACACCCAAAGTGCACTCACGCTTGTCATGGCTCCAGCGGGTTAGTGGGCTTAGAGTATACCCGTGGTAGCTCTGCATGTCGTAACAGGCGACTAAAATACCAAATTGATTCAAGGGGTTTTGTAGCGCAATCCTTTCAATGGGTTGCCAGCGCAAGATATAGCCTCACCAACCCAATTGTCAACGTCACCTACCCGTGGCTATTCCTGTTTCTTTAACAGCCGAGGCTCTGGCGACCTCATGTTCCTTATGGATCTACATTTGAAGGCGCTTAGTTAGCTGACATCGCTTACTTAACCGGTAGATTCTAAAGTAAAAACCAAAACACAAAATATAGGTTAGGTTGAAGTGGCCGGTTCATGAGGATCTCACATAGACTGAATGAGTATGTAGTGTTACCAGAAGTTTGTTTTAACGACCAAGCTTAAAACCCTATCAAGAACCAGGACCTATGTTATAAAAAAACTCCGTCCTCTTGACAAATACTAGAAGCTTCCTAGGACTTAAGCCACTTGCTGCTTCTAGATCTGACAGCTTTATCACTCCTAATAGCTGGAGCCTTAGCCTGGCAAGCGCAGGGCACGATATTTCTCAGGGGACCCGGTATTTCTCGGGGGGCCCGCGATTTAGAGGTAGTAAGACATTTTTTTTAATTCAGGAGAGTCTTTAGTTGTTCCATGTGGAAATTTTAAGCCGAATTTCAAAAGCAACGGATATTGATAATGATTTTTTACCTGGTCCCTCGAACAGTGAGGAGACAATAAAAACATCAAACAAAAATATATGTTTACATGAATCCGAAATCGTAAAGTTTTCGTGGTAACACTGATGAAGGTTCATCTTCAAAAAGCCTTCCAACAATACCACCAACTCTGTATCAAAGTCGAGATTATTTAAACGACTTTGATATCGGTACCGTGAATAATGAGTTTTTGCGATCTGAAGATGTCAACGAAATAATTCGTTGAGGTCATCAAAAGTGCCCTGTTATTTTTCCACGTGATTGTCATGACGAGGCATTTCCTACCTCGTTGTTAAACAGAATCTTGCCAAATGGAGAGAAAGTGGAGCGTCACTGGTTGGTGTGGAGTGCCAGTAGCAATGCTTTTTATCGCCTACCATGTCGTCTGTTAAGCACCAATACTTTAAATTGACCTAAAATTTGTTGTCCTGGCGAATATTCGAAATTCCAGGTATGGAAGAAGCTATACGCTAAACTGCCATCACACGAAAATACTGAAGATCACATTAAATGCTATATTCAATGGCGATCTTTACAAAACCTAATTCGAAAGGAGCCTACACTTGATACACTTATCAATGAACAGCTAATCACTGAAACTCAAAAGTGGAAAGAGATTTTATATAGAATTTTGGACACTATTTTTTTTTTCAAAAAGCGAAAGGATGGACATTTTTTGGGCATCTAAGATCTCATAAGCAATTATGATCCGATACTTAGAGATAATTTGGAGAAAGTTAGGATTTCACAATAGCAGCACAAACGTTTACAAGTTCATCTTTCCCCAGACATTCAGAACGAGTTTATAGAAATTTGTGCAAAACATGTGAGGAAAACTATATTAGATCAAAGCAAGAAAGCTAAGTATTTTGCTATTATCGTTGATGCTATGCTTGATGCTAGTCACGTTGACTACGTTCATTTTGCGCTCACCCCATTTCAATTCGAAAGCAACAAATTTACAATTCCAGAACAGATTTTGGCTTTCGTGAATTGTAACCAAAAAACTGCTCAGAAAATCGCTGATCTAATTTGCCTTACATGATTGAAGACTGTCGTGCACACGGGTACGATAACGGCGCCAATATGAAAGGAGCTTACAACGGAGCACTACGTCACATTCTCGACAAAAACTCGAATGCTGATTACTCGCCTTGTGCAACCCGCAGCTATGACAGCGTTTTCTTTTCTGGATAAAGTGTTAGGCAAGCGTTGTTGTTCTATTCTAAAAAACAGGCAACGCCTTTACGGGGTATTTCGTTCTTTTGTGAAAATTCTTGCCTGCTCGCAACGCAAAAGCGTTACACTTTTACCCTGTATAAAATGGCGGTGTGGCAGTGCAACTTTGTGAAACTCTCAATTCGCTCTTAAGTTCCACATATACTCTGTTAATATAAGTGAATTTGGTGAGTTGAAATGTTCTTTGTATGCATTATAAATGTTGACCATTTTCTGGGGTAGGAGTAACTATTGTTGTTGTTGTTGTTGTAGCGATAAGGTTGCTCCCCGAAGACTTTGAGGAGTATTATCGATGTGATGGTCCTTTTCCGGATACAGATCCGGTACGCTCCGGTACCACAGCACCATTAAGGTGCTAGCCCGACCATCTCGGGAACGATTTATGTGACCACATTAAAACTTCAGGCCATCCCCTCCCTCCCCATCCCAAGTTCCATGAGGAGCTTGGGGTCGCCAGAGCCTCGTCTGTTAGTGAAACAGGATTCGCCGCCGATAGGTGATGTTGACAATTAGGTTTGGGGAAGCTATATATTGCACTGGTAACCTGCAGGGTTGCGCTACACAGCCCCTGGAATCTGATATTTTGGTCCCCTCTTACGCATACGACAGGCATACCTACCGCGGGTATATTCTGCCCCCTAACCCGATGGGGTAGAGTATTACCATTTACTTAGGCAACAATTTATTTCAGAAAAGAAAACGCTATCAATTTATGTGGTGTTGATGCTGCAGAATGTTGTACGGCTGCAATTATTTTCTTCGGCAGCACTCCACAACGATGTGACATCCTCAAAAAAAATGTACCTAGCTCTCTTCATAGTCTTTCAGCCAAAAGCCAAATTTGACTGCGCAAGCATACGGCGATGTTACCGGCATCCCAAGTACATCAACAAGTTCGAATGTATCTTGCTGTCCTCAATTTGGTTCAAAACCCTACCATTAATGAAAGAAGTGTGGTCCTCCAAGCGAGAGACGCCACCACAGATGTTGAGGTCCGACATCTAGATGCCTTATTAGCTGATTTGAAGTTGATCAGGAACCAATGGGAAACAATTTTAAACGAATCCAAAACAGTTGCTATTCAATTGAACATCTCGCCAAAGTTTCCGGACATTCCAAAGAGAAAACCCAAAAGGCGTTCTGAAGATAATTTAAATGAGATGATTACGGATGATTCAGAGTCTGATTTCAAAAACAATACATTCTTGGTGATCGTTGATTGGGTAATCACTGGCATTACTGAACGATTTGCAGCTATGAGAAATTTGAACGAAAAGTTTTCCTTTTTGTGGCAATTTAAGACATGGATGAAACTACGGTTCGGGCGAGCGCAGCAAAATTTGTCGAAAAATACAAGTCGGATATTTCTCAAAGCTTAGAATGTGAAATAGTTCACTTGAAACACATTTACGAAGCAAATTTTGATAAAGGTCTGTCACCATTGGAATTGCTAAATGCCGTCTATTTTCAAAATATGTATACAATTTTCCCCCAATTTTTGTATTGGTTTACGTACCTTTTGCACTTTACCTGTCACTGTATCTAGTGCAGAACGTTCCTTCAGCGTCCTTTCAAGAATGAAAGACTTTCATAGATGGTGTTCATCTAAAGAGCGAGTTTTAGGACTTGCCACGCTTTGTGTTGCATCCGTTTTGGCAAGACAGTTAAATTTTGATATTATTATAAAAAATTTTGCAGCGAAAAAAGCAAGTAAAGCCACTCTTTGATATCCGAACATTCTATATTGAATAATTAAAATTTATAATCATCATTAAATTTATCAGAAATGTATGAACATGTTACCAAATAACTAGAAAATATTATTTGAAATAATATGTGGCTGTTAAAAGAGAATTTTATTTCTACTTTACAATAAAATAAAACAAATAGTAAATATTCTGTGTTAATTTTATTGTCAGCAAAAATCATTTAGTGGATGTGGCAAAAATTTTGTTTGATGTAATCCATCAATAATGATTTATGAATGAAACGTCATTAATTCACGTTAATCAAATGTATTAGTGGATTTTTTATACGGGCCCGTAAATTTTTTTAGTCCCGGGCCCGGATTTTCTCTCTACGGCCCTGGTTCGAAGACGCCAGAGGGGATTGAAACCAGAGTCTCGGACCCAGAGCCAAAAAATCAGTACCTCTAAAAGCACATACGAGCAGCTTTCAAGCCGAAGTATTCGCCATATGTTGGTGCGCTAAGCTGAACCTTCAGCGCTGATACTCCAATGAAACAATTGCCATACTCAGTCAGACAGTCAGGCCCCACTAAAGGCAATTGTGGCGTTCGAAATAAAGTCAGCACTGGTCCTTGGGTGCACAACGTAGTACTGTTGCACTGGGTCCCAGGCCACATGGGAGTACAGGGTAATGAGCAGGCGGACTCTAGTGTTTAGTTTGTTGCGTCCCTCCCACAAATTATCATCATCCCAGCAGATCCATGCAGCGGGTCTGCGCCATACTCTCCTCCTCCTCGAAGGTATCGAACCCAATCCGTGTCCTTCTCCTGACCCCGGTCATGAGAAATGGTTTTGCTGCGTTTGCCGGAAAAGAATCTTTTTAGGACGGTCATACTCTTGTCAGTGTGTCACGTGCAAGGGATGGTTGCATCGGACAGGTTGCTCTGGGCTTGATCCCAAAACCCGACGTCCTCGTAACTTTTACAAATCTTTTGTGGCTTCTTGTTGTTCATGCCCTCATTACATCATAAGAAAATACGGCACCTGAGAACACAGCCGTATGAAGGTGAAGAACACAAGCAGGTCCTGAGTGAACTCCACAAACAGGCGTCGGACCTCTATGCCAGGAATTGCCCGGTGAATCCTGTACTCAAAGAAAAAAACTAGCAGAGTAGGAACGCACTCTCCCTAAGGAAACGGGAGTCACTCTAGCCCAACTTAGATCTGGATACAGTAACAGATTAAACTCTTACCTATCCAGAATCAACCCCGACATACAATGCTTATAATGTGTCCCCACATGACACGAACCATCTCTTTAGCTGTATTGTGGAATCAACGCCTCTAACACTCCTCTCATTATGGTCCACCCCTGTTGAAACTTTATGTTTCCTTGGACTCCCGTTAGAGGACATTGATGACAATTTGTGATTTGTCGCACCTATTGGATGGAGCGAAGCACTGCTATAACAAGGGCAGGCGGACAACCCGGAAAGAGAGGCAGGAACTGCATGACCCATCAATCCCGAGCCGTTCCTGTCAGTTGGCTCACAGGGCCATTTATTAGGAGAAGGGGGGGAGGGGGGGGGGGGGGGTGGGAAGAGAGAAGAACACTGGAGCAATACGCCAGGTTTGAGACAATCTAAGTTACTGTTAGGAAGTTATAGCACAAGTCGCTACAGGGCAATAATAGACCTATCGAAAGATAACCGAAGAATCCCAAGAGCTTTCTTACAGGGCATTATAGACTGGGAAGCCGTATGCAGAAAGTGGGCATACTATCGAATAACACATGCCGATTTTTTGATCGATCAGCAGACGGCGGACCATATCCTCCAAGAATACGAAACAATCTCAAAACGTAGGGCTAAGTTTATGGGCTCACCATGGCCAGTGCATTCCCACATTTAATCCCTCAAGCCAAGAACTCTACTAGGCTTCATCAAAGAAGTCGGCTACGATGAGGTTCTGTGAAGGAGATGTGCAAGTCACTGTGCAATCCTCAATAAATTATCTATCTACGTTCTGGTAACAAGCACCATTGAGGTACTAACCCGACCATCTCCGGACCTATTGATATGACTACATTGAACCTTCTAGGGATTGAATATTAATAATGAACGCAATGCGAAAGTCTGCTAAAATTTACCATTCTCCATGGAATGCTACATATATAACTTCCCACGTTTTGAATCAGTAATGAAAAGAGCAAAATTTACTGAAATTTTAACTGGATGTGGGTACGGTGTTGATGTCCTCCCTTAACGCAATGTAATGGCAACGGCAACGCAGGGAAAATAATAAAAATCCTATAAATCTACTGATCATAATTAATTAATCCCTCCCTTTCTATGCAGTTGTATGCATACATACATATGGGTTTGTTCTCCAAACGATATTTAAAGAAATCAATTGGTATTTACATGAACTTCGAACTCTTTGGTATTTGCCTTCTTAAGTTGATTATCAACAAAAGCATGACAAATTATCACTAACAAATTCATACATGTTGTTTATATATTTAATATGGTAGGCAATTTACTTACCCTTTCTGGTGCGATGATCCTGGACAATCGGGCCCGACTAGACGAGATTTATTTTGCTTTAACATAGCGTGCTTAACGCGAACCATATCATGTTAGGGCACAATTTCGATTATGCAACCAATCAAAGAAATGTCGTGCTTGTAATACTGCTATGATAGCAGCAACAGCTCCCGGTGGCGGCACATAAACAACAGTTGCATGCGGATCAGTTGCATTTTTTGCTTCACATTACATTATCTACTATAGCAATTTTTAATCAATACAAACCAATATAAATTACCGAAGCAAATACTGGCAAACCAAGATGCATAGTTCCACCCTTTTTAGGGGAAAGTACATCCAACCAATTTTGTACCGTATTCCAAAGCATGTTGGTTGTGGAAAGTACATTGTTTACCGGTAAATCCTTGGCAAATGACACGTGAATCTGCATTTAATCGTAGGTTTCTTGTTGGTTTGGCATATCCTGAGCTGAATCGCACCCCGGCAGAGATGATATATATTAGAATAATACAACATTTTTTTTATTATTTAAAAATACACATACGTATGAATGAAAAGCAGAGAGTAAATAATGTTGCTTTGGTTGTAGCGATAAGGACACTTCCCGGGAGCGATTTAGTATGACCACCTGAAACCTTCTAGGCCATCCCGTCGATTCTATACAACTTTCAGATTCTAAAAACGGATCTCGAACCGCGTCTTTTGATACCACCTTTGTTTAGGTTGTGCACTGTCTTGAAAACGTTACCTTTTTTAGTTTTGGAAATCGAATCTTCCAATTCCAATTGGTGGCAAGAGGACTTGGCTGCCTCTAGTTAATGCTCCAGGTTAATTTAGAAGTGCCTAAACAGCTAACACACGTCACACCTAAAAGCCCGTAGCACAAGCACTTTTTTAGTTTAATTACCACAATTATAGTTTTTCATCGTTTTAAAATGTTTCCCGGAATAATTAATAAATTGTCGTATTAAGATGACGCTATCATTTCGATGACAGCAAGAAACGTCGATGTGTTAGTGGAGAGCGAAAAAAGCTTTGAATGTGTGGGTGAACTAGTTACCTCCGTCTTGTAGGGAGCTGTACTGCGATTCACTAACTTCTATAACGATTTTCAGTATTGATATAATATCATAACGATAATTTTAACGAGTTTGCTATTCAGTAACTTATCTTTATTTATAACTCGATATAGAACAATCAGCTGTTTCCTATAACGATTTGACAAAAGACTTATATCGTCGGTTTTGTTTTTCACGCTATAGGTGGTTAAGATAATTTATTAACAAAATTTATTAATATTTTGGTGTTTTCGTGTTTCAAACAATAAAAATAATGGCATTTGAGTTTGTAGCGAATAATTTAACGCAAAATGTAACAGCGTCGAGTGCATCAAGAATAGATAGGCGCTTGCTCAGGGATATCGATGATCCTTTTGAGCTTGAGCATGCAGAATTCAAAAAACTGTACCGCGTATCTCCGGATATTGTGATGGGACTTGCTGATCGGCTACACGAAAATCTAAGAGGACAGAGGATCTCAGCAATATCGGAAGAGAAACAGGTAAAGCTACTAAAATCATTGAAAATTTGCAGTGTCCTTACTTACTAGATATCTTTGAAGGTTTTGTGTGCCTTACGTTTTTATGCCACTGGATGTTATCAACGGCCTGTAGGAGAACAGTGGGGAATTTCGATGAGCCAGTCTTCCATCAGCCGATGTATCCATAGGGTGACTGATGCAATAAATGAGAAAGGGCTTTTCGACGAAATCAAGTTTCCTATGACGCAGGAAGAACGACAAGCTGCCAAAGAAGTATTTTCGTCAGCACCTGCGCCCTTCGTTGGAGGAACGATAGGAGCGATTGACTGTACGCACGTTTCCATTTTAGCTCCAAAAGTTCATGAGGAAGCGTACGTTAATCATCATGGATATCATTCCATAAATGTGCAAATGGTAGGTTAACTAATTTAACTACTTAATAATAAAGTGCATTGCTACATGATTTTTACATTTTTGTAGATATGTGACCCAAATTTAAAAATTTTAAATGTGAATGCCAAGTTTCCGGGAGCACGTCATGACGCATATATTTGGAGTAGTTGTGCAGCTCGGCGAGCAATGCAGAGAGCCCATGAAAATGGGAATCGTCATATGTTTTTAATAGGTAATATCTATTGATTGTTCTTTGTATTTTTCATAATTTGAAATATGCAACTTTCAGGTGATTCTGGGTACCCATTAGAGCCGTGGCTTATGACACCACTACCGAACCAGCCTGAGGGTACTCCCAAGTTTCGATATAACGAGGCTTTATGCAAAGCTCGAAATCCCATCGAGAGACTCTTTGGTGTTTTGAAAGGAACTTGGAGATGTCTTTCACGGCAAAGAGTTCTTTTGTATGAACCGTGCTTCGCCGGGAAAATTGTAAATGCTTGCTCAACATTACACAATATTCGTTTGCGTGAGCAGAGCTTTGAGATTGATGACATCGACCCAATTTTGGTGGAACATGCTGTGACCAACTCAGAAGAAACCTTTAACTCGATATCTTCAGCTGGAAAACGGGTCCAAGAGAGACTCATAGCAAATGTTTTCTCCTGAACAATACTTATATATTTTTTTTAATTTTTGAAATTTTCACCAAGTTTTGCTGGAAAAAATTCCCAAATATCAGAAAGCCATTCAAGTGGATTAAGTTAAGACATTATTGTATAAAAATTTAATAAGCCACAAAACTGCATACTCAGAAAAATTCTAAAAACTCTCAGCAAAAAGTGGTAAGTTTTCATTCACATTGTTAGTGTTACATCGTGATATATACTTGAAAAAAGAATATCGAAAATAGTTTCAGAAAAACTTGGTGAAACTCCAAAAACCCTGTGACGAAGACTGATGTCCATGAGTATTTGCGCAAAATTAATTTTTCTCCTCTAACACAAGTTTATATTCTATATTTTTTATTAATTCCTGGACGTTTTTTATTTGTATAAAACCTTAAAAATTAAGTCATAAAAACGAGAAAACATAAGATAAAAATTCAGTACAATACATATCACATGGTTTTTTTTATTAAATATACACGTATGTATATATACGCTAAATCAAAAAAAGATCCAAAAAACAAAAAATCCAATTATAATATATATATTTTTTCTTTCAAAATACATAAAATATCGATGGACACATTAAAAAGCCAAAAATGAAACAAAAACTTCATAACGCGATGTGCAATGATTTTTTGTCAGCCTTATGATAGGTATTAGAAACGGCGTTTAAAATGTATGGTTTATTCGAGTTGATATAGCTGATTGCAGATGGCGCCACATCAAATTCTAGGGCTAACCGCTTCCCTTGAACACCTTTGTCAAGCTTTTGCAAGATATGAACTTTGGTTTCCAAGGACAAAGTATTTTTCTTACATTTATTTGGCATTTCAGCGAAATACCTTTGCTTTTAAACAAACAATGCCAAAACACGTGTACGCGCATTTCACACAAAAACTAACAAAAACTGTAAAAAAATACGCTCAGAAATTAGAATTGAAAATTCGTGTAATGTATTGAAAAAGTTGATTCTAATTCTGAACATTTTAATTACTAAAGGTTCTAATTTTTGAGCGACTACTGTATAGTACCTATAACATAGAGTTACGGTCAATAAAATAGAATCAAAATTCTAAGTGATATTTTTGCAAATAGGAACCACATAAATAAAAATTTAAAAGTTAACACGAAGCTCTAGAAAATTAATCGAACTTCAAAAAAATGTCATCAACATTTTTAACTTTTTATTCAGAATTGTTAGAAAATGTAGTTTTGTATCTCATTCAATTTTAGGCAAGGAAGTGCAAGTTTCATGACCGTAAACATTTCCGTTGATTTTTTAGAAACTTTTTTGCTAAGGGTGTTGCGTTTTTTCTTCCATATAACAGATGAACAAAATGTACTTTTCAGGGGAAAAAATTAGCAACACCCTTAGCAAAAAAGTTTCTAAAAAATCAACGGAAATGTTTACGGTCATGAAACTTGCACTTCCTTACCTAAAATTGAATGAGCTACAAAACTACATTTTCTAACAATTCTGAATAAAAAGTTAAAAATGTTGATGACATTTTTTTGAAGTTCGATTAATTTTCTAGAGCGAGTTAAAAAAGAGAGTTAAAAAAAATCAATACTAAGCTAAATACTAAAATACTAGTTTATAGCCTATCAGACAGCCGGTTAAACGCATCCGACCACTTTCCAATTTCTTTAACAATTGCAAACAATGCCTCGTTCTGCTTCGCTTGCATTTCAATTAGCTTGGCCTCATTTTCCAATCGTTTGGTCTCATTTTCTGCCAGTATCTGTTGATATAGGGAGAAAAATGAAAAAAGTTTAATAAATAAATTTTTTATAATGAATTATTGTTTCTTACCCTGTGTGTTTGAGCCTGCACTTCAGCGATTTCTAAAAATCGCCGCGTTTTGTCGGCTTCTGCGTCAGCACGCTTACCTTTTAAGCCCCTACGTTGTGTTTGTGCGGGGGTAGCAGAAAATGCCCTAGACCCTCTCGAGTGATGAGCGGACGGTGTTGTAGCCATCCCACATTCAACAGCCTCCTCGTCATCATCAGCTTCTTGCTCCTTATTTTTCCTTTTTGAACCCCTGCGCAGTGTTTGGTCGGGGGTAGCGGACGGTGTTGCAGCAACTACACATTCTACAGTCGGAGTCACCGCCTCCTCGTCATTGTCCTCGAAAATCAAACGCAGCTCCTAATTATAATAAAAACAAACAAAATAATTCGGACACATATATGGAAATAAGTGTAAAACTATAACTTCACCTCTTCTTCTTCCATTGTATCCGGGCAATCGTGTGAGCCTTCAACATATTTTTCCCCAATTAAATTTAACACACGCATCTCCATTTCATTCGGCGCCGGGAGGGTAATTGGCCGATTGCCTGTTTGGGCTCTTTGCACATTTCGGTCCCGAACGCGGTTGCTCGTGCGGCCTTTTAAATCGCGCCACACCTACTTCCAAAGAAATAAAACCCGAAATATAGACACATTTATGAATAAACATAAATATCTCCGGAAAAATCAAAGTTAAAAGTGAATTCTGATAACACGATAAGTCTAGGACAAACATCGGCTACAAATATTTCCTGACAGAAGTAAAATTTTTATTTTCCACCTTCGGATTATTGATACCGTGGTCAAAACGTGTCTTTTGATAGCTCTCGATATTTTTAGACGTTTTTAAGCAGTCTACCACAGTCCTAGACTTACCGGAATCACTAAATTCTTCGTTTGAATTTTCACACAATATTAACTTTTCACCGCAACACATTTATGTATGTTTTTGGGATTAGCGTACAAGTTAAATGTACATATACTATCCACACATATTTGTACATAAGAACCAAACACTAATATGCAAACAAATGGCCGAACGTAACTTTTTCAGCGCTTTCCGCTATTCACAATATTTAGTGGAATCCCGTTCTCACCATGCTATGATTATTCATAAATTGTCTCACAATTTGCGATTCCATTTATGTATCACAAGCACTGGCTCCTCATGACGGTTTGTATGTTGCTATTTTTTACTAAAGAAGTACTTACCGTTTGCCATTGTTCTATAGTTTTTGTAGCTCCTCCAATAGCGTTGAGCTTTTCTGGCAACTCTCTCCATTTCCTCAAGTACTCAATCCTTCCATGTTGACGCTGGAATTTTCCTGTTGCCAGTCCGTCGTTCACAGTGAGAAGGTCAACTAGTGCCCGTAACTGCTCCTGTGATGTCCGGTTTCGCTTAGCAGCAGCACTTGTGGACGCCATTATAAAATTCTAAAATAAAGAACAATAAATGTTTAAAATAAGGTTGTAATAACGTAATAATTAAAAATACTTTCCTTTAATATTACTTTTCTTTTATACACTGAACAAAGAAATTTGATTTCAGTTCCTATTATGGTGAATTCCACTTATAAAAAATCAATTATTAAACTGAAGAATCAAATTAGCGCGAACAAATAGTTTTTCTTTATTCCTCTTTGTGATTTTCGCATATTTTGACATTTCGAACGGCTGATGTGAGCAGAGATGCCACACTTTAACATTTTGAATAGATACGAAAAGTCAGCTGTTTGGACTCGTTATATATAAGTTACTGAATCGCACATTCGTTACAGCAAACCAAAAATTTGGCCGATATACATAACGAATTCCATAACGATATAAGTAAGTGAATCGCACTACTGATCGCTCAAAATTTGCATACACACAAAAACATCACTAATGGCCATATTACTGAAATCTTAGGGAAATTTAAGTTAAATTTTTAAAAGACATAAAATGTTATAATTTTGAAATATATAGCATCTAGGACACCCTTATTGCAGTAATTGAAAGAAAATGTTTGCTTATACTCAAGTATTTAATTATTTTTTCTAAATTTATCTTTAATATTGATGCAATGATTGATCCAATGCAACTCTGGTCTTCCTACTGTTATTCATTCCACTCCATTCGAGTTCCTATTTTCACGGCCTGCGAGTGCCTTCCACTCTATTCGCAACATAACCTCGAATTAAGCTGCCAAACTATATAGTAAACAATGATCGATAACTAGGTGTGAGGGTAAAAACGTGACTAACGTGACGCGGTACAAAAAAATTTATCATATAGATGCGTTTAACACAAGCAATGTGAATGATGACAAAGTATGATATCTTATCTGTCAAGCATTTGACAGGATGTTCAATATGGAGGTTTGACAGGGTGTTCAATATGGCTGCCATTGCCGAGCGAGCCGAATGGTAAAAAAACACGAGTCGAATAAAGACTTTTGTGAAAAAATAACGGTAAAAGTCTGGGTTGCCGTTGTTAGTTTGGCCACAATCGGCAATTAGGGTTTCGTGCAGGGCCAAGAAAAGTTGAAACAAGGTTTATGTTTGCACAAAAGTGTTGCTGTGTTGCACACAGCATCGATTGTAATTCGTAATGATTTTTTTTCACACGGAATTGTCGTTTGTTATGTATTTCATATAATTTAGATTATAAGAGACAGAAAACTTAATAAATACAAATGCAAACGAACGCTCTTCGTTGAAACAGAATTTTTTTATTTTTAAGTCTAAATGCAAAACCAAAATATGTTTCAATTGTAAATTGTAAAATATGCTCCATGTGTACATTTACTTATTCCATAAAATATTCACGCCTATCGATTAACCTGGAGATTAAAATCCTGGCAAATTTGAGAAAGTCATAATGTCTTCGTCATAACCATATTTATTGGCATTGCTGCATCTAGAAAATCTGATAATTTCAGAAAAAAAGATATTTCAAAAAAATTATTTACAAATTATATTTCTAATATGTAATAGTATCTGAAGAGCTAATAAACTTGCCAACTTAAATATTTGTAAGTTTTTGATATGGCGAAAAACTAAAAACTAATTGTTTTTGATGTATCGGCCTACTGATAAAGATTTTAGGCTCAATTTCGAGCTCAACCCCTACTCCAATAATTTGGTGATAACTATTGTTTAAAACCAGGGATGCACCTTAACGTTAAGCTAATCGTTTATCAAAAAATTTCCTTCGTTTCTGTTGAAACACTTCGAAATATTATCGATAAAGAAATTATCAAGATAAATTGTATCTCGTTTTTAACCGAAATGAAATTGAATTGAATTGTGCTGGCAATGCTATAGCCATGGTGAAGCCGTAAGGTGGTAACAGCGAGCGGACATACACACAAACTCTATGTAATTTGTTTGTGTAATTCGTTGGTGGTAATGTCAAAAATACTCTGAGAAATGTTCGTACTGTCAAAATCCGTGAGAAAAGTTGCAATCAGCTTGGCTAATGCTTTCACCTTTAATGACTCCGCCATCAATCAGCTTTGCCAGCATAGTTCCTACAAGAATACTGACTATCATATGACTATCATCTGATTGTCAGCAATGTCAACCTAAAGATCAGCGCCTCATACAAACTTTCTATCACAAAATTGAGGGGACTTGCGCAAATGTGATGTAAACAACTGTGTGCGTGTGAGTTTTTGTCTCCTTCTTATACACCAACATGGCATACTGATTAAGTATATAGCCGTACTGCTCACTCTCATTCATTTTCCTGGATCAGTGCTGACACTCCAACTATCAAAAAGTGTCGTAAATGATAGTTTACTGTAGATATCAGGTTTGACTGTTATACTATCATAAATGACCATTGTTATATTCCGCCAAAAATGAAACAATGCTTTTTGCTTTTTATTTACTTACGTTTTTAATTTTGTACGTGATAAAAGCATACGTGTTTCTTATTTGTTTATAATAAATAGTTTTATAAGAATTCGAGTTCAGAATGTTCAATTTAAATTCAGAAAATAACAAAACAACAGAAGAGCGCTTTCCTCATACGGAAACACTTTTAAAAATGAATCACCACTAAACACTATTATTTTTCGCGTATAAATTTTTTGAGTGCGCCCTACACATTCCTACACAGTTTTGATCAAAACTTTCAAAAAATACTGGCTGGGAACTATTTTGTTTTAATTTGTAATGTTGAATACATAAATGGTTTTAAGCCCAATCCCAAGTTCTATGCACAAATAAAAGTTATGTTACTTTACTCCTAAGTTCTACGTATGCGAATTAGTATATATACAATACAAGGTAACGGAAAACACCACGTAGCAACATCTTCTGCATCTGTCCTTCTGTAAAAACAGACTCCACGGCAGACAGTACGATGGCGGTGTTGGCAATATTTCTTTTCAATTCTTCATTCTCCTCACGTAGCTTAAGATTCTCCACCCTCAAGCGGGTAATTTTTGACTCCATTGCGCACTGGAGTAATATTTCACTAAATAATTTTAATTTATATGACGTATTAGAAGGACTAAAATGTAAAGTGAATAAACTACGGGAACTTACTGCGTCTGGGTTTCACAGCTTATTTGTTGAGCATCATGTATATCCGTTTGTGTGCTACAGTTTTTCCGTGCCAAGTATTGGCTTTTCGCTCCAAAGGTGTCACTTAAACAAAAAAAAAACCAAACATGTAGAAGGGACTTTATCAAATAACTTGCATATATTATCTTACTTTTCTTTCATGTTAGAGATGAAAGGTTTACTTTGTAGCGGCGAAAGTATTGTCCGAAATTTTGGTAGGTCACCGTAGGAATTACGGTTGGGGACGACGAGACAACTTTCGTTTTTAACAAACTCTTGATTAGTACTCCTAAGTCATAAATAAAATTATATTTCATTTTTTATCTTGCACCAATCGGGAAAGTGAATACTTACATAAAAGCCGGTAAATATAGCGACGTAGTGAAGTTGAGCATCAAATTTACGCTCTGCGCTCCCACAATAAGGTCAGAGGCTTGAAAATGGAGCGAGCAAATAAAGCCATTTTGCGGAACCTTAACGTCACAAGCTTTTTCCCCATTTTTTCCTCTTCCTTGGATCTTGCGGGACTGTGAAAAGCTTCACACCCGCTTTCTTCCTTCTAATATTGCACAAACAACACTTTCCCATATTTATATATACACAAAACAAAAGTAAATTCTTTTTTCTTTTCTTACAAAAATTTGCAAAACATTTAAAGACCACTGCGTAGTAAGAAATGTTCACATCAAACGTATATAAACAAAAAATGTAAACATAAACAAAGTTTGACATTTTATGGCCACCTTCAAATGAAAAAACATGTAAAATGCAACTCTGATGCATTTACCTGGTTATTGTACCATGGTTACGACTATGGCGTTAGGGTTAATGAAGTTTAACTGGCCCTATATGGAAGTCAATGTATACATATACATACAGCATAGTACTATGCTGGCAAAGCTGATTGATGGCGGAGTCATTAAAGGTGAAAGCATTAGCCAAGCTGATTGCAACTTTTCTCACGGATTTTGACAGTACGAACATTTCTCAGAGTATTTTTGACATTACCACGAACGAATTACACAAACAAATTACATGGAGTTTGTGTGTATGTCCGCTCGCTGTTACCACCTTACGGCTTCACCATGGCTATAGCATTGCCAGCACAATTCAACCATAAAGTATCACGTTTTTGTTAACGTTTTTAACGTTAACGAAAGCTTTTCATTTCGGTTAAAAACGAGATACAATTTATCTTGATAATTTCTTTATCGATAATATTTCGAAGTGTTTCAACGGAAACGAAGGAAATTTTTTGATAAACGATTAGCTTAACGTTAAGGCGCATCCCTGGTTTTAAACAATAGTTATCACCAAATTATTGGAGTAGGGGTTCAGCTCTAAATTGAGCCTAAAATCCTTTATCAGTAGGCCGATACATCAAAAACAATTAGTTTTTAATTTTTCGCCATACCCAAAACTTACAAATATTTAAGTTGGCAAGTTTATTAGATTTTCAGATACTATTACATATTAGAAATATAATTTGTAAGTAATTTTTTTGAAATATCTTTTTTTCTGAAATTATCAGATTTTCTAGATGCAGCAATGCCAATAAATATGGTTATGACGAAGACATTATGACTTTGTCAAATTTGCCAGGATTTTAATCTCCAGGTTAATCGATAGGCGTGAATATTTTATGGAATAAGTAAATGTACACATGGAGCATATTTTACAATTTACAATTGAAACATATTTTGGTTTTGCATTTAGACTTAAAAATAAAAAAATTCTGTTTCAACGAAGAGCGTTCGTTTGCATTTGTATTTATTAAGTTTTCTGTCCCTTATAATCTAAATTATATGAAATACATAACAAACGACAATTCCGTGTGAAAAAAATCATTACGAATTACAATCGATGCTGTGTGCAACACAGCAACACTTTTGTGAAAACATAAACCTTGTTTCAACTTTTCTTGGCCCTGCACGAAACCCTAATTGCCGATTGTGGCCAAACTAACAACGGCAACCCAGACTTTTACCGTTATTTTTTCACAAAAGTCTTTATTCGACTCGTGTTTTTTTACCATTCGGCTCGCTCGGCAATGGCAGCCATATTGAACACCCTGTCAAACCTCCATATTGAACATCCTGTCAAATGCTTGACAGATAAGATATCATACTTTGTCATCATTCACATTGCTTGTGTTAAACGCATCTATATGATAAATTTTTTTGTACCGCGTCACGTTAGTCACGTTTTTACCCTCACACCTAGTTATCGATCATTGTTTATATATAGTTTGGCAGCTTAATTCGAGGTTATGTTGCGAATAGAGTGGAAGGCACTCGCAGGGCGTGAAAATAGGTACTCGAATGGAGTGGAATGAATAACAGTAGGTAGACCAGAGTTGCATTGGGTCAATCATTGCATCAATATTAAAGATAAATTTAGAAAAAATAATTAAATACTTGAGTATAAGCAAACATTTTCTTTCAATTACTGCAATAAGGGTGTCCTAGATGCTATATATTCCAAAATTATAACATTTTATGTCTTTTAAAAATTTAACTTTAATTTCTTTAAGATTTCCGTAATATGGCCATTAGTGATGTTTTTGTGTGTGTGCAAATTTTGAGCGATCAGCTCCCTACAAGACGGAGGTAACTAGTTCACCCACACATTCAAAGCTTTTTTCGCTCTCCACTAACACATCGACGTTTCTTGTGCTGTCATCGAAATGACAGCGTCACCTTAATACGACAATTTATTAATTATTCCGGGAAACATTTTAAAACGATGAAAAACTATAATTGTGGTAATTAAACTAAAAAAGTGCTTGTGCTACGGGCTTTTAGGTGTGACGTGTGTTAGCTGTTTAGGCACTTCTAAATTAACCTGGCGCATTAACTAGAGGCAGCCAAGTGCTCTTGCCACCAATTGGAATTGGAAGATTCGATTTCCAAAACTAAAAAAGGTAACGTTTTCAAGACATTGCACAACCTAAACAAAGGTGGTATCAAAAGACGCGGTTCGAGATCCGTTTTTAAAATCTGAAAGTTGTATAGAATCGACGGGATGGCCTAGAAGGTTTCAGGTGGTCATACTAAATCGCTCCCGGGAAGTGTCCTTATCGCTACAACCAAAGCAACATTATTTACTCTCTGCTTTTCATTCATACGTATGTGTATTTTTAAATACTAAAAAAAATGTTATATTATTCTAATATATATCATCTCTGCCGGGGTGCGATTCAGCTCAGGATATGCCGAAACAACAAGAAACCTAAAAAATATCAAAAAATATTTAAATATCATACCCCAAGATGATTAAAAACGTCCAAATTTAAAAGCATTTTCTGTTCGAAAATTAACGTATCGTCAAGAGAAGAATGTACCATAAATGTGATTATTCTTGAATAATCATTTATGATTCCTATTCCGAAACGCTTTTTATTCATATTTGATATCATTGTAAAATTGAGCTTTAATAGTTTTAGAGTAATATTTGACTGCTTTTCAGTCATTTTCTGATCATATTCGTTAATAAATTTTTTTTTCAAAAACAACACAAGTGGACATTATCTTTCAAGGCAGATAAAATTTCAGTTTTTCGCGCTATACAAGCCACAAAGATCGGTGTCGTTTTGCAAAGTTTTAGCTTTGATGATTTGAATTAGTTTACAAGTTTTCCAACGCAAATTCGCATATTGTAGCTCAAACAGAAAAGCTAAGGACTTAATTTATTTCTGCTGAAGTCGGAACGAGTTCAACGCGTAAAAGATGTCTTCGGTAAGCACACACCACTAAGTAATGATTACTGATTCAAGGACTTCTCCTATGCGAGATTCAGTAAAAAGTTCCGGAAAGAAGTTGTCTTCGGGTTGCGTACGCAGTATTACATTCATCTTTTATGCTTTTCATACAGATTGAATCCAAACGCGTTCAATATCGCAAGTACTTAGAGCGCGCCGGTGTCATAGACGCACTCAATAAAGCTTTGATTAAGCTATCAATCCCAAAAATCGGGTATCAAATACTCTAGTTGCAATAAAAAAAACTTTCGGCAAGGATAAAAAATGCTTGCCTTATTCGCCCCTAAAATAAAGTTTTTCCAGGGACGGAAAATAATATTATTTCTTTTTCGGAGTCGAAAAAGTCCTGGTCAAAAAAATGTCCTAGGTGAAAATGCTTGAGTTCCCAGGTATCTTATAGCAATTTCATGTCGAATCATGTATCCTTTTTATTTTTCGAACTTTTTCAATAAAATAAAAGTCCGAGTTTAACTAGTTCTATCGGAATCAGGTAATACAAATCCGCAAATAATTTTCATCTTGATCCAAATATATTAAAAGTCCAAAATTAATAGTTTTGCAAGGAGTTAGATTATAGAAGGAATAAAAGTTTCCGCCCTTAGTTTTTCAGTTCCAGTTTTTTATCGTTATACTTCATTATGGACGATACCATTTTTGCTGGACAAATAGCCACTTCCCAAAGCAAATTTATGATATCCTAATATAAGCTTCAAATTTATTTATTTATTTATTTATTTAAGACATCTAGAAAATATACATTTTCATACAGACTAAGTAGAATAAAAACATTAAATTACAAATTAATTAACGATCCTATTTAATAACAATTTAAATTTAGTTTTTGGTAGAGAGAAATCAACATCATGTACCCTTGAGTACAAATTAAATTCTCTTAATGCTCTTAGAATAGGAGAATTAAAAGCATACATTGTTCTAACTCGATCAATAAAAAATATGTCATTACTCCTCAAGCTTCGGGCTGGGATATGAAATGAAATGCATTCTAGCAAGGCAGAGGAATCAATAGTTCCACGAACTATGTCATAAACAAAAGAAAGTGACAGAATGATTATTCTGGAGTATAACAATTTTAAGTTGATTAGCTGGCATCTAGCAGTGTACGAGGGTAACGGATCCATGAACCCAATCGACCGAAGAGTGATTCGAATAAAAGATTTTTGAATTCGTTCAATCCTATTGATATGACAATCATAATAAGGTCTCCAGATAAAGAGAGCATACTCTAACTTTGAACGTACCAAACTCGTATACAATAATTTCAGTGTATAAGGGTCCTTAAAATCGGAGCCAAACCGGCGAATAAATGCAAGCATTGAGTAGGATTTAGCAATTATGTAATTTATATGACCAAGAAATAAGAAGTTGGAGTCAAAGACAACACCGAAATTTCCCTAAGGGAGCAAAGTTGAGAGTCCTCGATATAATATGAGGTTGGAATGGGAGAACGAGACTTTGAGAACGAAATATGAAAACACTTTTTATGTTCAAATGTAATCGGTTACTATTACACCAGGCTACAACGTTATTAAGATCCTCTTGTAACTTAACGGAGTCCAGGTGACTGGTGACAGCCGAAAATATTTTCAGGTCATCAGCATATAACAGAAATTGTGAGTGTCGAAAGCAGCTTGATATGTCACTTATAAAGATAATAAAGAGAACCCGACCCAAAATACTACCCTGGGGAACACCAGAGGAGGCAAAAAAGAACGTGATGAAATATTGTCAACTTTTACTACACAGCTTCTAGATGAAAGATACGACCTTATCAACAATAAAAACATGGAGTGAAATCCCAAACTAGCTAGTTTGGATAATAAAAGCGAGTGGCTAACTTTATCAAAAGCTTTCGAAAAGTCCGTATAGATGGTGTCAACTTGACAACGGTTACCAAAAGCTGATAAACAGAATTCTGAAAATATGGCTAGATTTGTTGTGGTAGATCTTCCTGGCAGGAAGCCATGCTGATTAGGTGATATCAAGCTCTTAATGGCAAACAACATTTTCTGTTTAACGATGTACTCAAATAATTTAGAAACCGTAGACAATTTAGAGATGGGTCTGTAATTGGCAATATCATTCTTGTTACCGCTTTTAAAAATAGGGGTAATAGAAGTAATCTTCCAAGCATTGATAAATTCGCCACTATCAAGCGATTTATTGAGTAAAATTAAAAGAGGGTAAGCAAAAGCTGCACAATTTTTAAATAGGCAGGCCGATAAACCATCGACATCAGTCTGTGTTGTGTAACTAATATTCCTAATGCCATCTATTACATCATCAATTATTAGGTTGAGAGAACCAAAATTGATAGGAGGGTCAACGATTGGGCCCTGGTTTTCAGTTTCTTCAATGTCAGACTCAAAGTTGGAACTAAAAAAGTCCGCAAAAAGATTTGCAGCCTCATAGGAGGTCGAAGCAATGGTTTCTTTATAGAATACCTCAGACGGAATAATAGAACACGATTTTTTAGACTTAACATAAAGCCAAAACGCTTTAGGGTTCGTTTTGATTTCAGTTTCATATTTCTGAACATAATTTTTATGTAGCACCCTACTCATGGATTTAAACTCCTTCGAGTAACGCAGATATAGATCTCTATGGGAAGAAGAGCCTGAAGACTTAAATTTTTTATAAAATTTGTTTCTTAATTTTTTTAGTTTCTTTAAGTCTTTAGTATACCATGGAATTTTATAAGATCTTTTTTTATTAATAGGAATAATGCTCAAAAGCAGTCATGTAAAGATAGACCATAGAAAAGACAATCCCAGTCTAAAGAGGACATTTCAGGGTTGACAGAATCAAAATCGCAATTTTTAAAACAAAAACTAGTAGGATGGTTATCTTCACAAATAGAGTTAAAATTATAAAATTCCAAGTTTAACACTAGTGGAACATGATGTTGATTTGCAGCAGACAAAGGATCCAGGCACTCATTTAATGAAAAATTCATATTATCGCTAATAATTATAAGATCCAAAATTTTAAGAGTCTGTTAATGAAACTATTAACCTGGACAAGATTAAGACTTAACAAATTATCAATTACATAAGACTCAGCGAAACTAGTAACATTATTAGGAAACAAAGAAAAACTATCATCTAGTCTATTCCAGCTTATATTGCACAGGTTAAAATCACCAAGAATACAGTAATTGCTGTTAGAATGCTTAGTAAATAAAGCTAAAATATTATCAATATGCGCTTTATAAAGTCCATCAGCACTAGACGGCGGAATATACGATGTACAGATTAGAAGTTTAGAGCTGCTGCAAATTGATACACAAAGTTGATCTAAGAGCGAGTCCCCATTTGCCAAGGGAACCAATGAACAGCGATATTTCGTGGAAACTGCAATGAGTACACCTTCACCTCTTGAAGTCTTGGTTTTCGCGGAGTCTCTGTCCTTCCTAAAAACGTTATATAGCTTAGGATCGAAGAATTCGTTGCTAAAAAAATTTTCATTGAGCCAGCTCTCAATAAGAACCACAATATCATAGTCCGAGTGAGAGCTCAAGTCAAAGAGTATTTTAGATTTTGTTCTTAAACCAGACACGTTATGAAAATATATTTTCAAGGGCTTATTATGCATTATGACCGGAGACTGGGCCTTTATGGTTTGAGTGGTGACACCACCTCCTTTCGAAAAAACTGGAAGGGACGAAGTTTAACATTCGCAGGCCAAATATCGGCATTTAACACCTTCTCATAACACCAATCTTCAACACCCAATTTAAAGTTGACTTTCCTTAGATCACCTTCAATAACATCCTTCTTCACAAGCTTAATGCACACCAGAAACCGCTTCTCAATTGAGGCATGTTTAGAAACATAAGATATAATATTGTTGGAAGTTACGCTAGGTAAGAACGAGGATATGTGGAGCCACTTCATCGATCGTACGACACCAAGTTCCTGACTGTGGGTGGATCTAACAAGTAAAGGCTGTTTACGAGGCTTTCGGTTAGATTTATTATTAGTTTTCCATTCGGAAACATGAGACACAGTATGTGCTGGAGAATTTGGAATAGTACGACTAGTAGACGAAAAATCAAGTGAGCGGTCCAATCCATTGGAGGACAATTTTGAATTTAGAGTCATAGGGCCAGTACTAGGACCATTAACGAATGAAGATGGAGTAGTATCACTAATAAGCTTAGTAGTAGTAGACTGCTGGGATGCTTGCATAGGTACAGCAAATGTTTTAGCTAAAGAATTTTGATTCTCAGTTAATGTAGTAGAGAGAGTAACAGCAGAACTAAAAACAGGTTTAGCATGTGGTAGAGTATCATCTGGCAGCGAAGAAGCACACAAAGTAACAGCAGCAGCAGTATTCGACGTAGCTTTCGCATTTAATGCATTTGTGACAACAGTAGAATATAACATAGCTGAACACGCCGCCGCACGAGAGACTGGTATAGCATTATTATTATTAGCTGATGATACAAGAGAAGAGCATTGACGAGACTGATCAGCAGTAGTTACGGCGACGGATTTATTAATTTCATTAGATGCCGTGCATATGACGGATGATATTGAAGGGTAGCTTTGCTCAGGCTGATTTGCAGTAGATACAACAATTTTGCTTTTGACCATTGCACCATTTTTACTCTTTTTTTTCTTTAGCTAAGCTACCAACAATGCTTTGAAGGTTTTTTAGCTCGAGAGTTAGTTTCGATATATCCTCATTTTTATCAACTATTTCGGCCCGCAATGATCAAATTTCGGCACAAAGTTCTTCCGTCTTTTGCACAAAAAGTTGTTTATCATCTCGATAATTTTTGATCAACGACAGCATAGAAGCATTATCAGCTCTTAGATAAGAAAGTTCATTTAAGATAGATTGCAGCATTGATTGTTGCTTATTTGAGGGCAAACCTAATGTTTCACTTTGTTTGCTATTATCAGAGAATGAGGCTAAATTACCGCTGGTTTTAGAAATATAATTCTCTTCAAAAGCAGCGGGTGGCGGAGGAGAGCGAATCGAAGACCGACGCTCAAGAGAACAACCTTTACAAAAGAATGGTTTATCAGACGAGGTTAGAAAATCCACATCAGTCTGCAGCATACCAACACAGCTTATATGAAAAATCTCTTTGCACTTCATACACTGAATATTCGGATGTGACCGATCAACCCTTTGTCCACAAGCACAAGGCATGACAATAAAGATATAAAAAGTTAAGTTGCCTGATTATATTAAGCAATATTTGTAATAAAAATTATGTAGAGTTAAGAGTCACTATCTCGGTAAAATTGCTTTTGCATCATAGGAACACCAATAACATAAAATCACAGATTTTAATAATAAACACAAGAAAAATCTTTAAGCAGCGGCAAAACACATCCGACCGCACCGAAGTTAATTTTTGTTCAGAACTCTTTTGCCAATTTTCTTTTTGTATGAGAGCCGACCCATCCGAACGTCCACCCATCAAAAACATACTAACATTTTTCTCAATGCGTAGCAAGAAAACACCTGAAGAGGTTGCTGAATTGCTGCAATAATTCACTGTTACGCAAATATTTGAGGCGTGAAGTCTTAGACGTGTATTCAATGACCACAACATCACCGCCTACCGAAGCTAATCTCTACGATTGCATACAATCGGGTATAACTCATCATAGCTCAAGTTGTGGTGTTTATGCAGCCGATGCCGAGTCTTATGATGTATTTAATAAACTTTTCGATCCGATCATACGAGATTATCATGGCCAATTTGAAAACGATAGTGATTTATTACAAAAGGATACAGATTGGGATAATGTGGAAGAAATAGAAAATTTGGATCCGGAACGCAAGCATATACTCTCGGCGCGTATACGTATTGCCCGTAATCTAGAAGGTTATCCATATTTTCCGAAATTGCGTGAGAAGCAGTATGTGGAAATTGAAGAGAAGGTACGTTCCGCAGCTGAAGGATTGGATGGTGAACATACTGGCTCCTATTATACAATGGCTGATATTGAGCCAGAGATTCAACATGAAATGGTGTCACGTCATATACTCTTCAAATGCGGCGATGAGTTCTTGAGCACAGCTGGTTGCTATCGCTTTTGGCCGACTGGGCGTGGCATATTTCATAATCCAGCTGAAACATGCTTAATTTGGGTTAATGCGGAGGATCATTTGCGCATTATTTCTATGGCTAAATGTGGTGATTTAGGTAATTTTAAAAGAGAGAAGGTATAAAAGCAGAACTCCATAACTAGCCGGGTATAATATAATTCCACTTCGTTTCTCATCTATTCCATTTACATAGCTAGCAAACGAAGTGAAAGCCGCGTATGTAGCAAACCCTGGAAGGGTACCAATGGGGTTGAAGCTTAATACTTTCACTTCCTTGTTCAGCTGTCTATATGAAAAAGCCGAGGGGAAAGGTGATATGCTGCAAGGCCTGAAATGTCCGTGAGGTTAGATATGGAGTTCGGTTTTATAGATTTGTAAGCTACACTTGCTTGAAATATAATAATCTTTTGCAGGTGATGTTTACAATCGTTTGGTCACTGGCCTTACAGAATTAGAAAGGTCTTTACAATTTGCACGTCATCCACGTTATGGCAATTTGACCGCATGCCCGACTAATCTTGGTACCACACTTCGTGCTTGGGTACATATACGCTTGCCTTTGTTGTCTCAGCAGGAAGATAAACTTAAAGCAATGGCTGAGGAATTGAATGTACAAATCCGTGGTACTGGTGGTGAAAATACCCAAATAGAGGATGGTATAATGGATATATCGAATAAACGTCGTTTGGGTTTTACCGAATTCGAGTTGGTTAAGTCCTTGCAAGAGGGTATCGTGGCATTAATTGCCGCCGAAGAGGAACTCGAAGCATGTGGCGGTGAGGATTAGAGACGTAAGTCGCCGTCTCGCGGTACATATAGTATACTTAGTGCATAGAGTGACATTATGGCGCGTGAAAGCGAATAAAATAAATATAATTTTGAATTGAAAAATACTCCAATGTATTTCAACGTATTTCAACGATTTTCCGCTGTATTCCTTGTTATTCATTTTAGTTGAAGAAGAAATCAACTCTTTTGAAATAAGAATCTTTCAAAGAAAGTAAAATCGTCAGTCGCCTCGACAAGGCATGTCTAGCTCTTTTCAGAGTCATATCGCCCGATATCTCTCCTATCGCCAGTGGCCAAGACGTTTGAAGCCATATTGCTCCTCTATTTCAAAGCAAATTTGCAGCTAGCCTGCCATCAGCATGGCTTTAGAGAACTCCCTAGCACAACCACCGCTCTAAATGCCATTAGCACCCAGATAAATTGCGGTTTAAATCAAAACCCCCACCATAGAACAGTACTCGTTGCGCTAGACCAATCAAAAGCTTTTGATACGGTCAACCATGGCAAGTTACTGCAAGACCTGGAAGGGTTTACCCTTCCCCCATGTCTTAAAAGGTGGGCCGCAAATTATCTGGGTAGTCGGCAGGCATCGGTGCAATTTAGAAACGAAACATCAAAACCAAGAAGAATTAAACAATGGGTGCCACAGGGTGGTGTCCTATCCGCACTTTTGTTTAATTTCTACATATCTAAGCTACCTTCGCCACCAGAAGGAGTTGCAATCGTTTCCTGCGCCGATGACTGCACAATAATGGCCCACAGATCCAAGTTATCACACCTGTAATCCCAATACTAACTAATGGCGCACCCTTTACTCACGTTGCTGTGCATGTGACTTCTTCATTTCCCCAAATAGCACTTTCGCTGACTCAGTACACACGCAAGCGATGGGTAACACAATACAACCAATAAGGCGTGAGCAGTGCAGCATAAGCAGCATTGGCCTATACACTCAACTCATCGAGTATGAAATGTCGGCTGGTGGTGGGATCTGCAACGTAGGCATAAGTAAGTTAGACTTAAAAGTTAGTTGGTAACAAAAGAATATGTTTTAGATTAGTCGTATTAGTGAGTGCAACGAGTGCACAATAAATCAAGCTCAGTATCAACTTAACTAAATTTGTGTATTTCGTTTGGTCGGTGAACAGTGAGTTCACCGCAACTTTAATTTTTTAACAGTTCCCCTTTTGAGAACTGTAAGTGGCGCCCGAGACAGCGGGTGCAAAGTGGACAAAAAGAGTTTAAGTGTTCAGTTGAGAATTGACAAAAAAATTAAATCCCCAAAGAACTAAGTGAACTATTCAAAAAAATTTTTTCAAAAAAGCGCTTAAGTGGAGAAAAACAAAAAAGGGCAAAGAAATTAAAAGCCCAGTAATTAAGTGAACTATTTTAGAAAAAAGGGACAAAAGCCCTTCAAGAAGAGAAATATAAAAAGCAAATAGTTTTAATCCAATGAGAAATTGGCTTTTGTGAGTATAATCTAATCACATTATATTTCCCTTTTCTTCTTCTATTTTTACAGTAACAAAATCATGGACTCTGAAGAAATCAGGAAGTCACCGCAACTTTAATTTTTTAACAGTTCCCCTTTTAAGAACTGTAAGTGGCGCCCGAGACAGCGGGTGCAAAGTGGACAAAAAGTGTTTAAGTGTTCAGTTGAGAATAGACAAAAAAATTAAATCCCCAAAGAACTAAGTGAACTATTCAAAAAAATTTTTTCAAAAAAGCGTTTAAGTGGAGAAAAACAAGAAAAGGGCAAAGAAATTAAAAGCCCAGTAATTAAGTGAACTATTTTAGAAAAAAGGGACAAAAGCCCTTCAAGAAGAGAAATATAAAAAGCAAATAGGTTCAATCCAATGAGAAATTGGCTTTTGTGAGTATAATCTAATCACATTATATTTCCCTTTTCTTCTTCTATTTTTACAGTAACAAAATCATGGACTCTGAAGAAATCAGGAAGTCACTAACGGAGAGGAATGGGGCTATCAATGCCATTCTCTCCCAACTGAAGAAAATGAACCAAAGGCTCAAAAGTGTCGAGTCGAAAAATAACGACGAGTCTTTGTCAGGGCTCAGTAGTAATCTGGAGAGGCTAGAAGCCCAAGTGGAGGAAGTACGCAGGCAGTCATTGTATAGCAGGCCAGAACCGGCTGTAGAACCGCTAGTTATTCCTCGGACGGAGGTCGAGCTAGCGGAGGTGGCTAAGCTGCCGGACTGCGTAAAAGAGTTGCAGGTATTCGATGGATAACGGGAGCACTACGGCTCCTGGGTCCATAGTGTAGAACAGGTAATAAAGGATTACGAAATAGTGCGGCATAAGCCGATTTACGCAGCCATCTTGAGGCACATTAGGGGGAAGATTAGGGGCGCAGCAGACTCTGCATTACTTGCGCACAATATACTAGATTCCGACTGGGGCAGGGTAAAGGAAATTCTTTCCCTGCATTACGCTGATATAAGGGATATAGAAACGTTGGAGCAGCAATTGACGTTAATGTCACAAGGGCGTCAGAAGATGTCCGACTTTTATGCGCAGGTTAAAAAACAACTATCCCTAATGATTAATACCATAAAGGCCGAAAAGTATGCACACGGGGAAACAGTAGAGGCATTGGCAGAGGCACATCGTCGAAGAGCATTAGATGTCTTCATTAGGGGCCTAAACGGGGATCTGCCTGCCCTTCTCCTAGTTCAGAACTTGAAAACATTACCCGAAGCATATTCGGCATGTCTTTAAATTTTTAGACCGCAGGAACTCTATTTACCGCCCACCCTTCCACAGGGATAATAAAAATTTTAATGACAACTACCAACCTTCAGCCCCAAAATTTTTTAAAAGGAATTATTCCAACCACGACCAGGGTTATCCCGCTCAAAGAAATTCAGTTCAACCAAATGGCAACCAATAAAGGCCTAGACCTTCCTACTCAGGATCAGCGCAAACCCGAATAAGCAATCATTCTACCCAAAATTGGAGAAGCAACAGCACCCCATTGGCGGTGGTAAGAGCAGAAGCAGAACCATCAACTCAAACCCGCCAGACAGGTGGCACTCGATTTTCAAGATATGGCAGCGCCGAGAGGGGTACAAGTTCCCCAGGATATTCAGACAGAAACCCTAGCAAGCAGCAGAAACTTTTCCATCTAGTACCGGTTGATGAAGAACAAATCGAAACCAACAAAGAACAAACCACGGGGGACCAAGTAAATTTAACCATGGGAGCCTCGTGTCCGGCGTACCTTATCTAGAGTACGCAACGCAGGATTTAGGTATTTTAGAATTTCTAGTGGATACAGGGCCGAACAAAAATTATATAAGCGAACGCGTAGCTCAAAATACTACGCCAGTAGAAAAACCGTTTAAGGTAACTTCCGCAGGAGGAACTATAAATGTAGACAGGAAAATATGCGGACATTTTTTGAAATTCGTAGGCATAGATATTCCCACAACATTTTTTGTTCTTCCAGGGCTTAGATCATTTGATGGGATAATAGGGGATGACACGCTGTCGGAAATTAAAGCAGTCCTAGACAGGGAGCTCAACACTCTCATTTTAAAACCAGATATTGTGCTGTCCCTTAAGCGGAAGGAGGCGCAGCAGGTCAACAGCATTACCTTAAACATTCCTTTCGGCAATGATATCACGCACCTTACAAAAAATTAACTCTACGAGATCCTACATCGATATGAAAATTTATTCGGCCCAGTTGACCGAGGCATGGAAATCCAAACCAATGTCCAGGCAGAAATCAGAACCACAACCGAAAACCCCATTTACACTAAAAGCTACCCCTACCCCGTTAATATGCGCGAGGAGGTGGAAAAGCAAATCCGAGACTTACTAGCAGAAGGCATAATTCGTCCTTCAAAAAGTCCCTACAACTCACCCATATGGATTGTCCCAAAGAAATCCCAGGCAGATGGGGAAAAAAGTATAGAATGGTGATAGACTTCAAACGGCTAAATTCCGTAACCATCCCTGACACCTATCCCATACCTGACATTAATGGCACCATTGCGAGTCTCGGTAGTGCAAAGTATTTTACGACACTTGACCTAACTTCGGGATTTCACCAGATCCCAATGAAAGAAAGTGATATACCAAAAACGGCATTTTCCACCATGAATGGAAAATACGAATTTTTGCGGCTTCCTTTCGGTCTCAAAAATGCACCCTCTATCTTCCAGCGCATGATAGACGACGTGTTAAAAGAATTTATAGGTCGTATTTGCTTTGTATACATCGACGACATTATAATCTTTAGTAAGGATGAAACCACTCATCTAAAGGACATTGAGACTATCCTTGCCAGGCTCCTAGCCGCGGGTCTCAAGGTTAACCTTGAGAAGACGCACTTCCTAAAAAGAAGCGTAGAATTTCTTGGCTATATTGTGACCTCTGAGGGAATACTTCCTGACCCAAAGAAAGTAAATTCCATTAAAAACATGCTGCCTCCGTCTAACTTAAAGGAGCTTAAGAGCTTCCTAGGACTAACATCGTATTATCGTACATTCATTCGAGATTACGCAAAAATTGCAAAACCTCTTACCAACCTCATACGAGGAGAACACGCACAGGTAAGGGCAACACAATCGAAAAAGGTACCCATTAACTTGAACAAGGAAGCACAGGAAGCATTCGCGAATCTCAAAGAGATACTGACGACCTCCGAGGTCCTGACTTTCCCTAACTTCGACAAATCTTTTAACCTTACTACCGATGCCTCCTATTTCGCTATTGGAGCGGTGCTATCACAGGACTATGATGGCAAAGACAAGCCCATAGCATTCATATCAAGAAGCCTAACCACTACAGAAGAGGCGTACGCAACAAACGAAAAAGAAATGCTTGCTATCGTGTGGGCTTTGGATAACCTTCGGAACTACCTGTATGGAGCAAAAAAAATACGAATATTTACAGGTCACCAACCCCCAACCTTCTCTTTAAGTAACCGAAACTACAACGCCAAGCTAAAACGTTGGAAGGCCAGGATCGAAGAATATAATTACGAAATAATTTATAAACCTGGCAAATCTAACGTCGTAGCTGACGCACTGTCCCGACTCAAAACTTATGCAAACCCCCTTACAACGTCCACATACGATGCCGCTAGTCAAAATGCAACCACAGGGTCAACAGCGGATTCTGGAAGCGAGGCCGGTGATACCGTACATTGTGCAGAACAGGACTACTCCGACCTTATACCCTTCGTTGAAGTTCCCATAAACGTATTTAGAAACCAGATTTTATTTGGGGGTAGGCTAGAAATATTTGAAGAACCCCATCCAGGTTACTCGCGACATTATTTAAAGATAGATGGAGTCGGCGAAGAGGAGCTCATTAATGTTCTGAAGGAAAAACTTAGGCCAAACGTTATTAACGGAATTAAAATGCTAGAGAGTAAATTAGGACTTCTTCAGAAAGTATACCTGGAAAATTTCATGCAATATAAGATCCGAGTAGCTCAGTGCATTGTAGAGGATCTGAGAGATCCCGACAGAATCTGTGAAGTAGTATGGGTGGAGCACAAAAGAGCTCATCGCAACGCCAATGAGAATAAAAACAAATTTTAGAGAGGTACTACTTTCCAAGAATGAGCAGCATAATCAGGGGCTATGTCTCGTCTTGCGAAACTTGTAAAATCAGTAAATATGACAGACGTCCCAATAAACCGGAGTTACAAAACACACCTATCCCATCGCGTCCTTTTTTTTTTTTTTTTTTTTTTTTTAATGGACGTTGTGGCAGCGCGCTGCCCTCAAGTGGCCCAATGAAACCAGGCTAATCCTGTTCACGCGATCGATTTATATATATATATAATAACTTTTTTTTTTTTTTTTTTTTATTTTTATTTTGCCGAGTCTTTGATGGGCAGCGGTATGTCAAGCGTCACGATCTGAGACTGCTCAGCTACAGAAGAAATTTCATCAGCAAAGCGTAATACTTAAAGAGAACAGAAGCAAACGTATTATACATTAATTTAGAGAGGTGAGAACAATCTTTTTTATAGAAAAAAGGGAGTCCGAGCTATCAAATGTGTTTGAGTGAGAGTTATAATCTTGGCATAAACGCCGAAAAGGTTCATTTTGTTCGAAATTCGTTCTACATTGTTTCAGCAGAAGAGGTTTGAAGTGTCTCGATGTCCGAGAGGGAACGCAAAAGTTCACTTCATTCAGAAGGAATGGGCTCGAAATTGATCCATTTAAAAGTTTTGTCATAAATATCACACCAAGCATTTCCGTTCGACTAGCAAGAGTTGGAAGATTGATAAGCTTTAATCGATTAGTATAAGGTGGAAGATTAGTTAAAGAGTCCCATTGGAAATTTCTTAAGGCAAATAGTAAAAATTGTTTTTGTATTGATTCGAGACTCTCTGCATGGACTTGATAACGCGGATTCCAAATTATCGAGCCGTATTCTAATATTGGCCTAACTAATGTTGTAAAAAGTGCTTTAGTTATGTAAGGGTCGTTAAATTCTTTTGACCACCGTTTAACAAATGCAAAAACACCTTTGCCTTTATTCACTGTAGCATTAATATGAAGATTGAAACTAAGTTTGGAATCCATCATGACTCCCAAGTCAATAAAATTATTTACAGTTTCTAGACTATAGTTGTTAATTGTATATGAAGCTGGTGGCGAAACTCTCCGAGAAAAACACATGAATTTACATTTTTTGAGATTGAGCGGCATATAATTTACATTGCACCAGGTAACCAAGTGATTTAAATCCATTTGAAGCAAGGAATGTTCCTCAACCGAGGCACATGATTTGAAAAGTTTTACATCGTCTGCGTACATCAAGATTTTTGAGTATTTAATTGTACCAGATATATCGTTTATGAACAACAAGAACAGAATCGGACCAAGATGGCTGCCCTGAGGAACACCAGAAGAAACATTGATGACCCCAGAAAGTGTATTTTTAAAGATTACTTTTTGCGTACGATAACCAAGATACGAAGAAATCCAACATATAAGACGGGGTTGAAAACCGAGTTGACTGAGCTTATGAATAAGTAATGGGTGTGATACTTTGTCGAAAGCTTTACTGATATCGGTGTAAATTACATCAGTGTGAAGGCCTTTTCTAAATCCATTAGAAACGTGGGTGGTAAATTCTAGTAAATTGCTGATAGGTGATTTGCCCTTACAGAACCCATGCTGCGAGCTTGCAATTATGGGGGAAATAGGGAATGTTAGGTGGTGGGTAACAATAGCCTCAAATAACTTTGGGATAGCGGATAACTTTGCTATGCCCCGGTAGTTTTCTATTGAAGACCTGCTTCCATTTTTATGAAGCGGAATAAGAAAAGATTCCTTCCATATTGTTGGGAAAACGCCATAAATTAAAGATAAATTAAATAAATCTGTTAGCGGCTGATAGATGTTTGCGGCACATTTTTTAAGAAAGTGTGTCGGGATCCTGTCGGGGCCGTATGAATATGATACTTTGAAAGTTTTTAAATAAGATAATACATCTTCTGAAGATATAAATGGAGCTCTGATTGAATAACATGAATCAATATGGTATGGGTATTCATTAGGTGAAACGTTGGTCTCAATAGAGTAATTTGATTTGAAAAATTCCGCAAAGAAGTCGGCGATCTCTTGATCATCGCTGGAAATATTATCTTGGAATTTCATGGATGATGGAAACCCTTTCACCCTGCGTTTAGAGTTTACGAATCCGTAAAATGCCTTCGGGTTGCAAGTTATATTTCTTTTCATTTTACAAAGATAAGCTTTGTAACACTTTTTGTTCAATTGAAAATACTTGCAGCGTAGAATCGAGTACTGTAAGTAATGGTTATGTAAACCCGTCTTTTTGAACAACTTGAAAGATCGAGACTTTTTATTCTTTAAAATTTTCAGCTCTTTAGTGAACCATACTTGGCTTGTATCGGAATGTACACAAATCCGCTTAGGTACGTATTTTTCAAAAAGACAGTAAATGGTATTGTAAAAGTGAGAAACGCTTTGCTCCACATCAGCATTAAATGTTGGCCACACTATTCGAGATAGATCACGATTTAATTTTTTACGAAATAATTCACGTCGATATATTCGAAATACTAGGAGAAACATTTCTGAGCTGTATTGACAAATTTTCCAAGTTCGCAAAACTCTTTCACCTAAGAAATAAGTCCACTTTGGACCTCAAGGACAAAATAGTCAAACTCTGGCACTACTTTACGACCCCAGATATCCTCGTGACCGACAACGAGCGCGGTCTTATTAGCCCAATAATAAAAAATCTTTTAGAGTCATTGGGAGTTATGTTGTATCGTACACCTTCTCAGAGAAGCGAGGTCAACGGTCAAGTCGAAAGGCTTCATTCCACCTTAATCGAAATTATCAGATGCCTGAAGATAGATAGCCCTAGGTTAAAAATCAAAGAGCTAGTAAATATAGCAGTAGATCGCTATAATAATTCCATTCATTCCGTTATAAACCGGAAACCCACTGAGGTATTTTTCAATCGCGCAAAAGCGGCTAATTACCAGGAACTCCTCGAAAAAAGCAAGAAAATAAATGAATATTTAAAAACCTTACTGACTCAGAAACAACTAGAGTATATTGAACGGCACAATAAAAGAAGATCTCTGCCGGAGCGTTATGATGAAAATGATATCATATACGTGAAGGACAAACAGATGAAGGGAAAACAAAAACCCATATACAAAAAAGAACTTGTCGCAAAAAAAAAAAAAGGTGTCCGTAACCACAGTTAGTGGGAAAAATATCCACAAAACCCACACTAGAATTGCAAACGCAGGAATACACATCCTAGCACTTGAAACTGAAAATGATATTTATTTGTTTGAATAAACAAAAAAAAAAACAAAAAAAAAAAAAAAACATTAAAAAAACCAAAGATACAGAGATAAATTAATTCTCAGAAAAACCTTTTTTTATTGAAACGAAGGACATGTTCATTACTACAAGAGCCCGGCTTATTAGTGGGACAAATCGTGCCTTAGTAGCGGATGGCGCCATCGAATTTGACAAATGGCTACGCTGCCTTCAAAACGGATCACACGATCCCCCATAGCTAGTTCGAGAACAGTATGGACCTCTATCCTAAAAAAGAATTTAAACCGAATCTATACAAAGTTGCGCCTAATCCGCACGAAAAAAGAGAAAATAGCTTTGTGCCTAATCCGCATATCATATATTGATACTTAATCCTTCGCCTAATCCGGAGGATGAAAAAAGAAAAAAAAAAAAGAAAAAAAGACAAAGAGGAAAAAGAATACAAAATATGAATAATTTTTATTGTAAACTTGCGCCTAATCCGCAAGAAAAAAGAGAAAAATAGTTTTGCGCCTAATCCGCATAACATATATTGGTACTTAATCCTTGCGATGAAAAAAGAAAATTTTATAAAAAATACTGATAAAAAAGAAAGCAATGAAAGAATAATTGTACTTGCAAGCTTGCGCCTAAAAAAAAGAAAGAAATAAATTTTATCCTCTTCGCCTAATCCGTTGAGTGAAAGAAAAAATTATCCTCTTCGCCTAATCCTTTGAGTGAAAGAAAGAAAAAATTATCCTCTTCGCCTAATCCGTTGAGTGAAAGAAAGAAAAAATTATCCTCTTCGCCTAATCCGTTGAGTGAAAGAAAGAAAAAATTATCCTCTTCGCCTAATCCGTTGAGTGAAAAAAAAAAAATTATCCTCTTCGCCTAATCCGTTGAGTGAAAGAAAAAAAAAAAATATTAAGCTTATGCGCCTAATCCGCTAAGCAAAAAGATAAATATAATCCGCAAAACACATATTGATACTCCTTGCGCCTAATCCGCAGGAAAAAAAAAATTGTTTTTTCTTGCTTTTGATTTACTTATTTTCATTTCACTTTATTTTAATTAATTTTTCACCTTTTATTTAGTTATTTGCATCTAACTAAAATTTTTTTTTTCCTTCTTTTTATTTAAATTAACACTAACACACTAACCGAAACTAAAGCAATTAACAATCATAAAATGTAAAGTATAATCAAAAATAAATAAACATAAAATTGTTCCTCTCTTACAATGTCATAACACTAAAATTCCGAAACAAACATATTCCTTTGAAATTAACTTCAATTTTAAACTTAGAAGAAAAAAGAAAAAATACAAACAATCTTGTAAAACAAATATTTGTGATTAAGCTAACAATTACTAACACACTAACACTAATAACATCCTTCCAGATTCCCACTGCTGGCATCAGCCATCAGCGCCCTCCATATATTTCACTATAAAACCCCAATTACAACTATCCAAAACGGGAATGGATGGATCATTGGTGGATCCTTCAAGCTGGTTCACGTTATTAATCTACAGCAATATGTTACAATTATGACGCAAATGGAAAGTTTGGCAAACCGTTTAATGAAAACCGCTGACGACTAGATTTTAGCGCATCTCTACATCAACCAAACATTGGAACGACTTGAAGAACTTACGGGTAGCACAGGTAAAGCAAGGGTCAGTCGCTCTATAGACTGGATAGGCTCAGCATGGAAATGGTTAGCAGGATCACCAGATGCAACCGACTGGAACTACATTCTCCACAGCCAAAATGAAGTCATTCAAAGCAATAACCACCAATATAAGATTAATGAAAAACTCTTCGCCGCCACCCAGGAACTCCTAAAGAAAATCGACGAAGTGGTGAATCGCACTAACTACATAGCGAAAGAAAATGAGGCGACAGAATTTGATCGAAATGCACTACACAACATCCTGCTCATTCGCGAAGAGGTAAACGAAATTGTGCGGGCATGTCAACTGGCAAAACGGGGCATTTTCAACACGAATCTACTTGACACAGCTGAGGTCAACCAGGTACTGTCAGAAGTAGAGACCCTTCCTTACCAGAACTTCATCGAGGCTATTGAATACGGTCAACCATCAGTATACACGAATGGGGCATTTCTCCTCTACGTGCTCTCGATGCCAAAAGTAACAGCTAACAAATATAATTTTCTGATCACTCGCGCTGACATCTACGAACATAAGCAACTTGATCTACCGTTTGACAGGATGCTCGTAAACCAAGAGGAAACATACGGAGTGACGGGAAATTGCATGGTAATCAGTTCATCTACAATATGTAAGTCAGAATCCTTGTCGAAATTGGAAGAGGACAGCTGCATTCCACGACTACTAAAAGGTGGAGACGTTAGCTGCCAGTTACCAGACGAAACGGATCAATTATAGAATTGGTAAACGACAACACAATATTCCTCTCAAACTACCAAGGCATGATCAGTAGCAGCAATGCCTCAAGCACTATTAATGGCACCTACATCATCCAACTAAGCAACGAAACAGTCAAGATAGGTGACCAAGTATTTTCCAGCAACGAGGTAATGACAGCGTCCTTTCGAATGTCAGGAATCACACAATGAAGGTCAACCTAGAATATGTGCACGACATCACGATGGAGAATGTTAAGTATCTAGGATACGTTAATGAGAAGATCCATTTTTCTATCGTTACAGAAGCCCTAACAATATGCGCAATAATCGTGGTCGCTGCTATCCTATGGAGATGGTACATTAGAAAACCAGACCTCCCAGAAATCTCTGAACATTGGAGCTGTGGCACGAACACCAATAAGATCACGAAGGGCATATCCACATATAAAATTGATTACCCAGAAGCTAGCCTACCAGCAGAAAGTAATAGCCATTCGGTACATACCATAACCCCCTCACGTTTTTCATTTGATCTGCGAGACGCAGATCTTTAAAGGAGGAGGAGTTATCACACCTGTGATAACAATACTAACTAATGGCGCACCCTTTACTCACGTTCCCGTGCATGTGATTTCTTCATTGCCCCAAATAGCACTTTCGCTGACTCAATACACGCGCAAGCGATCGGTAACACAATACAACCAATAAGGCGTGAGAAGTGCAGCATAAGCAGCATTGGCCTATACACTCAACTCATCAATTATGAAATGTCGGCTGGTGGTGGGATCTGCAACGTAGGCATACGTAAGTTAGACTGAAAAGTTAGTTGGTAACAAAAGAATATGTTTTAGATTAGTCGTATTAGTGAGTGCAACGAGTGCACAATAAATCAAGCTCAGTATCAACTTAACTAAATTTGTGTATTTTCTTTGGTCGGTGAACAATGAGTTCACCGCAACTTTAATTTTTTAACAGTTCCCCTTTTGAGAACTGTAAGTTCCAGGAGCTTTGCAACAGAATAAACGGCTATCTGCCTGATCTCTCCAGTTTTTTTCGCCTCGCGAAACCTGGCATTATCACCGACTAAATCCTCCGCGACTTATTTACAACTTGGACGTCCCAAATGTCCACCATTTTGAACATCCACGTCGATCGCACTACTCTACCGACTGTCCTACACCCCAAAATCTTGGGTGTGACGTTTGATGAGCATGCAGCCGCAATTGTACCGAAAATCCAGAGCCGTAATAAAATCCTCAAATCCCTTGCTGGCAGTACTTGGGGAAACGACATAGAAACGCTCAATACCACACACAAAGCAATTGGCCAGCCGATTGCATGCTACGCGTCCCCTATATGGTCGCCAAGCCTAAAAACTGCTCACTGGAAGAAGCTACAGGCCTGCCGAAATACTGCCCTCAGAGCCGTCACGGGCTGTCTTTTTATGTCCCCAGAGCACCATCTAGATAATGAGGCGAGAATACTCCCCATCAGGGAGATAAATGAGATGCTAACCAAACAGTTCCTGCTGAATACACAGAAACCTGGACATCCCAACAGACATCTGATTGATGAGCCAACACCTCCTAGGGGCTTAAGGAGTCATCTCCGTAAGCATTATGAGGAAATACGGCACCTGAGATCTCAGCTGTATGAAGCAAAAAAACACAAGCAGGTCCTCAGTGAACTCCACAAACAGGCGTCGGACCTTTATGCCAGGAATTGCCCGGTGAATCCAGTACTCAAAAAACAGTACCCAAAACTTGCGGAAGAGGAACGCATACTCCCCAGGGAAACGCGAGTCACTCTAGCTCAACTTCGTTCGGATACTGTAACAGGTTAAACTCTTACCTATCCAGAATCAACCCCGACATACAAAATGTATGCCCCGCTTGCAATGTGCCCCCACATGACACCAACCGTCTCTTTAATTGTATTGTGGAACCAACGCCTCTAATACCCATCTCTTTATGGTCCACCCCTGTTGAAACAACAAGTTTCCTTGGACTCCGGTTAAAGGATATTGATGACAATTTGTGCTCGGTCGCGGCTGTTAGGTGGGGCGAAGCACTGCTACAACAACAACAACAGCAGCAGCGGGTAATTCTTGTGGCTTGCTGAGCAGCGGAGCTGCTGGTAGGTAGGGGGAGGGTGCTAAGGCGTAGACTACGGGACGCCCTTGGGAGTGAACAGCAATGAACCACAAAAGATTTATAAAAGTTAGGTGGACGTCGGGTTTTGGGATCAAGCCGAGAACAACCTGTCCGATGCAACCATCCCTTACACGAGACACACTGAACATAGTATGACCGTCCTAAAAAGGTTCTTTTCCGGAAGATGCAGCAAAACCATTTCTCAGGGCCGGGGTGAGGAGACGGACCCGGATTGGGTTCGATACCTTCCCGCAGCAAGAGAATATGGAGCAGTCCCGCTCAAAAAGCTGCTGGGAGGATGACAATTTATGGGAGGGACACAACAAATTAAATGGGGTTACACTGAAGTGACAGTCCTTGGTCGGGAAAAAATCCCGAGTCGCTCCGGTACATAGAACTGACTGCCTTGGGAAGCGAAGCTCACGCTGAGCATATAATGTTCGGTTACACCCGAACTTAGAAACCTTTACTTGTTGTAAAAGTGTTTGATTTACTGTATATAAATATGTATTTAAGTATATATATGATAACTTTTAAGAAGGTTGGAATAGCTATTCCTTCTGTTTGGATCTAGATCTCTCTTTGGATCTAGATTATTGGATTTCAATTTGGTGTCAACCTAGCTATTAAAACTTGCACAGGCCAAACCCCTTTTTTAAGGCATAAATACATTCCCACGGCTTGCAAACCACTGCCGTGACCCAACTCTGTTTTAGAAAATAAAGTCCACTAGAAAAAACAGTTAACAATAGTGATAGCATTTCCAATCTCATTTTAATCCTTCAAAATAACGATCTTAGGCAGATAAAGTAAGAACTACATACTTCCTAAAAAGTTGTATCTTGCTTTACATTAAACTGGAACTTACATTCAGTATCTAAATATATACATAAAAAGATGTATACAATAGAAAACAGTGTCTTATTTATATATCATAAACAAAATTATTGTTGCGACCATTGGATATTTTTCAAATCAATAGGTAATGGAGATATTTCACGTAAACGTTCGACATATTTGATGCATTTATCGGCAATATAATCAACCTCTTCAATGATGATAAAACGACCAATTCCAAACCTATAAACAATAAATTGCTTTCATTGAACTATGTGCCAAGTCCCCATCAGTTCCAATCGCAAGGTTCCAGTGATGCTGAAGTACATGCTAAGCCACTAGACAATGCCAAATCTTTTAAGGCCATCAATAATGATTCACCCTCAACATAGGCAAATTATAAATTTAAACAACCACTATACGTTTGCTCTGGATCACAATTACATATAACATGTGATAATCTTCAAGTGATGCTATCATATAAACGTTGCGAAAGAAACTCTATACATTTCTTATCATATTCCATTTCTTTGAGTGCAAGATCACATGCAGCACCAAATCAGTACAGGTACAGTACCACTACGTATACCCCGTCTTGTCCACCACCACCACTCTGTATATAAAGTGCGCCAATACCCTTTGGACCATATAATTTATGGCCAGATATTGACATTAAATCAATTTTCATTGCATTAATTGGAATTTTGCCAACTGCTTGAGCTGCGTCGGTGTGAAAGAATATATTTCGTGAACGGCAAAGAGCTCCTATATCAGTAAACCAACTTTTACTAGTTAATATTCTGTTTTAGTTTTCGGTTTGTTGATACAAATGACATTTTTCTTCCATCACTTTTGACAGCAGAAATTGAAAGAACGATTGACAGTCTATGTACGAGCGGCAACAACTAAATACACAGGAGGGTTGCATTTTCACTTATGCTTCTACCTGGTAGTTGTACCATGGTCGTAACCATACCCATATCCATAACCATCTCCATTGTGATCGATTAATGGTGCCATAACCTTAAACAGCTGACATTTTCGTAAAAATCAGGAAAACGCAAAAAATTACAAACATATTCCACAAACAATAAGTCTCTTAGTCAAAACGTATCCCAAAAACAATACATAAAATATTCAAAAAGTTAATAAATTCACCAACTCAAATATTTTTAAATTATGGATATGGCGAAAAACCAAAACCAATTGGTTGGCTATGGTACGTTTATGGCTTTAACGTTATGGTATGGCACCAATAATCGATTACATTGATTTCCATAAGGTTGCTTCGATCAGCTGTTTTATCTGGTTAGGGATAAGTCACCATTAATTGGCCTTTAAGGTTTGTTGGATCAGCTGTTTTATATGGCAAGTTATAGTCACCCTGTGTTGGTGAAAACGAATATTTTAAATAAATCCATCTGAAGAATTGCTATCCTCCAGTCATGACTCAATTATAAAGCTGGCTCATTTCGTCAGCTGATTTAGCTTTTTTAAGGGCACTGGCGTAGGGATTTTCAAAATAAGAATAAAAATTCAAAATATACCGACCACTTCAATAATTATTTACTGCCGTGATTGTCTACTTGGTATTAAAAAAGTGCAAATCAGCTGTCACGCCATGATAGCTTGTTTATATTTTTATTTCACTTGGCAATTCATTTTGAAATCAAAAAATATTTAAAATTTTCAATAACTTAAAATTTATAGCGAAAAACCTTTTTATGCAACCCTGCAACACATACATACATGCCATGATTTGAAAAATTATTTTAAACGTTTTCTTCAACTAAACGAGAAAAGTGGCTTACAATTTTGTGCATAAATTTTACACTTTGTTATTGTTAATAATACGTCCTTCCTTTACAGATTCAATAAGGAAAAGGCGAAGCAACGTAGCGTACTTCAATTTAGTGAGCATTGTAATTGAATTTCAATGATTTTAATTATGATATGGAAAATATTGCAAGTCACACAGACGCCATGTTGAATATATTTTTTAACTAGACAATTTTCAATATTTACATATCCTTGTATTAATGTTTATTATAACGTTATTTTAATTTCTTCTTTCAGATACTCTTTACTAGACTTTTGAAATCCTGCAGCTGGTGAGTATTTGGAGCACCTTTTAGTGAAATCCCAGCCAAAAATGCGGTAGCTATTTACGCCAGCATGACACCCTTCATAAACGTCCAAAAATATCGAGAGGGGTATGAAAAGACGCATTTGTTATACAGGATCGCGCGTCCGAAAAAGGAAAGCAAGAGACTGACATCGTTCGAATAATATTCACGAAATATCGAAAAATGGCACCGGACCCCTCCAAAACCGTGATTGGCATCCATAGTATTTTTGGGCTGAAAACATTTTGGCCGGTGTGTGGTCACAATTAATTCCGCGTGTGATCAAAATTAAATCCGTGCAAAATCCCTTTGTACACAATTTTTTTTTTTCTGTGCATAACAAAGTTACAACAACCACATAAAAAGTTCCAATTTCTATTACAAATATCTCTTCGCCGATGCAAAATTTTTTGTTTCGGTTTTCGGATCAGCGATCCTGGGTTCAAAACGCGTCTTTGTATACCCCTCCATATTTTTGGACGTGTATTGAGATATTCATGCTATTGTATAGAACATAGGTTTTCAAACTGTGGGTCGCGACCCACTGGTGGGTCGCGGGCTTGATTGAATAACTTGAACCAAATTTTTTTAAACAGAAAAATAATTTATTCATTCTTTAAAAAATCCAAAAATGATATATGTACATATCGCGCACCTAAATCTAAGGGGAGCTAACTCAAAAATCTGAAATTGTGAAGTTGAAAATTGTGATTTTCTTAGTTTATCGCTGCTTAGATCTACCGGCGCGATATATTTTATATTATACGTATTACATAAATTTTACAGACATAAGTTAATGCGAAGGATGGGCTTGCTTATTTTGAAGTAATTTGGAACAACGGGGTTCCATACGTGACATGCAAACAATCAAATAATTTTCTATATTAAGTTTATTACGTTTCTTCACTCTTATGTTCACCATTTGTGAAAAAGTCATTTCGCATAGATATGATGTTGAAAACTGAGTGAGTATTTTAAGCGCTATTTTCGCTAGGCCAGGATACTGAGGCTTGCGCTTTATCCAAAATGTTGAAATATTTTCGGATAAAAATTCGATTTTGAGCATACTGTCAGCTGCTAGCTCACATAAATTTTCGTTCAAAATGTTGCCGAGATCTGCGACCTCAGCGCAGTTACTGAGGAATGGATTTAATATCCAGCACTTGCTGTTATCTTCCTGTAGCTCTCTTGGAAAAAAACGGTGCAATTCGTTTTTTAAATTTTGCAGCGCTTCAGTTATGAAAGGAATACATTTCCTTACCAGTTCGTCTGATGAAATCTCTGCAGCCATACTTTCAAAGCAAGTGAATAAACCAAATTGTAAGTGCTGCAGAGATGATAGCCACATTTCAATTTTTGAAACAAAGGCTTTTATTTTATCTTTGGCTGATATAATGTTTTCGTCTCTTCCTTGCATACTAGTATTCAAGATGTTTAGGTGACGAAAAATATCTGATATATATGCTACTTTTAAAAGCCATGTAGGATCAGTAAACAATTTCGCATTGTCGGGATCTTTTTCTTTCAAAAACATGTTCAATTCCGATCTCAATTCTATTACTCTTGTCAACACATTTCCTTTGGATAACCACCTCACCTCTGTATGAAAAAGAAGATTTTGATGTAGTTCGCCCATTTCTTCACACACCGTACGAAACAACCTTGTTTGTAAAGCTTTTCCCTTGATACAATTCACAACTTTGATCACAGAATTAAGCACGTCGTTTAAATTCGACGACAAAAATTTGGCTGCCAAGGCCTGACGGTGGAGAAAACAGTGCGTCCAGTGTGCATTCGGCATCTTTGTTTTCAACCTAGCTACGAACCCACTTTTATTGCCGGTCATTGCCCTAGCGCCATCAGTGCAAATACCTACGCAAAGTTCCCCAGTCAAACCCCAAATCCTGGGTGCTTTCTATAAAAAGTTCATACAAACACTCACCAGTTGCATTCTTTGGTAAATCTTTGCAAAACAACATCTCTTCCGCAATTTGATCAAGGTTTTCAAACCGAACATAACACACAAACTGGGCACAACTGGATATATCTGTCGATTCATATAATTGTAATGAAAAATATGAGCTTTTTTTTGACTTTTTCGACTACTTGATTGCGAATGTCTGCAGCTATATCACTTAACCTTCGTCGAATTGTGTTATTAGACAAAGTTATAGCTTTCAATGTGTGGGCTTCTTTTTCTCCAATCATTATCTCAACCATGTCTACTGCTGCCAGTAAAATAAGATTTTCAGCGATTGTATGTGGTTTTCCATTTTACCCACGAGATATGCAACTTTATAACTAGCCAAGGAAGCTTTTTCACTTATTTTAGTACTCTGGTATTTAAAAGAGGGAACATATTACAAACCTAACTAATGTCAAGATATAGTGCTGAAAATACCTGGCACATACTGGTCTCTTGCTTCCTAGGATAGGATAGGTTAGGTGGTAGCTGCCCTGATAAGGATAGCTCACTTGGACAATACGAAGGTCCGTTGTGATACCACATACACCAAAAATAACGGTGACCTAGATCCAGCTACTTAGAGAATCGTTGGGTAGCAACGATAAAGCTCCGAATGATACCGATCTCAACTTTGGATATATCCTCGGGAGATCCAAGTGAGTCGCGACCGAAGTACTTTCGCCTAATTCTGGTAAAAGCTGGACAATCAAGCATAAAGTGATTTGGTGATTCCACCTCATCATCCTCCATACAGCTGCAGCAGGATGGAGTTTCCAGTATATTGAGACGTGCCGCATGGATACCCATGGGACAGTGCCCTGTAAAACCCCAATGACCATTGATAGGTGAGCCTTAGTGAACCCAATTATTTCAGCAGACCTCCTGCCATCCACTTTCGGCCAGAAAGATCTTGCTACCCTGCAAGACGTGGTATCCGCCCAACGTTTGCTGAGCTGATTCGAGGCCCAGCTATGGAGGAGCAATCCACAGGTGGCCAGCGAGATCCCGAAGTCCCTACAGCCATCTACATCCGGTTCAGTTGTACCGATGCGGGCTAAGAGATCCGCTTGACAGTTACCCGGGATATCACTATGGCCCGGGACCCAGATAATCTTAATTGTAAAATAATTCGATGCAATCGCAAGCGAGGTCAGGCACTCCCAGCCCACCCTCGATCGCACTGTAGTTGAGCTCAAGGCCTTGATAGCCGATTGGCTATCAGAGTAGATGTTAAATTCCCTAACCGTGGTAGCACTGGATAGCATTCCATCCACCGCATCCTTAATCGCAGCAATTTCCGCTTGGAATACACTGCAGTGATCAGCCAACTTAAACTTGCGGCTTAAATTTAGCTCTTGACAAAAGACCCCCCCACCAACCTTTCCATCCAGCTTTGACCCATCCGTGAAAAAGTTAACCGGTCCCATGCCCCAGATAATTCCTCTTCCCCAATCCTCTCTCTCTGGAATAACTGGGGTGAAGGTTGTATAGGGAGCTGTTATCGGCATACATTAGTCCGTTCTGTCCGGGATGAAGTCGAAACTGGTAATAAGGCTAGAGTGTCCGCGGTCAGAAAGTCTATATCCCATATCACGAAGCCTGACCAACGACCTTGCCGCGGCCGCCTTTCCCGCAATATCTACTGGGTATATGTTCAGCATGACGTTCAGTGCCAAGGTAGGCGTTGTTCTGAGAGCGCCACTGATACCGATCAGCGCCGTCCGTTGCACTGACACTAACATTTTGGAGGTGCTCGCCGTGTCCAGTGCTTTCCACCAGACCAGCACCCCATATAGCAGAATCGGTTTGACCACCATCTCATAAAGCCAGTGTACTATTCTTGGCGAGAGTCCCCATCTCTTTCCGATAGCTCCTCTGCAGCAGTACAAGGCAATGGCGGCCTTCCTGGCCCGATCTTCCACATTGGGTCTCCAGGACAGTTTCTTGTCCAAAAAAATCCTCAAATATTTAACCCTATCAGAAAGTACCAACGGTACCCCTCCAATCGAGGGAGTTCTGAAATCGGGCACCTTATATCTTCTTGTGAAAAGGACCAATTCCGTTTTTCCCGGGTTGACCGCCAATCCACATGATTCAGCCCACCTAGCCACAGTATCCAGGTAGCCTTGAAGAACATCGCGCAGGGCGCCCAGAAATTTGCCTCTGACTAGGGTAGCGAGGTCATCTGCATAGGCAACCACCCGACAACCATTGGCTTCCAGCTCCACAAGAAGCTCGTTGACTACCACAACCCAGAGGAGAGGAGATAGGACACCCCCCTGTGGCGTGCCCCTGCACACCTTCCTCTTAATTATGGCCCCTCACCACTCCGCTGCGACAATTCTGCCGCATAGAAGTTTGCTAATAAATTCAACCAGAGCCGCCTCGACTCCTAAACCCACCAGAGCTCTTTCGATTGACCCCGGTAAGACATTGTTAAAAGCTCCCTCGATGTCTAGAAAGGCACCCAGAGCATACTCTTTGTGTTCTAGGGACCCCTCTATTTGCTTTACAATCGAATGGAGAGCCGTTTCCGTCGATCTGCCCTTGCAGTACGCATGTTGTGAAGCCGACAGTAACCCCCGAGGTATCCTTTCCCGTAGGTACAGGTCAATCAACCGCTCAAACGTCTTAAGAAGAAACGACGAGAGACTGATTGGCCTGAAATCCTTAGGTGATACATGAGAGCTTCTGCCGGCCTTCGGAATGAAAATAACCCTAACCGTGTGCCAAGACTTCGGGATATAGTTAAGCCTGAGGCAGTTAGGATATATGATGGCCAACCAGCGGCAGGAAATCCCCAAAGACCTTTGAAGCTGCGCGGGAATGATTCCATCCGGGCCCGGAGACTTATAGGGCTTGAACGACCCTATAGCCCAGGTTATCTGACTTTCCAGTATTGGAATGGCAGGCACTTCTGCATGGCCAACGACCGCCGACCATGCAGGCGAAGATCCCTGCGCAACTGGGACATCGGGAAAATGATTGTCCAGTAAAAGCCTTAGGGACTCCTCGCTACTCATCGACCAGTCCCCACCATCATCTCTCAGATACCCCAGAGGAGCGGGGTTCCTAGAGAGTATTTTTCTACATCTCGCGGATTCATTGCAGCCTTCTACGTTTTCGCAGAAGCTTCGCCATGCATCTCGCTTGGCTATCCTTATTTCATATTTATAAATCCCCAGACTCACCTTATAGAGCTCCCAGTCCGAGGGTAATTTACTCCTCCTGGCTCTGTTGAAGAGCCGCCGACTGGACGCTCTTAGGTCGTCAAGAGAATCCGACCACCAGGGCGGCTTGCCCTTCCCCCTGTAAGTTTTCAATGGCCAGGACAGCTGAAAGGCGCTATTGCTTGCCGAGGTGAAGTTTTCCACCAGAACGTCTATCTCAGATTCGGACAGGCCCGAACTAATGATAGGCACCGCAGGCAGTAGCTCTCCCAGCTTCCTACTATACAAGTCCCAGTTAGTACTTTTAGGGTTCCTAAAAGATATTTTACCGGGAAGTTCTTCGTTCACTGAGAACTGAATATATCTGTGATCAGAGAAGGAGTGCTCGTTGAGAACCCTCCATCCAGATATCCGACCTTCCAGTTCTCTACTAACCAGGGTGAGGTCCAGGACCTCCTCCCTTAACGCAGTAATAAAAGTCGGGTCATTCCCCCTATTACATATACAAAGTCCCTCATCTACAATAAAAGTAAATAAAGACTCACCTCTAGTGTTGGTATCCGAGCTTCCCCAAATGCTATGATGGGCATTTGCATCGGCACCGATGATCACGCCAACACCTCTCCGCCTTGCTTCAGCGGTGATTTCACCCAGTATCGCAGGTGGTGGTCCCACTACGTCCCCGTGGGGCATGTACGCTGAGACCACCCACATTTCATTACTTCCTCGCTCGAGGCAGACCGTGGTTACGTCAGCATTGCTGAAATTAGAGAGAATAAAAGCTTTAATCTCTTTTTTAACAAGCACACAGGATCTAGGCCTACTTGCCTCCCCATGCACCAAGGTGTTGAATTTTCCAGTCCTTAATCCAGAAATCGTACTGCCGTTACTACTCAGCCACGGCTCCTGGACAAGGACTATATCCACTCCGCCTTTTTCAAGGCAGAGCAACAAATTTGCGGAAGCCGCCTTAGAGTGCTGAATATTGATTTGACGGATTTCCTTCAAAACCGCTCTTCTTCCGCACCCCATCCTTGGCGGTTTCGTATTAGTATTGTCCATTCTAAAAAAAGTCCCCCTCAAGGCCGCTATCCGGAGCCGATTGTGTAGTCGCCCTTTAACGATCTCGTGGTTATCTATGCTACGCAGGAAGGCCACGCGAGGGTTGACGCATTACCTTATGAGTAATGCGTTCAGAGCCAGACCGGACGCGAAGCGGGAAAATCTTCAACCGCACCTACACCACCAACTTAACGGCGACGGAGCCGGAACGTACCTTGAGGCCCGCCACGGTTTTAACGGGACGTGGGCAGGCGCAGCATTAGCCTACCAGCCATTTTGGTAGGGTTTCACCCCGACCTACTAAAGCAGAATACCGCACCTACCAGCCCAATGTCATCAAGTCAAAATGTAATGCTTCCTAAGTAAATCGAGTTTTCTTTGGAAATAATCCAAAGGTTTATCCTTGTCGTTTTCATGTTTTGATGAGAGACGGCGTAGTAATTTTGAAGGTTTCATGCTTTTTTGTGCTAAAACTTGTCCACAAATCACGCATTGTGGTTTGTTATCAATGGCAGTAAAACCATATTGTAAATATGCATCGTCATAAATTCTATTTACTTTTGCTTTTGAGCCACCTGCCTCTGAAGTAGATGCCCCCAGGTCTTTTTAGAAACTTATCCATTTAAATATTTATAATAAATAATAAATATTACGCAATTGCAGTTATTTACTTTATGATGCACGACTGTCAACAACGGAGTGAAAGTTGCAACTAAAACTAATGCGCACTTCAAATAAGAAAGAGTTTTTCGGCAGCTTAGTACCGTTAGTTACTCTCAGTGATTCTGCAGCTATGCCCACATTCAAAACGACGGCTGCGAACGACAACGACGAAAAACCCATGCTTGACGATATATTTCGATGGCAACGAAAGTTGCGAATTTTCTCAAACAACAGCAACAAATTTTCAAAAAATTATAGCGCGTGTTAAAAAATGTATAACTTGTCGATTTTAACACATATTTAAAGTTATTTGCTTGTTTTATCATTTTAATTAATAAAGAAGAAAAAAGGACGCCACGATCGTCGCTATCAAAAATAGAAAAAGATCTAATCTGGCGACGGCGGCTATTCTGATTGATTGCCGCTTTGGCGTGTCGTGCTCAAAAAATTCATCCCCATAAGAACATGTGTAAAAATAATTTGACAGATGCCGCGTCGCCGTTGCCGTCTTGAATCTGTTTTCCCTATGTGGTGTTGCATTATTGCGCTGATACCGAGAGTGGCGTTGATACACTTTTACGCTAAACGGCGCAATGGTTTTAGTTTTAGTATTTTATATTGGTTTTTGGTAATAGAATGTGACAATGAAGGGAAATAGAAAAGTGTCTTCTCTTCACTTTTTTGTGTTTTGTACGATTTCTACGTTTTTCAGACATTTTGGCAGTTTTGGTGGGTCGCGGGACTTTTTGGAAACCATTTTTGGGTCGCGACTGCAAAAAGTTTGAAAACCATTGGTATAGAATAACAATAACCAGAAGGCGTAACAAAAATTTTTAATAGTTTACCAAAAGGAGTCGACAGCTGATATGCGTCCAAAAATATCGTGATAGGTGTCTAATTACGCGTGTTGAGCTCGGAAACAATAACTCGACGGCGGAAAAGAGAACTTTAACTCTGGTTACAATTTTCTTGTGGTTGGTGTAATTTTTTTGTACACACGGAGAAAAACTATGTACAAATTGAATTTGCACGGCTTTTATTTTGATCCCACACCATTGGTGGACCGGCCGCTATTCTAGACTTTTAACCTGAAACCAAAACATTTTGTGAATATGTGAAATTCTTTATATATAACAAATTTCTCATTTTTTTCAGAAAATGGTAAACCAATTTTGTATAGTTGGGTGCGGGTTAGGGGTACCGCTTTATCCTTTCCCACCGGAGGGAGAAATAGACCGGTGAGTAGAAAATGTTTATAAATATGTGTTTTAAAGTCTTAATACAGTTGTCGAAATGGGCAGAGGCTCCAAATCCTCAAATGCGATCCCCAAATACAAAATCCCTAAATACAAAATCTGCAAATACCACGACCCATTCGAACAATTACTTCTTCATAATTTTTACACATAATAACTTTACGTATACGATTCACCAATATTACAAACTCAATGGGTCAAATAAGTCGAGGGCTTGCAAAGTGAGCAGTGACACCCTCCGCCACCTCCCCCTCTGGTGTGAAATCTATTGTGAGATATCCACAATGAACTGTGAATAATCTGGCAACTCTGTCATTAGAACGTAAGAAACATAGAATGTAAGAAAGAAAAATAATGAAATAAAAGACACTTGGATTTTAACCTTAAACGCGTGCACACCACTTTCTGAGAGTCATATATAAATATATACGAAGACATAACATCTATTAATTGTTATAACTCTATAAATGTTCTCCTAAATCAATAATTTTTGGTATCTGGCTCATACAGATCGAGTTTTGGAAAAACGATTAGTGGTGCTCTCCTCATCCCGCTATCCGGCCTCCTTAAATTGTTTTGATTGGCACGCTTTTATTAACTTTACCTGTATGTTTGTTTGTTTGTTTGTTCTTCAAGGTCATATCGAGACGCTTCCGGGATCATTTCTGAAATTTCTTTAAAAAAATAATACTTTCTGTCCTTCCATTTTCTTTGCATCCCATTCTACTAACTTTTAGAGCACGCTTCTAACTACATATAATAAAAAATTAAAAATTTTATAGTGTAAAACTAGACAATAAAGTTAATAAAACACACTTTCTTTATTCGCAATCAGTCTATATCTTGACAACAGGAAATTGACCATCATCTTTCTTCTTCTTTTACATAGTTGCATTCATTCTCAATATAATATATTTCGTAATCTAGTACAATACAATAATACAATTCACTAGCCGTTTCCAGAGTTACCATCTTACAATAGCATAAATGCGGCAAAATTTTTAAGGGTCCCATTTTTGATGGTTATAATAACGATCGCACTTCTTGACGGCTTTTCCATTTGTTATGTTAAAGTTTTGTAACCTTGACTTTCACTTTCATTAAATAACCTTGACTTCCATGCTACATTTTACTAAACCAACTGACTAATCTTTCAAACCCATTTATGCTTCGTAGTTCCCCCATATAGACATGTATGCACATTACATTTCTTGTCCATACGTTTGAACTAATGCCTGCTCTTTTGTTTTCTTTCTGCGTTCATTAGGCGGCGTGAATGGTTGCGGCTGTTGGGTGTTACTGGCCCAACACCAAAATTTATATTTGCATGCCAAAGGCATTTCTCCTACAAGGGGAGAGGGGGCGGTTACTTTACAAAACTGCATTGCCAGACATAAATTTAAGAGTTTTACAGCCTCCGGTGACAGTCGATGAGAAAAATGACTTAGGTAGTACACTTGACCCTAAATTCCCTTCACCTGATGTCGCCCACAGAGGCAGAAATGACGCCATCTCTAATCACTGTTGAGTCTTCTCTTGAAGCTAAAGTTTTAGGCGTCGAAGATTTACAACCGGTACCTTTGTCGCCCAGAGAGGCAGAATGGACTTTAACCCCAGATATGGTTGAAGTATCCTTTGAGCAATTCCATCTTCCCTCTTCGGATGTTGAGTTTAACTCCTCTTTAACTTCTCTAATCCAAATAGGGACTAATAGCGGACGAACCCAAATACCTAAACTTCTGACTGATGGAACTCCTAGAAAAAGAAAGTACCGGGAAATTATAAAAGAAAGAGATGAGGAGTTGGGTAGGCTGCACGAAAGAGTAGCCATTTTAGAAAAAAAAGTTTTTAGTTTAGATGTTAATCCGGATTTAACTGTAGAATGGCAGGACAGTGAAATCCAAGAAATATGTGCCAAATTGCCTCCACATGTGGCAGAATGTGTGAAGAATTGCCTTAAAAACACACTCCGAACGCCTAAGGGATATAGATTTGGCAGGGAGGTAAAAACATTAGCACTAGCTGTTAAGTTTATTGCTCCTTTAGCTTATAGGTACCTTAAGCCCCTATTCACCTGGCCATCCAGAAAAATATTAGAAAAGTTTGTTCAAAGTTGGCCACGTAACCCTGGCTGCGGCTACAGCAGCATAAAAGCTCTAGAGCTGAGAAGCCGTGGCTTCACAGAGGCACAGAAGCATGTTTCTATCTGCTGTGATGAAATGTCCCTGAAAGTGCATGTCCAATTTGAAAGGAATAGGGATTTAATTATGGGACTGGAGGACTATGGCGATGAAAATCGCACATCCAGAGTAGCTACGAGCGTTTTAGCTGTCCTTGTCCAAGGCATCGGTGGGAAGGCTTGGAACCATCCTTTGGCATACTTTTTTGTGCACAAAACGTGCCGAGGATCTGTTTTAAAACAATATGTTTTTGAAATTATAACTCAGCTTCAGAGTATTGGACTTCATCCCTGCCAAATGGTAACCGACCAAGGGCCAAATTTTGTAGGGTTTTCAAATATTGTGCGAGTCTCTCGGGAAAGGCGATTCTTCGAAGTTAACGGCCATAAAATATTTTATTTCTTTGATTCCCCACATCTCATCAAAACTACTTGAAACTGTTTGGAAAATAACAAAAATAGAGCATTTTTTCAAGACCGCCCTGTAGATTGAAATGGATATTGTACATCTTTATGAACAAGGGTCTCAGTATGATATTTCATGTACACATAAATTAACCAAAAAACATGTAAGACCGAAAGTTTTCGATAAAATGAGCGTACATTTAGCTACACAGGCATTTAGTAATTCTGTGGCAAGTGCAATGTTCGCTATCTACAGCTCCGGGCTTTTAAATAGTTCTAAATCTCCATCCTTTTTTAACACTGCCGAGTTCGTCCTTTTTTCGATAAATTTTTAATATATTTAATAGCAGCTACTTTGGAAAGGTAGGAAATTTTAAAGAACCATTTCAAGGTACTACGAATCAACTGAATTTTCTTGACGAGGCAGAGCAGTTCTTAAGCTCAATTAAAGTTTACGAGGAAGAATGTGATATTACCAACACTTATCTCTTTATAAAAGGTTGGCTCTTAAATATAAGTAGTTTGCGTCATTTGTGGCAATTCTTGTCAAATAATGGCTTTACATTTTTACTCACACGTAAACTATGTCAAGATAAATTAAAAACTTTTTTGGTCATATTCGTAGAGGTGGGTCATTTGATACGAGGATAACTCCGCAGAGATTCTCGTATCTCTTTAGGCAAGCCTGGGGCATAAGTTATATTAAATGCGTTGACAAGGGGAACTGCGAACTCTTGCCTGAGGATAAATGGGAAGAATTTTCTAACAGCACCCTAATAGCAGCTTGCAACGACGCCTTAGTTAGAGATACATCTTGGCAGCTTTTTCAAGGCTTACCTAGGCCTAGACCACGCTCATTTCAAGATGTCCAAATCAATACTTCGGTTGATGTTGATGAAAGTAGTTTCCTCCATAGAAGCGCTTTTGTGTATTTTTCGGGATATATGTATTTTAAATATTCCAAGCATCATGTCTGTACAAAACCATTGCCAAGATTTGAAAATGAAATGACTGAAAGCGATTTCTTTTTTACCAAGGATAAGCAATTTACCAATTGCCAACGTGTGTGCCCTCCAACCGAATTTGTGGAAATTAGAGAAAATCTACACAGATAATTTTGATTCAGTTTGTCACAGGGTTGGGTTTTCTCAAATTATGTTTGAGAAAATGATAGACGTAGAGCCGTTCGAATGTTGTGAAAATTGCAACACCGATATTTTTAAATGTATTTTTATAAGAATTAGAACTTATTTTCTACTTAATAGCTTTAATAAAAAATCGGCCCATGAAAAACTTAAAAATATAAGTTTTTTGCATGTGCAAAACAAACCGCCGATTTTAGATACTATTGTTCGCCCCCAAATTTCGAATCAATCCTAAGGATAAGGTTTTTATCGATTTGGATATCTAAAAATGAGCTCCCAAATAGTAAGGTTGTACGCTCATTCCCTTGTTCAACGATTTATGTATTCCTCTATTTTACAGGAGTGAGATCTTTTTTACAGTAAATTTGTATAACCTAATTTTCTTTGCAGTTGTCTGGTGTTACATATTATTATTATTATTATTACGTTACATATCCCATTTCCCCCCATGTCTATTTACTACATAAGTCATATTTTTCTGGTCTGTCACAGTACGTAGTTGTAAATATATATATATGTAAAAAACTATAGCACTAATGTACCTGAATTGTACAATCTTTTATTTTTTTTTTAACATATTGCTTAGTAATTTTATTATGTAGGAATAGTATGTATAAATATATCGCACGTTTTATTGTAAACTGATTCAACTCAAAATTTTGATCTTTTTAGATATTATGACAGGCCAAGATAACCAACTGGCGATATTATACTAACATTTATAAAATACTCAAAAAGATCAAAACATAAATGATTATAATGTCATTTTTATATTGAAATTAAATTTTGGATTAAAGATGTAAATAGATCGTGCGATGTACCGACATATGTAAAAATTTTAATACGTACCTGAATTGTGGAATCTTTTATTTTTCTTAAAACTGTTGCTTAGTCATTTTATTGTTAAGTCGATATATTGCTTAGTAGACTTTTAGAAAGTATATACTTATGTATGGGTGAAAATAGGCCTCCTGGGGAACCGAACACCATAAAAAAGGCGGTAGCGCGCCTGAATTGCTGCCTTTTGGATGGTGTGGAAAAGCAATACAAGAAAACTATTGGACTATTCACGTGGTTATCTACTTTTTTTGTTAGCAAATATAAATGTCTTTAGTGTACTTGGTTTTGGTTAACTGGGTTAGGTATGTGACCACATAAACTGGTAGTCAAATTCACGTGAATATCCAATATGTACTCTTCTCCAATATGTATTCAACATACTCTATAATCCAGTTCTTCTATTTATTTTAATTTTTCAGCATGGAGTACGAGATACGAGGAAAACAGACAAGGAAAAACGGAAACGGAATTTGGTGTAACATCCTGATCTTTCCAACAAACATATTGTGATGAATATTAGCAACGCTAAGTGATACTATCATCTCTAAGCCAATACTAAGCAGTGACCTGTATGCACATCAACAAGTCAATCATTATGTCTGCATATATGTACGTACACGCAGCGGAGAGAAAACGCACAAACACATGCATATATCTTATCTGAGATGCGTTCAAAAGTAGGCAATAATTTGTGCAAGTATCACTCACATATACACGCGCATATGAGAAGCTATAAACGTAGTTAAAGCTGGTAATTTTATAGCTGAAACTAACTAGTAAATTCTAGAAATAGAACCGCCTAGAAATATGTCAACGAAACCAAACAGTATAAAAGCAGCAACAGTTGAGGCACGAAAATCAGTTTTGATTTAAGCAAGCTATCAGTTGCGAAGTATAAGTGATATTTTCAAGTAGTCTAATAAAGACCATTTTTGCATTATTCAATATTGGAGTTATTTATTCAACAGTTTAGTGATTCGAACATTAGGAGAAGTTTGCAAATAAGAGTTTCAGTAAATTCGTTACAATATGTATGCAATTTTTTTTTTGTACCAAAAAAAAGATTTATTCCAAATAGCTTTGTATATTATAAAATAAATAAATTTGAGTTAACATTTTGTTTAATAAATCCTTATAAAACTAACTTTGCACAAAATTTTTCTTTGGTATAAGCAGTTGACAAGTAAGTACCAGCGTACTCGTAGTAGAAGACGTGGAAAGCAGTTTTAATATTAATTAAAATGAAAAGAAACTATAATGGCAAGAAAAGGAATTGAATCAGCTTTCTTTTTATGTAAATAACCATTATAATTTCTTATCATTTTTCCTAAACATTAGCCTGTCCTTAGAAATTACAGTATACTGTACATATACCTCTGAATGCCCAAAAGGCAGTTTAAAAAATTAAAATTTTTTAATGAAATATTAATTAAAATGAAAAGAAATTCTAATGGCAAGAAAAGCAATTGAATCAGCTTTCTTTTTATGTAAATTACCAATATAATTTCTTATCATCTTTCCTAAACATTAGCCTGTCCTTAGAAGTTACAGTATACCGTACATATACCTCTGAATGCCCAAAAGGCAGTTAACAAAAATTAAATTTTTTTAAAGAAATGTTAATTAAAATGAAATGAAACTATAATGGCAAGAAAAGCAATTGAATCAGCTTTCCATTTATGTAAATAACCATTATAATTTCTTATCGTCTTTCCTTAACTTTAGCCTGTCCTTAGAAATTACAGTATACCGTACATATACCTCTGAATGCCCAAAAGGCAGTTTACAAAAATTAAAATTCTTTAAAGAAATATTAATTAAAATGGAAAGAAACTATAATGCAAAGAAAAGCACTTCAATCAGCTTTCTTTTTATGTAAATAACCATTATAATTTCGTATCATCTTTCCTTAACTTTAGCCTGTCCTTAGAAATTACAGTATACCGTACATATACCTCTGAATGCCCAAAAGGCAGTTTACAAATATTAAACTTCTTTAAAGAAATATTAATTAAAATGAAAAGAAATTATAATGGCAAGAAAAGTAATTGAATCAGCTTTCTTTTTATGTAAATTACCAATATAATTTCTTATCATCTTTCCTAAACATTACCCTGTCCTTAGAAGTTACAGTATACCGTACATATACCTCTGAATGCCCAAAAGGCAGTTTACAAAAATTAAAATTTGTTAAAGAAATATTAATTAAAATGAAAAGAAATTATAATGGCAAGAAAAGGAATTGAATCAGCTTTCTTTTTATATAAATAACCATTATAATTTCTTATCATCTTTCCTAACCATTAGCCTGTCCTTACAATATGCATAGTAAAAAAAAAAAATACGTACAAATTTAATAATGTTAATATATTAACATGTATTTAACAGCATTTTGGTACACAAATGAAGCCTGCAGATTATCCATTTGTTCGCGTTGTATCGGATGCGGTAATTCCAAATTTATTACGCAATCTGTTAAGAAAAAAATGTGTAACGTACAACTTTTGAAGTTCAAAAAGTTGCATTATTACCTACTAATTGCTGCGTTGTAACAATTATTACCCAAAAAATCATAGTTGATGCGTCCATAATGCGCTAATACATTATGATGACTTGATATAACTACATCGACTTTTGCCTCCGCCGCCGTAGAGATATTGTTTACAAAAGAAATAAAACCGTTTAAAAACATAGTGAGCAGTCGTTAGATATACAAATTCAATTGATATAAAACCACCTACATTATTGCTTGCAATATTCGTTTGTTATGGTCCTCTTGGGATAGTCACCTTTGGAACGCACCTAGTGGCTAGTTAATGGCAATGTTGATCGAAAATGGGCACTAGAGGTCGCCACGGCCGCGTGAATGATGATCTCTAAGAGGAAAACACGCTGTTTCCGGGAAAAAGAAAAAAAAAGGTTGTGGCAGAAAAAGAAAAATGTGGAGCTGGTGTGCTGCGAACGAAACGAACGCAGTAGTGTTTTACAAGAAAAGTAATAAGACATACAAATTTGCTTGTAAGTGTTTGTTGTGTGTTGCTAAAGGGAAAACAAACTTAAAGGGCAAACGAGCAAACTTGTTTTATAAATATGGACTTATCACCAAGCTTGAAATAGAGAATAAAAAAAAGGGAGGTTGGTTTTGGTGGTCATCTTTGCCCTTGGTGGTGGTCGAACGTGAAAATACATTGGTGTAACTAGCATCGTCATCCTAACGGACAAACATTCATCATTTTTGCAGAACTAATCTGGAACGTCTTTGACACTGCCATATAAATATAAAAAAAAACCAAAAACGAAAAGAAACAAGAGCGGAATTAAGTAGCTGCACGCAATAAGCAGCGCAGATTCGGCACATTTTCAACAGCGATAGCGCTAGGAACCAAACACGCTTCTAACAGCTATAGCACAAACGAAACCACCAGTCGTGCCCACCTTGCGTGCAAAAAAAAAAAAAAAAGCCGTGCACGGCCACTATAAACCGCGCGCAAACACCAGCGATAGCGTTAGCCAACCAAACGCGCTACCCCCAGCTATAGCGCCAACGAAACTACCGGACGTACCACCACCATCAACTTTATTAACAACAATCAGCAGGGCCGCCTCAGATAGGCCTGCTGCAACATCCACTTGACTAACCACAATCAGCAGGGCCGCCTCAGATAGGCCTGCTGCAACATCCACTTGACTAACCACAATCAGCAGGGCCGCGTCAGATACGCCTGCTGCAACGTCCACGTTATTAACAACAATCAGCAGGGCCACCTCCTATAGGCCTGCTGCAACCTACACTTGATTAACAACAACCAGCCGGGCCGCCTCGTATAGGCCCGCTGATACCGCCACCAACTACGACAATAACTGCCTTTAAAACTGGGTGAGTTCATTCTGTAATACAGAAACTACATTTTTTTAATTTTAATTTAACCAATTACCAGTTGGGTTTGGAATTAACAGAATAATTTTAAGAATCTTTGGGAATTGAGTTGGACTATAAATTTGTAATGCCAGTCTAAAAATAATTGTAAAAATCTTTGGGAATTGAGTTGGACTATAAATTTGTAATGCCAGTCTAAAAATAATTGAAAGATCTTTGGGAGTTGAGTTGGACTATAAATTTGTAATGCCAGCCTAAAAATAGTTAAGTTATGAAAAGCTGCATACTCAAAATTTTAATAAGGTGCTAAAGTAAAATTTCGAAATTTATTCAAAAATGATTTAGAAGTTGGTTTACAATTCTTTCGCATTCCTTTTAATTGTACTAAAATGTAATTTGAAATTTGTTTATTGAACAAAAAAAATATCGATGGTTAAACTGTGCTGTTACTTTAGTGCCTGTAGATACCTAAACATTATTACATATATGGGTATTTTAGATTTTCTTTCATACAGATAAGAAAATTGTTTTATAATGCAAGAAAATCTAAAATGTTCTTCGAAAAAAAAAATTGCAGAAAGCATACTCAGAAAAATTAGCTTAGAACTTTAAATCAAAATTTATAAATTTTCTGAATATTTTCGAAAACCTGCGAGTTTAAAATTTTTTTTTGAAAACGTTTTCAAAATCGGCTTACACCTTTTCTGTATACATTCAATCAATTGGTTAAACTAACAAAAAAAAAAAAAAACAAGGAATATATAAAATTGGATATTTAGTACTGATGAATTAGGGTGGGTCCAATTGTTCACCAAAACCTGTGCTTCAAATAATATAGTATGCAAGCTGATGGCCACAGTTTTTTTAAGGTCTTTATTTTAGTATAACGGCTGCTGAAGCTGTAAAGGCTGAACTACCAGAGAGGTGATGTGTGAAGCGTTTTCAGATGAATGCAGCATTCCTTTTGTAAAATCTGAGAACTTTACCGCTTTGCTAGCAGCTATTAATTATGAACGTGAAAGAAAATGGTTATTTCTTATACATTTTTCTACCCCAGCTGCAGTACGCAGGGCTAAAATTTAATTGACATGATTTCCAAGTTTTACATATATATCACTATTTAAATATAGGGGTGCCGTTTTTGCTATCGAGAATTTGGAAAAAAAGCACAATACTTCAGAAGACGTTTCCAATGTCATGTTTAGTTATTGGAATTGCCTTTTAAATGCGTGAAAAAGACCCACCATAATCTACTACATATGTATAGCTGCGAAAAAAAAAAAATAGCAGGAAAAAAAAAACAAATTTACTTACACATTATATTTACGTAAATTATACAAAAAAACGGTTAATGAATTGTACAATGAAAGCTGTTGGGGTTTACCCGAACAAAATTTCGAAAATATTTAAAAATCAGAATAGTTTTTAAAAGTAATTGCATTACTTAATTCAAATATACATTCTTATTAATTGTGCATAGTTTTACGCTTGTATGGAAGAAAGACCAAAATCAGCCTTCGAAAAAGAGCTGTTAAAAAAACCAATGCGAATTTTCAAAAGGCTTCAGCTTTTCTTTATTTACTACAACTGGAATAAATTTGTAGTTCAAAATTATTGACTAAACTTTCTTAAGTTTACATGAAGACTGTTAAAAAATGCGAATTTTTTTCGAAATTCGTTTTCGTTATTCAAGTTTTTTTTAGGTTTTAAATAAATATAAAAACATAATGAATTGTTAATAAATTCTGTAAATGGGAATGCTGACGTCTATATTTATTTAGAGGGCACTTAAGCATTCAGGTAAGGGGCCACCGAAAACTAGGTGCGACGGTGGCCATGGTTTTTGAGGGTGGGCTATGCACCGGGCGTCGCAACAACACCCGCGGCGCCCCCAAGATATATTCGGCCCTTTTCTCTTTTTGTTTTAATTTTTAGCATTTTTTTTTTTTGGATTTTCAGCGTTTGGTAACCGGTCATTTCCGGTTCGATTAATTTTGTAAATTTTTTTTGCGTTAGATTTTTTTTTTTTTTTTTGAATTTTAAATTTTGAATGTTTTAACGGTCTGTGCGTGACATCCGGTTCGGCAGGATGTTATTTTAGTCCATTTGAGCGTTTTGAATTAGTTCTGCGCTTTTGTCAGTTTTTTTAAAGGCATGATATGACCTTTTTTCTGTTATGGCGCAGGACAGCAATGTTGGCAAGAACCCAACCCAGCCGACATGGCTAGCCCTGTGCACCACCAGATCATGCCGACTGCCTTCCTTACTGCTCCATCAAAGATGCGTATCCATAACAGATGGCGCCCAACGTGGTTCCTGAGGCAAGGGGTGCGAGGGTCACTCCTGGTCAAACTGTGAAGTTGACCATCGCACCAGTCCGGGGTGAGCAGCCGCAGGAGCAGCCACCTGCGTTGCGGTGGGATGGTTGAATGGATCAGGATGTCCGGAATGATCATCGTCTCCGGTAGCTGAGGGATCCACGAGACTTAACGTCAGTCCTCCGGATTTTTGTATTCACCCGATGAGGCAGTGCTGCACGCACTTTATATTTTTTTTAGTAATTGGGATTTTAGTTGCCGGATGTGGTCCGTAGTCGGCTTTGGAAGTATTTCGTCCGCTAAATTGGGTTTCTTTTAATGTAAAATTTTTTTTTAGCCGAATTAGTGTTGTCTGGAAGTATAGTGTGTGTGCGTGTGGTAAGGACCCCAGCCCATCCCACGTCCCAGGCGGTAATGTAGAATACCACCTGGATTGTGACGGGTTGAGCTGGGATTCAAAGTGGCACCCCTTCCTGTCCCACCAGACTGGGGAGCGGCTACGAAACCGCTTCACCCATTGTGGCGGAGGCAGGACGGGTGTCCAGTGAGAAAGGACGGGAGGCCTCAACACCCCCAACCAGTCCCAGGGGCGAGCCCCTGGAGACTGCCCCTGCGTTGCGGCTGGGCGTGTTGAGACCAACCCGTGTGTGTCTGGAACTGACCCTAGTGGCCCCAACCAATCTCGAAGGGGGGCCTTAAGAACCCCTCGCATTGCGGTTAGGAGCACTAGGGACAAGTATGAATGGCTTTGTGTGTCGATTTTTTTTCTGTAGCCTGAATGTCTTCTGGGGATGGGATGTCAGCATTCCCATTACATTTGACTAACAATTTCTTTTGCAGCTTTTCGCGAATTTTTTGTTCCCTCGCGCTAATTTTTTATATATATATATATATACATTTTTTTTTATTAGTAAACAAAACATCGTCTGGAATAAACGTTTTGCAGTAAATAGAAGTTTTTTTTGAATAACGATACTAGGACTTAACAACTTACAATTTTTTTTACCTGATTATAATGTCGCCTGATTATAATACTCCGTTCGGGAGTGCGGGAAATTTTTGAGGTAACCAGCACCGGGGTTGGTAATAATAGGGGGCCTTTTTCAAGGCCAAGCGTCCCTTGGTGGTGCACACCCCAATAGGGGGGCAATACGGAATCCCGCGGGGACTCATACAGGCTCGGACCTGAACGACCACCGCGAAAAATTGGATAGATCTGGAAGTGCCAGTAATTGAAACGCGCCCCTGATAAACGCGCATGATATCTCGGGGCTAATGACCAACGTGTCGACATATGCACTGGACGGAGCTAGTGCCTTACCACTAAATCACGGAACGTTTGGAAACGCTGCAAGCGATAGGGCGAATACCCCAGGGATTCGGGCAGAAGCTAATCGCGGAGACTCGTGGGTGGAAGTATTACACCAACTGTTCCAGGCTTCATAGGAGGAAATGCGGAGAGAGATGGGGTCGATCCGAACTAATATGGACCAGCTCAACGCCGCCCTCGAGTCGGCGCAGCAATCGATAAATTTGAACCGGAACGCGAATAGAACGGAACGTAACCCACTTCCAGCGGCTGTAACCCTAATGAACCCTGCTCCGACCAACATAGCAATAAAACCCCGGGAGTGGAAAATATCGTTCGACGGTAATGGAAGCGTGGCAGATTTTCTTTTTAAGCTAAAAACCCTGTGTGAGCGCACACAATGCACGGACGAACTTATTCCTTTCTGGGCGGGCCGAAGAGTAGTACTGGTTGTTCACAAAACAGAACCCAAGCGCGACATACGCCTTTTTGTACTATTCCTTGAAGAGAGAGTTCGGCACTCTAAAAAGTGACCACAAGATCATGATGGAGATCTCCATGCGGAAGCAAAAGGCAAGTGAATGCTATGACGTGTTCCACACGGACACAATTTCCTCTAACGCGCGCTTAAGAGAACCCATGTCAGAGGTATTGCTGATTGACATCATAAAGAGGAACGTCAACAGTAGCCTTAAGCTGATGCTCTTCAACGCGGATGTAAGAACCCTTCATGATTTACGCGATGTAGCACGCAGAGGAGAACAAGTGCTGAAAGAAAGCAAGCTGTTGGGAGCCACTTACCCAGGACAGCATGTGAACGTAGCCCGTGTGATAACCCCGGACTTGAGGATGGAAAGCGAGGACTGCTAAGCTGATCCGCAGATAGAGGCGTTGGAGTATAGACGCAGCAGGAAACCGGACTATTCAGGAATCCAATGCTGGAATTGTCAGGCAATGGGCCAGTCATATATATACTGTGAGGAACCCATTAGGAATCCTTTTTGTTTTAAATGTGGGTATAAGGAAGTACTTACTCCTAAATGCCCTAGAGACTATCGCAGGCAGGGAAACCAGTACCCGAGCGAGAAGGCGGGGAAACCTCGTTCGGCACCATAGCTCCCACACCAGCCAATGCTCGAGGCGTCGTCCCGTGCACCGAACCAGAGGGTGAATCTTCCGAGGTGCAGTAGTACCCTGACGAAAGAATCATCGAACGTGATAATAACCTTCCCTGACAGTACGGATAATTCCAATAGTTCCGAATCCGAGAGTCGAACGTCCTCATCCGCGATGGGCGAGCCGATCAAAATTCTGCGACGCCAGCATAGGGATGCCGCTTGCCAGACACAATCTTTACCTAATATAGGAGAAAGGGAACATAGATAAAAACAAATAAGATATACCAGTTTCGAACAATAAGCGGTATCGGAGAGTATTTTGAAGTGCAGGAAGAGATACCACAGGAGAGTACAGGAGCGTAGACTGCTGCAAGCCACCACGTTAACGCTTACAGAGGATGAAAGGCCTCTCGTAAAGGCTAAAATAAAAGATAGTTTCATTGTAGGGTTGTTGGACTGGGGAGTCAGCGTCTCCATCTTGGGAAAAAAAAGTGAGAATTCCTAAGAGATAACGGCTTCGATTATCAACCCTTACATGCATTCGTATATACCGCGGGTGGCAACAAACAAAAAATCTTAGGCTCAGTATCTCTAGCGGTCACTTTCAAGAATATCACAAAGATTATTCGTTTTTACCTTGTTCCTTCACTTCTCCAAGAAGCCTACTTCGGGGTAGATTTTTGGAGAGCATTTGCGTTAGCCCCCGAAATATTCCCAAGCGTAGAGTGCATAGAGGTGAGGAATGAAAAGGACGAAGAACTTAACCTCCATGAATTGTCACCAATCCGGAAAATAGAACTGCAAAAGGTCATAGAGACGTTTCCTTCGTACGAAAAGTTAGGCCTGGGGCAAACTAAATTTGTGGAGCATCACATTGACATGGGTGATGCCGTTGCCATAAAAAGCAAACATTTCCCTCTTTCGCCACCGAGGTAAGCCGAAGCTTTTTGCGAATTAGACAGGTTACTCGAATTGGGAGAAGAATCAAACTCTCCGTGGTATAGTCCTGTGGTACTGGTCCGGAAACCAGGTAAAGTTAGGCTGTGTATAGATTCCAGGAAGGTTAACGCGGTGAATAAGAACCATACCCCCTGCCTCATATCAAAGGCTTGTTGAGCAGACTGAAAGATACGCATTTTATTAGTGGCATTGATCTGAAGGACGCGTTCCTCCAGATCAAATTGACAGAGTACTCCAAGGAAAAAACAGTATTCGCAGTTCCGGGGAAGCCTCTGTACCACTTCAAGGTAATGCCCTTTGGTCTGTGCAATGGACCTCAGACTATGAGTAGGCTGATGGACAAGGCAATCCCCTCGCGTCTGCGGGAGAATGTCTTCGTCTACCTGGACGACCTGATGGTATGTAGTACACATTTTGAAGACCACCTGAAATTGCTGGCGGAAGTGGCAAAGTGCTTAACCGATGCAGGTCTGACGATAAACGTGAAGAAGAGCAAATTTTGCCAAAAAGAAATTCGTTACTTAGGGTACCTGATAGGCAGCGGGTGTTTGAAAGTGGATCCAGGGAAAATAGAAGCGATGCAAAACTTCCCGATCCTTAAATCTCCTCGGCAGATGCGTAGGTTTGTGGGCATGGCGAATTGGTACAGGGCATTTATTACCAATTTTGCTGACTTGGCAGGTCCCTTGACCGACTGTCTCCGTAAGTCACCAGGCCCGTTCATGCTTACCTCTGAAGCTATAGAGGCCTTCGAAAAGCTAAAAGTAGCCTTGAGTTCCGCTCCTGTCTTGGGCCAACCCGATTTTTCCAAAGAATTTGTAATCCAATGCGACGCTTCCAAAATAGGTGTTGGCGGAGTGTTTTTTCAGGTCGATGATGAGGGCGCTGAGCATCCAATCGCGTTCGTGTCGAAAAAGCTGAATAATGCTCAACGCAACTATACAGTAACTGAGCTGGAATGTCTCGCCGCCATAATCAGCGTGAAGCGCTTCCGACCCTATGTCGAAGGATTACAGTTTCGGATTATCACAGACCACTCCAGTCTCAAGTGGCTGATGAGGCAAAAGGACTTGAGCGGGAGGTTGGCGAGGTGGTCGCTCTTGCTGCAATTTACAATGGAACATCGTAAAGGCACCCTGAATGTAGTACCCGACGCGCTTTCGCGGTTTGATGCCGATGAGTTAACTTTCACTACCACACCCGGGAAAATAGATTTAGTCTCTCCCGAATTTAGCAGTGACGAATATCTAGATTTGATTCGACCGTCACCGAAAACGAGGAATCGCTTCCGGACTTACGAGTGGTGGACGGAGTAATTTTCAAAAGAGTTAAATTTAGTAAGGGGGTGGAAGGGGAAGAAGACTCGCTGTGGCGATTATGGTTGCCGAAAGGGTTGACTGAGAAAGCAGTGAAATTAGCACATGACGCTAACCCGAGTTAGCATGGCGGGTGGCAAAAAACCTTAGAACGTGTTAGGCAGAAGTACTTCTGGCCACAGCGGGCTAAGGACGTCAGAGACTACGTTCAGCGTTGTGATACCTTCAAATCGGTAAAACCCACTAACCAACAGTCGAGACCACCTATAGGGAGTACCTTTGCATCCGAGAGACCATTTCAGCGATTATATTGCGACTTCCTAGGGCCGTATCCGAGATCTAAGCGGCGAAATCAATTTCTTTTTATAGTACTAGACCATCTTTCAAAATACGTTTGGCTAAAGCCCATGCAGAGAGCCACCACTGTTAACGTTATAAATTACTTCGCTTCAGAAATTTTTCCAGCTGTAAGGGTCCCTGAATTTATTCATAGTGACAATGGTAAACAGTTTGTCTCTAAGGAAATTAACCAATTTTTAGTAAATTACGGGGTGACGCACGTGAGGACGGGGTTATATTCTCCTCAAGCAAACGCATCCGAACGCGTAATAGAGAAATTGTTTCGAAGATTAGAATTTTCCTGAAGGATAAACCAGACCATACCGATTGGGATAAGCATATACCCGAAATTTTATCAGTTTTGAGAAGTGATTTTCATACGGTAATTCAGTGCTCTCCTTATTTTGCATTATATGGCCAAAATATGGTCCAACATGCCTCAGCGTACAATATTTTAGAGAAACTCGGCAGCCTTCGGGAAGACCAGGTTACGATAGTGAGCAGAACGGACAAGTTGACTAATATTCGTGAGCAGATCCGTAGAAATTTAGATCAGGCCAAGAATAGGGGAATAAACACCTATAACAAGCGCTCTAGACAAGTAAACTACAAGGAAGGTCAGGAAGTTTTCCGGAAAAACTTTGCCTTAAGTAACTTCAAACAGGGCATTAACGCCAAATTCTTACCAAATTACCTTAAGTGTCGCGTGCTCCGAAAAATAGGCAATGCGCTGTATGATCTCGACGACCTAAACGGGAAATTGATAGGCCGCTTCCATGCTTCGGATATTCGTCCGCAATAAACCCCCAAGAACAGTTTGTCAAATTACAAATTGATTTTTTTTATAAACCTACCAATCGGACCTTTTTTGTCTTGGCGTTTTGGCGGTCGGGGACATCTCGCCCAGTGTTCTCCCCGAGCAATGACCTCATAGGATGTTCACGCGCGTACTCATCGAGAAACCTGAATAGCCTGGCAGCCCAAGCTTGGGTTGGACTAGCTTTTCGGAGTTTGGACGAGTTCTCCTTATCAAAATGTCTACACCCATATTTTTTTTGCCTTTCTGTAGAGGCGATAACCACTAGAACTATTCGGTGTTTTGACGAGTTCTCCATAACAAATTTCTAACTGCCGCAAAGCCTTAAACTAAGAAACAACATTAATTCCCTACTTGGCTTAACTTTTTTTTGATGGACCCATGTTGCCCGGCTAGCTTCGCGGTAGAACTTTGAGACTCTTGTCTTAGGGGTGAGTCGTGCCCCACGTTGCTTATCATCGGAGGTTCCTGGCAGAGGATTCCCACAGATGATCCGGTTCAAAGCGAAGCAGGTTTGTTATATTCCTCTTGGGATAGTCACCTTTGGAACACACCTAGTGGCTAGTGATGGCAAATAAAAGGTGACATGGCAATGTTGATCGAAAATGTACACTAGAGGTTGTGGCAGAAAAAGAAAAACGTGGAGCTGGTGTGCTGCAAACGAATCGAACGCAGTAGTGTTTTACAAGAAAAGTAATAAGACATACAAATTTGCGTGGAACTCTTTGTTGTGTATTGCTAAACAAACTTAAAGGGCAAACGAGCAAACTTGTTTTATAAATATGGACTTATCACCAAGCTTAGCTTGAAATAGAGAATAAAAAAAAGGGAGGTTGGTTTTGGTGGTCATCTTTGCCCTTGGCGGTGGTCGAACGTGAAAATACATTGGTATAACTAGCATCGTCATCCTAACGAACAAACATTCAACATTTTTGCAGAACTGATCTGGAGCGTCTTTTGACACTGCCACATAAATATAAAAAAACCAAAAACGAAAAGAAACAAGAGCGGAATTAAGTAGCTGCAAGTTAGTGCAACAGAAAATACACTACTGTACCAATAACATCATCCCGTGTATGATATAGAATCAGTAGTTAACATAAAAAGTATGGTCCTCTTTAAACATTGTCTATCTATCTATTAACCATTATCAGAAACCAAAACATTGTAAGCAAAGATAAGATTTCTATTTAAACATAAACCAAATACAAACATAAACAAAACCAAATAAAATATTATCAGCGAACAAAAGATTCCTATTCAACCATTGTAAGCATAGATAAGATTTCTACTTAAACATTATCAGCAAGATCCTTTTTTTGAACATTATCAGCAGCCACTAAACAAAAGAAACCAGAGCATATAAATAGACGATTAAGCATAGAAATAAGTTAGTCTTCTATTACACTGAAGCATATGAACTTTAGTTTAGAATTCATTAAAGTACATATAGATACAAATAAAGTATATTGTTTTATTTAAAATCGAAAGTACATACTTAACTGGGGGCTCAATAAGTGAATAAGTGAATAATAAAAGGAACTCCTAAAAAATCAAATTCCACACGTCCTCTAAAAGAGGACAAGGAGAACCAGAAAATAAAACTGGACCTCTTCCGCAAAAAACGATTACAAGTGTTTGACCAAAGCAGGGGAATCATTATGGAAGCAAGGTTAGTAACCTTGGAACAAGCTCATGCCGCTATAGAAGCACAATTAGCCCAGCTGCGGCAAGCCCAAGTACCTAATATCGAAGAATTCCAACCGATAAGTCCCAGGATAAACAATGCAAATGAAATAAATCTGAGACTATTCGAACGGCTACCAGTGTTCAACGGAGACACATCAAAATACAGGACATGGAGGGCAACCATTATATCAGCAATGAGTCCCATAGAAGCCTTTATTAATACCAAACCATATTACGATGCATTATTTATAATACGTCACACGAAGATCGAAGGAGAACCAGCAACTCTTCTACAGAATCATGGCACAGTGTTCCACTTACAAGCAATACTCAATCGCCTAGATTACAGCTACGCCGATACTAGAAGCTATAACGCCCTCATAGAGGAAATGAAAAGACAAATACAAGGAAAACAGACGCTATCCGAATTCCACAGCAAGATCTGTCAAATCTTTAATTTAGCAATGACTAAATGTGAAATTTATTACCCAGGGAATACTCACTCTCTACAGCAGGTCACAAAAGAAATGGCCATAGATTGCTTCCGCAATGGCATAAATGATGAATTTACTCAACACACATTATATGCAGCAAAACCAAGAGATTTAGAAAGTGCATACGCAATTGCCACGGAGATTCTTTATAAAAGGCAGAATAATCCGATACGACGAGAACGTATAACTACCCTAAACAGCCACAAAATGAAAGGAGGTATCAACCAGGAGTTCAACCTATTCCCCATATGGGAAGATCAAACCCGACACCAATGGACGTGGATACATCAATAGGAAGATTCCGGCAATCCACGAATAATCAGCATCAACAACAGCAATCGTATCAACAGAATCCTTTCAGAAACAACTATGAACGACAAAGAGCAGGATATGCACCTTTTAATCCCAATAGAGGAGAACCATTTAAACGAAACCACCAACCAACGTCATCAAGATATAATATAGTACCGCAGAAACTACAAAGGATCAATCAAATAACGGATAATAATAGTGATCAGTCATTAAAGGTAAATATAGATGAAAGTGAATTTGAAAATAGAGCTACTTTTTTAGACGAGTAAATAATCTGCCGTGTCTTCAGATTATTTTACATGATAATAAAAAACTCTTAGTTTTAATAGACACAGGCTCGACATTAAATTATATTAGGAAAAATATTCCAAATGGAAAGACCTTTCCAGTTAAACAATTTGTTAGTAGAACTCTGAATGGTTCAAACACAATAAACTCAGCTAAGAAGATAAGAATGCTAGGACAAGAATTAGTATTTTTTGAAATCGAAGAATTAAAAGAATTTGATATGATATTAGGAGAACAATCCTTGAGAGAAATGAAGGCTAAGATAGATCTGTTCGAATATAAAATGATGTATGTCAGGAGAACAGAGCAGAAGAAAAAAGAAATGGATGTCAGTCAAGTAAATTTCACAATAGATGAGAGCAAATATAAAAAAGAGGTTGAAGAAATTATGAGAATTAATGAGGAAACAAATCCTATTTTACCATTTACAACAACAATTGAAGCCACGATTCGCACTAAAACTGAAGAGCCAATATGGACGAAACAGTACCCTTACCCCTTTTCAGACAATAATTTCATAAATAAAGAAATAACTAAAATGCTAGAGAATAATATAATTAAACCCAGTAAGAGTCCCTATAACTCACCCGTTTGGACTGTACCAAAGAAAGGAACTGACGAGTTAGGAAACCCTAAGAGAAGAATGGTCATAGACTTCCAGAAATTGAATAGCGAAACCATTACCGATAGATATCCCATACCTGATGTCAACATGACAATACAGAATTTAGGTAAAGCAACTGTTTTTACAACCCTAGATTTGGAAGCAGGTTTCCATCAGATAAAAATCAAGGAGTCAGACACCGAAAAGACAGCCTTTAGCATAAACGGAGCAAAATATGAATTCTTAAGGCTGCCGTTTGGACTAAAGAATGCACCTTCAATATTTCAAAGATGCGTAGATGACATATTAAGAAATTACATAGGAAAATTCGTACATGTATATATAGACGATGTGTTAATATATTCATCCTCCCATGATGAACATATGGAACACATAAGAATTGTTATAAATGCACTGCGTCAAGCAAATATGAAGATTTCTAGGAAATTTTTTGACCAGGACTTTTTCGACTCCGAAAAAGAAATAATTATTATTTTCCGTCCCTGGAAAAACTTTATTTTAGGGGCGAATAAGGCAAGCATTTTTTATCCTTGCCGAAAGTTTTTTTTATTGCAACTAGAGTATTTGATACCCGATTTTTGGGATTGATAGCTTAATCAAAGCTTTATTGAGTGCGTCTATGACACCGGCGCGTCTAATTACTTGCGATATTGAACGCGTTTGGATTCAATCTGTACTGCGTACGCAACCCGAAGACAACTTCTTCCTACCGGAACTTTTTACTGAACCTCGCATAGGAGAAGTCCTTGAATCAGTAATCATTACTTAGTGATGTGTGCTTACCGAAGACATCTTTTACGCGTTGAACTCGTTCCGACTTCAGCAGAAATAAATTAAGTCCTTAGTTTTTCTGTTTGAGCTACAATATGCGAATTTGCGTTGGAAAACTTGCAAACTAATTCAAATCATCAAAGCTAAAACTTTGCACAACGACAACGATCTTTGTGGCTTGTATAGCGCGAAAAACTGAAATTTTATCTGCCTTGAAAGATAATGTCCACTTGTGTTGTTTTTGAAAAAAAAAATATTCACGAATATGATCAGAAAATGACTGAAAAGCAGTCAAATATTACTCTAAAACTATTAAAGCTCAATTTTACAATGATATCAAATATGAATAAAAAGCGTTTCGGAATAGGAATCATAAATGATTATTCAAGAATAATCACATTTATGGTACATTTTTCTCTTGACGATACGTTAATTTTCGAACAGAAAATGCTTTTAAATTTGAACGTTTTTAATCATCTTGGGGTATGATATTTAAATATTTTTTGATATTTTTTAGGTTTCTTGATGTTTCGGCATATCCTGAGCTGAATCGCACCCCGGCAGAGATGATATATATTAGAATAATATAACATTTTTTTTATTATTTAAAAATACACATACGTATGAATGAAAAGCAGAGAGTAAATAATGTTGCTTTGGCTGTAGCGATAAGGACACTTCCCGGGAGCGATTTAGTATGACCACCTGAAACCTTCTAGGCCATCCCGTCGATTCTATACAACTTTCAGATTCTAAAAACGGATCTCGAACCGCGTCTTTTGATACCACCTTTGTTTAGGTTGTGCACTGTCTTGAAAACGTTACCTTTTTTAGTTTTGGAAATCGAATCTTCCAATTCCAATTGGTGGCAAGAGGAATTGGCTGCCTCTAGTTAATGCGCCAGGTTAATTTAGAAGTGCCTAAACAGCTAACACACGTCACACCTAAAAGCCCGTAGCACAAGCACTTTTTTAGTTTAATTACCACAATTATAGTTTTTCATCGTTTTAAAATGTTTCCCGGAATAATTAATAAATTGTCGTATTAAGATGACGCTGTCATTTCGATGACAGCAAGAAACGTCGATGTGTTAGTGGAGAGCGAAAAAAGCTTTGAATGTGTGGGTGAACTAGTTACCTCCGTCTTGTAGGGAGCTGATCGCTCAAAATTTGCACACACACAAAAACATCACTAATGGCCATATTACGGAAATCTTAGGGAAATTTAAGTTAAATTTTTAAAAGACATAAAATGTTATAATTTTGAAATATATAGCATCTAGGACACCCTTATTGCAGTAATTGAAAGAAAATGTTTGCTTATACTCAAGTATTTAATTATTTTTTCTAAATTCTGTCTTGAAAACGTTACCTTTTTTAGTTTTGGAAATCGAATCTTCCAATTCCAATTGGTGGCAAGAGGAATTGGCTGCCTCTAGTTAATGCGCCAGGTTAATTTAGAAGTGCCTAAACAGCTAACACACGTCACACCTAAAAGCCCGTAGCACAAGCACTTTTTTAGTTTAATTACCACAATTATAGTTTTTCATCGTTTTAAAATGTTTCCCGGAATAATTAATAAATTGTCGTATTAAGATGACGCTGTGATTTCGATGACAGCAAGAAACGTCGATGTGTTAGTGGAGAGCGAAAAAAGCTTTGAATGTGTGGGTGCACTAGTTACCTCCGTCTTGTAGGGAGCTGATCGCTCAAAATTTGCACACACACAAAAACATCACTAATGGCCATATTACGGAAATCTTAGGGAAATTAAAGTTAAATTTTTAAAAGACATAAAATGTTATAATTTTGAAAGATATAGCATCTAGGACACCCTTATTGCAGTAATTGAAAGAAAATGTTTGCTTATACTCAAGTATTTAATTATTTTTTCTAAATTTATCTTTAATATTGATGCAATGATTGATCCAATGCAACTCTGGTCTTCCTACTGTTATTCATTCCACTCCATTCGAGTGCCTATTTTCACGCCCTGCGAGTGCCTTCCACTCTATTCGCAACACAACCTCGAATTAAGCTGCCAAACTATATAGTAAACAATGATCGATAACTAGGTGTGAGGGTAAAAACGTGACTAACGTGACGCGGTACAAAAAAATTTATCATATAGATGCGTTTAACACAAGCAATGTGAATGATGACAAAGTATGATATCTTATCTGACAAGCATTTGACAGGATGTTCAATATGGAGGTTTGACAGGGTGTTCAATATGGCTGCCATTGCCGAGCGAGCCGAATGGTAAAAAAACACGAGTCGAATAAAGACTTTTGTGAAAAAATAACGGTAAAAGTCTGGGTTGCCGTTTTTAGTTTGGCCACAATCGGCAATTAGGGTTTGGTGCAGGGCCAAGAGAAGTTGAAACAAGGTTTATGTTTGCACAAAAGTGTTGCTGTGTTGCACACAGCATCGATTGTAATTCGTAATGATTTTTTTTCACACGGAATTGTCGTTTGTTATGTATTTCATATAATTTAGATTATAAGAGACAGAAAACTTAATAAATACAAATGCAAACGAACGCTCTTCGTTGAAACAGAATTTTTTTATTTTTAAGTCTAAATGCAAAACCAAAATATGTTTCAATTGTAAATTGTAAAATATGCTCCATGTGTACATTTACTTATTCCATAAAATATTCACGCCTATCGATTAACCTGGAGATTAAAATCCTGGCAAATTTGACAAAGTCATAATGTCTTCGTCAGAGAGCGAAAAAAGCTTTGAATGTGTGGGTGAACTAGTTACCTCCGTCTTGTAGGGAGCTGATCGCTCAAAATTTGCACACACACAAAAACATCACTAATGGCCATATTACGGAAATCTTAGGGAAATTTAAGTTAAATTTTTAAAAGACATAAAATGTTATAATTTTGAAATATATAGCATCTAGGACACCCTTATTGCAGTAATTGAAAGAAAATGTTTGCTTATACTCAAGTATTTAATTATTTTTTCTAAATTCTGTCTTGAAAACGTTACCTTTTTTAGTTTTGGAAATCGAATCTTCCAATTCCAATTGGTGGCAAGAGGAATTGGCTGCCTCTAGTTAATGCGCCAGGTTAATTTAGAAGTGCCTAAACAGCTAACACACGTCACACCTAAAAGCCCGTAGCACAAGCACTTTTTTAGTTTAATTACCACAATTATAGTTTTTCATCGTTTTAAAATGTTTCCCGGAATAATTAATAAATTGTCGTATTAAGATGACGCTGTCATTTCGATGACAGCAAGAAACGTCGATGTGTTAGTGGAGAGCGAAAAAAGCTTTGAATGTGTGGGTGAACTAGTTACCTCCGTCTTGTAGGGAGCTGATCGCTCAAAATTTGCACACACACAAAAACATCACTAATGGCCATATTACGGAAATCTTAGGGAAATTTAAGTTAAATTTTTAAAAGACATAAAATGTTATAATTTTGAAATATATAGCATCTAGGACACCCTTATTGCAGTAATTGAAAGAAAATGTTTGCTTATACTCAAGTATTTAATTATTTTTTCTAAATTTATCTTTAATATTGATGCAATGATTGATCCAATGCAACTCTGGTCTTCCTACTGTTATTCATTCCACTCCATTCGAGTTCCTATTTTCACGGCCTGCGAGTGCCTTCCACTCTATTCGCAACACAACCTCGAATTAAGCTGCCAAACTATATAGTAAACAATGATCGATAACTAGGTGTGAGGGTAAAAACGTGACTAACGTGACGCGGTACAAAAAAATTTATCATATAGATGCGTTTAACACAAGCAATGTGAATGATGACAAAGTATGATATCTTATCTGACAAGCATTTGACAGGATGTTCAATATGGAGGTTTGACAGGGTGTTCAATATGGCTGCCATTGCCGAGCGAGCCGAATGGTAAAAAAACACGAGTCGAATAAAGACTTTTGTGAAAAAATAACGGTAAAAGTCTGGGTTGCCGTTGTTAGTTTGGCCACAATCGGCAATTAGGGTTTGGTGCAGGGCCAAGAGAAGTTGAAACAAGGTTTATGTTTGCACAAAAGTGTTGCTGTGTTGCACACAGCATCGATTGTAATTCGTAATGATTTTTTTTCACACGGAATTGTCGTTTGTTATGTATTTCATATAATTTAGATTATAAGAGACAGAAAACTTAATAAATACAAATGCAAACGAACGCTCTTCGTTGAAACAGAATTTTTTTATTTTTAAGTCTAAATGCAAAACCAAAATATGTTTCTATTGTAAATTGTAAAATATGCTCCATGTGTACATTTACTTATTCCATAAAATATTCACGCCTATCGATTAACCTGGAGATTAAAATCCTGGCAAATTTGACAAAGTCATAATGTCTTCATCATAACCATATTTATATATCATTTACGACACTTTTGATAGTTGGAGTGTCAGCACTGATCCAGGAAAATGAATGAGAGTGAGCAGTACGGCTATATACTTAATCAGTATGCCATGTTGGTGTATAAGAAGGAGACAAAAACTCACACGTACACAGTTGTTTACATCACATTTGCGCAAGTCCCCTTAAGTTTGTGATAGAAAGTTTGTATGAGGCGCTGATCGTTAGGTTGACATTGCTGACAATCAGATGATAGTCATATGATAGTCAGTATTCTTGTAGGGACTATGCTGGCAAAGCTGATTGATGGCGGAGTCATTAAAGGTGAAAGCATTAGCCAAGCTGATTGCAACTTTTCTCACGGATTTTGACAGTACGAACATTTCTCAGAGTATTTTTGACATTACCACCAACGAATTACACAAACAAATTACATGGAGTTTGTGTGTATGTCCGCTCGCTGTTACCACCTTACGGCTTCACCATGGCTATAGCATTGCCAGCACAATTCAAACATAAAGTATCACGTTTTTGTTAACGTTTTTAACGTTAACGAAAGCTTTTCATTTCGGTTAAAAACGAGATACAATTTATCTTGATAATTTCTTTATCGATAATATTTCGAAGTGTTTCAACGGAAACGAAGGAAATTTTTTGATAAACGATTAGCTTAACGTTAAGGTGCATCCCTGGTTTTAAACAATAGTTATCACCAAATTATTGGAGTAGGGGTTCAGCTCTAAATTGAGCCTAAAATCCTTTATCAGTAGGCCGATACATCAAAAACAATTAGTTTTTAATTTTTCGCCATATCCAAAACTTACAAATATTTAAGTTGGCAAGTTTATTAGCTTTTCAGATACTATTACATATTAGAAATATAATTTGTAAGTAATTTTTTTGAAATATCTTTTTTTCTGAAATTATCAGATTTTCTAGATGCAGCAATGCCAATAAATATGGTTATGATGAAGACATTATGACTTTGTCAAATTTACCAGGATTTTAATCTCCAGGTTAATCGATAGGCGTGAATATTTTATGGAATAAGTAAATGTACACATGGAGCATATTTTACAATTTACAATTGAAACATATTTTGGTTTTGCATTTAGACTTAAAAATAAAAAAATTCTGTTTCAACGAAGAGCGTTCGTTTGCATTTGTATTTATTAAGTTTTCTGTCCCTTATAATCTAAATTATATGAAATACATAACAAACGACAATTCCGTGTAAAAAAAATCATTACGAATTACAATCGATGCTGTGTGCAACACAGCAACACTTTTGTGAAAACATAAACCTTGTTTCAACTTTTCTTGGCCCTGCACGAAACCCTAATTGCCGATTGTGGCCAAACTAACAACGGCAACCCAGACTTTTACCGTTATTTTTTCACAAAAGTCTTTATTCGACTCGTGTTTTTTTACCATTCGGCTCGCTCGGCAATGGCAGCCATATTGAACACCCTGTCAAACCTCCATATTGAACATCCTGTCAAATGCTTGACAGATAAGATATCATACTTTGTCATCATTCACATTGCTTGTGTTAAACGCATCTATATGATAAATTTTTTTGTACCGCGTCACGTTAGTCACGTTTTTACCCTCACACCTAGTTATCGATCATTGTTTACTATATAGTTTGGCAGCTTAATTCGAGGTTATGTTGCGAATAGAGTGGAAGGCACTCGCAGGGCGTGAAAATAGGCACTCGAATGGAGTGGAATGAATAACAGTAGGAAGACCAGAGTTGCATTGGATCAATCATTGCATCAATATTAAAGATAAATTTAGAAAAAATAATTAAATACTTGAGTATAAGCAAACATTTTCTTTCAATTACTGCAATAAGGGTGTCCTAGATGCTATATCTTTCAAAATTATAACATTTTATGTCTTTTAAAAATTTAACTTTAATTTCCCTAAGATTTCCGTAATATGGCCATTAGTGATGTTTTTGTGTGTGTGCAAATTTTGAGCGATCAGCTCCCTACAAGACGGAGGTAACTAGTGCACCCACACATTCAAAGCTTTTTTCGCTCTCCACTAACACATCGACGTTTCTTGCTGTCATCGAAATCACAGCGTCACCTTAATACGACAATTTATTAATTATTCCGGGAAACATTTTAAAACGATGAAAAACTATAATTGTGGTCATTAAACTAAAAAACTAAAAAAGTGCTTGTGCTACGGGCTTTTAGGTGTGACGTGTGTTAGCTGTTTAGGCACTTCTAAATTAACCTGGCGCATTAACTAGAGGCAGCCAAGTCCTTTTGCCACCAATTGGAATTGGAAGATTCGATTTCCAAAACTAAAAAAGGTAACGTTTTCAAGACAGTGCACAACCTAAACAAAGGTGGTATCAAAAGACGCGGTTCGAGATCCGTTTTTAAAATCTGAAAGTTGTATAGAATCGACGGGATGGCCTAGAAGGTTTCAGGTGGTCATACTAAATCGCTCCCGGGAAGTGTCCTTATCGCTACAACCAAAGCAACATTATTTACTCTCTGCTTTTCATTCATACGTATGTGTATTTTTAAATAATAAAAAAAAATGTTATATTATTCTAATATATATCATCTCTGCCGGGGTGCGATTCAGCTCAGGATATGCCGAAACAACAAGAAACCTAAAAAATATCAAAAAATATTTAAATATCATACCCCAAGATGATTAAAAACGTTCAAATTTAAAAGCATTTTCTGTTCGAAAATTAACGTATATCGCCAAGAGAAAAATGTACCATAAATGTGATTATTCTTGAATAATCATTTATGATTCCTATTCCGAAACGCTTTTTATTCATATTTGATATCATTGTAAAATTGAGCTTTAATAGTTTTAGAGTAATATTTGACTGCTTTTCACAGTCATTTTCTGATCATATTCGTGAATATTTTTTTTTTTTCAAAAACAACACAAGTGGACATTATCTTTCAAGGCAGATAAAATTTCAGTTTTTCGCGCTATACAAGCCACAAAGATCGGTGTCGTTTTGCAAAGTTTTAGCTTTGATGATTTGAATTAGTTTGCAAGTTTTCCAACGCAAATTCGCATATTGTAGCTCAAACAGAAAAACTAAGGACTTAATTTATTTCTGCTGAAGTCGGAACGAGTTCAACGCGTAAAAGATGTCTTCGGTAAGCACACACCACTAAGTAATGATTACTGATTCAAGGACTTCTCCTATGCGAGGTTCAGTAAAAAGTTCCGGAAAGAAGTTGTCTTCGGGTTGCGTACGCAGTATTACATTCATCTTTTATGCTTTTCATACAGATTGAATCCAAACGCGGTCAATATCGCAAGTACTTAGAGCGCGCCGGTGTCATAGACGCACTCAATAAAGCTTTGATTAAGCTATCAATCCCAAAAATCGGGTATCAAATACTCTATGCAATAAAAAAAACTTTCGGCAAGGATAAAAAATGCTTGCCTTATTCGCCCCTAAAATAAAGTTTTTCCAGGGACGGAAAATAATAATTATTTCTTTTTCGGAGTCGAAAAAGTCCTGGTCAAAAAAATGTCCTAGGTGAAATTGCTTGAGTTCCCAGGTATCCCTATAGCAATATCATGTCGAATCATGTATCCTTTTTATTTTTCGAACTTTTTCAATAAAAATAAAGGTCCGAGTTTAACTAGTTCTATCGGACTCAGGTAATACAAATCCGCAAATAATTTTCATCTTGATCCAAATATATTAAAAGTCCAAAATTAATAGTTTTGCAAGGAGTTAGATTATAGAAGGAATAAAAGTTTCCGCCCTTAGTTTTTCAGTTCCAGTTTTTTATCGTTATACTTCATTTTGGACGTTACCATTTTTGCTGGACAAATAGCCACTTCCCAAAGCAAATTTATGATATCCTAATATAAGCTTCAAATTTATTTATTTATTTATTTATTTAAGACATCTAGAAAATATACATTTTCATACAGACTAAGTAGAATAAAAACATTAAATTACAAATTAATTAACGATCCTATTTAATAACAATTTAAATTTAGTTTTTGGTAGAGAGAAATCAACATCATGTACCCTTGAGTACAAATTAAATTCTCTTAATGCTCTTAGAATAGGAGAATTAAAAGCATACATTGTTCTAACTCGATCAATAAAAAAGATGTCATTACTCCTCAAGCTTCGGGCTGGGATATGAAATGAAATGCATTCTAGCAAGGCAGAGGAATCAATAGTTCCACGAACTATGTCATAAACAAAAGAAAGTGACAGAATGATTATTCTGGAGTATAACAATTTTAAGTTTATTAGCTGGCATCTAGCAGTGTACGAGGGTAACGGATCCATGAACCCAATCGACCGAAGAGTGAATCGAATAAAAGATTTTTGAATTCGTACAATCCTATTGATATGACAATCATAATAAGGTCTCCAGATAAAGAGAGCATTCTCTAACTTTGAACGTACCAAACTCGTATACAATAATTTCAGTGTATAAGGGTCCTTAAAATCGGAGCCAAACCGGCGAATAAATGCAAGCATTGAGTAGGATTTAGCAATTATGTAATTTATATGACCAAGAAATAAGAAGTTGGAGTCAAAGACAACACCGAAATTTCCCTAAGGGAGCAAAGTTGAGAGTCCTCGATATAATATGAGGTGGGAATGGGAGAACGAGACTTTGAGAACGAAATATGAAAGCACTTTTTATGTTCAAATGTAATCGGTTACTATTACACCAGGCTACAACGTTATTAAGATCCTCTTGTAACTTAACAGAGTCCAGGTGACTGGTGACAGCCGAAAATATTTTCAGGTCATCAGCATATAACAGAAATTGTGAGTGTCGAAAGCAGCTTGATATGTCACTTATAAAGACAAGATACTACACAGCTTCTAGATAAAAGATACGACCTTATTAACAATAAAAACATGGAGTGAAATCCCAAACTAGCTAGTTTGGATAATAAAAGCGAGTGGCTAACTTTATCAAAAGCTTTCGAAAAGTCCGTATAGATGGTGTCAACTTGACAACGGTTACCAAAAGCTGATAAACAGAATTCTGAAAATATGGCTAGATTTGTTGTGGTAGATCTTCCTGGCAGGAAGCCATGCTGACTAGGTGATATCAAGCTCTTAATGGCAAACAACATTTTCTGTTTAACGATGTACTCAAATAATTTAGAAACCGTAGACAATTTAGAGATGGGTCTGTAATTGGCAATATCATTCTTGTTACCGCTTTTAAAAATAGGGGTAATAGAAGTAATCTTCCAAGCATTGATAAATTCGCCACTATCAAGCGATTTATTGAGTAAAATTAAAAGAGGGTAAGCAAAAGCTGCACAATTTTTAAATAGGCAGGCCGATAAACCATCGACATTAGTCTGTGTTGTGTAACTAATATTCCTAATGCCATCTATTACATCATCAATTATTAGGTTGAGAGAACCAAAATTGATAGGGGGGTCAACGATTGGGCCCTGGTTTTCAGTTTCTTCAATGTCAGACTCAAAGTTGGAACTAAAAAAGTCGCAAAAAGATTTGCAGCCTCATAGGAGGTCGAAGCAATGGTTTCTTTATAGAATACCTCAGACGGAATAATAGAACACGATTGTTTAGACTTAACATAAAGCCAAAACGCTTTAGGGTTCGTTTTAATTTCAGTTTCATATTTCTGAACATAATTTTTATGTAGCACCCTACTCATGGATTTAAACTCCTTCGAGTAACGCAGATATAGACCTCTATGGGAAGAAGAGCCTGAAGACTTAAATTTTTTATAAAATTTGTTTCTTAAATTTTTTAGTTTCTTTAAGTCTTAAGTGTACCATGGAATTTTATAAGATCTTTTTTTATTAATAGGAATAATGCTCAAAAGCAGTCATGTAAAGATAGACCATAGAAAATACAATCCCAGTCTAAAGAGGTCATTTCAGGGTTGACAGAATCAAAATCGCAATTTTTAAAACAAAAACTAGTAGGATGGTTATCTTCACAAATAGAGTTAAAATTATAAAATTCCAAGTTTAACACTAGTGGAACATGATGTTGATTTGCAGCAGACAAAGGGTCCAGGCACTCATTTAATGAAAAATTCATATTATCGCTAATAATTATAAGATCCAAATTAACAAATTATCAATTACATAAGACTCAGCGAAACTAGTAACATTATTAGGAAACAAAGAAAAACTATCATCTAGTCTATTCCAGCTTATATTGCACAGGTTAAAATCACCAAGAATACAGTAATTGCTGTTAGAATGCTTAGTAAATAAAGCTAAAATATTATCAATATGCGCTTTATAAAGTCCATCAGCACTAGACGGCGGAATATACGATGTACAGATTAGAAGTTTAGAGCTGCTGCAAATTGATACACAAAGTTGATCTAAGAGCGAGTCCCCATTTGCCAAGGGAACCAATGAACAGCGATATTTCGTGGAAACTGCAATGAGTACACCTTCACCTCTTGAAGTCTTGGTTTTCGCGGAGTCTCTGTCCTTCGTATATAGCTTAGGATCGAAGAATTCGTTGCTAAAAAAATTTTCATTGAGCAAGCTCTCAATAAGAACCACAATATCATAGTCCGAGTGAGAGCTCAAGTCAAAGAGTATTTTAGATTTTGTTCTTAAACCAGACACGTTATGAAAATATATTTTCAAGGGCTTATTATGCATTATGACCGGAGACTAGGCCTTTATGGTTTGAGTGGTGACACCACCTCCTTTCGAAAAAACTGGAAGGGACGAAGTTTAACATTCGCAGGCCAAATATCGGCATTTAACACCTTCTCATAACACTAATCTTCAACACCCAATTTAAAGTTGACTTTCCTTAGATCACCTTCAATAACATCCTTCTTCACAAGCTTAATGCACACCAGAAACCGCTTCTCAATTGAGGCATGTTTAGAAACATAAGATATAATATTGTTGGAAGTTACGCTAGGTAAGAACGAGGATATGTGGAGCCACTTCATCGATCGTACGACACCAAGTTCCTGACTGTGGCTGGATCTAACAAGTAAAGGCTGTTTACGAGGCTTTCGGTTAGATTTATTATTAGTTTTCCATTCGGAAACATGAGACACAGTATGTGCTGGAGAATTTGGAATAGTACGACTAGTAGACGAAAAATCAAGTGAGCGGTCCAATCCATTGGAGAACAATTTTGAATTTAGAGTCATAGGGCCAGTACTAGGACCATTAACGAATGAAGATGGAGTAGTATCACTAATAAGCTTAGTAGTAGTAGACTGCTGGGATGCTTGCATAGGTACAGCAAATGTTTTAGCTAAAGAATTTTGATTCTCAGTTAATGTAGTAGAGAGAGTAACAGCAGAACTAAAAACAGGTTTAGCATGTGGTAGAGTATCATCTGGCAGCGAAGAAGCACACAAAGTAACAGCAGCAGCAGTATTCGACGTAGCTTTCGCATTTAATGCATTTGTGACAACAGTAGAATATAACATAGCTGAGCACGCCGCCGCACGAGAGACTGGTATAGCATTATTATTATTAGCTGATGATACAAGAGAAGAGCATTGACGAGACTGATCAGCAGTAGTTACGGCGACGGATTTATTAATTTCATTAGATGCCGTGCATATGACGGATGATATTGAAGGGTAGCTTTGCTCAGGCTGATTTGCAGTAGATACAACAATTTTGCTTTTGACCATTGCACCATTTTTACTCTTTTTTTTCTTTAGCTAAGCTACCAACAATGCTTTGAAGGTTTTTTAGCTCGAGAGTTAGTTTCGATATATCCTCATTTTTATCAACTATTTCGGCCCGCAATGATCAAATTTCGGCACAAAGTTCTTCCGTCTTTTGCACAAAAAGTTGTTTATCATCTCGATAATTTTTGATCAACGACAGCATAGAAGCATTATCAGCTCTTAGATAAGAAAGTTCATTTAAGATAGATTGCAGCATTGATTGTTGCTTATTTGAGGGCAAACCTAATGTTTCACTTTGTTTGCTATTATCAGAGAATGAGGCTAAATTATCGCTGGTTTTAGAAATATAATTCTCTTCAAAAGCAGCGGGTGGCGGAGGGCAGCGAATCGAAGACCGACGCTCAAGAGAACAACCTTTACAAAAGAATGGTTTATCAGACGAGGTTAGAAAATCCACATCAGTCTGCAGCATACCAACACAGCTTAAATGAAAAATCTCTTTGCACTTCATACACTGAATCTTCGGATGTGACCGATCAACCCTTTGTCCACAAGCACAAGGCATGACAATAAAGATATAAAAAGTTAAGTTGCCTGATTATATTAAGCAATATTTGTAATAAAAATTATGTAGAGTTAAGAGTCACTATCTCGGTAAAATTGCTTTTGCATCACAGGAACACCAATAACATAAAATCACAGATTTTAATAATAAACACAAGAAAAATCTTTAAGCAGCGGCAAAACACATCCGACCGCACCGAAGTTAATTTTTGTTCAGAGCTCTTTTGCCAATTTTCTTTTTGTATGAGAGCCGACCCACCCGAACGTCCACCCATCAAAAACATACTAACATTTTTCTCAATGCGTAGCAAGAAAACACCTGAAGAGGTTGCTGAATTGCTGGAAGATGGCTTTAAGAGTCTCACCGAAGATGAAGAGTACAATAATTCACTGTTACGCAAATATTTGAGGCGTGAAGTCTTAGACGTGTATTCAATGACCACAACATCACCGCCTACCGAAGCTAATCTCTACGATTGCATACAATCGGGTATAACTCATCATAGCTCAAGTTGTGGTGTTTATGCAGCCGATGCCGAGTCTTATGATGTATTTAATAAACTTTTCGATCCGATCATACGAGATTATCATGGCCAATTGGAAAACGATAGTGATTTATTACAAAAGGATACAGATTGGGATAATGTGGAAGAAATAGAAAATTTGGATCCGGAACGCAAGCATATACTCTCGGCGCGTATACGTATTGCACGTAATCTAGAAGGTTATCCATATTTTCCGAAATTGCGTGAGAAGCAGTATGTGGAAATTGAAGAGAAGGTACGTTCCGCAGCTGAAGGATTGGATGGTGAACATACTGGCTCCTATTATACAATGGCTGATATTGAGCCAGAGATTCAACATGAAATGGTGTCACGTCATATACTCTTCAAATGCGGCGATGAGTTCTTGAGCACAGCTGGTTGCTATCGCTTTTGGCCGACTGGGCGTGGCATATTTCATAATCCAGCTGAAACATGCTTAATTTGGGTTAATGCGGAGGATCATTTGCGCATTATTTCTATGGCTAAATGTGGTGATTTAGGTAATTTTAAAAGAGAGAAGGTATAAAAGCAGAACTCCATAACTAGCCGGGTATAATATAATTCCACTTCGTTTCTCATCTATTCCATTTACATAGCTAGCAAACGAAGTGAAAGTCGCGTATGTAGCAAACCCTGGAAGGGTACCAATGGGGTTGAAGCTTAATACTTTCACTTCCTTGTTCAGCTGTCTATATGAAAAAGCTGAGGGGAAAGGTGATATGCTGCAAGGCCTGAAATGTCCGTGAGGTTAGATATGGAGTTCGGTTTTATAGATTTGTAAGCTACACTTGCTTGAAATATAATAATCTTTTGCAGGTGATGTTTACAATCGTTTGGTCACTGGCCTTACAGAATTAGAAAGGTCTTTACAATTTGCACGTCATCCACGTTATGGCAATTTGACCGCATGCCCGACTAATCTTGGTACCACACTTCGTGCTTGGGTACATATACGCTTGCCTTTGTTGTCTCAGCAGGAAGATAAACTTAAAGCAATGGCTGAGGAATTGAATGTACAAATCCGTGGTACTGGTGGTGAAAATACCCAAATAGAGGATGGTATAATGGATATATCGAATAAACGTCGTTTGGGTTTTACCGAATTCGAGTTGGTTAAGTCCTTGCAAGAGGGTATCGTGGCATTAATTGCCGCCGAAGAGGAACTCGAAGCATGTGGCGGTGAGGATTAGAGACGTAAGTCGCCGTCTCGCGGTACATATAGTATACTCAGTGCATAGAGTGACATTATGGCGCATGAAAGCGAATAAAATAAATATAATTTTGAATTGAAAAATACTCCAATGTATTTCAACGTATTTCAACGATTTTCCGCTGTATTCCTTGTTATTCATTTTAGTTGAAGAAGAAATCAACTCTTTTGAAATAAGAATCTTTCAAAGAAAGTAAAATCGTCAGTCGTCTCGACAAGGCATATCTAGCTCTTTTCAGAGTCATATCGCCCGATATCTCTCCTATCGCCAGTGGCCAAGACGTTTGAAGCCATATTGCTCCCCTATTTCAAAGCAAATTTGCAGCTAGCCTGCCATCAGCATGGCTTTAGAGAACTCCCTAGCACAACCACCGCTCTAAATGCCATTAGCACCCAGATAAATTGCGGTTTAAATCAAAACCCCCACCATAGAACAGTACTCGTTGCGCTAGACCAATCAAAAGCTTTTGATACGGTCAACCATGGCAAGTTACTGCAAGACCTGGAAGGGTTTACCCTTCCCCCATGTCTTAAAAGGTGGGCCGCAAATTATCTGGGTAGTCGGCAGGCATCGGTGCAATTTAGAAACGAAACATCAAAACCAAGAAGAATTAAACAATGGGTGCCACAGGGTGGTGTCCTATCCGCACTTTTGTTTAATTTCTACATATCTAAGCTATCTTCGCCACCAGAAGGAGTTGCAATCGTTTCCTGCGCCGATGACTGCACAATAATAGCCCACAGATCCAAGTTATCACACCTGTAATCCCAATACTAACTAATGGCGCACCCTTTACTCACGTTGCCGTGCATGTGACTTCTTCATTTCCCCAAATAGCACTTTCGCTGACTCAGTACACACGCAAGCGATCGGTAACACAATACAACCAATAAGGCGTGAGCAGTGCAGCATAAGCAGCATTGGCCTATACACTCAACTCATCGAGTATGAAATGTCGGCTGGTGGTGGGATCTGCAACGTAGGCATAAGTAAGTTAGACTTAAAAGTTAGTTGGTAACAAAAGAATATGTTTTAGATTAGTCGTATTAGTGAGTGCAACGAGTGCACAATAAATCAAGGTCAGTATCAACTTAACTAAATTTGTGTATTTCCTTTGGTCGGTGAACAGTGAGTTCACCGCAACTTTAATTTTTTAACAGTTCCCCTATTGAGAACTGTAAGTGGTGCCCGAGACAGCGGGTGCAAAGTGGACAAAAAGTGTTTAAGTGTTCAGTTGAGAATAGACAAAAAAATTAAATCCCCAAAGAACTAAGTGAACTATTCAAAAAAATTTTTTCAAAAAAGCGTTTAAGTGGAGAAAAACAAAAAAAGGGCAAAGAAATTAAAAGCCCAGTAATTAAGTGAACTATTTTAGAAAAAAGGGACAAAAGCCCTTCAAGAAGAGAAATATAAAAAGCAAATAGTTTTAATCCAATGAGAAATTGGCTTTTGTGAGTATAATCTAATCACATTATATTTCCCTTTTCTTCTTCTATTTTTACAATAACAAAATCATGGACTCTGAATAAATCAGGAAGTCACTAACGGAGAGGAATGGGGCTATCAATGCCATTCTCTCCCAACTGAAGAAAATGGACCAAAGGCTCAAAAGTGTCAAGTCGAAAAATAACGACGAGTCTTTGTCAGGGCTCAGTAGTAATCTGGAGAGGCTAGAAGCCCAAGTGGAGGAAGTACGCAGGCAGTCATTGGATAGCAGGCCAGAACCGGCTGTAGAACCGCTAGTTATTCCTCGGACGGAGGTCGAGCTAGCGGAGGTGGCTAAGCTGCCGGACTGCGTAAAAGAGTTGCAGGTATTCGATGGATAACGGGAGCACTACGGCTCCTGGGTCCATAGTGTAGAACAGGTAATAAAGGATTACGAAATAGTGCGGCATAAGCCGATTTACGCAGCCATCTTGAGGCACATTAGGGGGAAGATTAGGGGCGCAGCAGACTCTGCATTACTTGCGCACAATATACTAGATTCCGACTGGGGCAGGGTAAAGGAAATTCTTTCCCTGCATTACGCTGATATAAGGGATATAGAAACGTTGGAGCAGCAATTGACGTTAATGTCACAAGGGCGTCAGAAGATGTCCGACTTTTATGCGCAGGTTAAAAAACAACTATCCCTAATGATTAATACCATAAAGGCCGAAAAGTATGCCCACGGGGAAACAGTAGAGGCATTGGCAGAGGCACATCGTCGAAGAGCATTAGATGTCTTCATTAGGGGCCTAAACGGGGATCTGCCTGCCCTTCTCCTAGTTCAGAACTTGAAAACATTACCCGAAGCATATTCGGCATGTCTTTAAATTTTTAGACCGCAGGAACTCTATTTACCGCCCACCCTTCCACAGGGATAATAAAAATTTTAATGACAACTACCAACCTTCAGCCCCAAAATTTTTTAAAAGGAATTATTCCAACCACGACCAGGGTTATCCCGCTCAAAGAAATTCAGTTCAACCAAATGGCAACCAACAAAGGCTTAGACCTTCCCACTCAGGATCAGCGCAAACCCGAATAAGCAATCAGTCTACCCAAAATTGGAGAAGCAACAGCACCCCATTGGCGGTGGTATGAACAGAAGCAGAACCATCAACTCAAACCCGCCAGACAGGTGGCACTCGATTTTCAAGATATGGCAGCGCCGAGAGGGGTACAAGTTCCCCAGGATATTCAGACAGAAACCCTAGCAAGCAGCAGAAACTTTTCCATCTAGTACCGGTTGATGAAGAACAAATCGAAACCAACAAAGAACAAACCACGGGGGACCAAGTAAATTTAACCATGGGAGCCTCGTGTCCGGCGTACCTTATCTAGAGTACGCAACGCAGGATTTAGGTATTTTAGAATTTCTAGTGGATACAGGGCCGAACAAAAATTATATAAGCGAACGCGTAGCTCAAAATACTACGCCAGTAGAAAAACCGTTTAAGGTAACTTCCGCAGGAGGAACTATAAATGTAGACAGGAAAATATGTGGACATTTTTTGAAATTCGTAGGCATAGATATTCCCACCACATTTTTTGTTCTTCCAGGGCTTAGATCATTTGATGGGATAATAGGGGATGACACGCTGTCGGAAATTAAAGCAGTCCTAGACAGGGAGCTCAACACTCTCATTTTAAAACCAGATATTGTGCTGCCCCTTAAGCGGAAGGAGGCGCAGCAGGTCAACAGCATTACCTTAAACATTCCTTTCGGCAATGATATCACGAACCTTACAAAAAATAAACTCTACGAGATACTACATCGATATGAAAATTTATTCGGCCCAGTTGACCGAGGCATGGAAATCCAAACCAATGTCCAGGCAGAAATCAGAACCACAACCGAAAACCCCATTTACACTAAAAGCTACCCCTACCCCGTTAATATGCGCGAGGAGGTGGAAAAGCAAATCCGAGACTTACTAGCAGAAGGCATAATTCGTCCTTCAAAAAGTCCCTACAACTCACCCATATGGATTGTCCCAAAAAAATCCCAGGCAGATGGGGAAAAAAGTATAGAATGGTGATAGACTTCAAACGGCTAAATGCCGTAACCATCCCTGACACCTATCCCATACCTGACATTAATGGCACCATTGCGAGTCTCGGTAGTGCAAAGTATTTTACGACACTTGACCTAACTTCGGGATTTCACCAGATCCCAATGAAAGAAAGTGATATACCAAAAACGGCATTTTCCACCATGAATGGAAAATACGAATTTTTGCGGCTTCCTTTCGGTCTCAAAAATGCACCCTCTATCTTCCAGCGCATAATAGACGACGTGTTAAAAGAATTTATAGGTCGTATTTGCTTTGTATACATCGACGACATTATAATCTTTAGTAAGGATGAAACCACTCATCTAAAGGAAATTGAGACTATCCTTGCCAGGCTCCTAGCCGCGGGTCTCAAGGTTAACCTTGAAAAGACGCACTTCCTAAAAACAAGCGTAGAATTTCTTGGCTATATTGTGACCTCTGAGGGAATACTTCCTGACCCAAATAAAGTAAATTCCATTAAAAACATGCTGCCTCCGTCTAACTTAAAGGAGCTTAAGAGCTTCCTAGGACTAACATCATATTATCGTACATTCATTCGAGATTACGCAAAAATTGCAAAACCTCTTTCCAACCTCATACGAGGAGAACACGCACAGGTAAGGACAACACAATCGAAAAAGGTACCCATTAACTTGAACAAGGAAGCACAGGAAGCATTCGCGAATCTCAAAGAGATACTGACGACCTCCGAGGTCCTGACTTTCCCTAACTTCGACAAATCTTTTAACCTTACTACCGATGCCTCCTATTTCGCTATTGGAGCGGTGCTATCACAGGACTATGATGGCAAAGACAAGCCCATAGCATTCATATCAAGAAGCCTAACCACTACAGAAGAGGCGTACGCAACAAACGAAAAAGAAATGCTTGCTATCGTGTGGGCTTTGGATAACCTTCGGAACTACCTGTATGGAGCAAAAAAAAATACGAATATTTACAGGTCACCAACCCCTAACCTTCTCTTTAAGTAACCGAAACTACAACGCCAAGCTAAAACGTTGGAAGGCCAGGATCGAAGAATATAATTACGAAATAATTTATAAACCTGGCAAATCTAACGTCGTAGCTGACGCACTGTCCCGACTCAAAACTTATGCAAACCCCCTTACAACGTCCACATGCGATGCCGCTAGTCAAAATGCAACCACAGGGTCAACAGCGGATTCTGCAAGCGAGGCCGGAGATACCGTACATAGTGCAGAACAGGACTACTCCGACCTTATACCCTTCGTTGAAGTTCCCATAAACGTATTTAGAAACCAGATTTTATTTGGGGGTAGGCTAGAAATATTTGAAGAACCCCATCCAGGTTACTCGCGACATTATTTAAAGATAGATGGAGTCGGCGAAGAGGAGCTCATTAATGTTCTGAAGGAAAAACTTAGGCCAAACGTTATTAACGGAATTAACGGAGAGTAAATTAGGACTTCTTCAGAAAGTATACCTGGAAAATTTCATGCAATATAAGATCCGAGTAGCTCAGTTCATTGTAGAGATCCCGACAGAATCTGTGAAGTAGTATGGGTGGAGCACAAAAGAGCTCATCGCAACGCCAATGAGAATAAAAACAAATTTTAGAGAGGTACTACTTTCCAAGAATGAGCAGCATAATCAGGGGCTATGTCTCGTCTTGCGAAACTTGTAAAATCAGTAAATATGACAGACGTCCCAATAAACCGGAGTTACAAAACACACCTATCCCATCGCGTCCTTGCGAAATAATTCACGTCGATATATTCGAAATACAAGGAGAAACATTTCTGAGCTGTATTGACAAATTTTCTAAGTTCGCAAAACTCTTTCACCTAAGAAATAAGTCAACTTTGCACCTCAAGGACAAAATAGTCAAACTCTTGCACTACTTTACGACCCCAGATATCCTCGTGACCGACAACGAGCGCGGTTTTATTAGCCCAATAATAAAAAATCTTTTAGAGTCATTGGGAGTTATGTTGTATCGTACACCTTCTCAGAGAAGCGAGGTCAACGGTCAAGTCGAAAGGCTTCATTCCACCTTAATCGAAATTATCAGATGCCTGAAGATAGATAGCCCTAGGTTAAAAATCAAAGAGCTAGTAAATATAGCAGTAGATCGCTATAATAATTCCATTCATTCCGTTATAAACCGGAAACCCACTGAGGTATTTTTCAATCGCGCAAAAGCGGCTAATTACCAGGAACTCTTCGAAAAAAGCAAGAAAATAAATGAATATTTAAAAACCTTACTGACTCAGAAACAACTAGAGTATATTGAACGGCACAATAAAAGAAGATCTCTGCCGGAGCGTTATGATGAAAATGATATCATATACGTGAAGGACAAACAGATCAAGGGAAAACAAAAACCCATATACAAAAAAGAAATTGTCGCAAAAGACAACAAGGTGTCCGTAACCACAGTTAGTGGGAAAAATATCCACAAAACCCACATTAGAATTGCAAACGCAGGAATACACATCCTAGCACTTGAAACTGAAAATGATATTTATTTGTTTGAATAAACAAAAAAAAAAAAAAAAAAAAAAAAAAACATTAAAAAAACCAAAGAGAAAGAGATAAATTAATTCTCAGAAAAACCTTTTTTTATTGAAACAAAGGACATTTTCATTACTACAAGAGCCCGGCTTATTAGTGGGACAAATCGTGCCTTAGTAGCGGGTGGCGCCATCGAATTTGACAAATGGCTACGCTGCCTTCAAAACGGATCACACGATCCCCCATAGCTAGTTCGAGAACAGTATGGACCTCTATCCCAAAAAAGAATTTAAACCGAATCTATACAAAGTTGCGCCTAATCCGCACGAAAAAAGAGAAAATAGCTTTGCGCCCAATCCGCATATCATATATTGATACTTAATCCTTCGCCTAATCCGGAGGATGAAAAAAGAAAAAAAAAAGACAAGGAGGAAAAAGAATACAAAATATGAATAATTTTTATTGCAAACTTGCGCCTAATCCGCAAGAAAAAAGAGAAAAATAGTTTTGCGCCTAATCCGCATAACCTATATTGATACTTAATCCTTGCGATGAAAAAAGAAAATTTTATAAAAAATACTGATAAAAAAGAAAGCAATGAAAGAATAATTGTACTTGCAAGCTTGCGCCTAAAAAAAAAGAAAGAAATAAATTTTATCCTCTTCGCCTAATCCGTTGAGTGAAAGAAAGAAAAAATTATCCTCTTCGCCTAATCCGTTGAGTGAAAGAAAGAAAAAATTATCCTCTTCGCCTAATCCGTTGAGTGAAAGAAAGAAAAAATTATCCTCTTCGCCTAATCCGTTGAGTGAAAAAAAAAAAAAATTATCCTCTTCGCCGAATCCGTTGAGTGAAAGAAAAAAAAAATTATTAAGCTTATGCGCCTAATCCGCTAAGCAAAAAGATAAATATAATCCGCAAAACACATATTGATACTCCTTGCGCCTAATCCGCAGGAAAAAAAAAATTGTTTTTTCTTGCTTTTGATTTACTTATTTTCATTTCACTTTATTTTAATTAATTTTTCACCTTTTATTTAGTTATTTGCATCTAACTAAAATTTTTTTTTCCTTCTTTTTATTTAAATTAACACTAACACACTAACCGAAACTAAAGCAATTAACAATCATAAAATGTAAAGTATAATCAAAAATAAATAAACATAAAATTGTTCCTCTCTTACAATGTCATAACACTAAAATTCCGAAACAAACATATTCCTTTGAAATTAACTTCAATTTTAAACTTAGAAGAAAAAAGAAAAAATACAAACAATCTTGTAAAACAAATATTTGTGATTAAGCTAACAATTACTAACACACTAACACTAATAACATCCTTCCAGATTCCCACTGCTGGCATCAGCCATCAGCGCCCTCCATATATTTCACTATAAAACCCCAATCACAACTATCCAAAACGGGAATGGATGGATCATTGGTGGATCCTTCAAGCTGGTTCACGTTATTAATCTACAGCAATATGTTACAATTATGACGCAAATGGAAAGTTTGGCAAACCGTTTAATGAAAACCGCTGACGACCAGATTTTAACGCATCTCCACATCAACCAAACATTGGAACGACTTGAAGAACTTACGGGTAGCACAGGTAAAGCAAGGGTCAGTCGCTCTATATACTGGATAGGCTCAGCATGGAAATGGTTAGCAGGATCACCAGATGCAACCGACTGGAACTACATTCTCCACAGCCAAAATGAAGTCATTCAAAGCAATAACCACCAATATAAGATCAATGAAAAACTCTTCGCCGCCACCCAGGAAGTCCTAAAGAAAATCGACGAAGTGGTGAATCGCACTAACTACATAGCGAAAGAAAATGAAGCGACAGAATTTGATCGAAATGCACTACACAACATCCTGCTCATTCGCGAAGAGGTAAACGAAATTGTGCGGGCATGTCAACTGGCAAAACGGGGCATTGTCAACACGAATCTACTTGACACAGATGAGGTCAACCAGGTACTGTCAGAAGTAGAGACCCTTCCATACCAGAACGTAATCGAGGCTATTGAATACGGTCAACCATCAGTATACACGAATGGGGCATTTCTCCTCTACGCGCTCTCGATGCCAAAAGTAACAGCTAACAAATATAATTTTCTGATCACTCGCGCTGGCATCTACGAACATAAGCAACTTGATCTACCATTTGACAGGATGCTCGTAAACCAAGAGGAAACATACGGAGTGACGGGAAATTGCATGGTAATCAGTTCATCTACAATATGTAAGTCAGAATCCTTGTCGAAATTGGAAGAGGACAGCTGCATTCCACGACTACTAAAAGGTGGAGACGTTAGCTGCCAGTTCACCAGACGAAACGGATCAGTTATAGAATTGGTAAACGACAACACAATATTCCTCTCAAACTACCAAGGCATGATCAGTAGCAGCAATGCCTCAAGCACTATTAATGGCACCTACATCATCCAACTAAGCAACGAAACAGTCAAGATAGGTGACCAAGTATTTTCCAGCAACGAGGTAATGACAGCGCAGGCGTTGCCAGCCGTCCTTTCGAATGTCAGGAATCACACAATGAAGGTCAACCTAGAATATGTGCACGACATCACGATGTAGAATGTTAAGTATCTAGGATACGTTAATGAGAAGATCAATTTTTCTATCGTTACAGAAGCCCTAACAATATGCGCAATAATCGTGGTCGCTGCTATCCTATGGAGATGGTACATTAGAAAACCAGACCTCCCAGAAATCTCTGAACATTGGAGCTGTGGCACGAATACCAATAAGATCACGAAGGGCATATCCACATATAAAATTGATTACCCAGAAGCTAGCCTACCAGCAGAAAGTAATAGCCATTCGGTACATACCATAACCCCCTCACGTTTTTCATTTGATCTGCGAGACGCAGATCTTTAAAGGAGGAGGAGTTATCACACCTGTAATCCCAATACTAACTAATGGCGCACCCTTTACTCACGTTACCGTGCATGTGACTTCTTCATTGCCCCAAATAGCACTTTCGCTGACTCAGTACACGCGCAAGCGATCGGTAACACAATACAACCAATAAGGCGTGAGAAGTGCAGCATAAGCAGCATTGGCCTATACACTCAACTCATCGATTATGAAATGTCGGCTGGTGGTGGGATCTGCAACGTAGGCATAAGTAAGTTAGACTTAAAAGTTAGTTGGTAACAAAAGAATATGTTTTAGATTAGTCGTATTAGTGAGTGCAACGAGTGCACAATAAATCAAGCTCAGTATCAACTTAACTAAATTTGTGTATTTTCTTTGGTCGGTGAACAATGAGTTCACCGCAACTTTAATTTTTTAACAGTTCCTCTTTTGAGAACTGTAAGTTCCATGAGCTTTGCAACAGAATAAACGGCTATCTGCCTGATCTCTCCAGTTTTTTCGCCTCGCGAAACCTGGCATTATCACCGACTAAATCCTCCGCGACTTATTTACAACTTGGACGTCAAAAATGTCGACCATTTTGAACATCCACGTCGATCGCACTACTCTACCGACTGTCCTACACCCAAAAATCTTGGGTGTGACGTTTGATGAGCATGCAGCCGCAATTGTACCGAAAATCCAGAGCCGTAATAAAATCCTCAAATCCCTTGCTGGCAGTACTTGGGGAAAAAACAAAGAAACGCTCAATACCACACACAAAGCAATTGGCCAGCCGATTGCATGCTACGCGTCCCCTATATGGTCGCCAAGCCTAAAAACTGCTCACTGGAAGAAGCTACAGACCTGCCGAAATACTGTCCTCAGAGCCGCCACGGGCTGTCTTTTTATGTCCCCAGAGCACCATCTAGATAATGAGGCGAGAATACTCCCCATCAGGGAGATAAATGAGATGCTAACCAAACAGTTCCTGCTGAATACACAGAAACCTGGACATCCCAACAGACATCTGATTGATGAGCCAACACCTCCTAGGGGCTTAAGGAGTCATCTCCGTAAGCATTATGAGGAAATACGGCACCTGAGAACTCAGCTGTATGAAGTAAAAAAACACAAGCAGGTCCTCAGTGAACTCCACAAACAGGCGTCGGACCTTTATGCCAGGAATTGCCCGGTGAATCCAGTACTCAAAGAACAGTACCCAAAACTTGCGGAAGAGGAACGCATACTCCCAGGGAAACGCGAGTCTCTCTAGCTCAACTTCGTTCGGATACTGTAACAGGTTAAACTCTTACCTATCCAGAATCAACCCCGACATACAAAATGTATGCCCCGCTTGCAATGTGCCCCCACATGACACCAACCGTCTCTTTAATTGTAATGTGGAACCAACGCCTCTAATACCCATCTCTTTATGGTCCACCCCTGTTGAAACAACAAGTTTCCTTGGACTCCGGTTAAAGGATATTGATGACAATTTGTGCTCGGTCGCGGCTGTTAGGTGGGGCGAAGCACTGCTACAACAACAACAACAGCAGCAGCGGGTAATTCTTGTGGCTTGCTGAGCAGCGGAGCTGCTGGTAGGTAGGGGGAGGGTGCTAAGGCGTAGACTACGGGACGCCCTTGGGAGTGAACAGCAATGAACCACAAAAGATTTATAAAAGTTAGGTGGACGTCGGGTTTTGGGATCAAGCCGAGAACAACCTGTCCGATGCAACCATCCCTTACACGAGACACACTGAACATAGTATGACCGTCCTAAAAAGGTTCTTTTCCGGAAGATGCAGCAAAACCATTTCTCAGGACCGGGGTGAGGAGACGGACCCGGCTTGGGTTCGATACCTTCCCGCAGCAAGAGAATATGGAGCAGTCCCGCTCAACAAGCTGCTGGGAGGATGACAATTTATGGGAGGGACACAACAAATTAAATGGGGTTACACTGAAGTGACAATCCTTGGTCGGGAAAAAATCCCGAGTCGCTCCGGTACATAGAACTGACTGCCTTGGGAAGCGAAGCTCACGCTGAGTATATAATGTTCGGTTACACCCGAATTTAGAAACCTTTACTTGTTGTAAAATTTTTTGATTTACTGTATATAAATATGTATTTAAGTATATATATGATAAATAACCCCTTTTTTAAGGCATAAATACATTCCCACGGCTTGCAAACCACTGCCGTGACCCAACTCTGTTTTAGAAAATAAAGTCCACTAGAAAAAACAGTTAACAATAGTGATAGCATTTCCAATCTCATTTTAATCCTTCAAAATAACGATCTTTGGCAGATAAAGTAAGAACTACATACTTCCTAAAAAGTTGTATCTTGCTTTACATTAAACTGGAACTTACATTCAGTATCTAAATATATACATAAAAAGATGTATACAATAGAAAACAGTGTCTTATTTATATATCATAAACAAAATTATTGTTGCGACCATTGGATATTTTTCAAATCAATAGGTAATGGAGATATTTCACGTAAACGTTCGACATATTTGATGCATTTATCGGCAATATAATCAACCTCTTCAATGATGGTAAAACGACCAATTCCAAACCTATAAACAATAAATTGCTTTCATTGAACTATGTGCCAAATCCCCATCAGTTCCAATCGCAAGGTTCCAGTGATGCTGAAGTACATGCTAAGCCACTAGACAATGCAAAATCTTTTAAGGCCATCAATAATGATTCACCCTCAACATAGGCAAATTATAAATTTAAACAACCACTATACGTTTGCTCTGGATCACAATTACATATAACATGTGATAATCTTGAAGTGATGCTATCATATAAACGTTGCGAAAGAAACTCTATACATTTCTTATCATATTCCATTTCTTTGAGTGCAAGATCACATGCAGCACCAAACCAGTACAGGTACAGTACCACTACGTATACCCCGTCTTGTCCACCACCACCACTCTGTATATAAAGTGCGCCAATACCCTTTGGACCATATAATTTATGGCCAGATATTGACATTAAATCAATTTTCATTACATTAATTGGAATTTTGCCAACTGCTTGAGCTGCGTCGGTGTGAAAGAATATATTTCGTGAACGGCAAAGAGCTCCTATATCAGTAAACCAACTTTTACTAGTTAATATTCTGTTTTAGTTTTCGGTTTGTTGATACAAATGACATTTTTCTTCCATCACTTTTGACAGCAGAAATTGAAAGAACGATTGACAGTCTATGTACGAGCGGCAACAACTAAATACACAGGAGGGTTGCATTTTCACTTATGCTTCTACCTGGTAGTTGTACCATGGTCGTAACCATACCCATATCCATAACCATCTCCATTGTGATCGATTAATGGTGCCATAACCTTAAACAGCTGACATTTTCGTAAAAATCAGGAAAACGCAAAAAATTACAAACATATTCCACAAACAATAAGTCTCTTAGTCAAAACGTATCCCAAAAACAATACATAAAATATTCAAAAAGTTAATAAATTCACCAACTCAAATATTTTTAAGTTATGGATATGGCGAAAAACCAAAACCAATTGGTTGGCTATGGTACTTTTATGGCTTTAACGTTATGGTATGGCACCAATAATCGATTACATTGATTTCCATAAGGTTGCTTCGATCAGCTGTTTTATCTGGTTAGGGATAAGTCACCATTAATTGGCCTTTAAGGTTTGTTGGATCAGCTGTTTTATATGGCAAGTTATAGTCACCCTGTGTTGGTGAAAACGAATATTTTAAATAAATCCATCTGAAGAATTGCTATCCTCCAGTCATGACTCAATTATAAAGCTGGCTCATTTCGTCAGCTGATTTAGCTTTTTTAAGGGCACTGGCGTAGGGATTTTCAAAATAAGAATAAAAATTCAAAATATACCGACCACTTCAATAATTATTTACTGCCGTGATTGTCTACTTGGTATTAAAAAAGTGCAAATCAGCTGTCACGCCATGATAGCTTGTTTATATTTTTATTTCACTTGGCAATTCATTTTGAAATCAAAAAATATTTAAAATTTTCAATAAATTAAAATTTATAGCGAAAAACCTTTTTATGCAACCCTGCAACACATACATACATGCCATGATTTGAAAAATTATTTTAAACGTTTTCTTCAACTAAACGAGAAAAGTGGCTTACAATTTTGTGCATAAATTTTACACTTTGTTATTGTTAATAATACGTCCTTCCTTTACAGATTCAATAAGGAAAAGGCGAAGCAACGTAGCGTACTTCAATTTGGTGAGCATTGTAATTGAATTTCAATGATTTTAATTATGATATGGAAAATATTGCAAGTCACACAGACGCCATGTTGAATATATTTTTTAACTAGACAATTTTCAATATTTACATATCCTTGTATTAATGTTTATTATAACGTTATTTTAATTTCTTCTTTCAGATACTCTTTACTAGACTTTTGAAATCCTGCAGCTGGTGAGTATTTGGAGCACCTTTTAGTGAAATCCCAGCCAAAAACGCGGTAGCTATTTACGCCAGCATGACACCCTTCATAAACGTCCAAAAATATCGAGAGGGGTATGAAAAGACGCATTTGATATACAGGATCGCGCGTCCGAAAAAGGAAAGCAAGAAACTGACATCGTTCGAATAATATTCACGAAATATCGAAAAATGGCACCGGACCCCTCCGAAACCGTGATTGGCATCCATAGTATTTTTGGGCTGAAAACATTTTGGCCGGTGTGTGGTCACAATTAATTCCGCGTGTGATCAAAATTAAATCCGTGCAAAATCCCTTTGTACACAATTTTTTTTTTCTGTGCATAACAAAGTTACAACAACCACATAAAAAGTTCCAATTTCTATTACAAATATCTCTTCGCCGATGCAAAATTTTTAGTTTCGGTTTTCGGATCAGCGATCCTGGGTTCAAAACGCGTCTTTGTATACCCCTCCATATTTTTGGACGTGTATTGAGATATTCATGCTATTGTATAGAACATAGGTTTTCAAACTGTGGTTCGCGACCCACTGGTGGGTCGCGGGCTTGATTGAATAACTTGAACCAAATTTATTTAAACAGAAAAATAATTTATTCATTCTTTAAAAAATCCAAAAATGATATATGTACATATCGCGCACCTAAATCTAAGGGGAGCTAACTCAAAAATCTGAAATTGTGAAGTTGAAAATTGTGATTTTCTTAGTTTATCGCTGCTTAGATCTACCTGCGCGATATATTTTATATTATACGTATTACATAAATTTTACAGACATAAGTTAATGCGAAGGATGGGCTTGCTTATTTTGAAGTAATTTGGAACAACGCGGTTCCATACGTGACATGCAAACAATCAAATCATTTTCTATATTAAGTTTATTTCGTTTCTTCACTCTTATGTTCACCATTTGTGAAAAAGTCATTTCGCATAGATATGATGTTGAAAACTGAGTGAGTATTTTAAGCGCTATTTTCGCTAGGCCAGGATACTGAGGCTTGCGCTTTATCCAAAATGTTGAAATATTTTCGGATAAAAATTCGATTTTGAGCATACTGTCAGCTGCTAGCTCACATAAATTTTCGTTCAAAATGTTGCCGAGATCTGCGACCTCAGCGCAGTTACTGAGGAATGGATTTAATATCCAGCACTTGCTGTTATCTTCCTGTAGCTCTCTTGGAAAAAAACGGTGCAATTCGTTTTTTAAATTTTGCAGCGCTTCAGTTATGAAAGGAATACATTTCCTTACCAGTTCGTCTGATGAAATCTCTGCAGCAATACTTTCAAAGCAAGTGAATAAACCAAATTGTAAGTGCTGCAGAGATGATAGCCACATTTCAATTTTTGAAACAAAGGCTTTTATTTTATCTTTGGCTGATATAATGTTTTCGTCTCTTCCTTGCATACTAGTATTCAAGATGTTTAAGTGACGAAAAATATCTGATATATATGCTACTTTTAAAAGCCATGTAGGATCAGTAAACAATTTCGCATTGTCGGGATCTTTTTCTTTCAAAAACATGTTCAATTCCGATCTCAATTCTATTACTCTTGTCAACACATTTCCTTTGGATAACCACCTCACCTCTGTATGAAAAAGAAGATTTTGATGTAGTTCGCCCATTTCTTCACACACCGTACGAAACAACCTTGTTTGTAAAGCTTTTCCCTTGATACAATTCACAACTTTGATCACAGAATTAAGCACGTCGTTTAAATTCGACGACAAAAATTTGGCTGCCAAGGCCTGACGGTGGAGAAAACAGTGCGTCCAGTGTGCATTCGGCATCTTTGTTTTCAACCTAGCTACGAACCCACTTTTATTGCCGGTCATTGCCCTAGCGCCATCAGTGCAAATACCTACGCAAAGTTCCCCAGTCAAAACCCAAATCCTGGGTGCTTTCTATAAAAAGTTCATACAAACACTCAGCAGTTGCATTCTTCGGTAAATCTTTGCAAAACAACATCTCTTCCGCAATTTGATCAAGGTTTTCAAACCGAACATAACACACAAACTCGGCACAACTGGATATATCTGTCGATTCATATAATTGTAATGAAAAATATGAGCTTTTTTTTGACTTTTTCGACTACTTGATTGCGAATGTCTGCAGCTATATCACTTAACCTTCGTCGAATTGTGTTATCAGACAAAGGTATAGCTTTCAATGTGTGGGCTTCTTTTTCTCCAATCATTATCTCAACCATGTCTACTGCTGCCAGTAAAATAAGATTTATGTGGTTTTCCATTTTACCCACGAGATATGCAACTTTATAACTAGCCAAGGAAGCTTTTTCACTTATTTTAGTACTCTGGTATTTAAAAGAGGGAACATATTACAAACCTAACTAATGTCAAGATATAGTGCTGAAAATACCTGGCACATACTGGTCTCTTGCTTCCTAAGTAAATCGAGTTTTCTTTGGAAATAATCCAAAGGTTTATCCTTGTCGTTTTCATGTTTTGATGAGAGATGACGTAGTAATTTTGAAGGTTTCATGCTTTTTTGTGCTAAAACTTGTCCACAAATCACGCATTGTGGTTTGTTATCAATGACAGTAAAACCATATTGTAAATATGCATCGTCATAAATTCTATTTACTTTTGCTTTTGAGCCACCTGCCTCTGAAGTAGATGCCCCCAGGTCTTTTTAGAAACTTATCCATTTAAATATTTATAATAAATAATAAATATTACGCAATTGCAGTTATTTACTTTATGATGCACGACTGTCAACAACGGAGTGAAAGTTGCAACTAAAACTAATGCGCACTTCAAATAAGAAAGAGTTTTTCGGCAGCTTAGTACCATTAGTTACTCTCAGTGATTCTGCAGCTATGCCCACATTCAAAACGACGGCTGCGAACGACAACGACGAAAAACCCATGCTTGACGATATATTTCGATGGCAACGAAAGTTGCGAATTTTCTCAAACAACAGCAACAAATTTTCAAAAAATTATAGCACGTGTTAAAAAATGTATAACTTGTCGATTTTAACACATATTTAAAGTTATTTGCTTGTTTTATCATTTTAATTAATAAAGAAGAAAAAAGGACGCCACGATCGTCGCTATCAAAAATAGAAAAAGATCTAATCTGGCGACGGCGGCTATTCTGATTGATTGCCGCTTTGGCGTGTCGTGCTCAAAAAATTCATCCCCATAAGAACATGTGTAAAAATAATTTGACAGATGCCGCGTCGCCGTTGCCGTCTTGAATCTGTTTTCCATATGTGGTGTTGCATTATTGCGCTGATACCGAGAGTGGCGTTGATACACTTTTACGCTAAACGGCGCAATGGTTTTAGTTTTAGTATTTTATATTGGTTTTTGGTAATAGAATGTCACAATGAAGGGAAATAGAAAAGTGTCTTCTCTTCTCTTTTTTGTTGTTTTGTACGATTTCTACGTTTTTCAGAAATTTTTGGCAGTTTTGGTGGGTCGCGGGACTTTTTGGAAACCATTTTTGGGTCGCGACTGCAAAAAGTTTGAAAACCACTGGTATAGAATGACAATAACCAGAAGGCGTAAAAAAAATGTTTAATAGTTTACCAAAAGGAGTCGACAGCTGATATGCGTCCAAAAATATCGTGATAGGTGTCTAATTACGCGTGTTGAGCTCGGAAACAATAACTCGACGGCGGAAAAGAGAACTTTAACTCTGGTTACAATTTTCTTGTGGTTGGTGTAATTTTTTTGTACACGCGGAGAAAAACTATGTACAAATTGAATTTGCACGGCTTTTATTTTGATCCCACACCATTGGTGGGCCGGCCGCTATTCTAGACTTTTAACCTGAAACCAAAACATTTTGTGAATATGTGAAATTCTTTATATATAACAATTTTCTCATTTTTTTCAGAAAATGGTAAACCAATTTTGTATAGTTGGGTGCGGGTTAGGGGTACCGCTTTATCCCTTCCCACCGGAGGGAGAAATAGACCGGTGAGTAGAAAATGTTTATAAATATGTGTTTTAAAGTCTTAATACAGTGGTCGAAGTGGGCAGAGGCTCCAAATCCTCAAATGCTATCCCCAAATACAAAATCCCTAAATACAAAATCTGCAAATACCACGACCCATTCGAACAATTACTTCTTCATAATTTTTACACTTAATAACTTTACGTATACGATTCACCAATATTACAAACTCAATGGGTCAAATAAGTCGAGGGCTTGCAAAGTGAGCAGTGACACCCTCCGCCCCCTCCCCCTCTGGTGTGAAATCTATTAATTGTTATAACTCTATAAATTTTCTCCTAAATCAATAATTTTTGGTATCTGGCTCATATAGATCGAGTTTTGGAAAAACGATTAGTGGTGCTCTCCTCATCCCGCTATCCGGCCTCCTTAAATTGTTTTTATTGGCACGCTTTTATTAACTTTACCTGTATGTTTGTTTGTTTGTTTGTTCTTCAAGGTCATATCGAGACGCTTCCGGGATCATTTCTGAAATTTCTTTAAAAAAATAATACTTTCTGTCCTTCCATTTTCTTTGCATCCCATTCTACTAACTTTTAGAGCACGCTTCTAACTACATATAATAAAAAACTAAAAATTTTATAGTGTAAAACTAGACAATAAAGTTAATAAAACACACTTTCTTTATTCGCAATCAGTCTATATCTTGACAACAGGAAATTGACCATCATCTTTCTTCTTCTTTTACATAGTTGCATTCATTCTCAATATAATATATTTCGTAATCTAGTACAATACAATAATACAATTCACTAGCCGTTTCCAGAGTTACCATCTTACAATAGCATAAATGCGGCAAAATTTTTAAGGGTCCCATTTTTGATGGTTATAATAACGATCGCACTTCTTGACGGCTTTTCCATTTGTTATGTTAAATTTTTGTAACCTTGACTTTCACTTTCATTAAATAACCTTGACTTCCATGCTACATTTTACTAAACCAACTGACTAATCTTTCAAACCCATTTATGCTTCGTAGTTCCCTCATATAGACATGTATGCACATTACATTTCTTGTCCATACGTTTGAACTAATGCCTGCTCTTTTGTTTTCTTTCTGCGTTCATTAGGCGGCGTGAATGGTTGCGGCTGTTGGGTGTTACTGGCCCAACACCAAAATTTATATTTGCATGCCATAGGCGTTTCTCCTACAAGGTGAGAGGGGGCGGTTACTTTACAAAACCGCATTGCCAGACATAAATTTAAGAGTTTTACAGCCTCCGGTGACAGTCGATGAGAAAAATGACTTAGGTAGTACACTTGACCCTAAATTCCCTTCACCTGATGGAAGTTCACATGAGCAATGATAGTGTTAGGCATAGAAGGTTTTCAACCTATCCACTTGTCGCCCACAGAGGCAGAAATGACGCCATCTCCAATCACTGTTGAGTCTTCTCTTGAAGCTAAAGTTTTAGGCGTCGAAGATTTACAACCGGTACCTTTGTCGCCCAGAGAGGCAGAATGGACTTTAACCCCAGATATGGTTGAAGTATCCTTTGAGCAATTCCATCTTCCCTCTTCGGATGTTGAGTTTAACTCCTCTTTAACTTCTCTAATCCAAATAGGGACTAATAGCGGACGAACCCAAATACCTAAACTTCTGACTGATGGAACTCCTAGAAAAAGAAAGTACCGGGAAATTATAAAACAAAGAGATGAGGAGTTGGGTAGGCTGCGCGAAAGAGTAGCCATTTTAGAAAAAAAAGTTTTTAGTTTAGATGTTAATCCGGATTTAACTGTAGAATGGCAGGACAGTGAAATCCAAGAAATATGTGCCAAATTGCCTCCACATGTGGCAGAATGTGTGAAGAATTGCCTTAAAAACACACTCCGAACGCCTAAGGGATATAGATTTGGCAGGGAGGTAAAAACATTAGCACTAGCTGTTAAGTTTATTGCTCCTTTAGCTTATAGGTACCTTAAGCCCCTATTCACCTGGCCATCCAGAAAAATATTAGAAAAGTTTGTTCAAAGTTGGCCACGTAACCCTGGCTGCGGCTACAGCAGCATAAAAGCTCTAGAGCTGAGAAGCCGTGGCTTCACAGAGGCACAGAAGCATGTTTCTATCTGCTGTGATGAAATGTCCCTGAAAGTGCATGTCCAATTTGAAAGGAATAGGGATTTAATTATGGGACTGGAGGACTATGGCGATGAAAATCGCACATCCAGAGTAGCTACGAGCGTTTTAGCTGTCCTTGTCCAAGGCATCGGTGGGAAGGCTTGGAACCATCCTTTGGCATACTTTTTTGTGCACAAAACGTGCCGAGGATCTGTTTTAAAACAATATGTTTTTGAAATTATAACTCAGCTTCAGAGTATTGGACTTCATCCCTGCCAAATGGTAACCGACCAAGGGCCAAATTTTGTAGGGTTTTCAAATATTGTGCGAGTCTCTCGGGAAAGGCGATTCTTCGAAGTTAACGGCCATAAAATATTTTATTTCTTTGATTCCCCACATCTCATCAAAACTACTTGAAACTGTTTGGAAAATAACAAAAATAGAGCATTTTTTCAAGACCGCCCTGTAGATTGAAATGGATATTGTACATCTTTATGAACAAGGGTCTCAGTATGATATTTCATGTACACATAAATTAACCAAAAAACATGTAAGACCGAAAGTTTTCGATAAAATGAGCGTACATTTAGCTACACAGGCATTTAGTAATTCTGTGGCAAGTGCAATGTTCGCTATCTACAGCTCCGGGCTTTTAAATAGTTCTAAATCTCCATCCTTTTTTAACACTGCCGAGTTCGTCCTTTTTTCGATAAATTTTTAATATATTTAATAGCAGCTACTTTGGAAAGGTAGGAAATTTTAAAGAACCATTTCAAGGTACTACGAATCAACTGAATTTTCTTGACGAGGCAGAGCAGTTCTTAAGCTCAATTAAAGTTTACGAGGAAGAATGTGATATTACCAACACTTATCTCTTTATAAAAGGTTGGCTCTTAAATATAAGTAGTTTGCGTCATTTGTGGCAATTCTTGTCAAATAATGGCTTTACATTTTTACTCACACGTAAACTATGTCAAGATAAATTAGAAAACTTTTTTGGTCATATTCGTAGAGGTGGGTCATTTGATACGAGGATAACTCCGCAGAGATTCTCGTATCTCTTTAGGCAAGCCTGGGGCATAAGTTATATTAAATGCGTTGACAAGGGGAACTGCGAACTCTTGCCTGAGGATAATGGGAAGAATTTTCTAACAGCACCCTAATAGCAGCTTGCAACGACGCCTTAGTTAGAGATACATCTTGGCAGCTTTTTCAAGGCTTACCTAGGCCTAGACCACGCTCATTTCAAGATGTCCAAATCAATACTTCGGTTGATGTTGATGAAAGTAGTTTCCTCCATAGAAGCGCTTTTGTGTATTTTTCGGGATATATGTATTTTAAATATTCCAAGCATCATGTCTGTACAAAACCATTGCCAAGATTTGAAAATGAAATGACTGAAAGCGATTTCTTTTTTACCAAGGATAAGCAATTTACCAATTGCCAACGTGTGTGCCCTCCAACCGAATTTGTGGAAATGAGAGAAAATCTACACAGATAATTTTGATTCAGTTTGTCACAGGGTTGGGTTTTCTCAAATTATGTTTGAGAAAATGATAGACGTAGAGCCGTTCGAATGTTGTGAAAATTGCAACACCGATATTTTTAAATGTATTTTTATAAGAATTAGAACTTATTTTCTACTTAATAGCTTTAATAAAAAATCGGCCCATGAAAAACTTAAAAATATAAGTTTTTTGCATGTGCAAAACAAACCGCCGATTTTAGATACTAGTGTTCGCCCGAAAATTTCGAATCAATCCTAAGGATAAGGTTTTTATCGATTTGGATATCTAAAAATGAGCTCCCAAATAGTAAGGTTGTACGCTCATTCCCTTGTTCGACGATTTATGTATTCCTCTATTTTACAGGAGTGAGATCTTTTTTACAGTAAATTTGTATAACCTAATTTTCTTTGCAGTTGTCTGGTGTTACATATTATTATTATTATTACGTTACATATCCCATTTCCCCCCATGTATATTTACTACATAAGTCATATTTTTCTGGTCTGTCACAGTACGTAGTTGTAAATATATATATATATGTAAAAAACTATAGCACTAATGTACCTGAATTGTACAATCTTTTATTTTTTTTTTAACATATTGCTTAGTAATTTTATTATGTAGGAATAGTATGTATAAATATATCGCACGTTTTATTGTAAACTGATTCAACTCAAAATTTTGATCTTTTTAGATATTATGACAGGCCAAGATAACCAACTGGCGATATTATACTAACATTTATAAAATACTCAAAAAGATCAAAACATAAATGATTATAATGTCATTTTTATATTGAAATTAAATTTTGGATTAAAGATGTAAATAGATCGTGCGATGTACCGACATATGTAAAAATTTTAATACGTACCTGAATTGTGGAATCTTTTATTTTTCTTAAAACTGTTGCTTAGTCATTTTATTGTTAAGTCGATATATTGCTTAGTAGACTTTTAGAAAGTAGATACTTATGTATGGGTGAAAATAGGCCTCCTGGGGAACCGAACACCATAAAAAAGGCGGTAGCGCGCCTGAATTGCTGCCTTTTGGTGTGGAAAAGCAATACGAGAAAACTATTGGACTATTCACGTGGTTATCTACTTTTTTTGTTAGCAAATATAAATGTCTTTAGTGTACTTTGTTTTGGTTAACTGGGTTAGGTATGTGACCACATAAACTGGTAGTCAAATTCACGTGAATATCCGATATGTACTCTTCTCCAATATGTATTCAACATACTCTATAATCCAATTCTTCTATTTATTTTAATTTTTCAGCATGGAGTACGAGATACGAGGAAAACAGACAAGGAAAAACGGAAACGGAATTTAGTGTAACATCCTGATCTTTCCAACAAACATATTGTGACGAATATTAGCAACGCTAAGTGATACTATCATCTCTAAGCCAATACTAAGCAGTGACCTGTATGCACATCAACAAGTCAATCATTATGTCTGCATATATGTACGCACACGCAGCGGAGAGAAAACGCACAAACACATGCATATATCTTATCTGAGATGCGTTCAAAAGTAGACAATAATTTGTGCAAGTATCACTCACATATACGCGCGCATATGAGAAGCTATAAACGTAGTTAAAGCTGGTAATTTTATAGCTGAAACTAACTAGTAAATTCTAGAAATAGAACCGGCTAGAAATATGTCAACGAAACCAAACAGTATAAAAGCAGCAACAGTTGAGGCACGAAAATCAGTTTTGATTTAAGCAAGCTATCAGTTGCGAAGTATAAGTGATATTTTCAACTAGTCTAATAAAGACCATTTTTGCATTATTCAATATTGGAGTTATTTATTCAACAGTTTAGTGATTCGAACATTAGGAGAAGTTTGCAAATAAGAGTTTCAGTAAATTCGTTACAATATGTATGCAATTTTGTTTTTTGTACCAAAAAAAAGATTTATTCCAAATAGCCTTGTATATTATAAAATAAATAAATTTGAGTTAACATTTTGTTTAATAAATCCTTATAAAACTAACTTTGCACAAAATTTTTCTTTGGTATAAGCAGTTGACAAGTAAGTACCAGCGTACTCGTAGTAGAAGACGTGGAAAGCAGTTTTAATATTAATTAAAATGAAAAGAAACTATAATGGCAAGAAAAGGAATTGAATCAGCTTTCTTTTTATGTAAATAACCATTATAATTTCTTATCATCTTTCCTAAACATTAGCCTGTCCTTAGAAATTACAGTATACTGTACATATACATCTGAATGCCCAAAAGGCAGTTTAAAAAATTAAATTTTTTTAATGAAAGATTAATTAAAATGAAAGGAAACTACAATGGCAAGAAAAGCAATTGAATCAGCTTTTTTTTATGTAAATAACCATTATAACTTCTTATCATCTTTCCTAAACATTAGCCTGCCCTTAGAAGTTCATTATACCGTACATATACCTCTGAATGCCCAAAAGGCAGTTTACAAAAATTAAAATTTTTTAAAGAAATATTAATTAAAATAAAAAAAATTATAATGGCAAGAAAAGCAATTGAATCAGCTTTATTTTTATGTAAACAATCATTATAATTTCTTTTTATCTTTCCTAAACATTAGCCTGTCCTTAGAAGTTACAGTATACCGTACATATACCTCTGAATGCCCAAAAGGCAGCTTACAAAAATTAAAATTTTTTAAAGAAATATTAATTAAAATGAAAAGAAATTATAATGGCAAGAAAAGCAATTGAATCAGCTTTCTTTTTATGTAAATTACCAATATAATTTCTTATCATCTTTCCTAAACATTAGCCTGTCCTTAGAAGTTACAGTATACCGTACATATACCTCTGAATGCCCAAAAGGCAATTAACAAAAATTAAAATTTTTTAAAGAAATGTTAATTAAAATGAAATGAAACTATAATGGCAAGAAAAGCAATTGAATCAGCTTTCCTTTTATGTAAATAACCATTATAATTTCTTATCGTCTTTCCTTAACTTTAGCCTGTCCTTAGAAATTACAGAATACCGTACATATACCTCTGAATGCCCAAAAGGCAGTTTACAAAAATTAAAATTCTTTAAAGAAATATTAATTAAAATGGAAAGAAACTATAATGCAAAGAAAAGCACTTCAATCAGCTTTCTTTTTATGTAAATAACCATTATAATTTCGTATCATCTTTCCTTAACTTTAGCCTGTCCTTAGAAATTACAGTATACCGTACATATACCTCTGAATGCCCAAAAGGCAGTTTACAAATATTAAACTTCTTTAAAGAAATATTAATTAAAATGAAAAGAAATTATAATGGCAAGAAAAGCAATTGAATCAGCTTTCTTTTTATGTAAATTACCAATATAATTTCTTATCATCTTTCCTAAACATTACCCTGTCCTTAGAAGTTACAGTATACCGTACATATACCTCTGAATGCCCAAAAGGCAGTTTACAAAAATTAAAATTTGTTAAAGAAGTATTAATTAAAATGAAAAGAAATTATAATGGCAAGAAAAGGAATTGAATCAGCTTTCTTTTTATATAAATAACCATTATAATTTCTTATCATCTTTCCTAACCATTAGCCTGTCCTTACAATATGCATAGTACGGCACATATAATACATACAAATTTAATAATGTTAATATATTAACATGTATTTAACAGCATTTTGGTACACAAATGAAGCCTGCAGATTATCCATTTGTTCGCGTTGTATCGGATGCGGTAATTCCAAATTTATTACGCAATCTGTTAAGAAAAAAATGTGTAACGTACAACTTTTGAAGTTCAAAAAGTTGCATTATTACCTACTAATTGCTGCGTTGTAACAATTATTACCCAAAAAATCATAGTTGATGCGTCCATAATGCGCTAATACATTATGATGACTTGATATAACTATATCGACTTTTGCCTCTGCCGCCGTAGAGATATTGTTTACAAAAGAAATAAAACCGTTTAAAAACATAGTGAGCAGTCGTTAGATATACAAATTCAATTGATATAAAACCACCTACATTATTGCTTGCAATATTCGTTTGTTATGGTCCTCTTGGGATAGTCACCTTTGGAACGCACCTAGTGGCTAGTGATGGCAAATAAAAGGTGCCATGGCAATGTTGATCGAAAATGGGCACTAGAGATCGCCACGGCCGCGTGAATGATGATCTCTAAGAGGAAAACACGCTGTTTCCGGGAAAAAGAAAAAAAGGTTGTGGCAGAAAAAGAAAAATGTGGAGATGGTGTGCTGCGAACGAAACGAACGCAGTAGTGTTTTACAAGAAAAGTAATAAGACATACAAATTTGCTTGGAAGTGTGTGTTGTGTGTTGCTAAAGGGAAAACAAACTTTAAGGGCAAACGAGCAAACTTGTTTTATAAATATGGACTTATCACCAAGCTTGAAATAGAGAATAAAACCAAGGGAGGTTGGTTTTGGTGGTCATCTTTGCCCTTGGTGGTGGTCGAACGTGAAAATACATTGGTGTAACTAGCATCGTCGTCCTAACGGACAAACATTCATCATTTTTGCAGAACTAATCTGGAACGTCTTTGACACTGCCATATAAATATAAAAAAACCAAAAACGAAAAGAAACAAGAGCGGAATTAAGTAGCTGCACGCAATAAGCAGCGCAGATTCGGCACATTTTCAACAGCGATAGCGCTAGGAACCAAACGCTCTACTAACAGCTATAGCACAAACGAAACCACCAGTCGTGCCCACCTTGCGTGCAAAAAAAAAAAAAAAGCTGTGCACGGCCACTATAAACCGCGCGCAAACACCAGCGATAGCGTTAGCCAACCAAACGCGCTACCCCCAGCTATAGCGCCAACGAAACTACCGGACGCACCACCACCATCAACTTTATTAACAACAATCAGCAGGGCCGCCTCAGATAGTCCTGCTGCAACATCCACCTGATTAACAACAATCAGCAGGGAAGCCTCAGATAGGCCTGCTGCAACATCCACTTGACTAACCACAATCAGCAGGGCCGCCTCAGATAGGCCTGCTGCAACATCCACTTGACTAACCACAATCAGCAGGGCCGCGTCAGATAGGCCTGCTACAACGTCCACGTTATTAGCAACAATCAGCAGGGCCACCTCCTATAGGCCTGCTGCAACCTACACTTGATTAACAACAACCAGCCGGGCCGCCTCGTATAGGCCCGCTGATACCGCCACCAACTACGACAATAACTGCCTTTAAAACTGGGTGAGTTCATTCTGTAATACAGAAACTACATTTTTTTAATTTTAATTTAACCAATTACCAGTTGGGTTTGGAATTAACAGAATAATTTTAAGAATCTTTGGGAATTGAGTTGGACTATAAATTTGTAATGCCAGTCTAAAAATAATTGTAAAAATCTTTTGGAATTGAGTTGGAATATAAATTTGTAATGCCAGTCTAAAAATAATTGAAAGATCTTTGGGAGTTGAGTTGGACTATAAATTTGCAATGCCAGCCTAAAAATAGTTAAGTTACAAAATTTTAATAAGGTGCTAAAGTAAAATTTCGAAATTTATTCAAAAATGATTTAGAAGTTGGTTTACAATTCTTTCGCATTCCTTTTAATTGTACTAAAATGTAATTTGAAATTTGGTTATTGAAAAAAAAAATATCGATGGTTAAACTGTGCTGTTACTTTAGTGCCTGTAGATACCTAAACATTATTACATATATGGGTATTTTAGATTTTCTTTCATACAGATAAGAAAATTGTTTTATAATGCAAGAAAATCTAAAATGTTCGCCGAAAAAAAAAATTGCAGAAAGCATACTCAGAAAAATTAGCTTAGAACTTTAAATCAAAATTTATAAATTTTCTGAATATTTTCGAAAACCTGCGAGTTTTAAATTTTTTTTGAAAACGTTTTCAAAATCGGCCTACACCTTTTCTGTATACATTCAATCAATTGGTTAAACTAACAAAAAAAAAAAAAACAAAGAATATATAAAATTGGATATTTATTACTGATGAATTAGGGTGGGTCCAATTTTTCACCAAAACCTGTGCTTGTTGTTGTTGTTGTTGTTGTAGCGATTAGGTTACTCCCCGAAGGCTTTGGGGAGTGTTATCGACGTAATGGTCCTTTGTCGGATACAGATCCGATACGCTCCGGTAACACAGCACCATTAAGGTGCTGGCCCGACCATCTCGGGAACGATTTATATGGCCACATTGAACCTTCAGGCCATCCCTCCCTCCCCACCACCAAGTTCCATGAAGAGCTTGGGGTCGCCAGAGCCTCGTCTGTTAGTGAAACGGGATTCGCCGCTCGAAGGTGAGGTTGACAATTGGGTTGGAGAAGCTATATATTGCGCTACACAACCCCTTGAATCCCAAAACCTGTGCTTCAAATAATATAGTATGCAAGCTGATGGCCACAGTTTTTTAAAGGTCTTTATTTTAGTATAACGGCTGCTGAAGCTGTAAAGGCTGAACTACCAGAGAGGTGATGTGTGAAGCGTTTTCAGATGAAGGCAGCATTCCTTTTGTAAAATCTGAGGACTTTACGGCTTTGCTAGCAGCTATTAATTATGAACGTGAAAGAAAATGGTTATTTCTTATACATTTTTCTACCCCAGCTGCAGTACGCAGGGCTAAAATTTAATTGACATGATTTCCAAGTTTTAAATATATATCACTATTTAAATATAGGGGTGCCGTTTTTGCTATCGAGAATTTGGAAAAAAAGCACAATACTTCAGAAGACGTTTCCAATGTCATGTTTAGTTATTGGAATTGCCTTTTAAATGCGTGAAAAAGACCCACCATAATCTACTACATATGTATAGCTGCGAAAAAAAAAAAAATAGCAGGAAAAAAAAAACAAATTTACTTACACATTATATTTACGTAAATTATACAAAAAAACGGTTAATGAATTGTACAATGAAAGCTGTTGGGGTTTACCCGAACAAAATTTCGAAAATATTTAAAAATCAGAATAGTTTTTAAAAGTAATTGCATTACTTAATACAAATATACATTCTTATTAATTTTGCATAGTTTTACGCTTGTATGGAAGAAAGACCAAAATCAGCCTTCGAAAAAGAGCTGTTAAAAAAACCAATGCGAATTTTCAAAAGGCTTCAGCTTTTCTTTATTTACTACAACTGGAATAAATTTATAGTTCAAAATTATTGACTAAACTTTCTTAAGTTTACATGAAGACTGTTAAAAAATGCGAATTTTTTTTAAAATAAACATAAAAACATAATGAATTGTTAATAAATTCTGTAAATGGGAATGCTGACGTCTATATTTTTTTAGAGGGCACTTAAGCATTCAGGTAAGGGGCCACCGAAAACTAGGTGCGACGGTGGCCATGGTTTTTGAGGGTGGGCTATGCACCGGGCGTCGCAACAACACCCGCGGCGCCCCCAAGATATATTCGGCCCTTTTCTCTTTTTGTTTTAATTTTTAGCATTTTTTTTTGGATTTTCAGCGTTTGGTAACCGGTCATTTCCGGTTCGATTAATTTTGTAAATTTTTTTTGCGTTAGATTTTTATTTTTTTTTTTTGAATTTTAAATTTTGAATGTTTTAACGGTCTGTACGTGACATCCGGTTCGGCAGGATGTTATTTTAGTCCATTTGAGCGTTTTGAATTAGTTCTGCGCTTTTGTCAGTTTTTTTTAAAGGCATGATATGACCTTTTTTCTGTTATGGCGCAAGACAGCAATGTTGGCAAGAACCCAACCCAGCCGACATGGCTAGCCCTGTGCACCACCAGACCATGCCGACTGCCTTCCTTACTGCTCCATCAAAGATGCGTATCCATAACAGATGGTGCCCAACGTGGTTCCTGAGGCAAGGGGTGCGAGGGTCACTCCTGGTCAAACTGTGAAGTTGACCATCGCACCAGTCCGGGGTGAGCAGCCGCAGGAGCAGCCACCTGCGTTGCGGTGGGATGATTGAATGGATCAGGATGTCCGGAATGATCATCGTCTCCGGTAGCTGAGGGATCCACGAGACTTAACGTCAGTCCTCCGGATTTTTGTATTCACCCGATGAGGCAGTGCTGCACGCACTTTATATTTTTTTTAGTAATTGGGATTTTAGTTGCCGGATGTGGTCCGTAGTCGGCTTTGGAAGTATTTCGTCCGCTAAATTGGGTTTCTTTTAATGTAAAATTTTTTTTTAGCCGAATTAGTGTTGTCTGGAAGTAGAGTGTGTGTGCGTGTGGTAAGGACCCCAGCCCATCCCACGTCCCAGGCGGTAATGTAGAATACCACCTGGATTGTGACGGGTTGAGCTGGGATTCAAAGTGGCACCCCTTCCTGTCCCACCAGACTGGGGAGCGGCTACGAAACCGCTTCACCCATTGTGGCGGAGGCAGGACGGGTGTCCAGTGAGAAAGGACGGGAGGCCTCAACACCCCCAACCAGTCCCAGGGGCGAGCCCCTGGAGACTGCCCCTGCGTTGCGGCTGGGCGTGTTGAGACCAACCCGTGTGTGTCTGGAACTGACCCTAGTGGCCCCAACCAATCTCGAAGGGGGGCCTTAAGAACCCCTCGCATTGCGGTTAGGAGCACTAGGGACAAGTATGAATGGCTTTGTGTGTCGATTTTTTTTCTGTAGCCTGAATGTCTTCTGGGGATGGGATGTCAGCATTCCCATTACATTTGACTAACAATTTCTTTTGCAGCTTTTCGCGAATTTTTTGTTCCCTCGCGCTAATTTTATATATATATATATATATACATTTTTTTTTATTAGTAAACAAAACATCGTCTGGAATAAATGTTTTGCAGTAAATAGAAGTTTTTTTTGAATAACGATACTAGGACTTAACAACTTACAATTTTTTTTACCTGATTATAATGTCGCCTGATTATAATACTCCGTTCGGGAGTGCGGGAAATTTTTGAGGTAACCAGCACCGGGGTTGGTAATAATAGGGGGCCTTTTTCAAGGCCAAGCGTCCCTTGGTGGTGCACACCCCAATAGGGGGGCAATACGGAATCCCGCGGGGACTCATACAGGCTCGGACCTGAACGACCACCGCGAAAAATTGGATAGATCTGGAAGTGCCAGTAATTTAAACGCGCCCCTGATAAACGCGCATGATATCTCGGGGCTAATGACCAACGTGTCGACATATGCACTGGACGGAGCTAGTGCCTTACCACTAAATCACGGAACGTTTGGAAACGCTGCAAGCGATAGGGCGAATACCCCAGGGATTCGGGCAGAAGCTAATCGCGGAGACTCGTGGGTGGAAGTATTACACCAACTGTTCCAGGCTTCATAGGAGGAAATGCGGAGAGAGATGGGGTCGATCCGAACTAATATGGACCAGCTCAACGCCGCCCTCGAGTCGGCGCAGCAATCGATAAATTTGAACCGGAACGCGAATAGAACGGAACGTAACCCACTTCCAGCGGCTGTAACCTTAATGAACCCTGCTCCGACCAACATAGCAATAAAACCCCGGGAGTGGAAAATATCGTTCGACGGTAATGGAAGCGTGGCAGATTTTCTTTTTAAGCTAAAAACCCTGTGTGAGCGCACACAATGCACGGACGAACTTATTCCTTTCTGGGCGGGCCGAAGAGTGGTACTGGTTGTTCACAAAACAGAACCCAAGCGCGACATACGCCTTTTTGTACTATTCCTTGAAGAGAGAGTTCGGCACTCTAAAAAGTGACCACAAGATCATGATGGAGATCTCCATGCGGAAGCAAAAGGCAAGTGAATGCTATGACGTGTTCCACACGGACACAATTTCCTTTAACGCGCGCTTAAGAGAACCCATGTCAGAGGTATTGCTGATTGACATCATAAAGAGGAACGTCAACATTAGCCTTAAGCTGATGCTCTTCAACGCGGATGTAAGAACCCTTCATGATTTACGCGATGTAGCACGCAGAGGAGAACAAGTGCTGAAAGAAAGCAAGCTGTTGGGAGCCACTTACCCAGGACGGCATGTGAACGTAGCCCGTGTGATAACCCCGGACTTGAGGATGGAAAGCGAGGACTGCTAAGCTGATCCGCAGATAGAGGCGTTGGAGTATAGACGCAGCAGGAAACCGGACTATTCAGGAATCCAATGCTGGAATTGTCAGGCAATGGGCCAGTCATATATATACTGTGAGGAACCCATTAGGAATCCTTTTTGTGGGTATAAGGAAGTACTTACTCCTAAATGCCCTAGGGACTATCGCAGGCAGGGAAACCAGTACCCGAGCGAGAAGGCGGGGAAACCTCGTTCGGCACCATAGCTCCCACACCAGCCAATGCTCGAGGCGTCGTCCCGTGCACCGAACCAGAGGGTGAATCTCTGCATGGAGGTGGTGAGCTTCCGAGGTGCAGTAGTACCCTGACGAAAGAATCATCGAACGTGATAATAACCTTCCCTGACAGTACGGATAATTCCAATAGTTCCGAATCCGAGAGTCGAACGTCCTCATCCGCGATGGGCGAGCCGATCAAAATTCTGCGACGCCAGCATAGGGATGCCGCTTGCCAGACACAATCTTTACCTAATATAGGAGAAAGGGAACATAGATAAAAACAAATAAGATATACCAGTTTCGAACAATAACCGGTATCGGAGAGTATTTTGAAGTGCAGGAAGAGATACCACAGGAGAGTACAGGAGCGTAGACTGCTGCAAGCCACCACGTTAACGCTTACAGAGGATGAAAGGCCTCTCGTAAAGGCTAAAATAAAAGATAGTTTCATTGTAGGGTTGTTGGACTGGGGAGTCAGCGTCTCCATCTTGGGAAAAAATGGAGTGAGAATTCCTAAGATATAACGGCTTCGATTATCAACCCTTACATGCATTCGTATATACCGCGGGTGGCAACAAACAAAAAATCTTAGGCTCAGTATCTCTAGCGGTCACTTTCAAGAATATCACAAAGATTATTCGTTTTTACCTTGTTCCTTCACTTTTGGAGAGCATTTGCGTTAGCCTCCGAAATATTCCCAAGCGTAGAGTGCATAGAGGTGAGGAATGAAAAGGACGAAGAACTTAACCTCCATGAATTGTCACCAACCCGGAAAATAGAACTGCAAAAGGTCATAGAGACGTTTCCTTCGTACGAAAAGTTAGGCCTGGGGCAAACTAAATTTGTGGAGCATCACATTGACACGGGTGATGCCGTTCCCATAAAAAGCAAACATTTCCCTCTTTCGCCACCGAGGCAAGCCGAAGCTTTTTGCGAATTAGACAGGTTACTCGAATTGGGAGTTATAGAAGAATCAAACTCTCCGTGGTATAGTCCTGTGGTACTGGTCCGGAAACCAGGTAAAGTTAGGCTGTGTATAGATTCCAGGAAGGTCAACGCGGTGACCAAGAACGACTCATACCCCTTGCCTCATATCAAAGGCTTGTTGAGCAGACTGAAAGATACGCATTTTATTAGTGGCATTGATCTGAAGGACGCGTTCCACCAGATCAAATTTACAGAATACTCCAAGGAAAAAACAGTATTCGTAGTTCCGGGGAAGCCTCTGTACCACTTCAAGGTAATGCCCTTTGGTCTGTGCAATGGACCTCAGACTATGAGTAGGCTGATGGACAAGGCAATCCCCTCGCGTCTGCGGGAGAATGTCTTCGTCTACCTGGACGACCTGATGGTATGTAGTACACATTTTGAAGACCACCTGAAATTGCTGGCGGAAGTGGCAAAGTGCTTAACCGATGCAGGTCTGACGATAAACGTGAAGAAGAGCAAATTTTGCCAGAAAGAAATTCGTTACTTAGGGTACCTGATAGGCAGCGGGTGTTTGAAAGTGGATCCAGGGAAAATAGAAGCGATGCAAAACTTCCCGATCCCTAAATCTCCTCGGCAGATGCGTAGGTTTGTGGGCATGGCGAATTGGTACAGGGCATTTATTACCAATTTTGCTGACTTGGCAGGTCCCTTGACCGACTGTCTCCGTAAGTCACCAGGCCCGTTCAAGCTTACCTCTGAAGCTATAGAGGCCTTCGAAAAGCTAAAAGTAGCCTTGAGTTCCGCTCCTGTCTTGGCCCAACCCGATTTTTCCAAAGAATTTGTAATCCAATGCGACGCTTCCAAAATAGGTGTTGGCGGAGTGTTTTTTCAGGTCGATGATGAGGGCGCTGAGCATCCAATCGCGTTCGTGTCGAAAAAGCTGAATAATGCTCAACGCAACTATACAGTAACTGAGCTGGAATGTCTCGCCGCCATAATCAGCGTGAAGCGCTTCCGACCCTATGTCGAAGGATTACAGTTTCGGATTATCACAGACCACTCCAGTCTCAAGTGGCTGATGAGGCAAAAGGACTTGAGCGGGAGGTTGGCGAGGTGGTCGCTCTTGCTGCAATTTACAATGGAACATCGTAAAGGCACCCTGAATGTAGTACCCGACGCGCTTTCGCGGTTTGATGCCGATGAGTTAACTTTCACTACCACACCCGGGAAAATAGATTTAGTCTCTCCCGAATTTAGCAGTAACGAATATCTAGATTTGATTCGACCGTCACCGAAAACGAGGAATCGCTTCCGGACTTACGAGTGGTGGACGGAGTAATTTTCAAAAGAGTTAAATTTCGTAAGGGGGTGGAAGGGGAAGAAGACTCGCTGTGGCGATTATGGTTGCCGAAAGGGTTGACTGAGAAAGCAGTGAGATTAGCACATGACGCTAACCCGAGTTAGCATGGCGGGTGGCAGAAAACCTTAGAACGTGTTAGGCAGAAGTACTTCTGGCCACAGCGGGCTAAGGACGTCAGAGACTACGTTCAGCGTTGTGATACCTTCAAATCGGCAAAACCCACTAACCAACAGTCGAGACCACCTATAGGGAGTACCTTTGCATCCGAGAGACCATTTCAGCGATTATATTGCGACCTCCTAGGGCCGTATCCGAGATCTAAGCGGCGAAATCAATTTCTTTTTATAGTACTAGACCATCTTTCAAAATACGTTTGGCTAAAGCCCATGCAGAGAGCCACCACTGTTAACGTTATAAATTACTTCGCTTCAGAAATTTTTCCAGCTGTAGGGGTCCCTGAATTTATTCATAGTGACAATGGTAAACAGTTTGTCCCTAAGGAAATTAACCAATTTTTAGTAAATTACGGGGTGACGCACGTGAGGACGGGGTTATATTCTCCTCAAGCAAACGCATCCGAACGCGTAATAGAGAAATTGTTTCGAAGATTAGAATTTTCCTGAAGGATAAACCAGACCATACCGATTGGGATAAGCATATACCCGAAATTTTATCAGTTTTGAGAAGTGATTTTCATATGGTAATCCAGTGCTCTCCTTATTTTGCATTATATGGCCAAAATATGGTCCAACATGCCTCAGCGTACAATATTTTAGAGAAACTCGGCAGCCTTCGGGAAGACCAGGTTACGATAGTGAGCAGAACGGGCAAGTTGACTAATATTCGTGAGCAGATCCGTAGAAATTTAGATCAGGCCAAGAATAGGGGAATAAACACCTATAACAAGCGCTCTAGACAAGTCAACTACAAGGAAGGTCAGGAAGTTTTCCGGAAAAACTTTGCCTTAAGTAACTTCAAACAGGATATTAACGCCAAATTCTTACCAAATTACCTTAAGTGTCGCGTGCTCCGAAAAATAGGCAATGCACTGTATGATCTCGACGACCTAAACGGGAAATTGATAGGTCGCTTCCATGCTTCGGATATTCGTCCGCAATAAACCCCCAAGAACAGTTTGTCAAATTACAAATTGATTTTTTTTATAAACCTACCAATCGGACCTTTTTTGTCTTGGTGTTTTGGCGGTCGGGGACATCTCGCCCAGTATTCTCCCCGAGCAACGACCTCATAGGATGTTCACGCGCGTACTCATCGAGAAACCTGAATAGCCTGGCAGCCCAAGCTTGGGTTGGACTAGCTTTTCGGAGTTTGGACGAGTTCTCCTTATCAAAATGTCTACACCCATATTTTTTTTGCCTTTCTGTAGAGGCGATAACCACTAGAACTATTCGGAGTTTTGACGAGTTTTCCATAACAAATTTCTAACTGCCGCAAAGCCTTAAACTAAGAAACAACATTAATTCCCTACTTGGCTTAACTTTTTTTTGATGGACCCATGTTGCCCGGCTAGCTTCGCGGTAGAACTTTGAGACTCTTGTCTTAGGGGTGAGTCGTGCCCCACGTTGCTTATCATCGGAGGTTCCTGGCAGAGGCTTCCCACAGATGATCCGGTTCAAAGCGGAGCAGGTTTGTTATATTCCTCTTGGGATAGTCACCTTTGGAACACACCTAGTGGCTAGTGATGGCAAATAAAAGGTGCCATGGCAATGTTGATCGAAAATGTACACTAGAGGTCGCCACGGCCGCGTGAATGATGATCTCGCAGAGGAAAACACGTTGTTTCCGGGAAAAAGAAAAAAAATCTTGTGGCAGAAAAAGAAAAACGTGGAGCTGGTGTGCTGCAAACGAATCGAACGCAGTAGTGTTTTACAAGAAAAGTAATAAGACATACAAATTTGCTTGGAACTGTTTGTTGGGTATTGCTAAACAAACTTAAAGGGCAAACGAGCAAACTTGTTTTATAAATATGGACTTATCACCAAGCTTAGCTTGAAATAGAGAAGAAAAAAAGGGAGGTTGGTTTTGGTGGTCATCTTTGCCCTTGGTGGTGGTCGAACGTGAAAATACATTGGTATAACTAGCATCGTCATCCTAACGAACAAACATTCAACATTTTTGCAGAACTGATCTGGAGCGTCTTTTGACACTGCCATATAAATATAAAAAAACCAAAAACGAAAAGAAACAACAGCGGAATTAAGTAGCTGCAAGTTAGTGCAACAGAAAATACACTACTGTACCGATAACATCATCCCATGTATGATATAGAATCAGTAGTTTACATAAAAAGTATGGTCCTCTTTAAACATTGTCTATCTATCTATTAACCATTATCAGAAACCAAAACATTGTAAGCAAAGATAAGATTTCTATTTAAACATAAACCAAATACAAACATAAACAAAACCAAATAAAATATTATCAGCGAACAAAAGATTCCTATTCAACCATTGTAAGCATAGATAAGATTTCTACTTAAACATTATCAGCAAGATCCTTTTTTTGAACATTATCAGCAGCCACTAAACAAAAGAAACCAGAGCATATAAATAGACGATTAAGCATAGAAATAAGTTAGTCTTCTATTACACTGAAGCATATGAACTTCAGTTTAGAAATCATTAAAGTACATATAGATACAAATAAAGTATATTGTTTTATTTAAAATCGAAAGTACATACTTAACTTGCACGCAATAAGCAGCGCAGATTCGACACATTTTCAAAAGCGATAGCGCTAGCAACCAAACGCGCTACTAACAGCTATAGCACAAACGAAACCACCAGTCGTGCCCACCTTGCGTGCAAAAAAAAAAAAAAGCCGTGCACGGCCACTATAAACCGCGTGCAAACATCAGCGATAGCGCTAGCCAACCAAACGCGCTACCCCCAGCTATAGCGCCAACGAAACTACCGGACGTACCACCACCATCAACTTTATTAACAACAATCAGCAGGGCCGCCTCAGATAGGCCTGCTGCAACATCCACCTGATTAACCACAATCAGCAGGGCCGCCTCAAATAGGCATCCTGCAACATCCACTTGACTAACCACAATCAGCAGGGCCGCCTTTGATAGGCCTGCTGCAACGTCCACGTTATTAACAACAACCAGCCGGGCCGCCTCGTATAGGCCCGCTGATACAGCCACCAACTACGACAATAACTGCTTTAAAACTGGGTGAGTTCGTTCTGTAATACAGAAACTACATTTTTTTATTTTAATTTAATCAATTACCAGTTGGGTTTGGAATTAACAGAATAATTGTAAGAATATTTGGGAATTGAGTTGGACTATAAATTTGTAATGCCAGTCTAAAAATAATTGAAAAATCTTTGGGAGTTGAGTTGGACTATAAATTTGTAATGCCAGCCTAAAAATAGTTAAGTTACGAAAAGCTGCATACTCAAAATTTTAATAAGGTTCTAAAGTAAAATTTTGAAATTTATTCAAAAATGTTTTAGAAGTTGGTTGGTTTATTCTTTCGCATTCCTTTCAATTGTATTGAAATGTAATTTTAAATTTGGTTAATACCTAAACATTATTACATATACGGGTATTTTAGATTTTCGTTCATACAGATAAGAAAATCGTTTTAGAATGCAAGAGAATCTAAAATGTTCTTGGGAGGAAAAAATTGCCGAAAGCATACTCAGAAAAATTTGCTTAGAACTTTAAATGAAAATTTGTAAATTTTCTGAATATTTTCGAAAACCTGCGAGTTTTAAAATTTTTTTTGAAAATGTTTTCAAAATCGGCCTACACCTTTTCTGTATACATTCAATCAATTGGTTAAACTAACAAAAAAAAAAAAACAAAGAATATATAAAATTGGATAATTATTACTGCTGAATTAGGGTGGGTCCAATAGTTCAGCAAAACCTGTGCTTCAAATAATATAGTATGCAAGCTGATGGCCACAGTTTTTTAAAGGTCTTTATTTTAGTATAACGGCTGCTGAAGCTTTAAACGCTGAACTACCAGAGAGGTGATGTGTGAAGCGTTTTCAGCATGAACGCAGCATTCCTTTTGTAAAATCTGAGAACTTTACCGCTTTGCTAGCAGTTATTAATTATGAACGTGAAAGAAAATGGTTATTTCTTATACATTTTTCTACCCCAGCTGCAGTACGCAGGGCTAAAATTTAACTGACATGATTTCCAAGTTTTACATATATATCACTATTTAAATATAGGGGTGCCGTTTTTTTATCGAGAATTTGGAAAAAAAAGCACAATACTTCAGAAGACGTTTCCAATGTCATTTTTAGATATTGGAATTGCCTTTTAAATGCGTGAAAAAGACCTACCTTAATCTACTACATATGTATAGCTGCGAAAAAAAAATAGCAGGAAAAAAAAACAAATTTACTTACACATTATATTTACGTAAATTATACAAAAAAAACGGTTAATGAATTGTACAATGAAAGCTGTTGGCGTTTACCTGTTAAAATTTCGAAAATATTTAAAAATCAGAATAGTTTTTAAAAGTAATTGCATTACTTAATTCAAATATACATTCTTATTAATTCTGCATAGTTTTACGCTTGTATGGAAGAAAGACCAAAATTAGCCTTCGAAAAAGAGCTGTTAAAACAACCAATGCGAATTTTCAAAAGACTTCAGCTTTTCTTTATTTACTACAACTGGAATAAGTTTGTAGTTCAAAATTATTGACTAAACATTCGTAAGTTTACATGAAGACTTTTAAAAACTGCGAATTTTTTTACGAAATTCGTTTTCGTTATTCAAGTTTTTTTTTAGGTTTTAAATAAACATAAAAACCGTTCAAGGTTCGAATCGAGCTCAAGGCCAGAACAATAATTTTTTTCTAATGATAATTATTGTTATTTTTTAATTTTTCTAAATTTGAAAAATTGTATTTTGTTTTTGGAATAGTAAGTAGAAAATTTTTCAGACAACCTGCCATAGCTGCGCAGATAGATCCATTTCGAAGGGTGCTAAGCCTTCATCATCAGTACGCTTTAGGCATGCTGCGCTAACCATTTAGCTATACAGCGGTGGCTTGTTTGATTGGCAAAGTTGCTACTTCTATTCCTTTTTACCAACTATATTTATTCAGTGTTGCGCCATCTGGTGCAAATCACTGATAATGCTGGATTTTTGTTTATTGTCAATTATTTTGTTTGACATTCGCAAGTGCTCATGGTTTATTAACAATTGTTTTTGTTTTTATCGGCCTATTGATAAATCATTCAAGGTTCGAATCGAGCTCAAGGCCAGAACAATAATTTTTTTCTAATATAATTATTGTTATTTTTTAATTTTTCAAAATTTGAAAAATTGTATTTTGTTTTTGGAATAGTAAGTAGAAAATTTTTCAGACAACCTGCCATAGCTGCGCAGATAGATCCATTTCGAAGGGTGCTAAGCCTTCATCATCAGTACGCTTTAGGCATGCTGCGCTAACCATTTAGCTATACAGCGGTGGTTTGTTTGACTGGCAAAGTTTCTACTTCTATTCCTTTTTACCAACTATATTTATTCAGTGTTGCGCCATCTGGTGCAAATCACTGATAATGCTGGATTTTTGTTTATTGTCAATTATTTTGTTTGACATTCCCAAGTGCTCATGGTTTATTAACAATTGTTTTTGTTTTTATCGGCCTATTGATAAAAAACAAAAAAAAATTGTTAATAAACCATGAGCACTTTGGAATGTCAAACAAAATAATTGACAATAAACAAAAATCCAGCATTATCAGTGATTTGCACCAGATGGCGCAACACTGAATAAATATAGTTGGTAAAAAGGAATAGAAGTAGCAACTTTGCCAGTCAAACAAACCACCGCTGTATAGCTAAATGGTTAGCGCAGCATGCCTAAAGCGTACTGATGATGAAGGCTTAGCACCCTTCGAAATGGATCTATCTGCGCAGCTATGGCAGGTTGTCTGAAAAATTTTCTACTTACTATTCCAAAAACAAAATACAATTTTTCAAATTTAGAAAAATTAAAAAATAACAATAATTATCATTAGAAAAAAATTATTGTTCTGGCCTTGAGGTCGATTCGAACCTTGAATGATTTATCAATAGGCCGATAAAAACAAAAACAATTGTTAAACATAAAAACATAATGAATTGTTAATAAGTGCTGTAAATGGGAATGCTGACGTCTATATTTATTTAGAGGGCACTTAGGCATTCAGGTAAGGGGCCACCGAAAACTAGGTGCGACGGTGGCCATGGTTTTTGAGGGTGAGCTATGCACCGGGCGTCGCAACAACAGCCGCGGCGCCCCAAGATATATTCGGCCCTTTTCTCTTTTTATTTTAATTTTCAGCATTTTTTTTGGATTTTCAGCGTTTGGTAACCGGTCATTTCCGGTTCGATTAATTTTGTAAATTTTTTTTTGCGTTAGATTTTTTTTTTGAATTTTAAATTTTGAATGTTTTAGCGGTCTAGTCCATTTGAGCGTTTTGAATTAGTTCTGCGCTTTTGTCAGTTTTTTTTAAAGGCATGATATGACCTTTGTTTTTGTTATGGCGCAGGACAGCAAGGTTGGCAAGAACCCAACCCAGCCGACATGACTAGCCACTGTGCACCACCAGATCATGCCGACTGCCTTCATTACTGCTCCATCAAAGATGCGTATCCATAACACGTTCGGTCACAGCACCCACATCTCAACTGGAAATTGTATAAACCCTGCAAAAATCGTTGGATCATGTGGTCCACTTGAGTACTTACCATTGTACTCCACTGTAATGCAGCAATTGACCAACTCATATTTCTACACGAACATATTGTAAGCTGATCATTGCTCGTTTTTAACGATTGTAATCACTAAACGATATTTATTGGACTGTGGGTACTCCATGCATGCATGGAGCACTCGCGATTTTTGCAGGGAATTTTTTCTTCACATTCCTGGCGATTTCACAAAGACCTTTTGTTATGATATCAGTAGACTGAAAAAGATACATTGCAATAGATTAGCTAAGAATTCAAGATATAATTGTAATTTAAAGAATAAATCAATTTAATAATTACTTATGTGCATACATGGATGTACTACGGTCCTGTCCCCCTGCTTTGCTGGCGCTTGCAAAGTCAAAGCTACTTCAACCTTTATTCCTAAATAAAAGAAATGAAATGTTTTACAATTTATAGTTATCAATATTTGTACAAAATATTACAATATTTACTTACCATTCCCAAAATTTTCTTTGTTTACAAACGAACATCACACGAAAATTTTATCGAAGCTGCCATGTTCAAAAGCATGGTTGGATTTCGTAGTACTTTTTAAAAACCTCAAGGAACGCTTACTAAAAAGCATATGAACTTTGAAAAATATATTATAGTAAATGTTCAATTGGAATTTTTCAACTTTTCAAAAATTCATTTCACCAGTTCACCTGGAACTACTGCATAATTCTACTGCACATGCAAATGCAACTCAGCTCAAAATAGTTATCTTTTGGCCAAAAAATCACCTCTGAATATCAGGTGATGCAATCACTTTGGAATTTTGACGTCTATGCAGAAGATATAACACTTTGTCATCATTCACAAAGAACACAAGCTTATGCATCTAATAACATCGCCACAATCAACCAAGATGTTGCGTTTGTAAATACGAAGGAACTTCAGACTTCGCAATTGAAGTTTATTACGCCTTGCCCATTCACATACAAAATTTCGCGGGGAATATTTTGAATAAGGTGCCACAATTTTCAAACTTTTTTTTCGAGGGGTGGAGGGGGTCCCAAAAATTACAAAATTATCGCCCGAAACTCTAGAAAACTCTTCGTTTATGAAATATAAGCTTTTTAATTTCCAAATTTAGTAAAAATTCAACTTAAGTCCTGCACATAAATTCGGGTCGCACATGTCGATAGCGGTATCAAAAGACGCGTATTTGCGTCAAGATTCAGAATCCGAATCTATTTTTTATCTCGTTTAAAAGTTAATCGCAGAAAACCCGTCGATACTATTGTCGCTTTTTTCGTTGTTGCAATTAAACAAACGAAAACAAATGAAGGTGGTGAATAGTGTTACCAGCTCCGCAACAATATCTTTTTATCTTGGTAGAACTTATAAGGTGGTGGCACGTCGACATAAATGCAAACAAACATACACTATCAATGTATTTTGTTTTTGTAATTCTCTGAATAATTTGAAATTAATGTATTTAATGTACCGGAACGCGAGATTTTTAAGTAAATATTAACATTTTTATGATAAGAATTTAGAAAAAGGGGCTCAAGTGCAGAATACATACAATTGTCAAAAAAAAAAATAACAAGTCGGACTTTATACAGATTTTTATGCTGATTCCAACGGTATATTTCTATTTTGGTGCAATGAAAGGTTTGGGGGTAATTCCACGTCAAAAGGCGAAATTAAGAATTTTTCAAATCAAAATATCTCCGAAACTAGTGAATGGATTTCAAAAATAAAAAAATCGAAAAATAACTTATAAATTTGCATTTTATCTGATGTATATATATCTTTAAATTTTTTAGTCTTTATTTACCAAAAATTTTAAAAAGCTCTTTTTTGGTGGCCATGTACAGTAATTCTGTGTAGAACACCTTTCTGCATAGGCGCTTATTAAAAATAACCCTGGGCTATGCCATGCCAAGTCCGGGTGTTTGGTATAACCGTGGCTACCGCCACGGTGATGTCCTTCTGCGTAGTACACCCCTCTGCGTAGGCGGCCTTCGGCCGCACTTTAAAAAGACAACCCTTAGCCGATCCAACACCGGCTACATCATGCACAGTAATTCTGCGTAGAACACCTTTAAAAAAATTACCCTTAACCGATCCGACACCAGCAACAAGAAAACTAACATAAAAACTCACCTCCAAACAAACCCGTCAAAGAGTTTTACGAAATCAAAATACATTGATAGGGTATGTTTGCGTGCATTTATGTCGACGTGCCACCACCTTATAATGTTCTACCAAGATAAAAAGATATTGCTGCGGAGCTGGTAACACTCTTTACCACCTTCCTTTGTTTTCGTTTGTTTAATTGCAACAACGAAAAAAGCGACAAAAGTATCGACGGGTTTCCCGCGAAAACCTTTTAAACGAGATAAAAAATATAGTTTCTGCTTTCGGATTCTGAATCTTGACGCAAACACGCATCTTTTGATACTGCTATCGACATGTGCGACCCGAATTTTAAGTGCAGGACTTAAGTTGAAATTTTACTAAATTTGGAAATTAAAAAGCTTATATTTCATAAACTAAGAGTTTCCTAGAGCTACGGATTCCATTTTGGTGATTTTTAGAACCCCCTCTACCCCTACTAATCAACAAAAGTTTGAAAATCGTGGCACCTTATATAAAATCCAACCCCATTTCGCGAAGCACAGTTATAAACATTCTCCCCATACGGCAAAAATACTTGATAACATATTTTGTGACGTATTCGATTATTGTATTGCGGTTTTTAATTGTGAAAATTTTTTGAAAATTTACCAACCAGTAGCAAAAATAATTTCACTTGCAAAGTGTGCCAACACCCTTAGCCAAAGCAAATGTCAAATTCTTCTTATTATGATTTGCTTGGAACAAAATTGGGGAGTTGGCTTCTTTTCAATATCAGATGGCGCCAGTGTCGCTCATTCTACCATTCTCCATAAAAATAGGTGCAAACTACTCATAATGCATAAGCTTGTGTTAAACTCATCTATATGAAAAAGGGCATATGTTGTTGTTGTTGTTGTAGGGACAAAGTTGCTCCCCGAAGGCTTTGGGGAGTGTTGTGATGGTCCTTTGCCGGATATAGATCCGGTACGCTCCGGTACCATAGCACCATTAAGGCGTTAGACCGACCATCTCGGGAACGATTTATGTGGCCACATTAAACCTTCAGGCCATCCCCTCCCTCCTGGCGGCCACCCTGGTGTGATGGTAGCGTGCTCCGCCTACCACACCGTATGCCCTGGGTTCACACCCTGGGCAAAGCAACATCAAAATTTTAGAAATAAGGTTTTTCAATTAGAAGAAAATTTTTCTAAGCGGGGTCGCCCCTCGGCAATGTTTGGCAAGCGCTCCGAGTGTATTTCTGCCATGAAAAGCTCTCAGTGAAAACTCATCTGCCTTGCAGATTCCGTTCGGAGTCGGCATAAAACATGTAGTTCCCGTCCGGCCAATTTGTAGGGAAAATCAAGAGGAGCACGACGAAAATTGGAAGAGAAGCTCGGCCTTAGATCTCTTCGGAGGTTATCGCTCCTTACATTTATTATTATTTTTTTTTTTTCATTCCCTCCTTCCACAGCCCCAACTTCTATGAGGAGCTTGGGGTCGCCAGAGCCTCGTCTGTTAGTGAAGCAGGATTCGCCGCGGATAGGTGAGGTTGACAATTGGGTTTGGAGAAGCTATATATTGCGCTGGCAACCTGAAGGGTTGCGCTACACACCCCTTGAATCTGGTATTTTAGTCGCCTCTTACGACAGCCATACCTACCGCGGGTATATTCTGATCCCCTAACCCGCTGAGAGGTCGGAGCGATAATGATGGCGACCACAGTTCAACCCATTATACAAAAAATGAAGGTAGTTCCATTTAAAGTGAAGTTAGTACTTGACTTTTGCGGGAACAATGACAATTTTACCAAAAACTAACTACCAGATTGAAAAATGTTACGAATTTGGTACTTCTTTACGACATCATGACACTGCTAATACGCGTCAAAAAATATAGAGAGAGGTGTCAAAAGACGCGTATTAATCTCGAGAACAATAATCCGAAGACGGAAAAAAAATTGTATCTCCGGAGATATTTGCAGTTGAAGTTGGCGATTTTCATGTGGTTGTTGTAATGTTGGTGTACCCACAAAAAAATTGTGAAAATAAGTGTTTTGTGCGGATATAGTTTTGGTCTCCAAACCGGTGTTGGAACCATCCAGGGTAATTTTTTATAAGCGCGGCCGAAGGCCGCCAACGCAGAAAGGTGTTCTGCCCAAAAATACTATGGATACCACCCCCGGTTTCGGAGGTACCCGGGGGTCTTTTTTCGGTTTTTCGTTAATATCTTTTGAACGAGTTAAAATTTGTATTTTCCGCCTTCGGATTATTAATACTGATGTCAAGACGCGTCGTTTGATAGCTCTCTCGATATTTTTGGAAGCGTATTAGCAGTGTCATGCTGTCGTAAAGAATTACCACGAATTTTTCTAATTTTGGTGAATATCATATTAACGAATACGACTAAATTACTTTCATAGTTATTTAAAAAAAAAAAGAAAACAAATTAGCCCCATGTCTTAGAAATATTTTAATACGAAATATCAGCCTAGAAAAGAAGATTTTTAATAAGTCTTTCGAGCTCCCGAAAATTGTTTTGGTGAAAAAAACATGGATCAAATTATGCAAAGCAAGGGAATATAGCCTTCTTAAGTGTCCTTACCTTTACTCACAACATTTTGACAAAACATACACATTTGTCAATTGCTTGCTCAAAGGAGGTCCTTATAAACCGACACCCAATTTCTTGAAAAATTGGCTACAAGTCCACATTTAGTTTTTTTTATTTATTTATTGTATAATTCAAGCGTTGCGCTTTAGGAGGGTATTGTCAAACCATTTTTTAGGGAGAACTTTACCATGTAGCTCTGCAGGTTAGCCACTAGTTATGAGAGTGTTTTTGCCCGTTGTACCAGGGGTCACATTGGGGCAGTCCCGCCTATACACATTCTGTGCCCTTTTAGCACTGACATGATGTGCACACTTTGGAGGTACACTTTTTCTCAACATGCCTGGAGAAATATCCACTGTAGCGGCATGATAATAGGGACATGCTAGAACAACAGGATTTTTCGTGTATTTTTTTTTTCTGTCTAGGGGTCAAACTGCCATAAAGATATGAGTCACTAACCAATGTATGAGTTATTATCCACTATTTTTCAATAAAATTGCATGTTTTACTGTATTCTCAATCGATATTTATGCATATAAATCGTGTCAAAGTATATTATTATTGTCTCAGATGACCATTACGTTTTCATTCTAAAGGAAATTTCCATCTCGAAAAACCACAATTTCGCCTTAAACAGTAACGACATGGCAACGCTTCTGGCAAAACAACGAACATTATGGAACTTCAAAAATTCCTCAGTACGTCAAAAAATTTTGAGTGGAACTACCTTCTTTTTTGTATCATGGTTCAACAATGGCGGAACAATACAAGGTGGCAGCATGGGACAGATGACTATAAACTCTTTTTGGGAATATTTTGAATAAAGAGCCACGATTTCCCCTTTTTTTTTTGAGGGGTAGGGGGATCCTAAAAATGACAAAATTATCATCCACAGCTCTAGGAAACTCTTAGTTTATGAAAAACAGCTTGTAAATGCAAATTTCACCGAACAAACTTAATGCAATTTGACCGATTTCTTTAGAATTACGCACTTTCAATAAGTTAATATCATTACATTAAGTTATTTTTGCCACTGCCGATGTTAAAAACTAAACTACAACGCGTTTTAATTAAATAAATAACGAAACTAAAAACTGAAACAATACACCGCCGCACAGTGTAACTTTTATCACTTTTAGGATGCCAAAAGTCCAAAAGACAATGTTCTCCAATCTCAAAAATGTTTTGACATGCAACAGATTAATAACCAACTGTTAAAAAAATTTATACACAGCAAAGTAAAAACCTACGATCACCGTGATAAGCATTATGAAACTTGGATAATTGAAACAAGTGTAAAAATCACATCAAATTCCAAAACTTTTGACCAATTTTGTGGCCACGTGGTGGATTTTTCGAAAATTTTCGTTAGCAATAGAATAAAACTTGTCTGATTCCACCCAATTTAATTTAACGAATACATACACATTAAAGAGAAATTCATAGTTTCAGATAAAAAAAAACCATTGCGAAATTTCGCATTTTTCTTTGTAATCGCCAACTAAAAGTCTCTATGCCCTCGCTCACGTATGAAGCGCAGTGACCTAACAATGGAATGTCCTCAATTCAAGTCTACAATACTAGATCCCAAAAAAAGACAGTTATACCTGAAATGGTAAAAACCCAAAAAAAGGAAACTTGTCAGTGCACATTGTTTGTCATATGAGTTTTCTCATAGTTAACGAGGTGTGCACTTATCCCATCAACTTATGTCATGTATGCACGCCTACCTGAGGGTCGTCTGTTATGGGTGATACTTCTAAGCAATTGAATGCTTCGGGAATATACAAGTTAACTTATTTCACATTAAGTTTCTAAAAAAAATATATTGGTTCAACTTCAAATTAAGATTAACTTTATAAAATTTTTTATTACTTAAATCTAACTCGCTCTGCTACTCAGCTCTGCCGCTGCCTCTGCTGTTGTTTTACTCGCTTGAGGATTTCCATCGCTTGTTGCAGATGACCTTTTGCTGACGGTGCGCTTCTCATCAATTGTTGCATTCCCAATTGCTTATTTCCGAGTACTCGCTTGACGATTTCCATCGCTTGTTGCAGATTGCCTTTTGCTGACGGTGCGCTTCTCAGCAATTTTTACATTCCCAATTACTTATTTTCGAGGAGTCATATTTCAGTACGTGACTTTACTTTATTTAATTTTCTGTGGAATGTGGTGTCTTCTTGGATTTGCAAACTTTGAATAAATCTCTTTTGAATGTGTGTCGTGCTAACAGCTCCCTCCCTGAGATTCAAACGTCCGCGTTTGAAGTGCTGCATTTTTGGAATATTTGATTAAGTCCGTCCATTGCGGCTTCTGTTAGTTCAATAGACCGTTTTTCTCCAGCCCTTTTTTTAACAGCATTGATTTTGTGACGAATACGATAATGATTATCAGAATTATTGAAAATAGGCTGATGCTAATGGTATGCTTTATTCGACTAGCTGATTCTGCGTAATCTATCTCTTTTGTATTGTTTAGGTTTAGCTGATTTAGCATTTGCAGGGAGACTATTTCTTCGCTTTTGGTTGATGCCGAAACTGGCTGGAGTATAGCAGGAAGGGGTTTGCTTGAAAGTTTCTCCGCATTAGAAAAGCTTTTTCCGTTAATTTTTATTGAAGCGTTAATAAAATGAATTAGGAAAGTACCGTCAAGTGGTATAAGATCTTCGTTTAACTGTATGTTTCCTCTAAAGTCATTTAGGAATAGGATGTCCGGTGATATTTGTTATTTTGGCAGCTGAGAATTGAGTTAAACTTTATTCTATTAATTTTTCTTTCTTTTTTACTGCTTTTATTTCTATTACTTTACTCATAATATAGATTATCAATTTTCCATTAGTTGCTATTTTTATTTCTGCGAATTCTAAAGCTTCGTCTAAGTTAACGAAAGGAATATTATCTCTGTCGAAACAGTTTTTTTACAATATTTATTTCTTCATTTGACAATATGTATGAATTAATTAGGTTGGCTTTTGCTCAATGTATTGCGTACACAATATTTACAATTTCTTCTTTCAGAATTTCCAATTTGTATTTTAATTTTAAAAATATTTCCATCTCTTCTTTTTTACCCTTTTGAACCTCTGTTAATATGTGGTTTGTAATATTTGTAATTTCATCAATTTTTTCGATTTAAAGCTTATTGATAAGGACCTCGTTATTGTTATTCTCAAGGACATTGTTCACTTTATTTAAAACTATTTCGTGATCTTCATGGTCCGGACTGCCGGCAATCCATTTCCAGGTGCTACCCAAGAATTTCAGTGATGTTTTAAATTTTTTCTGTCTTTTTAAGTTACTTATGTGTATTTTTATTTGAGATATTAGGTGGGATAGAAAAGGGTAATTTGGGGTTTTGGATAGGATTTCCGCTTTTGAGTCGATATGATCGGGAATTTCGGCATATTTTTCGATGTCCAGCTTTGCCAGTCCTTTTTCTATAGTGATTAGTTGTGAGTTTGAGTAATCTAGTATTTGAACCTCGGCGAGGCATAATTTTATCAGAAGTAGTCTGGATGAAATGTTTTTGGTCGTTAGTTTCGTATCCTTCTTTTATGTATTATTTGTCCTTTCTTTGTTATGACTGTACTGGTCCTTTTTCCCTTACTACTTCCTTACTATATAACTTACTTAACTTAGTTCCTAATCTTCTATTTTTTTTTACATAAATTTCCTGTCCTGGCAGGTAAGATTTCGCAATCTGTTTTTGTTCTTGTTGTGATATTCGATGTCTTTACTTTGCTTTTGCGCCAGCTTCTGTAGATTTTCATGTCTTGTCTTTTCTATGTCCTCGGGTGTAAATGAAACGTTTCTCCCGAAAAACAAGTCGACTGTCCTTTTTCGTGTCACCGAAGGGATTGAGTGGTTATATTCTGACACCGCCCTCTCCAACAATTCCTCGAAATTTCTATGACCACCATTTTCCCTAATGCAACGCATTATTTCGCTTAAAGTGGAGTGGAATCTTTCGAACTGGCCGTTGGCCTGGCTCTTATACAGTGGAGAAGTGTAAACTTCTATTCCGAGCTCGTCTTTCAACATGAATTGGATTGACGTGGAATTCAGTGACGGGTCATTGTCAATTACTATTATTTTAGGGACTCCGAAAAAAATAATATTTCCCTAAGAGGTCTCCTAACGTCCTCTATAGCCCTGCTGTTCAACATTTTTGTTACTGCAAATTTAGTGAACTTATCTCGAGCAGTTATTACCCTTTTTCCTTCGGTAAGGAATATATCTATGGGAATGGTGTGTCCCGGGAATGTTTGCAATGGGGTTACGGTTAATTGTGGTTGGTTAGGGTGCCTTTCGTATTTATTCTCCTTACAGACTGTGCAATTGGCTATCGCACGCTTAATTTTGTTCGTAATTCTAGGGAAATAACTTTCCTCGAGGATTTGTGTTTTGTTTTCCATCGCGTTTCTATGGGCTCGTAAGTGTTCCTTTAGGATAACTTCTTGTTCTTGTTCATTCACGATATCTCGAACCAACTTTTGCGCGTACCTACACTTAATGCTGCTGAAATGATGTGGGTAAATACTCTGGATCATTCCCAATGTTCTTTCGTCCGTATGGATTCCGTTAACTACTGATGGGTTCAAGTATCTTTTGAAGTATACTATAATATTTTGCTCGTTAAATTATGGTTCCTCCATTATATGGCGGTAAATGGTCGGAAAAACAATTTTGAAATGGTAGGAGGCTGTGTCCGCCTGTTTGAAAAAAAAATCGTTTTTAAAGACATTTATAGGCACCTCTGCACAGGGTATCAAGTTATGATTCGAGCTTTCATTGCTATGAATGGTCGGTGTAAGTGTATTGATTTGGTTTGGTATCCTAGAGAGTGCGTCTACCACTACGTTCGATTTTCCTGGTCTGTAAGCTATTTCGTGGTTATACTCTTCTAATATTGCCTTCCATCATTTCATTTTACTACTAAGGGCGTACGTTAGAGGTTGGTGATCAGTGATGATTTTTACTTTATTTGAACCATAAAGGTAACCCCTCAGAGTACTTAGTGCCCAAATTATGGCCAACATTTCTTTTTCGTTGGTTGCATAATTCTCTTCGGTCTTGTTAAGTGTCCTAGAGATATATGTTATCGGCCGATTGTCTTGCGAGAGGACTGCCCCGATGGAAAAGTCGGATGCGTCTGTTGTGAGCTCAAAATCCCTCTTAAAATTTGGGTGAGCCATTGTAATATCTCTCGATACCAAGGCAGTTTTTATCCTTTTGAATGCTTCGATGGCATCTTCCTTGAGTTCTGTATCCATTTTTTTAGATTGTCTTTTTGAGACATTGCCGGCTTCCCCTCGAAGGAGTGCGGCCAAGGGCTTAGCTATCCTTGAATAGTCTTTTTTGAAACTTCTGTAGTATCCTGACATTCCCAGGAAAGACCTAAATTCCTTCAAATTGCGGGGAATCGGGAATAGTGAGACGGCCTCTACTTTTTTAGGGTTGGTTTTTATTCCTTCAGAACTAACAACGTATCCTAGGAATTCGACTTCTCCTTTTGCGAATTCGCATTTATCCAATTATATTTTCATATTAGCATACTCTAGAGTTTTAAATACTAATTCGACATTATTCAAATGCTCTTCTTCGTCCTTTCCGAATATTATCACATCGTCATTGTAAACGTAACATCTTTTGCCAATGTGTTCTCGAAGAATATCGTCCAGAGCTCTTTGAAATGTCGACGGAGCGTTCTTAAGTCCAAATGGTAGTCGTAGAAATTCCTATTTCCCGTTATTCACGGAAAATTCTGTTTTCTCTATGTCGCACTCTCGAAGTGGTATCTGGTGGAATCCACTTTTAAGGTCAATGATAGTAAATAGTTTGTTGTTTCCCAGGTTCGCTAAGACCTCGCTTATCTCCGGTATGGGGTACTTATCGGGAATAGTGACCGAATTAAGTTTTCGATAATCGATCACCATTCGGTACTTCTTCTCACCGGAGACATCCGTCTTCTTGTCAACGATCCAGACGGGCGAGTTGTAAGGTGATTTTGATCATCTAATGATACCATTATCAAGAAGTTCTTCTACCTGTCGTTCGATTTCTTCCTTTAGGGCCATGGGATAAGGGTAAGCCCTGGAATACACCGGTTTGTAGGTAGTAGTCTTAATTGCGCCCTTAACTAGAGTGGTGAATGTTAATTTTTCATCGGGGTCGGAAAACAAATTTGGGCAATTTATGATAATATTGTTTATATTTCGTTGTTGTTCTACAGAGATATGTGGTATTTCCAATTTGACATTATTATATGATAACGATCCCCGGAAAGATAGTCATTGTGCTTCCCTCAGTGTCTATGACAGCTTTTAGTTTCCTCAAGGTGTCGTTGCCTATAATACCATGAAAGGAATTCAGGGGTGGCAGAATAAAGAATTTGATTTTTTCTACGTTTGGCCCGAACATATCTATAAATGCATGGTGGGTAATCTTTATAGCACCCGCGACTGATTCCACCTTAAATGTTTTTCTTATTCTAGTGGATTGGATATAGTTTTTATTGCATCCAGTATCGATCAGGAAATCCAATGAGTCGCCGCGCCTTTATGTAAATTTGTAGTAAGGAAGGGAGGATGGAGTTAGTCTAACAAATTAATCAAGTCGAGATTGGCGTGATTTTGTTCGCTGGTAGTCAAGTTAATTTGTCCTTCGGGAGCTTCGTCTGGTTGTTGCGTTGCTCCGTAATAGTCGTCATAAGAATTGTTACTTGACTGATTTGGATCCGGAGTCGTGAGGTAAGTCTATTTTTGATAATTAACGTGTCTAGAATGTAGAGAAGGGTCCACGGTCATTGGGACTGGTGGATTTTTGGATAGATTGGAACGGTTATTGAATCCCGGATTATATTGCTGTTGAGGGCGTGTCCGAAGCCAGTGTTAGGCTGGAGATTAAAATTTGGTCGATTATAATAATTCGTTGAACCGTTCTGATTCGGTTGGATTCGGGGTGTCGTGTTGAATGGTCGGTTGTTGTAATTGTTCATATTTCTTGGAGGATAATTATACCGCTGCGTGGATGCCGCATATGTAAGTTCGGGATGGAAGGGTCGGTGATTTGTTGCATTCTGTCGTGGAGGTCGCGGTGGTGGTTGATTTAATTTTTTATGCACGTTATGTGCGTGGTTCAAAATGTGGTGTAAATGTATCGAGAACTTTCTCCCGATACGAGTTTGTCATCGTTCTTATGGACTCGTCGCCAAGATCCAGGCATGATATCTTGTCTAGAATAAGTGAAAGGTGTTGATACACCTTTTTATAAAAGGTCGGAATATCATCGTTACGCTGGGCTAACGTGGGTACTGATATCTCTCTTATCCGAATAATGCATCATGAGGCATTTACGAATTTGGGCCCAGTCGAGCGGAGTAGAGTTGTGCTTTTTCGTTCATTTCAGAGAGTCGAATCTTTCGTTCTTTTCCTGATGAACGAACAAGTTGTTCTTTTTGTTCATCTGTTCTTTTTTTTTCAAGCAAATTTGATCACTGCTGCTCGCACGCGCGAAAAAAGCCAACAAGTATAGATGGGGGTGTGTATGCAGCAATGCTTTGTGTAGGTATATTTAAATGAGTAATGAATAAATAAGTTAATATATATATATGTATAATTAACTTCAAAAAAAGTTACAAATTTCGGAAGATCCAATTGAAAGAGTACAGACACAAATTGTAAATATGAACTTTTCAAGTTTAATAAATGTAATAATTAGTTTCTTACAAAACATGTTTTTCATAAATAGTCCATACATATATTGTTGTAGCAGTGCCACACACAAAGATGACCACACATATCTTTAGTGTAAGTGGCATTGTGAATGATGACTAAGTGTGTAATCCTATCTGTCAACTGCCTGACAGGATGTTTAATATGGCTACTTTTTAAAGTTTTGACAGGGTGTTCAATATGGCGGCGCCTATCTTCAGCGGATGATAGAAAGAGATACAGAATGAAACAGCGATAGTCAATTACAAATCAGGTGATCCAATTACTTTGGAATTTTGACGTCTATGCATAAGATATCACACTTTGTTATCATTCACAATGGTAAGTGGCATCATCGACATTCGTTATCACTGTGAATTTCTGCGTATGTATGTATGAATTTACAGTGTTCGCGAACGAGAAGAGAGAAAGAATAACATTATATAAAACGAACTAAAAGAACAAATGAACTAAAAGAACAAAACGAACCGAAATCGAAGATCTAGTTCACTTGTTCAGTTGAGAGACCTGGTCAATTGAACAAGTTCCGAACGAAACGACCCAACTCTAGAGCGGAGTAATGTAGGACTCCAGAGCAATGTCGGCATCGCCAACAATTTTATGTCGTATGATATGAAGGATTGAAAAGTATTTAGGCGTGTCTCTCAATGCTTCATATGCCTTTAAAATTCTATCTACACTCTTTCGCCAGGAGCTGAATTCTCCCGGTTTACCCGAAAAATCCCGTAGACATTTAACCATGTCGGGAATCCTGTCCAAATCATTCATATTCACTAGGCTCAGGGCTATATTACAATCGTGACCACTAAAATCAGTAACGTTAGGTTGGCTAATTCGGTTGAGCACTTCGCGCACAATTGTTTCAACGAATATGGGGTTACCAGTAGCAGGGTTAGGGGCGACAGGATTTGTAGGATTTTCAGGATTAGTCGCTCCGTAGTCTAGCCGGAGCTGGTGTAGTTGTTCCACTAACTCCTCTGTTGTACCTGGCATTTGAACTATGTGTTTTATTACTTTTGCTCTTCGATATTATTCAAAAAGAAGGAAAGTTCTCTCGCATAAACTATTGACTGTTTTAATTAATTAATCCTCTGCAAGATTCACTCATTTAATACTTCTTTGCACATTTAGTATATGTTTTCAAAACTTCGTAAGGTATTTACCTATTTTTTCTTCTTTTTTAGTAATAAACTCCTTTTGAAACATATGAATTTTTAATTTTCCTTCGTTGCCTTTGTAGAAATACACTTGTTTCGATGATATTATATAAACTTTCTCAAAATCGTTCAATCAATTCTTTCGACAATACAATTTTTAAGTTTTCTTTTTAATTAACATATTCAAATATTCAATAAATTCTCAAAGTTTATTTACTTATTTTTCTTCTCGGAATTTATAATTAAAATTTTCATTTAAATGCTTTTCAAGTTTCAACGACTTTTTCTCCAGTAATTTTCACTTTTTTTCTTTTACAAATTTTGCAGTAAGTTTATTTTTCTTTTACTCTTTATTTAGTTTTTTTTGTTTAGTTTTCCCTAAATTTTTAATATTAACAGGATTAAAATTCTTCACTTTGTTACGGATATCTTAAAAACTAGTCTTACATAAGAGTCCAGCGCTGCACGTGGAAGTCTTGAATGTTTCGGAGTTATCCCTTTCCCTTTCTGTACTTGGGTCCTTGACGTCGCTCGGTATTCCACTTCTACTTGCCGCTTTTTGGTCGTTCTTTATCCGTCTTCTTGTCAACGATCCAGACGGGCGAGTTGTAAGGTGATTTTGATCATCTAATGATACCATTATCAAGAAGTTCTTCTACCTGTCGTTCGATTTCTTCCTTTAGGGCCATGGGATAAGGGTAAGCCCTGGAATACACCGGTTTGTAGGTAGTAGTCTTAATTGCGCCCTTAACTAGAGTGGTGAATGTTAATTTTTCATCGGGGTCGGAAAACAAATTTGGGCAATTTATGATAATATTGTTTATATTTCGTTGTTGTTCTACAGAGATATGTGGTATTTCCAATTTGACATTATTATATGATAACGATCCCCGGAAAGATAGTCATTGTGCTTCCCTCAGTGTCTATGACAGCTTTTAGTTTCCTCAAGGTGTCGTTGCCTATAATACCATGAAAGGAATTCAGGGGTGGCAGAATAAAGAATTTGATTTTTTCTACGTTTGGCCCGAACATATCTATAAATGCATGGTGGGTAATCTTTATAGCACCCGCGACTGATTCCACCTTAAATGTTTTTCTTATTCTAGTGGATTGGATATAGTTTTTATTGCATCCAGTATCGATCAGGAAATCCAATGAGTCGCCGCGCCTTTATGTAAATTTGTAGTAAGGAAGGGAGGACGGAGTTAGTCTAACAAATTAATCAAGTCGAGATTGGCGTGATTTTGTTCGCTGGTAGTCAAGTTAATTTGTCCTTCGGGAGCTTCGTCTGGTTGTTGCGTTGCTCCGTAATAGTCGTCATAAGAATTGTCTAGAATGTAGAGAAGGGTCCACGGTCATTGGGACTGGTGGATTTTTGGATAGATTGGAACGGTTATTGAATCCCGGATTATATTGCTGTTGAGGGCGTGTCCGAAGCCAGTGTTAGGCTGGAGATTAAAATTTGGTCGATTATAATAATTCGTTGAACCGTTCTGATTCGGTTGGATTCGGGGTGTCGTGTTGAATGGTCGGTTGTTGTAATTGTTCATATTTCTTGGAGGATAATTATACCGCTGCGGGGATGCCGCATATGTAAGTTCGGGATGGAAGGGTCGGTGATTTGTTGCATTCTGTCGTGGAGGTCGCGGTGGTGGTTGATTTAATTTTTTATGCACGTTATGTGCGTGGTTCAAAATGTGGTGTAAATGTATCGAGAACTTTCTCCCGATACGAGTTTGTCATCGTTCTTATGGACTCGTCGCCAAGATCCAGGCATGATATCTTGTCTAGAATAAGTGAAAGGTGTTGATACACCTTTTTATAAAAGGTCGGAATATCATCGTTACGCTGGGCTAACGTGGGTACTGATATCTCTCTTATCCGAATAATGCATCATGAGGCATTTACGAATTTGGGCCCAGTCGAGCGGAGTAGAGTTGTGCTTTTTCGTTCATTTCAGAGAGTCGAATCTTTCGTTCTTTTCCTGATGAACGAACAAGTTGTTCTTTTTGTTCATCTGTTCTTTTTTTTTCAAGCAAATTTGATCACTGCTGCTCGCACGCGCAAAAAAAGCCAACAAGTATAGATGGGGGTGTGTATGCAGCAATGCTTTGTGTAGGTATATTTAAATGAGTAATGAATAAATAAGTTAATATATATATATGTATAATTAACTTCAAAAAAAGTAACAAATTTCGGAAGATCCAATTGAAAGAGTACAGACACAAATTGTAAATATGAACTTTTCAAGTTTAATAAATGTAATAATTAGTTTCTTACAAAACATGTTTTTCATAAATAGTCCATACATATATTGTTGTAGCAGTGCCACACACAAAGATGACCACACATATCTTTAGTGTAAGTGGCATTGTGAATGATGACTAAGTGTGTAATCCTATCTGTCAACTGCCTGACAGGATGTTTAATATGGCTACTTTTTAAAGTTTTGACAGGGTGTTCAATATGGCGGCGCCTATCTTCAGCGGATGATAGAAAGAGATACAGAATGAAACAGCGATAGTCAATTACAAATCAGGTGATCCTATTACTTTGGAATTTTGACGTCTATGCATAAGATATCACACTTTGTTATCATTCACAATGGTAAGTGGCATCATCGACATTCGTGTTCACTGTGAATTTCTGCGTATGTATGTATGAATTTACAGTGTTCGCGAACGAGAAGAGAGAAAGAATAACATTATATAAAACGAACTAAAAGAACAAATGAACTAAAAGAACAAAACGAACCGAAATCGAAGATCTAGTTCACTTGTTCAGTTGAGAGACCTGGTCAATTGAACAAGTTCCGAACGAAACGACCCAACTCTAGAGCGGAGTAATGTAGGACTCCAGAGCAATGTCGGCATCGCCAACAATTTTATGTCGTATGATATGAAGGATTGAAAAGTATTTAGGCGTGTCTCTCAATGCTTCATATGCCTTTAAAATTCTATCTACACTCTTTCGCCAGGAGCTGAATTCTCCCGGTTTACCCGAAAAATCCCGTAGACATTTAACCATGTCGGGAATCCTGTCCAAATCATTCATATTCACTAGGCTCAGGGCTATATTACAATCGTGACCACTAAAATCAGTAACGTTAGGTTGGCTAATTCGGTTGAGCACTTCGCGCACAATTGTTTCAACGAATATGGGGTTACCAGTAGCAGGGTTAGGGGCGACAGGATTTGTAGGATTTTTAGGATTAGTCGCTCCGTAGTCTAGCCGGAGCTGGTGTAGTTGTTCCACTAACTCCTCTGTTGTACCTGGCATTTGAACTATGTGTTTTATTACTTTTGCTCTTCGATATTATTCAAAAAGAAAGAAAGTTCTCTCGCATAAACTATTGACTGTTTTAATTAATTAATCCTCTGCAAGATTCACTCATTTAATACTTCTTTGCACATTTAGTATATGTTTTCAAAACTTCGTAAGATATCCATGGAACAAATAAACACAAAACAATTAACACACCAAAACAAAAAACCGACAAAGAAGGTCAAACGACTAAAATCACAGATTTCTACCTACCCCAGTCCGCCACACAAATCGATTAGTAAACCACCCTCGGTTCTGAACGAACACACAACACATACACATAACTAAATATACACAAGCATCAATTTGACAATACCTGCTCATATACCTACGAACTATAAATACAGGACAAATGACAACAACAGATCAGAACGAAAATCGACACTGATGATGGCACAACGCCGAAACCGGTTTGTCTCAAAACCAAATTTGACAAGGGATGACGGAAAATCGTTCCAATATACATCATTTATCCACCCTGTCGGAAAATCAACCAAACAAGATAAGTCTAAAAATGAATCATACCAAAGACGGACTGCATTGAAGTAACACCAACTGCACTGTACCAAATTTTCCAATACCATCAACTAGTTATGGCTATTTCACGAAATGCACTCTTTGAAGTTCGGCTAAAAAGCAAAGATGGAGAAACGTTAGCTGTTACAAACAAGAAGAAAACAAATCGGACACTAGTATGTTTTTTTTGTTTCCTTCAAATGTATACAATGGTTGACAAACGAAAGGTTATAGTTTGGAGTAATCCCGCTCCATCTTCAACAAGATACTGCCGTACTACAACAATTCAAACAGATAACCTAAACTCATTGGTGAAATCAACGTTTGTGTTGTGCATTATTGAGGGCAAAGTTTGCAACCCTCTGTCGGCATATACATCTTCGCAAAAGTCCTACGCCTAAAGATGTGAACAATATGCGAGCCCTGTCCGAGCGAAATATTGACAAAGGCATGCTTGCTTTCGGAATTTCTCCTTTATATTCTTGGATACGATGCATGGAATGTATGCTACACATCGCTTATTGAATGGAAATGAAGACCTGGTGGGTGCGGATTGAAGAAAATGAGGAAAAGAAGAAAGAACATATCCAAAATAGATTAAAAAAAGAAGTTGGTCTTTTGAGATCCTGTATTAACATCAAACATAACCGGCATAAACATCAATCTTTTGAAAAGGTTTCATACAATACTTGCATGCATAGGATGTGGTTTAAAAAAATTGTATTGTAAAAATAAACAAATGCGCGTTAAAATGGGAAATCGGTGTACTATATCACTCACCAAGTAGTAGTGACTCCACCTTTATTACTTATCTAAAGGAAATCATCACTGAACATCTCAAGGAGGCGGATAATAATTTAATAATTGGTGATTTTAATATCAATGTAAATGTATCGTCAACATACTCAAACCAGCTAACAAGTTTATTTGCACAAATGGCAATGATACAAAGGATACACTTCGACACGAGGATAACAGAGTACTCGTCTACAAGAATTGATTTGCTATTCAGTAACAATGATAAAGTTAAAGCAGTGAATATAGGTGAACATCGCATTTCTGACCATGAGACAATCCACTTCGAAGTGCCAACAACAAAGCTTTGTAAAATGAGAAGGTATGCTACAGTTACATGTTGGGAATACTATAGTGCTGAAAATCTTTTAACTTTGCTACGAACATGCGATTTCAGCTTTATGTCAATTTTCGGAGTAGAAACTAAAACTAAAGCCCTGAACGAAGTTTTAACTGAGGCTATGCAAGCACTGACTTATATAAAGAGGACCCAAATACAGATAAGAAATAAGTGGTACGACCGAGAATTAACAAACCTGCATAAAAGAAAAATAGAATCTTATAAAACTGCTCGAAATACTGGATTTTGGGACGAATATAACGTCATTAAGAAAATATATAAAAGAACCATAATTTATAAAAAAAAGAAATACATGGAAGATAGAGTAAATAATAACAATGGCGATATGAAACGTATGTGGAAGTGTCTAAAAGACCTCGTCGAGCTTAATGATGTTAAAAAACATATCACTAAAATTGTAATTAACGGTGAATGCCTGGAAAATGAATATGATAGAGCTAATGCCCTAAATAACTTTTTTATACAAAGTATTGTTGAAATAAATGATAGCATCGAAGAAATTGTAAATGGGGATGAAATAAGCGCAAATCATAGTAATCCATTTGAAACATTTAAATTTACTGACATTGTAGTGGACGATATTATTATTATCACAAAATCACTTAAAAACAAATATGGCGGCGACAAGCTTTTATTGGAGGGTGTCATTAAAGATGACATGACATATACTGCTAATTTCTACAAAGATATAATTAACGAATCCTTAAACAGCGGTATTGTACCTAGCTACTGGAAAATTTCAACAATAATACCTGTGGAAAAAGTAAAAAATACAATGAAACCTGAGGAACTACGTCCAATTAACGCGTTACCTACAGATAAAAAAATTATGGAGACAGTTGTGAAGGATGCACTTGTGGCATACTTAGAGAAGCACAATGTGATTATCCCAGAACAATCGGGATTCAGGAAGAGCCATTCTTGTGAAACAGCGTTGAATATGGTAATTGCAGATTGGAAAGAAGACATGGCGGACAAAAAATTTACGGTGTCTGTCTTCTTGGATTTAAAACGGGCTTTTGAAACTGTCAATAGATCTGAGCTATTGGACGTTATGTTTAAAATTGGTATAAGAGGAAAGGCGTTGGAATGGTTCCGGAGTTAATTGGGTGACAGAAAACAGAGAACGATAATTGGAAAGGAGGTTTCATCAGTGGTGGATGTTAACATTGGTTTACCACAAGGCTCGGTCTTGGCGCCAATATTGTTTACATTGTATATCAATGATATCAAAAGATGCTTAAAATATTGTAAAATACGTCTATTTGCGGATGATGCATTGCTTATCATAAGTGAAAAATATGCAGAATGTGCCATGCTGAAAGTACAAGAAGACCTGGACTCGCTATACAAATGGTTATGCCTTAGAAAACTGAAATTAAATGTCGAAAAAACTAAGTTCATGATATTTTGTAAAAACACTAATATCATAGGTAACAATAGTTTAAATAATATTACGCTGAAGGTAAAAAACATGGAAATCCGAAGAGTAGACAAAATTAAGTATTTAGGAGTTTTGATTGATGATAATCTAAATTTTGGAGAGCATGTAACTTATCTGGAAAGGAAAATTGCACAGAAAATAGGCTTCATGTATAGAACATGTAAACATATCAGTCAAAGTCATAAAATATTGGTTTATCGTTCAATCATTGAACCACACTTTATTTATTGTCTTACTATTCTGCTATTAAGTAATGATATATATATTAAGAAACTTCAAATACAGCAAAACAAGACAATGCGATTTATTTTAAAATATCCTCCAAGAACGCCAAAAATTGTAATGCTCAATAGATTAAACTGGCTTAGTATTAAACACTCAGTTATTTCACATTAAAATTTATATACCAACTTAGGTTAGGAATGTTACCGCGCTTCCCAAGGCAGTCGGTTCTATGTACCGGAGCGACTCGGGATTTTTCCCGACCAAGGACTGTCATTTCAGTGTAACCCCATTTAATTTGTTTCGTCCCTCCCACAAATTGTCATCCTCCCAGCAGCTCCTTGCAGCAGGACTGCTCCATATTCTCTTGCTCCGGGAAGGTATCGAATCCAATCCGGGTCCGTCTCCTGACCTCGGTCCTGAGAAATGGTTTTGCTGCATCTGCCGGAAAAGAATCTTTTTAGGACGGTCATACTCTGTTCAGTGTGTCTCGTGTAAGGGATGGTTGCATCGGACAGGTTGTTCTGGGCTTGATTCCAAAACCCGACGTCCACGTAACTTTTATAAATCTTTTGTGGCTCCTTGCTGTTCACGCCCAAGGGCGTCCCGTAGTCTACGTCTAAGCGCCCCCCCCCATTACCTTCCAGCAGCCCCGCTGCTCAGCAAGCCACAACAAGTACCCGCTGCTGCTCGCGCCTTACGGCGCCAACAACTCAAACAGCTGCTACCACTCATAACTACAATCTTCGTAGTAGAGTCGGAAGCAATGCTGAGCAACAGCCCCTGCCCCCGTCTTCTCCCCCCCTCTTTTCCGGCAGCAATCGTGTAGGTCAGGGAAACAGACTCTTAGTCCCTACCTCCGTTTGCACCGTTTGCCAGCACAGAATATATATGTTTGCGACATCCGCCCAATGCAGCTCCTGCCTCGGGTGGTGCCACTTTCCTAGATGTTCTGGTCTCCGCGACGGCAACCCCTCGGCGGGTTTCATCGCGCCATGTTGCCAGGTCGCAAACCCAAATCATCCGGGTACCCCAATGCTTGCCCAAGGACGCCCAGTCCCAGGGCCACAACAGCAATTGCGTCCTGGTCTTCCTGAACCCAGGCGTAGTCACCCGTCACTTACCCCCAGAGTGGCGACGTCTCCCCTCATGCACTTCAGAATTCTGCAGTTAAACTGTAATGGACTAACTGGGAAGATTACGGAGATAGTCAATTTCATGAAGCGGCACAACATCCGCATTGCTGCGATTCAAGAGACTAAACTCACAGCACGATCTGCATTGCAGTTCTGCTCTGGGTATAATGTCCACAGAAAAGATCGCGAGAGCGGAAATGGAGGCGGCCTCGCGTTTATAATACACCACTCTGTGCAATATCACATATTTGATCCTGGCATCGACCGCAGGGACAACGTCTTAGAACGTCAAGGCCTATCTGTCCGGTCAGGCGATGCAAACCTAGAAATCATCAACATCTACATCCCCCCTGCCACCTGTTGCCCCGGTGGATACCACCCTAATATTAGAGCCTTACTCACTGGAAACAATCGCATTATTTTAGGCGACTTCAATGCCCATCATGATCTATGGCATTCAAATTTGCGGGCGGACAGTAGGGGCGAGATGTTGGCGGATCAAATAGAAGAAACGACGTTCTGCACAATAAACGGAGACGCCCCCACACGTATGGTAGGAAGCTGTCACAGTTCGCCAGATATCTCAATCGTGAGCGCAGAACTCGTAAACTGCGTCAACTGGCAGCCGATGGTATCATTGGCATCCGACCACCTGCCTATACTTGTTTCGCTCGAGCGTATCGCCGACTTCATCGTCACCGAAAAACGCACTTTCATAAACTTTAAAAAAGGAAAGTGGGGAGAATATAAATCCTTTACAGACAACCTCTTTGCTGCCCTCCCTATCCCGACTGATGCCCGCCAAGGGGAGCGTGCCTTTCGCAAGGTCATTGAATCCGCCTCGGCACGTTTCATTCCCGCCGGGAGAATTCCCGAAATCCGGCCCCACTTCCCGGCGGAGGCCGCAAACTTAGCGAGAGAACGGGACCTTATAAGGCAGCTTGATCCAGGCGACCCCCAAATAAGGGATATAAACCAACGCATCAGATTGCTTGTGGATGAACACAAGCGGGCGAAATGGGAGGAGCACCTAAGAGGTTGTAACCTCTCTACCGGTGTGGGTAAACTTTGGTCCACCGTAAAGTCCCTATCGAATCCGACTAAGCACAAAGACAAAGTTTCCATCGCCTTTGGCGACAAAGTGCTGTCGGATGCGAAAAAATGCGCGAGCGCTTTCTGCCGACAATATATAATGCATTCTACGGTCGACAAAGTTAGACGGAGGGCCAACAGACACGCACATAAACACAAATTCAGCGCGTCACCAATCACCATCACCGCTAAAGAGGTTGAGGACGCCATTGGTCGCGCTAAACCATCCAAAGCAGTGGGCCCAGACGGCATAGCCATGCCGATGCTTAAAAGCCTAGGGAAAGAGGGTTTCAAATATTTAGCGCAGGTCTTCAACCTGTCTCTTTCCACCTTTGTCATACCCGAGAAATGGAGAATGGCCAAGGTGGTCCCGCTACTAAAGCCTGGTAAACCAGCTAACATAGGAGAATCGTATCGTCCGATATCTCTCCTATCGCCAGTAGCAAAGACGCTCGAAGCCATTTTGCTCCCTTATTTCCAAGCAAATTTGCAACTAGCCTCCCATCAGCATGGCTTCAGAAAACTCCATAGCACTACCTCCGCGCTAAATGCCATTAGTACCCAGATAAATTGCGGTTTAAATCAAAACCCCCACCATAGAACAGTACTCGTAGCGCTAGACCTATCAAAAGCTTTTGATACGGTCAACCACGGCTCGTTACTGCAAGACCTGGAAGGGTCTACCCTTCCCCCATGTCTTAAAAGGTGGACCGCAAATTATCTGGGTGGTCGGCAGGCATCGGTGCTATTTAGAAACGAAACATCAAAGCCAAGGAGAATTAAACAAGGGGTGCCACAGGGTGGTGTCCTATCCCCACTTTTGTTTAATTTCTACATATCTAAACTACCTTCACCACCGGAAGGAGTCACAATCGTTTCCTACGCCGATGACTGCACAGTAATGGCCACAGGCCCAGGCCCACAGATCGATGAGCTATGCAATAAAATAAACGGCTACCTCCCTGATCTCTCCAGTTTTTTCGCCTCGCGAAACCTGGCATTATCACCGACTAAATCTTCCGCGACCTTATTTACAACATGGACGTCCCAAATGTCGACCATTTTGAACATCCACGTCGATGGCTCTACGCTACCGACTGTCCTACACCCCAAAATCTTGGGTGTGACGTTTGATCAGGATCTACATTTCGGTGAGCACGCAGCCGCAATTGTTCCGAGAATTCAGAGCCGTAACAAAATCCTCAAATCCCTTGCTGGCAGTACCTGGGGAAAAGATAAAGAAACGCTCATGACTACATACAAATCAATTAGCCAGCCGATTACGTGCTACGCGTCACCCATATGGTCGCCAAGCCTAAAAATTACCCACTGGAAGAAGCTACAGGCCTGCCAAAATACTGCTCTCAGAATTGCAACGGGCTGTCTTCTTATGTCCCCAGAACACCATCTACATAATGAGGCGAGAATACTCCCCATCAGGGAAAGAAACGAGATGCTGACCAAACAGTTCCTGTTGAATACCCAGAAACCTGGGCATCCCAACAGACATCTGATTGACGAGCCAGCACCGCCTAGGGGCTTAAGGAGTCATCTCCGTAAGCATTTTGAGGAAATACGGCATCTGAGAACACAGCCGTATGAAGCGAAAAAACACAAGCAGGTCCTTGGTGAACTCCACAAACAGGCGTCGGACCTTTATGCCGGGAATTGCCCGGTGAACCCAGTACTCAAAGTAAAGTATCCAAAACTTGCGGAAGAGGAACGCATACTCCCCAGGGAAACGCGTGTCACTCTGGCTCAACTTCGTTCTGGATACTGTAACAGGTTAAACTCTTACATATCCAGAATCAACCCCGACATACAAAATGTATGCCCCGCTTGCAATGTGTCCCCACATGACACCAACCATCTCTTTAATTGTAATGTGGAACCAACGCCTCTAACACCCCTTTCCCTATGGTCCACCCCTGTTGAAACAGCAAGTTTCCTTGGACTCCCGTTAGAGGATATTGATGACAGTTTGTGATCGGTCGCGTCTGTTAGGTGGGGCGAAGCACTGCTACAACAACAACAACAACAGGAATGTTACCGAATTACCTGAGTAGTAAAATACATTATATCATGAAATCCACAATTATTGAACTAGAAATTGCAATAATATAAGACTGCCTAGAATAAGAACTGAGTTCGGCAAAAGGTCTCTTGAATATTTAGGGTATAAAATGTACAATGAGTTACCTTCTGATTTGAAAGACTGTGAAAATATTAGTAAGTTCAAAGAAAAACTGTTTTTATATTGTAAGTAACTAAATGTGACATGAGTATTTATGTTAATCTCTTATTTTAACCTAAACCAGGTCTTAAAGACTGTAATAATAAATAAATAAAATAAATAATAATAAATAAAAAAATTCTGAAGCCTTTGACCACTATGTGATCGGAATATGCTTGGTACAATATGCCAGTGAGCGTTTATAAAATTCTGTCTCACGGAAAGAGTATAATCGTGTCTGCTATTCTTCCTACTAGTCAACTTTCGGAAGAAGCTCAAGAGTCAAGAAACAAAGATGCACGAAACTATCGTGAACTTTTGACCGCAAAAAAGTCAAGAATTTGTAGTAACTTCGATTTGCTGCACAGATTGGTGATATCGTCAGACCCGTTCATAAATAGTTTGCGGAAACCCCTTAGGTCAAAGCGGCGAGCATTAACGAGGTAATTTATTGGCTTATTATCCGAACCAGAGCATGTCGACGATATTGACTCCGACTAACTTTATACCAGTTATAATATCACTTTTTATATATAAGTATGTATTTCGATTCAGTTTTTACAAATATATGCACCTATGTTGTGTTAGACTTTGAAAAAAAATTTGTTTAAATATTAGTCAAAAGCCTCTAAGCTAAAGTTATGAAATCTAAACATTTTTTATTTATATTGGCACTGGAAAATGCTTTTAATGTAGAAAATATGATTATGTGAAATTCCACCTTATATGAGGGCAAGGAGAAAAATTGGGCGGATCACGCCCATTTTTTTCTCAAATCAGATTAAGGTATCAACCACACTGATAAATTTCAAATGAATTTCTCCATTGGTTTGGCTGTTATTAATTTTGGCATTCCAAAAGTGAAAAAAGTTACACTGTGCGGCACCGACGAGTTTGTTTGTTTATTTTATAATCGCATTGTCATCTGCAACCGAAATGAATATGGCAGAGCGAGTGTATTTTGAACGAGTAGACTGCTCTTTTATGTGTTAAGGGACTGCCAGACCTAAAGGTAAGAATATTATGGAAAACTATATCATTAAAATGTTCTCCAATATTTTAAAAAAATTTTAATTTGGAAACATTAGCTGTGAAACAGTTATTAATGGTATAATGGAAATATCTATCGTTCATTTATTAGCTTATTCACTCACTAATACCGTTTTCTTTTCTGGCTATAGTGTTACGCTTTTTGTACGCCGCGCAAGGGTTGTTTCTATTCTAAAAAACAGGCAACGCCTTTACGGGGTATTTCGTTCTTTTGTGAAAATTGTTGCCTGCTTGCAACGCAAAAGCTTTACACTTTTACCCTGTATAAAATGGCGGTGTGGCAATGCAACTCTGTGAAACTCTCAATTCGCTCTTGAGTTCCACATATACTCCGTTAATATGAGTGCACAGATCACCTACCAGATTGCGCATTCACGAGTTCAAAATTGCTTCGTTCTGCGCATCTCCGTCACAGTTGGCTGTTTGAGCGAATGAAAGAAAGAGAGAAAAAAACAAGAGCTAAAGGAAAATGACGTAAGAATTACCCATAAAAAAGCGATGATCTAATGTTTACATGCGCAATGCGCAATCCTCTTGTGTGATTTGTGATATGAGTGAATATGGTGATATGAAATGTTCTTTGTATGTACTATAAATGTTGACAATTTTCTGGGGTAGGAGTAACACTATTAAGGCTTTACCATTTACTTAGGCAACAATTTATTTCAGAAAAGAAAACGCTATAACTTATTTCTTATGGCGCTGCCAAAGTGTTAAAGCGAAGCAACGCTACAAAGTGGTCTATGCAAGTTCGGAATAGGTACTCTGTGCACTCGTTAACTTAATTGTGAAGATCTTTCCGCTAAATAATTCAATAGTTGAAATCGTTCGCCGCTTAATACTAACGGAGATTTCATTGCGTGAAAATTTTTAAGTGTTTTTTAGTAAAGCCTTTATATATTGATTAAATTTCATTTTAAAATGAGCCAATCAGGTAATTAGTATCACATTTCTATTAAAATGAAGATTTTTAGGTTATCGAAGTGTAAACAAACTAAGTGCTGTGCTGCATTGTCAATGATAACTAAGTGTGATATCTTATCTGTCAAATGCCTGACAGGATGTTCAATATGGCTACTTTTTAGCGTTTTGACAGGGTGTTCAATATGGCGGCGCCTATCTTCAGCAGGTGATAGAAAGAGATACAGAATGAGACAGCGATAGTCAAATACAAATCAGGTGATCCAATCAATTTTGACGTCTATGCAGAAGATATCACACTTAGTTATCATTCACAATGCTGTACTGTTCTTACATTCACGTTAACTGTCAAATGACCGTCATTTTTTAAGTTATATACCTGTAACTTTACGAGTATTTTTGCAGTATTTTTACGTTAATATGACCGCCTTTTGACTAATATTACGACCGTTTTTTTTACTTGGATTATACTAATAAATAAATAAAACATTTCTTAAATTGAAATCCATTAACATTTCTTTTATTCAACATTTTTATAATATATTAGATTATTTATAATAGTTGCAAATTATTAACAATAAGTCATAAGGAAGGAATATTTTTTCAGTCTTGTTGGTGAGCCATAAATACAAATTTTAATATATGCGATTGCATATATACAAAGTTAAGGGAAACTTAAATAAATTAATTAATGATATAGAAAATAAAATAGAAGAACTAACAGAACTATTGGTTGCAGTAAACCATCAAATCGCGAGTAGGCAATTCAAAATTTAGTAAGTGGACTTGTAATTCGCCAATTTTAATGCTATACATTTTATATTTTAGTTCAGAAAGCAGCAATTGAGGTTCGAAAGTTACAATTGAAGTTCAAAAATTTCAATTCATGTTCAGAAAATTTAAATTCAAGTTCAGAATTTCTATTTGTGATTCAGAAAATTAAAACTGAAGTTCAGAATTTCGGTTTGTAGTTCAGAAAATTATAATTGAGCTTAAATTGTAATTTTCTGGATTTCAGTTTTAATTTTCTGAACTGCAGTTGAAATTCCTGAGCTTCAGTTATAATTTACTGAACTTCTATTGAAAATTCTGAACTTCAATTCTAATTTTTTTAACTTCAATTGAAATTCCCGAGCTTTCAGACCTTCAATTGCAACTTTCAAATTTTTTTTACATAAAATGAACAATTTAACATTTTTCTGACAGTTAAAGTGGTGAATAGCCTACCAGTGGTTTGAAACCACTTGCATTCGTGTTGGCGCTTCTCTATATCATTAATATAACAATCTCTTTTTATTAATTTAATTAATAGACAAATATAAATTTTTTTCCTTTAATTTTAGAACTGTGTACAAAAATATGTAATTTTGCTATCGCAACCTAAACCAAAAAGTATTGCAACCCATAATCAGAAAAGCTTTGTGTTGAATGTTGATTTATACCACAAAAATAACAAAATTCTTAACAAAACCAGGCTAAACGATAACGTTAACTACCAAAAAAACATAAGTTATTTCACGATGCTTTCATGGATCGATTTGCACTTAAAAACCGATTTAAAATTTTTTTAAGTTTTGACATTTCTTAGTTTAGAATGCGATATATACATTCAATAGAATAATTTTACATTGAGGGCTTTATGCAGTTTTCCTTTTTTCGTGAATTGCAATAATAAACGTAGGTACTCATAGTAATATTTTGTTTTAAATTATGTGATTACAATATTTATACGGACCATTTAGTTGATAGCATTGGTACTGTCAGTTAAATTCATCAGCAAATATTTATATTCAAAATATTTTTTTGTTATACATCTACTTTATATGGTTTGGTTAAAAATTATTGAAAATTCGTTGCATTGAATTGCTTTAAAAATCTTTGCAAACCTTATGCGATTGTTGAATATTTTTTTAATTAGAGCATAAAAAGCTTAGAATTATTAGATTCTTAGATACTTTTTAATCAAGATGATTTCAGTGTGTATTGTTCGCTTGTTTTCCAAATTCGTTGCATATTAAGTTTTCGGATCAAGAATACTCAAAGGTGTCGTGGACTCGTCTTGTTGGTCAATCGCGCGCCGCAATATCCATTGGTGGGAATTGACATTCATTATAAAGAAGCGAAGGCACTGCCCTGCGCAAACACATCGCCAACCTGTGTTGGCAAAACATATGCTCAACTGTAGAGGAAGAAACTTTTTATAAAATTCAATAAAATCAAAAATGATAGTTGTGCTAAAAAGGAGCAAAGTATTGTATGTTAAAGTATAGCAAAGTCTCAGCGGCCTTGTCCTGGTGAAAATTGAGTTTGAATAGGTCTCATTCTTCATTCTCAGAAACATGTACGAAGGTACCTCGTAAGATATTAAAAATCCTCAACACCTTGTTTTGCAATAACTTTAAAAAACTCATATTAAAACATGTGTCATATCCCTACTTCTGTTTAACTTCTACATATCAATAGCTATCTTCACCACCAGAAGGAGTCACTATTGTTTCCTACGCCTATACTTATCGATGAGCTTTGTAATAAAATAAACAACTTCCTCCTTGACCTCTCCAGCTTTTTCACCTTGCGAAACCTGACATTGTCACCGACCAAATCATCGGCGACCTTATTTACAACATGAACGTCCCAAATGTCGACCATTTTGAACGTCCACGTCAATGGCACTACGCTACCGACTGCCTTACACCCCAAAATCTTGGGGCGACGTTCGATCAGGATCTACATTTTGGTGAGCATGCAGCCCCAATTGCACCGAAGATCCAGAGCCGTAATACAATCCTCAAATCTCTTGCTGGCAGTACTTGCGGAAAAGATAAAGAAACTCTCATTACCACTTACAAGCAGTTGGCCAGACGATTGCATGCTACGCGTCCCGATATGGTCGCCAAGCCTAAAGAAAAGTACAGCGTCCACAACCATTCTAGAAAATAAATCTTTTTGTTGATGAATAAGTTTTGAGGTCATTGCTGTGGCAGCGCATTTTTCCAATAAAGCACGTTGTTGTTCCTTTGATTGGCGCTTCGACATGTACAGCCATGTCATTTTTGGTCATGCATAATTGTAATGCTTTACATATAGCTTTAATGATGATACGTACATGCACGCCTTCCTCAACATATGGCTTAACTTGTTTTAAGATTGCCCTCGTTAAAATACTACTGAAGTGGTGCCATCACCGACCTGATAAGAGAAAAATTTTTATTCTACACATTCTAATATAACAAAAAACTTACCTCAGCATCTTGGGATTTTGCGATGTCGACTAGAGTTTTACGGCTGGATGCATAATATCCAATAGTTTCATAATGATTGCACCATCATTTGAAATTGTGGCCCTAGTACTGTTTTCACACAGAAACTTAATGATCTCATTTCACCTGCTAATGAAATCGTAAATTTTTTGCTTTCACACAGAAGTAACTGCTCGATTAGTATGAAGGATGAGACAGCCAATCATGGCGGAACGATACAAGGTGGAAGCATGGTGACATACCTACAAACAAAAAAAATTCCATGTACTTGTAAATTCGATGGACAAATGTCAAAATCGAACTGCGCCGGTAGTTGATGTATCAAATCAAATAAAAAAGGTTATAATCAGCTGTTCGATGCGGCCACCTTGTACCGTTCCGCCATGCAGACAATGACATTTGCTTTGACGAATGACATTTTTAAGCACTGACCACTTCAAAAACTAAGAAGCGGAAACGGAAGCGGAACGCTACCAACAGAGTTGCATTGTGCTTTTGACTTCATTAGGCATTCGATTAGCTACTAATGAAATAATAATAGATTCGAATTTTGTAGGGAAGATTGAGCTCAATAAGCGTCTAATGTAGAATATTGCCTTTATTATTCAATAAGCCGTCTGTGTGAAAATAGTATACCACTCGAATCAACAATATGCTTCTACATCTACCCAATTCAAGTTCAGGACGTTCATATTTATCGACACGCTGTCCGGTGTGGCCAAAATGTTGGAAATATTCAGTTGGCACTGTTGAGAAAAATATGGATCAATGAACACAAGTAAAAGTGAAAGATTTTCTTTTTCCATCTGTTGTTACTTGACACATTAGACATCGAAAACGACGACTAGCATCTACAAATTGCATTTTAGCCTTGCAAACGATTACATCTAATTGAATTCACCAAAATTTACAATGGGTGGCTCATATTCACCCTCTACCGTGCATGCCATTGGTGAAATGGTAAGTGTAAAGGACAAAGCTGTTGTTTTTAATAAATCAGCTGTTGCAGGTATGCAATACAAAAAGGCCTGCAAACGAGAAAGATCAATGTAATTGCCAAACAAAAAATTAAAGCGTGGCTGACTGGGCATTGGCGCCTGTCCAAGTTGTGTTGGTGGCATCATTTGACCCCTGTAACCACCTGGTGCGCCTGGTTGTTGTAGAGGATAACCTGGCTGTTGAGGTTATGGAGGACAACCAGGTGGACCAGGTTGTGGTGGATAGCCCGACTGTTTTGGCATTGGCAGATAGGTTGTTGCTGCTGCTGTCGTGGCATTGTACAACCCGGTTGCTGTTGTGGTATATACCTTGGCATAACTGGATGTGGTGTCATTGCCCCACCTGGTCCAGTAGATGCGGGCGGCATACCTGGAGCACCATCCCAGCAAAAATCTAGTGAACGAAAATGGCGACCAACAACAACAGCTTGGATAAGCTATATATTTTGCGCTGGCAACCCCTTGAATCAATTTGGTATTTTAATAGCCTATTTCGACAGGCATACCTGCCGCGGGTATATTCTTAGCCCCTAACCCACTGTGGGTGTACTTCGCGTATTTCGGCCGGCGGTGGAGAGTCAGAACGAAATCCTCCAAATAAACAAGTTGGCGAAAGAACAGTATTTATTTAGGTAATAGTCTAGTAGAGGGGTCGACGGCTAATACGCGTCCAAAAATATCGGGAGAGGTGTCAAACGACGCGGTTGAACTCGTTCAAAAGATATTAACGAAAAACCGAAAAATGGAATCCATAGTATTTTTGCGCAAAACACCTTTCTGCGCTTATAAAAAATTACCCTGGGTGGGTCCAATACAGGTTTGGAGACTAAAACTACATCCGCGCAAAACACTTATGTTCACAACGACCACATTAAAATCGCCAACTTCAACTGCAAATATCTCCGGACAGAGATACAATTTTTCTTTTCCGCCTTCGGATTATGGTTGTCGAGGTCAATACGCGTCTTTTCACACTTCTCTCGATATTTTTTTACGCGTATTAGCAGTCGATCCCTCAAATAGACTTTTACCGCTGACGTTGATGGTCCTTTTTACAAGCTCGACCATACCGGGAACGATTTAATATGACCACATTGAACCTTCTATGCCATACTGCCCCCGCCCCTAGTTCCTTGAAACTTGGAGTCGCCAGAGCCTCGGCTGCCAAATAAACATTTACATCATAAATAGTTTCGATAAAATTGGCAAAGTTTATTTTTCCATGGATACCTAACGAAAGTTGTCTTTTTTTGTAGTAAGTTCTTCTTAATAAGCACAAAATGAAAGAGCTACTTGTATTTTAAATTAATGTGTCACTTTAGCCATTATAAGCTATTGAAAAATGTATGGGGTTACAACAACAACAACAACATTGAAAAATGTAAATGTTACGTTTTGGTGCGACGAGTTTGTAAATGTGTTGAATGAATCTCAATACAATGAGAAAGACTGTTGCAAGTACTAGTCAGAAATAACTTATATGATGGTTTAAGTCAACGTAATGAAGACTTGGTTACGTTCTTAAATTCGCTATTCGAAATTTCGATAGAAATCAACAAGTGGAAGGGAGCTGCATTAAAAGATACATTTTTTGCCTTTTGGTATGGACCTCCACAATTGCGCAGGAGCAAGCTTGCGCTACACAACCCATTGAATTATTTAGGTATTTTAGTCGCCTCAGACGGGCATACATGCCGCGGGTATATTCTAAGCCCTCTAAGTGTGCGGATACTAGTGGCTTTACCCTACCCAGCTCTGCTCACACTTAACTCTAATATGTAATTGCACTGTGTATCAACAAAAATACCTTGCATTAACATCATGATCGTAGAGTAACTTTAGAACGCTTCGCGCATTTAAAACATTATCCAACGTTATTTACTTGTAGGTTTCTGCAAATCTTTTTAGAAAATCTAAACTCGTTCAAAAGATATTAACGAAAAACCGAAAAATGGAATCCATAGTATTTTTGCGCAAAACACCTTTCTGCGCTTATAAAAAATTACCCTGGGTGGGTCCAACACCGGTTTGGAGACTAAAACTACATCCGCGCAAAACACTTATGCTCACAACGACCACATTAAAATCGCCAACTTCAACTACAAATATCTCCGGACAGAGATACAATTTTTCTTTTCCGCCTTCGGATTATGGTTTTCGAGGTCAATACGCGTCTTTTCACACTTCTCTCGATATTTTTATTTACATCATAAATAGTTTCGATAAAATTGGCAAAGTTTATTTTTCCATGGATACCTAACGAAAGTTGTTTTTTTTTTTTGTAGTAAGTAAGTTCTTCTTAATAAGCACAAAATGAAGGAGCTACTTGTATTTTAAATTAATGTGTCACTTTAGCCATTATAAGCTATTGAAAAATGTATGGGGTTACAACAACAACAACAACATTGAAAAATGTAAATGTTACGTTTTTGGTGCGACGAGTTTGTAAATGTGTTGACTGAATCTCAATACAATGAGAAAGATTGTTGCAAGTACTAGTCAGAAATAATCTTATATGATGGTTTTAAGTCAACGTAATGAAGACTTGGTTACGTTCTTAAATTCACTATTCGAAATTTCGATAGAAATCAACAAGTGGAAGGGAGCTGCATTAAAAAAAACATTTATTGCCTTTTGGTATGGACCTCCACAATTGCGCAGGAGCAAGCTTACGCTACACAACCCATTGAATTAGGTATTTTAGTCGCCTCAGACGGGCATACATGCCGCGGGTATATTCTAAGCCCTCTAAGTGTGCGGATACTAGTGGCTTTACCCTACCCAGCTCTGCTCACACTAAACTCTAATATGCAATTGCACTGTGTATCAACAAAAATACCTTGCATTAACATCATGATCGTAGAGTAACTTTAGAATGCTTCGCGCATTTAGAACATTATCCAACGTTATTGACTTGTATGTTTCTGCAAATCTTTTTAGAAAATCTAAAATTATTGCAATACGTTGAAAGTCTGCATAGAAAAATTTATGAATTTCAAGCAATTGCTGAGGACTTTCATCCACACTATATTCCGTTAACTATTTGTATATTGTCCACTTCAGCTAATGTTTGTATGGTATTAGCAAATTTTAAAATTAACAAATTTTTACGTAATCCTTTGTCTACAATATTATGCGCGCTTTTCAAGTTCGTAGCAACTAAGGATGTAAAATGCTGTCTATTTCGTAGAGCTTGATGTACAATAAATTATTTACTGGGCACTCCATTTGTACACATCTGCCATTGTCCCTGTGCCTGTTCCAGCACTTCTACTAACAAATTGCATTCATTACGTGCTAGTAAAGCTAATCATGTATCATCCGATTGCATTATATCCGTCGTTAGCTCTTCTATTAATTTTACACGCAAGGATGGCGCTTCAAGTATATTCAATGGAAAGTTCACAATAAAATTAATGAACTTTGTTCTAGATTCGCAGTTAGCTGTTGGTGACAATAGCAAATGTAGTACTTCAGCGATTACGCGAGCGGTAGAAATCTTAGACTTTTCTCGACCTAAAGTCAATATCTGGGTAATTGTTTACTTTAGCTCACAACTGCTAAAACCCTACCAAAAATATCGGGATAGGTGTCAAAGACGCGTTTAATCCCAGGACCACGAATCTGAGAGCGGAAATTCAAAATTTTATTTCTGTCAAACGTTATTTTCAAAAAACCGAAAAATGGCCCCGGAGCGCTCCGAAAAGGGGGTGGGATCCATAGTATTTTTGCGAAGAATACCTTTCTGCATTGGCGGCCTTCGACCGCGTCTTTAAAAAATTACCCTGCGTGGGTCCAACTTCGGTTTGGAGACCAAAACTATATCCGCGCAAAACACTTTTACCCACAGTTTTTCTTGTGGGTACTACAAAGTCAACAAAATAACAACAACCACAAGAAAATTTTCAATTTTGTTTGCAAATATCTCCGAAACAAAATAAAATTTTGAATTCGGATTCGTGATCCTGGGTGCAAAGCTCGTCTTTTGACACCTCTCCGGATATTTTTGGACGAGTTTTAGCAGTTGTGAGCTAAAGTAAACAATTACCATAAACACATATGTACAAACATGCGTGCGTACGTACTAATAACAATAATCCCTTCATATATGATGTATATTTCATACTATTGTCCTCACTTGTAATTAAATTAGTCAACGATGGTATACTTCCAAATTCCTGTTGCCTGCTTCACCAGAGCAATTCGAAGTCGACGTCGCTGCCAATGCCAATTGCGAGTTCCTTCTTCTTTCTTTACTTTAATTAAATGTAGACAATTTTCAGTCGGCACTAATACACTGATATTTTCTATTATTTTTTGCACAAAAATATCATAATTATAATTTTTTCAATATTTCCGCTGATTATTTGCTGGTGGACGCCATAAATGGCGTTTGTTGTTCATATTTTTTTCTTTTTCTCTTATCCATTCAATTTTCGATGTGCAACAACACACTAGTCACGCAAATGAATTTGCCTTATTTTTCTATCGTTTTCTTTTTTATTTAATTGAAGAACTACTATAATTTTCCACCGCTAGTACGGAAAGCTGAAAACAAATGGCGGATTCGCAGAAAATTTTTTTGACGTATTTGAGGGTACATACCATGTAAGAAAAGGCAAGCATATATGAAGCTATACTTTGGAAGAAGACGAAATATTGGTATCATTGGATGTTATCTCGCTATTTACTAATATTCCAATTCACTTAGCGATACAAACCATAATGAAAAATGGAAATAACTGGAACCGCATACCAAGATCGGGGAAATTCTGTTTAAGAGAAAATAATTACCTAAAATACGATGATAAAATTTACCAACAGGTTTACGGCATGCCAGTTGGCAGCCCGTTGTCGCCCACAATAGCGGACATTGTATTGGATAAAATTATTGACGACAGCATAGCTGAATTAAAAAAAATGCCATATTTATAAAATACATAGCGAAATATGTAGATGATATATTTGTTATAGTGAAAACAAAGGACATGGAAGACATACATAAAGTACTAAATGCGCAACATACAAAAATTCAATTTACGGTAGAAAAAGAAAGCAAAAACAAAATAGCGTTCCTAGATTTGGAAATACATAAAGGCCGCTACCTGTCATTTAATTGGTATGCCAAAGAAGTGGCATCTGGCAGAATAATAAATTACCATTCGAACCATCCTTGGTATCTAAAAAAAAACACCGCGACCAGTCTCATCAAGAAGATATTTTTGCTAAGTGACGAAATTTTTGAAGAAACTAATAAAACGAAAATAAAAACCATACTTATGAAAAACAGCTATCCAGTCCCAGTAATCAATAGATTAATTAATACAACGATACTTAAATTGCAGTCTACTGGACCTACACAACGTCGAGACAGCACGGAGAAAAGATACATCGGTATAAGATATATTTCAGGCCTAACCAACACCAGGCGCTCAGCAAAGTTATAATAAATAAAAAAAAGGACGTGTGGCACTCGGGGACTGCCGCGGTAAAGCTATTGCATATTATCAACTTATGCAATTATAATATTTATGCAACATTTTGTTTTCTTTGATATTAATTCAAGTTTTGTCTTTGATATTAATTCAAGTTAACCTTTTTAAGCGTGGTGACCGATAAGAAAACAAATTTTTTACTTTTATTGAATAAATGAGATGTTAATATTTAACTTTCACTTTAACTTTAACTTTATTTTTAACTTTAACTTTAACATTCACTTTAACTTTAACTTTAAATTTATCTTTAACTTTAACCTTAACCTTAACTTTGACTTTAACTTTAATCTTAACTTTAACTTTAACTTTAACTTTAACTTTACTTTAACTTTAACTTTAAATTTAACTTTAACTTCAACTTTAACTTTAATTTTAACTTTAACTTTAACATTCACTTTAACTTTAACTTTTACTTTAACTTTAACTTTATTAACTTTAACCTTAACTTTACGAGCTCAGATTCCCACTCAGAGGACTTGGAAGCCAAAAACAAACGAGATGAAAGAACAAATACGCTTTCACAAGGTGAGTCTTGGTTCAATGTAGCGCGCCGCAGGCTGAAACAGCGGGCCCAGCGAGCCAAGCAGGCAACCCCCGTCCAAGCTCCTAAAGCTCAAAAACGGGCGAGAAAGAGGAGACAAGCAGCAACTTTTGTGGTAAAACCTGTGGAAGGCAAAAGCTATGCCCAGGTACTAGAGGCCATACGCGGCCAGCTCCGCCCTAATGACACAGGTACGGTGGTACGGTCAGTACGAAAAACCAAATCTGGTAACGTACTGATTGAAACGGCGCGCTGCAGTGACCAGACGGCCTTCAGAGCAGCTATAGGTAGTGCAGTAGGAGAGGTCGGTGAAGCACAACAGCTTTCCAAGCGGATGAAGTTGGAAGTACTTGGCATGGACTGTCTCACAACTGAAACAGAAATCCAAGACGCAATAAGGAGGGAGATCGGAAAAGAAGAAATCACTAGACCTCTCCGTGTCTCTGTGTTTGCAGCAAACCAAAGAGAACAGAAAATGGCGTCGTCGAAGTGGACGAGAATATTGGCAACGCCCTACTCAAAAAAGGTAAAATTCCTATCGGATGGATACAGTGCCGAATCAGACAGCGAGCAGAAGTACAACGCTGCTTTAGGTGTCTCGGCTACGGACACCGGAAGGCTGAATGCAAGGGTCCAGACAGGAGTAACGCCTGCTGGAAGTGTGTGCAAAGCGGCCACAAAGCTTCGGCCTGTACCGCAGCTCCAAAATGTTACCTGTGTCGAAATGTTACCAAGGTCGACTCTGCCACGTTCTCCGCATCAGTACTGGGGGATGCCCGACGAATAATCAACAACTCCAGTCCGATGGAAGAGACGGTTGAAAAGACAATGAGCTGTCTTCGCCACGCTTGCAACCTATCTATGCCATGGAGGGGAGTGTGGAGGGGTAAAAAGCAGGTATATTGGTGGAATAGCGAAATCGCGGAGCTGCGGAAAATATGCCACAGGATGCGAAGGCTAGCAACACGCGCGCGCGGCAGGCCTGAGGCTCTAGAAAAGTCGGAAGCGTACAAAGGAGCGAAGAAAGCTCTTAGTGCTGCCATTAAGCAAAGCAAGCTTAAGTGCTGGAAAGCGCTTTGCGAGGAAGTGGATCGAGACCCCTGGGGGCAGGGATATAAGATAGTAATGAAGAAGTTCCGTCCTCCAAACCAGCTGATGGACGAGAACCAAATAAGGAACATTGTGGATGGCCTGTTTCCCACCCAACTGCCTAGGGAGGGCGGGTACGTTACCCATGAAGATCGCAACGTGGAACCATTCCAAGAAGAAGAGCTTAAAACTGCCGTGCGAACGATGAAACCTAGGAAAGCATCTGGGCCCGACGGAATGCCCGCGGAGGCAATTCGACTAGCTGCAAATAACTGCCCAGAACTTATGTTGCACATGTACAACAAATGTCTCGAAGAAAGAACTTTCCCCACCATATGGAAGACAGCACGACTGGTTCTCATTCCAAAAGGGAAAGGAGATCCCAAATCTCCATCATCCTACCGTCCCCTATGTATGTTGGACACAGCAGGGAAATTGATGGAGAGTCTCCTGAAGCAACGCCTCACCAGAGCGTTGCAGGACGCCGGAGGACTGTCGCCCAGACAGCATGGTTTTCGGAGGGGGCACTCCACAATCGATACCATAGCAGAAGTTATAGACGCAGTCAAGAAAGCTGAGACAGCGTGCCACAGAGCAAGACCTATAGTGTTGCTGGTCACGCTGGACGTCAAAAACGCTTTTAACTCAGCTAGGTGGGAGGACATGCTTGAGGCACTAGAAAGCACTTTCAAAGTACCGCAATATTTGTTAGAAATTTTAAGGGACCACCTAAGAGAGAGGTACCTAATATATGAAAGTACTCACGGTCAAAAAAAATGTAAAAATAACAGGTGGAGCAGCCCAGGGTTCGGTACTAGGTCCCGATCTCTGGAATATAACTTACGACAGTCTTCTTCGATTAGACATGCCAGAAAGCACCTTCCTCGTTTCCTTTGCAGACGACGTGGCAGCTGTGATAACAGCACCAAGCTGCGAGCTGGCACAGCTAAAATTAAACCAGGTCATGCTTAATGTAAATAGGTGGATGGCTGAGCACGGTCTCCAGTTAGCAACAAACAAAACGGAGATCGTCATCCTCACAAAGAGACGTATTCCCACTACCAGGAACATGATGGTTGGGGACCAGCCAATAGAAACACTCGCTTCAACGAAATATCTGGGAGTGAGGTTAGACAGCAAACTCAACTTCTCGGATCACATACGAGGGGCCTGCGAAAGAGCTGCGCGCATAATAGCGCAGTTGAGTAGATTAATGGCAAACACAGGTGGCCCAAAGCCATACACAAGGAAGTTGCTTGCATCAGCCTCGGATTCTATACTCTTATATGGTGCAGAAATCTGGGCGAATGCAATGAAATACCGGAAGAACCGAGTCGCCCTCACCTCGGTCCAACGCAGAGGGGCGCTGCGAATATCTTCGGCTTACCGCACGGTATCAGCTGAAGCTGTCTTGGTCGTTGCGGGAACCATACCGATATATTTTCTCGTTGAGGAAAGAAAAACAATATATGACAACGGATCGCAAGCAAGTAGAGCTGCTGTTGCCATGCAGGCGCGAGAAGAATCGATCCGACGCTGGCAAGATCAGTGGAGCAACAGCATCGTAGGAAAGTGGATTAGGGAACTAATCCCTGAACTGAATCCATGGTTAAAGCGACCGCACGGAGAGGTAGACTTTTACCTGACCCAGTTTCTAACGGTACACGGTTACTTCCGCAAATACCTACACAGAATGGGTAAGGTTGATAGCCCGAACTGCCTGTACTGTGGGAAAATAGACGATGTACGCCACACCTTCTTCGAATGCAGGCACTTCTCCCATCAGCGAAGGAGGGTAGAAGAGGTACTTGGCGACCTATCGCCGGGCAGTGTCATTAATAACATGACCTGTCGAAGAGACAGATGGGATACGGTCAGCACATATGTGAGGCATATACTTACCAGTAAACGAGAAGACGGATGCCTAGCCCATTAGCGTGAGAGTAGCCATTGAGCTCACGTAGCGCGCACCCGCGTGTAATGCTAAACGCGGTCCCAGGTACGGGGATTTGCGCGGGCCGTGGGAGGTTAGGTTTTAGTAGGTAGGCCTTCATGGAAGGGAGTCCTACACTCGGAGAGTCTCGCAGTGAGGCTTAAATATCCCGGTCAGTGCATAACGCATTTCCTCCTTCCACGAAACACAAAAAAAAAAAAAAAAAAACTTTAACTTTCACTTTATTTGTAACTTTACTTTAACTTTAACTTTCGCTTTAACTTTAACATTCACTTTAACTTTAACTTTAATTTTATGATCCGGGGTGGGCGTGAGCTTAGCACCTGCTAACAACCAACCTAATATAAACGCACGCAAGTCATTTTCTGTCAAAAATGTCTCATGCACATACAACTTGTAGCAACTCAAATTGAATTTACTGCGTAAAAACCTAACTCGATTTCCAATTTTTGTTCTGCGTGACATTTAGACTTGACGTTTGCCCACATGCTTTACATTGTCGCAACGCATGCTTATTTGGGTTAGGGCAAAAAACGCCGGTTGTTTGCGTGCGCTAAAAAAACGCAGTGCGGGTTTATTTGGTTGGCTTGTAAGCGACCATATATGTATACGATAAGCGATAGCACAATGGCTACTTCGTGAAAATCAACGACAGCTCTTTTAGTTTGATTTCGATGGTGGTACTGGGAGGAAGTGTCGCACGCGCGCTTAAAACAGAGTACCAAAGAGTGCGCGTGACACGTGTTCACCGATCAAGCATTGAAATCAAACTAAATAAATAATTGATTTTGCTTTCGTGCTCGCTACGCGTTCGTGTTTACTAACACATTCTCAATTTGGTAACCTGCCCACCGCTGATTATGATAGAGATCCAATATTATGTATTTGGCCTGTTGCTAACACCGAACCTTTACGAACCTTTTCGAATCTTTTCGTACCTTTTCGATCCTTTTCGGATCTTTTTTGACAAATATCCGTTACGGTTTTTTTTTTTTGATTTAGTCGGCAAGCCCGCGATAAAATCTATGCAATAGCTCAAAAATAAAATGCGCGTACAAACCACACTACACTTTAAATAAAGTGTTTACAAAAACAAAGGACACAATAGCCAAAGAACAACAAAGTAACGTGGTGTACGAAATAAAGTGCAATGGAAATAAAAACGAAAATTGCAATCAACGCTATATAGGAACAACAAAGCGGGCATTGGGGATATGACTTAGCGAACATATGGCAGCCGCGAAAAATAATAAGACAACAACAGCGCTAGCACACCACTAACCAACAGAAAACACGAAGCAGATTTTTCAAACTCCACAATATTAAACAGGATGACACTTGAAAGCCTACGAATACAACAAACAACTACGCAACGTTATGACTTCAAGGGGAACTTGGGCAAAATAAGCTGCGCTTATACAGCAGTATTACAGCATGGCTTAAAAAGCGAAACAAGGAAGGAGTAGATTAGGCATCCTAAAATTGCCTGTGATTGTTCCCACCAAAAAAATTGTGAACCATTTTGATTGAGATGAAATTATTTATAAAAAAAAATTGTTTATCTAAATGTGAGTTGATGAGTAATTGTGCAATTGTTTATTGCTATTTATTTATTCGAAACGCGTAGGAGGATAAAGGAAAATGTAAAAAATTTTGCCTTAGATATTATGTTATTTATCGGCCAAAAAGCTCCAAAACCCAGCAAAATTACAAATTCATAAATTGGCCCAAATGAAAAACAAAAATTATTGTTATTTTTTAATTTTTCTAAATTTGAAAAATTGTATTTTGTTTTTGGAATAGTAAGTAGAAAATTTTTCTATCTGCGCAGCTATGGCAGGTTGTCTGAAAAATTTTCTACTTACTATATACCAAAAAAACACAGTTTTTCAAATTTAAAAAAATTTAAAAATAACAATAATTATCATTAGAAAAAAATTATTGTTCTGGCCTTGAGCTCGAATCGAAACTTGAATCATTTATAAATAGGCCGATAAAAACAAAAGCAATTGTTAATAAACCATGAGCACTTGCGAATGTAAAACAAAGTAATTGACAATAAACAAAAATCCAGCATGATCAGTGATTTGCACCAGATGGCGCAACACTGAATAAATATAGTTGGTAAAAGGAATAGAAGTAGCAAATTTGCCAGTCCAACAAACCACCGCTGTATAGCTAAATTAGCTAAAGCTACTTACTATTCCAAAAACAAATTACAATTTTTCAAATTTAGAAAAATTAAAAAATAACCATAATTATCATTAGAAAAAAATTATTGTTTTGGCCTTGAGCTCGAATCGAACCTTGAATCATTTATAAATAGGCCGATAAAAACAAAAACGATTTTCAAAAATTAAATAAAGTAACAATCGCCGATAGATACCCGATGCCGGAAACCTCTGCAATTTTATCAAATCTGGGAACTGGGAAGTACTTTTCAGCCTTAGATTTGAAGAGCTGGTTTCATCAAATTTTGTTTGATCCAAGTGAACAGGCCTCTCTTCGCTACACTCTATTCTTCTTTCATTAATAAAAAGATGTTCGTCAAGTTTTTTTCAAAAACGTTATAAATATATTAATTTTTAATTTCTTCTTTAGTTAGGTATTAATGATTTTCCACAGAAAACTTTCAATACTTAGTGAAATTAACTTTATACTTTAGAGATTAATTTTGGATATTCAATATATGAATGATGTAGAAAGTATTTTATATAAACATGTAAGAGGACGCGTCCGCGGTTGTCGATTGACAATGCTAGACTAGCGAATGGAATTTTGTTCATGCGCGATGGCAGTGGTGAGTGTTCGTTCGCTTTTCCATTCGCCGCGCACGCCTGCGCATAGGAATTGCCGCCGTCTAATGGGGATGTAGGCGGCTTAAATATCCTGCCCACCCTGCAGGGAGGTGCTAGTAAGCACGTTCTGTAGTTTTTGTAAGGCGCGGGATATCTAAGGCGCCACTGGCTGTGTTGCGCCGTTTGCCGACTTGGTGGGGTGCGAGCGATCATGCGCTTGGCCGTTCGTTCGGGTTTAGGGGTTGCCGCTGGTTTCTTCTCTTGTTCGATCCGCTGTGCGTGGTAGCAGTGGCAGAGCCGACACTGGGTGTCGTTCTGGAAGTATAAGAGCAGACAGATAAACGAGAAGTAGTTGGATACAGCGGATGATAAACGGAAAGTTAATACGGAAAGTTAGTTATACGAGGGAAACGTATATAAGATATAGCGCTGTGCGCGAAGAGTGCTCCAGAATTAGTATGTACCTAAATGGTAAATAAAAGGAATAGCAACAAAAGGGCAATACTAAGAGACTAATTGCAAAGCGAGCAGTGGCGTATATATATGGCTGAGTGGTTTAAGGCTTCTGCCTTTCCACTAGTATAAAATATGAATGCTGGAGATTCGAGTTCAATACTCAGCTATCGAGAAGCAAGCTAATGAAGAAGTTAAATTCAGAAACATGTCCTAGTAACCATCGCCGTTTGTAACTTTTGCAATTTTTCTCTAATATCAATAACAAAATATTTTAAAATCTATAATTTTGCTATATAAACAAAATTATATAGCAAATTTTATATTTTATTTATAAATTATTTTATGAAAATTGTCACAACTTTGAATCATATAGAAGTCAACACAAAATAGCTTAAAATAATATTCGATGGGTGCATAAGGCTGAATCATGTACCGCACTCTTGGAGAACTGCTCGTGTAGCTTTCCTACCAAAGGCGGGGAAGATCGGTCACGTGTATCCCAAAGACTATAGACCCATTAGCTTAACATCATTTCTGCTCAAAACCTTTGAGAGGCTGATAGATGTGTACATAAAGTCCAACGTGGATGAAGAGCTGCTCTCCACAACACAGCATGCGTACACCAAAGGCAAGTCGGTAGACACCGCATTGCATAGGGTGGTAATAAGCATAGAGAAATCACTGGAATATAAGGAGTATGCTCTAGGAGTCTTCTTGTACATTGCCGGGGCTTTCAATAATGTTTCAAAATGGGCGATTATGGATGGTCTTAATTACATTAAAGTACATCCTACCTTAATCAGATGGATCGGCTGCATGTTAAATTGCAGAAAGATTACATCACAATGGGGATTGTACGAGGCCACGAAATCAGTGGACAGGGGCACGCCGCAGGGAGGGGTGATATCACCTCTGCTTTGGACGCTGGTCACCAACCAACTGCTCAGGCGATTCGATGAGGGACCCGTAAAACTTACGGCTTACGCAGATGACGTTGCAATTGTCATAAGTGGAAAGTGCCTATTAACGATTAGTTATTTGATGGATCGGGCGCTTCGGGATATTCATACCTGGGCATCTAAGGTCGGATTGAAAGTCAATGCGGAGAAGACGGATATGGTCTTATTTACAAAGAGGTACAAGGTCCCAAATTGGACCAGGCCTAAGTTAGGAGGGGTGACCTTACAGGAGAAACCTTACACAAAATATCTAGGAATCATCCTAGACAGTAAGCTGTTATGGAAGCTCAACGTGGAGGAGAGGGTGAAGAAGGCCTCAACGGCACTCTATGCATGTAAAAGAATGCTGGGGTGTACGTGGGGCGATTGTAAGCCCTATTCTATACTATGGAGTTCTTGTTTGGTGGAAAGTTACACAAGTTAAACAACATACCTAAAAATATTAGAGGGGGTATGCAGACTATCGATGCCTTGCATTACGGGAGCCCTGAAAACAACCCCGACGGCTGCACTGTATGCCATTCTGCACATTCCACCTGTAGACCTGGTAGCAAAGCAGATCCTACAGGCTGCCGGATTACTGTAGCGTTTTCCAAGCGGAAATATTAGTAGTAACCAAAGCAGTAGAAACCCTGGAAGAGAATAGCTTAAGCTGCAACCGATTTAACTTTTATATTGACAGCCAAGCAGCAATTAAGGCAATATTCTCGCATGGCACAGCATCTAAATGCGTGTTAGAGTGTAAGCAGTCTCTGGAGAGAATCGGGACAGGAAGAAGCATACATCTATATTGGGTCCCAGGGCATATGAGAATAGATGGGAATGAAAAAGCGGACGAACTAGCTAAAAAGGGTGCATCCCGTTGAAGCTTGCTCCGTAGACGTCCCAATTAGACTGGGCGAGATTAAGCGAAGGCGAGAGGTGCACATGATCGAACAAGCGGGAAAGGCGTGGATTCAAGCGCGGGGATGTAAAGTGTCGAAAATTATGTGTAGGTCTTACAACCTTAGACTAACAAAGTTGCTTCTATCATTAAAAAGAGAGGACTGTAGACTCGTGACGGGTATTCTGACTGGAAACTGCCTTCTGCCATAACATGCCTTTAAATTAGGCTTGGTCAATGATAGCAGATGACGGAAGTGCGGGTTGGAGGAGGAAACGATCGAGCATGTTCTGTCCTCGTGCCCTGCACTTGCCAGGCTAAGACTTCAGCTATTAGGAGTGATACAGCTGTCAGATCTAGAAGCAGCAAGTGGCTTAAGTCCTAGGAAGCTTCTAGTATTTGCGAAGAGGACGGAGTTATTTTATAACATAGGTCCTGGTTTTTTATAGAGTTTTTCAGTTTGATGGTTAAAACAAACTTCTGGTAACACTACGGAGTCAATCATTCTATGTGAGGTCCTCATGGACCGGTCAGTTCAACCTAACCTAACCTAACCAACACAAAATAGAATTAGAGCAAAAAAGTGATGCCGTTGCATAGTTTTCCAGGAACAATTATTTGTGTGGTTTTTACTACGATTTTTCCTCTGAATGAAAAAGTAGTTTTGCAAAGAGGCAAATTGAATTTCAGCGTGGGGATTCAAGATGGTAAATTAGAAAGAGAAGCTGCTAACGTCAGTAACCTTGTAATTGTATCATGCACTCGTGATTGGCCCTTTCAGCCCGTAATTTGACTTAGAAGCTTCGATAGCAAATATGAAATTGGTTTTAAATTTTTTGCAGCTTTTCGACACAATTTTCTATGTGATATCTGTCAAAAAAGCTGCAACTAAATTTAAAACCTATTATGTTTTGATTATGACTATGCGCCATTATGTTGACGCCAAGTTGGTTGTGGTGCAGAAAGTTCAAAGACTCAAGAAGCATTGGACAATCGATTATACCATAAACGATAATGTAAATGAAAATAATTTCAGGGATTACTCTTCTATTCTCTAATGTTTGAAGATTTGTTAACTTACACCTAGAAATATTTGATGGAAGGGGTACGTCGAATTTAATATCTGATAAGCAGTACTTCATAAATACTTTATTAACACGTTCAATTTATGATGAATCTCAGGTAAAAGTGTAGTTGAGTGGTCGACGCGTCAAAAAATGTCGAGAGAGGTGTCAAACGACGCGTGTTGACATCAGTATTAATAATATGCAGCGGAAAATAAACATTTTAACTTGTTCAAAAAATATTTAAGAAAAACCGAAAAATTACTCGCGGGTCCCTCCGAAACCGGAGATGGGATCCATAGTATTTTTGCGCAGAATACCTTTCTGCATTGGCGGCCTTTGGCCGCGCTAATAAAAAATTTCCCTGGGTGGGCCCAACACTGGTTTGGAGACCAAAACTTTATCCACGCAAAACACTTTTACCCACAGTTTTTTTTTGTGGGTACAACAACATTACAACAACCATATGAAAATCGCCAACTTCAACTGCAAAGTCGTTCATTTGTGACATTGAGGGTAGATCTCTTCGGGAAGAGAGATATTGTTCCCAAAGTTTCGGGGAGCTTTGATGAACAAATGTACACCAGAATCGGATCCCAACTGTCTGTTGTAACTCCTTGAGAGTGAAGCACTGATAGACAGTTCTTGATTTTATTTTGCAATATCTGAAGTTGCTCACTGTTTTCGGATGGAATAGTGGCAAGAGTCAGTAAGGACTTTATCTGGTTGTCAACCAGGATACGTTTGTTTTCGTGCTTTGCCTTGCGTTTTGTATCGGAGATTTTACAATTTCTGAGCACGGGAGAGCCTTGGGTGGTTAATGTACACCGTTGTGAACATATCACGAAAAGCGGGCCATTCTTCATAGCCACCATAAAAGGTCTCCGTGTCGCATGCTGGGACGTTGAGGTAAATATTTGCTCAGCCAGGGGTTGTTCTACGCGGCTCGGCGTTGCTATCATTTTGATCAACGAAGTCTTTGCTTTGGTCATTTCATACGTATCAAGGCAAGCGCATTGTTTGCCTTGTACTGAACTCTTGAAGTCTTTAGGGAAACTTTCGAAAATACCAGATCGTAAACCGATTTAAGCCGTGCCCAATAATCATCTAGTGATTTGTCCTTTATCATGAGATACGATTCAGTGTGATCTTGAATCGGTGCTTCGTTAAATTTTGCACAGTATCTCATCAGATTGTCACTTTCCGCGATGAACTTTTGCGCGGATGAGTCAACTGATTTGGATTCCCGGCGGGAGGATGTTGACCTTTCCTTGGCCGTTTCTTCCTTTGGACCACCTTTTGGGTTTGTCCCAGTGTCGGACGTTTTTGAGGGACTGACAGGCATTTTACGCAAACTTTTTGGTTTTTACCAAAAAAAACCGAATAAAATATTTGTTGGCTCAGAGAACGTTCGCAAAATTCGAAGATAGATTGCTCTTCGTGCCACAGAAATTTAAAAAGGGAATTTAAATTGGTGGCGGTGTTTGTGTTTTTTTTTTTTTTTGAAAAATAGAGTCAAGCACGGATAACGGGACGTTCCTTAAATAATTTAAATCCGTGAAATTCGGATTTGTAAAAACAAAAAATATAAAATTTAAAAAAAATCACGAACACTTTTCACTTATATATACGTGTAAATATACGTGTGGAAATAAACGTGTATTTGTAAATTACTGGTATATATAGGTATGTATATATTAGAAAATAATAATACTTTGAGGTTTGTAGGGATATTTTTTAAAAGTTCCTATAGGGACGAAAATATCTCAAACTTAGTTTTGTACGACAGAATAAGTACAAATGTACATGCGCAATATACAAACGTATGTATATATGTTTGTTCGTGCGAACGTATGCACGTGAATAAAAGAGCTGCTCTGTTTTTGTTTACAAACAGAGTTTGTTTTGATTCGCTTCTTCGTCGCTTTAATGTCGCGTTTCTTTTGTGAAGCTGAGTGCGCTTGATTGCACTGTTGGGAGAGTGCAGCAAAGAAAGATGAAAAAATTGCAAATTTGAGAGGTTGAGAAATTTGATCAGCAGTACACAACTCTCGTTGCTAATGTAGCTATACGTGCTGGGAGAATGTCGGCGGAAGAGCGACTTGAACGTGTGAGTAAACACGTATGATGTTCTCAGAGTGGAGAAATAGGAATGTTGGAAAAGCAACTTGAAATTATTTGTTCATGTATGTAAGTATGTACATACGTATGAATATTATACTTTTCTATATGCTGCCAAGCAAAAAAAAAAATGACTTGGAAGATGTTGAACTGTATCGCCAAGTTCAACGCTCTGTGCGAACAACGGGGTAAACTCAGCTGTAGAAGAAATTTTTGCTGATGTTGTTCTTGCACAGTGGGTTTGAGTAGGCAAGTAAACTGCAATTTGTTGTGTTGGTTAAATACCACTAATAATATGTATACATATTAGGGCGGGTCGATTTAAAAATCGCTCATTGCTCTGTGAAAATCGTATTCTAGGGATCAAAATAAGAAACTTTGCCGAAGGAACCATACCTCTAAAACGAATTCTGGTGTCCCCCCAAATTTTGAAAAATCCCACTTTGACCCATTTAGAGTGCTCCAATCGAGTCCAAATGTATGACCGACCCACACTAACTTTGGAGGCCCGGCCAACCGATGCCAGTGGCACACCCCCTGGAACCCCCCTAGGGGTTCACCATACAAACATTTCAAAAAATCGCCGGTTTTGCACTTTACATGAAAAAATCAGCGAAATGCCTATGTTTTTTCTTTTTGTAGTTTATTTTTCTCTTTAGAAATTTATTTAGTCAGAATATATGTAAATGAAAAAATGAATTTAACTTAGTAATAGAAAAGAAATTAAAAAAAATTATTAGAAATTAGCGTTTTTACAACCCTTTTAAAACCAAGTTATCACTGTGATGCATTTGAATGTTGTAAACATAGTTGTGTGGGTTTTTTATTCAACCGTTTTAAAAAATGAAGGTATCACTGTGACACAATTGCAGATCGTAAAATTGCTTGTGTTGTTTTTTTTAAGCCACCACAAGACACAGTAGGTAGAATTGAAATTACCATTTCATTCTTATTAACTCGTCTCGTAGACCATATATAACGCAACAGTTTTTGTGAATGCATTAAGTCGTTGTGAAGGACTCAAAGTGTGAAGTGCTAATATCAGATAAAAAAATATTTCAAAAAAAATAATAAGTGATGTGACCATTCCAAATCAAAAAGTTTACAATGAATCCACCATCCTCTACACCGCAAGATGAAGCAACTACATCAACAACTATCGAAAACCCAATGAGTCATATACCCAAGCATGATGTTACTGTTTTTGGCGTGTCTACTGATTTAACTGATCTTAATTTACCAACACATCTGGATATCTTGATATATTATTTTTACTTAAGCGAACGTGCTAAAACAGAACAAAAAGAGTTTTCCCATAAATCATTCACTATTCAAGTACAAGATAAGTTGATTGGAATTTGGGAAAAACTTGGTATGGAAATAATGCTGAAAAAAAGTGTATTTAATAAATTGAATAAATTGCTTGACAAGTATTAAGAGCAAATCAAGAGAAGAAACAACACCCAACAATTTACAGAGTATGTAAAATCTCTGGAAACAATTTTTTATATTGGATCAATTAAATGCGATGTAACGAAGCTTTTCCTTGCCCCGGTGCTTCTTCAGTATCTGCCGTGTCCAAGGTTCGTGAGATAGAGCGTCCGCCACCAGGTTGAGCTTTCCCTTACGATACTCAATGTCGAAGGTGTGCTGCTGTAGTTCTAAGGCCCATCACGCTATGCGACAGAAGGGCTCTCAATGGAATTTAGCCACCTTAGTGACATGTGGTCGGTTATTACTTTAAATTTGTAGCCTTCCACGTATGGCCTCATCTTACGGATTCCCCAAACGATGGCCAGACACTGGAACAGGCCGCGTCCGGGTACCGAGAAAGCCGTGTAGGGGCGACTGTTTGATTCCAGCGGTATTTGCCAGTAGCCGTTCTTCAGGTCGAGGCTACTTATATATTTCGCTTGTCGTAGTTTGTCCAAGATGTGCTGTATCCTTGGCAGCGGGTATGCGTCGGGAACTGACTTGGCATTGAGCTGCCGGTAGTCCACGAAAAGCCTCAACTTACCGTTCTTTTTCCTAGCTAACACGATCGGGGCGCTATGTGGGCTGCAGAATGGCTCGATGCATCCCTTCGCGAGGAGCTCGTCGATCTCGTTGTTAATTATGCTCTGCATCGCTGGGTTGCGCGGGAAATACCGTTGCTTGATGGGACGGTCGTCAGTCAGGATGATCTTGTGTTCGGCTACCGGCCTCGAACCTTTTGAGTTCTACTGCCAGAAATTCTCGTATGCGATCCGCCTCGCCTTCTATACCACTATGTTCATTGCTGGGTGTGTCGCTGTTAATTCCGTTCCTGACGTCGTACTTGCCGTTCCTCGTACTCGGTGGTGTTATACTCTGAATGGTCTCCGCCGTGGCTCCAGGAGGCGGTGTGTGCTGAGCAAGGGGTCTGGTTAGCACGAGGTGTCCTCCTCCACTTGATATGGCTGCTCCTAGGCTCCCCAACGTATCTAGGCCAAGTATAATGTCGTCGATTGCCCCGGGCATCACATGTAGGACTGTGTGCAATGACGAATCTCCGAGGCGTACCTCTGTCCTTACGGCATCGAAAATCGTAGTGCTGACTCCGTTGGCCATTGTTATTTCGATGGCCACTCTTACCCTCTCTCCGCTTCCAGAACTCACCACGTGATTCGCGAGGGTGGCTGAAACGAAGCTCCTTGAGGCCCCTGTATCGATAACTGCCTCCGACGATACTGCTCCAATCTGAGCTGGGGCATATAGGCGACCGTGTTCCTGGTACATGACTACCGCTGATTCGGCGCTGGGTTCAGTGGGCTCACCGCGCCTTGTCCTTGGTGAAGCCCTCCGTCGTTTCCCTGACGTCGACGGCAGCATTTAATCGTGCGTATATCGTTTCGACCGCACTCCCAACAAAAAATTTTCCGTGGGTTACGACATCTCCTTGCATAGTGTCCTTCTTGGCCACACCTTTTACATACCCTGCTCGGATCGAAAACCCTAGTTTCTGGTGGTGAGTGGCGCTGTACCCTCGGTGGCTACTGGTGGGATGATCGTTCCGAGTGCGGTGATGAAGCTGTAGTTTTGTCACCAACGACGGGTCTCGCTATTTCGCGACGTGATCCATCTGATGTCCGTCGGTAACCTTCGTGGATACCTTCATATTCCTCGGCGAGAGAGATGAGTTCTCCTAGGGTGTTGAAATCTCTTCGGCGAATGTAGAGTAAATAATCGGGGTGGCTATTGCGGAAAATTCTTTCCAGGCGTTGCTCGTTGCTGTATCCGGCGTGTCTCATCAAGCTTTGTATCCCTAGGACATAATCTTTATATCTTTCGCGGGCGTGCTGCCTTCGTTGCCGTATTTCGTCCTCGAGACGCTCGAGGTACCTGGCTGGTAGAAAGAAGCTTAAAAAGTCGCGCTTGAAGGTCGTCCAGTTGCTCCAGTGTACGTTGTTATTGCGGTACCATTGAAGAGCGGTGCCACCTAGCAATTCGGGCATCGTTTTTGGGAGCAAGTCTACGTTTAGCGTATAGACATCGGCTAGTTCTTCCAGCCGTTCGACGAAAGCTAGAGGGTCCCGTCCACCTTCATATTTCACTGACCACTTTCTTACCTGGTCGATGATGGGTGCGACTATAACGGTCGGTGCCTGAGATGCACCGTTGGGTGGTACCGCTACTCCGGATGATGCGCACTGTTGTGGGGGTACTGTGCTCCTGGGAGGGAACGCAAACTGGTTGTGCTCAGCTGGTCTATCGGCGATATTCATGGCTCCGCCTCCGTTCGGCGGGATCGGTGTCTTAGACTCATTTTCCTCACTCCTGTTTGCTGTATTTTCCTTCCTATACGCGGCTTCTAAGGATAAACATTTTGTGTGTATTTCCGAGTCAACATTTGCTTTTGAAGCCATGGCTGCTATGCGCTTTCTGATTTCTCGGGTGGTGCCTGTCTGCTCAATGCCCAGCTCTTGTGTAATGGATATCAGCTGCTCCTTTGAAATATTGTCTAGGCACGTGGTGTCAATCTGGTCGGCCATTTTTCTGTTAGGTTTCTAGTCAGGAATGCTCCTTCTGACGTTGTACGATTTGCAGGGTCCCTGCTCGGGCGCCAATTGTAACGAAGCTTTTCCTTGCCCCGGTGCTTCTTCAGTAACTGCTGGGGTATACTCGCCGTGTCCAAGGTTCGTTTACAATGAATTTGTATTTCGGGGCGCCTTGCAAATCGTTTTCATATAAATTCACTTTATTGGTAAATTCCCTAAACTATAATATAAAATGTATAAAATGTGTCACTTAATTTCATTGTTTGCTTTATAATTCGTGATTAGTGGTTGGCTAACGGTCCTCGTGTGCCGTTAGGACGTCTTGCTGGTCGTCGCCTGGGTGTGTGTAAATGTATCTCAGTGACGCCTTGCGTCGGCGTGTTTCTCTTACGGTTAGCGATTGCGCTGTCTCTGCTGCGGCTTACGTCGGTGCGTCTGCGTGAGTGTAACTCTGGTATGGTTGCTGTCGTATATTTGCGTGACTCTGCTGCGGCCCACGTCGTATGCTAACGTATCTCTGCTGCGGCCAACTTCGTATGTTAACGTATCTCTGCTGCGGCCAACGTCGTGTGTTAGCGTATCTCTTCTGCGGCCAACGTCGTATGTTAGCGTATCTCTGCTGTGGACAACGTCGTATGCTCGTGTAGCTCTGCTGCGGCCAACGTCGTATGCTTGCGTGACTCTGCCGTGGCCAACGTCGTATGTTGGCGTAGCTCTGCTGTGGCCAACGTCGTATGCTTGCGTGAATCTGCTGTGGCCAACGTCGTATGTTTGCGTATCGCTGCTGCGGCCAGCGTCGTATGCTCGTATAATTCTGCTGCGGCCAACGTCGTATGCTAGCGTAGCGCTGCTGTTTCTGCCGAGGTCAACGTCGTATATTTGCGTATCGCTGCTGCGGCCAGCGTCGTATGCTCGTATAATTCTGCTGCGGCCAACGTCGTATGCTAGCGTAGCGCTGCTGTTTCTGCCGAGGCTTACGGCGGTGGTGCGCGGGCTCGCGTCGTTGTGGGCCTTTGCTTCGCAGGGAGCGAGCGTGGTCTAAAGCGTTGTAGAGCGGTCAAAACCAGCTTACCCACAATCCTCAGTCCACGGCTTTCTCCTATGAAGGGAACTGTCTTGCGATGGTCAAAACCGATACGGCTTTCAGATGCCCTCCAATTGCTGCTCGGGTAACAATCACAACTTCGCGTTCCGTTAGGTAGATTCCGTTAGCCTCGGTACAGTCACGGTGCGGCGTTTCACTTCAATTCACTGCTACTGCGGATGCCGACGTACTTCTGCCACGGTTAACGTTTGGATGAGCGCGAGATCACGATGCTGTGGAGGACGTTTGCTTACGAGAGAGCCAGCGTTGGCTTAAGCGTTGTAGAGCGGTCAAAACTAGCTTACCCACAATTCTTAGTCCACGCCTTTCTCCTATGAACCGCACTGGCTTGCAATGGTCAAAACCGATATGCCTTCCAGAGCGCTCCAATAGTAGCTCCGGTCGCAACCACAACCGCGTGCTGACTGACTGCTGTCTTCTTGTGTTTTTCTTTTCATAGCTAATGCTCTTGATGTTGCTAGCATAGTTCGTTGCGTTGCCATGGTTACGGTGTTGCTATGGAGTGTTGCGGCAACTCGCTGTGCTAGTGATGTTTCAGAGACTTGCTTGTGTTGGCTATGTTGCTGATCGTATTCTTGTTTAGATTTTTATTTGTGTTGCGTTGTCTGTGTTACTGCTTCTGTGTTATGGGGTGGTTTTGTGTGGGCCAAATTAATGGATTATATTTGGTCCTCACAGCGATTTTAAGGCAGCTCCATGTGCATGCGGCTGGGTTCCCGAACACCTCAAAGAGTTCATGCACGATCAACATAATCAGAGAAGACTAACAATGGATGCATTTATGATGGAAACTGAAGAGCAAGGAGCAACGTCTATGTCATCAATGCCAACACACCAAGATCCCGATGATTCAACATACGCACCGCCACCGGTTCAAGAAGATATGGATAGAAGCACAAGTTCACAATACACAGAGAGATACGATTGTTTTAACTTTGCCTTGGTATGTGACCGATTTGGTGTGCCTGACAGAGTAGCATCAGCATTGGGAACCGCTCTTTTGCAAGATTTTAAAATTAAAGATAAGCATGGGAAACCTCCCATCATGGATAAATCGAAAGTTCGCAGAGAAAAAGAGAAATGCAGACAAGAAGTGCTTCGCAAACGGTTAGATGATACCAATTTGTTAGCGTTTTCATTTGATGGCAGAAAAGATGATACTTTAACGATAGATAAAATTGATGAAAAGTATCATACTAGGATGGTAAAAGAACCTCATCTTGTTATTTTGAGAGAACCCAATTCTGAATTGATTGGTTACGTAAGACTGGAACATGAAACCGCTGAATACAAAACAACCAAACTAAATGGTTTTTTCAACGATAAAAATATATCACTGGATGCATTAATTGGAATATGCACTGACGGTGAGCCAACAAACACTGGCCCACACGGTGGAATTATACGACGATTCGAATTGCTATTAAAAAGACCATTGCATTGGTTCGTTTTCCTTCTACACTTCAACGAACTTCCGTTTCGGCATTTGTTTGAAGCTTTGGATAAATCAACCAGCACTGGACCAAGATCGGCAACCGGAAAACTGAGCCGTCAAATCGAAACTTGTGAAATTCTTCCGGTAAGTTATTGTTATCACTCATTTATTATAATTGTCAACCATTTTTAATTATTTTATTATTATATATTTTCAGGTGGTGGACGGCTTCCAGAAAATTGAGTTGCAAAATATGCCCCCTGCTCCAGAAAAAATTGAATTTTCCACCGATTCGAAGTACTTATACGACATGGCCCATGCAATTTCTAGCGGCGTGGTTCCGGTGGATCTGGCTAACATCAAACCAGGGAAAATTGTACATTCTCGGTGGCTCACCAAGGCCGCTAGGTTATTGCGATTATATGTGACAACGGAAAATCCAGATGCAAATTTAAGAATTCTGGTTGAATTTATAATTAAATGTTATGTGCCAATGTACTTCAATATCAAGTATTACAGCTCTGTCGTGTACGGCAGTGCATTATTTTTCAAGTTCATTGGTTGGTCACGATTTCTAGAACCTCGTTTACGCAAAATTGTCAATCAAGTAATTAAAGATAATTCATATTATGCGCATTCGGAAAATATCTTGTTATCAATGTTGTTTGATGTTAGCAAAGAAAAGCGCGACTGTGCCATCAAGAAAATTCTACGCTATCGAACCGATGTTGACGAGCCAATGGAACTTAGAGTTTATAAAAACCCAGATATAAACTTTAATTGCACAAGTTATACGGAAATAATCAATTTGAATGATATAAATATCGTATTTGAACCACCATTCACGCGAAGCATTCCGTACGATACATTGAAAGAATATTTAAATCAAGATGATCCACCGTTTAATGATCCAAAAATTCCATCACACATACAAGGAACGGAACGACATATTCAATTGCTAGCTACCTTTTCCAAACGGGTTATACCGGAAAATGTAGGGGCTGTTATGGCGACGACATTAGAGAGCCGTGCGAAATTGCCCAGACTTGAAAGTAAAAAAGACTTCAAACAATAATTTTTTTAGTTTCTTTTCTATAACTCACTTAAATTAATTTTTTCATTTACATATGTTCTGACTAAATAAATTTCTTAAGAGTAAAAATAGATATTATTATAAATAAATAATAAATATTATTATAAATAAATAAAAATAAAGAAAAAACATAGCCATTTAGCTGATTTTTTCATGTAAAGTGCAAAACGGCGATTTTTTGAAATGTTTTTATGGTGAACCCCCAGGGGGGTTCCAGGGGTGTGCCGCTGGCATCGGTGGGTCGGGCCTCCAAAGTTAGTGGGGGTCGGTCATACATTTGGACTCTATTGGAGCACTCTAAATGGGTCAAAGTGGGATTTTTCAAAATTTGCCCCTACCCAAAAGTTCGACCCAAATTGGGGGACACCAGAATTCGTTTTAGAGGTATGGTTCCTTCGGCAAAGTTTCTTATTTTGATCCCTAGAATACGATTTTCACAGAGCAATGAGCGATTTTTAAATCGACCCGCCCTAATATATATATATATTTTTGCAGTTTACACAAAATAATAAAACTTTGTTGAAAAAAGTTGTATTATTTTCTATATTTTTATGAAAAATAAAAAACTGCCTACTCACCAATTCCTGTATGTTCTGCTCCTTATTGTTGCTGTCTGCTCTGCTTCTTGTTGCTCGCCTGGTGATTATTAGCTAGTTGATGTTGCTGCTGCTTGGCTGGTGGGTAAAGATGATTTTTATAATTGTTTGATTCTTTTATATTTTTTCTAAAATTTTTCAAACTATTTTTTTTCTCTTTAAAAAGTGTGTTCATCCAAAAACGGGGGTTTTTTTTTGTTGTAAATAGTAGTGTATATATTTTCTTGTTTTCCAACAAAGCACTTTGAAACTGTATAACTGAGGTATCGTTTCTAGATATTTTTGTTGTGTGTTTTTGTATAAAAGCACAGTTTACAGGAAAAAATTATTTTTTTTTTGTTTTTTATTTCGTATATGTTTTTTTTCAGTTTTTTTGAACTCAAATATATATTTGTATTGTTTTCATATGTTTCTTAGTATATTTTTGAACACCCACTGTTTGCACCTTTGTGTATTTTTGTTTTATTTTTTTTTACGAACGAAGTTTCGATTAATCAAAAAATTTTTTGTATTAATTTTTAAGGCGGGCCAAAGATGGCTCGAAGGACCATGAACAGCCTCTCTTCGCTACACTCTATTCTTCTTTCTTTAATAAAAGGATGTTTGTAAAGTTTTTTTCAAAAACATTATAAATATTTTAATTTTAAATTTCTTCTTTAGTTAGGTATTAATGATTTTGCACAGAAAACTTTCAATACTTAGTGAAATTAATTTTATACTTTAGAGATCAATCTTGGATATTCAATATATGAATGATGTAGAAAGTATTTTATATAAAGGGCGCGTCCGCGGTTGCCGATTGATAGTTCTAGACTATCGAATGGAATCTTGTTCATGCGTGATGGCAGTGGTGAGTGTTCGTTCGCCTTTCCATTCGCTGCGCACGGCTGCGCATAGGAATTGCCGCCGTCTAATGGGGATGGAGGCGGCTTAAACACCAAGGGACCGCAAGAAGACTGCGTTTTCTGTTAATAACGGAAAATATTAATATTATCGGATTAAAAAATGCCCCAAGTATATTCCAAAGGGCAATCGATGACATTTTGAGAGACGTCATCGGAAGAATTTGTCATGTTTATATGGACCAGGGATGCACCTTAACGTTAAGATAATCGTTTATCAAAAAATTCCCACCCTTTCCGTTGAAACACTTCGAAATATTATCGATAAAGAAATTATCAAGATAAATTGTATCTCGTTTTTAACCGAAACGAAAAGCTTTCGTTAACGTTAAAAACGTTATCAAAAATGTGATACTTTATGTTTGAATTGTGCTGGCAATGCTATAGCCATGGTGAAGCCGTAAGGTGGTAACAGCGAGCGGACATACACACAAACTCCATGTAATTTGTTTGTGTAATTCGTTGGTAGTAATGTCAAAAATACTCTGAGAAATGTTCGTACTGTCAAAATTCATGAGAAAAGTTGCAATCAGCTTGGCTAATGCTTTCAGCTTTAATGACTCCGCCATCAATCAGCTTTGCCAGCATAGTTTGAAATTAATAATCAACATAAACGATTTGATTTCGTTTTGATATGGCAGAAAACGAAACAAAATCATTTCGTTAATTTGACGTTCTTAACGTTAATAAACGAAACGAAATGACTTTGTTTCGTTTATTAACATTAATTATCGTAACGAAATGATATCGGTTCGTTGGTTAAGCATGCCTGATGTGGACGATGTGATTATAAACTCAGCTACGAAAGAACAACACCTAAGGATTTAAAAAAGGTCATTCAGAAATTGGAGAGAGCTAATATTTTATTTATTTATTTATTTAAAGTCAACTAACAAGAGTGGTCGACTAACAAAATACAAAGGAAAGTAACATAAAAAAATAGCGTAAAAATATATACAAGTATAGAATTAAAAATGGAATTAATTAAAAAATTACAATTTTGTTTGACGTTGAACAAGAATTAAAATTAAACTATCGTTACATATTAAACAAGTAAACTTTAAGATATCAGTTGAGACTGAAAAGTATTGCATTGCGTAAGGCAACAAGCGAACATTCGATACTATTGCAATTATACAAGTCGTTATAGTACGAGCACCAAACACGTATAGGATCATTTTTGCCAAAATTTATACGACACAGAGGTAAATGGAAGGGCACGTAGTTTGTGGACACCCTAGCAGGAACTGCAAAGTTCAATCGGCTTAGCAGCTCAGAGGAGTCAACCTCACCTAGAATTAGCTTATGAAGGAACATTACCCCGAGTAATATTCTACGATTTTCCAGAGTTGGCAAATCAATGAGAAGAAGTCTACTTCTATAAGACGGAAGATGAAGATTTGAGCCCCAGTTAAGGGCCCGTAGAGCAAAAATTCAAAATTGTTTCTGCACAGACTCAATACGCTTTATATAGTAATATATAATGGACACCAAACACACGGGCAATACTCAAGTATTGGGCGGGCCAGCGAAGTGTAGAGGACTTTGGTTAGATACGGATCGTTAAACTCCTTAGCCCAGCGTTTAGCAAAACCAAGAGTACCCATTGCTTTATTAGTAATAGCTGAAATATGTGAAATGAAACTCAGTTTCGTGTCAAACAGAACACCTAAATAGGTAATCGAAGATATACGCTCCATAAGAGTGCCATGAAGTGCATAAGACGACAGGACAGGCTTCACGCGATAAAATGTCATGAACTTAGATTTAGAACAGTTTAGAACTAATGCATTTATTGTACACCAACGTTGAAATGAGTCCAAATCAACCTGAGGTAGATTTGAGCGAGTTAAATCCGAAGGAAAGCATGTATAGCAAATTTTTACACCATCGGCATACATTAGAGCTCGTGAATGATTCAAAATCTGTGGCAGATCATTAATAAAAAGAGTAAAAAGCAATGGGCATAAATGACTGTCTTGAGGTTCACCAGAGGTAACATTAATTGATTTTGAAATAATATTTTTATAAAGCACCTTTGGGGTTCTATTAGAAAGATAGCTTGAGAGCCATAAAGTCAGATTCTTAGGAAAGCCCAGTAAATCAAGCTTCAGAATCAGAAGTTCGTGATTCACTGAATCAAAAGCTTTACTAAAATCCGTATAAATCACATCAGTTTGCTTGCTAGCCAAAAAACCAACCCGAACTAAAGAGGTAAACTCAAATAGGTTTATGGTGGTTGATCTACATCTCACAAACCCATGCTGAAAGGGTAAGAATATGGAAGTACACGAACGTTGAAGCTGACTGATTATTTGTTCAAAGGTTTTAGGAATAGCTGAATGCTTAGCAATTCCCCTATAATTCTCAATATTAGATCTACTACCTTTTTTGTGCAGAGGTATGATAAATGACTGTTTCCAAATTGATGGAAATGACGCCGATTGCAAAGATAAATTGAACAATTTTACGATCGGTTCTGTTAAGTTCACGGCACAGAACTTAAGCACACAGCCAGGAATACCAATGGACCCCGGAGAAAAAATCGGTTTCAGAGCTAAAAAACTCTGAAGTACAGTGGCACTATCAATGACTGCATTGACAACACAGTTAGAACTAACTATTTCGAACGGATAACTACCGGTTTGGGTACAGGTTGACGAATAGATCGATTTGAAAAAGTATGCGAATAAGTCGGAAATATCATGGTCAAGGCTAGCATTCTTGCCACCCAAAGACAAAGATGATGGAAATCCCGAAGATTTGCGTTTTGAATTAGCAAACCCGTAAAAATTTTTAGGATTGTTAAAAAACTCAATTTTGCATATTGTCCCAAAGACAAAGATGATGGAAGTCCCGAAGATTTGCGTTTTGAATTAGCAAACCCGTAAAATTTTTTAGGATTGTTAAAAAACTCAATTTTGCATCTTGTTAAAAACGACTTGTAGCAGTTTTGATTCAGGCGTTGGAAATTAGAACGGTCAACTAAATATTTAGAAAAATCTTCAGAAGTACCAGATCTTTTAAAACGCTTATAGAGCCTCGATTTAATATTGCTCAGTTAGCAAGTTGCCTCGAGAACCAAGATGGCTTACTACTTTTAGCCTTAACAAAATGAACCGGAACGCAACGATTAATAAAGTCACTTAGATAACTATAAAACATAGACGTGGCAGCCTCATACTCGGTACAAGCATAAAGGTCAGACCAATCGTGGGAAGCTAACAGTTGATTAAGCAAATCAAAGTTAGCCTGTTTAAAACATCTCGAATGAGAACGACATGACACTTCCATGAAATTAATGGTAGGCAGTAAATTGTCCAGTGTAACCTCAAGTATGGGCTGCAAGGGATCTTCAGGCAGGGATAAGGAAGGGATTCGACTGAGACCAGTACCCATTGAACTATCAACAAAAACTAAATCTAACAACTTATTTTTAGCGTTTACCACATTATTGATCTGAACTAGCGGCAATTCAATAACCGAGCCAATAAAATCATGCTGTGTGTCAGGAGTCAAAAAGTTTGAATCATCGTTGCCAATCCAACTAACGAATGGTAAGTTAAAGTCCTCAAGAACCACTAGGCGATCGCTATCACGCAAACGAGAGTGTAGGCTGTGGATTACTGCTTTATGGTAATCATAAACGCACATATCTGACCGAGGTGGTATGTAGGAACAAGAAATATATAAGAAAAAATTCGGGAACAAGAGCTTTACAGCTAGGAATTCAATGTCAAGCACGTCATCAAAGTTCAACAATTCAGTAGAAATACTGGACAATACAGCGATCAGGACACCGCCTGCTCTCGACTGACGATCACACCGAAAAACAACGTAGTCATTTGAAAATAATTCTGAATTTAAATTATCAGGTTTTAGCCAAGTCTCTGTGAAAGCGATCACTTCCGTTGTAAAAGTAAAACTGTTAAGGTAAAAAGCATTTAGTTTAGAACGTAAACCACGAACATTCTGATAGTGAATAGTTACTTTTGAATGGTATTGGCAGGGCTGGTAATCAAGTTTTTTGAAATTATACGTGCGCGAGGCTCAACCTTCGACTTTGTGGTGTACAAATGTACCACCGAATGTATAGGCCAAAAAGATTTGTCAAGAACCATACCAAAATATTCATCTAGAACTGATATTTTAAATGATGAAAAATTCCTCACATACTTAAATCAAATTTATGTGCGCTAATGTTATTAGAACCTGTACTATTAATCTTAGCTAAAATATAATTAACCACATCAGACTCCGTCAGAGATGGATGCAATCTTGATACGAAAATTGCCCGTCGAGGTGGCACGGCAGTAACCAACCTACGACCAGCTGGATCTAAATTAGTATCACCCAAATTTCAAGCAACATCAACAATGTTATCGTCATTATACTATGTTCAAACAGAAAAATAATTTGAGGCAATTTCGATTTAAATTGAGTGGTGGTCATACAACTCAATTTAGCTTACACAATAGTAATTTGATAGCTGGTTGGCTCATCTCTACAGCAACAACATACCTTTGTTCAGACTGTCAAAATGTGGGTGTTGGTATTAGGCGAAAGGAATGGAATGAAAGCACAAAACTTTGAAATTTTTGTGTGTTGTAAGAAAATGTGTTCAAAGTTTTGGTTTCATTTTGAGTTTTTCCTCTTCTTTTCACAATCCCCACTCCAGTGAAATGAAAAAAATTAAATCAGCTGATGGGATGAGCCAACCATATAGTTGAGCCATGCGTAACTGACGTTTAAATCGACTCAATAAACACACTTTACAAGGTTGCACATGCAGTTTGAAACAATTTATTACGGAATTTTTTTTAAATTGGCAATTTATTATTACAATTTATTATATGCTAAATTGTGTAATAAATTGCCCAAATGGTATAAATTGCCAATTTGGTGTGTGTTTGTACATAGTATTAGCTACAGCGTCACTACCATTTAAATTACACGCAGTGTTGCTATCATTTACAATATTTTGGTGATTAACAGCATGAGAAGAGGCAGTGTTCATAGAAATGCTAGCGCCGGCATTAGCAGTGTTAGTAGCGCAAGGCACGTCGGCAGAGCTAACACCATCATTGAAATTGCTTTGGACATTAGCAGCAGAAACGGGGCCAGAACTCTTTTCAATGTTAATGTCGACAGAATTGTTAACCATGATTATGCCTTTGTCTTTGTTTCTTTTTGCCTTTACTACCACGCAGTACACCAAACACCGCTTCATCATAGAGCTTATGTAATTTACTGAGCCCAGATCGTAAAATTTCTAATTGTGTCCGCTTGCAGAGAGTTTATACCGGCAACCGCGCTTGCTTGCTGTGCTCGCAAACTTTTAACTTCGTCAAGAATAGACGATAACATAAAATTTAGATTATTATCATTTACATGTTGCTGTAGTTTTTGAACAGCAATAGCATTATCATCAACATCACAATCCCCACAAATATACATTTCGTCCGAATTTTTAAAGTAATCCAAATCTACAGCTAAGGTACCAACAACACACTGCAGGTGATACAATTTTTTATCTCTCCAACAAAAATAAAAGTTTTTTATGAAAGAAGTCGAGTTTTTGGTATTTATTAGTAATGAAAATGGCATTAAAACATGTCCAAAGAAGGTTAATGATATCCTTCAATATAAGAACCAGAATCTCTTCGGTCTCTTCGTTCATTCCTTGGACTATCTGGGTACTACAGCCGGTTCATCCAATACTACGCCCGTATTGCCAAACCACTCACCAAATATTTAAGGGGTGATAACGGAAATGCAAAAACAAAACAATAAAGAAATATTAAAATACAGTTAGATGAAGTGGCAGTAAGTGCATTCGAACGTATTAAGAGGATTCTGGGTTCGAAGGATGTTCTGTTGCAACATCCCGACTTTGGGAAACCCTTTGAACTTTCCACTGATGCATCAAGTGTGGCAATAGGTGCTGTCTTGTTTCATAATAAGAGACCCATAACCTTTATTTCAAGGACGTTATCAAAAACAGAAGAGTCATACGCGATAAACGAAAGGGAGGTTCTGGCAATCATATAGGCTCTCCAAAAGTTGCGAAATTAACTTTATGGAGCTGGCGATATCCGGATATTTACAGATCACCAACCCCTTATTTTTACAGTATCTGAAAGAAACGCCAACAGTAAAATTCAAAGATGGAAAGCTTTTATAGAAGAGTCTCCTCCACAGTCTTTCTACAAACCGGGGAATAAAAATGTTGTAGCTGATACATTATCACGTCAATCCATGAATGCAATACAGGATACAGCTAGTTCAACGGGAGCTACGTGTCACAGCGAAGAATCTTACACGTTCACAATTAGATCAGTTGTAACTCCAATTAATACCTTTAAAAATCAGATCCTTATCTCAGAGGGTAACCCAAGTCATAAAAGAAAAATTGCTTTTAAAAACAGAATCAGACATACCATAAATGTTAATACTACGAATGAGTTGATGCACCTGATGAGGTCAGCCATTGACCCTAACACAGTAAATGGTATTTACTGCTCGTTAGACGTGTTGGGTAAAATACAAGATAAGCTTATAGACACGTTTACTTCGGTGAAATTTAAACATACCGAAAAAATGGTTATAGATATTTTTAACGAAAACGACAAGCAGGAAATTGTCAATACTGAAGACAACAGGGCACACAGGCATTACAGAAAGAACCTTTGTGAAATTTTGAACCAATACTACTTTCCAGAAATGAAGGAAATGTTAAAGTCCGTTACGAAAGGTTGCTCTGTATGCCAGTTGTGCAAATATGACAGGAAACCCAAGCAGCAGCTATTACGTGAAACGCCTATACCTACCGAAATAGGTGAGATCCTACATGTGGATATTTCCTCAACAGAGAATAACTTGTTTCTTACCTGCTTAGATAAATTTTCAAAATTAGCCATAGTAAAGCCAATTAAAACAAAATCTATAATTGATGTAAAATCAGCTCTTTTAGAGATTCTTACAATATTTGTACCGAAGATAATTGTTTCCGATAATGAAAGAGCTATCTGCTCAGAGACAATGAAAAATATGTTCACAAATTTAGGTATAACCCACTATATACCTCCGCTTCACAGCAGAAGCAATGGTAAAGTAGAGAGATTTCACTTGACTCTGATTGAAATTTCCAGATGTTTGAGTTGTGAGAACCCCACAATGGAGTTGACGGAACTGGTGCTTACAAGCACTTTAAAGTATAACAATACCATTCACTCTACAACCGGCAAAAAGCCTTGGAGTATTATTAAATCCATTTCAGAGAAAACGAAATCCGAAAGTTGAAAAATAATCAACGTAGAAGTAATAAAATCCACAATAAGAAAAGGGAGAACAAAACAGTTAAAGAAGGAGAAAAAGTGCTTTTAAAGGTAAATCATAGATTAGGGAGTAAAATTAAAAACATTTTCAAAGAGGTTGAAGTTAGAAAAGATTTAGGAACGACCGTTAAATTAAAAGACGGACGTATAATCCATAAGGATAATATTAAAGTAATAAATCATATCTTTACAGGCACGTAGTACACCCGGAAATATACGAGTACTCGTCATCTCCGATAATTGTTGTAAATCATGGGAAGGTAGCTATTACGAAGGGACCTTTCTTTATCATCCATACCGTTAATTTAAAAAAAAAAAATGAAGATATTTTGAAGGAAAATGAAGATATTTTGAAGGAAAATCAAGAACTCTACGAAGTCTACTGCAAGGAAAAAGGCGAAAAAACAATTTTGGAACACGATATAAACCAAATTAAAAAGCTTCTTTCTTTATTTAAAAATTCAAGATCGAAAAGATCTATTAATTTTATCGGATCTGTTTGGAAGCTTATATCTGGCTCCCCAGACCACGATGATTTGGTACAGTTGTATGCCACGAAAGAGGCTCTCATAGAAAGCGGAAATACGCAAATTAACATTAATCAAAATTTGCAGGTTCAGATGAACGATATAACAAACAAAATCAATCAATTGATTAAAAGAACAAACGCAATACCTAAGCATGATATTCACTAGCAGTAAGCTAGTAGAATTAAGCATGATACGAAATAGAATTATAATATCCGACTTGACTAATATTGTAAACAGTATAGCACTTTCTAAACTAAACACCATAAATCCTATGATATTTGACCTGCATGAAATAAATGAGTTAATAAAATTAGATTTTATAACTTCAGTAGCTGATCTAATGCTGTTAGGAAAAGTAAAAATTTATGCATCGGAACACGAAATCAAATACCTTGTGAAATTTCCTAAACTCAGTGAATCTTGTAACTTAGTTAAGATATACCCCGTTATTCATAGCGGTTCATTTTTAAATTTAGAAACTAATATTATGGGTAGGTGTATTGAAGCTGTGCATGCCAATCAGCCGCAGACATGTTAGTGTGCATCGAATCCGTAGACTCGCCATGTGTAACCCCATTACTGAAGAATAATACAGCAACATTTGAGACAATAACAGCAGTCGGAATACCCAAAATACAGCATGTTGAGTGATGGTCTCGTGATAGTCAATGAAGCTTCGGCTGATGTGCGAGAAGATGGTAAAACTACAATGACACTAGTGAAAGGAACCTACTTGATTAACTTTAAAAACAGTTTATTGGTTAATGACTCAAAGTTTGAAACCAGCAAAAGCCCAACACATATCGTTCAGCCGCCAAAAAAGATATCGATAAACATCTTCGACCATTTATTTATTTATTTATTTATGAAAGCTTATATAAAAATAAAATTTATATATAAGCTATTTTATGAGCTCGAGGCCTTATTCAAATAAAAAACGCAGTATAAATGTTTTATATTTGTATTTTTATTTTATATTCGACATTTCGACTTCAATCTGAATTCATCATCAGGACTGTGAAACAAAACGAAACAAAAACAAAAATTATAACATTTTCAAAAATCAACCATAAAACAAATACCACTTACACAATTGAGTACGTTATACAGACTAACCATATGTGCGAAAATTAAGAATGTTTGAGACAAATAATCATACAAAAATATAAACAATATTTCAAAACACCGTAAATGTAAACAAAATTTTTGCAAAAACAAAAGTACATGGAGTGGCTAAAAGAACGACAAACAAGCATAAATATATATATATGTACATATATCATCTCATTTTCCTATTGTTGTGGGAGAGATCTTCCTTCCTGAACAGTGATAAAATTAGACAAACTTCGGGAGATAAAATATATAAATCAGTAGTACATGTGCCTGGCGTAACGAACCGAATAAAATACTCAAATCTTTACAATCGGGAAAAATACTAAATAGCATCGACATATAATCACACTCTTAGAAAGATCTACAGTAGTCCAAAAGATAAAATACCAAAGCATGAGAAATCCGACGTTGTTTATAGAATTCCGTATAATGGTGACGGGTCCCACGTATGCGACAAGGTATATGTGGGGACAACAAAATTAAAACTCAAGACAAGGGTTTCCGCTCACAGATCTAATATTAAGTTAGGAAACAATTATTCAGAAAATAAGACGGCCTTGTCAGCCCATTGTAAAGATACGGAGCATTATCCAGACTTCGATAATGTAACTATTTTACAGGAGAGAAATTATAATAAAATATTTACTTTGGAAATGCTTCATATAGCGAACACCCCTAATAGTACTAGGATGAATTTTAAAGCGGACACTGACCACTGAGCACATGTGTATCGGGACTTAGTTTTAAGGCAACAACAATGCGCGGTAGGAAGATCTCTCCCACAACAATTGAAAAATGAGATGATATATGTACATATATACATATGTATGCTTGTATGTCGTACTTTTAGCCACTCAATATACTTTTGTTTTTGCAAAAATTTTGTTTACATTTACGGTGCTTTGAAATATTGTTTATATTTTTGTATGATTATTTGTCTCAAACATTCTTAATTTTCGCACATATGGTTAGTCTGTATAACATACTCAATTGTGTAAGTGGTATTTGTTTTATGGTTGATTTTTGAAAATGTTATAATTTTTGTTTTTGTTTTGTTTTGTTTCACAGTCCTGATGATGACTTCAAACTGAAGTCGAAATATCGAATATAAAATAAAAATACAAATATAAAATATTTATACTGCGTTTTTTATTTGGATAAGGCCTCGAGCTCATAAAATAGTTTAATAAATTTTAAAGATTAAAGGCCAATAATAATTTTTTAAAAAATGTTAATATATAAACTATAATTAAATGCAGCGCTAGCAACGGAGGCTTTCGGCTGGCTGGTATAGGAACGTTGGTTTAGATTAGACGGAGAAGATCAGAATCCTTTAAAAATTTGTATATTATAGTTATTTTGGAATCAGATGGTTCCTTGAGAAGAAGTATTGGATCTGAGTTATCGAAATGAAGTTGTCTCTGTAGGATCAAACCGGAACAGAAGGATATAAGATGTAATACGCTGAATGTCTCGTTGCAAAAAGGGCATTGGCTAGGCGGATGTCCTTGTAGTAAATGTGCATTAGTGATTATTGTGTGCCCGATTCAAAGGCGAATGTAAGGCGTAATATAATTGGCAGGAATCTGATTTGAATAACTAGGCTTACTGTGGGTAGGATTAACCCTGGAATAGTGATGGTTGTAGGTGACCCAATCTGCCTCTATTTTAATTTTCCTCTGCTGCTTTATGAGTCTGAGAACACCGCCTTTACAGAATGATATTGATGTAATTGTAGGAGTCATTTTCATATCTTTGGCAGTAATATCAGCAAATGTGTTACCACTTATGTATGAATGCCCTGGTACCCACATTATCTTAATCTTATTTGGGTGGGACATTAAAATATTACGAATTCCTTTAATAATATGGTTTGCGTTATTCATTTTGTTAATGGCATCAAAGCAGGACATGCTATCTGAGCATATAGTAAACTTTCCATTTGCCTTGGAGGCATACTTAGTGGCGAGTAGAATCGCAGTAGCTACAGCAGTGAAGATGGAATAAAAGGAAAATAGTAAACCATATGAAATTGGATCTCCGTTTTCTTTAACTACAGCGTAGGAAGTGTAGTCAACTTTCGAACCATCGGTGAAAATCAATTGCCAATTGGTAGATTTAAGGTGATCGGCAACCTCCGAAAACCGGGATTTGTATTCAGCTATTGAAGTGTTAGATTTTCGCAGGAAAGTTAAATCCTTGACTAGACTCGATTCGTTAAAAGTCCAGGGAGGATGCACACTGGAACGTTGAGTGGGCAAGATGATGGGCAGATCATTGACTTTGGCGAAGGAAGCACATTTGTAGATGGTGGAAGCAACTTTTGGTTGACGTGACCGAGAAGAAGCATTGCGAAAATCATTTTGAGGAAAAATATTTGGGGTCAATGTAAGCTTCGTGTAAAGTTTGCTTATACTGTCCGTCATATTGTCGAATAGCGGAGGCAGCCCAGATTCAGCCAGGATATTTTTAATAGTGAAGTAGGGAATGCATGTAATGATCTCCGCATTGCGGTGTGATAAGGAGCAGCCAGCATTTTGAGATTATTTTTAGCGTGATGACCATAAAATTCTAAACCGTAGTTGATAGTTGATAAGATAAGCGCCGTAGTTACATTGATAAGGAGTTGCGGGGTGATAAGCGAGCGTTTACAAGATAAATATTTAACAATAGGGGGACTCATGTAACCGTATAAATGCTTATAAAGTGTGTAAACGTATAAATTTATCTAGCGCGTAAACGAGCTGTCAAATTTTGTATGAAAAATCATTTACACAATTTGTATAAATTTACGCGCACATTTCATTGTGAAACGCGGTAAACTCAAAGGAATGCAACCTTGCAGACATTACAGCAGGCATTTTCATCAGAAATCTCCAACATCAGCAAGTAAATGTATTTTAGTTTTTAGTTTTCACTTAATCTTGGCGTTTTTTAATTTGTATAACAATCAAAAAAATTTTGTTCGGCAATAATACAGCTGATAAACATTCAAGTTTATCAATAGTATTACTAGGTGCGTTCATATAACAGCGTGTGTAAATGGATACAATTTTACACCTTATAAGTTTATATGCTTTCATGAGTCCCCCTAATGTTTAACTTAGTGAATAGCCTATCCCTGACGTATTTACAATGTTGTTTAAATGTGTACTTAGAATCAAATATTAATCCTAGAAACTTAAGACTATCACTAGAAGGAATATTTCATTATCAAAAAACAATGAGGGAGCATTGCAATTACGTTTCTTACAGATATGGAGAAGCTTAGTTTTACTAATGGATATTAAGCGCCAGAGGAGAGGGACCAGGAGGAAATACGGGCAAGGATATCAGAAAAGTTTGCAATAACGGAGTCTAAGTGAGAGGTTTTAGGAAACAATAGAACATCATCTGCATAAAGCAGATGAGAGACTTTAGGAAAATCGGAAAAAATAGAACTAAGTTCATCAAAAGCTATGGTGAATAGGATGACTGAAAGAGGTGAACCTTGAGGAGTGCCATTGTCTAGGGGGAGGAGGGGGGATCGGTGGGTCGAAATAAGCACGCTGATCTTCCTGGAGCATAGGAAGGATTTAATAAAGTTATAAATGGTTGGACCCACTTTCCACTTGTTAAGTTGTCTAAGTAATACTTGGATACCGATTTTGTCGAAGGCTTTAGCAAAGTCAAGAGAAAGAAGAGTGACATGATTTTTGCCCGACAGAGCTTCAGAGATAAGATGATCGAGATGAAGAATAGCATCCATTGTTCCTTGACCTTGTTTAAAAGCAACCTGGTTCGGAATAATTAGTTTATTTGTGTGAACGTACCATGCCAGTCTGGTTGCAATCATTTTCTCCATCAACTTACCTAAACATGGGAGTAGGGCAATGGGACGGTACCTGGTGGCTTCAAGAGGGGGTTTGCCAGGTTTTAGGATGGGGTTCACGGAACTTGTTTTCCAAAGGTGGGGATAGTAGCCAGAATTGAAAATGTTGTTGTAATGATCGAGCAGATGGGACTGAAGGGATAAGGGTAGGTGTTTAATAATAGGATATGATATTTTGTCAAAGCCTGGTGTTTTGCCTTTGACTGCTGAGAGAGCTGATTGAAGTTCAGATACTGATAAGTTGGCTTCTAAATATTTGGCAGAAGGGGATAAGGAAAAAGGAGTTCTATTGGAATTAATCAAGGAAAGTTTAGATGCGACAAACTCGGGAGGGAAATTAGATTCAGAGGAAACAGAGGAGAAATGGTTGGCAAGTTCTAAGGCTATATCCTGAGGATAAAGTAGATTGCGCCGAGGGGAGTTTAGGGAGGTTATATTAGAGCGGGAGGAAAGGCCTGTAAGTCTCTTAATGTCAGACCATATTTTGTTCGTGTCCGATGATTCAGAAATATTGGAAGTAAAATCTTGGAAGGAGCGAATTTTAGCAATTTTAGCATTACGTCGAAAACGAGCATTCTGTTTTTTATAATGATTAAGGTTAGAGGAAGTGGTATTGCGTTTAAATTCATGCCATGACTGTTGTTTTTTATCCCTTAATGACGATAGTTCATTATTCCACCACACAGGGGCAGGCTTGATAGGTTTCGTAGTCGTTAGAGGAATGGATAGGTTCGCTGAGGAACGAATGGTTTTGTGGAGATTGGAAGCTTCCTGGTTGATGTTGGATGAAACGGAGAGGGAGGAGGAGAGGCAAGGTTAGTTTTAAAAACGGGTCTGGGTTTGAAATAAGTTAATGGGCGATAAGTATGGATTTTGGTAAGAATAGGGAAATTATTTCTGCCATGACGGTCATCCCTTGGGTGCCCAGACAATTTAGAGGAGAGGGATGAGGAACAAATAGGGAGGTCTATGTAGATTAAAGTGGAAATTGTGGAAAAGTGAGTAGGATATCCGTTGTTTAGGACGAAGCAGTTGGAAACTAAAGTAGAGTCTTCAATCGCGCGGCCCTTGGAGTTATACGAGGCTGAGCCCCAAAGATGGCTCCAAGCATTAAAGTCACCAGCTATGATAAAAGGGTGGGTGGAGGCGGGGATTAGGTTATTGAAATCTGTAGATGTTATTGATTGAATAGGAGGTGAATAGGCACAGACAATTGTTAATTTATTTGGGGTTTGAAGCTCAATAGCCACAGAGGAGATTGTGGAATGAGGGAGGTAGGATGAATGGGGTAGGTTCTTTTTAACAAGGATGGCAATTCCTTGTTTACTGGAGGTTATGCCAGGATGGTTATAAAAGTGTCCTATGTAAGCAGAAGGGGTAGGGAGGTGAGTTTTAATTAATATTTCAAGATTAACGTAGTTGTTTAAATATCCGTTCATGTTTCATTGAATAAGGGACATGACATGCTGATTGGAATCTTGTTGCATTCCAACAGGGAGATTGGAATCCACTGCATTTCGAAATCATGCTGAGCGGAATCTGATGCATTCCGCCAGTATAAGATTTCGGCATAAGATCTTATTTCTGCTCATATTTCTTATTATTATTATATTCTGAAATTAGATAGTAATGTTCATTAATATTTCTTTGTTTGTAATATAACATTGTTGAAAGCTCGATATATCTTAAATTTTATCTTTTGAGTTGTATATTTATATATCTTTTATATTATGCAGTCGACCATAGTTTGTCGTCGACTTTAAATAATAAATAAATAAATAAAATAAAAGAGACATAACCATGAAAAATGGAAAAAAAGAGAAAAAAGAAAAAGTTTCTTTAAGAGTTGGTGTTCGGCCTGGGTGCGTCTGAAACCGGCAGTGGGTAGCCGCACACGGGTCGATCTTGGATTGGATGGTTCGCTCAAAAGAAATAAAAGAAACAAAACGCAAAGAGGATTTCCTCGTTATAATAATGTATTTAATTGAATTGAACGGAAATGTACAATGTAAAGATGACAAGGGTTATTTTACCTGTATAAAAAGTACGGCGTTGATCCTTGGACGATGCGTATCGTTAGGCGGTTGATCGAGAAAGAGGCCGGTTGTGCCGTTGATGACAACCGCTAAGCCGCGAAAAGGTCCTCTGGTATTAAGGAGGGGAAAAACCACACACACAACCACCCTTACGTATACGTGCATGGGTGCTGACAACCTGCACACACACATGCATGTGTACGCAACGCATACATGTGCATGCATGCACACAAATGCGGCGTGAGTGTGGGTGGCTGGAAATATTATTAAAACATTAGGGAGGGGCGCCGTCAATCAAGTGAAAGTTAGGCATTGGGCCTAAACATGCCGCCCCCTTGCGGTACGCAACCTCACAGTCCTCCAAGGATCACCGACCGTAAAGAAGAGGAAAAAAAATTAAAAACTTATAACTAACTTAACCTAACGACGGCCAGTCCGCCGGCTTGGCAGCACGCACGATGCGTTGCGTAGTGTGCGAGCTTGGTTGCCGATGCCTCGGTCATTCGCCACTTTCCCGTCATGGTTAGAAGCCTGAGCCATGTTTGCCTAGAGCTAGGGATTGCAAAAAAGTAAAAAGATATATGTTCATATTTCTTGCCGTATATTACAAATTCATTGGAAATCAACAAGCATAGAATTTTGTATGAAGAAAATTCAATAAAAAATAACTTATTTTAATGATACAGGATTTTAAACGCACACCTCCATTGTGAATTCATACAAGTGGCGAATTTTTGATAAAACGTTCACAATAGTGAACATCGAGTGAGTATTAATCTGTAGTCTGATTTTCTGTATACAAATTTAAAGGAAAAGCTGATTTGAAACAAATGCGCAATTCATGGCACTTCAATTTAATAACGGCGAACACAAGAAAAAGAAACCTTTCTTCCATTCTCTGGCCCTTCGCAACAGCCGTCCTCCCTGTCAGCTATGATTTGACACGTAGGTATGGCAATGGAGGGATAGAAAGATTTTTCACTTGTACGAAGTCACGATGCACACCTCTTGCGACTGTGTACAACAGAAATTCAATAAAAAATAAATAAAAAAAGGATAAAAAGTGTAAAAATTCCTGTATTTCGGTCGTTACCGAACATTTTCATATTAGGCCTTGGTTGTGCCCGAGAGTACCCAACCGAAGATGGTACTCTGAGCCAGCAAAGGGCCAAACGTGGTGGGCATAATCCCTGGTAATATTATCTCCGCATATACATCTGTTCCTAGGATGAGGCGGATCGGCGCGGATGCATGGAACTGAGGATCCGCAAGACGGAGATGTGCGTACGGGGCTGCGATAGCGCTGTCGATGCTGGTCGTGGGTGTCGTGTGCCCAAAATTGGATACGACCGCAGCATGGGTCGCAATCCTTTTGTTCTGTCCGTGTCTTCCTCGGATACGCAACAGACATCCTGCTTGCCCGCCAATGCTGCTGGTAGGAAGTTGGAGCTCCTGGGCGAGCTCATCCGCAATCACTGTGGTGGGGGAGCATCCATCGATTAAGGCGCGAACGAGGTGTAGCCGCCCCCCTGCTTCTATTTTCACGACCGCGGTGGGGGTGATCGCTACCGTCGGGATCATGGTGGCGGTGACAGCTGAATGCGGGGCTAGGAGCCCTGCCCGGAAGGCGGACACGGTGGTGAGCTGCAGCGAGTTGGATCCGTGACTGCGATCTCGTGGTTGATGATGGGTGTGATGTCGTTGTTGCAGGCGAAGAGGCCTTGTCTCCGCTCTGCGATCGCGCGGTGGTTGTCTTCGTTGAGGGTTCTTAGTTTGCCGGCGAAGAGACCGAGTCTCCGCTCGGCCGTCACGAACATGGCGCTGGACTGTAGATGGGTTGTGCTGGAGCCGCTTCCTTTCGTGCTGCAAAAGCGGTCGATACGATTTGGCTGCTGGTGTTGTGTTCAGGCGAAGAGACCGAGTCTCCGCTCCGGTTCGGTGGATTCGAGCTGGACGAAGAGGCCCAGTCTCCGTTCCAGCATCTGACGCATATAACGATATGGAGTCGTCAATCCGCTCACGGGGTGATTCCAGCTCCTCCTCAACTTGTACACTCCATGGCTTGGAGCGGGCTACGTGGAGTAGCTGTTCCTCTTCATCAATCGAGGAGATGTGAAGCATCGTGTGATGTTTTTCGCCGCATTTTTTACATCGGCCTTGGCTTGGGCATGCGTTAGAGCGGTGGTCTAGAGCCAAGCAATTTCCACAGCAGCTCCCGCAGACGCTCCTCGGGTTTTTTGGCCCGAAAGATGGGGCACAGGCGTATGGGATGTTGCTTGAAACAAGCGCGGCATTCCGACGTATAACGCATGACGTTCTTGGCAGCGTTTCGTTTTAAAGCGGCAAAACGACCCATTTTCCTGAAAGGAGTGAAATAGGTTTCAAAGTGCAGGGGCGAGTGGTCCCTAGTTGTATTATTGGGGATTTGGGAAATTTTATTAACGCGCGCATAAGGGGAAACATCTGTCGCTGCATAAAAAAATATTCATATGTGGCGTGCATTATGTGCATGGCCTCTTTCCCCGCACGTTATGTGCCTGGGTCTTTAGTGCTTTATTTTGTTTATTTTGTGTCACCCGGCAGCGTTTTAGTTGGCCACGGGCACACTAGTGCTGCAGAAAATGAGCATTTACGATTTTCGGTTCACACATTCTGGTGCCGAACCGGGTAGAACGTGTATAGCGTGGGTTCTTTTGAGTCGCTGTTATTTGTGTTGTTGGTGCTAAAACCCAACAACTTCCCTGCCCGCCACAAAAAAAATGTTTGGACAGCAAAATTGTATGCGATGTAAAGAAAAAATAAAAAAAAAATGTTCGTTTTGGATGAGGAGAATCATTTGCAGAATGTATCATTTTCCTCTTTTTGTATTACCTTTCGGTTATTTATGAGAGTTGTTTATTCAACCTTTCCCCAAGTACGCTTCTAGTCCGGTTTAATTGATGGCCTTTAGCAAATGGCACGGTTCCCGAAGGGTGTTTGGCTCCGGTACCGATTTTTCGGAAACGGGTTCTTCGGTACCCGTTTGCATCATTTTATGCATCCCTAATATAATGTACATTTAAAACTCGGCATATTTATGTACATACGTTGGTATAAGTATATGGGCAGTCAGTGCACGTACTTTACCGCATTGGTAGTTTGACCTACCTTTTTGACCCATTTTTCATTTTCTACTACTTCTGCTACCAACACTTAGATTCTACCAATATATCAGTATTTTCGCACTGAAAACGCATACTGCGATAATTTTAAAATATTGAATTGCAGAGCCCACCCAACTAACATTAGGAGGCAATACTGACCAAATCAGTAAATTTTGAAAAAAAAGAACTTAAACAGGAAATAAATTTTTGAGTAGAGAAATATAATGACTGAGTACGCGAATATTTTCTGCGCTATTTTTCTCAATTTTTTTTTTTTTTTTTTTTGAATAATTTGAACGACAATAGGAAGTTTTACGTAAACGATAACATGCTGAAATTGGTTATTTTTCGGCAGTAATTTTGGTACCTTGGAAAATTGTTGTTGTGATTAGACGTTTTGGTGCATGTTTGTCAGTATTTTACACTCACGATACAGGAAAAAAGTGAGTATCGTATAGGCATAAGCTATGTACATAGATATATACAAATGTGCATGTAATTTTGTCTTGTTTACGTGTTTTAAAGGTGTCATTTCCTTGAAAATGTGCGATATTTGTTTTACAATACCTTATTAATTGTTTGTACACATCTGAACTGTAGCTGGTGTTTTCTTGGTAAAACCTAACAACTACTACTATTTTCACTTTTCCGTCTACTACCATTCTCCTTTTAGCATTCCGCTAACTGGTACCAGCATACCAACGGCAAAGACAAAAAAAACGCACATTCATACATACCCGTGTATAGAATGTAAAATTCCTATGAATTGAAACAACGGGAAGTGTATCAAGTGATTTTCCGTTCGTTCATTTCATTTTTTACTACGGCGTGCACAAGATGGTCAATGATGATGAATCAATTTGTAGTGCGTCAACGGTTATTTTAAGCAGAGAAAATAGTATAAATTTAGCTACGAATAGATCCACATTGGCCATATCACAAGATACGAATGAAAAGGGTTCTATCCCCAATAGCTCAGAACAGCAGGATAAGGACTACGAAATTACCTACAATACAAAAAAAGAAAACCAACCTGATTCGTTGAAGGAATGTATCTCTTGAGATTCAAAGTTTCGTATCATAAGCAATTATTCTCTACATTCGAATAAGCACGTGTTGGGGAAAATTCGTATCATCATCTTCATCTATGTAAGTTCTTTTTATTCAACATCATCGCACAAAAAACAATACGTCTATTCAAATGATAGATCTTAATTCATACACTAAATAGGGCATTTGAAAAGACTGATTAATTTAGCATGTAAAAGATTAGTGAAGTAGTTATTCTCAATGTCCAAAAGTGTAGTTTTCACTTCTAATTCCAGCAGCTAGCACACGTTAAAAGTTTGCTGGCGTCTTTTATATTCAAGTTTTTTTTTTTTTTTTTGTGAGTAGCAACGTTTGATGAAAACCCATTATAAGCAGTTTGCTGGTGATAATTAGGAGCCATATAAGGTATATACAGCGAACGCAAGTTACCAACGGTATGTGGCATACGAGGTTGCATGGGACGCTGTAAATTCATCATATGTGATTGCATCGCTAAATGTGGTTGTTGTTGTTGTAACTGCGGCTGTAACTGATACTGATGTAAAACGCGAGGCTACGGAACGACCAACCGACGGATATATACCGCTAGCTGTTGCTAAATTATTGTTATGGTTAATGGCATAGTAATTATTATTGTTAATATTGCCGCTGTTAGCAGCGTACATTTGCATTGTTTGCTTTTGAAGTTGGTGCTGTCGAGATTATTTTGCAGTTCTATGCAGTCATTCACTTCATTCATGACAACTACGTCGTGAACATTAATATCATTATCAATGCAAGTATCGGTTAGTTGCTTTATTATGCCGCCAGAGCATTCTCTATTACTTCCATTCATAATAATTTTATTTCTTTTAACATCCGGTTCAATTGAATCATCGCAAGTAATCTCATTGCATCTACTACTTTTTTTAAAACTTGGTTTCTTTTCAACATTAACATCTATGTTGTTGTTATGAAGATTACGTTTCAATTTAATTATGTGGGGCTGCTCTTGATTTGGTGATAGCGGCATATTACTGTCATGCCAAATTTTGGTGACATCAACCGTTAATTCTTTGCCTAATGGTTTATTAAGCGATTTACAGTTGGTATCATTGTATATTTCACTACCAAATAAGGGCTTTTTAGAATATATACGCCCATAAAATTGATTATGTTGTACTACATCGGTATTAAATTTGGTGTTCTTTTGAGTGCATCCATTAAAGTTATTTGAAAAATTCCGCGATAAGTCTGTGCAATTTCCGGCTTTTTCAAATTTGAGATTGTCAACTGCTTTATTCATTTTCTTGTTTAATATCGAACAACGAGCTACGTCATGAGAATGAAGTAAACCGCTTGTTTTATAAGAACTGTCATTTGATGTAATTTTTGTTATGTAGTCAGGTATACGACTATCGGAATTAAAATTCGGTTCATCTTGTGATACATTTTGATTAGTCTCTACAGGTTTCGAATCAAAAACAGAAAGCTCTTTAGCATGAAGTGCTTTGGTATTCGACGACATTTCTTCTATACTATTTATTAGAGACGAATGAGTTACACCTAAAAATGGTATAACGCTAAATTGTTTAATGGCAGCTTCTCCTTCATTGGGGCTCAAAGTTGTCAAAATGCTTATCTGCCTTAATTTCGTTTGTATACTTTCCATTGTAAGAAAACTGTATTTTGGTACGATGTTGTTAGTTACTTTGTAACTTATATCAACATCTCTTTCTGTTTGAATTTCATCCTGTGATCGAACATCCCAATTACCGTTAACATTTGGAACTACGTACCTATGTAGAACATCAAGGTGAAATTTTGTAATGGCTTGCGATTGTTGGTCAAACCGCTGTTTTGCAATGCATAGTGAGTCCTCCTCTATTATATATAATGGCGAAACCAATTCCTGAGTCATGGATTCTTCAGCTAATGGTTCTTCAGTAATTTTATAATCAACCAACTCTGATCTTTCAGTAGGATACAAACTCAACTCATTCACATCTAATTCTGATATAATTTCAGTTTTAATATTTGTTCCTTTGTTTTGTTTTTTTTTATAATGGCGTCAGCAGTCGATTCTGCTTTTAGCGAATATAATGGATCTTCATCATCATCGAAATCAAAGTCGAAAATAGATTTCTTCGGTTTTGTAAGAGCTAGAAGCGGTGACCGTTGCTCAACTCTTCCAAAGTTACAAGAGTTTTCACTTCCAATATTTAATTTCCTACATGACACATCCTCTGGTTGTTCAGTATATACGCTCTGACGAATACTTTGATCAGATACTACTTTCTCTACAGTCCCATTTTCAGTTTGAGTGGACCTATATGCGGCCTTATTATTTGGTATTACTTCAGAAATTTTACATGTGCATGGTATTAATTCTGCTTGATATCTTGACTCAATAACAGATATACTTTGCAAAGGAGGTAATTTCTTTATAATTTCATGTAACTCTTGCCAATTAGTATATTTATCATTTACGGTCTCACTTGTTTCCACTGTAACCAAAGGCTGAGAAATATCAGTTATATCTTTTGATGTATTCAATTGAGAGTTGCTGCTACTCTCAATGGATAACGCGTGGTGCTTTGGATAACTAGGATCATTCGAGCTGTCACGGGAGGGCTCCGAGGTGATCGTTTCGCTGGAACTTCCTTCTTCCTCTTTACAATCTGAGCAGGACGATGGTGGTGATAATTCTTGATGTTGCAGAGCTGCCCAACTAGTTGATACCAGTGGTATTGCTGCTTTTGAGCACAACTTACGATTTTGCATTTCAGCATACAACTCCTTTGTAGTTTTTACTTTTTTTTTTGTTGGCACTGCCCAATGGAGTGATAAAGACTTTGTGAAGTACGACACCCTTCCTTAGCGATAATGGAATCAACACCTTTAGACCCTTTTTTACTACCGCGTCTCTTCGGTAGTTCTTGCGTGGCTATATTAGGGGAATTTGAAGTAGCAACTGATTCTAAAACCAATTCCGAATAAATTTCTGTGTTTCCAGCGTCACTATTTAGCAGATGTGATTTGCAAACATCCTGCCTCTCGTCCACCTGTGTATTATAACAAACTAGATTGTTACTATGTGTTGGTATACCACTAGTGCTTTTCTTGATTTTGCCAGTAAAAGTTAAGTCAGTGGTTAATGGCTGATGTGATGTCCGACTGCTAATCTTTTCAGTCGTGTTCGTAGATTCTTCGGCGAACAAAATGGAGCTCATTGAGCTACTATTCAGAAGTGAAGGAATTTCTGTATATGTTGACTGAGACTGTTCTCTGTAGACAAATGCTTCGAATTTGTCAGTACTCTCACTAGATTGAGGAGGGCATACACGATTGGACAAAGTATCATTTAACAAAATTGAAGCTACTTTCATGCCCCCGACTATATTGTGATTACTGTAATCGTTTTTTTCTCTACGTTTCCTCTCTTTTTTAACTTTTTTTGATTTATAACACGATGTGGAAATATTGTTATCAACGCCACTAACTAAGCAAGTGGTATTTAAAGTTTTTGTTTCAGTCGAAGGAACTTTATTCGACGTAGTCATTTCAATAGGTACGTTAGTGTCTAAATTTGAGCAAGAGTTTGAGTCTTGGATATTAATAACCACGGGGGCAATATAGGAAGATTGGCTCTTTTCTGAATTTGAATGTGAAGAGTGATCAATTATAAAAGTGTCTGAGTTAAAGGGCAAGACATGTTGCTGCATAGGCTTATTTTGCTTATTTGTTGAGCCATCAGCTATCATACCCACATTTATGTTATCCGCAACACCAACACAACTAAAAACATTCTTAAAGCTTGTTGGCTGTATTCCGTTTGAACTAGATACTCTTTCAGCCGCCGACGATCCAAAACTTGCATCTCCGCTGGGATGCACCTTTGCATTTTCTGTGAATATTATATGGTCCGATGTAATATTGGTTAAAGCTGATATGCCGCTGTTAATTGCGGATGTTTTTGCAGTTACATTACTTTTTCGATGGCAATATAAATTTGGTGTTTGATGTATTGCATCAAAATTTGTTAATGATTCCACTGGTAATGAGGATCGAGGTCGTAAAGTATGATACTGCCCATAAATTTTGGTATTATAACCTGCTACTGATGTCAACCCTGTGGATGATTTAATATGCGATGTGTCCAATACTTGTTGCTGTTGAATACCAACCATTTCCCGCCATTTTTTTAATAATGACTTAGCCCGACGTGCTAAGTTCTCGTCCTTAGTACGTCTTCTTAAATGATTTATAAACTTTGCCAATCTGGTGGCTTCCAATTGCTCTCTGGTAACCGGTGAGCATTCCAATGAAGAAATAACAGACACGACTGAATCCATATTGACCACATCATAGTTTTGGTCCAGCGATTTACATAAACGTAGTGTTAAATCATATATATGTTGGGTGTTCATTTATACAAGCCTAGACGAACCCCAAAAATTGTGAAAGGTTGTAATGAAAGATAATAAATTTCTCCTGCCTTATCGATTATTTTTATAGCATTGATTTTCAGGATGTTTCAAAATGTAACATTCTTATTATTAAAAGGAAAACACGCTTTTATAAAACATACATGCGCAAGTTTAAGAAACTATTGCTGACTAACCAACGGAGTTGAGGAGTTATATTCTTATCCCGAAGTCTTCGAGTGCTGTCATAGTGTCATTAAATTAAATGTATATGCATCCTTTTAAAGAATGAATACTTTATCGGTACGGGTAAAAAAAAAATCCGTTAACCCGTTGGTGCCAGTGTATCATTTTGAACACGTTCTCAACACCTTGCATGTGTTTTCGAAAAGAGGCACGTATCTGGTTAGGTGCAACCTCTATGGGTAGTTGAGCATGGATTTTGATTTGACTGTATTTATAGTTACGAAGGAAACGGTTGGTTTCCATTTTAACTATTTTTTAATAGCTATTTCAATACATACATTTTGTTGGTCTCGCGCCTTTGGCCGAGTGGGTAGGTGTTCTGGCAGGATCGCCACGTTAGTCTTGCGATGGGCCTCGTTGCGCGCCAACGAGTGCAGCTGTTTTCTGTGGTAGATCGGTTCGCCCTTCTGCGGTAGGCTCTTCTGTTGTCCTCGTTAAGGGATAACGAGTGAGTTGGGGTTGCTTATTGAAAATTGTAAATAAAATAGGCCGAAGGCCTTTATGTTCGGTGGCAGATAGCGGATCTGCGTTAGGGCTTTTCTGGTATCCTCGTTATGGGATAACGTGTGAATGGTATGGTGTCCTCGTTCGGGGGAGCGAGTCGATTGTGGGATATTTTCTGGTGTCCTCGCTGTGGACAAGCGAGTGAATTTGGGTTTGTTTTGGGTCTCGATAGGGAAGTGGAGTTCGGAAGGGAGTGAGGGAGAGGAACGGAGGGATTGTTACGAGGAGTAATTGGCCTTCTCGCAATCCGTCTCCTCCATTGGGAAGAAGGATCAGTTTGACCAAAGGTCGTCTGACTTGACCCTTCTCGGTAAAGAGGTCGACTACACGTACTCGGTTATCTTCGCCGGGGTGTACGTTGATGACTCTACCTAACCTCCATTCGTTGGGAGATAGGTTGTCCTCTTTGATGACAACTAGATCATCCACTTTAAGATTTTGCTTTGACTGTTTCCACTTCACTCGTTTTTGAAGTTCGGAAAGGTATTCGGTTTTCCAACGACGGCAGAAGGTTTGATGGAGGGCCTTGAGCTTCTGCCATCTGTTTATTATGGAGGCCGGGCTATCGTTCACATCCGGTTCTGGCGGCGCCAGAAGATGGCTGCCCGTTAGGAAATGTCCTGGGGTTAGAGGTTCCAGGTCCGTTGGGTCATTCGACCCTGGACTGAGAGGGCGCGAGTTGAGGCACGCCTCAATCCTGCACAAAAGGGTTTGGAACTCCTCTATGGTGTACTTATGGGGAGACGCGATCCTTTTGAAGTGGCTTTTGAAGCTCTTCACTCCCGCCTCCCACAAGCCGCCCATATGTGGAGCGCCAGCGGGAATAAAATGCCAAGTTAATGCTTGATGGCTATACTTGGAGACTGTTTTGTCTCGGCTTTCTGCCAGGAAGGCTTTGAATTCCGATCGTAGAGATCTGGAAGCTCCGACAAAGTTCGTACCATTGTCGGAGTAGATGTTCTTCGGACATCCTCTTCTCGCGATAAAACGCGAAAAGGCCGCGAGGAAGCCTGGGGTACTAAGGTCACTAGTGGCTTCTAAATGGATGGCCTTAGTGGAAAAACAGACGAAAAGGCATACGTAGCCTTTTGACAGTCGACATCCCCTACCGCGGTAGCTTTTGATGTCGAAAGGCCCTGCAAAGTCTACCCCGGTATTGGTGAACGCGCGGGTAAAAGTAGTCCGCTCGCAGGGAAGGATCCCCATAAGTTGGGACTGTGCCTGCTTCCGGTGAATAATGCAGGTTTTGCAATTGTGGATGATGGCTCTGATCATGGTCTTGACATTCGGTATCCAGTATTGGGTTCGGATGAGACGGAGCATGAGGTGGTTCTCGCCATGAAGGGAGTCATGATGAGCCATCATAACTGTAAGGCGAGACAGCCTGCAATTGTAAGGCAAGATGATCGGATGACGCTCGTTGTATGACATGTCTTTTGACGCCCCTAGACGCCCCCCTGTTCTAATAATATCATCTTTGTCGATATATGGATTTAGGGACAGTATTTCACTCTTGCGATCGATAGGTTCCCTATTTTTTAATTTTAAATATTCTGTCCCGTAAAATTGTTTCTGGCAGACTCGTATTAATGCTTGAGTCGTTGCCTTAATCTCATCGGCTGAGATTATGCACGACCTTTCGTGGAACATTGCTTTAGTTTTTGGGTGAGTTCGTTTATAAAATCTCCTAACATAGGATAGAACCTTCAAAGCCCTGGGTAAATTTGAAAAACGATCGAGAATATCTACATGATCTACCCTTGTCGTGGCATATGTTTGTGCCCTCTTTTCCTCAACGGACGTTTTGTATTCGGTCTCTTGTGCTGGCCAGTGGGAATTGTCTTCTTGCAGCCAAGAAGGTCCCTGCCACCACAACGAATTGTTGACCAACTCTGATGCAAGTAGTCCTCTGCTTCCTAGATCCGCTGGATTAGATTCCGAGTCCACGTGAAGTCAGTCCTTGCTACCGACCATATCGATGATCTTAGTGATTCGATGTGCGACGAAGGTTGACCAGGAACAGGGCGGCTTTCTTATCCATGCGAGTACGATGGTTGAATCCGTCCAGAGGTGAACTTTTACGGGTCCCAAATGAATATTTCGGAATATTGATTCCATCATTTCTGCGAGAAGCACGGCGCCGCAGAGTTCTAAACGTGGTAGCGAGATGGTTTTCACTGGAGCTACTCTGGTTTTTGCTAAGAGTAAGTGAATGAAAACCTGATCGTCTCTTTTTACGCGCATATATATCGCTGCAGCATATGCTTTCTCGGAAGCGTCACAGAAGCCGTGGATTTCTATTTCGCCTTCCGGGGAAAAATTTACCCACCGCGGTATCCGTATGTTATCTATTTCGCCATAGTGTTGGGTGAAGGTTTTCCACCGTTCTAATGTATTTGGTGAGACAGGCTCATCCCATCCGGTGCCTTCTAACCAAATATTCTGCATTAATATTTTTGCTACTATGACCATTGGTGCAAGCCAGCCTAAAGGGTCGAAAAGTTTGGCTATAGCGGATAGGATTGCGCGTTTGGTGATGTTCTCGCCCTTCTCTAAAACTCCTGCGGTGAAGTAAAACATGTCTGAATGCGCGTTCCATCGTATTCCGAGTGCCTTCACCGAGCTAGCCTCTTCAAACTCTAGGAAGTCCTCGCTGAGCAAATCCGTTTTGGGGATGTCCTGAAGGACTTCCTCACAATTGGATGTCCACTTGCGCAATGGAAAGCCAGCTGAGTGTAATACTTCGCGAATCTCGTTCCTTGCTTTGATAGTTGACGCTATTGTATGCCCTCCAGATAAAACGTCGTCGACATACATACTTTCGCGTAATATACCCGATGCTATTGGGTGGGTATTTTCTACATCATTAGCCAATTGTAGAAGTGACCGTATCGCGAGGTAGGGGGCGCAGTTTACACCAAATGTGACAGTCTTTAGTTCGTAAAGACTGATGGGTTCGTTGGGGGATGTTCGCTGGACAATTCTTTGAAATTTGGCGTGATTATCGGTCACCCAAATTTGCCTATACATCTTTTCTATGTCACTATTAAAGACAAAGCGATACAGTCGCCAACGTAAAATTAAAATAGGCAAGTCTGCTTGGAGTACTGGACCTGGGTGGAGTATGTCGTTTAGACTAATGCCATTTGCTGTCGGACTTGACGCGTTGAAGACGACGCGCACCTTGGTAGTGGTACTTTCCGCCTTTACAACGGCGTGGTGGGGCAGGAAATAATTATCCGAATCGTCGGATGGTACATTATTTTTAATTTTTCTCATATGTCCAAGCGTTTCGTATTCGGATAACACCCGAACATACTCTTTCCCTAACTCTTGGTTTTTCAGTAATCGCCCCTCATTTCTGAAGAATTGTGAACATGCGCGCTTTAGAGACGGTCCTAATGCAATCTTCTCAGGGTAATCCTGCCTGAATGGTAGCGAGACTGTATATCTTCCACTTTCATCACGTTTTGTTGTGTCCTTAAATAATTGTTCACAATACCTTTCTTCTTCATTAAGCATTTTGTTTTTGGGAACATTTTCTACCTCCCAGAAAGCTTTTAATTGGTTGTCCAACGCAACCTCGTTGTAGAATGACATGATGCTCTTCGTTGGACTCGGTGCTTCGATGCGACCGGTTAGTATCCAACCGAACACTGTCTCTTGGGCCAAAAGTTTATTTAGTACATTCTTTTTCAGACCACTCAGTATAATTTGGGGATATATGTCTCCTCCAAGTATGAGGTCTACATCTTCGTTGATGTAGAACCTCTTGTCTGCCAAAACCAAGTCTGGGAATGCCTGCATAGTCATGACGTTGATATGGCAGGATGGAAGATTTCCAGTGAGTTTGGCTAGGACTAGAACGGGTGTAGTCAGGCTGAAGCAGGCATCCACGGGTGAACGTAATTCAATTCTGGATGCTTCTTTCACATGAGCTGACACCGAATTTGTGATGCCTGAAACTTGGGCATGCATTTTTCTCGCTGGCAAATTGATTCTGCGTTTCAGTCTTTCAGTTATAAAGGAACATTCAGACCCTGAATCAATTAATGCCCGTGCTGAGAAGTCGGTACCATTATGGCGAATGTGTACGCGAGCAGTTCCTAATAGCACGCCTGTGCTGGAATTGGCATGACAGGATTTTACATTCTGGTTCGCAGATTGTCGCGCCTGTGCCGAAGTTGTTGGGATATTATCCGCATCTTTGAAAGGATTGCGTACAGCCGTGTGCTGAGATGTATCCGCATGCAGGAGCGTGTGGTTACGAGAATGGCACTTGGAACAGTTGTAGGAACTGGTGCACTTCGTCACGGTGTGTCCTGGGGATAAGCAATTCAGGCAGCCACTTGTGGATTTTATAAATTTAATCCTTTCTACTGGGGTTAACTCGCAGAAGCGTGAACAGTTGCGTAATCTGTGTTCAGGGGATTTACACATTTTACAAATTGATTTTATTGTTTGCTTGGATACTTTCGTTTGAAAAGCACCAAGTCTTTTCGTAGGGGGTTCCGTTGATTGTCGCGACGCGTTTGGTTTTTGCACTTTCGAAGTGGCATGCCCTGTAAAACCAGACACTGTTTCAAGTGTCTGAAACCGATTAGACAGGAATTTATCCATATCCTCCCACTTGGATATGTCCATTTTATGGTCTATACTTTGCTCCCAAAGAGCCAGCGTGCTCTCTGGTAACTTGGTTGAGCATAGATAGGTCAGGATTGCATCCCAATTGGAAGTGTCAATTTTGTGGCATTTGAGGGACGAAATACAATTATTTATATCATTTTGCAGCTTTTTTATTGAACTGCCACACTCACTTTCTACCTTTTTTAAGTTAAATAAAATTTGTAGTTGTGTGTTAACCAAGATACGTTTGTTTTCGTATCTTTCACACAAATTTTACCAGGCCATCTCGAAACCTTCATTTGGGAGAGGGCATTTTTTTACGATATCTTTTGCTTCGCCCTGCGTTTTGTTGTTGAGATGGATTAACTTTTCCACCCCTTTCAAGCTGGAATTGTTTATATAAATTGCCGTGAAAAGGTCGCGAAAAGTTGGCCAAGACAGATAATCCCCTTTAAAAACTTCCGTGTCGCAAGCAGGGAGGCGAATTTTATGCGCATGAGGTTCTTGCTCAGGGTTGACATTCTTGTCCGCTTTCTTGTATTTTTCTGCCTCCGCAGATATAGACGCTGAACATCGCACGTAGATTGCGTATGCTGCCTTTTGCTTCTTTCTGATCGCCATAACGTCATCCGCTGACACCTCATCAGATCCCAATAGCGAATCAAACGCAGACTTTACCTTCCTCCACAAGAGCCGCAACTCTTCCTGCTGTATTGCAAGGGTGTGTTTGCTATGGTCGCTCTCCGGAATAAGGCTGTAATCTTTATCAAACTCTGCGATTGATTCTGCTAAACGGATGTAGGTTTCCATTGTTTTATTTACGTTTATTAACGAGAAAATTGCCGATTATAGAAATGGAACTCTTCAGAGTTAAAATGCCTGCCCAGCCCTAAATAAAAACTATTGAACTTCAAGTTTATTATTTATTTTGTTTATTGCAGACTTTTTGTCTTGGTAGCGACAACGAAAAAGGGTTTATTTTATGGACTTTTTGTCACAGCAGCGAAAACAGCAAAAGATTTAATGTACAAATTTTTGTCTCAGCGGCAACAACAAAAGGGGACCACTCGCCACCTCCACAAATAATGGGTATATTTTTGAAGAAGTGAAAAAATGCGTGCGATATTGTAAAAAAAGCGCCAAAAAAAGTGTAAAAAGTGTTTAAAAAGTGAAGTGAGCACCGAATTAATTAATTAAATTGAACTTAATTTCGTTTTTGTGAAGTACAAAAGAAACAACAACGAAACCTATTTAGTATGGTGCGGAAAGTGAGGTTAGGTTACCCTCTTCCTTGTGTTGTGTCTGGAAAACCTTACCACTGGTGGGGGGATGGACCAGATAATCACAAGGACTGAAAATAAAGGCTAACAAACCGAGTGATTTAACCTTTGAAATTAGAAAAATAAATTGGTGCTCACTAAATCACTTCACTGTTTTCACTTTTATTTTTAATTTTTCGCGCACTACACGGGGTTTTTTTCTTTACTTTGAAAAAAACAACACTCAAAAAAAAGTGGCAAGCAATATGAACTTACTTTGTTTTTGTGGAAAAATTGATGTGATGGCTGTGGCTCCGGCGGCTGATAATGTCGTGTATAGTATCAAACTTCCAACTTTTTGGTGGTTCTGCTGGACTATGCTGTGACAAATAAAACTTTTGATGATTTTTTGTGGCAATTCGTGCAAATTTAGTAGTAGGCAAATGTGCTGTGTTGTGGACTGTATATATAAAGAGGCGCTTTTAGTTCCTGGTGAGGAGGACCAATGTTCGGCCTGGGTGCGTCTGAAACCGGCAGTGGGTAGCCGCACACGGGTCGATCTTGGATTGGATGGTTCGCTCAAAAGAAATAAAAGAAACAAAACGCAAAGAGGATTTCCTCGTTATAATAATGTATTTAATTGAATTGAACGGAAATGTTCAATGTAAAGATGACAAGGGTTATTTTACCTGTATAAAAAGTACGGCGTTGATCCTTGGACGATGCGTATCGTTAGGCGGTTGATCGAGAAAGAGGCCGGTTGTGCCGTTGATGACAACCGCTAAGCCGCGAAAAGGTTCTCTGGTATTAAGGAGGGGAAAAACCACACACACAACCACCCTTACGTATACGTGCATGGGTGCTGACAACCTGCACACACACATGCATGTGTACGCAACGCATACATGTGCATGCATGCACACAAATGCGGCGTGAGTGTGTGTGGCTGGAAATATTATTAAAACATTAGGGAGGGGCGCCGTCAATCAAGTGAAAGTTAGGCATTGGGCCTAAACAGTTGGGGTTTGAGGTTATGGGAGATTTAGAGTCAAAATCTGCGTCTATGTGAGGGGTGGGAAGAGGGGAGGTATCCATCATAGATGGAGGGATTGGGGTAGAGAGTCCAGTGGACAGGGGGAGAAGGGAGGGGGGGGGGGGGAGTGTCTAAGAGGGAAGAGTATTGGGTGTTTACCTGTGTAAGTATAGTTGTGGTAGAAGATTCAGTTTTAGGTGTGGTAATCACACCTATTACGGTTGTCAACGTCAACCATCACTTCGTATCGTCGTCAACATCACGTCGTATCAACATCAATGTAACGTCATTGCATAATTGGTATTTACTAAGGCAATGTATTGATGTCGACGTGATATCGATAAAAATACGATCCCTATATTTTTGACAGCTAATTATTTACAATTTGTATTGAGTTAATTTTTTGTTTAGTGGACAATTTGTGGATCTAAATAACTGCTGAAATCTATTAGTGCACAATTAAGCATTTCGGGCAAAATACACACAAGGAATTTGTTTACGAACTTTAGTGAATACATTGTATGTGATTGGATTTCTCTTTAGTACACTATTAGCAACTTTGTGTCGCGTCACGTCAACACAACTTCAATATTAGCCGTGTTTTTTAACACGCGTATATTCGTTTACGCTTAAGATTGCTAAGAGACAAGTTTTTTTGTCGCTTATGAAATAGTAGAATATAAAATCAGTACTTCCAAGTTTCAATAAGTAGTCTTTATCGCCTTTTTTGTCTGTTTTACCATCCCTAATTAAAAAAGCAAAATGCCATCAGGAGAAATGTAAGTGTTTTTGTGTAAATATTATAAAAAATTCTAAATAATTCATATTAACAAAATTTTTTTAGAAAAGAATTAAGGAAACGTAGGACGCTTCTTTTGTTGCAGTGCTATAGTGCCCGAAAGGACGAGTTTAAGCATAGCAGGAAAAAGAAGTATGCTTACGTGAACGTGTTTGAAGATATGTTTGCACGAGGCTTCTTGGTATGTTTATTTTACTAAATTTTGTATTCAAAAGGTTGATTATGTTTTATATTGATTTTGTAGGATACCACTGTAACAATAAAGGCGTCGGAGGCGAAGATGCGCACGCTTTTGATCGCTTATAAAAGCACCAGAGACAACAACAGGCAGACCGGTGCAACATATGGCCAAGCTCCATTTATGGAAGAAATGGATGAGATTTTTGGCCGTGAGCCAATAATCTCAAATTCTCACACCCTCAATTTAGGCTCAAGAATCCAAAGGCCATTATCTGAGAGGTGTTCGTTGACTGCTATTGGTAAATATTTCACTAATTGGTCACATATTAGTTTCTCTTAAATACAATATTTGTTTATATTTATTGATAGAGTCATGTTTACTTCCTGATACCCTGTTGTTCAGTCAAAACTCATCATCGAACACAGAGTCACTGTGCAATATGGCTTCCACGTCAAGGGATTTGTCGAATTGCAATCGCGATCCTTTAGGAGATGTACCATCATCCAGTGGAAACTTATTTTCCAGCCCAGAGTCATTGTGCTATGTAGCCTCCAACCGAGTACCTTTGACTATTGGACAAGCAATCCCCGAAAAAGAAAGAGTGCAAAGGAGAATTATTATGAAAGAAAGTTGGAGTTGAAAAGAAAATTTTACGAAGATATAAAAAGTATGATTTCGGATAAATTAAATGCTCATTAAGCCAAGGGTACGTATGTTACATTTACACTTCAATACTTCTACAATCACCTTCAAGTGTTGTATGACTGTGATATTTATCACAAGTATTGAAGTGTAAGTGTGGCATACGTACAAGTTGTTTACTAATATATTTAAGCAAATAAATTTGATTCAATGTATTTCAGCATTTTTCAGGTGCTTTACAACACGTTAGGCTCACGCTCTCCCAAGTTTATACAACAGATTCACTGAGTACACAAAAGCGTAAATACCACGATCGAAAAAATAATTTCTTCTTCTTAAGATTTCTGAAACTTCACATAAATTTTCTTAAAGAAAAATTCAAGTAGAAGGTCGGAAGTTTTAAGCTGAAGCAATTGATCAATTTTTATTAAGATGGAAATGAATTTTAAAATAAAAAAATAAAAAAAAAAACAATGAATTTAAAATGTGATAAGCAATGAATTTAAAAACTGAGTGATAGTCTATTTATTTCCAAATTCAGGGCTAAGGGTAAATTAAGTATTTAGAAAAAAATAATCGTTAGTATTTTAAAATTAAAAAGTTAAAAAAAAAAACAACAATGAATTAAAATGTGATAAGCAATGAATTTAAAAACTTAGTGGTAGTAATTTATTTCGAAAGGCTAAGGGTAAATTAAGTATTAAAAAAAAATAATCGTTAGTATTTTAGGCAAGTAAGCGAATTTATAAACTGAATTATGTGATTAATGTGTGTAAATATGTATGTAAATTTAAAATTATTGAATTGAGGAATTTAATTTTGTGGTACTTAGACAAATATATTTTGAATTTGATAATTTACTTTTGTTACAAAAAACAAAACTATATATAGACTACTGAGTGGAATACCTCGACTGCTAGTTCGAAAACGACTTGTTTCAGAATTTGTTTGGAAGATGCCATGCTTCTGAAATAGGGCGCTATCGAACTGGCAGCCGATGTATTCCACTCAGCAGTCGATATACTAATAAATAAATGTATATACATACATGAAGTCAGCAAATTTAAATGAATTATATGAATTAATTTTAATTTTTGTCAATCGTGTAACACAGTACCTTTTTTAAGACAGCATACAAAACAGTTAATTTAATAAAGTATACAAGTTTAATTTTATTTCTGTTAAGTATTCAGCGTTGTATCAATGTTACCGGGGCCATTGGGAAACCATTCTATTTTGCGATAGGTCGTTTTTGGGCTTTAATACCAAGATCCATCAGCTAAAAATGACTACATTAGGAATGGTATTTTCGAATGAAGTTAAAGACAGTTGTGGATAGGGTAGATGTGTTTGTTCAATATTACAGCTTTTGTTTCTAAATGGCGACCGCATCGGAAATTCGCCTGGCCTGCTTTTGAATCCGTAATAGGGAATATCCTACCCTGACGTTAATATTTTCTGTCTCCCTCCATCACACTAATGTCTTCTTACCCTTTTCCTTTCTAAGTTTGCCTCTGTTTCTACTGTTGCCCTTACCATCTACCAGCCAGGCCGTGGTTACCCAAAAGTATGAAATATATTTAGCTACGTTCTCGCATACCTACCATATATACATACACAATTCGGTTCAGTAATTTCTGAAGGAGTTGTTCCAGTAAAACCATGACACGAGATTATTATATATAATAAATACATTTTAATTCTGATTTTCAATCATACATTAAGCTAGCAATTTATATTATTTATGGCATTCAAAGGTTTTTAGTGTAGTAAGGAAGTCTCATGTTGGTACTTTTGTTCTCTAAAACTCCAGGCAGTGGAATCATTGTGTCCTTAGCGATTAGCTTATATTCGATTCCCGGATGAACTTTCCTTCGAGACTCCCTACAAGGGATATTTATTGCTTTCATCATATCTTTGTCGCTTCAACGTACTGGTAGGGGATACACGTATTGAATTATAACTATTGTTACGGTGATGCTGTAATAAAAAAAAAACTTATTGAAATAACAATATGGTAATGACTGGTAGTTTTGACTTTAGGGCACTATTAACTTTGTCGTTTTCAACATCAATTAAAACAAGGAAGGACGGGACATACCTTTTATGAACGGAGCTGAACTAAGGAAGCGAATTTTTAGATAAAAATTAAATCAAAAAGTAGGTAATTTGTGTGAGAACCCAAAGTTTCACGTTTCTTGTGGTCTGCATGACATAGCAATGAATCACTTATCTGAACAACATATGACGTATACGTCAGTATTTGATGAAATTTTAAACTTGTAGGTTTTAAAATGAGGCAGAAATGACGAAATGACTTCTTATGTTGTTGTTGTTGTAGCAGTGCTTCGCCCCACCTAACAGACGCGACCGATCACAATCTGTCATCAATATCCTCTTACGGTAGTCCAAGGAAACTTGCTGTTTCAACAGGGGTGGACCATAGGGAAAGGGGTGTTAGAGGCGTTGGTTCCACATTACAATTAAAGAGATGGTTGGTGTCATGTGGGGACACATTGCAAGCGGGGCATACATTTTGTATGTCGGGGTTGATTCTGGATAGGTAAGAGTTTAACCTGTTACAGTATCCAGAACGAAGTTGAGCCAGAGTGACACGCGTTTCCCTGGGGAGTATGCGTTCCTCTTCCGCAAGTTTTGGATACTTTACTTTGAGTACTGGGTTCACCGGGCAATTCCCGGCATAAAGGTCCGACGCCTGTTTGTGGAGTTCACCAAGGACCTGCTTGTGTTTTTTCGCTTCATACGGCTGTGTTCTCAGATGCCGTATTTCCTCAAAATGCTTACGGAGATGACTCCTTAAGCCCCTAGGCGGTGCTGGCTCGTCAATCAGATGTCTGTTGGGATGCCCAGGTTTCTGGGTATTCAACAGGAACTGTTTGGTCAGCATCTCGTTTCTTTCCCTGATGGGGAGTATTCTCGCCTCATTATGTAGATGGTGTTCTGGGGACATAAGAAGACAGCCCGTGGCAATTCTGAGAGCAGTATTTTGGCAGGCCTGTAGCTTCTTCCAGTGGGTAATTTTTAGGCTTTGTACCATAGTACAAAGCCGCAAAAATAATTTCGCTTTTTCTACTTTCATTTGTAGCTACTTCTTCTTTTTTTCGATTCATATAGTTTTACTTTCCTTGCCACCACTGTTCAGACTTCAAAACTTTAAGTAACTCAGCTCAGTCAAAAACGTATGTTTTGAACTGAGTTATCGACACATCTTGGAAACGCAAGGGTCTAGTACTATTTCCTGAAAAAATTATCTTTCTTTTCCTGTGGAGATCTGAAAGAAGTAACATAGTTTGTAAAGTTGTCGCGGTGATATAAATTTCTTTTGAGTTAGAAGTGAAGTAAAAGTGAAGCTTCCTAAAGTTAACTAAATAAATTAAATAGCGCGAGTGAGCATAACTATATTTGACCAACAAAAACACTCAAAAGCAGTCGTCAACTGCGAGCCGGAGCCTTGTTATCTAATCTTTAAATTTTGCATCTATATACATGGTGAGTTTTCAAATAAGTTATAAACCCATACGTGCAAAGTTCCCCTTTTTTTTACTGCTACACCAGTTTAAATAAAAATATAAAAACTGCGGTATTTTATTTATTCTACTAGATTTCTTTCGAGAATTCCCAGCAGAAAAGTTGTATCATATGCATGTGGGTTGCTTGTGCGAGCCACAAGCAACCCTCTCCCTCATCTCCCTGCATTCCGCCATCAAAGCATAATTGTACTAAACGCTGCAAACGTTGCTGAGATCTTCCTAGGGCCACTCTTGACCTATCTCTAAGTCCAGCCTGATCGAGTTTTCCCACCCCCAGCTTTGGAATTTTCAAAATGAATGAATAGCAAATCCTCTCAAGTATTTGCATAAATATTAAAATATGTAAAAATGTAAAATTTGGCATATAGTACAATGTACGAAGAAGAAGAAGAAGTTAAAAGTTAGTATACTGAAAAGACAAGTCATTAAATACAACAAAACTTGGAGCAAAAGGTTGCTAATAAGAATGTATATGATAGAAAGATGTTGCGAAATTGAAATTATTATTATTTCCGAATAGAAACATCAATCTAAGAAGGATTATCCAATAAAATTAAAATAATACCTAGATTTAGTCCCATTTAGATTTAAACCCACTGTGGAAAACAAAAAAAGTTAAATTTAACATATCCATTAGATTTTCATAATCAAATTTCATATAATGATTATCAACATGAATATGTAATGTAGCGATCGCTCATCAACATATGCCTATGTTGTTGTTCGTGTACATTCAGATTGTTTAAACATGCGACAAATATAAATTGTAAGGAATGAGAATGATTGAACATGTTTGAGAGAGAGTTGTATGACGTCGTTTGAACCCAAATTGTAGCTTTAATAATTTTTTGTTGCGATCTCTCTTAAGCATTTTGTATGAATTCGGATGGTTACCGTCATTCGCAAATTTATTATAGATGGGTAATTTATATTTAAAAGAATATTTGAATGTTTACGATATTCCTAATGCAGCAACTGCAAGCGTGAAGGCCTTCGATGCTACGTAGCAATGCAATATATATATAAATATTTATATATATAATATATACCTATATATACCTTTTTTTGATGCCCCTAAATATTGAAGCACACCACATACATATGCATATCTAGTCATAAGATTTTATTAATGTTACTTAAACACATATTTTTCTTAAAACATACTTACTTTGTTGTTGTTGTACATACATACTGTATGTACATAAGCATGTGCGGATATACGAATGTAATTTCAACTTAAGTGAAATTCGATGATTTTTAATGATAAATACTTTGTTCTTGCAAAGTGAGTTTTCTTTGCATCTACACACATACATATTTACATACATCTGTATAAAGCTTTTTATTGAAGTTGAAGTTAAAGACAAAAAAAAAAGTGAGTATGCTTATAGGAATCATTATAGTTCTGCCACCTCATACTTTTCGTTGTAGTTTTAGGAAATAATAGGCAAACTAAGCTAATATCCTTAATATTGTAATGGATTGATTTTGGATGAAATAATAATTGTTAAAATGGGTAGATAATTCGTGTTTGCTTTGGTTTGAGACACAGGAGTTAGTGGTAATGTATCGGGGCCTCAATAACATCTATGGGGCCAATGGTAGGGCGGGTAAAGAGGCAGCCTCCAAACCTTGCAACAATGAGCTGCCATGCATAGAGGTGAGTATACGGTGGGTCATATGACTGAAGTGTGGCATGTAAGTGCGTTTGTTGTTTTATTTTATCTTCTTATGCTAGTGTATCCCAGTGTGCAAAACAAATTATTCTGTTTGACCATTGACTGGGGAGAGTAGTGCTGTGCAGTGATCACGTTAAGGAATCCACGAAGCTGAAGCTCCGGGCCTAAACGCCAGTGCACACGCCGTGGTCATCGCACCTTGTCACAAGCACTGCTGCTCGTTTGTTCCTGAATGTGCCTGTTGCACACTCAGTCGATGGATATCATAACAGATAAAATGGCGCCCAACGTGTGGGGCACAGCCCTATAGAGGAAAGCAACTTTTGTGTGCTTTTGTTAGATATTGGCTCCACATACATGATTCACTCCTGGAATCAAATAGTCTGTCTGCTTTTGGAATTTTTTTTTTTTTAGATTAACATTTTATAAACTTTTTATTTTTTTTCGGTTGTCGTTGTGTTTCGCTGGAATTGACCATCCTATAGGCTAGATGCTTGGAGATGCGTACCGCGTTAAAACTTCGCTTTTAGGGAATTATTTGAGCATAGCACTTCTTTTGGTTTTGTTCCAAAAATACGTTATACGCTTCTTGGGAATTTTTGTCATTAAGGCTAAATGCCAACTGACTTACCAGGCGTTTACGTTTGCTACAAACCAATAGAAAAATATATGCAAGTTTTCATTAGTTAGTACACACTCATCGTCGAGATGCCACCTCAATTTCATACCTTTTTTATAATTTTAAATTAATTTATTTGAGAAAGATTGTGAATATGTTGGAATTTGTGAGTTTAAATCAAATAAATCACAACCGATCTTTCTTTTTCAAAATGTTGCATGCCACAACACAGTATGACATTATGCCCTTACTTACACCTTTGTGCCACATTACCACTACAGAGACTCCCATGGTCTCAAACCAAGTTTCTTTTGATGATTTTTGTTCTTTCATAAATAACCTTTTGGCGTTTAATTACAAGCGGAAAAGATATAATTATTTTGATTTTTGTTGGGTTTTCTTTAAACGAAAGTTTTCCTTTGCGTTTAAGGACATAACAAGCAGATAAGCTTCTAATATTTTTGGTGCTTTTTTTTTATTGGTTTTCGTAAAAACAATTCTGTTTGCGTTAAACTATTTTTTTTTTAACACTGCGTTAAAGGGTCATATCTTTTTTTTTTTTGCGAGTGCAAATATACATATACTTTTTTTTAATTTTTTTTGGGAACATGCCATTGCGTCACAGCGACGAACACACTCCTTTGCAGGCTGGATGTTTTCTATGTAGGAAGGCTTTTACGAATAGGGATAACATACTAACTACCGCGTGTGACCACCGCTTCCACCGAAACTGCCTATTGCCGTGGCTTAAGAACAATTCTTCATGCCCACTTTGTAGAGCTCCTTGCCGCAGTAGGGAGTTTAATCAGAATATATATAACACTAGATTATTGAAGACGATGTCTCAGGGAAACGCAGGTAATACTAGTGGGAGTGGAAACCTGCAAAAGTCCCATATAGAAGCGCAGCATGAGCTGCAACAAAGATCCGAAAATGCCAATAATTTGTCAGCTGAAGGAGCACATGGTGGTGACGTACCACCCGTAAATGATGACGAAGCTCGTATTAGGAATATGGTCTCGGCTATTGTATCAGCGAGGTCAGCAACAGTTTTTGAAGATTTAGAGAATCGCGTAGCGCAAATGGTAGAACAGCGGATAGAAAATACTTTATCCAGTTTTTTAGAACGGTTAAATATTAACCCTACACCAGCAGTCCCTGTAGGCAATGACATAAGTCAGCCAGCTAATTTGTCCACAACTCAACACCCACCAAATAGGTCTACTCCGGTGTGGCCTAGAGATGCACCTCCATTGCCAAATAATACCAATACAAATTTTCATAACCAGATTGACCAAATACGGCTAAGTGATATGTCGACCGTGCCGTACATGGGTAGAATAGCCCAATTAATTGCAAGTTGGGACGTAAAGTTTGACGGTACGTCTCGTTTATCGGTAGATAGCTTCTTATCGAGAATAGAATTGCTAGTTATCGATTCGCTTAACGGCAATTTCAACCTTTTGTGTGAACACATACAAAGCCTTTTTATTAATAAAGCCAAGGACTGGTACTGGCGATACCGTATAACTGTCGAACGTGTCACCTGGCCAGCTCTTTGCCAGGCGTTAAGAACAAATTTTCAACAACATAAGAGTGACTTCGAAATTAAAGAATCGATTCGTGCTCGAAAGCAGGGCCAAAACGAATGTTTTGCTGAGTTCCGTAATGCCATCCTAAAAATCGCAGAACCACTTGAAACTCCACTTTCAGAGGTAGAGTTACTCGAAATTTTAAAACATAATTTGCGACCTCGGATTCGGCAACAGCTTCTTTTCATTCCTATTCATTCTGTGGCAGAATTACGTAGACTCTGTTTGAAAGGTGAGAGTCTCGCCAATGAAATTGCGAAGACAACGTCATCTTCACAAACAAACAGCTCTCGACTATTGCCTAGGAGACAGGTTAACGAAGCCTACCTTGACTTGGAAGTAGATGATGACGCGATAGTGCAAAGTGAACTTGCTGAGGTACACGCAGTTTCTCACCTAGCTTCCAAACTAAAACCTGGCTGCTGGAATTGTAACAAAGAGGGACATAGATATTATGACTGCCTTGAAGAGCGGACGGTGTTTTGCTACGGTTGTGGCGCCTCAAATACTTATCGTCCCAAATGCCCGAAGTGTAGCCCGGGAAACTGCAAAACGAGCGAGGAATCTCGACAGATCGCTCGCAACGACAGCAAACGCTAGCCAGCAATATCTCACACAAGTATACGCAAACCAGCTGTGTACCGCCAAGTATACACACTGGTGATTCTCAGACGTTTACAACTCCGCCAAGAAAAGAAATTATTCCATACGAAGAACGGTTGAAGAGATACAATGAAGTTAGAAGAAGAATATTTAGTCCTGATGATAGTACCTCAGAATTTCCAAAACGTTCCTCAACTCGTATGAAAGACTTTTGGATAAAAGTTAAAACAAATAGAAAAAAATTGAAGAAGGTTATTTGTTCGTTGCAGCGAAGTGAAAGTGATTTGAGGCCCTATGCCAAGGTAAGGTTATTGGAAAGCGACCACTTAGGCCTCCTAGACAGTGGAGCTCAGGTGTCTTGCCTAGGAGGTTTGTTAGCAAAGGAGGTTTCCAAACGTCCTTTACGAAAACACCAAATTCCGATCTGCACAGCTGATGGCAAGAATCAAATAGTTTTCGGTACTATAGACCTTACTGTAAAATATAAAAATAAAACAGAAATCATAACTTTTTTTGTTGTACCGAGTATGTCACAGGATTTGATACTAGGTGTTGATTTCTGGCTTAAGTTCCAAATTGCGCCGAACATTATTTCGGAAATTTCACTTGATGAAAATTATAATGACGAAAACTCGCTTTCGTTGAATGTTGAGCAACAGCATCAGTTAAGTTTAGTTAAAAATAGATTTCCAAGCTTCGAAAAAGAAGGCTTAGGAAAAACCTCTTTATTGAAGTACGAGATACAGCTCGAACCCAATGTCCGTCCGATAAAGCATCGCTACTTTCCAATTTCGCCAGCTGTCGAGAAACTCGTACATGCCGAAATTGATGAAATGATTAAGTTAGGTGTAATCGAGGAAGCTCCAAATAGTCCATGGTCCAGTCCGGTTGTGTTAGTGAAAAAGCCAGGTAAAGTCCGTCTGTGTCTTGATTCAAGAAAAGTAAATAGCGTTACCGTGAAGGACGCTTACCCCCTTCCTCATATTGATGGGATTCTTAGCAGAATACCCAAGGCAAAATTTATAAGTTCACTAGACTTAAGGCGTGCCTTTTGGCAAATTCCCCTAGCCGAACAATCCCGAGATTACACCTGTTTTACCGTCCCTAATCGTCCGCTTTATCGATACCGTGTGATGCCTTTCGGTCTTTGTAACGCCCCACAAGCACTTTGTCGCTTGATGGATCGCGTAATTCCACCCTATTTAAGAGATCAAGTTTTCGTCTACTTAGACGATTTATTAATTGTGTCAGAAGATTTTGACACACATATGTCCGTCCTTGCTGAAGTTGCTCTACATTTAAGGAAAGCGGGGTTGACCATAAACGTCAACAAAAGTAAATTTTGCATAAAGGAAGTGAAATATCTGGGGTATATCGTAGGCAACGGAACTATACGTACCGACCCCGAAAAGATTTCGGCTGTTACGCAATATCCGGTTCCAACAAACGTCAAGCAAGTTAGACGGTTTTTGGGAATGGCGGGCTGGTATCGCCGATTCGTTGACAATTTCGCTGCATTGACATGTCCTCTTACTAACTTATTAAAGAAATCCAAAAGTTTTGAATGGAACGACGACGCCCAACTAGCCTTCGAAACGCTGAAAGGAAAGTTCTGTACAGCACCAGTACTGGCTAGTCCAGACTACACAAATCCTTTCATCATCCAGTGTGATGCCAGTGAGCTAGGAGTTGGTGCGGTGTTGGTCCAAAAGAATGCCGAGGATGTTGAGGTTCCTATAGCATATTTTTCGCAAAAGTTGAACAAAGCGCAAAGTAACTATAGCGTAACAGAACTCGAGTGTTTAGCAGCTCTGCTAAGTTTAAAGAAATTTAGAGCCTACGTCAAGGGGCAGGAGTTCACTATAATTACTGACCACGCTAGCTTGCAGTGGCTTATGCGACAAACTGACTTATCCAGCCGACTAGCGTGTTGGTCTCTCAAATTGCAAGGTTTCAAATTTAATATAGAACATAGGAAAGGCTCCCTTAATGTAGTGCCTGATTGTCTATCACGACAAAATTTTGAGGAAGTAGCTGAAGTCCGTGAGATTGAGGTCCGTCCGTTAGTTGATTTACAGTCGTCCGAATTTTTGTCCGATGATTATCAAACGTTGATAAGTCATGTCCGTCGAAATGAGAACCGCTTGCCTGATCTTTAGGTAATCGACAACCTGGTTTATAAAAGAACCGAACACCCCGATGGCAATCCTGAAAGGGAATCATTTAATTGGAAGCTTTGGATTCCCACATCTCTAGTTCCAGGGGTCATCGAAAACGCGCACTGTCCACCAAATAAATGTCATGGTGGGATTGCCAAAACATTGGAGCGATTGCAAAACAATTTGTATTGCCCAAATATGACAGTTGATGTCAAGAACTACGTTAGCCGATGCGAAACATGTAAGCAAAGCAAATCGCCCAATGTTACGCTAAGAGCACCAATGTCCGCACAATACACTGTACAAAGACCGTTTCAGAAATTGTATGTAGACTTTCTTGGACCTTACCCTAGATCCAAGTAAGGAAACATAGGAATATTCATTGTATTAGACCATTTGACAAAGTTTCCCCTTTTAAAAACGGTAAAAAAGTTTAACACTCCAGTTGTATGCGACTTCCTCCAAGATAACGTCTTTAGTATTTTCGGAACTCCCGAAATTGTAATGAGTGACAATGGCAAGCAATTTAGATCCACTCAATTTAATACCTTATTGTCGGCCCGTGGGATAAGACATGTTTACACGGCCCTATATAGTCCTCAGGCCAATGCAAGCGAGCGTGTGAATCGCTCAATCATTGCAGGTATAAGAGCTTACCTTAAGAAGGACCAATCACACTGGGACAGGAACATCTCTGAAATTGCTGAAGCACTTCGAAGTTTATACCACCAAACGATCGGTGTAACACCATATTTTGCATTGTTTGGACAGCAGATGATGTCCCATGCAGGTGATTATGAACTATTAAGGAAGCTCAAGACCCTGGACGACACCGTTTTGGAACGAAGTGACAACCTGAAACTCATAAGAAAGAAAATTTCTGAAAACATCTCAACAGCCTTTGAAAATTCCTCAAAACGATACAATCTTCGAAGCTCTGATAAACGTTTTGAAATTGGTGATTTCGTTTTTCGGCGCAACTTTGTCCAAAGTGATGCCTCAAAGAGATTTTCAGCGAAACTTGCTCCAAAATTTGTAAAATGTAAAGTGACTGCGATAAAAGGCAACTGTATATACGAGTTAGAGGATATCGATACAGGGAAAAGAGGAATTTATCATAGGAAAGATATCCAGAATAGCAACTAAGGCACACCGCACCAGCTCTCTAGGTGGGGGGATGTGTACCATAGTACAAAGCCGCAAAAATAATTTCGCTTTTTCTACTTTCATTTGTAGCTACTTCTTCTTTTTTTTGATTCATATAGTTTTACTTTCCTTGCCACCACTGTTCAGACTTCAAAACTTTAAGTAACTCAGCTCATGTCAAAAACATATGTTTTGAACTGAGTTATCGAAACATCTTGGAAACGCAAGGGTCTAGTACCATTTCCTGAAAAAATTATCTTTCTTTTCCTGTGGAGATCTGAAAGAAGTAACATAGTTTGTAAAGTTGTCGCGGTGATATAAATTTCTTTTGAGTTAGAAGTGAAGTAAAAGTGAAGCTTCCTAAAGTTAACTAAATAAATTAAATAGCGCGAGTGAGCATAACTATATTTGACCAACAAAAACACTCAAAAGCAGTCGTCAACTGCGAGCCGGACCCTTGTTATCTAATCTTTAAATTTTGCATCTATATACATGGTGAGTTTTCAAATAAGTTATAAACCCATACGTGCAAAGTTCCCCTTTTTTTTTACTGCTATACCAGTTTAAATAAAAATATAAAAACTGCGGTATTTTATTTATTCTACTAGATTTCTTTCGAGAATTCCCAGCAGAAAAGTTGTATCATATGCATGTGGGTTGCTTGTGGCTCGCACATCTCTCCCTCATCTCCCTGCATTTCGCCATCAAAGCATAATTGTACTAAACGCTGCAAACGTTGCTGAGATCTTCCTAGGGCCACTCTTGACCTATCTCTAAGTCCAGCCTGATCGAGTTTTCCCACCCCCAGCTTTGGAATCTTCAAAATGAATGAATAGCAAATCCTCTCAAGTATTTGCATAAATATTAAAATATGTAAAAATGTAAAATTTGGCATATAGTACAATGTACGAAGAAGAAGAAGTTAAAAGTTAGTATACTGAAAAGACAAGTCATTAAATACAACAAAACTTGGAGCAAAAGGTTGCTAATAAGAATGTATATGATAGAAAGATGTTGCGAAATTGAAATTATTATTATTTCCGAATAGAAACATCAATCTAAGAAGGATTATCCAATAAAATTAAAATAATACCTAGATTTAGTCCCATTTAGATTTAAACCCACTGTGGAAAACAAAAAAAGTTAAATTTAACATATCCATTAGATTTTCATAATCAAATTTCATATAATGATTATCAACATGAATATGTAATGTAACTAGCGATCGCTCATCAACATATGCCTATGTTGTTGTTCGTGTACATTCAGATTGTTTAAACATGCGACAAATATAAATTGTAAGGAATGAGAATGATTGAACATGTTTGAGAGAGAGTCGTATGACGTCGTTTGAACCCAAATTGTAGCTTAAATAATTTTTTGTTGCGATCTCTCTTAAGCATTTTGTATGAATTCGGATGGTTACCGTCATTCGCAAATTTATTATAGATGGGTAATTTATATTTAAAAGAATATTTGAATGTTTACGATATTCCTAATGCAGCAACTGCAAGCGTGAAAGCCTTCGATGCTACGTAGCAATGCAATATATATATAAATATTTATATATATAATATATACCTATATCTACCTTTTTTTGATGCCCCTAAATATTGAAGCACACCACATACATATGCATATCTAGTCATAAGATTTTATTAATGTTACTTAAACACATATTTTTCTTAAAACATACTTACTTTGTTGTTGTTGTACATACATACTGTATGTACATAAGCATGTGCGGATATACGAATGTAATTTCAACTTAAGTGAAATTCGATGATTTTTAATGATAAATACTTTGTTCTTGCAAAGTGAGTTTTCTTTGCATCTACACACATACATATTTACATACATCTGTATAAAGCTTTTTATTGAAGTTGAAGTTAAAGACAAAAAAAAAAGTGAGTATGCTTATAGGAATCATTATAGTTCTGCCACCTCATACTTTTCGTTGTAGTTTTAGGAAATAATAGTCAAACTAAGCTAATATCCTTAATATTGTAATGGATTGATTTTGGATGAAATAATAATTGTTAAAATGGGTAGATAATTCGTGTTTGCTTTGGTTTGAGACACAGGAGTTAGTAGTAATGTATCGGGGCCTCAATAACATCTATGGGGCCAATGGTAGGGCGGGTAAAGAGGCAGCCTCCAAACCTTCCAACAATGAGCTGCCATGCATAGAGGTGAGTATACGGTGGGTCATATGACTGAAGTGTGGCATGTAAGTGCGTTTGTTGTTTTATTTTATCTTCTTATGCTAGTGTATCCCAGTGTGCAAAACAAATTATTCTGTTTGACCATTGACTGGGGAGAGTAGTGCTGTGCAGTGATCACGTTAAGGAATCCACGAAGCTGAAGCTCCGGGCCTAAACGCCAGTGCACACGCCGTGGTCATCGCACCTTGTCACAAGCACTGCTGCTCGTTTGTTCCTGAATGTGCCTGTTGCACACTCAGTCGATGGATATCATAACAGCTTGGCGACCATATGGGTGACGCGTAGCACGTAATCGGCTGGCTAATTGCTTTGTATGTAGTCATGAGCGTTTCTTTATCTTTTCCCCAGGTACTGCCAGCAAGGGATTTGAGGATTTTGTTACGGCTCTGAATTCTCGGAACAATTGCGGCTGCGTGCTCACCAAAATGTAGATCCTGATCAAACGTCACACCCAAGATTTTGGGGTGTAGGACAGTCGGTAGCGTAGAGCCATCGACGTGGATGTTCAAAATGGTTGACATTTGGGACGTCCATGTTGTAAATAAGGTCGCGGAAGATTTAGTCGGTGATAATGCCAGGTTTCGCGAGGCGAAAAAACTGGAGAGATCAGGGAGGTAGCCGTTTATTTTATTGCATAGCTCATCGATCTGTGGGCCTGGACCTGTGGCCATTACTGTGCAGTCATCGGCGTAGGAAACGATTGTGACTCCTTCCGGTGGTGAAGGTAGCTTAGATATGTAGAAATTAAACAAAAGTGGGGATAGGACACCACCCTGTGGCACCCCTTGTTTAATTCTCCTTGGCTTTGATGTTTCGTTTCTAAATAGCACCGATGCCTTCCGACCACCCAGATAATTTGCGGTCCACCTTTTAAGACATGGGGGAAGGGTAGACCCTTCCAGGTCTTGCAGTAACGAGCCATGGTTGACCGTATCAAAAGCTTTTGATAGGTCTAGCGCTCCGAGTACTGTTCTATGGTGGGGGTTTTGATTTAAACCGCAATTTATCTGGGTGCTAATGGCATTTAGCGCGGAGGTAGTGCTATGGAGTTTTCTGAAGCCATGCTGATGGGAGGCTAGTTGCAAATTTGCTTGAAAATAAGGGAGCAAAATGGCTTCGAGCGTCTTTGCTACTGGCGATAGGAGAGATATCGGACGATACGACTCTCCTATGTTAGCTGGTTTACCAGGCTTTAGTAACGGGACCACCTTGGCCATTCTCCATTTCTCGGGTATGACAAAGGTGGAAAGAGACAGGTTGAAGACCTGCGCTAAATATTTGAAACCCTCTTTCCCTAGGCTTTTAAGCATCGGCATGGCTATGCCGTCTGGGCCCACTGCTTTGGATGGTTTAGCGCGACCAATGGCGTCCTCAACCTCTTTAGCGGTGATGGTGATTGGTGACGCGCTGAATTTGTGCTTATGTGCGTGTCTGTTGGCCCTCCGTCTAACTTTGTCGACCGTAGAATGCATTATATATTGTCGGCAGAAAGCGCTCGCGCATTTTTTCGCATCCGACAGCACTTTGTCGCCAAAGGCGATGGAAACTTTGTCTTTGTGCTTAGTCGGATTCGATAGGGACTTTACGGTGGACCAAAGTTTACCCACACCGGTAGAGAGGTTACAACCTCTTAGGTGCTCCTCCCATTTCGCCCGCATGTGTTCATCCACAAGCAATCTGATGCGTTGGTTTATATTCCTTATTTGGGGGTCGCCTGGATCAAGCTGCCTTATAAGGTCACGTTCTCTCGCTAAGTTTGCGGCCTCCGCCGGGAAGTGGGGCCGGAATTCGGGAATTCTCCCGGCGAGAATGAAACGTGCCGAGGCGGATTCAATGACCTTGCGGAAGGCACGCTCCCCTTGGCGGGCATCAGTTGGGATAGGGAGGGCAGCAAAGACGTTGTCTGTATAAGATTTATATTCTTCCCACTTTCCTTTTTTGAAGTTTATGAAAGTGCGTTTTTCGGTGACGATGAAGTCGGCGGTACGCTCGAGCGAAACAAGTATAGGCAGGTGGTCGGATGCCAATGATACCATCGGCTGCCAGTTGACGCAGTTTACGAGTTCTGCGCTCACGATTGAGATATCTGGCGAACTGTGACAGCTTCCTACCATACGTGTGGGGGCGTCTCCGTTTATTGTGCAGAACGTCGTTTCTTCTATTTGATCCGCCAACATCTCGCCCCTACTGTCCGCCCGCAAATTTGAATGCCATAGATCATGATGGGCATTGAAGTCGCCTAAAATAATGCGATTGTTTCCAGTGAGTAAGGCTCTGATATTAGGGCGGTATCCACCGGGGCAACAGGTGGCAGGGGGGATGTAGATGTTGATGATTTCTAGGTTTGCATCGCCTGACCGGACAGATAGGCCTTGACGTTCTAAGACGTTGTCCCTGCGGTCGATGCCAGGATCAAATATGTGATATTGCACAGAGTGGTGTATTATAAACGCGAGGCCGCCTCCATTTCCGCTCTCGCGATCTTTTCTGTGGACATTATACCCAGAGCAGGTCTGCAATGCAGATCGTGCTGTGAGTTTAGTCTCTTGAATCGCAGCGATGCGGATGTTGTGCCGCTTCATGAAATTGACTATCTCCGTAATCTTCCCAGTTAGTCCATTACAGTTTAACTGCAGAATTCTGAAGTGCATGAGGGGAGACGTCGCCACTCTGGGGGTAAGTGACGGGTGACTACGCCTGGGTTGTGAAAGGCCAGGACACAATTGCTGTTGTGGCCCTGGGACTGGGCGTCCTTGGGCAAGCATTGGGGTACCCGGATGATTTGGGTTTGCGACCTGGCAACATGGCGCGATGAAACCCGTCGAGGGGTTGCCGTCGCGGAGACCAGAACATCTAGGAAAGTGGCACCACCCAAGGCAGGAGCTGCATTGGGCGGATGTCGCAAACATATATATTCTGTGCTGGCAAACGGTGCAAACGGAGGTAGGGACTAAGAGTCTCTTTCCCTGACCTACACGATTGCTGCCGGAAAAGAGGGGGGGAGAAGACGGGGGCAGGGGCTGTTGCTCAGTATTGCTTCCGACTCTACTACGAAGATTGTAGTTATGAGTGGTAGCAGCTGTTTGAGTTGTTGGCGCCGTAAGGCGCGAGATGCAGCAAAACCATTTCTCAGGACCGGGGTCAGGAGACGGACCCGGATTGGATTCGATACCTTCCCGGAGCAAGAGAATATGGAGCAGTCCTGCTGCAAGGAGCTGCTGGGAGGATGACAATTTGTGGGGGGACGAAACAAATTAAATGGGGTTACACTGAAATGACAGTCCTTGGTCGGGAAAAATCCCGAGTCGCTCCGGTACATAGAACCGACTGCCTTGGGAAGCGAAAAAAAGCTTCTTATCTGAACCATCGGTTTGTATGGAACAGGACGGTGCTTGCGGCACTTGACTTGTCAAAAGCTTTTGACACAGTCAAACACAGCACGCTACTCCAAGACATACATATATATTAGGCTCACACATGTCCCCCTTTCTAAACAGATGGACTGCTAATTATCTGAATGGTTAGCAGGCGTCTGACCCCCTGGTGTCCAATCCCCGCCTAATCTCATTTTTACATATCAAGGTTCCCTTCCCACAAGGAGTTACAATCATTTCCTATGCCGGCGACTGCACGATTATGGCAATGGGACCTGGCCCTTCAATGGATGAATTAGTTTCTGAGGTAAATAGCTATCTCCTCGATCTTTCTAGTTTCGATCAGGATCTACATTTTGGTGAGCATGCAGCCGCAATTGTACCGAAAATCCAGAGCAGTAATAAAACGTCAAATCCCTTGCTGGTAGTACTTGGGGAAAATGCAAAGAAACGCTCATTACCACATACAAAGCAATTGACCAGCCGATTGTATGCTACGCGTCCCCTATATGGTCGCCAAGCCTAAAAACTACTCACTGGAAGAAGCAACAGGCCTGCCAAAATACTGCTCTGAGAACGGCAACGGGCTGTCTTCTTATGTCCCCAGAACACCATCTACATAATGAGGCGAGAATACTCCCTATTAGAGACAGAAATGAAATGCTAACCAAGCAAACCCAGAAACCTGGGAATCCCAACAGACATCTGATTGATGAGCCTACACCGCCAAGGGGCTTAAGGAGGCATCTCCGTAAGCATGATGTGGAAATACGGCATCTGAGAACGCAGACGTATGAAGCTAAAAAACACAAGCAGGTCCTCAGTGAAATCCACAACCAGGCGTCGGACCCCTATGACAGGAATTGTCCATTGAATCATGTACTCAAAAAACAATAGCCAAAACTAGCAGAGGAAATGCGCGTTACTCTAGCTCAGCTCCGATCTGGGTACTATAACAGGTTAAACTCTTACCTATCCAGAATCAACCCCGACATACAAAACATATGTCCTGCTTGTAACGTGTCCCCACATGACACCGACCATCTCTTCAAATGTATTGTGGAACCAACGCCTCTATCACCCCTCTCATTATAGTCCACCCCTGTTGAAACAGAAAGTTTCCTTGGACATTGATGACAATTTGTGATCGGCCGCACCTATTGGATGGGGCGAAGCACAGCTATAACAACAACAGCAGGCGGACAACCCGGAAAGAGAGGCAGCAATTTGGCGGACAGTAGGGGTGAGATCTTGGCGGATTAAATAGAAGAAACGACGTTTTGCACAATAAACGGAGACGCCCCCACACGTATGGTAGGAAGCTGTCACAGTTCGCCGGATATTTCAATCGTGAGCGCAGAACTCGTAAACTGCGTCAACTGGCAGCCGAGGGTAACATTGGCATCCGACCACCTGCCTATACTTATTTCGCTCGGGCGTTCTGTCGACTTCATCGTCACAGAAAAACGCAGTTTCATTAACTTTAAAAAAGGAAAGTGGGACGAATAGAAATCCTTTACAGACAACCGCTTTGCTGCCCGCCAAGGGGAGCGTGCTTTCTGCAAGGTCATTGAATCCGCCTCGGCTCGTTTCATTCCCGCCGGTAGAATTCCCGAAATTCGGTCCCACTTCCCGGCGGAGGCCGTAAGTTTAGCGAGAGAACGTGACCTTATAAGACAGCTCGATCCCGGAGACCCCCAAATAAGGGATTGTTTGTGGATGAACACAAGCGGGGGAAATGGAAGGAGCACCTAAGCGGTTGTAACCTCTCTGCCGGTGTAGGTAAACTTTGGTTGACCTTAAGTCCCTATCGAATCCGTCTAGGCACAATGACAAAGTTTCCATCACCTTTGACGATAAAGTGCTGTAGGATGCGAAAAAATGCCAGAGCGCTTTCTGCCGCCAATATATAATGCATTCAGCGGTCGACAAAGATAGACGGAGGGCCAACAGACACGCACATAAACATAATTCCAGCGCGTCACCAATTACCATCACCGCCAAAGAGGTTGAGGATGCCATCGATCAGGCTAAACCATCCAAAGCAGTCGGCAAGGACGGCATAGCCATGCCGGTGCTTAAAAGTCTAGGGAAAGAGGGTTTCAAATATTTAGCACATGTCTTCAGCCTGTCTCTTTCCACCTTCGTCATACCCGAAAAATGGTAAATGGCCAAGGTGGTCCCGCTACTAAATCCTGGGAAACCAGCTAACATAGGAGAGTCAAATCGCCCGATATCTCTCCTATCGCCAGTAGCCAAGACGCTTGAAGCCATTTTGCTCCCCCACTTTAAAGCAAATTTGCAGCTAGCCTGTCATCAGCATGGCTTCATAAAACTCCATAGCACCATCACCGCGCTAAATGTCATCGGCACCCAGATAAATTGCGGTTTAAATCAAAACCCCCACCATAGAACAGTACTCGTTGCGCTAGACCTATCAAAAGCTTTTGATACGGTCAACCATGGCACGTTACTGCAAGACCTGGAAGGGTCTACTCTTCCCCTATGACTTAAAAGGTGGTCCGTAAATTATCTGGGTGGTCGGCAGGCATCGGTGCAATTAAAAAACGAAACATCTAAACCAAGAAGAATTAAACAGGGGGTGCCTCAGCGCGGTGTCCTATCCCTACTTTTGTTTAATTTCTACATATCTAAGCTACCTTCTCCACCAGAAGAAGTTACTATCGTTTCCTACGCCGATGACTGCACAATAATGGCCACAAGCCCAGGGCCAGAGATCGATGAGCTTTGCAACACAATAAACGGATACCTCCCTGATCTCTCCAGTTTTTCGCCTCGCGAAACCTGGGCATCCCAACAGACATCTGATTGAATAGCCAACACCGCCTAGTGACTTAAGGATTAATCTCCGTAAGCACTTTGAGGAAATACGGCACCTGAGAACTCAGCCGTATGAAACAAAAAAACACAAGCAGGTCCATGGTGAACTCCACAAACAGGCGTCGGACCTTTATGCCAGGAATTGCCCGGTGAAACCAGTATTCAAAGAACAGTACCCAAAAATTGCGGAAGAGGAACGCATACTCCCCAGGGATACTGTAACAGGCTAAACTCTCACCTATCCAGAATCAACCCCGACATACAAAATGTATGCCCCGCTTGCAATGTGTCCCGCTTGACACCAACCATCTCTTTAATTGTAATGTGGAACCAACGACTCTAACACCCCTTTCATTATGGTCCACCCCTGTTGAAACAGCAAGTTTCCTTGGACTTCCGTTAGAGGATATTGATGTCAATTTGTGATCGGTCACATCTATTGGATGGGGCGAAGCACTGCTACAGCAACAACAACAGAGTCAGCAACTGCATCACCCATCGATCCCGAGCCGTTCCTGCCAGTTAGCTTACAGGGGCATTTATTAGTAGAAGGGAGGGAGAAGAGAGAAGAACACTGGAGCAATGCGCCAGGTTTCAGAAAATCTAAGATACTGTTTGGAGGTTATAGCACAAGTCGCTACAAAGCAATAATAGACCTGTCGCAAGATGACCTTAGAATCCCAAGAGCTGTTCTTACAGGGCATTATAGACTGAACAGCCGTATGCAGAACATGGGCATACTATCGAATAACACATGCCGATTTTGTGATCGATCAGTAAACGGCCATATCCTCCAAGAATGCGACGCAATCTCAAGACGTAGGGGTAAGTTCATGGGCTCACCATGGCCAGAGCATTCCCACATTTAATCCCTCAAGCCAAGAACACTGCTAGGGTCCATCAAGGAAGTCGACTAGGATGAGGTGCTGTGAAGGAGATGTGCAAGTCACTGTGCAATCCTCAATAAATTATCTATCAATCTACGTTCCGGTAACAAGCACCATTGAGGTACTGGCCCGATCACCTCGGGAACTTTGATATGACTACAATAAACCTTCTAGGGTTTGAATATTAATAATGACCGCAATGCGAAAGTCTGCTAAAATTTACCATTCTCCATGGAATGCTCGATATATAACTTTCCACGTTGTGAATCAGTAATGAAAAAAGCAAAATTTACTAAAATTTTAACTGGCTGTGGGTAATAAGGTGATGATGTCCTCTCTTAGCGCAATGCAATGACAATGGCGACGCAGGGAAAATGACAAAAATCTTGTAAATCTACTGAGCATAATTAATTAATTCCGCCCTTTCTATGCATACATACATATGTATTTTACTCTCCGAACGCTAATTAAAAAAATCAATTGGTATTTACATGAACTTCGAACTCTTTGGTATTTGCTTTCTTCAGTTGATTATAAACCAAAACATGACAAATTATCACTAACAAATTCGGTAGTAATGCAGTTTACGGTAACCACCCTAAAGTTGGGCCAAGATTTTCGAGTGAGGTATCAAAAGACGCGTATTAATCTCGAGAACAATAATCCGAAGGCGGAAAAGAAAAATGTTATCTCTGTCCGGAGATATTTGCAGTTGAAGTTGGCGATTTTCATGTGGTTGTTGTTGTGTTGTACCCACAAAAAAAATTGTGCATCACCGTGGCGGTAGCCACGGTTATACCACACACCCGGACTTGCATTGGCGTAGCCCAGGGTTATTTTTTATAAGCGCGGCCGAAGGCCGCCAACGTAGAAAGGTGTTCTGCGCAAAAATACTATGGATCCCACCCCCGGTTTCGGAGGGACCCATGGGTCTTTCTTCGGGTTTTCGGTAATATCTTTTGAACGGGTAAAAAAAGTTAACTCCCGCTTTCGGATTCTTGATCTAGGCCCTGAGTACGCGGCTTTTGATACCTCACTCGAAAATTTTGGCCCAAATTTCGGTGGGTACTGTAAACTGCACTATTACCACAAATTCACACATGTTGTTTATATATTTAAAATAGTAGGCAATTTACTTACCCTTTCTGGTGTGATGATTCCTGGACAATCGGGTCTTGACGATTTATTTTGCATTAAGACAGCGTGTTTAACGCGAACCATATCATGTTAGGGCACACCTTTGGTGAGGCAAACAATCAAAGAAATTTCTGCTTCTAGGATATCCCCAGCAGCTCCCGGTGGCGGAACATAAATAACAGTTGCATGCGGATCAGTTGCCTTTTTTGCTTCGGCTACCTATTCAATTTTAATTCACATTACATTATCTACAATTCAAAATTTAATCAATACAAATATAAATTACCGAAGCAAATACTGTCAAACCAAGATGCATAGTTCCACCCTTTTTTGGGGAAATACATCCAACCAGTTTGGTACCGTATTCCAAAGCATGTTGGTTGTAGAAAGTACCTTGTTTACAGGTAAATCTTTGGCAAATGAAACGTGAATCTGCACTTAATTGTAGGTTTCCTCTTATTTTGGCATATTCAGAGCTGAATCGCAACCCGGCAGAGATGTCATCTATTAAATTAATATAACACTTTTTATTATTTAAAAATTCAAATACGTATGAATGAAAAGCAGAAAATAAAAAATGTTGTTGTTGTACCGATGACACTCCCCGTTATGGACTGTATTGGTCCTTTGCCGGATGCAGATCGGGTACGTTCCGGGAACAAGCACCATTAAAGTACTAGCCCGACTATCTCGGGAGCGATTTAGTATGACCACATGAAATCTTCTAGGCCATCCCGTTGATTCTATATAACTTAATATTATTTTGGACGAAAGCCGCCAACGCAGAAAGGTGTTCTGTCATTTAGAAGTGCCTAAACAAAGCACATTTTTCCTTTTTACACACCAGGTTAAGCGAGAGCTTGTAATGTATGTTTTATGTTATATGTATATGTATGTTTTATGTATATATATTTTATGACATTACAAATCTGTGCTGCCACATCTAAAAAACGGCACAAGTGCAGAATCCAAAAATAACTTATAAAAATACCCTTCATCTGATGTATATATATCTTTAACTTTTCTAGTCTTTATTTACCGAAAATGTGTTTATTGTTATGTTAGCCGATCCAACACCGGCTACGCCATGCACAGCAATTCTGCGTAGAACACCTTTCTGCAGACAGACAGTGAGTGCTTACGGGAGTTCCTGTCTTCGTAGACTTACCTCCGGTGTAAAACACAGACCAATGTCCGTTGATCTTCGGCCCAACAAGTTGATACCAATCGGTGAGCTGGGGTGTTCAAGTCCACCAGCCTTGGTTTTGCCGAGGAGGACTATCCATCCTCCTCTTCCATTTTCGGGTAATGGCACCCGGTTGCACGGCAACTCCACCGCGAGTTCCGTGCTTGCCTCAGAATCCCTCTTTCATTGATTTTGATATCTTGATATCTGATTAACATGTTAATCAGATTGAGATATTGTGTTTTGTCGCAATTTAGGAATGTGACCAAACTTTTCTATCCTGCAGTGTTACAACAATGTATAAATACATTGTTAACGACGGAGCTTGGTTTTGCTTAGATATCGCTTAAGGGCCGCACAACGTTGACAAACAGAGTGAGCTTGGCATCAAATTATGCTCCGTCTATAAAACTCCATCACAATTAAAATCAAGGGATGTGACCAACCTTTTCCGCACACAGACCTGTGAGTGCCGAGTGCCCGCCTCAACAATGCCCCTCGACATCGCTTGAGACCACACTACGTTGACAAACATTGTGTGCCATATTGTGCTACTATTGGCTTCCATTTTTGCTACTAATTTCCACTCAATTACGCAACAATTATGCTCCATTTTGCCTCCAATTACACTCCTACCACAATTAGGGGATGTGTTCAACCTTTTCCGCTCACAGACCTGTAAGTGACCGAGTAGCTGCCCCAGCGACATCCTTGCATTGCAGTCCGCCACACTGCAGTGATTTGACAGCGTCAAATCTTGCCACATTTTTGGATATGGCCATCCACTCCGCGAACGCCTCCTATTCGCTTACGCAGTCTAAAGCAGCCTCAAACATCTCAAAAGACGAAATGAGCACCGGCCCACTCGTACAATTATCGATTGTTTTTCGGCTGACAATAGACATGCGTTCCTTCACCATCTTTCGTCATCGTTTTACAACATATTTAACCGGCATCTCCGGTTGCCACAAATTAAGGGATGTGACCAACCTATCATCTGCCCCTCAGGGTCAGTTTCTCAATGAAATTGGGATTGCCGTGGTAAGCATGAGGCCGAATTCCCTTGGGTTTGCACGCCCCAAGGGAAAACAAGTCTACTCAGAGCGTGTGTCATAAGTGAACTCTATTTGAGACCACAGCCACCGCGATGCTCCCACAAGGGGGCCATCCCAGGACAGGAGGTGAGACCTGAATACACAGCATCGTTCGATGCCGTGCATCAGATCACACTGGCTTCTCCTGCTCCCGCGGTAGCAGTTTTTATAAAGACCTTGTTTAGGGTCCCACAGGGTGATACCCGCGTCCACCCTGCTGCCTTTCGAGTAAAACACCTTACTCATGGATTGGGCACCCATGGTATTATGGTCGCCTTTTACGACCGGTATACCTACCGTGGGCATATTCTAACCCCTAACCCACAGGGGGAACTTTTCTGCATATGCGGCCTTCGGCCGCGCTTATAAAAAAATAACCCTGTGCTACGCCATGCCAAGTCCGGGTGTGTGGTATAACCGTGGCTACCGCCACGGTGATGTCCTTCTGCGTAGTACAACCTTCTGCGCAGAAGGGCCGTCTACGCGGAAAGGTGTTTCAACTTCTCAAAATGAGTAGTAAAAATATATATTTTCCTTTTTCTTTATTAACTGAAAGGTGGTAAGGAAATATTTATATTTGTTTTGTTTTTGTTTATGTGGCAGCACAGCTTTGTAATGTCATCAATAAAATATATATATATATAAATGTGCATGTTGCTACAAAAGCGCGATTAATTTAATAAAAACATTTATAATAAGTAAAAACAATGCAAAAATGAAATGTGAAATATACAAAAATGTAATTTAAGTTTATCGTTGCCAATTTATATAGATATGTATGTGGATTAAGGTTTTGAAAGATATGTAAATTTTAATTTAAAGTGCTATAGAAATTTGCTAAATTTGCAAACTTTAACAACAAATAACTTTTAAATTATAAGTTTGCGCACTTTAAAATATATATATTTGTGATCGGGACAACTCCCTCTTTCATTGATACCAAGTTTTACCCCGAATTCGGGGGGTGCTATTCTAAAATTGTCCCAAGAATTTTATTAACATCTCAGCAATTATATTTTTTCTGCGTTTTAATGTTTTCCGGAATAATTAATGAACTGTCATAAATAAACAAAAAAAATATGTATACGTTCTGCCAAGTTTTTGTGGCATTTTGACATTTGCGGGGCAGTGCTGCCAAATGTTTTATATGGCTATGCGCAACTGTCGATGGCCGTTTTTTTACCCGTAAACGTAAACGTATATACGCGTGTTAAAAAACACGGCTATTGTTTTAGCCAATACCAAAAAAAGCGTTAACACCTATCAATAGTTATCGACGTTGACAACGCCGATATCAATTCAAGAGCGTCGACACTAAAGGGCCCATTATTGATACTTAGCATAGACTTGACTTGACTTGGCGTAAACTTGGCGACTTAGACACGGTTATACTCCACTTAGCGCATACAATCTGGCATCATAATCAATAAATGTCAATTTGTATGACGAAATGTCAAAATGAAATGGAAACAAAGAAATGGCATTCAAAATGTAAACGTCACTTAGAACTTTCATAGAAAATCAAAATTCAACAGACTTCTAAGTCAAGTTAAGTGTTGCTAAGTTTTGAGTAATCAGTAACATGCAGTGTTCATTTAACAGAACTGTAAGTGACAGTTCTCAAGTCATGTCAAGTCTATGCTAAGTATCAGTAATGGGCCCTTAATTTTCTCACTATTGACAACCGTAATAGGGGTGATAGTCAAAGTAAATGTCATAGCTATGTGAAAAAAGTTGGTTGTGACGCGGCCATCAGCGTAGTTTCTCACCAAAAATATAGTGACCGAAAATGGCGACCAACAACAAAAAATCCCACATTGTTCCACAATTGTTAGTATGAAAACATGAGATGGCCTAACTACAATGTCCGATTCATATATGCTTGCCTTTTCTAACATGGTATGTACCCTCAAATACGTCAAAAAATTTTTCTGCGAATCCGCCATTTCTAATTTAGCGTTCCATATCGGCGGTGGAGAATTTTTTTAAGAGATATAATTTAATTTATATTGTGCGATTGTGATACAATTACAAATTATTGTGCTGCTAAATTGCTTGTAATGAATTCTAAAGTGGCTGGCATTCATTAGCTAAACTTTAAGTGTTTTTGGTGTACATTCCCTGTACTAAAACTTTTTCCGCGAATTTAGCTGCAAACCTGTACTAATTTTGGAGCATTAAATATTGTGGAATATATATAATTTTTGCAGGTAAATATAAAACGTTCATGCAAATGTGAATAGGTGTGATAATTGCACATATTTTTCCCAAATCCATTTAGAAGCTTCGAGCCAATGCGCCAACTTCCATGTATTTGCCAGCGCCTCCAGCAACGACACCGCCAGGGCAATCTGTACCTGGTGGTCCCAATCAGATGACTATAAATAGCACAATTATACCTGGCTTGCCTCATATGCCATCACCAAAACAAGCACTATACGCAAACATATATTTTTAAATAATTTTCTATCTAATAAATGTGGTTATTTTTCTAGACTGGTCCTCCTCAAACTGGTCAGCTACACCACCAACATCAATTGCAATACCAGCAAACAAGTTAACAGCAAATTCCACCGCAACTGGGTCCAAAGCCACGACAGTCTGGTCTAATGCATTCACAATCCGGTCAAATGCCACCTCAACACCCTATGCACCAGCCATTTGGTGGCCATGACCAACATGGTCGTCCAGGTATGCCGCCAGCATCTACTGACCCAGGTGGTGCAATGACACCACATCCAGTTATGCCAAGGTATATACCACAACAACAAAAACAAAGGCAACCGGGTTATGCAATGCCACAACAGTCAGGCTATCCACCACAACCTGGTCCATCTGGTTTTCCTCCACGACTTCAACAGACAAGTTATCCTCTACAACAACCAGGTGCACCAGGAGGTTACGTGGGTCAAATGATGCCACCAACACAACCTGGACAGGCGCCAATGCCCAGTCAGCCACCCATCCCGGGTCAACCTCCAATACCCGCACGTCCTGGTTATAATGTATGCTAATATATTTCAAATATTGCTGATGATTATTTTCTTTAGCAACCACCTGCACCTGGTATATATCAACAGCCGCAAGAGTAGCTCAACGCCGTTTAGATCCCGATCAGATGCCAAATCCGATAAGTGTTATCATTGAAAATCAGCGCTGGTGGTGCTTTTATTACTAATCAACAAGGTTTATTGCCACCATTGGTGACCACAAAATATGTGATACAAGATCAGGGTAACTCCTCGCCACGTTACGTAAGGTATTGATATTCGAATTTAATGTTTCGTTTGGCAATTACATTGATCTTTCCCGTTTGCAGGCGTTTTTGTATTGCATACCTGCAACAGCTGATTTACTAAAAACTATAGCTTTGTCCTTTACACTTACCATCTCACCAATGGCACGCACGGTTGAGAGTGAATATGAACCACCCATTGCAAATTTTGGTGAATTCAATTAGATGTAATCTTTTGCAAGGCTAAAATCCAATTTGTAGATGCTGGTCGTCGATTCCAATGTCTTGTGTGTAAGGTAACAACAGATGGTAAAAAAAATCTATCACTTTAACTTGTGTTCATTGATTCATATTTTTTTTCAAGAGTGCCAACTGAATATTTCCAACATTTGGGCCACACCGGACAGCGTGCCGATAAATATGAACGTCCTGAACTTGTATTAGGTACATGAGTTTTTGTGTAAAAAATTTTTGGGTACTGATAGCTCTCAAGGTAAACCTCAACTCATATCCAACATCAATGCCTCGCATTCAATTGTGGACACTGTACGCAATACATTGGCTTCACGCAGTATGGACTAGCATATTTTTGATTCCAGTGGTAGGGCCACAATTTCAAATGATGGGGCAACCATTATGAAACTATTGGATATTGTGCATCCAGCCGTAAAACTCTAGTCGACATCGCCAAATCTCAAAATGGTGAGGTAAGTTTTTTGTTATATTAGAATGTGTAGAATAAAAATGTTGTTCTTATCGGGTCGGCGATCGCACCACTTCAGTAGTACTTTAAGCATGTGAAATCTTAGAACAAATATGTTGAAGAAGGGGTGCATGCACGTATCATCATTAAAGCTACCCTGCAAAAACTGTTGGATTACGTGTTCCATTTTCTTCATGTTGGAGTACTCTAACAATACTCCTTTGCAATGCGTTTGCGGACCACCATCATCCGATCTTTGCTCGTTTTTTAACGACCGTGATCACGACACGATGACGATCGAACAGAGTTGCCAAAAGTAAAATATTGCATACAAATAACTGATAATAAAATTTTACTATGGCAACTCTGATAAAATGCAACCGCGCACTGGTTTTATATATACATACTATAGTATAGAGAAATATTACTTACTTTATTCACGCAAATGCTAAATAACAAGAATATTCGTAGTATAAAATATGAAAGTTGTATTGCCCCTCTTTAATTACTTTCATTTTAAATTAAATTCACTCCGATAATTCTTTCCGACACAATTCCTCTTTAGTACTTTGGCATATGATCCTCTGTGGGTGCTCCATGGAGTACCACAGTGAAAGTACTCTCACGTAAGTACTCTATGGAATACTCACAAACAAAGCGAGAGTGGGATCACCTACTCCTCTCCTAGGACATCGCAATGTTAATTGGAGCACATTTTTTGTATGAATACAGATTAGTTGTGGAACACTCCTATACTCCTAAAGGAGTATTCCTCATACTATTTATCGAGTACTCGCGTTTTTTGAAGGGTACCTGTCTTGTAGTTAAGTAACTTTTATTGTTGCGGAGCTGGCAACACTATTCACCACCTTCATATGTTTTCGTTTGTTTAATTGCAACAACGGAAAAAGCGACAATAGTACCGACCGGTTTTTCGCGATTGGATTCTGAATCTTGACGAAAATACGCGTCTTTGGGTACCACCTTCGAATTTTAGGTGCAAAACTTAAGTTGTAATATTACAAAATTTCGGAATTTGATAGCTTTTTTCTCATAAACTAAGAGTTTTCAGAGTTCCGGATGATATTTTTGTGATTTTCAGGACCCCCTCTACCCCTACAAACCAACAAACCAACAAAAGTTTGAAAATCGTGGCAACTTATATAAAATCCAACCCGAAGATACTGATAGAATTATTAACATTTTAATAGTTTCGCACTTAAACAAACTATTTATTTGCCTTACATTTTCTTCAAGTTGTGTACTCTTTCCGTTTTCTTGCTTTTAAATATGGCGAAATCTTTGGCAGCGATTTAGTTTAGCACCCTCGAGCTCGGGGTGGAACTTGATATCAAATGAAAGAGGGAGTTCTCCCGATGACAAATATATATAAAGTGCGCAAACTTATAGTTTAAAGGGTATTTGTTGTTAAAGTTTGCAAATGGGTTTAAAGTTACTATGGTATAACTATCACTTTCTATCTACATACGAACACTTTTGTTACAAATAGACTAACTTTAAGAGCACTGCTGCTTTATACAAATAAATCTCATTTATTTTATACTATATTAAGCAAATAAAAACTTAGTTTATTTCAATACATATATACGAGACTTCTTGTCCGTTGTAACAAAGAAATTTGAATTATCAAAATTAGTGAGGATATTTGATACACGCCCTAATGTTGCATTTTCGATTGACTTATCGAGTATGATCGTGTTGCCACATTCTCTCCCCCGGTATTACGACCAATGGGAGGAAATACCTTCCTCTAGGCAACAGTGTCCATGGCATCTTGTTTGATGTCCAATATAGCTAACTTCGCTGCTGGCCGGTGATACTCGCCGGACGACGTTCGGACGGTGGCACTTCTCACCTGCACATCCTGCCCAGGATAGACGTTAGTTACGATACCCTTTGGCCAAATGTGATGCGGAAAATTAAGATCAATGATTATAACGATGTCACCCCTCTCGATTGGTCTTGTATGGTCAAACCACTTGGTCCTTCTGGTAAGTGTTGGTAGAACCTCGGCCACCCATCGTTTCCAAAACATATCGGCCAGGTATTGTGGGTGTCGCCAGGAACCTTTAACATATTCATCTGTCGTGTCGAATTTACCTGGTGGCTGGTTCCCAGATGAGCTTCCGACTAAAAAGTGCTTTGGAGCAAGAGCTTCTTGGTCAGCTGTTTCCAGGGACAGATAGGTAAGAGGCCGACCGTTGGCGATGGTTTCCACTTCTACAAGTTGGTTATGAAGTTTCTCATCCGATAGTTTTGTGTCTGGGGTAACGATTCTGTATAGTACGTTCTTTACTGAGCGTATCATGCGCTCCCAGGATCCACCCATATGAGGACTTCCTGGTGGAATAAAAGTCCACTCACACGCTGTGGTTGTTATTTTTGCCTGCAGAACATTAAAATCTATGTCTTTGTAGGCTTTGCATAGTTCTTTCTCGCAACAAAATTAGTGCCAATATCGCTGAATATTTCTATGGGTTGACCTCTTCTAGAAATGAAGTTTCTTATCGCCATTACGCAGGAATTCATACTGAGTGAATGTGCTACCTCAGTGTGTATAGCGCGGCAGTTCATGCAAGTGAATAGTACGCCGTATCTCTTTTCCGTTCGTCTTCCCATAGTCACGAAGAATGGGCCGAAGAAGTCTATGCCGACATACTAGAATGGTCTTGTAAAGGGCGCCAGACGTCCTTTAGGCAGTGGTCCCATTTCCGGAGGGGCTGGGTTTGTATTTCGCAACTTACATGTAACACAGTTTTGGCGGACTGAGCGAAGGGCTTGTCGAAGACTTGGAATTGAAAATGCTTGGAACATCTCGTTGATGACCGTGTCATGATGGACGTGATGATATTTTCGATGATACCAATCAATTATGAGCTATGTAATCTTGTATACCTTTGGTAGAAAATAATTGGGTTCTTTGATATATCTTCTATCAGGGCGTTTTCCACGCGACTGCGCATTCTAACAATTTGGTCGTCGTCGATAAAGGTGATAACTTTCTCAAGACGCCGGATTTGGGCAACATGCATCGGGGATTTCTCTGTAAACAACCAATCTCGGTTGGGTAGGCGTCGGTTTGAGCAAAACGGTAGAGGAAGTGACGACTCCAGGGGAGCTTGTCAGTGGTTAGATTGACTGGCTTGGCCTTGCGTTCGTTTTTTTGTTTCTGCAACTTTCGATGAAACGTCTGACATAGGCTAAGCACCTCTCAAGGCGCTCCCACTTAGAAAACCGTGCAATATCAACGATTGACTCCACACCCACTTGTATTGAACATTGCATATATTGATTGTCCTTCTCCTCGACTGAATTACATTTTATCTCAGCCTTCTCGCAAATCGGCCACCTTTCCCTCGGTAGATGTAAAAAATCAGGACCTGTGAACCAAACACTGGTTGGAACAAATTATTTAGTATTTCTCCTTTTGGTAGTAGCATCTGCTACATTTTGTTTAGTGGGTACAAAATGCCATTTGGATATGTCACTTTTTTCTTGTATTTCTACCACTCTGAACATAACAAATTATTTGTATTTACGTGGATCAGAGTGCAGCCATGTTAGTACTGTTTTTGAGTCAGTATAAAAATGTATATCATTAATTTCGAAGTTATGTCCCTTTCAATTGCACAGGCTAGGCGGGTTCCCAAAATCGCTGCTGTTAATTCCATTCGTGGTATTGATAATGGGTGCAAAGAGGCAACCTTGGACTTAGAGCCAACAAGAGCGACATGAAATTCGTGATTGCTTGCAATCCTGAAGTATGCTACAGCAGCGGCTGCTGGCTCGCTTGCGTCAACAAACATGTGTAATTCGAGATTGCAATCCTCCCTTTTCAATTTACTAAAATAGCATCTTGGAATTTGAACCACACCAACATATTTGAAATTTGAGAGCCATTGTATCCATGGGGTTACAAACACTTCGTGTATGATGTCATCCCAGCCAATACCACTTCGCCATATATCTTGTAAGATAATTTTTATACGAACTGTGTAAAACGAAAGAAATCCCTGCGGGTCATATATCGACATTAGCAGTCGGAGAAGCTCCCTCTTAGTCGGTAGTTTTTCGATTCGTAGAATTGCATCGGTGGCCTTGGTAAACTTCGTGCTAAATGTAAACACGTCGTTGCTTGTTTCCCACCACAAACCGTTCGCCTTTTCCGGCTCAATTACTTGATCAATTACTTTCCATCCTTGCAAAAATCATTAAGGGTGTCTGGATCCTGTATCGCTTGAACCCGTTTCTCACTGTTGCAAATCCACCCTCTGATGTGAATCTATTTTCTAATCTATTTAGAATGAAAGATATTTTCCTATTAGTAAAAATATCTTTCCTAAAATTATGACCTCTCTAAAACTAGGTTTCCTAACTATTTCTTTAATTATTTCTATTAAATAACATCTTTTCATTGTTATTTCATTTCATTAGGGTTACATTAAACTTAGTAAAAAAAATATGCAGCTAATTTATAGATATTTATAATATGAAATATGTAACTAATTATGTAGAAATTTAGGAGCTGTTATTGACGGAAGAGCAATGTAGTTTATATTAGAGGTAGCAGTTTAGCTAATTAGCGTAAGGAGGGTACAGTGGATGCAAAATTTATTCGATCTTTTAATTTATTTTTCATATTTTTCCAGCAATTTATTTTATCTTATTTGACATGCGATTTCTGCGGCGGCCACCAAGATAGAATCGTCATGACTTTTATGAAGAATTATTTTTATTTTTATACCGAGATTGTCACATACACAACCTCTTTGGTTAGAGCAATTATTTGATCTTTGAGAACTTGTGTACCTTTTTATTATTTTATTAAATTTGCCTACTGCGGTAAATATTCAATTCTTAATCAATATTGTCCTAAGTCAACAACTTCCTCAACAATCTGGTTGCTTGATAATTTTTCTACGCTACCATTATTCTATCCTAAGATGAAAATGAGCGCGACTAGTCTTTTATTGCAAATTTATATAGCGCTTTAACATATATATATATATATATATATATATAGGTTCTCTTTGTGACTTTTCTTCATTTTTGTTGTTAATATTGGCTGGTTGTAAAAAAATTTTTTTTTTTCATATGTCGACTGACGCAAATTTTACCAGGGCTGTTTTATAAATCTTTTCCTTTGACAGCCTTCAAGGATGTTATTTTGATAACTTCCATGGAAACTACTACTCTGAAGTATGCAAATTATTGATTTGTCATTAAATTTGGGCAAGTCTAATGAAGCTGCCTTTAAGGTCGCTTGCGACATTTTGAGGGTTAATAATTGAACTGTTTATCGCTCTTCCTCAGCTTTGGTTTGGTACTAAAAAAAGAGGTCTTTAGATACGAGTTGGAACGGGTTTTTGTTGCCTATATTTGAATTTCATATAACTTTTGAGCGTCATAGCTATTGTGACGATTAATAGAATGAATGCGCAAATTGTAACTGCTAACCAAACATCTGGAACGTTTGGCGAGTTTTTTGTGTCTATTTCTGTTGGTGGTTCATATTTTACGACTCTATTTTCCGTTGATTCCGAGTTTTCCTTCCCTAACTCGTATCCGGTTATCGCTATCATGATGCCGTGGGCTATTTTTGCCCACCAAGATATTTTAAAACTTTTCTAATTTTAATAAAATGTTAAATATTTTATTTTATTTATAATTTTTTATTGTAAAAATTGTTATTCTAAAATATTTCTTAAAATATTTTTATTTAGGTAAAAAAAAATTTATAATATTTCAAAAAAAATTTTACAATTTACTAGCTTAGTATAGTTTATAAGATATTTAAAAATATTTTTATCTATTCATAGTCAAAAAAAAAATTGTCAGATGATATTTTAATTTAACATTTGGCTTTTTCGGGGAACACACTTCTCATCATCCGCATTATTTCCTCTACCCTGGTTGTAGGGTTTATTATGTCTTCTATTGTGGGTTCCCTTTCCATTCCTATTATTTTCCACAATTTCTTTAATCCTTCTAATTCCTTCAGTAAATCCCTAGTTTGTAGGGTATTTTCGTCCCACCATTGGAGGGGAAAGTCTGAGGAGTCCCTTTGCATTTTAACAGAGTGAATAAAAATTTATAGAATGTCCTATGGGATTTCTCCTCCTTGGTTATTTTATTCCTAACAAAGGGATAATTGAAACTTTCGGAAGTTAACTGACTATTTTAAAAAACGTCCTAAGCATTCCAATTTACGAACTTAAATTATTTTACTAATTCTCTTTGTTTTGGTTTTTTTTAGCTGAACAAATTAATTTTTAATATTTTAGCATTATAAATTTCAAGTATTATCTTTATTTTTAATTAACATTCCTGATTTAAAAAAAAAAATTCCTAAGCAAAAATAAAATTGTTGCTAATGGGTAAGCGTCCCTAAGGCCGCTCAATTTATTCTAAAAATTTATATACTTAACATACGTAAACTCATTGCCAATCTTGTTGATAGTCGTACTGCTCATCTGGTCCTGCTGATTTGATATTGTTGGTCTCCGGCCGTCAGTCAGATATTATATTTATTCCGCCCTTTTTTATGCGTGGTAATTGCGGTTTGCTGATTACCATGAAGTATGCCCTTTGTTCTAGTATACTGTCTTCTTTTGCCTTTGTTCGTTTTAAAATTCAAATCGGTTGCCTTTTTGGTCTTCCATATCGCTCTGGTGTGCTTTCAAAATTGTTTGGTGACTCAAATTTTGTGGCAGGATCTTTGAGATCTTCTTCGATATATTTTGCGTCAGACTGTCAGGATTTACGTTAATGAAATCCTTTTGGCATTGCTTGATCAGCAATTTTGCCTTAAATGTTGAACTGGCAGGATCTTCCTCCAGCTAATCCTGCTTTACGACAGGTTGTTCTGACCAGCTAAATCTTTAGCAGTTTTGCTAATTTTGATCTAGGCTGGCAGGATCGCCATCTACAAAGTATAATTTTAGATTTTAAAAGAAAATGGCTTTGTTGGCGCTAATGTTCAGCGCTGACATCAGATTCATAAATCTTCTTTATTGAATAAATTCTTTCCTATTTATACAAAAGTTCTTAACCTATACATATATACATTCTTACATTAATAATTACATACTAGAGGTGCATGACTTAATAGTGAGGAATGCTTTGTTAGCGAATTATTATATTGACTTACATATTGTCAATATGATTCCTACTTGAGCAATTTGGGTATGACGCATTAATGCATTAGGTGATTTGGTGAACGCGAATGAACTTATGGTAGTTACCTGGGTCAATGAACGTATGTTTGTAATGTTAGGCGTGTTTGAAGTGAGGTGAATTCCACGCGATACTACAGACCTCTATTGAGCTTCTTCTCGAAAGACTCAAGTCTTCGGTTTACCATTTCATAATTATCTGGTAATGATAATTCATTTGATCGCCATAGTAGCTTTGCCGTAAAGTGGTCTCCTGTACGTTTGACGTATTTAGCAAGCAGATCTTTATCGATATTGTATTTTATCTTGCATGTTACTAGTTGCGCATCTGAGCTTTCATGTCGCATATTCTCAATTAAAAGCTTTTGAAGCGCTATGTAATCATCACATTCACATATGTGTAGCTGTAAATCATCGCGTGCTTTTACATTACTTTGTTTTAAGACTCCATAAATTGTCCATTCTTGCCGTATTTCTGTTGAAGCTGGCTCGTCGCCCTTTCCCTCCCTGAAGTTCATAGGCATCGCCACATGCTTGTTGTTTAGGCCGATTATCATTTGGGGTACTACGTCCTTGTACGATTCTACTGGCAGACCTCTGAGATGCTTATATTTATTTGCTAACTACGGCATTATTAAAGTTTGCGGAGGCAGGTCGAGCTTTTTAACTGTGCGCACGTCATACAATGTATACTTTTATTTTTCGTGTGGCCTGACACTTGCAAACTGACGCGGGTGGAATTTTCTTCGACTCGAACAGAGCCATCGGTCCAACGTAAACGAAGCTCACTTTGTTCGCCTTTCAGTTGCAACCTCTTAAGTATATCGTGCTCAATTATCGTAGGACCTGACCCATCATCCAAAAGTGCGTAAATGTCAGCAGTTGCATGTTGAGAGTGAATTGTGATGGGCAAGTTCCGATACAAAACACTTGATGTTTGTTGTACATGTATCCCTACCATGTTTACGCATTTCTTCTTGTTGGTAACCACCTACGGGTAACGATAAATAAAAATAATGTAATTTTCTTTTTAATTTATTTAAACAATTCAATATTACAAATATTTGAAAGAAAATTTCACAACATAAATTCATTTCTCCTTTTATACAATTTTTTTTAAATATTTTCTTCACAAAAAATGTTAACTACGGTTATTCCCAAAAACTATTCAAGTATTTTTTTAAATTATTTCATAAAGTATTATTTCAAGTACTCAAAGAGCATCAGATAAACTAATCTTAACTTAACTTCTCCCCCTTTAAAATCGGAGCGCCCCGTTTCGTCAAATACTTAAATAACTCTTGAGAATCATGAGCCTTATAGTTAAATCTGTTAAAATTCAATATTGTAATTAAATTTTTAAAATTAGTATTTCCTTCAAAAAAAGTTAATTAAATAAACAAATAGAATAAAAATTAAATAAATAAAAATATCGAACTTTATCCTTGTGAATTTTTTTTCCATTAATTAAGACTGTGGTTCCAAGATCTTTTTTTACAACATTTTGAACATAAACCTTATTCAGTTTATTACCTAAACGTTTATTCCTTTTCACAAAAACTTCTTCTCCTTCCTTAAATATCCTTCTACTTCTATTTGGCCGGTTTAAAGAATTTTTCTGTGCTGAACTTAGTAAAGATTTTATAGAATTTAAATGATTTTTTGAAAAGGAGTTAATTACATCGATAGGCTTTGTTTGTATCACTGAATGAATAATGTTGTTATATTTAAGTGTTGCTAAAAGTATTAAATCAGTAATATCAGTAATATTTTTTTCCATTTTAATACATCTGGCTATTTCGATAATGGTTGAATGTAATCGTTCCATTTGTCCATTACTCTTACTAGTTATCGGATATAATGAGTATAGTTTTCTTAATATAATATAAATAATATAAATAAAGCATTTTTATGTCTACTGTCGCTCTGGTTGATATTGGTATTATTTGAACGAATTTCGAAAATTTATAAATACAAGTTAAAAAATGTTGTTTATCTACTGAAAAAATATCAATATGTAAAATTTGTCCAGGATATTCAGGAACTGGTGTTTCTCCGATTTGAGGATCCGCGGGATGACTATTGTATTTATTCTCTGAACATATTCTACAATTCTTAGTGATGGTTTTAAGAATATATTTCACATCTGGAAAGAAATACTCTTCTATTAACTGTTTGTAGTTCTCCTGTAGAGAACGATGTGCTCTATCATGTTCTATTGTTACAGTTTCCATTTGATCATCTTTATTGGTTAAATCTTTTACTAAATTCTCAGTCTGAATGAATTTTGTGCCTGGAAACTTTTACAAATGAATAGATTGAATTTGAGCCAAAGTTTCTAAGTTGCAAAACATCCCATTAACTTTATCTGTATTAACACAATGCCTCAGTGCTTGCAAGAGATATTCAGCATTATTAAAATTAATGGTATGTCTTGTATAAATTCTGAAAACGGTTTTTGTAGACTGTCTATTATACCCAGACGATAATAGAATAAGCTGATTTTTAAATTGATCCACTGCATTTTTTATTGACTTTATTGTTTCTGAATATGAAATTTCACTATGTATCGTTTCATCACTTTTAAAATTTTCAAAACTATGAATATGGCATAAATAATGTCCGAGTTTTTGAATTGCCCAAACAATTGCAAGGAGCTCACGCTCATTTACTGCATAATTTTCTTCAGTTTTTGAGAGAGTCCTAGATATCATTGTAATAGGCCTACCATTCTGTGATAAAACAGCTCCTAAAGCAACGGAGGAAGCATAAGTTGTTATTTCAAATGGTTTTGTATAATCAGGATGCTGAAGAAGTACATCTTCTGAAGCCAAAATTGATTTTAGTTTTTCAAACGATTTTCTAGCTTCATCATCTAAAGAAATTTATACTTTTTTAGATTGTTTGGTATGACCTCTTAAATATCTAGTAACGGGTTTACATATATGAGCATAATATTTTATAAAACGTCTATAATATCCTGAAAGACCTAAAAACGAACGTAAAGACTTAAGTGACTTAGGTTATTAACAATAGCATCAACTATGTCATTGCATGTACGTATGCCATTTCCTGAAATTACAAATCCTAAAAACTCTACCTCATTCTTGAAAAACTTTGATTTTTCTTGTGATACACGCATACCTGCCTCTTTGTTTTAAGAATAAAATCAACACGTTGAAAGTGCGAGTGTTCATCTGGTGAAAATATGATGATATCATCGACACAGACATGACATATTTTCCCAATACTTTCACGCAAAACATCATCAATGGCTCTCTGAAATATGCTTGGAGCATTTTTCTATCCAAAAGGTAATCGAAAAAATTCATACTTGTCATTGTTAACACTGAACGCTGTTTTGTGTCTGTCTTTTTCCACAAGACAAATTTGATGAAAGCCAGATTTAAGATCCAATGTAGTGAAACAATTTGATTGTCCCAAGTTAGCCAAAATAACTGAAATATCCGGAATGTGATACCTATCTGAAGTAGTGTGTTCGTTCAATTTTCGAAAATCAATAACCATTCTTAATTTTTGATTCCCTTCGTTATCTAACATTTTTTTAAGACTTCCGAATTATGCCATCAGAAAGCAGAGATTCTATTTCTGTGTTTATGAACCCTGCCACAGATATTGGATAAGGATAACTTCTCGAAAAAATGGGCCTTTCTGTCGTTGTCTCTATTGTAGCCTCGACACAGGTATTGCAAGGCTCTATTAGGTTGAGCAAACGCACCATAATTCTTTTGAACCAATTCACGAATTTTTATAGGTAAGGCAGAAAAACTGTGCAACTTACTTGTTGACATTCAAAATGTTTAATATTTTCCTTTCTTGACTTGTGATAGAGAATACCTTTATATTTATTTTAGCTTCAATTTCATACAAAAAATCATATCCGATGATTTAATCTAAGCTATTAAAATTTGATAAAATGTAAAATGTTGTCGTCATTCCTAATAAGTTTACACGACATTTTTCCGAAATATTGTTTAATCCATTTATGGATTTTATTTGGAAAGGTAAATACACCTATACTATTCCAAAAAAAAAAAAGTCAAACGGTTTTATATAATTTTTCGATGTTCCAGTATCAAGAAGAATTTTAAGAACTTGTCCATTCGAAAGATTTCTGGTAATAAATGGCAAGTTCGTCTTTATCCTAAAAATTCACTTCTTCAAAAGATTCATCCTCTTAATTTGAGATTCGTTTTCTGAATAACACGATTTATTTTCTATTGCATTAACCTTTTGAATCTTATGAAATGGGAATTGATTAGAAGTAGTGACTTTATGTATTCTTTTAAAATTGTTATGTTTGTCATATCTGGAAGTAAGATTCTTTTGAGAATTTGATTGTATTGGTTGGTTTGGTTGGCTATGTTTGTTTTCTAAGGTTTGAATTTTGATAATCTACTTCCATAGGAACTTGTTCTGTACTCTTTTGATTAAAAGTACGACAGCTAGGGTGGTGATAATTGTTACGGCGTATAAAATTAGAAGACGAAGAATTTTGGAATGTGCTCGCAGCAGCATATATGTTTGCAAAGTCGTATCTTTGCCTATTATGTTGCAGCTCTTGAACTGTAGCAAGTGCGTTGGGCAAATGAACTGGATTTACAGAAAACAACATTTCACAAAGTGGACGTCTTACACCAGATATAAAAACTCTAAGTGCATTTTCCCTAGCTCTTTGATTAAAGGCATTTGTTAAAAGCTCATTGCAACTATAAGTCATTATATTTTTGTTTAAAATTAAAGTTAACTGTTTATCAACTACATCATAATTCTCATCAATGGTTAGCCTACCTTGCCTAAGTGTTTTTAACTCACTTTCTAATATGTGTAATGGTCGTTTATCAGCTTACAGCTGATCTAATCTAGAAATTATTGCCTGTAAATTAAGCGGGGTATTAAAGGCACTTAAATTTTCATTGGCAGGAGAGGTAATCTTATTGCGAAGAATGCCCATTGCAATATAATAAGCCTCTGAGCCTTCATTATAATAAATAATTGCAAATTTTGACGCTTCCCTCCATGCAGGGTATTCAGTAATATTGCCCTTAAATTCACGTAAAGATTTGATAAGACTCAGATCACTATGAGTGTTCTGAATTCCAGGAACTATACTAACCGGTGAATGTATTTAAATTTTCGGTGGACTTAAATTTTGAAGAGCAAAGCTCAATTCCTGAAACTGATTATTTATTTCATTTTTAGCAGTTCCTACTGCTGCTTCCACTAAATTCAGTACAGTATTTCGGTCAACCATGGTTAGATTACAACAAAAGAAAAAAAAGATTGAATAACAAACGTTTTGAAAAACCAAATAAGGTATGATAGTATATATAAGTAACTAGTGATAAATTGATTTGACTTAAATAAAAATTTTTAGTGGTAAATTTAAATATATTCAATTACATATATTAAAATAAATACTTATCAATTTGAATATTATATATTGTAACGAATTTAGGGAAATTCCGCTTATTTGCAATCTTCTACTAACGTTGGTATCGCTAAACTGTTGAATAAATAACTCCAATATTCAATAATGCAAAATGGTCTTTATTAGACTATTTTGAAAATACTTCACAAGTACACTTACACTTCGCAACTGATAGCGTGCTTAAATCAAACTGATTGCTCATGACTCAGCTGGTGCTGCTTTTATACTCTTCGGTTTCCTCGTTCACATATTTCTAGGCGTTTCTCCTTCTAGAATTTACTAGCTCGCTGAAGATTGCATACGTTTGAGAGTATCTCAGAAATATGCATGTGTATGTGTGAGAACTACTTTGCTGATGATGGCATACCTTTGTGAGTATCTCTCCGCTACTGTACGTACATATGTGTAGACATAATGATTGATTTGTTTATGTAGATACAAGTTACTGCTGAGTATCGGCTTAGAGATGATAGTAAGTTTGATCGTGCCGATCAGAAAAATTTCCTGATCTAAACGCCGCTAGCATCTCCAAATGAACCACACTTCTATTTCGTGGTTTCCCAATGGTTTGTATGCGGTAGATGATATAACTGATCTTCTTCACAACTTTGTAACAGCCTTCCCAACCGCACCAAAATTTGTATGGAACACCTTTCCGCCGGTGAGGGTTGTATAGCAGTACCAAATCTCCCTCCCGGAAACCTTCCGAATTATTTTTCTTGTCGTACCTGTGTTTCATCATAGTACTTATTATCCTGATTCGTTCCCTCGCACTCTGTTGTTTGGCCAATGAACTACTTCGCAGAGCTTGCGCTTGACGGATTGGCTTCTCATAATCAGTATCGTTCCCACGTTTCACAATAGTAGTGCGCCCTGGCTTGAAGCTACCCTCGCATTCATTCTGGGAAATACTTTCCTTCGTTTTTTGGCGTCCATTTGGTTTTGTCGATGCCAGTGTTTCTCTCGCAGGTACTTTTGATTTCGCTTTATTTGGCCCATTCGATCCATCAACCTTTACCTTTGACTTTCGTGGTCTTTGTCGAGTCTTCTCCGCCAGTACTCGATTACTACTGAACCCTTTATCCAAACTGAAGTTAAGTGGCATATCCTGGTTTTTATAACGCATAACCCTTCTCAGCATATCGATCTTGATATCATGGTCAACTAAGAAGTCCACTCCCAATATGACTTCATCAACAATCTCCGCCACAACAAATTTGTATAGAACCATGACCTTCCCAATTAAGACTTCACAGACCACTTTTCCCCGGACTTGGTTATACTCGCCGTACGCAACCTTGCTCCAGGTAAGGGCTTTACTCTTGTTGACTAAATCAGATCGAATCAAAGAATGAGAAGCACCCGTATCCACAGTCAGTACACGTTCTTTGCTATCCACATTCCCTCTGACGATGAGACTGCTTGATTTCCTTCCAATTTGCGACACAGATATTACAGGACATTCAATAGCTAGATCTAGCTCACGATCTCTACATCTTACTCACTCTTGCTCATCGCCTCCAGATTTGTTATTAAAACAACCCATGCTGTTGAAACCACTAGGATCAAGATCGCAATGACGTGCAATGTGACCGGGCTTCCCGCATTTGAAGCATTTAATAACACTTTCACTCCGCTTTTGCGATCCTTTCAGCGCCTCCAATATTGTGTTCACCCAGTCTGCCCTTTCTACCTCCACACGGCGTGCTTTGGACGCTGGCTTACACAGAAGTGATGTTGTTTCCTGAATCAGAGCATGTGATACCGTTTCAGCAAATGTTGGGTTTGGGTTCGCATATGTAGCTCGTTTCGTTTCGACATCCCCTATTCCATTTATAAAGCTCTGACTTTTAACCCTCTCGGTGTATTCCACGGGTGTGTCTGCATTTGCGAGATGAGCCAATCTTTCAACATCGGTCGCAAACTCATGAAAAGTCTCTTTCGCTTCTTGGTAACGGTTTTGCAACTCAATTAGGTATATCTGTTTTCTATGCTCACTTCCATAACGTCTCTTGACAGCGGCCATCAATGCTTCATAACTGTTCCGTTCGTACTCTCGAATCGTCTGTAAGATTTCCGCTGCAGGCCTTTTCAATGCCACGAACAGAGCGGCAACTTTATCTTCAGCATTCCAGTTGTTCACTGCTGACGTCTTCTCAAATTGGAGCTTAAATACCTGGAAAGGAACAGAACCCTCAAACGTTGGGGATTTTATCTTCAGAGTAGACGTTGAAGTGATTGGACGGTTCAACTCCTGAATCCGATCTATCAAAGCATCCATCTCGACCTCCATTTTATCTTGTCTTTCACTAAAAACCTCCAGCTGCGATGAGTATTTTGTTTCCTGTGCCTCCAGCTGCGAGGATATGTGATCCTCTTGTGCTTTCGACTGCTCAGCCTACTGAAATGTCATATATGTCTTCTGTTCTTCCAGTTGTGATGCCATATATGTCTTCTGTTCTTCCAGTTGGGATGACATATGCGACGACATTTCTGAAATTCGTGCCTCCTGTGCTTCCATCTTGGATGTTATACGGTTCTCCTACGATTCCAGTTGAGATGACACTGTCAATTTTTGAGCAGATATTGCAGCCAAAATCGTATTCAAGTCTGTGCTCGTAACTGTCTGCGATGTCTCGTTTTTCTCTTCAATTTTCTCGTCACCATCAGAATGAAAGACATCATTGTCCACATTAATTCATTCCGACTCGATAGCCTCTCGAAGTCGTGCCTGAAGTTCAAGTTTATTGCCGGTTGTATTCAATCCACGGCTCTCTAAATCATTTTTCAGTTGCTGGATCCCCAATTCACTCAACTTTGCCATGTCCAAGTTGTATTCGCAATCTTCGGAATTTATTCAACAATTCCTCTTCTGACACCAATTGTAACGAATTTAGGGAAATTGCGCTTATTTGCAACCTTCTACTAACGTTCGTATCGCTAAACTGTTGAATATATAACTCCAATATTTAATAATGCAAAATGGTTCTTATTAGACTACTTTGAAAATACTTCACAAGTACACTTATACTTCGTAACTGATAGCATGCTTAAATCAAAATGATTGCTTATGCCTCAGCTGGTGCTGCTTTTATACTCTTCGGTTTCCTCGTTCACATAATTCTAGGCGTTTCTTCTTCTAGAATTTACTAGTTCGCCGAAGATTGCATACTTTTGTGAGTAGCTCAGAAATATGCATGTGTATATGTGAGAACTACTTTGCTGAAGATTGCATACTTTTGGGAGTATCTCTCCGCTGCTGTATGTAAATATGTGTAGGCATAATGATTGATTTGTTTATGTAGATACAAGTTACTGCTTAGTATCGGCTTAGAGATGATAGCATGCCTTAGTGTTTCTATTCGTAATATTCTTCAAAATTTGAATAAAATTAAAAAAAAATTAAAAAAGTGTCACCAACTTTCACATTTTTATTTAAATTTCTTTGTTTTCAAAACTTCTTTTTTGTTGAATTTAACTTCAAAAAGTTTGCATTACATCACAATAAAATTCCTTATATTTTCCATCTAAGTATAAAATATTTGTTCATTTCTTTTATTTTTCATTTCCTTGTTTTAAATTTTTTCATTTTAAAATTCAATTTAAATTTAAAATTCATAAATTTTTTTATATTAAAATCCAAAGCTATTTAAGCTATTCACACAACCAAGGATCTTTAATCCTTTTATGGAGAATCGTTTTCTTATTTTATATTGATTTTTTCACACAATATTTTTCAAACCCGAATCTTATATTAGGCTTCTTGTTTTGCTCTTTAATTAATTTCTTTTTCACATTTACATTTATAAAGTTTTTTTCCTTTTGTTCTTTATTAATATTTTCTTTTACACAAATTTTTTATATTTTCTTTGTGCTTTTACTAGGATCGCTTTATTCCAATTACTTGTACACAAAACGTTTTTATTCTTTTATAAGGATTTTTTATCTCTTTATAGGGATCCTTTGCAAACAAAATTATTAAACTTTAATCCTCTTATAAGGATATCATATCGTATTTTTAAACTTTTTTCGTTGGGCGCCAATAAATAAAATAAAAATAAATGTAAGGCGCGATAACCTCCGAAAATATCTAAGGCCGAGCTTCTCTTCCAATTTGCGTCGTGCTCCTCTTGATTTTTCCCTACAAATTGGCCGGACGGGACCTACATGTTTTATGCCGACTCCGAACGGCATCTGCAAGGCAGATGAGTTTTCACTGAGAGCTTTTCATGGCAGAAATACAATCGGAGAGCTTGCCAGACACTGCCAATAAGAAAAATGTAATTTTCTTTTTAATTTATTTAAACATTTCAATATTACAAATATTTGAAAGAAAACTTCACAACACAAATTCATTTCTCCTTTTATACAATTTTTTGGAAATATTTTCTTCACAAAAAGTGTTAACTACGGTTATTCCCAAAAGCTATTCAAGTATTTTTTTAAATTATTTCATAAAGTATTATTTCAAGTAATCGAACAGCATCAGATAAACTAATCTTATCTTAACTGATGTAACTGAACTAGCTGCGTTTGCTCGGAAAGATAACCATTCGCTAAAATCTAATAAATTTATATTTTGATAACAACCAGAATGCATAGCCCAATCTAAACGCATTTGCGCAGGGAGCTTTTGAATCAAATCTTCTCAAATCATGGGGTTATTTAAATGTGATTGTTGCTGCCAGGTTTTTTACTTCAAGTGAAAATGTTATAAATGTTTCCAGCTTGTTGGCATCTACGTCCGACAACGAACGGACCTTTTCCAACAAGCTGTTTATCACGCGCTCGGGTCTGCCAAAGATTGTGCGTAGTGAGGAAATAACGTCAGGCACTCGTGCTGGAATACAAAGTTGGCTCCACACATAGTCAAACGCTTTACCTTTAAGAGGGCGCTGGAGTCGAAGGAAATTGTCATATTCGGTGAAACCGCATATTCGAGTTGAATTTTCGTACCTGCTGATAAACAGTGGCCACACCTCTGGCTGGTCACTGAACTGTGACAATTCTTTTGGTAAAACCTGTCTTGCTCGTATTTACCTAGTTGACAAACCGTAATTTAGTTGCCGCCCCGTTACACCTTGGTCGTTGTTCGTGGAACTACCGCGGAAGCCGTCACAACCACCACCGTCTTGCTCTTGCCTGTAAAATTATATAGATTATAAGTTGTGCATATATAGGCACCCATATTTAGTCGACCTTGCATGCCACCCATTGTGTGCGGAATTGGCTCATTAGTGTTATCTTGTGTTTGGAGTATGTCTCTATTTGCAGTTGTTAAACCGCCCTGAAATGGAACGTTGTTCCTGACCGTAGTCACCTTATGCTCGCTTGGCAAAAACAAATTGCTTTGCGCTCTTATGTCTTTATATTGCGCATACTTATTACCTTGTGTGCTCGTAATCAGCGTATCGTATACGCTCGTGGTTGGCAAAAGGAAATTGCTTTATACTTTCATGGGATTGTACTGTGTGCCCGTGGTCAGCGTATTGACGGTGTCATACACGCTCGTGGTTGGCAAATGAAAACTGTTATAAATAGTACCAACGAGGAAAACTGACCTTTTTCACTCAACTCCGCATATTTATTTCACGAAAAAATAGATTTTTTATTCCAAATTATAGCCTACGGCGCTTTTTATTTTTTTACATAATTTACGTTTATTTTATAAAAATTTAAAGTTTGGAATAAAAAAATGCGCGAGTAATCTTCTCTTCTCTTCCCTACACCGCGAATCTTGCAGCCGCTGTTCACTTTCCGACTCACATTTTACCTCGTGGAAGCCAACACGATGTGCCTTACGCATTTCTTCTTGTTGGTAACCACCTACGGGTAACGATAAATACAAAAAATGTAATTTTCTTTTTAATTTATTTAAACAATTCAATATTACAAAATCGCGCGGTTTTTAATTAAAAAATTTCCCCTGCTGTGCTTTTGTTTAACAAATAAAAAAAAAAACTTTTTTTTAATTTTCTATTATAAAAATGAAAATTTTTAATAAAAAAATGTGCGCTAATTTCTGCTTTTGGATTCTGAATCTTGACGAAAATACGCGTCTTTGGATACCACTTTCGACAAGTTTGACGCGAATTTCAGGTGCAAAACTTAAGTTGTAATATCACCAAATTTCGGAATTTAAAAGCTTTTTTCTCATAAACTAAGAGTTTCATAGAGTTCCGAATGATATTTTTGCGATTTTCAGGACCCCCTCTACCCATAAAAAAAAAGTGTCAGGGTGTGGGTGTTTCCCGCGTTGGGCTTTGAGCGCACCTTGTACCTCTCGATTGTGGCAGCAGGGAGCAAAGGGCCCAAAGCCGGAGCCTCCTAAGGTACACACTGAAAAAGAAATAAAGAAAGAAAAGAAAAACAATTAGTATGGGCATAAAAACGTAAGTCTGACCAAAACACTTATATATATTTTTTTTTGATGGTTAACTAAACCATCAAGATTACAAAAACCACATGAACATATTTTTATTTCGCCTGCGTAGATCTCGTGGCAGATACAAAATTTTTGTTTTCCGCTTTCAGAGTCGTCATCATTGGTCCAAAGCGTATCTTTTGACACCCCGCCAGATATTTTTGGACGCGGTTAGCTTTAGCCCTTTGGTCTTGGGTCAAATTTTGGGAGCTCCTGCGCCTGGCTGCCATAAGCACGAAGGTGGCTTTTACACAGCCAGTCCTGAGGCAGATAACAATGCGTTGTGGCAGCACAAAGCCTCACTGTCTCCTTTTTTTTTTTGCTCACAAGCACTAAATAACTAATAAAATAATAAAAAAGAACCACCACAATTAATTTCGTATAATAATGTATAAAGATATAAACAAACAGAAATGTCAAAATAAGGCAGAGCAACAAAACCCCCAAAAAGGGAAATTGTAAAAGCTCTGTATGGAAGGTTGCCAGATGGCCATGAATGGTGGTGAAAATATGAAAAAGGACAGAGATAGGGTGTTAGTGGTTGCGGTTGATTTCGGAGAATGACAATAGGAAACGGCATAGCAAAACGGTGTTTCTTATTGATCGCGCTTATATATATATAGGGGTAACTATAGGCAAAGAAATTAATTGTGTTACATAGAGTGCCAACAGTCATTAGTGCGCGGATCTGCATCGCAAAAAAAATATATTGTTTGTTCAAATAATAGTGTAAAGAAGTTTCCCGGTGCGCGCCCTAATTTAAAGAAAAAGAATCTGATTCGTGTTGTAGAGGTACGAAGTGTTTACAAAAAAAAGAAAATAAGAATCCGGAGGCGCGTTGCGCGCAAAATGTTATACGTCATATAATCAAACGAGGAGGACACCATTTTCAACATACACCACAATTCTATAAATGCCGGAAATTCTTGGAAAGTGCGGAAGAGGATAAGTTCCAAAAAAGTGATGCGGTCTATGTAACCTGGTGAGTCAAGAAGTCCCTAATAGCCTTTTTTTTTTGCGGATAGGTATATAAGCTTTTGCGCCACCTTGGGGTTCACGTTACCTCAACCGTGACTACGGTCACCAATATTCTCCAGTAGTGGAAATCCCCACTCTCCTCTTTTTCTTTCGTGTAAATATGTCTTCAATAACATTCTTGTATCTTCGAGACCTGTAAAACATTTTTTCTTGGGATAAATTCGTTACAACTTTTATCTTTTGTAAACACCCTGCTTGAATTGGTGCTAAATAACATGTATTTGGTGGAGACTGATTTGGATGACGTGTATTTGGTGGTAATAGATGTTGTTGAAACGGGTAGCATATATATAAAGGGAAATTTTCCAGCGCCTTGCCCCAGCGTTTGGTTGTCGCAGAAGGTGTTCCCACTGGAGGAACGAATGTAGTTAGCAGAGTTGAAATGGCTGGTGGCTTCCGCGCCTACTTTTTTAGCTGGTTGTAAGACCATTATTCTAATACCCATAAATCGTTGGATTGGACGTTATCCACGTTGTCTCATGCCACAAGTGAAACTATGAGTGATGCAAAGCAAATCAAGGTACATGCGTGGGAATATGTATTCATTGAAAAAATATGTGCCTGTCGCAAGAGGAAGTGGGTTTTTTAAAGAAACAAATATTTGGATGCGCTTTGTGTTTACTTTTGGGCTACCCCACCTGTATTGATGTCCTTTCTGAGTCATGGTAACTCAACTAAGTTGAATGAAAACCCTATTGTAATGGAGATGCAATCAGCGTATTTTGAACATGAAAATGGCGTAAAAATTATAATGATTAAAATCAGCAGCCAATTTTTCGTTTATAGAGTGTCAACTTGAATGTGAAAAAGGTATGAAATATAAGCTTAGATTAGAGTTGCTGCATATATATTCGGTTGCATTTGGGCTAAAATTCATTTGTGGTACCACAGAACATTTTAGACTCTCTGAATCAAACTTTTTTAATAAAGATTTTGTGTACCAGTGATATATATTTAAATTTTTTTAGGGCGATTTGGTATGTCTTGAAGGTCCTGTTGGCGGTGGCAAAAGTATTTTAATCGAAGCTATAGTGGCAAGTGTGAATTGTACATCGGGTACAGTATGCGTGCACGAGCTGTCTTCAGGTATTCAATACTAACTTCGATTTGGTTTCCGCAATTTATTTCATGTTTCTCGATTCAGGTTTCGGTTATGTGCCACAAACGCCTTGGCTACAGCGCGGCACAATACGCGACAACATCAGTTGGGGGAATGTTTTCGATGAACAACAATACAGAGCCGTCTTATATGCATGTGAGTTGACTGAAGGCTTGGAATTGCTGGGCACTTGTAGCTATCATAATAAAAAAAGTATGTCGATTAGAATAAATTGTTTGAACTACTACTACTTATAAATTTTATTCAAAAACGCCATATCTCAGAATTTGTTTCATATGAAAATGTATTTCATTCGCGCTCAGATAAGGGTTTTGATACAAATTCTGAGCATTTTTAAAACAAATTCTCAGATATAGTTTTATTGAATAAAATTTATAAGTAGTAGTAGTTCAAACAATTAATGAAATAAGACGTATTTATACCTTTCATGAAAATGAAATGGTATATTAATTTCGTCACGAAACCCAAAATTGTAAGTCTTTAAAGGAAAATAGATAGACCCACCATTAAGTATATCGAAATAATCAGAATGAAGAGCTGAGTTGATTTAGCCATGTCCGTCTGTCTGTCTGTCCGTCTGTCAGTTTGTATGTAAACTAGTCCCTCAATTTTTGAGATATCTTGATAAAATTTGGTGAGCGGGTCTATTTGGGTGTCGGATTAGACATTTGTCGGAACCGGCCGGATCGGACCACTATAGCATATATCGTCCATACAACCGATTTTTCAGAAAAAGAGGATTTTTGTCATATCTTACTCAATTTAACAGATTGAAGCTTCAAACTTCACCATATAATTTCGTATATTGCACATATTGTAGCCTGAAAAAATTGATGAGATCGGTCGTATATATAGTATATATCCCCCACAACCGATTGTTCAGATAAGAAACCTTTCGTAATTACTGCCCTATTTCAAGAGCTAGAGGCTTCAAATTTCAAAGAATGCTTACGTATATAGCATATATTGTTGTCTGAAAAAATCATAGAGATCGGTTGTATATATAATATATATCTCATATAACCGATTGTTCAGATAAGAAACTTTTCGCAATTTCTACCCCTTTTTTACGGCTAGAAGCTTCAAAATTCATCAAATTTCATCAAATAGTTACGTTTACGTCATATATTTTTGAAATACGTGTTCGTAGTCATAGTTTTTACATGCAGACCACAAAAAACGTGAAGCTTTGCATTCTCACACAAAGTACCTTCCTATTTTTTATTTTATATTTATCTTAAAAATCGTTTAGGTGTGTAGATCTGTTCACTATATATTTCTTATCTTATACATCCGATTATTTGGAGATTACGAACGGGATAAGATTATTGTTCAGCCCCATTCATGAAAGGTATGAACTCTTGGGCACAGCCGAAGACAGTCCCGTCCTTACTTGTTTTTTTTTTAATTTTCTGATACCATGTTTACACGAAAATAGCGACCGACGTATTAGAACACGTTTTTAGTTAGAACCAATACAGAAAACATTTCGGGATGGTTTGAAAATTTGTGTATTAATGAGTTTATTCGAAATCAGGTGGTCATGTAAACATTTTCATTACTTCCACTACTTCAACAGTGTGCTACAGTCCAATTTAGATTACTTTAACTTACATATCTGTATATTTTACTTGCGAACCAAACTTATGTTTAATTATTAGAGTAATATCGATCAAGTTTTTTGGACTTTATGAAATTTGTTGGACTGAATACCTTTTTCTTAAGCTTAGTTTTACTTTCAAAAAAGTTGAATCGAATTTTTAATACTCATACCTTCGTCGACGTCACTGTCCTAGAAGCTCTTGGTGTAGCTCCGAAGACTTTCCAACGGATGCTTCTGTCGAGCTATACTTCCGAGCTACACCAGAGAAGCACCTTGAAACGTTAGGGAGTGACTATTCGGCCAAGGATGCCGCCCTCGAAATCATAAGCAGTCTAAGTGGATGTCATTGCGACATGGGTATCGTATAATCCTCGGCGCATCTACATAATTGAAATTTTACAAAGACCCTGGATCAAATTTTTAATTGTAGACCAAAGTTTGCAGACGTTTGTGTTCACAACATTGATTTCAATAGTCTTCGTTAAATCAAAACGATATTTTAGAATGAAAGTTGAAAGATGTGAACTGTTGTTTTCCGGCCTTATGTTATAAGAGATCATTATGGATGACCGCGTAGCTTCAGTTTTCGTACTAGTTCGACTGTCCACCACGGCGGCGCATATCTCTAATGTGGATACAATATTTGAACCGTTTATTGAAATTGGCACAAGTACATTTTCGAAATCATTGAACTTATTGCAATTTTGGTAAGCTACAGTTATTTCCATTCAAGCAAGCATTCTTAAAACCGTATTCGAAAAAATTTAACTAAATCATTGGCAAAAATATGAAATTCCTTTTTTAGCTTTTTTTGTTAATAATAATACTGATATATGAGTCCAGTTGATAATAAAATAATCGTAAAATTGAACATGTTTATAATCCAGACTGAACTCTACATAGAGTAACCTACCTCTACCGGTTGTTTATAATCAATCTAAATAATTCGATACATAGAAAAGTGTACTTGTGACACTCTGCAAAGAAACGGTTCATCTATATAGTTATGCACTATTATTAAAAATACTAAATGCTAAATATAATGTGTTTTTAAACAAAAAAAGCTAAAGCTTTAAGGCAACTTTTCAATCGTTTTATTCACTTTCTTTCATAACAACATAACATAACAGCATAAACATTTCATACATTTAGTAATTTTTTAAATTAATTCGTTCTTCAATTTCATAAAATATAAGGCAATTTACGGATCCCATCTTTTTTAAATTTTTTCAAAACCACCAATTTCATAAAAAACAACCGTTTAAACATATCATTCTTCTAGTAGAAATTAAAATTAATTTGTACTTCAATTTCCTAACATATAAAGCAATTTAAAATGAAAGACAGTGTTTTATGCACACGTTTTTAAGATTAATAAACATCAAACATTTTGATAATGAACATACACCTGCGAACAGAAAAATAACAGTCTCAATTCTAAATAAATTTCGTCAGTTAAATACTTTTTTTATTTCCGATACTACACGAAAAAACTTCCATGATTTTTTTTAACTGAAGCTATGAAAAACAGTATCGAAAGCGTTTTCGAAAAACGCAAAAATTTACCGAAATTTTGAACTTCTTATTTATGGTTCTATGCATTTTTGGAGTATACAATTTTGTAGCAAAATCAATTTTAGTATAACAAAGGACATGCATGCTATAGGTCTCTAAAAATTTTCGTTGATTTTTGAAGTTTTTTGAAGGGTGTTTGAGATTTTCTTCTATACAAATTGTGAAACAGTTTTTTTATGAAAGAAAATTTTAAAGACTTCGGTAAAAAAAATACTCAAAAATCAATGCGAAATAAAAATAAAACTTGTACTTTGTTATACTAAAATTGACTGGGCTACGAAACTGTATACTCAAAAAAGTTCTAAGAACCCCAAATAAAAAGTTCAAATTTATGTAAAATTTTCCAAAATTTTTGAAAACGTTTTTGAGATGGGTTTGCAAAGTTCATAGAAGCTTTTTCTTGAAATATCGGAAATAAAAAAGAAGTATTTAAGTGACGAAATTTGTTGAAAATTGACACTGCTATTTTTCTCTTCACAGGTTTATGTTTATCGCAAGTATTAAAAATTCGATTCAACTTTTTTGATTCCGATATTTCAAGAAAAAGCTTCTATGAACTTTGCAAACCCATCTCAAAAACGTTTTCAAAAATTTGGGAAAATTTTACCTAAATTTGAACTTTTTATTTGGGGTTCTTAGAACTTTTTTGAGTATAGAGTTGCGTAGCCCAGTCAATTTTAGTATAACAAAGTACAAGTTTTATTTTTATTTCGCATTGATTTTTGAGTATTTTTTTTACCGAAAGGTCTTTAAAATTTTCTTTCATAAAAAAACTGTTTCACAATTTGTATAGAAGAAAATCTCAAACACCCTTCAAAAAACTTCAAAAATCAACGAGAATTTTTAGAGACCTATAGCATGCATGTCCTTTGTTATACTAAAATTGATTTTGCTACAAAATTGTATACTCCAAAAATGCATAGAACCATAAATAAGAAGTTCAAAATTTCGGTAAATTTTTGCGTTTTTCGAAAACGCTTTCGATACTGTTTTTCATAGCGTCAGTTTAAAAAAATCATGGAAGTTTTTTCGTGTAGTATCGGAAATAAAAAAAGTATTTAACTGACGAAATTTATTAAGAATTGAGACTGCTATTTTTCTGTTCGCAGGTGTATGTTCATTATCAAAATGTTTGATGTTTATTAATCTTAAAAACGTGTGCATAAAACACTGTCTTTCATTTTAAATTGCTTTATATGTTAGGAAATTGAAGTACAAATTAATTTTAATTTCTACTAGAAGTATGATATGTTTAAACGGTTGTTTTTTATGAAATTGGTGGTTTTGAAAAAATTTAAAAAAGATAGGATCCGTAAATTGCCTTATATTTTATGAAATTGAAGAACGAATTAATTTAAAAAATTACTAAATGTATGAAATGTTTATGCTGTTATGTTATGTTGTTATGAAAGAAAGTGAATAAAACGATTGAAAAGTTGCCTTAAAGTTTTAGCTTTTTTTTGTTTAAAAACACATTCTATTTAGCATTTAGTATTTTTAATAATAGTGCATAACTATACAGATGAACCGTTTCTTTGCAGAGTGTCACAAGTACACTTTTCTATGTATCGAATTATTTAGATTGATTATAAACAACCGGTAGAGGTAGGTTACTCTATGTAGAGTTCAGTCTGGATTATAAACATGTTCAATTTTACGATTATTTTATTATCAACTGGACTCATATATCAGTATTATTATTAACAAAAAAACTAAAAAAGAAATTTCATATTTTTGCCAATGATTTAGTTAAATTTTTTCGAATACGGTTTTAAGAATGCTTGCTTGAATGGAAATAACTGTAGCTTACCAAAATTGCAATAAGTTCAATGATTTCGAAAATGTACTTGTGCCAATTTCAATAAACGGTTCAAATATTGTATCCACATTAGAGATATGCGCCGCCGTGGTGGACAGTCGAACTAGTACGAAAACTGAAGCTACGCGGTCATCCATAATGAGCTCTTATAACATAAGGCCGGAAAACAACAGTTCACATCTTTCAACTTTCATTCTAAAATATCGTTTTGATTTAACGAAGACTATTGAAATCAATGTTGTGAACACAAACGTCTGCAAACTTTGGTCTACATTTTAAAAATTTGATCCAGGGTCATTGTAAAATTTTAATTATGTAGATGCGCCGAGGATTATACGATACCCATGTCGCAATGACATTCACTTAGACTGCTTATGACTTCGAGGGTGGCATCCTTGGCCGAATAGTCACTCCCTAACGTTTCAAGGTGCTTCTCTGGTGTAGCTCGGAAGTATAGCTCGACAGAAGCATCCGTTGGAAAGTCTTCGGAGCTACACCAAGAGCTTCTAGGACAGTGACGTCGACGAAGGTATGAGTTCGAAGTCGCAGTCCTATAGCCTCCGTGCTGTCATATGGTGTGAGGGTCAGGTGTGGTAGCGACTGATGGTCGAGATTGCTACTGTTCGCACATCGGGAATTGTAGCTCCTAAAAACAGCCGAAAAATCTGGAGGCTACATGTGCCACTAGAGGCATGAGTATTAAAAGACCATTAATAGCAACCGTAAGTCGCCTTTGTGTGTGACCGCCAAGGAGCCACAAACTACGCCGAAATATACAGACAAAAGTGTGACCATTTTATGTATCTCTTCCGAAATGGTCAAACCGTTGATTTTCTTAAATAAATACAAACAAAACCTTTCCTAAATATTGTTTTAAATATAAAGATCAAGCTTTTTAAAGTAAAAATACTGGAGTACGCCGCCGCTGCCACCGCCGATAAAAGGATCGGCGTAAACCTCTAATCCACATATACTTACGTAGTTGCTAACTAATTCTAATCTCTTATTTAAATAATTATATGGGACTGCATTTATTACAGTTTATATAATGTTATTTAATTTTATTTTCTGCTTATCATTTTTGATTTATAACTCATTAGTTTAACAACGGTTGACAAATTGTTATATTATTAAAAAAAAATAATATTTTATAAAATCATAGTACCATACAATCACTGGAGTCAACATCCATGCCACGTATAGGGGCTTTCTTAATGGTAGTACCAGCGTCACCATCATCATCGGTATCGTCGCTTGTGCTGCAAAGTTTTTTCAATAAATAACCAATTTGTGTTTGACAAAAGCGTTTGGTGCCTTTAGCCATAGTTGACATTGATTTGATCTTAAATTTTAAAATATATATGATAGTAAAATGTATATATTTTTTTTTCATGCTAACCACTTACGACAACATTAAATGATGTGATTCTGTATCAAATAGTTGAAAAGGTTTTGCCTCCTGTCAAGTGCTTCATCAATACCGGATTCATCCCCTTCATCCTCAGTAGTGAATAGGGTGTCTGTACTTTGTTCGTTCATATCATACAAGTCGTCAAAAGAAATGCAAATGTTATGCAAAACGCATACGCTGACTACTATGTTAGTTATCATCTTAAGGTCAGTTTGCTCTGTAAACATTAAAAGCCTCCGAAATCTGCCTTTCAACAAACCAAATGCGTTTTCAACTACCATTCGTGTAGATGAAAGTATTTCGTTGAACTTTCTTTGCGCATCATTTAAATTTCCATAGTCTTTGAACGGTGATACTATCCACTTGTTCGAAGGATACGCGGAATCTCCTATGATGAAATGCGAGTTGGGAAACATTTCCTCATAATGACTTTCTGCGTCTTCAAAGAGTTTGGATCGTCTTAGTACCCTATAATCGTGAAGCGATCCTGGTTCACCACAGGTAATATCAATAAATTGTTTGTTACAATCGACTACGGCTTGAACCACTATGCTGTATGCTTTCTTCCTATTAAAGTACATTTCCTTACAATTCTTTGGTCCCTTAATGGCAATGTGTGTGCAATCGATTGCCCCAATTACACCCGGAATACGTTTCTTTTCACGAAATTGTTCTGCATTTTCATGCAAATAAGCCCCTTGTGGCCACTTTATGTGTTCATCGGCTATGGACACCAAAAAAGTAGCAACTCGCTGCACTACTGACCACGCTGCCGACTGAGCCACCCCAAACAAATTACCTAGTTGTCTGAAGGTCACTGTGTTGCTCACGTACCAAACATACATATATACAGACTTTTTGGCTGTAACTGGTGGCCTTCCAGCGCTAGATGGATCAGGGGCATAATTGGAATATCTCACTAAAAGGAAAAATAATTTAAGTGATTTAGTATTTACAAACTTATATGAATAATTTATTGGATATTACTAATAAGGTATTCCACAGTTTCACGTTTCACTCTCATGTGCATCTTAAAATCTTTCTGATTCATCGCATCAAGAGTCGCTTCGAAATTTTCGCACTTTACATGATCTTCGTTTTCGGTGTCAGAGTCCTCAGAGGAGCTGGAACTTGCGAAAACAGCATCCAAGATTTCGTGGACAACTTCTTCCTGCCTACGGGCACGCAATTCACTCTGGTCATCCAAGAGAAGAAATTCAATCTGAAAGATTACTACACCTTATTTCTTTCTAATTTCTTTAATTAATTAATTTAATTTAATAATTACCAAATAGTTTTCCGGAGCACTCATTTTGCTTTTCTTTTATTAGTATTTTGCTTATTTATTGCCAGTAAGTTTTCAAAAACGTTGTATTGCAAATTTCACGAGTTTTGCAACGAAAATATAAAAAAAGGCGCCAAGATAGGTGTTTAAAACACAACAAATATTATAATTTACAAAAATGTTTTAATTTTCGTGCTTAAACAAAGAAAACGTCAATAATAAACAACAGATGATTTTGACAGCTGAAATATTACCAGTGTTGTTAAATACATGCAGGGAAATTTTAACCGAGTTTGGCGTTCTTTTCGCACTCGCTTAGAATAGAACGCGGCTAATATATGTATCAATTTCTTCATGGGTTCAAAAGGTTACTTTTTTTGGCGGTAATCTATATATGTATATGTGCTCCTATTAGTCGTAAGGAGACTCATGTAAATCTATATATATATATATATATACGGCGTTTTCGAAGTTAAAAGTTTTGATCCTGTTTTGTTAGTGTTTTTGTACAAGTCGATTTTGACTTAATCTCCTTTTTTTTGCTTTGATGCAAAGGAAATAGCAAATTTCGTTAGTAAGCTGAGGCTTGGATAAGCTAAACCTAAATTTTTTTAATTTTTGTATAGATCATAAGATCATTTGATATTAAAAATGCCCTGTTTAAAGTGAGAAAGAAAAAAGATAAATATGGTATGCTAAATTTAATCGGGTGGGGGAGGGGAAAGATAACATTAGGGTGAGCATGTAGGGTCATTTGGAGCATAGAAAAAGGGGACTCGTTGCCAGGCGATACAATCGAGCGGTCCAAGGTAGGGGGGACTTCCTGCGAGGTGTGTGCATTTCTACAGGAAGAGGAGATGATTGTAACAATCACCCCGCATCAAGGTGGAAAAGGGTTATTTGCCCCGACCCCTCACACTGAGCTAGCTGGGGCAATCCACCTTCATTGCGCAAAGGGGCGAATTCACACTAGGTGTACCTTACGAAAGTTGGAAAATCGTGGAACCTTACTCAAAATGTTCTCCGCTTTCATAAACCAAGCAAAAATCGAGTGACCGAAAATGGCGACCAACAACAAAAAATCCCAAATTGTTAGTATAAAAAAATGAGATGGCCTACTGCAATGTCCAATTCATATATGCTTGCCTTTTCTTACATGGTTTGTACCCTCAAATAAGTCAAAAAAATTTTATGCTAGTCCGCAATTTCTAATTTAGCGTTCCATATTGGCGGTTGAAAATTTTTGTTAAGAGATATAATTTAATTTACATTGTGCAATTGTGATACAATTACAAATTATTGTGCTGTTGTAGTTGGCATTCATTAGCTAAACTTTGAGTGTATATCGTATACATTACCTGGCCTAAAACTTTTTCCGCGCATTTAGCTGCAGACCTGTGCTAATTTTGGTGCATTAAACATTGTGGAATATATATAATTTTTGCAGGTAAATATAAAACGTTCATGCAAATCTGAATAGGTGTGATAATTGAAAATATTTTTCGCAAATCCATTTAGAAGCAACAATTGTTTCCTCATTAAACTTCAACAATAAATCACATGGTGTTAATTTATTTTTCCTCTTTTCTTCATCCAACAGTTAACAAATTCAATGAGCGGCCTATCCATTGAAGCAACCGTCTCCGACTGCTCCGCAACCCAATGCATCATATACAGATGCTTACCTACCAGGTGTTCTCCAAATAATGCTACACAAGAAGATCCTCTACCATTATCCAATGGACCACCCACTGGTTTGCAAGCGCGCCAACAATACCAACAACCGAATAATAACAATAACTTTATAGCTGGTCAATATGCCAATGGTCAAAGAGCCAAGCTGCCGCCTCGAGCCAACTTCCATGTATTCGCCAGCGCCTCCAGCAACGACACAGCCAGAGCAGTCTGTACCTGGTGGTCCCAATCAGATGATTATAAATATCACAATTATACCTGTCTTGTCTCATATGCCACCACCAAAACAAGCAGTATACGCAAACATATATTTTTAAGTAATTTTCTGTCTAATAAATTTTGTTATTTTTCTAGACTGGTCCTCCTCAAACTGGTCAGCTATACCACCAACATCAATTGCAGGTGGTGTTACATCTCCATACCAGCAAACAGGTGAACAGCAAATGCCACCGGAACTGGGTCCAATGTCACGACAGTCTGGTCTAATGCAGTCCCAATCCGGTCCACCTCAACACCCTATGCATCAACAAATTGGTGGCCATGAGCAACATGGTCCTCCAGGTATGCCACCCGCATTTACTGGACCAGGTGGGGCAATGACACCACAACCAGTTATGCCAAGGTATATACCACAACAGCAACCGGGTTATGCAATGCCACAATAGCAGCAGCAACAACCTGGCTATCTGGCAATGCCACAACATCCGGGCTATCCACCACAACCTGGTCCACCTGGTTATCCTCCACAACCTCAACAGCCAGGTTATCCTCTACAACAACCAGGTGCACCAGGTGGTTACATGGGTCAAATGATGCCACCAACATAACCTGGACAGCCGCCAATGCCCAATCAGCCATCCATGCCGGGTCAACCCCCAATACCCGGACGTCCTGGTTATAATGTATGCTAATACAACTAAGATATTTCAAATATTGCTGATGATTATTTTTGTATTATTTTCTTTAGCAAGCACCTGCACATGGTACTGGTATATATCAACAGCCGCAACAGTATGATCAAGCCCAACGCCGTTCATATCCCGATCAGATGCCAAATCCGATAAGCGTTATCATTGAAAATAAAAATAGCGGTGGTTGTGCTTTTATTACTAATCAACAGGGTTTATTACCACCATTGGTGAGCACAAAATATGTGGTACAAGATTATGGTAACTCCTCGCCACGTTACGTTAGGTATTGATATTCGAAATTAATGTTTTGTATGGCAATTACATTGATCTTTCTCGTTTGCAGGTCCTCTTTGTATTGCATACCTGGAACAGCTGATTTATTAAAAACAACAGCTTCTCACCAATGGCACGGACGGTTGAGAGCGAATATAAGCCACTCATATCCAACATCAAAGCCACGCAATCAATTGTGGACGCTGTAAGCACTACATTGGGTCTACGCAGTTCGTACAAGCATATTGTTGATTCCAGCGGTAAGGCCACAATTTCAAATGATGGTGCAACCATTATGAAACTATTAAATATTGTGCATCCAGTCGTAAAACTCTAGTCGACATCGCCAAATGTCCTCCAAAACTATACATTAACAAAAAGATTTCTTTTCTAAAATGGTTGTGAACGCTGCACTTTCCTTTGATGGACCCAAAGTCATACAAAAAATATAAAATCGCAAAATTAAATATAGAATTCACCACTTTAACTGTCAGAAAAAATGTTATATTGTTCATTTTATGTAAAAAAAATTTTGAAAGTTGCAATTGAAGTTCTAAAAGCTCGGGAATTTCAATTGAAATGCAAAAAATTACAACTGAATTTCAGAATTTTGAATAGAAGTTCAGTAAATTATAATTGAAGCTCAGGAATTTCAACTACAGTTCAGAAAATTAGATGAAAATTCCGATAAGCGTTATCATTGAAAATTAAAATAACGCTGGTTTTGCTTTTATTACTAATCAACAGGGTTTATTACCACTATTGGTGACCACAAAATATGTGGTACAAGATCAGAGTAACTCCTCGCCACGTTACGTTAGGTACTGATATTCGAAACTAATCTTTTGTTTGGCAATTACATTGATCTTTCTCGTTTGCAGGTCCTCTTTGTATTGCATACCTGCAACAGCTGATTTATTAAAAACAACAGCTTCTCACCAATGACACGCACTGTTGAGGGTGAATATGAGCCACCCATATCCAACATAAATGCCTCGCAATCAATTGTGGACGCTGTACGCATTACATTGGGTCCACGCAGTATGGACAAGCATATTGTTGATTCCAGTGGTAAGGCCACAGTTTCAAATGATGGTGCAACCCTTAAGAATATTGTGCATCCAGCCGTAAAACTCTAGTTGACATCGCCAAATCTCAAGATGCTGAGATAAGTTTTCTGTTATATTAGAATGTGTAGAATAAAAATGTTTCTCTTATCATGTCGGCGATGGCACCACTTCAGTAGTACTTTAAGCAGCTGAAATCTTAAAACAAGTTAAGCGATATGCTGAGGAAGGCGTGCATGCACGTATCATCATTAAATCTATACATAAAGCATTACAATTATGCATGAACAAAATATGACATGACTGTACATGTCGAAGCGCCAATCAAAGGAACAACAACGTGCTTTATTGGAAAAATGCGCTGCCACAGCAATGTCCTCCAAACTTATTCATCAACAGAAAGATTTATTTTCTAAAATGGGTATGGACGCTGTACTTTCCTTTGATGGACCCAAAGTCATACAAAAAATATAAAATCGCAAAATTAAATATAGAATTCAGCACTTTATCTGTCAGAAAAAATTTTAAATTGTTCATTTTATGTAAAAAAAAAATTTGAAAGTTGCAATTGAAGTTCTGAAAGCTCGGGAACTTCAATTAAAGTTCAAAAAATTGCAATTGAAGTTCAGAATTTTCAATAGAAGTTCAGTAAACTATAATTGAAGCTCAGAAAATTACAATTGAAGTTCAATTATAATTTCCTGAACTACAAAAGAAATTCTGAACTTCATTTTTAATTTTCTGTATTACAAATAGAAATTCTGAGCTTAAATTTTGATTTTCTGAACTTGAATTGAAATTTTTGAACTTCAATTGTAATTTTCGAACCTCAATTGCAGCTTTCTGAACTAAAATAGAAAAGGAATAGCATTAAAATTGGCGAATTACAAGTCAACTTACTCAAATTGTGAATTGCCTACTCGCGATTTGATTGTTTACTGCTTGCAAACAATAGTTCTGTTAGTTCTTCTCTTTTGTTTTCTATATCACTAATTAATTAATTTAAGTTTCCCTTAACTTTGTATGTATACAATCGCATACAATAAAATTTGTATTTATGGCTCACCAACAAGACTGAAAAACTATCCCTTTCTTATGCTTATAGTTAGTAATTTACAACTATTATACATAATCTAATATATTATAAAAATATTGAATAAAAGAAATATTAATGGATTTGAATTAAAGCAAACACGATAAATGCAACAAGAGCCGTCACTCGTTATTTTTTAGGCATTTACTCGATGTATACTGGGAGGTAGTCGCTACTTTTTTTTGGGCGAGATATTTATAAATGTCTTCTATACATTTTCGTTGGGTATTTGTATTTATTTTTCCGACTGTATTTAATTCTCTTTCCAAAAATCACAGTTGCACAAGGGGCCGACACGGCATGGATAAATGCGAGACAATTAAAAATGTCCCTCTCAGAAAACATTCGGCATCAATTTTTTCAATTTCCAGCGAAATACTCGCCACAAAATAACGAGTGACGGCTCTTATTGGATTTATCCTCTTTGTCCAAGTAAACGACGATCGTAATACTAGTCAAAAGGCGGTCATATTAACGTAAAAATACTGCAAAAATACTCGTAACGTTACAGGTATATAACTTAAAAAGTGACGGCCATTTGACAGTTAACGTGAATGTAAGAACAGTACAGCACTATTGTTTGTTTATATTTTGATAACCTAATACCATGTATGTGTGAGCAGTATGGACAATCACATAAATAGATACGACGGAATGGACTGGTCACAAAAGTTCCCGACGCCCTGTACAAATGTTACTGAACGTTTTACGTGTTCCATCGACTCAGACTTTTAGAATTTTTCTAGCCAATTTACGGGTACACTATTTGCTGGGGTCAATGACCCAACAAAAATCTAGTGATTGAAAATGGCGACCAACAACAAAATATCCCACATTGTTCCACAATTGTTAGTATGACAGAATGAGATGGCCTAATTGAAATGTCCGATCCATATATGCTTGCCTTTTCTTACGTACCCTGAAATACGTCACACAAATTTTCTGCGAATCCGCCATTTGTTGTTTTCAGCTTGAAACCACAAGCGCAGCAACAGCAGAGTAATAAAAATTGATTTACAAATAATTTCGGATATAATAAAAACTAAATTTAAATTAAGTGTTGTGTGCGCTACGGTATTTGCGTTTTATATTAACAATACATTTATATTTTCCACAAAGGAACCAAAATCAAGTAAGTTTTAATGCGATATGGGAAAAGCCATTTTCTGGGAAATCTATCATCATTTTCCCATATCGCTACACATCCATTCTTTCATTTTCATTACTGGTGCTACAAAATCTGCATCGTTCAATCTGTTATATTGTAGGATTTGCTTTAATATAATTTGAATTAATAAAAAATTATTATTTACAGGATATCGAAAATTTGTCCCCATTATCGCCAGAGGTAATTTCGCGTCAGGCAACAATCAATATTGGCAGGATTGGACACGGTAAGTCCACTGTTGTGAAAGCTATTTCCGGAGTTCAAACGAAAATTCATTTTTATTGGAGTTAAGTAGGCTATTTGACCTATTTTGGTTTTCAGAGCAAATAAAACAATTTTACTTCACTGTCGCAGCTCGACGTTTCGCTAGTCACCCTAGCATCTTCTGGAGCGAGATCTATATTCAACAACAAAATCATTATACATATTTTGCATTACATTTTAATTTTTAACAATTAAACATTGAGTTACATATGACAAAAAACAAAAACTAAAAAACTTACATTATTTGTTTATAGTATTAACTAAAAAATTAACTAATTATTAGTACCGCGCGCATTGGGTATCATTGTCATCATTGTAAATTTTACCAAGTAGCGCAACTAACAGCTGATCGGTGAAAATTCGCACATTTACACGCACAGTTCTCGACTCAGTTTCAAAAAAAAAGCTTTAGATTATTTAACTCAAATTTTAAAGTGAGATAATCCTTACGAATTTATGTATATTGAATATTTAAGGCGTTTTTGTTCTTAATAAAACAATAGTTTTATTTATATTAAAGCTTTTATCATTTTTTTTTTAACTTTGAAAAAAACTCCGAACACCATTCCTTCATTATATAACATTCGACTGCCTAGTCCACTGCCTTCCACTCTATTCGCAACATAACCTCTATTTAAGCTGCCAAACTATATAGTAAACAATGATTGTCATACTAAAGTGCTTATAGGCATAGTAGGTACGCAGAGGCAATGTCAGCTGTGTCTTCCTTTTTATTGACTGTGTTTTCCCTTTGTTGCAATATTCGTAAGCTTTCCAAAGTGTATCTCGCTCTCCCTCGTTTGTTTTTGTCCAATATTATTGTGTTTGTCAGATCAGCTGTGTGTCCACTGGTTGTTGTGTGTTGTGCCCTCACTAGGGTAGGCACCTTGTCGTTGGTGTGAGGACTTAGCCGAACTCCATAGCGCCCGACTATGAGGCGGAGCTGTTTAGGACTGACATCTACGCCGTTTCGCCTCATAGGAGGGCGGCGGGATGTCGGTGACCAAGAACTGCCAACCCCTAATCCAGGGTGTTATGCGGACCGTGCCTATTGGACGATTTGCAGCCAGGGGATAAATTCGGCTGTATTCGAACGGAGCCTTCCCGATACCGGGCCATCTCGGGAAGTATTTATGGCCTTACCGCAGTAAGGGGCGCTGCTGTGGCGGACGGTTCTTTCCCCGTATATAATACTGGACCGCTGAGCCCGCCTTGTCGGGCAGGTGGTCGTACGACCAAGATGAACAACTCATTACCTGAACGTAATAAGGAGGATGTAAAGAGGAGGACTCAGTCGCAATCCAGGGACGACAAATACGAATTAAGCGATGCGTCGGACTCGGGGAGCGAGAGTAGTGCTGATTCAATGAACTCCGTGTTGGAGAAGCACACAAATGAAAACGGAGTAGAAGAGTGGAGAAGGGTACGGAGCAGAGGAAGTAAAAGAGCTCTCTCGCAGTACCGTGCAGCACTAAGAATTGTACAACGCTTGGGAGCAGTGGTCGACCCAAAAGAAGTGGAGATCGAGCGCTTGGAATGCGCCCATGAAGCGGTAGAAGTAGGTCGAAGGCAGTTCAAAAGGTTTGCTGCGAGAAACCCTCGGTTCTGCAACCGGTACGAGGAGGAAGAAGCGTCGAATGGCAGAATGAAGAGGCAACGTTCGGCAGAAGGCGACAAGCCTGCTTTCAAGAGGCAGAAAGGACCCAGTCCTAGAGCCGCGAGGCAGGGCAGTCGCATAGACAAGACAAGTAGGCCCAAAGCTGTAAGACAGATGGGTTCCAATAGCGAGGTAGCAACTACCTCGAAAGCTGCCAGTCAGAGGGAAGTTCCAACTACGGAAGTAGGAGATAAGCCAAAGGGAGATAACGCTAAGACTCCGGCTTTCTCGGAGGCGCTAAAGGGAGTTAACGCGAAGACTCCGGTGTTCTCGGAGGTTCCAAAGGGAGATAACACTAAGACTCCTGCCTTTCCCGAGAAGATGAGTGATGTGGCAAAGCAGTCACTGACTGTGGCGCTGGTTGATCGTAGCAATCCGTTCGGACAAATGACTACTGAAAGGTGGAGATCTGTGGAAAGGGAGCTTATTAGCTTAATGCTTAAGATGATGCGGGAACAACCAAGTAAGCCCCTTCCAACCTTTGATCCGGGGGGATGGTATAATGGTGTGAAGATGATAGCGTGCGACAACATCGCGAGCTTGCGGTGGCTGGAGGAAGTCGTTCCAAACCTCCAAAGGCAAGGCACGAACGCGCGGTTTGAGGTGGTGGATAAAGCGCAAATCCCCACGGTACCAAAAGTTAAGGTATGGATACCATGCGTGATGAAGTCGGAGGATACACTGCGACTCTGCAGAATCAGAATCCGAACATACCGACACAGGATTGGAAGGTACTTACTGTATCTCGGCCTACCGAGGATGGTCAGTTCTACATCTTCCAAATAAACAAGCAGGCGGAGGATATTTTGTACACGCAGCTTGGCAAAATGTCCTTTGGCACTGGCAAAATTTACATGCGACTCAGGAAAAGAAGTCCCGAGGATAAAAATCCTAACACGCTGGAAGTGGGCGAAGTCGAAAGGACCTCAGAAGCCTAAGGGAAAAAAGACAGGTGGAGGTCCCCGACGTCACCACGAACGTGCTAGAAGAGGACCAAACGCTAAATGGTGCTGTGACTCGAACAGAGGAACACACGGCACAACATTCACGAGGGGCTGAAGGGGGCCTCGAATACTCTAAACCAAAAGGGCAAGAGGAGGACGACGACGTTAAGACGAAGGTGCTGGAGGGGGACAAACAGCCCAATGGTGCTGCGAGTCCTACAGATAAACCTCCAACAACGTAAAGTGGCGTCGAGCGAACTCCTCCTAACCCTTGAGGAGGGTTCGTTTGACGTGGCGCTGATCCAGGAGCCGTGGCTCTCATCGGGAGGAAAGGTTTCTGGACTTAGCGCGCGCGGGTTTGGCGTTTACTACGCACAAACGGAAGGACGGGTGCGAGCTGTAGTAATGGTAAGGAAACAGCTGCATTCATATATGCTGCCTAATTACACCACCGAGGATCTCGTAGCGGTGGCCGTTGAGCAAAAGAATAAGCAGGCATTTATCCTGGCATCCTGCTACATGGCCCATGCTGCGGAGGTTCCACCGATGGAGTGCAAAAGGCTAGTACAGGAGGAAGGGCGCAAAGGGCGGTTGGTCATAGGCGCAGATGCAAATGCGCACCACAATGCGTGGGGAGGAGCAGATACGAACGAGAGAGGCGAATCTCTATTTTGTTACATCCTGCAAACCAATTTGCAGATAGCCAACAGGGGAAATGTTCCTACATACATTGGTCCAACATCCAGCAATGTTCTGGATATTACATTGAGCTCCGAGCGTGATATATCAAGGTATGATTGGATGGTTCTCGATAGACCATCCTTCTCCGACCATGCGTATATAAGCTTCAGCATCCCACTAAAGAGGGTAGAGAAGGGAGGAACCTTTAGAAACCCTAGGGCAACGAATTGGACTAAATTCCAGAAACATGTAGAAACGAAACTGGGACAACCCAAAGAGGTTGCTAATGTAGAGGAACTGGAGGAGTCGAATGAATTCCTAACAAGGACGCTTATGACTGCGTATAACAAAGCTTGCCCTCTAAGAAGATTCAGAGGAAAAGCAAAGCCGCCATGGTGGAGCAATGAGCTGAGTCTTCTAAGAAGACAGGTAAAAGAAATGTTTAAACTCGCAAAGACCGCGGAAAGCGAAGCGTGTCGGGACGAGTACAGGGATCTACTGAGGATCTACAAGCGTGAAATTACCAGGGCGAAGAGAGACTCATGGAAAAGTTTCTGTACGGACATAGAGTGCTCCAGTGAAACAGCACGGATGAAAAAAGTCCTAGCAAAGGGAAACATAGTCCAGGGACTAATAAAGAAAGAGAACGGGGAATGGTCACGTGATAGTGAGGAATCCCTTGAGGTGCTTCTCGATACACATTTCCCATCGGGAGACGGTTTAGAAGAACCAGCAGACATCACTCACACTTCGATCACGGAGCTAGTGGTGCCGGGCTTGGTGACCGATACCAAGATCGAGTGGGCAGTGAAGACGTTTTCTAAGTTTAAATCGCCGGGCCCAGATGGTATATTCCCGGCCATGCTACAAGTCTCAAGTAGGGCGGTCGTGGAATGGCTTAAAATAATATTCGATGGGTGCATAAGACTGAATCATGTACCGCACTCTTGGAGAACTGCTCGTGTAGCTTTTCTACCAAAGGCGGGGAAGATCGGTCACGTGTATCCCAAAGACTATAGACCCATTAGCTTAACATCATTTCTGCTCAAAACCTTTGAGAGGCTGATAGATGTGTACATAAAGTCCAACGTGGATGAAAAGCTGCTCTCCACAACACAGCATGCGTACACCAAAGGCAAGTCGGTAGACACCGCATTGCATAGGGTGGTAATAAGCATAGAGAAATCCCTGGAATATAAGGAGTATGCTCTAGGAGTCTTCTTGGACATTGCCGGGGCTTTCAATAATGTTGCAAAATGGGCGAATATGGATGGTCTTAATTACATTAAAGTACATCCTGCCTTAATCAGATGGATCGGCTGCATGTTAAATTGCAGGAAGATTACATCACAATGGGGATTGTACGAGGCCACGAAATCAGTGGACAGGGGCACGCCGCAGGGAGGGGTGCTATCACCTCTGCTGTGGACACTGGTCATCAACCAACTGCTCAGGCAATTCGATGAGGGACCCGTAAAACTTACGGCTTACGCAGATGACGTTGCAATTGTCACAAGTGGAAAATGCCTTCCAACGATTAGTTCTTTGATGGATCGGGCGCTTCGGGATATTCATACCTGGGCATCTAATGTCGGGCTGAAAGTCAATGCGGAGAAGACGGATATGGTCTTGTTTACAAAGAGGTACAAGGTCCCAAATTGGACCAGGCCTAAGTTAGGAGCGGTGACCCTACAGGAGAAACCTTGCACAAAATATCTAGGAATCATCCTAGACAGTAAGCTGTCATGGAAGCTCAACGTGGAGGAGAAGGTCAAGAAGGCCTCAACGGCACTCTATGCATGTAAAAGAATGCTGGGGTGTACGTGGGGCCTATCGCCCTCTCTTTCTCATTGGGTTTTTACAGCGATTTTAAGCCCTATTCTATACTATGGAGTTCTTGTTTGGTGGAAAGCCACACAAAAAACAACATACCTCAAAAAATTAGAGGGGGTATGCAGACTATCGATGCTTTGCATTACGGGAGCCCTGAAAACAACCCCGACGGCTGCACTGTATGCCATTCTGCACATTCCACCTGTAGACCTGGTAGCAAAGAACAAAGCGTTAACGACCGCAACCAGGCTCGATGCTTCGGGGCAGCTTGAGCGCCGACCATATGGCCATAGTAGTATAGCGTCCTCAGTCACAAGACGAACAGACTACATGATTCCCTACCTGCACTTTGAGGGAGATCTTAAGGCCACAATAGAGGTGGACGGTTGGCGCAAGGGTGCGCAAATGGCGGACGAGGCGATACATGTGTACACCGATGGTTCCAAAATAGTGGAAGGAGTAGGGTCTGCGGTATACTGCGCTGATCCGGAATTAAGCAGATCCTACAGGCTGCCGGATTACTGTAGCGTTTTCCAAGCGGAAATATTAGCCGTAACCAAAGCAGTAGAAACCCTGGAAGAGAATAGCTTAAGCTGCAACCGTGTTAACTTTTATATTGACAGTCAAGCAGCAATTAAGGCAATAATCTCGCATAGCACAGCATCTAAATGCGTGTTAGAGTGTAAGCAGTCTCTGGAGAGAATCGGGACAGGGAGAAGCATACATCTATATTGGGTCCCAGGGCATATGGGAATAGATGGGAATGAAAAAGCGGACGAATTAGCTAAAAAGGGCGCATCCCTTGAAGCTTGCTCCGTAGACGTCCCAATTAGATTGGGCGAGATTAAGCGAAGGCGAGAGGTGCACATGATCGACCAAGCAGAAAAGGCGTGGGTTCAAGCGCGGGGCTGTAAAGTGTCGAAGATTATGTGTAGGTCTTACAACCTTAGACTAACACAGTTGCTTCTATCATTAAAAAGAGAGGACTGTAGACTCATGACGGGTATTCTGACTGGACACTGCCTTCTGGCGTCACATGCCTTTAAATTAGGCTTGGTCAGTGATAGCAGGTGTAGGAAGTGCGGGTTGGAGGAGGAAACGATCGAGCACGTTCTGTGCTCGTGCCCTGCACTTGCCAGGCTAAGACTCCAGCTATTAGGAGTGATACAGCTGTCAGATCTAGAAGCAGCAAGTGGCTTAAGTCCTAGGAAGCTTCTAGTATTTGCCAAGAGGACGGAGTTATTTTATAACATAGGTCCTGTTTTTTGATAGGGTTTTTCAGTTTGGTCGTTAAAACAAACTTCTGGTAACACTACGGACTCAATCAGTCTATGTGAGGTCCTCATGGACCGGCCAGTTCAACCTACCTACCTGTGTGTTGTGATAATGCGGTGTTGCTTTTATTTTTCTGTATGTCGGCTTGGTGCTCTGCTAGTCGTACTTTCAGTGACCTTCGGGTCGTGCCGATGTATAGCTTATTACATTCCTCGTTCTCTTTTCCTTTGCAAGTTATTTGGTATATGACGTTGCTTTGTTGTAGGGGTTCGATGGGGCTTTTTGTTTGTGTGAAGATATTGGATAGATTGTGGTTCGATTTATATACGAGAGCAATGTTTTCTTTGTTTTTTAAAATATTTTTGCGAATGTGTTCGGTGAATTTCGGTATGTATGTTACGCTGTGATATTGCTTTGTTTTGTTTTCAGTTTGTGTTTGATGTTGGTTTTGGTTTATTTTCATAGTTTGTTGTTGTAATAAACTAGATATTGTGCTATCAGGGTAGTTGTTGCTTTTAAGTGTTTGTATTATTTTGTGGATGTTGCTGTTATGGAACTTCTCATGGCTTAGGGACAAAACTTATGAAGTTTTTAGCAGTGTTTATTTTATAGTTAAGGGGTTGAGAGGAGTAAAAGTTAATCATACGCCCAGAGGAAGTGGGTTTTGCGTACCAGTCGAAAATTAAAGCATTGTTTATTTTGTGTATTTTTACATCCAGAAAGGGAATGCAGTTGTCTTTTTCTATTTCAAGCGTCAGGTGTAGTTTGTTGTGGTAGCTGTTGAGGGTGTCTAAGATTATTTGAACATCATTTCGTCGGACGATCGCAAATATGTCGTCCACATATTTGACTAAAAATTTAATTTGTACATTATGTTGCTGGTTTAATGTATTAAAAGAGTTTTCAATGAGGTCATCCATTATGATGTCCGCTATTGTAGGGGAGAGGGGGTTTCCCATGGGCATACCAAACGTTTGGGTGTATATCTTGTTATTATACATAAAGTAGTTATTGTCCAGCAAACAAAACTTGAGTAAGTCGCGGAATTTGTTTTTGGGGATATTTGTTACATTTTGTATTTTGTCCCATTTCTTCATTATAATATTAATAGCAAGGTGCGTTGGGATGTTGGTGAACAGAGACACAACGTCGAAAGATACCAACACTTCATCGTCGTTTACCCGTATGCCTTTAAGTCTCTCTTCCAAATCAAACGCATTTCCTACGTTATACTTTTCGCTTATTATGGCTTTCATTGTATTTCCTACATACTTGGATAAGTGGTAGCACGGGACTGTCGCTGATGATGCAATAGGGCGCAGGGGGAAGTTTGGCTTGTGGATTTTCGGTAATCCGTAGAGTCTCGGAGCGTTGGCTGCCGAGCACGATAGCTGTTGTTTTTCTCTTGCACTAATGTATTTGTTTTTGTATAACTCATTTACAATGTTATTATTTTTCTTTTGCAGGTTTTTTGTTGGATCTGCTCTGGTTACTCTGTACGTGTTTCTGTCCTCTAATAGCTCGTTCATTTTAGTGACGTAGCCTTTTTTGTAGAGCACTACCGTCTTATTGCCTTTGTCTGCTTCTGTTATCACTATTTCGTTTTTGTGTGGTTTTAGAAATGCTTTAGTTTTGTTGTGTACTTCGATTATGAATTTCTCAGCTGCGTTGTTTTTTATGTTTCTTTTGAATTGCAGTATTTGATGACTTAGTTGGTTCCTCACTATTTCTTTTTTCCTATCATCCTCTAACGTCTGTATTACTTGTTCCATTTCAGCAATTATATGTATAGGACTAAAGCTTGTGTTTGTTGTGGGTATAGTGAATTTTCTCCCAAGGGAGAGCAACCACTTTACTTCATGTGGAAAACTGATGTTCGTTTTGTTTACGAACCAATCATTTGTTGTATTTATACCGAGAATGTGAAAATGTTGGTGTTTCAGATTTTCTATTTTTGCTGTGTGTCTATCCCATGTTTCTTTTGCTATTCTCTGTCCTAGAAAGTGTTGGCTGTTTGTAAATGTGTTGAGCTCAAGCTCACTGAGGCTGAGTTTCAGTTCTCTTTCGGCGTGACGTATACAATCTTTTATTGTTTTTATGTTAATATTTGTTTGTGTGATCTCTATATTTAATATTTTTCGTAGAAACAGTAGTTTTGTTCTGTGGAGTTGTTGTCTTACCCTTATCGAAGTTGAGTTTAACGCAACATGTTTTATTGAGTTTGTTAGATGACTTGGCATTAAGTCATATATTTTGCATTCTAGAAGAAATTTTAGATGTTCCGTTTGTTTTGCTAGTTTTTGTTTTTGTTTGCTGTAGTGTTTCATCATTATGCATGTATTTTCCCCGTGTTTGTACTTAATATGTTTGAAGAAATCTTTCATTTTGCAGTTTCTTTTTGTTGTTGGTAGATAAAAAATTCGGCAGGCCTTCCGATATGATTAATTATTGGTGATTCCGGTCAATTTTCTTAAATTTATTGGAGTTAAGTAGGCTATTTGACCTATTTTGGTTTTCAGTGCAAATAAAACAATTTTACTTCACTGTCGCAGCTCGACGTTTCGCTAGTCACCCTAGCATCTTCTGGAGCGAGATCTATATTCAACAACAAAATCATTATACATATTTTGCATTACATTTTAATTTTTAACAATTAAACATTGAGTTACATATGACAAAATACAAAAACTAAAAAACTTACATTATTTGTTTATAGTATTAACTAAAAAATTAACTAATTATTAGTACCGCGCGCATTGGGTATCATTGTCATCATTGTAAATTTTACCAAGTAGCGCAACAAATTCAACAATAATATAATTCATTTTGTATGCAATGCCACGACAGCAGCAGCAACAACCTATCTGCCAATGCCACAACAGTCGGGCTATCCACCACAACCTGGTTACCCTCCACAACCTCAACATCCAGGCTATCCTCTACAACAACCAAGTGCACCAGGTGGTTACATGGGTCAAATGATGCCACCAACACAACCTGGACAGGCGCCAATGCCCAGTCAGCCACCCATGCCGGGTCAACCCCCAATACCCGGACGTCCTGGTTATAATGTATGCTAATACAACTAATATATTTCAAATATTACTGATGATTATTTTTTTATTATTTTCTTTAGCAACCACCTGCACCTGGTACTGGTATATATCAACAGCCGCAACAGTGGCCCAACGCCGTTCAGATCCCAATCAGATGTCTAATTCGATAAGCGTCATCGTTGAAAATTAAAATAGCGCTGGTGGTGATTTTATTACTAATGAACAGGGTTTATTACCACCATTGGTGACCACAAAATATGTGGTACAAGATCAGGGTAACTCCTCGCCAAGTTACGTAGGTATTGATATTCGAAATTAATTTTTTGTTTGGCAATTACATTGATATTTCTCGTTTGCAGGCCGTTTTTTTGCATACCTGCAACAACTGGTTTATTAAAAACAACAGCTTTGTCCTTTACACTTACAATCTCACCAATGGCACACACGGTTGAGTGTGAATATGAGCCACCCATTGTAAATTTTGGTGAAATGGGTCCAATTAGATTTAATCCTTGCAAGGCTAATATGCAATTTGTAGATGCTGGTCGTCGTTTCCAATGTCTAATGTGTAAAGTAACAACAGATGGTAAAAAAACTCTTTCACTTTTACTTGTGTTTATTGATCCATAATTTTTCTCAACAGTGCCAACTGAATATTTCCAACATTTGGGGCACACCGGACAGCGTGTCGATAAATATGAACGTCCTGAACTTGTATTGGGTAAATGAGTTTTTGTGTAAAAAATATTTGGGTACCGATAGCTCTCAAGGTAGAACCTCAACTCATATCCAACATCAATGCCTCGCATTCAATTGTGGACGCTGTACGCACTACATTGGGTTCACACAGTATGGACAAACATATTGTTGATTCCAGTGGTAGGGCCACAATTTCAAATGATGGGACAACCATTATGAAACTATTGGATATTGTGCATCCAGCCATAAAACTCTAGTCGACATCGCCAAATCTCAAAATGCTGAGGTAAGTTTTTTGCTATATTAGAATGTGTAGAATAAAAATGTTTCTCCTATCAGGTCGGCGATGGCACCACTTCAGTAGTACTTTAAGCATGTGAAATCTTAAAACAAGTTAAGCCATATGTTGAGGAAGGCGTGCATGCACGTACCATCATCACTAAAGCTATACGCGAAGCATTACAATTATGCATGACCAAAATATGACATGGCTGAACATGTCGAAGCGCCAATGAAAGGAACAACAACGTGCTTTATTGGAAAAATGCGTTGCCACAGCAATGTCCTCCAAACTTATTCATCAACAAAAAGATTTCTTTTCTAAAATGGTTGTGGACGCTGTAATTTTCTTTGGTGGATCCAACGTCATAAATATAGAATTGGAATTCAAGGCTGAGCGTGACAATGCTGAAGTACGTATTGATAATGTTCAAGAGTATCAGAAAATTGTTGATGCTGAATGGCGTATTCTGTACAATAAACTAGCCAAGTACGATGCCAATGTTGTGTTATCCAAACTACCAATTGTTGATGTTGGTACACAATATTTTGCAGATCGAGAAATGTTCTTTTAGTGTACCAGAAGAAGATTTGAAACGTACAATGAAAGCTTGTGGTGGTGCTGTTATGACTACAGCTAATGATATTAATTCAAGTGTTTTGGGTCAATGTGATTACTTTGAAGAACGTCAAGTTGGTGGTGAACATTTCAACATTTTCCAAGGTTTGATAGTGGGTTTGACATTAATTTTATTTTTATAGGTTATAATTATTTAAAGGTTGCGTTAATGCTAGAACATGTACATTGATTTTACGTGGCAGTGCCGAAAAATTTTTGGAAGAAACTGAGCTTCGTTACATTATGGTACAATGGTTGTGCAGCGTACAATTAAACATGATTCTATTGTTGCTGGTAAGTCAAAATACAACTTGAAAAAAATGTCTAATCTTAAATTGTTAAGTAATATTATGAAAAGGTTGTGTTCAACTACGGAGGAAAGAACTATAAAATTTGTGTCACTGAAATGACAATTATTGCTTTTGGTTGTTAGTTTTGAAGCATCGTCTTCGAATGCCTTCTGATGTTGTTGTTGTAGCAGTGCTTCACCCTATCCAATAGGTCTGAACAATCACAAATTGTCATCAATGTCCTCCAACGGGAGTCCGAGGAAACTTGCTGTTTCAACAGGGGTGGACCATAAAGAGAGGGGTGTTAGAGGAATTGGTTCCACATTACAATTGAAGAGATGGTTGGTGTTATGTGGGGACACATTGCAAGCAGGGACATTTTGTATGTCGGGGTTGATTCTGGATAGGTAAGATTTTAACCTGTTACAGTATCCAGATCGAAGTTGGACTAGAGTGACTCGCATTTCCCTAGGGAGCGTGCGTTCCTGTTCTGCAATTTTAGGGTATTGTTCTTTGAGTACTGAATTCACCGGGCAATTCCTGACATAGAGGTCCGACGCCTGTTTATGGAGTTCACCAAGGACCTGCTTATGTTTTTTGGCTTCATACGGCTGTGTTCTCAGGTGCCGTATTTCCTCATTGTGCTTACGGGGTGACTCCTTAAGACCCTGGGCGGTGTTGGCTCATCAATCAGATGTCTGTTGGGATTTCCAGGGTCCTGGGTATTCAACAGAAACTGTTCGGTTAGCATTTCATTTCTTTCACCTATTGGGAGTATTCTCGCCTCATTAGGTAGATGGTGTTCTGGGGACATAAGGAGACAACCCGTGGCGGTTCTAAGGGCAGTATTTTGGCAGGCCTGTATACTTCTTCCAGTGGGCAAGTAAGGATATGACACCGGTTTGAATTTGAGTTTTTTTGAAGTTATTGCAAAAAGCGTTGAGGATTTTTAATATCTTACGAGGTACCTTTGCAAATGTTTCTGAGAATGAAGAATGAGACCTATTCAAACTCAATTTTCACAAGGACAATGCCGCTGAGACTTTGTTATACTTTAACATACAATACTTTACCCCTTTTTAGCACAACTATCATGTTTGATTTTATTAAATTTTAAAAATGTTTCTACCCCTACAGTATCGCATATCTTTTGTTAACACAGGTTGGCGATGTGTTTGCGCAGGAACGTGCCTTCGCTACTTTATAATGAATGTCAATTCCCATCACTGGATATTGCGGCGCGCGATTGGCCAACAAGACGATGCCACGACACCTTTGAGTATTCTTGATCTGAAAATTAATATGCAACGAATTTGTACAACAAATGAACAACACACACTGAAATAATCTTGGTTAAAAAGTATCTTAGAATCTTATAATTCTAAGCTTTTTCCTACGTTCCCATTCTAAGCTTTTCATGCTCTAATTAAAAAAAAAATATTCAACAATCGCATAAAGTTTGCAAAGATTTTTAAAGCAATTTAATTGCAACGAATTTGTCAATAATTTTTAACCAAAATTTATAAACTAGATGTATAACAAAAAAGTATTTTGAATATAAATATTTGTGATGAACTTAACTGAAATAATTCTAAGTTTTTTCCTACGTTCCTATTCTAAGCTTTTTATGCTCTAATTAAAAAAATATTCAACAATCGAATAAGGTTTGCAAAGATTTTTAAGGCAATTCAATTGCAACGAATTTTCAATAATTTTTAACCAAACCATATAAAGTAGATGTATAACAAAAAAATATTTTGAATATAAATATTTGCTGATGAATTTAACTGACAGTACCAATACTATCAACTAAATGGTCCGTATAAATATTGTAATCACATAACTTAAAACAAAATATTACTATGAGTACCTAAGTTTATTATTGCGATTCACGAAAAAAGGAAAATTGCATAAAGTTCCCTCAATGTAAAATTATTCTAGTGAATGTATATATCGCATTCTAAACTAAAAAATGTCAAAACTAAAAAAATTTTAAATCGGTTTTTAAGTGCAAATCGATCCATGAAAGCATCGTGAAATAACTTATGTTTTTTTGGTAGTTAACGTTATCGTTTAGCCTGGTTTTGTTAAGAATTTTGTTATTTTTGTGGTATAAATCAACATTCAACACAAAGCTTCTCTGATTATGAGTTGCAATACTTTTTGGTTTAGGTTGCGATATGTAAAATTACATATTTTTGTACACAGTTCTAAAATTAAAGGAAAAAAATTTATATTTGTCTATTAATTAAATTATTAAATAGATATTGTTATATTTGTTCGGCCTGAGTGCGTCGTAAACCGGCAGTGGGTAGGCGCACAAGGGTCGATCTCGCTCAATGGATGATGCACTCAAAAGGAAATAAAGAAGAACACGGGAGGAGTTTCCTCGTTATAAAAATGCACTTTATTGGGTAGAGGTAAAATAAACTTGTTACAATATTACCTGAATATGCTGGAACACAGTGGAGATCGCTGGCGGCAGATGTTAGCTGGTTGGCTGTTGAAATCAAAGAGGCCGGTTGTATAGCAAGCTACAACCGTTGACCCGCAAAATCCTCCATTTTGGAGGGGAAAGGCACCCACACATCAACCCCGACATGCATATGCATGAGTGCTGACAAAAAGCACACATACACGCGCATGTACATGCATGCACATGCATGAGGGTGATGGTGTGGGTGGTTATAAATTAATTCGAGTATCGAGTATCGATTTGCAGAGTTGCATTGGGGAGGTCGCAATCAGATGCGGAAAAGTTAGGCATCCTGCCTAAACATGCCGGCCCCCCTTGCGATACGCAACATCGTTTTTCGCCAATGACCTCCGCTGAAACGAGAAAAATTATTATAAGACTTACACACTAAACTTAATCTAAATGAAGAGTTCGTCTGCGACGCAACATGGCCGGGAATCCCTTTCGACTTGCTTAGCATGCCACCTGAGCTAAGATGAAAGAATTAGCGGTTATGAACAGTGAAGTGAATATTTCTTGCCATTGAATTGTACATAATTCTTAAATATAGAAATTCAAAATGTAAGATGTGAATTGTCGATGGCCAGTAAGGCTGGACGAAGAGGCCGAGGTCTCCATTCCAGAGTGGCACCATTGTTTGTTATTCTTTGGTTTTTTTTTTTTGGTCCGGATGGAGAGGCTGAGGTCTCCATTCCAGATTTGCGGTTTTTTTTTTTGTTGGTTGGACGAAGAGGCAGAGGTCTCCGTTCCAGACTCGAGGGTTTTGAGGTTTTTCTGGGCTGGACGAAGAGGCCGAGGTCTCCGTTCCAGCGTATAACGTGTCGTGTCGCTCTCAGGGCGACTGTGGCATTTTTATGGATGTACCAGGGCGAGTGGCCGTGAGGTTGGTTGGGTGATGCGCGTTTTCGCTGCAGCGCATGCATTTCGTCAGTTGTGTATTATATTATTACCCTACAAAACACCTGGTCACAAACCCTACCCACGCCCATGCAAATGTGACTACGAAGATAACCCATCACCGTAAGATGACTAGTCAAATGACGTGGAGTGACGAGAGCGTTTTTTGCAAAGTATTTAGTGCTGTGATTTCGAGCAGCTTATGTGTTTCAACAAAAAACCAGCGGTGTGTGGGAGGTTGGAGCGGACGTGATTCCACGCCACCCGCGCAAAATTACTTGTTTTCGTGATACGCGTGGTGTTTTATTAACAAACCTACGTGAAAATATATGAATAAACCGAGTTTAAAACGAACCGTAGAGGCTAACGACGGTATTGATTTAATTTTGTGCGACAGCTCATGACGAATAGCGAACATCGCAATTAAATTGGAAAATGTACCAACTGCCGGTGCTTACATGCAGATTGGCGATGCGTTCTTCACGACGCGTTCTATCTGCACGTATCATTATTAGATTGCATGCAGCCCTGTCGTGTATTTATTGGTTCGCTGACAGCTGGTATGGTGAATTTGTGGTGTGCGAGTATATATATATACATACAGGTACTTGCTTGCCCTTGAAAAGAAACTAGGTCACTGGGGCAGTAGCACACTAGGCCGGTAGAAACAGTTCACTTTTCCCATTTCGGGATTTTGTCTGGTCGGGATTCTTTAATTTCGGGACTCGGATTGTTTTTGTACCGAGCCCTTATAATGACTGTTTGTGATGTTTGTTGTTGAGAAACGACAATTCCTGCCCCCCAGCCAGAAAACAGTGCCCAAAAAACGGGAAGGGTAAAAAAAACAACAAAAAAAAATTCTTTGAAAAAAATGTGAATTTTTTGCAAGGAAAGGTTGCTTTCCTTGTTTTGTCCTCCCCTTCCTTTGAGTTCCTTTGTTTTGTATGACTGAATGGTACGTGCAGTAGATGCCTATATTCGGCAGAAACACGTCAGTACCGATTCTGATGTTTTGCGGTTTTCGGTACTGCTTTGGTGTAGTTATCGGGATCCGCTTTTTTTCTTTCTTAATATGACAGCACTAATGAGGCTGCCGTTGGTATGTTGCGGGTTGCCATCCAGTTGATTTCCCGTAACAGGAATTTTCCAGGATGCATTAATTGTCGGATTGTGGTGGATAAATTACCCTCACCACATTGTTATTTGGAAAAGGATTTTCAAGCTGGTAAAATGTAAGTATAACAAATTCCTAACGGATTTTTAATAATTTTAATTTTTTTTTTTTTTTTTTAATTGGTTTTCTCTTTCCTTTTTTAGTTTCAAAATGCAACAAATTATGATCAATTTGGAGTGTGGGGATGCGCAGCCCATTCGACTGATTGCGGATATCCGCTATATGGAGCGACGGAAGGGTTCCTACGAATGTCATGTGCCGGATGAGGCTTTGGCGCCGGAGATAAAACGGGTGCTGCTGGCCATGGATCCGGAAGCACTGCGGGCCCAGCGGAAGCCCATTGTTGTGTGGGCACGTGGGAGGGCAACAGCTTGGTACGCGCGCTTCTATCGTGGGTGTGAGGGTCAGCTGTGGGTTCGTCGGACACCCCAGGTTCCGCCGTTTCAAAGGCCGTTTAGGTGCCGCGTGTGCCGGCGGTCACTAAGTTGCTTTGCGGTTCTCGTTGCCCATTTAAATCGCCATCTGGGCTTCTCCCCGTATCGGTGTTGGAGTTGCCCCAAGCGGTATGCGTCGTCCGCAGCGCTCTCCGTGCATCGCCGTCTTCGCCACTGAAGTGGGTTTCTGTGCCACTCAGTTACGGCTGTGAAGTAATTTAATTTAATATTTGTTGGAAAAAAAAAATAATAAATGGATTTATATTATCCTTCATATGATTTCGGCCTGATTAGTTAGGTTGGGGGGGGGGGGGGGGGGGGCTCCTGTGATTTAGCCTTGTGTTGTCTTCTCTAGTCTTAGACAGACGCAAACAAGAAACGCACCATTGGGTGGTCGAGTTGGGTAACATGGCAACTCTGTCGTTTCTCGTTTTCTTGTATGTATCATACATATATACATACGTTGGTTGAACATTCCAGTATAGAGAATGAAGCAAAAACAAAAATGAATCGGAAGATTTATTTTACCGTTTTTGCTTCAATTCATGTGGAATTTTACGCATTGCTGGACAAAAAGGTAAGTGGTAAAATATTTTTCAATAATTTTACTGAAATAAATATTTCTTAGGATATTTCAGATTTTTAATTCGTTTCCTTCTATTTTTCAGGTGACTGGTGATGGAGATTTAGGACAATGGATGGGTTTGATGTATCGTTCCCTTTTTTATTCTTTTGTAAGTTTTCCTAGTTTTTTATTCTTTTATTTCATTTCAGGTTCACAGCTACTTACGTGGCTTTACGGAGGCACTAAATGAAGCGCGTGATAAACAAACCGCCACCGTTAGCCCGGTCATATGTACAATTGCACAATATACGTTTGATATGTTGCAATTTGCAAAAAGATTGAAAACAAAAGTCTTTCCGCATACGCGTGAAGTGAGCATTAATAATGTGGTCGAGTGGTCAGAGACGCGAGATTGGTTACGCTCTTATATACGTTGCATTGTATGGCATCCAAATTGTTTCAAAATTGCCGTTGCAGGATCAGATGATATTGTGGGTATATACACGGATGAACCGGCAGTGGTGCCTGTGCTCAGGAGTGTTTTACGAACAATGGATTAATTCAATGGCTTGACGATTGATAGATTCAATATTGAAGTGCTATTCATACAAAAACAGTGTTATTCATTGAAACACTGTCACGGGTCGAAGCGGTAAGCGAACTTTTTGTCTGTTTCGTGAGTCCAGTGCTATACCACTTGGCCAAAACGTGAAATAAAATATTTCGGAAAATATTCAATAGATCAAGTTTCAAAGGATGGTATGTTGTCATCTCGCCAACAATTTGGTTTATGGAAGGCATGTCAACCTATATATTCTGTATTGCGACATTAACCCACCCTTACGCAAATGCTTGTGCACATATGTATGTACATGCATCACGAATATATGCCATTGGCCAATTAAAAAGTTCGCTTGACTTTGTCGTAATACGCTTCATTTGATAAACTTTGATATAATAGCAACAACAACAAAAGCTTTGCTGTAAGTCGAAAATTATTGCAATACATTGGTCTTTACCAAAAGTGGAAATAAAAAGTTTTATCCAAAGCGTTTAAGTCTAATTAATCAAAAGCAAACCAATGGCTTGGCGTCCACTAACCGCTGCAGAGTTGGCAGTGGGTTGTCAAAAAGGTGTTTGCCTTTGGACTGTGGATACAAATATGCATATAACACGGAGCGCTACACAAGCAGTATTCTTAAAACATCCAGGCCACTGCCCAATTACTTCGGTACAATGGAATGCCAATGGTACATGGCTTGCAACCGCATCCATTAGCGATACTGATATGTCATTATGGGATGTCGATAGACAACAAAATACCCCACTTCGTCGTGTTGGCCCACCTTGCTCATTGCTGAAATGGTCACCCGATGCTGCGAATCTATTTTCTGCCACTGTTGGTAATGTATTTCGTGTATGGTCGGCAAACAAAAAATGGACGCCTGAACGCTGGACAATCAATTGTGGTGTAGTACGATCGGCTTGCTGGTCACAGTGCGGCAATTTTTTTTGCTTTTTGTTACAACCGGCGATAGTATTTTATATCGTTTACTTTTTCAGGATGAACAAATTTTTGCATCTGGCGCTTCACCTAAAGAAGCTTTAAAAATAGCCGAACTTACCAAATTTAATGCTGGTCGTCGTGAGGTTGGTGGCGAACCACAAGTATTAGCCTGGGGTGCAGATGGTGGTCATTTGGCTGTGATGTTCAAAGATACACCCGGTATAGCACTCTTCAATACTTGTTTGAAAAAATTTGATATGACAATTTCACCATTATGTTATCTAACTGGCATAAAATACAGAATATCCTTCATATGTTTGCTTCCAAAGTAAAACACAGCGTAATACGGATACGGGTTTAACAATTGGCTGGTCGAGTGGGCGTATAGAATACTTTCCGTTTGGAAGTATGTGAATTAATTCTAAATAAATAAGACTGGTGTTTTCTGTTCTGTAGGTACATAAATACATATACATTTTTTTTTTTATTTAACTATATATGTAATACATAACCTCTATGTATATATATAGTATATGAGGTAAATTGCTACATATACATGTTTACTTTTGTAATAAACAGATAACAATGCTACGAATTGGGTGGTTCGTTGGATACAGAACGTGTTTGTGAAATAAAGGAGGGCCTGAATACAATCATGGCTGAGTTAGAGGCGTCGCTGAAAGCGAATAAGGCAGAAATATCACCATCAACTATGTTTGCAAGGGCCAGCATTGACGAGGGCGTAACTTACATTAATGGCTCACCACAAAATACGTTTGTACCTGGTCTTTATTGAATTGGCCGAATTTAAGGGTGTTTTCGTTGCTGGCGATGATTTTGATCAGGAGATGCTTTGCGTAATCATGTAAGTGTGTATGTAGACATATATTATGTGTATGGAAACCAATTGTGGTGTGTCGCAAACTCGGCAACGGAGTGGAGGCACCACAATTGTGTTTAAGATATTGAATTGACACTGGTTTACCCCAAGTGCACATCTAGTTCCTCATAAAAACCCCACACCCACATTGATTGCTTCGGATGTATGTAGCGCACTCCGTGCACAACGATCAATTGGGTTAATATATATAAATGGTTTTACTTTGGTGGGGTTAATAAGAATACTGGTTACTCTTTTCTAACGTGGGGATTGCGTTAGGTAGGGAAAGACGTGGCGTCAGTCTGCTACTTCCCCCCACCAGTGGTAAGGGGTGGCAGATACTGCGTGATGTATTTGGCTTTGTCAGCTAAGGCCTCGCTCAAGTCTGACACTTCCCCCCACCAGTGGTAAGGGGTATCAGATACTGTTCGAGGTAAGGGGAGTATCCACCCGGTGGGATGCCCTCCCGCTTTCAACGACCTTTTGTAAGTCTGGCACTTCCCCCCACCAGTGGTAAGGGGTGCCGGATACTGCTCAAGGTTAGGGAACCTTCTCCCACTTCCAAATTTTTTTGACTTATGTGAAATTACGAAACGATTCCTTTTTTGATTGGGGTTTTTTTTGAAATTCCCATTCGTAATCCAGTAAGCGGGACGAATCTAGTAGTCTAGTAGTAGTGATAATGGTTTTTCAAGTGCCAATATGTTGTGGGGGAAATGATTCGGTTTCTACTGAACATTTCGTGGTTGATAAGGTCATGTTGGGTTGGTCACTCTTTCAGACATTGTTTAGAAAATGCCGCACGTTGGACTTTTATTCAAAAAATGCACTATGTTGCCAAAAAAACTCCCTCTCCGAGCATAAGTTCAAAGCATTTTTGTTAATGAAATACATTCCGGGATGAAGTGTTCTTCACTCTCACTCTAATATAGGGCGATTTGGAGAAAAGTCCGGAATTGGGAAATTTTTGACATTGAGATAGCATGATTCGAAGATGTAGGCGACATGGGGTGAGAAGCCACTCAGCAGCCCAAGTTCTCCAGCAAACTATAATATGTATAAAATTTCTAAAACAAGGCAACAATCAGTATTTACTTTAGTGCGTCGGTAGTTTGATAATACTGATCTGTGTTCGATTATCGTTAGCACGAACGCACATATTTATGAATGGAATGGTTTTCTTAAACAAATTGTGAGCACGGACTTTCGGTGTTTATGCTTAAACTGAAATTCACCTTAATTGGAGAAATGTTTGAAGACCTTTTGAAAGGTATTCAAGATCAATGTTCACAACCTTTTGACAATCCGTCTAAAAAGAATTGTTAGTTATAAGGCCTTTTTGGAGGCCACTTATAACATGCTTTCTTTTAGTAAATTTTTATGAGGTTTCATTTATTTTTGTTTACACAATTTGTGAACCAACATCAACGCTTTGTAAGCTTAATGTTTGTTTGGGAAAGCTTTTATTGTAGACTTCCTACATGACGTGTACTTTGTTCTTATGAATTATAACTATTGGAGTCCTGATTGCTAGGCCCGCTTCGGTGCTGTTGGCCTCGTGCATTTGACCGAGTGCTGATGCAATATGTGGCAGATCCTGGATCTGCGTTAGGGTTCTGGTGTCCTTGCTCGGGGGAGCGAGTGACTTTTGGGTTAAATTTTTGGAAAGTGAGAAAGATAATGGGCTGAAAGCCTTTAGGTTCTGTGGCAGATCGGTTCACCCTTCTGCGGTAGGTTGTTATGATGTCCTCGTTATGGGATAACGAGTGAATGGGACGGTCTCTGGTGTCCTCGCTCGGGGCGGGCGAGTGAATTTGGGGATTTTCTGGTGTCCTCGCTGTGGGTGAGCGAGTGAATTATGGGGTTTTCTGTTCAGGGGGCCCCCGGTTAGTCTTGTTAGAAAAAACTTAGATCGAAAAAAAAATGTTTTTTTTTTTTGTTTGCGAGCTTTTTGTACGCTCTCCCGCGTCTTCGTGCGTCTCGCTCCGTATTCAGGTGTAGGGGTCCCTCCGGCAGACTCGAAACGAGACCGGAGGTAGAGAAAAAAAAGAGAAGATGTAGGATCGCCCTCCGGTAGACTCGCACCATCACGAGACCGGGGGGTTGATTAGGGCATAGCCACAAGCTTAGGGATAGCGGGGCATCACGGCGCGTGGTTGAAACGCGTCTTCATGTCCCGCGCTCCCTTTCCCCATTGCCATCGCGTAGTACGTTTTAGGATTCCCCTCCGGTAGACTCGCACCATCACGAGACCGGGGGGTTGATTATAATATATGGCTCGGGAGAAACGCAGGCTTAGGGGTAGAGAGACACGAAGACGCGGGTTCCTTAATTTGCTTTCTATGCTATCACCAACCGTGGGCCTCTGATTTTAGGTAGTCGAGGGAAATAGGATTTTGGTTTTTGGGGTTTCGGAAGGCGGGGTTTGCCCCCTTACATTTAATTCTCCTTGTCGTGGGACGGAAGGAGCACCAATTTCGTAATGGGTCTAGTTATTTGTCCCCTGGTTGTATGAACGTCAACAACACGCACACGGTTATCAGGGCCTGGGTGTGTGTTGACGATTCTGCCCATCCTCCACTCGTTGGGTTGGAGGTTGTCCTCTTTGATAACAACCAGGTCTCCGGATTTTAAATTGGATTGTGGATGTTTCCACTCATATCGTTTCTGGATCTCGGTGAGATATTCCGATTTCCATCTTTGGCAGAAAGTATGGTGCAAGGCCTTCATTTTTTGCCATCTGTTGACTATTGAGGCAGGATTCTCGTCACAGTCGAGTTCGGGTGGAGCTAACAGATGCCCACCCACGAGAAAATGGCCTGGAGTAAGCGGCTCCAGGTCGGAAGGTTCATTTGATGAGGGACTCAGTGGTCTAGAGTTAAGACATGCCTCTATTCGGCATAACAGGGTCGTAAACTCCTCGAAGGTATATTTATGGTCGGACGCGATTTTTTTATAATGAGTTTTAAAACTCTTTACCCCTGCCTCCCACAAGCCTCCCATGTGAGGAGCACCTGGGGGTATGAAATGCCATGCGAGAGTTTGGTGGCTATATTTATTCATGGTATCGTCCCTCGCTTCCCGAAGAAATGCCTTGAACTCCGATCGTAAGGATCGTGAAGCTCCGACAAAGTTTGTACCGTTGTCGGAGTAGACGTTTTTTGGGCATCCTCGTCTGGATACAAATCTGGAAAAGGCAGCCAAGAAGGACCCGGTACTAAGGTCGTTTGTCGCTTCAAGATGAATAGCTTTCGTTGAAAAGCATACGAACAAACATACATATCCCTTTGAGGTCCGACACCCTCTCCCTCGGTAGGACTTTATGTCAAAAGGTCCGGCGAAATCTACCCCTGTATTTGTGAAGGCCCTGGCAAAAGTGGTGCGCTCCTTGGGAAGGATGCCCATGAGTTGAGTTTGTGCCCGCTTCTTGTAAATAGTACACACTTTACATTTGTGGATGACAGACCTAATCATGGTTTTAACACGCGGTATCCAGTACTGAGTGCGAATAAAGCGCAGCATCAGCTGGTTTTCTCCATGGAGGGAGATCTTATGTATAAACTCAACTAGGAGTCTGGATAGCCGACAAGTGTACGGCAGGATAATTGGGTGTCGTTCGTTGTAGGGCATATCTTTGGATGCGTTAATCCTACCACCAGTTCTGATTATACCATCAGAATCGATAAATGGGTTTAAGGGTAAAATTTCACTCTTCCCATGAATTGGTTTCCCTGACTTCAAGTTGGCATACTCTGCTTGATAATATTTCCTTTGGCATATAGCTATCAATCGTTGTGACGTAGTTTTGATTTCATCAGGTGCGATTGTATGAGACTGCCTATTGAAGGAAACTCTAGTTTTGGGATGTGTTCTGCGGGCAAATCGAAAAATGTAAGATATAACCCGCAGCGCCCTTGAAAGGTCGGAGAACCTATCAAGGATGTTAGGGTTGTTGTTCACTGACGCTGCATGAACCTTTATCCGCTTTTCCTCAATTGACGTGTTGTATTCGGTGTCTTGTGCTGGCCAGTGGGAGTGGTCTTCTTGCAGCCAAGAAGGTCCCTGCCACCACAACGAATTGTCGACCAAGTCAGAGGCAGGTAGTCCTCTGCTGCCTAAGTCGGCTGGGTTTGACTCCGAGTTCACGTGAAGCCAGTCCTTGCTACCGACCATGTCGATGATCTTGGTGATCCGATGTGCGACGAAAGTGGACCAGGAACAGGGCGGTTTCCTTATCCATGCGAGGACGATAGTTGAATCCGTCCAAAGGTGGACTTTCACTGGTCCCAATTTGAGGTTCCTGAAAAGTGATTCGGTGATTTCCGCTAACAGCACAGCTCCGCAAAGTTCCAGACGTGGGAGAGAGAGAGTTTTCACTGGGGCTACTCGCGTTTTAGATAGAAGCAGGTTTGTGCAGACATCAACATCCGTTTTGACACGCATGTAAACGGCTGCTGCATAAGCCTTTTCGGATGCGTCACAAAATCCATGAATCTCGATGTCGGTTCCTGGAGAGAAGTTGACCCATCTAGGTATCCTGATTCTATCGATCTCATGGTATTGGTCGGTGAAAGTTCTCCATTGTTCCAACGTACTGGTCGATACTGGTTCGTCCCAAGCGGTGCCTTCTAGCCAAATACTCTGCATGAGTATTTTTGCCACAATAACCATTGGCGCAAGCCAGCCTAAAGGATCGAAAAGTTTGGCTATAGCGGATAGGACTGCTCTCTTCGTAATGTTTTCCGGGTTGTCCAGCGTCCCTGCTTTAAAATAAAATAAATCGGAGTGGGCATTCCATCGAATACCTAATGCTTTCACTGAACTGGTATCTTCGAACGCCAGGAAGTTTTCATTGAGCAGGTCTGCTTTGGGGATGTCCCTTAGAATGTCCTCTGAGTTGGAGGTCCATTTGCGAAGTGGAAAGCCCGCTGATTGTAGGACTTGACGAATTTCATCTCTGGCTTTAATAGTCGATGTGATCGTATGTCCACCCGCTAACACATCATCTACATACATGTATTCTCGCAGTATGCTAGCCGCTGTAGGGTGCGAGTTTGAGACGTCGTCTGCTAGTTGTAGGAGCGTTCTTATCGCGAGATATGGAGCGCAATTCACTCCGAAGGTAACCGTCTTTAATTCGTAAAGACTAACAGGGTCATTCGGGGAAGTGCGATGCACAATACGTTGAAATTTGGTGTGATTTTCGTTCACCCAAATTTGTCGATACATCTTTTCGATGTCGCTATTGAATACGAAGCGGTATAGTCTCCATCGTAAGATAAGTATGGGTAGATCGGCTTGTAGAACTGGGCCTGGGAGTAGAATATCATTTAGGCTCTTCCCGTTTGCCGTAGGGCTCGAGGCATTGAATACTACGCGTACCTTTGTAGTGGTACTTTCCGCTTTAATAACGGCGTGGTGGGGCAGGAAATAATGATCCGAGTCGTCGGATGAAATATTCTTTTTTAATTTTCTCATATGTCCGAGCGTATCATATTCTGACAACACTCGAACATATTCTTTACCTAAATCTGGGTTTTTTATTAGTCGCCCCTCATTCCGGAAGAATTGAGAGCATGCGCGTTTCAGGGACGGTCCCAAATTAATGTTATTAGGGTAATCCTGCCTGAATGGTAGTGATACGGTGTACCTTCCATCTTCATCACGTTTCGTTGTTTCTTTAAATAATTTTTCGCAATACCTTTCATCTTCAGTTAATATTTTGTTTTTTGATACATTTTCTACCTCCCAGAACGCTTTGAGTTGGTTGTCTAACGCAACCTCGTTGTAAAAAGACATAATGCTCTTCGTTGGATTCGGTGCTTCGATACGACCGGTGATTATCCAACCGAACACTGTCTCTTGGGCTAAGAGTGTGTTTAGCACATTCTTCTTTATACCGCTCATTATAATTTGGGGATATATGTCTCCGCCAAGTATGAGGTCTACGTCTTCGTTGACGTAGAATCTCTTGTCTGTCAAAACTAAGTCTGGGAATGCCTGCATAGTCATTGCGTTGATATGGCAGGATGGAAGATTCCCCGTGAGTTTCGCTAGAACTAGTACGGGTGTAGTCAGGCTGAAGCAGGGATCCACTGGTGAACGTAATTCGATGTTGGATGCTTCTTTCACCTGAGCTGACACCGCATTTGTGATGCCCGAAACATGGGCATGCATTTTCCTCGCTGGCAAATTGATCCTGCGTTTCAGTCTTTCAGTTATAAAGGAGCATTCAGACCCTGAATCAATTAATGCCCGCGCTGAGAACTCGGTACCATTATGGTGAATGTGTACGCGAGCAGTTCCTAATAGCACGCCTGTGCTGGAATTAGCATGACAGGAATTTACATTCTGGTTCGCAGAAGAATTTGGTTGCCCCGATTCCTGTCTTCGTTGTGCTTGTGCCGAAGTTGTTGGGATATTATCCGCATCTTTGAAAGGATTGCGCCTCGTAGTTTGCTGGACTGTATCCGCATGCAGGAGTGTGTGGTGACGAGAGTGGCATTTGGCACAGTTGTACGAACTGGTGCACCTCGTCACTGTGTGTCCTGGGGATAAGCAGTTCAGGCATCCCCCCGTGGATTTGATGAAGTTGATTCTCTCCACTGGGGTCAGATCACAGAATCGGGGACAATTCCGTAACCTGTGTTCAGCTTTGCACATTTTACAAACAACTCTTGATGTCGATTTGGAGGTCGGTTTTGATACCTTCGTTTGGAAGGCACCAAGTCGTTTTATGGGGGTTTCGGTTGTATGCCGAGTGTTGGCTGGCTTTTGTCCCTTTTGGGCGTTAGTGCCGGTGAAGCTAGACACTGTTTCCAGTGTCTGAAACCTATTTGATAGAAATTTGTCCATATCTTCCCATTTAGATATGTCCATTTTATGGTCTATGCTTTGTTCCCATAGAGCCAAGGTACTTTCCGGTAGTTTTGTCGAACACAAATATGTTAGTATTGCATCCCAATTGGATGTGTCGATTTTGTGACACTTGAGGGACGATAGACAATTGTTTATATCGCTATGTAATTTCTTTAGCGCACTACCACACTCACTCTCTACCTTCTTTAAATTAAACAGAATTTGTAATTGCGTGTTGACTAGTATACGCTTGTTTTCATACCTTTCACACAGGTTTTTCCAGGCCATATCGAACCCATCATTTGTTAGAGGGCATTTTTTTACAATATCTTTGGCCTCGCCCTGTGTCTTATTGTTCAGATGGAATAGTTTTTCCACCCCCTGTAGGTCGGAATTATTTATGTATATAGCAGTGAACAGGTCGCGAAAGGTTGGCCATGACAAATAGTCACCTTTGAAAATCTCCGTGTCGCAAGGAGGGAGGCGGATCTTATGCCCGCGAGGTGCGGCTGGGGGTGCTTGCTCCGAGATAGCACTATTTTCTACTTTTTTAAATTTCTCTGCCTCAGCAGATATTGTGGATAAGCATCGCATATATATTGCGTAGGTAGAGATCTGTTTTTTCCGGATGGCCAACACATCATTTGCGTCGACATCTTCTGATCCCATCAGTGAGTCAAACACAGACTTAACCTTCTTCCATAAGGAGCGCAACTCTTCTTGCTGTATCGCAAGAGTGTGCTTATTATGACTTTCCTCTGGAATAAGGCTGTACTGCTGTTCAAACTCTGAGATTAACTCAGCTGATCGGATATATGTTTCCATTTTACAACTAAAACCCAACTAATTCTTTGAACAAAAAAGAAACAATGCTTTGAAAAGTCGCTTTTTATTTATTTATTTCAGATTTGGCCGACTCGTCTGATTTACTTTTTGACAAGGGGAAGATAGGCAATGGTGTAACCTATTGCCACCCGCACGTATATATATGTATGTATGTATCGGTGTGTGTAAATAAATTTGCAGATTATTTTGTGCTGTCAGACAGAGAGCAGGGGGAGTAATACCAATGTGTACTGTGTGAGGCAAAAGGGGGCCACTCGCCACTTCAATCGTCAATTTTATTAAGTGCGCGCGTTGATATAAACTCGACGAAAAGTGTGAAACCGTGAAATAGATTTTATGCAACAAAGAACAAAAACTGTGTAACAAGATTGATTAAGGAAATTAGTGAAAATAATAGTGACGCAAAGGAAATTAAATTTTGCCGCAGTCAAATGGCGTGAAATTTTTGTGAAAGTGAGGTTATGTGCACCTCTTCCCTGTGCTGTGTCTGGAGAGCCTTACCGCTGGTGGGGGGACAGACCAGATAGTCACAAGGAATCTTAACCGACGTTAATGCAACGCGTTTGCACTTATTTTCTTTTTTGGCACTACACAGTTTTTTCACACTTTTCGCGGTTAACGACAATCACGTATGGCACTTTAAATGATTTTTCGCACTTTTTATTTATTGTTTTTAACCAACCAAAAAAAATGTGGCAAGAAATATTGCACTTACTCTGGCTTTTTATGGCGATTTGTATAGTGGTGCTTATGTGGTAAGATGGCTTGATGTCTTGCAGTGGCTTCCGCTCGCTGTCGATTGCTCAGTGATTGACGCTGATGTGAAAATAATACTTTTTTCCCGGATAAATTTTCTATGAGGAATTTTTAAGTGTGTGCGATCAGCTATGATTTTGATGTCGCCAAAGGAATTTTACCACCAAAGTGTACCACCAAACGTGTATTTCAGCTTCTTAAAAGAATTTTACCATCAAAGTGTATATAGAAGATTTTGTGTGGATGTGGACTGTATATAGGCGCTCTGTTCTAATTCCTGGTGAGAAGGACCAAATGTTCGGCCTGAGTGCGTCGTAAACCGGCAGTGGGTAGGCGCACAAGGGTCGATCTCGCTCAATGGATGATGCACTCAAAAGGAAATAAAGAAGAACACGGGAGGAGTTTCCTCGTTATAAAAATGCACTTTATTGGGTAGAGGTAAAATAAACTTGTTACAATATTACCTGAATATGCTGGAACACAGTGGAGATCGCTGGCGGCAGATGTTAGCTGGTTGTCTGTTGAAATCAAAGAGGCCGGTTGTATAGCAAGCTACAACCGTTGACCCGCAAAATCCTCCGTTTTGGAGGGGAAAGGCACCCACACATCAACCCCGACATGCATATGCATGAGTGCTGACAAAAAGCACACATACACGCGCATGTACATGCATGCACATGCATGAGGGTGATGGTGTGGGTGGTTATAAATTAATTCGAGTATCGAGTATCGATTTGCAGAGTTGCATTGGGGGGGTCGCAATCAGATGCGGAAAAGTTAGGCATCCTGCCTAAACATATTAATGATATAGAGAAGCGCCAACGCGAATGCAAGTGATTTCAAACCACTGGTAGGCTATTCACCACTTTAACTGTCAGAAAAAATGTTAAATTGTTCAATTTATGTAAAAAAAATTTGAAAGTTGCAATTGAAGGTCTGAAAGCTCGGGAATTTCAATTGAAGTTAAAAAAATTACAATTGAAGTTCAGAATTTTCAATAGGAGTTCAGTAAATTATAATTGAAGCTCAGGAATTTCAACTGCAGTTCAGAAAATTAAAACTGAGACCCAGAAAATTAGAATTTAAGTTCAATTATAATTTTATGAACTACAAACAGAAATTCTGAACTTCAATTTTAATTTTCTGAATCACAAATAGAAATTCTGAGCTTGAATTTAAATTTTCTGAACATGAATTTAAATTTTTGAACTTCAATTGTAACTTTCGAACCTCAATTGCAGCTTTCTGAACTAAAATATAAAATGTATAGCATTAAAATTGGCGAATTACAAGTCCACTTACCCAAATTTTGAAATGCCTACTCGCGATTTGATGGTTTACTGCAACCAATAGTTCTGTTAGTTCTTCTCTTTTATTTTCTTTATCATTAATTAATTTATTTAAGTTTCCCTTAACTTTGTATGCATGCAATCGCATATATTAAAATTTGTATTTATGGCTCACCAACAAGACTGAAAAACTATTCCTTCCTTATGACTTATTGTTAATAATTTGCAACTATTATAAATAATCTAATATATTATAAAAATGTTGAATAAAAGAAATATTAATGGATTTGAATTTAAGAAATATTTTATTTATATAGCAGTATAATCCAAGTAAAAAAACGGTCATAATATTAGTCAAAAGGCGGTCATATTAACGTAAAAATACTGTAAAAATACTCGTAAGGTTACAGGTATATAACTTAAAAAATTACGGCCATTTGACAGTTAACGTGAATGTAAGAACAGTACAGCATTGGGAATGATAACTAAGTGTGATATCTTCTGCATAGACGTCAAAATTCCAAAGTGATTGGATCACCTGATTTGTATTTGACTATCGCTGTCTCATTCTGTATCTCTTTCTATCACCTGCTGAAGATAGGCGCCGCCATATTGAACACCCTGTCAAAACGCTAAAAAGTAGCCAAAATTAACATCCTGTCAGGCATTTGACAGATAAGATATCACACTTAGTTATCATTCACAATGCAGTACAGCACTTAGTTTGTTTACACTTCGATAACCTAAAAATCTTCATATTAATAGAAATATGATACTAATTACCTGATTGGCTCATTTTAAAATAAAATTTAATCAATATATAAAGGCTTTACTAAAAAACACTTAAAAATTTTCACGCAATGAAAGCTCCGTTAGTATTAAGCGGCGAACGATTTCAACCATTGAATTATTTAGCGGAAAGATCTTCACAATTAAGTTAACGAGTGCACAGAGTACCTATTCCGGACTTGCATAGACCACTTTGTAGCGTTGCTTCGCTTTAACGCTTTGGCAGCGCCATAAGAAATAAGTCACAGCGTTTTCTTTTCTGAAATAAATTGTTGCCTATGTAAATGGTAAAGCCTTAATAGTGTTACTCCTACCACAGAAAATTGTCAACATTTATAGTGCATACAAAGAACATTTCATCTCACCATATTCAGTCATATCACAAATCACACAAGAAGATTGCGCATTGCGCATGTAAACATTAGATCATCCCGTTTTTATGGGCAATTCTTACGTCATTTTCCTTTAGCTCTTGTTTTTTCTCTCTTTCTTTCATTCGCTCAAACAGCCAACTGTGACGGAGTTGCGCAGAACGAAGCAATTTTGAACTCGTGAATGCGCAATCTGGTAGGTGATCTGTGCACTCATATTAACGGAGTATATGTGGAACTCAAATGCGAATTGAGAGTTTCACAGAGTTACATTGCCACACCGCCATTTTATACAGAGTAAAAGTGTAAAGCTTTTGCGTTGCAAGCAGGCAACAATTTTCACAAAAGAACGAAATACCCCGTAAAGGCGTTGCCTGTTTTTTAGAATAGAACAACAACCCTTGCGCGGCGTACAAAAGCGTACCACTATGGCGAGAAAAGAAAACGCTATTAGTAAGTGAATAAGCTAATAAGTGAACGTTAGATATTTCCATTATACCATTAATAACTGTTTCACAGCTAATGTTTCCAAGTAATATTAAAATTTATTTAAAATATTGGAGAACATTTTAATGATATAGTTTTCCATAATATTCTTACCTTTAGGTCTGGCAGTCCCTTAACACATAAAAGAGCAGTCTACTCGTTCAAAATACACTCGCTCTGCCATATTCATTTCGGTTGCAGATGACAATGCGATTATAAAATAAACAAATAAACTCGTCGGTGCCGCATAGTGTAACATAGTGTAACGTAGTGGGCGTGATCCGACCAATTTTTCTCCTTGCCCTCATATAAGGTGGAATTTCACATAATAATATTTTCTACTTTAAAAGCATTTTCCAGTGCCAATATAAATACAAATTTTTTAGATTTCTTAACTTTAGCTAAGAGGCTTTTGACTAATATTTAAAAAATTTTATTTTCAAAGTCAAACACAACATAGATACATATATTTGTAAGAACTGAATCGAAATACATACTTATATATAAAAAGTGATATTATAACTGGTATTAAGTTAGTCGGAGTCAATATCGTCGACATGCTCTGGTTCAGATAATAAGCCAATAAATTCACTCGTTAATACTCGCCGCTTTGACCTAAGGGTTTTCCGCAAACTATTTACGCACGGGTCTGCCGATATCACCAGTCTGTGCAGACAATCGAAGTTACTACAAATTCTTGACTTTTTGTGGTCAAAAGTTCACGATAATTTCGTACATCTTTGTTTCTGGACTCTTGAGCTTCTTCCGAAAGTTGACGAGTAGGAAGAATAGCAGACACGTTTATACTCTTTCCATGAGACAGAATTTTATATACGCTCACTGGCATATTGTACCAAGCATATTCCGATCACACAGTGGTCAAAGGCTTCATAATTTATTTAAACCACATCCTATGCATGAAAGGATTGTATGAAACCTTTTCAAAAGATTGATGTTTATGCCGGTTATGTTTGATGCTATTTCAGGATCTCAAAAGACCAACTTCTTTCCTTAAACTATTTTGGATATTTTCTTTCTTCTTTTTCATCTTTTCCTTATTTTCTTCAACCCGCACCCACCAGGTCTTCATTTCGATAATCGATGTGTAGCATACATTCCATGCATCGTATCCAAGAATGTAAAGGAGAAATTCCGAAAGCACGCATGCCTTTGTCAATATTTTGCTCGGTCAGGACTCGCATATTGTTCACATCTTTAGGAGAAGCCCCATATATGTAGCACTTTTGCGATGATGTATATGCCGACAGAGGGTTGCAAACTTTGCCCTCAATAATGCACAACACAAACGTTGATTTCACCAATAAGTTTAGGTTTTCTATTTGAATTGTTGTAGTACGGCAGTATCTTGTTGAAGATGGAGCGGGATTACTCCAAATTATAACCTTTCGTTTGTCAACCATTGTATACATTTTAAGGAAACAAAAAAAAACATACTAGTGTCCGATTTATTTTCTTCCGAAAATTGTTGTTTGTAACAGCTAAGGTTTCTCCATCTTTGCTTTTTAGCCAAACTTCAAAGAGTGCATTTCGTGAAATAGTCATAAATAGTTGATTATATAGGAAAATTTGGTACAGTGCAGTTGGTTTTACTTCAATGCAGTCCGTCTTTGGTATGATTCATTTTTAGCTTTTTTTCTATTTATATAGTCTTAGCCCAAGCGTTTTATTATAATAATACCTGCTAATGCTTAACAAAAATATACTTACCCATTTCTTTGTTTAAAGATCTACCTAAGATCTCAAACTTCGAGGGAGCTTTAGGTAGGCGTTTATGTGATGTATACATACATATGTATATTCCCGAAGCATTCAATTGCTTAGACGACCCGCAGGTAGGCGTGCATACATAACATAAGTTGATGGGATAAGTGCAGTAAGTTTAGGTTATCTATTTGGATTGTTATCGGGCGGCAGTATCTTGTGGAAGATGGAGCGGTATTACTCCAAACTATAACCTTTCGTTTGCAACCATTGTATACTTTTGAAGGAGTACTAGTGAAGTGAAAAACATACTAGTGTCCGATTTGTTTTCTTCCGAAAATTATTGTTTGTAATAGCTAACGTTTTTCCATCTTTGATTTTTAGCCAAACTTCAAAGAGTGCATTTCGTGAAATAGCCATAACTAGTTGATGATATAGGAAAATTTAGTACAGTACATTTGGTTTTACTTCATTGCAGTCCGTCTTTGGTATGATTCATTCTTAGCTTTTTTCTCAATTTATGTTAGCACGACACACATGCAAAAGAGATTTATTCAAAGTTCGAAAATCCAAGAAGACACCACATTCCACAGAAAAGTAAATAAAGTAAAGTCACGTACTGAAATATGACTCCTCGAAAATAAGCAATTTGGAATGATACAACAATTGATGAGAAGCGCACCGTCAACAAAAGGCCATCTGCAACAAGCGATGGAAATCGTCAAGCGAGTACTCGGAAATAAGTAATTGGGAATGCAACAATTGATGAGAAGCGCACCGTCCAAAAGGCCATCTGCAACAAGCGATGGAAATCGTCAAGCGAGTAAAACAACAGCAGAGGCAGCGGCAGAGCTGAGTAGCAGAGCGAGTTAGATTTAAGTAATAACAAATTTTGTAAAGTTAGTCTTAAGTTGAAGTTGAACCAATAAAGGAGCTAAGCTCCCGAAAATATATTTTTTTTTTAGAATTTTAATGTGAAATAAGTTAACTGGCGTCCGAGCAGGGACCAGCGCGATTGCCGAAAAAGTTAAGTGCCTGAAAATAAAAAAGTAAGGCCACGCGAGTGAAAGGAAACAAATAATAAAGTTTTCGTTTCACTTAATATCCGATCGTAGGATAAAGAACGACCAAAAAGCGGCAAGTAGAAGTGGAATACCGAGCGACGTCAAGGACCCAAATACAGAAAGGGATAACTCCGAAACATTCAAGACTTCCACATGCAGCGCTGGACTCTTATGTAAGACTAGTTTTTAAGATATCCGTAACAAAGTGAAGCATTTTAATCCTGTTAATATTAAAAATTTAGGCAAAACTAAACAAAAAAAATAAATAAAGAGTAAAAGAAAAATAAACTTACTGCAAAATTTGTAAAATAAAAAAAGTGAAAATTACTGGAGAAAAAGTCGTTGAAACTTGAAAAGCATTTAAATGAAAATTTTAATTATAAATTCCGAGAAGGAAAATAAGTAAATAAACTTTGAGAATTTATTGAACATTTGAATATGTTGATTAAAAAGAAAACCTAAAAATTGTATTGTCGAAAGAATTGATTGAAAAATTTTGAGAAAGTTTATATAATATCATCGAAACAAGTGTATTTCTACAAAGGCAACAAAGGAAAATTAAAAATTCATATATTTCAAAAGGAATTTATTACTAAATAAGAAGAAAAAAATAGGTAAATACCTTACGAAGTTTTGAAAACATATACTAAATGTGCAAAGAAGTATTAAATCAGTAAATCTTGCAGAGGATTAATTAATGAAAAGAGTCAATAGTTTATGCGAGGGAACTTTCCTTCTTTTTGAATAATATCGAAGAACAAAAGTAATAAAACACATAGTTCAAATGCCAGGTTCAACAGAGGAGTTAGTGGAACAACTAAACCAGCTCCGGCTAGATTACGGAGCGACTAATCCCGAAAATCCTACAAATCCTGTCGCCCCTAACCCTGCTACTAGTAACCCCACATTCGTTAAAACAATTGTGCGCGAAGTGCTCGACCGAATTAGCCAACCTAACGTTACTGATTTTAGTGGTCACGATTGTAATATAGCCCTGAGCCTAGTGAATATGAATGATTTGGACAGGATTCCCGATATGGTTAAATGTCTACGGGAATTTTCGGGTAAACCGGGAGAATTCAGCTCCTGGCGAAAGAGTGTAGATAGACTTTTAAAAGCATATGAAGCATTGAGAGACACGCCTAAATACTTTTCAATCCTTCATACCACACGACATAAAATTGTTGGCGATGCCGACATTGCTCTGGAGTCCTACAGTACTCCGCTCGACTGGGCCCAAATTCGTAAATGCCTCATGATGCATTATTCGGATAAGAGGGATATCGGTACCCTCGAATATCAAATGACTACGTTGGCCCAGCGTAACGATGATATTCCGACCTTTTATCAAAAGATGTATCAACACGTTTAACTTATTCTAGACAAGATATCATGCCTGGATCTTGCCGACGAGTCCATAAGAACGATGTCAAACTCGTATCGGGAGAAAGTTCTCGATACATTTATTAGGGGACTTAACGGCGATTTACCTCGACTTCTTAGTATTCGAGAGCCCGCAACCTTGCCTCAAGCCCTTCATCTATGCCAAAAGCTAGACAACATGGCTTTCCGGATGAACCACGCACATAACGTGCATAAATCGTTAAATCAACCAACACCGCGATCTCCACGACAGAATGCAACAAATCACCGACCCTTCTATCCCGAACTTATCTATGCGGCATCCCCGCAGCGGTATAATTATCCTCCAAGACATATGAACAATTACAACAACCGACAATTCAACACGACACCCCGAATCCAACCGAATCAGAACGGTCCAACGAATTATTATAATTGACCAAATTTTAATCTCCAGCCTAACACTGGCTTCGGACACGCCCTCAACAACAATATAATTCAAGATTCAATAACCGTTCCAATCTACGCCAAAAGCCACCAGTCCCAATGGACGTGGACCCTTCTCTACATTCTAGACAAGTTAATTATCAAAATAGACCCAGTCCTAATCAAAATACTCAACCGCCGAAGCGCCCACTCTCATCGCAACATACGCGCATTCCTAACAAAATGCAACGCCACATCCACGTGAACGCTGGGGCATCTGATGGAAATACTTACCTCACGACTCCGGATCCAAATCAGATTTATTGTAACAATTCTTATGACGACTATTACGGAGCAACGCAACAACCGGACGAAGCTCCCGAAGGACAAATTAACTTGACTACCAGCGAACAAAATCACGCCAATCTCGACTTGATTAATTTTTTAGACTAACTCCGTCCTCGCTTCCTTACTAAAAACTTACATTGAGGCGCGGGGACTTATTGGATTTCCTGATCGATACGGGATGCAATAAAAACTATATCCAATCCACTAGAATAAGAAACCCAATACTCAATAAACCAGTTAAGGTGGAATCAGTCGCGGGTGCTATAAAGATTACCCACCATGCATTTATAGATATGTTCGGACCAAACGTAGAAAAAATCAAATTCTTTATTCTGCCACCCCTGAATTCCTTTCATGGTATTATAGGCAACGACACCTTGAGGAAACTAAAAGCTGTCATAGACACTGAGGGAAGCACAATGACTATCTTTCCGGGGATCGTTATCATATAATAATGTCAAATTGGAAATACCACATCTCTCTGTAGAACAACAACGAAATATAAACAATATTGTAACGAATGTTAGCAGCACTGAGCGATGCTATCGTCTCTAAGCCGATGCTAAGCAGTGACGTGAATGCACATCAATAATTCAATCATTATGTATCTACATAAACGAAACAATAACTGCGTCTACATATATGTACCATGTACGTATACGAGCAGCGAAGAGTCAATGCACAAACACATGCATATATCTTATCTTAGTTGTCACAAGAGAGAGCAATAATTTGTGCACTTAGTTGTGGCTGGCGATTTTGTAGCCGAAACTAACTAGTAAATTCTGGAAATCGAAGAGCCTAGAAGTATGCAGCGTAAACTATAAAAGCGGGGCAGGCGAGTAAGAAGTAATTCAGTTTGAGTTGAGCTATCAATCAGTTTGATTAAGCACGCGATCTGGCGGCCAATAGTAGAGTTTCATTTGAGTTATCAATCAGTTTGGTTATTAAGCCAGCGAGTAGCAAAGTATAAGTGTTATTGTGAAGTATTTTAATAAAGGCCATTTTTTTCCATTATTCAATATTGGAGTTATTTATTCAACAGTTTAGTGATTCGAACTTAGCAGAGGATTGCAAATGAGAAGATTTGCAGAAAATTCGTTACAATTGGTGTCAGAAGAGGAATTGTTGAATAAATTCCAGAGGACAACAAGGACATGGCAAAGTTGAGTGAATTGAAGATCCAGCAACTGAAGAAGGAGTTGGAGAGCCGTGGATTGAATACAAGCGGCGTTAAACTTGAACTTCAGGCACGGCTACGAGAGGCAATGGAAGCAGAAGGAATTGATGTGGAAGAGTATGTCTTTCATCTTGATGGCGAGGAGACAACAAAAATTGAAGAGAAAAACGAAACATCTCAGACAGTTACCAGCACAGACTTGAACATGATATTGGTTGCAATATCTGCACAAACATCGACAGTAGCATCAATGTCGTCGCAATTGGCATCCCAGCTGGAAGCGCAAGAGGCACGTATAACAGAAATGTCATCACAAATATCCACAAATATGGCATCCCAACTGGAATCGCAAGAGACACGCATAACATCCAAGATGGAAACTCAGCTGGAATCGCAGGAGAACCGTATAACAGCAGAGATTGAATCACAGGAGACACGTATAACCTAAATGTCGTCACAAATAACATCCAGGATTGAAACACCGGAGGCACGTATATCCGAAATGTCGTCACAAATAGCATCCAGGATTGAAGAACAGGAGGCACGTATATCCGAAATGTCGGGACAAATTTCAGCACAGGTATCCTCGCAGATCTCTGTACAACTAGAAGCCCGTATGGACGAAAAAATAATGCAGTTTGAGAACAAAATCGAGGCTGAGGTAGATGCTTTAAAAGGTCGTATACAGGAGCTGCAACTAAACCGCCCAGCTGTTTCAGCAAGCAATCCAAAGGTAAAAACACCATCATTTGACGATTCTGTTCCTTTCCAGGTCTTCAAGCTACAGTTTGAGAAGACCGCAGCAGTGAACAACTGGAATGCGGAAGATAAAGTTGCTGCACTGTTCGTGGCATTAAAAGGGCGGAACAGTTATGAAACATTGATGGCTGCTGTAGAACGACGTTATGGAAGCGAGCATAGGAAACAGATATTCCAAATTGAGTTGCAAAACCGTCACCAAAGAGCGAATGAGACTTTGCAGGAGTTTGCCTCGGATGTTGAAAGGTTAGCTCATCTCGCAAATGCGGACGCACCCGTGGAATACACCGAGAGGGTAAAAATCCAGAGTTTCATAAATGGCATACGGGACGTGGAAACGAAGCGAGCTACATACGCAAACCCAAAACTGATATTTGCTGAAACGGTATCACATGCATTAATTCAGGAAACAACGTCGCTTCCATGTAAGCCAGTTTTCAAAGCACGCTGTGTGGAGGTAGAAAGGCCAGATTGGGTAGACACAATTTTGGAAGCACTGAAGGGATCTCAACAGAAGAATGCCGGAGTTATTAAATGTTTCAAGTGCGGCAACTCATTGCGATCTTGGTCCTAATAGTTCCAACAATGTGGAGCAAAGTTGCGTACGGTCACTGGGAGTTCAGGGAGAAGTGATATGTGAAGTATTGATTGGGAAGGTCATGGTTCTACACAAATTTGTTGTGGCGGAGATTGTTGATGAAGTTATATTGGGAGTGGATTTCTTGGTTGACCATGACATCAAGATCGATATGCAGAGAAGGGTGATGCGTTATGAGAACCAAGATGTGCCACTTAACTTTAGTTTGGAAAAAGGGTTCAGCAGTAATCGGGTACTGGTGGAGAAGACTCGACGAAGGCCACGAAATTCAAAGGTAAAGGTTGATGGAACAAATGGGCCAAACAAATCAAAGCCGAAGGTACCTGTGAGCGAAACACTGGCATTGAAAAGCCCTAACGGACGTACTAAAACGAAGAAAGAATGCAAGGGTGGTTTCAAGCCAAGGCACACTACTGTTGTGAAGCGTCGGAACGATACTGATTATGCAAAGCAAATCCGTCCAGCGCAAGCTCTGCGAAGTAGTTCTTCATTGGCCGAGCAACAGAGTGCGAGGGAACGATCCAGAATAATGAGTAGTAAGATGGAACACAGGTACGACAAGGAAAATAATTCGGAAGGTTTCCGGGAGGGAGATTTGGTACTGCTATACAACCCTCACCGGCGGAAAGGTGTTGCATCCAAATATCGGTGCAGTTGGGAAGGCCCGTACAGAGTTGTGAAGACGATCAGTGATGTCATCTGCAGCATACAAGCAATTGGGAAATCACGAAATAGAAGAGTGGTACATTTGGCGATGCTAGCAGCGTTTAGATCGAGAGATTTGTCTGATCGGGACGATCAGACTTAGGTGGAGGGCATTGTAACGAATGTTAGCAGCACTGAGCGATGCTATCGTCTCTAAGCCGATGCTAAGCAGTGACGTGAATGCACATCAATAATTCAATCATTATGTATCTACATAAACGAAACAATAACTGCGTCTACATATATGTACCATGTACGTATACGAGCAGCGAAGAGTCAATGCACAAACACATGCATATATCTTATCTTAGTTGTCACAAGAGAGAGCAATAATTTGTGCACTTAGTTGTGGCTGGCGATTTTGTAGCCGAAACTAACTAGTAAATTCTGGAAATCGAAGAGCCTAGAAGTATGCAGCGTAAACTATAAAAGCGGGGCAGGCGAGTAAGAAGTAATTCAGTTTGAGTTGAGCTATCAATCAGTTTGATTAAGCACGAGATCTGGCGGCCAATAGTAGAGTTTCATTTGAGTTATCAATCAGTTTGGTTATTAAGCCAGCGAGTAGCAAAGTATGTGTTATTGTGAAGTATTTTAATAAAGGCCATTTTTTTCCATTATTCAATATTGGAGTTATTTATTCAACAGTTTAGTGATTCGAACTTAGCAGAGGATTGCAAATGAGAAGATTTGCAGAAAATTCGTTACAATATTATCATAAAGTGCCCAAATTTTATTTCCGACCCCTATGAAAAATTAACATTCACCACCCTAGTTAAGGGCGAAATTAGGACTACTACCTACAAACCGGTGTATTCCAGGCCTTACCCTTATCCCATGGCCCTAACGGAAGAAATCGAACGACAGGTAGAAGAACTTCTTGATAATGGTATCATTAGAAGATCAAAATCACCTTACAGCTCGCCCGTCTGGATCATTGACAAGAAGACGGATGTCTCCGGTGAGAAGAAGTACCCAATGGTGATCGATTATCGAAAACTTAATTCGGTCACTATTCCCGATAAGTACCCTATACCAAGAATAAACGAGGTCTTAGCGAACTTGGGAAACAACAAACTATTTACTATCATTGACCTTAAAAGTGGATTCCACCAGATACCACTTCGAGAGTGCGACATAGAGAAAACAGCATTTTCCGTGAATAACGGGAAATACGAATTTCTACGACTACCGTTTTGACTTAAGAACGCTCCGTCGACATTTCAAAGAGCTCTGAACGATATCCTTCGAGAACGCATTGGCAAAAGATGTTACGGTTACATTGACGAAGTGATAATATTCGAAAAGGACGAAGAAGAGCATTTGAATAATGTCGAATTAGTATTTAAAACTCTAGAGTAGGCTAATATGAAAATACAATTGGATAAATGCGAATTCGCAAAAGGAGAAGTCGAATTCCTAGGATACGTTGTTAGTTCTGAAGGAATAAAAACCAACCATAAAAAAGTAGAGGCCGCCTCACTATTCCCAATTCCCCACAATTGGAAGGAATTACGGTCTTTCCTGGGAATGTCAGGATACTACAGAAGGTTCATAAAAGACTATTCAATGATAGCTAAGCCCTTGACCGCACTCCTTCGAGGGGAAGCCGGCAATGTCTCAAAAAGACAATCTAAGAAAATGGATATAGAACTCAAGGAAGATGCCATCGAAGCATTCAACAGGATAAAAACTGGCTTGGTATCGAGAGATATTACACTGGCTCACCCAAATTTTAAGAGGGATTTTGAGCTCACAACAGACGCATCCGATTTTGCCAACGGGGCAGTCCTCTCACAAGACAATCGGCCGATAACATATATCTCTGGGACACTTAAGAAGACCGAAGAGAATTATGCAACCAACGAAAAAGAAATGTTGGCCATAATTTGGGCACTAAGTACTCTGAGGAGTTACCTTTATGGTTCAAATAAAGTAAAAATAATCACTGATCACCAACCTCTAACGTACGCCCTTAGTCATAAAAACGCAAATAGTAAAATGAAATGCTGGAAGCAATATTAGAAGAGTATAACCACGAAATAGCTTACAGACCAGGAAAATCGAACGTAGTGGCCGACGCACTCTCTAGGATACCAAACCAAATCAATACACTTACACCGACCATTCATAGCAATGAAAGCTCGAATCATAACTTGATACCCTGTGCAGAGGTGCCTATAAATGTCTTTAAAAACGAATTTTTTTTCAAACAGGCGGACACAGCCTCCTACCATTTCAAAATTGTTTTCCCGACCATTTACCGTCATATAATGGAGGAACCATAACTTAACGAGCAAAATATTATAGGATACTTCAAAAGATACTTGAACCCATCAGTAGTTAACGGAATCCATACGGACGAAAGAACATTGGGAATGATCCAGAGTATTTACCCACATCATTCCAGCACCATTAAGTGTAGGTACACGCAAAAGTTGGTTCGAGATATCGTGAACGAACAAGAACAAGAAGAAGTTATCCTAAAGGAACACTTACGAGCCCATAGAAACGCGATGGAAAACAAAACACAAATCCTCGAGGAAAGTTATTTCACTGGAATGACGAACAAAATTAAGCGTGCGATAGCCAATTGCACAGTATGTAAGGAGAATAAATACGAAAGGCACCCTAACCAACCACAATTAACCGTAACCCCATTGCCAACTTTCCCGGGACACACCATTCCCATAGATATATTCCTTACCGAAGGAAAAAGGGTCATGACTGCTCTAGATAAGTTCACTAAATTTGCAGTAACAAAAATGTTGAACAGCAGGGCTATAGAGGACGTTAGGAGACCTATTAGGGAAATATCATTTTTTTTCGGAGTCCCTAAAATAATAGTAATTGACATTGAACCGTCACTGAATTCCACGTCAATCCAATTCATGTTGAAAGACGAGCTCGGAATAGAAGTTTACACTACTCCACTATATAAGAGCCAGGCCAACGGCCAGTTCGAAAGATTCCACTCCACTTTAAGCGAAATAATGCGTTGCATTAGGGAAAATGGTGGTCATAGAAATTTCGAGGAATTGTTGGAAAGCGCGGTGTCAGAATATAACCACTCAATCCATTCGGTGACACGAAAAAGGACAGTCGACTTGTTTTTCGGGAGAAACGTTACGTTTACACCCGAGGACATAGAAAAGACAAGACATGAAAATCTACAGAAGCTGGCGCAAAAGCAAAGTAAAGACATCGAATATCACAACAGGAAAAAAACAGATTGCAAAATCTTACCTGCCAGGACAGGTAATTTATGTAAACAAAAAAAAAATAGAAGATTAGAAAGTAAGTTAAGTAAGTTATATAGTAAGGAAGTAGTTAGGGAAAAAGGAATAGTACAGTCATAATAGAGAAAGGACAAATAATACATAAAAGCAGGATACGAAACCAACGACCAAAAACATTTCATTCCAGACTACTTCTGATAAAATTATGCCTCGCCGAGGTTCAAATACTAGATTACTCAAACTCACAACTAATCACTATAGAAAAAGGACTGGCAAAGCTTGACATCGAAAAATATGCCGAAATCTCCGATCATATCGACTCAAAAGCGGAAATCCTATCCAAAAACCCAAATTACCCTTTTCTATCCCACCTAATATCTCAAAAAAAATACACATAAGTAACTTAAAAAGACAGAAAAAATTTAAAAGATCACTGAATTTCTTGGGTAGCACCTGGAAATGGATTGCCGGCAGTCCGGACCATGAAGATCACGAAATAGTTTTAAATAAAGTGAATAATGTCCTTGAGAATAACAATAACCAGGCCCTTATCAATAAGCTTTCAATCGAAAAAATTGATGAAATTACAAATATTACAAACCACATATTAAAAGAGGTTCAAAAGGGTAAAAAAGAAGAGATAGAAATATTTTTAAAATTAAAATACAAAATAAAAATTGCAACTAATGGAAAATTGATAATCTATATTATGAGTAAAGTAATAGAAATAAAAGCAGTAAAAAAGAAAAGAAAAATTAATAGAATAAAGTTTAACTCAATTCTCAGCTGCCAAAATAATACCTTTGGAATTAAAAATGATTGGAGTATATAATTCCTTACGAATATGTCCAAAAAATAGGTTAGTAGATTTAAGCAAAGAATACTGCATAAGCAATCTTTTAAAAATCCGCCTGCCTGCACTGTGACCAACAGCCAACATATCCCGGAAGTCGAACAAATATCACCGGACATCCTATTCCTAAATGACTTTAGAGGAAACATACATTTAAACGAAGATCTTATACCACTTGACGGTACTTTCCTAATTCATTTTAATAACGCTTCAATAAAAATTAACGGAAAAAACTTTTCTAATGCGGAGATACTTTCAAGCAAACCCCTTCCTTCTATACTCCAGCCAGTTTCGGCATCAACTAAAGCGAAGAAATAGTCTCACTACAAATGCTAAATCATCAATGCGAGTAAAGCATACCATTAGCATCAGCCTATTTTCAATAATTCTGATAATCATTATCGTATTCCTCAAAAAAAGGGCCGGAGAAAAACGGTCTATTCAACTAACAGAAGCCGCAATGGACGGACTTAATCAAATATTCCAAAAATGCAGCGCTTCCAACGCGGACGTTTGAATCTCAGGGAGGGAGCTGTTAGCACGACACACATTCAAAAGAGATTTATTCAAAGTTTGCAAATCCAAGAAGACACCACATTCCACAGAAAAGTAAATAAAGTCACGTACTGAAATATGACTCCTCGAAAATAAGCAATTGGGAATGTAACAAGTGCTGAGAAGCGCACCGTCAGCAAAAGGCCATCTGCAACAAGCGATGGAAATCGTCAAGCGAGTACTCGGAAATAAGCAATTGGGAATGCAAGAATTGATGAGAAGCGCACCGTCAGAAAAAGACCATGTGCAACAAGCGATGGAAATCGTCAAGCGAGTAACACAACAGCAGAGGCAGCGGCAGAGCTGAGTAGCACAGCGAGTTAGATTTAAGTAATAACAAATTTGGTAAAGTTAGTCTTAAGTTGAAGTTGAACCAATAAAGGAGCTAAGCTCCCGAAAATATATTTTTTTTTGAAACTTAATGTGAAATAAGTTAAATTGTATATTCCCGAAGCACTCAATTGCTTAGAAGTATCACCCATAATAGACGACCCTCAGGTAGGCGTGCATACATGACATAAGTTGATGGGATAAATGCACACCTCGTTACTTACTTACTTAATTGGCGCTTAACCGTCTAAACGGTTATGGCCATCCAACAAGGCGCGCCAGTTGGTCACACCAAGGGAGTTTAAATCGTTTTCCACCTGGTCCTTCCAACGGAGTGGGGGCCACCCTCTACCTCTGCTTCCATAGGCGGGTTCCGATAGAAACACTTTCTTGGCCGGATCATCATCTTTCATTCGCATAACATGGCCTAGCCAGCGCAGCCGCTGCGTTTTAATTCGCTGGACTATGTTGATGTCTGCATATAGCTCGTACAGCTCATCATTAAATCTTCTTCGGTACTCGCCATCGCCAACGCGTAGAGGTCCATAAACCTTTCGAAGAACTTTTCTATCGAACACTCCCAAAGCCGCTTCATCTGCTGTTCATGGTCCATGCTTCTGCCCCATATAGCAGGACGGGTACGATAAGTGACTTGTAGAGTATGATTTTCGTTCGCGTATAGAGGACTTTACTTTTCAATTGCCCACCTAGTCCAAAGTAGCATTTATTGGCAAGATTGATTCTTCGCTGGATTTCAGTGCTGATGTTGTTGCTGGTGTTGATGCTGGTTCCCAAAGAAACGAAGTCTTTTACTATTTCGAAATTATGGCTGCCAACAGTAGCGTCGTTGCCAAGGCGCATATGCGCTGACTCTTTGCTCGATGACAGCAGGTACTTCGTTTTGTCCTCATTCACCATCAAACCCATCTTTACCGCTTCTTTTTCCAGTTTGGAGTAAGCAGAATTAACAGCGCGGGTGTTTAGGCCGATGATATCAATGTCATCAGCATATGCCAGTAATTGCACGCTTTTATAGTATATTGTTCCAGTGCCGTTAAGTTCTGCAGTTAGTATAATTTTCTCCAGCATCAAATTAAAGAAATCGCACGATAGGGGGTCACCCTGTCTGAAACCTCGTTTAGTTTCGAACGGTTCGGAGAGGTCCTTCCCAATTCTGACTGAGCTGATGGTGTTGCTCAACGTCATTTTACACAGCCGTATTAGTTTTGCGGGGAAACCAAATTCAGACATAGCGGCATATAGGCAGCTCCTTTTCGTGCTGTCGAAGGCGGCTTTAAAGTCGACGAAGAGGTGATGTGTGTCGATTCTCTTTTCACGGGTTTTTTCCAAGATTTGGCGCATTGTGAAAATCTGGTCGATGGTAGGTTTACCAGGTCTGAAGCCGCACTGATAAGGTCCAATCAGCCGGTACACGGTGAGCTTCAATCTTTCGCACAATACACTTGAAAGGACCTTATATGCGATATTAAGAAGGCTGATACCACGATAGTTGGTGCATTTTGCAGTATCCCCCTTCTTGTGGACTGGGCAAAGAACACTTAAAATGCAACCGTCGGGCATGCTTTCGGCCGCCCATATTTTGCTAAGAAGCTGCTGCATGCGCCTTAACAACTCCTCGCCGCTGAACTTGAATAGCTCCGCAGGCAATCCATCAGCACCCTTGGCCTTGTTGTTTTTCAATCTGGTTATTGCTATTCTAACTTCGTCATAATCGGGCGGGGGGACATATCTTCCATCATCATCGATTGCGGGATCGGGTTCTTCATCTCTGCGCGGTGAATTGCTGCCTCCATTTAGGAGAGCAGAGAAGTATTCCCTCCATAATATAAGCACTCTCTGGACATCAGTTACAAGGTCGCCGTTTTCATTCCTACAGGAGTTTGCCCCGGTCTTAAAACCTTCCGTCTGTCGTCGTATTTTTTGGTAGAACTTTCGGACGTTATTCCTGGTGGCTAGCAGCTCAAGCTCCTCGCACTCACGCCTTTCTGCTTCTGCTTTTTTCTTCCTGAAAAGGCACACCTCGTTAACTATGTGAGAACTCATATGACAAACAATGAAGGCTATTCAGTGCACAAGTTTCCTTTTTTTCGGTTTTTACCATTTCAGGTATAACTGTGTTTTTTTGGGATCTAGTATTGTAGACTTGAATTGAGGACATTCCATTGTTAGGTCACTGCGCTTCATACGTGAGCGCCCGCATAGAGATTTTTGGTTGGCGATTATAAAGAAAAACGCGAAATTTCGCAATGGTTTTTTTTTTTATACTCAGTTGAGCAGAGCTCACAGAGTATATTAACTTTGATTGGATAACGGTTGGTTGTACAGGTATAAAGGAATCGAGATAGATATAGACTACCACAGATACAAACATATAAACTTGTACGGTGCGATTCCCACAGCAGGCACACAGGCGGTGTGCTAATATATATAAATGAAACAATTGAATACTCAATAAGTTACAACAGAACATTAAACAAGAACATCTGGTGTATCATACTAAAAGTTAAAAATATTTTCCCCCAATATCAAATAGCTCTGATATATCACTCACCGAGCTCAAGTGATGCAGAATTTATAACGTACTTATACGACATTTTAAATAATAACTGCGTAACACAGGATAATATTATCTTCGTGGGCGATTTCAATATAAACCTTTACAAGAGCACAACTTATAGTAAACAGTTAGTTGACTTATTTCGATCCTTTGCTATGGAGCAAAAAATAGATTTTTATACACGAAAGGGCGATAAGACAGATACATTGATCGACTTGCTATTTACAGATAGTAGCTCTATATCATGTCTAAAATTAGAAGAGTTTCAGATTTCAGATCATGAAACGATTAAATTCAAAATCAAACAAGGATTTCCGCACACAAATCGAACATCAACAAGTAAGGAAGGCTAAGTTCGGGTGTAACCGAACATTACATACTCAGTTGAGAGCTATGGAGACAAAATAAGGAAAATCACCATGTAGGAAAATGAACCTAGGGTAACCTTGGAATGTGGTTGTATGACATGTGTATCAAATGGAAGGTATTAAAGAGTATTTTAAGAGAGAGTAGGCCATAGTTCTATGGATGGACGCCATTTAGGAATATCGCCATAAAGGTGGACCAGGGCTGACTCTAGAATTTGTTTGTACGATATGGGTATCAAATGAAAGGTGTTACTGAGCATTTTAAGAGGGAGTGGGCCTTAGGTCTATCGGTGGACGCCCTTTCGAGATATCGCCATTAAGGTGGACCAGGGGTGACTCTAGAATGTGTTTGTAGGATATGGGTATCAAATGAAAGGTGGTAATGAGTATTTTAAAAGGGAATGGGCTTTAGTTCTATAGGTGAACGCCTTTTCGAGAAATCGCCATAAAGGTGGACCAGGGGTGACTCTAGAATATGTTTGTACGATATGGGTATCAAATGAAAGGTGTTACTGAGCATTTTAAGAGGGAGTGGGCATTAGGTCTATAGGTGGACGCCTTTTCGAGATATTGCCATTAGGGTGGGCCAGGGGTGACTCTAGAATGTTTGTACGATATGGGTATAAAACGAAAAGTGTTACTGAGCATTTTAAGAGGGAGTGGGCAATAGGTCTATAGGTGGACGCCTTTTCGAAATGTCGCCATTAGGGTGGGCCAGGGGTGACTCTAGAATGTGTTTGTATGATATGGGTATCAAATGAAAGATGGTAATGAGTATCTTAAAAGGGAGTAATCCTTAGTTCTATAGGTGGACGCCTTTTCGATATATCGCCATAAAGGTGGACCAAGGGTGACTCTAGAATGTTTGTACGATATGGGTATCAAACGAAAGGTGTTACTGAGCCTTTTAAGAGGGAGTGGGCATTAGGTCTATAAGTGGACGCCTTTTCGAGATATCGTCATTAGGGTGGGCCAGGGGTGACTCTAGAATGTGTTTGTACGATATGGGTATCAAACGAAAGGTGTTACTGAGCATTTTAAGAGGGAGTGGGCATTAGGTCTATAGGTGGACGTCTTTTCGAGATATCGCCATTAGTGTGGGCCAGGGGTGACTCTATAATGTTTGTGCGATATGGGTATCAAACGAAAGGTGTTACTGAGCGTTTTAAGAGGGAGTGGGCATTAGGTCTATAGGTGGACGCCTTTTCGAGATATCGCCATTAGGGTGGGCCAGGGGTGACTCTAGAATGTGTTTGTACGATATGGATATCAAATGAAAGGTGGTAATGAGTATTTTAAAAGGGAGTAATCCTTAGTTCTATATGTGGACGCCTTTTCGAGATATCGCCATAAAGGTGGACCAAGGGTGACTCTAGAATGTTTGTACGATATGGGTATCAAACGAAAGGTGTTACTGAGCATTTTAAGAGGGAGTGGGCATTAGGTCTATAGGTGGACGCCTTTTCGAGATATCGCCATAAAGGTGGACCAAGGGTGACTCTAGAATGTTTGTACGATATGGGTATCAAACGAAAGGTGTGACTGAGCATTTTAAGAGGGAGTGGGCATTAGGTCTATAGGTGGACGCCTTTTCGAGATATCGCCATTAGGGTGGGCCAGGGGGACTCTAGAATGTTTGTACGATATGGGTATCAAACGAAATGTGTTACTGAGCATTTTAAGAGGGAGTGGGCATTAGGTCTATAGGTGGCCTTTTCGAGACATCGCCAATAGGGTGGGCCAGGGGTGACTCTAGAATGTTTGTACGATATGGGTATCAAACGAAAGGTGTTACTGAGCATTTTAAGAGGGAGTGGACATTAGGTCTATAGGTGGACGCCTTTTCGAGATATCGTAATTAGGGTGGGCCAGAGGTGACTCTAGAATGTTTGTACGATATGGGTATCAAACGAAAGGTGTTACTGAGCATTTTAAGAGGGAGTGGGCATTAGGTCTATAGGTGGACGCCTTTTCGAGATATCGCCATTAGGGTGGGCCAGGGGTGACTCTAGAATGTGTTTGTACGATATGGATATCAAATTAAAGGTATTAATGAGGGTTTTAAAAGCGAGTGGCCCTTAGATGTATATGTGAAGGTGTTCTCGCGATATCGACCAAAATGTGGACCAGGTGATCCAGAAAATCATCTGTCGGGTACTGCTAATTTATTTATATATGCAATACCACTAACAGTATTCCTGCCAAGATTCCAAGGGCTGTTGATTTTGCCTTGTAGAACTTTTTCATTTTCTTCTACATAATATGGTAGGTGTCACACCCATTTTACAAAATTTTTTCCAAAGTTATATTTTGCGTCAATAAACCAATCCAGGTACCATGTTTCATCCCTTTTTTCGTATTTGGTATAGAATTATGGCATTTTTTTCATTTTTCGTAATTTTCGATATCGATAAAGTGGGCGTGGTTATGGTCGGATTTCGGCTATTTTTTATACCGAGATAAAGTGAGTTCAGATAAGTAGGTGGGCTAAGTTTAGTAAAGATATATCGGTTTTTGCTCAAGTTATTGTGTTAACAGCCGAGCGGAAGGACAGACGGTGGACTGTGTATAAAAACTGGGCGTGGCTTCCACCGATTTCGGCCATTTTCACAGAGAACAGTTACCGTCATAGAATCTATGTACCTACCAAATTTGAGAAGGATTGGTAAATTTTTGTTCGACTTATGGCATTAAAAGTATTCTAGACAAACTAAATGAAAATGGGCGGAGCCACGCCCATTTTGAAATTTTCTTTTATTTTTGTATTTTGTTGCATCATATCATTACAGGAGTTGAATTTTGACTTAATTTACTTATATACAGTAAAGATATTAAATTTTTTGTTAAAATTTGAATTAAAAAAATTTTTTTTTTAAAAAGTGGGCGTGTTCTTCATCCAATTTTGCTAATTTTTATTTAGCACATATATAGTAATAGTAGCAGCGTTCCTGCCAAATTTCATCATGATATCTTCAACGACTGCCAAATTACAGCTTGCAAAACTTTTAAATTACCTTCTTGTAAAAGTGGGCGGTGCCACGCCCATTGTCCAAAATCTTACTAATTTTCTATTCTGCGTCATAACGTCAACCCATCTGCCAAGTTTCATCGCTTTAATTGCCTTTGGCAATGAATTATCGCATTTTTTCGGTTTTTCGAAATTTTCGATATCGAAAAAGTGGGCGTGGTTATAGTCCGATATCGTTCATTTTAAATAGCGATCTGAGATGAGTGTCCAGGAATCTACATACCAAATTTCATCAAGATAGCTCAAAATTTACTCAAGTTATCGTGTTAACGGACGGACGGACATGGCTCAATCAAATTTTTTTTCGATCCTGATTATTTTGATATATGGAAGTCTATATCTATCTCGATTCCTTTATATATGTACAACCAACCGTTATCCAATCAAACTTAATATACTCTGTGAGCTCTGCTCAACTGAGTATAATTACATAAGCTATTTCAGATGAGAACGAAGAGAACAATAATTTCCTGGGAAAATTATACAAGCGACAGCCTTGTTAATGAATTACGACAGCTTAACTACACTGACTTTGAAAATCTGAGCATCGAAAATAAGGCAACATTCCTATGTAATACGCTATCAAGCGCAGGAACCACCCTGACATACTCTAAAGAAGTCAGTGTCAAACTTATGAACAAGTGGTATGATTTTGAGCTGGCTAACTTAAATAAACGTAAGCTAAATCTTTTACAAGATCAGCCTATCCACTGGAGAATGGTGTGAATATTATATTGCGAAACGCCAATATAAACGGCTAATTAATATAAAAAAAGCCAAGTACATGGAAAACAAAATCAACCATAGTGCTGGTGATAGTAAGGTCATGTGGAAAAACTTGAAAAATTCCATAAGAAAATAATGGTGTTAAAAAAAATAAAATAAACGACCAACTCTACACAGAGGAAAATGAAATAGCGCAGTCTTTGAATGACTATTTCATTGATAGTATATTGGAGATTAGCATGAATATTCCTACTTCTTTTAGTAATGAAGGTACTATAGATGAGCAAAATGGCCGTAATGTTTTTAAGTTTCAGAAAGTATCCACTTCAGAGATAATTGATATAGTAAGTAAGTTTAAAAATAAAATTGGAGGGAAGAAACTTGTGTCGGAAGGAGTCGTTAAAGATTCCATAACGTATACAGGTTTTTTCTATTCTCAGCTTGTTAATAAGAGCTTAGATAAAGGTCTCGTTCCTAGTTTATGGAAATCTTCTATAGTTGTGCCATTAGAAAAAGTGAAAAATACCATCAAAGCTGAGGAGATAAGACCTATTAACACGTTACAATGTGATGAAAAAATTTTGGAAACAGTGGTAAAAAATCAGCTGGTAAAATATTTAGAAGATAATGTAATTATTATACCTCAACAATCTGGTTTTCGAAAGAAACATTCATGTGAAAGTGCTTTGAATTTGGTTGTAGCTAACTGGAAAGAAGACTTAAGCAGGAAAAAACACATATTAGCTGTGTTTTTGGATTTAAAGCGTGCATTCGAGACGATCGACCAAAACTTAATGCTGAAAAAGCTTTCTTGCATTGGCGTTTCTGGTATAGAACTAAAATGGTTTCAAGACTTCCTAATTAACAGATACCAAAGAACAGTGATTGGAACGTCCGTATCGGATAAAAGGGAGGTAACTGTTGGTCTACCACAAGGGTCTGTGCTGGCACCCATAATGTTCAATGTATATATTAATGATATAACTAGCTCCATTAAGCACTGTGAAATAAAATTGTTTGCTGATGATACATTGCTGATGATAAGTGGGAACAATATTACTGAAATATATGCTAAGCTACAAGAAGATCTTAACAGCGTATATGGTTGGTTATGCGTAAACAGACTAAAAGTGAATGTCAATAAAACGAAATTTATGGTTATATCTAGACGCAATTTTCAAAACAGTGAGCTACAAAACTTAAATATAAATAACGAACTAATTGAAAAAGTCAGCATTATAAAATACTTGGGAATAAAAATAGATGATAAGCTGAATTTCAACGAGCACGTGGATTATACGGTAGGAAAAATAGCGAAAAAGTTATATTTTACACAACGAACCTGCAAATATTTAAATAGAAGGTATAAAATCATCGTCTACAGATCTATAATCGAACCTAATTTTATTTATTGCCCAACTATATTTTTCATCTTGCGAGATAGTCAGATATACAAGCTACAAAAGCAACAGAACCGCGCTATGAGATTCATTCTCACAAAACGGTATGACACACCTATCAGAGACATGCTATGCTCTCTTAATTGGCTTAGCATTAGACAGCAACTTTTTTATTATACCATAAAATTTATTAAAAACATAATAGAAGGAACTTTGCCTGCGTATTTGAGGACTAATATAAAATATGTAAAAGATGTGCACTCTGTAAATACTCGTAATAAAAATGATTTTAATCTGCCGGCTTATAAAACTGAAGCAGACAAATGTAATCTGTATTATAAAGGTCTTAAATCCTATAATGAACTACCGAATGATATTAAATCATGTCATTCCAATAAATTTAAACAAAAATTGTACAATTATTGCAGAACACTACCAATTTAGTGCTGGACAGGCGGACTTCCATAGCATCGATAGAAGTGCAGCGAAACTATACTGCTGTGTAGCGCCAAGACTTCCAAGCTCTTGTGCGCATACAAAAAAGGTTGCCGAAGCACATACTGAAACGCATCACTCGATTAACTCAGTGCATCGCCGTGCAGATGTTGCCTTCGCGCTTTACTAACATGCGTAAAATGCCTACATACTACATAATCACAACGCTTTGTTCGCATGATCTGGAAGTCTCCCATCCATAGTACTCCAAGGTAGGACATAGATGTAACTATTCTAGATTGCATAGTCCAGAAGACAATTACAAACATGTATAATAGATTTAAGTTAGGCTTAGGAAAGCCGTAATAAATAAATAATTATACATTATATATCAAAATCATCAGTATCAAAAAAAAATTTGATTGAGCCATGTCCATCCGTCCGTCCGTCCGTCTGTCCGTTAGCACGATAACTTGAGTAAATTTTGAGGTATCTTGATGAAGTTTGGTATGTAGGTTCCTGGGCACTCATCTAAGATCGCCATTTAATATGAACGATATCGGACAATAACCACGCCCACTTTTTCGATATCGAATATTTCGAAAAATTGAAAAAGTGCGATAATTCATTACCAAATACGGAATAATTGATGAAACTTGGTAGCTGAGTTGAACTTATGACGCAGAATAGAAAACTAGTAAAATTTTGGACAATGGGCGTGGCACCGCCCACTTTTAAAAGAAGGTAATTTAGAAGTTTTGCAAGCTGTAATTTGGCAGTCGTTGAAGATAACATGATGAAATTTGGCAGGAACGTTGCTCTTATTACAATATGTCTGCTTAATAAAAATTAGCAAAATCGGAGAACGACCACGCCCACTTTAAAAAAAAAATTTTTTTTAATTAAAATTTTAAAAGAAAGGTTAATATCTTTACAGTATATAAGTAAATTATGTTAACATTCAACTCCAGTAATGATGTGTTGCAACAAAATACAAAAATAAAAGAAAATTTCAAAATGGGCGTGGCTCCGCCCTTTTCCATTTAATTTGTCTAGGATACTTCTAATGCCATAAGTCGAACAAAAATTTACCAATCCTTGTGAAATTTGGGAGTCTTAGATTCTAGGACGATAACTGTTTTCTGTGAAAAAGGGCGAAATCGGTAGAAGCCACGCCCAGTTTTTATACACAGTCGACCGTCTGTCCTTCCGCTCGGCCGCTAACACGATAACTTGAGCAAAAATCGATATATCTTTACTAAATTCAGTTCACGTACTTACCTGAACTCACTTTATATTGGTGTAAAAAATGGCCGAAATCCGACTATGACCACGCCCACTTTTTCGATATCGAAAATTGCGAAAAATGAAAAAAATACCATAATTATATACCAAATACGAAAAAGGGATGAAACATGGTAATTGTATTGGTCTATTGACGCAAAATATAACTTTAGAAAAAAACTTGGTAAAATGGGTGTGACACCTACCATATTAAGTAGAAGAAAATGAAAAAGTTTTGCAGGACGAAATCAAAAGCCCATGGAATCTTGGAAGGAATACTGTTCGTGGTATTACATATATAAATAAATTAGCGGTACCCTGGTCACCCTGGTCCACATTTTGGTCGATATCTCGAAAACGCCTTCACATACACAACTAACGGCCACTCCCTTTTAAAACCCTCATTAATATCTTTAATTTGATACCCATATCGTACAAACACATTCTAGAGTCACCCCTGGTCCACGTTTATGGCGATATCTCGAAAAGGCGTCCACATATAGAACTAAGGCCCACTCCTTTTTAAAATAGTCATTAACACCTTTCGTTTGATACCCATATCGTACAAAAAAATTCTAGAGTCACCCCTGGCCCACCTTTATGGCGATATCTCGAAAAGGCATCCACCTATAGAACTAGGGCCAACTCCCTTTTAAAACACTCATTAACACCTTTAATTTGATACCCATACCGTACAAACAAATTCTAGAGTCACCCTGGTTCACCTTTATGGCGATATCTTGAAAAGGCGTCCACCTATGGAACTAAGGCCCACGCCCTTTTAAAATACTCATTAACACCTTTCATTTGATACCCATATCGTACAAACAAATTCTAGAGTCACCCCTGGTCCAACTTTATGGCGATATCTCGAAAAGGCGTCCACCTATAGAACTAAGGCCCACGCCCTTTTAAAATACTCATTAACACCTTTCATTTGATACCCATATTGTACAAACGCATCCTAGAGTCACCCCTGGTCCACGTTTATGGCGATATCCCGAAAAGACCTCCACCCATAGAACTAAGGCCCACTCCCTTTTAAAACACTTATTAACACCTTTCGTTTGATACCCATATTATACAAACACATTCTAGAGTCAACCCTGGTCCACTTTTATAACGATATTCCGAAAAGGCGTCCACCTATGGAACTAAGGCCCACACCCTTTTAAAATACACATTAACACCTTTCATTTGATACCCATATAGTACAAACAAATTCTAGAGTCACCCCTGGTCCACCTTTATGACCATATCTCGAAAAGGCGTCCACATATAGAACTAAGGCCCACGCGCTCTTAAAATACTCATTAACACCTTTCATTTGATACTCATATCGTACAAACAAATTCTAGAGTCAACCCGTGGTCCATCTTTATGGCGATATCTCGAAAAGGCGTCCATCTATAGAACTTAGGCCCATGCCCTTTTAAAATACTCTGTAATACCTTTCATTTGATACCCATATCGTACAAAATAAATTCTAGAGTCATCCCTGTTCCACCTTTATGGCGATATCTCGAAAAGGCGTCCACATATAGAACTAAGGCCCACGCCCTCTTAAAATACTCATTAACACCTTTCATTTGATACTCATATCGTGCAAACAAATTCTAGAGTCACCCCTGGTCCATCTTTATGGCGATATCTCGAAAAGTCGTCCATCTATAGAACTTAGGCCCACGCCCTTTTAAAATACTCATTAATACCTTTCATTTGATACCCATAGCGTACAAAATAAATTCTAGAGTCACCCCTGGTCCATCTTTATGGCGATATCTCGAAAAGGCGTCTATCTATAGAACTTAGGCCCACGCCCTTTTAAAATACTCATTAATACCTTTCATTTGATACCCATATCGTACAAAACGAATTCTAGAGTCACCCCTGGTCCACCTTTATGGCGATATCTCGAAAAGGCGTCCACCTATAGAACTAAGGCCCACTTCCTTTTAAAAAAATCATTAACACCTTTCATTTGATACCCATATCGTACAAACAAATTCTAGAGTCTGTCCTGGTCCACCTTTATGGCGATATCCCTAAATGGCGTCCATCTATAAAACTATGGCCCACTTCCTCTTAAAATACTCTTTAATACCTTCCATTTGATACACATGTCATACAAACACATTCCGGGGTTACCCTAGGTTCTTTTTACAACATGGTGATTTTCCCTTACTTTGTCCCCACAGCTCTCAACTGAGTGTGTAATGTTCGGTTACTCCCGAACTTAGCCTTCCTTACTTGTTTTATCTGAGACTATATGAAATTCCCTTTAATGGTTATGTATTCGTTCAATGAAATTGGGCGGAATCAGGCAAGTTTTATTCTATTGCAAAGGAATATTTTCGAAAAATCCACCACGTGGCCACAAAATTGGTCAAAAATTTTGGACTGTGATTTGATTTTTACACTTGTTTCAATTATCCAAGCTTCATAATGCTTATCACGGTGATCGTGGGTTTTTTACTTTGCTGTGTATACATTTTCTTAACAGTTGGTTATTAATCTGTTGCATGTCAAAACATTTTTGTGATTGGAGAACATTGTCTTTTGGACTTTTGGCATCCTAAAAGTGAAAAAAGTTACACTGTACGGCGGTGTATTGTTTCAGTTTTTAGTTTCGTTATTTATTTAATTAAAACGCGTTGTAGTTTAGTTTTTAACATCGGCAGTGGCAAAAATAACTTAATGTAATGATATTAACTTATTGCAAGTGCGTAATTCTAAAGAAATCGGTCAAATTGCATTAAATTTGTTCGGTGAAATTTGCATTTGCAAGCTGTTTTTCATAAACTAAGAGTTTCCCAGAGCTGTGGATGATAATTTTGTCATTTTTAGGGTCCCCTCTATCCCTCACAAAAAAAAAAAAAAATGGGAAAATCGTGGCTCCTTATTCAAAATATTCCCAAAAAAAAAGCTTATAGTCATCTGTCCCATGCTGCCACCTTGTATCGTTCCGCCATGGTTGAACCATGATACAAAAAATAAGGTAGTTCCACTCAAAATTTTTTGACGTACCAGGGAATTTTTGAAGTTCCATAATGTTTGTTGTTTTGCCACAAGCGTTGCCATGCCGTTACTGTTTAAGGCGAAATTGTGGTTTTTCGAGATGTAAATTTCCTTTAGAATGAAAACGTAGTGGTCATCTGAGACAATAATAATATACTTTGACACGATTTATGTGCATAAATATCGACTGAGAATACAGTAAAACATGCAATTTTATTGAAAAATAGTGGATAATAACTCATACATTGGTTAGTGACTCATATCTTTATGGCAGCTTGACCCCTAGACAGAAAAAAGAAATACACGAAAAATCCTGTTGTTCTAGCATGTCCCTATTATCATGCCGCTACAGTGGATATTTCTCCAGGTATGTTGAGAAAAAGTGTACCTCCAAAGTGTGCACATCTATGTCAGTGCTAAAAGGGCACAGAATGTGTATAGGCGGGACTGCCTCAATGTGACCCCTGGTACAACGGGCAAAAACACTCTCATAACTAGTGGCTAACCTGCAGAGGTACATGGTAAAGTTCTCCCTAAAAAATGGTTTGACAATTCCCTCCTAAAGCGCAACGCTTGAATTATACAATAAATAAAAAAAAAAAAATGTGGACTTGTAGCCAATTTTTCAAGAAATTGCGGTGTCGGTTTATAAGGACCTCCTTTGAGCAAGCAATTGACAAATATGTATGTTTTTTCAAAATGTTGTGAACAAACGGAAGGACACTTAAGAAGGCTATATTCCCTTGCTTTGCTTAGTTCGATCCATGTTTTTTCCACCAAAACAATTTTCGGGAGCTCGAAAGACTTATTAAAAATCTTCTTTTCTAGGCTGATATTTCGTATTAAAATATTTCTAAGACATAGGGCTAATTTTTTTTCTTTTTTAAATAACTATGAAAGTAATTTAGTCGTATTCGTTAATATGAAATTCATCAAAATTAGACAATTTCGTGGTAATTCTTTACGACAGCATGACACTGCTAATACGCTTCCAAAAATATCGAGAGAGCTATCAAACGCTGAATCTTGACGCAAATACGCGTCTTTTGATACCGCTATCGACATGTCCTACCCGAATCTTAAGTGCAGGAGTTTCCTAGATTCCATTTTGGTGATCTTTAGGACCCTTCTACCCCTACTAATCAACAAAAGTTTGAAAATCGTGGCACCTTATATAAAATCCAACCCAATTTCGCGAAGCACAGTGATAAACATTCTCCCTATACAGCAAAAATACTTGATAACATATTTTGTGTCGTATTCGATTATTATATTGCAGTTTTTAATTGTGAAATTTTTTTGAAAATTTACCGACCAGTAGGAAAAATAATTTCACTTGCAAAGTGTGCCTTCACCCTTAGCCAAAGCAAATGTCAAATTCTTCTTATTATGATTTGTTTGGAACAAAATTGGGCAGTTGGCTTCTCTTCAATATCAGATGGCGCCAGTGTCGCTCATTCTACCATTCTCCATAAAAATACGTGCAATCTACTCATAATGCATAAGCTTGTGTTAAACTCATCTATATGACAAAGGGCATATGTTGTTGTTGTTGTACCGATAAGGTTGCTCCCCGAAGGCTTTGGGGAGTGTTATCGATGTGATGGTCCTTTGCCGGATATAGATCCGGTACGCTCCGGTACCATAGCACCATTAAGGCGCTAGCCCGACCATCTCGGGAACGATTTGTGTAGCCACATTAAACCTTCAGGCCATTCCCTCCCTGCCTACCACCAAGTTCCATGAGGAGCTTGGGGTCGCCAGAGCCTCGTCTGAAATATGAGATATTACACTGGCTCACCCAAATTTTAAGAGGGATTCTGAGCTCACAACAGACGCATCCGATTTTGCCATCGGGGCAGTCCTCTCACAAGACAATCGGCCGATAACATATATCTCTAGGACACTTAACAAGACCGATGAGAATTATGCAACCAACGAAAAAGAAATGTTGGCCATAATTTGGGCACTAAGTACCCTGAGGAGTTACCTTTATGGTTCAAATAAAGTAAAAATAATCACTGATCACCAACCTCTAACGTACGCCCTTAGTCATAAAAACGCAAATAGTAAAATGAAATGCTGGAAGGCAATATTAGAAGAGTATAACCGCGAAATAGATTACAGACCAGGAAAATCGAACGTAGTGGCCGACGAACTCTCTAGGATACCAAACTAAATCAATACACTTACACCGACCATTCATAGCAATGAAAGCTCGAATTATAACTTGATACCCTGTGCAGAGGTGCCTATAAATGTCTTAAAAACGATTTTTTTTTAAAACAGGCGGACACAGCCTCCTACCATTTCAAAATTGTTTTTCCGACCATTTACCGCCATATAATGTAGGAACCGTAATTTAACGAGCAAAGTATTATAGGATACTTCAAAAGATACTTGAACCCATCAGTAGTTACGGAATCCATACGGACGAAAGAACATTGGGAATGATCCAGAGTATTTATCCACATCATTTCAGCAGCATTATTTATCCACATCATTTCAGCAGCATTAAGTGTAGGTACATGCAAAAGTTGGTTCGAGATATCGTGAACGAACAAGAACAAGAAGAAGTTATCCTAAAGGAACACTTACGAGCCCATAGAAACGCGATGGAAAAAAAAACACAAATCCCCGAAGAAAGTTATTTCCCTGGAATGACGAACAAAATTAAGCGTGCGATAGCTAATTTCACAGTATGTAAGGAGAATAAATACGAAAAGCACCCTAACCAACCACAATTAACCGTAAACCCATTGCCAACTTTCCCGGGACACACCATTCCCATAGATATATTCCTTACCGAAGGATAAAAGGTCATGACTGCTCTAGATAAGTTCAATGAATTTGCAGTAACAAAAATGTTAAACAGCAGGGCTAAAGAGGACATTAGGAGACCTCTTAGGGAAATATTATTTTTTTTCGGAGTCCCTAAAATAATAGTAATTGACAATGAACCGTCACTGAATTCCACGTCAATCGAATTCATGTTGAAAAACGAGCTCGGAATAGAAGTTAGCACTACTCCACTGTATAAGAGCCAGGCCAACGGCCAGTTCGAAAGATTCCACTCCACTCTAAGCGAAATAATGCGTTGCATTAGGGAAAATGGTGGTCATAGAAATTTCGAGGAATTGTTGGAAAGGGCGGTGTCAGAATATAACCACTCAATCCATTCGGTGACACGAAAAAGGACAGTCGACTTGTTTTTCGGGAGAAACGTTATATTTACAGCCGAGGACATAGCGTTATGGATGCGCAATTTCTAAGGGAAGCAGTAAGGAAGGCGGTCGGCATGATGTTGTGGTGTACAGTGGCTAGTCATTGTCGGCTGGGGCGGGTCCTTGCCAACCTTACTGTTCCTGCGCCATAATCAGAAAAAAAAGTTCCTATCATGCCTATCAAACTAGCAGCTGTCAAATTCAAAAAAACCGACAGAAGCGCAGAGACCGACTCAAAACGCTTATAAATTCAAAATTAAAACGACATCCGGTTCGCACGGACAGGCCGTTAAAACATTCAAAATTTAAAATCAAAAAATAACCGCAAAAAAATTACCGAACCGGACATGACCGGTTACTACTCTAAAATCAAAAAAAAAAAAAAAACGGCTGAAAAATAAAAATACAAATAAAAGGGCCGACTATATAGAGGGGCGCCGCGGGTGTTGTTGCGACGCCCGGTGCTTGTCCCACCCTCAAATCCATGGCCACCGACGCACCTAATTTTCAGTGGCCCCTTACCTGTAGACCCTACGTGCCTTCTAAATAAATGAAGACGCCAGCATTCCCATTTTAAATACTTATTTATTTATAATTCATTTCTATTAACGTATGTATGCAACTAAAAAAAATAAGATAGTGCAGGTTTCTTAACCAGGGCTACAGCACAGGCTCCAAAGCCAAAACAAGGCTGCTTCAGAACGAGAAAAAAATGTTGAACTACGAATAGCTATTTACACTATGAAAATGTATGTAAGTGTGTGTAGTATATAAAGTGAGAGAAAAAAAGTGATCCAGGAGGTCACGCTTTATTGGGCAGAAATTGAAAACGAAATCTAATATGAATACTTAAGTCTGGCTAAGCTTGTTCTGTTGGGGGTTCTTTTCTTTTCTCTTACTTTTGCTCGTAATATTTCAAATTATACATATATTTATGTCTCTTTTTTTTTGATAATCGTTATAAACGCTTTGTGTGAGAAAAAATATGTAATTAAATGTACTTATGTATAGTAAACCTACTACCTACAAAGTAAGAATTTGGTTAAATTTTTTTTTCCATTCACAAAACATTTTAGGACTATAAAGTTCGGATACAAATTTCGATATTTGGGGCCCTCTTACAAAATTTTTAGTTTTGAGTGTAACAAAATATCAATTAGGTATAATGCGCATAGTATAATGATACTAATATGTAATGTGGACTAAGAAAAGTGGTTACAAAAGCAATAAAGATGAAATTGCGATAGCAATATGTATTACGTGCACGTATATTACTTTTGTCTTGTTGTTCGAAAGATATTGCCCGCAATAGGGATTCATATGTATATATATATTGCATTTGTATGATATAAGAAAAAAAATTGAAATCCTTTTGCCAATTTGTGCATAATCGACGAATGGCTGCTGTCGCAAAAAAATGTTTCTTTAAATTTATGGTTGAGCTCCAAAAATGGAACGCTAAAACTTTTCAAATGATACAGACCGCTTTCCTTATGACTAAAAACTTATCGAGCTAACTTCAATTATTTGAAGCAAGAAAAAATATCATTAAAACGAAAAAAAAGGAAACGTATGCTCCTTGTTGTATAGCTAACAAGTTCGAGTATTCAATAATACAATTTGACAAAAAAAATCGACCCTTGTTAAATAGTTCAACCGGACTGTATAAAACCCTCTAAGTACCACTTAGAAGTTTCTTTAACTACCCTGCAAAAACGCTCTCGTCATTCCACGTCATTTGACTAGCTATTTTACAGTCATAGGTTATATTCATAGTCACATTTGCATGGGCGTGGGTAAGTTTTATGACCAAATTTTTTTGTAGGGTAATTATTTTGAAGTTCATACATGGCTGGTACTTACAAGGCTGCCAGAGTACGTACCGTGGGCCTCTGCCGGCGTGGTTACTGGTGATGTTGATTTTGCTGGTGAAGTTGACGCTGTTGTTGGTTGTGGTGCGCGGTCTTGGGCACGCTGTGTTGGTACTGTTGGTGGTTGTTGCGCTCTGGTCCGAGGTGATCGAGTGAGCCTGGTGGCAATAAAACTTCGTGTTGACTTTTACGAATTGTATGACTTGGGGCTAATTTTGGCGTTCGTTGTATTACGCTGCAGCGTACTGCTGGCCCTGGAGGCGGCGGTTTTGGTTTAAGGGTCTTCTAGCAATTCGCTTGTGACTGTACTACTATGAGATTGGTATGTGAATTCGGAATTGTCGATGCTGTCGTATCAGCAAGATTCGTTAAATGGTTCTTAAAAGTTCTTTTTGGGTCCGCAGGAAATTGCAAAAACGAAGATTCCAACCTATTCAATATTAGTTAAAAGCTTCGCCACAATTAGAAGGCGTAAAACTATTCACGAAAATTATTTTGCCAGTGTGCTGACCGGGCAGTTGGTTGATAAGTACGTGGGACTCAGTTAAACAGCAAGCAGTGTGCAATTAATAGGAGCACCTTACAATTCCGCATTGGTGGTTTTCACTGCTGCCGGCTTTATATGTCGCTTCTCTTCCTTTTTTTCGGTGAATGCAGCTTTTCTCTTTACAATTTAATGTTTCTTTGTCTTCTTCGTTTTTTTTTAAGCCCGGAAACGCATGGCTAACTTTTCTTTTCTCGTTCTTTAAAAATGTTTCGCCTTCTTTTTACTTTACATGCCGGAAACTCGTGGCAATTTTTTCGCTAGTGATCGCCGGTCTTTTCTTTCTTCGTTTCGATACTTTTGTATTGCAACTTTTGCCCCATCACCAGTCACTAGGTGTGTTCGCACGAAAACGCTCCCAAGTGGACCGTAACCGTAGATCATAACAGCAGACTGTAACAATAGAAAAGAAAACACATGAAAATCTACAGAAGCTGGCGCAAAAGCAAAGTAAAGACATCGAATATCACAACAAGAAAAAAACAGATTGCAAAATCTTACCTGCCAGGACAGTTAATTTATGTAAAATAAATAGAAGATTAGGAACTAAGTTAAGTAAGTTATAAAGTAAGGAAGTAGTTAGGGAAAAATGAATAGTACAGTCATAACAGAGAAAGGACAAATAATACATAAAAGCAGGATACGAAACTAACGACCAAAAACATTTCATTCCAGACTACTTCTGATAAAATTATGCCTCGTCGGGGTTCAAATACTAGATTACTCAAACTCACAACTAATCACTATAGAAAAAGGAGTGGCAAAGCTTGACATAAAAAATATGCCGAAATCCCCGATCATATCGACTCAAAAGCGGAAATCCTATCCAAAGACCCAAATTAACCTTTTCTATCCCACCTAATATCTCAAATAAACATACACATAAGTAACTTAAAAAGACAGAACAAATTTAAAAGATCACTGAATTTCTTGGGTAGCACCTGGAAATGGATTGCCGGCAGTCCGGACCATGAAGATCACGAAATAGTTTTAAATAAAGTGAATAATGTCCTTGAGAGTAACAATAACCAGGCCCTTATCAATAAGCTTTCAATCGAAAAAATTGATGAAATTACAAATATTACAAACCACATATTAAAATAGGTTCAAAAGGGTAAAAAAGGAGAGATGGAAATATTTTTAAAATTAAAATACAAATTGGAAATTCTGAAAGAAAAAATTATAAATATTGTGTGCGCAATACATTGGGCAAAAGCCAACCTAATTAATTTATACATATTGTCAAATGAAGAAATAAATATTGCAAAAAAAGTGTTTCGACAGAGATAATATTCCTTTCGTTAACTTAGACGAAGCTTTAGAATTCGCAGAAATAAAAATAGCAAGTAATGGAAAATTGATAATCTATATTATGAGTAAAGTAATAGGAATCAAAGCAGTAAAAAAGAAAGGAAAAATTAATAGAATAAAGTTTAACTCAATTCTCAGCTGCCAAAATAATACCTTTGGACTTAAAAATGATTGGAGTATATAATTGCTTACGAATATGTCCAAAAAATAGGTTAGTAGATTTAAGCAAAGAATACTGCATAAGCAAAATTTTAAAAAGCCGCCTGCCAAATTGCACTGTGACCAACAGCCAACATATCCCGGAAGTCGAACAAATATCACCGGACATCTTATTCCTAAATGACTTTACAGGAAACATACATTTAAACGAAGATATTATACCACTTGACGGTACCTTCCTAATTAATTTTAATAATGCTTCAATAAAAATTAACGGAAAAAACTTTTCTAATGCGGAGATACTTTCAAGCAAACCCTTTCTTGCAATACTCCAACCAGTTTCGGCATCAACCAAAAGCGAAGAAATAGTCTCCCTGCAAATGCTAAATTAGCTAAACATAAACAATACAAAAGAGATAGATTACGCAGAATCAGCTAGTGGAATAAAACATACCATTAGCATCAGCCTATTTTCAATAATTCTGATAATCATTATCGCATTCCTCACAAAATCAATGCTGTCAAAAAAAGGGCCGGAGAAAAACGGTCTATTGAACTAACAGAAGCCGCAATGGACGGATTTAATCAAATATGCAGCACTTCAAACGCGGACGTTTAAATCTCAGGGAGGGAGCTGTTAGCGCGACACACATTCAAAAGAGATTTATTCAAAGTTTGCAAATCCAAGAAGACACCACATTCCACAGAAAAGTAAATAAAGTCACGTACTGAAATATGACTCCTCGAAAATAAGCAATTGGGAATGTAACAATTGCTGAGAAGCGCACGGTCAGCAAAAGGCCATCTGCAACAAGCGATGGAAATCGTCAAGCGAGTACTCGGAAATAAGCAATTGGGAATGAAACAATTGATGAGAAGCGCACCGTCAGCAAAAGGCCATCTGCAACAAGCGATAGAAATCGTCAAGCGAGTAAAACAACAGCAGAGGCAGCGACAGAGCTGAGTAGCAGAGCGAGTTAGATTTAAGTAATAACAAATTTTGTAAAGTTAGTCTTAAGTTGAAGTTGAACCAATAAAGGAGCTAAGCTCCCGAAAATATATTTTTTTTAGAAACTTAATGTGAAATAAGTTAACTTGTATACTCCCGAAGCACTCAATTGCTTAGAAGTATCACCCATAATAGACTACCCTCAGGTAGGCGTGCATACATGACATAAGTTGATGGGATAAGTGCACACCTCGTTAACTATGGGAAAACTCATATGACAAACAATGAAGGCTATTCAGTGCACAAGTTTCCCTTTTTTGGGTTTTTACCATTTCAGGTATAACTGTCTTTTTTGGGGATCTAATATTGTAGACTTGAATTCATTGTGAATGATGCCAAAGTGTGATCTCTTATCTGTCAACTGCCTGACAGGCTGTTCAATATGGCTGCTTATCAGCGTTTTGACAGGCTGTTCAATATGGCGGCGCCTATCTTCAGCGGGTGATAGAAAGAGATACAGAATGAGACAGCGATAGTCAAATACGAATCAGGTGATCCAATCACTTTGGAATTTTGACGTTTATGCAGAAGAGATCACACTTTGTCATCATTCACAATGCTTGAATTGAGGACATTCCATTGTTAGGTCACTGCGCTTCTACGTGAGCGAGGGCATAGAGGCTTTTAGTTGGCGATTACAAAGGAAATTTCGCAATGGTTTTTTTTTATCTGTAACTATATGAAATTCCCTTTAATGTGTATGTATTCGTTCAATGAAATTGGGCGGAATCAGGCAAGTTTTATTCCATTGCAAACTAAAATTTTCGAAAAATCCACCACGTGGCCACAAAATTGGTCAAAAATTTTGGGCTGTGATGTGATTTTTACACTTGTTTCAATTATCCAAGTTTCATAATGCTTATCACGGTGATCGTGGGTTTTTTACTTTGCTGTGTATACATTTTCTTAACAGTTGGTTATTAATCTGTTGCATGTCAAAACATTTTTGAGATTGAAGAACATTGTCTTTTGGACTTTTGGCATCCTAAAAGTGAAAAAAGTTACACTGTACGGAGATGTATTGTTTCAGTTTTTAGTTTCGTTATTTATTTAATTAAAACGCGTTGTAATTTAGTTTTTGACATCGGCAGTGGCAAAAATAGCTTAATGTTATTATGTTAACTTATTGCAAGTGCGTAATTCTAAAGAAATCGGTCAAATTGCATTAAGGTTGTTCGGTGAAATTTTCATTTGCAAGCTGTTTTTCATAAACTAAGAGTTTCCTAGAGCTGTGGATGATAATTTTGTCATTTTTAGGATCCCCTCTACCCCTCAAAAAAAAAAAAAAAAAAATATGGGAAAATCGTGGCTCCTTATTCAAAATATTCCCAAAAAAAAGTTTATAGTCATCTGTCCCATGCTGCCACCTTGCATCGTACCGCCATGGTTGAACCATGATACATAAAAGAAGGTAGTTCCACTCAAAATTTTTTGACGTACTGGGGAATTTTTGAAGTTCCATAATGTTTGTTGTTTTGCCAGAAGCGTTGCCATGCCGTTACTGTTTAAGGCGAAATTGTGGTTTTTCGAGATGGAAATTTCTTTTAGAATGAAAACGTAATGGTCATATGAGACGATAATAATATACTTTGACACGATTTATGTGCATAAATATCGATTGAGAATACAGTAAAACATGCAGTTTTATTGAAAAATAGTGGGTAATAACTCATACATTGGTTAGTGACTCATATCTTTATGGCAGCTTGACCCCTAGACAGAAAAAAAAATACACGAAAAATCCTGTTGTTCTAGCATGTCCCTATTATCATGCCGCTACAGTGAATATTTCTCCAGGCATTTATAAGGACCTCCTTTGAGCAAGCAATTGGCAAATATGTATGTTTTGTCAAAATGTTATGAGCAAACGTAAGGACACTTAAGAAGGCTATATTCCCTTGCTTTGCTTAGTTCGATCCATGTTTTTTCACCAAAACAATTTTCGGGGGATCGAAAGACTTATTCAAAATCTTCTTTTCTATGCTGATATTTCGTATTAAAATATTTCTAAGACATGGGGCTAATTTTTTTCTTTTTTTTTAAATAACTATGAAAGTAATTTAGTCGTATTCGTTAATATGAAATTCATCAAAATTAGAAAAATTCGTGGTAATTCTTTACGACAGCATGACACTGCTAATACGCTTCCAAAAATATCGAGAGAGCTATCAAACGACGCGTCTTGACATCAGTATTAATAACCGGAAACCGGAAAATAAAAATTGTAACTCGTTCAAAAGATATTAACGAAAAACCGAAAAACACCCGCGGGTACCTCCGAAACGGGGGGTGGTATCCATAGTATTTTTGGGCAGAACGCCTTTCTGCGTTGGCGGCCTTCGGCCGCGCTTATAAAAAGTTACCCTGGATGGTTCCAACACCGGTTTGGAGACCAAAACTATATCCCCACAAAACACTTATGTTCACAATTTTTTTTTGTGGGTACACCAACATTACAACAACCACATGAAAATCGCCAACTTCAACTGAAAATATCTCCGGAGATACAATTTTTCTTTTCCGCCTTCGGATTATTGTTCTCGAGATTAATACGCGTCTTTTGACACCTCTCCCTATATTTTTTGACGCGTATTAGCAGTGTCATGATGTCGTAAAAAATTACCAAATTCGTAACATTTTTCAATCTGGTAGCTTGTTTTTGGTGAAATTGTCATTGTTCCCGCAAAAGTCAAGTGCTAACGTCACTCTAAATAGAACTACCTCCATTTTTTGTATAATGGGTTGAACCATGGTAGCCATCATTATAGCTCCGACCCCCCAGCGGGTTAGGGGATCAGAATATACCCGCGGTAGGTATGGCTGTCGTAAGAGGTGACTAAAATATAAGATTCAAGGGGCTGTGTAGCGCAACCCTTCAGGTTGCCAGCGCAATATATAGCATCTCCAAACCCAATTGTCAACCTCACCTATCAGCGGCGAATCCTGTTTCACTAACAGACGAGGCTCTGGCGAGCCCAAACTCCTCATGGAACTTGGGGGTGTGGAGGGAGGGAATGAAAAAAAATAATAATAATAAATGTAAGGAGCGATAACCTCCGAAGAGATCTAAGGCCGAGCTTCTCTTCCAATTTGCATCGTGCTCCTCTTGATTTTCCCTACAAATTGGCCGGACGGGAACTATATGTTTTATGCCGACTCCGAACGGCATCTGCAAGGCAGATAAATTTTCACTGAGAGCTTTTCATTGCAGAAATACACTCGGAGCGCTTGCCAAACATTGCCGAGGGGCGACCCCGCTTAGAAAAATTTTCTTCTAATTGAAAAACCTTATTTCTAAAACTTTGATGTTGCTTCGCCTTTGGGTGTGAACCCAGGGCATACGGTGTGGTAGGCGGAGCACGCTACCATCACACCACTGTGGCCGCCAGGAAGGAGGGAATGGCCCGAAGGTTTAATGTGGCCACATAAATCGTTCCCGAGATGGTCGGACTAGCGCCTTAATGGTGCTATGGTACCGGAGCGTACCGGATCTATATCCGGCAAAGGACCATCACATCGATAACACTCCCCAAAGCCTTCGGGGAGCAACCCTATCGCTACAAAAACAACAGCAACAACATATGCCTTTTTTCATATAGATGAGTTTAACACAAGCTTATGCATTATGAGTAGATTGCACGTATTTTTGTGGTATGAGCGACACTGGCGCCATCTGATATTGAAAAGAAGCCACCTCCCCAATTTTGTTCCAAGAAAATCATAATAAGAAGGATTTGACATTTGCTTTGGCTAAGGGTGTAGGCACACTTTGGAAGTGAAATTATTTTTCCTACTGGTTGGTAAATTTTCAAAAATTTTTCACAATTAAAAATTGCAATATAATAACCGAATACGGCACAAAATATGTTATCAAGTATTTTTGCTGTATAGGGAGAATGTTTATAACTGTGTTTCGCGAAATTGGGTTGGATTTTATATAAGGTGCCACGATTTTCAAACTTTTTTGATTAGCAGGGGTAGAGGGGTCCTAAAAATCACCAAAATGGAATCCGTAGCTCTAGGAAACTCTTAGTTTATGAAATATAAGCTTTTTAATTTCCAAATTTAGTAAAATTTCAACTTAAGTACTGCACTTACAATTCCGGTCGCACATGTCGATACCGATATCAAAATACGCGCATTTGCGGCAAGATTCATAATCCCAAAGCAGAAACTATATTTTTTATCTCGTTTAAAAGTTATTCGCGGAAAACCCGTCGTTACTATTTTCGCTTTTTTCGTTGTTGCAATTAAACAAACGAAAACAAATGAAGGTGGTGAATAGTGTTACCAGCTCCGTAACAATATCTTTTTATCTTGGAAGAATATTATAAGGTGGTGGCACGTCGACATAAATGCACGCAAACATACCCTATCAATGTATTTTGATTTTGTAAAACTCTTTGACGGGTTTGTTTGGAGGTGAGTTTTTATGTTAGTTTTCTTGTTGCTGGTGTCGGATCGGTTAAGGGTAATTTTTTTAAAGGTGTTCTACGCAGAATTACTGTGCATGGTGTAGCCGGTGTTGGATCGGCTAAGGGTTGTTTTTTTAAAGTGCGGCCGAAGGCCGCCTACGCAGAAGGGTGTACTACGCAGAAGGACATCACCGTGGCGGTAGCCACGTTTATACCATACAGCCGGACTTGGATTGGCGTAGCCCAGGGTTATTTTTTATAAGCGCGGCCGAAGGCCGCACATGCAGAAAGGTGTTCTACGCAGAATTACTGTGCATGGCCACCAAAAAGAGCTTTTTAAAATTTTTGGTAAATAAAGACTAAAAAATTTAAAGATATATATACATCAGATAAAATGTATTTTTATAAGTTATTTTTCGATTTTTGAAATTCATTCACTAGTTTCAGAGATATTTTGATTTGAAAAATTCATAATTTCGCCTTTTGACATCGAATTACCCCCAAACCTTTCATTTGCACCAAAATGGAAATATACCGTTGGAATCAGCATAAAAATCTCTATAAAGTCCGATTTGTTATTTTTTTTTTTTGACAATTGTATGTATTCTGCTCTAAAGCCCTTTTTTCTAAATTCTTATCATAAAAAATTTTAATATTTACTTATAAATCTCGCGTTCCGGTAAATTAAATACATTAATTTCAAATTATTCAGAGAATTACAAAAACAAAATACATTGATAGTGTATATTTGTTTGCATTTATGTCGACGTGCCACCACCTTCTAATGTTCTACCAAGATAAAAACAGATTGTTGCGGAGCTGGTAACACTATTCACCACCTTCATTTGTTTTCGTTTGTTTAATTGCAACAACGAAAAAAGCGACAATAGTATCGACGGATTTTCCGCGAATAACTTTTAAACGAGATAAAAAATATAGTTTCTGATTTCGGATTCTGAATCTTGACGTAAATACGCGTCTTTTGATACCGCTATCGTTAAGTTGAAATTTTACTAAATTTGGAAATTAAAAATCCTATATTTCATAAACTAAGAGTTTCCTAGAGTTGCGGATGATAATTTTGTGATTTTTAGGACCCCCGCCACCCCTCGAAAAAAAAATTTGGAAATCGTGGCATCTTATTCAAAATATTCCCCTTTTTTATTTCCAAATTTAGTAAAATTTCAACTTAAGTCCTGCACTTAAAATTCGGGTCGTACATGTCGATAGCGGTATCAAAAGACGCGTATTTGCGTCAAGATTCAGTATCCGAAATCAGAAACTATATTTTTTATGTCGTTTAAAAGTTATTCGCGGAAAACCCGTCGATACTATTGTCGCTTTTTTCGCTGTTTCAATTAAACAAACGAAAACAAATGAAGGTGGTGAATAGTGTTGCCAGCTCCGCAACAATATCTTTTTATCTTGGAAGAATATTATAAGGTGGTGGCACTTCGACATAAATGCAAGCAAACATACCCTATCAATGTATTTTAATTTTTTAAAACTCTTTGACGGGTTTGTTTGGAGGTGAGTTTTTATGTTAGTTTTACTGTTGCCGGAGTTGGATCGGCTAAGGGTTGTTTTTTTAAAGTGCGGCCGAAATCATCCTACGCAGAAGGACATCACCGTGGCGGTATCCACGGTTATACCACACACCCGTACTTGGCGTGGCGTAGCCCAGGGTTATTTTTTATAAGCGCGACCGAAGGCCGCCTATGCAGAAATGTGTTCTACGCAGAATTACTGTGCATGGCCACCAAAAAAGAGCTTTTTCAAATTTTTGGTAAATAAAGACTAAAAAATTTAAGATACATATACATCAGCTGAAATATATTTTTATAAGTTGTTTTTCGATTTTTTAATTTTTGAAATCCATCCACTAGTTTCGGAGATATTTTGATTTGAAAAATTCATAATTTTGTCTTTTGTCATGGAATTACCCCCAAACCTTTCATTTGAACCAAAATAGAAATATACCTTTGGAATCAGCATAAAAAACTCTATAAAGTCCGATTTGTTATTTTTTTTTTTGACAATTGTATGTATTCTGCACTTAAACCCCTTTTTCTAAATTCTTATCTTAAACAAGTTTAATATTTACTTAAAAATCTCGCGTTCCGGTAAATTAAATACAATAATTTCAAATAATTCAGAGAATTACAAAAACAAAGTACATCGATAGTGTATGTTTGTTTGCCTTTATGTCGACGTGCCACCACCTTATAATGTTCTACAAGATAAAAAGATATTGTTGTGGAGCTGGCAACACTATTCACCACCTTCATTTGTTTTCGTTTGTTTAATTGCAACAACGAAAAAACGACAATAGTATCAACGGGTTTTCCGCGAATAACTTTCAAACGAGATAAAAAATATAGTTTCTGCTTTCGAAATCTGAATCTTGACGCAAATACGCGTCTTTTGATACCGCTATCGACATGTACGACCCGAATTTTAAGTGCAGGACTTAAGTTGAAATTTTACTAAATTTGAAACTAAAAAGCTTATATTTCATAAACTAAGAGTTTCCTAGAGTTGCGGACGATAATTTTATGATTTTTCGGGCCCTCTCCACCCCTCGAAAAAAAAAGTTGGAATATCTTGGTACCTTATTCAAAATATTCCCCGTATGGACAATCACATTAATAGGTACGACGGAATGGACTGGTCACAAAAGGGCCGACGCCCTGTAAAAATGCTACTTAACGATTTACGTGTTCTATCGACACAGATATTAGTCATTTTGTTGGTCAATTTACAGGCACATGTTTGCTGGAAAAACGCCCTAGGTAGAAAAGAAACGATAACAAAGTATCGTAACCAGTTTGTATTTACTTGTATCGTTTCATCACTACCGTCGACTTGTCTGTAATAAGAAAATGAGTGGCCTCACAACTGCGATAAAAGCACAAAAGTTCCTGAAACCTATAATGGTATGTGTTTTGAAATATGGTAATTCTATAAGTCAGTTTGACACTTATCGCGGTTTTGGGTAAGTCTAGTTGAGGGGTCGACTGCTAATACGCTACCAAAAATATCGAGAGAGGTGACAAAAGATGCGTATTAATCTCGAGAACAATAATCCGAAGGCGGAAAAAAAATTTTTATCTCTGTCCAGAGATATGGTAATAGTCTAGTTGAGGGGTCGACTGCTAATACGCTACCGAAATATCGAGAGGTGTCGCAGGACGCGTCTTGACATAAATTTTAGAATAGCACCAGCCGATTTCGGGGTAAACCGTAGTATCAAATGAAAGAGGGAGTTCTCCCGAGCACAAATATATATATTTTAAAGTGCGCAAACTTATAATTTAAAAGTTATTTGTTTTTAAAGTTTGCAAATTTCTATAGCACTTTAAATTACAATTTACATATCTTTCAAAACCATAATCCACATACATATCTATATAAATTGGCTACGATAAACTTAAATTACATTTTTGTATATTTCACATTTCCTTTTGCATTGTTTTTACTTATTATGGTAATAGTCTAGTTGAGGGGTCGACTGCTAATACGCTACCAAAAATATCGAGAGAGGTGTCAAACGACGCGTCTTGACATCAGTATTAATAATCCGAAGGCGGAAAATAAAAATTTTAACGCGTTCAAAAGATATTAACGAAAAACCGAAAAAAGACCCGCGGGTACCTCCGAAACCGGGGGTCGGATCCATAGTATTTTTGCGCAGAACACCTTTCTGCGTTGGCGGCCTTCGGCCGCGATTATAAAGAATAACCCTGGGCTACGCCACGCCAAGTCCGGGTGTGTGGTATAACCGTGGCTACCGCCACGGTGATGCACAATTTTTTTTGGGGGTACAAACACAACAACAACCACATGGAAATCGCCAACTTCAAATGCAAATATCTCCGGACAGAAATAAAATTTTTCTTTTCCGCCATCGGATTATTGTTCTCGAGATTAATACGCGTCGTTTGACACCTCTCTCGATATTTTTGGTAGCGTATTAGCAGTCGACCCCTCAACTAGACTATTACCCTTATTATAAATCTTTTTATTAAATCAATCGCGCTTTTGTAGCAACATGCACATTTATATATATATATATTTTATTGATGACATTACAAAGGGGTTGGATTTTATATAAGGTGCCACGATTTTCAAAGTTTTGCTCATTTGTAGGGATAGAGGGGGTCCTAAAAATCTCAAAATTATCATCCGCAACTCTAGGAAACTTTTAGTTTATGAAATATAAGCTTTTTAATTTCCAAATTTAGTAAAATTTCAACTTAAGTCCTGCACTTAAAATTCGGGTCGCACATGTCGATAGCGGTATCAAAAGACCCGCATTTGCGTCAAGATTCAGAATCCCAAAGCAGAAACTACATTTGTTATCTCGTTTAAAAGTTATTCGCGGAAAACCCGTCGGTACTATTGTCGCTTTTTTCGTTGTTGCAATTAAACAAACGAAAACAAATGACGGTGGTGAATAGTGTTGGCCGCTCCGCAACAATATCTTTTTAACTTGGTAGAAGATTATAAGGTGTTGACACGGCGACATAAATGCAAACAAACAATGCAATTTAAGTTTATCGTAGCCAATTTATATAGATATGTATGTGGATTATGGTTTTGAAAGATATGTAAATTGTAATTTAAAGTGCTATAGAAATTTGCAAACTTCACCAACAAATAACTTTTAAATTATAAGTTTGCGCACTTTAAGATATATATATTTGTGATCGGGAGAACTCCCTCTTTCATTTGATTCCAAGTTAAACCCCGAACTCGGGGGGTGCTAAACTAAATCGCTGCCGGGCCGACTGCTAATACACTACCAAAAATATCGAGAGAGGTGTTAAAAGACGCGTATTAATCTCGAGAACAATAATCCGATGGCGGAAAAGAAACATTTTATCTACATCCGGAGATATTTGCAGTTGAAGTTGAGTTTGGCGATACAATTTTTGGTAATAGTCTAGTTGAGGTGTCGACTGCTAATACGCTACCAAAAATATCGAGTGAGGTGTCAAAAGACGCGTATTAATCTTTAGAACAATAATCCGAAGGCGGGAAAGAAAAATTTTACATATGTCCGGAGATATTTGCAGTTGAAGTTGGCGATTTCCATGTGGTTGTTGTTGTGTTCGTAGCCACAAAAAAATTTGTGCATCACCGTGGCGGTAGCCACGGTTATACCACACACCTGGACTTGGCATGGCGTAGCCCAGGGTTATTTTTTATAAGCACGGCCGAAGGCCGCCAACTCAGAAAGGTGTTCTGCGCAAAAACTCCATGGACCCGACCCCGGTTTCGGAGGTACCCGCGGGTTTTTTTCGGTTTTTCGTTAATATCTTTTGAACGCGTTAAAATTTTTATTTTTTTTTAATACTGATATCAAGACGCGTCTTTCGACAACTCTCTCGATATTTTTGGTAGCGTATTAGCAGTCGACCCCTCAACTAGACTATTACCCAATTTTTCTTTTCCGCCATGGGATTATTGTTCTCGAGATTGATACGCGTCTTTTGACACCTCTCTCGATATTTTTGGTAGCGTATTAGCAGTCGACCCCTCAACTAGACTATTACCGGAGATATTTGCAGTTGAAGTTGGCGATTTTCATATGGTTGTTGTTGTGTTGGTACCCACAAAAAAAAAGGTAGTAGTGCAGTTTACGGTACCCACCCTAAAGTTGGGCCAACATTTTCGAGTGAGGTATCAAAAGACGCGTATTAATCTCGAGAACCATAATCCGAAGGCGGAAAAGAAAAATTTTATCTTTGTCCGGAGATATTTGCAGTTGAGTTTGGCGATTTTAAAGTGGTTGTTGTTGTGTTGTACCCACAAAAAAAATTGTGCATCACCCGCGGGTCTTTTTTCGGGTTTTCGTTAATATCTTTTGAGTGAGTTAAACATTTTATTTTCCGGTTTCGGATTAGTAATACTGATGTCAAGGCGCGTCGTTTGACACCTCTCTCTTTACGACAGCATGCCAATGCTAATACGTCCAAAAAATTGAGAGAGGTATCAAACGGCGCGTCGACATCAGTATTAATAATCCTTAGGCGGAAAATAAAAATGTTAACTCGTCAAAAGATATTAACGAAAAACTGAAAAAAGACCCGAGGGTACCTCCGAAACCGGGGTGGTATCCATAGTATTTTTGTGCAGAATACCTTTCTGCGTTTTCGGCCTTCGGCCGCGCTTATAAAAAATGGTAAAAGTGTTTACAAGACGGTGCACCACCAAATTTTATAAAAAAATATCAACGCGTCTCGACCACCGTTTTAAGATTCAGAAAGCGGAAATCAAAAAGGTAATAGCCTAGTTGAGGGGTCGACTGCTAATACGCGTCAAAAAACATCGAGAGAGGTGTCAAACGACGCGTCTTGACATCAGTATTAATAATCCGAAGGCGGAAAATAAAAATTTTAACGCGTTCAAAAGATATTAACGAAAAACCGAAAAAAGACCCGCGGGTACCTCCGAAACCGGGGGTCGGATCCATAGTATTTTTGCGCAGAACACCTTTCTACGTTGGCGGCCTTCGGCCGCGCTTATAAAAAATAACCCTGGGCTACGCCATGCCAAGTCCGGGTGTGTGGAGTAACCGTGGCTACCGCCACGGTGATGCACAATTTTTTTTGGGGGTACTAACACAACAACAACCACATGGAAATCGCCAACTTCAACAGAAAATATCTCCGGACAGAGATAAAATTTTTCTTTTCCGCCTTCGGATTATTGTTCTAAAGATTAATACGCGTCTTTTGACACCTCACTCGATATTTTTGGTAGCGTATTAGCAGTCGACCCCTCAACTAGACTATTACCATCAAAAATTTAATTTCTGTCGAAAGTTATTCACAAAAAACCATAAAATTACCCCGAGAGGGTCCGAAATATGGGCCCGATCCATAGTTTTTTTTGCATAGAACACCTTTCTGCATTAGTGTGTGTGTGAGTACAACAAATCTGGCAAAAAACAACATCCACATGAAAATTTCAACCGATTTTTTGCTTATATAAAATTCGAGGTCAATACGCGTTTTTTGACACCTCGATATTTTTGGTAGCGTATTAGCAGTCGACCCCTCAACCAGACTTTTACCTCAACTTTAACTAGAGTTTAAACTTGCACTGAAAAATCGAGCATTAATACTTATCGAAAAATATCAGGAGGGATGTCAAAAGAGAGTTTTGGACCCAGAATCACGAATATTGTTGTTGGTCTTGTTGTTATAGTAACAAGGTGTTGTTGTTATAGTTACAAGCAGGATATATGTTTTGTATGTCGGGGTTGATTCTGGATAGGTAAGAGTTTAACTTGTTTCAGTATCCAGATCGAAGTTGAGTAAAGTGACTCGCGTTTCCCTAGGGAGTGTGCGTTCATCTTCTGCAAGTTTAGGGTCTTGTTCTTTGAGTACAGGATTCACCGGGCAATTCCTGGCATAGAGGTCCGACGCCTGTTTGTGGAGTTCACTGAGAACCTGCTTGTGTTTTTTGGCTGTTGTTGTTGTTTGTGTTGTTGTTGTTTGTGTTGTTGTTGTTGTTGTTGCTGTGTTGTTGTAGTAGCGATAAGGTTGCTCCCCAAGGCTTTGGGGAGTGTTATCGATGTGATGGTCCTTTTCCGGATACAGATCCGGTACGCTCCGGTACCACAGACCCATTAAGGTGCTGGCCCGACCATCACGGGAACGATTTATGTGGCCACATTAAACCTTCAGGCCATCCCCTCCCACCCTACCCCCAAGTTCCATGAGGAGCTTGGGGTCGCCAGAGTCTCGTCTGTTAGTGAAACAGGATTCGCCGCGGATAGGTGAGGTTGACAAGTAGGTTTGGAGAAGCTATATATTGCGCTGGCAAACTAAAGGGTTGCGCTAAACACCCCTTGAATTTGGTATTTCAGTCGCCTCTTACGACAGGCATACCTACCGCGGGTATATTCTTACTCCCTTACCCGCTGGGGGTGTGTTCTTTGGCTCATACGGCTGTGTTCTCAGGTCCCGTTGTTGTTGCTGTTGTAGCAATGCTCGCCCCACCTAATAGCCGCGACCGATCACAAATTGTCATCAATATCCTCTAACGGGAGTCCAAGGAAACTTGCCGTTTCAACAGGGGTGAACCATAAGGAAAGGGGTGTTAGAGGCGTTGGTTCCACATTACAATTAAAGAGATGGTTGGTGTCATGTAGGGACACATTGCAAGCAGGGCATACATTTTGTATGTCGGGGTTGATTCTGGATAGGTAAGAGTTTAACCTGTTACAGTATCCAGAACGAAGTTGAGCAAGAGTGACACGCGTTTCCCTGGGGAGTATGCGTTCCTCTTCTGCGAGTTCTGGATATTTTTCTTCAAGTACTGGATTCACCGGGTAATTCCCGACATAAAGGTCCGACGCCTGTCTATGGAGTTCACCAAGGACCTGCTTGTGTTTTTCCGCTTCATACGGCTGGGTTCTCAGGTGCCGTATTTCCTCAAAATGCTTACGGAGATGACTCCTTAGGCCCCTAGGCGGTGCTGGTTCGTCAATCAGATGTCTGTTGGGATGCCCAGGTTTCTGGGTATTCAACAGAAACTGTTTGGTCAGCATCTCATTTCTCTCCCTGATGGGGAGTATTCTCGCCTCATTATGCAGATGGTGTTCTGGGGACATAAGAAGGCAGCCCGTGGCGATTCTGAGAGCAGTATTTTGGCAGGCCTGTAGTTTCTTCCAGTGGGGGGTTTTTAGGCTTGGCGACCATATGGGTGACGCGTAGCACGTAATCGGCTGGCTAATTGCTTTGTATGTGGTCAAGAGCGTTTCTTTATCTTTTCCCCAGGTACTGCCAGGAAGGGATTTGAGGATTTTATTACGGCTCTGAATTCTTGGAACAATTGCGGTTGCGTGCGCACCAAAATGTAGATCCTGATCAAACGTCACACCCAAGATTTTGGGGTGTAGGACAGTCGGTAGCGTAGTGCCATCGACGTGGATGTTCAATATGGTCGACATTTGGGGCGTCCATGTTGTAAATAAGGTCGCGGAAGATTTAGTCGGTGACAATGCCAGGTTTCGCGAGGCGAAAAAACTGGAGAGATCAAGGAGATAGCCGTTTATTTTATTGCATAGCTCATCGATCTTTGGGCCTGGGCCTGTGGCCATTATTGTGCAGTCATCGGCGTAGGAAACGATTGTGACTCCTTCCGGTGGTGAAGGTAGCTTAGATATGTAGAAATTAAACATAAGCGGGGATAGGACACCACCCTGTGGCACCCCTTGTTTAATTCTCCTTTGTTTTGATGTTTCGTTTCTGAATTGCACCGATGCCTGCCGACCACCCAGATAATTTGCGGTCCACCTTTTAAGACATGGGGGAAGGGTGGACCCTTCCAGGTCTTGCAGTAACGAGCCATGGTTGACCGTATCAAAAGCTTTTGATAGGTCTAACGCTACGAGTACTGTTCTATGGTGGGGATATTGATTCAAACCGCAATTTATCTGGGTGCTAATGACATTTAGCGCGGAGGTAGTGCTATGGAGTTTTCTGAAGCCATGCTGATGAGGGGCTAGCTGCAAATGTGCTTGGAAATAAGGGAGCAAAATGGCTTCAAGCGTCTTTGCCACTGGCGATAGGAGAGATATCGGACGATATGACTCACCTACGTTAGCTGGTTTCCCAGGCTTTAGTAGCGGGACCACCTTGGCCATTTTCCATTTTTCGGGTATGACAAAGGTGGAAAGAGACAGGTTAAAGACATGCGCTAAATATTTGAAACCCTCTTTCTCTAGGTTTTTAAGCATCGGCATGGCTATGCCGTCTGGGCCCACTGCTTTGGATGGTTTAGCGCGACCAATGGCGTCCTCAACCTCTCTAGCGGTGATGGTAATTGGTGACGCGCTGAGTTTGTGTTTATGTGCGTGTCTATTGGCTCTCCGTCTATCTTTGTCGACCGTAGGATGCATTATATATTGTCGGCAGAACGCTCGCGCATTTTTTCGCATCCGACAGCACCTTATCGCCAAAGGCGATGGAAACTTTGTCTTTGTGCTTAGCCGGATTCGATAGGGATTTTACGGTGGACCAAAGTTTACCTACACCGGTAGAGAGGTTACAACCTCTTAGGTGCTCTTCCCATTTCGCCCGCTTGTGTTCGTCCACAACCAATCTGATGCGTTGGTTTATATCCCTTATTTGGGGGTCGCCTGGATCAAGCTGTCTTATAAGGTAGCGTTCCCTCGCTAAGCTTGCGGCCTCCGCCGGGAAGTGGGGCCGGATTTCGGGAATTCTCCCGGAGAGAATGAAATGTGCCGAGGCGGATTCAATGACCTTACGGAAGGCACGCTCCCCTTGGCGGGCATCAGTCGGGATAGGGAGGGCAGCAAAGCGGTTGTCTGTAAAGGATTTATATTCTTCCCACTTTCCTTTTTTGAAGTTTATGAAAGTGGGTTTTTCGGTGACGATGAAGTCGGCGGTACGCTCGAACGAAATAAGTATGGGCAGGTGGTCGGATGCCAATGTTACAATCGGCTGCCAGTTGACGCAGTTTACGAGTTCTGCGCTCACGATTGAGATATCTGGCGAGCTATGACAGCTTCCTACCATACGTGTGGGGGCGTCTCCGTTTATTGTGCAGAACGTCGTTTCATCTATTTGATCCGCCAACATCTCACCCCTACTGTCCGCCCGCAAGTTTGAATGCCATAGGTCGTGATGGGCATTGAAATCGCCTAAGATAATGCGATTGTTGCCAGTGAGTAAGGCCTCGATATTAGGGCGGTATCCACTGGGGCAACAGGTGACAGGAGGGATGTAGATGTTGATGATTTCTAGATTTGCATCGCCTGACCGGACAGATAGGCCTTGACGTTCTAAGACATTGTCACTGCGGTCGATGCCAGGATCAAATATATGATATTGCACAGAGTGGTGTATAATAAACGCGAGGCCGCCTCCATTTCCGCTCTCGCGGTCTTTCCTGTGGACATTATAACCAGAGCAGGTCTGCAATGCAGATCTTGCTGTGAGTTTAGTCTCTTGAATCGCAGCAATGCGGATGTTGTGCCGCTTCATGAAATCGACTATCTCCGTAATCTTCCCAGTTAGTCCATTACAGTTGAACTGCAGAATTCTGAAGTGCATGAGGGGTGACGCCGCCACTCTGCCGTATTTCCTCATAATGCTTACGGAGATGACTCCTTAAGCCCCTGGGCGGTGTGGGCTCATCAATCAGATGTCTGTTAGGATGCCCAGGTTTCTGGGTATTCAACAGGAACTGTTTGGTTAGCATTTCATTTCCCTCCCTGATGGGGAGTATTATCGCCTCATTATGTAGACGGTGTTCTGGGGACATAAGAAGACAACCCGTGGCGGTTCTGTGGGCAGTATTTTGGCAGGCCTGTAGCTTCTTCCAGTGTGTAGTCTTTAGGCTTGGAGACCATATCGGGGACGCGTACTGTTGGCGGGTGGAAAAATAACACGTATTTTAAGCTGTATTACCGTGTAAAATTCATTTAATTCAGGTGTAATTCTGTACAAAGGAAATTGTTAACTTATATTGCAATTATATGATTGTAATTCTAATTATAAGCGTGGTCGCTAAAATACTTGTGCTGCTTGTCCTCCTTGTTCAACGCCGCCAACGAAAAGAAAAGGAAAAGGCAAAGGCTCCAATGCAATGCCTTAACATCAGTTGAACTCGTGTAGGCGATTTACTTGACATACAGCCACAAGGTTGCATTTTGAAGTAGAATAAATTTGTAACTTTAGGTACTCAAGGGCGTACCGATTTGTTGCGCGCTAACATTCCCCTCTTCCGTGAACTTCATGCTCTGGTGTGGGGTTCACCGATTTCAGATCGAGGCGCGCAAGTTTCACCACTGGGCGGGTGACCAAGCTGCTGGAGGTTTTGACCACTGCACTCCTGACTTGCCCGTCAGCGGTGCGTATGACATCTAGTACCCTTCCTCTTACCCATGTGTTCCGCTTTGTGTTCTCGTCTACGATTATGACGATGTCATTTGGAGCGATTGGTACTTCGGGGTTATCGAACCATTTTGCGCGTCTAGTGAGACCCGGTAAGTATTCACGGAGCCATCTTCTCCAAAATCGGTCCGCCAAGTCGCCGTCACTGCGAAAGCTTTCGTTCAGCTGTGTAGGAAGACCTACGTCGATGTCATCTTTTTCTCTTATGCCACTTGAATTGCCAAGTAGGAAATGATTTGGCGTCAGAGCCTCGCTTTCGTGTGAGTCAAGCGGAATATACGTTAGTGGTCGCATGTTGATGATACTCTCAACGTCGGCTAGGGCAGCTCTCAGCACTTCTTCGCACAAACCACTTTTTGGTAATATGTCCATCAAGACTGATTTCACCGAGCGAACCATGCGCTCCCATGCTCCACCCATATGTGGCGCTGCTGGTGGTATAAAGGACCATTCGATTTCAGGATATTTATGCATAATAGCGTCGGACGATATTTTCTCGATCTCTTCCGCCAGTATTCGACTGGCGCCTCTAAAATTGGTCCCGTTGTCGGATAGAATTCGCCTGGGAACGCCTCTTCTGGCAATGAACAATTTCAAGATGAAGAGAAATGAGTCAGTCGAGAGTGATGGCGCAAGCTCAATGTGGACGGCTCGAATGGTCATACACGTAAACACAACACCCCACCGTTTCTCATGCCTTCTTCCTGCCATCACGTCAAATGGCCCAAAGTAGTCGACCCCTGTTATGCGAAGGGGTGAGTAAATGCTGCAAGACGATCTGCCGGAAGTCTGCCCATTTCTGGTGGATTTGGCGTGGCCCGTTGGTTGCGACATTGTTGACAGACCTTTGCAACCGCTCTCACTAATGCACGCAATCCCGGAATGCAGAATCGCTGCCTCATCTCATTTGCCACTATCTCGTTGTGATGGTGATGGAATTTGCGGTGGTAGAAGTCTGCGATGAGATTTGTAGCGCTGTGATGCCGCGGGAGAATTGTCGGCTGTTTTAGATCTGATGGCACTCCCCTTGCTTCGTCGATTCGTCCATTTACGCGCAGCAGATCGTACTTATCTGTGAATGGAGAAAGTTTGTAAATTGAGCTTTTACGACCTACCACGCCGGTTCTCAGTTGATTGAGTTCTTCGCTGTAACATTCGCGCTGGCACATACGAAATATCAGAAGCTCGGCACTTTTGCAAGTCGTATCGTACAGCAGCATCTGAGTTATAGGGTTTTTAATCGGAGCTCTTATAGTCGATCGAAGAAAACGGAGAACGCACATCTGTGCTGAACGTAGTTTCTCCCATTTGCTGAATCTTTTGGGATCTGGTGATGCACCCTCTTCAACCAGATGTCAGCTGCTATGTGCTGTATCGTTTCCAGGGTGGATTGCGATTGTTGTATTTCGGATGTGTGCCAGGAAGTGTCTGGTAGTCTCAGAAACTCCGGTCCCGTAAACCATCTGTCAGCGTTATTAACGTCGAGTTTGGGATTCCACTTAGTGGCGTCGCCGCGACGTTTTGCTTTGATGGCACCCACCGCCATTCGTTGACTTGTGTTTCTTCTAAGATTTCGCCGACGCGTACGGCCACAAATTGGTGGAACTTTCTGGTGTCAGACCTTATCCAGCATAACACAGCCTTCCAATCGGACCAGAAGATACGACGGCTAATATGTATAGAGCTCTCTTGTTGTATAAATTTAGCGAGCCGAAGCCCAAGAATTGCAGCCATCAGCTCAAGCCTCGGAACAGACAGCGGCTTCAATAGGGCGACTCTGGTTTTTGATGCTACTAGGCTGCACTGAACTTCGACGATTACGTTGGAACGCAGGAATGCTACAGCCGCATATGCTGATACACCGGCGTCTACAAAAACATGCAGCTGATTATCGTCACTACTGCTCGCCAAGACATAGTAGCGTGGAATTCGGATGTCGTTAATGTATTTCAGCTTACGCACCCACTGCCACCACGCCGATCGTTCTTTTTTATGCACGGGCTCGTCCCAGGCCACCCCTGACCGCCAAACATCTTGCAGAACTGCCTTAGCCTCGATCACAAAAAAGCCTAGCAGACCCAAGGGATCGAATATCGTCATCACCACTCGGAGCATTTGCCTCTTCGTTGGTATGATTGATTCATCAAAAACATCCGGCTTGAAATTATGTTTGAAGGTTAACTCGTCATTGTTCGGCAGCCACCACATGCCGAGAACCTTTTGGAATTCCGAACTTGGCTCGTCAAAGCACTTGTTTATGGACTCTGATCCTCCCATGAGTGCCTGCACAACTCGCGCAGAATTTGACAGCCAACTCCGCATCTCGAACCCGCCTTCACCGTGGATGTGGCGGACATCATTAGCTAAACGAATCATCTCATCTTCGTCGTCTACGCTATGCAGCCAATCGTCCACAAATGTGTTTTGAACGATTGCTGCCACTGCTTGAGGAGGCTCCTCGAAACGTTGCGCATTTTTGTCCTTTATATAGTTGGCTAAAGATGGGGAGCAAGACGCTCCAAACGTCATCACGGTCATAGTCAATACATCAGGTCGCCGGCTGGTATCGCCATCCCTCCAAAGAAACTGTTGCGCCACCTGGTCCTCTTTCCTCACATGTATTTGGTGGAACATTTCACGGATGTCCCCGCATATAGCCACCGGTCGTTCGCGAAACCGCATTAAAACACCCACCATCGATCGTAAGAGGTCAGGGCCTGTAAGCAACACGTCGTTCAGCCTTGTATTTTGCACCTTGGCAGCCGCATCCCATACGATTCGTCTCTTATTTTTGTTAACATTCATGCCGGTGAACATTGGTATGAACCAGGACTTACCTCCTTTAGTGACTTCGTCGGCGGAAAGCTTTCGAGCGTACCCTTTGTCGATGTAGTGATTCATTTTCTCAATGACGAATACTTTCAACTCGGAGTCGGGTAAATCAATTATGTCGTATATCCATAAGAGGCATTTTCCCACTTCTTTTCGTATGGTTTATATTTGACTGTATTCTGCATTATGGTATATGCTCGTTCGTTTGCCTTTGGCCTGAGCGGTTTGACGGTGGGACTGGTACCTATCGATTCTATGGGAAATATGTTCTCATCAAGTCCACTTGATTATCTCGCGTATAGGGGCATACGTGCAACAAGCTTTCCTCTAATTGATGATCGGAATTTTTATGGCCATATACCGACCAGTCTAACTTGCAACGCGCAGCTACTAGATCATCACCCTCGACTTCGTGTACCTCTATCGGAATGGAGAGCTTTGTGTTATCCAAACCTATCAACAAACGTGCTCTGCAATTAGTGTATGGTACAATAAGCAGTGGTCTCAAGTGATGGTGCTCTTCAGCGTTTAGAGATTGTTGCGGTAGCTCTAGGTTAGTGATGGTGCGCACGTAACGCATACGGTATCGTGTTGAGTTTTCTCCTCTGCCAGATATTTCGCAGCCTACAAACTTCGAATTAGCCTCTTGTTGAGTGATATCGCCTGTCCATCTCAAACAAAGTTCTTCGCTGGGACCGTCAAGCCCCAAGCGCTCGGCCAAACTATTGTCCATCAGTGTGCATGATGCTCCTTCATCAATCAGGGCAAACGTCTCTAAAGTTGATTTCGGTCCATAAAGAGTCACCGGAATGTAGCGGAAGATTGCTCTTTTGAATTTACGCTGATGGAATAGCACTGTGGCCCGTCATTGTTGTTCACCTGGCTGTTATCAGCTGCAGATGATCGACTATGTAATAGTGGGTTGTGGGCCATTCTACAACCGTCAACTCCGCACTCTTTCTTGTATGCACAGCGCCGAAGCAAATGCGTTTCGAAGCAACGGATGCATAGTTTTTTGTCCTTCACCACCTGCCAACGTTCATTTCTGATCTTTGCCTTGAAGTTTTGACACTCGGAGAGATTATGGTAGTTGCCGCACAGATGACAGGGAGGTTTTGTTCTATCATGCCCTTTAGAGTTACTGTCGTGAATGAGGACCCTTTCTTTGTTGCCCCTTCGTCCCGCCTTTTCTTCCCTAGTCGTATAAGTGGGAGAACTAAGTGGTGTCACTTGGCTGGCGCACGATGCTAGGCCGAAAAGCCAATCGTAAAATGCTATAATGTCCACGCGAGCTGTGGTCATTCGACGGCGACCCCAATCTAGTTTCATATCCCCTGGAAGTTTGACCAGCAACTCATTTATCAACATTGGATCATTGAGATAGTCGCTAAGACCCAACGCCTGCATCGTTGCCCTATAATTTTGAACGGCCAGAGCGAGATCGATTAAAGTGTGCAACCGATCAGTTTTTACTGTCTCAACTTGCGCTGGAGTGTATCGTGGATTACATCGGGTCGCCCGAAAAGCATGCGCAATGTAGCAATGGCAAGGTGAACGGTGGAGGGCATCATTAGTTTCCCTCTCACAGCTTCTACAGCCGCCCGCGTAGTGACTTTTGAAGTCGAATTAGATTTTCCTGTTCGGTAAACCCACAACGCTCAGTTGATTCCTCGTAGTTCGTGATGAAGAGTGGCCACTCCTCTGGTTTTCCAGAGAAGGGTGGCAGATCTTTACTAAGCACGTGTCGTGCTGCCGCTTGCGATGGTGTCAGGCTTACGTCGAGATTGTACCGAGGCTGCGTGTATAGACCACCCCACGTGCTGTCGCTGACGGGCGCTAAACCTCCATGTGGTTGCCCGGACCAGCCGCGCACTGGTGAGACAGGTTGATATGGTGCGGCAGCGCCATATGTTCCTATATGTGCAGTGCCTACGTTAGCCTGTGATGTATCGAATGGCAATTGCGATGCATGTTGGTCGTTACCCCCTTGAATGGATGTGAAAATGGTACTATTTGGTCCGTGACGGCTCTGACCGTACACGCACCCAGATGGGTGAGCAAACGTTGAGTTTAGCTGAGGTTTACAAATATAAGAGGGTACACCATTATAAAGATATTGGTTATGCATCATATGTGTGCTAGTATAACATGGCTGTTGATTTATGGGTACACCCAGGCCTCCGAGCCCGGCATGTAGCGATGTGTATGGTGACATTTGGTAAGCACTATTCGTGGAAAATATTCCGGGCACACTCGCTGGTATTGTCGTAGCAGTTCTTCCAATTGATAAATTGCCCCCCGTAACGTGCGATTGCGAATTACTGCTGAATGCACCAATAAGCGGAGGTGCATCACTAACAAGGGAAACTTCGGAATTTTGCAAGTCATTCATGGCGTGTTAGCAAATGGTGGATGCATAGAAATTCCCACAATATATTTTCCACAACGTGTTTCGATTGTCGTTTTCCACAAGTATTTTAGAATGTTGGCGGGTGGAAAAGTAACACGTGTTTTAAGCTGTATTACCTTGTAAAATTCATTTAATTCAGGTGTAATTCTGTACAAATGAAATTGTTAACTTATATTGCAATTATATGATTGTAATTCTAATTATAGGCGTGGTCGCTAAAATACTTGTGCTGCTTGTCCTCCTTGTTCAACGCCGCCAACGAAAAGAAAAGGAAAAGGCAAAGGCTCCAATGCAATGCCTTAACGTCAGTTGAACTCGTGTAGGCGATTTACTTGACATACAGCCACAAGGTTGCATTTTGAAGTAGAATAAATTTGTAACTTTAGGTACTCAAGGGCGTACCGATTTGTTGCGCGCTAACACGTACCATGCAATAGGCTGGCCAGTTGTTTTGTAAGTGATAATGAGCGGTCCTTTATCTTTTGCCCAAGTACTGCTAGGAAGAGATTTGAGGATTTTATTTGCTGATGACAGTTGCTTCCCAAGGCAGTCGATTCTATGTAACGGAGAGACTTGGGATTTTTCCAGACAAAGGACTGTCATTTCAGTGTAACCCCATGTTATGGTATCGCATTTTCGGTGGAAGCAGTAATGAAGGCGATCGGAATGATGTGGTGGTGCACAGTGGCTAGTCATTGTCGGCTGGGGCGGGTCCTTGCCAACCTTACTGTTCCTGCGCCATAAACAGAAAAAAGTTCCTATCATGCCTATTCAAAATCAACTGTCAAAATCAAAAAAAACCTGACAGAAGCGCAGAGACCGACTCAAAACGCTAATAACTTCAAAATTAAAACGACATCCGGCCGAACCGGATGCCACGGACAGCCCGTTAAAACATTCAAAATTTAAAATTCAAAAAAAAAAAAAATCTAACGCAAAAAAAAAAATTACCGAACCGGACACGGCCGGTTACTAACGCTGAAATACAAAAAAAACGCTGAAAATTAAAATAAGAAAAACAAAAAGGGCTGAATATAACTTGGGGGCGCCGCGGGTGTTGTTGCGACGCCCGGTGCATATACCCACCCTCAAAATCCATGGCCACCGACGCACCTGTATTTCGGTGGCCCCTTACCTGGTAACCCTAAGTGCCTTCTAAATAAACAAGGAAGTCAGCATTCCCATTAAAAATTACAAATTTATTCAAAATTCATTATTATGTTGTTGTTAAACCTTTTCTTTGAAAAATCATTGGATTATTAACTAAATTTCTAATATAAACCATACTCTCTAACAACAAAGGTATTCAAATTAATTTGCTTATATTTTGTTAACCAAAAATATATATAAAGTTCTGTTCTGGTTACTATCATAAGGGGTTGGTGGTTGTGTTGGGTGTTGGTGTTGTTGGTTGCGAGTGTATATAAGTTACATCCATACATACTTGTTCTATACACATACTATTTTAGTGTTATATAGTTTAGCCCCTTATTAATTTTGGCCTTAAAGTACATTGTTACAATAATCACCTATTATTTGCTTTTTTTTTTCACTTACAAAAATTATTATGTTGTTATAGTAGAACTTATTTTTGAGTGTAACAAAATATCAAATTGGTATAATGCTAATGCGCATAGTATAATGATAATAATATGTAATATGTACTAAGAAAATTTGTTACAAAAGCAATAAAGATGACATTGCGATAGCAATAGGTATTACATGCACGTATGTTACTTTCGTCGTGTTGTTCGAAAGATATTGCCCGCAATAGGGATTCATATGTATATATATATATATATTGCATTTGTATGATATAAGAAAAAAATTAAATTGAAATCCTTTTGCCAATTCGTGCATAATCGACGAATGGCTGCTGTCGCAAAAAAAATGTTCTTTAAATTTATGGTTGAGCTCCAAAAATGGAACGCTAAAACTTTTCAAATGATACAGACCGCTTTTCTTATGATTAAAAACTTATCGAGCTAATTTCAATCATTTTGAAGCAAGAAAAAATATCATTAAAATGAAGAAAAGGAGATGTATGCTCCTTGTTGTATAGCCAACAATTTCGAGTATTCAATAATACAATTTGACAAAAAAAATCGACCCCTGTTAAATAGTTCAACCGGACTGTATAGAACCCTCTAAGTACCACTTAGAAGTTTCTTTAACTACCCTGCAAAAACGCTCTCGTCATTCCACGTCATTTGACCAGACACTCTACAGTCATAGGTTATATTCATAGTCACATTTGCATGAGCGTGGGTAAGTTTTATGACCAAATTTTTTGTAGGGTAATTATATCTAAAGTTATACTTTGCTGGTACTTACATGGCCGTACCATGGTACATGGTACATGGTACGTACCATGGGTCTCTGCCGGCGTGGTTACCGGTGATGTTGTTGTTGCTGGTGAAGGTGTCGCTGTCGTCGGTTATGGCGCGCGGTCTTGGGCGCGCGGTCTTGGGCGCGCTGTGTTGGTACTGTTGGTGGTTGTTGCGCTCTGGTCCGAGGTAATCGAATGAACCTGGTGGCGATAAAGCTTCGTGCTGACCTTTACGATCTGGATGACTTGGTAATTTTGGCGTTAGTTGTATTACGCGGCAGCGTACTGCTGGCCCTGGAGGCGGAATTGGTGTCGGACGCTTTTCCGAAGGTGGTAGTGTACTTCGTAAACGTAGAAAAGGAATTTATCTTCGGATACCAAGGGTTTCTCATCAACAATTAGTTTAGTGCCGCCGAATCCGAATCACTAGAACTTTCCTCACTAGGTGCGACCGTGAAACGCCGACCTACTTCAACTGGATATTCTATACGTTGAGCTTGTGTCAACGCAACACACCCGTTGTAAAGTTTATTACCACCCAAAATAGACGAGTAGAAACTAGATTTGTCGGAATGAACTCTGTCGGTACTTTGCGCTATCGACTCATTCCTAGTTTCTGGGCATTTACCTGTTTGTTCTTCTAGTAGTTGGGTTAAGGAATCGGCCTGCAATTCCTCGTTGCAGTCTTTTGGTTCTTCAACAATACTTGCTTGAATACGTGTACAGCCGGCTAGGGTGTTTTGCGATTAGTTGAATACAAGTGGGGATGTGCAGTTGATGTAGCAATATTGTTAATGAAGCAGTATAGGTGCTTGACGCCTTTGCTGTTGAAGTTGTGCCAATAGATGTTACACGATCCTTTGTATAATCGCCGGGCTGCCAAAAATTAGGCTCAAGCAAATCACAAATGCCGGAAACTCATGGCAATTTTCGCTCGTTGTGGTTTCTCAATCTTTCTTCTTGCTTTGTCATCCCGGAAACTCATGGCAATTTTCGCTAGTGATCGCCGGTCAGTTTTTTTCTTGTTTTCGATACTTTTGTATCGCAACTTTCGCCCCATCACCAGTCACTAGGTGTGTTCGCACGAAAACGCTCCCAAGTGGACCGTAACCGTAGACCATAACAGCAGACCGTAACAAACCTGCTTCGCTGTGAAGACCTGACGATGGAGCGAACAGGAAACCGGATCCGCTGTGGGAAGCCACTGCCAGGGGCCACCGATGCCAATCAACGTGGGGCACGACTCACCCCTGAGATAAGAGTCTCAAAGTCCTACTACGAAGCTAGGCGGGCAACATGGGTCCATCAAAAAAAAAGGTTAAGTCAAGTTGGGAACTAATTTTGTTTCCTAGTTTAAAAGGGCTTTGCGGCAATTAGACATTTGTTATGGAGAACTCGTCAAAACTCCGAAAGATGATTTCTAGTGGTTATCACCCCCACAGAAAGGCAAAACAAAAAAAGGTGTAGACATTTTGATATGGAGAACTCGTCCAAGCTCCGAAAGGCTAGTGGTTATCGCCCCCCCCCAGAAGCCCAAAACAAAATATTTTTGGGTAGACATTTTCATAAAGGAGAACTCGACCAAACTCCGAAAGGCTAGTGGTTATCGCCCCCACAGAAGGCCAAAAAAAAAAATATTTGGGTAGTCAATGGGAACGCTGACGCATCCCTTTCCCCGAAGGCACTCGGGCTACAGAAAAAAAAGAAGAAAAAAAAAAACACAAACTCATTCATTCTTGTCCCTAGTGCTCCCAACCGCAACGCATTAGGGGGTCTCAAGGACCTGCCTCTGGGACTGGTTGGGGCCACTAGGGTCAATTTCAACACACACAGGTTGGTCCCGACACACCCAGCCGCAACGCATAGGCGGTCTCTTGGGACTCGCTAGTGGGACTGGCTGGGGGTGTTGAGGCCTCCCGTTCATTCACCCGGTACACCCCTCCTGCCTCCGCCGCTATGGGTGGAGCGGCTTCAAGGGCCGCTCCACAGACTGGTGGGACAGGGAAGGGTGTCACTTTGAATCCCAGCTCAACCCGTCACAATCCAGGTGGTATTCTGCGGTACCACCTGAGACGTGGGCTGAGCTGGGATCCTACCATTCGCTCACACACTCACACCAGACAACACAAATTCGGCAAAGAAAAAGTTATATATAAACAAAAATTTAAATATTACAAAAAAAACCCAATTAGCGGACATATATATACCAAAGCCGACTAACGGACAACTTCCGGTAGCAAAAAAAAATCCCAATTACAAAAAAACTAAGTGCGTTCAGCACTGCCTCTTCGGGTGAATACAAAAATCCGGAGGACTTGATGTTCAGTCAAGTGGCTCCCTCGGCCACTGCCTCCGATGACCAGCCCGGACAACCTGATCCGTCTAACCATCCCACCGCAACGTAGGTGGCAGCTCCTGTGGCTGCTCACTCGGACTGGTGGGATGGTCAACTTCACAGGTTGACCCGACTGACCCTCGCGGCCAGCGTCTCAGGCGCCGCGTTGGGCGCCATCTGTTATGGCGCCCTCAGCAAATGTCAACGATGATCACTCCGGACAACTTGATCCATCCAACCATCCCACCGCAACGCAGGTGGCTGCTCCTGCGGCTGCTCACCTCGGACTGGTGGGATGGTCAACTTCACATGTTGACCAGGAATGACCAGCGCGACAGCGCCTCAGGCATCAAATCCCGTTGGGCGCCATCTGTTATGGTATCGCATTTTCGGTGGAAGCAGTAAGGAAGGCGATCGGCATGATGTGGTGTTGCACAGTGGCTAGTCATTGTCGGCTGGGGCGGGTCCTTGCCAACCTTACTGTTCCTGCGCCATAAACAGAAAAAAGTTCCTATCATGCCTATTCAAAATCAACTGTCAAAATCAAAAAAAACCTGACAGAAGCGCAGAGACCGACTCAAAACGCTTATAACTTCAAAATTAAAACATCCGGCCGAACCGGATGCCCCGGACAGCCCGTTAAAACATTCAAAATTTAAAATTAAAAAAAAAAAAAAAATAAATCTAACGCAAAAAAAATTACCGAACCGGGCACGGCCGGTTACTAACGCTGAAATGCAAAAAAAAAACGCTGAAAATTAAAATAAGAAAAACAAAAAGGGCCGAATATAACTTGGGGGCGCCGCGGGTGTTGTTGCGACGCCCAGTGCATATACCCACCCTCAAAATCCATGGCCACCGACGCACCTGTATTTCGGTGGCCCCTTACCTGGTAACCCTAAGTGCCTTCTAAATAAACAAGGAAGTCAGCATTCCCATTTAAAATTACAAATTTATTCAAAATTCATTACTATGTTGTTGTTAAACCTTTTCTTTGAAAAATCATTGGATTATCAACTAAATTTCTAATATAAACTATACTCTCTAACAACAAAGGTATTCAAATTAATTTGCTTATATTTTGTTAACCAAAAATATATATAAAGTTCTGTTCTGGTTACTATCATAAGGGGTTGGTGGTTGTGTTGGGTGTTGGTGTTATTGGTTGCGAGTGTATATAAGTTACATCCATACATACTTGTTCTATACACATACTATTTTAGTGTTATATAGTTTAGCCCCTTATTCATTTTGGCCTTAAAGTACATTGTTACAATAATCACCTATTAGTTGCTTTTTTTTCACTTACAAAAATTATTATGTTGTTATAGTAGAACTTATTTTTGAGTGTAACAAAATATCAAATTGGTATAATGCTAATGCGCATAGTATAATGATAATAATATGTAATATGTACTAAGAAAATTTGTTACAAAAGCAATAAAGATGACATTGCGATAGCAATAGGTATTACGTGCACGTATGTTACTTTCGTCGTGTTGTTCGAAAGATATTGCCCTCAATAGGGATTCATATGTATATATATATATATTGCATTTGTATGATATAAGAACAAAATTAAATTGAAATCCTTTTGCCAATTCGTGCATAATCGACGAATGGCTGCTCTCGCAAAAAAAAAATTTCTTTAAATTTATGGTTGAGCTCCAAAAATGGAACGCTAAAATTTTTCAAATGATACAGACCGCTTATCTTATGACTAAAAACTTATCGAGCTAACTTCAATCATTTTGAAGCAAGAAAAAATATCATTAAAATGAAGAAAAGGAGATGTATGCTCCTTGTTGTATAGCCAACAATTTCGAGTATTCAATAATACAATTTGACAAACAAAATCGACCCCTGTTAAATAGTTCAACCGAACTGTATAGAACCCTCTAAGTACCACTTAGAAGTTTCTTTAACTACCCTGCAAAAACGCTCTCGTCATTCCACGTCATTTGACCAGAACTTTTGTATCGCAACTTTCGCCCCATCACCAGTCACTAGGTGTGTTCGCACGAAAACGCTCCCAAGTGGACCGTACCATAGACCATAACAGCAGACCGTAACAAACCTGCTTCGCTTTGAAGACCTGACGATGAAGCGAACAGGAAACCGGATCCGCTGTGGGAAGCCATTGCCAGGGGCCTCCGACGCCAATCAACATGGGGCACGACTCACCCCTGAGATAAGAGTCTCAAAGTCCTACTACGAAGCTAGGCGGGCAACATGGGTCCGTCAAAAAAAAAAGGTTAAGTCAAGTTGGGAATTAATTTTGTTTCCTAGTTTAAAAGGGCTTTGAGGCAATTAGACATTTGTTATGGAGAACTCGTCAAAACTCCGAAAGATGATTTCTAGTGGTTATCGCCCCCACAGAAAGGCAAAACAAAAAAAGGTGTAGACATTTTGATATGGAGATCTCGTCCAAGCTCCGAAAGGCTAGTGGTTATCGCCCCCACAGAAGGCAAAAAAAAAATATTTGGGTAGACATTTGGATAAAGGAGAACTCGACCAAACTCCGAAAGGCTAGTGGTTATCGCCCCCACAGAAGGCCAAAAAAAAAATATTTGGGTAGTCAATGGGAACGCTGACGCATCCCTTTCCCGAAGGCACTCGGGCTACAGAAAAAAAAGAAGAAAAAAAACACAAACACATTCATTCTTGTCCCTAGGGTCTCAAGGACCTGCCTCTGGGACTGGTTGGGGCCACTAGGGTCAATTTCCTACACACACAGGTTGGTCCCGACACACCCAGCCGCAACGCAGAGGCGGTTTCTTGGGACTCGCTAGTGGGACTGGCTGGGGGTGTTGAGGCCTCCCGTTCATTCACCCGGTACACCCCTCCTGCCTCCGCCGCTATGGGTGGACCGGCTTCAAGGGCCGCTCCCCAGACTGGTGGGACAGAGAAGGGTGTCACTTTGAATCCCAGCTCAACCCGTCACAATCCAGGCGGTATTCTGCGGTACCACCTGAGACGTGGGCTGAGCTGGGATCCTACCATTCGCTCACACACTCACACCAGACAACACAAATTCGGCAAAGAAAAAGTTATATATAAAAAAAATTTTAATATTACAAAAAAAAACCCAATTAGCGGACATATATATACCAAAGCCGACTAACGGACAACTTCCGGTAGCAAAAAAAATCCCAATTACAAAAAAACTAAGTGCGTTCAGCACTGCCTCTTCGGGTGAATACAAAAATCCGGAGGACTTGACGTTCAGTCACGTGGCTCCCTCGGCCACTGCCTCTGATGACCAGCCCGGACAACCTGATTCGTCTAACCATCCCACCGCAACGTAGGTGGCAGCTCCTGTGGCTGCTCACTCGGACTGGTGGGATGGTCAACTTCACAGGTTGACCCGACTGACCCTCGCGGCCAGCGTCTCAGGCCCCGCGTTGGGCGCCATCTTTAATGGCGCCCTCAGCAAATGTCAACGATGATCACTCCGAACAACTTGATCCGTCCAACCATCCCACCGCAACGCAGGTGGCTGCTCCTGCGGCTGCTCACCTCGGGCTGGTGGGATGGTCAACTTCACAAGTTGACCAGGAATGACCAGCGCCTCAGGCACCAAATCCCGTTGGGCGCCATCTGTTATGGTATCGCATTTTCGGTGGAAGCGGGTCCTTGCCAACCTTACTGTTCCTGCGCCTTACTTACTTACTTAATTGGCGCTTAACCGTCTAAACGGTTATGGCCGTCCAACAAGGCGCGCCAGTCGCTCCTTCGCTCCGCCAACCGCCGCCAATTGGTCACGCCGCTAAAATAAGGGACGTGTTTGTGGAGTAACTTCATACAGCTGAGTTCTCAGGTACCGTATTTCCTCAACAGGAACTGGTTGGTTAGCATCGCATTTCTCTCCCTGATGGGGAGTATTATCGCCTCATTATGTAGATGGTGTTCTGGGGACATAAGAAGACAGCCCGTGGCGGTTAAAAGAGCAGTATTTTGGCAGGCCTGTAGTTTCTTCCAGTGTGTAGTTTTTAGGCTTGGCGACGATATAGGGGACGCGAAGCATGCAATCGGCTGGCCAATTGCTTTGTAAGTGGTAATGAGCGTTTCTTTGTCTTTTCCCCAAGTACTGCCAGCAAGAGATTTGAGGATTTTATTACGGCTTTGGATTTTCGGTTCAATTGCGGCTGCATGCTCACCAAAATGTAGATCCTGATCAAACGACACACCCATGATTATAGGGTGTGGGACAGTCGGCAGCGTAGTGCCATCGACGTGGATGTTGAAAATGGTCAACATTTGGGACGTCCATGTTGTAAATAAGGTCGCGGAGGATATAGTCGGTGATAACGCCAGGTTTCGCTAGGCGAAAAAAATGGGGAGATCAGGAGGTAGCCGTTTATTCTGTTGCAAAGCTCATCGATCTGTGGGCCTGGGCCTGTGGCCATTATTGTGCAGCCATCGGCGTAGGAAACGATAGCAACTCCTTCTGGTGGCGGAGGTAGCTTTGATATGTAGAAGTTAAACAAAAGTGGGGATAGGACAGCACTCCGTGGCACCCCTTGTTTAATTCTTGGTTTTGATGTTTCGTTTCTAAATTATACCGATGCCTGCCAACCACCCATATAATTGGCGGTCCACCTTTTAAGACATGGGGTAACGTGCCATGGTTGACCGTATCAAACGCTTTTGATAGGTTTAGCGCAACGAGTACTGTTCTATGGTGGGGGTTTTGATTTAAACCGCAATTTATCTCTGTGCCAATAGCATTTAGCGTGGTGGTGGTGCTATGCAGTTTTCTGAAGGCATGACAGGCTAGCTGCAAATTTGCTTTGAAGTAGGGGAGCAAAATGGCTTCAAGGATCTTGGGTACTGGCGATAGAAGAGATATCGGGCGATATGAGTCACCTATGTTAAGCTGGTTTCCCAGGCTTTAGTAGCGGGAACACCTTGACCATTTTCCATTTTTCGGGAATGACGAAGGGGAAAGAGACAGATCGAAGACATGCGCTAAATATTTGAAACCCTCTTTCCCTACGCTTTTAAGCATCGGCACGGCTATGCCGTCTGGGCCCACTGCTTTGAATGGTTTAGCATGAGCGATGGCATCCTCAACCTCTTTGGCGGTGATGGTAATTGGAGACGCGCTGAATTTATGTTTATGTGCGTGTCTGTTGGCCCTCCGTCTATCTTTGTCGACCGTAGAATGTATTATATGTTGTCGGCAGAAAGCGCTCGCGCATTTTTTCGCATCCGATAGCACTTTATCGCCAAAAGCGATGGAAATTTTGTCATTGTGCTTAGACGGATTCGATAGGGACTTTACGGTAGACCAAAGATTACCTACACCGGCAGAGAGGTTACAACCGCTTAGGTGCTCCTCCCATTTCGCCCGCTTGTGTTCATCCACAAGCAATGTGATGCGTTGGTTTATATCCCTTATTTGGAGGTCGCCGGGATCGAGCTGTCTTATAAGGTCACGTTCTCTCTCTAAATTTGCGGCCTCCGCCGGAAAGTGAGGCTGAATTTCGAGAATTCTACCTGCGGGAATGAAGTGAGCCGAGGCGGATTCAATGATTTTGCGGAAAGCACGCTCCCCTTGGCGAGCATCTGTCGGGATAGGGAGGGCAGCAAAGCGGTTGTCTGTAAAGGATTTGTACTCATCCCACTTTCCTTTATTAAAGTTTATGAAAGTGTGTTTTTCTGTGACGATGAAGTCGGCGGTAGCAAAAAAAAATCCCAATTACAAAAAAACTAAGTGCGTTCAGCACTGCCTCTTCGGGTGAATACAAAAATCCGGAGGACTTGATGTTCAGTCACGTGGCTCCCTCGGCCACTGCCTCCGATGACCAGCCCGGACAACCTGCTCCGTCTAACCATCCCACCGCAACGTAGGTGGCAGCTCCTGTGGCTGCTCACTCGGACTGGTGGGATGGTCAACTTCACAGGTTGACCCGACTGACCCTCGCGGCCAGCGTCTCAGGCGCCGCGTTGGGCGCCATCTGTTATGGCGCCCTCAGCAAATGTCAACGATGATCACTCCGGACAACTTGATCCATCCAACCATCCCACCGCAACGCAGGTGGCTGCTCCTGCGGCTGCTCACCTCGGACTGGTGGGATGGTCAACTTCACATGTTGACCAGGAATGACCAGCGCGACAGCGCCTCAGGCATCAAATCCCGTTGGGCGCCATCTGTTATGGTATCGCATTTTCGGTGGAAGCAGTAAGGAAGGCGATCGGCATGATGTGGTGTTGCACAGTGGCTAGTCATTGTCGGCTGGGGCGGGTCCTTGCCAACCTTTCTGTTCCTGCGCCATAAACAGAAAAAAGTTCCTATCATGCATATTCAAAATCAACTGTCAAAATCAAAAAAAACCTGACAGAAGCGCAGAGACCGACTCAAAACGCTTATAACATCAAAATTAAAACATCCGGCCGAACCGGATGCCCCGGACAGCCCGTTAAAACATTCAAAATTTAAAATTCAAAAAAAAAAAAAATAAATCTAACGCAAAAAAAATTACCGAACCGGGCACGGCCGGTTACTAACGCTGAAATGCAAAAAAAAAAACGCTGAAAATTAAAATAAGAAAAACAAAAAGGGCCGAATATAACTTGGGGGCGCCGCGGGTGTTGTTGCGACGCCCAGTGCATATACCCACCCTCAAAATCCATGGCCACCGACGCACCTGTATTTCGGTGGCCCCTTACCTGGTAACCCTAAGTGCCTTCTAAATAAACAAGGAAGTCAGCATTCCCATTTAAAATTACAAATTTATTCAAAATTCATTACTATGTTGTTGTTAAACCTTTTCTTTGAAAAATCATTGGATTATCAACTAAATTTCTAATATAAACTATACTCTCTAACAACAAAGGTATTCAAATTAATTTGCTTATATTTTGTTAACCAAAAATATATATAAAGTTCTGTTCTGGTTACTATCATAAGGGGTTGGTGGTTGTGTTGGGTGTTGGTGTTATTGGTTGCGAGTGTATATAAGTTACATCCATACATACTTGTTCTATACACATACTATTTTAGTGTTATATAGTTTAGCCCCTTATTCATTTTGGCCTTAAAGTACATTGTTACAATAATCACCTATTAGTTGCTTTTTTTTCACTTACAAAAATTATTATGTTGTTATAGTAGAACTTATTTTTGAGTGTAACAAAATATCAAATTGGTATAATGCTAATGCGCATAGTATAATGATAATAATATGTAATATGTACTAAGAAAATTTGTTACAAAAGCAATAAAGATGACATTGCGATAGCAATAGGTATTACGTGCACGTATGTTACTTTCGTCGTGTTGTTCGAAAGATATTGCTCTCAATAGGGATTCATATGTATATATATATATATATATATTGCATTTGTATGATATAAGAACAAAATTAAATTGAAATCCTTTTGCCAATTCGTGCATAATCGACGAATGGCTGCTCTCGCAAAAAAAAAAATTTCTTTAAATTTATGGTTGAGCTCCAAAAATGGAACGCTAAAATTTTTCAAATGATACAGACCGCTTATCTTATGACTAAAAACTTATCGAGCTAACTTCAATCATTTTGAAGCAAGAAAAAATATCATTAAAATGAAGAAAAGGAGATGTATGCTCCTTGTTGTATAGCCAACAATTTCGAGTATTCAATAATACAATTTGACAAACAAAATCGACCCCTGTTAAATAGTTCAACCGAACTGTATAGAACCCTCTAAGTACCACTTAGAAGTTTCTTTAACTACCCTGCAAAAACGCTCTCGTCATTCCACGTCATTTGACCAGAACTTTTGTATCGCAACTTTCGCCCCATCACCAGTCACTAGGTGTGTTCGCACGAAAACGCTCCCAAGTGGACCGTACCATAGACCATAACAGCAGACCGTAACAAACCTGCTTCGCTTTGAAGACCTGACGATGAAGCGAACAGGAAACCGGATCCGCTGTGGGAAGCCATTGCCAGGGGCCTCCGATGCCAATCAACATGGGGCACGACTCACCCCTGAGATAAGAGTCTCAAAGTCCTACTACGAAGATAGGCGGGCAACATGAGTCCGTCAAAAAAAAAAGGTTAAGTCAAGTTGGGAATTAATTTTGTTTCCTAGTTTAAAAGGGCTTTGAGGCAATTAGACATTTGTTATGGAGAACTCGTCAAAACTCCGAAAGATGATTTCTAGTGGTTATCGCCCCCACAGAAAGGCAAAACAAAAAAAGGTGTAGACATTTTGATATGGAGATCTCGTCCAAGCTCCGAAAGGCTAGTGGTTATCGCCCCCACAGAAGGCAAAAAAAAAATATTTGGGTAGACATTTGGATAAAGGAGAACTCGACCAAACTCCGAAAGGCTAGTGGTTATCGCCCCCACAGAAGGCCAAAAAAAAAATATTTGGGTAGTCAATGGGAACGCTGACGCATCCCTTTCCCGAAGGCACTCGGGCTACAGAAAACAAAGAAGAAAAAAAAACACAAACACATTCATTCTTGTCCCTAGGGTCTCAAGGACCTGCCTCTGGGACTGGTTGGGGCCACTAGGGTCAATTTCCTACACACACAGGTTGGTCCCGACACACCCAGCCGCAACGCAGAGGCGGTTTCTTGGGACTCGCTAGTGGGACTGGCTGGGGGTGTTGAGGCCTCCCGTTCATTCACCCGGTACACCCCTCCTGCCTCCGCCGCTATGGGTGGACCGGCTTCAAGGGCCGCTCCCCAGACTGGTGGGACAGGGAAGGGTGTCACTTTGAATCCCAGCTCAACCCGTCACAATCCAGGCGGTATTCTGCGGTACCACCTGAGACGTGGGCTGAGCTGGGATCCTACCATTCGCTCACACACTCACACCAGACAACACAAATTCGGCAAAGAAAAAGTTATATATAAAAAAAATTTTAATATTACAAAAAAAACACAATTAGCGGACATATATATACCAAAGCCGACTAACGGACAACTTCCGGTAGCAAAAAAAAATCCCAATTACAAAAAAACTAAGTGCGTTCAGCACTGCCCCTTCGGGTGAATACAAAAATCCGGAGGACTTGACGTTCAGTCACGTGGCTCCCTCGGCCACTGCCTCTGATGACCAGCCCGGACAACCTGATTCGTCTAACCATCCCACCGCAACGTAGGTGGCAGCTCCTGTGGCTGCTCACTCGGACTGGTGGGATGGTCAACTTCACAGGTTGACCCGACTGACCCTCGCGGCCAGCGTCTCAGGCCCCGCGTTGGGCGCCATCTTTAATGGCGCCCTCAGCAAATGTCAACGATGATCACTCCGAACAACTTGATCCGTCCAACCATCCCACCGCAACGCAGGTGGCTGCTCCTGCGGCTGCTCACCTCGGGCTGGTGGGATGGTCAACTTCACAAGTTGACCAGGAATGACCAGCGCCTCAGGCACCAAATCCCGTTGGGCGCCATCTGTTATGGTATCGCATTTTCGGTGGAAGCGGGTCCTTGCCAACCTTACTGTTCCTGCGCCTTACTTACTTACTTAATTGGCGCTTAACCGTCTAAACCAATGGTTCCCAACCTTTTCTAGGCCAGGGACCACTTTTACCTTTCTGTTGGTGCCAGGGACCACTAGTTAAGTAGGTATAATAAAAAAATTTAAAAATCAAATTGAACTTTATTTAAAACCTCAATGGGTATTTATGTACACAAAAATAAATTTAAAAAATGTTCGGTAATTTGGTATCAATGTGATTTTTGAGCTTGTATATTCTGTACGAGCTCGTGGATCCTCGGACTAATGCTGTTGCTTAAAGCTACACGCAGATCATCACTTACTTCCAAACGATTCCTTGCCTTGTTTTTAATTACCAACAAAGCAGAAAATCCCTGCTCACATAAATAAGTCGTTGAAAAACATATCAAATAACGCAAGGCAATTTCTCGAAGTTTGTTATAAAAAATAGCTTTTTTACACCAAAACGACTCTATTGAATTCGATTCAAAAGCATCCTTGCAGTTTCTGTCATTTTGGAGTTCTATCAGTTCTTCCTGGATTCCTTCAGCAACTTCACTTACGTTCATGGTAAAAGGGCTACGAATCAGTTTTTGATCAACTACAGCTTCTTCGGCATATTCTGGGAAGTAACGATTGAATTCATCAATCAACATTTGTAAATGAGTTTTAATGTTTTTTTGGATATTTGCTACACTCGAGCCATACTTTTTGTCTTCCACAAGAGTTTTAAATGTCGCAAACGCAGAATAATTTTTTTCTTCAAGTTTACTTATCCACAACTGAAGTTTGCAAATAAAAGCTCGAAGTTTGTCTTCAAAAATGAATATATTTCCGACGTTTTGTAATTGTTTATTTCCGGAACCTTGCAGTTGCATATTCAGTTTATTCAAATGTTCGAAAATGTCCACAAGATAAGCCAAATTTAGCTAACACGTCGGGTTAGTAAACTGTTTTGAAATATCATTCATTTTTTTATCAACCAGAAATATCTCAACCTCTGCCCTTAGTTCGTACAATCTTGCCAACATATTACCTTTCGAAAGCCATCGAACTTCTGTGTGAAAAAGAAGTGCTTCATGGTTAGACTCCATATCAGTGCACAACTTTTTGAAAAGGCGTGTGTGTATTTAATGCGCTGCTTTTAATTACATTCACAACTTTTATGGCCATTTGCAACGTATCATTAAGGCATACGGGTAAAGTCTTAGAAGCTAATGCCTGGCGATGAATTAAGCAATGTGACGTTATTACATTGGGATTTTTCTGTTTAACTAAAGTCGACAAACCAGAACGTGAACCTAACATTGCTGGAGCACCATCAGTGCAGAGAGAAACGAGGTGATCCCACATCAGATTATGCTTACCAAAATATTCCGCTATTGAATTCATGACGTCCATACCTTTCGATGTTGTTTCCAGCTCCCGTGAAATCAATAATTCTTCTTTAATTACGTTTTCATCTAAAAAGCGAACAAATACCAGTAGTTGACAACAATTTGAAATATCGGTCGATTCATCACACTGCAAAGTGAAAAATGGAGATTTTTTGATTTTTGAAACAAGTTGCTCCTCTATATCATTTGACATTAGCTCAATTCGGGCTTTGACGGTGTTATTGGACAGAGGTATATCCTGCATTTTTTTCTTGGCCTCTAATCCCAGTACTTCTTCGACGGCTTTGATCATACAGGGTTTCACAAGCGTTTCCCCGATTGTATGAGGTTTTTTAGATTGTGCTATCAATTTAGAAATCTCAAACGAAGCTACTAATGATTTTTGTGATGCTGAAAATCTCGTACCACTAGGTCCGAGTTTCATTTTTTTTAGGTTTTCTAATTTTCCTTCAAAGAATTCTACTGGACGGTCAGACAAATTCGGATGTACCGTGTCTAAGTGGCGTTTTAACTTCGCCGGTTTTAAAGCTTCATTTGCGAGGACAGTTGAGCATATAACACACTGTTGTTTTATTTCTCCCTTATTTTCTATCGAGGTAAATCCAAACTTTATGTAGTTACTGTCGTATTTCGTGGGCGTCATGTCCTTAAAAGAAAATTAAAAAAAAAATAGAGCTAAATACAAACTAGGAAAAAAACCGTAAGTTCAGACATTATAAAAAATATTTATCATGGTGTTACACTACGATCACACTGCAACCGACTTTTGTCGTCCATCAGCAAACACACATCCGCACACATGTGTTTTAAATGTGCTAGCAAGTTTCATTCGATTTCACCCGAATGTAAACAAACTATTGCTCGTCCGTGCAAATAGAACGCGCTCGAATTTGCCGGCCGTGCCGGACTACAAAAATCGGTTGCAGTGTGCGCGTAGCCTAAGCTAGCTTCTCCCGTGACACAACAAATCCAAGTAAGTAGCTCTCTCGTGACAAATGCATAACCAAGTAAGCAGGTGGAAAACTAATCGATACTTACTTGTTTTGGTTTTGTCACGGGAGGTACTTATTTTTTATATAACACAAAAACAAAAAAAAATGTACTACGAACCCACGAATAACAAATCTTTGCACTAGAATTATCAATTCGACTTTTAGAAGTTCATAAACATTTAAAGTCGTGACCTCTAGTTATCTAACCGATAGTGTTCTTACAAGGAACATCAGCTGTTCTTCCTTGCATGGAATAGGTAACTTTGTAATTGAACCATGTTACTTCACATGTGCATATGCATATACCTATATTGATGTTTCATTAAAATTACGATATCATATCAAATCATATACAAATCACAACAGCAATTTGATATGCACTGATTCAACACCATTTACACATAATCGTGAGCTCACTTAAACAGAAATATACGCTTTTAAAATGTACATGGTATTCCAGAAATCGAAGTTTTTTAGACCAACGAAAACAATTTAATTAAAATGTCTACTTACCTGTACCATTAACGGACAAATTCAAAAAATAAAGTTAAGAACAACGATCAGTAATGATCAATTCCCTTCCTCACACAGTAAAGTAATACGAAATGCTATTACAGAAACTGAAATATAACAAATGACTGGGTTAGTTATGAGCGACGCACTGTTTTTTCAGTATCAGTGAAGAGAGTGACTGCTACCTTCAATAGCTGTTACTTTTTAAGAAAATCACAATCGCTATTCGGATTTCACTTATGTATTCTTATTTTATGGAGGGGGGTCCTACAGCAGCGAAATTTGGCATAATAACTTTTTTGGTAATACGATTTGGCATTAGGCTCAAATTACAGAAACAAAATACATGGAAAATAAATATATATATGTGGAGCAACCGTTATTTTGCTATGCCATATGTGGATAGTTTTTGTTTACCAACCGTTAAATTTCAAATCATTCGCGGACCATATTTTGGCTTCCGCGGACCACCGGTGGTCCGCGGACCACCGGTTGGGAACCATTGGTCTAAACGGTTATGGCCGTCCAACAAGGCGCGCCAGTCGCTCCTTCGCTCCGCCAACCGCCGCCAATTGGTCACGCCGCTAAAATAAGGGACGTGTTTGTGGAGTAACTTCATACAGCTGAGTTCTCAGGTACCGTATTTCCTCAACAGGAACTGGTTGGTTAGCATCGCATTTCTCTCCCTGATGGGGAGTATTATCGCCTCATTATGTAGATGGTGTTCTGGGGACATAAGAAGACAGCCCGTGGCGGTTAAAAGAGCAGTATTTTGGCAGGCCTGTAGTTTCTTCCAGTGTGTAGTTTTTAGGCTTGGCGACGATATAGGGGACGCGAAGCATGCAATCGGCTGGCCAATTGCTTTGTAAGTGGTAATGAGCGTTTCTTTGTCTTTTCCCCAAGTACTGCCAGCAAGAGATTTGAGGATTTTATTACGGCTTTGGATTTTCGGTTCAATTGCGGCTGCATGCTCACCAAAATGTAGATCCTGATCAAACGACACACCCATGATTATAGGGTGTGGGACAGTCGGCAGCGTAGTGCCATCGACGTGGATGTTGAAAATGGTCAACATTTGGGACGTCCATGTTGTAAATAAGGTCGCGGAGGATATAGTCGGTGATAACGCCAGGTTTCGCTAGGCGAAAAAAATGGGGAGATCAGGAGGTAGCCGTTTATTCTGTTGCAAAGCTCATCGATCTGTGGGCCTGGGCCTGTGGCCATTATTGTGCAGCCATCGGCGTAGGAAACGATAGCAACTCCTTCTGGTGGCGGAGGTAGCTTTGATATGTAGAAGTTAAACAAAAGTGGGGATAGGACAGCACTCCGTGGCACCCCTTGTTTAATTCTTGGTTTTGATGTTTCGTTTCTAAATTATACCGATGCCTGCCAACCACCCATATAATTGGCGGTCCACCTTTTAAGACATGGGGTAACGTGCCATGGTTGACCGTATCAAACGCTTTTGATAGGTTTAGCGCAACGAGTACTGTTCTATGGTGGGGGTTTTGATTTAAACCGCAATTTATCTCTGTGCCAATAGCATTTAGCGTGGTGGTGGTGCTATGCAGTTTTCTGAAGGCATGACAGGCTAGCTGCAAATTTGCTTTGAAGTAGGGGAGCAAAATGGCTTCAAGGATCTTGGGTACTGGCGATAGAAGAGATATCGGGCGATATGAGTCACCTATGTTAAGCTGGTTTCCCAGGCTTTAGTAGCGGGAACACCTTGACCATTTTCCATTTTTCGGGAATGACGAAGGGGAAAGAGACAGATCGAAGACATGCGCTAAATATTTGAAACCTTCTTTCCCTACGCTTTTAAGCATCGGCACGGCTATGCCGTCTGGGCCCACTGCTTTGAATGGTTTAGAATGAGCGATGGCATCCTCAACCTCTTTGGCGGTGATGGTAATTGGAGACGCGCTGAATTTATGTTTATGTGCGTGTCTGTTGGCCCTCCGTCTATCTTTGTCGACCGTAGAATGTATTATATGTTGTCGGCAGAAAGCGCTCGCGCATTTTTTCGCATCCGATAGCACTTTATCGCCAAAAGCGATGGAAATTTTGTCATTGTGCTTAGACGGATTCGATAGGGACTTTACGGTAGACCAAAGCTTACCTACACCGGCAATGTGATGCGTTGGTTTATATCCCTTATTTGGAGGTCGCCGGGATCGAGCTGTCTTATAAGGTCACGTTCTCTCTCTAAATTTGCGGCCTCCGCCGGAAAGTGAGGCTGAATTTCGAGAATTCTACCTGCGGGAATGAAGTGAGCCGAGGCGTATTCAATGATTTTGCGGAAAGCACGCTCCCCTTGGCGAGCATCTGTCGGGATAGGGAGGGCAGCAAAGCGGTTGTCTGTAAAGGATTTGTACTCATCCCACTTTCCTTTATTAAAGTTTATGAAAGTGTGTTTTTCTGTGACGATGAAGTCGGCGGTTACGCTCGAGCGAAATAAGTATAGGCAGATGGTCGGATGCCAATGTTACAATCGGCAGCCAGTTGACGCAGTTTACGAGTCCTGCGCTCACGATTGACATATCCGGCGAACTATGACAGCTTCCTACCATACGTGTGGAGGCGTCTTCGTTTATTGTGCAGAACGTCGTTTCTTCTATTTGATCCGCCAACATCTCACCCCTACTGTCTGCCTGCAAGTTTAAATGCCATAGATCGTGATGGGCATTGAAATAGCCTAAGATAATGCGATTATCGCCAGTGAGTAAGGCTCTGATATTAGGGCGGTATCCACTGGGGCAGTACGTGGCAGGAGGGATGTAGATGTAGAATATTTCTAGGTTTGCATCGCCTGACCGGACATATAAGCCTTGACGTTCTAAGACAGTGTGTCTGCGGCCTATATGGTGTATATAAACGCGGGACCGCCTCCATTTCCGCTCTCGCGATGGACATCATACCCAGTACAGTTCTGCAGAGCAGATCTTGCTGTGAGTTTAGTCTTTTGAATAGCAGCAATGCGGATGTTGTGCCGCTCCATGAAATCGGCTATATCCGTGATCTTCCCAGTTAATCCATTAGAGGTTAACTGCAGAATTCTGAAGTGCAGCGGGGGCGACGTCGCAGAGTGGCGCCTCTGCGGTTAAGGCATGGCAAAAATCAAAAAAATCATGAAAGCGTTCGCTAAATCTAATACATGTTTCTAATACAGACTTTTCCAGGGATCAAGAATATACAACTGTTTTTCACAGAAAATTATAGTTTACCAGGTAGAGCCGCTCAAAGTTTACCAATTTTCAACATTGGGAAAAATTTGAAATTTTTCTTTTTTTTCGTTGTATTTAAAATGGTTTTGTGAGGAAATAAGGCGGCCGGTTGTCGTTTTCTTGTATAGCAATTAAAGATAATTTAATTTGGGATTGAAACAAAAAAAAAATTTTTTTTTTGGTAAAAGTTGGCGGATATACCTGTTTTTAGTAATGCCTATTTTTAGGCCCTTTTCAAACCTTGATTAAAAAAAATTAAAAATGTTAAAATATGTGCTCCGTCAAATTAACAGTAGTTATTTGTGAAATATTCAGTTACTAAATTCATAGAGTCTACCTGCGTCCAGCTGCAACTTCACTTTTTACATCAAATAAAGTTAAACAACCTTGGGCAAAATACGCGCCTGAGCAGGTATATATAATTCAGTACGGCCGTAAGGTCGTTTTTGTTATTGGAACTTGTTAACAACATACATTTTTTTAGTTACGAATTGTATACTTGAAATTCATTTTAATAATTTGAGTAGGTATATAAAGCTATCCATCATACAATGCACATTGACATTCGTCTTTTGGAGATTAAGGAATTAAGTATACTTAAATAAAGTAAATAGTATTTTTAAATATAGTTCACAGTTTAATATTTAGTCAGATACACTCGAAGCCAATTCTAATATGTATCTAGAAAACTCGAAACTATTTGCGGTGTTTAAATCTACAAAGTCAAGACGGGACTTCGTTGAGGCTATTATGAGAGAATTAGCGAGTGAAACAAGCATCAAAGAAAAGGAGGGCCTGGAAGAAAAAATTGGTTTACAAAACATTATGATAGAAAGAAAATGGAAGGACGTCTATCGTAACAATTCAAAATTTCTAAGTAAGCATGAAAAGTGGCTAGCTGACAAAACTTGTTTGGACGAAGAAACGCCTAGCACGTCAACCAATCCAACTAGAGGGAGACCAACAAAACCCATAGAAGAGTGTTCTACCTACACAAGGAAAAGGAAGCTGCCTGATACGACAAAAGCTATGGCCACGACTCATATTTCAGAAGCACTGACTATTAAATATAAAAAAGACGAAGAAAACGTGAAGTCTCATATAACAGAAGCAGTTGCGGTAGCAAGTCCAGTGCGACTGATGAGGATCAAAAACTGCATTCCCACACCACCAAATACGCTACCTAGGAAATGCACTCCCGAAGAACCTTTGGAACTATTTATAGATCTCGGTTTAACGAAGAAAAATTATATTATATTGCGTAAGTCATTATTGCAACGTAATGCCGATAGTTTACCTGGATACAAAAAAATTACTCAAGCCAATAAAGAAGCAGTTCCTCTGAGTCCCAAAATAACCGAAGTATCAGCTGATTATAATAGGGTAACTCAAATTGAGAATAGCATTACGCGAATGTTAGGAAACCTTTCGGTTGGTCGTCAACTAGAAAGCGGCTATCGCCATTCTAACAACAGTCCACGTCAAATAGATCTAAATGGCCAAAACATATAAAATTTTCGCCCAGATAAAACTATTATCATTATCCAAAATTGGAATGTTAAATATGATGGATCATCGGAGAGATTAACGGTGGATGAGTTTATTTACCGAATCCAATCCCTTACCCAAACACACTTGAGCAATGACTTTTCCTTGTTGTGTAAATATATACACATATTACTAATTGGTAAAGCTCGGGATTGGTATTGGAGATACCATAAGCAAGCAGATCATATTGAGTAGCCAGAATTTGTGCAGCTCTAAAATATCAATTTAAAGATTATCGGTCTAATTTCGACATACGTAAACAAATACGGAGTCGGAAACAAAAAAATGGAGAATCGTTTGAATCATTTTATGATGCGATTTGTGTCTTGTGTGATCGTCTCACGGTGCCTTTCGATGAAGACGAGTTCATCGAAATATTAGTAAGGAACCTTAAACCCGAAATCAGACACGAGTTGTTGTATGTCAATGTTCGTTCAGTAGCGCATTTGAGAAAATTGTGTCAAATGCGAGAAAATTTATTAGCTGATGAGTCATATCGTCGGACTCAACAGATGCCAAACTTTCAGCCGCCAATTTCTAAACGAAGACAAGAAGACGATGCATAGGAGGAGGTGTCTACCAACATCGCCGCTGTTCAGAAAAATCTTACCACAAAATGTTGGAACTGTGGGGAGGAAGCCCACCATTGGCAAGATTGTATGGCTACCCGTACGATACTTTGTTATGGCTGTGGTAAACCAGACACGTATAAGCCACAGTGCAGTCAATGTACACCACGGCGTTTGGAAAACTCGTTGAAGGGTGCACTCCGAAGCAGCCGGATAGTAGTAGTTAAGCCAGGAAAAGTTCGTTTGTGTTTAGATGCAAATTAAATGAGGTTACGAAAAAAGATGCGTACCCGCTACAAAGTATTGAAGGAATCTTTGCGAGATTACCGAAAGCCAACATTATCACCAGGCTCAATCTAAAAGATGCCTATTGGCAAATTGAACTAGAGGAAAAATCCAAGCCTTTGACAGCCTTTACGGTACCTGGACGGCCACTGTACCAATTTGTGATAATGCCGTTTGACCTTTGTAATGCGCCTTCAACGATGTGTAGATTTATGGATGAAATCATTCCTCCAGAGCTTCGCCTTTGCTTATTCGGATATCTGGATGACCTTTGCGTTGTGCACTTCGATTCTCACTTAGCAGTTCTGATACGTATCGCTGAGCAATTTAGGAAAGCCAACCTTACCCTGAACATTAGTAAGAGCCAGTTTTGTGTTACAGAAATAAAATATCTTGGGTATGTTATTGGGCAAGGAGGTATCGCAAGAGACCCTTCTAAAGTTGGCTCGATATTGCCATGGCCAGTTCCACGCAACTTGAAAAAAGTTCGTGGGTTTTTGGCGATATGCGGGTGGTATAGAAGTGTTTAAGCCGCCTCATTCAGTAATTAGACGGCGGCGAAATCCTTATGCGTAGCCGTGCGCGGCGAGTGGAAAGGTGCCAACGCGCATACACTACCATCGTCATCAATAATATATGGCAAACATCAGTCAAGTACTAACAACCAGCAACCGCGGACGCGCTCATTCAATATATATATATTCTATACTTTTATATATATTCACTTTGAGTTTATTTAAAGTCTAAAGTTAAAGCTTTTAACAAAATTGAAACATACTTATTAAGTCAATTTCTATCGTGTTAAAGAATTGAACATAACATTAAATAGTATATCGTTTGAAGAAAAGATAAAAACTAAACTTAAACCTTTTTATTTAGTGTGAGTGTAGCGAAGAGGGGCCAATTATTCATGGTCTTTCGAGCCGGATATGAACCAGCGCACAGTGGCGCCTCTGCCGTTAAAGCATGGCAAAAATAATGAAAGCGTTCGCTAAATCTAATGCATGTTTCTAATAGAGAATTTTCCTGGGATCAAGAATATAGACCTTTTTTTCACAGAAAATTATATTTTACCAGGTAGAGCCGCTCTAAGCTGATCAATTTTCGACATTGGGAAAAATTTTAAATTTTTCTTCTTTTTCGTTGTATTTAAAATGGTTTTGTGAGTAAAGAAGGCGGTTGGTTGTCGTTTTCTTGTATAGCTATTAGAGATAATTTAATTCAGGATTGAAACAAAAAAAAATTGTTTTTTTTTTTGGTAAAAGTTGGCGGATATACCTGTTTTTCGAAATGCCTATTTTTAGGCCCTTTTTAAAACTTTGATGGAAAAAAAATGTTAAAATATGTGCTCCGTCAAATTAACAGTAGTTATTTGTGAAATATTCAGTTACCTAAATTCATAAAGTCTACCTGCGTCCAGCTGCAACTTCACTTTTTACATCAAATAAAGTTAAAAAATCTTGGGCATAAATACGAGCCTGAGCAGGTATGTATAATTCAGTACGGCCGTAAGGTCGTTTTTGTTATTGGAACTTGTTACCATTTTTTTAGTTATGAATTGTATACCTGAAATTCATTTTAATAATTTGAGTAGGCATATAAAGCTATCCATCATACAATGCACATTATCATTCGTCTTTTGGAGATTAAGGAACTAAGTATTCTGTTTACTTAAATAAAGTGAATAGTATTTTTAAATATAGTTCACAGTTTAATATTTAGTCAGTTACACCCGGCGGCCACCGTGGTGTGATGGTAGCGTGCTCCGCCTACCACACCGTATGCCCTGGATTCGCAACCCGGGCAAAGCAACAAAATTTTAGAAATAAGGTTTTTAAATTAGAAGAAATTTTTTCTAAGCGGGGTCGCCCCTCGGCAGTGTTTGGCAAGCGCTCCGGGTGTATTTCTACCATGAAAAGCTCTCAGTGAAAACTCGTCTGCCTTGCAGATGCCGTTCGGAGTCGGCATAAAACATGTAGGTCCCGTCCGGCCAATTTGTAGGGAAAAATCAAGAGGAGCACGACGCAAATTGGAAGAGAAGCTCGGCCTTAGATCTCTTTGGAGGTTATCGCGCCTTACATTTATTTATTTTTTTTTTTACACTCGAAGCCAATTCTAATATGTATCTAGAAAACTCGAAACTATTTGCGGTGCTTAAATCTGCAGTCAATACGGGACTTCGTTGGGAGAATTAGCGAGTGAAACAAGCATTAAAGAAAAGGAAGGCCTGGAAGAAAAAATTGGTTTACAATACATTATGATAGAAAGAAAATGGAAGGACATCTATCGTAACAATTAAAAATTTCTAAGTAAGCATGAAAAGTGGCTAGCTGACAAAACTTTTTTGGACGAAGAAACGCCTAGCACGTCAACCAATCCAACTAGATGGAGACCAACAAAACCCATAGAAGAGTGTTCTACACAAGGAAAAGGAAAGTGTCTGATACCACAAAAGCTATCGCCACGACTCATCTTTCAGAAGCACTGGCTATTAAATATAAAAAAGACGAAGAAAACGTGAAGTCTCATATAACAGAAGCAGTTGCGGTAGCAAGTCCAGTGCGACTGATGAGGATCAAAAACAGCATTCCCACACCACCAAATGCGTTACCTAGGAAATACACTCCCGAAGAAGCTTTGGCGCTGTTTATAGATCTCGGTTTAACGAAAAATATATTGTATTGCGTAAGTCATTATTGCAACGTAATGCCGATATTTACCTGGATACAAAAAAAATACTCAAGCCAAGAAAGAAGCAGTTCCTCTAAGTCCCAAAATAACCGAAGTATCAGCTGAAATTGAGCTACAAGACCGAATGGATAGTACGTCTACACGACTTCTTCAAAGGTTTACTGAAGAAAAGTTGAAATCACTGCCAAAGGAGCTAGCATTGATAACTAAGTGGGGCTGTGATGGATCATCAGGACAAAGCGCATATAAACAAAGAATAAATGTAGACGATGAAACAATTACAGATAATATGTTTATGGATTCTATTGTTCCATTACGACTTAAAGATGAAGCTTCAGGATATTGGAAAAATCCACGTCCGTCATCAAATATATTGTGCCGCCCTATATTATTTAAATACGAGAAGGAGTCTTCGGAACTCATAAAAGCTACAGTGAGTGATATAAGAAATCAAATTGCCAAATTACAATCAACAATAATTGAAATTGAAGAGGGGAATGTCATTACAATAAAGCATGATTTTCTTCTAACAATGGTCGATGGAAAAGTTTTGAACTTAATAACAAATACGACATCTACAATGAAATGTCCAATTTGTAAGAAGAGCCAAAAGGACTTTGAAAATCTTGATGATTCAATAACTGACGAACTAAATTATGAGTATGGAATATCTCCTTTGCATGCTAGGATAAGATGTATGGAATTTGTTTTGAAGCTGGCTTATACACTACCACAACAAGGAGAAATTTTCGACGACAATACAACATGTAAGGAGGAAAAAAATAATTCAGGATGCATTCTATAAAGAGATTGGCCTTAGAGTTGACTGTCCAAAGTATGGATACGGAAATACAAATAATGGTAACTTCTCAAGAAGATTTTTTGAAAACGATGAAGTGACTGCTCGCATAACAGGAGTTGATAGAGATATTGTGAAAAGATTGGGAGTAATTTCAAATATTTTAAACTACCATGAACCAGTTAATGGACCCAAATTTGGAGAATATGCATCTAAAACTACAGAGTTGCTGCATCAAAAGTATCCTGAGAAGAAACTTACACCAACGGTACATAAAATTTTAGCACATGGAAAAGATTTAATAGAGTACCAGTGCTTACCATTAGGAGAATTGTCTAAAGAAGCTCAATAATCTAAGAACAATGAATACAAAAGATATAGATGTATGAACACCTGCAAAGTATCACGAGTTAGACAAAACGAAGACCTTTTCAACATGTTAGCTATCTCTTCTGATCCAGTCATATCATCTATGAGGTATGTAAGAACACAAAAAGATCTTACAGATGCGTATAGCTCAGAAATGGTTGCTTTGTTAGATATATGTACCAGTGATGATGACTATGTTAAGATAAAATAAGTTTCTCACTTCTTATCACAACAATGAAAAAGAGATTTACTAATCAATTTTGTTACTTTATTGAAAAATAAGATGTCTATGTACAAGTTAATTTTTTATTTCAAATAAAGGAATTAATTAATTTAGTAATTTATAAATATATACTTTTCGTTATTACATTTCTCTAAAGTTTATCAAATTTATTTTAAAGCTTAGGCATTTCGCCTTCAAACGAGTATTAAGTTTTTATAGAAATCAATACGTCTATCGAGTTTGGTACAAATTGGTAAATTGGTTACTAAGATCAAACTTTTTAACATAAATGGGCAGTGCCACTCCCCTTTTCCAAAATTCGTTGGCTGTTTAATCTTTAGCTCAAATAAAATTTCATTGAACCACTTTCAATAACTTTAGTTATTAATAAATAACATATTTGGCTTGTAAATTAAAAAAAAAAAAACATGTAAAATTTTACGATGAATTTTGAGTCACCTTGTTATTGTGGCACCAAAAACGGACATTGGAGTTTTATAAGAGTATTGCCATTTAAAAGAAATAATACGTCTATCGATTTTGGTAGTTATTGATTACGTCACTACTTAGATACAACTTTTTATCATAAGTGGGCAGTGCCACGCTATCTTATCAAAATCATTATTTTATCTTATTTAATGCTTAAATACGTCATTATAAGACAAATGTCATTTTATTTTTTTTATTTTTTACTAAAACATTTTGCTTTTGCATTTTTCTAAAAAATTTTCTTGAATTTTTTTGAAGCACCCTGTATCTGTGACATTCTGAGCTTTCACACAATAAAACTTCAAATAATTAACTTTAATTTGCATTATAAATTTTTAAAATATCTCCATTGGTTCAAAAGTTTTGATTTTTGTGAAAAAAAACTCAAAAGGCGCCACTGTGCGTCGTCACTCCAGGGGTAAGTAGGGGTGACTACGCCTGAGTTGTGAAAGGCCATGGGATTGGACGTCCCTGGGTAAGCATTGCGGGTACCCGGTGTTGTGGTTGGAAATTACGTGAGCCAGAATCCCGTCGAGTTCCTGGCAGCCAGCTGTCGGCGTGGAGGGCGCCGCCTCCATATTGTGGCCCTTCTGTCCAATTTAAGTGCGATCAGTGTGGTGATCATCTTCCCCACCCTTCGACATTACAATGAAATAAACAATCTTGTATGACTTCTAATTTAACTTAGTTAATTTAATTAATTACATTTATTTATACTTACATTTATTATGCTTAATTTTACATTTGTCGTAAGCCTACATATATGAATATTACTAACTTATATATTTGTGTTTGTGTGTTTTTTTTTTGCAATTCAAAATTTCATTTTCATAGGTTTTGTATATTAACCATACATTTTCTATCTGTTTCTTTTACTTAAATTAAGTATGGTTTTTACAGTATGGTATATTTTTATTTAAATTTGCTAAAATTTAGTGTAATAAAATAATTTAATTTTTTTGACTGTCTCAAAATGAAATTGGGTACCTCTGATTTATCTAGGTCCCATATTGAATTATTTTTCGGCAAACAGATTTTCTAACCTCAATGTTGTTATGGCAGATAGTGCAACACATTTTTTAAAGAAGGTTGGTTCAACCAATTTAAGAGTTCGTAAACGACTTCAAAAACTTTACTTGAGAAAAGGGTTACAATTAGAATTATTTAAATAAGTGAATATTTTGTATTAGTATACTTAAATTTGGTTTTTCCAACTGCACGTTTTTTCACGCCGTAACCAAAGAGATCAAAGAATGTACGCAAAGGAAGTAATACGAATAAGCAAGTTTAAAGAAGGGTTACTTAATTGCGTTCAAACATACCGCGTTTTGTTGTGTGGTTGGAAAGACCAAGTGTGAGTTTAGACATGGAGATTAACCAGTGACGGTGTTTCCAGCAGGTGAGGTTGACAATTCCGTTGGGGAAGCTTTATTTTGCGCTGGAAACGCCTTGAAAGAGTTGCGCTACACAACCCCTTGAATCTATTTGGTATTTTAGTCACCTCTTACGACAGACATACCTACCGCGGGTATATTCTAACCACCTAACCCGCTAGGGGTATCGACTAGCATTCACCGCGTACCAATCTTTACTTTCGCACTTAGTGCTGCTAAACATATATAACATTTACCGTTAACTGAAAAAATTCCAGCAGAGTATTATTATATTCTAGCTCCCACGTGTTTTGAAGAAAGTGAAGCTTTGGTAATCAACAACCATGCCCTTCGGGGCAAATAATGAAGGCGACAATAGGTTTGCTATCTTAGCAGCCAGCCCCAGAGCTAAAAAAAAAAACCAACATCTAAACTCAACGAAGAGCATCCTAGTTTAGCTCCTCCAATGAACCTTCCTAATCCTAAGTACATCGTGGTCTCATCTGTAAACTAGAAAGGACCTCCGTCCGAATACTCTTGCTTTGCGGTCGGTTCAAAGATCCTTAGAGATTATAAGCAAAGACAGAAAAAATTACCCAACTTAGACACGGTAGTCTATTGGTGCTAGTAAAAGATAAAAAATCACCCGATGAGTTTTTTGCAGCTAAACAGCTACCAGACTTCTGCGAAATTAAATGCAAGTTACATGAAAGCCTCAATTTCGTTAAGGGAACGGTATACGCGCCTTAACTTAAAAATATTTCGGATGAAGAAATTGCGAAAGAACTAGCTTCTGAAGATGTTGTTAAAGCATTTAAGTTTACAAGAACGACAGATAACAAAGCGGTCCCTACAGGAGCCATATTGTTCACTTTCGTCCTAGTCAGACTACCCGAAACTATAGACATTTCATGGCACAAAGCACGAGTAAGGGAATATATCCCAAACCCTATGCGCTGCAAACTTTAGGTCATACCAAAACGCACTGTAGTAACGACCCACTGTGTCAAACATGCAGCCTCCCACCCCACTAAAATCCATGTTTGCGCACAAAATGCGCCAACTGCGATAAACAACACCCATCTAATTCGAATAAATGCCCGCAGTTCCTTCAGCAGAAGGAAATCCTTAATATCACAATACAACGCAAATGCACCGCGCTATCCAAGGCATCCGGTTCTATGTACCGGAGCGACTCGGGATTTTTCCCGACCAAGGACTGTCATTTCAGTGTGACCCCATCTAATTTGTTTCGTCCCTCCCACAAATTGTCATCATCCCAACGGCTCCTTGCAGCAGGACTGCTCCATATTCTCTTACTCCGGGAAGGCATCGAATCCAATCCGGGTCCGTCTCCTGACCCCGGTCCTGAGAAATGGTTTTGCTGCATCTGCCGGACGGCATTAGGACGGTCATACTCTGTTCAGTGTGTCTCGTGCAAGCGATGGTTGCATCGGACAGGTTGTTCTGGGCTTGATCCCAAAACCCGACGTCCACGTAACTTTTATAAATCTTTTGTGGCTCCTTGCTCTTCACGCCCAAGGGCGTCCCGTAGTCTACGCCTAAGCCCCCCCCCCCCTCCCCCCCTCACACAATACCTTCCAGCAGCCCCGCTGCTCAGCAAGCCACAACAAGTACCCGCTGCTGCTCGCGCCCCCCGGCGCCAACAACTCAAACAGCTGATACCACTCATAACTACTACCTTCGTAGTAGAGTTGGTAGCAATGCTGAGCATCAGCCCCTGCCCCCGTCTTCTCCCCCCTCTTTTCCGGCAGCAATCGTGCAGGTCAGGGAAACAGACTCTTAGTCCCTACCTCCGTTTGCACCGTCTGCCAGCACAGAATATATAGGTTTGCGACATCCGCCCAATGCAGCTCCTGCCTTGGGTGGTGCCACTTTCCTAGATGTTCTGGTCTCCGCGACGGCAACTCCCCGACGGGTTTCATCGCGCCATGTTGCCAGGTCGCAAACCCAAATCATCCTGGTACCCCAATGCTTGCCCAAGGACCCCCAGTCCCAAGGCTACAACAGCAATTGCGTCCTGGCCTTTCACAAACCAGGCGTAGTCACCCGCCACTTACCCCCAGAGTGGCGACGTCTCCCCTTATGCACTTCAGAATTCTGCAGTTAAACTGTAATGGACTAACTGGGAAGATTACGGAGATAGTCGACTTCATGAAGCGGCACAACATCCGCATTGCTGCGATTCAAGAGACTAAACTCACAGCAAGATCTGCATTGCAGACCTGCTCTGGGTATAATGTCCACAGGAAAGACCGCGAGAGCGGAAATGGAGGCGGTCTCGCGTTTATCATACACCACTCTCTGCAATATTATATATTTGATCCTGGCATCGACCGCAGGGACAATGTCTTAGAACGTCAAGGCCTATCTGTCCGGTCAGGCGATGCAAACATAGAAATCATCAACATCTACATCCCTCCTGCCACCTGTTGCCCCAGTGGATACCGCCCTAATATCAGGGCCTTACTCACTGGCAACAATCGCATTATCTTAGGCGATTTCAATGCCCATCATGATCTATGGCATTTAAACTTGCAGGCAGACAGTAGGGGTGAGATGTTGGCGGATCAAATAGAAGAAACGACGTTCTGCACAATAAACGGAGACGCCCCCACGCGTATGGTAGGAAGCTGTCACAGCTCGCCAGATATCTCAATCGTGAGCGCAGAACTCGTAAACTGCGTCAACTGGCAGCCGATGGTAACATTGGCATCCGACCACCTGCCCATACTTATTTCGCTTGAGCGTACCGCCGACTTCATCGTCACTGAAAAACGCACTTTCATAAACTTCAAAAAAGGAAAGTGGGAAGAATATAAATCCTTTACAGACAGCCGCTTTGCTGCCCTCCCTATCCCTACTGATGCCCGCCAAGGGGAGCGTGCCTTCCGTGAGGTCATTAAATCCGCCTCGGCACATTTCATTCCCGCCGGGAGAATTCCCGAAATCCGGCACCACTTCCCGGCGGATGCCGCAAACTTAGCGAGAGAACGTGACCTTATAAGACAGCTTGATCTAGGCGACCCCCAAATAAGGGATATAAACCAACGCATCAGATTGCTTGTGGATGAACACAAGCGGGCGAAATGGGAAGAGCACCTAAGAGGCTGTAACCTCTCTACCGGTGTGGGTAAACTTTGGTCCACCGTAAAGTCCCTATCGAATCCGACGTAGCACAAAGACAAAGTTTCCATCGCCTTTGGCGACAAAGTGCTGTCGGACGCGAAAAAATGCGCGAGCGCTTTCTGTCGACAATATATAATGCATCCTACGGTCGACAAAGATAGACGGAGAGCCAATAGACACGCAGATAAACACAAATTCAGGCGTCACCAATCACCATCACCACTAAAAAGAGGTTGAGGACGCCATTGGTCGTGCTAAACCATCCAAAGCAGTGGGCCCAGACGGCATAGCCATGCCGATGCTTAAAATCCTAGGGAAAGAGGGTTTCAAATATTTAGCGCATGTCTTCAACCTGTCTCTTTCCACCTTTGTCATACCTGAGAAATGGAAAATGGCCAAGGTGGTCCCGCTACTAAAGCCTGGGAAACCAGCTAAAATAGGTGAGTCGTATCGTCCGATATCTCTCCTATCGCCAGTGGCAAAGACGCTTGAAGCCATTTTGCTCCCTTGTTTCCAAGCAAATTTGCAGCTAGCCCCTCATCAGCATGGCTTCAGAAAACTCCATAGCACTACCACCGCGCTAAATGCCATTAGCACCCAGATAAATTGCGGTTTAAATCAATACCCCCACCATAGAACAGTACTCGTAGCGCTAGACCTATCAAAAGCTTTTGATACGGTCAACCATGGCTCGTTACTGCAAGACCTGGAAGGGTCTACCCTTCCCCCATGGCTTAAAAGGTGGACCGCAAATTATCTGGGTGGTCGGCAGGCATCGGTGCAATTTAGAAACGAAACATCAAAACCAAGGAGAATTAAACAAGGGGTGCCACAGGGTGGTGTCCTATCCCCACTTTTGTTTAATTTCTACATATCTAAGCTACCTTCACCACCGGAAGGAGTCACAATCGTTTCCTACGCCGATGACTTCACAATAATGGCCACAGGCCCAGGCCCAAAGATCGATGCGCTATGCAATAAAATAAACGGCTACCTCCCTGATCTCTCCAGTTTTTTCGCCTCTCGAAACCTGGCATTATCACCGACTAAATCTTCCGCGACCTTATTTACAACATGGACGTCCCAAATGTCGACCATTTTGAATATCCACGTCGATGGCACTACGCTACCGACTGTCCTACACCCTAAAATCTTGGGTGTGACGTTTGATCAGGATCTACATTTTGGTGAGCACGCAGCCGCAATTGTTCCGAGAATTCAGAGCCGTAACAAAATCCTCAAATCCCTCGCTGGCAGTACTTGGGGAAAAGATAAAGAAACGCTCATGACTACATACAAAGTAATTAGCCAGCCGATTACGTGCTACGCGTCACCCATATGGTCGCCAAGCCTAAAACTCACCCACAGAACACCATCTGCATAATGAGGCGAGAATTCTCCCCATTAGGGAGAGAAATGAGATGCTGACCAAACAGGTCCTGTTGAATACCCAGAAACCTGGGCATCCCAACAGACATCTGATTGATGAACCAGCACCGCCTAGGGGCTTAAGGAGTCATCTCCGTACGCATTTTGAGGAAATACGGCACCTGAGAACCCAGCCGTATGAAGTGAAAAAACACAAGCAGGTCCTTGGTGAACTCCATAAACAGGCGTCGGACCTTTATGCCGAGAATTGTCCGGTGAATCCAGTACTTAACGAAAACTATCCAAAACTCGCGGAAGAGGAACGCATACTCCGCGTGTCACTCTTGCTCAACTTCGTTCTGGATACTGTAACAGGTTAAACTCTTACCTATCCAGAATCCACCCCGACATACAAAATGTATGCCCCGCTTGCAATGTGTCCCCACATGACACCAACCATCTCTTCAATTGTAATGTGGAACCAACGCCTCTAACACCCCTTTCCTTATGGTCCACCCCTGTTGAAACGGCAAGTTTCCTTGGACTCCCGTTAGAGGATATTGATGACAATTTGTGATCGGTCGGGGCTATTAGGTGGGGCGAGCATTGCTACAACAACAACAACAACAACAACATGTACCGGAAAGACTCGGGATTTTTTCCGACCAAGGGCTGTCATTTCAGTGTAATCCCATTGCTACAACAAAAACCGTGAAAGAAGCTAGCCTATTTAGCTCAATTTCCTACAGGCGGCCACCGTGGTGTGATGGTAGCGTGCTCCGCCTATCACACCGTATGCCCTGGGTTCAACTCCCGGGCAAAGCAACATCAAAATTTTAGAAATAAAGTTTTTCAATTAGAAGAAAATTTTTCTAAGCGGGGTCGCCCCTCGGCAGTGTCTGGCAAGCGCTCCGAGTGTGTTTCTGCCATGAAAAGCTCTCAGTGAAAACTCATCTGCCTTGCAGATGCCGTTCGGAGTCGGCATAAAACATGTAGGTCCCGTCCGGCCAATTTGTAGGGAAAATCAAGAGGAGCACGACGCAAATTGGAAGAGAAGCTCGGCCTTAGATCTCTTCGGAGGTTATCGCGCCTTACATTTATTTTTTTTTTCCTACAGCTTCACCCCCACCCTCTTTCGCTGGAGTAGTCCACCGCAGCAATAAGACCTTACGACAAAAACGCACAACAAAAACAAGACACCATCAACAGTACCTAATACAACTAATGAAACACCCGATCATAGCAGCATCGCCGCTAACTCTGCTTAGTCAGCAATTAATTTAAAACGGCAATTACTTTATGTCTCCTAACTCGGACATAGATATTTCAAATGCTGGTTCAGGACGAGAGATTTTTCTATGACCATGACCTTTAAAGCTCTACAATGGAGCATAAAAGGAATATACAATAACATGAACGAACTACACCTTCAAATAAAAGAACTCACATCTTCGGTAATTTCGTTACAAGAAACACACCTCGCATACAACAAAACCGGTCCAATATCTAACTTCGTTTCTTCTATTTGATCCGCCCTAACCCCTGCTGTCCGTCTGCAGGTTAGAATGCCATAGATCGTGATGGGCATCGAAATCGCCTAAGATAATGCGATTATCGCCAGTGAGCAGTGCCTTGATATTAGGGCGGTATCCACTGTGGCAACAGGTGGCAGGAGGGATGTAGATGTTGATGATTTCTAGGTTTACATCGCCTGACCGGACAGATACGGACACTGTCCCTGCGGCCGATGTCGGGATCAAATATATTGTATTGCACTGAGTAGTGTATGATAAATGCGAGACCGCCTCCATTTCCAATCTCGCGATCTTTTCTGTGGACATTATACCTGTGAGTTTAGTCTCTTGAATCGCAGCGTTGCGGATGTTATGCCGCTTCATGAAATCGACTATCTCCGTTATCTCCCCAGGTAATCCATTACAGTTTAACTGAATTCTGAAGTGCAGCGGGGGAGACGTCACTCTATGGGTAAGTGACGGTGACTACGCCTGAGTTGAGGGGGGCCAGGACGCAATTGCTGTTTTGGCCCTGGAATTGGACTCCCTGGGTAAGCTTTGGGGTACCCGGTGTAGTTTGATTTGCGGCCTGGCAGCAGGGCGCAACGAAACCCGTCGGGGATTGCCGTCGCGGAGACCAGAATATCTAGGAAAGTGGCACCGTCGAAGGCAGGATCTGCACTGGGCAGATGACGTAAACATATATATTCTGTGCTGGCAAACGGTGCGAAAGGTGGTAGGGACTAAGAGTCTGTTTCCCTGACCTACCCGATTGCTAGCCATGCCTATGCTTAAAATCCTAGCAAAAGAGGGATTTAAATATCTAGCAGATGTCTTCAACCTGTCACTTTCCACCTTTGTCATCCCCGAAAAATGGAAAATGGCCAAGGTGGTCCCGCTACTAAAGCCTGGGAAACCAGCTAACATAGGATATTCTTATCGTCCGATATCTCTCCTATCGCCAGTAGCCAAGACACATGAAGCTATTCTGCTCCCCTACTTTAAAGCAAATTTTCAACTAGCCAATCATCAGCATGGCTTCCGAAAACTCCATACAACCACCACCGCGCTAAATGCCATTAGCACCCAGATAAATTGCGGTTTAAATCAAAACACCCACTCGTTGCGCTAGACCTATCAAAAGATTTTGATACGATCAACCATGGCACGTTACTGCAAGACCAGGAAGGGTCTCCCCTTCCCCCAAGTCTTAAAAGATGGACCGCAAATTATCTGTCTGGTCGGCAAGCATCGGTGCAATTCATGAACGCAACATCCAAACCAAGAAGAATTAAACGAGGGCTGCCACAGGGTGGTCTCCTATCCCCACTTTTGTTTAACTTTTACATATGTAAGCTACCTTCACCACCAGAAGGAGTCACTATCGCTTCCTACGCCGATGACTGCACAATAATGGCCACAGGCCCAGTCCCACAGATCGATGAGCTTTGTAACACGCTACCGACTGTCTTACACCTCAACATCTCAATTGTACCGCAAATCCAGAGCCGTAATGAAATCCCCAAATCTAAAGATAAAGAAACCCTCATTACCACATACAAAGCATTTGGCCAGCCGAATGCATGCTACGCGTCCCCGATATGGTCGCCAAGCCTAAAGCCAGTCAGTGACGTTTGGTTGCTGGCAGGCGCAACACTTGTACCCCAGGAACCGCCAAAATATCGGTTACTGTTTTTTAGGAGGTAGAGAAACAGGTGGAGGCGATTGGGGAGGCTAATGAAATTAACAGTGGTAGCATGGGGTGATCGCTACAGAGGAGTTGGAAGGGTGTTAACATGGTCAGAAATCTCCGTAGCATCGCTAGAAAGCTCGGCAGACCGTTGAGGGGACTTCTGAACTACATGCATTAGTCGTGAAATTTTTGGTAGGCGTGTTCAGTCCAGTTCGTGTAGTTGGAGGTACAGACGTATGAGGACCACTTTGCCCCCGATCCGAAGGCAAGTTGGAGTTATTGTTATGCATGCATTTTTTACGTTTTGGTGACTCGGAAATTACTTTCAACTTTATGAAATGAGTTTGAAATATTATTGAACTCTTTCTGAGTTTGTCTCATGAAAGCACGAATGTCATTTTCTATTGTGCGGCAATCATGACTGGTCCAGTTTAGCCCAATTTTGCTGGATATCAAGTCAACAACTCGATCACCTATGTGTGAAAATCCTGCATACGAAAGGTGAGCCATGTTTTCACATAGCTAACAGCAAACATAAGTGTCACCTCGGGATATTTTCCTTTGGGAGGCACACTTCTTGAAACAACAATCCAACATTATTGTTGTTTAGGTCACAGACCTAAATATATCTGCCCCATCGTGACATAATTAACTGCCACCCACACATGCTTTTGGTGACTAGCATGTGTGAGTGGTAGCCCGTGGTGTAGCAACTTTGTTGCGGGGAAACCCAACGAAGGTGTTGTATCGTGAGTTCATAGGCTTTAGTTGCAAAGGGGCTCGTCCTCTTTCAATCCAGCAGCCAGCAAGGAAACACAGTATCACACGTCCACGTAAGTGCTAATTTGCAAATAACTATCATATATATTATTTCTAATTGCTGTTTTTATGTACGGGTCCCTTTTTCGCTCTTATTTGGAATCGAAATCTATAAATAAAGTTTTGGTTGTAAAGATGGAGAATCGGGCTATTAGCGAGCTTTGGACAATTTTGGTCGTAGTGCTTTTGTTTAGCTATATTTTATTAAAATAATTTGTTTAATATAAACGATTGTGAGCACACAAATAAATCTATTTGTACTATGGCAATATTGTGAATATTTGCAATTCATTACCGGTCGTTGCTACTATACGCTAGATAGCAGTGCAATTGATTGATAGAACAGCTGATTTCTGTTGATATTTGATAAGAGACTTTTATATTGGTTGCGCGAGATGCGCACGGGTCCGGCTCGTTTCTTATAATTATAATCCACAACATTTGTTAAAAACCTTTTCTTTAACACTTGTTGTTATTTCAAATTGTCTATTTCACATTTGTCATTGAATTAATACGAAAATTGTTTGGTGTTTTTATTTTTCCCTTTTTTCTCGACACATATTTTCTTATTTCATGGTCCTTCGAGGCGGACATCGACCGACAAAAGTCGAATTATTTAAAGTAAAATACTAAAGCACCATCTACATTAAATGCATGGGTGCTAAAATCAGTTTTTTTCTTTTCTTTGCGCACATAAGTATTTCCTTAGTGCCTTTAATCTTTTATTTCAATTAGTTCTTCTTTCTTTCTTTTGCGAAAATATATGGTATATATTTGTCTTTACGCCATGCAAACACCATTGCCCACCCAACCAGCCCAATACGAGGATAATACTAAACGCTCCCATTTCCAGAAATGACTAGCACGCCCCAATGCGTTCACCATTGCTTGCCGTTTGTGCACCAAACCTCACGGAGGGAGATTATGTCCGATCTACCGAGGTATGTCGACCCAAGCGCGACTACGCGAAAGACTAATCCATCGATATTGCCCAAACTGCTTAGCACCATTTCACCGATTGGGATCGGTTCCGACGCTGTAATGAGCAACATCATACGAAGCTCCATATGGACGACGACCAGCCTTGTCTGTCCTGATATCACGTTGTTTAAATTTTTGTCAAATTATTAAATAAATTATAAAATAAAAATTGCTTCAAAATAAATGTTTTCATACATTTAAAAGCAATAAGGGCAACCCCCGCTTAATTCATACAAATATACAACATTGGTTAATTCTTTGTAGTTCTATAAATAGAACAAAAGCAAAAACAATACCAGCTTATTTGAAACCGCCTTACCAACACGCATAACTTTAACACATGATTACATACAAAGTATATACTGTGCAAAAATAATAAAATATGCAAGGAAGTTAATTGGGATAAAGTTTACAACAACTAAGGTATGACGTGGCTGATTGCTTTTGTTACACTTCAGCCATCATAGGAGTGCGGGTTCAAATCCCACTCCCGTGAGAAAAGGCTTTGAAGAGATTTACAAGATATAATCGAAGGCGGTTGGTCACCTCTCAGTTGAAAAGGGTGGTCACATCCCTTAATTGTGGCAAACATATACTTTGAAATAAGTAAAGAATCGATAACGCATACGCAAACGCAGTCGCATCAGTACTTTGTTACAACGAACACTAAGCAATCTACAGAGTCAAAAAACCAACATCCAATATCAACAACAACATATAATAATAAAAATTGAAAATAAAATTATAAATCGTAGTAAAGTGTTTATTTTTATTAAACTGTGCAAGTGATTGTGTGAAGTAGAAAATTCATATTTCGTGCAAAAGTAGGAAAAAAGCATTACTCAGTTATTAAAGTTTGTGCATCAAGCCTTGTGACTATCTGGAACAATCCCCCACTCACGGTAAGATTGTCCGGACACAGCTCAAGGTAGCACAACACTGCTCTAAAGGTTAACATAACCTCAAACACCGCTTAGCTTCCTGCACTTTTGCAGGATTTGTATTTCCAAAAACCATTTTAATTCACAGTACAAATTTTTGATTGGTTAAGGTTATTTAAATAGAAACCTGTAATTTTAATTTACGCGCCCATTCAATTAAACAAAATTTTTCCACATACAAATCACTTGCGCTTATTTCCACGGGCAAATGAATTGAAAATGACTACAATGATATGTCCCCTTCAGACCATACAAAACACACTCTTTTATTCCAAAAGGATGAGTTGAAATCGCTATGGGAAAAGACGAAGCGGACATATGAAGAACTCTGGAGCTCCTCAGAACTCGAGCAAAAGGATCTGTCGGCCATTAAAAAGAAGCACAAAGTACATAAAATGGTCACACTTTTGTCTGTATATCTCGTGCAAAGCGTAGTTTCACCTGGGGTTAACTCCTAATAATCGTTGCGAACACAATTTCTTTAAATCATTTGTGGCTCCTTGGCGGTCACGCACAAAGGCGACTTACGGTTGCTATTAACAGTCTATTAATACTCATGACTCTCGTGGCACAGGGCGTTTTTTCGAACTACAATTCCCTATGTGCGAACAGTAGCAATCCCAACCACCAGTCGCTACCACGCCTCCTGGCCCTAACACCATATGCCAGCACAGAAGCTATAGGACTGCGACTTCTGACTCATATGTACCGTCGTCTACGTCACTTTCCTAAAAGCTCTAGGTGTAGTTCCGAAGACTTTCTAACTGATGTGTTTGTCGCACTATGCTGCCGAGCTACACCAGAGAAACACCTTGAAACGTTAGGAATTACTATTCGGCCAAGGATGCCGCCTTCGAAATCTTAAGCAGTCTAAGTGGATGTCATTGCGTAACTCATTGGTGAAAATCGTATAATCCTCCGCGCATCTACATAATTAAAATTTTACAAGGACCCTGGATACAATATTTAAAATGTAGACCAAAGTTTGCAGACGTCTGTGTTCACAACATTGATATCAATAGTCTTCGTTAAATCAAAACGATATTTTATAAAGGATGACCGCGTAGCTTCAGTTTTCAGACTAGTTCTTGCGAAGGACAAAGCCTCACCTGGTAAATACATATATGTGCCTACGTATTCACATTTGTCAAAGGAACCGTAACGCGTAGGTTATATATAAACTTGGTTGGTAGGCTATAAACAATGTGATTCACTCCAAGGGACTAGTTGGGGATAGGGCCGCCAACCTTAGGAAATGTCAAACCGGGAGACGGGTGTCGAAGGATGAAGTGTGAAAATCAAAATTAACATTTCAGACGCTATTGTATAGTTTCGCAAATAAACAACAGGTGTTTAAATGTAAGCCCGAGTGATTATTCAAACCCTTCTCATACGTACATATATTCTCAACTTAAGTATGAGACAAGAATCATTGTGTTTATGCCCCTAGAACCTACTAACGGATTTTGCATCACTGATTTCGCTTATTCCTTCAGCCAATCGCAAAGTATTTTTTTTTTTAAATCGGCACCTTTTTTGGGTAATTTGCTTTTTTAACAAATTTATTATACAACTTTTCTTTTAGTGTTTTGTTCTAATAACTTGGTGAATTGGGTGATGCAAAGTCCGTGTTAAGCTGACATCGAAGGCGCCTGTTTTTTTAATAACTTATGAACAGTTAGGAGTTAAATTTCGAATAAGTGGCAGTGATGCGTATCCGTTGATACCATTTCGACCATACCCGACCAATTTTCGACATGAACAATAAATGGTCTCAACCGTCTTAAACGAGTAGAAAATATAGTAACGCGCCGGACGCCGCCGCCGCGCCGATATTCTTGACATTCGGCGGCGGCGTGCGAAAAAGGACAAAAATCGGCGGCGGCGGCGGCGTTTATCGGCGGCGTATATCTCTAATATATACATAAACAAAAACCTTGAAGCAGTAGAAAAATTGTATTATTTCAATCAAAAGACTCAAGGTGAGGCCAAAGGAATAGTTGGACGATGTCCTTCAACGAAAGACGGTTTCGAAACAGCATGGAAAAATGTATGTGACCGATACGAAAATAAACGTATATTAGTAAATGCCCAATTAAAATTTTTTTTTTAGTTTAAAGCAGTTGAGAGAGAATGGTAGCTACATAAAGAAGCTGCAGCGTGAAACAAATAATTGCATCTCGGCACTCCAGTGTCATCATATCGACTTATCAAACTGGGATGCAATTATTACGTATCAAAACTACCGGAAACCACACTGGCACTCTGGGAAAAAACCAATGAAAACAAAACCGTAATTTCAAAATGGGCTGATATGGATAAATTCTTATCCAATCGTTTCCAAACCCTAGAAACTGATCTGAGATGGGATACACTTTCCAAACCCTCTAAGCCACAAGTATTTCGTTCGTCAACAGATACATCTCTTAAAAGATTGGTTTCCTATCAGGCAAGTGTAGCCAAACCACATGTAAGATGTGCAAAAGTCCTGCACATCGCATTTCAAAGTGTGAAAAGTGTTTACGTTTAACGCCAACTAAACGGTTTGAACAAATTAAGAGCAGCCGTGGGTGTATAAACTGTCATTTTGCTGGCATTCGGTATCAAAGTGCACCAGTGAAATGAACTGTGCCACATGTCATTTAAGACATCATACGCTGCTTCATATTTCGAATGAGCAAAAACCCACAAATACTTCAGATACTATCGGAGCATCTACGTCACGAGAAGCTCAAATACGACGCAATGCTGAAAGAGAAAATACTCCGATTAATAATGTGAACTCGTGTTTCGCAAATACAAGTAAAGGGGTATTATTAGGGACAGCTCAGGTTAATATTCATTTTAATGGTATTGTCTATTCGGCGAGAGCCCTAATAGACTCGGGATCTGAATGCTCATTCATTATCGAGAAACTTAAGCGCAGATCTAAACTGCCATCCAAACACCTGCAGGCCCAAGTTTCGCGCATCAATAATACAATTTCTGCACAAGTAAAAGAGGCGTGCAACATACTACTGCGGTCATCAACATACCCCTTAATCGAGATCAATACGATTATGCTGGTTTTACCACAACTAACAAGGAATCTTCCAACTTCCCACATAAACGCAATGACTAGCCAAGCATTCCCTGACTTAGTACTTACTGGCAAAATATTCTTTGTCAATGAGCAAGTCGATCTAATTCTGCGGGAGACATATACCCCCAAATTATGTTAGGCGGCATTAGGAAAGATGTGCTAAACACATTATTATTATTATTAATTGGTCTGGAAGCACTGCGACCTTTGTGCAGATCTATTGTGCAAGACCTTTCAGCCTAATTTTGTATCTGGAAGCTCTTGATGTATCTAAGTACCTCTTCAAGCTTTTTACTCCATATCACATAGGGATTAAGAGTCCCACCACCTAGATGGGATAGTCTCTGCCTAGCTAGAGCCACGCATTCGCAGATAATGTAAACCGGCGTTTCATCATCCAGCTCACAGAAACGACAAATTTGGGTATCAGATAGATTTAATTTACTTAGGTGATATCGTAGACCGCAGTACCCAGTAAGAGTTCTTAGGTCCTCCCTGCTTAGGTTAATGAGTTTGGCTGATACTTTCGTTGCCGGAAGTATAGACAGTTTGGCCTGCCTTTGCCCTGGGCAATCAATCCAGTGACGTCTGAATTGTTTAGTTTCCCAGTTACTTATAGTTTCCCTGGTGTGTGCTTTTGTGAGTCCAAACAAGGGCTCTGGACTATAGAATGCCGATGCAGCACCTTTGCAGCTTTGCTAGGTAATCTGCATTTTCATTACCTTCATGTCCCTGATGTCCGGGAACCCATCCCAACAAAACCTTGTTTTTGGCTCCCAGGGCATTAAGAATTTCAATGTTCATCCACCAGCTTAGATGTAACTATGTAGGATTGCAAGGCACGCAGTGCCGCCGGGCTGTCCGACATAATGTAGATGCTCTTCGATGTTGAGCCTCTCCGCAGACATTCTCTATCACAGACCTATTGTATGAATTTCTGCCTGAAATATGGTGGGGTAACATCCCATTGGTATCGAGTTTTTGAAGTTTGGCCCATAGATGCCAGCTCCCGTTCTTCCGTCATCGAATTTCGATCCATCCGTGTACCAGACCTCTGAGTCAGGGTCGTTATAAGGATTCCCTATTTCCCAGTGGGTCCTGTCCACAATGGAAACTTCAAAGTTCCGTGAGATTCTGAGCTTAGGGAACATTACGTCATGCAGTTGTAATGACGGATTTCCTATGAATTTTCTTATTACTTTCATATGCCCTATCATATTTCCTTCCTTCAACTCAGAAATATTTGGAAGTCTTAGTGCACCTAGTGTTGCCTCTTTCTCTATCAGAATAGGGAAGGGAGGTATTCCCACTAAAGCACTAAGTGCGTCAGCAGGGGCGGTTCTCATCGCACCCGTTATGCCAAAGCAAACAAATCGATGCAGTTTGCTTAGTTTAGCCGTTGCCTTTCTTTGCGTGGCCTTCTGCCACCAAACTAGAGAAGCATAGGTGACTATTGACCTTACGACAGTATTAAATGTCCAATATACTATTTTTGGACAATTCCCCCAAGTTTTGCCGTAGAGACGAGTACAGGCGAAGAAAGCTCTTGTTGCCTTGTTTAGGATAGCATCCAAATGAGCATTCCATGTGAGGGTTCTATCCAGTGTGACCCCTAGATATTTAGCCTCCATTGAGAATTGTTTTTTTGTACCACCCAGGGATGGTTACGAATTTTAGAAAAACTAAGGGGTGCTGCTATCTCTAAGCCGATGCTAAGCAGTGACGTGAATTCACATCAATAATTCAATCATTATGTATATACATAAACGAAACAATAATTGCGTATACACATATGTACCATGTATGTATACGAGCAGCGGAGAATCAATGCACAAACACATGCATACATCTGAGATACTCCTGAAAGTATGCAATGAGAGAAGCTATAAAATCGTGCAATTGTAGTTACAGCTGAGAAGTTTGAGAGCTGATATCAACTAGTAGATTCTGGAAGCGCCTAGAGGATGCGAACGTTGAAATGAGAGAGTATAAAAGGCAGCAAATGTAGAGGCGCTGGAATTCAGTTTGATTTGAGCTATCAAGCAGTTTCGATTGAGACGCTATTTAGCGAGCCATATCAGTATTATTTTGAAAGTCAGTTTCATTTAAGCTATCAGTTTGGTTATTAAGCCAGCTAGTTGCAAAGTATAAGTGTTATTGTGAAGTACTTTAATAAAGGCTATTTTTCCATTATTCAGTATTGGAGTTATTTATTCAACAGTTTAGTGATACGAACTAAGCAAAAGGGCAAATAAGAGGATTTGCAAGTAAAATCGTTACAATTGGTGTCAGAAGAGGAATTGTTGAATAAATTCCAGAAGACAACAAGGACATGGCAAAGTTCAGTGAATTGAAGATCCAGCAACTGAAGAAGGAGTTGGAGAGCCGTGGATTGAATACAAGCGGCGTTAAACTCGAACTTCAGGCACGGCTACGAGAGGCAATGGAAGCAGAAGGAATTGATGTGGACGAGTATGTCTTTTATCCTCATGGGGACGAGACAACAACAAAAATTGAAGAAAAAAACGAAACATCGCAGACAGTTACGAGCACAAACTTGAACATGATTTTGGCTGCAATATCTGCTCAAACATCGACAATGTCATCACAGATGGAATCCCAAGAGACACGAATAACATCGAAGATTGAAGCACAAGAAACGCGATATCAGAAATGTCGACACAGATTACATCCAAGATGGAAACACAGCTCGAAGAACAGAAGACAAATATGTCACCACATCTCGAAGAACAGAAGACATATATGGCATCCCAACTGGAAGAGCAGAAGACATATATAGCATCCCAACTAGAATCACAGGAGGCACGTATTTCAGAAATGACGTCGCAAGTGTCATCTCAACTGGAAGACCAAAAGACATATATGGCATCTCAATTGGAAGCACAAGAGGCACGTATATCTGAAATGTCGGAAGAAATTTTGGTACAGGTATCATCAAAACTGGAAGCGCAGGATGCAAATGGCTCAATTTCAGGCAGAAGTAGAAGATTTAAAAGGTCGTATGGAGCAGTTACAACTAAATCGCCCAGCTGTTTCAGCAAGCAATCCAAAGGTAAAAACACCATCCTTTGACGGTTCTGTTCCTTTCCAGGTGTTTAAGATTCAGTTTGAGAAGACCGTAGCAGTGAACAACTGGAGTGCTGAAGATAGGCTATTCCTGAGGGAGAGCGAAACAACTACGAAACATTGATAAGCGCTCTAGAGGGGCGATACGGAAGCGAACACATGAAGCAGATACACCAAATAGAGTTACAAAACCACTACCAGAAAGCAAATGAGACATTGCAGGAGTTTGCTTCAGATACTGAAAGATTGGCTCATCTTGCAAATGCGGACGCACCCGTGGAATACACTGAAAGGGTAAAAATCCAGAGTTTCATAAATGGCATACGAGATGTGGAAACGAAGCGGGCTACATATGCGAATCCAAAACTAACATTTGCTGAAACGGTATCGCATGCACTGACTCAGGAAACAGCCTCACTTTTGAGTAAGCCAGCCTATAAAGCTCATCGCGTGGTAGTAGAAAGGCCAGACTGGGTAGACGCAATTTTGGAAGCATTGAAGTGTACGCAGCAGAAAAATAATGATGCAGTCAAATGCTTTAAGTGTGGAAAGCAAGGGCACATTGCGCGTTATTGCAACACCAACCCTAACAGTTCCAACAATGTGGGTGGCCGTAAACGCAAAGCTGGAGGAGGTGAGCAAGAGCGAGTAAGAGGTAGAGATTGAGAGCTAGATCCAGCTATTGAATTCCCTGTGATATCTGTGTTGCAAATTGGTAGAAAATCGAGCAGTCTTACCGTCAGAGGGAATGTGGATGGCAAAGAACGTGTACTGACTGTAGATACGGGCGCATCTCATTCCTTGATCCGGTCTGACTTTGTCAACAGGAGAGTAAAACCGTTACCTGGAGCAAGGTTGCGTACGGTCACTGGCGAGTATAACCAAGTTCAGGGAGAAGTGATATGTGAAGTCTTGATTGGAAAGGTCACGGTTCTACACAAATTCGTTGTGGCGAAGATCGTTGAAGAAGTCATATTGGGAGTGGACTTCTTGGTTGACCATGGCATCAAGATCGATATGCAGAGAAGAGTGATGCGTTATGAGAACCAGGATATGCCACTTAACTTCAAGTTGGAGAAAGGGTTCAGTAGTAATCGAGTAATGGTGGAGAAGACTCGACAAAGGCCACGAAAGGCAAAATAATAGGTTGATGGATCGAATGGGCCAAATAAAGCGAAATTAAAAGTACCTGCGAGAAAAATACCGGCATCGACAAACCCTAATGGATGTACTAAAACGACTGAAAGAATTTTTCAGAAAGAATGCAATGGTGGTTTCAAGCCAGCGCGCACTACTGTTGTGAAACGTCCAGACGATAATGATGATGCAAAGTCAATCCGTCAAGTGCAAGCTCTGCGAAGAAGTTCATTGGCCAAACAACAGAGTGCGAGGGAACGATCAAGAATAATGAGTAGTAGGATGAAACGCACGTACAATGAGAACAAAAATTCGGAAGTTTTCTTGGAGGCAGATTTGGTACTGTTAAACAACCCTCACCTGCGAAAAGGTGTTCCATCCCAGATTCGGTGCAGTTGGGAAGGCCCGTACAAAGTTATGAGGTAGATCAGTGATACCATCTACCGCATTCAAACCACTGGGAAACCACGGAGTAGAAGAGTGGTACATTTGGAGATGCTAGCGGCGTTTAGCGGAGGTTTGTCTAATCGGGACGATCAGACTTAGGTGGAGGTCAGTGTTACGAATATTAGCAAAACTAAGGGGTTCTGCTATCTCTAAGCCGATGCTAAGCAGTGACGTGAATTCACATCAATAATTCAATCATTATGTATCTACATAAACGAAGCAATAATTGCGTCGACACATATGTATCATGTACGTATACGAGCAGCGGAGAATCAATGCACAAACACATGCATACATCTGAGATACTCCTGAAAGTATGTAATGAGAGAAGCTATAAAATCGTGCAATTGTAGTTACAGCTGAGAAGTTTGAGATCTGATGGCAACTAGTAGATTCTGGAAGCGCCTAGAAGGTACGAACGTTGAAATCAGAGAATATAAAAGGCAGCAAATGTAGAGGCGCTGGAATACAGTTTGAGTTAGATCAAGCAATTATTGATTAAGCACGCAATCTGGCGGGCAATAGTAGAGTTTCATTTGAACTATCAATCAGCTTGGTTGTTAAGCAAGCTAGTTGCAAAATATAAGTGTTATTGTGAAGTACTTTAATAAAGGCCATTTTTCCATTATTCAATATTGGAGTTATTTATTCAACAGTTTATTGATACGAACTTAGCAAAAGGGCAAATAAGAGGATATGCAAGTAAAATTGTTACAATACTTTCCTTCTCCGGGTGAAAGGCACTATAACAGTTTTGTTAGGATTTATAGACAATCCTTTGGTATCGCACCACGTCTCTATGATGCAAAGGGCTTGTTGCATGCGATCTGATATTGTATCTTCGTGCATCCCTGTGATGCAAATAACTAGGTCATCTGCATAGCCTTGTGTGTCAAATCCCTTGGTTTTCATTAACTGAAGGAGGTCATCAATGACCAGGGTCCACAGGAGAGGGGAGAGCACACCTCCTTGTGGGCAGCCTCTTGTGGCCGCAATTGATTCAGTTGTCCCTCCCAGTTCCAAATTGAGTTTTCTACTCCTTAGCATAGACAGCACCCATCGTATTATTATAGGGCTTATGTCCTTGTCAATCATAGCTTGTTCGATAGCTTGATGTGTTGTGTTATCGAAAGCACCTGATATATCAATAAAAGCGCGGAGGGCTATATTTTTTGACTCTAGGGCCTTTTCGATTTTTACCGTGAGACTATAAATAGCCGTCTCCGTGGATTTCCCTGACTGGTAGGCGAACTGATTCCTACACCGAGGGAGTTTATTTAGATTGACCTCCCTGGTTTGTTGATCTAAGATTTTCTCCATACCTTTTAGGAGAAACGAGCTCAGGCTTATTGGTCGATACGACGAGGGCAGTTGCTCGGGTTTCCCTGGCTTTGGTAAGAATACTACCTTAACCTCTGCCCACCTGCTCGGGATATGGCCGAGCAGTAGTGATGCCTTATACAAAGTGGAAAGGACTGGGGATATATGCTTTATCCCTTGCTGTAACAGACAAGGGTAGACCCCATCCGGTCCTGGTGACTTGAATGGGCTGAAATTAGACAGAGCCCATTGCACTCGTTTCACAGAGGTGAGCTTTGTTGCTAGGCTTTTTTCATTACCACTGATCGTTGGCAAATCTGCCATTGTGCCTGCTGTGCAGTCAGGAAAGTGTGTTTCGAGTAATAGTTTGCTCGTCTCTTCCGGCCGCGTGGTGTATGTCTCATCTATTTTTTTCAACGTGCCAATTACATTTCTGTGATCTCTAGAAAGGGCTTTTTGTAATCGAGCCGCTGCTGGAAGATTATTAATCTTTTCACAGTGTTCTCTCCAGGTAGCCCTTTTAGATTTCCTAAGTTCTTTATTGTGAGATGTTAGAACGACTTTGTATGAATCCCAGTCGCCCGTAGCTCTCGCTTTATCGAACAGCTTCCTAGCCTGGCATCTTAGCTGCCCAAGCTTTTTGTTCCACCAAGGCACATCACGTTGTGTACGTATCTTTCCTTGGGGGCAACTCTCATTGAAAGCTGTTTTAATGTCTGAGTGGAGATGTTCAGCTTCCTTCTCAAGCTCCTGCACGGTGGTTATAGGTCGCTGTAAGCTGTTACCAGCTTCCTCAATAATAAAACGGAAAAGCTCCCAGTTCGTTTTCCTGGAATTTCTAAAAGCTGGCATGTGTTCCGGAAAGTGACCAATGTCGAATACAATGTGTTTCTGGTCCGACATTGATTCCTCTCCTGAAACATGCCAGTTAGTGACGGTGCTGGCCATATTATGGCTGCACAGAGTAAGATCTAAAACTTCCCCTCTAATAGCATTTACAAAGGTGGGTTGATTGCCCCGATTGATAATGCTTATATTATTACTACTGATAAACTCAAGGAGGTACTCACCCCTGTTGTCAATGTTCGTACTACCTCATGTTGTATGATGGGAATTTGCGTCACAGCAGAGGATCCATGGCGTGCCACTCTGCTGACAGTATTTGATGAGGGCTATTGTTTCGGTTGTTGGGGTCGTTTCTTCCTCCCCCGGAAAGTAGGCAGAGGCCAAGATTGCCTCTTGTTCGCCTCTTGGGGTTGGAATTTATTTTATGGTCTTTGCGGCCACGTGTAGCCACCTTCCTTGCCCTATTGTTAAGCGACTTTACGGCTTCTTCAGCCTTTCGTCCTCGTCCTTTTTTGTTCCCTTTCCTGACATTGGGGCTCCCACGAGGTGATTGCCTTGTTGCCGGGTTTTGGGGGACAGGCTGGCGGACTGTCGCTGCCTCGTTTGGCCTCTGTTGGCCAACACTAGGATCAGAAGGCCTGGTCTCTTCTTGAGAAGGTTTTTGGGGTGTGTCCGATTGACTCGGAAAATCCTGCTGTTCAGTAGGTAAATGCCTACTAGATACCTTCTGGTTCTTCGAACAGCACGGTTTGTCATCGTCAGCCGTATCATCCCCCTCACCCTTATTGTCACTGCCGCTGGTATTTATATTTACCAGGGGCAGGGATGGCTTGGTTTTGGGCCTTAACTTGACCCTGTCAAACCCACAGAACATCAAGTAGTTGCGTTGCTTAAATAGCTCCGCAGACAACGGATCGACGGCTATAGTAACTTCCGCCATCGTTGGACTTTCGAATCCGGTTGAGGATTCTCCAGTTTCTGGTATTCAAGCCAACATTTTGGGCCTCAGCTAACCTCAAGATGTCGTCGTTTGAGGGGCATTCCTCTTCCTTAAAGTACCCCACGAGAATGATGCGACGTGGTATATCCGCATCAGATACCGCCTTCAGCTTGGCACCTTGCCATGGAGTGAGCTTTGGGGCGATAGCCCTTAGCCACTCCGCGGTGGTTGCATCCCTGCAGGTGATAGAAAGCCAGCCTGGGCGAGGTGTGCAACCGCTAGCACCATCTTTTTGGCTCATCACCTCTCCCAGGATGGCCTTCTGTATGGCCTTCAGTTCCCCTGAAGACCAGACTGTGGCTGGATAGTCGGGAGGTATAATGCCCAGCCTTACCCCACTCGGGACATCCCTGAAAGTTGCCGACTGCTTGGCTGTTACAACACGATGGGGGGCATGGTAGCCTCGACATTTGATGCACAGCTTTCCACAGGTTTTGACAATATTTTTGTATTGCCAGCTGTAGGCAGCGACATCTTTTTGTGCTCTCTCTCTGGTCGACTCCACTCGCTTAACAATAGCTATCTAAGCGGCCTCTCTTGGCTGACCCCTCACCACGGACCGATCCCAAGGGTTATTTGGCAAGTCCCCTGGCTTCATTGTAGCTAATCCACCAGGCCAATAATCGCTTGAGACGTTTACGAGCGGTACCTTTTAGCCGATCTCGCTCTGCATTCCGGCCAGGCTGATCGCTTTTCGCCGGAGAGGCAAGGAGCCTCTATTCATCCTCCGGCGAGACTGTGGATTGTAACTCTACCCGATTTGTATCCTGCAGAGTCCCCACATCTGCCATCTGCACGTCATACGTCGGCCCCGGCAAGTCTGGGGCGACAGCTGATTCGGCTCGCACCGAAAAGTCGCAATCGACCTGATCTATTGGGAGCTGTTCAGCTCCATTTTGGTTATTTTTTATGTTATTTTTATCCATAAAAATATCCACGAGTATGGGGGAAGGTAGGTCAGCTGAGACATAGCCCCCAGTATCCCAGCAAGACTAATTAGAACCAGAGGGCGTCAGGTATCTCGAGGCCACCGTTATAAGACACACTAACGTAGTGCCATTCATCCCATGAGCACGGTTCGGATGACACTCGGAATTACGGGTTTTATCGAGTTGTCCTCTCTAGATCCGCCATATTTGTTAGCAAAGCTTGGGCACCTTATTCAGGGTGTGAATTTTCCACGTATGACCGGTCTTGAACTAAAAATAGCACCTGTTTACAGGAAAACTTGGCCCAGGGCAAACGGAGTGCGGATGGGAGATGGGGGAAGAAGGGAAATCTGGTTGAAGGGAGGAGAAACGGGTCGCCGCTCGCATTCGCCGCCGAAGCGTTACCAGGTGTCACCGCGAGGAGGCTCCATCCCAATGTGAGGGGAGGGTGCAAGCACCTACGAGTCGACGTTTTGGGATGACGCCGGTGTGTGCAAGGCGAGACATCCCCATCAAAAACCCCGCTAAACACATTCATAGCACAGGAAACGGTGTTCGGTTGGATTCTGATAGGCTGGACAGATGCTGTTGATACAAATAAAACTTTAGTTTCATATTTCAACCAGATCACTTTGGACAAACAGCTGTCGGCATTTTGGGAATTAGAGGAGATTCGAAAAAAAAAGAAGCATCAACAACGAGGATAAGTACTGCGAAGTTCTATTCAAATCCACAACAGTTCGGAAAGATGATGGCAAATACGTGGCTTCCTTACCCTTTAGGAAAGAATTTGGCTTAGGTCCCTCTCTGAAAAGTGCGTGTTCTCAATTTTATCGCAATGAGACATAACTAGCGAAAAATCCCGATCTACAACAGAATACAATAGAGTTGTATCTGAATACGAAACCCTAGGGTATATGAAATAAGTCAGTAATATCCCGCCAGACTCAACCGACTGTTACTTCCTACCTCACCATGCTATTATAAAAGAGAGAAGTACAACAACAAAAGTCCGAGTCGTATTTAATGCATCATGTCCTACCACGAACGGCAAAAGTGTAAATGATGTCCTATATCCAGGTCCCATTCTCCAATCCAACCTAACAATCCTAATACTTCGTTGGAGGGTGTTCAAATACGTCTTCAACAGCGACATAGAGAAAATGTATCGCCAAATATGGGTCAATAAGACCAAACAAAATACCAGCGAATCATATTTCGCAAATGCCCCAAAAACCCAATTAACCTATACGAATTAAAAGCGGTAGCCTTTGGGGTCAATTGTGCTCCATACCTTGCGATTCGGACGCTGCACCAACTCGCTGATGGCTCCAAACCTCTCATCCAATGGCAGCAGATATCCTGCGAAATTGTATGTACGTTGAAAACGTACTCGCCACTGGACACAGCATCGAAAGTAAGATAAGGGCAAGGGATGAAATATGATCAGCATTACAATCAGCAGGTTTCCCGTTGCGAAAATGAACGTCCAACTGAAAGAAAATTCTACAGGGTATACCGAAAAAGCACTTGTTAAACGAGGATTTTTTAGTACGGTAAAAGCACTCGGTATCAGGTGGAACGCCCATTTCGACTTCTTCTATTTTACAGCAAAACCCATTGATAATAACCATGCTGTAACAAAAAAGTAAATGCTTTCTGCGATCGCAAAACTTTTCAACCCTCTTGGTTGGCTGGCACCAGTCATAATTGTAGCCAAGATAATAATGCAAAATATTTGGTTGGAAGGGACAGGCTGGGATGAAGACCTGTCTGAAACCACTCTACATCGGTGGCAATCGTTCATGACAGATTACGAGAAATTTAACGACATACGCATACCGTGATGGGTTCACTATACATTGAAGGACAATATCCAAATATATGGCTTCAGCGACGCCTCGGAAAAGGCATACGCCGCTACGCCTTTCTTAAGGGTACAAACCAAGGATCAAGTCTCCACCAACTTGCTGATGGCAAAGACGAGAGTAGCCCCGGTCAAAACCAAACGTTCCCTCGACTTGAATTCTGCGGTGCAGTTCTACCAGCAGAAATAATAACTATCAAATATTAAAGTAACCCTCTGGACCAGGGATAGGCAAAACGGCTCGTATGCCGATTCAAAATAAATTTGCTTAAAAGCATATTTTGTGAATATGTCACTTTAATTATCATATTGAAATCTTAGTTTCGACATTTCTGTTTTCGGAATTGGAAATTTCTGTTTTCGAAGCTCAAAAGAAAGATTTCTGCTGTCGAAATGCGAAAATGTTATTCTCAATGTTGAGAATTTAATTTGAATAGCTTTTCGTTTCAATTTCAGTTAAGAACTTTGAAACGAATCTGAATGTATGGTGATAGTGCGATGGCATAAATTTGAATTAAATATTAAATCCAAATAGAAATAACTTTCGAACCGAATGTACGAAAGGAAAATTTTGAATATTTTTCGATTAACATAAATCAGGTTAACAAATTACCGTTGGACTACGTTAGACGCGTCGGTTGTTTCTTCTTGTATGCTTAATCAGAGCAGTCTTCATAATTTTAGCAAATATTCCGGCGTTGTTTAGTCCTCACTTAAGTTTTTTCTCTTCGAGTGTGATAGCCTGAAATGAGTATGCAAATGTGTTACTCATATTTCTTAACAACAATTGAATAAAATAAAATACGCATATACGTATCGCAATATATATATATGCGACTAAATCTTACCGACTAGCAACAAGGTAGGCCTGAAAGGTGTAGCTTCGTAACGCCTCTGTGTTATAACTGTGCAGACGGATTTTGCCATCGCGTTGGCAAATAAACAATTTGTTCCTATTATAATTTGGGAAAAGTTAAATTAAAGGGTTATCTTACTGTTATTTCACAAATATGAACTTCAATAACAAAAGACCAGCTCTTCAAAATTCGGCAAGCTTCAACGCGGCGACCGCAGCAACCAACTCTTATAGCAGTGCCCCCAATACGCTCCAACATCAACTCTCTAACAACAGTACAAACGGCATAGCAAGCGGACTGGCGCCATAGGAAACGATCCACGAGTGACATTGCTACCAGAAATTGCCGATATAATGCGCAGTTTCGGTGACAGCGATCAACCACGCATAGAAAATGTCAAATTGGTGGAACATATACTGCAACCACAATTAAGTAGTATGTTTAATGAAGCCTCTTTGGTTGCAACAAAAATAGTCCCTGTCCAACACAGGCTGACTTTGTTACACTTTGATATGGAGCACTCGTCAACTGAAATTTGCGATAAACGAGGCTTCAAAAGCTTATAGGCCGTTTTTCATCCGACAGCCGATACAGTGCGATTTTCTTTTTAGCCGGCATAATAATGTTTACCCTTTTCCTTTAACACTGCGTGAAGACAAGAGTTACAAATTAACCTGCCGATAACAAAATATTGTTTTTTCGTATTTTGAAACCGTTGCATAATGGAATCATTACCAATTTTTGTTGTTATATCGGCCTACTGATTTGTAAGATCGCGAGTTTGAATCGAGCTCAAGGCCTAACAATAATTATTTTATCATTATTATTGTTATAATAAAAAAAAAAAAAAAGGAATCATTACCTTTAGAATTCTCTTTAGCTCTCAAATTTTGCTGCCGTACGTCACAACCAATAGAGTCGCTGTTAGCCGAATTATAAAATAGCGTTTGCAAAATTTTATAATCTTTTTTAAGACAGACCATACAAAATATATCCAAAATTTTTGCTAACGTATAGGGTTTATATTTCTGAGTCGAAGACTTTAAGCTCGTCAATGAAAATCGTAATTTTCGTATAAACCCTTTGAAACCTACATTATTTGTATGGAAACTTTCATGTTGTAAACGCACTATATCTTCCACAATTGTAAAAAGTAACCCCATCAAATAAATTATCTGGTATGCTCGAAATACTCAACAACGCTTGTGTCAATTCAATTCGAAAATCGTGAGCGCACAAAACATAATGCAGCCAACTTTCATACCCGTTCGCAACGATGCGCCAATAAACACCACATTAATTCACGTATGCACTCCAAAAAGGGGCATGACGTAATTGGCTCATCCCTCTCAATCTCAACACGCTTGGGTAAATGCTTAATTTTTGAAAGAAATCAAAAAAAAAAAAAACGCGTATTAGTACGTGATACAGAATTGCGTGATGCCTTGTCTCCTTATCATAACGAAATTCGGTTAAAGTCTACTTGAGGGGCCGACTGCTAATACGCTATCAAAAATATCGAGAGAGGTGTCAAACGACGCGTATTGACATCAGTATTAATAATCCGATGGCGGAAAATACAAATTTTATCTCGTTCAATAGATATTACCGAAAAACCGAAAAATGGCCCGCGGGTCCCTCCGAAACCGGGGGTGTGATCCATAGTATTTTTGCGCATAACTCCTGCATTGGCGGCCTTCGGCCACGCTTATAAAAAATCACCCAGAGTGGGTCCAACACCGGTTTGGAGACCAAAACTTTATCAGCGCAAAACACTTATGTTCACAATTTGTGGGTACAACAACCATATGAAAATCACCAACTTCAACTGCAGATATCTCCGGACAGAGATTTTTCTTTTCCGCCTTCGGATTATTGTTGTCGATGTCAATACGCGTCTTTTGACATCTCTCTCGATATTTTTGATGCGTATAAGCAGTCGACCCATATTGACTACATTGAAGCGCATCGAAAATCATGACTGGAGTGAATTCAATGCAGCCTTTAAGTTATTTGGTGCCTTAAAACCGAAAATCATTGGTCAGAAACCTGCTAAAGATTATGACGAATCAGCGGAAAATGAGAATAATGAAATAACATATGATGAACTTATAAGTAAATTACCAACAGCTTGTGATTATATGCTCGAGTACTTTTCAACAAAGAAGCAGCAGCGGCAGTGTACCACCAACTTTAATGAGACGATACAGCAGAATTTTGGTAACCTCAGCGCCATTGAGCGCATACTTTAGACGATTTCTCAAGAAATTCATTGCCCGATTATTTACAGCGCCGGTAGTACCATATGAAGAATTTCGCAGTGTTCTTTTGTCTTACTACTATTGCTCATTGAAATATTGTAACCGCATACCTGAAAATAAAAGGAGAAATTAATTAATAAAAAAGATAACCAAGTCTGCATGTGTACGCACCACCGCGTGTTTTTAAATTAATGACCTTTTGCTATTCAGCAAATGAAAAAGCGTAGCAAATGTAAAAATTTCTACAGTCAATGCACTGCAATACCGATGTTAGGCCACATGCGCTGAGCATATCGCGCACTACATATCTCTATCAATCAGTCATTTGGTCGAGATTTAAAATACTTAATTCTACGAATGTCAACATTATCAACAATACACGTAGAAAATAATGTTGAATGGTGAAAATGCAACTGCACAAGCAGTTTGTTTTTTAATTCATTTTCAGCCAAGTTGCAAACCGTTCGGTGTGATGGTCACTTGTGGTGAAACTAAAACACACCACAAATTATGTAGCACCAGATTCAGCGACATCGGCCGACAAAAGTCGAATTATTTCACGTAAAATACTAAGGCACCATCTACATTGAATGCATGGGTGCTAAAATCAGTGTTTTCCTTTCTTTGCGCACATAAGTATTTCCTTAGTGCCTTTAAAATTTTATTTCAATAAGTTTTTCTTTCTTTCTTTAGAGAATATATGCGGGATATATTTGTCTTTACGCCACCCAAATACCATTGGCCACCCAACCAGCTCAATACGACGATAATACTAAACGCTCCCACTTCCAGAAATGATTGGATTTACTCTGAAGCGCTATAAAACGGAGGCACGCGATATTGCCCAAACTGCTTGCCACCATTCCACCGCCTTGAGATATGTCCCCAGCAAGGATCGATGCTGACGCTGTAATGAGCAACATCATATGACGCTCCATATGGACGACGACCAGCCGCTGCCAACTCAATGAAAACGCGATGACAACGATGCGAGCTCGGAGGGAGTACTCTCCGTCCACGTTACCGAGCAAACCAAATCATGGGCCCAGCAAGTAGAAGAGGGAGGAGGAAGAAGAGAGGCTTACCAATGCAGCAACTCCAACGACACAACAGAGCGACTTAGAGGCGCAGCGATTCCGACCACCACTACGCCACGAGAGACCTGAGTTCCGCTCGATTATGCACCGCACCTTGGTGCGCCCACAAGGCGGGGATAGCGCGGAGACACGTCCTTTCCCCCCTACTGGTAAACAGCGCGACGACGCGGTCCGTCCCGCTCGTCACGACGATTTGCTGGGAGGGCGCCCCAAATAAAATACGCAACAACCACAAGTATCTCGTTCGGCAACACCAATTCCCTACGGGCTTCAGGAGTTGCCGACTCCGCGCGCCATTCGTGGTGCAAAGTAGTCCTGAGAGGGAAGTATGGGGCAGCTGGGAAAGTTATGACATAAGCCATTGTAGTGGCGAACTATGCCAGAATGAATCCACCAGCGAATATGGACCCGTCGGTAGCTGCCATATTGTAGTGTATGAAGCTGGCCGATTCGACGTTCTACTAATCGTCACCGGTGCTGCTCACTTTGGGCGGTCGACTGTCTCGTTGTGACTGGAGCCCACCCAATATAAACATTTTAGTCTATTTCAATGCGTATACTCTTATACCTACTTAAGTAAATACTGCACGGAATTCAAACCACGTACTTGTATTTCATAATTTCTTTTCTCTTTCCACAGGAGAGCGAAACGTGAGGTCAATTATACGGCGTCCGCATCTGCACATCGATGCATCGCCTAACTGGACGTGCGATGACGTGGCATTCCTTTTTTCTTTTGTTGCTTACGGCAACAAGACCTATATATATCTGCCCCCCTCGTAACATAAGAAAAAAACACAATAACTCTTAAAACAATTTTTTGATGGGCGCTCACTAAGATGTTTTACTGAAAGTTATTTTGGAGCACCACTGTATGCTAAAGGCTGGTCAGCGATTAGCGGGCAGTAAACAAAGCAGAAAGCAAAGGACACACTTGCTAATAGCAGATACCAACAAAATCGTATGCAGTTAAACAATAATTATTGTGAAAGTTTATAATCAAACAATCTAAATCATTAAAAATGCACAAAATGCCACAATATGTATTGCACCTTTACCAATATTTTATAAGCTAATAACTGGACTGTATAGAATGAAAACAATTTATATGCAGAATTTACGTTGTTTACAAAAGTAAAAATAATAAAAGATTACAGAGCGATCAAAAACACGTCCGCGCAATAGAAAGGTTAACATAAATATTGTCTTGTAAATTTTATGCCAATACAAAACACGTTATTTAAGAAAGTACCCTCATCATATTAAAACATATGAAGTATCATCTGAAAGCCTGGATTTTAAGACCCTAGCAGAGCTGACATAGTCATACTGCCTTATTGGTGCCTTAACTGAAAATGTGATAATTTCATAAAAAGAATAAAAATGCAAAAAAATGAATAGCAAATGGCACAATTAAAAAACGCTGAGGCATAAGGTATCCGAAGCAAAAAATAAAATATCAAATAGATTCACCATTGGTAAGACTTAGATTAATTGGTTGGCTATGGTATGGTTAGAACTAGGGCGTTATAGTACAGCACCATTGACCAATTACATAGATTTTCATAAGTTTGGTTGGATCAGCTGTTTTATATAGTTATGGATATTACAAGTTTGACAAGCCCTTTAACTTCTTACATATAAAACCGGAAGTTGAGAAACATCTTTTAGTCTCCACTAAAAGGGAATTGTTGATAGCATGTTACACAACAGTTCTAAATTTACACCACATGATCCACCCGATGGAAAGATGTATATTTGCTTTGAAATCAGATCATTGCGTTTTGTAACGTCTAAAGAAAGCTGTACTTTACTCGAAAAAGATAATTTGCTTTGATTTTAAAATAAGATCTCTGCAAAAATGAACAAGAGGGACACTCAATTAAAGTTTTTTTTAAATTTGCAATATAAGATGCATATTTTCTTAGCCGGAATCCCGGGATTTCAGGATGGGAAAATGGATTGGGGAATTCGAGGTTTCCGACACTCGATGCCTTAGTGTTGTCCATTGGCTGCTGTTAAGTGACCTAGGTAAACTACTTCCGGTCGAAAAACACTATACACCGAGGATCCCGGGTTCGAGTTCCGGGCAAAGCAGCATCAAAAATTTAGAAACAAGTTTTTTCAATTAGAAATAAGTTTTTTTTCTACCATGAAATGCTTCTTAGTGAAAACTCATGTGCCTTGCAGATGTCATTCGGAGTCGGCGTAAAACATGTAGGTACCGTCTCGCCAATTTGTAGGAAAAGTTAAAAGGAGCACGGCACAAATTCGAATAGAAGCTTGGTCTAAAATCTCTTCGAAGGTTGTCGGGCCTTGCATTTATTTATTTTATAAAGTTTTCTAATTGTATTTGCGTAATCTTTTAAAAACTTTAATTAAATGTATATTGTGCTCCTTAAGACTTGCACTGAAAACAATTATATCAAGAATGCAATTGATGACATCCTTTGGACGCTATTTCCTTAAAATTTTAAACAAAATGGTAAACGCTTCAAATGGAAATGACCATGCTCTGTTGACAAGGCTGCTAACGGTCTCGATTTCGAATGGCAACCTGCAATTTTATTATTTACATTTAGTAATTTATCAACTGTTGTTATCTCCTGCTCAAAAAATATTCCTTGTGAATTTTTCTCCATCCAGATGAAGGATGTCCTAAATTCTTTACATATCCTTGAAACTTAGATTACCACTTCTTCATCTAAATTGTCAAATTTTATTTCTTTAGCCTTTTTAAATCTGTCTTCATCCGCTAAACTCCTACAAAGTAGTATACCATAACATCTTTATTCGTTCAACACCCAGGCTATCCGTTCTTGTATCACTTCTTTATTTTTTATCTTTACTTGTTTATTCCCATCCGCTACAAAAACGCCTTTTCTAAGTTCTTTACCTATTACTACACAATCTTCTTTTATAGCACTTTCTATCAGAGAGTAGTGCATCTTCTGCCGCTATTCCCTGCATGGTTGCTGCATACGCCCCTTCCACAACGTGTGCTACAATAATTTTTATTGTATTTAATTTAGCGAGACTAGCTCATATTGCTTTATACAATGGTTTTTGTTATTGATATTAGAGAAAAATTGCAAAGATTTCAAATGGCGATGGTTACTAGGACATGTTTCTGAATTTCACTTCTTCTTCAGCTAGCTTCTCGGGAGTTGAGTACTGAACTCGAATCTCCAACATTCATACCAGTGTAAACGCAGATGCCTTTAACAACTCAGCAATATGAATGCCCCGCTGCTCAACTTGCAATTGGTCTCTATACATTGCCTTTGTTGGTATTCCTTTTATTCATCATTTTCTAGGTACATACTAATCTATATGTTGTTTAACCCCAGAAAGATAACGTACGTCGAAACGACGTACACATTTTTTTTTACGCTCTCACACTTTTATTTGTTTACTGAGCAACTTCCGGTGCTTATTTATCTCACTCGGTAGCAGCAGCTTATTGGTGGTGGTCAATTTTTTGCGGTGAGTATTTTCTTATCTGAGTTATGATCAAATCGTACGTCGAAAAGACGTATCGTTATCTTTAGTGTGACTTTTTGGTTTTTCAATCGCATGTATGTTTTATTTGCTTTTTTGTGTTCGGCTTACTAGATTAGTGATTGGTTTTTAGATTTAATTTGCTAAAATATATAATGGCATCTTCAAATTCACTTGATGACTCCAAATAGCTGCTCCTTTGGAAGAGTTAGATAATGAATCGATTTCATCTGATCAAGGAAGTGAAACGGAGGATGTAGAACTAGAGGACAATGTTCAAAGTGATTTTGAAGATCAGTTCGTTGACAGTCCAAATGAGAGTATGACGGGATCTGAAACACCTAATACAATTACTTCTGATGGACGCATTATACCAGATTCCGTACCAACGATAAGGAGTAAAAGTGGAAACTGTTGGAGTTCAACAAAAGGAACTAGTTCTTCCCGATACGCAATGATAAACATAGTTCGAACTGCAAGAGGACCTACCCGGCAGAACAAATCGTTTTATGAACCTTTGGAGTGCTTCAACATATTTTTTACGGATGAGATTATTTCAGAAGTGGTTCGCTGGACAAACACCGAAATTATACAAAATCGTTGTCACGATATTACTTCTGCCACATTTAAAGAAACAAACGTCGATGAGATACGTACTTTAATTGGAATACTAACACTGACCACGGTTTTAAAAGACAATCACCTTACTACTGAAGAATTGTTCAATGCATCATACTGTGGAACAAGATATACGGCTACTATGAGCAGAGATAAGTTCGACTATCCGATCAGGCATCTAAGAATGGATGACAAAGCATTACGCCCATCACTTCGACCAAACGATGCATTCACTCCTATCACAAATATATGGAATATTTTTATAAAACAGTACCAATCTAGCTACATCCCTGGCTCACACACAACAATCGACGAACAGCTTTTGGGATTCCGTGGACGATGCCCTTTTAAAATGTTTATTCCTAATAAACCGAAAAAGTATGGAATCAAAATACCTATGATATGCGACAGTTCTACAAAATATATGTTTAATGCAATTCCGTATCTTGAAAAAACAACGACAACCAGCAATCTTCCTTTAGTTGAGTACTATGTAAAAGAACTTTCACGGCCTATACATGGTACATGCAGATGTATTACCTGCGATAATTGGTTCACATCGATCCCACTTGCTAAAGATTTGTTAAAAGAGCCCTACAAGCCAAAGCCGTCGAAAATGGTATACCTGCTGTCATCTAATAATGAAAAGGGTACTGTTGATAACACAAGTGGAAAACCAGATATGATATTGTACTACAACCAAACGAAAGGGGGGGAGACACTCTAAATCAAATGTGTTCCGTAATGTCGTGTTCGCGAAAAACTAATAGGTGGCCGATGGCAGTTTTTTATGGCATGCTAAATATAGCATTCGTTAACTCATATGTAATATATTGCCATAACATGATAAGTATTAACCAGAAACCTTTAACACGTAAGGATTATATGAAAAAACTCTGTGCTTCGCTAATAAATCCATGGATGAAAAAAAGACTTGAAGTACCCACATTGTCAAGAACTTTGCGCAACACTATTGAAGTCGCTTTAGAAAATTCCGGCGACGTAGTCAGTGCTACCCAACAAGAAGACCCAATTGATATTGGGAATGATCCCGAAGGTAGTAGCAATCCGAAGTAGTAGCGGTTTTTGTCCTTCCAAAATAAGACGCATATCGAAAAAAGAATGTGTTAAGTGCGAAAAGCCCGTGTGTGGGGAGCACCAGAATCAAGTTTGCAACGCGTGCATATAATATTGCTTGACTTTATTTTTTTTTGTTCTAAAACAATATTGTAAACAAAATAAAAAAAAAATTTTTAGCCTAGATTTAAGAACGGAAATTGTACCTTTTTCTGAAGACTGCCTTATTTTTGCTACTTTTTATGAAAAAAAGAATTGCTTTATAAATTTTATGTTATCTTTAATTTTATGATTACATGTTTCAAAATGGACTGAAAATGAATGAAATAAATGATCTCAGTTAAAACACAAACAATTTTTATATTTTTAGGTGTATAAGCTGTGCATACAACACTTTTCGCTAGGCCCTGCAGATTCAAAGATAACGAACAATCATTACGAATATAAAAAAATGTGTACTTTGGGAGGGCGGATCTCGAAAACTTTTTATTTTTTTCTCTCTAAGCTCTGTTTTATTGCAGAAAAATAAGCTTTTATTCAATAAAATCGATGAACTAATACAAAAGTTATAAGCATTCAAATAAATATATCCATATAGTAAAACTTAAGAACCCTACAAATAATAGCATATGTACATATGATTCTGTCTTAACTCTATGATCTTATTTTATAATTGAAAAAGTTATGTGTCTTGTTTTGAGGCTTATTTAGATTAGGATCGGTTTCTCTTATGAGAAACCAACAGTAGTCACCTATCATAGCGACATCCCAGAATCCTTGATATCGACTTTCAATCATTTTCATTTGCTGGTGAAACCTTTCGCCATGCTCGTCACTTTCGTCGTCAAGATTTTGCGAGAAAAAATGTAAATGGAAGTGTAGAAAATGAATTTTTAAAGACATATTTACTCCTGAAAGAAAATAAAAAAGTATATTAGATAAATACATAAGTGACACATTAGTATATAATTTTCTTAGGCTGGATTTATCTTTCAATTCAGAACAAATTTTTTGTTTACATTTTTCTCGTTCTTGTTTGTTCGGAACTGGACGATGAATTCAGATTTAGGGCTATATATTCTCAGGTAAATTTAAAAATTTTCATAAAAATTTTTTGTTTATCGGGCAGATAGGTTTTAGAGTTAACTGAGAAAACGGTCTTAAATATGTTTTTTTATTTACCCATTTCCGCATAGCTTTTGGTTAAGTCGTTCACTATCATCTCGTAGTTAGGACTTTTGTGTTTGCCTAAAAAAGAAGTAACGACCTTTTCAAAAGAAGCTTCGCCTTCTTTGTACAAAGCTTTGACAATGTTTTTGATAAGGCCGAGCGGAGCGGAGGTAAAATTATTTTTTCCTTCTTTATAAGTGGGGAGTTTTTATGTTATCCACCCCAACTTGAAACTTGATTCGTTCTGGCCAATTCTTTATGATGTAATGGTCTCGGCTATCCCATTTGCATAGAACAGTATTTTGTGTATCCACTTTGTAGACCACATAGTATTCCAACGACTTTAAGTTCGGCACATATTTTCCAATCATTATCTTCGTATTTGATTAATTTGAGCAAGTTTTGCATTATCTCATACTTTTCCTGGTTATTCACTGCATGCGCGATTGGGATAGATGGTTTTGGTTGCCAATATGCAATAATACGGCCTTTAAACTTAATTTATTACCGTCTATGAACAATCGCCACTCTTTTCAATCATATGGTTCACCAAACTGTTTGAATAGACCAGCAATGTCTTTGCAGTAACAAACACTGTCCTCCTTCGTATAGTACTTGGAAAATTGTTCGTGACGAGTTCTATAATATGTTACCTTAACATCTGATGAAACAAGTTTAAATTCTTGCATACGAGAGGCGTGTAGTTCGCTCTTTTCCTTAGAAAATTCCAACCCCCTTATCCAATAATTGAGTTGTGCTTGTGACAAAGAGTTATTTCATTTTCCGTTTGAAATCCAGTACAACATGATGTCGCGTAATCAGATACTGCTGTTGACAATGAAACTGGAGCTGGAACTAAAGTTAAATTTGATTGTGGCAATGTAGCTTCCGTTGAATTTAGTTCTGGTAATGACACTGTAGATACGCTCGCATAGATTACTTTTCTGGACTTTCCAACCCCAAGTACTTTTGTAGCACAAATATAGCAGTCCGTCGAATGGCACGTTGGTTCCCTCCACTTCACTGGAGTAATAAATTTCATATGTCGGCTAAATAGATAGTTTCAGAAATCATCAGATATGCATTAAAAGGGAGCAAATTTCTAATTTTTACAACGCACCCTTTTGCTCCGGTTTCCGATAAAATCAATTCGACTCGACATGTGGTGCACACAGTATTCGGTGTCCTTCGTTTTTTTATTGTTTTTAGGCTCAATTCCAAAATACTTATAGTATGTAACTTTCAAGGGATTTGAAAACACACGTCGCATCCTTTTAACGATAAATTGACCGCAGATGAAACAGAACATATCTGGATCATTTGTACACTCAAACTCTCGCGCCCTTTTATTCATATTATATTTTTAAGTAAATGACGGGTTATAAACTGCAATTATAAACTGAACAGTATCCGGCGAGCCTTGCAGATATTATGAAGGAACAAGGCGCATGTACTATTATTTATACTTAGATCAAGTAAAAATTCAAGCTTACCTAGAAAAAAGGTTCCCTAGTTCTACAAAGAAAACACTACCTGCCTTAAAAATATGCTCTTGCTTGAAATGTACCTGGGTTTGAGAAAACGACACTAACAGTTTTTTGTATCTAATAACCCTTCGAAAATCTACCTGCTAACTAACTTATATACGAATATTAACACATATGCACCAGTAGGGTACTTCAGTAGTAAATGGATATATTCCCAGCAAAAACTGCCTAACGCATTCACGTATACAAATGCAAAGTCTTGAGCTGTCATCTCCTCTACAACAAAAAAAAAGATTGTTCTTGATATGGCGGAACTATACAAGGTCGTAGCACGGTGACAGCTGATTGTTCTTTTTTAATATGATTTGATACATCAACTTCCGGCGTATTACGATTTTGACATTAGTCCATCGATTTACAAAAACAAAGTACATGAAACTTTTATTTATGTTTGTAGGTATGTCACCATATACATTACCTTGTATGGTTTCGACATGGTTCTGGCTGGACGTCAAAGAAGGAAGGCGAGATATCATTTTTGCATTATTGTCTATTGTATGCATTCACACTAATTTGTTTTGATTTCTTGACAGATTGCACGCGTCAAAAAATATTAATAGTATTCAATTTAATTAATAGTTTAGTGCACGTGTAAATATATCAAATGGGTCTGACGAAAAAGTACTTGGCTTATAGGCCTATAGACAGTTTTAATATTATCAATAGTGGCCGATCTAATGGAAATGTTGTTGTATATATAATAAAATTGAAGACCGATATGCACTGGCCGCAGCTGCTGAAAATGTTATTATTTGCAATTTGGGGTAATAGTTGGACTGCAAATTATTTATGTAATTAAACTGAAACTGATTTTGCGTTTACATTAGATTGGGTGAACGTGCATTGACGCTGCGTCGTGATAAGCAGGAAAATACCGCACTACGTGCCTCACCCGATCGCATACATATTGACGGAGTTTTTGAGCTTTTTGACTTGTGTGCCCCCCAACAATCTCTATGCACATTGGCATTGCATAAGAGTGTGGTGTCCGTCCTACGCTTCGATGATATGGGCATACGATGATTGAGCGGCTGCCTTAATACCGAATTAATTGTCGTGGATATTGTAGAACACGGGAAAAATATACGTGAGGATTTGTCACTCTGTCTTAACAAACTGATGTAAACTTTTTGAATTTCTCACGCATAGTTTTTGTAGTACTACGGATAGCTTAATGCATTATATAACAAGTAGCGTTGAATGCTTATAAATTTTGTATTAGTCCATCGATTTTGTTGAATGGCTGCTTATTTTCTTTGTAATAAAACAGAGCTTAGGGAGAAAAAAAATCTGCAAAAAAATAAAAAGTTTTCGAGATCCTTCCTCGCAAAGTACACATTTTTTTATATTCGTAATGATTGTTCGTTATCTTTGAATCTGCAGGGCCTAGCGAAAAGTGTTGTATGCACAGCTTATACAAGTTTTATTACCTTTTAAAAGCTTAAAACCATTTTGGAATTTCTCAATTCGTTCTGGAGATATATACACTCATGGACAAAATAATAGGTGTAAACAGCTTTGGTTCTCTATCATTTCACTGAAAGAAAAAGACTGCTAAAATCAACCGAAATACGGGTCAATTCAACCGAAATTTCCGTCAATTTGTATCCATCGCAACCAGATGTTGAATCAACTGCGCACAAATCGTTGATTCGTAATTGACCGTTTTAGTAGTCAAATGAACAAAAAAGTTGTGAATAAATATAAGGCGCGATAACCTCCGAAGAGATTTTAGGCCGAGCTTCTCTTCCAATTTGCGTCGAGCTCCTCTTGATTTTCCCTACAAATTGACCGGACGGGACCTACATGTTTTATGCCGATTCCGAACGGCATTTGCAAGGCAGATAAGTTTTCACTGAGAGCTTTTCATGGCAGAAGTACACTCGGAGCGCTTGCCAAACACTGCCGAAGGCCGACCCCGCTTAGAAAAATGTTCTTCTAATTGAAAAACCTTATTTCTAAAATTTTGATGTTGCTTTGCCCGGGGTGCGAACCCAGGGCATACGGTGTGGCAGGCGGAGTACACTACCATCACACCACGGTGGCACTTACTAACCGAACGTCAATTGGGCTACATCAAATATGCTGGCATACATTAAATATTATACACTTTATTATTTGGTTTTATTAAACGCACTATCACCAAATTTTATCTTATACTAGCAGACCCGGCAGACGTTGTTCTGCCCTAAATTTGTATATCTGCATACATTTTAATAAGCTTCCGTCTAACTCTCCCTCGCCCCTCTACACTTTTTCCCAATCTTTGTATTCACTCCTCCCTCCGTATTTTTCGCTTCATCTATCTCCATCTTCGTCTCATTCTATCTCTTTCTCAGTCTTCTTCTCCTCTCTTTTCTCTTCTCTCAAGTTTTTCTCATTCTTCTTCATATCCTATTGCCAGTCCCAGAGGGTGGTATGTATTTTGTTCCAGTCCCATTCCGAGTCTCAGTCCCAGTCCCACTCCGAGTCTCAGTCTCAGTCCCAGTCCTAATCCCAGTCCCAGTCCGTCTCTGGCCTACTTCCCGGAAAAAAGCATCGGAAATACTAATATAGGCATATTTATATACCAAATTCAGGCAAATCGAATAGGACGTATGTAAATAGGTATGTAGGTATTATTAATTCATGTCTTTATTTCGGCTTCGCATGCATATTTATCAGTTTTGCCAGGTTGATGCGACTAAATCGAATATCACAATGAAAATTACTTAAAAGCTCTCAGCAGCAGCTTTCATTTGATATCCAAAATACACACACATTCTAGGGGTGCCCGGGTCCACGTTTTGGCCTATATCTCGAGACCCTAGTCACCAATAGGTATGAAAACTAACCTGTACTAAAGCACTCATCAACAGCTTTCATTTGATATCCATATTGTATAAACACATTCTAGAGGTGCCCTGGTCCACGTTCTGGCCTATATCTCGAGACCCTAGTCACCGATAGGTACGAAAACTACTCTGTACTAAAGCACTCATCAACAGCTTTTATTTGATATCCATATTGTATAAACACATTCTAGGAGTGCCCGGGTCCACGTTTTGGCCTATATCTCGGGACCCTAGTCACCAATAGGTATGAAAACTACCCTGTACTACAGCACTCATCAGCAGCTTTCATTTGATATCCATATTGTATAAACACATTCTCGGGGCACCCGGGTCCACTTATTGTCCTATTTCTCGAGACCCTAGTCACCAATATGTATCCTGGTCCACTTCCCGGAAGAAAAATTATCCGACATTTTATTCTAGATATAACGCTACCTACATACCAAATTTCAGGCAAATCGAGCCATATATACGACAGTTTAGAATAAATCGGTCCCTGGTCCACTTCCCGAAAAAAAAACTTTTCACACTCTCCGGGTTCCTATTAAGTTATCCTAAAAATTTCATGGCAATCTTTCAATCCGTTCTCGAGTTATGGAAAATTCTCGTGTCACAATGTTCGCTTCCGTACTCCTCCGAAACCGCTTGACCGATTCGCATGAAATTTTATGAGTATGTTGAGTAGGTATGAGAATCGGCCAACATCTATTTTTCATACCGCTGGGAGACTAGGGCCTCGAGATATAGCCTAAAACGTGGACCCGGGTACCCCTAGAATGTGTTTATACAATATGGATATCAAATGAAAGCTGTTGATGACAGCTATAGTACAGGATAATTTTCATACAACTGGAAGGCTAGGGTCTGGAGATATAGCCCAAAACGTGGACCCGGGTACCCCTAGAATGTGTTTATACAATATGGATATCAAATGAAAGCTGTTTATGAGTGCTATAGTACAGGATAATTTTCATACAACTGGGAGGCTAGGGTCTCGAGATATAGCCCAAAACGTGGACCCGGGTACCCCAGAATGTGTTTATACAATATGGATATCAAGTGAAAGCTGTTGATGAGTGCTATAGTACAGGATAATTTTCATACAACTGGGAGGCTAGGGTCTCGAGATATAGCCCAAAACGTGGACTCGAGTACCCCTAGAATGTGTTTGTACAATATGGGTATCAAATGAAAGCTGTTGATGAGTGCTTTAGTACAGAGTAATATATTATACCGCTGGGTGACTAGGGTCTCGAAATAGTAAAAGACTTCGTTTATATGGGAACCAGCATCAACACTAGCAACAACATCAGCACTGAAATCCAGCGAAGAATCAATCTTGCCAATAAATGCTACTTTGGACTAGGTAGGCAATTGAAAAGTAAAGTCCTCTCTCGGCGAACGAAAATCATACTCTACAAGTCACTTATCGTAGCCGTCCTGCTATATGGGGCAGAAGCATGGACCATGACAACAGCAGATGAAGCGGCTTTGGGAGTGTTCGAGAGAAAAGTTCTTCGAAAGATTTATGGACCTCTACGCGTTGGCGATGGCGAGTACCGAAGAAGATTTAATGATGAGCTGTACGAGCTATACGCAGACATCAACATAGTCCAGCGAATTAAAACGCAGCGGCTGCGCTGGCTAGGCCATGTTATGCGAATGAAAGATGATGCTCCGGCCAAGAAAGTGTTCCTATCGGAACCCGCCTATGGAAGCAGAGGTAGAGGGTGGCCCCCACTCCGTTGGAAGGACCAGGTGGAAAACGATTTAAACTCCCTTGGTGTGACCAATTGGCGCCGGTTGGCGGAGCGAAGGAGCGACTGGCGCGCCTTGTTGGACGGCCATAACCGTTTAGACGGTTAAGCGCCAATTAAGTAAGTAAGTAAGAATAGGGTCTCGAGATATAGGCCAACACGTGGACCCCGATACCCCTAGAATGTGTGGGTAATATGGATATCAAATGAAAGCAGTTGCTGAGAACTCTAAAGTAATTTTCATTGTGATATTCGATTTAGTTTAGCATCAACCTGGCAAAACGGATAAACATGCATGGGAAGCCGAAATAGAGACATGAATTAATAATACCCACATACCTATTCACATACGTCCTATTCGATTTGCCTGAAATTGGGTATATACATTTGCCTATATTAGTGTTTACTATCCTTTTTTCCGATCAGAGACGGCCTGGGACTGGGATTAGGACTAGTACTGGGACTGAGACTCGGAGTGGGACTGGAACAAAAGAGATAGAATGAGACGAAGATGGAGATAGATGAAGCGAAAACGACGGAGGGAGGAGTGAATAAAAGGATTAGGAAAAAGTGAATAGGGCGAGGGCAGAGTTAGATGGAAAAAGCTTTTTAAAATGTATGCAGGTAGGCCAAATTTAGGGCAGAACAAAGTCTGCCGGGTCTGCTAGTATTTTATAAATTATTTAATTTATAGTTTTGAACTTCGCTTTGCAAATAGAAATGAAAATAATAACACAAAACTGATTCTCAATTCTGTCAGTTGCAGCTCAGGTCATTCTCAATTTCTTCTCTCGCATGTAGTTGCCACACTTGATTGTTTCGAACAAAACTTGTATTATAAATGTTTGACGTAACATTTTAAAAAGAGTACTTCTAAGTTATATAAAAGTAAAAAATCAAATCGCAGGAAGGTAATTCACCACTGGAGTAACTTTACATGTAATTCGGCAAGTTTAATTTTCATAACACTTTAAGTTGAAACGATTCCAAAACAATTCAAACTTTTATGTTGTCGGAAACATCAACATTAAAAAAGGATGTTTTTTATTATCTTATTAAATTCGTTCGTGTGAGTGAAAATTCGTAAAAACTTGACAAAATATTACTAACTTTGGAAAAATCCTGTTCGTTCAAACAAAACTTTTGCAACAAGAGGGCGCAATTTTGCATTTCGCTTGCACGAATTGCAAAATTGTACCCGATAGATAGGTGTCCCAGTATCTCATAATTTTTGCACAGTACATTCAAAAAAGGGTTTTTTGTTTTGTATTGATAACTGAAAAACTAGTTTTTTGTTGTTTTCCCATTTTGTTTGTTTTTTCGATTTGATCGTTTTCTTATTTTGGTATTTTTTTTAACAAGTGGCACCATCGTCATAAGTACAAAGTAGAGAGCGCAGTGAGCGTAAAATTCTCTTTGAAATATGCTCATGTATTGACAGTTGATCGCCGTTGAAATGACCTGTAAGATGAGTTGTGTTAACAGAAAAATCTGTTAGATTGACCAGGAATCTGTCAATTTTACAGAATTTTGTTAACTTAAGAGTGTAACGTAGCGTTACAATAACATCACCCCCCTATATCTCCTTATTCACTTAAACCTGAACCTCCCTGTACTTATTCTTCTATAGCATAGATAACAACCACAATTGTAAATAACCACACACTACCAACGACTGATAGCAAACCAATGGTGTGTTCCGTCAACACACGAAAATCACAAGAAAGTCACAATAATGGTGTATTGGTTTCTCAACCAGTTTGCGGCACCACCCATATAAACAGCGAATTTGCATTTTTGCAAATCAGTCCTCGCAGGTGAGCCAGCGGGAGTGGTTGTCTTTTTAAAAACAAAGTAGCCACTCCGGCTAGCTAGCTGACTGGAAGGGGCGCTGTCATGGCGCGGTTCACCCTCCACCAGGGCTGGACGACGCGAGTGGTGTCTTCGGACTACTTTTCCCTCCGTCGCCCACCTTGGTGCTTGAGCGCCCGCTGCCTCAATGACCAAATACCCCTTTCCCCCTCAGCTCGGGCTGCGTGGCAGGGGCGCCGTCATGGCGCGGGTCACCCTCCACCGGGGCTGGCCTACGCGAGTGGTGTCTTCGGGCTACTTTTCCCTCCGTCGCCCACCTTGGTGCTTGGCGGCCCGCTGCCTCATTGACCAAACACTCCCTTCTCCCCTCAGCTCGGGCTGCATGGCAGCGCCGTCATGGCGCGGGTCGCCCTCCACCAGGGCTGGACGACGCGAGTGGTGTCTTCGGACTACTTTTCCCTCCGTCGCCCACCCTGGTGTTGAGCGGCCCGCTGCCTCAATGACCCAAAGCACCCCTTCCCCTTAGCTCTGGTTTAATAGGCTGGCCGGAGCGGTGGGACCACTCCCACTAGTTAGCTAGGGAGAAGAGGGTGCGGCCGTGGCGTGAGAGTGGTGTCTTCGGGCTACTTTTCCCTCCGTCGCCCTGGTCTGGTCAGGAATGACCCGCTGCCCGAACGACCGCACGACCCCTCTCCATAGCCCTGGTTTCAGCCGTGAGTCAATACATGCGCACAGGGCCTACCGCTGTGCCGTTAAGGTGCACTTCCCCTCCGCGCACGGATCGACCCACTGTGTCTCGGCTGGTACAGCCCCGCCCCCCTTACGCACGTTCTATTAGCGTGCAAGTAGGGAGGCGGAGGTGTCCAGCAGTGAAACCAGTACCAACTGGAGTCCTCGCAGTTTCTCCCGCAGGTGACTGACCCCGCCGACTACCGAGCCTGCCGAAGACGATCGATCAGCCCGATCCTGCCGAAGCCGACCGACTAATACAAGCCCGTCGGTACGCCCATCCTACCCCGCCCGGAATGAGCCGCCGCTGCCCAGGTAAACACCATCGCCAGCCTGTTTTCCCTCTCTCCACGGCCCTGCTACGCGCTCCGCATCCCACCGCCGCTGCATCCGTCACGCCGCTGCTACGACGACCGTTGGCCGCTTGCCATCCTACCGCCGTTAAGCCGCCGCACCCGTCACGCCGCTGCTACGATGACCGTTGGCCGTCTGCCATCTTACCGCCGTTAAGCCGCTACATCCGTTACGCCGCTGCTACGACGACCGTTGGTCGTCTGCCGTCCTACCGCCGTCAAGCCGCTGCATCCGTCACGCCGCTGCTACAATGACCGTTGGCCGCTTGCCATCCTACCGCCGCTAAGCCGCAGCGTCCGTCACGCCGCTGCTACGACGACCTTTGGCCGTCTGCCATCCTACCGCCGTTAAGCCGCTGCATCCGTCACGCCGCTGCTACAATGACCGTTGGCCGCTTGCCATCCTACCTCCGTTAAGCCGCTGTTTCCGTACCGCCGTACCAACCAGTCCGTTACCCAACCGTTCAACCACACTACCGAACCTCCTCTATTCCAACGACCGTTAGCCGCCGCTCCGCCCCCTCGCCATCTTGTGACGGAAAGCTGCTGACCGTATAATATCTCCAGCCGTGTGTGCGTGTGTTCGTAACACATAAATATTGTGTATTTATTCAGTAGGGGTTGTTGGGACCTTTACTCGACTCTGGATTGACTGAGCGTTACCCCAGCCTTAGACAAAAACCACCTCATAAATGGCACCCGAACAGTGACCCTCCTCCGCAGATGACCGTGGAAAAACAACTAAAACCACCACCAACACTGCCGGGGCGGGTTCAACGAACACGCCGCTAGAAACAACACATACACCGGTTCCTGAAGGCACGCTGCTGAACACCGACTTGCTCAATTGGATCTACCTACTTAGGAGGGAGAGGCTGATCGAGGAGTGTAAGGAACGCCGAATCGACGTGGAAGGCCAAACCGTAGCAGAGCTGCATCGCTCACTGAGTACTTACGTGCGAGCGAAACGCGCCAGAAAATCAAGTGAAGACCTGCTGAAAGAGCTGGAACGGGAAGTGAACGAGGAAGAGGGGAAGTCCGCTATGCTACCTCAGCCAACAACAAAGCCGATCCCTTCAATCCAGATCCACAGCCCACAGCCGCACGGAGGAAAGAGAGAGAACGCATCACCGAAGTGAGACGAAATGAGCGATGGTGTGAACTTATGAATACAGTTCGCCGCTGGGATTTGCACTTTTCGGGAGAGGAGTCGTTGCACGAATTTCTTGTGAGGATAGAGGAGCTCGCCGAATGCTACCGCACTCCTGTCAACCGACTGCTCCCGACCACCCAACGCTATTAAAGGAAGTCGCCAAGCACCGTACGTCCGACCAGAGAAAACGAGGGAACCACCCGCCGGCAAATCAACCGCAAAAACATAAGTAGATGGCCGATTCTACATACCAGTGGTCATCGAGGGCATGAGCGTGCGCGCACTAGTGGACACCGGCGCCACCCTATCCCACGTAGATGACACCGTACGGAAGCACCTAGAAGAGAACAACATTAAGGCGCGCCCCAACAAGCGAAGCATCCAGCTGGCAGACCAGACGTGTGTCTTTACCTCGAACTCCTACCCTGCAAAGATTGTGTATCAAGGACGAGCCACAAACGCGATGCTGTCCGTCATCCCAAACTTGGCCGAACAGGTAATCCTCGGAATGAACTGCCTAAGAAAAAGGGGAATCGTCCTCACGCTGGATGGTCAGCCGCTGGAGGCCACCGTGACCAAGAGAGCACCCGAAGTGGATACGCTATGTGCACTGACGAGCCGAGAACACCTAAGCGACGACCAAAACATGGAACTGGGAAACTTCCTGGCACACCACCAAAAGCGGTTTGGCGAAATCATCGGACCAAACACTGCAGCCGAGCATACGATTCGCCTCAAACACAACCGACCGCTGAAGCATCGATACTACCCCCGCAACCCGGCCATGCAACAAGTCATCAACGAAGAGGTAGACGAGTTATTAGCAGGAGGAAGAATAGAGCCATCACGAACCGCGTACAGCTCGCCAATCGTGCTAGGCCGCAAAAAATAGGGCACTTGGAGGATGTGCATAGATTACCGTCAGCTCAACGCCGCCAGCGAACCAGACGCTTACCCGTTGCCGCAAATCGGAGCCATTCTCGACCAGCTGAAAGAGGCGAAACTCATCTCTACTATTGACTTGAATAACGGCTACTGGCAGGTCCCGCTCGCCAGAGCATCCCCACCATACACCGCATTTACAGTTCCTGGCAGGGGATTGTTCCAGTGGAAAGTTATGCCATTTGGCCTACACTCTGCTCCGGCTACATTTCAACGCGCTCTGGATTCGATACTTGGGCCCGAACTCCAACCAAAAGTTTTCGCCTTCCTGGGCGATGTTATCGTCTTGGGAGATGCCTTCGAAGAACACTTGGCGATCTTGGGGGAAGTGTTCGGGCGCATACAACGACACAAGATGCAAGTAAACTTCGAAAAGTGCAGCTTCGTCCAGCAACAACTCCATTACTTAGGACACATCATCAGTTCGAAAGGAATTCACACCGACCCAGCAAAAGTAACAGCTGTACAGAAGATGCCCGCACCGAAAACACTCAAAGAGCTTCGCCGTTTCCTTGGACTCGTGTCCTGGTATCGCCGCTTCGTGGCAGACTACGCTCGCCGCACCGCTTAACCAACTGCTGAAAAAAGGACAAGTCTGGAAATGGGAGGTGCAACAAAATCACGCTTTCAAAGCACTCAAGGATAAGCTTTCCAGCGCGCCAATACTTTGTTGTCCAGACTTCTCTCGACCGTTCTTTCTCCAGACCGACGCGGGCGGAGAGGGTCTGGGCGTCGTGCTCTATCAACGCCATTCCGACCACGAGAATGTGGTAGCCTACGCCAGCCGAAGCCTAACCCAGCTGTAAAAGCGATACTTGGCCAGCCAACAAGAATGCCTCGCCGTGCTATGGGGTATCCGTAAGATGAGACCGTACCTGGAGGGGTATCACCGTCATCACCGACTACCACTCACTAAAATGGCTGCACTCGCTTCAAAACCCCTTTGGACGTCTGGCAAGATGGGCACTGGAATTACAACAATATAACTTCGAGATAGAATACAGGAAAGGAGCACAAAATGTGGTAGCCGACGCGCTCTCCCGCTGCCCGCTACAACACGCTGAAGACGATATTTTTTATACCATAACCAACGGAACAAACGACTGGCACGAGAGGAAAGCAAGACAAGCGCAGGAACAACCGCAGGCACATCCAGATTACCAGATCGTCGATAAACGACTCTTCAGCCACATTGGCCCGAGGAATCAACTCTCGCGGTCACCGCAATGAAGCTATGCGTCCCAGCCGACAAAAAGACGTACTACAGGAAGTCCACGACGCCGCCGCCGCCAGACATCTCGGGGTGAAGAAAACGCTCAAAAGAGCGCAAAAGAACTATTACTGACCCGGGACGTTCCGCGATGGTGTCAAACACGTACGGAAATGTATCAGATGCGCGGAATACAAAGTCGAGCAAAGACGCCCAGCAGGATTGATGGCAACCATGCCATCGTCACGACCATGGGAAAAAATAACCGCCGACTTCGTGAGACCACTGCCCCGTTCCAAGCAGGGAAATACTTGTCTGCTCGTCCTAGTGGATAAATTCTCAAAGTGGGTGGAGTTGATTCATTTTCAGTTGATCCCACTCCATGAGAGAGTCATACACCGCTTTGGCTGCCCAAAAACCTTCCTCACCGACAATGGGAAACAATTCGTCGGGAAGGCATTAGCCACGTTTTTGAACGACCACCGCATCGATCACAAGTTTACGGCAGCCTACGCACCCAACGAAAATCCCACCGAGCGAACCAACGGAGTCGTGAAGACCATGATAGCTCAGCGATGCAAGGACGACCACCGCACCTGGGACAAAGAGATTCCGCAAATAGCATTCGCAATAAACACGGCTAGCCACGAACCTGCAACAGCATCGGATGCAGAAATCAATTTCGGTAGAGACCTTACAGCACCGCAGCAAGTGCGCACGGAGGGAGCAGTACGAACAGAGCCACCAACCGCACCACCGTCCATCACCATGGGACGAGATAAAAGGGCACCTAGCCAAAGCTTCAAAGCAACAGAAAAAACACTACGACTTACGCAGACGGCAATGGAAACCACGCATAGGCGGGCAGCTGATGAAAAGGGACCACCCACTCTCATCCGCGGCAGACAAATTCGCCCAGAAGTTAGCACCAAAATTTTCGGGCCCATACTTGGTGATGGAACATGTTTCCACGAACACGGTGAAACTAAGCCACCCGGAGCGACCAAAGTGACAACACGCGCACTCACACTTGCAAGACTTGAAGCCGTACGAATCTTAAACAACCCGTTTATTTAATAATTCCACAAACCAAACCGCCCAACATGAGTCGCAAACACCGGCAACCCACACCACAGGACTCACCAAAACCGATCCGCCCATGGCGCCCACCGTTTGAGGCAACATTATGGCCGGCAAACAAACCGAGAATCCAACGCATACAAATTTTTCATGGGCCACCAATAGACCACCTAATGGCCATCCGGGAGGAGGCGTCGGCATCAGAGCCGCAAGAACGGCGCGCCCCCGAAACCAACGAAACAACAAAAATAACGAAGGAAAAATTGCCGGATCCCGAGGACTAAGGCTGAAGCGCCCGAAAAGAGGGGGAAAGAAAACCTGGACGTTCCACTGGAAGAACCAACGGGTTAAAGTAAAAATGATGGACGAGAACCAGGCGAAAGTGTCGCTGATGGGAATGAACCGAATGGTACCTGTTGAATGAGACAGCAAGAAAGGAGGCCAACCGAATTTATTTTTATTTATTAAAAAAAAAAAAAGAAACTGTTAGACTTAAGGCACACATGAAATGTGAATTATTTAAAAAAAAAAAAAAAAACACAACATATTAAAACGGGACACAGGAGAAGCACTAAAACGGATACAGTTTAAGTGCTATCCACACCCCGACAGGAAAAAAGGAAAAAAGAAATTTTTTTTTTTTTAATTGATGAATTAAAATAATATGATATGTACACATTAACTCTGTTACAACTTAAGTGGAATGACTGTATATTATTGGAATTTTTTTTTTTAAATAAAGTGCTTCGCCCACATGCACACCGGCATAAGGCCTAGGCCATGCCTGGAGACCCAACTTTCCCCACCGCAGCTTTCCGTCAACCGAAGTGGGAGGGGGACTGTAACGTAGCGTTACAATAACATCACCCCCCTGTATTACCTTAAACCTGAACCTCCCTGTACTTATTCTTCTATATCATAGCCAACAACCACAATTGTAAATAACCACACACTACCACCGACTGATAGCAAACCAATTGAGTGTTCCGTCAACAAACGAAAGTCACAAGAAAGTCACAATAATGGTGTATTGGTTTCTCAACCAGTTTGCGGCACCACACATATAAACAGAGAATTTGCCTTTTTGGAATTCAGTCCTCGCAGGTGAGCCAGCGGGAGTGGTTGTCTTTTTAAAGACAAAATAGCCACTCCGGCTAGCTAGCTGAGTGGAAGGGGCGCTGTCATGGTGCGGGTCACCCTCCACCAGGGCTGGACGACGCGAGTGGAGTCTTTATACTACTTTTCCTCCGTCGCCCACCTTGGTGCTTGAGCGGCCCGCAGCCTCAATTACCAAATACCCCCTTCCCCATCAGCTCGGGCTGCGTGGCAGGGCGCCGTCATGGCACGGGTCACCCTCCACCGAGGCTGGACGACGCGAGTGGTGTCTTCGGACTACTTTTCCCTCCGTCGCCCACCTTGGTGCTTGGGCGGTCCGCTGCTTCATTGACCAAACACCCCCTTCCCCCTCAGCTCGGGCTGCGTGGCAGGGGCGCCGTCATTGCATGGGTCGCCCTGCACCACAGCTGGACAACGCGAGTGGTGTCTTCGGACTACTTTTCCCTCCATCGCCCACCTTGGTGCTTGGGCGGCCCGCTGCCTAATTGACCAAACACCCCCTTCCCCCCTCAGCTCGGGCTGCGTGGCAGGGGCGCCGTCATGGCGTGGGTCGCCCTCCACCAGAGCTGGACGACGAGAGTGGTGTCTTCGGGCTACTTTTCCCTCCGTCGCGCTGGTCTGGTCAGGAATGACCCGCTGCCCGAACGACCGCACGACCCCTCCATAGCTCTTGTTTGAGCCGTGAGCCGATGCGTGCGCACAGGAACTACCGCTGTGCCGTTAAGGTGCACTTTCCCTGCGCGCACGGATCGACCCACGGTGTCTCGGCTGGTACAGCCCCGCCCCCTTACGCACGTTCTATTAGCGTGCAAGTAGGGAGGCGGAGGTGTCCAGCGATGAAACCAGCACTAACCGGAGTCCTCGCAGTTTCTCCCGCGGGTGACTGCCCCGCCGACTACCGAGCCTGCCGAAGACGATCGATCAGCCCGATCCTGCCGAAGCCGACCAACCAGTACAAGCCCGCCGGTACGCCTATCCTACCCCGCCCGGAAAGAGCCGCCGCTGTCCAGGTAAACACCATCGCCAGCCTGCTTTCCCTCTCCCCGGCCCTGGTACGCACTCCGCATCCCACCGCCGCTGCATCCGTCACGCCGCTGCTACGACGACTGTTGGCCGTCTGCCATCTTACCGCCGTTAAGCCGCTGCATCCGTCACGCCGCTGCTACGACGACCGTTGGCTGTTTGCCATCCTACCGCCGCTAAGCCGCTGCATCCGTCACGCCGCTGCTACGACGACCGTTGGCCGTTTGCCATCCTACCGCCGTTAAGCCGCTGCACCCTTCACGCCGCTGCTACGACGACCTCTGACCGCTTGCCATCCTACCGCGTTTAAGCCGCTGCTTCTATCCCGCCGCTGCTTCCGTACCGTCGTACCCACCCGGCCGTTACCCAACCGTTCAACCACCCTACCGAATCTCCTCTCCGCCATCTTGCGACGGAAAACTGCTGCCCGCCTAATATCTCCAGCCGTGTGTGCGTGTGTTCGTAACACATAAATAGTGTGTATTTATTCAGTGGGGGTTTGTGGGACCTTTATTCGACTCTGAATTGACTGAGCGTTACCCCAGCCTTAGACAAAACCCACCTCATAAGAGCCACAATTTCTCTTCTGTTGAAATGATTAAACTAATTTGTTCGTTTGACAAAGAACTCGGTGGAATTAACAATAATTCGATCAATTTCACCGAATCTCGGTGAAGTCAAGAACAATAGAACCGATTTGTTTATTTTCCTAGCACCATTTCTTTCAGTGTACAAGATTTTGCAAATGAAAAAAATTGTGTGTGGTAATATTTATAACTTTAGCTACTTTTACTAAATATATGCAAACAATTTTAATTCATCCATTTACAAGAAAACTGTGTCAATTAAACAATTTCGTTAGTCAAAATAATAGGTGTATGAAACTTTTCTTAGAAATCTAAGTACACCATTGAAATATAATTCCTTTCTCCACGGTTTTCTTAATCACCGGTATCTCCTCCATGCTTTGTATAACTTTGCCTAGTCTATTGGGCATGGCTTTGAATAATTTTTGTCAGGTTTCCAATGGAGTCCTACCATATCCCAATCCGTTGTCTTCTGCCAAAATAACTCGATTGTTTTGTAAATAAAAAGGACGCCAATTTTTCCTAAGGTCACTTCACAAGTTCTCAATCGGCTTGACCTGGCCATTGCATACATGTGACAATTCCATTTCTGAACCACTCAGATACCAACGTGTAAGTATGTTTTGTAGCGTTATCTTGGTAATAACTCAATCTGAGTGGAGTGTTTTCTTCCGCATAAGACAGCTTAACATTTCTTAAGATACCCCTGTACCAAAGCTGTTTATACCTATTATTTTGTCCATGAGTGTATGATTACGAGGACCCAATTTTTTTTTTTTGGAAAAAACGGTAATTTGTAAATATCTCAAAAACGTTACCATAGAATTAAAAATAACCTTGATTTTCGGAATCAGGGAGTGATTTTACATAGGAATTTCATAATGGCGTCTCTGGTGCAGAAAAAAATTGGAATTTGTGATCCAGTGTGATTAGAACTAAAATTGCCCCAGTCTGCTTGTAACTATAGCTTTTTGAAGAGTTTTTATTGCTCTTATTTTTCAGAAAATTTATTCACAAAAGAAATATATTCATCTTGTCCCTATGGTTGTTGAACAGACGGGTAGAGGTGAGCGTGCTTATGATATATTCTCGCGGTTACTTAAAGAGCGTATAGTGTGTGTTATGGGACCAATACACGATGACTTGAGCTCCTTAGTCGTAGCGCAATTACTTTTCCTTCAATCGGAAAATTTTAGTAAGCCGATACATATGTATATAAACTCTCCCGGTGGAGTTGTAACTGCTGGATTAGCTATATATGACACTATGCAATACGTCAAACCACCTATATCAACCTGGTGTGTTGGGCAGGCATGTTCAATGGGATCATTACTTTTAACAGCAGGAACAGCGGGCATGAGATATTCTCTTCCCAATGCTCGCATCATGATACACCAACCATCTGGAGGGGCTCAGGTAACTATTTCTACATACCAAATTAACAATTTTTAATTTATATTTACTTATTGCCTAATAACAATGTGTAGAGTTTAACCTGACTGACTTTATTAAGAGAATTCGTAATGTATTTTCCAGGACTGTTGTTTACTTTTACAGCCCGAGCTTGATCGTCGTCCCCTCTAGTGGCTTCGGTGCCCACCATAAATTCAGAAACACATTTTTTCAGAAAACACTAATCAGAACACTTTTTCAGAAAGACAAAATTCAGAGGATAAAACTTAGAAGTCAAATCTCAGAAGTCAAGTTTCAGAAGTCAAATTTAAGAAGTCGTAAGTGAAATCAAAATTCAGAAAGTAATCAGACTACAAAAGAAACAAAATTTTTCTCTAAATTCAGAAACATTTATTTATTTGGAAGGTATTATGTTTAAAAAAAGTAGTACAATTTAAGCTTTTAAATTGTGTGCAATGGCAAATGTAATTAATTAAATCGTTTTCGCGTTTATCTTTTTCAAATGAATTTACAATATTAAATAAACGCTGGTCGAAGCCTTTATATTTTTTCTTGCGTTTTCGATATGGCTACGCCCAGCTGAAAATTGCTTCAGCTTTGTTTCTGTTATTTCCAGTTCGTTTTTTTCATTTTATTTATGAAATTAAATACGTAAGCGTGTGTCCCAAACGCACTTCGCATGGTGTTATGCCACCCTTCCATAGAATTGTTTGTTCGGAATTCATCCAAATTGGTGATATTATACATATTCCATAATTCTGTTGGATGTAACACCGACGTTGCTGTGTTCCAGGCTGAAAAATAAATTCATTCACAATTTGCGCAAAATTTAATGTTTTTTCCTGTCTAATTCTTCGAATGTGGTAGCTTTGTTTCCATGAGAATAACAACTGCTCCATCATCTCAATTGAAATTTAATTTTTGCTATTTCTGGCGCTCTGCAGAGAGAAATGAAATGCTGAACAAGCAGTTTCTGTTGAATACTCATAAGGCTGGGCATACCAACAGGCATCTGATTGAAGAGGCCAACGCCCCAGGGGCTTAAGAAGTCATCTCCGCAAGCATTATTAGGAAATACGGCACCTGAGAACACAGCCCTATGAAGAAAAAAACACAAATAGGTCCTCAGTAATATCCACAAAAAGGCGTCGGATATTGATGACAATTTGTGAGTAATGGCCCCTATTGAATTGGGCGAAGCATTGCTACAACAACAGCAATGTCATCGCTTGCCATGGGCCAGAGAGACAGTGAAAGAATGTCGAGGACAGTTCACAAAACTTTGCTACTACCAATCCGCAATTTTGCAACCACATCGAAAAGGAAAAGCCCCAAGAGGAAAGAGTCAGCGATCTTCTGAGCCTGACATGCCTGTTTTTTAGAGGCAGAAGGGGGAGGACAAACGCCAAAGTCACAGAACCAGGAGGCGAACTAGTCGGAATGACAGGTACCAGACTTCAAAATCCGCAAAGAAGAGGGAGGTACTGGAAAGCCATGTTCCTCAAAAGCTTGCTCGGAGATACTAAAGGGAGCTAACGCTGAGACTCCAGTTTCCACCGAGAAGAAGATCAATCATGTTGCAAAGCAGTCCCTGACTGTAGCACTACTAGATTGCAGCAACACCAATAGGCAGATGTCAACCGAGACGTAGAGATCCGTAGAAGGGGAGCTGATAAGCAGCATGATCAAAATGATACATAATGAGCCAAGTAAACCGCTACCATCCTTCGAAACAGATGAATAGCATAATGGGGTTAAACTTATGACATGCACCAATAACGCGCCTTTAAAATGGCGGCAGAGAGTTGTTCAAGAACTTCAAAAACAAGAAGGCGTAAGGTTGAAAGTAGTGGATAGGGCAATGGTCCCCGCGACACCAAGGCCAAGGTTTGGATACCCCGAGTAGTGAAGGCAGAGGACGCGCTTAACATTCAGCTTCAAATCTCGAATATACCAACACGGGGTTGGAAGGTTCTTCATGTATCTCCACCCGTGGAGGGGGGCCAGTACTACATCCTCCAAATTTGTAAGGAATCGGAGGATGTGTTGCAATAACAGCTTGGGCAAATGTCCTCGTGCGCAGGTAGTAGTTATATGCGCCTTGTCATCAGGACACTAACTCCAAGCGCTCAAAAAGGACCTCGAGAACCTGAAAGTGAAATGACAGAGGCATAAGCGAAGTGGCAGAGGTGCACAAACAGATCAATTGTGATGAAAATTTTAAGAATAACCACAAGGACTTCGAGGACTTGGAAGTTGCAGGAAAAGACAAACGTATAGGCGTAGAGGGTGGGGGCGTATGTTGGAAGTAAGCAAACAGCTGAATGATGCTGCGAGTCTAAAAATACGCTTCGGTCAGGGGAGAGAGAAACGGACTTTCAAACGATGGAAAAGGGGTGAAAACCTTAAAATTAAAACACCCGTGATCTCTGCTGTCGTACTTCAAGCTGTTTTATTAGTCAGGGAATTAAATTCATGAAGCTATGACAAATATAGCACAGGGAATAAAATGCAATATAACAATAGAGGGAATTGTAGCAATATGCGTCATGCCCACATATGCAATACATTTGCGGCCTTACGCATCATGAACTTCTATGCCAATACATTATAGTAATAGCATAATCATATTACAATATCATAAGACATAAATTACATTGACCTCATGAAACCCTTGTGAATTCACACATAACAAATTATGCTTATCGGCAATGTTAGTTTGTCACCAAAATATTTACATACAACCAATAATATGAATTAACCAAATATTCACATTTCACCTGAATATCGATCTGCTGACTTTACATACAAATCTACATGCCTGCGTAGTAATACAAATCTACATGTATGCATAGCAATACAAATCTACATGTATGCATAGTAGTAATACAAATATACATGCATGTATAGTAATAAAAATCTACATGTATGCATAGCAATACAAATCTACATGTATGCGTAGTAGTAATACAAATCTACATGCATGCATAGTAATACAAATCTACATGTATGCATAGCAATACAAATCTACATGTATGCATAGTAGTAATACAAATCCACAATTAATACAGATAAATTGTAATTTTTGGTATAAGTAGTAAGAAAATTCAAATTCAGTTTCGAAGTGATTGACAAGCAGTTTTATTTAAATCAAATATAAAATACTATAACGGTCTTCAGGAATATTTCCGAGCATTCGGTGGCTTAAGCAGTAACATCCTCCCCCTCGTGATTCACGTCACTGGTAAGAGAACCACTACCAACGTCAAGTATTGCAAATTTGGATGCTGACTTACCATCTGGAGCTGGCTTTGCCTCTGTGGCGATGTCTCGTCTCCAATGCCCTCGGCTTTCGTTATCGTCGCAGATTATAACAACATCACCTACCGCTATTGGCTTTACTCTCTTATACCATTTAGTACGTCGTTTCAAAGTGGGAAGATACTCAAGTATCCACCTCTTTCAGAAGGTTTGCTTTAGTTGCTGCGCTAATGCCATTGTTTGCGCAAACATTTTTTCGTATGATAGTGCAGGAGTTTGTATTTCATTTGGGCAACCTAGCAACAAAATTATTTGGTGTTAGAGGTTCGGCGTCTTTGTTTTCTAGTGGAAGTGTTAGTGGACACGAATTTATCAAATTTTCTGTTTCAATCAGTAGACTCTGTAACGTTTCCAATGTAGCACTCGTTCTTTAAGTGTGAACAATAAAACGCGTTTTACGCTTCTTACCATTCTCTCCCATGCGCCTCCTGCAGAACGATTGGCGGGTGTGTTGAAAACCCACTCCACTCCTCTACAATGGCATTCCGATTGCATGCCGACCTGCACACTTACCCAGTCCTCCTTACTCGCGCCAACAAAATTTGTTCTCTTATCGCTCCTAGCTCGCGCCGGGACACCTCTTCGGTTTACAAAATTACGACAGACAATTATGGCGGAATCTGTCGAGAGGTCCTTAGCTAGTTCTAAATGGATGGCTCTGATAGTTAGACAAGTAAAAAGCGCGACCCAAAGTTTTTCTCGGTGCCGGCCTATGGATACCAATATGGGCCCGAAATAGTCGACGCCTGAATACGTGAATGGGCGAACGAAGGGCGTAATTCGATTGCTGGGTACTTGGCCCATGATTGGTGGTTCAGGTACAGCTGATAAATTTTTGCACATTTGACAATTCGATTTAATTGACCTTAATACTCGGCGTGCGCTTGGAATCCAAAACTTCCGACGTATTGCGCATAGTGCTGCTTCAAAATTATGGTGATGGAAAATTTCATGATAGTGTTTGGCTATAAGGCGGGATACAGGGTGGTCTTTTGGCCGTCTAGTTGACAGTGGTAGGCGTTCTGCGTAATTAATCCTCCCAGCCAATCGTAAGGTATCTTCCTCGTCTAGTATTGGGCTGAGCTTAAAAAGAGAACTAACTTTCGGAATTTGCGTAACGACTCTATCTCGTCAGCAAACACGTTTTGCTGTACTAGTGCGGAAATTAGTAACTCAGTTCGCTTAATTTCATTTGCAGTAACGAACTTTGGAGCATAAGAATAGCCTTTACACTTTCGAAATTTTACTATAGCAAATCGTACCCATGTCATTACTCTCAAAAACTTATAATAATTTGAATACTTGTTGAATGGGATTACCACGTCTGCTAAAGCTATCGTATATATTTGCTCAGAGCGTCTCTCTTGGTCTTCGTTTCGATTAATATCGCTTGGCATAACTGGCCATTCAGTATCAGGTAATCTCAAAAAGTTAGGTCCATTTAACCATTTACTATTTCTAGAAAATATTTTGATGCGCGTTGCATCATCGGCTGGGTTGTTGTCCAGTCCCATTCCACCTCCACTGACTGGGTTCGGATGTTTGCAAGATCTCAGCTATACGGTGTGCTATGAACTGCTTGTAGTATCTGGCATCGGACCTTATCCACTGCATAACTATTTTTGAGTCTGCCCACAACATCACTTTATTTAGCTGCACGTCATGGATATTGATGACCGCTTCTTTTAACCTTTTACCCAGGACAGCTGCTTCCAACTCAAACCGTGGAATGGACAGGGGCTTGAGCGGGCCACATCGGGATCGACCAGCTACAAATATGACTTCTGTGTTGTTTGTGTATTGAGTGTGCCAGAAAGCGACGGCAGCAAATGCGATCTCGGTAGCATCGACAAAAACATGCAGTTGTTTGTTAGCATTCGGATTCAGAAAACTTACGCTATAGCGTCTGGGCATCTTGAAATCTTCGATGGTGTTCAGCGTTTTGTACCACTGCATCCATTTCTTCTAAATGTATTCAGGGATTGGCTCATGCCAGTCAACGCTTCTGTGCCACAAGCTTTGCATTAGCACCTTTGCTCGTAAAACCAAGTGGGTCGAATATCGACATAGTAATGCTTAGCTTGAATAAAAAATAATCTTCGTTTGGGTTCCAGTGCATACCCAATGCCTTTTCGGTAGCACCTTCAACTCGGCATATATAATTACTAGCAGACCGGGCAGACATTGTTCTGCCCTAAATTTGGTCTATCTGCATACATTTTAATAAGCTTTTTCCGTCTAAATCTTCCCTCCCCCTCTTCACTTTTTCTTAATCCTTTTATTCTCTCCTCCCTCCGTCTTTTTCGCTTCATCTATCTCTATATTCGTCTCACTCTATCTCTTTATCAGTCTCCTTCTCCTTCCCTCTTTCCTCTTCTCTCAAGTTCTTCTCATTCTTCTTCATATCTTATTGCCAGTCCCAGAGGGTGGTATCTATTTTGTTCCAGTCCCATTCCGAGTCTCAGTCACAGTCCGTATCTGGTCTACTTCCCGGGAAAAAAGAATCGTAAATACTAATATAGGCAAATTTATATACCAAATTTCAGGCAAATCGAATAATACGTATGTAAATAGGTATGTGTGTATTATTAATTCATGTCTTTATTTCGGCTTCGCATGCATATTTATCAGTATTGCCAGGTTGATGAGCCTAAATCGAATATCACAATGAAAATTACTTTAAAGCTCTCAGCAACAGCTTTCATTTGATATCCATATTACACACACATTCTAGGGGTATCCGGGCCCACGTTTTGGCCTATATCTCGAGACCATAGTCACCAATAGGTATGAAAACTACCCTGTACTAAAGCACTCATCAACAGCTTCAATTTGATGTTTATAATGTAAAAACACATCCTAGTGTTAACGTGATCCACGTTTTGGCATATATCCCGAGACTCCTATAAATTCTGTCTAGGCGTTCACGGGCCCACGTTTTGGCCTATATTTCGAGACCCTAGTCACCCAGGGGTATGCAAATTACCCTCTAAAGCACTCATCAACAGCTTTCATTTGATATCCATATTGTGTAAACACTGTCTAGGAGTACCCGGGTCCACGTTTTGACCTATATCGCGAGACCCTAGCCACCCAGAGTATGCAAATTACCCTCTACTAAAGCACTCATCAACAGCTTTCATTTGATATCCATATTGTGTAAACAGTATCTAGGGGTACCCGGGTCCACGTTTTGGCCTATATCGCGAGACCCTAGTCACCCAGGGTATGCAAATTACCCTCTACTAAAGCACTCAACAGCTTTCATTTGTTATCCATATTGTGTAAACACATTCTAGGGGTACCCGGGTCCACGTTTTGGCCTATATCTCGAGACCCTAGTCACAAATAGTTTTGAAAACTACCCTTTACTAAAGCACTCATTAACGGCTTTCATTTGATATCCATATTGTGTAAAATCTGTCTAGGGGTACCATGGCCCACCTTTTTGGCCTATATCTCGAGAGCCTAGTCACCCAGGGGTATGCAAATTACCCTCTACTAAAGCACTCATCAACAGCTTTCATTTGATATCCATATTGTGTCAACACTGTCTAGGGGTACCCGGGTCCACGTTTTGGCCTATATCGCGAGACCCTAGTCATCCAGGGGTACGAAAAATTCCCCGTATCAAAGTACTCATAAACAGCTTCCATTTGATAGCCATATTGTACAGACGCATGCCAGGACTACCATAGCATAAAAAATATATTGAATTAAATTTCTTTAGTGCACAAATATTAGCATATACATGCCTGCTCGACTCCGCCGGTAAAGTTCTTGAGCGAGTCCTCTATAATCGACTCGAAAAAGAAATCGAAGATGTGGGGGGTATTTCCGATAACCAGTTTGGGTTTAGGAAAGGAAGATCTACCATACAAGCTGCAAACATGGCGAAGAAAGTGGCCCAAGAAGCCATAAGTGGCATTCGATGGCTCGATGGCTCTAAGGAATATTGCCTTATCGTTACTTTAGATGTGAAAAATGCCTTCAACACTGCCAATTGGGAAAAAATTCCAGACACGCTGGACCAGATAGGCCTATCCCTTTACTTGCGTAGGATCATATGCAGCTACTTTGAAGGTAGAGTGGTGGAATATGGAACGGCTGCTGGAGTAGAAAAGCTTCACGTCACATGCGGTGTTCCTCAAGGCTCCGTGCTCAGTCCACTGATTTGGAACATTATGTACGACGGAGTATTGCGCCTCAAGGTACCCAATGGGGTGAAAATTATCGGCTTCGCGGACGATATCGCATTGTTAGTCACGGCCAATCACCTAGGCGAAATATGCGCCAAATCTAATACAAGCATTGCGATGGTTCAATCGTGGCCTACGGAAAATGGACTGCAGCTGGCGGAACAAAAAACAGAGGCTGTACTCATACCAAGTAGGAAAAGGGTGGAGCAGATCACTATAAAAATCGGCCGCCATGACATCGACACGCTGCCTGCAATAAAATACTTGGGGGTTTTGATAGACAGGAGGTTGTCATTCAAAACCCACTTAGAGTATGCCAAAAACCGTAGCAGCATTATCTAGGATAATGATAAATACAAGAAAGAGGACCAAAGCAACGACGGCGTCAACTTCTGGCTGGCGTTGTAAAAAGCCAAATACTTTACGGGGCTCCTGTTTGACATCAGGCCACGGAGTATAAATCATACTTCCGCGGGGTAAATTGGACCTACCGCCTGTGCGCACTACGCGTCTGTAGCACCTTTAAAACTGTCTCTGGCGACGCAGCACTAATCATCGCAGGAATGTGTCCTATAGACATATTAGCAAAAGAATCAGCGACGATTTATCAGGGTCAAAGCTCACGTGATGGAGCACAAGAGCTAAGCGTGCAGAACTGGCACTCAGGTGGGATGCCTCAACAAATGGACGCTGGAAACACCGATGTATCCCAGATATTAATATATGGATATCTAGAAAGCACGGCGAGGTAGATTTCTACCTCACGCAGCTTCTGAGTAGTCACGGATGCTTTAAAGAATATTTGCACCGATTCAATCACGAGCCTTACAACATATGCGATCACTGTGGCGGCGATACAGTAGAAGATGTTTACCATGTATTTGTCGAGTGTCCTAGGTTCTATAGCTCGAGAGGCAAACTACGCAGAATTTTTGGAGAGGATTACACTCCTGAAGCAATTCTTGGATGCACGCATAAAGCAAGGTAAAATGGTCCGCGGCATGCGATGTAATAGCGGAAATAATGAAGTGTCTAAGAAGTCTGGAAAGGCTCCGGCGCAGCAGCGAACATTGAACAGTGTTGTTGTTGTAGCAGTGCTTCGCTCCACCTAACAGCCGCGACCGATCACAAATTGTCATCAATATCCTCTAACGGGAGTCCAAGGAAACTTGCTGTTTCAACAGGGGTGGACCATAAGGAAAGGGGTGTTAGAGGCGTTGGTTCCACATTACAATTAAAGAGATGGTTGGTGTCATGTGGGGACACATTGCAAGCGGGGCATACATTTTGTATGTCGGGGTTGATTATGGATAGGTAAGAGTTTAACCTGTTACAGTATCCAGAACGAAGTTGAGCAAGAGTGACACGCGTTTCCCTGTGGAGTATGCGTTCCTCTTCCGCGAGTTTTGGATACTTTTCTTTGAGTACTGGATTCACCGGGCAATTCATAAAGGTCCGACGCCTGTTTGTGGAGTTCACCAAGGACCTGCTTGTGTTTTTTCGCTTCATACGGCTGGGTTCTCAGGTGCCGTATTTCCTCAAAGTGCTTACGGAGATGACTCCTTAAGCCCCTAGGTGGTGCTGGTTCATCAATCAGATGTCTGTTGGGATGCTCACGTTTCTGGGTATTCAACTGGAACTGTTTGGTCAGCATCTCATTTCTCTTCCTGATGGGGAGTATTCTCGCCTCATTATGCAGATGGTGTTCTGGGGACATAAGAAGACAGCCCGTGGCAATTGTGAGAGCAGTATTACGGCAGGCCAGTAGCTTCTTCCAGTGGGTAATTTTTAGGCTTGGCGACCATATGGGTGACGCGTAGCACGTAATCGGCTGGCTAATTGCTTTGTATGTAGTCATGAGCGTTTCTTTATCTTTTCCCCAGGTACTGCCAGCTAGGGATTTGAGTTCGGCGTAGGAAACGATTGTGACCCCTTGTTGGTTGATTACCCCTTGTTTAATTTTCCTTGGTTTTGATGTTTCGTTTCTAAATTGCACCGATGCCTGCCGACCACCCAGATAATTTGCGGTCCACCTTTTAAAACAGGGGGGAAGGGTAGACCCTTCCAGGTCTTGCAGTAACGAGCCATGATTGACCGTATCAAAAGCTTTTGATAGGTCTAGCGCTACGAGTACTGTTCTATGGTGGGGGTTTTGATTTAAACCGCAATTTATCTGGGTGCTAATAGCATTTAGCGCGGTGGTAGTGCTATGGAGTTTTCTGAAGCCATGCTGATGAGAGGCTAGCTGCAAATTTGCTTGGAAATAAGGGAGCAAAATGGCTTCAAGCGTCTTTGCTACTGGCGATAGGAGAGATATCGGACGATACGACTCCTATGTTAGCTGGTTTACCAGGCTTTAGTAGCGAACCACCTTGGCCATTTTCTATTTCTCGGGTATGACAAAGGTGGAAAGAGACAGGTTGAAGACATGCGCTAAATATTTGAAACCCTCTTTCCCTAGGCTTTTAAGCATCGGCATGGCTATGCCGTCTGGGCCCACTGCTTTGGATGGTTTAGCGCGACCAATGGCGTCCTCAACCTCTTTAGCGGTGATGGTGATTTGTGACGCGCTGAATTTTTGTTTACGTGCGTGTCTGTTGGCCCTCCGTCTATCTTTGTCGACCGTAGAATGCATTATATATTGTCGGCAGAAAGCTTTCGCGCATTTCTTCGCATCCGACAGCACTTTGTTGCCAAAGGCGATGGAAACTTTGTCTTTGTGCTTAGTCGGATTCGATAGGGACTTTACGGTGGACCAAAGTTTACCCACCCGGTAGAGAGGTGACAACCCCTTAGGTGCTTCTCCATTTCGCCCGCTTGTGTTCATCCATAAGAAATCTGATGCGTTGGTTTATATCCCTTATTTGGGGGTCGCCTGGATCAAGCTGTCTTATAAGGTCACGTTCTCTCGCTAAGTTTGCGGCCTCCGCCGGGAAGTGGGGCCGGATTTCGGGAATTCTCCCGGCGGGAATGAAACGTGCCGAGGCGGATTCAATGACCTTGCGGAAGGCACGCTCCCCTTGGCGGGCATCAGTCGGGATAGGGAGGGCAGCAAAGACGTTGTCTGTATAAGATTTATATTCTTCCCACTTTCCTTTTTTGAAGTTTATGAAAGTGCGTTTTTCGGTGACGATGAAGTCGGCGGTACGCTCGAGCGAAATAAGTATGGGCAGGTGGTCGGATGCCAATGTTACCATCGGCTGCCAGTTGACGCAGTTTACGAGTTCTGCGCTCACGATTGAGATATCTGGCGAACTGTGACAGCTTCCTACCAAACGTGTGGGAGCGTCTCCGTTTATTGTGCAGAACGTCGTTTCTTCTATTTGATCCGCCAACATCTCACTTCTACTGTCCGCCCGCAAATTTGAATGCCATAGATCGTGATGGGCATTGAAATCGCCTAAGATAATGCTATTGTTGCCAGTGAGTAAGGCTCTGATATAAGGGCGGTATCCACTGGGGCAACAGGTGGCAGGAGGGATGTAGATGTTGATGATTTCTAGGTTTGCATCGCCTGACCGGACAGATAGGCCTTGACGTTCTAAGACATTGTCCCTGCGGTCGATGCCAGGATCAAATATATAATATTGCAAAGAGTGGTGTATGATAAACGCGAGGCCGCCTCCATTTCCGCTCGCGATCTTTTCTGTGGACATTATACCCAGAGCAGGTCTGCAATGCAGATCTTGCTGTGAGTTTAGTCTCTTGAATCGCAGCAATGCGGATGTTGTGCCGCTTCATAAAATCAACTATCTCCGTAATCTTCCCAGTTAGTCCATTACAGTTTAACTGCAGAATTCTAAAGTGCATAGGGGAGACGTCGCCACCCTGGGGGTAAGTGACGGGTGTCTACGCCTGGGTTGAGGAAGGCCAGGACGCAATTGCTGTTGTGGCCCTGGGACTGGGCGTCCTTGGGCAAGCTTTGGGATACCCAGATGATTTGGGTTTGCGACCTGGCAACATGTCGCGATGAAACCCGTCGAGGGTTTGCCGTCGCGGAGACCAGAACATCTAGGAAAGTGGCACCACCCAAGGCAGGAGCTGCATTGGGCGGATGTCCCAAACATATATATTCTGTGATGGCAAACGGTGCAAACGGAGGTAGGGACTAAGAGTCTGTTTCCCTGACCTACACGATTGCTGCCGGGAAAGAGGGGGGGGGGGGAGACGGGGACAGGGGCTGATGCTCAGCATTGCTACCGACTCTACTACGAAGATAGTAGTTGTGAGTGGTAGCAGCTGTTTGAGTTGTTGGCGCCGAGCAGCAGCGGGTACTTGTTGTGGCTTGCTGAGCAGCGGGGCTGCTGGAAGGTAGTGGGGGCGCTTAAACGTAGACTACGGGACGCCCTTGGGCGTGAACAGCAGGGAGCCACAAAAGATTTATAAAAGTTACGTGGACGTCGGGTTTTGGGATCAAGCCCAGAACAACCTGTCCGATGCAACCATCCCTTACACGAGACACACTGAACAGAGTATGACCGTCCTAAAAAGATTCTTTTCCGGCAGATGCAGCAAAACCATTTCTCAGGACCGGGTTCAGGAGACGGACCCGGATTGGATTCGATACCTTCCCGGAGCAAGAGAATATGGAGCAGTCCTGCTGCAAGGAGCTGCTGGGAGGATGACAATTTTTGAGAGGGACGCAACAAATTAAATGGGGTTACACTGAAATGACAGTCCTTGGTAGGGAAAAATCCCGAGTCGCTCCGGTACATAGAACCGTCTGCCTTGGGAAGCGAACATTGAACAGTCGAGTTTGTGGGTGGAGAACAAACTGCAAAAGTGGAGGGGATCGAACTGAGCACGTATTGGATGCAAGGCCTCCGTACAATTAGCGGCGTCAAAATGATAAAATAAGAAAAGACCGGAATATATGAAGGTAATGTAATAAAAAACCAGGCGACGGATTGGACAAGGCCTCTTCAACCATTCGAATACTGCCCCAGGTGAAGGAATGAAGCACGGATTGGAGACACGGCCTCTTCAACCGTGTGACCAAAAGCAGTCAACATACACGCAACGACAAACCTACGGATTGGAGACAAGGCCTCTCCAACCGGTGGATGTACGAGAAAAGCCGCCGTTACGTATTGTGGGGGAAAACGAAAAAACTTATTCACATTAAATGAAAAAAAGAAGAAAAAAACTATTAAAATTAAATAAAACAAAAAAAAAAACAAAAAAACTACTAAAATTAAATTTAAAAAAATGTATATATTTATATATATGCATATATAAAAAAACCCTACAATACAAGTAGTCGAACGCACAAACATGCCACAAGCACTGTCTGTGTTTAAGGTATGCTTGGAAATATTCGTAGAAGTGGTATGTGTCAAGCACATTGAGGTAGTAAGCAGGGCGTGCCAGTCCCAGCTTTAACTATACCGCGGGATTATCAAAGTACAGCAACGTGACTCCGACAGACGTAGAGCTTAGTGCTCAACCTACCTCCCGACGGAATACTTGACGGTAGTACCGGGGGGTAAATGGTACTCAGACGGCAGGAGGTTTAGTGCAGTTAAAGTCCCACACTGACTATGAGGTTTTCGATGCTTCCTCGTACAAAAAAAAAAAAAAAAAACACGCAAAAATACCAAAAAACAAAACTTTTGTTTAAGAATTTTAAGGAAATGTTCAATATTTTTAACGAAAGAGTTATTTTTCAAGAGATGTTTGCATTTTTAACCATTTATGTTGCATTAACTTGGCTACAAGCTGATATGATATGAAAATACATACATATAAATGTACTTCCGAAGTTAAATAACGCAGCGAATACTACATATATGCCCCCTGGCTCACTCAAAAGCAATTTGCGCGCACAGTGACACAGAACAACCACACACACGCATTTTTTGGTAAAAATGTTACTCTTGTTTAAAAAATAAATTTGGCTGATATAAGAAAGGAATCAAGTATTTTTTTAATGACTTTTTACTACATTTCGGCAATTTGCCACGCCCCTATAATATATACCTTCAAATTATATTAACTGTACCATCTCACGTAGCTACGCTTTCAAATGCAAAAAACCGTTTTAAAATCGGAGCATTCTGTGTGAAGTTATGTGCGTACATGACATTTAGCGACTTTATTTTATAAGATTTATAAGATTTTGTTGCGTACACGATTGCGCATTGTTCGATACAACTCTCATAAGCCCTTCTGAATTTGATGCAAACCCTCTTAGCTCAAAGCCTGCGCTGCTGAGGATGTCAATTACATCTTTGGTTACTTTAATACTATCTTTAACTGTCCATGTAATCATCTACATAGTGCCTGTCGACGATGGCATCTACGGCTCTTGTGTTTATATTTCGATATTTTTCAGCATGCATATTTTTTATAAATTGCGCCAAGCAAGGGGAACTTAATTATCCAAATATTATTGCGCACATAACATAGACTTCGGGCGCTTTTGATAGGTCGCCCTCTCTCCGAAGAAAGCTTTGCGCTCTTTGATCTTCTTTACGAATCAAAATCCAATGAAACATCTCGCGGATGTCTCCACACACTGCTAATTTACCCTGCCTAAACTTTCATAATATTACTAAAAGCGATTTGGGTTGGTATTTTTCCGGCCCTTTCATTAAGGCACAATTCAACGACATATTATTGATTTTGGACGCAGCGTCGAAAACAAGTCTGCGTTTGTTACCCTTATTTACGTTACATGTAGAGAAATGTGGTAAATACCACGTACGATCGGCACTTATACTTATTTCATGGGGGGAAAGCCGCTTCGCATATCCCTTGTCTAAATACTCGGCAATCCTTTCCTTGTACCACTTTCCATACTCTTTATCTCGTGCCATTTTTGTTTCAACTTGCTCTAGGCGTTTTACTGCCGTGCTGTAACTCTGCGCAAAATTTATATTATCTTTATTCCATAGTAAACCAGTTTCATACCTGCCGTTTACAAAATTTGTTGTCTGTTGCAACAAATTTTCGGCTCTTATATCTACTTCTGAGTACAATTGGCGATTTCACAACTTAAAATTTTTCTGCAGAAAAATACTCTGACATCTGTTTGTTTATTTCATCCAGTTGTGTGTGATCAATATCTACATGACCAATTGTGACGTCGTTAGAGCGATATTCGTTCGATCCAAATAGCGTCCAACCTACCATTGTTTTGTGGACTGCAAACCCGTCATCTAAATTTACATGTTTACTTGTTCTTATTAAATCTGCATGCGAAAGTCTAATTAGAATTTGTGGTGTTACATTGGTATAATCTGCGATTGGTATACTTCTCAGCTGTTCGTGAATGCTCATTTTCAACGATTGCTGTGGTAGATACAACTTCTTTGTTATAAGAACTCCCTTCATTTGATGACTCGGTGCTGCTTCATTTATGCCGCCGATTCCAAACGATACTTGCCGCGACTGTGCGCTCATGCTTTTATTTCCAATCCACTTCAACCGAAGTAAATCGGATTTGCCTTTGAGGCCGATGGCATCTGCTGCCTTTTCTTCTAATTACGATATTTTTGTGCCTTCGCTTATGAAAGCAATAACGTTGATTTCTCCTTTTGGACCTTTTATTTTTACGGGCAAATATTTTAGGAGTGTCTGTTTACGCTGTGGTGAATTCGACAATTGGTCGAATGATTATATTGTATTCAAATACATTGTAGCAACAGCTGTTTCAACTGATGAAATATTTGTTTTGTTGTCATTTTCGTTGATTGAGGTTATGGCTTTGATCACATAATGAGCATGTTTTCACCTCTTTTGTGACAATCATTATGGGCATAGGTGGGCCTTTCGGCTTGTGGCATGAGGGATCGTTGGAAATATTCCGTGTTGGCATAACATCTATCGTCATGGACACGTACATGACGGTGTTTTGCAACCTGTTTGAAAACTGACGCACATTTGGATGTGGATTTTGTATTTCGAGGATGTGGCGTGTCCACTCTTTTCTCTTGTTGAGCGGTAATTAGCTCACTAGCTCTTCGATTAATATAGGGTTATTCAGATGTGGCGTAGCCCCCGAAGTTTCTAAAAATGCTTCTAAATTCGACACCATCGAACTAAAATTTAGTATATCACCGATTCGTCCGGCAGTGACAGGTGGAAAGGCTCAAGCCTTGGCAATTTGGCTCCTAATCAGAAGCTCTGGGCGTCCATAGTGAATGTCTAATGTTTTGACGGCTGCATATACGCTAGATGGGTGTATCAGTAGTGAATCTACTCGCTGCCTAGCCTCTCCTTTTAGGGCTTTCTGAAGGCGCAGCAAATTCTCCCACTGGGAGTACGAATGCATTTCAGTGGTTTACTTAAAGGCCACGGAAAACATAGGCCACTCTTCGGGCGAACCATGGAACTCTGGTAAATCTAAAATCTTACATGAATATCGTATCGGACTCCAGGATTGGTGTCCTTGGCGGGGGTGTTGTGGGTTATACACTGGAGGTGTTGTGGGTGGAAGATTTATTCCTGGCGGAAAATTACTTCGATAGACGTTGTTTGTGTGGCAGTGTGGGTGCTGTAACAGCAGCCTTATAAAGAAATAAAAGTCTCACCCTGTTTCCAAATAGGTGCAACACTATTGTCTATTGTGAACGGACAACAAATGTTGAAACAATTTGGAAAGTAATTCGGCTCGGTATAAAGGACCGGTCATTATTGTAATTTTCGACGAAGAAGGAAAACCACGAACTAAGTGCGTGCAAATTAAAACTAAATTACTTAATTGTATAAACTCAAAATAAAACTAATAAGACTAGTAGTACAGCTTAAAAATATTAATTATCCAAAGAAACTAAAACTGAATCAAATAAAAGAACATTTTTCTAGAAGTTCCAAAATGGGACTTGACATGGCGACCGTGAGGCAGCTTGCCAAATCGGATAAGGGATGGAGCACCAGGCCACCTTCATACGGTTTTAGAATTTAACAAAGATGTTAAACGATTTATTGCAATTGCTCTTAAAAAAATTTTTAAATTTATAAAATAAAACGCAAAAAACTACAAAAAATATAAAATGCAAAAAACTACAAAAAAATATAAAACAAAAAACCTACAAAAAAATATATAAAACATAAAAATCTACAAAAAAGAATTTTCACACTACAAAAATTTCAACTTATAACATCAAAAACTGTACCATGCCATAACGGCATGTAAAAGCCCACGCCAGCACCAGCGAACATCAGCAGCGCCAGCACAGACTTATGGCAGCAGCATCGAAATCAGCAGCAGTGATAAATACCAGCCACCAACGGCAGCAGAGGTAGCGGCAAAAAAACAAAATAAATATATATATTGTGAGGACCAAATAAAACCTCATTAATTTGGCCCGCACAAAGGACCCCACACCATATGGATCACAACCATTAACACAACAGGCAGTCACAAAAGGCCCTAGCAACACGACAAACCAACAAGTCTCAGCAACACAACGAGCGGTCGCAACGCTTAACAGCAACACGACAAACCATAGCATTAGGTGGATATGAATTAGGAAAGGAAAATTCAGGAAATTCAGAAACAGAAAACAGGATAGTTAAATACAAATCACCAGATGAAGTAGAAACAAAAAATACCCCAAACATTCCAGATGTTTGGCTAGCAGTTTTAATCTGCGCAATCGGGCTGTTGATCATTGCAATGGCCATGATACTCAAAAGTTATATGAAAGTTAAATATAGGCAATTAAAACCCATTCAGTATCTAAGGAAATCTATTTTTAGTACCCTATTACTTAAACTTTCATCCTACTATTTAAAACCAAACCCAAAGCTGAGGAAGAGCAACAAATAATTCAAATAATAACTCTTAAAATGTTGCAATCAACAGTAAAGGCAGACTCATTAACCCTACTAAAATTTAATAGCAAATCAAAACTTGCATAATTCCTTTGAATGCTCCTGACAAAGATGGTCACGAAGCAATAGAAAATTCTAGGACAGTGGAAATATCCATAAACTAAGAACGAAAAAAAGTAATAAAAAACCAACCAGTAAGAACAAAAAAAAAAAAAGCATGAAGAAAAAGTCACAAAGAGAACCTATAAATATATATGTGAGGCGCTATATAAATTTGCAACAATGAGACATGTCGCGCTCCTTTTCGTAGAAAAATGGTAGCGTAAGAAATACAGGCAACGTGATTGTTGATGATAAAATTGGCTTAGGACAATTCCTTATCAGGCTGTACAAATGCCGCCAATCTAGGACTTGTAAAGAATAAAAAAACACAGTTGTCCTGAGGAACAATTATGAATTGAATATTTACTGCAGTAGGCAAATTTAAAATAATAATAGTAGGTACCCAAGTTCTCAAAGATGATATAATTGCACTAACCCAAGAGGTTGTGCATGTGACAATCCCAAAAAAAAAATAATAAAAATAATTCTTCATAAAAATCATGACGATTCTGTCTTAGTGGCTGCCACAGAAATCGCATGATATTGGAAAATATGAAAAATATGAAAATAAAATTCAAGGATAGAAAAATTTTTGTATCCACTGTACCTTCCTCTACTCACTATCTGAACCACTACTTCTAATACATAACTACCTTGCTCTTCCATCAATTACACCCGTAAACTCTGCGTATAATTTATTAAAAATTCCTCACTTTATATGTTCTTAGTTTAATAGAACTCAATAAACAAAGAAAAGCGTTGTTTAGGCAGGACGCCTAACTTTCCCGCATCTGTTTGCGATCCCCCCCAATGCAACTCTGCGAATCGATACTCGATGCTCGACTTAATTTATAACCACCCACACCATCACCGCCACATGCATGTACATGCACGTGTATGTGTGTGTTTTTTGTCAGCACTCATGCATATGCCTGTCGGGGTTGATTTATGGGTGCCTTTCCCCTCCAAAACGGAGGATTTTGTGGGTCAACGGTTGTAGCTTTCTATACAACCGGCCTCTTGGATTTCAACAGCCGTCCAATACGCATCTGCCGCCAGCGATCTCTGCCGTTTATCAAAGGTAATATTAGTTCCTGTATATTTAATATCTACCAATAAAATCACAGCTATTATAACGAGAAATCTCGTATTCTCTTATTTATTTTCAAACACACCCGTTCTTTGAGATCGACCCCGGTGCGCCCACCTACCTCCAGGAGCAGACGCACCCCGGCCGAATATTTCGTCCTATCTCCCCGAGAAAGGAATATACAGCACCTAAATTACAGTCCACAACATAAGACCATAGCTGACCGCACACACTTCAGAATTCCAAACATAAAAAGTTATCCGGAGAATTTTTGCCACAACCAACAAAAAGTCTGTTATTTCATACCAGCGTGCAAAAACACTGAGAGATCAAGCCATCTTGCCACATCAGCGCCAGTATACGAATCGCTACAAAAAGCCAGAGTAAGTGCAACATTTCTTGCCACATTTTTTTGGGTTAATAACCGTGTAAAAATCTATTTTCTGAGTGCCACACGCGTAAGTGATTGTATTTAACCGCGAAAAGTGCAAAAAATTTAGTGGCGAAAAGTGAAAATAAGTGCAAACGCGTTGCATTAACGTCGTTTAAGATTCCTTGCGACTATCTGGTCTGTCCCCCCCACCAGCAGTGAGCCTCTTCTGACACAGCACAAGGAAGAGGTGAACACAACCTCACACTCATATTAAAATCTCACGCCGTTCGACTGCGGCAATTTTTTCATTTTTTTCTATCGCTTTAATATTCACTAGTTCAATCAACACAGTCTTTACAAAAGTTTTCACTGATTTTTGCACTTTTCGTCGAGGTTTATATCAACGCGCGCACTTATTTTTTATAATAAAATTGACCATTGAAGTGGCCCCCTTTATTTCACACAATACACATTGGTGTTGATTCCTCCTGTTCCCTGTTTTACGGCACAAATAATCTGCAAAGTCAGAAAAATAAACAAATTAATAGCAATTTTATCGTATTTTAATCGTTGTTGGTTGGGTGATTCCTTAGGTTTTTCAGTTTTATATGCCATTTTCAATTTGATCACAAATTGTAATCCATAAATATGGGAGCCTATATTAGATTGGCCGATCGAATAACTGAATTCGAGGACGACTTTAATGACATTAGTCCGTCTTTGCACACAGTTGCAAGCTAAGTGGGAAAAAGCAGAAGCCGCCCTCGAGGAGTTACTTGACTCTGACACGCTTGACGCAAAAAAAATTGCAGCGGTCAAGATCAAGCATAAAGCGGCATATGCCGTATTCCTGCGATGCATGTCGAACATGGCTGAACTTCAAGCCAAATTAAAGCAGGATAAAGATAGGGAGGCTCGTCCTGAAGGAGAACGCGTGCGCGAACACAGTATCCGCCTGCCAGCTTGCGATACTGAGGTATTCAAGGGCGACTACCTATCTTGACCAACGTTTCGTGACCTGTTCACGGCCATCTATAAAAATAACAGTCGCTTAACCCCGGTAGAAAAGTTGTTCCACCTTAACCAAAAAACTCAAGGTCAGGCAAAGGACATTGTTAATAAATGTCCTTTGACAAATGAAGGCTTCGAAACAGCCTGGAAAAACCTGTGTGAGAGATACGGGAATAAACGGATTCTCGTAAACTCACAACTACAAATTTTGTTTAATCTAAAAAAGATAGATAGCGAGTGCGGCAGCTCAATCAAAACCTTACAGCGCGAAATAAATAATTGTTTAGCATCCTTAAAAACCCATCAGATTGCTGTTTCAAATTGGGATGCGATCATCACATATTTATGCTCAACAAAATTACCTGAAAATACGTTGGCTCTATGGGAGCAGGGCATTGACCACAAAACGGACATATCCAAGTGGGAGGATATGGACAAATTCTTGTCAACTCGTTTTCAGACACTTGAAACCGTGTCTAGTTTTACAGGGAATGCCACTTCTAAAGTACAAAAATCAAACGCGTCGCGACAATCTACAGAAACCCCTACGAAAAGACTTGGTGCTTTTCAAACAAAAGTATCCAAGCAAACAACAAAATGAATGTGTAAAATGTGCAAATCTACGGAGCACAAATTACGCAACTGTTCACGTTTTTGCGATTTAACCCCGGTAGAAAGGATTAAATTCGTTAAATCCACAAATGGCTGCCTGAACTGTTTATCGCCAGGACACACAGTGACGAGGTGCACCAGTTCGTACAACTGTTTCAAATGCCACTCTCGTCACCACACGCTCCTGCATGCGGACACACTTCAGCAACCGGCGGTGCGCAATCCATTCAAAGGTGCGGATAAAACCCCGTCAACTTCGGCACAGGCGGGGAAAAGACAGGAGTCGGGACAACCGGCACAGGCGGGGAAAAGACAGGAGTCGGGACAACCACCTTCCTGAACGAACCAGAATGTCAAATCCTGCCATGCCAATTCCAGCACAGGTGTGTTATTAGGAACTGCTCGCGTACACATCCACCATAATGGTACCGACTTCTCCGCGCGGGCATTAATTGATTCTGGGTCTGAATGTTCCTTTATAACTGAAATACTGAAACGCAGAATCAATTTGCCAGCGAGGAAAATGCATGCCCAAGTTTCAGGCATCACAAATTCGGTGTCAGCTCAGGTGAAAGAAGCATCCAACATCGAAATACGTTCACCAGTGGATCCCTGCTTCAGCCTAACTACACCCGTTCTAGTTCTAGCCAAACTCACTGGGAATCTAAAACTCACTGGCACTACGCTACCGACTGTCCTACACCCCAAAATCTTGGGTGTGACGGTTGATCAGGATCTACATTTTGGTGCGCACGCAACCGCAATTGTTCCAAGAATTCAGAGCCGTAATAAAATCCTCAAATCCCTTGCTGGCAGTACCTGGGGAAAAGATAAAGAAACGCTCTTTACCACATACAAAGCAATTAGCCAGCCGATTACGTGCTACGCGTCACCCATATGGTCGCCAAGCCTAAAAACCACCCACTGGAAGAAACTACAGGCCTGCCAAAATACTGCTCTCAGAATCGCCACGGGCTGTCTTCTTATGTCCCCAGAACACCATCTGCATAATGAGGCGAGAATACTCCCCATCAGGGAGAGAAATGAGATGCTGACCAAACAGTTTCTGTTGAATACCCAGAAACCTGGGCATCCCAACAGACATCTGATTGACGAACCAGCACCGCCTAGGGGCCTAAGGAGTCATCTCCGTGAGCATTTTGAGGAAATACGGCACCTGAGAACCCAGCCGTATGAAGCGGAAAAACACAAGCAGGTCCTTGGTGAACTCCATAGACAGGCGTCGGACCTTTATGTCGGGAATTGCCCGGTGAATCCAGTACTTGAAGAAAAATATCCAGAACTCGCAGAAGAGGAACGCATACTCCCCAGGGAAACGCGTGTCACTCTTGCTCAACTTCGTTCTGGATACTGTAACAGGTTAAACTCTTACCTATCCAGAATCAACCCCGACATACAAAATGTATGCCCTGCTTGCAATGTGTTCCCACATGACACCAACCATCTCTTTAATTGTAATGTGGAACCAACGCCTCTAACACCCCTTTCCTTATGGTCCACCCCTGTTGAAACGGCAAGTTTCCTTGGACTCCCGTTAGAGGATATTGATGACAATTTGTGATCGGTCGCGGCTATTAGGTGGGGCGAGCATTGCTACAACAACAACAACAACTGGGAATCTACCATCCTGCCATATCAATGCCATGATGATGCAGGCCTTCCCAGACTTGGTTTTGGCAGACAAGAGGTTCTATGTCAACCAAGACCTAGACCTCATACTTGGCGGAGACATATATCCCCAAATTATAATGAGCGGTATAAAAAGAATGTGCTAAACACACTCTTAGCCCAAGAGACAGTGTTCGGTTGGATACTAACCGGTCGTATCGAATCAGCGAATCCAACGAAGAGCATTATGTCTTTCTATAACGCGGTTGCGTTAGACAACCAACTCAAATCTTTCTGGGAGGTAGAAAATGTGCCCAAAAATAAAATATTAAATGATGAAGAAAGGTATTGCGAAAAATTATTTAAAGAAACAACGAAACGTGATGAAGATGGAAGCTACACCGTGTCACTACCATTCAGGCAGGATTACCCTAATAATATTAATTTAGGACCATCCCTGAAGCGAGCATGCTCTCAATTCTTCCGGAATGAGGGGCGGCTAATAAAAAACCCAGACTTAGGTAAAGAGTATGTTCGAGTGTTGTCAGAATATGAAATGCTCGGACATATGGAAAAAATAAAAAACAATATCCTATCCGACGATTCGGATAATTATTTCCTGCCCCACCACGCCGTTATTAAAGCAGAAAGTACCACTACAAAGGTACGCATAGTATTTAGTGCCTCGAGCCCTACGGCCAACGGTAATAGTTTAAACGATATTCCCCTGCCAGGCCCAGTTCTACAAGCCGATTTACCCATACTAATCCTACGATGAAGACTATGCCGTTTCGTCTTCAATAGCGATATCGAAAAGATGTATCGACAAATTTGGGTGAACGAAAACCACACCAAATTTCAACGCATTGTGTATCGCACTTCCCCGAATGACCCTATTAGTCTCTACGAATTAAAGCCGGTTACCTTCGGAGTAAATTGCGCTCCATATCTCGCGATAAGAACGCTCCTACAACTAGCAGACGACGTCTCAAGTTACACCCTACAGCGGCTAGCATAATGCGAGAATACATGTATGTAGATGACGTGTTAGCGGGTGGACATACGATCACATCGACCATTAAAGCCAGAGATGAAATTCGTCAAGTCCTACACTCAGCGGGCTTTCCACTTCGCAAATGGACATCCAATTCAGAGGACATTCTAAGGGACATCCCCAAAGCAGACCTGCTCAGTGAAAACTTCCTGGCCTTCGAAGATACTAGTTTAGTTAAAGCATTAGGAATTCGATGGAATGCCCTCTCCGATTTATTTTATTTTAAAGCAGGGACGCTGGACAACCCGGAAAACATTACAAAGAGAGCGATACTATCAGCAATCGCCAAACTTTTCGATCCATTAGGATGGCTGGCACGAATGTTCATTGTGGCAAACATACTCATGCAGAGTATTTGGTTAGAAGGCACCGCTTGGGACGAACCAGTATCGACCAGTACGTTGGAACGATGGAAATCCTTCACCGACCAACACCATGAAATCGATAAAATCAGGATACCTAGATGGGTCAACTTTTCACCAGGAACCGACATCGAGATCCATGGATTTTGTGACACATCCGAGAAGGCTTATGCAGCAGCCGTTTACATTCGCGTGAAAACGGATAACGACATCTGGACAAACCTGCTCCTAGCAAAATCCGAGTAGCCCCAGTGAAGTCTCTTTCTCTTCCACGATTGGAACTTTGCGGAGCCGTGCTGTTAGCGGAAATCACAGAATCAATCTTCAGGAACCTCAAATTGGGACCAGAGAAAGTCCAACTTTGGACGGATTCCACCATCGTCCTCGCATGGATAAGGAAACCGCCCTGCTCTTGGTCCACTTTCGTCGCGCATCGGATCACCAAGATCATCGACATGGTCGGAAATAAGGACTGGTCACACGTAAATTCAGAATCAAACCGAGCAGATTTAGGTAGCAGAGGATTACCTGCGTCTGAATTGGTCAACAATTCGATGTGGTGGCAGGGACCTTCTTGGATGCAAGAAGACACTCCCCAATGGCCAGCACAAGAAAGTGACTACATCACCTCCGTAGAGGAAAAGAGGGCGAAGACCTGCGCAACAACAACCGTAAATACTACCGATATTCTTCAACGCTTTTCCGACCTACCTAGGGCTTTACGGGTGTTATCATTCGTTATGAGGTTCTACCGAAGAACTCACCCCAAAACAAAAAAATCATTTCAGGTCAAGTCACCATTAATCTCCCCTGATGAGATCAAATCAGTAACTCAACTTGTCATTAAAATCTACCATAAACAACATTATAGTTCAGAATATAATGATCTAAAGGCCGGAAAACCAATTGCAAGGAAAAGTGCAATACTCTCACTTAATCCCTACTCAGACCAAGATGGCATCATTCGGGTAGGAGGGCGACTCGGGGCGTCACAGGACTTAGCTTTTAATGAACGCCACCCAATCCTCCTCCCATACAACTGCAGGTTATCCCGTCTGACAGTCCTAATTTTTCATCAACAAAGTCTGCATGGGAAAAACCAACTCATGTTACGTCTGATACGCACCCAATACTGGATACCTAATGAAAAAACCATGATTAGGGCAGTCATTCACAATTGCAAGGTTTGCACTATACACCGAAAGCGTGCTCAGACCCAACTTATGGGTATTCTCCCTCGCGAACGCACGACATTCAGCCGTGCATTCACGAATACTGGAGTCGACTTCGCCGGACCCTTCGACATTAAAAGTTACCGCGGCAGAGGGTGTCGCCTACCCAAAGGCTATGTTTGCCTGACCTCAGCACACCATCATTTCTTGCGGCATTTACCCGTTTCATATCTAGGCGCGGATGCCCAAAAAATATGCACTCCGACAACGGTACGAACTTTGTCGGAGCATCACGATCCTTACGATCAGAATTCAAGACTTTCATCTCACAAGCGCGAGAGAACGCTGTCTCCAAATACAGCCACCAGTCACTCACTTGGCATTTCATCCCTGCGGGCGCTCCCCATATGGGAGGGCTGTGGGAGGCTGGAGTGAAAAGCTTCAAAAGCCACTTCAAAAAGATAGCCTCACCACACAAATTCACCTTTGAGGAATTCCATACACTCTTGTGCCGCATCGGGGCATGCCTGAACTCGCGGCCGCTCAGCCCGGCATCCAATGACCCAACGGATATAGAGCTGCTTACCACAGGCCATTTCCTCACTGGCAGCCACCTACTGGCTCCGCCAGAACCAGATGCTAGTGAGAGCTCTGCCTCGATGGTCAATCGGTGGCAGAAACTCAAAGCCCTCCATCACACTTTCTGCAAACGATGGAAGGTGGAATATCTATCCGAACTTCAAAAACGGGTGAAGTGGAAGTATCCCAGACAAAATATAAAAGTGGGAGATCTCGCTGTCCTCAAAGAGGACAACTTATCTCCCAACGAATAGAGGTAAGGTCGAGTTGTCAACGTACACCCCGGCGAAGACGACCGAGTACGCGTAGTCGACCTCAAAGCCGAGAAGGGTCAAGTCAGACGACCTTTGGTCAAACTGATCCTTCAACGGAAGAGACGGATTGCGATAAGGCTAAGAGCTCCTCCTAACAATCCCTCCGTTCCTCCATATCCCTACTTTCAAAAAAAAAAAAAAAAAAACCAGTTCTCGTTCACCCGGAACGAGGCCAACCATCAACCCAAATTCACTCGCTCACCCCGAGCGAGGACACAACAAGCAACCCCAACTCACTTGTTCTCCCAGAACGAGGATACCAGAAAAGCCTACCGCAGAAGGGCGAACCGATCTGCCACATAATCTAAGGGCTTTCGGCCCTTTGTATATTTTAAATTTCCAAAATTCAACCCACATTCACTCGCCCCGAGCGAGGACCCCAGAACCCTAACGCAGATCCATTGTCTGCCAGAGAACATAAATGCACTCGGCCAAAACCACGAGGCCAACAGAATTTTTTACTCAATGAGTAGGGACAGCCATATTCTAAATATGGGTTAACCTCGGTTTACAGAACTTTGCGGAAACCATGGAATCGTGGACTTTCATGAACCTATGAGCATTCGAAACCTAAACTATTTTAACATTCATCACTCCACGTCAAAAACTCGCCTAGTCAATAGATTCGCGTAAAAATGACATTAGTAAATAATGGCTATGCCATAACGAAATGCACTCATTGAGCACGTTCGGACTTCGCGAGGTAGTATAAGACGAACGTGTTCCGAATATTCTACATTCACGTTTTATCTGCAATACTTCGATGAATACTTAAATGGCAAAGACCTTTCCGAAATATCAGAATAAAAGTCAAGGCCGGAATATGCCGATTTAAGACAATTTCAAGTTGGACTCGGTCTCTGTCGCCCTTATATACTAATTTTTGCACGCAGGCAAACGGTTATTTTATAATAACAACTTCTAAATTATAGTTTTAACAATATAAAACAACTGTTATTACGGTGAATATTTCCTTCCCATGAATTTCCACGCACCATAATGCTCCTTATTTAATACAATGCCTTTGTACTTACTCATACCGTGCTTTCCAGCCTTTGTTTTAACTATTGTGTGTTTGTACATTTGTTTGTGGTCACCTGATTCTAATGTTGTGATTTGCTTTGCCCAATGCTTCTGCCGTCTGTTGTATGGCGTGCGTTGGTGTGTTGTATGCTAGTGCGTAAATATGTATAGCAAAATTTCAATTAGTAGCGGCGCTTATTTTGACGACTTGCTGCTGATCTCCGTTCACTTAAGTTATTATGTATGTTGTATTTGTAGCTGGGTGTATTGGATTTTGAGTGTGCAAAGGGTTGATTGACCGCTGCATTTTTATGTTTTGTGCGTGTCTACCTCCCTTCCAAATATTCAATGCATGTTAGGGTGATCCTATATTTAAACTTTATGTTTGCGAAAATGTTAATATTTTGCTTGCGTGCAAAAGTGCGCAAGTCTAATTTGTCCTTCAATTTAATAATTATCAATTCAATGTACAACCGAATATATGTATTTAGGGTATAATTCATAAAGGTATACATATGTATATTTCATATAAAATGTATAAGTGATAAATTCAAATATTATTATAAGTTTCCAGTTATTTCAAAACGTATGTTCTTTAGAAAAATGTATGGATATGTGTATGTTGTGAGGATACAAAGTCCTCGACTTTGGGGTCCTCACACTTTTTTATAGCAAGTAAATCTAAGCGTCACTTTGATTTGATGGCCAACCGTTAACTCTGCTTAACCTCTAAGATTCGTCGAGTTTTCGTGAATTTCGCACACATTTTTAAAATAAAATTGAAAGCTTCTGGGCTAGACCTTGATACATATTTTTATTGAGAAATAGTAAAAATTATTTTAGTGAAGCCAGAATTGCTGGAAATTGGAAAAAATACCTAGATGTACACATATGGTCGTTAGGGTATGTCGATATGAAACCCGGTTACTAAAAGTGTCATAACTTTTTTAAATTAAGTTTTACGAAAAAATGTTATATAACAATAAATTATGGAAAAAGATCACGGAATACGAAAATGTACATTTGAAGTCCAAAGTCCCAACTTTTCAATTTCGGTCCACTGTGCGGCGTGGAAGAAATTTTTTCTTTTCCCACTCCATAAAAAGGAAGCAAGTCGTCTATTGAAAACTATCGTGGAATAGCGAAGCTTTCCGCTATCCCTAAGCTTTTCGAAGCAATCCTTACTAATTCTTTCTCTTTATTAACGATACTTCCACAACTATAAAATGTTCTAAAATTTTAATATATGCCGACGACGTAAAACTTTTCAAGTCATACTGGTCGGTTGAAGAACGTTCTTTACTCCAGTCGGATTTGAATTAATTAGTTACTTGCTGTAATGCGAAATATATGCGTTATTCACGTGGGAATGTGCAGCCAGCTTCTTACACAATTAATAGCCAAACTCTGGAAAGCGTTGATGTTTTTGTCGACTTGGGAGTTACAATGAATTGCAAACTTAGTTTCAATCCTCATATTAATGCCAATAAAGCGAGAACAGTTTTAACATTTGTGAAAAGATGGTCAAAAAAGTTTAGAGACCATTAAGTTACAAAATCCCTTTTTACAGCATTAAATAAAAAAAATAAATGTAAGGCGCGATAACCTCCGAAGAGATCTAAGGCCGAGCTTCTCATCCAATTTGCGTCGTGCTCCTCTTGATTTTTCCCTACAAATTGGCCGGACGGGACCTACATGTTTTATGCCGACTCCGAACGGCATCTGCAAGGCAGATGAGTTTTCACTGAGAGCTTTTCATGGCAGAAATACAATCGGAGCGCTTGCCAGACACTGCCGAGGGGCGACCCCGCTTAGACAAAATTTCTTCTAATTGAAAAATCTTATTTCTAAAATTTTGATGTTGCTTTGCCCGGGAGTTGAACCCACGGCATACGGTGTGATAGGCGGAGCACGCTACCATCACACCACTGTGGCCGCCAACAGCATTGGTTACAGCATTGGTGAGGCCGATATTAGAGTATGGATCGATAATTTGGAATCCGCGTGATCAAGTTTATGTGTATAGGCTAGAATCATTGAGAAATCTTTAATGCGACTCTTCGTATAATCTTCCTCCTTACACTAACCGGTTAAAACTAATAAATCTTCCTACCCGTGCAAGTCGTAGAGAAATACTAGGAGTAGTTTTTATGGGGCTAAACTATTAAATGGATCATGCCGAGTATCAAGGCATTATAAACCTATAATTCTTAAACAATGCAGAACCAATTTCCAACTAAGCGAACCTTTTCGATGTTTGTTATAAATCTCATTTGAGAATAATTGATGTTTCGGACTTGCTTTTTGCCATGGAAAGGCGGTTCTATATTCTCTTAACAACTAACAAATCATATGTCTACACTTAATGTATTGTATTTGTGTATCTATATTTCTCATCTGATGAGTTTCTCGTAGCTGAGCAGTTTTAGATCTCGACGCCTAAGAAACCACTGCCTCTCAAAGACTCGGTAACAATAAAAATTAAAAAAATTAACAGGATTAGCCTGGTTTCAATAAAAAATATTGCAGCATGCGCTACGCTTTGCTTAATGACAGCAGGTACTTCATTTTGTCCTCATTAAACATCAAACCCATATTTTAAGCTTCTTTTTCCAATTTGCAGTAAGCAGAACTTACGACGCAGGCCGATAATATCCTTGTCGTCAGCATAAGCCAGTCACACTTGTTGAATATTGTTCCAGAGCGGTTAAGTTCTGCAGCTGGTATTATTTTCTTTGTTATTATTATTATTATTATTATTAAGACGCAAGTAAGACAGAGTCTTTTAACGTGTCACATTTAATTTGATACAATACTTTCTTATGTTTAAGGATTAGGGATAAATGACTTAAATCTACAAGTTATTTGAACTTCGTAATAAATTTCAAGATACATAGATCAATAGGCAAATAAACATGAAAGGAATAAAGGAGAACATAGAGAAAGAAGGAAAGAAAGAAAGGGTATATTCAATATTTTTAGGTACACATGCAGAACTTCAGTGATATCATAATTTGAATTTTGAATAATAATAGTATAAAAGTAGCATTCGATAGTATCTGATAATCACAATTGTGGAACACCCTGTTAAATTTAAGATTGGGATTGAATAGCCGGATTGAATTGCCGTGGATTTGCTACCATTTTTAATTTGTTAGGCAGTGAGTTCCACAACTGCACGGCTCTAACGAAAAACATTCTTGAGGTAGCCGAATATTTAAAGTGTGGTACTATAAGATTGCATGTTCTAGTTGAGTGCGCAAAAGTTAAGAGATAACTCGGACAACGAGTATGGATTAGCTTATGTATAAATAACAATAAACGGCATTCAAAAAATTTTGATAAACTGCAACCTAGAATTTGTACGGATAGTTCGGATATATGGTCATATTTTATTTTTAGGTGTACATATCTAGCTGCGTTGTTTATTAGTAATTGTAATTTATTCATGGAACGCTTATAAAGGCAACCATATACTAGTTCTTGATATGAGATTATGGGCACTAATAGAGTCTTAACAAGTTTTAGCTTAATATCCAGAGGGATATAAACTGCACTTCTCCAAAGCTGTCTCGATAGAGAGTACGACTTAGAAATTGTTGCATTTATATGATCAACGCATGAGAGGGAGGTATTCAACCTAAAGCCTAGGGTATTAACAGAATTCTCATATTTGATAATTGTACCATTCAGTCTAAGAGGAGATACATCATCCATGCTATATGAACAATGAGATAGGACAATAGCTTGTGTCTTGGACGCATTAAGGTTAAGCCTATTATGCTTCGATCATAAATAAATTGATGCCAGATCTTCGTTTATTCTGAACATCAAATCCTCTCTAAGCCCCAGAGGTGCGGATAGATATATTTGTGCATCATCAGCGTAAAGATGAATAGAAACATTTTTAAAGCACTGAACAATGTCGTTGATGTATAGACTAAATAAAATGGTACCAAGAATCGACTTGGGGTACCCCAGCTGTAATTGGCACCAAATCAGAGCAGTTATTTTTTAGTACAACCTTTTGCCATCTGTTCGTAAGATAGCTTGCAATCAATCCAACTGCATCGTTGTTAAATCCAAAGTACGCGTAAAGTTTTTGCAAAAGAATCTTATGACAAATAGTATCAAAAGCCTTAGAAAAGTCTAATAATGTAAGAATAGTAAGATCTCCTTGGTCAAAGAATGGTCTAATATCTTCCATCACTTTCAACACGGCTGTTGAATAGCTATGTCCCTTTCGATAATTGGAGTTTCACTCAGATAGGAGACCACTCTCTGATAGATACCCTCTCATTTGATTTAAAATTAATCTTTCAAAAACAGGCATCTTTATTGAAAAATATTCGTTCATATCGTCAGGATCAACCATATACTCTGACTTCATTTCCGATTTTACCCCAAGACTTCTTAGATTGTTCCACAGCAGTTTTGAAGGAAGCTTGACGTTGAGTTTGCTTTGGAAGTAAGATTTCTTAGCTCTGCGCGTTGCTTCAGTAGCTCTGTTACGCGTTATGCGGCAGTTACCCACGAACGTACGTAGAAAAAACGTGTCAGCTGACACGACCTATCTTATGAGTGTGCAATGTAAACGAAAACTCACCGACGTGCAACGCCCGTACGTACGTAGCCCGGAACGTAGAAATCAAAACAATTTTGATTTTTGCCGTAAGAACGTGTCAGCTGATCGCTCTCTCACTAGACAGAGTTACCTAGTAAACTTTTGTGCGCTAATTTTTGACCGTTTGCAATTTTATGCAAAAACGCCTAATTAAAGTTTGAAAAATTGTGGAAATAATTCGAAATAATTATGTAAAAGTGCTGATTATAAATATTTAATCTATTTATACTTATTTAATATGTATTCCGGCCTTTTACAATATCAAAAATTAAATTGGAAAAAGTTGATGTTTCCATAAGCATACATGCAAAATGGTCAATGGCAACAGTGCTTATCTGTAAACAATACACACACAAATATGTTATGTACATGTACACAGACGCACACATTGATTCCTACGGGCTTGAGAGTTCGGTCAAACGTGCTTCGTACGACAAACGTCCTTACGTACGGCACACGTCGGTGGGTAACTGCCGCATTAGTTTGAACATTTCCCAATTTTCCTCAGTTCTGTCTTTTTTCCAGGCAGAGTAACACCTCTGCCTTGTATTTATAGCTTTACGTACCCCCGTAGTGAACCATGGCTGCTTATTTTTACTTATTTTTATTTTCTTTAAAGGGACGTATTTATAATAGAGGTAACTAACCAACATGGAGGAATAACCAACTTTTTCGTTAAAGTCAGCTAAAAACCAACAGTCATTCAATGGTAGGACGGGCGCTTCAGTAGCTAGCTCATTAATATTAATTTTGCTAACATCACGAAAGTGTATGAAATCTGGTGGTCTGTATACGTGAGAATTCAACTGTATATTGTAATTTAAAAATAACAGGTCATGGTCGCTCACACTGCATAAAGAGAGTTGCTCAAAATGCAGTATGGACGACACATCTGATACACAAAATAAGTCAAGCAAATTAGGCTTACATTTGGGGCCAAAACGAGTAGGCAGATTATTTATCACCTTCAAACCAACACTCGCCAAATCATCCGAAAGATTCTTAGCGCGCTCGTTTTTTAAGACCAAGTCTATATTTAGATCACCACATAGTATTATGTGTTCATACATTACGCTAAATCTATTGATCTGCTGAAATAAGTTGCTTAAATCACATAACATTCTTGGATTATACACACATATCACAAGGCAGCGCTGAATGTTAGTGAAAAACTCAACCATCAAAAATTCAAACTCGTCCAAATGGGTTGATTTGTGTACTATTTTAAGTTTCAGACCCTTCTTGTGATATATCACTATCCCCCCACCACGCTTGTCAAGCTGTCTCTCGTTTCTCACAACAGCAAAATCACATAAATTGTAAAAATTGTCGCAGTTATTACCTCTAAACCAAGTCTCAGTCACACACACGACATCAACACATGTATACTAAAAGATCTAGCTAATAGCGTTTTCTTTTCTGGCTATAGTGTTACGCTTTTTGTATGCCGCGCAAGGGTTGTTATTCTATTCTAAAAACAGGCAACGCCTTTGTGGGGTATTTCGTTCTTTTGTGAAAATTGTTGCCTGCTCGCAACGCGAAAGCGTTACACTTTTACCCTATATAAAATGGCGGTGTGGCAGTGCAACTCTGTGAAACTCTCAATTCGCTCTTGAGTTCCACATATACTCTGTTAATATGAGTGAACAGATCACCTACCAGATTGCGCATTCACGAGTTCAAAATTGCTTCGTTCTGCGCATCTACGTCACAGTTGACTGTTTGAGCGAATGAAATAAAGAGGGAAAAAAACAAGAGCTAAAGGAAAATGACGTAAGAATTGCCCATAAAAAAGAGATGATCTAATGTTTACATGCGCAATGCGCAATCTTCTTTTGTGATTTGTGGTATGAGTGAATATGGTGAGATGAAATGTTCTTTGTATGCACTATAAATGTTGACAATTTTCTGTGGTAGGAGTAACACTATTAAGGCTTTACCATTTACTTAGGCAACAATTTATTCCAGAAAAGAGAACGCTGTAAGATAATCAAGTTTGCATTAATTTAAGCTCCTAGCATTTAAATGGTATATTTGAAATCCCGAATGGAAATCACTAACCAACTTTAACGAAGTTTTAAGGTTGAAATCGCTAGAGCCTACAGTTGAGTTATGCATAGTCATAGGACATAATTCCAAGCAATTCAATTTGGATGTAAAAGTATGAATCTGAAACCACTGTATTATAAGAAAAGGAATAATAGAAGGGTGATAGAAATTGAAATATAGCAAATCCTGAAATAGAGAAGGTATGTATAATTAATCTACGTAAAAAATAACAAGTAAATGCTAACAATAAAGCAAACATAAACAAATGCAGTTTGAGCATTACAGGTAAATATGTATGTAACAATATAAATATAAATAAAAAGAACATCAAGTTGCTCATAAGAGCATCCACATCAGTTTCGGCGCATACAAATTGCGCCTCTTCATTGCTTTTTAAGCGTACAAAAATCTTTCCTTTAATTGAGAACACAGAGAACAATTTCTTTTTTCTTTTAAGCTCACAAGCATAAGTCATAAATTCTCTGAGCATCTTAGGCAAGCTTTCATGTAGGTAAACACTGCCATAACCCGGTTGGTCAATGTCCGATAGTGCCAGTGACCTCTTATGCACTACAATTGGTGAATAGTTGTTGTTACCCTTTTGCAGATTGCTATTAACATTTTTCATGCGGAACGCATCGCTTAGTGGGGGTGCTTTGCATTGCACATGACTGCAGATTTTTGCAAAAATATCCGACACATTCTCATCAACAGCTTTTGGGATGCCGTTTATAATTATGTCGGTGGCGACTGCGCTGCTTTCGATTTCACCGAGTTGAGCGCGAATAGCGGCTATATCGCTATTTAAGGTGACAATATCGGCACATGTGCTCTCAACTTCAGTTACTTTCTTCTGCATCTCCACTATGTTACGCTTCAAATTTACAGTTTCAGCAGATAAGTCACCAAATCTTTGCATCAGCATTTTCTCTGTACTCTTCACTACTGCAGTTAGCTCTTTAACAGTGTTTTTCCCTTGCTCTTGCATTACTCTTTCCTCCGTTGTCTTCATAACTGCAGTCAGCTCTTCAGTAATGCTTTTTCTTTCCTTTTCCATCTTCTTCTCAATTTTATCAAATGTAATTGATGGCGTTTTGGGAGTTGTTGGAGAAAAAGCTTTTCTTGATGGATTTTTGCGGTTAGACATTTTAATGAAATAACAAATGTGGTTCCGTAAACAAATGTAGCGCCACGTATGTAAGTATTTTTATGGAAAATTTTAACTTTAACAACGAAAATACGTGAGAAACTTAAGAGCGCGACACAAACACGTCTTACTCGTATGACATCTGACTTGATGTGGATAATAAATAATTTTTCACGGTTTTAAAAACTCGGCCACGCTTTTAAAGACCTACCACAATATTTTTTGAAAATGTACCACCAAATCTATTTTGAAAGTGGCAACACCGATTCGCACAAGCATTTTTGGTGGTAGAATTATAGGTTGATATGTATAGATGTTTACGAATGTTTAAGTGATGGTCTTAGCGATAAGAGTAAGTAAAAGAAGCACCATATACCAGTGAAAGTAAAACGAACTTTTGTTATAAAAGGTTTTATGGTGTATCGAGTGACGAGGCGATGCACTTTAGGGGAAAAGCGTTTAAAAAAAGCGTACCATTCGATTTCATGAGTTATTGGAAAAATTTTCGGGGAAAAGGAATTCGTCGTGTATTTTTCAATTTATTTTGTAAAAATATTTTAGAAATTAATTCATAAAATAATCATAGGTGCGGAACAACTAGGTCATTTCGCACTTAAATATTTTTAGTGTTTTTAGCTTTTGTATACTCCGAAATGGGAAATAACTCCTATCTAATATACAAAAATTATTTTCTTCCTTTGCAGGGACAAGCAACGGATATACAGATTCAAGCAGAGGAAATTATAAAGCTTAAAAAACAATTAATAAGTATTTATGTAAAGCATACCAAGCAGACATTCGACACTCTCCAGCAACGAATGGAGCGTGATAACTTTATGTGTCCCGGTGAAGCAAAAACAATTGGTTTAATTGATCACATTCTTGTCCACCCACCTCAAACGGAATCAGATCAAAATGTTGCAATACCCCAAAAATTCAAAGAAGGCGAATTTGCCGAAAGTGTGATCGGCCAGAAATAATTTTCAAACATTTGCATTAGACAGTTTGAAAACCACTACTTTCAATAAACAATTATTTGAATCTAATGTCGGTTTACTAATTCCAGAAAGCTATTTTTTCTTACATTCATATTTAAATGCAAATTCTACGGATTTGTAACGTTTCCTGCATTTCTCCCAGTCTTAAGTTGGCTTACGCCTAGTTTTTTGTGCGAGTTTAAACTACAGTTAAAGTTGAGCTCAAAATATCCTTTCAACTTTGCTCGTTTATTTGTTTAAGCTTTTGGATTATAATCCTTACAGACTAAATTATAAAATTAACTTAAAATATTAAGCACAATCTACTATGTTTACTTATGAATCCAACTACTAATAAAGCAGAATTCAAAATTACCGAAAAATTGAATCTTGGAGACGAGAAGTCAAGAACAACTGCACTATTTAGTCAGTTTAACTCACGAATAGCACAATTAATGGGGGCATTATTTGCATAATTGGTTCTAACGTTATCCCCATAAAAACGATAAAAATTCCGGAGGGGTCGTTGTGGAACATTGAAACAAATCTTCCAACAAATATGGACAGCCAATGAACCCATTAATAATGTTATATGTGAAGAATAAGCATAGTATGAATCTACGAATTTCAAGAGACTTCAAACTTAAGAGCATAAGACAAGCCGAATAAGAAGGGATGGGTTCCGAAAAGTTTAACGGCCGAGGGGCGTAATAAATAAAAACTTTCTGTATTCTCTCAATTCTTATACAGTTGGTCTCCAAATAAAGGCAGAATATTCTAAATGAGACCTGATAAAAGAGGTATCGAGCAGTTTGATTGTATAGTGGTCAGTAAGTTTTGAACTATTGCGTCTAACAAATCCAAGCATGGAGTATGACTGGAATTTTCGTAATTAATATGGCTGTTAAAAGAAAACTTCGTATCTAAAATCCCGCCGATTAGATATACTATATTTTGTATTCAAAATGTTAATAGGTTTAGAAAAGGTAATTTGGAAGCAAAGAGAGACGAGATTTCTTGTTCCACAGATGTAGCTTATTGATATCGTTTTGGAACTTCACGATATCATCTGGTGCCCTAATTGTTGAAAATTATTTTAAATCATCAGCATGGCGGAACCAGTAACAGCTGAGTGCCGGACATCGCCTGATTGGTAATTTTTTAATATGATTTGACACTTCACTTGGAGTTTGCGCAGAATCGCAATCAAGGAAAACTTCTGTAGCCACACTGGCGCAACATTTTTTAGACTTTATATAGTTCCACAAAGTTTTGGGGTTCCATTTTATGTTAAACTCATTATTAAAAATATAGTTATTGTACAGAGATCTATTCAAATTGTTAAAAGTCATTAAACAAAGCGTGTATTTAGCGAAGAATGTGTGATTCTTGGTACATTTAAATTTTTTGATCTGTATTTAATTAGTGAGACATGCTCATATTGCTTTATACAAATAATGACAAATGAATGAAAGTTCAAAATTTTCAAATGTAGTCAATAGATACATTTCGCAACGCTGAATATTTGCTTTTAGATACAGCAGCTTCTCTTTCTATAGCTCTTTGCTTCGCCGTTTTATATACATTAATTGACCTTGCTCTCCCAACATTTTAAATAAGTCAACTATGAATGGTAAATAATTATGCTTACGCCGCATGTTTTCAATCTTATAGCGTTTCCGTTTTTCCACTTCATATTAAATTTTTGAACGCAATTTAGTTATTTCCGTCTGACGATTTTCACTATCTCCTGTATCCATAGCATCGTAGGCAGTCGCCAACATTTTATCGATTTTCTGCTGATATATTTTCAATCTATCTGACAATAGGGTCATAAGATTAAAATGTGTTTCACCTTCGCTATATTTTTGCATACGTTTCTCAATTATTGGGCGTATAACATCAATCCAATTTTGTTCGGAAGATACTGGGCCTAAATCCAATGAACCTTCTTTCAAACTATCCAATTCATATAAACGTCCATTAATTGATATGTATCCAATAAAATGACAAACATCGTCATTTTTATTTAGATTTTTTGTATCTAGCTCATAAAGGGTTTGTTGCGCAATCGAGTTGTGCACTAAGCGAATTTTTGGTGCATTACTTAGAGCAAGGCCTTTTGTATAAGGATTCAAGGATTGCGAAAATTCTTTGAATTCACTAAGTGTTGGTCCCAGCTTAATGTCTTCGCGGTCAAAGTTCAACAGAATGCTAAGTATTGCATGTGTTGTGCTGCATTGTTAATGACTTGTTTTGCAAAAAATATATTATCTAGACGATCTGCGCGTACAACGTTTGAATGATAGAAAAGTCAACACAAAGCGGAATTTGAGATAAAAGTGATGCGGTTGTAAATTTTTTCAGAGAAAGCAATTGGTATGGTTTTACAATCATTTTTTCTTCTGAATAGCAAAGGAGTTTTGTAAAGTGACCACATTTTTATTTCTAAGGGCGTTAGAGCCAGAAGCTGCTTACATCCGCCACCTTCTATAATTCCATCATGAGCATACAGTAAATACTTAGCGAATGAAAAACAACTAACAATATCATTAATAAATAAAATGAATAGTAGGGACCTAAAATACTTCCCCAGGGAACATCGGATGTCGCTCTGAAGGAATTGGAGGATACGCCGTCAATAGTAGCAACACAATACTAGTTTAAAAAACTTGAAAAATCAAAGAAATAAGTACTTTAAATTATACAAGGCAACCAGCGATATTGCTTTTAAAGCTCAGTATACTTCTTATATGATGCAGTTCAATGTTCTTGATAAGTTTTTGTACAATAAATACGTTTCTTGACTTGAAAGTTATTCCTAAATCTTTATGGAACTATGCTCGTTCCAAGGAAGGTTGTTCCAATATACCAACCTGTGTTAAATTTAATGAGATTTGCTCTAACAGTTTGGCCGATTCGGCAAATCTTTTTGCTGACTTTTTTAATCTACTTTTGTTGTTGCGGTGGATAACTTTGATAACAGCTATCTTACTGATAGCCCCAAACCCTTAGACTTTAGGTCTTTGTCCGTATCTGAAACCGATATTATCTTGGGTATATCCTCTTTACAGTCCTCAATCAAAAATGATATAGATGGATTGTCCTCTTTTTTATTTAAGAAGTGTAGTATTTCTCTTTGTGGGCCATTGTGCCACATTTTCACTATTTCGCTATCGACTGGAGTTTTTGTTGATCGCTGGAAGCTGGCATCTATCACCCTTATCTTAAAGTCTGGCAATAAAAATGAAGTAAAGAATTACAGGCCAATATCCAATCAACATGTTCAAACATTTTTGAAAAGGTATTTAAAAACAATTTATCATTCGCTATCAATAGAATAGTCGATCCATGTCAGCATGGTTTCATTGCGGTACGTTCGACTGTTACAAATCTGGCTGTTTTCTCTCAGTTTTGTGTCTACGTTTAAGGATGGATGTCAAGTTGACACCATATATACTTATTTTTCTAAGGCTCGTGACACAGTTTCGCACAAATTACTTCTGTGGAAACTTGAACACATGGGCTTTGGAAAATAGAATCTCTTTTGTTGAAATCGAGAAAACTAAGTATTATGAATTCTCAGCAACCTCTGGTGTACCACAAGGTAGCATCCTTGGTTCTGTTTTGTTCTTAATATTTATTAATAATATTGGCTTATGACAATTCAAATTATTTGCTTTATGCTGACGACTTAAAACTTTTTCGGAGGATCTCCTGCACTTCTGATGCATTGCGTCTGCAAGAAGATCTAAATGCTATTAATAATTGGGCCATTCAAAATAATCTGCGACTCAATATTAGTAAATGCTGTCACATTACGTATACAAAGTCTATGAATGTGTTTTCTTTCGGGTATTCGATTTCAAATGTAACTCTTGCGACAGTTAATTAGTTTCGAGGTCTTGGCGTCATTTTTGACTCAACTTTTACTTTACTTTTTTGGTAATCATGTAAAATTTCTCATACCAAAGGCTTATACCAACTTAGATTTCTTGCGACGATATACTAAGGATTTCAAGGAACCATATACCAAAAAATCCTATACAATGCCTTAATGCGTTCAAAGCTAGAGTTTGCCTCAGTCATCTGGAATCCGATATACTCTTCACACTCTTTAAGAATTGAAAGAATTCAGCGCAATTTCATACAATTTTCCCTTGAACCTCTGCACTTTATTAATCCCCTGCCATACCACAATGCTAGATAAATGCTTTCAATGTCTTGCCACTTGAAGTTAGGCGTTTTGTTCAAAACGTAATGTTTATTTTTGACATAATATCCGGTGCCATAGACTCTACAGAACTACTCGGGCTGTTGACTTTCAATGTCCTCAACAGAGCTCTCAGGGTTTACAGTACATTCCGCGTTGAAGTGCTGCGTTCGAATTACTTCAGTTTCGCACCTCTTCTAAGAGTTATTGTTGAATTTAATCGCCTATCCAGAAGCCTTGATCAGGATTTTGCCATGTCAAGGTCTCTGTTTAAGTGTTATTACTTATCTCAGTAAACCTCATTTTAAAATTGTTAAATTAGTACTAAGTTAACCTGTAATCTAGTCAGTAAGGTTGTTACCGTTTGACTTAATAAATATATATTAAATATGAAATGCCTGTTGCATAAGGAGTACCTTATCCATAGCAGAAATATAGAACGAAAATCGCTGCGCTAAGCTTGTTAATTTAAAACACTATGAGACACTCTATCGAAAGCTTTTGAAAAATCAGTGTAAATGCAATCCACCTAGGGCTATATTAGGAACTGTTGATCTATCAGCGACGAACCCGTGCTGGTAAGGAGAAATGAGAGACTAAACAGCAAATCTTAACTTTGCACTGACATCTGCTTGAGAGGAGGATTTAAGTTTATAAATGGCTTTACTTATATCCTCTGAAGAAAGGCAGAGAGCCCCAAAAGTGTCTTGATTGATTGTGAAATTATGAATGGTATCATCCAGAGTAATATTCGATTTGAAAAACTGCAAATGAACTGCTGCATCACTTGGAGTTTGCGCAGAATCGCCATCAAGGTAAGCTCCCCTGGCGCAACATTTTTTAGACTTTATGTGGTTCCACAAAGTTTTGGGGTGCGATTTTATGTTAAACTCAATATTACGAATATAGTTATTGTATAGGGTTCTATTCAAATTGTTAAAATTCATTAAAAAATGCCTATATTAAACGAAGAATGTGTGATTCTTGGTACATTTGAATTTTTAATCTGTATTTAATTAGCGAGATATGTTGTTGTTGTTGTAGCAGTGCTTCGCCCCATCCAATAGGTGCGACCGATCACAAATTGTCATCAATATCCTCTAACGAGAGTCCAAGGAAACTTGCTGTTTCAACAGGGGACTATAATGTGAAGGTGTTAGAGGCGTTGGTTCCACTTACAATTAAAGGGATGGTTGGTGTCATGTGGGGACACATTGCAAGCAGGGCATACATTTTGTATGTCGGGGTTGATTCTGGATAGGTAAGAGTTTAGCCTGTAACAGTATCCAGATCGAAGTTGAACTAGAGTGATTCGCGTAGGGAGTGTGCATTCCTCTTTCGCACGTTTTGGGTACTGTTCTTTGAGAACTGGATTCACCGGGCAATTCCTGGCATAAAGGTCCGACGCCTTTTTGTGGAGTTCACTGATGACCTGCTTGTGTTTTTTTTGCTTCATACGGCTAAGTTCTCAGGTGCCGAGTTTCCTCATAATGCTTACGGAGATGACTCCTTACGCCCCTAGGCGGTGTTGACTCATCAATCAGATGTCTGTTGGGATGCCCAGGTTTCTGGGTATTCAACAGGAACTGTTTGGTTAGCATCTTATTTCTCTCCCTGATGGGAAGTATTCTCGCCTCATTATGTAGATGGTGTTCTGGGGACATAGAAGGCAGCCCGTGGTGGTTCTGAGAGCAGTATCTTGGTAGGCCTGTAGCTTCTTCCAGTGTGTAGTTTTTAGGCTTGGCGACCATATAGGGGACGCGTAGCATGCAATCAGCTGGCCTATTGCTTTGTAAGTGGTAATGAGCGTTTCTTTGTCTTTTCCCCAAGTACTGCCGGAAAGAGATTTGAGGATTTATTACGGCTCTGGATTATTGGTACAATTGCGGCTGCATGCTCACCAAAATTTAGATCCTGATCAAACGTCACACCCAAGATTTTGGGGTGTGGGACATTCGGAAGCGTAGTGCCATCGACGTGGATGTTCAAATGGTCGACATTTGGGACGTCCATGTTGTGAATAAGGTCGCGGAGGATTTAGTCGGTGATAATGCCAGGTTTCGCGAGGCGAAAAAACTGGAGGGATCAGGGAGGTAGCCGTTTATTCTGTTACAAAGCTCATTGATCTGTGGGTCTGGGCCTGTGGCCATTATTGTGCAGTCATCGGCGCACAGTGTAACTTTTTTCACTTTTAGTATGCCAAAATTAATAACAGAGCCAAACCAATGGAGCAATTCATTTGAAATTTTGCAGTGTGGTTGCAGATACCTAAATCTGATTTGAGAATAAAAATGGGCGCAATCCGCCCACTTTTTCCCCTTGCCCCCATATAAGGTGAAATTTCACATAATCATATTTTCTACTTTAAAAGCATTTTCCAGTGCCAATATAAATAAAAATTGTTTAGATTTCCTAACTTCAGCTTAGAGGCTTTTGATTAATATTTAAAAAATTTTATTTTCAAGTCAAGGTACATATATTTGTAAAAAATGAATCGAAATACATACCTATAAATAAAACGTGATATTCTAACTGGTATAAAGTTAGTCGGAGTCAATATCGTCGACATGCTCTGGTTCAGATAATAAGCCTTCACTCGTTAATGCTCGCCGCTTTGACCTAAGGGTTTTCCGCAAACTGTTTATGAGCGGGTCTGACGATATCAGCAATCTGTGCAGCAAATCCAAGTAACTACAAATTCTTGACTTTTTTGTGTTTCGTGCATCTCTTGACCTTCTCCCGAAAGTTGACCAGTAGGAAGAATAGCAGACACGATTATATTCTTTCCATGAAACAAAGTTTTATATACGCTCACTGGCATATTGTACCAAGCATATTCCGATAAATACAGTACCGTTGTCTCTGTCACGTAGTGGTCAAAAGCTTCAGAATTTATTTGAAACCCACATCCTATGCATGAAAGTATTGTATGAAACCTTTTCAAAAGATTGATGTTTATGCCGGTTATGTCTGATGTTATTTCAGGATCTCCAGAAAATCTTCTCGCAGTTTTGCCATCATTTGTGTTACCGGTTTTTTACTTATTCTCTCTTCTTTTTCATCTGTTCCTTATTTTCTTCGCCCCGCACATACCAGGGCCCTATTCCACAAAACAACAAAACAACAAAAAGTGTTTCTGTTCCACAATATTGTTTGCAAATCTCACTATGTGTTGAGCTTAGTTTTGCAAAGGCTTTGCTAACGGAACGTATTTTTGCAAAGATTTTCACTCTCTGCACAGTCTTTGCGTTCTATTGAAAAGTGGGCGTGCAAGGTGTTCCATTCTGGTGTTTGATTCTTTTCACTTTGCATTGTGTGATCAAGAGCCGAAAATTAAAAATAGAAAAAAAAATTAGCCGTACTAAAGCTAATTAAAGAAAAAAAGATATTTTATTTGCTAGCTTTCAAAAGAATAAAGCAAGTATATTTTTATAAAATTATTGTGAGTATTTAGAACATATTTAAGCTTATATTTCATTTTGAAGGTTAATAAATTAGATAAGCAGGCAGCCTGGGAGGAAGTTTTAAATAAAGCCCAGTCACTGCAACTGGCGTCGGCCCAAAAAACGTGGACTTATACGAGGGATAACTTGTTTGGGCTATGGAAGAGTCGAACATTGGTAAGTAAAACAATTTATTGCCTATACATGCAAATAATTTTATTTGCATCACTTGTTTTTGTTAGAATTTGTATTACTTGTACCTAATACAATACACAAATCATGGTGGAGTGCAATAACGGCCGCGGAAATAGCGCCGCTGATGAAAGTCAATTAAGACTGCGCGCGTTATTTGCCGAGTCATTTTGCATAATGTTTGTTGCTGTAGATTGGCTTTTGCTTAATTGTTGTTGTGCATTTTTTGTCTATCTTTCCTACTTTTATCACAGCTGTTTGGGGTTGTTTTTTAAGTGCCAGAATACAGTGCATCTCAAACTGCTCGTTACTGAATCTATTACTTATTGCTTATTGTCAGTGCTGATTTTCTTTTTAGTAATCTTTCTTACTTTTATTCCTTTTTACTACATTTAACTTTTTTAATTTTAACTAATATTAATGAACATAATGTCGTGCTTTGTCGTTATAAATAAAAAAAAAAAATAAATGTAAGGCGCGATAACCTCCGAAGAGATCTAAGGCCAAGCTTCTCTTCCAATTTGCGTCGTGCTCCTCTTAATTTTTCCCTACAAATTGGCCGGACGGGACCTACATGTTTTATGCCGACTCCGAACGGCATCTGCAAGGCAGATGAGTTTTCACTGAGAGCTTTTCATGGCAGAAATACAATCGGGGCGCTTGCCAGACACTGCCGAGGGGCGACCCCGCTTAGAAAAATTTTCTTCTAATTGAAAAATCTTATTTCTAAAATTTTGATGTTGCTTTGCCCGGGAGTTGAACCCAGGGCATACGGTGTGATAGGCGGAGCACGCTACCATCACACCACGGTGGCCGCTTTGTCGTTATAGTTAATGAAAATTTGGAACTAAAAGTCGCCTGAACAGTTTAAAAATATCGTGCGCTTTTTTATTCCAAATTTTCGCCTGTGGCGCTATATTTCATGACTGTGGAAGGCCCACGGGCTTTATTTACTGTTAAAAGGAAAGAACGCCTGCGGGCTTCATTTCTTCTCCGAAAGGGAAATAACGTCCACTGGAAAAAGGAAATAAAAACCTTGGGTTTTAATGCTTTTTCAAAGAGGAAATAACGCCCGCTGGCCCTATTTCTTTTTTAAGAAATAACGCCCAGGGGCGCTATTTCCGCGGCCGTTATTGCACTCCACCACAAATCATTATTATTTTTATTACACAAATCATTATAAAAGACCATAAATACATTCAAACGCAATATAGCATCCCACCAAAAATTTTGAACCTTATATAAGCCTTTTTCCATTCGAAAATAAAGTTTATACAATAAGGCCTTAAATTCCTAAGGAGTTTTAATAGTATGAAAAATTCCTTATAAAACACCTTATTTTCTTGTACTCATGTCATTGGGCATAAAGTTTGTCTGAAAGATAACTTATATATAAGGCTTCAAATGCATCTCAAATTGAGATTTGATAAAAATGTTTGTTGGGTTATGATTGTTTAAAATACACTCAATTCTCTTTTTACATGCTAGATGCGTTCCTGAAAAACACGCGTAACAAATTAATTGAGTGTAATCAATAATAAAATATAGATTTATCCTTGAATGTATTTTTGTTTTTTGCAGACTAAAAGGGATAACGCCCGAAAAACTGGGTCCGCAGGTGGGAAGATTTGCATTATGGAGGAAGGAGACTTGGCCATCCTAGATATTCTGGAATCAGACTCAGCTGTGGTAGATGGACTGAATTTACCAGAAAGCTATAGAATTTCAGAAAGCCTTCCAACATCTGAGTCTGATTCCATAATATCGAACGCACAGGAAGTACCTGCAAACCCAACTGCACCCATAAGGAAGAGGAAGAGCTCTACCAAGTTTCCAAGTGAAAATTTGGATAGAGAAAAAAAATGTCGACTGGAGCTTGTCGAGGTTGAAGTTTATTACAGGAAACTTCAATGCCTGAAACTGGAGAGGGAGCTTCAACTTCCACCCTCTGTTGTTACAAAAGGACTCACAGTGGCAGAAATTGCAAGGGTTGAAAACACCCTTTTGTTGGAGGAGTTTTAAATATAGTTGTTAATTTTTTTATTCTAAAAGAATTGTTCTTTTTTCGTTTGTAAATGAACTTGTTATTTTGTTTATTATCAATATAATATAGTATTTTCGTAAATAGACATTAAGTGAACTTCATATATTTGCTTTTATATTATAATGGAAATATTTTACCAACAAATAAAAAGGGATATGTCTCTTCTTGCGAAATCTGAGACCATGGCCAACTACGGTACAGGGTCATTAGTGTGAAGAGGTAGCAAAAACTAGTTTTTCGCCTCTAACTCAAGATTTTGGGGGTTCCACGAAAATTTCTTGTATGCAGATCTACCAGAAAATGGTATCACTTCCAGTGGCGTAACTATAGAAATGGGGCCCCAGTTGGACTTCCACTAGGGGGCCCTTACCAGGAACATTTTTTGAATCATTCAAACTTTTCGAACCACTCCTTCAGTCTTGCATAATAATTCAAATTACAGATACAGACCAGAATCGCCTAGGCGTTTGAGCGCCAATAAATGATGATGATGCAGATACAGATGATGTTGAAAAAAAAAAAACGGATCACACGTTAAACATTTTACTTTTATGGTATAATACTGAAATAAGAAACAATGAAGAAAATGGACAACATCTAAGATCGCTTCCCAGGTTCTTTTAACTTTTTGTTTCGTAACATCGTGTTTTTTATTTTCTGAAACCTTTATCTAAAACCATAAACCTGCCCTCAAAGGAAACAACGTTTTGGAGTAGAAAAATATCATAGTAAAAAAAAATTTGTTTCAATACAATATTTTAGTAGTTTCGTAGTCAAAAAAAAAAACAATTTTATTTCAATACAATATTTCAGTAGTTGATATTATGAAAAGTACTGCAGCAGAGAAGTAAGCCTTTCCTTTCCAATCGCATCATACATATTATTTTCATTTTCTTCTTCAGCATTTTCCATATCCATTTCCTCCATTTCACTACCATTGTCTTCAATGGTTTGCATGCTTTCAGTACTTCTTCCGATTCTGCTGGCAATATTGTGTAAAATGACACAAACAAGGACCACCTTTCCTGCAAACTGAGGCCTCAGTCGCAAATAATTTAAACACGGGAATCTTTCTTTAAGAATACCAAAACTATTTTCAATTATACGCCGTGTTTTTTTATGACAACGATTGAAAGCACCTTCAGCAGGATTATCGGGATTTCGACGTAATGGTGGTATCAACCAGTTTTTCAGTCCATAGCCACTATCACCCAAAATAACAGCAAGTCTTTGACTTACAGCCGAATTCCGTAGCACCCTTGAGTCATGAACGCTGCCCGGCCAACTTGCATTTACACTGTAAAATGTGTAGTCTGGACCGCATATCATCATTACATTCAATGAGTGGTTTCCATGCCGATCCCCATATACTTCCTCGTGTAATGAAGGCGCATCAATTTTGATGATTATACCATCAACGCAACCACACACACAAGGGAATCCACTCATAGTAAGAAACTTTTCAGCAATACCATTGACGTCATCGGGCCACCGCACTGTGTTTTGAAATAAAACGTCTATTACAACATCGACAACTCTATGAACGACTGCAAACCGTTGATTTTGAAACACCATGCATAGCTCCGATACCATGGTACTGGCAACCATTTCCGAGCCAATGTAAGCACAATAGAAGTTGATTTTCAGCCGACAAAGCATGACTGCGCTGTGTTTTGTGCTCTAATTTTTCACCAACTTTATTTAAAATGAAATCAACTTGTGTTTGGTTTAAACGGAAGCACTCTTTAAAAATAAAGCTTTGTAGTCCCGAAAAATTAATTCGGTCTCTATAATTTCTTCCTATAACCGCGTCTTCACTATCCTCGAACAAAAACTCACGTCTTAACATTTTGAAAAACTTCACTAGTAATAACAATGTGAATTGGCAAAGCGATCGTTTACCTAGCAAATTTTTGACAAACTTATCAAAGTTGGCTTTGCAAACATAGAGTTAACAGTTTTTGAGGAACGAAAGAGCGCATTTATTTGCAAAGTCTTTGCAATTTACACTTTTCAATATTAGCTTTGCACTTTGCACAAGAGAATGTACGTGGAACGGAAATCGAAAAGAGGGTACAAAAACTGCAAAGATTTCAAATTACACTTATCAACTTCAGCTTATAACTGATCAAATTTTACACTTCTGAGGAACACAAAGTTTTGCAAATTGACGAAAAATTTGCAAAGTGCAAAGTGAAAAGTTGATAAGTTGTTTTGTGGAATAGGGCCCAGGTCTTCATTTCCATTCGATATGCGATATGTAGCATACATTCCATGCATCGTATCCAAGAATGTAAAGGGGAAATTCCGAAAGCAAGCATGGTTTTTTTCAACATATGTAGCACTTTTGCGATGATGTATATGCCGACAGAGCGTTGCAAACTTTGCCATCAATCATGCACAACACAAACGTTAATTTCACCAGTAAGTTTAGGTTATCTGTTTGAATTGTTGTAGGGCGAAGACTGGAAATTTGGTCTTTGACAGATTGCACCGCCTTTGAAATGACATCTCGTGTTTCTTTTGCAAAAACAAATTTTATCGGGCGGCAGTATCTTGTGGAAGATTGAGCAGGATTACTCCAAACTATAACCTTTCGTTTGTCAACCATTGTATACATTTGAAGGAGTACTAGTGAAGTGAAAAACATACTAGTCTCCGATTTGTTTTCTTCCGAAAATTGTTGTTTGTAACAGCTAACGTTTCTCCATCTTTGCTTTTTAGCCAAACTCCAAAGAGTGCATTTCGTGAAATAGCCATATTTAGTTGATGATATAGGAAAATTTGGTCCAGTGCAGTTGGTTTTACTTCAATGCAGTCCGTCTTTGGTATGATACATTTTTAGCTTTGTTCCCTATTTATATAGTCTTAGCCCAAGCGTTTTATTATATCACTTGTCATAGAATAAGAAACTGGGTTTTTCCGGGAAAATAATACCTGCTAATAATACTTACCCATTTCTTTGTTTTAAAGATCTAAGATCTCAAACTCCGAGCGAGCTTTAGGTAGGCGTTTATGTGATGTATACATACATATGTATATTCCCGAAGCACTCAATTGCTTAGAAGTATCACCCATAACAGACGACCCTCAGGTAGGCGTGCATACATAACATAAGTTTATTATAAGTGCACACCTCGTTAACTATGGGAAAACTCATATGACAAACAATGAAGGCTATTCAGTGCACAAGTGTACTTTTTCTGGGGTTTTACCATTTCAGGTATAACTGTCTTTTTTTGGGATCTAGCATTGTAGACTTCAATTGAAGACATTCCATTGTTAGGTCACTGCGCTTCATACGTGAGCGAGGGCATAGAGACCTTAAGTTAGCGATTATAAAGAAAAACGCCAAATTTCGCAATGGTTTTTTTTTTTATATGAAACTATATGAAATTCCCTTTAATGAGTATGTATTCGTGCAAAGGAATTGGGCGGAATCAGGCAAGTTTTATTCTATTGAAAACGAAACATTTTCTAAGCTTACAAATCCTTTAGTGGCTGTCTAAAACAAAAAAAAAAAAAATGCCTATGTGGTCGAAACTGACCAATGTTTTTATAAACTACCCAAGTATGTTAAATGAAACTGTTTGAAGTCAAAACAGTTTTCGAAAAATCCACCACGTGGCCACAAAATCGGTCAAAAATTTTGGACTGTGAAATGATTTTTACACTTGTTTCAATTATCCAAGTTTCATAATGCTTACCACGGTGAGCGTGGGGTTTTTACTTTGCTGTGTATACATTTTCTTAAAAGTTGGTTATTAATCTGTTGCATGTCAAAACATTTTTGAGATTGGAGAACATTATTTTTTGGACTTTTGGAATCCTAAAAGTGAAAAAAGTTACACTGTGCGGCGTAGAAAACGATAGTAACTCCTTCTGGTGGCAATTTATCTGGGTGCTAATGGCATTTAGCGCGGTGGTGGTGCTATGGAGTTTTCTGAAGCCATGCTGATGACAGGCTATCTGCAAATTTGCGTTGAAGTAGGGGAGCAGAATGGCTTCAAGCGTCTTGGCTACTGGCGATAGGAGAGATATCGGGCGATATGACTCTCCTATGTTAGCTGGTTTCCCAGGCTTTAGTAGTGGGACCACCTTGGCCATTTTCCATTTTTCGGGAATGACAAAGGTGGAAAGAGACAGGTTGAAGACATGCGCTAAATATTTGAAACCCTCTTTCCCTAGGCTTTTAAGAATCGGCATGGCTATGCCGTCTGGGCCCACTGCTTTGGATGGTTTAGCATGACCGATGGCATCCTCAACCTCTTTGGCGGTGATGGTAATTGGAGACGCGCTGAATTTATGTGCTTGTCTGTTGGCCCTCCGTCTATCTTTGTCGACCGTAGAATGTATTATATATTGTCGGCAGAAAGCGCTCGCGCATTTTTTCGCATCCGACAGCACTTTATCGCCAAAGGCGATGGAAATTTTGTCAATGTGCTTAGACGGATTCGATAGGGACTTTACGGTGGACCAAAGCTTACCTACACCAGCAGAGAGGTTACAACCGCTTAGGTGCTCCTCCCATTTCGCCCGCTTGTAAGGCAATTTGTAAGGCCTTTTCCTTCGTACCGGAATCTTATAAAAGTAAATATTTTTAAAAACAGAAAAGCTATCTGAGGTGTCAAGCCTCCCAAGTAGCTGCTTCTAGTTTATTTCAAATAACAAATAAGAAATCATTGAAAGTGGGAAAATCGCACAAGGAAAAATTAGCCTGCACTCAGAAGTATCTGGAGTAAAGTAATAAAAATTTAATTTTATCTCCAGAGGTGGGTGATGCCTGTCCTTATGATTACTTGGATTCACACATTTATTTCGCAAAAAATGTTATCACTTACAAATAAAATTAAGTTCTATTTATTCTGTTACAAAGCTCATTGATCTGTGGGTCTGGGCCTGTGGCCATTATTGTGCAGTCATCGGCGCACAGTGTAACTTTTTTCACTTTTAGGATGCCAAAATTAATAACAGCCAAACCAATGGAGCAATTCATTTGAAATTTTGCAGTGTGGTTGCAGATACCTAAATCTGATTTGAGAATAAAAATGGGCGCAATCCGCCCACTTTTTCCCCTTGCCCCCATATAAGGTGAAATTTCACATAATCATATTTTCTACTTTAAAAGCATTTTGCAGTGCCAATATAAATAAAAATTGTTTAGATTTCCTAACTTCAGCTTAGAGGCTTTTGATTAATATTTAAAAAATTTTATTTTCAAGTCAAGGTACATATATTTGTAAAAAATGAATCGAAATACATACCTATAAATAAAACGTGATATTCTAACTGGTATAAAGTTAGTCGGAGTCAATATCGTCGACATGCTCTGGTTCAGATAATAAGCCTTCACTCGTTAATGCTCGCCGCTTTGACCTAAGGGTTTTCCGCAAACTGTTTATGAGCGGGTCTGACGATATCAGCAATCTGTGCAGCAAATCCAAGTAACTACAAATTCTTGACTTTTTTGTGTTTCGTGCATCTCTTGACCTTCTTCCGAAAGTTGACCAGTAGGAAGAATAGCAGACACGATTATATTCTTTCCATGAAACAAAGTTTTATATACGCTCACTGGCATATTGTACAAAGCATATTCCGATAAATACAGTACCGTTGTCTCTGTCACGTAGTGGTCAAAAGCTTCAGAATTTATTTGAAACCCACATCCTATGCATGAAAGTATTGTATGAAACCTTTTCAAAAGATTGATGTTTATGCCGGTTATGTCTGATGTTATTTCAGGATCTCCAGAAAATCTTCTCGCAGTTTTGCCATCATTTGTGTTACCGGTTTTTTACTTATTCTCTCTTCTTTTTCATCTGTTCCTTATTTTCTTCGCCCCGCACATACCAGGGCCCTCTTCCACAAAACAACAAAACAACAAAAAGTGTTTCTGTTCCACAATATTGTTTGCAAATCTCACTATATGTTGAGCTTAGTTTTGCAAAGGCTTTGCTAACGGAACGTATTTTTGCAAAGATTTTCACTCTCTGCACAGTCTTTGCGTTCTATTGAAAAGTGGGCGTGCAAGGTGTTCCACAAGCCACAGAAACGTCTTTGCATTTGTTTTGATTTTTTTCACTTTGCATTGTGTGATCAAGAGCCGAAAATTAAAAATAGAAAAAAAATTAGCCGTACTAAAGCTAATTAAAGAAAAAAAGATATTTTATTTGCTAGCTTTCAAAAGAATAAAGCAAGTATATTTTTATAAAATTATTGTGAGTATTTAGAACATATTTAAGCTTATATTTCATTTTGAAGGTTAATAAATTAGATAAGCAGGCAGCCTGGGAGGAAGTTTTAAATAAAGCCCAGTCACTGCAACTGGCGTCGGCCCAAAAAACGTGGACTTATACGAGGGATAACTTGTTTGGGCTATGGAAGAGTCGAACATTGGTAAGTAAAACAATTTATTGTCTATACATGCAAATAATTTTATTTGCATCACTTGTTTTTGTTAGAATTTGTATTACTTGTACCTAATACAATACACAAATCATGGTGGAGTACAATAACGGCCGCGGAAATAGCGCCGCTGATGAAAGTCAATTAAGACTGCGCGCGTTATTTGCCGAGTCATTTTGCATAATGTTTGTTGCTGTAGATTGGCTTTTGCTTAATTGTTGTTGTGCATTTTTTGTCTATCTTTCCTACTTTTATCACAGCTGTTTGGGGTTGTTTTTTTAAGTGCCAGAATACAGTGCATCTCAAACTGCTCGTTACTGAATCTATTACTTATTGCTTATTGTCAGTGCTGATTTTCTTTTTAGTAATCTTTCTTACTTTTATTCCTTTTTACTACATTTAACTTTTTTAATTTTAACTAATATTAATGAACATAATGTCGTGCTTTGTCGTTATAGTTAATGAAAATTTGGAACTAAAAATCGCCTGAACAGTTTAAAAATATCGTGCGCTTTTTTATTCCAAATTTTCGCCTGTGGCGCTATATTTCATGACTGTGGAAGGCCCACGGGCTTTATTTACTGTTAAAAGGAAAGAACGCCTGCGGGCTTCATTTCTTCTCCGAAAGGGAAATAACGTCCACTGGAAAAAGGAAATAAAAACCTTGGGTTTTAATGCTTTTTCAAAGAGGAAATAACGCCCGCTGGCCCTATTTCTTTTTTAAGAAATAACGCCCAGGGGCGCTATTTCCGCGGCCGTTATTGCACTCCACCACAAATCATTATTATTTTTATTACACAAATCATTATAAAAGACCATAAATACATTCAAACGCAATATAGCATCCCACCAAAAATTTTGAACCTTATATAAGCCTTTTTCCATTCGAAAATAAAGTTTATACAATAAGGCCTTAAATTCCTAAGGAGTTTTAATAGTATGAAAAATTCCTTATAAAACACCTTATTTTCTTGTACTCATGTCATTGGGCATAAAGTTTGTCTGAAAGATAACTTATATATAAGGCTTCAAATGCATCTCAAATTGAGATTTGATAAAAATATTTGTTGGGTTATGATTGTTTAAAATACACTCAATTCTCTTTTTACATGCTAGATGCGTTCCTGAAAAACACGCGTAACAAATTAATTGAGTGTAATCAATAATAAAATATAGATTTATCCTTGAATGTATTTTTGTTTTTTGCAGACTAAAAGGGATAACGCCCGAAAAACTGGGTCCGCAGGTGGGAAGATTTGCATTATGGAGGAAGGAGACTTGGCCATCCTAGATATTCTGGAATCAGACTCAGCTGTGGTAGATGGACTGAATTTACCAGAAAGCTATAGAATTTCAGAAAGCCTTCCAACATCTGAGTCTGATTCCATAATATCGAACGCACAGGAAGTACCTGCAAACCCAACTGCACCCATAAGGAAGAGGAAGAGCTCTACCAAGTTTCCAAGTGAAAATTTGGATAGAGAAAAAAAATGTCGACTGGAGCTTGTCGAGGTTGAAGTTTATTACAGGAAACTTCAATGCCTGAAACTGGAGAGGGAGCTTCAACTTCCACCCTCTGTTGTTACAAAAGGACTCACAGTGGCAGAAATTGCAAGGGTTGAAAACACCCTTTTGTTGGAGGAGTTTTAAATATAGTTGTTAATTTTTTTATTCTAAAAGAATTGTTCTTTTTTCGTTTGTAAATGAACTTGTTATTTTGTTTATTATCAATATAATATAGTATTTTCGTAAATAGACATTAAGTGAACTTCATATATTTGCTTTTATATTATAATGGAAATATTTTACCAACAAATAAAAAGGGATATGTCTCTTCTTGCGAAATCTGAGACCATGGCCAACTACGGTACAGGGTCATTAGTGTGAAGAGGTAGCAAAAACTAGTTTTTCGCCTCTAACTCAAGATTTTGGGGGTTCCACGAAAATTTCTTGTATGCAGATCTACCAGAAAATGGTATCACTTCCAGTGGCGTAACTATAGAAATGGGGCCCCAGTTGGACTTCCACTAGGGGGCCCTTACCAGGAACATTTTTTGAATCATTCAAACTTTTCGAACCACTCCTTCAGTCTTGCATAATAATTCAAATTACAGATACAGACCAGAATCGCCTAGGCGTTTGAGCGCCAATAAATGATGATGATGCAGATACAGATGATGTTGAAAAAAAAAAAACGGATCACACGTTAAACATTTTACTTTTATGGTATAATACTGAAATAAGAAACAATGAAGAAAATGGACAACATCTAAGATCGCTTCCCAGGTTCTTTTAACTTTTTGTTTCGTAACATCGTGTTTTTTATTTTCTGAAACCTTTATCTAAAACCATAAACCTGCCCTCAAAGGAAACAACGTTTTGGAGTAGAAAAATATCATAGTAAAAAAAAATTTGTTTCAATACAATATTTTAGTAGTTTCGTAGTCAAAAAAAAACAATTTTATTTCAATACAATATTTCAGTAGTTGATATTATGAAAAGTACTGCAGCAGAGAAGTAAGCCTTTCCTTTCCAATCGCATCATACATATTATTTTCATTTTCTTCTTCAGCATTTTCCATATCCATTTCCTCCATTTCACTACCATTGTCTTCAATGGTTTGCATGCTTTCAGTACTTCTTCCGATTCTGCTGGCAATATTGTGTAAAATGACACAAACAAGGACCACCTTTCCTGCAAACTGAGGCCTCAGTCGCAAATAATTTAAACACGGGAATCTTTCTTTAAGAATACCAAAACTATTTTCAATTATACGCCGTGTTTTTTTATGACAACGATTGAAAGCACCTTCAGCAGGATTATCGGGATTTCGACGTAATGGTGGTATCAACCAGTTTTTCAGTCCATAGCCACTATCACCCAAAATAACAGCAAGTCTTTGACTTACAGCCGAATTCCGTAGCACCCTTGAGTCATGAACGCTGCCCGGCCAACTTGCATTTACACTGTAAAATGTGTAGTCTGGACCGCATATCATCATTACATTCAATGAGTGGTTTCCATGCCGATCCCCATATACTTCCTCGTGTAATGAAGGCGCATCAATTTTGATGATTATACCATCAACGCAACCACACACACAAGGGAATCCACTCATAGTAAGAAACTTTTCAGCAATACCATTGACGTCATCGGGCCACCGCACTGTGTTTTGAAATAAAACGTCTATTACAACATCGACAACTCTATGAACGACTGCAAACCGTTGATTTTGAAACACCATGCATAGCTCCGATACCATGGTACTGGCAACCATTTCCGAGCCAATGTAAGCACAATAGAAGTTGATTTTCAGCCGACAAAGCATGACTGCGCTGTGTTTTGTGCTCTAATTTTTCACCAACTTTATTTAAAATGAAATCAACTTGTGTTTGGTTTAAACGGAAGCACTCTTTAAAAATAAAGCTTTGTAGTCCCGAAAAATTAATTCGGTCTCTATAATTTCTTCCTATAACCGCGTCTTCACTATCCTCGAACAAAAACTCACGTCTTAACATTTTGAAAAACTTCACTAGTAATAACAATGTGAATTGGCAAAGCGATCGTTTACCTAGCAAATTTTTGACAAACTTATCAAAGTTGGCTTCGCAAACATAGAGTTAACAGTTTTTGAGGAACGAAAGAGCGCATTTATTTGCAAAGTCTTTGCAATTTACACTTTTCAATATTAGCTTTGCACTTTGCACAAGAGAACGTACGTGGAACGGAAATCGAAAAGAGGGTACAAAAACTGCAAAGATTTCAAATTACACTTATCAACTTCAGCTTATAACTGATCAAATTTTACACTTCTGAGGAACACAAAGTTTTGCAAATTGACGAAAAATTTGCAAAGTGCAAAGTGAAAAGTTGATAAGTTGTTTTGTGGAATAGGGCCCAGGTCTTCATTTCCATTCGATATGCGATATGTAGCATACATTCCATGCATCGTATCCAAGAATGTAAAGGGGAAATTCCGAAAGCAAGCATGGTTTTTTTCAACATATGTAGCACTTTTGCGATGATGTATATGCCGACAGAGCGTTGCAAACTTTGCCATCAATCATGCACAACACAAACGTTAATTTCACCAGTAAGTTTAGGTTATCTGTTTGAATTGTTGTAGGACGAAGACTGGAAATTTGGTCTTTGACAGATTGCACCGCCTTTGAAATGACATCTCGTGTTTCTTTTGCAAAAACAAATTTTATCGGGCGGCAGTATCTTGTGGAAGATTGAGCAGGATTACTCCAAACTATAACCTTTCGTTTGTCAACCATTGTATACATTTGAAGGAGTACTAGTGAAGTGAAAAACATACTAGTCTCCGATTTGTTTTCTTCCGAAAATTGTTGTTTGTAACAGCTAACGTTTCTCCATCTTTGCTTTTTAGCCAAACTCCAAAGAGTGCATTTCGTGAAATAGCCATATTTAGTTGATGATATAGGAAAATTTGGTCCAGTGCAGTTGGTTTTACTTCAATGCAGTCCGTCTTTGGTATGATACATTTTTAGCTTTGTTCCCTATTTATATAGTCTTAGCCCAAGCGTTTTATTATATCACTTGTCATAGAATAAGAAACTGGGTTTTTCCGGGAAAATAATACCTGCTAATAATACTTACCCATTTCTTTGTTTTAAAGATCTAAGATCTCAAACTCCGAGCGAGCTTTAGGTAGGCGTTTATGTGATGTATACATACATATGTATATTCCCGAAGCACTCAATTGCTTAGAAGTATCACCCATAACAGACGACCCTCAGGTAGGCGTGCATACATAACATAAGTTTATTATAAGTGCACACCTCGTTAACTATGGGAAAACTCATATGACAAACAATGAAGGCTATTCAGTGCACAAGTGTACTTTTTCTGGGGTTTTACCATTTCAGGTATAACTGTCTTTTTTTGGGATCTAGCATTGTAGACTTCAATTGAAGACATTCCATTGTTAGGTCACTGCGCTTCATACGTGAGCGAGGGCATAGAGACCTTAAGTTGGCGATTATAAAGAAAAACGCCAAATTTCGCAATGGTTTTTTTTTTTATATGAAACTATATGAAATTCCCTTTAATGAGTATGTATTCGTGCAAAGGAATTGGGCGGAATCAGGCAAGTTTTATTCTATTGAAAACGAAACATTTTCTAAGCTTACAAATCCTTTAGTGGCTGTCTAAAACAAAAAAAAAAAAATGCCTATGTGGTCGAAACTGACCAATGTTTTTATAAACTACCCAAGTATGTTAAATGAAACTGTTTGAAGTCAAAACAGTTTTCGAAAAATCCACCACGTGGCCACAAAATCGGTCAAAAATTTTGGACTGTGAAATGATTTTTACACTTGTTTCAATTATCCAAGTTTCATAATGCTTACCACGGTGAGCGTGGGGTTTTTACTTTGCTGTGTATACATTTTCTTAAAAGTTGGTTATTAATCTGTTGCATGTCAAAACATTTTTGAGATTGGAGAACATTGTTTTTTGGACTTTTGGAATCCTAAAAGTGAAAAAAGTTACACTGTGCGGCGTAGAAAACGATAGTAACTCCTTCTGGTGGCAATTTATCTGGGTGCTAATGGCATTTAGCGCGGTGGTGGTGCTATGGAGTTTTCTGAAGCCATGCTGATGACAGGCTATCTGCAAATTTGCGTTGAAGTAGGGGAGCAGAATGGCTTCAAGCGTCTTGGCTACTGGCGATAGGAGAGATATCGTGCGATATGACTCTCCTATGTTAGCTGGTTTCCCAGGCTTTAGTAGTGGGACCACCTTGGCCATTTTCCATTTTTCGGGAATGACAAAGGTGGAAAGAGACAGGTTGAAGACATGCGCTAAATATTTGAAACCCTCTTTCCCTAGGCTTTTAAGAATCGGCATGGCTATGCCGTCTGGGCCCACTGCTTTGGATGGTTTAGCATGACCGATGGCATCCTCAACCTCTTTGGCGGTGATGGTAATTGGAGACGCGCTGAATTTATGTGCTTGTCTGTTGGCCCTCCGTCTATCTTTGTCGACCGTAGAATGTATTATATATTGTCGGCAGAAAGCGCTCGCGCATTTTTTCGCATCCGACAGCACTTTATCGCCAAAGGCGATGGAAATTTTGTCAATGTGCTTAGACGGATTCGATAGGGACTTTACGGTGGACCAAAGCTTACCTACACCAGCAGAGAGGTTACAACCGCTTAGGTGCTCCTCCCATTTCGCCCGCTTGTAAGGCAATTTGTAAGGCCTTTTCCTTCGTACCGGAATCTTATAAAAGTAAATATTTTTAAAAACAGAAAAGCTATCTGAGGTGTCAAGCCTCCCAAGTAGCTGCTTCTAGTTTATTTCAAATAACAAATAAGAAATCATTGAAAGTGGGAAAATCGCACAAGGAAAAATTAGCCTGCACTCAGAAGTATCTGGAGTAAAGTAATAAAAATTTAATTTTATCTCCAGAGGTGGGTGATGCCTGTCCTTATGATTACTTGGATTCACACATTTATTTCGCAAAAAATGTTATCACTTACAAATAAAATTAAGTTCTATTTATTCTGTTACAAAGCTCATTGATCTGTGGGTCTGGGCCTGTGGCCATTATTGTGCAGTCATCGGCGCACAGTGTAACTTTTTTCACTTTTAGGATGCCAAAATTAATAACAGCCAAACCAATGGAGCAATTCATTTGAAATTTTGCAGTGTGGTTGCAGATACCTAAATCTGATTTGAGAATAAAAATGGGCGCAATCCGCCCACTTTTTCCCCTTGCCCCCATATAAGGTGAAATTTCACATAATCATATATTCTACTTTAAAAGCATTTTGCAGTGCCAATATAAATAAAAATTGTTTAGATTTCCTAACTTCAGCTTAGAGGCTTTTGATTAATATTTAAAAAATTTTATTTTCAAGTCAAGGTACATATATTTGTAAAAAATGAATCGAAATACATACCTATAAATAAAACGTGATATTCTAACTGGTATAAAGTTAGTCGGAGTCAATATCGTCGACATGCTCTGGTTCAGATAATAAGCCTTCACTCGTTAATGCTCGCCGCTTTGACCTAAGGGTTTTCCGCAAACTGTTTATGAGCGGGTCTGACGATATCAGCAATCTGTGCAGCAAATCCATGTAACTACAAATTCTTGACTTTTTTGTGTTTCGTGCATCTCTTGACCTTCTTCCGAAAGTTGACCAGTAGGAAGAATAGCAGACACGATTATATTCTTTCCATGAAACAAAGTTTTATATACGCTCACTGGCATATTGTACAAAGCATATTCCGATAAATACAGTACCGTTGTCTCTGTCACGTAGTGGTCAAAAGCTTCAGAATTTATTTGAAACCCACATCCTATGCATGAAAGTATTGTATGAAACCTTTTCAAAAGATTGATGTTTATGCCGGTTATGTCTGATGTTATTTCAGGATCTCCAGAAAATCTTCTCGCAGTTTTGCCATCATTTGTGTTACCGGTTTTTTACTTATTCTCTCTTCTTTTTCATCTGTTCCTTATTTTCTTCGCCCCGCACATACCAGGGCCCTCTTCCACAAAACAACAAAACAACAAAAAGTGTTTCTGTTCCACAATATTGTTTGCAAATCTCACTATATGTTGAGCTTAGTTTTGCAAAGGCTTTGCTAACGGAACGTATTTTTGCAAAGATTTTCACTCTCTGCACAGTCTTTGCGTTCTATTGAAAAGTGGGCGTGCAAGGTGTTCCACAAGCCACAGAAACGTCTTTGCATTTGTTTTGATTTTTTTCACTTTGCATTGTGTGATCAAGAGCCGAAAATTAAAAATAGAAAAAAAATTAGCCGTACTAAAGCTAATTAAAGAAAAAAAGATATTTTATTTGCTAGCTTTCAAAAGAATAAAGCAAGTATATTTTTATAAAATTATTGTGAGTATTTAGAACATATTTAAGCTTATATTTCATTTTGAAGGTTAATAAATTAGATAAGCAGGCAGCCTGGGAGGAAGTTTTAAATAAAGCCCAGTCACTGCAACTGGCGTCGGCCCAAAAAACGTGGACTTATACGAGGGATAACTTGTTTGGGCTATGGAAGAGTCGAACATTGGTAAGTAAAACAATTTATTGTCTATACATGCAAATAATTTTATTTGCATCACTTGTTTTTGTTAGAATTTGTATTACTTGTACCTAATACAATACACAAATCATGGTGGAGTACAATAACGGCCGCGGAAATAGCGCCGCTGATGAAAGTCAATTAAGACTGCGCGCGTTATTTGCCGAGTCATTTTGCATAATGTTTGTTGCTGTAGATTGGCTTTTGCTTAATTGTTGTTGTGCATTTTTTGTCTATCTTTCCTACTTTTATCACAGCTGTTTGCGGTTGTTTTTTAAGTGCCAGAATACAGTGCATCTCAAACTGCTCGTTACTGAATCTATTACTTATTGCTTATTGTCAGTGCTGATTTTCTTTTTAGTAATCTTTCTTACTTTTATTCCTTTTTACTACATTTAACTTTTTTAATTTTAACTAGTATTAATGAACATAATGTCGTGCTTTGTCGTTATAGTTAATGAAAATTTGGAACTAAAAATCGCCTGAACAGTTTAAAAATATCGTGCGCTTTTTTATTCCAAATTTTCGCCTGTGGCGCTATATTTCATGACTGTGGAAGGCCCACGGGCTTTATTTACTGTTAAAAGGAAAGAACGCCTGCGGGCTTCATTTCTTCTCCGAAAGGGAAATAACGTCCACTGGAAAAAGGAAATAAAAACCTTGGGATTAATGCTTTTTCAAAGAGGAAATAACGCCCGCTGGCCCTATTTCTTTTTTAAGAAATAACGCCCAGGGGCGCTATTTCCGCGTCCGTTATTGCACTCCACCACAAATCATTATTATTTTTATTACACAAATCATTATAAAAGACCATAAATACATTCAAACGCAATATAGCATCCCACCAAAAATTTTGAACCTTATATAAGCCTTTTTCCATTCGAAAATAAGGTTTATACAATAAGGCCTTAAATTCCTAAGGAGTTTTAATAGTATGAAAAATTCCTTATAAAACACCTTATTTTCTTGTACTCATGTCATTGGGCATAAAGTTTGTCTGAAAGATAACTTATATATAAGGCTTCTCAAATGCATCTCAAATTGAGATTTGATAAAAATGTTTGTTGGGTTATGATTGTTTAAAATACACTCAATTCTCTTTTTACATGCTAGATGCGTTCCTGAAAAAAACGCGTAACAAATTAATTGAGTGTAATCAATAATAAAATATAGATTTATCCCTGAATGTATTTTTGTTTTTTGCAGACTAAAAGGGATTACGCCCGAAAAACTGGGTCCGCAGGTGGGAAGATTTGCATTATGGAGGAAGGAGACTTGGCCATCCTAGATATTCTGGAATCAGACTCAGCTGTGGTAGATGGGCTGAATTTACCAGAAAGCTATAGAATTTCAGAAAGCCTTCCAACATCTGAGTCTGATTCCATAATATCGAACGCACAGGAAGTACCTGCAAACCCAACTGCACCCATAAGGAAGAGGAAGAGCTCTACCAAGTTTCCAAGTGAAAATTTGGATAGAGAAAAAAAATGTCGACTGGAGCTTGTCGAGGTTGAAGTTTATTACAGGAAACTTCAATGCCTGAAACTGGAGAGGGAGCTTCAACTTCCACCCTCTGTTGTTACAAAAGGACTCACAGTGGCAGAAATTGCAAGGGTTGAAAACACCCTTTTGTTGGAGGAGTTTTAAATATAGTTGTTAATTTTTTTATTCTAAAAGAATTGTTCTTTTTTCGTTTGTAAATGAACTTGTTATTTTGTTTATTATCAATATAATATAGTATTTTCGTAAATAGACATTAAGTGAACTTCATATATTTGCTTTTATATTATAATGGAAATATTTTACCAACAAATAAAAAGGGATATGTCTCTTCTTGCGAAATCTGAGACCATGGCCAACTACGGTACAGGGTCATTAGTGTGAAGAAGTAGCAAAAACTAGTTTTTCGCCTCTAACTCAAGATTTTGGGGGTTCCACGAAAATTTCTTGTATGCAGATCTACCAGAAAATGGTATCACTTCCAGTGGCGTAACTATAGAAATGGGGGCCCCAGTTGGACTTCCACTAGGGGGCCCTTACCAGGAACATTTTTTGAATCATTCAAACTTTTCGAACCACTCCTTCAGTCTTGCATAATAATTCAAATTACAGATACAGACCAGAATCGCCTAGGCGTTTGAGCGCCAATAAATGATGATGATGCAGATACAGATGATGTTGAAAAAAAAAAAAACGGATCACACGTTAAACATTTTACTTTTATGGTATAATACTGAAATAAGAAACAATGAAGAAAATGGACAAAATCTAAGATCGCTTCCCAGGTTCTTTTAACTTTTTGTTTCGTAACACCGTGTTATTTATTTTCTGAAACCGTTATCTAAAACCATAAACCTGCCCTCAAAGGAAACAACGTTTTGGAGTAGAAAAATATCATAGTAAAAAAAAAATTTGTTTCAATACAATATTTTAGTAGTTTCGTAGTCAAAAAAAACAATTTTATTTCAATACAATATTTCAGTAGTTGATATTATGAAAAGTACTGCAGCAGAGAAGTAAGCCTTTCCATTCCACTCGCATCATACATATTATTTTCATTTTCTTCTTCAGCATTTTCCATATCCATTTCCTCCATTTCACTACCATTGTCTTCAATGGTTTGCATGCTTTCAGTACTTCTTCCGATTCTGCTGGCAATATTGTGTAAAATGACACAAACAAGGACCACCTTTCCTGCAAACTGAGGCCTCAGTCGCAAATAATTTAAACACGGGAATCTTTCTTTAAGAATACCAAAACTATTTTCAATTATACGCCGTGTTTTTTTATGACAACGATTGAAAGCACCTTCAGCAGGATTATCGGGATTTCGACGTAATGGTGGTATCAACCAGTTTTTCAGTCCATAGCCACTATCACCCAAAATAACAGCAAGTCTTTGACTTACAGCCGAATTCCGTAGCACCCTTGAGTCATGAACGCTGCCCGGCCAACTTGCATTTACACTTTAAATGTGTAGTCTGGACCGCATATCATCATTACATTCAATGAGTGGTTTCCATGCCGATCCCCATATACTTCCTCGTGTAATGAAGGCGCATCAATTTTGATGATTATACCATCAACGCAACCACACACACAAGGGAATCCACTCATAGTAAGAAACTTTTCAGCAATACCATTGACGTCATCGGGCCACCGCACTGTGTTTAGAAATAAAACGTCTATTACAACATCGACAACTCTATGAACGACTCTGCAAACCGTTGATTTTGAAACACCATGCATAGCTCCGATACCATGGTACTGGCAACCATTTCCGAGCCAATGTAAGCACAATAGAAGTTGATTTTCAGCCGACAAAGCATGACTGCGCTGTGTTTTGTGCTCTAATTTTTCACCAACTTTATTTAAAATGAAATCAACTTGTGTTTGGTTTAAACGGAAGCACTCTTTAAAACTAAAGCTTTGTAGTCCCGAAAAATTAATTCGGTCTCTATAATTTCTTCCTATAACCGCGTCTTCACTATCCTCGAACAAAAACTCACGTCTTAACATTTTGAAAAACTTCACTAGTAATAACAATGTGAATTGGCAAAGCGATCGTTTACCTAGCAAATTTTTGACAAACTTATCAAAGTTCGCTTTGCAAACATAGAGTTAACAGTTTTTGAGGAACGAAAGAGCGCATTTATTTGCAAAGTCTTTGCAAATTACACTTTTCAATATTAGCTTTGCACTTTGCACAAGAGAACGTACGTGGAACGGAAATCGAAAAGAGGGTACAAAAACTGTAAAGACTTCAAATTACACTTATCAACTTCAGCTTATAACTGATCAAATTTTACACTTCTGAGGAACACAAAGTTTTGCAAATTGACGAAAAATTTGCAAAGTGCAAAGTGAAAAGTTGATAAGTTGTTTTGTGGAATAGGGCCCAGGTCTTCATTTCCATTCGATAAACGATATGTAGCATACATTCCATGCATCGTATCCAAGAATGTAAAGGGGAAATTCCGAAAGCAAGCATGGTTTTTTTCAACATATGTAGCACTTTTGCGATGATGTATATGCCGACAGAGCGTTGCAAACTTTGCCATCAATCATGCACAACACAAACGTTAATTTCACCAGTAAGTTTAGGTTATCTGTTTGAATTGTTGTAGGACGAAGACTGGAAATTTGGTCTTTGACAGATTGCACCGCCTTTGAAATGACATCTCGTGTTTCTTTTGCAAAAACAAATTTTATCGGGCGGCAGTATCTTGTGGAAGATTGAGCAGGATTACTCCAAACTATAACCTTTCGTTTGTCAACCATTGTATACATTTGAAGGAGTACTAGTGAAGTGAAAAACATACTAGTCTCCGATTTGTTTTCTTCCGAAAATTGTTGTTTGTAACAGCTAACGTTTCTCCATCTTTGCTTTTTAGCCAAACTGCAAAGAGTGCATTTCGTGAAATAGCCATATTTAGTTGATGATATAGGAAAATTTGGTCCAGTGCAGTTGGTTTTACTTCAATGCAGTCCGTCTTTGGTATGATACATTTTTAGCTTTGTTCCCTATTTATATAGTCTTAGCCCAAGCGTTTTATTATATCACTTGTCATAGAATAAGAAACTGGGTTTTTACGGGAAAATAATACCATTTGATGATTTTGATTGAGCTTTAGGCCAGATTATTGAATAAAACTTCTTTTTTAGTAGTATTCAAAATATATTTATTTTTCGATATTTCGACTTCAATCTGAAGTCATCATCAAGAATCTACGAAAAGAAAACAATTAACATTTTTAAACATACATTTCCGTAGCAAAAATACGACTTACACATATGGATATGTATGATCGACTGAACAGAAATTATGACAACATAATTTTAGTAAAAACAAAAGAGCGAAAAATATAAATAAAGATAAATCAAAAACTCCCGCGAATATAAACAATTTCATGTACCGCAAGTGTAAACAAAAAACATATGTATACAATAAAAAATGTGTCAACAAAAAATAAAAATATATATATATATATATGTATGTACGTATTTAATGTATGTTATGCTCTCAGCATTGCTAGAGTTATTGTTCCATATTAAGTTTAGTGAGTGTGCTTAACTAACAGCAGCGTGATGTTGTTGTTTTAAGACCAAATTTCTGTAGGTTTGTGCACAATGGTCTACATCTGATTTAAAATTCATTTTTATATCATTAGGGGTGTTCAAAATGTGTAAGGTTTCTAAAATGAAGCGCTTATTATAATGTTTTTCATGTTCCAGAATGGTTACGTTTTCAAAATCTGGATAGTGTCCCGTTTCTTTGCAATGAGCAGCCAATGCTGTCTTGTTTTCTGGATTATTATTTCTCAATTTAATATTCGATTTGTGGGCGGAAAGCCTCGTCTTTAGTTTAAGTTTAGTTGTCCCTACATATACTTGTTCGCATACGTGGGACCCGTCGCCGTTACATGGAATTTTGTACACCACGTTGGATTTCTCATGATTTGGTATTTTGTCCTTTAAATTACTATAAATTGGTCGTAGAGTGTTGTTGTAAGTAAACGCGATTTCATATTTCTCTTTGTCATATAAATTTGAACCCTTGATTCTTTCAGACACTCCCGGGATATATGTCATTGATTTATAAATTTTATCACCTTTCTCGGTTGTATTATTATTGGCGTTCGCTGTGTGATGTTTGTGAATCAGTTTGTTTATAAGGGACCTGGGAAAAGAATTTTGTTCCAGGGTTTTTCTAATTATGGCTATGTTTTTGTTGTGAAACATCTTATCACTTATGTTAAGAACCCTTCTTATAAAATTTTTCGCTGTGTTCAAAATAGTGTTGGGTGCGTGTTTGGAATTATAATTGATAAGTCTACCCGAAGCTGTTTGTTTTTTATACCAATCAATGTATAACTTATTATTATTTTTAATTATTAATGTGTCAAGGTAGGGAAGTCTGTTATTTTTCTCCACTTCCATAGTAAATCGTATGGATTTGTAATATGTATTAAGTAGTTTAAGCATGTTTTCCATTTCGCTCGTTTTGACGATGGCAAATAAGTCGTCAACGTATTTGGTTAGCAATCGGGGTTTGCTTTTTGATTCCATCTCGAATCTTGTTAGCAGTTCATCTAAAACAATGTCAGCTATCACTGGGGAGGCTGGAGATCCCATTGGCATACCTGATCGTTGTTCGTAAATTTTGTCGTTGTATTTAAAATATCTATTGTCCCTCACGCAAAATTTTAATATGTTCATGAATAATTCTTTTGTTAAACATGTGTGCTCTTTAATGTCAGTCCACCTGGAGGCAATGATGTCGATAGCCGCATCCACGGGAATGCTGGGAAACAAAGAAACCACGTCAAACGACACCAAACTCTCATCATCGTAAATGTATGTGTCTTTAACTTTTTCTTTGAACTCTGTGGAATCTTTGACATTGTATTTCGAAGATTTTGTAATATTTTTAAGTATACGGACTACATATTTACATAAGTTATAGGAAGGGGACCCGATGGATGAGCAAATCGGGCGCAGCGGTATGCCATCTTTATGGATTTTTGGTAAACCATAAATCCTGGGAGGATTTGCAACTTTGGAAATTAGGAAGTTCTTTTCTTTTTCTTCTATGTGGCCATTTTTAAACATTTTCATTACTAATTCATTGTTTTTGTCCTGTAGCTTTGTTGTGGGATCTCTTTTTAGGACCCTGTAATCAGAAATATTGTTCACAATAATTTGCATTTTCCTCGTGTAATCATTTTTCTCCATCGCTACAGTGACATTGCCCTTATCCGCATTGAGTATCAGAATTTGTTTGTTGTTTTTGAGAAACTTTTTTGTCGAATGTAAAGTCTCGCACATGAATTTGTCAAGAAATGAGTGTGTACTCTTTTTCATGTATTCTTGTATCAATACCGTGAAATTGTTTCTTTCGATTTCTTGCCTTTCTTTATTTTGCACGGTTTGGATAATATTTTCTCCGTCGGCTATACATTTGAAAAGGGGGAATTTTTCTTTTTCTAATGGTAAAACATGTTTTGGACCTAGAGATAAAAGCCATTGTGTGTCTTTGGGGATGTCTAAAGATGTTGTGTTGCAAAAATATTCTGGTACCGCCCTAATGTTGTACTTTTCTTTTTCTTTCTCTCTTAAGTTTTCGTATTTAATAATTTGTGTATTTCTCACTTTTTTGCTAAGATTATTTATTAGGAAATCCTCGCTCTCAAAGAATGCCGTTGAGTGATACGGGTCGAGGTTTAGTGTTATTTCTGCTTTTAGTCTACTTTTCAATTTTTCTTTTTGTCTTCGTAGATCATGCTTTATACGTATAATGAGGTTAAGGAGTTTTATTTGCCCATTCTCTATGTACCTTGACACAACTTTTTTAAACTTACATGGGATTTTATTGTTGTTGATATTGTTGTTGATGGTGTATGTGATGTTCTTGGTTGCATCTATGATGAACTTTGGAACCAAACCGCTTCTTTTGCACCTCTCCAAAAATTTTGTCGATTCTGCCAGTCGAGTGATTTGTTGTGTGGTTTGTTGGTAGCGTCTAATTGATCTTTTCGTGTGAGTGTCATACTTGACTTTGATTGTTTTATACACTTTGTGTGTATTGTTTTTTCGGTGTGCTCTCCGATTCTCCATTTTATTGGTAAACTTAATAACCTTGTTTAATATAATTTGATGATTTTGATTGAGCTTTAGGCCAGATTATTGAATAAAACTTCTTTTTTAGTTGTATTCAAAATATATTTATTTTTCGATATTTCGACTTCAATCTGAAGTCATCATCAAGAATCTACGAAAAGAAAACAATTAACATTTTTAAACATACATTTCCGTAGCAAAAATACGACTTACACATATGGATATGTATGATCGACTGAACAGAAATTATGACAACATAATTTTAGTAAAAACAAAAGAGCGAAAAATATAAATAAAGATAAATCAAAAACTCCCGCGAATATAAACAATTTCATGTACCGCAAGTGTAAACAAAAAAACATATGTATACAATAAAAAATGTGTCAACAAAAAATAAAAATATATATATATATATGTATGTACGTATTTAATGTATGTTATGCTCTCAGCATTGCTAGAGTTATTGTTCCATATTAAGTTTAGTGAGTGTGCTTAACTAACAGCAGCGTGATGTTGTTGTTTTAAGACCAAATTTCTGTAGGTTTGTGCACAATGGTCTACATCTGATTTAAAATTCATTTTTATATCATTAGGGGTGTTCAAAATGTGTAAGGTTTCTAAAATGAAGCGCTTATTATAATGTTTTTCATGTTCCAGAATGGTTACGTTTTCAAAATCTGGATAGTGTCCCGTTTCTTTGCAATGAGCAGCCAATGCTGTCTTGTTTTCTGGATTATTATTTCTCAATTTAATATTCGATTTGTGGGCGGAAATCCTCGTCTTTAGTTTAAGTTTAGTTGTCCCTACATATACTTGTTCGCATACGTGGGACCCGTCGCCGTTACATGGAATTTTGTACACCACGTTGGATTTCTCATGATTTGGTATTTTGTCCTTTAAATTACTATAAATTGGTCGTAGAGTGTTGTTGTAAGTAAACGCGATTTCATATTTCTCTTTGTCATATAAATTTGAAACCTTGATTCTTTCAGACACTCCCGGGATATATGTCATTGATTTATAAATTTTATCACCTTTCTCGGTTGTATTATTATTGGCGTTCGCTGTGTGATGTTTGTGAATCAGTTTGTTTATAAGGGACCTGGGAAAAGAATTTTGTTCCAGGGTTTTTCTAATTATGGCTATGTTTTTGTTGTGAAACATCTTATCACTTATGTTAAGAACCCTTCTTATAAAATTTTTCGCTGTGTTCAAAATAGTGTTGGGTGCGTGTTTGGAATTATAATTGATAAGTCTACCCGAAGCTGTTTGTTTTTTATACCAATCAATGTATAACTTATTATTATTTTTAATTATTAATGTGTCAAGGTAGGGAAGTCTGTTATTTTTCTCCACTTCCATAGTAAATCGTATGGATTTGTAATATGTATTAAGTAGTTTAAGCATGTTTTCCATTTCGCTCGTTTTGACGATGGCAAATAAGTCGTCAACGTATTTGGTTAGCAATCGGGGTTTGCTTTTTGATTCCATCTCGAATCTTGTTAGCAGTTCATCTAAAACAATGTCAGCTATCACTGGGGAGGCTGGAGATCCCATTGGCATACCTGATCGTTGTTCGTAAATTTTGTCGTTGTATTTAAAATATCTATTGTCCCTCACGCAAAATTTTAATATGTTCATGAATAATTCTTTTGTTAAACATGTGTGCTCTTTAATGTCAGTCCACCTGGAGGCAATGATGTCGATAGCCGCATCCACGGGAATGCTGGGAAACAAAGAAACCACGTCAAACGACACCAAACTCTCATCATCGTAAATGTATGTGTCTTTAACTTTTTCTTTGAACTCTGTGGAATCTTTGACATTGTATTTCGAAGATTTTGTAATATTTTTAAGTATACGGACTACATATTTACATAAGTTATAGGAAGGGGACCCGATGGATGAGCAAATCGGGCGCAGCGGTATGCCATCTTTATGGATTTTTGGTAAACCATAAATCCTGGGAGGATTTGCAACTTTGGAAATTAGGAAGTTCTTTTCTTTTTCTTCTATGTGGCCATTTTTAAACATTTTCATTACTAATTCATTGTTTTTGTCCTGTAGCTTTGTTGTGGGATCTCTTTTTAGGACCCTGTAATCAGAAATATTGTTCACAATAATTTGCATTTTCCTCGTGTAATCATTTTTCTCCATCGCTACAGTGACATTGCCCTTATCCGCATTGAGTATCAGAATTTGTTTGTTGTTTTTGAGAAACTTTTTTGTCGAATGTAAAGTCTCGCACATGAATTTGTCAAGAAATGAGTGTGTACTCTTTTTCATGTATTCTTGTATCAATACCGTGAAATTGTTTCTTTCGATTTCTTGCCTTTCTTTATTTTGCACGGTTTGGATAATATTTTCTCCGTCGGCTATACATTTGAAAAGGGGGAATTTTTCTTTTTCTAATGGTAAAACATGTTTTGGACCTAGAGATAAAAGCCATTGTGTGTCTTTGGGGATGTCTAAAGATGTTGTGTTGCAAAAATATTCTGGTACCGCCCTAATGTTGTACTTTTCTTTTTCTTTCTCTCTTAAGTTTTCGTATTTAATAATTTGTGTATTTCTCACTTTTTTGCTAAGATTATTTATTAGGAAATCCTCGCTCTCAAAGAATGCCGTTGAGTGATACGGGTCGAGGTTTAGTGTTATTTCTGCTTTTAGTCTACTTTTCAATTTTTCTTTTTGTCTTCGTAGATCATGCTTTATACGTATAATGAGGTTAAGGAGTTTTATTTGCCCATTCTCTATGTACCTTGACACAACTTTTTTAAACTTACATGGGATTTTATTGTTGTTGATATTGTTGTTGATGGTGTATGTGATGTTCTTGGTTGCATCTATGATGAACTTTGGAACCAAACCGCTTCTTTTGCACCTCTCCAAAAATTTTGTCGATTCTGCCAGTCGAGTGATTTGTTGTGTGGTTTGTTGGTAGCGTCTAATTGATCTTTTCGTGTGAGTGTCATACTTGACTTTGATTGTTTTATACACTTTGTGTGTATTGTTTTTTCGGTGTGCTCTCCGATTCTCCATTTTATTGGTAAATTTAATAGCCTTGTTTAATATAATTTGATGATTTTGATTGAGCTTTAGGCCAGATTATTGAATAAAACTTCTTTTTTAGTAGTATTCAAAATATATTTATTTTTCGATATTTCGACTTCAATCTGAAGTCATCATCAAGAATCTACGAAAAGAAAACAATTAACATTTTTAAACATACATTTCCGTAGCAAAAATACGACTTACACATATGGATATGTATGATCGACTGAACAGAAATTATGACAACATAATTTTAGTAAAAACAAAAGAGCGAAAAATATAAATAAAGATAAATCAAAAACTCCCGCGAATATAAACAATTTCATGTACCGCAAGTGTAAACAAAAAACATATGTATACAATAAAAAATGTGTCAACAAAAAATAAAAATATATATATATATATATATGTATGTACGTATTTAATGTATGTTATGCTCTCAGCATTGCTAGAGTTATTGTTCCATATTAAGTTTAGTGAGTGTGCTTAACTAACAGCAGCGTGATGTTGTTGTTTTAAGACCAAATTTCTGTAGGTTTGTGCACAATGGTCTACATCTGATTTAAAATTCATTTTTATATCATTAGGGGTGTTCAAAATGTGTAAGGTTTCTAAAATGAAGCGCTTATTATAATGTTTTTCATGTTCCAGAATGGTTACGTTTTCAAAATCTGGATAGTGTCCCGTTTCTTTGCAATGAGCAGCCAATGCTGTCTTGTTTTCTGGATTATTATTTCTCAATTTAATATTCGATTTGTGGGCGGAAAGCCTCGTCTTTAGTTTAAGTTTAGTTGTCCCTACATATACTTGTTCGCATACGTGGGACCCGTCGCCGTTACATGGAATTTTGTACACCACGTTGGATTTCTCATGATTTGGTATTTTGTCCTTTAAATTACTATAAATTGGTCGTAGAGTGTTGTTGTAAGTAAACGCGATTTCATATTTCTCTTTGTCATATAAATTTGAACCCTTGATTCTAATAAATAATCTTAGCAAAAAAGTGAGAAATACACAAATTATTAAATACGAAAACTTAAGAGAGAAAGAAAAAGAAAAGTACAACATTATGATGAGAGTTTGGTTTCGTTTGACGTGGTTTCTTTGTTTCCCAGCATTCCCGTGGATGCGGCTATCGACATCATTGCCTCCAGGTGGACTGACATTAAAGAGCACACATGTTTAACAAAAGAATTATTCATGAACATATTAAAATTTTGCGTGAGGGACAATAGATATTTTAAATACAACGACAAAATTTACGAACAACGATCAGGTATGCCAATGGGATCTCCAGCCTCCCCAGTGATAGCTGACATTGTTTTAGATGAACTGCTAACAAGATTCGAGATGGAATCAAAAAGCAAACCCCGATTGCTAACCAAATACGTTGACGACTTATTTGCCATCGTCAAAACGAGCGAAATGGAAAACATGCTTAAACTACTTAATACATATTACAAATCCATACGATTTACTATGGAAGTGGAGAAAAATAACAGACTTCCCTACCTTGACACATTAATAATTAAAAATAATAATAAGTTATACATTGATTGGTATAAAAAACAAACAGCTTCGGGTAGACTTATCAATTATAATTCCAAACACGCACCCAACACTATTTTGAACACAGCGAAAAATTTTATAAGAAGGGTTCTTAACATAAGTGATAAGATGTTTCACAACAAAAACATAGCCATAATTAGAAAAACCTTGGAACAAAATTCTTTTCCCAGGTCCCTTATAAACAAACTGATTCACAAACATCACACAGCGAACGCCAATAATAATACAACCGAGAAAGGTGATAAAATTTATAAATCAATGACATATATCCCGGGAGTGTCTGAAAGAATCAAGGGTTCAAATTTATATGACAAAGAGAAATATGAAATCGCGTTTACTTAACTTAACTAAAGACGAGGCTTTCCGCCCACAAATCGAATATTAAATTGAGAAATAATAATCCAGAAAACAAGACAGCATTGGCTGCTCATTGCAAAGAAACGGGACACTATCCAGATTTTGAAAACGTAACCATTCTGGAACATGAAAAACATTATAATAAGCGCTTCATTTCAGAAACCTTACACATTTTGAACACCCCTAATGATATAAAAATGAATTTTAAATCAGATGTAGACTATTGTGCACAAACCTACAGAAATTTGGTCTTAAAACAACAACATCACGCTGCTGTTAGTTAAGCACACTCACTAAACTTAATATGGAACAATAACTCTAGCAATGCTGAGAGCATAACATACATTAAATACGTACATACATATATATATATATATATTTTTATTTTTTGTTGACACATTTTTTATTGTATACATATGTTTTTTGTTTACACTTGCGGTACATGAAATTGTTTATATTCGCGGGAGTTTTTGATTTATCTTTATTTATATTTTTCGCTCTTTTGTTTTTACTAAAATTATGTTGTCATAATTTCTGTTCAGTCGATCATACATATCCATATGTGTAAGTCGTATTTTTGCTACGGAAATGTATGTTTAAAAATGTTAATTGTTTTCTTTTCGTAGATTCTTGATGATGACTTCAGATTGAAGTCGAAATATCGAAAAATAAATATATTTTGAATACTACTAAAAAGAAGTTTTATTCAATAATCTGGCCTAAAGCTCAATCAAAATCATCAAAAGGAAAATAATACCTGCTAATAATACTTACCCATTTCTTTGTTTTAAAGATCTAAGATCTCAAACTCCGAGCGAGCTTTAGGTAGGCGTTTATGTGATGTATACATACATATGTATATTCCCGAAGCACTCAATTGCTTAGAAGTATCACCCATAATAGACGACCCTCAGGTAGGCGTGCATACATAACATAAGTTTATTATAAGTGCACACCTCGTTAACTATGGGAAAACTCATATGACAAACAATGAAGGCTATTCAGTGCACAAGTGTACTTTTTCTGGGGTTTTACCATTTCAGGTATAACTGTCTTTTTTTGGGATCTAGCATTGTAGACTTCAATTGAAGACATTCCATTGTTAGGTCACTGCGCTTCATACGTGAGCGAGGGCATAGAGACCTTAAGTTGGCGATTATAAAGAAAAACGCCAAATTTCGCAATGGTTTTTTTTTTATATGAAATTCCCTTTAATGAGTATGTATTCGTGCAAAGGAATTGGGCGGAATCAGGCAAGTTTTATTCTATTGAAAACGAAACATTTTCTAAGCTTACAAATCCTTTAGTGGCTGTCTAAAACAAAAAAAAAAATTAAAAAAAAAAATGCCTATGTGGTCGAAACTTACCAATGTTGTTATAAAGTACCCAAGTATGTTAAATGAAACTGTTTGAAGTCAAAACAGTTTTCGAAAAATCCACCACGTGGCCACAAAATCGGTCAAAAATTTTGGACTGTGAAATGATTTTTACACTTGTTTCAATTATCCAAGTTTCATAATGCTTACCACGGTGAGCGTGGGGTTTTTACTTTGCTGTGTATACATTTTCTTAAAAGTTGGTTATTAATCTGTTGCATGTCAAAACATTTTTGAGATTGGAGAACATTGTTTTTTGGACTTTTGGAATCCTAAAAGTGAAAAAAGTTACACTGTGCGGCGTAGAAAACGATAGTAACTCCTTCTGGTGGCAATTTATCTGGGTGCTAATGGCATTTAGCGCGGTGGTGGTGCTATGGAGTTTTCTGAAGCCATGCTGATGACAGGCTATCTGCAAATTTGCGTTGAAGTAGGGGAGCAGAATGGCTTTAAGCGTCTTGGCTACTGGCGATAGGAGAGATATCGGGCGATATGACTCTCCTATGTTAGCTGGTTTCCCAGGCTTTAGTAGTGGGACCACCTTGGCCATTTTCCATTTTTCGGGAATGACAAAGGTGGAAAGAGACAGGTTGAAGACATGCGCTAAATATTTGAAACCCTCTTTCCCTAGGCTTTTAAGCATCGGCATGGCTATGCCGTCTGGGCCCACTGCTTTGGATGGTTTAGCATGACCGATGGCATCCTCAGCCTCTTTGGCGGTGATGGTAATTGGAGACGCGCTGAATTTATGTGCTTGTCTGTTGGCCCTCCGTCTATCTTTGTCGACCGTAGAATGTATTATATATTGTCGGCAAAAAGCGCTCGCGCATTTTTTCGCATCCGACAGCACTTTATCGCCAAAGGCGATGGAAATTTTGTCAATGTGCTTAGACGGATTCGATAGGGACTTTACGGTGGACCAAAGCTTACCTACACCGGCAGAGAGGTTACAACCGCTTAGGTGCTCCTCCCATTTCGCCCGCTTGTAAGGCAATTTGTAAGGCCTTTTCCTTCGTACCGGAATCTTATAAAAGTAAATACTTTTAAAAACAGAAAAGCTATCTGAGGTGTCAAGCCTCCCAAGTAGCTGCTTCTAGTTTATTTCAAATAACAAATAAGAAATCATTGAAAGTGGGAAAATCGCACAAGGAAAAATTAGCCTGCACTCAGAAGTATATGGAGTAAAGTAATAAAAATTTAATTTTATCTCCAGAGGTGGGTGATGCCTGTCCTTATGATTACTTGGATTCACACATTTATTTCGCAAAAAATGTTATCACTTACAAATAAAATTAAGTTCTAGAAGCCTGTTTAGGGCATTTAAGTATTCCTTAATTTGACATAAATGAAGTCTAAGTAAATTATCCATAAAATCCAATTCATGATTTTAAACAAGATTATTAGGAGTGAGACCATAATTAGTAGAACTATTCTGTCATATTAACTAAATCTAAATTCAGTTTAAGTAAAAAATCCATATCAAAATTCAAAAATTTTCAAATTCTCATTTAAATATTTTTATCCGTGCGCCATCTAGCGGAATTTTCTTCTTCTTTTGTTCCTTTGTGACGGTGTCTTAACCTATCTATGAAATATCACGTTTGTAGCTCAATGAGAAGTTACTTAAAAATCTATATCAAAATTAAACATTTTCCAAATTCTCATTTAAATATTTCGATCCGTGCGACATCTAACCAAATTTTTTTCTTCTTTTGTTCTTTTGTCACGGTGTCAGAACCTATCTATGAAATATCACGTTTGTAGCTCAAAGAGAATTGATCGTATTTAGATAATACGAAAATAACGTTCTTTATTTTTCAAAAACTCTTTGACAACTAAAATTTATTTAGAGAGAAAATCTTTTTTTCATTTTGATATTTTACAAAAAGATATCGTCGCCCACTAACCAGAAGCATGAATGTGCAATTTTTCCGATTTTGTGTTAAAGGCCTCGTTATATTACCCTTTAGATTCTCTATGTTCTACTTAATCTAGACCCTCCTACGCACATGGAAACCCCAATAATTTGCAATACCATTTTCAAGAGTGTGTAATTCAATCACACAAAGTTGAGCCAGAAAAATGAATGTACACTGAAAGAAAAATACTGATAAAATCAACCGAATTACGGGTCAATTCAACCGAAATTTCTGTTAATTTGTATCCATCGCAACAAGATGTTGAATTAACTGCGCACAAATCGTTGATTCGTAATTGACCGTTTTTGTACTTAAATTAACAAAAAAAAGTTGTTGCGACAGCTTTGTATGAAAGTACTTATGTTGCCATATAAATAAATAAATGTAAGGCGCGATAACCCTCGAAGAGATTTTAGGCCAAACTTCTCTTCCAATTGGGTCTGCTCCTTTTTAATTTTTCTTGAAAATTGGCGGGACGGGACCTACTTGTTTTATGCCGACTCCGAAACGGCATCTGCAAGGCAGATGAGTTTTCACTGAGAGCATTTCCTGGCAGAAATCACTCGGAGTGCTTGCCGAACACTGTCGGGGGGCGACCCCGCTTAGAAAATGTTTCTTCTAATTGAAAAGCTTGTTTCTAAAATTTTGATGTTGCTTTGCCCGGGGTGTGAACCCATGGTCTTCGGTGTGGTAGGCGGAGCACGCTACCCTCACACCACGGCGCCCGCCATATAAATACGTAATATGTGGATACATAAATACGCATGCTTGCTACATATACATACATACGAATATGGAAATGAAAATAGTAGTCACACAACTGATTCTCAATTCTTTCAGTTGCAGCTCAGCTCAATTTCTTCTCTCACATGTAGTTGGTACACTTGATTGTTTCGAACAAAACTTGTAGTATAAATGTTTGACATAACATTTTAAAAAGAGATTTTGTAAGTTATAGAACCTACTTGTTTTATGCCGACTCCGAAACGGCATCTGCAAGGCAGATGAGTTTTCACTGAGAGAATTTCCTGGCAGAAATCACTCGGAGTGCTTGCCGAACACTGTTGGGGGCAACCCCGCTTAGAAAATGTTTCTTCTAATTGAAAAGCTTGTTTCTAAAATTTTGATGTTGCTTTGCCCGGGGTGTGAACCCATGGTCTTCGGTGTGGTAGGCGGAGCACGCTACCATCACACCACGGCGCCCGCCATATAAATACGTAAATATGTGGATACATAAATACGCATGCTTGCTACATATACATACATACGAATATGTAAATGAAAATAGTAGTCACAAAACTGATTCTCAATTCTTTCAGTTGCAGCTCAGCTCAATTTCTTCTCTCGAATGTAGTTGCTACACTTGATTGTTTCGAACAAAACTGGTAGTATAAATGTTTGACATAACATTTTAAAAAGAGAACTTGTAAGTTATAGAAAAGTAATGAATCATATCCCAGAAAGATAATTCACGACTGGAGTAACTCTACATGTAATTCGGCAAGTTTAATTTTCACTTTAAGTTCAAACGATTCCAAAACAACTCAAACTTTTATGTTGTCGGAAACATCAACATTAAAAAAGGATTTTTTTATTATCTTATTAGATTCGTTCGCGTGAGTGAAAATTCGTAAAAACTTGAACAAAATGTTACTAACTTTGGAAAAATCCTGTTCGTTCAAGCAAAACTTTTGCAACAAGAGGGCGCAATTTTGCATTTCGCTTGGAGGAGAAGTTGCAAAATTCTACCCGATAAATAGGTGTCCCGGTATCTCATAATTTTTTGCACAGTAAATTCAAAAAAGGGTTTTTTCGTTTTGTATTGATAACTGAAATACTAGTTTTTTGTTGTTTTCCCATTTTGTGTGTTTTTTCGATTTGATGGTTTTCTTATTTTGGTGTTTTTTTTTTAACAAGTGGCACCATCGTCATAAGTACAAAGTAGAGAGCGCAGTGAGCGTAAAATTCTCTTTGAAATTTGCTCATGTATTGACTGTTGATCGCCGTTGAAATGACCTGTAAGATCAGTTGTTTTAACAAAAAAAAAAAAAAAACAGATTGATTAGGAATCTGTCAATTTTAAGAGCGACAATTTCTCTTCTGTTGAAATGACTAAACTAATTTGCTCGCTTCACAAAGAACTCGGTCGAATTAACCATAATTCGATCAATTTCACCGAATCTCCGTTAAGTCAAGAACAACAGAACAGATTTGTTGATTTTACTAGCACCATTTCTTTCAGTGTAGCACATTCATGTTATTGGCTGGCAACAAGGTAATGATTTTCCTGTTTGTATGACACATTCGTTGATATGGCTCAACAATTTTTGAAAAAATGTAAGCACAGCACACATTCGTATGTTCGAATGTTCCGGTATACGTGCCTGAAGGTTGGGCACAAATTATTAGAGGAGCTCGTAACTCACCAAAACTTAATAATCCGTAACGGCATAAACCAATGGAGATAGATATAGACTTCTATATATCAAAATGATCTGGGCGAAGGAGTTCTCTCACGACTGTGATGAGTGTCAGACGTACTACGGATCGCGAAAAACTATTATACTCGTGTTCTATCAAGGTGCAACAAAACCAATCAAATAAATTGAATAAACTATCATACATAACTTTTAAAACCACAAATTGTAAGAAAAAAAAACACAAAATCGAAAAATGCAAATAATATGCATGAACAGCATGCTCAAAATTCAAATAACATAATGGTCTCAGACCACATGTACCCAGAAAAAGTGCAAACCAACAACAAAAGGAAAAGCAACAATATGGAAATGCCATCAGCTTCCAAACTCATCAACAATAACTATTACGCGGCTCTCGATCTGGAAAGTGACGACGAAGAGTGCGTAAACAAGTTCAAAGAATATGTTACACAAAAACAAAACAAACCATGTGACATGCAAATAAGATCCAAAAACAATACGCCACAGACAGAAAATAGAGGTCAAAATAACAATTACGCGGAGACAAACAAACCTTCGGAAAATACCAAGAGTGTCGAAAAAAACAAAAACAAAGTGCCACCGATCCTAATCCACGGCATTGAACCAGACAAACTAATTGAAGTGCTAACTAAAGGCATAAAAATTGTAAACTTTAAAATCAAAGAAAACAAGGAACAAAAACAAACCCTCTACGTTGAAGACTTAAACACATTCCTATTAGTAAAAGATTTCCTTATTAAAACGAATGTTCAATTCTTCACATACTCTCCAAAATCACTGAAAAATAAAACATATTTATTAAAAGGGCTAAACGCAAATACAGATCCAAAACAAATTCTAAAAGAATTACAACAATACCAAAATGACAACCTAAAATTTATTAAAGTATCACAGGTTTCCACAAACAAATCTAGAAAAAACCTAACAGCGTTGCCGATTTTCATGGTACAAATAACACCCGAAAGCAGCATAAATACACTTAAAAAAATAAAAAACATTTTATATAGATGTATAAATTGGGAACCTCTGAAAAAAGACAGTATTGCGCAATGTCGCAATTGCCAAGGATTTTTCCATAGCGCAGCCAATTGCCATTTACCACCCAAATGTGTCAAATGTGATCAACCACACAACAGCAAAGAATGCAAAATAGAAAAATCTGATAATGAAGGCAAAAGCAAACTCTATTGTGTCCTATGCAAAAAATACGGGCATCCAGCTTCATACAAGGGATGCGAAAAATATACTAGTCTTAAACTAAAACTTATAGAAAAGAGAAAAAACATTCATGAAAAATCCATTAATCAGCAAAACTTTATTAATCCAAATGTAAAATTTGCCGATCTATTTGAAAAATCGACTCCACCACAAAATGTACCCAATCCAACTGTTAATAATGAAAAGCTAACCAATAACTTATTGTTAGAACTTAAAAAGGCAATGGATAACCTAAAAGATCAATTGTCAATTCTCCAAAAACAACAACAAGAACAAGGAGCTCGCATCGACGTACTTTTTTCTTTACTAGATGATTAATACAACTAATACTTTTACAAAAACACTTAATATAATATCCATTAATGTTAACTCCTTAGTCACCAAACCTAGAAGGTATGATCTCGAAAAGTTCTTAATAAAACACACTCCAGACATCGTTCTTCTGAACGAAACTAAACTAAATAAAAAACACAAACTTTGGTTTAAAAACTATGTCTTTATCCGCAAGGATAGAGCCAACTCAAAATTAGGAGGAGGCACAGGTATACTAATTCGAAACAATATCAAATACGCAAATGTCACTGGCATCACAAAATTAAAATGTCTTGAAGCATGCGCTATAAAAATACCGACTGCAGAAAAGAAGTCGTTATATGTCGTAGCTGCCTATTACATAAGCGGTAATAATAACGGAGATTTCGAAAGGGATTTAAATACATTATTTGAAAAATTAAGCCTAGAAAACCCAGAAAATCTTTTCTTAATAGCAGGAGACCTCAATAGTAAATATTGTAACTGGGGGAACGCAATTGGCAACCAAAAAGGCAAAACTCTTCAAAAATGGATCTATGACAACCAAATAAAGTATCGCTGCCAGCTTTACGCTTCAGCAACACCTTTCTTTCCCAGAGCCAACTCTTTTATTGACATATGCATAATAGATTCCAGACTATCTTTCGAAAAAATGAATGACACAACAAACTGCATTAATACCCTCGATTATGACAGTGACCATAATGCAATCCAAATGGACGTCTCAAGAGACATTAACCTTAACCCCTTTGTGATGTTTACAGAAAATGCAACTAGGAATTTCGATTATAAAAGAACAAACTGGGAAAAATTCAATCGCAAAATTCTACAAAAATTGTCTAATGGAGCTCCGGTACCCAAAGAAAGAAATCTAGAAAACTCAGAAATAGACACTCACTTAAACGCCTTATCCGAAATAATCTTAGATACTATCGAAGAAATTGTCCCCAAATTTCCAATTAACGACGTAAATAAAATATATCACAATAGCATTATCACAAAATTGCATAAAGAAAAGAGTAAATTCCTCACAATCATTAAAAAACATAATAGAAGAGAAATACTACTCAGGGACGAAATACTATCACAACTTAAATCTAGACTTAAATTAATTAAAATCTTACTCAAAGAAAATATAAACAAAGTATCAAACGACTACTACAAAAAAAAATTGATTGCCATAGATCCTCAAGACTCATTAGATATGTTTAAGAAAATAAAAAAAAACTTCAAGCCTTTTACCCCTCTAGAACTCAACGAAATTAAAATACCTCTCAACTACAAACACATTCTTACAGAGGCTAATATTGAAGAATGTGAAATAGAGAAGACTTCCGATTTCTTTGTAATAAGAGAACAAAACCTCATACTCAACGCTATAGGTTCATATATGCAATCAGTTCATTCCATAAAGCAGAGTGATCCTGATAATGCAACTCACAATATAGTAATGCAGAGTTTCAATAAGTTTTTAGAAATAAAAGCCGAATTTGATACTCTCCATCACACAAAAACCACATTTAACGTAAATACTAAATCAAATATGCTTGAGGACCACCAAACACAAAATTACTTCGCAACACCGGAAGCAGTAATTAATATTTTTAGAAGCATTCCAGCAAAATTATCATCTGGTTGGGATGGGATACCAAATATAGTTTTGAAAAATTTGCCACCTATAATGATACTAGAATACGTCTCGTTATTTAATAACATGTTGAATAACGCTTACTTCCCCCAAAATTGGAAAAGAGCGAAAACCATTGTCATACCTAAAAAAGGCAAAGATCCTACTATCATAAATAACCTACGCCCCATAAGCCTTCTTCCGAATATCAGCAAAATATTTGAAGTACTAGTAAGTATCAATATAACAAAGTTCTGTAACGAAAAGGGTCTTGTGAATGAAAAACAATTTGGGTTTAAATACCAACATTCTACCACGCAAGCAATTCACTGTCTTGTTTCATTCATCAACTGGAACTGGCATAAAAAATATTGTACAGGCGCATGTCTGATTGATCTAGAAAAAGCATTTGATGGACTATGGTTGAATGGTCTAATATTTAAATTAATTAAATACAAATTTCCTCTGCATCTGTTAATGTGAACTTACAACATGATATACAAAAAACAATTCACAATATCTAATGGTGTAATGCAAAGCTCCCAAAATTTCAAAATGGAAAATGGGTTGCAGCAAGGTACAGTAAACTCTCCAATACTCTTTAACATTTTTACTTTGGACCTTATAAATAGTGTTGAAAATATCATCTCATATGCTGATGACCTCGTCATCTATCACGCAGAGAATACTATATATGCCATAAACTCAAATCTTCAAAAAACCTTTGATGAGATAGAAACATACACAAAAAATTGGCACCTTAAAATAAACTCAAACAAATGCGAGACAATCTTGTTTAGGCCCCCTGTTAAAAATTGTAGCCAAGACACACGAAAAAATTGGAAAAAATTCGGAATAAAAGCAAGCACAAGCGGCTCAAATATTTCGGTGCGGGACAATGTAAAATATCTAGGAATAAACCTAGATAAGTTCCTATACTTTAACACTCATGTAAACAAACAGTTGGAAAGAGCCAGTAGTGCATTCTTTTCATATAAAAACTTGTTCTATTCACGACATGTATCATCCAGAGTCAAGATAATCATGTACCAATGTTTAATACGACCCATAATTACATACGCCGCTCCTATATGGTTCAACATATCTCCATCCTACATGGAAAGAATTAGAATTTTTGAACGCAAATGTCTAAGAGTATGCACATCACTTTATAGGAAACCGCTAAGTGATTACAAAAAATACTATCCCAATAGCCAACTATATAATAAAGCCAAGGTTCACAGGATAGATAATTACATAATTAACCTTATAAGAAATCACATACATAGATGCTTGAACTGCGATATGAATAACCTTATAAATGGGCCATTCTACATCAACGAAAATTATATAAAAGAGTCTCTGAAATTAGGATTCACTCCGCCAGAGGCATTTATCTACCTTGACAAAAATAAGTTGGTGCAAAATGATGATGCTGTACCTATTTTGTACCACAGACACCGTAGAGCGACAGACAAATCGATTAAACTCTCCCAACCTGAAGAAGGCGAACTTCGATTCGAAATGAGTATACCTTCCAGAGATGTGAAAACCTCAAAAGATACCTTAAAATTTTGGTGGCTACAGGACTAGCCTAAGAATGTAGTTTTAAGTTTTTAACAGTTTTTATCTTATACAAATCATATTACATTTATATAATGTTTTTTCGTAATTTTTTCATTATATTACCAAATTGCTAACTAGGTTTTCATATATGTATCATTGAAAAACATACAAACTCTCACGGAAATATCTGTTACCACAAAAGTATACGAATAATATTTATCATAGATACTGAGAGCTCCTCTTGAGACATTGTATCTTTTTACAACTAAATTTTTAGTCTAGTTTATTTGGATTAAGAAAACATATGTATGAATCTTTAAAAATAAACAAAAAAAAAAACAAAAATGATCTGGGCGAAAAAAGAAATTAATTTAGCCATGTCCGTCCGTCCGTCCGCCCGTAAACGCGATAACTTGAGTAAATTTTGAGGTATCTTGATGAAATTTGGTATGTATGTTCCGGAGCACTCATATCAGATCGCTATTTAAAATGAACGAAATCGGACCATAACCACGCCCACTTTTTCTATATCGAAAATTTCGAAAAACCGAACAAGTGCGATAATTCATTACCAAAGACGGCTAAAGCGAGGAAACTTGGTAGGTGGGTTGACCTTATGACGCAGAATAGAAAATTAGTAAAATTTTGGACAATGGGCGTGGCACCGCCAACTTTTAAAAGAAGGTAATTTCAAAGTTTTGCAAGCCGTAATTTGGCAGTCGTTGAAGATATCATGATGAAATTTGGCAGGAACGTTACTCCTATTACTGTATGTGTGTTAATTAAAAATTAGCAAAATCGGATTACCAACACGCCCACTTTAAAAAAAAAATTTTTTAAAGTCAAATTTTAACAAAAAATTGAATATCTTTACAGTATATAAGTAAATTATGTCAACATTCAACTCCAGTAATGATACAGTGCAACAAAATACAAAAATAAAAGAAAATTTCAAAATGGGCGTTGCTCCGCCCTTTTTCATTTCATTTGTCTAGAATACTTTTAATGCCATAAGTCGAACAAACATTTACCAATCCTTGTGAAATTTGTTAGGGACATAGATTTTATGGCGATAACTGTTTTCTGTTAAAATGGGCGAAATCGGTTGAAGCCACGCCCAGACCGTCTGTCCTTCCGCTCGACCGTTAACACGATAACTTGAGCAAAAATCGATATATCTTTACTAAACTTGGTTCACGTACTTATCTGAACTCACCTTATCTTGGTATAAAAAATGGCCGAAATCCCACTATGACCACGCCCACTTTTTCGATATCGAAAATTACGAAAAATTAAAAAAATGCCATAATCCTATACCAAATATGAAAAAAGGGATGAAACATGGCAATTGGATTGGTTTATTGACGCAAAACATAACTTTGGAAAAAAACTTTGTAAAATGGGGGTCACGCCTACCATATTAAGTAGAAGAAAATAAAAAAGTTCTGCAGGGCGAAATCAAAAGCCCTTGAATCTTGGCAGGATCAGTATCGTGGTATTATATATATAACTAAATTAGCGGTACTCGACAGATGATGTTCTGGGTCACCCTGGTCCACATTTTGGTCGATATCTCGAAAACGCCTTCACATATACAACTAAGCGCCACTCCCTTTTAAAGCCCTCATTAGTACCTTTAATTTGATACCCATATCGTACAAACGCATTATAGAGTCACCCCAAAGTCCACGTTTATGGCGATATCTCGAAAAGGCGTCCACCTTTAGAACTAAGGCCCACTCCCTTTTGAAATACTCATTAACACCTTTCATTTGATACCCATATAGTACAAACAAATTCTAGAGACACCCCTGGTCCACCTTTATGGCGATATCTCGAAAAGGCGTCCACTTTTAGAACTAAGGCCCACTCCCTTTAAAAAATACTCATTAACACATTTCATTTCATTCCCATATCGTACAAACCCATTCTAGAGTCACCCCTGGCCCACTTTTCTGGCGATATCTCGAGAAGGCGTCCACCTATAGAACTAAGGCCTTCCCTTTTAAAATACTCATTAACACATTTCATTTGATACCCATACCGTATGGGTATCTTTTATGGCGATATCTCGAAAAGGCGACCACCTATAGAACTAAGGCCCACTCCCTTTTAAAATACTCATTAACATCTTTCATTTGATGCCCATATCGTACAAACACATTCTAGAGTCACCCCTGGTCCACCTTTATTGCGATATCTCGAAAAGGCGTCCACCTATATAACTAAGGCACACTCCCTTTTAAAATAATCATTAACAGATTTCGTTTGATACCCATATCGTACAAACACATTCTAGAGTCACCCCTGGTCCACTTTTATGGCAATATCTCGAAAAGGCGACCACCTATAGAACTAAGGCCCACTCCCTTTTAAAATACTCATTAACACCTTTCATTTGATGCCCATATCGTACAAACACATTCTAGAGTCACCCCTGGTCCACTCTTATTGCGATATCTCGAAAAGGCGACCACCTATAGAACTAAGGCCCACTCCCCTTTATTCTGAAAAGGCGACCACCCATAGAACTAAGGCCCACTCCCTTTTAAAATACTCATTAACACCTTTCATTTGATACCCATATCGTACAAACAAACTCTAGAGATACCCCTGACCCACCGTTATGGCGATATCTCGAAAAGGCGTCCACCTTTAGAACTAAGGCCCACTCCATTTTAAAATACTCACTAACACCTTTCATTTGATTCCCATATCGTACAAACACATTCTAGAGCCACCCCTGGTCCACTTTTATGGCGATATCTTGAGAAGGCGTCCACCTATAGAACTAAGGCCCACTCCCTTTTAAAATACTCATTAACACCTTTCATTTGATACCCATATCGTACATACACATTCTAGAGTCACCCCTGGTCCACCTTTATGGCGCTATCTCGAAAAGGAGACCACCTATAGATCTAAGGCCCACTACCTTTTAAAATACTCATTAGATCCTTTCATTTGATACCCATATCGTACAAACGCATTATAGGGTCACTCCAGGTCCACCTTTATTTATTGCGATATCTCGAAAAGGCGTCCACCTCTAGAACTAAGGCCCACTCCCCTTTAAAATACTACCTTTGATACCCATATCGCACAAACACATTCTAGAGTCACCCCTGGTCCACTTTTATGGCGATATCTCGAAAAAGCGACCACCTATAGAACTAAGGCCCACTCCATTTTAAAATACTCATTAACACCTTTCATTTGATGCCCATATCGTACAAACACATTCTAGAGTCACCCCTGGTCCACCTTTATTGCGATATCTCGAAAAGACGTCCACCTCTAGAACTAAGGCCCACTCCCCTTTAAAATACTCATTAAAACCTTTCATTTAATACCCATATCGTACAAACACATTCTAGATTCACCCCTGGTCCACTTTTATGGCGATATCTCGAGAAGGCGTCCACCTATAGAACTGAGGCCCACTCCCTTTTAAAATACCAATTAACACCTTTCATTTGATACCCATATCGTACAAACACATTCTAGAGTCACCCATTGTCCACCTTTATTGCGATATCTCGAAAAGGCGTACACCTATAGAAATAAGGCCCACTCCCTTTTAAAATACTCATTAACACATTTCATTTGATACCATATCGTACAAACATATTCTAGAGTCACCTCTGGTCCACCTTTATGGCGATATCTCGAAAAGGCGTCCACCTATAGAACTAAGGCCCACTCCATTTTAAAATACTCATTAACACCTTTCATTAGATACCCATGTCGTACAAACGCATTATAGAGTCACCCCAGGTCCACCTTTATGGCGATATCTCGAAAAGGCGTCCACCTTTAGAACTAAGGCCACTGCCTTTTAAAACCCTCATTAGTACCTCTAATTGGATACCCATATCGTACAAACACGTTATAGAGTCACCCCTGGTCCTCCTTTATGGCGATATCTCGAAAAGGCGTCCACCTATAGAACTAAGTCCCACTCCCTTTTAAAATACTCATTAACACCTTTCATTTGATACCCATTTCGTACAAACGCATTATAGAGTCACCCCAGGTCCACCTTTATGGCGATATCTCGAAAAGGCGTCCACCTATAGAACTAAGGCCACTCCCTTTTAAAATACTTATTAACACCTTTCATTTAATACCCATATCGTACAAACACATTCGAGAGTCACTCCTGGTCCACCTTTATGGCGATATCTCGAAAAGGCGTCCACCTATATAACTAAGGCCCTCTCCCTTTTAAAATACTTATTAACACATCACATTTCATTTGATACCATATCGTACAAACACATTCTAGAGTCACCTCTGCTCCACCTTTATGGCGATATCTGGAAAAGGCATCCACCTATACAACTAAGGCCCACTCCCTTTTAAAATACTCATTAACACCTTTCATTTGATACCCATGTCGTACAAATGCATTATAGAGTCACCCCAGGTCCACCTTTATGGCGATATCTCGAAAAGGCGTCCACCTATAGAACTAAGGCCACTCCCTTTTAAAATACTTATTAACACCTTTCGTTTGATACCCATATCGTACAAACACATTCTAGAGTCACTCCTGGTCCACCTTTATGGCGATATCTCGAAAGGCGTCCACCTATAGAACTAAGGCCACTCCCTTTTAAAATACTTATTAACACCTTTCATTTGATACCCATATCGTACAAACACATTCTAGAGTCACTCCTGGTCCACCTTTATTGCGATATCTCGAAAAGGCGTCCACCTCTAGAACTAAGGCCCAGTCCCTTTTAAAATACTCATTAACACCTTTCATTTTAAGCCCATATCGTATAAACACATTCTAGAGTCAGCCCTGGTCCACCTTTATTGCGATATCTCGAAAAGGCGTCCACCTCTAGAACTAAGGCCCACTCCCCTTTAAAATACTCATTAACACCTTTCATTTGATACCTATATCGTACACACACATTCTAGAGTCACCCCTGGTCCACCTTTATGGCGATATCTCGAAAAGGCGTCCACCTATAGAACTAAGGCCCACTTCCTTTTAAAATATTCATTAACGCCTTTCATTTAATACCCATATCGTACAAACACATTCTAGAGTCACCCCTGGTCCACTTTTATGGCGATATCTCAAAAAGGCGACCACCTATAGAACTAAGGCCCAGTCCCTTTTAAAATACTCATTAACACCTTTCATTTTAAGCCCATATCGTATAAACACATTCTAGAGTCAGCCCTGGTCCACCTTTATTGCGATATCTCGAAAAGGCGTCCACCTCTAGAACTAAGGCCCACTCCCCTTTAAAATACTCATTAACACCTTTCATTTGATACCTATATCGTACACACACATTCTAGAGTCACCCCTGGTCCACCTTTATGGCGATATCTCGAAAAGGCGTCCACCTATAGAACTAAGGCCCACTTCCTTTTAAAATATTCATTAACGCCTTTCATTTAATACCCATATCGTACAAACACATTCTAGAGTCACCCCTGGTCCATCTTTATGGCGATATCTCGAAAACGCGTCCACCTATACAACTAAGGCCCACTCCATTTTAAAATACTCATTAACACCTTTCATTTGATACCCATGTCGTACAAACGCATTATAGAGTCACCCCAGGTCCACCTTCATTTGATACCCATATCGTACAAACACATTCTAGAGTCACCCCTGGTCCACCTTTATGGCGATATCTCGAAAAGGCGTCCACCTATAGAACTAAGGCCCACTCCCTTTTAAAATACTCATTAACACATCACATTTCATTTGATACCATATCGTACAAACACATTCTAGAGTCACCTCTGCTCCACCTTTATGGCGATATCTGGAAAAGGCATCCACCTATACAACTAAGGCCCACTCCATTTTAAAATAGTCATTAACACCTTTCATTTGATAACCATGTCGTACAAACGCATTATAGAGTCAGCCCAGGTCCAACTTTGTGGCGATATCTCGAAAAGGCGCCCACCTTTAGAACTAAGGCCACTCCCTTTTAAAACCTTCATTAGTACCTTTAATTTGATACGCATATCGTACAAACACGTTATAGAGTCACCCCTGGTCCTCCTTTATGGCGATATCTCGAAGAGGCGTCCACCTATAGAACTAAGGCCCACTCCCTTTTAAAATACTCATTAACACCTTTCATTTGATACCCATGTCGTACAAATGCATTATAGAGTCACCCCAGGTCCACCTTTATGGCGATATCTCGAAAAGGCGTCCACCTATAGAACTAAGGCCACTCCCTTTTAAAATACTTATTAACACCTTTCATTTGATACCCATATCGTACAAACACATTCTAGAGTCACTCCTGGTCCACCTTTATGGCGATATCTCGAAAGGCGTCCACCTATAGAACTAAGGCCACTCCCTTTTAAAATACTTATTAACACCTTTCATTTGATACCCATATCGTACAAACACATTCTAGAGTCACTCCTGGTCCACCTTTATGGCGATATCTCGAAAGGCGTCCACCTATAGAACTAAGGCCACTCCCTTTTAAAATACTTATTAACACCTTTCATTTGATACCCATATCGTACAAACACATTCTAGAGTCACCTCTGGTCCACTTTTATGGCGATATCTCGAAAAGGTGTCCACCTATATAACTAAGGCCCACTCCCTTTTAAAATACTCATTAACACATTTCATTTGATACCCATATCGTACAAACACATTCTAGAGTCACCTCTGGTCCACTTTTATGGCGATATCTCGAAAAGGCGACCACCTATAGAACTAAGGTCCAGTCCCTTTTAAAATACTCATTAACACCTTTCATTTTATGCCCATATCGTATAAACACATTCTAGAGTCAGCCCTGGTCCACCTTTATTGCGATATCTCGAAAAGGCGTCCACCTCTAGAACCCACTCCCTTTTAAAATACTCAACATCTTTCATTTGATGCCCATATCGTACAAACACATTCTAGAGTCACCCCTGGCCCACTTTTATGGCGATATCTCGAAAAGGCGACCACCTATAGAGCTAAGGCCCAGTCCCTTTTAAAATACTCATTAACACCTTTCATTTTATGCCCATATCGTATAAACACATTCTAGAGTCAGCCCTGGTCCACCTTTATTGCGATATCTCGAAAAGGCGTCCACCTCTAGAACTAAGGCCCACTCCCCTTTAAAATACTCATTAACACCTTTCATTTGATACCCGTATCGTACAAACACATTCTAGAGTCACTCCTGGTCCACCTTTATGGCGATATCTCGAAAAGGCGTCCACCTATAGAACTAAGGCCACTCCCTTTTAAAACCCTCATTAGTACCTTTAAATTGATACCCATATCGTACAAACATATTCTAGGGGCACCCCTGGTCCACCGTTATCGTGATATCTCGAAAAGGCGTCCACCTTTAGAACTAAGGCCCACTCCCTTTTAAAATACTCATTAACACCTTTCATTTGATTCCCGTATCGTAAAAATACATTCTAGAGTCACCCCTGGTCCACTTTTATGGCGATATCTCGAGAAGGCGTCCACCTATAGAACTAAGGCCCACTCCCTTTTAAAATACTCGTTAACACTTTTCATTTGATACCCATATCGTACATACACATTCTAGAGTCACCCCAGGTCCACCTTTATGGCGATATATCGAAAAGGCGTCCACTTATAGAACTAAGGCCCACTCCCTTTTAAAATACTCATTAACACCTTTCATTTGATACCCATATCGTACAAACGCATTATGGAGTCACCCCTGGTCCACCTTTATGGCGATATCTCGAAAAGGCGACCACCTATAGAACTAAGGCCCACTCCCTTTTAAAATACTCATTAGCACCTTTCATTTGATACCCATAGCGTACAAACGCATTATAGAGTAACCCCAGGTCCACATTTATGGCGATATCTCGAAAAGGCGTCCACCTATAGAACTAAGGCCCACTCCCTTTTAAAATACTCATTAACACCTTTCATTTGATACCCATATCGTACAAACGCATTATAGAGTCACCCCTGTTCCACCTTTATGGCGATATCTCGAAAAGGCGACCACCTATAGAACTAAGGCCCACTCCCATATAAAAGATTCATTAACACATTTCATTTGATACCCATATCGTACAAACACATTCTACAGTCACCCCTGGGTGGGGATATTGATTAAATTGCGGTTTGAATCAATATCCCCACCATAGAACAGTACTCGTAGCGTTAGACCTATCAAAAGATTTGATACGGTCAACCATGGCTCGTTACTGCAAGACCACCTAAAAGGTGGACCGCAAATTATCTGGGTGGTCGGCAGGCATCGGTGCAATTCAGAAACGAAACATCAAAACAAAGGAGAATTAAACAAGGGGTGCCACAGAGTGGTGTCCTATCCCCGCTTTTGTTTAATTTCTACATATCTAAGCTACCTTCACCACCGGAAGGAGTCACAATCGTTTCCTACGCCGATGACTGCACAATAATGGCCACAGGCCCAGGCCCAAAGATCGATGAGCTATGCAATAAAATAAACGGCTATCTCCCTGATCTCTTTTTTCGCCTCGCGAAACATGGCATTGTCACCGACTAAATCTTCCGCGACCTTATTTACAACATGGACGCCCCAAATGTCGACCATATTGAACATCTACGTCGATGGCACTACGCTACCGACTGTTCTACACCCCAAAATCTTGGGTGTGATGTTTGATCAGGATCTGCATTTTGGTGCGCACGCAACCGCAATTGTTCCAAGAATTCAGAGCCGTAATAAAATCCTCAAATCCCTTGCTGGCAGTACCTGGGGAAAAGATAAAGAAACGCTCTTGACCACATACAAGGCAATTAGCCAGCCGATTACGTGCTACGCGTCACCCATATGGTCGCCAAGCCTAAAAACCACCCACTGGAAGAAACTACAGGCCTGCCAAAATACTGCTCTCAGAATCGCCACGGGCTGTCTTCTTATGTCCCCAGAACACCATCTGCATAATGAGGCGAGAATACTCCCCATCAGGGAGAGAAATGAGATGCTGACCAAACAGTTTCTGTTGAATACCCAGAAACCTGGGCATCCCAACAGACATCTGATTGACGAACCAGCACCGCCTAGGGGCCTAAGGAGTCATCTCCGTAAGCATTTTGAGGAAATACGGCACCTGATGAAGCGGAAAAACACAAGCAGGTCCTTGGTGAACTCCATAGACAGGCGTCGGACCTTTATGTCGGGAATTGCCCGGTGAATCCAGTACTTGAAGAAAAATATCCAGAACTCGCAGAAGAGGAACGCATACTCCCCAGGGAAACGCGTGTCACTCTTGCTCAACTTCGTTCTGGATACTGTAACAGGTTAAACTCTTACCTATCCAGAATCAACCCCGACATACAAAATGTATGCCCTGCTTGCAATGTGTCCCCACATGACACCAACCATCTCTTTAATTGTAATGTGGAACCAACGCCTCTAACACCCCTTTCCTTATGGTCCACCCCTGTTGAAACGGCAAGTTTCCTTGGACTCCCGTTAGACGATATTGATGACAATTTGTGATCGGTCGCGGCTATTAGGTGGGGCGAGCATTGCTACAACAACAACAACAACAACAACAACAGTCACCCCTGGTCCACCTTTATGGCGATATCTCGAAAAGGCGACCACCTATATAACTAAGGCCCACTCCCATTTAAAATACTCATTAACACATTTCATTTGATACCCATATCGTACAAACGCATTATAGAGTCACCCCAGGTCCACCTTTATGGCGATATCTCGAAAGTGCGTACACCTATAGAACTAAGGCACTCCCTTTTAAAATACTATTTAACACCTTTCATTTGATGCCCATATCGTACAAACACATTCTAGAGTCACCCCTGGTCCACCTTTATGGCGATATCTCGAAAAGGCGTCCACCTCTAGAACTAAGGCCCACTCCCCTTTAAAATACTCATTAACACCTTTCATTTAATACCCATATCGTAGAAACACATTCTAGAGTCACCCCTGGTCCACCCTTTATTGCGATATCTCGAAAAGGCGTCCACCTATATAACTAAGGACCACTCCCTTTTGAAATACTCATTAACACATTTCATTTGATACCCATATCGTACAAACACATTCTAGAGTCACCCGTGGTCCACTTTTATGGCGATATCTCGAAAAGGCGACCACCTATAGAACTAAGGCCCACTCCCTTTTAAAATAACCATTAACACCTTTCATTTGATACCCATATCGTACAAACAAATTCTAGAGACACCCCTGGTCCACCGTTATGGCGATATCTCGAAAAGGTATGGAACTTGTATGAAAGTGTCTACTTGTATGAAACTTTGTACTTGTATGGAAGTTTGTACTTGTATGAAACTTTTTTCTACTTGTATGAAACTTTGTACTTGTATTGAAGTTTGTACTTGTATGAAACTTTGTACTTGTATGAAAGTTTGTACTTGTATGAAACTTTTTTCTACTTGTATGAAACTTTGTACTTTTATGGAAGTTTGTACTTGTATGAAACTTTTATCTACTTGTATGAAACTTTGTACTTGTATGGAAGTTTGTACTTGTATGAAAGTTTCTACTTGCATGAAACTTTTTTCTACTTGTATGAAACTTTGTACTTGTATGGAAGTTTGTACTTGTATGGAACTTTGTACTTGTATGAAACTTTGTACTTGTATGAAAGTTTGTACTTGTATGAAACCTTTAGAACTAAGGCCCACTCCCTTTTCAAATACTCATTAACACCTTTCATTTGATTCCCATATCGTACAAACACATTCTAGAGTCACCCCTGGTCCACTTTTATGGCGATATCTCGAGAAGGCGTCCACCTATAGAACTAAGGCCCACTCCCTTTTAAAATCTATATATTAATACGCTAACAAAATTTCCATACAATCAATTGACAGGCTGTTTCGCATACTTAGCATACGTAAAATCATATAAAAGTTATATGAATCGATTTGTATTGATCAGCCGCAGTGCATTGGCCTAATTTTGTTAACAAATATTATTCTATTTGTTTATAGTTAATAGAAAAAGTTTTTTGTAAATTCGAACAATTCATACAAATATCGTAATTCATTATCGTGTACAAGCGCGCCACCTTTGGGAACAATTATCTAAGTTTTCTAATGCGAATTTCAAAGACCTAAACCTTTATGCACAAGCGCGCCATCTTTGGGAACAATTATCTAAGTGTTTAATGTGAATTTCAAATTTTATGTATCCCCGCTAAATTCGAAGGCACAAATGTTTCACCTACATACAAATATGGTTTCTCATTGTTGCCACTTACCTATAATAGCCTCTACCAAAATCCTAAAAAATTGTTTCAAAATAATTTACAGCGTACCAAAAATCTTAAATAGAATTAATTTTTGACCGGCCCATTTTTTGTGGCAAATTTTACCTACACGTAAATACATAAGTCTTTATTTAACAGATTCTTTGTTTTTTATTTTAGTTGTTTTCAAGAAAATCACAAATAATGAGTTAACTTTTGTTGAAACTAACTAAATCCATTTATAACAATTAATGGCAAATTATAATTTTATTTAATTAATTATAAATACATATGTAATAGTAAAGCGCCGATTGCATACCTAACAGGTGGTGTGAATAGGTTAAATTCCTTTAGCACATTTCTTCGTTCTTAACTAAATTATGGCGCTATTGAAGTAAATGGGCGATATATGTATATGTAGTTTATATATATGGTGATATAAGCCTACTGGGGAACCGAGCACCCAAAACTAACTTCGCTAGCGCGCCAACGGCGTATCTCCCGGGTGGTGTATAAAAAGCAAATTGTCAATTCAATTTCAAGTAATTTCACCACAATTCTATGTAAATTTCATTTGATTTTACATATTTGTTTTATTTTTTTTTAAGGAGCTCTACACCAAAACTTATAATTACATTTGAAAAGTTTGTAGAAAATTTAAGAAAATACAATCAAAAATTATAACGTCTTAGGTCAAATTCAAAATTTTAATGAGAACTTTAAGTAAGACAGATCAGTTTGCTATATTTCCACTCACTGCTCAACTATTAACGCATTAATGCACTACCCCAACACTGGATGCATAGAGTGAGTAAAAAAAAATACATGTTGGTCGAATTTCGACCACGGGCGATACTAGTACTCATTAACACCTTTCATTTGATGCCCATATCGTACAAACACATTCTAGAGTCACCCCTGTAGTGGAATTCACTAACTTTTTTAACGACATTTGCCATCGCTTTATTTGCGAATCGATACCTATAGCGATTTTGTTATTCAGCAACTATTTTGTATCGATATTCGTTTATCGACGATCAGCTGTGCCGTTAAATAAACGGAAAGTAAATTGTCTGCGTTAAAAATCACGATATTAATATTTCTGGCAATTTTAGTTAAAAAAGAAAATCGGAACTTTAATTAAATACTTTCAAACACGAAAAGCTGCTTTATTTATAAATCAAATGGCATTTGAGTACTTGGCGTACGTTTTATCACAAAATGAAGAATTACTAAGTCCATCGCCAGTGGTTCATAGAGAAGTAGATGACCCATTCCACTTTAATGCAACGGAGTTTCTAATGCTGTACCGACTAACCCTAGACTTGGCTCATGATATTATTTCTAAACTTGATGGTCAATTAAGGGGTACAAGAATAACTGCGATATCAACAGAGAAAAAAAATTAATACCGCATTTACTTACCATTTGTTAAAATATGTAAAAACTTTTAAAAGCAGTTAGTATGCGGAATTTATTTATTTTTGGCACTCCTTTTGTGCTTTTCGCATTTTTTAGGTTTCGTTAAGCTGTGCTGCCACCTTTCTACTATTGAAACGAAATTTAAATGTAATTTATTTCGATTCGTTAAAACTAAGTTAGTGATATTATTAGTGACTGATAGTGAATAGCACAATCGATAAGGCAAGCGACAAAATCGTTAATTAAAATCTCGACAAATCGCATCGTTATAAGTTAGTGAATTCCGCTACTGGTCCACCTTTATGGCGATATCTCGAAAAGGCGTACACCTATAGAACTAAGGCCCACTCCCTTTTAAAATACTCATTAACACATTTCATTTGATACCCCTATCGTACATACACATTCTAGAGTCACCCCAGGTCCACCTTTATGGCGATATCTCGAAAGTGCGTCCACCTATAGAACTAAGGCACTCCCTTTTAAAATACTCATTAACACCTTTCATTTGATGCCCATATCGTACAACCACATTCTAGAGTCACGCCTGGTCCACCTTTATTGCGATATCTCGAAAAGGCGTCCACCTCTAGAACTAAGGCCCACTCCCCTTTAAAATACTCATTAACACCTTTCATTTAATACCCATATCGTACAAACACATTCTATAGTCACCCCTGGTCCACTTTTATGGCGATATCTCGAGAAGGCGTCCACCTATAGAACTAAGGCCCACTCCCTTTTAAAATACCCATTAACACCTTTCATTTGATACCCATATCGTACAAACACATTCTAAAGTCACCCCTTGCCCACCTTTATTGCGATATCTCGAAAAGGAGCCCACCTATAGAACTAACGCCCACTCCCTTTTAAAATACTCATTAACACATTTCATTTGATACCATATCGTACAAACAAATTCTAGAGTCACCTCTGGTCCACCTTTATGGCGATATCTCGAAAAGGCGTCCACCTATATAACTAAGGCTCACTCCCTTTTAAAATACTCATTAACACATTTCATTTGATACCCATATCGTACAAACACATTCTAGAGTCACCCCTGGTCCACCTTTATTGCGATATCTCGAAAAGGCGTCCAGCTCCTGATCTAAGGCCCACTCCCCTTTAAAATACTCATTAACACTTTCATTTGATACCCATATCGTACAAACACATTCTAGAGTCACCCCTGGTCTACCTTTATGGCGATATCTCGAAAAGGCGTCCACCTCTAGAACTAAGGCCCACTCCCCTTTAAAATACTCATTAACACCTTTCATTTAATACCCATATCGTACAAACACATTCTAGAGTCACCCCTGGTCCACCTTTATTGCGATGTCTCGAAAAGGCGTCCACCTATATAACTAAGGACCACTCCCTTTTGAAATACTCATTAACACATTTCATTTGATACCCATATCGTACAAACACATTCTAGAGTCACCCGTGGTCCACTTTTATGGCGATATCTCGAAAAGGCGACCACCTATAGAACTAAGGCCCACTCCCTTTTAAAATACTCATTAACACATTTCATTTGATACCCCTATCGTACATACACATTCTAGAGTCACCCCAGGTCCACCTTTATGGCGATATCTCGAAAGTACGTCCACCTATAGAACTAAGGCACTCCCTTTTAAAATACTCATTAACACCTTTCATTTGATGCCCATATCGTACAAACACATTCTAGAGTCACCCCAGGTCAACCTTTATGGCGATATCTCGAAAAGGCGTCCACCTCTAGAACTAAGGCCCACTCCCCTTTAAAATACTCATTAACACCTTTCATTTAATACCCATATCGTACAAACACATTCTAGAGTCACCCCTGGTCCACTTTTATGGCGATATCTCGAGAAGGCGTCCACCTATAGAACTAAGGCCCACTCCCTTTTAAAATACCCATTAACACCTTTCATTTGATACCCATATCGTACAAACACAGTCTAAAGTCACCCCTTGCCCACCTTTATTGCGATATCTCGAAAAGGAGTCCACCTATAGAACTAACGCCCACTCCCTTTTAAAATACTCATTAACACATTTCATTTAATACCATATCGTACAAACAAATTCTAGAGTCACCTCTGGTCCACCTTTATGGCGATATCTCGAAAAGGCGTCCACCTATATAACTAAGGCTCACTCCCTTTTAAAATACTCATTAACACATTTCATTTGATACCCATATCGTACAAACACATTCTAGAGTCACCCCTGGTCCACCTTTATTGCGATATCTCGAAAAGGCGTCCAGCTCCTGATCTAAGGCCCACTCCCCTTTAAAATACTCATTAACACTTTCATTTGATACCCATATCGTACAAACACATTCTAGAGTCACCCCTGGTCTACCTTTATGGCGATATCTCGAAAAGGCGACCACCTATAGAACTAAGGCCCACTCCCTTTTAAAATACTCATTAACGCCTTTCATTTGATACCCATATCGTACAAACACGTTATAGAATCACCCCTGGTCCACCTTTATGGCGATATCTCGAAAAGGCGTCCACCTATAGAACTAAGGCCCACTCCCTTTTAAAATACTCATTAACACATTTCATTTGATACCATATCGTACAAACACATTCTAGAGTCACCCCTGGTCCCCCTTTATTGCGATATCTCGAAAAGGCGTCCACCTATATAACTAAGGCTCACTCCCTTTTAAAATACTCATTAACACATTTCATTTGATACCCATATCGTACAAACACATTCTAGAGTCACCCCTGGTCCACCTTTATTGCGATATCTCGAAAAGGCGTCCAGCTCCTGATCTAAGGCCCACTCCCCTTTAAAATACTCATTAACACTTTCATTTGATACCCATATCGTACAAACACATTCTAGAGTCACCCCTGGTCTACCTTTATGGCGATGTCTCGAAAAGGCGACCACCTATAGAACTAAGGCCCACTCCCATTTAAAAGACTCAACACATTTCATTTGATACCCATATCGTACAAACACATTCTAGAGTCACCACTGGTCCCCCTTTATTGCGATATCTCGGAAAGGCGACCACCTATAGAACTAAGGCCCACTCCCTTTTAAAATACCCATTAACACATTTTATTTGATACCATATCGTACAAACACATTCTAGAGTCACCCCTGGTCCCCCTTTATTGCGATATCTCGGAAAGGCGACCACCTATAGAACTAAGGCCCACTCCCTTTTAAAATACTCATTAACAATTTTAATTTGATACCCATAGCGTACAAACGCATTATAGAGTCACCCCAGGTCCACCTTTATGGCGATATCTCGAAAAGGCGTCCACCTATAGAACTAAGGCCCACTCCCTTTTAAAATACTCATTAACACCTTTCATTTGATACCCATATCGTACAAACGAATTATAGTCACCACTGGTCCGCCTTTATGGCGATATCTCGAAAAGGCGACCACCTATAGAACTAAGGCCCACTCCCATTTAAAAGACTCATTAACACATTTCATTTGATACCCATATCGTACAAACATATTCTAGAGTCACCCCTGGTCCACCTTTATGGCGATATCTCGAAAAGGCGACCACCTATAGAACTAAGGCCCACTCCCTCTTAAAATACTCATTAACGCCTTTCATTTGATGCCTATATCGTACAAACACATTCTAGATTCACCCCTGGTTCACCTTTATTGCGATATCTCGAAACGGCGTCCACCTCCAGAACTAAGGCCCACTCCCCTTTAAAATACTCATTAACACCTTTCATTTAATACCCATATCGTACAAACACATTCTAGAGTCACCCCTGGTCCACTTTTATGGCGATATCTCGAGAAGGCGTCCACCTATAGAACTAAGGCCCACTCCCTTTTAAAATACCCATTAACACCTTTCATTTGATACCCATATCGTACAAACACATTCTAGAGTCACCCCTTGTCCACCTTTATTGCGATATCTCGAAAAGGCGTCCACCTATAGAACTAAAACGCACTCCCCTTTAAAATACTCATTAACACATTTCATTTGATACCATATCGTACAAACACATTCTAGAGTCACCTCTGGTCCATCTTTATGGCGATATCTCGAAAAGGCGTCCACTTATAGAACTAAGGCCCACTCCCTTTTAAAATACTCATTAACACCTTTCATTTGATACCCATGTCGTAGAAACGCATTATAGAGTCACCCCAGGTCCACCTTTATGGCGATATCTCGAAAAGCGTCCACCTTTAGAACTAAGGCCACTCCCTTTTAAAACCCTCATTAGTATCTTTAAATTGATACCCATATCGTACAAACACGTTATAGAGTCACCCCTGGTCCTCCTTTATGGCGATATCTCGAAAAGGCGTCCACCTATAGAACTAAGGCCCCCTCCCTTTTAAAATACTCATTAACACCTTTCATTTGATACCCACGTCGAACAAACCCATTATAGAGTCACCCCAGGTCCACCTTTATGGCGATATCTCGAAAAGGCGTCCACTTATAGAACTAAGGCCACTCCCTTTTAAAACCCTCATTAGTACCTTTAAATTGATACCCATATCGTACAAACACATTCTAGTGTCACCCCTGGTCCACCTTTATGGCGATATCTCGAAAAGGCGACCACCTATAGAACTAAGGCCCACTCCCATTTAAAAGAGTCATTAACACATTTCATTTGATACCCATATCGTACAAACACATTCTAGAGTCACCCCTAGTCCAACTTTATTGCGATATCTCGAAAAGGCGTCCACCTCTAGAACTAAGGCCCACTCCCCTTTAGAATACTCATTAATGCTTTTCGTTTGATACCCATATCGTACATACACATTCTAGAGTCACCCGTGGTCCACTTTTATGGCGATATCTCGAAAAGGCGACCACCTATAGAACTAAGGCCCACTCCCTTTTAAAATAACCATTAACACCTTTCATTTGATGCCCATATCGTACAAACACATTCTAGAGTCACCCCTGGTCCACCTTTATGGCGATATATCGAAAAGGCGACGACCTATAGAACTAAGGCCCACTCCCTTTTAAAATACTCATTAACACCTTTCATTTGATACCCATATCGTACAAACAAATTCTAGAGCACCCCTGATCCACCGTTATGTCGATATTTCGAAAAGGCGTCAACCTATAGAACTAAGGCTCACTCCCTTTTAGAATACTCATTAACACCTTTGATTTGAAACCCATGTCGTACAAACGCATTATAGAGTCACCCCAGTTCCACCTTCATGGCGATATCTCGAGAAGGCGTCCACCTATAGAACTACCACTCCCTTTTAAAATACCCATTAACACCTTTCATTTGATACCCATATCGTACAAACACATTCTAGAGTCACCCGTGGTCCACTTTTATGGCGATATCTCGAAAAGGCGACCACCTATAGAACTAAGGCCCACTCCCTTTTAAAATAACCATTAACACCTTTCATTTGATGCCCATATCGTACAAACACATTCTAGAGTCACCCCTGGTCCACCTTTATGGCGATATATCGAAAAGGCGACGACCTATAGAACTAAGGCCCACTCCCTTTTAAAATACTCATTAACACCTTTCATTTGATACCCATATCGTACAAACACATTCTAGAGTCACCCCTAGTCCAACTTTATTGCGATATCTCGAAAAGGCGTCCACCTCTAGAACTAAGGCCCACTCCCCTTTAGAATACTCATTAATGCTTTTCGTTTGATACCCATATCGTACATACACATTCTAGAGTCACCCGTGGTCCACTTTTATGGCGATATCTCGAAAAGGCGTCCACCTCTAGAACTAAGGCCCACTCCCCTTTAGAATACTCATTAATGCTTTTCGTTTGATACCCATATCGTACATACACATTCTAGAGTCACCCGTGGTCCACTTTTATTGCGATATCTCGAAAAGGCCACCACCTATAGAACTAAGGCCCATTCCCATTTAAAATACTCATTATCACATTTCATTTGATACCCATATCGTACAAACACATTCTAGAGTCACCCCTGGTCCACCTTTATGGCGATATATCGAAAAGGCGACGACCTATAGAACTAAGGCCCACTCCCTTTTAAAATACTCATTAACACCTTTCATTTGATACCCATATCGTACAAACAAATTCTAGAGCACCCCTGATCCACCGTTATGTCGATATTTCGAAAAGGCGTCAACCTATAGAACTAAGGCTCACTCCCTTTTAGAATACTCATTAACACCTTTGATTTGAAACCCATGTCGTACAAACGCATTATAGAGTCACCCCAGTTCCACCTTCATGGCGATATCTCGAGAAGGCGTCCACCTATAGAACTACCACTCCCTTTTAAAATACCCATTAACACCTTTCATTTGATACCCATATCGTACAAACACATTCTAGAGTCACCCGTGGTCCACTTTTATGGCGATATCTCGAAAAGGCGACCACCTATAGAACTAAGGCCCACTCCCTTTTAAAATAACCATTAACACCTTTCATTTGATGCCCATATCGTACAAACACATTCTAGAGTCACCCCTGGTCCACTTTTATTGCGATATCTCGAAAAGGCGTCCACCTCTAGAACTAAGGCCCACTCCCCTTTAAAATACTCATTAACACCTTTCATTTAATACCCATATCGTACAAACACATTCTAGAGTCACCCCTGGTCCACTTTTATGGCGATATCTCGAGAAGGCGTCCACCTATAGAATTAAGGCCCACCCCCTTTTAAAATACCCATTAACACCTTTCATTTGATACCCATATCGTACAAACGCATTATAGAGTCACCCCTGTTCCACCTTTATGGCGATATCTCGAAAAGGCGACCACCTATAGAACTAAGGCCCACTCCCATTTAAAAGACTCATTAACACATTTCATTTGATACCCATATCGTACAAACACATTCTACAGTCACCCCTGGTCCACCTTTATGGCGATATCTCGAAAAGGCCACCACCTATAGAACTAAGGCCCATTCCCATTTAAAATACTCATTATCACATTTCATTTGATACCCATATCGTACAAACACATTCTAGAGTCACCCCTGGTCCACCTTTATGGCGATATATCGAAAAGGCGACGACCTATAGAACTAAGGCCCACTCCCTTTTAAAATACTCATTAACACCTTTCATTTGATACCCATATCGTACAAACGCATTATAGAATCACCCCTGTTCCACCTTTATGGCGATATCTCGAAAAGGCGACGACCTATAGAACTAAGGCCCACTCCCATTTAAAAGAGTCATTAACACATTTCATTTGATACCCATATCGTACAAACACATTCTAGAGTCACCCCTAGTCCAACTTTATTGCGATATCTCGAAAAGGCGTCCACCTCTAGAACTAAGGCCCACTCCCCTTTAGAATACTCATTAATGCTTTTCGTTTGATACCCATATCGTACATACACATTCTAGAGTCACCCCTGGTCCACCTTTATGGCGATATCTCGAAAAGCCGACCACCCATAGAACTAAGGCCCACTCCCTTTTAAAATACTCATTAACACCTTTCATTTGATACCCATATCGTACAAACAAATTCTAGAGCACCCCTGATCCACCGTTATGCCGATATTTCGAAAAGGCGTCCACCTATATAACTAAGGACCACTCCCTTTTGAAATACTCATTAACACATTTCATTTGATACCCATATCGTACAAACACATTCTAGAGTCACGCCTAGTCCACCTTTATTGCGATATCTCGAAAAGGCGTCCACCTCTAGAACTAAGGCCCACTCCCCTTTAGAATACTCATTAATGCTTTTCGTTTGATACCCATATCGTACATACACATTCTAGAGTCACCCCTGGTCCACCTTTATGGCGATATCTCGAAAAGCCGACCACCCATAGAACTAAGGCCCACTCCCTTTTAAAATACCCATTAACACCTTTCATTTGATACCCATATCGTACAAACACATTCCAGAGTCACCCCTGGTCCACCTTTATTGCGATATCTCGAAAAGGCGTCCACCTATATAACTAAGGACCACTCCCTTTTGAAATACTCATTAACACATTTCATTTGATACCCATATCGTACAAACACATTCTAGAGTCACCCGTGGTTCACTTTTATGGCGATATCTCGAAAAGGCGACCACCTATAGAACTAAGGCCCACTCCCTTTTAAAATAACCATTAACACCTTTCATTTGATGCCCATATCGTACAAACACATTCTAGAGTCACGCCTGGTCCACCTTTATTGCGATATCTCGAAAAGGCGTCCACCTCTAGAACCAAGGACCACTCCCTTTTGAAATACTCATTAACACATTTCATTTGATACCCATATCGTACAAACACATTCTAGAGTCACCCCTGGTCCACCTTTATTGCGATATCTCGAAAAGGCGTCCAGCTCCTGATATAAGGCCCACTCCCCTTTAAAATACTCATTAACACTTTCATTTGATACCCATATCGTACAAACACATTCTAGAGTCACCCCTGGTCTACCTTTATGGCGATATCTCGAAAAGGCGACCACCTATAGAACTAAGGCCCACTCCCTTTTAAAATACTCATTAACACATTTCATTTGATACCCATATCGTACAAAAACATTCTAGAGTCACCCCTGGTCCACCTTTATTGCGATATCTCGAAAAGGCGTCCAGCTCCTGATCTAAGGCCCACTCCCCTTTAAAATACTCATTAACACTTTCATTTGATACCCATATCGTACAAACACATTCTAGAGTCACCCCTGGTCTACCTTTATGGCGATATCTCGAAAAGGCGACCACCTATAGAACTAAGGCCCACTCCCTTTTAAAATACTCATTAACACATTTCATTTGATACCCCTATCGTACATACACATTCTAGAGTCACCCCAGGTCCACCTTTATGGCGATATCTCGAAATTGCGTCCACCTATAGAACTAAGGCACTCCCTTTTAAAATACTCATTAACACCTTTCATTTGATGCCCATATCGTACAAACACATTCTAGAGTCACCCCAGGTCAACCTTTATGGCGATATCTCGAAAAGGCGTCCACCTCTAGAACTAAGGCCCACTCCCCTTTAAAATACTCATTAACACATTTTATTTGATACCATATCGTACAAACACATTCTAGAGTCACCTCTGGTCCCCCTTTATTGCGATATCTCGAAAGTGCGTCCACCTATAGAACTAAGGCCCACTCCCTTTTAAAATACCCATTAACACCTTTCATTTGATACCCATATCGTACAAACACATTCTAAAGTCACCCCTTGCCCACCTTTATTGCGATATCTCGAAAAGGAGTCCACCTATAGAACTAACGCCCACTCCCTTTTAAAATACTCATTAACACATTTCATTTGATACCATATCGTACAAACAAATTCTAGAGTCACCTCTGGTCCACCTTTATGGCGATATCTCGAAAAGGCGTCCACCTATATAACTAAGGCTCACTCCCTTTTAAAATACTCATTAACACATTTCATTTGATACCCATATCGTACAAACACATTCTAGAGTCACCCCTGGTCCACCTTTATTGCGATATCTCGAAAAGGCGTCCAGCTCCTGATCTAAGGCCCACTCCCCTTTAAAATACTCATTAACACTTTCATTTGATACCAATATCGTACAAACACATTCTAGAGTCACCCCTGGTCTACCTTTATGGCGATATCTCGAAAAGGCGACCACCTATAGAACTAAGGCCCACTCCCTTTTAAAATACTCATTAACGCCTTTCATTTGATACCCATATCGTACAAACACGTTATAGAATCACCCCTGGTACACCTTTATGGCGATATCTCGAAAAGGCGTCCACCTATAGAACTAAGGCCCACTCCCTTTTAAAATACTCATTAACACATTTCATTTGATACCATATCGTACAAACACATTCTAGAGTCACCCCTGGTCCCCCTTTATTGCGATATCTCGGAAAGGCGACCACCTATAGAACTAAGGCCCACTCCCATTTAAAAGACTCAACACATTTCATTTGATACCCATATCGTACAAACACATTCTAGAGTCACCCCTGGTCCCCCTTTATTGCGATATCTCGGAAAGGCGACCACCTATAGAACTAAGGCCCACTCCCTTTTAAAATACCCATTAACACATTTTATTTGATACCATATCGTACAAACACATTCTAGAGTCACCTCTGGTCCCCCTTTATTGCGATATCTCGGAAAGGCGACCACCTATAGAACTAAGGCCCACTCCCTTTTAAAATACTCATTAACAATTTTAATTTGATACCCATAGCGTACAAACGCATTATAGAGTCACCCCAGGTCCACCTTTATGGCGATATCTCGAAAAGGCGTCCACCTATAGAACTAAGGCCCACTCCCTTTTAAAATACTCATTAACACCTTTCATTTGATACCCATATCGTACAAACGAATTATAGTCACCACTGGTCCGCCTTTATGGCGATATCTCGAAAAGGCGACCACCTATAGAACTAAGGCCCACTCCCATTTAAAAGACTCATTAACACATTTCATTTGATACCCATATCGTACAAACATATTCTAAAGTCACCCCTGGTCCACCTTTATGGCGATATCTCGAAAAGGCGACCACCTATAGAACTAAGGCCCACTCCCTCTTAAAATACTCATTAACGCCTTTCATTTGATGCCTATATCGTACAAACACATTCTAGATTCACCCCTGGTTCACCTTTATTGCGATATCTCGAAACGGCGTCCACCTCCAGAACTAAGGCCCACTCCCCTTTAAAATACTCATTAACACCTTTCATTTAATACCCATATCGTACAAACACATTCTAGAGTCACCCCTGGTCCACTTTTATGGCGATATCTCGAGAAGGCGTCCACCTATAGAACTAAGGCCCACTCCCTTTTAAAATACCCATTAACACCTTTCATTTGATACCCATATCGTACAAACACATTCTAGAGTCACCCCTTGTCCACCTTTATTGCGATATCTCGAAAAGGCGTCCACCTATAGAACTAAAACGCACTCCCCTTTAAAATACTCATTAACACATTTCATTTGATACCATATCGTACAAACACATTCTAGAGTCACCCCTGGTCCAATTTTATGGCGATATCTCGAGAAGGCGTCCACCTATAGTACTAAGGCCCACTCCCTTTTAAAATACCCATTAACACCTTTCATTTGATACCCATATCGTACAAACACATTCTAGAGTCACCCCTTGTCCACCTTTATTGCGATATCTCGAAAAGGCGTCCACCTATAGAACTAAAACGCACTCCCCTTTAAAATACTCATTAACACATTTCATTTGATACCATATCGTACAAACACATTCTAGAGTCACCTCTGGTCCATCTTTATGGCGATATCTCGAAAAGGCGTCCACCTATAGAACTAAGGCCCACTCCCTTTTAAAATACTCATTAACACCTTTCATTTGATACCCATGTCGTAGAAACGCATTATAGAGTCACCCCAGGTCCACCTTTATGGCGATATCTCGAAAAGCTTCCACCTTTAGAACTAAGGCCACTCCCTTTTAAAACCCTCATTAGTATCTTTAAATTGATACCCATATCGTACAAACACGTTATAGAGTCACCCCTGGTCCTCCTTTATGGCGATATCTCGAAAAGGCGTCCACCTATCGAACTAAGGCCCCCTCCCTTTTAAAATACTCATTAACACCTTTCATTTGATACCCACGTCGAACAAACCCATTATAGAGTCACCCCAGGTCCACCTTTATGGCGATATCTCGAAAAGGCGTCCACTTATAGAACTAAGGCCACTCCCTTTTAAAACCCTCATTAGTACCTTTAAATTGATACCCATATCGTACAAACACATTCTAGGGTCACCCCTGGTCCACCTTTATGGCGATATCTCGAAAAGGCGTCCACCTATAGAACTAAGGCTCACTCCCTTTTAGAATACTCATTAACACCTTTGATTTGAAACCCATGTCGTACAAACGCATTATAGAGTCACCCCAGGTCCACCTTCATGGCGATATCTCGAGAAGGCGTCCACCTATAGAACTAAGGCCCACTCCCTTTTAAAATACCCATTAACACCTTTCATTTGATACCCATATCGTACAAACACATTCTAGAGTCACCCGTGGTCCACTTTTATGGCGATATCTCGAAAAGGCGACCACCTATAGAACTAAGGCCCACTCCCTTTTAAAATAACCATTAACACCTTTCATTTGATGCCCATATCGTACAAACACATTCTAGAGTCACCCCTGGTCCACTTTTATTGCGATATCTCGAAAAGGCGTCCACCTCTAGAACTAAGGCCCACTCCCCTTTAAAATACTCCTCAACACCTTTCATTTAATACCCATATCGTACAAACACATTCTAGAGTCACCCCTGGTCCACTTTTATGGCGATATCTCGAGAAGGCGTCCACCTATAGAACTAAGGCCCACTCCCTTTTAAAATACCCATTAACACCTTTCATTTGATACCCATATCGTACAAACGCATTATAGAGTCACCCCTGTTCCACCTTTATGGCGATATCTCGAAAAGGCGACCACCTATAGAACTAAGGCCCACTCCCATTTAAAAGACTCATTAACACATTTCATTTGATACCCATATCGTACAAACACATTCTACAGTCACCCCTGGTCCACCTTTATGGCGATATCTCGAAAAGGCCACCACCTATAGAACTAAGGCCCATTCCCATTTAAAATACTCATTATCACATTTCATTTGATACCCATATCGTACAAACACATTCTAGAGTCACCCCTGGTCCACCTTTATGGCGATATATCGAAAAGGCGACGACCTATAGAACTAAGGCCCACTCCCTTTTAAAATACTCATTAACACCTTTCATTTGATACCCATATCGTACAAACGCATTATAGAATCACCCCTGTTCCACCTTTATGGCGATATCTCGAAAAGGCGACCACCTATAGAACTAAGGCCCACTCCCATTTAAAAGAGTCATTAACACATTTCATTTGATACCCATATCGTACAAACACATTCTAGAGTCAACCCTAGTCCACCTTTATTGCGATATCTCGAAAAGGCGTCCACCTCTAGAACTAAGGCCCACTCCCCTTTAGAATACTCATTAATGCTTTTCGTTTGATACCCATATCGTACATACACATTCTAGAGTCACCCCTGGTCCACCTTTATGCCGATATCTCGAAAAACCGACCACCCATAGAACTAAGGCCCACTCCCTTTTAAAATACTCATTAACACCTTTCATTTGATACCCATATCGTACAAACAAATTCTAGAGCACGCCTGATCCACCGTTATGGCGATATTTCGAAAAGGCGTCCACCTATATAACTAAGGACCACTCCCTTTTGAAATACTCATTAACACATTTCATTTGATACCCATATCGTACAAACACATTCTAGAGTCACCCCTAGTCCACCTTTATTGCGATATCTCGAAAAGGCGTCCACCTCTAGAACTAAGGCCCACTCCCCTTTAGAATACTCATTAATGCTTTTCGTTTGATACCCATATCGTACATACACATTCTAGAGTCACCCCTGGTCCACCTTTATGGCGATATCTCGAAAAGCCGACCACCCATAGAACTAAGGCCCACTCCCTTTTAAAATACCCATTAACACCTTTCATTTGATACCCATATCGTACAAACACATTCCAGAGTCTCCCCTGGTCCACCTTTATTGCGATATCTCGAAAAGGCGTCCACCTATATAACTAAGGACCACTCCCTTTTGAAATACTCATTAATACATTTCATTTGATACCCATATCGTACAAACACATTCTAGAGTCACCCGTGGTTCACCTTTATGGCGATATCTCGAAAAGGCGACCACCTATAGAACTAAGGCCCACTCCCTTTTAAAATAACCATTAACACCTTTCATTTGATGCCCATATCGTACAAACACATTCTAGAGTCACGCCTGGTCCACCTTTATTGCTATATCTCGAAAAGGCGTCCACCTCTAGAACTAAGGCCCACTACCCTTTAAAAAACTCATTAACACCTTTCATTTAATACCCATATCGTACAAACACATTCTAGAGTCACCCCTGGTCCACTTTTATGGCGATATCTCGAGAAGGCGTCCACCTATAGAACTAAGGCCCACTCCCTTTTAAAATACCCATTAACACCTTTCATTTGATACCCATATCGCACAAACACATTCTAAAGTCACCCCTTGCCCACCTTTATTGCGATATCTCGCAAAGGAGTCCACCTATAGAACTAACGCCCACTCCCTTTTAAAATACTCATTAACACATTTCGTTAGATACCATATCGTACAAACAAATTCTAGAGTCACCTCTGGTCCACCTTTATGGCGATATCTCGAAAAGGCGTCCACCTATATAACTAAGGCTCACTCCCTTTTAAAATACTCATTGACACATTTCATTTGATACCCATATCGTACAAACACATTCTAGAGTGACCCCTGGTCCACCTTTATTGCGATATCTCGAAAAGGCGTCCACCTCCTGATCTAAGGCCCACTCCCCTTTAAAATACTCATTAACACTTTCATTTGATACCCATATCGTACAAACACATTCTAGAGTCACCCCTGGTCTACCTTTATGGCGATATCTCGAAAAGGCGACCACCTATAGAACTAAGCCCCACTCCCTTTTAAAATACTCATTAACGCCTTTCATTTGATACCCATATCGTACAAACACATTCTAGAGTCACCCCTGGTCCACCTTTATGGCGATATCTCGAAAAGGCGTCCACCTATAGAACTAAGGCCCACTCCCTTAAAAATACTCATTAACACATTTCATTTGATACCATATCGTACAAACACATTCTAGAGTCACCCCTGGTCCACTTTTATGGCGATATCTCGAGAAGGCGTCCACCTATAGAACTAAGGCCCACTCCCTTTTACAATACCCATTAACACCTTTCATTTGATACCCATATCGCACAAACACATTCTAAAGTCACCCCTTGCCCACCTTTATTGCGATATCTCGAGAAGGCGTCCACCTATAGAACTAAAACCCACTCCCTTTTAAAATACTCATTAACACATTTCATTTGATACCATATCGTACAAACAAATTCTAGAGTCACCTCTGGTCCACCTTTATGGCGATATCTCGAAAAGGCGTCCACCTATATAACTAAGGCTCACTCCCTTTTAAAATACTCATTGACACATTTCATTTGATACCCATATCGTACAAACACATTCTAGAGTCACCCCTGATCTACCTTTATGGCGATATCTCGAAAAGGCGACCACCTATAGAACTAAGCCCCACTCCCTTTTAAAATACTCATTAACGCCTTTCATTTGATACCCATATCATACAAACATGTTATAGAATCACCCCTGGTCCACCTTTATGGCGATATCTCGAAAAGGCGTCCACCTCCTGATCTAAGGCCCACTCCCCTTTAAAATACTCATTAACACTTTCATTTGATACCCATATCGTACAAACACATTCTAGAGTCACCCCTGGTCTACCTTTATGTCGATATCTCGAAAAGGCGACCACCTATAGAACTAAGCCCCACTCCCTTTTAAAATACTCATTAACACATTTCATTTGATACCATATCGTACAAACACATTCTAGAGTCACCCCTGGTCCCCCTTTATTGCGATATCTCGGAAAGGCGACCACCTATAGAACTAAGGCCCACTCCCTTTTAAAATACTCATTAACACATTTCATTTGATACCATATCGTACAAACACATTCTAGAGTCACCCCTGGTCCCCCTTTATTGCGATATCTCGGAAAGGCGACCACCTATAGAACTAAGGCCCACTCCCTTTTAAAATACTCATTAACACATTTCATTTGATACCATATCGTACAAACACATTCTAGAGTCACCCCTGGTCCCCCTTTATTGCGATATCTCGGAAAGGCGACCACCTATAGAACTAAGGCACACTCCCTTTTAAAATATTCATTAACAACTTTCATTTGATACCCATAGCGTACAAACGCATTATAGAGTCACCCCAGGTCCACCTTTATGGCGATATCTCGAAAAGGCGTCCACCTATAGAACTAAGGCCCACTCCCTTTTAAAATACTCATTAACACCTTTCATTTGATACCCATATCGTACAAACGAATTATAGTCACCACTGGTCCGCCTTTATGGCGATATCTCGAAAAGGCGACCACCTATAGAACTAAGCCCCACTCCCATTTAAAAGACTCTTTAACACATTTCATTTGATACCCATATCGTACAAACACATTCTAGAGTCACCCCTGGTCCACCTTTATGGCGATATCTCGAAAAGGCGTCCACCTCCTGATCTAAGGCCCACTCCCCTTTAAAATACTCATTAACACTTTCATTTGATACCCATATCGTACAAACACATTCTAGAGTCACCCCTGGTCTACCTTTATGTCGATATCTCGAAAAGGCGACCACCTATAGAACTAAGCCCCACTCCCTTTTAAAATACTCATTAACACATTTCATTTGATACCATATCGTACAAACACATTCTAGAGTCACCCCTGGTCCCCCTTTATTGCGATATCTCGGAAAGGCGACCACCTATAGAACTAAGGCACACTCCCTTTTAAAATATTCATTAACAACTTTCATTTGATACCCATAGCGTACAAACGCATTATAGAGTCACCCCAGGTCCACCTCTATGGCGATATCTCGAAAAGGCGTCCACCTATAGAACTAAGGCCCACTCCCTTTTACAATACCCATTAACACCTTTCATTTGATACCCATATCGCACAAACACATTCTAAAGTCACCCCTTGCCCACCTTTATTGCGATATCTCGAGAAGGCGTCCACCTATAGAACTAAAACCCACTCCCTTTTAAAATACTCATTAACACATTTCATTTGATACCATATCGTACAAACAAATTCTAGAGTCACCTCTGGTCCACCTTTATGGCGATATCTCGAAAAGGCGTCCACCTATATAACTAAGGCTCACTCCCTTTTAAAATACTCATTGACACATTTCATTTGATACCCATATCGTACAAACACATTCTAGAGTCACCCCTGGTCCACCTTTATTGCGATATCTCGAAAAGGCGTCCACCTCCTGATCTAAGGCCCACTCCCCTTTAAAATACTCATTAACACTTTCATTTGATACCCATATCGTACAAACACATTCTAGAGTCACCCCTGGTCTACTTTATGTCGATATCTCGAAAAGGCGACCACCTATAGAACTAAGCCCCACTCCCTTTTAAAATAATCATTAACGCCTTTCATTTGATACCCATATCATACAAACATGTTATAGAATCACCCCTGGTCCACCTTTATTGCGATATCTCGAAAAGGCGTCCACCTCCTGATCTAAGGCCCACTCCCCTTTAAAATACTCATTAACACTTTCATTTGATACCCATATCGTACAAACACATTCTAGAGTCACCCCTGATCTACCTTTATGGCGATATCTCGAAAAGGCGACCACCTATAGAACTAAGCCCCACTCCCTTTTAAAATACTCATTAACGCCTTTCATTTGATACCCATATCATACAAACATGTTATAGAATCACCCCTGGTCCACCTTTATGGCGATATCTCGAAAAGGCGTCCACCTATAGAACTAAGGCCCACTCCCCTTTAAAATACTCATTAACACTTTCATTTGATACCCATATCGTACAAACACATTCTAGAGTCACCCCTGGTCTACCTTTATGGCGATATCTCGAAAAGGCGGCCACCTATAGAACTAAGCCCCACTCCCTTTTAAAATACTCATTAACGCCTTTCATTTGATACCCATATCATACAAACATGTTATAGAATCACCCCTGGTCCACCTTTATTGCGATATCTCGAAAAGGCGTCCACCTCCTGATCTAAGGCCCACTCCCCTTTAAAATACTCATTAACACTTTCATTTGATACCCATATCGTACAAACACATTCTAGAGTCACCCCTGGTCTACCTTTATGGCGATATCTCGAAAAGGCGACCACCTATAGAACTAAGCCCCACTCCCTTTTAAAATACTCATTAACGCCTTTCATTTGATACCCATATCATACAAACATGTTATAGAATCACCCCTGGTCCACCTTTATGGCGATATCTCGAAAAGGCGTCCACCTCCTGATCTAAGGCCCACTCCCCTTTAAAATACTCATTAACACTTTCATTTGATACCCATATCGTACAAACACATTCTAGAGTCACCCCTGGTCTACCTTTATGGCGATATCTCGAAAAGGCGACCACCTATAGAACTAAGCCCCACTCCCTTTTAAAATACTCATTAACGCCTTTCATTTGATACCCATATCATACAAACATGTTATAGAATCACCCCTGGTCCACCTTTATTGCGATATCTCGAAAAGGCGTCCACCTCCTGATCTAAGGCCCACTCCCCTTTAAAATACTCATTAACACTTTCATTTGATACCCATATCGTACAAACACATTCTAGAGTCACCCCTGGTCTACCTTTATGGCGATATCTCGAAAAGGCGACCACCTATAGAACTAAGCCCCACTCCCTTTTAAAATACTCATTAACGCCTTTCATTTGATACCCATATCATACAAACATGTTATAGAATCACCCCTGGTCCACCTTTATGGCGATATCTCGAAAAGGCGTCCACCTATAGAACTAAGGCCCACTCCCTTAAAAATACTCATTAACACATTTCATTTGATACCATATCGTACAAACACATTCTAGAGCCACCCCTGGTCCACCTTTATGGCGATATCTCGAAAAGGCGTCCACCTATAGAACTAAGGCCCACTCCCTTAAAAATACTCATTAACACATTTCATTTGATACCATATCGTACAAACACATTCTAGAGTCACCCCTGGTCCCCCTTTATTGCGATATCTCGGAAAGGCGACCACCTATAGAACTAAGGCCCACTCCCTTTTAAAATACTCATTAACACATTTCATTTGATACCATATCGTACAAACACATTCTAGAGTCACCCCTGGTCCCCCTTTATTGCGATATCTCGGAAAGGCGACCACCTATAGAACTAAGGCACACTCCCTTTTAAAATATTCATTAACAACTTTCATTTGATACCCATAGCGCACAAACGCATTATAGAGTCACCCCAGGTCCACCTTTATGGCGATATCTCGAAAAGGCGTCCACCTATAGAACTAAGGCCCACTCCCTTTTAAAATACTCATTAACACCTTTCATTTGATACCCATATCGTACAAACGAATTATAGTCACCACTGGTCCGCCTTTATGGCGATATCTCGAAAAGGCGACCACCTATAGAACTAAGCCCCACTCCCATTTAAAAGACTCTTTAACACATTTCATTTGATACCCATATCGTACAAACACATTCTAGAGTCACCCCTGGTCCACCTTTATGGCGATATCTCGAAAAGGCGACCATCTATAGAACTAAGGCCCACTCCCTCTTAAAATAGTCATTAACACCTTTCATTTGATGCCTATATCGTACAAACACTTTCTAGATTCACCCTTGGTCCACCTTTATTGCGATATCTCGAAACGGCGTCCACCTCTAGAACTAAGGCCCACTCCCCTTTAAAATACTCATTAACACCTTTCATTTAATACCCATATCGTACAAACACATTCTAGAGTCACCCCTGGTCCACTTATATGGCGATATCTCGAGAAGGCGTCCACCTATAGAACTAAGGCCCACTCCCTTTTACAATACCCATTAACACCTTTCATTTGATACCCATATCGTACAAACACATTCTAGAGTCACCCCTTGTCCACCTTTATTGCGATATCTCGAAAAGGCGTCCACCTATAGAACTAAAACCCACTCCCCTTTAAAATACTCATTAACACATTTCATTTGATACCATATCGTACAAACACATTCTAGAGTCACCTCTGGTCCATCTTTATGGCGATATCTCGAAAAGGCGTCCACCTATAGAACTAAGGCCCACTCCCTTTTAAAATACTCATTAACACCTTTCATTTGATACCCATGTCGTAGAAACGCATTATAGAGTCACCCCAGGTCCACCTTTATGGCGATATCTCGAAAAGCGTCCACCTTTAGAACTAAGGCCACTCCCTTTTAAAAACCTCATTAGTATCTTTAAATTGATACCCATATCGTACAAACACGTTATAGAGTCACCCCTGGTCCTCCTTTATGGCGATATCTCGAAAAGGCGTCCACCTATAGAACTAAGGCCCCCTCCCTTTTAAAATACTCATTAGCACCTTTCATTTGATACCCACGTCGTACAAACCCATTATAGAGTCACCCCAGGTCCACCTTTAAGGCGATATCTCGAAAAGGCGTCCACTTATAGAACTAAGGCCACTCCCTTTTAAAACCCTCATTAGTACCTTTAAATTGATACCCATATCGTACAAACACATTCTAGGGTCACCCCTGGTCCACCTTTATGGCGATATCTCGAAAAGGCGTCCACCTATAAAACTAAGGCTCACTCCCTTTTAGAATACTCATTAACACCTTTGATTTGAAACCCATGTCGTACAAACGCATTATAGAGTCAACCCAGGTCCACCTTTATGGCGATATCTCGAGAAGGCGTCCACCTATAGAACTAAGGCCCACTCCCTTTTAAAATACCCATTAACACCTTTCATTTGATACCCATATCGTACAAACACATTCTAGAGTCACCCCTTGTCCACCTTTATTGCGATATCTCGAAAAGGCGTCCAACTATAGAACTAAGGCCCACTCCCTTTTATAATACTCATTAACACATTTCGTTTGATACCATATCGTACAAAGACATTCTAGAGTCACCCCTTGTCCACCTTTATTGCGATATCTCGAAAAGGCGTCCACCTATAGAACTAAGGCCCACTCCCTTTTAAAATACTCATTAACACATTTTATTTGATACCATATCGTACAAACACATTCTAGAGTCACCTCTGGTACATCTTTATGGCGATATCTCGAAAAGGCGTCCACCTATAGAACTAAGGCCCACTCCCTTTTAAAATACTCATAAACACCTTTCATTTGATACCCATGTCGTACAAACGCATTATAGAGTCACCCCAGGTCCACTTTTATGGCTATATCTCGAAAAGGCGTCCACCTTTAGAACTAAGGCCACTCCCTTTTAAAACCCTCATTAGTATCTTTAAGTTGATACCCATATCGTACAAACACGTTATAGAGTCACCCCTGGTCCTCCTTTATGGCGATATCTCGAAAAGGCGTCCACATTTAGAACTAAGGCCACTCCCTTTTAAAACCCTCATTAGTATCTTTAATTTGATACCCATATCGTACAAACACGTTATAGAGTCACCCCTGGTCCTCCTTTATGGCGATATCTCGAGAAGGCGTCCACCTATATAACTAAGGCCCACTCCCTTTTAAAATACTCATTAACACATTTCATTTGATACCATATCGTACAGAAAAATTCTAGAGTCACCTCTGGTCCACCTTTATGGCGATATCTCGAAAAGGCGTCCACCTATAGAACTAAGGGCACTCCCTTTTAAAACCCTCATTAGCACCCTTAAATTGATACCCATATCGTACAAACACATTCTAGGGTCACCCCTGGTCCACCGTTATGCCGATATCTCGAAAAGGCGTCCACCTTTAGAACTAAGGCCACTCCCTTTTAAAACCCTCATTAGTACCTTTAATTTGATACCCATATCGTACAAACACGTTATAGAGTCACCCCTGGTCCTCCTTTATGGCGATATCTCGAAAAGGCGTCCACCTGTAGAACTAAGGCCCACTCCCTTTTAAAATACTCATTAACACCTTTCATTTTATACCCATGTCATACAAACCCATTATAGAGTCACCCCAGGTCCACCATTATGGCGATATATCGAAAAGGCGTCAACCTATAGAACTAAAGCCACTCCCTTTTAAAATATTCATTAACACCTTTCATTTGATACCCATATCATACATACACATTCTAGAGTCACCCCTGGTGCACTTTTATGGCGATATCTCGAAAAGGCGTCCACCTATAGAACTAAGGCCCACTCGCTTTTAAAATACTCATTAACACCTTTCATTTAATACCCATATCGTACAAACACATTCTAGAGTCACCCCTGGTCCACTTTTACGGCGATGTCTCGAGAAGGCGTCCACCTATAGCACTAAGGCCCACTCCCTTTTAAAATACTCATTAACACCTTTCATTTGATACCCATATCGTACATACACATTCTAGAGTCACCCCAGGTTCACCTTTATGGCGATATCTCGAAAAGGCGTCCACCCATAGAACTAAGGCCCACTCCCCTTTAAAATACTCATTAACACCTTTCATTTAATACCCATATCGTACAAACACATTCTAGAGTCACCCCTGGTCCACTTTTATGGCGATATCTCGAGAAGGCGTCCACCTATAGAACTAAGGCCCACTCCCTTTTAAAATACCCATTAACACCTTTCATGTGATACCCATATCGTACAAACACATTCTAGAGTCACCCCTTGTCCACCTTTATTGCGATATCTCAAAAAGGCGTCCACCTATAGAACTAAGGTCCACTGCCTTTTAAAATACTCATTAACACATTTCATTTGATACCATATCGTACAAACACATTCTAGAGTCACCTCCGGTCCATCTTTATGGCGATATCTTGAAAAGGCGTCCACCTATAGAACTAAGGCCCACTCCCTTTTAAAATACTCATTAACACCTTTCATTTGATAGCCATGTCGTACAAACGCATTACAGAGTCACCCCAGGTCCACCTTTATGGCGATATCTCGAAAAGGTGTCCACCTTTAGAACTAAGGCCACTCCCTTTTAAAACCCTCATTAGTATCTTTAATTTGATACCCATATCGTACAAACACGTTATAGAGTCACCCCTGGTCCTCCTTTATGCCGATATCTCGAGAAGGCGTCCACCTATAGAACTAAGACCCACTCTCTCTTAAAATACTCATTAACACATTTCATTTGATACCATATCGTACAAACAAATTCTAGAGTCACCTCTGGTCCATCTTTATGACGATATCTTGAAAAGGCGTCCACCTATAGAACTAAGGACACTCCCTTTTAAAACCCTCATTAGTACCTTTAAATTGATACCCATATCGTACAAACACATTCTAGGGTCACCCCTGGTCCACCGTTATGCCGATATCTCGAAAAGGCGTCCACCTTTAGAACTAAGGCCACTCCCTTTTAAAACCCTCATTAGTACCTTTAATTTGATACCCATATCGTACAAACACGTTATAGAGTCACCCCTGGTCCTCCTTTATGGCGATATCTCGAAAAGGCGTCCACCTATAGAACTAAGGCCCACTCCCTTTTAAAATACTCATTAACACCTTTCATTTTATACCCATGTCGTACAAACCCATTATAGAGTCACCCCAGGTCCACCATTATGGCGATATCTCGAAAAGGCGTCAACCTATAGAACTAAAGCCACTCCCTTTTAAAATACTCAATAACACCTTTCATTTGATACCCATATCGTACATACACATTCTAGAGTCACCCCTGGTCCACTTTTATGGCGATATCTCGAAAAGGCGTCCACCTATAGAACTAAGGCCCACTCCCCTTTAAAATACTCATTAACACCTTTCATTTAATACCCATATCGTACAAACACATTCTAGAGTCACCCCTGGTCTACTTTTATGGCGATATCTCGAGAAGGCGTCCACCTATAGAACTAAGGCCCACTCCCTTTTAAAATACTCATTAACACCTTTCATTTGATACCCATATCGTACATACACATTCTAGAGTCACCCCAGGCCCACCTTTATGGCGATATCTCGAAAAGGCGTCCACCTATAGAACTAAGGCCCACTCCCCTTTAAAATACTCATTAACACCTTTCATTTAATACCCACATCGTACAAACACATTCTAGAGTCACCCCTGGTCCACTTTTATGGCGATATCTCGAGAAGGCGTCCACCTATAGAACTAAGGCCCACTCCCTTTTAAAATACCCATTAACACCTTTCATGTGATACTCATATCGTACAAACACATTCTAGAGTCACCCCTTGTCCACCTTTATTGCGATATCTCGAAAAGGCGTCCACCTATAGAACTAAGGTCCACTGGATTTTAAAATACTCATTAACACATTTCATTTGATACCATATCGTACAAACACATTCTAGAGTCACCTCTGGTCCATCTTTATGGCGATATCTTTAAAAGGCGTCCATCTATAGAACTAAGGCCCACTCCCTTTTAAAATACTCATTAACACCTTTCATTTGATACCCATGTCGTACAAACGCATTATAGAGTCACCCCAGGTCCACCTTTATGGCGATATCTCGAAAAGGTGTCCACCTTTAGAACTAAGGCCACTCCCTTTTAAAACCCTCATTAGTATCTTTAGTTTGATACCCATATCGTACAAACACGTTATAGAGTCACCCCTGGTCCTCCTTTATGGCGATATCTCGAGAAGGCGTCCACCTATAGAACAAAGACCCACTCCCTCTTAAAATACTCATTAACACATTTCATTTGATACCATATCGTACAAACAAATTCTAGAGTCACCTCTGGTCCACCTTTATGGCGATATCTCGAAAAGGCGTCCACCTATAGAACTAAGGTCCACTGCCTTTTAAAATACTCAATAACACATTTCATTTGATAGCATATCGTACAAACACATTCTAGAGTCACCCCTGGTCTACTTTTATGGCGATATCTCGAGAAGGCGTTCACCTATAGAACTAAGGCCCACTCCCCTTTAAAATACTCTTTAACACCTTTCATTTAATACCCATATCGTACAAACACATTCTAGAGTCACCCCTGGTCTACTTTTATGGCGATATCTCGAGAAGGCGTTCACCTATAGAACTAAGGCCCACTCCCTTTTAAAATACTCATTAACACCTTTCATTTGATACCCATATCGTACATACACATTCTAGAGTCACCCCAGGTCCACCTTTATGGCGATATCTCGAAAAGGCGTCCACCTATAGAACTAAGGCCCACTCCCCTTTAAAATACTCATTAACACCTTTCATTTAATACCCACATCGTACAAACACATTCTAGAGTCACCCCTGGTCCACTTTTATGGCGATATCTCGAGAAGGCGTCCACCTCTAGAACTAAGGCCCATTCCCTTTTAAAATACCCATTAACACCTTTTATGTGATACTCATATCGTACAAACACATTCTAGAGTCACCCCTGGTCCACTTTTATGGCGATATCTCGAAAAGGCGTCCACCTATAGAACTAAGGCCCACTCCCCTTTAAAATACTCATTAACACCTTTCATTTAATACCCATATCGTACAAACACATTATAGAGTCACCCCAGGTCCACCATTATGGCGATATCTCGAAAAGGCGTCAACATATAGAACTAAAGCCACTCCCTTTTAAAATATTCATTAACACCTTTCATTTGATACCCATATCGTACATACACATTCTAGAGTCACCCCTGGTCCACTTTTATGGCGATATCTCGAAAAGGCGTCCAACTAAGGCCCACTCCCTTTTAAAATACTCATTAACACCTTTCATTTAATACCCATATAGAGTCCTTTATGCCGATATCTCGAGAAGGCGTCCACCTATAGAACTAAGACCCACTCTCTCTTAAAATACTCATTAACACATTTCATTTGATACCATATCGTACAAACAAATTCTAGAGTCACCTCTGGCCCATCTTTATGGCGATATCTTGAAAAGGCGTCCACCTATAGAACTAAGGACACTCCCTTTTAAAACCCTCATTAGTACCTTTAAATTGATACCCATATCGTACAAACACATTCTAGGGTCACCCCTGGTCCACCGTTATGCCGATATCTCGAAAAGGCGTCCACCTTTAGAACTAAGGCCACTCCCTTTTAAAACCCTCATTAGTACCTTTAATTTGATACCCATATCATACAAACACGTTATAGAGTCACCCCTGGTCCTCCTTTATGGCGATATCTCGAAAAGGCGTCCACCTATAGAACTAAGGCCCACTCCCTTTTAAAATACTCATTAACACCTTTCATTTGATACCCATATCGTACAAACACATTCTAGAGTCACCCCTTGTCCACCTTTATTGCGATATCTCGAAAAGGCGTCCAACTATAGAACTAAGGCCCACTCCCTTTTATAATACTCATTAACACATTTCGTTTGATACCATATCGTACAAAGACATTCTAGAGTCACCCCTTGTCCACCTTTATTGCGATATCTCGAAAAGGCGTCCACCTATAGAACTAAGGCCCACTCCCTTTTAAAATACTCATTAACACATTTTATTTGATACCATATCGTACAAACACATTCTAGAGTCACCTCTGGTACATCTTTATGGCGATATCTCGAAAAGGCGTCCACCTATAGAACTAAGGCCCACTCCCTTTTAAAATACTCATAAACACCTTTCATTTGATACCCATGTCGTACAAACGCATTATAGAGTCACCCCAGGTCCACTTTTATGGCTATATCTCGAAAAGGCGTCCACCTTTAGAACTAAGGCCACTCCCTTTTAAAACCCTCATTAGTATCTTTAAGTTGATACCCATATCGTACAAACACGTTATAGAGTCACCCCTGGTCCTCCTTTATGGCGATATCTCGAAAAGGCGTCCACATTTAGAACTAAGGCCACTCCCTTTTAAAACCCTCATTAGTATCTTTAATTTGATACCCATATCGTACAAACACGTTATAGAGTCACCCCTGGTCCTCCTTTATGGCGATATCTCGAGAAGGCGTCCACCTATATAACTAAGGCCCACTCCCTTTTAAAATACTCATTAACACATTTCATTTGATACCATATCGTACAGAAAAATTCTAGAGTCACCTCTGGTCCACCTTTATGGCGATATCTCGAAAAGGCGTCCACCTATAGAACTAAGGGCACTCCCTTTTAAAACCCTCATTAGCACCCTTAAATTGATACCCATATCGTACAAACACATTCTAGGGTCACCCCTGGTCCACCGTTATGCCGATATCTCGAAAAGGCGTCCACCTTTAGAACTAAGGCCACTCCCTTTTAAAACCCTCATTAGTACCTTTAATTTGATACCCATATCGTACAAACACGTTATAGAGTCACCCCTGGTCCTCCTTTATGGCGATATCTCGAAAAGGCGTCCACCTGTAGAACTAAGGCCCACTCCCTTTTAAAATACTCATTAACGCCTTTCATTTTATACCCATGTCATACAAACCCATTATAGAATCACCCCAGGTCCACCATTATGGCGATATATCGAAAAGGCGTCAACCTATAGAACTAAAGCCACTCCCTTTTAAAATATTCATTAACACCTTTAATTTGATACCCATATCATACATACACATTCTAGAGTCACCCCTGGTGCACTTTTATGGCGATATCTCGAAAAGGCGTCCACCTATAGAACTAAGGCCCACTCGCTTTTAAAATACTCATTAACACCTTTCATTTAATACCCATATCGTACAAACACATTCTAGAGTCACCCCTGGTCCACTTTTACGGCGATATCTCGAGAAGGCGTCCACCTATAGCACTAAGGCCCACTCCCTTTTAAAATACTCATTAACACCTTTCATTTGATACCCATATCGTACATACACGTTCTAGAGTCACCCCAGGTTCACCTTTATGGCGATATCTCGAAAAGGCGTCCACCCATAGAACTAAGGCCCACTCCCCTTTAAAATACTCATTAACACCTTTCATTTAATACCCATATCGTACAAACACATTCTAGAGTCACCCCTGGTCCACTTTTATGGCGAAATTTCGAGGAGGCGTCCACCTATAGAACTAAGGCCCACTCCCTTTTAAAATACCCACTAACACCTTTCATGTGATACCCATATCGTACAAACACATTCTAGAGTCACCCCTTGTCCACCTTTATGGCGATATCTCGAAAAGGCGTCCACCTATAGAACTAAGGTCCACTGCCTTTTAAAATACTCATTAACACATTTCATTTGATACCATATCGTACAAACACATTCTAGAGTCACCTCTGGTCCATCTTTATGGCGATATCTTGAAAAGGCGTCCACCTATAGAACTAAGGCCCACTCCCTTTTAAAATACTCATTAACACCTTTCATTTGATACCCATGTCGTACAAACGCATTATAGAGTCACCCCAGGTCCGCCTTTATGGGGATATCTCGAAAAGGCGTCCACCTTTAGAACTAAGGCCACTCCCTTTTAAAACCCTCATTAGTATCTTTAATTTGATACCCATATCGTACAAACACGTTATAGAGTCACCCCTGGTCCTCCTTTATGGAGATATCTCGAAAAGGCGTCCACCTTTAGAACTAAGGCCACTCCTTTTTAAAACCCTCATTAGTATCTTTAATTTGATACCCATATCATACAAACACGTTATAGAGTCACCCCTGGTCCTCCTTTATGGCGATATCTCGAGAAGGCGTCCACCTATAGACCTAAGGCCCACTCCCTCTTAAAATACTCATTAACACCTTTCATTTGATACCCATATCGTACATACACGTTCTAGAGTCACCCCAGGTTCACCTTTATGGCGATATCTCGAAAAGGCGTCCACCCATAGAACTAAGGCCCACTCCCCTTTAAAATACTCATTAACACCTTTCATTTAATACCCATATCGTACAAACACATTCTAGAGTCAACCCTGGTCCACTTTTATGGCGATATCTCGAGAAGGCGTCCACCTATAGAACTAAGGCCCACTCCCTTTTAAAATACCCATTAACACCTTTCATGTGATACCCATATCGTACAAACACATTCTAGAGTCACCCCTTGTCCACCTTTATTGCGATATCTCAAAAAGGCGTCCACCTATAGAACTAAGGTCCACTGCCTTTTAAAATACTCATTAACACATTTCATTTGATACCATGTCGTACAAACACATTCTAGAGTCACCTCCGGTCCATCTTTATGGCGATATCTTGAAAAGGCGTCCACCTATAGAACTAAGGCCCACTCCCTTTTAAAATACTCATTAACACCTTTCATTTGATAGCCATGTCGTACAAACGCATTATAGAGTCACCCCAGGTCCACCTTTATGGCGATATCTCGAAAAGGTGTCCACCTTTAGAACTAAGGCCACTCCCTTTTAAAACCCTCATTAGTATCTTTAATTTGATACCCATATCGTACAAACACGTTATAGAGTCACCCCTGGTCCTCCTTTATGCCGATATCTCGAGAAGGCGTCCACCTATAGAACTAAGACCCACTCTCTCTTAAAATACTCATTAACACATTTCATTTGATACCATATCGTACAAACAAATTCTAGAGTCACCTCTGGTCCATCTTTATGGCGATATCTTGAAAAGGCGTCCACCTATAGAACTAAGGACACTCCCTTTTAAAACCCTCATTAGTACCTTTAAATTGATACCCATATCGTACAAACACATTCTAGGGTCACCCCTGGTCCACCGTAATGCCGATATCTCGAAAAGGCGTCCACCTTTAGAACTAAGGCCACTTCCTTTTAAAACCCTCATTAGTACCTTTAATTTGATACCCATATCGTACAAACACGTTATAGAGTCACCCCTGGTCCTCCTTTATGGCGATATCTCGAAAAGGCGTCCACCTATAGAACTAAGGCCCACTCCCTTTTAAAATACTCATTAACACCTTTCATTTTATACCCATGTCGTACAAACCCATTATAGAGTCACCCCAGGTCCACCATTATGGCGATATCTCGAAAAGGCGTCAACCTATAGAACTAAAGCCACTCCCTTTTAAAATACTCAATAACACCTTTCATTTGATACCCATATCGTACATACACATTCTAGAGTCACCCCTGGTCCACTTTTATGGCGATATCTCGAAAAGGCGTCCACCTATAGAACTAAGGCCCACTCCCCTTTAAAATACTCATTAACACCTTTCATTTAATACCCATATCGTACAAACACATTCTAGAGTCACCCCTGGTCTACTTTTATGGCGATATCTCGAGAAGGCGTCCACCTATAGAACTAAGGCCCACTCCCTTTTAAAATACTTATTAACACCTTTCATTTGATACCCATATCGTACATACACATTCTAGAGTCACCCCAGGCCCACCTTTATGGCGATATCTCGAAAAGGCGTCCACCTATAGAACTAAGGCCCACTCCCCTTTAAAATACTCATTAACACCTTTCATTTAATACCCACATCGTACAAACACATTCTAGAGTCACCCCTGGTCCACTTTTATGGCGATATCTCGAGAAGGCGTCCACCTATAGAACTAAGGCCCACTCCCTTTTAAAATACCCATTAACACCTTTCATGTGATACCCACATCGTACAAACACATTCTAGAGTCACCCCTTGTCCACCTTTATTGCGATATCTCGAAAAGGCGTCCACCTATAGAACTAAGGTCCACTGGATTTTAAAATACTCATTAACACATTTCATTTGATACCATATCGTACAAACACATTCTAGAGTCACCTCTGGTCCATCTTTATGGCGATATCTTTAAAAGGCGTCCACCTATAGAACTAAGGCCCACTCCCTTTTAAAATACTCATTAACACCTTTCATTTGATACCCATGTCGTACAAACGCATTATAGAGTCACCCCAGGTCCACCTTTATGGCGATATCTCGAAAAGGTGTCCACCTTTAGAACTAAGGCCACTCCCTTTTAAAACCCTCATTAGTATCTTTAGTTTGATACCCATATCGTACAAACACGTTATAGAGTCACCCCTGGTCCTCCTTTATGGCGATATCTCGAGAAGGCGTCCACCTATAGAACAAAGACCCACTCCCTCTTAAAATACTCATTAACACATTTCATTTGATACCATATCGTACAAACAAATTCTAGAGTCACCTCTGGTCCACCTTTATGGCGATATCTCGAAAAGGCGTCCACCTATAGAACTAAGGTCCACTGCCTTTTAAAATACTCAATAACACATTTCATTTGATACCATATCGTACAAACACATTCTAGAGTCACCTCTGGTCCATCTTTATGGCGATATCTCGAGAAGGCGTTCACCTATAGAACTAAGGCCCACTCCCTTTTAAAATACTCATTAACACCTTTCATTTGATACCCATATCGTACATACACATTCTAGAGTCACCCCAGGTCCACCTTTATGGCGATATCTCGAAAAGGCGTCCACCTATAGAACTAAGGCCCACTCCCCTTTAAAATACTCATTAACACCTTTCATTTAATACCCACATCGTACAAACACATTCTAGAGTCACCCCTGGTCCACTTTTATGGCGATATCTCGAGAAGGCGTCCACCTCTAGAACTAAGGCCCATTCCCTTTTAAAATACCCATTAACACCTTTTATGTGATACTCATATCGTACAAACACATTCTAGAGTCACCCCTGGTCCACTTTTATGGCGATATCTCGAAAAGGCGTCCACCTATAGAACTAAGGCCCACTCCCCTTTAAAATGCTCATTAACACCTTTCATTTAATACCCATATCGTACAAACACATTATAGAGTCACCCCAGGTCCACCATTATGGCGATATCTCGAAAAGGCGTCAACATATAGAACTAAAGCCACTCCCTTTTAAAATATTCATTAACACCTTTCATTTGATACCCATATGGTACATACACATTCTAGAGTCACCCCTGGTCCACTTTTATGGCGATATCTCGAAAAGGCGTCCAACTAAGGCCCACTCCCTTTTAAAATACTCATTAACACCTTTCATTTAATACCCATATCGTACAAACACATTCTAGAGTCACCCCTGGTCCACTTTTATGGCGAAATTTCGAGGAGGCGTCCACCTATAGAACTAAGGCCCACTCCCTTTTAAAATACCCACTAACACCTTTCATGTGATACCCATATCGTACAAACACATTCTAGAGTCACCCCTTGTCCACCTTTATGGCGATATCTCGAAAAGGCGTCCACCTATAGAACTAAGGTCCACTGCCTTTTAAAATACTCATTAACACATTTCATTTGATACCATATCGTACAAACACATTCTAGAGTCACCTCTGGTCCATCTTTATGGCGATATCTTGAAAAGGCGTCCACCTATAGAACTAAGGCCCACTCCCTTTTAAAATACTCATTAACACCTTTCATTTGATACCCATGTCGTACAAACGCATTATAGAGTCACCCCAGGTCCGCCTTTATGGGGATATCTCGAAAAGGCGTCCACCTTTAGAACTAAGGCCACTCCCTTTTAAAACCCTCATTAGTATCTTTAATTTGATACCCATATCGTACAAACACGTTATAGAGTCACCCCTGGTCCTCCTTTATGGAGATATCTCGAAAAGGCGTCCACCTTTAGAACTAAGGCCACTCCTTTTTAAAACCCTCATTAGTATCTTTAATTTGATACCCATATCATACAAACACGTTATAGAGTCACCCCTGGTCCTCCTTTATGGCGATATCTCGAGAAGGCGTCCACCTATAGACCTAAGGCCCACTCCCTCTTAAAATACTCATTAACACATTTCATTTGATACCATATCGTACAAACAAATTCTAGAGTCACCTCTTATCCACCATTATGGCGATATCTCGAAAAGGCTTCCACCTATAGAACTAAGGACACTCCCTTTTAAAACCCTCATTAGTACCTTTAAATTGATACCCATATCGTACAAACACATTCTAGGGTCACCGCTGGTCCACCGTTATGCCGATATCTCGAAAAGGCGTCCACCTTTAGAACTAAGGCCACTCCCTTTTAAAACCCTCATTAGTACCTTTAATTTGATAGCCATATCGTACAAACACGTTATAGAGTCACCCCTGGTCCTCCTTTATGGCGATATCTCGAAAAGGCGTCCACCTATAGAACTAAGGCCCATTCCTTTTTAAAATACTCATTAACACCTTTCATTTTATACCCATGTCGTACATACCCATTATAGAGTCACCCCAGGTCCACCATTATGGCGATATCTCGAAAAGGCGTCAACCTATAGAACTAAAGCCACTCCCTTTTAAAATACTCATTAACACCTTTCATTTGATACCCATATCGTACATACACATTCTAGAGTCACCCCTGGTCCACTTTTATGGCGATATCTCGAAAAGGCGTCCACCTATAGAACTAAGGCCCACTCCCCTTTAAAATACTCATTAACACCTTTCATTTAATACCCATATCGTACAAACACATTCTAGAGTCACCCCTGGTCCACTTTTATGGCGATATCTCGAGAAGGCGTCCACATATAGAACTAAGGCCCACTCCCTTTTAAAATACTCATTAACACCTTTCATTTGATACCCATATCGTACATACACATTCTAGAGTCACCCCAGGTCCACCTTTATGGCGATATCTCGAAAAGGCGTCCACCTATAGAACTAAGGCCCACTCCGCTTTAAAATACTCATTAACACCTTTCATTTAATACCCATATCGTACAAACACATTCTAGAGTCACCCCTGGTCCACTTTTATGGCGATATCTCGAGAAGGCGTCCACCTATAGAACTAAGGCCCACTCCCTTTTAAAATACCCATTAACACCTTTCATGATTGTTATTGTCTATCGCTGTGTACGGACGTGTTTCACTAGAGCTCTGTGTTTTTCGTTTTACGATATTTTATGATATTTTTCTATTTGTGTAATACAAATGTATTTTGTGCTAAACAAATATTAACAAATATAATCAAATATTAACAATTTGTGCAAAGCAGATTTTAAATCAATTCCGTGCAATTCATTATATATAAACAATATAAACAATATATATTAAAAAGCAGTGCAGGTGTATGTTGATTTGAGCTGTTGACAGTTGTCTGCTTCGCATATTATTTGCCTTGTCTACACGTTGTTTTTGTCTTCATAGCTGTTTTACACAAACAATATGCCCTGTTTCTGTGGACACAGAGTTGAACGCGCTCAAAGCAGTGTGCAGTGTGAAAAATGTAAAAAAGTTTATCACCTGCAATGTGTTGTTGGTACCTTAGCTGCCGATTTGGATCATTTTAAAAATTCGGATGAGATGTATATTTGTGGCGATTGTGCTGTTGATGACAATGCTATTGCTGTACAAAAACAACAGCAACAACATGTAAATGATAATTATCTAAATTTTATGTTATCGTCTATTCTTGCCGAAGTGAAAAGTTTGCGAGCACAGCAAGCAAGCGCGGTTGCCGGTATACACTCTCTGCAAGCGGACAAAAACCGGTTATTAGGCGAATTGGAAATTTTACGTTCTGAGCTCAGTAATTTACATAAGCTCTATGATGAAGCGGTGGGTGGCGTACTGCGGGGTAGTGCTGGCAAAAAAAAGAAACGAAACAAAGACAAAGGCACAATCATGGGTAACAATTCTGCCGACGCTAACATTGAAAAGAGTTCTGGCCCCGTTTTTGCTGCTAATGTCCAAAGCAGTTTCAATGTTGCTGTTAGCTCTGCCGAAGTGCCTTGCGCTACTAACACTGCTAATGCCGGCGCTAACATTTCTATGAACACTGCCTCTTCTCATGCTGTTAATAACCAAAATATTGTAGATGATAGCAACACTGCGCGTACTTTAAATGGTAATGACGCTGTATCGAATGACGATAACATTGTTGATGTTTCTGGAAATTTGGGTGACACTAATTTAGATCCGGCTGGTCCTAGGTTGGTTACTGCCGTGCCGCCCCGACGGGCAATTTTCGTATCAAGATTGCATCCATCTCTGACGGAGTCTGATGTCGTTAATTATATCTTAGCTAAGATTAATAGTACAGGTTCTATTAACATTAGTGCACATAAATTTGTTTTTAAGTATGTGAGGGATTTTTCTTCATTTAAAATATCAGTTCCAGATGTATATTTTGATATGGTTCTTGATAAATTTTTTTGGCCTATACATTCGGTGGTACATTTGTACACCACAAAGTCGAAGGTTGAGCCTCGCGCACGTATAGTTTCAAAAAACTTGATTACCAGCCCTGCAAATACGATTCAAAAGTAACTATTCACTATCAGAATGTTCGTGGTTTACGTTCTAAATTAAATGCATTTTACCTTAACAGTTTTACTTTTACTGCGGAAGTGATTGCTTTCACAGAGACTTGGCTAAAACCTGATAATTTAAATTCGGAGTTATTTTCAAATGACTACGTTGTTTTTCGGTGTGATCGTCAATCGAGAGCAGGCGGTGTCCTGATAGCTGTATTGTCCAGTAATTCTACTGAATTGTTGAGCTTTGAGGACGCGCTTGACATTGAATTCATAGCTGTAAAGCTCTTTTTCCCGAATTTTTTCTTATATATTTCTTGTTCCTACATACCGCCTCGGTCAGATATGTACGTTTATGATTGCCATAAAGCAGTTATCCACAGCCTTCATTCTCGTTTGCGTGATAACGATCGCCTAGTGGTTCTTGGGGACTTTAATTTACCATACGTTAGTTGGATTGGCAACGATGATTCAAACTTTTTGACTCCTGTTACTCAGCATGATTTCATTGGTTCGCTTATGGAATTGCCGCTAGTTCAGATTAATAACGTGGTGAACTCTAAAAATAAGTTGTTAGATTTAGTTTTTGGTGATAGTTCAATAGGTACTGGTCTCAGTCGAATCCCTGCCTTATCCCTGCCTGAAGATCCCTTGCACCCTACACTTGAGGTTACACTGGACAATCTACTGCCTACGATTAATTGCATGGAAGTGTTATGTCGTTCTCGTTCGAGATGTTTTAAAAAGGCTAACTTTGATTTGCTTAATCAACTGTTAGCTTCCCACGATTGGTCTGACCTTTATACTTGTACTGATGTTGAGACTGCCACGTCTATTTTTTATAGTTACCTTAGTGACTTTATTAATCGTTGCGTTCCGGTTGATTTTGTTAAGGCTAAGAGTAGTAAACCACCTTGGTTCTCGAGGCAACTTGCTAACCTGAACAATATTAAATCGAGGCTCTATAAGCGTTTTAAAAGATCTGGTTCTTCTGAAGATTTTTCTAAATATTTAGTTGCCCGTTCCAATTTCCAACGCCTGAATCAAAACTGTTACAAGTCGTATTTAACAAGATGCAAAATTGAGTTTTTTAAAAATCCTAAAAAATTTTACGGGTTTGTTAATTCAAAGCGCAGATCTTCGGGATTTCCATCATCTTTGTCTTTGGGTGGCGAGAATGCTAGCCTTGACCATGATATTGCCGACTTATTCGCAGACTTTTTCAAATCGACCTATTCTTCAACCTGTACCCAAACCGGTAGTTATCCGTTCGAGATAGTTAGTTCTAACTGTATTCTCAATCCAGTCATTGATAGTGCCACTGTACTTCAGAGTTTTTTAGCTCTGAAACCGATTTTTTCTCCAGGGCCCGATGGTATTCCTGGCTGTATGCTTAAGTTCTGTGCTGTGAACTTAACAGAACCGATCGTAAAATTGTTCAATTTATCTTTGCAATCAGCGTCATTTCCATCAATTTGGAAACAGTCGTTTATCATACCTCTGCACAAGAAGGGTAGTAGATCTAATATTGAGAATTATAGGGGAATTGCTAAGCTTTCAGCTATTCCTAAAACCTTTGAACAAATAATTACCTGTCAGCTTCAACATTCGTGTATTTCCATATTATCACCCTTTCAGCATGGGTTTGTGAGATGTAGGTCAACCACCACAAACCTACTTGAGTTTACCTCTTTAGTTCGGGATGGTTTTTTGGCTTGCAAGCAAACTGATGTGATTTATACGGATTTTAGTAAAGCTTTTGATTCAGTGAATCACGAACTTCTGATTCTGAAGCTTGATTTACTGGGCTTTCCGAAGAGTCTGACTTCATGGCTCTCAAGCTATCTTTCTAATAGAACCCAAAAGGTGCTTTATAAAAATATTATTTCAAAATCAATTCATGTTACCTCTGGTGTACCTCAGGGCAGTCATTTAGGCCCATTGCTTTTTACTCTTTTATAAATGATCTGCCACAGATTTTGAATCATTCACGAGCTCTAATGTATGCCGATGATGTAAAAATTTGCTATACATGCTTGCCTTCGGAGTTAACTCGCTCAAATCTACTTCAGGTTGATTTGGACTCATTTCAACGCTGGTGTACAATTAATGCATTAGTTCTAAACTGTTACAAATGTAAGTTCATGACATTTCATCGCGTGAAGCCTGTCCTGTCGTCTTATGCACTTTATGGCACTCTTATGGAGCGTATATCTTCGATTAACGATTTAGGGGTTCTGTTTGACTCGAAACTGAGCTTCAACTCACATATTTCTGCTATTACTAATAAAGCAATGGGTACCCTTGGTTTTGTGAAACGCTGGGCTAAGGAGTTCAAGGATCCGTATCTGACCAAAGTCCTCTACACTTCGCTGGTCCGCCCAATACTTGAGTATTGCTCGTGTGTTTGAGGTCCATTATATACTACTCATATAAAGCGTATTGAGTCTGTGCAGAAACAATTTTTAATTTTTGCTCTACGGGCCTTTAACTGGGACTCAAATCTTCATCTTCCGTCTTATAGAAGTAGACTTCTTCTCATTAATTTGCCAACTCTGGAAAATCGTAGAATATTACTCGGGGTAATGTTCCTGCATAAGCTAATTCTAGGTGAGGTTGACTCCTCTGAGCTGCTAAGTCGATTGAGCTTTGCAGTTCCTGCTAGGACGTCCAGACACTACGTGCCCTTCCATTTACCCCTGTGTCGTAGAAATTTTGACAAAAATGATCCTATACGTGTTTGGTGCTCGTACTATAACGACTTGTATAATTGCATTAGTATCGAATGTTCGTTTGTTGCCTTACGCAATGGTATACTTTTCAGTCTCAACTGATATCTTAAAGTTTATTTGTTTAATTTGTAATGATAGTTTAATTTAAGTTCTTGTTCAATGTTAAAATAAATTGTAAATTTTTTATTTATTCCATTTTTAATTCTATACTTGTATATATTTTTACGCTATCTTTTTTTTTATGTTACTTTCCTTTGTATTTTGTTAGTCGACCACTCTTGTTAGTTGACTTTAAATAATTAAAATAAATAAAAAAAAAAAAAAAAATGTGATACCCATATCGTACAAACACATTCTAGAGTCACCCCTGGTCCACTTTTATGGCGATATCTCGAGAAGGCGTCCACCTATAGAACTAAGGCCCACTCCCTTTTAAAATACCCATTAACACCTTTCATGTGATACCCATATCGTACAAACACATTCTAGAGTCTCCCTTGTCCACCTTTATTGCGATATCTCGAGAAGGCGTCCACCTATAGAACTAAGGCCCACTCCCTTTTAAAATACTCATTAACACCTTTCATTTGATACCCATATCGTACATACACATTCTAGATTCACCCCTGGTCCACCTTTATTACGATATCTCGAAACGGCGTCCACCTATATAACTAAGGCTCACTCCCTTTTAAAATACTCATTAACACATTTCATTTGATACCCATATCGTACAAACACATTCTAGAGTCACGCCTGGTCCACCTTTATTGCGATATCTCGAAAAGGCGTCCACCTCTAGATCTAAGGCCCACTCCCCTTTAAAATACTCATTAACACTTTCATTTGATACCCATATCGTACAAACACATTCTAGAGTCACCCCTGGTCTACCTTTATGGCGATATCTCGAAAAGGCGACCACCTATAGAACTAAGGCTCACTCCCTTGTAAAATACTCATTAACGCCTTTCATTTGATACCCATATCGTACTAACACGTTATAGAATCACCCCTGGTCCACCTTTATTGCGATATCTCGGAAAGGCGACCACCTATAGAACTAAGGCCCACTCCCTTTTAAAATACTCATTAACACATTTTATTTGATACCATATCGTACAAACACATTCTAGAGTCACCCCTGGTCCCCCTTTATTGCGATATCTCGGAAAGGCGACCACCTATAGAACTAAGGCCCACTCCCTTTTAAAATACTCATTAACACATTTTATTTGATACCATATCGTACAAACACATTCTAGAGTCACCCCTGGTCCCCCTTTATTGCGATATATCGGAAAGGCGACCACCTATAGAACTAAGGCCCACTCCCTTTTAAAATACTCATTAACAACTTTCATTTGATACCCATAGCGTACAAACGCATTATAGAGTCACCCCAGGTCAACCTTTATGGCGATATCTCGAAAAGGCGTCCACCTATAGAACTAAGGCACACTCCTTTTTAAAATACTCATTAACACCTTTCATTTGATACCCATATCGTACAAACGAATTATAGTCACCACTGGTCCGCCTTTATGGCGATATCTCGAAAAGGCGACCACCTATAGAACTAAGGCCCACTCCCATTTAAAAGACTCATTAACACATTTCATTTGATACCCATATCGTACAAACATATTCTAGAGTCACCCCTGGTCCACCTTTATGGCGATATCTCGAAAAGGCGACCACCTATAGAACTAAGGCCCACTCCCTCTTAAAATACTCATTAACACCTTTCATTTGATGCCTATATCGTACAAACACATTCTAGATTCACCCCTGGTCCACCTTTATTGCGATATCTCGAAACGGCGTCCACCTCTAGAACTAAGGCCCACTCCCCTTTAAAATACTCATTAACACCTTTCATTTAATACCCATATCGTACAAACACATTCTAGAGTCACCCCTGGTCCACCTTTATGTCGATATCTCGAAAAGGCGTCCACCTATAGAACTAAGGCCCACTCCCTTTTAAAATACTCATTAACACCTTTCGTTTGATACCCGTATCGTACAAACACATTCTAGAGTCACCCCTGGTCCACCTTTATGTCGATATCTCGAAAAGGCGTCCACCTTTAGAACTAAGGCCACTCCCTTGTAAAACCCTGATTAGTACCTTTAATTTGATATCCATATCGTACAAACACGTTATAGAGTCACCCCTGGTCCTCCTTTATGGCGATATCTCGAAAAGGCGTCCACCTATAGAACTAAGGCCACTCCCTTTTAAAATACTCATTAACACATTTCACTTCATGCCCATATCGTACAAACACATTCTAGAGTCACCCCTGGTCCACCTTTAAGGCGATATCTCGAAAAGGCGATCACCTATAGAACTAAGGCCCACTCCCTTTTAAAATAATCATTAACACATTTCTTTTTATACCCATATCGTACAAACACATTCTAGAGTCACCCCTGGTCCACCTTTATTGCGATTTCTCGAAAAGGCGTCCACCTATTGAACTAAGGCCCACTCCCTTTCAGAATAATCATTAACACTTTTCATTTGATGCCCATATCGTACAAACATATTCTAAAGTCACCCCTGGTCCACCTCTATGGCGATATCTCGAAAAGGCGTCCAACTATAGAACTAAGGCCCACTCCCTTTTAAAATACTCATTAACACAATTCATTTGATACCCACATCGTACAAACAAATTCTAGAGACACCCCTGGTCCACCTTTACGGCGATATCTCGAAAAGGCGTCCACCTTTAGAACTAAGGCCCACTCCTTTTAAAATACTCATTAACATCTTTGATTTGATTCCCATATCGTACAAACACATTCTAGAGTCACTCCTTATCCACCTTTATGGCGATATCTCGAAAAGGCGTCCACCTTTAGAACTAAGGCCACTCCCTTGTAAAACCCTGATTAGTACCTTTAATTTGATACCCATATCGTACAAACACGTTATAGAGTCACCCCTGGTCCTCCTTTATGGCGAAATCTCGAAAAGGCGCCCACATATAGAACTAAGGCCCACTCCCTTTTAAAATACTCATTAACACCTTTCATTTGATACCCATATCGTACAAACACATTCTAGAGTCACCCCTGGTCCACCTTTATTGCGATATCTCGGAAAGACGTCCAGCTATAGCACTAAGCCCCACTCCCTTTTAAAATACTCATTAACACATTTTATTTGATACCCATATCGTACAAACACATTCTAGAGTCACCCCTGGTCCACCTTTATGGCGATATCTCGAAAACGCGACCACCTATAGAACCAAGGCCCACTCCCTTTTAAAATACTCATTAACACCTTTAATTTGATGCCCATATCGTACATACACATTCTAGAGTCACCCCTGGTCCACCTTTATTGCGATATCTCGAAAAGGCGTGCACCTATAGAAGTAAGGCCACTCCCTTTTAAAATACTCATTAACACATTTCACTTCATGCCCATATCGTACAAACATATTCTAGAGTCACCCTTGGGCCACTTTTATGGCGATATCTCGAGAAGGCGTCCACCTATAGAACTAAGGCCCACTCCCTTTTAAAATACTAATTAACACCTTTCATTTGATACCCATATCGTACAAAGACATTCTAGAGTCACCCCAGGTCCACCTTTATGGCGATATCTCGAAAAGGCGTCCACCTTTAAAACTAAGGCCACTCCCTTTTAAAACCCTCATTAATACCTTTAATTTGATACCCATATCGTACAAACACGTTATAGAGTCACCCCTGGTCCTCCTTTATGGCGATATCTCGAAAAGGCGTCCACCTATAGAACTAAGGCCCACTCCCTTTTAAAATACTCATTAACACCTTTCATTTCATACCCATATCGTACAAACGTATTATAGAGTCACCCCAGGTCCACTTTTATGGCGATATCTCGAAAAGGCGTCCACCTATAGAACTAAGGCCACTCCCTTTTAAAACCCTCATTAGTACCTTTAATTTGATACCCATATCGTACAAACTCGTTATAGAGTCACCCCTGGTCCTCCTTTATTGCGATATCTCGAAAAGACGTCCACCTATAGAACTAAGGCCCACTCCCTTTTAAAATACTCATTAACACAATTCATTTGATACCTATATCGTACAAGCACATTCTAGAGTCACCCCTGGTCCACTTTTATGGCGATATCTCGAAAAGGCGTCCACCTATAGAACTAAGGCCACTCCCTTTTAAAACCCTCATTAGTACCTTTAATTTTATACCCATATCGTACAAAGACATTCTAGAGTCACCCCTGGTTCACCTTTATTGCGATATCTCGAAAAGACGTCCACCTATAGAACTAAGGCCCACTCCCTTTTAAAATACTCATTAACACAATTCATTTGATACCTATATCGTACAAGCACATTCTAGAGTCACCCCTGGTCCACTTTTATGGCGATATCTCGAAAAGGCGTCCACCTATAGAACTAAGGCCCACTCCCTTTTAAAATACTCATTAACACCTTTCATTTCATACCCATATCGTACAAACGCATTATAGAGTCACCCCAGGTCCACTTTTATGGCGATATCTCGAAAAGGCGTCCACCTATAGAACTAAGGCCACTCCCTTTTAAAACCCTCATTAGTACCTTTAATTTTATACCCATATCGTACAAAGACATTCTAGAGTCACCCCTGGTTCACCTTTATTGCGATATCTCGAAAAGACGTCCACCTATAGAACTAAGGCCCACTCCCTTTTAAAATACTCATTAACACAATTCATTTGATACCTATATCGTACAAGCACATTCTAGAGTCACCCCTGGTCCACTTTTATGGCGATATCTCGAAAAGGCGTCCACCTATAGAACTAAGGCCCACTCCCTTTTAAAATACTTATTAACATCTTTCATTTGATACCCATATTGTACAAACGCATTATAGAGTCACCCCAGGTCCACCTTTAAGCCGATATCTCGAAAAGGCGTCCACCTTTAAAACTAAGGCCACTCCCTTTTAAAACCCTCATTAATACCTTTAATTTGATACCCATATCGTACAAACACGTTATAGAGTCACCCCTGGTCCTCCTTTATGGCGATATCTCGAAAAGGCGTCTACCTATAGGACTAAGGCCCACTCCCTTTTAAAATACTCATTAACACCTTTCATTTGATACCCATATCGTACAAACGCATTATAGAGTCACCCCAGGTGCACCTTTATGGCGATATCTCGAAAAGGCGTCCACCTATAGACCTAATGATCACTCCCTTTTAAAATACATATTAACACCTTTCATTTGATACCCATATCGTACAAACACATTCTAGAGTCACTTCTTGTCCACCTTTATAGCGATATCTCGAAAAGGCGTCCACCTATAGAACTAAGGCCACTCCCTTTTAAAACCTTCATTAGTACCTTTAATTTGATACCCATATCGTACAAACACGTTATAGAGTCACCCCTGGTCCTCCTTTATGGCGGTATCTCGAAAAGGCGTCCACCTATAGAACTAAGGCCCACTCCCTTTTAAAATAATCATTAACACCTTTCATTTGATACCCATATCGTACAAACACATTCTAGAGTCACCCCTGGTCCACCTTTATTGCGATATCTCGAAAAGGCGTCCACCTATAGAACTAAGGGCCACTCCCTTTTAAAATACTCATTAACACATTTCATTTGATACCCATATCGTACAAACACATTCTAGAGTCACCCCTGGTCCACCGTTATGGCGATATCTCGAAAAGTCGACCACCTATAGAACTAAGGCCCACTCCCTTTTAAAATACTCATTAACACCTTTCATTTGATGCCCATATCGTACAAACATATTCTAGAGTCATCCCTGGTCCACCTTTATTGCGATATCTCGAAAAGGCGTCCACCTGTAGAAGTAAGGCCCACTCCTTTTTAAAATACTCATTAACACATTTCATTTGATACCCATATCGTACAAACATATTCTAGAGTCACCCCTAGTCCACCTTTATGGCGATATATCGAAAAGGCGTCCACCTATAGAACTAAGGCCCACTCCCTTTTAAAATACTCATTAACACCTTTCATTTGATACCCATATCGTACAAACACATTCTAGAGTCACCCCTAGTCCACCTTTATTGCGATATCTCGAAAAGGCGACCAACTATAGAACTAAGGTCCACTCCCTTTTAAAATACCCTTAACACCTTTCATTTGATGCCCATATGGTACAAACACATTCTAGAGTCACCCCTGGCCCTCCTTTATGGCGATATGTCGAAAAGGCGTCCACCTATAGAACTAAGGCCCACTCCCTTTTAAAATACTCATTAACACCTTTCATTTGATACCCATATCGTACAAACACATTCTAGAGTCACCCCTGGTCCATCTTTATGGCGATATCTCGAAAAGGCGTCCACCTATAGAACTAAGGCCTTTTAAAACCCTCATTAGTACCTTTAATTTGATACCCATATCGTACAAACACGTTATAGAGTCACCCCTGGTCCCCCTTTATGCCGATATCTCGAAAAGGCGTCCACCTATAGAACTAAGGCCCACTCCCTTTTAAAATACTCATTAACACCTTTCATTTGATACCCATATCGTACAAACACATTCTAGAGTCACCCCTAGTCCACCTTTATTGTGATATCTCGAAAAGGCGTCCACCTATAGAACTAAGGCCCACTCCCTTTTAAAATACTCATTAACACATTTCATTTGATACCCATATCGTACAAACACATTCTAGAGTCACCCCTGGTCCACCTTTATGGCGATATCTCGAAAAGGCGACCAACTATAGAACTAAGGTCCACTCCCTTTTAAAATACCCTTAACACCTTTCATTTGATGCCCATATGGTACAAACACATTCTAGAGTCACCCCTGGTCCTCCTTTATGGCGATATCTCGAAAAGGCGTCCACCTATAGAACTAAGGCCCACTCCCTTTTAAAATACTCATTAACACATTTCATTTGATACCCATATCGTACAAACATATTCTAGAGTCACCCCTAGTCCACCTTTATTGCGATATCTCGAAAAGGCGGCCACCTATAGAACTAAGGCCCACTCCCTTTTAAAATAATCATTAACACATTTCATTTGATACCCATATCGTACAAACACATTCTAGAGTCACCCCTGGTCCACCTTTATGGCGATATCCCGAAAAGGCGTCCACCTATAGAACTAAGGCCCACTCCCTTTTAAAATACTCATTAACACAATTCATTTGATACCTATATCGTACAAGCACATTCTAGAGTCACCCCTGGTCCACTTTTATGGCGATATCTCGAAAAGGCGTCCACCTTTAGAACTAAGGCCACTCCCTTTTAAAACCCTCATTAGTACCTTTAATTTGATACCCATATCGTACAAACACGTTATAGAGTCACCCCTGGTCCTCCTTTATGGCGATATCTCGAAAAGGCGTCCACCTATAGAACTAAGGCCCACTCCCTTTTAAAATACTCATTAACACCTTTCATTTTATACCCATGTCGTACAAACCCATTATAGAGTCACCCCAGGTCCACCATTATGGCGATATCTCGAAAAGGCGTCAACCTATAGAACTAAAGCCACTCCCTTTTAAAATACTCATTAACACCTTTCATTTGATACCCATATCGTACAAACACATTCTAGAGTCACCCCTGGTCCACTTTTACGGCGATATCTCGAGAAGGCGTCCACCTATAGCACTAAGGCCCACTCCCTTTTAAAATACTCATTAACACCTTTCATTTGATACCCATGTCATACAAACCCATTATAGAGTCACCCCAGGTCCACCATTATGGCGATATATCGAAAAGGCGTCAACCTATAGAACTAAAGCCACTCCCTTTTAAAATATTCATTAACACCTTTCATTTGATACCCATATCATACATACACATTCTAGAGTCACCCCTGGTGCACTTTTATGGCGATATCTCGAAAAGGCGTCCACCTATAGAACTAAGGCCCACTCGCTTTTAAAATACTCATTAACACCTTTCATTTAATACCCATATCGTACAAACACATTCTAGAGTCACCCCTGGTCCACTTTTACGGCGATATCTCGAGAAGGCGTCCACCTATAGCACTAAGGCCCACTCCCTTTTAAAATACTCATTAACACCTTTCATTTGATACCCATATCGTACATACACATTCTAGAGTCACCCCAGGTTCACCTTTATGGCGATATCTCGAAAAGGCGTCCACCCATAGAACTAAGGCCCACTCCCCTTTAAAATACTCATTAACACCTTTCATTTAATACCCATATCGTACAAACACATTCTAGAGTCACCCCTGGTCCACTTTTATGGCGATATCTCGAGAAGGCGTCCACCTATAGAACTAAAGCCCACTCCCTTTTAAAATACCCATTAACACCTTTCATGTGATACCCATATCGTACAAACACATTCTAGAGTCACCCCTTGTCCACCTTTATTGCGATATCTCAAAAAGGCGTCCACCTATAGAACTAAGGTCCACTGCCTTTTAAAATACTCATTAACACATTTCATTTGATACCATATCGTACAAACACATTCTAGAGTCACCTCCGGTCCATCTTTATGGCGATATCTTGAAAAGGCGTCCACCTATAGAACTAAGGCCCACTCCCTTTTAAAATACTCATTAACACCTTTCATTTGATAGCCATGTCGTACAAACGCATTATAGAGTCACCCCAGGTCCACCTTTATGGCGATATCTCGAAAAGGTGTCCACCTTTAGAACTAAGGCCACTCCCTTTTAAAACCCTCATTAGTATCTTTAATTTGATACCCATATCGTACAAACACGTTATAGAGTCACCCCTGGTCCTCCTTTATGCCGATATCTCGAGAAGGCGTCCACCTATAGAACTAAGACCCACTCTCTCTTAAAATACTCATTAACACATTTCATTTGATACCATATCGTACAAACAAATTCTAGAGTCACCTCTGGTCCATCTTTATGGCGATATCTTGAAAAGGCGTCCACCTATAGAACTAAGGACACTCCCTTTTAAAACCCTCATTAGTACCTTTAAATTGATACCCATATCGTACAAACACATTCTAGGGTCACCCCTGGTCCACCGTTATGCCGATATCTCGAAAAGGCGTCCACCTTTAGAACTAAGGCCACTCCCTTTTAAAACCCTCATTAGTACCTTTAATTTGATACCCATATCGTACAAACACGTTATAGAGTCACCCCTGGTCCTCCTTTATGGCGATATCTCGAAGAGGCGTCCACCTATAGAACTAAGGCCCACTCCCTTTTAAAATACTCATTAACACCTTTCATTTTATACCCATGTCGTACAAACCCATTATAGAGTCACCCCAGGTCCACCATTATGGCGATATCTCGAAAAGGCGTCAACCTATAGAACTAAAGCCACTCCCTTTTAAAATACTCAATAACACCTTTCATTTGATACCCATATCGTACATACACATTCTAGAGTCACCCCTGGTCCACTTTTATGGCGATATCTCGAAAAGGCGTCCACCTATAGAACTAAGGCCCACTCCCCTTTAAAATACTCATTAACACCTTTCATTTAATACCCATATCGTACAAACACATTCTAGAGTCACCCCTGGTCTACTTTTATGGCGATATCTCGAGAAGGCGTCCACCTATAGAACTAAGGCCCACTCCCTTTTAAAATACTCATTAACACCTTTCATTTGATACCCATATCGTACATACACATTCTAGAGTCACCCCAGGCCCACCTTTATGGCGATATCTCGAAAAGGCGTCCACCTATAGAACTAAGGCCCACTCCCCTTTAAAATACTCATTAACACCTTTCATTTAATACCCACATCGTACAAACACATTCTAGAGTCACCCCTGGTCCACTTTTATGGCGATATCTCGAGAAGGCGTCCACCTATAGAACTAAGGCCCACTCCCTTTTAAAATACCCATTAACACCTTTCATGTGATACCCATATCGTACAAACACATTCTAGAGTCACCCCTTGTCCACCTTTATTGCGATATCTCGAAAAGGCGTCCACCTATAGAACTAAGGCCCACTGGATTTTAAAATACTCATTAACACATTTCATTTGATACCATATCGTACAAACACATTCTAGAGTCACCTCTGGTCCATCTTTATGGCGATATCTTTAAAAGGCGTCCACCTATAGAACTAAGGCCCACTCCCTTTTAAAATACTCATTAACACCTTTCATTTGATACCCATGTCGTACAAACGCATTATAGAGTCACCCGAGGTCCACCTTTATGGCGATATCTCGAAAAGGTGTCCACCTTTAGAACTAAGGCCACTCCCTTTTAAAACCCTCATTAGTATCTTTAGTTTGATACCCATATCGTACAAACACGTTATAGAGTCACCCCTGGTCCTCCTTTATGGCGATATCTCGAGAAGGCGTCCACCTATAGAACAAAGACCCACTCCCTCTTAAAATACTCATTAACACATTTCATTTGATACCATATCGTACAAACAAATTCTAGAGTCACCTCTGGTCCACCTTTATGGCGATATCTCGAAAAGGCGTCCACCTATAGAACTAAGGTCCACTGCCTTTTAAAATACTCAATAACACATTTCATTTGATACCATATCGTACAAACACATTCTAGAGTCACCTCTGGTCCATCTTTATGGCGATATCTTGAAAAGGCGTCCACCTATAGAACTAAGGCCCACTCCCTTTTAAAATACTCATTAACACCTTTCATTTGATACCCATATCGTACATACACATTCTAGAGTCACCCCAGGTCCACCTTTATGGCGATATCTCGAAAAGGCGTCCACCTATAGAACTAAGGCCCACTCCCCTTTAAAATACTCTTTAACACCTTTCATTTAATACCCATATCGTACAAACACATTCTAGAGTCACCCCTGGTCTACTTTTATGGCGATATCTCGAGAAGGCGTTCACCTATAGAACTAAGGCCCACTCCCTTTTAAAATACTCATTAACACCTTTCATTTGATACCCATATCGTACATACACATTCTAGAGTCACCCCAGGTCCACCTTTATGGCGATATCTCGAAAAGGCGTCCACCTATAGAACTAAGGCCCACTCCCCTTTAAAATACTCATTAACACCTTTCATTTAATACCCACATCGTACAAACACATTCTAGAGTCACCCCTGGTCCACTTTTATGGCGATATCTCGAGAAGGCGTCCACCTCTAGAACTAAGGCCCATTCCCTTTTAAAATACCCATTAACACCTTTTATGTGATACTCATATCGTACAAACACATTCTAGAGTCACCCCTGGTCCACTTTTATGGCGATATCTCGAAAAGGCGTCCACCTATAGAACTAAGGCCCACTCCCCTTTAAAATGCTCATTAACACCTTTCATTTAATACCCATATCGTACAAACACATTATAGAGTCACCCCAGGTCCACCATTATGGCGATATCTCGAAAAGGCGTCAACATATAGAACTAAAGCCACTCCCTTTTAAAATATTCATTAACACCTTTCATTTGATACCCATATCGTACATACACATTCTAGAGTCACCCCTGGTCCACTTTTATGGCGATATCTCGAAAAGGCGTCCAACTAAGGCCCACTCCCTTTTAAAATACTCATTAACACCTTTCATTTAATACCCATATCGTACAAACACATTCTAGAGTCACCCCTGGTCCACTTTTATGGCGAAATTTCGAGGAGGCGTCCACCTATAGAACTAAGGCCCACTCCCTTTTAAAATACCCAATAACACCTTTCATGTGATACCCATATCGTACAAACACATTCTAGAGTCACCCCTTGTCCACCTTTATGGCGATATCTCGAAAAGGCGTCCACCTATAGAACTAAGGTCCACTGCCTTTTAAAATACTCATTAACACATTTCATTTGATACCATATCGTACAAACACATTCTAGAGTCACCTCTGGTCCATCTTTATGGCGATATCTTGAAAAGGCGTCCACCTATAGAACTAAGGCCCACTCCCTTTTAAAATACTCATTAACACCTTTCATTTGATACCCATGTCGTACAAACGCATTATAGAGTCACCCCAGGTCCACCTTTATGGGGATATCTCGAAAAGGCGTCCACCTTTAGAACTAAGGCCACTCCCTTTTAAAACCCTCATTAGTATCTTTAATTTGATACCCATATCGTACAAACACGTTATAGAGTCACCCCTGGTCCTCCTTTATGGCGATATCTCGAAAAGGCGTCCACCTTTAGAACTAAGGCCACTCCCTTTTAAAACCCTCATTAGTATCTTTAATTTGATACCCATATCATACAAACACGTTATAGAGTCACCCCTGGTCCTCCTTTATGGCGATATCTCGAGAAGGCGTCCACCTATAGACCTAAGGCCCACTCCCTCTTAAAATACTCATTAACACATTTCATTTGATACCATATCGTACAAACAAATTCTAGAGTCACCTCTTATCCACCATTATGGCGATATCTCGAAAAGGCGTCCACCTATAGACCTAAGGCCCACTCCCTCTTAAAATACTCATTAACACATTTCATTTGATACCATATCGTACAAACAAATTCTAGAGTCACCTCTTATCCACCATTATGGCGATATCTCGAAAAGGCGTCCACCTATAGAACTAAGGACACTCCCTTTTAAAACCCTCATTAGTACCTTTAAATTGATACCCATATCGTACAAACACATTCTAGGGTCACCCCTGGTCCACCGTTATGCCGATATCTCGAAAAGGCGTCCACCTTTAGAACTAAGGCCACTCCCTTTTAAAACCCTCATTAGTACCTTTAATTTGATACCCATATCGTACAAACACGTTATAGAGTCACCCCTGGTCCTCCTTTATGGCGATATCTCGAAAAGGCGTCCACCTATAGAACTAAGGCCCACTCCCTTTTAAAATACTCATTAACACCTTTCATTTTATACCCATGTCGTACAAACCCATTATAGAGTCACCCCAGGTCCACCATTATGGCGATATCTCGAAAAGGCGTCAACCTATAGAACTAAAGCCACTCCCTTTTAAAATACTCAATAACACCTTTCATTTGATACCCATATCGTACATACACATTCTAGAGTCACCCCTGGTCCACCTTTATGGCGATATATCGAAAAGGCGTCCACCTATAGAACTAAGGCCCACTCCCTTTTAAAATACTCATTAACACCTTTCATTTGATACCCATATCGTACAAACACATTCTAGAGTCACCCCTAGTCCACCTTTATTGCGATATCTCGAAAAGGCGACCAACTATAGAACTAAGGTCCACTCCCTTTTAAAATACCCTTAACACCTTTCATTTGATGCCCATATGGTACAAACACATTCTAGAGTCACCCCTGGCCCTCCTTTATGGCGATATGTCGAAAAGGCGTCCACCTATAGAACTAAGGCCCACTCCCTTTTAAAATACTCATTAACACCTTTCATTTGATACCCATATCGTACAAACACATTCTAGAGTCACCCCTGGTCCATCTTTATGGCGATATCTCGAAAAGGCGTCCACCTATAGAACTAAGGCCTTTTAAAACCCTCATTAGTACCTTTAATTTGATACCCATATCGTACAAACACGTTATAGAGTCACCCCTGGTCCCCCTTTATGCCGATATCTCGAAAAGGCGTCCACCTATAGAACTAAGGCCCACTCCCTTTTAAAATACTCATTAACACCTTTCATTTGATACCCATATCGTACAAACACATTCTAGAGTCACCCCTAGTCCACCTTTATTGTGATATCTCGAAAAGGCGTCCACCTATAGAACTAAGGCCCACTCCCTTTTAAAATACTCATTAACACATTTCATTTGATACCCATATCGTACAAACACATTCTAGAGTCACCCCTGGTCCACCTTTATGGCGATATCTCGAAAAGGCGACCAACTATAGAACTAAGGTCCACTCCCTTTTAAAATACCCTTAACACCTTTCATTTGATGCCCATATGGTACAAACACATTCTAGAGTCACCCCTGGTCCTCCTTTATGGCGATATCTCGAAAAGGCGTCCACCTATAGAACTAAGGCCCACTCCCTTTTAAAATACTCATTAACACATTTCATTTGATACCCATATCGTACAAACATATTCTAGAGTCACCCCTAGTCCACCTTTATTGCGATATCTCGAAAAGGCGGCCACCTATAGAACTAAGGCCCACTCCCTTTTAAAATAATCATTAACACATTTCATTTGATACCCATATCGTACAAACACATTCTAGAGTCACCCCTGGTCCACCTTTATGGCGATATCCCGAAAAGGCGTCCACCTATAGAACTAAGGCCCACTCCCTTTTAAAATACTCATTAACACAATTCATTTGATACCTATATCGTACAAGCACATTCTAGAGTCACCCCTGGTCCACTTTTATGGCGATATCTCGAAAAGGCGTCCACCTTTAGAACTAAGGCCACTCCCTTTTAAAACCCTCATTAGTACCTTTAATTTGATACCCATATCGTACAAACACGTTATAGAGTCACCCCTGGTCCTCCTTTATGGCGATATCTCGAAAAGGCGTCCACCTATAGAACTAAGGCCCACTCCCTTTTAAAATACTCATTAACACCTTTCATTTTATACCCATGTCGTACAAACCCATTATAGAGTCACCCCAGGTCCACCATTATGGCGATATCTCGAAAAGGCGTCAACCTATAGAACTAAAGCCACTCCCTTTTAAAATACTCATTAACACCTTTCATTTGATACCCATATCGTACAAACACATTCTAGAGTCACCCCTGGTCCACTTTTACGGCGATATCTCGAGAAGGCGTCCACCTATAGCACTAAGGCCCACTCCCTTTTAAAATATTCATTAACACCTTTCATTTGATACCCATATCATACATACACATTCTAGAGTCACCCCTGGTGCACTTTTATGGCGATATCTCGAAAAGGCGTCCACCTATAGAACTAAGGCCCACTCGCTTTTAAAATACTCATTAACACCTTTCATTTAATACCCATATCGTACAAACACATTCTAGAGTCACCCCTGGTCCACTTTTACGGCGATATCTCGAGAAGGCGTCCACCTATAGCACTAAGGCCCACTCCCTTTTAAAATACTCATTAACACCTTTCATTTGATACCCATATCGTACATACACATTCTAGAGTCACCCCAGGTTCACCTTTATGGCGATATCTCGAAAAGGCGTCCACCCATAGAACTAAGGCCCACTCCCCTTTAAAATACTCATTAACACCTTTCATTTAATACCCATATCGTACAAACACATTCTAGAGTCACCCCTGGTCCACTTTTATGGCGATATCTCGAGAAGGCGTCCACCTATAGAACTAAAGCCCACTCCCTTTTAAAATACCCATTAACACCTTTCATGTGATACCCATATCGTACAAACACATTCTAGAGTCACCCCTTGTCCACCATTATGGCGATATATCGAAAAGGCGTCAACCTATAGAACTAAAGCCACTCCCTTTTAAAATATTCATTAACACCTTTCATTTGATACCCATATCATACATACACATTCTAGAGTCACCCCTGGTGCACTTTTATGGCGATATCTCGAAAAGGCGTCCACCTATAGAACTAAGGCCCACTCGCTTTTAAAATACTCATTAACACCTTTCATTTAATACCCATATCGTACAAACACATTCTAGAGTCACCCCTGGTCCACTTTTACGGCGATATCTCGAGAAGGCGTCCACCTATAGCACTAAGGCCCACTCCCTTTTAAAATACTCATTAACACCTTTCATTTGATACCCATATCGTACATACACATTCTAGAGTCACCCCAGGTTCACCTTTATGGCGATATCTCGAAAAGGCGTCCACCCATAGAACTAAGGCCCACTCCCCTTTAAAATACTCATTAACACCTTTCATTTAATACCCATATCGTACAAACACATTCTAGAGTCACCCCTGGTCCACTTTTATGGCGATATCTCGAGAAGGCGTCCACCTATAGAACTAAAGCCACTCCCTTTTAAAATACTCATTAACACCTTTCATTTGATACCCATGTCATACAAACCCATTATAGAGTCACCCCAGGTCCACCATTATGGCGATATATCGAAAAGGCGTCAACCTATAGAACTAAAGCCACTCCCTTTTAAAATATTCATTAACACCTTTCATTTGATACCCATATCATACATACACATTCTAGAGTCACCCCTGGTGCACTTTTATGGCGATATCTCGAAAAGGCGTCCACCTATAGAACTAAGGCCCACTCGCTTTTAAAATACTCATTAACACCTTTCATTTAATACCCATATCGTACAAACACATTCTAGAGTCACCCCTGGTCCACTTTTACGGCGATATCTCGAGAAGGCGTCCACCTATAGCACTAAGGCCCACTCCCTTTTAAAATACTCATTAACACCTTTCATTTGATACCCATATCGTACATACACATTCTAGAGTCACCCCAGGTTCACCTTTATGGCGATATCTCGAAAAGGCGTCCACCCATAGAACTAAGGCCCACTCCCCTTTAAAATACTCATTAACACCTTTCATTTAATACCCATATCGTACAAACACATTCTAGAGTCACCCCTGGTCCACTTTTATGGCGATATCTCGAGAAGGCGTCCACCTATAGAACTAAAGCCCACTCCCTTTTAAAATACCCATTAACACCTTTCATGTGATACCCATATCGTACAAACACATTCTAGAGTCACCCCTTGTCCACCTTTATTGCGATATCTCAAAAAGGCGTCCACCTATAGAACTAAGGTCCACTGCCTTTTAAAATACTCATTAACACATTTCATTTGATACCATATCGTACAAACACATTCTAGAGTCACCTCCGGTCCATCTTTATGGCGATATCTTGAAAAGGCGTCCACCTATAGAACTAAGGCCCACTCCCTTTTAAAATACTCATTAACACCTTTCATTTGATAGCCATGTCGTACAAACGCATTATAGAGTCACCCCAGGTCCACCTTTATGGCGATATCTCGAAAAGGTGTCCACCTTTAGAACTAAGGCCACTCCCTTTTAAAACCCTCATTAGTATCTTTAATTTGATACCCATATCGTACAAACACGTTATAGAGTCACCCCTGGTCCTCCTTTATGCCGATATCTCGAGAAGGCGTCCACCTATAGAACTAAGACCCACTCTCTCTTAAAATACTCATTAACACATTTCATTTGATACCATATCGTACAAACAAATTCTAGAGTCACCTCTGGTCCATCTTTATGGCGATATCTTGAAAAGGCGTCCACCTATAGAACTAAGGACACTCCCTTTTAAAACCCTCATTAGTACCTTTAAATTGATACCCATATCGTACAAACACATTCTAGGGTCACCCCTGGTCCACCGTTATGCCGATATCTCGAAAAGGCGTCCACCTTTAGAACTAAGGCCACTCCCTTTTAAAACCCTCATTAGTACCTTTAATTTGATACCCATATCGTACAAACACGTTATAGAGTCACCCCTGGTCCTCCTTTATGGCGATATCTCGAAAAGGCGTCCACCTATAGAACTAAGGCCCACTCCCTTTTAAAATACTCATTAACACCTTTCATTTTATACCCATGTCGTACAAACCCATTATAGAGTCACCCCAGGTCCACCATTATGGCGATATCTCGAAAAGGCGTCAACCTATAGAACTAAAGCCACTCCCTTTTAAAATACTCAATAACACCTTTCATTTGATACCCATATCGTACATACACATTCTAGAGTCACCCCTGGTCCACTTTTATGGCGATATCTCGAAAAGGCGTCCACCTATAGAACTAAGGCCCACTCCCCTTTAAAATACTCATTAACACCTTTCATTTAATACCCATATCGTACAAACACATTCTAGAGTCACCCCTGGTCTACTTTTATGGCGATATCTCGAGAAGGCGTCCACCTATAGAACTAAGGCCCACTCCCTTTTAAAATACTCATTAACACCTTTCATTTGATACCCATATCGTACATACACATTCTAGAGTCACCCCAGGCCCACCTTTATGGCGATATCTCGAAAAGGCGTCCACCTATAGAACTAAGGCCCACTCCCCTTTAAAATACTCATTAACACCTTTCATTTAATACCCACATCGTACAAACACATTCTAGAGTCACCCCTGGTCCACTTTTATGGCGATATCTCGAGAAGGCGTCCACCTATAGAACTAAGGCCCACTCCCTTTTAAAATACCCATTAACACCTTTCATGTGATACCCATATCGTACAAACACATTCTAGAGTCACCCCTTGTCCACCTTTATTGCGATATCTCGAAAAGGCGTCCACCTATAGAACTAAGGCCCACTGGATTTTAAAATACTCATTAACACATTTCATTTGATACCATATCGTACAAACACATTCTAGAGTCACCTCTGGTCCATCTTTATGGCGATATCTTTAAAAGGCGTCCACCTATAGAACTAAGGCCCACTCCCTTTTAAAATACTCATTAACACCTTTCATTTGATACCCATGTCGTACAAACGCATTATAGAGTCACCCGAGGTCCACCTTTATGGCGATATCTCGAAAAGGTGTCCACCTTTAGAACTAAGGCCACTCCCTTTTAAAACCCTCATTAGTATCTTTAGTTTGATACCCATATCGTACAAACACGTTATAGAGTCACCCCTGGTCCTCCTTTATGGCGATATCTCGAGAAGGCGTCCACCTATAGAACAAAGACCCACTCCCTCTTAAAATACTCATTAACACATTTCATTTGATACCATATCGTACAAACAAATTCTAGAGTCACCTCTGGTCCACCTTTATGGCGATATCTCGAAAAGGCGTCCACCTATAGAACTAAGGTCCACTGCCTTTTAAAATACTCAATAACACATTTCATTTGATACCATATCGTACAAACACATTCTAGAGTCACCTCTGGTCCATCTTTATGGCGATATCTTGAAAAGGCGTCCACCTATAGAACTAAGGCCCACTCCCTTTTAAAATACTCATTAACACCTTTCATTTGATACCCATATCGTACATACACATTCTAGAGTCACCCCAGGTCCACCTTTATGGCGATATCTCGAAAAGGCGTCCACCTATAGAACTAAGGCCCACTCCCCTTTAAAATACTCTTTAACACCTTTCATTTAATACCCATATCGTACAAACACATTCTAGAGTCACCCCTGGTCTACTTTTATGGCGATATCTCGAGAAGGCGTTCACCTATAGAACTAAGGCCCACTCCCTTTTAAAATACTCATTAACACCTTTCATTTGATACCCATATCGTACATACACATTCTAGAGTCACCCCAGGTCCACCTTTATGGCGATATCTCGAAAAGGCGTCCACCTATAGAACTAAGGCCCACTCCCCTTTAAAATACTCATTAACACCTTTCATTTAATACCCACATCGTACAAACACATTCTAGAGTCACCCCTGGTCCACTTTTATGGCGATATCTCGAGAAGGCGTCCACCTCTAGAACTAAGGCCCATTCCCTTTTAAAATACCCATTAACACCTTTTATGTGATACTCATATCGTACAAACACATTCTAGAGTCACCCCTGGTCCACTTTTATGGCGATATCTCGAAAAGGCGTCCACCTATAGAACTAAGGCCCACTCCCCTTTAAAATGCTCATTAACACCTTTCATTTAATACCCATATCGTACAAACACATTATAGAGTCACCCCAGGTCCACCATTATGGCGATATCTCGAAAAGGCGTCAACATATAGAACTAAAGCCACTCCCTTTTAAAATATTCATTAACACCTTTCATTTGATACCCATATCGTACATACACATTCTAGAGTCACCCCTGGTCCACTTTTATGGCGATATCTCGAAAAGGCGTCCAACTAAGGCCCACTCCCTTTTAAAATACTCATTAACACCTTTCATTTAATACCCATATCGTACAAACACATTCTAGAGTCACCCCTGGTCCACTTTTATGGCGAAATTTCGAGGAGGCGTCCACCTATAGAACTAAGGCCCACTCCCTTTTAAAATACCCACTAACACCTTTCATGTGATACCCATATCGTACAAACACATTCTAGAGTCACCCCTTGTCCACCTTTATGGCGATATCTCGAAAAGGCGTCCACCTATAGAACTAAGGTCCACTGCCTTTTAAAATACTCATTAACACATTTCATTTGATACCATATCGTACAAACACATTCTAGAGTCACCTCTGGTCCATCTTTATGGCGATATCTTGAAAAGGCGTCCACCTATAGAACTAAGGACCACTCCCTTTTAAAATACTCATTAACACCTTTCATTTGATACCCATGTCGTACAAACGCATTATAGAGTCACCCCAGGTCCACCTTTATGGGGATATCTCGAAAAGGCGTCCACCTTTAGAACTAAGGCCACTCCCTTTTAAAACCCTCATTAGTATCTTTAATTTGATACCCATATCGTACAAACACGTTATAGAGTCACCCCTGGTCCTCCTTTATGGCGATATCTCGAAAAGGCGTCCACCTTTAGAACTAAGGCCACTCCCTTTTAAAACCCTCATTAGTATCTTTAATTTGATACCCATATCATACAAACACGTTATAGAGTCACCCCTGGTCCTCCTTTATGGCGATATCTCGAGAAGGCGTCCACCTATAGACCTAAGGCCCACTCCCTCTTAAAATACTCATTAACACATTTCATTTGATACCATATCGTACAAACAAATTCTAGAGTCACCTCTTATCCACCATTATGGCGATATCTCGAAAAGGCGTCCACCTATAGACCTAAGGCCCACTCCCTCTTAAAATACTCATTAACACATTTCATTTGATACCATATCGTACAAACAAATTCTAGAGTCACCTCTTATCCACCATTATGGCGATATCTCGAAAAGGCGTCCACCTATAGAACTAAGGACACTCCCTTTTAAAACCCTCATTAGTACCTTTAAATTGATACCCATATCGTACAAACACATTCTAGGGTCACCCCTGGTCCACCGTTATGCCGATATCTCGAAAAGGCGTCCACCTTTAGAACTAAGGCCACTCCCTTTTAAAACCCTCATTAGTACCTTTAATTTGATACCCATATCGTACAAACACGTTATAGAGTCACCCCTGGTCCTCCTTTATGGCGATATCTCGAAAAGGCGTCCACCTATAGAACTAAGGCCCACTCCCTTTTAAAATACTCATTAACACCTTTCATTTTATACCCATGTCGTACAAACCCATTATAGAGTCACCCCAGGTCCACCATTATGGCGATATCTCGAAAAGGCGTCAACCTATAGAACTAAAGCCACTCCCTTTTAAAATACTCAATAACACCTTTCATTTGATACCCATATCGTACATACACATTCTAGAGTCACCCCTGGTCCACTTTTATGGCGATATCTCGAAAAGGCGTCCACCTATAGAACTAAGGCCCACTCCCCTTTAAAATACTCATTAACACCTTTCATTTAATACCCATATCGTACAAACACATTCTAGAGTCACCCCTGGTCTACTTTTATGGCGATATCTCGAGAAGGCGTCCACCTATAGAACTAAGGCACACTCCCTTTTAAAATACTCATTAACACCTTTCATTTGATACCCATATCGTACATACACATTCTAGAGTCACCCCGGGCCCACCTTTATGGCGATATCTCGAAAAGGCGTCCACCTATAGAACTAAGGCCCACTCCCCTTTAAAATACTCATTAACACCTTTCATTTAATACCCACATCGTACAAACACATTCTAGAGTCACCCCTGGTCCACTTTTATGGCGATATCTCGAGAAGGCGTCCACCTATAGAACTAAGGCCCACTCCCTTTTAAAATACCCATTAACACCTTTCATGTGATACCCATATCGTACAAACACATTCTAGAGTCACCCCTTGTCCACCTTTATTGCGATATCTCGAAAAGGCGTCCACCTATAGAACTAAGGTCCACTGGATTTTAAAATACTCATTAACACATTTCATTTGATACCATATCGTACAAACACATTCTAGAGTCACCTCTGGTCCATCTTTATGGCGATATCTTTAAAAGGCGTCCACCTATAGAACTAAGGCCCACTCCCTTTTAAAATACTCATTAACACCTTTCATTTGATACCCATGTCGTACAAACGCATTATAGAGTCACCCGAGGTCCACCTTTATGGCGATATCTCGAAAAGGTGTCCACCTTTAGAACTAAGGCCACTCCCTTTTAAAACCCTCATTAGTATCTTTAGTTTGATACCCATATCGTACAAACACGTTATAGAGTCACCCCTGGTCCTCCTTTATGGCGATATCTCGAGAAGGCGTCCACCTATAGAACAAAGACCCACTCCCTCTTAAAATACTCATTAACACATTTCATTTGATACCATATCGTACAAACAAATTCTAGAGTCACCTCTGGTCCACCTTTATGGCGATATCTCGAAAAGGCGTCCACCTATAGAACTAAGGTCCACTGCCTTTTAAAATACTCAATAACACATTTCATTTGATACCATATCGTACAAACACATTCTAGAGTCACCTCTGGTCCATCTTTATGGCGATATCTTGAAAAGGCGTCCACCTATAGAACTAAGGCCCACTCCCTTTTAAAATACTCATTAACACCTTTCATTTGATACCCATATCGTACATACACATTCTAGAGTCACCCCAGGTCCACCTTTATGGCGATATCTCGAAAAGGCGTCCACCTATAGAACTAAGGCCCACTCCCCTTTAAAATACTCTTTAACACCTTTCATTTAATACCCATATCGTACAAACACATTCTAGAGTCACCCCTGGTCTACTTTTATGGCGATATCTCGAGAAGGCGTTCACCTATAGAACTAAGGCCCACTCCCTTTTAAAATACTCATTAACACCTTTCATTTGATACCCATATCGTACATACACATTCTAGAGTCACCTCAGGTCCACCTTTATGGCGATATCTCGAAAAGGCGTCCACCTATAGAACTAAGGCCCACTCCCCTTTAAAATACTCATTAACACCTTTCATTTAATACCCATATCGTACAAACACATTCTAGAGTCACCCCTGGTCCACTTTTATGGCGATATCTCGAGAAGGCGTCCACTTCTAGAACTAAGGCCCATTCCCTTTTAAAATACCCATTAACACCTTTTATGTGATACTCATATCGTACAAACACATTCTAGAGTCACCCCTGGTCCACTTTTATGGCGATATCTCGAAAAGGCGTCCACCTATAGAACTAAGGCCCACTCCCCTTTAAAATGCTCATTAACACCTTTCATTTAATACCCATATCGTACAAACACATTATAGAGTCACCCCAGGTCCACCATTATGGCGATATCTCGAAAAGGCGTCAACATATAGAACTAAAGCCACTCCCTTTTAAAATATTCATTAACACCTTTCATTTGATACCCATATCGTACATACACATTCTAGAGTCACCCCTGGTCCACTTTTATGGCGATATCTCGAAAAGGCGTCCAACTAAGGCCCACTCCCTTTTAAAATACTCATTAACACCTTTCATTTAATACCCATATCGTACAAACACATTCTAGAGTCACCCCTGGTCCACTTTTATGGCGAAATTTCGAGGAGGCGTCCACCTATAGAACTAAGGCCCACTCCCTTTTAAAATACCCACTAACACCTTTCATGTGATACCCATATCGTACAAACACATTCTAGAGTCACCCCTTGTCCACCTTTATGGCGATATCTCGAAAAGGCGTCCACCTATAGAACTAAGGTCCACTGCCTTTTAAAATACTCATTAACACATTTCATTTGATACCATATCGTACAAACACATTCTAGAGTCACCTCTGGTCCATCTTTATGGCGATATCTTGAAAAGGCGTCCACCTATAGAACTAAGGCCCACTCCCTTTTAAAATACTCATTAACACCTTTCATTTGATACCCATGTCGTACAAACGCATTATAGAGTCACCCCAGGTCCACCTTTATGGGGATATCTCGAAAAGGCGTCCACCTTTAGAACTAAGGCCACTCCCTTTTAAAACCCTCATTAGTATCTTTAATTTGATACCCATATCGTACAAACACGTTATAGAGTCACCCCTGGTCCTCCTTTATGGCGATATCTCGAAAAGGCGTCCACCTTTAGAACTAAGGCCACTCCCTTTTAAAACCCTCATTAGTATCTTTAATTTGATACCCATATCATACAAACACGTTATAGAGTCACCCCTGGTCCTCCTTTATGGCGATATCTCGAGAAGGCGTCCACCTATAGACCTAAGGCCCACTCCCTCTTAAAATACTCATTAACACATTTCATTTGATACCATATCGTACAAACAAATTCTAGAGTCACCTCTTATCCACCATTATGGCGATATCTCGAAAAGGCGTCCACCTATAGAACTAAGGACACTCCCTTTTAAAACCCTCATTAGTACCTTTAAATTGATACCCATATCGTACAAACACATTCTAGGGTCACTGCTGGTCCACCGTTATGCCGATATCTCGAAAAGGCGTCCACCTTTAGAACTAAGGCCACTCCCTTTTAAAACCCTCATTAGTACCTTTAATTTGATAGCCATATCGTACAAACACGTTATAGAGTCACCCCTGGTCCTCCTTTATGGCGATATCCCGAAAAGGCGTCCACCTATAGAACTAAGGCACATTCCTTTTTAAAATACTCATTAACACCTTTCATTTTATACCCATGTCGTACAAACCCATTATAGAGTCACCCCAGGTCCACCATTATGGCGATATCTCGAAAAGGCGTCAACCTATAGAACTAAAGCCACTCCCTTTTAAAATACTCATTAACACCTTTCATTTGATACCCATATCGTACATACACATTCTAGAGTCACCCCTGGTCCACTTTTATGGCGATATCTCGAAAAGGCGTCCACCTATAGAACTAAGGCCCACTCCCCTTTAAAATACTCATTAACACCTTTCATTTAATACCCATATCGTACAAACACATTCTAGAGTCACCCCTGGTCCACTTTTATGGCGATATCTCGAGAAGGCGTCCACATATAGAACTAAGGCTCACTCCCTTTTAAAATACTCATTAACACCTTTCATTTGATACCCATATCGTACATACACATTCTAGAGTCACCCCAGGTCCACCTTTATGGCGATATCTCGAAAAGGCGTCCACCTATAGAACTAAGGCCCACTCCGCTTTAAAATACTCATTAACACCTTTCATTTAATACCCATATCGTACAAACACATTCTAGAGTCACCCCTGGTCCACTTTTATGGCGATATCTCGAGAAGGCGTCCACCTATAGAACTAAGGCCCACTCCCTTTTAAAATACCCATTAACACCTTTCATGATTGTTATTGTCTATCGCTGTGTACGGACGTGTTTCACTTGAGCTCTGTGTTTTTCGTTTTACGATATTTTATGATATTTTTCTATTTGTGTAATACAAATGTATTTTGTGCTAAACAAATATTAACAAATATAATCAAATATTAACAATTTGTGCAAAGCAGATTTTAAATCAATTCCGTGCAATTCATTATATATAAACAATATAAACAATATATATTAAAAAGCAGTGCAGGTGTATGTTGATTTGAGCTGTTGACAGTTGTCTGCTTCGCATATTATTTGCCTTGTCTACACGTTGTTTTTGTCTTCATAGCTGTTTTACACAAACAATATGCCCTGTTTCTGTGGACACAGAGTTGAACGCGCTCAAAGCAGTGTGCAGTGTGAAAAATGTAAAAAAGTTTATCACCTGCAATGTGTTGTTGGTACCTTAGCTGCCGATTTGGATCATTTTAAAAATTCGGATGAGATGTATATTTGTGGCGATTGTGCTGTTGATGACAATGCTATTGCTGTACAAAAACAACAGCAACAACATGTAAATGATAATTATCTAAATTTTATGTTATCGTCTATTCTTGCCGAAGTGAAAAGTTTGCGAGCACAGCAAGCAAGCGCGGTTGCCGGTATACACTCTCTGCAAGCGGACAAAAACCGGTTATTAGGCGAATTGGAAATTTTACGTTCTGAGCTCAGTAATTTACATAAGCTCTATGATGAAGCGGTGGGTGGCGTACTGCGGGGTAGTGCTGGCAAAAAAAAGAAACGAAACAAAGACAAAGGCACAATCATGGGTAACAATTCTGCCGACGCTAACATTGAAAAGAGTTCTGGCCCCGTTTTTGCTGCTAATGTCCAAAGCAGTTTCAATGCTGCTGTTAGCTCTGCCGAAGTGCCTTGCGCTACTAACACTGCTAATGCCGGCGCTAACATTTCTATGAACACTGCCTCTTCTCATGCTGTTAATAACCAAAATATTGTGCATGATAGCAACACTGCGCGTACTTTAAATGGTAATGACGCTGTATCGAATGACGATAACATTGTTGATGTTTCTGGAAATTTGGGTGACACTAATTTAGATCCGGCTGGTCCTAGGTTGGTTACTGCCGTGCCGCCCCGACGGGCAATTTTCGTATCAAGATTGCATCCATCTCTGACGGAGTCTGATGTCGTTAATTATATCTTAGCTAAGATTAATAGTACAGGTTCTATTAACATTAGTGCACATAAATTTGTTTTTAAGTATGTGAGGGATTTTTCTTCATTTAAAATATCAGTTCCAGATGTATATTTTGATATGGTTCTTGATAAATTTTTTTGGCCTATACATTCGGTGGTACATTTGTACACCACAAAGTCGAAGGTTGAGCCTCGCGCACGTATAGTTTCAAAAAACTTGATTACCAGCCCTGCAAATACGATTCAAAAGTAACTATTCACTATCAGAATGTTCGTGGTTTACGTTCTAAATTAAATGCATTTTACCTTAACAGTTTTACTTTTACTGCGGAAGTGATTGCTTTCACAGAGACTTGGCTAAAACCTGATAATTTAAATTCGGAGTTATTTTCAAATGACTACGTTGTTTTTCGGTGTGATCGTCAATCGAGAGCAGGCGGTGTCCTGATAGCTGTATTGTCCAGTATTTCTACTGAATTGTTGAGCTTTGAGGACGCGCTTGACATTGAATTCATAGCTGTAAAGCTCTTTTTCCCGAATTTTTTCTTATATATTTCTTGTTCCTACATACCGCCTCGGTCAGATATGTACGTTTATGATTGCCATAAAGCAGTTATCCACAGCCTTCATTCTCGTTTGCGTGATAACGATCGCCTAGTGGTTCTTGGGGACTTTAATTTACCATACGTTAGTTGGATTGGCAACGATGATTCAAACTTTTTGACTCCTGTTACTCAGCATGATTTCATTGGTTCGCTTATGGAATTGCCGCTAGTTCAGATTAATAACGTGGTGAACTCTAAAAATAAGTTGTTAGATTTAGTTTTTGGTGATAGTTCAATAGGTACTGGTCTCAGTCGAATCCCTGCCTTATCCCTGCCTGAAGATCCCTTGCACCCTACACTTGAGGTTACACTGGACAATCTACTGCCTACGATTAATTGCATGGAAGTGTTATGTCGTTCTCGTTCGAGATGTTTTAAAAAGGCTAACTTTGATTTGCTTAATCAACTGTTAGCTTCCCACGATTGGTCTGACCTTTATACTTGTACTGATGTTGAGACTGCCACGTCTATTTTTTATAGTTACCTTAGTGACTTTATTAGTCGTTGCGTTCCGGTTGATTTTGTTAAGGCTAAGAGTAGTAAACCACCTTGGTTCTCGAGGCAACTTGCTAACCTGAACAATATTAAATCGAGGCTCTATAAGCGTTTTAAAAGATCTGGTTCTTCTGAAGATTTTTCTAAATATTTAGTTGCCCGTTCCAATTTCCAACGCCTGAATCAAAACTGCTACAAGTCGTATTTAACAAGATGCAAAATTGAGTTTTTTAAAAATCCTAAAAAATTTTACGGGTTTGTTAATTCAAAGCGCAGATCTTCGGGATTTCCATCATCTTTGTCTTTGGGTGGCGAGAATGCTAGCCTTGACCATGATATTGCCGACTTATTCGCAGACTTTTTCAAATCGACCTATTCTTCAACCTGTACCCAAACCGGTAGTTATCCGTTCGAGATAGTTAGTTCTAACTGTATTCTCAATCCAGTCATTGATAGTGCCACTGTACTTCAGAGTTTTTTAGCTCTGAAACCGATTTTTTCTCCAGGGCCCGATGGTATTCCTGGCTGTATGCTTAAGTTCTGTGCTGTGAACTTAACAGAACCGATCGTAAAATTGTTCAATTTATCTTTGCAATCAGCGTCATTTCCATCAATTTGGAAACAGTCGTTTATCATACCTCTGCACAAGAAGGGTAGTAGATCTAATATTGAGAATTATAGGGGAATTGCTAAGCTTTCAGCTATTCCTAAAACCTTTGAACAAATAATTACCTGTCAGCTTCAACATTCGTGTATTTCCATATTATCACCCTTTCAGCATGGGATTGTGAGATGTAGGTCAACCACCACAAACCTACTTGAGTTTACCTCTTTAGTTCGGGATGGTTTTTTGGCTTGCAAGCAAACTGATGTGATTTATACGGATTTTAGTAAAGCTTTTGATTCAGTGAATCACGAACTTCTGATTCTGAAGCTTGATTTACTGGGCTTTCCGAAGAGTCTGACTTCATGGCTCTCAATCTATCTTTCTAATAGAACCCAAAAGGTGCTTTATAAAAATATTATTTCAAAATCAATTCATGTTACCTCTGGTGTACCTCAGGGCAGTCATTTAGGCCCATTGCTTTTTACTCTTTTTATAAATGATCTGCCACAGATTTTGAATCATTCACGAGCTCTAATGTATGCCGATGATGTAAAAATTTGCTATACATGCTTGCCTTCGGAGTTAACTCGCTCAAATCTACTTCAGGTTGATTTGGACTCATTTCAACGCTGGTGTACAATTAATGCATTAGTTCTAAACTGTTCCAAATGTAAGTTCATGACATTTCATCGCGTGAAGCCTGTCCTGTCGTCTTATGCACTTTATGGCACTCTTATGGAGCGTATATCTTCGATTAACGATTTAGGGGTTCTGTTTGACTCGAAACTGAGCTTCAACTCACATATTTCTGCTATTACTAATAAAGCAATGGGTACCCTTGGTTTTGTGAAACGCTGGGCTAAGGAGTTCAAGGATCCGTATCTGACCAAAGTCCTCTACACTTCGCTGGTCCGCCCAATACTTGAGTATTGCTCGTGTGTTTGGTGTCCATTATATACTACTCATATAAAGCGTATTGAGTCTGTGCAGAAACAATTTTTAATTTTTGCTCTACGGGCCTTTAACTGGGACTCAAATCTTCATCTTCCGTCTTATAGAAGTAGACTTCTTCTCATTAATTTGCCAACTCTGGAAAATCGTAGAATATTACTCGGGGCAATGTTCCTGCATAAGCTAATTCTAGGTGAGGTTGACTCCTCTGAGCTGCTAAGTCGATTGAGCTTTGCAGTTCCTGCTAGGACGTCCAGACACTACGTGCCCTTCCATTTACCCCTGTGTCGTAGAAATTTTGACAAAAATGATCCTATACGTGTTTGGTGCTCGTACTATAACGACTTGTATAATTGCATTAGTATCGAATGTTCGTTTGTTGCCTTACGCAATGGTATACTTTTCAGTCTCAACTGATATCTTAAAGTTTATTTGTTTAATTTGTAATGATAGTTTAATTTAAGTTCTTGTTCAATGTTAAAATAAATTGTAAATTTTTAATTTATTCCATTTTTAATTCTATACTTGTATATATTTTTACGCTATCTTTTTTTTTATGTTACTTTCCTTTGTATTTTGTTAGTCGACCACTCTTGTTAGTTGACTTTAAATAATTAAAATAAATAAAAAAAAAAAAAAATGTGATACCCATATCGTACAAACACATTCTAGAGTCACCCCTGGTCCACTTTTATGGCGATATCTCGAGAAGGCGTCCACCTATAGAACTAAGGCCCACTCCCTTTTAAAATACCCATTAACACCTTTCATGTGATACCCATATCGTACAAACACATTCTAGAGTCTCCCTTGTCCACCTTTATTGCGATATCTCGAGAAGGCGTCCACCTATAGAACTAAGGCCCACTCCCTTTTAAAATACTCATTAACACCTTTCATTTGATACCCATATCGTACAAACACATTCTAGAGTCACCCCTGGTCTACCTTTATGGCGATATCTCGAAAAGGCGACCACCTATAGAACTAAGGCTCACTCCCTTGTAAAATACTCATTAACGCCTTTCATTTGATACCCATATCGTACTAACACGTTATAGAATCACCCCTGGTCCACCTTTATTGCGATATCTCGGAAAGGCGACCACCTATAGAACTAAGGCCCACTCCCTTTTAAAATACTCATTAACACATTTTATTTGATACCATATCGTACAAACACATTCTAGAGTCACCCCTGGTCCCCCTTTATTGCGATATCTCGGAAAGGCGACCACCTATAGAACTAAGGCCCACTCCCTTTTAAAATACTCATTAACACATTTTATTTGATACCATATCGTACAAACACATTCTAGAGTCACCCCTGGTCCCCCTTTATTGCGATATATCGGAAAGGCGACCACCTATAGAACTAAGGCCCACTCCCTTTTAAAATACTCATTAACAACTTTCATTTGATACCCATAGCGTACAAACGCATTATAGAGTCACCCCAGGTCAACCTTTATGGCGATATCTCGAAAAGGCGTCCACCTATAGAACTAAGGCCCACTCCCTTTTAAAATACTCATTAACACCTTTCATTTGATACCCATATCGTACAAACGAATTATAGTCACCACTGGTCCGCCTTTATGGCGATATCTCGAAAAGGCGACCACCTATAGAACTAAGGCCCACTCCCATTTAAAAGACTCAATAACACATTTCATTTGATACCCATATCGTACAAACATATTCTAGAGTCACCCCTGGTCCACCTTTATGGCGATATCTCGAAAAGGCGACCACCTATAGAACTAAGGCCCACTCCCTCTTAAAATACTCATTAACACCTTTCATTTGATGCCTATATCGTACAAACACATTCTAGATTCACCCCTGGTCCACCTTTATTGCGATATCTCGAAACGGCGTCCACCTCTAGAACTAAGGCCCACTCCCCTTTAAAATACTCATTAACACCTTTCATTTAATACCCACATCGTACAAACACATTCTAGAGTCACCCCTGGTCCACCTTTATGTCGATATCTCGAAAAGGCGTCCACCTATAGAACTAAGGCCCACTCCCTTTTAAAATACTCATTAACACCTTTCGTTTGATACCCGTATCGTACAAACACATTCTAGAGTCACCCCTGGTCCACCTTTATGTCGATATCTCGAAAAGGCGTCCACCTTTAGAACTAAGGCCACTCCCTTGTAAAACCCTGATTAGTACCTTTAATTTGATATCCATATCGTACAAACACGTTATAGAGTCACCCCTGGTCCTCCTTTATGGCGATATCTCGAAAAGGCGTCCACCTGTAGAACTAAGGCCACTCCCTTTTAAAATAATCATTAACACATTTCTTTTTATACCCATATCGTACAAACACATTCTAGAGTCACCCCTGGTCCACCTTTATTGCGATATCTCGAAAAGGCGTCCACCTATTGAACTAAGGCCCACTCCCTTTCAAAATACTCATTAACACTTTTCATTTGATGCCCATATCGTACAAACATATTCTAAAGTCACCCCTGGTCCACCTCTATGGCGATATCTCGAAAAGGCGTCCAACTATAGAACTAAGGCAGACTCCCTTTTAAAATACTCATTAACACAATTCATTTGATACCCACATCGTACAAACAAATTCTAGAGACACCCCTGGTCCACCTTTACGGCGATATCTCGAAAAGGCGTTCACCTTTAGAACTAAGGCCCACTCCTTTTAAAATACTCATTAACATCTTTGATTTGATTCCCATATCGTACAAACACATTCTAGAGTCACTCTTTATCCACCTTTATGGCGATATCTCGAAAAGGCGTCCACCTTTAGAACTAAGGCCACTCCCTTGTAAAACCCTGATTAGTACCTTTAATTTGATACCCATATCGTACAAACACGTTATAGAGTCACCCCTGGTCCTCCTTTAGGGCGAAATCTCGAAAAGGCGCCCACATATAGAACTAAGGCCCACTCCCTTTTAAAATACTCATTAACACCTTTCATTTGATACCCATATCGTACAAACACATTCTAGAGTCACCCCTGGTCCACCTTTATTGCGATATCTCGGAAAGACGTCCACCTATAGCACTAAGCCCCACTCCCTTTTAAAATCCTCATTAACACATTTTATTTGATACCCATATCGTACAAACACATTCTAGAATCACCCCTGGTCCACCTTTATGGCGATATCTCGAAAACGCGACCACCTATAGAACCAAGGCCCACTCCCTTTTAAAATACTCATTAACACCTTTAATTTGATGCCCATATCGTACAAACACATTCTAGAGTCACCCCTGGTCCACCTTTATTGCGATATCTCGAAAAGGCGTGCACCTATAGAAGTAAGGCCACTCCCTTTTAAAATACTCATTAACACATTTCACTTCATGCCCATATCGTACAAACATATTCTAGAGTCACCCTTGGGCCACTTTTATGGCGATATCTCGAGAAGGCGTCCACCTATAGAACTAAGGCCCACTCCCTTTTAAAATACTCATTAACACCTTTCATTTGATACCCATATCGTACAAAGACATTCTAGAGTCACCCCTGGTTTACCTTTATTGCGATATCTCGAAAAGACGTCCACCTATAGAACTAAGGCCCACTCCCTTTTAAAATACTCATTAACACAATTCATTTGATACCTATATCGTACAAGCACATTCTAGAGTCACCCCTGGTCCACTTTTATGGCGATATCTCGAAAAGGCGTCCACCTATAGAACTAAGGCCCACTCCCTTTTAAAATACTTATTAACATCTTTCATTTGATACCCATATTGTACAAACGCATTATAGAGTCACCCCAGGTCCACCTTTATGGCGATATCTCGAAAAGGTGTCCACCTTTAAAACTAAGGCCACTCCCTTTTAAAACCCTCATTAATACCTTTAATTTGATACCCATATCGTACAAACACGTTATAGAGTCACCCCTGGTCCTCCTTTATGGCGATATCTCGAAAAGGCGTCCACCTATAGAACTAAGGCCCACTCCCTTTTAAAATACTCATTAACACCTTTCATTTGATACCCATATCGTACAAACGTATTATAGAGTCACCCCAGGTCCACTTTTATGGCGATATCTCGAAAAGGCGTCCACCTATAGAACTAAGGCCACTCCCTTTTAAAACCCTCATTAGTACCTTTAATTTGATACCCATATCGTACAAACACGTTATAGAGTCACCCCTGGTCCTCCTTTATGGCGGTATCTCGAAAAGGCGTCCACCTATAGAACTAAGGCCCACTCCCTTTTAAAATACTCATTAACACCTTTCATTTGATACCCATATCGTACAAACGCATTATAGAGTCACCCCAGGTCCACTTTTATGGCGATATCTCGAAAAGGCGTCCACCTATAGAACTAAGGCCACTCCCTTTTAAAACCCTCATTAGTACCTTTAATTTTATACCCATATCGTACAAAGACATTCTAGAGTCACCCCTGGTTCACCTTTATTGCGATATCTCGAAAAGACGTCCACCTATAGAACTAAGGCCCACTCCCTTTTAAAATACACATTAACACAATTCATTTGATACCTATATCGTACAAGCACATTCTAGAGTCACCCCTGGTCCACTTTTATGGCGATATCTCGAAAAGGCGTCCACCTATAGAACTAAGGCCCACTCCCTTTTAAAATACTTATTAACATCTTTCATTTGATACCCATATTGTACAAACGCATTATAGAGTCACCCCAGGTCCACCTTTATGGCGATATCTCGAAAAGGCGTCCACCTTTAAAACTAAGGCCACTCCCTTTTAAAACCCTCATTAATACCTTTAATTTGATACCCATATCGTACAAACACGTTATAGAGTCACCCCTGGTCCTCCTTTATGGCGATATCTCGAAAAGGCGTCTACCTATAGGACTAAGGCCCACTCCCTTTTAAAATACTCATTAACACCTTTCATTTGATACCCATATCGTACAAACGCATTATAGAGTCACCCCAGGTGCACCTTTATGGCGATATCTCGAAAAGGCGTCCACCTATAGACCTAATGATCACTCCCTTTTAAAATACTTATTAACACCTTTCATTTGATACCCATATCGTACAAACACATTCTAGAGTCACTTCTTGTCCACCTTTATGGCGATATCTCGAAAAGGCGTCCACCTATAGAACTAAGGCCACTCCCTTTTAAAACCTTCATTAGTACCTTTAATTTGATACCCATATCGTACAAACACGTTATAGAGTCACCCCTGGTCCTCCTTTATGGCGGTATCTCGAAAAGGCGTCCACCTATAGAACTAAGGCCCACTCCCTTTTAAAATAATCATTAACACCTTTCATTTGATACCCATATCGTACAAACACATTCTAGACTCACCCCTGGTCCACCTTTATTGCGATATCTCGAAAAGGCGTCCACCTATAGAACTAAGGGCCACTCCCTTTTAAAATACTCATTAACACATTTCATTTGATACCCATATCGTACAAACACATTCTAGAGTCACCCCTGGTCCACCGTTATGGCGATATCTCGAAAAGTCGACCACCTATAGAACTAAGGCCCACTCCCTTTTAAAATACTCATTAACACCTTTCATTTGATGCCCATATCGTACAAACATATTCTAGAGTCATCCCTGGTCCACCTTTATTGCGATATCTCGAAAAGGCGTCCACCTGTAGAAGTAAGGCCCACTCCTTTTTAAAATACTCATTAACACATTTCATTTGATACCCATATCGTACAAACATATTCTAGAGTCACCCCTAGTCCACCTTTATGGCGATATCTCGAAAAGGCGTCCACCTATAGAACTAAGGCCCACTCCCTTTTAAAATACTCATTAACACCTTTCATTTGATACCCATATCGTACAAACACATTCTAGAGTCACCCCTAGTCCACCTTTATTGCGATATCTCGAAAAGGCGACCAACTATAGAACTAAGGTCCACTCCCTTTTAAAATACCCTTAACACCTTTCATTTGATGCCCATATGGTACAAACACATTCTAGAGTCACCCCTGGCCCTCCTTTATGGCGATATGTCGAAAAGGCGTCCACCTATAGAACTAAGGCCCACTCCCTTTTAAAATACTCATTAACACCTTTCATTTGATACCCATATCGTACAAACACATTCTAGAGTCACCCCTGGTCCATCTTTATGGCGATATCTCGAAAAGGCGTCCACCTATAGAACTAAGGCCTTTTAAAACCCTCATTAGTACCTTTAATTTGATACCCATATCGTACAAACACGTTATAGAGTCACCCCTGGTCCCCCTTTATGCCGATATCTCGAAAAGGCGTCCACCTATAGAACTAAGGCCCACTCCCTTTTAAAATACTCATTAACACCTTTCATTTGATACCCATATCGTACAAACACATTCTAGAGTCACCCCTAGTCCACCTTTATTGTGATATCTCGAAAAGGCGTCCACCTATAGAACTAAGGCCCACTCCCTTTTAAAATACTCATTAACACATTTCATTTGATACCCATATCGTACAAACACATTCTAGAGTCACCCCTGGTCCACCTTTATGGCGATATCTCGAAAAGGCGACCAACTATAGAACTAAGGTCCACTCCCTTTTAAAATACCCTTAACACCTTTCATTTGATGCCCATATGGTACAAACACATTCTAGAGTCACCCCTGGTCCTCCTTTATGGCGATATCTCGAAAAGGCGTCCACCTATAGAACTAAGGCCCACTCCCTTTTAAAATACTCATTAACACATTTCATTTGATACCCATATCGTACAAACACATTCTAGAGTCACCCCTAGTCCACCTTTATTGCGATATCTCGAAAAGGCGGCCACCTATAGAACTAAGGCCCACTCCCTTTTAAAATAATCATTAACACATTTCATTTGATACCCATATCGTACAAACACATTCTAGAGTCACCCCTGGTCCACCTTTATGGCGATATCTCGAAAAGGCGTCCACCTATAGAACTAAGGCCCACTCCCTTTTAAAATACTCATTAACACAATTCATTTGATACCTATATCGTACAAGCACATTCTAGAGTCACCCCTGGTCCACTTTTATGGCGATATCTCGAAAAGGCGTCCACCTATAGAACTAAGGCCCACTCCCTTTTAAAATACTTATTAACATCTTTCATTTGATACCCATATTGTACAAACGCATTATAGAGTCACCCCAGGTCCACCTTTATGGCGATATCTCGAAAAGGCGTCCACCTTTAAAACTAAGGCCACTCCCTTTTAAAACCCTCATTAATACCTTTAATTTGATACCCATATCGTACAAACACGTTATAGAGTCACCCCTGGTCCTCCTTTATGGCGATATCTCGAAAAGGCGTCCACCTATAGAACTAAGGCCCACTCCCTTTTAAAATACTCATTAACACCTTTCATTTGATACCCATATCGTACAAACGCATTATAGAGTCACCCCAGGTCCGCTTTTATGGCGATATCTCGAAAAGGCGTCCACCTATAGAACTAAGGCCACTCCCTTTTAAAACCCTCATTAGTACCTTTAATTTGATACCCATATTGTACAAACACGTTATAGAGTCACCCCTGGTCCTCCTTTATGGCGATATCTCGAAAAGGCGTCAACCTATAGGACTAAGGCCCACTCCCTTTTAAAATACTCATTAACACCTTTCATTTGATACCCATATCGTACAAACGCATTATAGAGTCACCCCAGGTGCACCTTTATGGCGATATCTCGAAAAGGCGTCCACCTATAGACCTAATGATCACTCCCTTTTAAAATACTTATTAACACCTTTCATTTGATACCCATATCGTACAAACACATTCTAGAGTCACTTCTGGTCCACCTTTGTGGCGATATCTCGAAAAGGCGTCCACCTATAGAACTAAGGCCACTCCCTTTTAAAACCTTCATTAGTACCTTTAATTTGATACCCATATCGTACAAACACGTTATAGAGTCACCCCTGGTCCTCCTTTATGGCGGTATCTCGAAAAGGCGTCCACCTATAGAACTAAGGCCCACTCCCTTTTAAAATAATCATTAACACCTTTCATTTGATACCCATATCGTACAAACACATTCTAGAGTCACCCCTGGTCCATCTTTATGGCGATATCTCGAAAAGGCGTCCACCTATAGAACTAAGGCCTTTTAAAACCCTCATTAGTACCTTTAATTTGATACCCATATCGTACAAACACGTTATAGAGTCACCCCTGGTCCCCCTTTATGCCGATATCTCGAAAAGGCGTCCACCTATAGAACTAAGGCCCACTCCCTTTTAAAATACTCATTAACACCTTTCATTTGATACCCATATCGTACAAACACATTCTAGAGTCACCCCTAGTCCACCTTTATTGTGATATCTCGAAAAGGCGTCCACCTATAGAACTAAGGCCCACTCCCTTTTAAAATACTCATTAACACCTTTCATTTGATACCCATATCGTACAAACGCATTATAGAGTCACCCCAGGTCCACTTTTATGGCGATATCTCGAAAAGGCGTCCACCTATAGAACTAAGGCCACTCCCTTTTAAAACCCTCATTAGTACCTTTAATTTGATACCCATATCGTACAAACACGTTATAGAGTCACCCCTGGTCCTCCTTTGTGGCGATATCTCGAAAAGGCGTCCACCTATAGAACTAAGGCCCACTCCCTTTTAAAATACTCATTAACACCTTTCATTTGATACCCATATCGTACAAACGCATTATAGAGTCACCCCAGGTCCACTTTTATGGCGATATCTCGAAAAGGCGTCCACCTATAGAACAAAGGCCACTCCCTTTTAAAACCCTCATTAGTACCTTTAATTTGATACCCATATCGTACAAACACGTTATAGAGTCACCCCTGGTCCTCCTTTATGGCGATATCTCGAAAAGGCGTCCACCTATAGAACTAAGGCCCACTCCCTTTTAAAATACTCATTAACACATTTCATTTGATACCCATATCGTACAAACATATTCTAGAGTCACCCCTAGTCCACCTTTATGGCGATATCTCGAAAAGGCGTCCACCTATAGAACTAAGGCCCACTCCCTTTTAAAATACTCATTAACACCTTTCATTTGATACCCATATCGTACAAACACATTCTAGAGTCACCCCTAGTCCACCTTTATTGCGATATCTCGAAAAGGCGACCAACTATAGAACTAAGGTCCACTCCCTTTTAAAATACCCTTAACACCTTCCATTTGATGCCCATATGATACAAACACATTCTAGAGTCACCCCTGGTCCTCCTTTATGGCGATATGTCGAAAAGGCGTCCACCTATAGAACTAAGGCCCACTCCCTTTTAAAATTCTCATTAACACCTTTCATTTGATACCCATATCGTACAAACACATTCTAGAGTCACCCCTGGTCCATCTTTATGGCGATATCTCGAAAAGGCGTGCACCTATAGAACTAAGGCCTTTTAAAACCCTCATTAGTACCTTTAATTTGATACCCATATCGTACAAACACGTTATAGAGTCACCCCTGGTCCCCCTTTATGCCGATATCTCGAAAAGGCGTCCACCTATAGAACTAAGGCCCACTCCCTTTTAAAATACTCATTAACACCTTTCATTTGATACCCATATCGTACAAACACATTCTAGAGTCACCCCTAGTCCACCTTTATTGTGATATCTCGAAAAGGCGTCCACCTATAGAACTAAGGCCCACTCCCTTTTTAAATACTCATTAACACATTTCATTTGATACCCATATCGTACAAACACATTCTAGAGTCACCCCTGGTCCACCTTTATGGCGATAACTCGAAAAGGCGACCAACTATAGAACTAAGGTCCACTCCCTTTTAAAATACCCTTAACACCTTTCATTTGATGCCCATATGGTACAAACACATTCTAGAGTCACCCCTGGTCCTCCTTTATGGCGATATCTCGAAAAGGCGTCCACCTATAGAACTAAGGCCCACTCCCTTTTAAAATACTCATTAACACCTTTCATTTGATACCCATATCGTACAAACACATTCTAGAGTCACCCCTAGTCCACCTTTATTGCGATATCTCGAAAAGGCGTCCACCTATAGAACTAAGGCCCACTCCCTTTTAAAATAATCATTAACACATTTCATTTGATACCCATTTCGTACAAACACATTCTAGAGCCACCCCTGGTCCACCTTTATGGCGATAACTCGAAAAGGCGACCACCTATAAAACTAATGTTCACTCCCTTTTAAAATACCCTTAACACCTTTCATTTGATGCCCATATCGTACAAACACATTCTAGAGTCACCCCTGGTCCACTTTTATTGCGATATCTCGAAAAGGCGTCCACCTATAGAACTAAGGCCCACTCCCTTTTAAAATACTCATTAACACCTTTCGTTTGATACCCGTATCGTACAAACACATTCTAGAGTCACCCCTGGTCCACCTTTATGTCGATATCTCGAAAAGGCGTCCACCTATAGAACTAAGGCCCACTCCCTTTTAAAATACTCATTAACACCTTTCGTTTGATACCCGTATCGTACAAACACATTCTAGAGTCACCCCTGGTCCACCTTTATGTCGATATCTCGAATAGGCGTCCACCTATAGAACTAAGGCCCACTCCCTTTTAAAATACTCATTAACTCCTTTCATTTGATACCCATATCGTACAAACGCATTATAGAGTCACCCCTGGTCCACCTTTATGGCGATATCTCGAAAAGGCGACCACCTATAAAACTAAGGTCCACTCCCTTTTAAAATACCTTTAACACCTTTCATTTGATGCCCATATCGTACAAACACATTCTAGAGTCACCCCTGGTCCACTTTTATTGCGATATCTCGAAAAGGCGTCCACCTATAGAACTAAGGCCCACTCCCTTTTAAAATACTCATTAACACCTTTCGTTTGATACCCGTATCGTACAAACACATTCTAGAGTCACCCCTGGTCCACCTTTATGTCGATATCTCGAAAAGGCGTCCACCTATAGAACTAAGGCCCACTCCCTTTTAAAATACCTTTAACACCTTTCATTTGATACCCATATCGTACAAACACATTCTAGAGTCACCCCTGGTCCACCTTTATGGCGATATCTCGAAAAGGCGACCACCTATAAAACTAAGGTCCACTCCCTTTTAAAATACCTTTAACACCTTTCATTTGATGCCCATATCGTACAAACACATTCTAGAGTCACCCCTGGTCCACTTTTATTGCGATATCTCGAAAAGGCGTCCACCTATAGAACTAAGGCCCACTCCCTTTTAAAATACTCATTAACACCTTTCGTTTGATACCCGTATCGTACAAACACATTCTAGAGTCACCCCTGGTCCACCTTTATGTCGATATCTCGAAAAGGCGTCCACCTATAGAACTAAGGCCCACTCCCTTTTAAAATACTCATTAACACCTTTCGTTTGATACCCGTATCGTACAAACACATTCTAGAGTCACCCCTGGTCCACCTTTATGTCGATATCTCGAATAGGCGTCCACCTATAGAACTAAGGCCCACTCCCTTTTAAAATACTCATTAACTCCTTTCATTTGATACCCATATCGTACAAACGCATTATAGAGTCACCCCTGGTTAACCTTTATGGCGATATCTCGAAAGGCGACAACCTATAGAACTGAGGCCCACTCCCTTTTAAAATACTCATTAACACCTTTCATTTGATACCCATATCGTACAAACGCATTCTAGAGTGACCCCAGGTCCGCCTTTATGGCGACATCTCGAAAAGGCGACCACCTATAGAACTAAGGCCCACTCCCTTTTAAAATACTCATTAACACCTTTCATTTGATACCCATATCGTACAAACACATTCTAGAGTCACTCCAGTTCCACCTTTATGGCGATATCTCGAAAAGGCGACCACCTGTAGAACTAAGGCCCACTCCCTTTTAAAATACTCATTATCACCTTTCATTTGATACCCATATCGTACAAACGAATTATAGAGTTACCCCTGGACCACCTTTAAGGCGATATCTCGAAAAGGCGATCACCTATAGAACTAAGGCCGACTACCTTTTAAAATACTCATTAACACATTTCATTTGATACCCATATCGTACAAACACATTCTAGAGTCACTCTAGTTCCACCTTTATGGCGATATCTCGAAAAGGCGACCACCTGTAGAACTAAGGCCCACTCCCTTTTAAAATTCTCATTAACACCTTTCATTTGATGCCCATATCGTACAAACACATTCTAGAGTCACCCCTGGTCCACCTTTATTGCGATATCTCGAAAAGGCGTCCACCTATAGAACTAAGGCCCACTTCCTTTTAAAATACTCAATAACACCTTTCATTTGATACCCATGCTGGCTTCCCATGATTGGTCGGATCTCTATGCTTGCACTGATGTCGATTCGGCTATCTCTATATTTTACAGTACGCTTAATGGCTTCTTTGATACCTGCATTCCTACTCGCTATACCCTATGTTCGAATAAGCGCCCTTGGTTTTCAAGGCAACTTATCAGACTTAATAACATTGTATCTAGGCTTTATAAGAGATTCAAGAAATCTGGAGCATCTGCAGACCTCTCTAACTATCTAATAGCTCGTTCTAAATTTCACCGTCTTAATCAGCTTTGTTATAAAAATTACTTGAGTTGTTGTAAAGCCCAATTTTTTAGAAATCCAAAAAAGTTTTACAGTTTCGTAAATTCAAAGCGGAAAACTTCTGGGTATCCTTCCTCATTAACCTTTGGAGGTAAAAAAGCTTGCACTGATGACGACGTTGCTGAACTATTTTCTGAGTTCTTTAAGTCCACGTATTCATCCAGTGGTTTTCATTCCGGTCAATATCCCTATCGCTTAGATAGCTCGAATTCCATTAGGAATCCTGCTATTGATGGTAATATTGTTCTTCAGAGTCTTCAATATTTGAAGCCCACCTTTTCTCCTTGAACGGACGGTGTTCCTAGTTGCGTGCTTAGGTACTGCGCCGAAAGCATGTATAAGCCTATTTTAAAATTATTTGAGCTATCTCTGGGATCTGCGTCATTCGCAGCACTTTGGAAACAGTCTTTTATTATACCCCTGCATAAAAAAGGTAGCAGGACAAAAGTTGAAAACTACAGGGGTATTGCTAAACTTTCAGTCATTCCTAAAGTCTTTGAACAGATTGTTACCAGTCAACTCCAATATCAGTGTTCTAGTCTTTTATCGCCATGCCAACACGGTTTCATTCGTCAAAGGTCACCCACTACAAATGTGCTTGTATTCACCTCTATAGTTATGGAAGGATTTTTAGCGAACAAGCAAACGGATGCCATCTACACGGACTTCAGCAGAGCATTTGATACCGTCAACCATGAGTTACTTATTCATAAGCTTGATTTACTGGGCTTTCCGTTTCACATTCCGTTAACACATTTCATTTGATACCCATATCGTACAAACACATTCTAGAGTCACCCCTGGTCCACCTTTATGGCGATATCTCGAAAAGGCGACCACCTATAAAACTAAGGTCCACTCCCTTTTAAAATACCTTTAACACCTTTCATTTGATGCCCATATCGTACAAACACATTCTAGAGTCACCCCTGGTCTACTTTTATTGCGATATCTCGAAAAGGCGTCCACCTATAGAACTAAGGCCCACTCCCTTTTAAAATACTCATTAACACCTTTCGTTTGATACCCGTATCGTACAAACACATTCTAGAGTCACCCCTGGTCCACCTTTATGTCGATATCTCGAAAAGGCGTCCACCTATAGAACTAAGGCCCACTCCCTTTTAAAATACTCATTAACACCTTTCGTTTGATACCCGTATCGTACAAACACATTCTAGAGTCACCCCTGGTCCACCTTTATGTCGATATCTCGAATAGGCGTCCACCTATAGAACTAAGGCCCACTCCCTTTTAAAATACTCATTAACTCCTTTCATTTGATACCCATATCGTACAAACGCATTATAGAGTCACCCCTGGTTAACCTTTATGGCGATATCTCGAAAGGCGACAACCTATAGAACTGAGGCCCACTCCCTTTTAAAATACTCATTAACACCTTTCATTTGATACCCATATCGTACAAACGCATTCTAGAGTCACCCCAGGTCCACCTTTATGGCGACATCTCGAAAAGGCGACCACCTATAGAACTAAGGCCCACTCCCTTTTAAAATACTCATTAACACCTTTCATTTGATACCCATATCGTACAAACACATTCTAGAGTCACTCCAGTTCCACCTTTATGGCGATATCTCGAAAAGGCGACCACCTGTAGAACTAAGGCCCACTCCCTTTTAAAATACTCATTATCACCTTTCATTTGATACCCATATCGTACAAACGAATTATAGAGTTACCCCTGGACCACCTTTAAGGCGATATCTCGAAAAGGCGATCACCTATAGAACTAAGGCCGACTACCTTTTAAAATACTCATTAACACATTTCATTTGATACCCATATCGTACAAACACATTCTAGAGTCACTCTAGTTCCAACTTTATGGCGATATCTCGAAAAGGCGACCACCTGTAGAACTAAGGCCCACTCCCTTTTAAAATTCTCATTAACACCTTTCATTTGATGCCCATATCGTACAAACACATTCTAGAGTCACCCCTGGTCCACCTTTATTGCGATATCTCGAAAAGGCGTCCACCTATAGAACTAAGGCCCACTCCCTTTTAAAATACTCAATAACACCTTTCATTTGATACCCATGCTGGCTTCCCATGATTGGTCGGATCTCTATGCTTGCACTGATGTCGATTCGGCTATCTCTATATTTTACAGTACGCTTAATGGCTTCTTTAATACCTGCATTCCTACTCGCTATACCCTATGTTCGAATAAGCGCCCTTGGTTTTCAAGGCAACTTATCAGACTTAATAACATTGTATCTAGGCTTTATAAGAGATTCAAGAAATCTGGAGCATCTGCAGACCTCTCTAACTATCTAATAGCTCGTTCTAAATTTCACCGTCTTAATCAGCTTTGTTATAAAAATTACTTGAGTTGTTGTAAAGCCCAATTTTTTAGAAATCCAAAAAAGTTTTACAGTTTCGTAAATTCAAAGCGGAAAACTTCTGGGTATCCTTCCTCATTAACCTTTGGAGGTAAAAAAGCTTGCACTGATGACGACGTTGCTGAACTATTTTCTGAGTTCTTTAAGTCCACGTATTCATCCAGTGGTTTTCATTCCGGTCAATATCCCTATCGCTTAGATAGCTCGAATTCCATTAGGAATCCTGCTATTGATGGTAATATTGTTCTTCAGGGTCTTCAATATTTGAAGCCCACCTATTCTCCGGGAACGGACGGTTTTCCTAGTTGCGTGCTTAGGTACTGCGCCGAAAACAAATATAAGCCTATTTTAAAATTATTTGAGCTATCTCTGGGATCTGCGTCATTCGCAGCACTTTGGAAACAGTCTTTTATTATACCGCTGCATAAAAAAGGTAGCAGGACAAAAGTTGAAAACTACAGGGGTATTGCTAAACTTTCAGTCATTCCTAAAGTCTTTGAACAGATTGTTACCAGTCAACTCCAATATCAGTGTTCTAGTCTTTTATCTCCATGCCAACACGGTTTCATTCGTCAAAGGTCAACCACTACAAATTTGCTTGTATTCACCTCTATAGTTATGGAAGGATTTTTAGCGAACTAGCAAACGGATGCCATCTACACGGACTTCAGCAGAGCATTTGATACCGTCAACCATGAGTTACTTATTCATAAGCTTGATTTACTGGACTTTCCGTTTCACATTCCGTTAACACATTTCATTTGATACCCATATCGTACAAACACATTCTAGAGTCACCCCTGGTCCACCTTTATGGCGATATCTCGAAAAGGCGACCACCTATAAAACTAAGGTCCACTCCCTTTTAAAATACCCTTAACACCTTTCATATGATGCCCGTATCGTACAAACACGTTCTAGAGTCACCCCTGGTCCACCTTTATGTCGATATCTCGAATAGGCGTCCACCTATAGAACTAAGGCCCAGTCCCTTTTAAAATACTCATTAACACCTTTCATTTGATACCCATATCGTACAAACGCATTATAGAGTCACCCCTGGTCAACCTTTATGGCGAAATCTCGAAAGGCGACAACCTATAGAACTAAGGCCCACTCCCTTTTAAAATACTCATTAACACCTTTCATTTGATACCCATATCGTACAAACACATTCTAGAGTCACCCCAGATCCACCTTTATGGCGATATCTCGAAAAGGCGACCACCTATAGAACTAAGGCCCACTCCCTTTTAAAATACTCATTAACACCTTTCATTTGATACCCATATCGTACAAACACATTCTAGAGTCACTCCAGTTCCACCTTTATGGCGATATCTCGCAAAGGCGACCACCTGTAGAACTAAGGCCCACTCCCTTTTAAAATGCTCATTAACACCTTTCATTTGATACCCATATCGTACAAACGCATTATAGAGTTACCCCTGGTCCACCTTTAAGGCGATATCTCGAAAAGGCGATCACCTATAGAACTAAGGCCGACTACCTTTTAAAATACTCATTAACACATTTCATTTGATACCCATATCGTACAAACACATTCTAAAGTCACTCCAGTTCCACCTTTATGGCGATATCTCGAAAAGGCGACCACCTGTAGAACTAAGGCCCACTCCCTTTTAAAATTCTCGTTAACACCTTTCATTTGATGCCCATATCGTACAAACACATTCTAGAGTCACCCCTGGTCCACCTTTATTGCGATATCTCGAAAAGGCGTCCACCTATAGAACTAAGGCCCACTCTTTTAAAATACTCAATAACACCTTTCATTTGATACCCATGCTGGCTTCCCATGATTGGTCGGATCTCTATGCTTGCACTGATGTCGCTTCGGCTATCTCTATATTTTACAGTACGCTTGATGGCTTCTTTGATACCTGCATTCCTACTCGCTATACCCTATGTTCGAATAAGCCCCCTTGGTTTTCAAGGCAACTTATCCGACTTAATAACATTGTATCTAGGCTTTATAAGAGATTCAAGAAATCTGGAGCATCTGCAGACCTCTCTAACTATCTAATAGCTCATTCTAAATTTCACCGTCTTAATCAGCTTTGTTATAAAAATTACTTGAGTTGTTGTAAAGCCCAATTTTTTAGAAATCCAAAAAAGTTTTACAGTTTCGTAAATTCAAAGCGGAAAACTTCTGGGTATCCTTCCTCATTAACCTTTGGAGGTAAAAAAGCTTGCACGGATGACGACGTTGCTGAACTATTTTTTGAGTTCTTTAAGTCCACGTATTCATCCAGTGGTTTTCATTCCGGTCAATATCCCTATCGCTTAGATAGCTCGAATTCCATTAGGAATCCTGCTATTGATGGTAATATTGTTCTTCAGAGTCTTCAATCTTTGAAGCCCACCTTTTCTCCGGGACCGGACGGTGTTCCTAGTTGCGTGCTTAGGTACTGCGCCGAAAACATATATAAGCCTATTTTAAAATTATGTGAGCTATCTCTGGGATCTGCGTCATTCGCGGCACTTTGGAAACAGTCTTTTATTATACCCCTGCATAAAAAAGGTAGCAGGACAAAAGTTGAAAACTACAGGGGTATTGCTAAACTTTCAGTCATGCCTAAAGTCTTTGAACAGATTGTTACCAGTCAACTCCAATATCAGTGTTCTAGTCTTTTATCTCCATGCCAACACGGTTTCATTCGTCAAAGGTCAAGCACTACAAATTTGCTTGTATTCACCTCTATAGTTATGGAAGGATTTTTAGCGAACAAGCAAACGGATGCCATCTACACGGACTTCAGCAGAGCATTTGATACCGTCAACCATGAGTTACTTATTCATAAGCTTGATTTACTGGGCTTTCCGTTTCACCTATTAATATGGCTGAAAAGCTATCTTTCTAACCGGACCCAAAAAGTCCTGTTCAAGTGCAATCTGTCGGAATCGTTCGGAGTTTCCACCGGCGTACCCCAGGGAAGTCATCTAGGCCCTTTGCTCTTTGCCCTTTTCATTAATGACTTGCCACAGACAATATTATATTCCCATACTATAATGTATGCGGATGATGTAAAACTTTGCTACACTTACTGTCCTACCGATTTGTGTTCCTTGGATTTTCTTCAGGCCGACTTGGACTCGTTTCAATGTTGGTGCACAACAAATTTACTAGCTTTAGATTGCTCTAAATGTAAGCATATGACATTTCACCGAGTGAAGCCAGCATTGAAACCTTATGTAATAGATGGTACGCCTTTGGAGCGTATATCTATTGCAAATGATCTAGGTGTCCTTTTTGATCCGAAATTGAATTTTAACATGCATATTTCATCTATTGCCAACAAAGCGTTGGGTTTACTTGGATTTGTTAAAAGATGGGCTAAAGAGTTCGATGATCCGTACCTCACTAAGGTTCTTTACACATCGCTGGTTCGTCCAATACTCGAGTATTGCTCATGCGTTTGGTCCCCTGTTTCTCAAAAACATATAAAGCGTCTTGAGTCAGTTCAAAAGCAATTTTTGATATTTGCATTGCGCGGCCTTAATTGGGACTCAAGTCTCCACCTTCCTGCATACAAAAGTAGACTTCTTCTTATTAACTTACCCACTCTGGAAAATCGGAGAATATTACTGGGGGTATTGTTCATCCATAAGCTCATTATTGGAGAAATTGATTCTGCGGACCTTCTCAGCCGCTTGTTTTTTGCGGTTCCCCCTAGAGTATCCAGACACTACGTTCCTTTCTATTTACCCCTTTGTCGACGAAACTTTGCTAAAAATAATCCTCTTCTTATCTGGTGCGCGCACTACAATGCTTGTATAGCTGTATCAGTCTTGAATGTACTTTTGCCACTATACGTAATGCAATACTTGCCTATCTAATCTAAGAGATAAAAGCTAATTTAATTTGCCGGCATTTTATTTCTTCCATATAAAACAGGAACTATCACGTTTAAGGATGGAGGAACATTTATCAACATGTATCATTAAAAAGGAACAAGACAGTACTGTCTTGATTGGAATCTGGTGCATTCCAACAACGTAAAAAACATGCTTTTTCATGAGTCACTGACCGGAATCGTATGCATTCCGGCAGTATAATCTTATGGGTCAGGCATCGAGCTGATTGGAATCCGGTGCATTCCAAGAACACAGGTCATGTTACTTTTTTATGCCTTGTGATGGCGTATCCTCATTACACTACTCTTAGCACTGCCGGATTCACATGACATGCTGATTGGAATCTTGTTGCATTCCAACAGGAAGATTGGAATCCACTGCATTCCGAAATCATGCTGAGCGGAATCTGATGCATTCCGCCAGTATAAGATTTCGGTATAAGATCTTATTTCTGCTCATATTTCTTATTATTATTATATTATGAAACTAAAGAGTAATGTTCATTAATATATCTTTGTTTGTAATATGTTGAAATCTCGATATATCTTAAATTTTATCTTTTGGGTTGTATATTTATATATCTTTTATATTAGGCAGTCGACCATAGTTTGTCGTCGACTTTAAATAAAAAATAAATAAATAAATAAAATAAATAAATAAATAAATATCGTACAAACACATTCTAGAGTCACTCCTGGTCCACCTTTATGGCGATATCTTGAAAAGGCGCCCACCTATGGAACTAAGGCCCACCCCGTTTTAAAATACTCATTAACACCTTTCATTTGATACCCATATCGTAAAAACACATTCTGGAGTCACCCCTGGTCCACTTTTATGGCGATATCTCGAGAAGGCGTCCACCTATAGAACTAAGGCCCACTCTCTTTTAAAATACTCATTAGCACCTTTCATTTGATACCCATATCGTACAAAACATTCTAAGTCAGCCCTGTTCCACCTTTATTGCGATATCTCGAAAAGGCGTCCACCTATAGAACTAAGGCCCACTCCCTTTTAAAATACTCATTAACACATTTCATTTGATACCCATATCGTACAAACACATTCTAGAGTCACACCTGGTCCTCCTTTATGGCGATATCTCGAAAAGGCGACCACCTATAGAACTAAGGCCCACTCCCTTTTAAAATACTCATTAACACCTTCCATTTGATGCCCATATCGTACAAACACATTCTAGAGTCACCTCTGGTCCACCTTTATGGCGATATCTCGAAAAGGCGACCACCTATAGAACTAAGGCCCACTTCCATTTAAAATACTCATTAACACATTTCATTTGATACCCATATCGTACAAACACATTCTAGAGTCACCCCTGGTCCACCTTTATGGCGATATCTCGAAAAGGTGACCACCTATAAAACTAAGGTCCACTCCCTTTTAAAATATCCTTAACACCTTTCATTTGATACCCATATCGTACAAAACATTCTAAGTCACCCCTAGTCCACCTTTATTGCGATATCTCCAAAAGGCGTCCACCTACAGAACTAAGGCCCACTCCCTTTTAAAATACTCATTAACACCTTTCATTTGATACCCATATCGTACAAACACATTCTAGAGTCACCTCTGGTCAACATTTATGGCGATATCTTGAAAAGGCGTCCACCTATGGAACTAAGGCCCACTTCCTTTTAAAATATTCATTAACATCTTTCATTTGATACCCGTATCGTACAAACACATTCTAGAGTCACCCCTGGTCCACCTTTATTGCGATATCTCGAAAAGGCGTCCACCTATATAACTAAAGCCCACTCCCTTTTAAAATACTCATTAACACATTTCATTTGATACCCATATCGTACAAACACATTCTATAGTCACCCCTGGTCCACTTTTATGGCGATATCTCGAAAAGGCGACCACCTATAGAACTAATGCCTACTCCCCTTTAAAATACTCATTAACTCCTTTCATTTGATACCCATATCGTACAAACACATTCTAGAGTCACCCCTGGTCCACTTGTATGGCGATATCTCGAAAAGGCGACCACCTACAGAACTAAGGCCCACTCCCTTTTAAAATACTCATTATCACCTTTCATTTGATGCCCATATCGTACAAACACATTCTAGAGTCACCCCTGGTCCACGTTTATGGCGATATCTCGAAAAGGCGACCACCTATAGAACTAAGGCTCACTCCCCTTTAAAATACTCATTAACACCTTTCATTTGATACCCATATCGTACAAACACATTCTAGAGTCACCCCTTCTCCACCTTTATGGCGATATCTCGAAAAGGCGTCCGCCTATAGAACTAAGGCCCACTTCCTTTTAAAATATTCATTAACATCTTTCATTTGATACCTGTATCGTACAAACACATTCTAGAGTCACCCCTGGCCCACCTTTATTGCGATATCTCGAAAAGGCGTCCACCTCTAGAACTAAGGCCCACTCCCCTGTAAAATACTCATTAACACCTTTCATTTGATACCCATATCGTACAAACACATTCTAGAGTCACCCCTGGTCCACCTTTATGGCGATATCTCGAAAAGGCGTCCACCTATAGAACTAAGGCCAACTTCTTTTTAAAATATTCATTAACATCTTTCATTTGATACCCGTATCGTACAAACACATTCTAGAGTCACCCCTGGTCCACCTTTATTGCGATATCTCGAAAAGGCGTCCACCTATATAACTAAAGCCCACTCCCTTTTAAAATACTCATTAACACATTTCATTTGATACCCATATCGTACAAACACATTCTATAGTCACCCCTGCTCCACTTTTATGGCGATATCTCGAAAAGGCGACCACCTATAGAACAAAGGCGTCCACCTCTAGAACTAAGGCCCACTCCCCTTTAAAATACTCATTAACACCTTTCATTTAATACCCATATCGTACAAACACATTCTACAGTCACCCCTGGTCCACTTTTATGGCGATATCTCGAGAAGGCGTCCACCTATAGAACTAGGGCCCACTCCCTTTTAAAATACCCATTAACACCTTTCATTTGATACCCTTATCGTACAAACACATTCTAGAGTCACCCCTTGTCCACCTTTATTGCGATATCTCGAAAAGGCGTCCACCTATAGAACTAAGGCCCACTCCCTTTTAAAATACTCATTAACACATTTCATTTGATACCATATCGTACAAACACATTCTAGATTCACCTCTGGTCCACCTTTATGACAATATCTCGAAAAGGCGTCCACCTATAGAACTAAGGCCCACTCCCTTTCAAAATACTCATTAACACCTTTCATTTGATACCCATGTCGTACAAACGCATTATAGAGTCACCCCAGGTCCACTTTTATGGCGATATATCGAGAAGGCGTCCACCTATAGAACTAAGGCCCACTCCCTTTTAAAATACCCATTAACACCATTCATTTGATACCCATATCGTACAAACACATTCTAGAGTCACCCCTTGTCCACCTTTATGGCGATATCTCGAAAAGGCGTCCACTTATAGAACGAAGGCCCACTCCCTTTTAGAATACTCATTAACACCTTTAATTTGATACCCATGTCGTACAAACGCATTATAGAGTCACCCCAGGTCCACTTTTATGGCGTTATCTCGAAAAGGCGACCACCTACAGAACTAAGGCCCACTCCCTTTTAAAATACTTATTAACACCTTTCATTTGATACCCATATCGTACAAACACATTCTAGAGGCACTCCTGGTCCACATTTATGGCGATATCTCGAAAAGGCATCCACCTGTAGAACTAAGGCCACTCCCTTTTAAAATACTTATTAACACCTTTCATTTGATACCCATATCGTACAAACACGTTATAGAGTCACCCCTGGTCCAATTTTATGGCGATATCTCGAAAAGGCGACCACCTATAGAACAAAGGCGTCCACCTCTAGAACTAAGGCCCACTCCCCTTTAAAATACTCATTAACATCTTTCATTTAATACCCATATCGTACAAACACATTCTAGAGTCACCACTGGACCACTTTTATGGCGATATCTCGAGAAGGCGTGCACCTATAGAACTAAGGCCCACTCTCTTTTAAAATACCCATTAACACCTTTCATTTGATACCCATATTGTACAAACACATTCTATAGCCACTCCTGGTCCACCTTTATGGCGATATCTCGAAAAGGCGTCCACCTATAGAACTAAGGCCACTCCCTTTTAAAATACTTATTAACACCTTTCATTTGATACCCATATCGTACAAACACATTCTGGAGTCACCTCTGGTCCACCTTTATGGCGATATCTCGAAAAGGCGTCCACCGATAGAACTAAGGCCCACTCCCTTTTAAAATACACCTTTCATTTGATACCCATGTCGTACAAACGCATTATAGAGTCACCCCAGGTCCACTTTTATGGCGATATCTCGAGAAGGCGTCCACCTATAGAACTAAGGCCCACTCCCTTTTAATATACCCATTAACACCTTTCATTTGATACCCATATCGTACAAACACATTCTAGAGTCACCCCTTGTCCACCTTTATGGCGATATCTCGAAAAGGCGTCCACTTATAGAACGAAGGCCCACTCCCTTTTAAAATACTCATTAACACCTTTAATTTGATACCCATGTCGTACAAACGCATTATAGAGTCACCCTAGGTCCACCTTTATGGCGATATCTCGAAAAGGCGTCCACCTATAGAACTAAGGCCACTCCCTTTTAAAATACTTATTAACACCTTTCATTTGATACCCATATCGTACAAACACATTCTAGAGTCACCCCTTGTCCACCTTTATTGCGATATCTCGAAAAGGCGTCCACCTACAGAACTAAGGCCCACTCCCTTTTAAAATACTTATTAACACCTTTCATTTGATACCCATATCGTACAAACACATTCTGGAGTCACCTCTGGTCCACCTTTATGGCGATATCTCGAAAAGGCGTCCACCGATAGAACTAAGGCCCACTCCCTTTTAAAATACACCTTTCATTTGATACCCATGTCGTACAAACGCATTATAGAGTCACCCCAGGTCCACTTTTATGGCGATATCTCGAGAAAGCGTCCACCTATAGAACTAAGGCCCACTCCCTTTTAATATACCCATTAACACCTTTAATTTGATACCCATGTCGTACAAACGCATTATAGAGTCACCCTAGGTCCACCTTTATGGCGATATCTCGAAAAGGCGTCCACCTATAGAACTAAGGCCACTCCCTTTTAAAATACTTATTAACACCTTTCATTTGATACCCATATCGTACAAACACATTCTAGAGCCACTCCTGGTCCACCTTTATGGCGATATCTGGAAAAGGCGTCCACCTATAGAACTAAGGCCACTCCCTTTTAAAATACTTATTAACACCTTTCATTTGATACCCATATCGTACAAACACATTCTAGAGTCACTCCTGGCCCACCTTTATGGCGATATCTCGAAAAGGCGTCCACTTATAGAACTAAGGCCCACTCCCTTTTAAAATACCCATTAACACCTTTCATTTGATACCCATATCGTACAAACACATTCTAGAGTCACCCCTTGTCCACCTTTATTGCGATATCTCTAAAAGGCGTCCACCTACAGAACTAAGGCCCACTCCCTTTTAAAATACACATTAACACATTTCATTTGATACCATATCGTACAAACACATTCTAGAGTCACCTCTGGTCCACCTTTATGGCGATATCTCGAAAAGACGTCCACCTATAGAACTAAGACCCACTCCCTTTTAAAATACTCATTAACACCTTTCATTTGATATCCATATCGTACAAACACATTCTAGAGTCACTCCTGGTCCACCTTTATGGCGATATCTCGAAAAGGCGTCCACCTATAGAACTAAGGCCACTCCCTTTTAAAACCCTCAGTAGTACCTTTAAATTGATACCCATATCGTACAAACAAATTCTAGGGTCACCCCTGGTCCACCGTTATGGCGATATCTCGAAAAGGCGTCCACCTTTAGAACTAAGGCCCACTCCCTTTTAAAATACTCATTAACACCTTTCATTTGATGCCCATATCGTACAAACACATTCTAAAGTCACCCCTGGTCCACTTTTATGGCGATATCTCGAAAAGGCGATCACCTATAGAACTAAGGCCCATTCCCTTTTAAAATACTCATTAGCACCTTTCATTTGATGCCCATATCGTACAAACACATTCTAGAGTCACCCCTGGTCCACCTCTATTGCGATATCTCGAAAAGGCGTCCACCTCTAGAACTAAGGCCCAGTCCCCTTTAAACTACTCATTAACACTTTTCGTTTGATACCCATTTCGTACATACGCATTCTAGAGTCACCACGGGTCCACCTTTATGGCGATATCTCGAAAAGGCGACCACCCATAGAACTAAGGCCCACTCCCTTTTAAAATACTCATTAACGCCTTTCATTTGATACCCATATCGTACAAACGCATTATAGAGTCACCCCAGGTCCACCTTTATGGCGATATCGCGAAAAGGCGTCCACCTATAGAACTAAGGTCACTCCCCTTTAAAATACTTATTAAGACCTTTCATTTAATACCCATATCGTACAAACACATTCTAGAGTCACTCCCTGGTCCACCTTTATTGCGATATCTCGAAAAGGCGTCCACCTATAGAACTAAGGCCCACTCCCTTTTAAAATACTCATTAACACATTTCATTTGATACCATATCGTACAAACACATTCTAGAGTCACCCCTTGTCCACCTTTATTGCGATATCTCGAAAAGGCGTCCACCTATAGAACTAAGGCCCACTCCCTTTTAAAATACTCATTAACACATTTCATTTGATACCATATCGTACAAACACATTCTAGAGTCACCCCTTGTCCACCTTTATTGCGATACCTCGAAAAGGCGTCCACCTATAGAACTAAGGCCAACTCCCTTTTAAAATACTCATTAACACATTTCATTTGATACCATATCGTACAAACACATTCTAGAGTCACCTCTGGTCCACCTTTATGGCGATATCTCGAAAAGGCGTCCACCTATAGAACTAAGACCCACTCCCTTTTAAAATACTCATTAACAACTTTCATTTGATACCCATATCGTACAAACACATTCTAGAGTCACTGCTGGTCCACCTTTATGGCGATATCTCGAAAAGGCGTCCACCTATATAACTAAGGCCACTCCCTTTTAAAACCCTCATTAGTACCTTTAAATTGATACCCATATCGCACAAACACATTCTAGGGTCACCCCTGGTCCACCGTTATGGCGATATCTCGAAAAGGCGTCCACCTATAGAACTAAGGCTCACTCCCATTTAAAATACTCATTAACACATTTCATTTGATACCCATATCGTACAAACACATTCCAGAGTCACCCCTGGTCCACCTTTATGGCGATATCTCGAAAAGGCGACCACCTATAGAACTAAGGCCTACTCCCTTTTAAAATACTCATTAACACCTTTCATTTGATGCCCATATCGTACAAACACATTCTAGAGTCACCCCTGGTCCACTTTTATGGCGATATCTCGAAAAGGCGACCACCTACAGAACTAAGGCCCACTCCCTTTTAAAATACTCATTACACCTTTCATTTGATGCCCATATCGTACAAACACATTCTAGAGTCACCCGTGGTCCACTTTTATGGCGATATTTAGAAAAGGCGATCACCTGTAGAACTAAGGACCATTCCCTTTTAAAATACTCATTAACACCTTTCATTTGATGCCCATATCGTACAAACATATTCTAGAGTCACCCCTGGTCCACCTTTTTTGCGATATCTCGAAAAGGCGTCCACCTCTAGAACTAAGGCCCAGTCCCCTTTAAACTACTCATTAACACTTTTCGTTTGATACCCATATCATACATACGCATTCTAGAGTCACCACTGGTTCACTTTATGGCGATGTCTCGAAAAGGCGACCACCCATAGAACTAAGGCCCACTCCCTTTTAAAATACTCATTAACACCTTTCATTTGATACCCATATCGTACAAATACGTTATAGAGTCACCCTGGTCCTCCTTCATGGCGATATCTCGAAAAGGCGTCCACATATAGAACTAAGGCCCACTCCCTTTTAAAATACTCATTAACACCTTTCATTGATACCATATCATACAAACACATTCTAGAGTCACCCCTGGTCCACCTTTATGGCGATATCTCGAAAAGGCGTCCACCTATAGAGCTAAGGTCCACTCCCTTTTAAAATACTCATTAACACCTTCAATTTGATACCCATATCGTACAGACGCATTATAGAGTCACCCCTGGTCCACCTTTATGGCGATATCTCGAAAAGGCGACCACATATATAACTTAGGCCCACTCCCATTTAAAATACTCATTAAAACATTTCATTTGATACCTATATCGTAGAAACACATCGTACAAACACGTTATAGAGTCACCCCGGGTCCTCCTTTATGGCGATATCTCGAAAAGGCGTCCACCTATAGAACTGAGGTCCACTCCCTTTTAAAATACTCATTAGCACATTTCATTTGATACCCATATCGTAAAAGCACATTCTAGAGTCACCCCTGGTCCACCTTTATGGCGATATCTCGAAAAGGCGTCCACCTATAGAACTAAGGTCCAGTCCCTTTTAAAATACTCATTAACACCTTTCATTTGATGCCCATATCGTATAAACACATTCTAGAGTCACCCCTGGTCCACCTTTATTGCGATATCTCGAAAAGGCGTCCACCTCTAGAATCAAGGCCCACTCCCCTTTAAAATACTCATTAACACCTTTCATTTGATACCCATATCGTACAAACACATTCTTGAGTCACCCCTGGTCCACCTTTATGGCGATATCTCGAAAAGGCGACCACCTACAGAACTAAGGCCCACTCCCTTTTAAAATATTCATTAACACCTTTCATTTGATGCCCATATCGTACAAGCACATTCTAGAGTCACCCCTGGTCCACCTTTATGGCAATATCTCGAAAAGGCGTCCACCTATAGAACTAAGGTCCAGTCCCTTTTAAAATACTCATTAACACCTTTCATTTGATGCCCATATCGTATAAACACATTCTAGAGTCACCCCTGGTCCACCTTTATTGCGATATATCGAAAAGACGTCCACCTCTAGAACTAAGGCCCACTCCCCTTTAAAATACTCATTAACACCTTTCATTTAATACCCATATCGTACAAACACATTCTAGAGTCACCCCCTGGCCCACCTTTATTGCGATATCTCCAATAGGCGTCCACCTATAGAACTAAGGCCCACTCCCTTTTAAAATACTCATTAACACATTTCTTTTGATACCATATAGTACAAACACATTCTAGAGTCACCTCTGGTCCACCTTTATGGCGACATCTCGAAAAGGCGTCCCCCTATAGAACTAAGACCCACTCCCTTTTAAAATACTCATTAACAACTTTCATTTGATACCCATATCGTACAAATACATTCTAGAGTCACTGGTGGTCCACATTTATGGCGCTATCTCGAAAAGGCGTCCACCTGTAGAACTAAGGCCACTCCCTTTTAAAACCCTCATTAGTACCTTTAAATTGATACCCATATCGCACAAACACATTCTAGGGTCACCCCTGGTCCACCGTTATGGCGATATCTCGAAAAGGCGTCCACCTATAGAACTAAGGCCCACTCCCATTTAAAATACTCATTAACACATTTCATTTGATACCCATATCGTACAAACACATTCCAGAGTCACCCCTGGTCCACCTTTATGGCGATATCTCGAAAAGGCGACCACCTATAGAACTAAGGCCCACTCCCTTTTAAAATACTCATTAACACCTTTCATTTGATACCCATATCGTACATACACATTCTAGAGTCACCCCAGGTCCACTTTTATGGCGATATCTCGAAAAGACGTCCACCTATAGAACTAAGGACCACTCCCTTTTAAAATACTCATTAACGCCTTTCATTTGATACCCATATCGTACAAACGTATTATAGAGTCACCCCTGGTCCACCTTTATGGCGATATCTTGAAAAGGCGACCATTATACCACCTATAGAACTAAGGCCCACTCCCTTTTAAAATACTCATTAACACCTTTCATTTGATACCATAGCGTACAAACGCATTATAGAGTCACCCCAGGTCCACCTTTATGGCGATATCTTGAAAAGGCGTCCACCTATAGAACTAAGGCCCACTCCCTTTTAAAATACTCATTAACACCTTTCATTTGATACCCATATTGTACAAACGCATTATAGAGTCACCCCTGGTCTGCCTTTATGGCGATATCTCGAAAAGGCGACCACCTATAGAACTAAGGCCCACTCCCATTTAAAAGACTCATTAACACATTTCATTTGATACCCATATCGTGCAAACACATTCTAGAGTCACCCCTGGTCCACCTTTATGGCGATATCTCGAAAAACCGCGACCACCTATAGAACTAAGGCCCACTTCCATTTTAAAATACTCATTAACACATTTCATTTGATACCCATATCGTACAAACACATTCCAGAGTCACCCCTGGTCCACCTTTATGGCGATATCTCGAAAAGGCGACCACCTATAGAACTAAGGCCCACTCCCTTTTAAAATACTCATTAACATAAAAAAAAAATAAAAAATAAATGTAAGGCGCGATAACCTCCGAAGAGATCTAAGGCCGAGCTTCTCTTCCAATTTGCGTCGTGCTCCTCTTGATTTTTCCCTACAAATTGGCCGGACGGGACCTACATGTTTTATGCCGACTCCGAGCGGCATCTGCAAGGCAGATGAGTTTTCACTGAGAGCTTTTTATGGCAGAAATACAATCGGAGCGCTTGCCAGACACTGCCGAGGGGCGACCCCGCTTAGAAAAATTTCTTCTAATTGAAAAATCTTATTTCTAAAATTTTGATGTTGCTTTGCCCGGGAGTTGAACCCAGGGCATACGGTGTGATAGGCGGAGCACGCTACCATCACACCACGGTGGCCCCTGGTCCACCTTTATGGCGATATCTCGAAAAGGCGTCCACCTATAGAACTAAGGCACCCACCCTCCTTTTAAAATACTCATTAACACCTTTCATTTGATACCCATATCGTACAAACGCATTATAGAGTCACCCTTGGTCCACCTTTATGGCGATATCTCGAAAAGGCGACCACCTATAGAACTAAGGCCCACTCCCATTTAAAATACTCATTAAAACATTTCATTTGATACCCATAATGTACAAACACATTCTAGAGTCACCCCTGGTCCACTTTTATGGCGATATCTCGAAAGGCGACCACCTACAGAACTAAGGCCGACTCCATTTTAAAATACTCATTAACACCTTTCATTTGATGCCCATATCGTACAAACACATTCTATAGTCACCCCTGGTCCACCTTTATTGCAATATCTCGAAAAGGCGTTCACCTCTAGAACTAAGGCCCACTCCCCTTTAAAATACTCATTAACACTTTTCGTTTGATACCCATATCGTACATACACATTCTAGAGTCACCCCTGCCACCTTTATGGCGATATCTCGAAAAGGCGCCCACCCATAGAACTAAGGCCCACTCCCTTTTAAAATACCCATTAACACCTTTCATTTGATACCCGTATCGTACAAACGCATTATAGAGTCACCCCAGGTCCACCTTTATGGCGATATCGCGAAAAGGCGTCCACCTATAGAACTAAGGTCACTCCCTTTTAAAAACCTGATTAGTGCCTTTAATTTGATACCCATATCGTACAAACACGTTATAAAGTCACCCCTGGTCCTCCTTTATGGCGATATCTCGAAAAGGCGTCCACCTATAGAACTAAGGCCCACTCCCTTTTAAAATACTCATTAACACCTTTCATGGATACCATATCGTACAAACACATTCTAGAGTCACCCCTGGTCCACCTTTATGGCGATATCTCGAAAAGGCGTCCAACTATAGAACTAAGGTCCACTCCCTTTTAAAATACTCAATAACACCTTTCATTTGATAACCATATCGTACAAACGCATTATAGAGCCACCCCTGGTCCATCTTTATGGCGATATCTCGAAAAGGCGACCACCTATAGAACTAAGCCCCACTCCCATTTAAAATACTCATTAAAACATTTCATTTGATATCCATATGGTACAAACACATTCTAGAGTCACCCCGGGTCCACCTTTATGGCGATATCTCGAAAAGGCGTCCACCTATAGAACTAACGTCCACTCCCTTTTAAAATACTCATTAACACCTTTCATTTGGGGTCACCCCTGGTCCATTCTAGGGTCACCCCTGGTCCACCTTTATTGCGATATCTCGAAATGGCGTCCACCTCTAGAATTAAGGCCCACTCCCCTTTAAAATACTCATTAACACCTTTCATTTGATGCCCATATCGTACAAACACATTCTAGAGTCACCCCTGGTCCACTTTTATGGCGATATCTCGAAAAGGCGACCACCTAGAGAACTAAGGCCCACTCCCTTTTAAAATACTCATTAACACCTTTCATTTGATGCCCATATCGTACAAACACATTCTAGAGTCACCCCTGGTCCACCTTTATGGCGTTATCTCGAAAAGGCGTCCACCTATAGAACTAAGGCCCACTTCCTTTTAAAATATTCATTAACAGCTTTCATTTGATACCCATATCGTACAAACACATTCTAGAGTCACCCCTGGTCCACCTTTATTGCGATATCTCGAAAAGGCGTCCACCTATTTAACTAAGGCCCACTCCCTTTTAAAATACTCATTAACACATTTCATATGATACCCATATCGTACAAACACATTCTAGAGTCACCCCTGGTCCACTCTTATGGCGATATCTCGAAAAGGCGACCACCTATAGAACTAAGGCCCACTCCCTTTTAAAATACTCATCAACACCTTTCATTTGATGCCCATATCGTATAAACACATTCTAGGGTCACCCCTGGTCCACCTTTATTGCGATATCTCGAAAAGGCGTCCACCTCTAGAATTAAGGCCTACTCCCCTTTAAAATACTCATTAACACCTTTCATTTGATGCCCATATCGTACAAACACATTCTAGAGTCACCCCTGGCCCACCTTTATGGCGATATCTCGAAAAGGCGTCCACCTATAGAACTAAGGCCCACTTCCTTTTAAAATATTCATTAACAGCTTTCATTTGATACCCATACCGTACAAACACATTCTAGAGTCACCCCTGGTCCACCTTTATTGCGATATCTCGAAAAGGCGTCCACCTATTTAACTAAGGCCCACTCCCTTTTAAAATACTCATTAACACATTTCATATGATACCCATATCGTACAAACACATTCTAGAGTCACCCCTGGTCCACTTTTATGGCGATATCTCGAAAAGGCGACCACCTATAGAACTAAGGCCCACTCCCTTTTAAAATACTCATTAACACCTTTCATTTGATGCCGATTCGATTGTAAAGCAAATAGAGGGGTCTCTAGAACATAAAGAGTATGCTCTGGGTGCCTTTCTAGACATCGAGGGGGCTTTTAACAATGTTCTACCGGGGGCAATCGAAAGAGCTCTGGTGGGTTTAGGAGTCGAAGCGGCTCTGGTTGAATTTATTAGCAAACTTCTATGCGGCAGAATTGTCGCAGCGGAGTGGGGAGGAGCCATAATAAGGAGGAAGGTGTGCAGGGGCACGCCACAGGGAGGTGTCCTATCTCCTCTGCTCTGGGTTGTGGTAGTCAACGAGCTTCTTGTGGAGCTGGAAGCCAATGGCTGTCGGGTGGTTGCCTATGCAGATGACCTCGCTATCCTAGTCAGGGGCAAATTTCTGGGCACCCTGCGCGATGTTCTGCAGGGATACCTGGATACTGTGGCTAGGTGGGCTGAATCATGTGGAGTGGCGGTCAACCCGGGAAAAACAGAATTGGTTCTTTTTACAAGGAGATATAAGATACCCGACTTCAGAACTCCTTCGATTGGAGGGGTACCGTTGGTACTTACTGACAGGGTTAAATATTTGGGAATTGTTCTGGACAAGAAGCTGTCCTGGAGGCCCAATGTGGAAGATAGGGCCAGGAAGGCCGCGGTTGCCTTGTACTGCTGCAGGGGGGCTATCGGAAAGAGATGGGGGCTCTCGCCAGGAGTAGTACACTGGCTTTATGAGATGGTTGTCAAACCGATTCTGCTATATGGGGTGGTGGTCTGGTGGAAAGCACTGGACACGGCCAGCACCTCCAGAATGCTAGTGTCAGTGCAACGGACGGCGCTTATCGGAATCAGTGGCGCTATGAGGACAACACCTACCTTGGCACTGAACGTCATGCTGAATATACATCCAGTAGATATTGCGGGAAAGGCAGCCGCGGCCCGGTCGTTGGTCAGGCTTCGTGATATGGGTTATATGCTTTCTGATTTCGGACACTCTAGCCTTCTTACTAGTTTCGACTTTATCCCGGACAGGACGGACTATTGCATGCCGGTGGCCGCTCCCTATACAACCTTCACCCCAGTCATTCCCCCGAGGGAGGAGTGGAGAAGAGGAATTATCTGGGGCATGGGACCGGTTAACTTGTTCACGGATGGGTCGAAGTTGGACGGAAAGGTTGGCGGGGGGGTCTTTTGTCAAGAGCTAAATGTAAGCCGCAAGTTTAAGTTGGCTGATCACTGCAGTGTATTCCAAGCGGAAGTTGCTGCGATTAAGGATGCGGTGGATGAAATGCTATCCAGCGCTACTACGGTTAGGGAATTTAACATCTACTCTGATAGCCAAGCGGCTATAGAGGCCTTGAGCTCAACTACAGTGCGATCGAGGGTGGTCTGGGAGTGCCTGACCACACTTGCGATTGCATCGAATTATTTTACAATTAAGATTATCTGGGTCCCGGGCCATAGTGATATTCCGGGTAACTGTCAAGCGGATCTCTTAGCCCGAATCGGTACAACTGAACCGGATGAAGATGGCTGTAGGGATTTCGGGATTCCGCTAGCCACCTGTGGATTGCTCTTCCATAGCTGGGCCTCGAGTCAGCTCAGCAAACGTTGGGCGGACACTACGTCTTGTAGGATATCAAGATCTTTCTGGCCGAAAGTGGATGGCAGGAGGTCTGCTGAAATAATTGGGTTCACTAAGGCTCACCTATCAATGGTCATTGGGGTTTTGACAGGGCACTGTCCCATGGGTATCCATGCGGTACGTCTCAATATATTGGAAACTCCATCCTGCTGCAGCTGTATGGAGGATGATGAGGTGGAATCACCAAATCACTTTATGCTTGACTGCCCAGCTTTTGCCAGAACTAGGCGAAAGTATTTTGGTCGTGACTCACTTGGATCTCCCGAGGAGCTATCCAAGGTTGAGATCGGGATCATTCGGAACTTTATCGTTGCTACCCAACGATTCTCTAAGTAGTTATATCTACGTCACCGTTAGTTTAGTTTATTATATGTGGTATCACAACGGACCGTCATGATGTCCAAGTGAGCTTCCTCTCATCAGGGAAGCTACCACCCAACCTGACCTCATTTGATGCCCATATCGTACAAACACATTCTAGAGTCACCCCTGGTCCACCTTTATTGCGATATCTCGAAAAGGCAACCAACTTCTAGAACTAAGGCCCACTCCCCTTTAAAATACTCATTAACACCTTTCATTTAATAACCATATCGTACAAACACATTCTAGAGTCACCCCTGGTCCACTTTAATGGCGATATCTCGAGAAGGCGTCCACCTATAGAACTAAAGCCACTCCCTTTTAAAACCCACATTAGTACCTTTAAATTGATACCCATATCGTACAAACGCATTATAGAGTCACCCCTGGTCCACCTTTATGGCGATATCTCGAAAAGGCGACCACCTATAGAACTAAGGCCCACTCCCATTTAAAATACTCATTTTAAATACTCATTTAAAATTTCATTTTCATTTCCATATCGTACAAACACATTCTAGAGTCACCCCTGGTCCTCCTTTATGGCGATATCTCGAAAAGGCGTCCACCTATAGAACTAAGGCCCACTCCCTTTTAAAATACCCATTAACACCTTTCATTTGATACCCATATCGTACAAACACATTCTAGAGTCACCCCTTGTCCACCTTTATTGAGATATCTCGAAAAAGCGTCCACCTATAGAACTAAGGCCCATTCCCTTTTAAAATACTCATTAACACCTTTCATTTGATACCCATATCGTACATACACATTCTAGAGTCACCTCTGGTCCACTTTTATGGCGATATCTCGAAAAGGCGTCCACCTATAGAACTAAGGCCCACTCCCTTTTAAAATACTCATTAACACCTTTCATTTGATACCCATATCGTACATACACATTCTAGAGTCACCCCAGGTCCACCTTTATGGCGATATCTCGAAAAGGCGTCCACCTATAGAACTAAGGCCCACTCCCATTTAAAATACTCATTTTAAATACTCATTTAAAATTTCATTTTCATTTCCATATCGTACAAACGCATTATAGAGTTACCCCTGGTCCTCCTTTATGGAGATATCTCGAAAAGGCGACCACCTATAGAACTAAGGCCCACTCCCATTTAGAAGACTTCATTTGAACCTTCGCGCTTTTCGGACGTGTTTCCAAGCGCTCGCTTGTATTTTTGTAAATATTGGATCGTTTTTGATTGTTTTTGTTTTAGTTGAATACCTAATACAAAATGCCGTGTATCTGTGGAAATAGGGTCGATCGCGGTCAACCTAAAATTCAATGCGCTAAGTGCAGTGAACTTTTCCATTTGCATTGTACCGGTGTTTTGCCTACTGATCTTGACTATTTGAGTGAAACCAATAGTGCTTTCTATTGCAATGTTTGTGCATGTGAACAACGTCGCTCTATTCGCTCGCCACCCCCCACTGTCAGTGCTACATCGACAATAAATACAACTGAAAATACAGTAATTGATTTGTCTGCGCTGTGCAATGACAATGAATTGTCGATACTGTAAACAATGAAAATGAGCGAAGTGTTGTTAATAATGTTAATATTGAACAAACAGTATCTTTAGTGAGTGAAATTAACCTGCTTAAGGCTAAGAATGCAGAGCTCATAACCGCGCTGCAGTTATCACTCGACGAAGGCCATAGTTTGCGTGCTCAAATTAGCGATTGGCAAGCAGAGCTTCGCTCTGATTTTAAACATCTTTGTGACAACAACACTGCTGTAGCGAATGATATGAAAGTCTTGAGAGAAGATTTTGCGAAGTTTTATGTTAAACAGCCATTGCCTTTGAACAGCTTTCGTTTTCGCTCTTTGTCTGACGCTCATCTTCATAGCGCTTCATCAACACCTTCTAACATACATAGAACATCACTAAGAATTAATGAGATAAATTCTGCTCCTGTGTCTAAAGCGGTGGTCAACAGCATTGGTCGCGCTAAAGCCAGTACCTATGCTTGTTGTTTAGTTAAAAATAATAATAACAATGACACGCACAACAAAACCACAAACAATACTACATCAAAAACCAATAACACAAAGTATGCTGTTGAGTCACAGTATGTTGATGAGGGTAATAAAGGCAAACGTACAGGTGTTAGCAAAAGTCGTAAGAAGTCGACCACAGTGTGGTCGTCAGCTGCACCTAAGTCAATTTCAACATCAATTTATGCTTCGACAGTGGGCTCATCACCTGCATCTACGTCAACTTCTGCATCTACATCAACTTTAACATCAATTTATGCTTCGACAGTGGGCTCATTACCTGTATCTACGTCAACTTTTGCATCTACATCAACATCTATTTCTGCTTCGACAGTTTCCGTGGTGCAACCTGTTGGTCCTAGGGAGGTGACTGCCGTTCCGCCTCGCAGAGCAATTTTTGTTTCTCGGTTGCATGCTTCATTGACTGTCGACGATATTTCAAATTATATATGCTCTAAACTTAATATTAATAATTTTAGTGTAGAAGTTTTCAAATTTAACTTTAAATATGAATGGGAAATTTCATCTTTTAAAATAACTGTGCCACACCTTTATGTTGATAGTGTTCTTGACAGTTCTTTTTGGCCGGAGCATTCTGTGGTGCATTTGTACAAGAAAAATACCAATATAGTGCCAAAAAATTCTATGACCTTCGCCGCGGGTACAGCAAAAAAGTAGTCACCGACTTACTCTCTATAGTCGTTCTTTACCAAAATGTTCGTGGTTTACGATCTAAATTAAATACCTTTTTTCTTAACAGTTTCGCTTTTACAGCGCAGGTTGTTGCTTTCACCGAGACCTGGTTAAAACCTAACAATTTTAACGCTGAGCTCTTTTCAAGTAACTACGTCGTTTACCGGCGTGATCGTATATCTAGAGCAGGCGGTGTTCTTATTGCTGTGGACTCAAGCCTTTCATCCGAGTTGCTGTTGTCGGACAACGCATTTGATATTGAGTTTATAGCAGTAAAGATTTCACTGCGATGTTTTACCTTATATATTTGTTGCTCATATATTCCGCCCGGTCGGATATGTATGTTTACAATTGCCATAATTTAGCTATTCGAAAATTGTACTCTCAGTTGCGAGACAAAGTTCGCTTAGTCGTTCTTGGTGGTTTCAACTTACCATCGGTAAATTGGATTAGCTTGAGCGACTCAAACACTTTGACTCCCACCTGTCAGCATGATTTCATTAAGAATATTTTAGATACATCTCTTGTACAGATCAACAATGTTTTAAATTGTAAAAACAAGATTCTTGACCTGGTATTTGTGGATGAATCAGTGGGTATTGCTCTCAATCGTATTTCTCCTTTATCTTTTCCAGAAGATCCCTTACATCCTACGCTTGAAATATCAATTGATATTGTTCAGCCTCTTAAGGAACTGTGCTTTACAAAATTAAAATCTCGGTCCCGCTCAAGATGTTTTTATAAGGCGGACTTCATAAAGCTCAACGAATTGATTGCTACTCATGACTGGTCAGATCTTTATTCGAGTAATGACGTCTACTCAGCGACTTCATTATTTTACGGTATTCTTGATGGCTTCTTTGAAAGCTGTGTTTCCCTTCGATGTGTTAGTGCTGGAATAAGTAAACCACCTTGGTTCACAAGACAACTTATAAGACTCAATAATGTTAAATCTAGGCTTTATAAACGTTTCAAGAGATCAGGATCTGCTGCCGATTTTTCTAAATATTCGGTTGCTCGTTGCAACTTTCATTGTCTAAACCAACAATGTTATAAGTTGTACTTAACCCTTTCAATGGCTAAACCAAACTAGCAGTGAAATAATTTTTTTAGGGCAATATTCCCACTACTTAGGCCCTAAGAAGATATAAAAAATTGACATTTGATTTTTACCTGCTCGGGTTATTTTTTTGTGGGTGGTCCATTATAATGGACACAGCAAGTCAACGGTTGTAGAGCAATATACATCCAATGTTATATAAAATTCTAATGCAAACCCATTTTGGTCCAATATTAGTGTATAGAAATATAATGATATAATAAAAATAAGGTTACTTATTGCTGCGTAAATGCCCTTATGGACTTTTTATTGAAAACAAATAATTATAATGGTAGTAATAATATAGAAATATTAGTTGTAAACAAAACAGACTCTTCATTCGTAAAAAATAATTATGATAATAATAGATAGAATAAATCCAGATAAATGTAAGCTCAAGGCTTATGATAATTAATGAAACAATTAGTTCCCCTTTTTACGCATAAAAATACTTCACACTTTTCGCATCTTATGTAGGTTTTTACGTTACATTTGTCGTAAGCGCAACGTTGAGCATTTTTTATGTCATGGAATTTTGGAACATGACCCACTTGATCCTGTCTTACATCTAAACTTTGACCCAAATATCGTCGTTTTTCTGGCGGCGAGGATGTGGTGTATTCTGGCTCCCTAGCCGTAGGACGACCAACGCGTTTCAATTCGTTATTGATGAATAAAAGAGTTTTGCATAAACTAATTTTAAATGTTAGCAAATCCATTCGTGCCTTTGGACAAACATGGATTTTCGATAGTTGCACCTTCATCTTCATCGGTTGCTTGGGGCGTCTAAAGTAGCAGCATGAAGAGAACTTTTCGAAAATTTTGCGTCACTATGCATTTGTTCATGGCACTACTGTTCTATTACACAATACTTTCGGATCGTCCTGCACTGCAATCATGGTTTCCTTCGTATAATAGTCTTCATCTTCGCTTGAATCTCCTTCAGACTCCGATTCAGGTGGTTTTCTAAATGCAATTGAACTTGGCAGCATGGGTGTATCTGCTTCATCATCACTTAGATCTAGATCAGATCCATTCTCGATTGCTTCTAGCAGTTCTTTTTCAGTTAGTGGTCCTTTGTATTCCCTTCTTCTCTTTCTTTATTCTTTATCTTCCATGTCTAAAAGTCAAAACAAGCCTTAGTCTATTTTAAAATTAAACTTTGAAAAAAGTAAACAATCGGTTGGTACTAAATAAATAGTATCGATATATGTACATATACCGTAAAAATCGATGAAATATAACTGTATTGGAGACAGCTGCACACACACTTTACACACATTACTTTATAAATATGTATATAAATAAATTAAATAATTTAATTGAAACACATAGAAGTTGCAACAAAACTTACGAAAAAATTAAAAAAAATCAATAAAAATTTATTGAATAACAACCGTTGATTGCTTTTGTCCATTATAATGGACAGGACATAAGCAGTCCTAGTTTACTTACCTTACACTGTGTTAGAATGATACCGCTACAAATGTGTTATTTATATAATATTTTACCAAAGAGATCAATTTACAAAGCACGTAAAGAATTTTAACCACTTTTTTTGGGATAAAACGTTTAAAATCACAACACACAGAAAAAAACGTTTCAGCTCGCCAGAAAACCACAAATAAAACTAGCAAAATTTCACTTTTTTTTAAATCAACGATTACTACTTTGACAACATTCTATTTCAAGGCTCGCTATAAAGCAAATTCTAAAAATTTGAAGCAAAGTAATTTTTGAGATTTTTTGAAGATGTGTCCATTATATTGGGCAAATCCAATGAAAGGGTTAAGCAGTTGTAAATTTCAATTTTTCAACAATCCGAAAAGATATTACAGTTTTGTTAATTCAAAAAGGAAAACATCTGGTTTTCCAGCTACCTTTTCTTTTGGTTGCAAGAATGCTAGTTCTGATAATGATATTACGGAATTATTTGCAGAATTCTTCAAGTCGACCTACTCATCTAAACGTTTTCAACGTCAACACTCCTACAACTTGGAAAGTTTTAATTGCATTCCTAATGCAGTAATTGATAAGAATACTGTTCTTTCAAGCCTTCTCGGTTTGAAACCGATTTTTTCTCCGGGTCCAGATGGTGTTCCTAGTTGTGTACTCAAATACTGTGCAGTTAACTTATATGAGTCGATACATAAATTATTCCAATTATCTGTGGAATCTGCCACTTTTCCATTGATTTGGAAGAAATCATTTATTATACCTTTGCACAAAAAAGGTAGTAGGTCTAGTATCGAGAACTATAGAGGTATAGCTAAGCTTTCAGCTATTCCCAAAACATTTGAGCGAATAATTACATGTCAACTTCAACACATGTGTAGCTCCATATTATCGCCCTGCCAGCATGGTTTTGTGCCGCGTAGATCAACTACTACCAACTTGCTAGAGTTTACTTCTTTTGTAGTGAATGGATTTTTAAACAATATGCAAACGGATGTGATTTATACCGACTTCAGTAAAGCGTTTGACTCTGTAAATCATGAGCTTTTAGTTTACAAACTTTATTTACTTGGATTTCCGAAGCATTTACTTGCATGGCTCGAAAGCTATCTCGCGAATCGGACTCAACAAGTTATGCTTAAAAACAATCTTTCTAGGTTGTTTGATGTAACGTCTGGTGTGCCTCTGGGTAGTCATTTGGGTCCGTTACTTTTTACCTTGTTTATAAATGACTTACCACAAACTCTCATACATTCCCGAACTCTTATGTATGGGATGATGTTAAACTTTGTTACTCATACTTGCCTTCGGAGTCTTCCCGTGTGGAGTTTCTTCAGGCAGACTAGGACTCATTTCAATGCTGGTGTACTGCAAATTTACTAGCTTTGAATTGCTCGAAGTGCAAACTAATGACATTTCACCGAGTGAAGCCAAGTTTGACATCGTATACGTTAAACAGCACGTCTTTGGAGCGTATATCTGTCGTAAGTGATCTAGGCGTTCTTTTTGATCCTAAACTGACATTTAATACGCATATTTCATCAATGGTAAGCAAAGCAACGGGTATACTCGGTTTTGTGAAGCGATGGGCTAAGGAGTTTAATGATCCGTATCTGACTAAGACCCTCTACACATCGTTGGTACGACCAATCTTAGAGTATTGTTCGTGTGTCTGGTGCCCAGGGTATCAAAACTTTATAAAGCGTATTGAGTCAGTACAGAAGCAATTCATTTTATTTGCACTACGTGGTCTTAACTGGGATTCTAGTGTGCATTTGCCACCATATAAAAATAGGCTTCTCCTTCTAAATCTGCCAACTTTAGAAAATCGAAGAACTTTACTCGGGATAATGTTCATTCACAAGCTCATTATGGGCGAGATCGACTCATCTGATCTTGTTAGTCGACTAAATTTTGTTGTTCCTGGTAGAACGTCCAGGCACTTTGTGCCTTTTTATTTACCACTTTGCCGGCAAAATTTTGCCAAAAATAATCCACTGCGAAGCTGGTGTTCGCACTACAACAACTTGTATAACTGCATCAGTTTTGAATGTTCGTTTTCCGAATTACATAATTCAATACTGTGACGTTTGGTCTGCTATTTTGTACTTTCTTTCATATGTATGTTTGAATTTAATTATTTTTAATTGTAACATTATTTTTATATTTTATATATCTTAGTAGTCGACCGCATTGTGTCTGTGTCGACTTTAATCCAAATAAACTAAATTAAATTAAATATCGTACAAACACATTCTAGAGTCACCCCTGGTCCACCTTTATGGCGATATCTCGAAAAGGCGACCACCTATAGAACTAAGGCCAACTCCCATTTAAAATACTCATTAACACATTTCATTTGATACCCATATCGTACAAACACATTCTAGAGTCACCCCTGGTCAAACTTTATGGCGATATCTCGAAAAGGCGACCACCTATAGAACTAAGGCCCATTCCCTTTTAAAATACTCATTAACACCTTTCATTTGATACCCATATCGTACAAACACGTTATAGAATCACCCCTGGTCCTCCCTTTTAAAATACTCATTAACATCTTTCATTTGATGCCCATATCGTACAAGCACATTCTAGAGTCACCCCTGGTCCACCTTTATTGCGATATCTCGAAAAGGCGTCCACCTAATAACTAAGGCCCACTCCCTTTTAAAATAATCATTAATACATTTCATTTGATACCCATATCGTACAAACACATTCTAGAGTCACCCCTGGTCCACTTTTATGGCGATATCTCGAAAAGCCGACCACCTATAGAACTAAGGCCCACTCCCTTTTAAAATACTCATTAACACCTTTCATTTGGTGCCCTTATCGTACAAACACATTCTAGAGTCACCCCTGGTCCACCTTTATGGCGATATCTCGAAAAGGCGACCACCTATGGAACTTAGGCCCACTCCCTTTTAAAATACTCATTAACACCTTTCATTTGATGACCATATCGTACAAACACATTCTAGAGTCACCCCTGGTCCACTTTTATGGCGATATCTCGAAAAGCCGACCACCTATAGAACTAAGGCCCACTCCCTTTTAAAATACTCATTAACACCTTTCATTTGATGCCCATATCGTACAAACACATTCTAGAGTCACGCCTGTTCCACCTTTATTGCGATATCTCGAAAAGGCATCCACCTCTAGAACTAAGGCCCACTCCCCTTTAAAATACTCATTAATACTTTTCGTTTGATACCCATATCGTACATACATATTCTAGAGTCACCCCTGGTCCACCTTTATGGCGATATCTCGAAAAGGCCCACTCCCTTTTAAAATACTTATTAACACCTTTCATTTGATGCCCATATCGTACAAACACATTCTAGAGTCACCCCTGGTCCACTTTTATGGCGATATCTCGAAAAGGCGACCACCTATGGAACTAAGGCCCACTCCCTTTTAAAATACTCATTAACACCTTTCATTTGATACCCATATCGTACAAACGCATTATAGAGTCACCCCAGGTCCACCTTTATGGCGATATCTCGAAAAGGCGTCCACCTATAGAACTAAGGCCCACTCCCTTTTAAAATACTCATTAACACCTTTCATTTGATACCCATATCGTACAAACGCATTATAGAGTCACCCCAGGTCCACCTTTATGGCGATATCTTGAAAAGGCGTCCACCTATAGAACTAAGGCCCACTCCCTTTTAAAATACTCATTAACGCCTTTCATTTGATGCCCATATCGTACAAACACATTCTAGAGTCAGCCCTGGTCCACTTTTATGGCGATATCTCGAAAAGGCGTCCACCTATAGAACTAAGGCCACTCGCTTTTAAAACCCTCATTAGTACCTTTAATTTGATACCCATATCGTACAAACACGTTATAGAGTCACCCCTGGTCCTCCTTTATGGCGATATCTCGAAAAGGCGTCCACCTATAGAACTAAGGCCCACTCCCTTTTAAAATACTCATTAACACCTTTCATTTGATACCCATATAGTACAAACGCATTATAGAGTCACCCCAGGTCCACCTTTATGGCGATATCTCGAAAAGGCGTCCACCTATAGAACTAATGATCACTCCCTTTTAAAATACTTATTAGCACCTTTCATTTGATACCCATATCGTACAAACACATTCTAGAGTCACCCCTGGTCCACTTTTATGGCGATATCTCGAAAATATATACTCATTAACACCTTTCATTTGATTCCCATATCGTACAAACACATTCTAGAGTCACCCCTGGTCCACTTTTATGGCGATATCTCGAGAAGGCGTCCACCTATAGAACTAAGGCCCACTCCCTTTTAAAATACTCATTAACACCTTTCACTTGATTTCCATATCGTACAAACACATTCTAGATTCACCCCTGGTCCACTTTTATGGCGATATCTCGAAAAGGCGCCCACCTATAGAACTAAGGCCCACTCCCTTTTAAAATACTCATTAACTCCTTTCATTTGATACCCATATCGTACAAACGCATTATAGAGTCACCCCTGGTCCACCTTTATGGTGATATCTCGAAACGGCGTCCACCTATAGAACTAAGGCCCACTCCCTTTTAAAATACTCATTAACACCTTTCATTTGATACCCATATCGTACAAACACGTTATAGAGTCACCCCTGGTCCTCCTTTATGGCGATATCTCGAGAAGGCGTCCACCTATAGAACTAAGGCCCACTCCCTTTTAAAATACTCATTAACACCTTTCACTTGATTTCCATATCGTACAAACACATTCTAGATTCACCCCTGGTCCACTTTTATGGCGATATCTCGAAAAGGCGCCCACCTATAGAACTAATGATCACTCCCTTTTAAAATACTTATTAGCACCTTTCATTTGATACCCATATCGTACAAACGCATTATAGAGTCACCCCTGGTCCACCTTTATGGTGATATCTCGAAAAGGCGTCCACCTATAGAACTAAGGCCCACTCCCTTTTAAAATACTCATTAACACCTTTCATTTGATACCCATATCGTACAAACGCATTATAGAGTCACCCCTGGTCAACCTTTATGGCGATATCTCGAAAAGGCGTCCACCTATAGAACTAAGGCCCACTCCCTTTTAAAATACTCATTAACACCTTTCATTTGATACCCATATCGTACAAACGCATTATAGAGTCACCCCTGGTCAACCTTTATGGCGATATCTCGAAAAGGCGTCCACCTATAGAACTAAGGCCACTCGCTTTTAAAACCCTCATTAGTACCTTTAATTTGATACCCATATCGTACAAACACGTTATAGAGTCACCCCTGGTCCTCCTTTATGGCGATATCTCGAAAAGGCGTCCACCTATAGAACTAAGGCCCACTCCCTTTTAAAATACTCATTAACACCTTTCATTTGATACCCATATCGTACAAACGCATTATAGAGTCACCCCTGGTCGACCTTTATGGCAATATCTCGAAAAGGCATCCACCTCTAGAACTAAGGCCCACTCCCCTTTAAAATACTCATTAACACCTTTCATTTGATACCCATATCGTACATACACATTCTAGAGTCACCCCAGGTCCACCTTTATGGCGATATCTCGAAAAGGCGTCCACCTATAGAACTAAGGCCCACTCCCTTTTAAAATACTCATTAACACCTTTTATTTGATACCCATATCGTACATACACATTCTAGAGTCACCCCAGGTCCACCTTTATGGCGATATCTCGAAAAGGCGTCCACCTATAGAACTAAGGCCCACTCCCTTTTAAAATACTCATTAACACCTTTCATTTGATACCCATATCGTACAAACACATTATAGAGTTACCCCTGGTCCTCCTTTATGGAGATATCTCGAAAAGGCGACCACCTATAGAACTAAGGCCCACTCCCATTTAGAAGACTTCATTTGAACCTTCGCGCTTTTCGGACGTGTTTCCAAGCGCTTGCTTGTATTTTTGTAAATATTGGATCGTTTTTGATTGTTTTTGTTTTAGTTGAATACCTAATACAAAATGCCGTGTATCTGTGGAAATAGGGTCGATCGCGGTCAACCTAAAATTCAATGCGCTAAGTGCAGTGAACTTTTCCATTTGCATTGTACCGGTGTTTTGCCTACTGATCTTGACTATTTGAGTGAAACCAATAGTGCTTTCTATTGCAGTGTTTGTGCATGTGAACAACGTCGCTCTATTCGCTCGCCACCCCCCACTGTCAGTACTACATCGACAATAAATACAACTGAAAATACAGTAATTGATTTGTCTGCGCTGTGCAATGACAATGAATTGTCGATACTGTAAACAATGAAAATGAGCGAAGTGTTGTTAATAATGTTAATATTGAACAAACAGTATCTTTAGTGAGTGAAATTAACCTGCTTAAGGCTAAGAATGCAGAGCTCATAACCGCGCTGCAGTTATCACTCGACGAAGGCCATAGTTTGCGTGCTCAAATTAGCGATTGGCAAGCAGAGCTTCGCTCTGATTTTAAACATCTTTGTGACAACAACACTGCTGTAGCGAATGATATGAAAGTCTTGAGAGAAGATTTTGCGAAGTTTTATGTTAAACAGCCATTGCCTTTGAACAGCTTTCGTTTTCGCTCTTTGTCTGACGCTCATCTTCATAGCGCTTCATCAACACCTTCTAACATACATAGAACATCACTAAGAATTAATGAGATAAATTCTGCTCCTGTGTCTAAAGCGGTGGTCAACAGCATTGGTCGCGCTAAAGCCAGTACCTATGCTTGTTGTTTAGTTAAAAATAATAATAACAATGACACGCACAACAAAACCACAAACAATACTACATCAAAAACCAATAACACAAAGTATGCTGTTGAGTCACAGTATGTTGATGAGGGTAATAAAGGCAAACGTACAGGTGTTAGCAAAAGTCGTAAGAAGTCGACCACAGTGGGGTCGTCAGCTGCACCTAAGTCAATTTCAACATCAATTTATGCTTCGACAGTGGGCTCATCACCTGCATCTACGTCAACTTCTGCATCTACATCAACTTTAACATCAATTTATGCTTCGACAGTGGGCTCATTACCTGTATCTACGTCAACTTTTGCATCTACATCAACATCTATTTCTGCTTCGACAGTTTCCGTGGTGCAACCTGTTGGTCCTAGGGAGGTGACTGCCGTTCCGCCTCGCAGAGCAATTTTTGTTTCTCGGTTGCATGCTTCATTGACTGTCGACGATATTTCAAATTATATATGCTCTAAACTTAATATTAATAATTTTAGTGTAGAAGTTTTCAAATTTAACTTTAAATATGAATGGGAAATTTCATCTTTTAAAATAACTGTGCCACACCTTTATGTTGATAGTGTTCTTGACAGTTCTTTTTGGCCGGAGCATTCTGTGGTGCATTTGTACAAGAAAAATACCAATATAGTGCCAAAAAATTCTATGACCTTCGCCGCGGGTACAGCAAAAAAGTAGTCACCGACTCACTCTCTATAGTCGTTCTTTACCAAAATGTTCGTGGTTTACGATCTAAATTAAATACCTTTTTTCTTAACAGTTTCGCTTTTACAGCGCAGGTTGTTGCTTTCACCGAGACCTGGTTAAAACCTAACAATTTTAACGCTGAGCTCTTTTCAAGTAACTACGTCGTTTACCGGCGTGATCGTATATCTAGAGCAGGCGGTGTTCTTATTGCTGTGGACTCAAGCCTTTCATCCGAGTTGCTGTTGTCGGACAACGCATTTGATATTGAGTTTATAGCAGTAAAGATTTCACTGCGATGTTTTACCTTATATATTTGTTGCTCATATATTCCGCCCGGTCGGATACGTATGTTTACAATTGCCATAATTTAGCTATTCGAAAATTGTACTCTCAGTTGCGAGACAAAGTTCGCTTAGTCGTTCTTGGTGGTTTCAACTTACCATCGGTAAATTGGATTAGCTTGAGCGACTCAAACACTTTGACTCCCACCTGTCAGCATGATTTCATTAAGAATATTTTAGATACATCTCTTGTACAGATCAACAATGTTTTAAATTGTAAAAACAAGATTCTTGACCTGGTATTTGTGGATGAATCAGTGGGTATTGCTCTCAATCGTATTTCTCCTTTATCTTTTCCAGAAGATCCCTTACATCCTACGCTTGAAATATCAATTGATATTGTTCAGCCTCCTAAGGAACTGTGCTTTACAAAATTAAAATCTCGGTCCCGCTCAAGATGTTTTTATAAGGCGGACTTCATAAAGCTCAACGAATTGATTGCTACTCATGACTGGTCAGATCTTTATTCGAGTAATGACGTCTACTCAGCGACTTCATTATTTTACGGTATTCTTGATGGCTTCTTTGAAAGCTGTGTTTCCCTTCGATGTGTTAGTGCTGGAATAAGTAAACCACCTTGGTTCACAAGACAACTTATAAGACTCAATAATGTTAAATCTAGGCTTTATAAACGTTTCAAGAGATCAGGATCTGCTGCCGATTTTTCTAAATATTCGGTTGCTCGTTGCAACTTTCATTGTCTAAACCAACAATGTTATAAGTTGTACTTAACCCTTTCAATGGCTAAACCAAACTAGCAGTGAAATAATTTTTTTAGGGCAATATTCCCACTACTTAGGCCCTAAGAAGATATAAAAAATTGACATTTGATTTTTACCTGCTCGGGTTATTTTTTTGTGGGTGGTCCATTATAATGGACACAGCAAGTCAACGGTTGTAGAGCAATATACATCCAATGTTATATAAAATTCTAATGCAAACCCATTTTGGTCCAATATTAGTGTATAGAAATATAATGATATAATAAAAATAAGGTTACTTATTGCTGCGTAAATGCCCTTATGGACTTTTTATTGAAAACAAATAATTATAATGGTAGTAATAATATAGAAATATTAGTTGTAAACAAAACAGACTCTTCATTCGTAAAAAATAATTATGATAATAATAGATAGAATAAATCCAGATAAATGTAAGCTCAAGGCTTATGATAATTAATGAAACAATTAGTTCCACTTTTTACGCATAAAAATACTTCACACTTTTCGCATCTTATGTAGGTTTTTACGTTACATTTGTCGAAAGCGCAACGTTGAGCATTTTTTATGTCATGGAATTTTGGAACATGACCCACTTGATCCTGTCTTACATCTAAACTTTGACCCAAATATCGTCGTTTTTCTGGCGGCGAGGATGTGGTGTATTCTGGCTCCCTAGCCGTAGGACGACCAACGCGTTTCAATTCGTTATTGATGAATAAAAGAGTTTTGCATAAACTAATTTTAAATGTTAGCAAATCCATTCGTGCCTTTGGACAAACATGGATTTTCGATAGTTGCACCTTCATCTTCATCGGTTGCTTGGGGCGTCTAAAGTAGCAGCATGAAGAGAACTTTTCGAAAATTTTGCGTCACTATGCATTTGTTCATGGCACTACTGTTCTATTACACAATACTTTCGGATCGTCCTGCACTGCAATCATGGTTTCCTTCGTATAATAGTCTTCATCTTCGCTTGAATCTCCTTCAGACTCCGATTCAGGTGGTTTTCTAAATGCAATTGAACTTGGCAGCATGGGTGTATCTGCTTCATCATCACTTAGATCTAGATCAGATCCATTCTCGATTGCTTCTAGCAGTTCTTTTTCAGTTAGTGGTCCTTTGTATTCCCTTCTTCTCTTTCTTTATTCTTTATCTTCCATGTCTAAAAGTCAAAACAAGCCTTAGTCTATTTTAAAATTAAACTTTGAAAAAAGTAAACAATCGGTTGGTACTAAATAAATAGTATCGATATATGTACATATACCGTAAAAATCGATGAAATATAAGTGTATTGGAGACAGCTGCACACACACTTTACACACATTACTTTATAAATATGTATATAAATAAATTAAATAATTTAATTGAAACACATAGAAGTTGCAACAAAACTTACGAAAAAATTAAAAAAAATCAATAAAAATTTATTGAATAACAACCGTCGATTGCTTTTGTCCATTATAATGGACAGGACATAAGCAGTCCTAGTTTACTTACTTTACACTGTGTTAGAATGATACCGCTACAAATGTGTTATTTATATAATATTTTACCAAAGAGATCAATTTACAAAGCACGTAAAGAATTTTAACCACTTTTTTTGGGATAAAACGTTTAAAATCACAACACACAGAAAAAAACGTTTCAGCTCGCCAGAAAACCACAAATAAAACTAGCAAAATTTCACTTTTTTTTAAATCAACGATTACTACTTTGACAACATTCTATTTCAAGGCTCGCTATAAAGCAAATTCTAAAAATTTGAAGCAAAGTAATTTTTGAGATTTTTTGAAGATGTGTCCATTATATTGGGCAAATCCAATGAAAGGGTTAAGCAGTTGTAAATTTCAATTTTTCAACAATCCGAAAAGATATTACAGTTTTGTTAATTCAAAAAGGAAAACATCTGGTTTTCCAGCTACCTTTTCTTTTGGTTGCAAGAATGCTAGTTCTGATAATGATATTACGGAATTATTTGCAGAATTCTTCAAGTCGACCTACTCATCTAAACGTTTTCAACCCGGTCAACACTCCTACAACTTGGAAAGTTTTAATTGCATTCCTAATGCAGTAATTGATAAGAATAGTGTTCTTTCAAGCCTTCTCGGTTTGAAACCGATTTTTTCTCCGGGTCCAGATGGTGTTCCTAGTTGTGTACTCAAATACTGTGCAGTTAACTTATATGAGTCGATACATAAATTATTCCAATTATCTGTGGAATCTGCCACTTTTCCATTGATTTGGAAGAAATCATTTATTATACCTTTGCACAAAAAAGGTAGTAGGTCTAGTATCGAGAACTATAGAGGTATAGCTAAGCTTTCAGCTATTCCCAAAACATTTGAGCGAATAATTACATGTCAACTTCAACACATGTGTAGCTCCATATTATCGCCCTGCCAGCATGGTTTTGTGCCGCGTAGATCAACTATTACCAACTTGCTAGAGTTTACTTCTTTTGTAGTGAATGGATTTTTAAACAATATGCAAACGGATGTGATTTATACCGACTTCAGTAAAGCGTTTGACTCTGTAAATCATGAGCTTTTAGTTTACAAACTTTATTTACTTGGATTTCCGAAGCATTTACTTGCATGGCTCGAAAGCTATCTCGCGAATCGGACTCAACAAGTTTTGCTTAAAAACAATCTTTCTAGGTTGTTTGATGTAACGTCTGGTGTGCCTCTGGGTAGTCATTTGGGTCCGTTACTTTTTACCTTGTTTATAAATGACTTACCACAAACTCTCATACATTCCCGAACTCTTATGTATGGGATGATGTTAAACTTTGTTACTCATACTTGCCTTCGGAGTCTTCCCGTGTGGAGTTTCTTCAGGCAGACTAGGACTCATTTCAATGCTGGTGTACTGCAAATTTACTAGCTTTGAATTGCTCGAAGTGCAAACTAATGACATTTCACCGAGTGAAGCCAAGTTTGACATCGTATACGTTAAACAGCACGTCTTTGGAGCGTATATCTGTCGTAAGTGATCTAGGCGTTCTTTTTGATCCTAAACTGACATTTAAACGCATATTTCATCAATGGTAAGCAAAGCAACGGGTATATTCGGTTTTGTGAAGCGATGGGCTAAGGAGTTTAATGATCCGTATCTGACTAAGACCCTCTACACATCGTTGGTACGACCAATCTTAGAGTATTGTTCGTGTGTCTGGTGCCCAGGGTATCAAAACTTTATAAAGCGTATTTAGTCAGTACAGAAGCAATTCATTTTATTTGCACTACGTGGTCTTAACTGGGATTCTAGTGTGCATTTGCCACCATATAAAAATAGGCTTCTCCTTCTAAATCTGCCAACTTTAGAAAATCGAAGAACTTTACTCGGGGTAATGTTCATTCACAAGCTCATTATGGGCGAGATCGACTCATCTGATCTTGTTAGTCGACTAAATTTTGTTGTTCCTGGTAGAACGTCCAGGCACTTTGTGCCTTTTTATTTACCACTTTGCCGGCAAAATTTTGCCAAAAATAATCCACTGCGAAGCTGGTGTTCGCACTACAACAACTTGTATAACTGCATCAGTTTTGAATGTTCGTTTTCCGAATTACATAATTCAATACTGTGACGTTTGGTCTGCTATTTTGTACTTTCTTTCATATGTATGTTTGAATTTAATTATTTTTAATTGTAACATTATTTTTATATTTTATATATCTTAGTAGTCGACCGCATTGTGTCTGTGTCGACTTTAATCCAAATAAACTAAATTAAATTAAATATCGTACAAACACATTCTAGAGTCACCCCTGGTCCACCTTTATGGCGATATCTCGAAAAGGCGACCACCTATAGAACTAAGGCCAACTCCCATTTAAAATACTCATAACCACATTTCATTTGATACCCATATCGCACAAACACATTCTAGAGTCACCCCTGGTCAAACTTTATGGCGATATCTCGAAAAGGCGACCACCTATAGAACTAAGGCCCATTCCCTTTTAAAATACTCATTAACACCTTTCATTTGATACCCATATCGTACAAACACGTTATAGAATCACCCCTGGTCCTCCCTTTTAAAATACTCATTAACATCTTTCATTTGATGCCCATATCGTACAAGCACATTCTAGAGTCACCCCTGGTCCACCTTTATTGCGATATCTCGAAAAGGCGTCCACCTAATAACTAAGGCCCACTCCCTTTTAAAATAATCATTAATACATTTCATTTGATACCCATATCGTACAAACACATTCTAGAGTCACCCCTGGTCCACTTTTATGGCGATATCTCGAAAAGCCGACCACCTATAGAACTAAGGCCCACTCCCTTTTAAAATACTCATTAACACCTTTCATTTGGTGCCCTTATCGTACAAACACATTCTAGAGTCACCCCTGGTCCACCTTTATGGCGATATCTCGAAAAGGCGACCACCTATGGAACTTAGGCCCACTCCCTTTTAAAATACTCATTAACACCTTTCATTTGATGACCATATCGTACAAACACATTCTAGAGTCACCCCTGGTCCACTTTTATGGCGATATCTCGAAAAGCCGACCACCTATAGAACTAAGGCCCACTCCCTTTTAAAATACTCATTAACACCTTTCATTTGATGCCCATATCGTACAAACACATTCTAGAGTCACGCCTGTTCCACCGTTATTGCGATATCTCGAAAAGGCGTCCACCTCTAGAACTAAGGCCCACTCCCCTTTAAAATACTCATTAATACTTTTCGTTTGATACCCATATCGTACATACACATTCTAGAGTCACCCCTGGTCCACCTTTATGGCGATATCTCGAAAAGGCCCACTCCCTTTTAAAATACTTATTAACACCTTTCATTTGATGCCCATATCGTACAAACACATTCTAGAGTCACCCCTGGTCCACTTTTATGGCGATATCTCGAAAAGGCGACCACCTATGGAACTAAGGCCCACTCCCTTTTAAAATACTCATTAACACCTTTCATTTGATACCCATATCGTACAAACGCATTATAGAGTCACCCCAGGTCCACCTTTATGGCGATATCTTGAAAAGGCGTCCACCTATAGAACTAAGGCCCACTCCCTTTTAAAATACTCATTAACGCCTTTCATTTGATGCCCATATCGTACAAACACATTCTAGAGTCAGCCCTGGTCCACTTTTATGGCGATATCTCGAAAAGGCGTCCACCTATAGAACTAAGGCCACTCGCTTTTAAAACCCTCATTAGTACCTTTAATTTGATACCCATATCGTACAAACACGTTATAGAGTCACCCCTGGTCCTCCTTTATGGCGATATCTCGAAAAGGCGTCCACCTATAGAACTAAGGCCCACTCCCTTTTAAAATACTCATTAACACCTTTCATTTGATACCCATATAGTACAAACGCATTATAGAGTCACCCCAGGTCCACCTTTATGGCGATATCTCGAAAAGGCGTCCACCTATAGAACTAATGATCACTCCCTTTTAAAATACTTATTAGCACCTTTCATTTGATACCCATATCGTACAAACACATTCTAGAGTCACCCCTGGTCCACTTTTGTGGCGATATCTCGAAAATATATACTCATTAACACCTTTCATTTGATTCCCATATCGTACAAACACATTCTAGAGTCACCCCTGGTCCACTTTTATGGCGATATCTCGAGAAGGCGTCCACCTATAGAACTAAGGCCCACTCCCTTTTAAAATACTCATTAACACCTTTCACTTGATTTCCATATCGTACAAACACATTCTAGATTCACCCCTGGTCCACTTTTATGGCGATATCTCGAAAAGGCGCCCACCTATAGAACTAAGGCCCACTCCCTTTTAAAATACTCATTAACTCCTTTCATTTGATACCCATATCGTACAAACGCATTATAGAGTCACCCCTGGTCCACCTTTATGGTGATATCTCGAAACGGCGTCCACCTATAGAACTAAGGCCCACTCCCTTTTAAAATACTCATTAACACCTTTCATTTGATACCCATATCGTACAAACACGTTATAGAGTCACCCCTGGTCCTCCTTTATGGCGATCTCTCGAAAAGGCGTCCACCTATAGAACTATGGCCCACTCCCTTTTAAAATACTCATTAACACCTTTCATTTGATACCCATATCGTACAAACGCATTATAGAATCACCCCAGGTCCACCTTTATGGCGATATCTCGAAAAGGCGTCCACCTATAGAACTAATGATCACTCCCTTTTAAAATACTTATTAGCACCTTTCATTTGATACCCATATCGTACAAACGCATTATAGAGTCACCCCTGGTCCACCTTTATGGTGATATCTCGAAAAGGCGTCCACCTATAGAACTAAGGCCCACTCCCTTTTAAAATACTCATTAACACCTTTCATTTGATACCCATATCGTACAAACGCATTATAGAGTCACCCCTGGTCAACCTTTATGGCGATATCTCGAAAAGGCGTCCACCTATAGAACTAAGGCCCACTCCCTTTTAAAATACTCATTAACACCTTTCATTTGATACCCATATCGTACAAACGCATTATAGAGTCACCCCTGGTCGACCTTTATGGCAATATCTCGAAAAGGCATCCACCTCTAGAACTAAGGCCCACTCCCCTTTAAAATACTCATTAACACCTTTCATTTGATACCCATATCGTACAAACGCATTATAGAGTCACCCCTGGTCAACCTTTATGGCGATATCTCGAAAAGGCGTCCACCTATAGAACTAAGGCCCACTCCCTTTTAAAATACTCATTAACACCTTTCATTTGATACCCATATCGTACAAACGCATTATAGAGTCACCGCTGGTCCACCTTTATGGCGATATCTCGAAAAGGCGTCCACCTCTAGAACTAAGGCCCACTCCCCTTTAAAATACTCATTAACACTTTTCGTTTGATACCCATATCGTACATACACATTCTAGAGTCACCCCTGGTCCACCTTTATGGCGATATCTCGAAAAGGCGACCACCCATAGAACTAAGGCCCACTCCCTTTTAAAATACTCATTAACACCTTTCATTTGATACCCATATCGTACAAACGCATTATAGAGTCACCCCTGGTCCACCTTTATGGTGATATCTCGAAAAGGCGTCCACCTATATCGTAGAAACGCATTATAGAGTCACCCCAGGTCCACCTTTATGGCGATATCTCGAAAAGGCGTACACCTATAGAACTAAGGCCCACTCCCTTTTAAAATACTCACTAACACCTTTCATTTGATACCCATATCGTACAAACGCATTATAAAGTCACCCCAGGTCCACCTTTATGGTGATATCTCGAAAAGGCGTCCACCTATAGAACTAAGGCCCACTCCCTTTTAAAATACTCATTAACACCTTTCATTTGATACCCATATCGTACAAACACATTCTAGAGTCACCCCTGGTCCACCTTTATGGCGATATCTCTAAAAGGCGACCACCTATAGAACTAAGGCCCACTCCCTTTTAATTTGATACCCATATCGTAAAAACACGTTATAGAGTCACCCCTGGTCCTCCTTTATGGTGATATCTCGAAAAGGCGTCCACCTATAGAACTAAGGCCCACTCCCTTTTAAACTACTCATTAACACCTTTCATTTCATACACATATCGTACATACACATTCTAGAGTCACCCCTGGTCCACCTTTATGGCGATATCTCGAAAAGGCGACCACCTATGGAACTAAGGCCCACTCCCTTTTAAAATACTCATTAACACCTTTCATTTGATACCCATATCGTACAAACGCATTATAGAGTCACCCCAGGTCCACCTTTATGGCGATATCTCGAAAAGGCGTCCACCTATGGAACTAAGGCCCACTCCCTTTTAAAATACTCATTAACACCTTTCATTTGATATTTCATTTGATACCATATCGTCTCTAGAACTAAGGCCCACTCCCCTTTAAAATACTCATTAACACTTTTCGTTTGATACCCATATCGTACATACACATTCTAGAGTCACCCCTGGTCCACCTTTATGGCGATATCTCGAAAAGGCGACCACCCATAGAACTAAGGCCCACTCCCTTTTAAAATACTCATTAACACCTTTCATTTGATACCCATATCGTAGAAAAAAATTCTAGAGACACCCCTGGTCCACCGTTATGGCGATATCTCGAAAAGGCGTCCACCTTTAGAACTAAGGCCCACTCCCTTTTAAAATACTCATTAACACCTTTCATTTGATTCCCATATCGTACAAACACATTCTAGAGTCACCCCTGGTCCACTTTTACGGCGATATCTCGAGAAGGCGTCCACCTATAGAACTAAGGCCCACTCCCTTTTAAAATACTCATTAACACCTTTCATTTGATGCCCATATCGTACAAACACATTCTAGAGTCACCCCTGGTCCACCTTTATGGCGATATCTCGAAAAGGCGACCACCTATGGAACTAAGGTCCACTCCCTTTTAAAATACTAATTAACACCTTTCATTTGATACCCATATCGTACAAACGCATTATAGAGTCACCCCAGGTCCACCTTTATGGCGATATCTCGAAAAGGCGTACACCTATAGAACTAAGGCCCACTCCCTTTTAAAATACTCATTAACACCTTTCATTTGATACCCATATCGTACAAACGCATTATAGAGTCACCCCAGGTCCACCTTTATGGCGATATCTCGAAAAGGCGTACACCTATAGAACTAAGGCCCACTCCCTTTTAAAATACTCACTAACACCTTTCATTTGATACCCATATCGTACAAACGCATTATAAAGTCACCCCAGGTCCACCTTTATGGAGATATCTCGAAAAGGCGTCCACCTATAGAACTAAGGCCCATTCCCTTTTAAAATACTCATTAACACCTTTCATTTGATACCCATATCGTACAAACGCATTATAGAGTCACCCCTGGTCCACCTTTATGGCGATATCTCGAAAAGGCGACCACCTATAGAACTAAGGCCCACTCCCATTTAAAATACTCATTAAAACATTTCATTTGATACCCATATCGTACAAACACATTCTAGAGTCACCCCTGGTCCACCTTTATGGCGATATCTCTAAAGGGCACCACCTATAGAACTAAGGCCCACTCCCTTTTAATTTGATGCCCATATCGTAAAAACACGTTATAGAGTCACCCTTGGTCCTGGTGGCGATATCTCGAAAAGGTGTCCACCTTTAGAAACCCTCATTAGTTCCTTTCATTTGATACCCATAATGTACAAACACGTTATAGAGTCACCCCTGGTCCTCCTTTATGGGATACCCATATCGTACAAACACATTCTAGAGTCACCCCTGGTCCACTTTTATGGCGATATCTCGAAAAGGCGACCACCTACAGAACTAAGGCCCACTCCCTTTTAAAATACTCATTAACACCTTTCATTTGATTCCCATATCGTACAAACACATTCTGGAGTCACCCCTGGTCCACTTTTATGGCGATATCTCGAGAAGGCGTCCACCTATAGAACTAAGGCCCACTCCCTTTTAAAATACTCATTAACACCTTTCATTTGATTCCCATATCGTACAAACACATTCTAGAGTCACCCCTGGTCCACTTTTATGGCGATATCTCGAAAAGGCTTCCACCTATAGAACTAAGGCCCACTCCCTTTTAAAATACTAATTAACACATTTCATTTGATACCCATATCGTACATACACATTCTATAGTCACCCCAGGTCCACCCTTATGGCGATATCTCGAAAAGGCGACCACCTACAGAACTAAGGCCCACTCCCTTTTAAAATACTCATTAACACCTTTCATTTGATTCCCATATCGTACAAACACATTCTAGAGTCACCCCTGGTCCACTTTTATGGCGATATCTCGAGAAGGCGTCCACCTATAGAACTAAGGCCCACTCCCTTTTAAAATACTCATTAACACCTTTCATTTGATTCCCATATCGTACAAACACATTCTAGAGTCACCCCTGGTCCACTTTTATGGCGATATCTCGAGAAGGCGTCCACCTATAGAACTAAGGCCCACTCCCTTTTAAAATACTCATTAACACCTTTCATTTGATTCCCATATCGTACAAACACATTCTAGAGTCACCCCTGGTCCACCCTTATGGCGATATCTCGAAAAGGCGACCACCTATAGAACTAAGGCCCACTCCCTTTTAAAATACTCATTAACACCTTTCATTTGATACCCATATCGTACAAACGCATTATCGAGTCACCCCTGGTCCACCTTTATGGCGATATCTCGAAAAGGCGTCCACCTATAGAACTAAGGTCCACTCCCTTTTAAAATACGCATTAACACATTTCATTTGATGCCAATATCGTAGAAACAAATTCTAGAGACACCCCGGGTCCACCGTTATGGCGATATCTCGAAAAGGCGTCCACCTTTAGAGCTAAGGCCCACTCCCTTTTAAAATACTCATTAACACCTTTCCTTTGATTCCCATATCGTACAAACACATTCTAGAGTCAGCCCTGGTCCACTTTTATGGCGATATCTCGAGAAGGCGTCCAGCTATAGAACTAAGGCCCACTCCCTTTTAAAATATTCATTAACACCTTTCATTTGATACCCATATCGTACAAACGCATTATAGTCACCCCTGGTCCACCTTTATGGCGATATCTCGAAAAGGCGACCACCTATAGAACTAAGGCCCACTCCCATTTAAAATACTTATTAACACCTTTCATTTGATACCCATATCGTACAAACGCATTATAGAGTCACCCCAGGTCCACCTTTATGGCGATATCTCGAAAAGGCGTCCACCTATAGAACTAAGGCCCACTCCCTTTTAAAATACTCATTAACACCTTTCATTTGATTCCCGTATCGTACAAACACATTCTAAAGTCACCCCTGGTCCACTTTTATGGCGATATCTCGAAAAGGCGACCACCTATAGAACTAAGGCCCACTCCCTTTTAAAAAGCTCATTAACACCTTTCATCAAAACGTTATTGTCTATCGCTGTGTACGGACGTGTTTCACTAGAGCTCTGTGTTTTTCGTTTTACGATATTTTATGATATTTTTCTATTTGTGTAATACAAATGTATTTTGTGCTAAACAAATATTAACAAATATAATCAAATATTAACAATTTGTGCAAAGCAGATTTTAAATCAATTCCGTGCAATTCATTATATATAAACAATATAAACAATATATATTAAAAAGCAGTGCAGGTGTATGTTGATTTGAGCTGTTGACAGTTGTCTGCTTCGCATATTATTTGCCTTGTCTACACGTTGTTTTTGTCTTCATAGCTGTTTTACACAAACAATATGCCCTGTTTCTGTGGACACAGAGTTGAACGCGCTCAAAGCAGTGTGCAGTGTGAAAAATGTAAAAAAGTTTATCACCTGCAATGTGTTGTTGGTACCTTAGCTGCCGATTTGGATCATTTTAAAAATTCGGATGAGATGTATATTTGTGGCGATTGTGCTGTTGATGACAATGCTATTGCTGTACAAAAACAACAGCAACAACATGTAAATGATAATTATCTAAATTTTATGTTATCGTCTATTCTTGCCGAAGTGAAAAGTTTGCGAGCACAGCAAGCAAGCGCGGTTGCCGGAATACACTCTCTGCAAGCGGACAAAAACCGGTTATTAGGCGAATTGGAAATTTTACGTTCTGAGCTCAGTAATTTACATAAGCTCTATGATGAAGCGGTGGGTGGCGTACTGCGGGGTAGTGCTGGCAAAAAAAAGAAACGAAACAAAGACAAAGGCACAATCATGGGTAACAATTCTGCCGACGCTAACATTGAAAAGAGTTCTGGCCCCGTTTTTGCTGCTAATGTCCAAAGCAGTTTCAATGTTGCTGTTAGCTCTGCCGAAGTGCCTTGCGCTACTAACACTGCTAATGCCGGCGCTAACATTTCTATGAACACTGCCTCTTCTCATGCTGTTAATAACCCAAATATTGTAGATGATAGCAACACTGCGCGTACTTTAAATGGTAATGACGCTGTATCGAATGACGATAACATTGTTGATGTTGCTGGAAATTTGGGTGACACTAATTTAGATCCGGCTGGTCCTAGGTTGGTTACTGCCGTGCCGCCCCGACGGGCAATTTTCGTATCAAGATTGCATCCATCTCTGACGGAGTCTGATGTCGTTAATTATATCTTAGCTAAGATTAATAGTACAGGTTCTATTAACATTAGTGCACATAAATTTGTTTTTAAGTATGTGAGGGATTTTTCTTCATTTAAAATATCAGTTCCAGATGTATATTTTGATATGGTTCTTGATAAATTTTTTTGGCCTATACATTCGGTGGTACATTTGTACACCACAAAGTCGAAGGTTGAGCCTCGCGCACGTATAGTTTCAAAAAACTTGATTACCAGCCCTGCAAATACGATTCAAAAGTAACTATTCACTATCAGAATGTTCGTGGTTTACGTTCTAAATTAAATGCATTTTACCTTAACAGTTTTACTTTTACTGCGGAAGTGATTGCTTTCACAGAGACTTGGCTAAAACCTGATAATTTAAATTCGGAGTTATTTCAAATGACTACGTTGTTTTTCGGTGTGATCGTCAATCGAGAGCAGGCGGTGTCCTGATAGCTGTATTGTCCAGTATTTCTACTGAATTGTTGAGCTTTGAGGACGCGCTTGACATTGAATTCATAGCTGTAAAGCTCTTTTTCCCGAATTTTTTCTTATATATTTCTTGTTCCTACATACCGCCTCGGTCAGATATGTACGTTTATGATTGCCATAAAGCAGTTATCCACAGCCTTCATTCTCGTTTGCGTGATAACGATCGCCTAGTGGTTCTTGGGGACTTTAATTTACCATACGTTAGTTGGATTGGCAACGATGATTCAAACTTTTTGACTCCTGTTACTCAGCATGATTTCATTGGTTCGCTTATGGAATTGCCGCTAGTTCAGATTAATAACGTGGTGAACTCTAAAAATAAGTTGTTAGATTTAGTTTTTGGTGATAGTTCAATAGGTACTGGTCTCAGTCGAATCCCTGCCTTATCCCTGCCTGAAGATCCCTTGCACCCTACACTTGAGGTTACACTGGACAATCTACTGCCTACGATTAATTGCATGGAAGTGTTATGTCGTTCTCGTTCGAGATGTTTTAAAAAGGCTAACTTTGATTTGCTTAATCAACTGTTAGCTTCCCACGATTGGTCTGACCTTTATACTTGTACTGATATTGAGACTGCCACGTCTATTTTTTATAGTTACCTTAGTGACTTTATTAATCGTTGCGTTCCGGTTGATTTTGTTAAGGCTAAGAGTAGTAAACCACCTTGGTTCTCGAGGCAACTTGCTAACCTGAACAATATTAAATCGAGGCTCTATAAGCGTTTTAAAAGATCTGGTTCTTCTGAAGATTTTTCTAAATATTTAGTTGCCCGTTCCAATTTCCAACGCCTGAATCAAAACTGCTACAAGTCGTATTTAACAAGATGCAAAATTGAGTTTTTTAAAAATCCTAAAAAATTTTACGGGTTTGTTAATTCAAAGCGCAGATCTTCGGGATTTCCATCATCTTTGTCTTTGGGTGGCGAGAATGCTAGCCTTGACCATGATATTGCCGACTTATTCGCAGACTTTTTCAAATCGACCTATTCTTCAACCTGTACCCAAACCGGTAGTTATCCGTTCGAGATAGTTAGTTCTAACTGTATTCTCAATCCAGTCATTGATAGTGCCACTGTACTTCAGAGTTTTTTAGCTCTGAAACCGATTTTTTCTCCAGGGCCCGATGGTATTCCTGGCTGTATGCTTAAGTTCTGTGCTGTGAACTTAACAGAACCGATCGTAAAATTGTTCAATTTATCTTTGCAATCAGCGTCATTTCCATCAATTTGGAAACAGTCGTTTATCATACCTCTGCACAAGAAGGGTAGTAGATCTAATATTGAGAATTATAGGGGAATTGCTAAGCTTTCAGCTATTCCTAAAACCTTTGAACAAATAATTACCTGTCAGCTTCAACATTCGTGTATTTCCATATTATCACCCTTTCAGCATGGGTTTGTGAGATGTAGGTCAACCACCACAAACCTACTTGAGTTTACCTCTTTAGTTCGGGATGGTTTTTTGGCTTGCAAGCAAACTGATGTGATTTATACGGATTTTAGTAAAGCTTTTGATTCAGTGAATCACGAACTTCTGATTCTGAAGCTTGATTTACTGGGCTTTCCGAAGAGTCTGACTTCATGGCTCTCAAGCTATCTTTCTAATAGAACCCAAAAGGTGCTTTATAAAAATATTATTTCAAAATCAATTCATGTTACCTCTGGTGTACCTCAGGGCAGTCATTTAGGCCCATTGCTTTTTACTCTTTTTATAAATAATCTGCCACAGATTTTGAATCATTCACGAGCTCTAATGTATGCCGATGATGTAAAAATTTGCTATACATGCTTGCCTTCGGAGTTAACTCGCTCAAATCTACTTCAGATTGATTTGGACTCATTTCAACGCTGGTGTACAATTAATGCATTAGTTCTAAACTGTTCCAAATGTAAGTTCATGACATTTCATCGCGTGAAGCCTGTCCTGTCGTCTTATGCACTTTATGGCACTCTTATGGAGCGTATATCTTCGATTAACGATTTAGGGGTTCTGTTTGACTCGAAACTGAGCTTCAACTCACATATTTCTGCTATTACTAATAAAGCAATGGGTACCCTTGGTTTTGTGAAACGCTGGGCTAAGGAGTTCAAGGATCCGTATCTGACCAAAGTCCTCTACACTTCGCTGGTCCGCCCAATACTTGAGTATTGCTCGTGTGTTTGGTGTCCATTATATACTACTCATATAAAGCGTATTGAGTCTGTGCAGAAACAATTTTTAATTTTTGCTCTACGGGCCTTTAACTGGGACTCAAATCTTCATCTTCCGTCTTATAGAAGTAGACTTCTTCTCATTAATTTGCCAACTCTGGAAAATCGTAGAATATTACTCGGGGTAATGTTCCTGCATAAGCTAATTCTAGGTGAGGTTGACTCCTCTGAGCTGCTAAGTCGATTGAGCTTTGCAGTTCCTGCTAGGACGTCCAGACACTACGTGCCCTTCCATTTACCCCTGTGTCGTAGAAATTTTGACAAAAATGATCCTATACGTGTTTGGTGCTCGTACTATAACGACTTGTATAATTGCATTAGTATCGAATGTTCGTTTGTTGCCTTACGCAATGGTATACTTTTCAGTCTCAACTGATATCTTAAAGTTTATTTGTTTAATTTGTAATGATAGTTTAATTTAAGTTCTTGTTCAATGTTAAAATAAATTGTAAATTTTTAATTTATTCCATTTTTAATTCTATACTTGTATATATTTTTACGCTATCTTTTTTTTTATGTTACTTTCCTTTGTATTTTGTTAGTCGACCACTTTTGTTAGTTGACTTTAAATAATTAAATAAATAAATAAATAAAAAAAAAAAAAATTTGATACCCATGGCGTACAAACGCATTATAGAGTCACCCCAGGTCCACCTTTATGGCGATATCTCGAAAAGGCGTCCACCTATAGAACTAAGGCCCACTCCCTTTTAAAATACTCATTAATACCTTTCATTTGATTCCCGTGTCGTACAAACACATTCTAAAGTCACCCCTGGTCCACTTTTATGGCGATATCTCGAAAAGGCCCACTCCCTTTTAAAATACTCATTAACACCTTTCATTTGATGCCCATATCGTACAAACACATTCTAGAGTCACCCCTGGTCCACCTTTATGGCGATATCTCGAAAAGGCGTCCACCTATAGAACTAAGGCCCACTCCCTTTTAAAATACTCATTAACACCTTTCATTTGATACCTATATCGTACAAACGCATTATAGAGTCACCCCAGGTCCACCTTTATGGCGATATCTTGAAAAGGCGTCCACCTATAGAACTAAGGCCCACTCCCTTTTAAAATACTCATTAACACCTTTCATTTGATACCCATATCGTACAAACGCATTATAGAGTCACCCCAGGTCCACCTTTATGGCGATATCTTGAAAAGGCGTCCACCTATAGAACTAAGGCCCACTCCCTTTTAAAATACTCACTAACACCTTTCATTTGATACCCATATCGTACAAACGCATTATAAAGTCACCCCAGGCCACCTTTATGGAGGCCCATTCCCTTTTAAAATACTCATTAACACAATTCATTTGATACCTATATCGTACAAGCACATTCTAGGGTCACCCCTGGTCCACTTTTATGGCGATATCTCGAAAAGGCGTCAACCTATAGAACTTAGGCCCACTCCCTTTTAAAATACTCATTAACATCTTTCATTTGATACCCATATTGTACAAACGCATTATAGAGTCACCCCAGGTCCATCTTTATGGCGATATCTCGAAAGGGCGTCCACCTTTAGAACTAAGGCCACTCCCTTTTAAAACCCTCATTAGTTCCTTTCATTTGATACCCATATCGTACAAACACCTTATAGAGTCACCCCTGGTCCCCCTTTATGGCGATATCTCGAAAAGGCGTCCACCTATAGAACTAAGGCCCACTCCCTTTTAAAATACTCATTAACACCTTTCATTTGATACCCATATCGTACAAACGCATTATAGAGTCACCCCAGGTCCACCTTTATGGCGATATATCGAAAAGGCGTCCACCTATAGAACTAATGATCACTCCCTTTTAAAATACTTATTAACACCTTTAATTGGATACCCGCATCGTACAAACACATTCTAGAGTCACCCCTGGTCCACTTTTATGGCGATATCTCGAAAAGGCGACCACCTACAGAACTAAGGCCCACTCCCTTTTAAAATACTCATTAACGCCTTTCATTTGATGCCCATATCGTACAAACACATTCTAGAGTCAGCCCTGGTCCACTTTTATGGCGATATCTCGAAAAGGCGTCCACCTATAGAACTAAGGCCACTCCCTTTTAAAACCCTCATTAGTACCTTTAATTTGATACCCATATCGTACAAACACGTTATAGAGTCACCCCTGGTCCTCTTTTATGGCGATATCTCGAAAAGGCGTCCACCTATAGAACTAAGGCCCACTCCTTTTTAAAATACTCATTAACACCTTTCATTTGATACCCATATCGTACAAACGCATTATAGAGTCACCCCAAGTCCACCTTTATGGCGATATCTCGAAAAGGCGTCCACCTATAGAACTAATGATCACTCCCTTTTAAAATACTTATTAGCACCTTTCATTTGATACCCATATCGTACAAACACATTCTAGAGTCACCCCTGGTCCACTTTTATGGCGATATCTCGAGAATATATACTCATTAACACCTTTCATTTGATTCCCATATCGTACAAACACATTCTAGAGTCACCCCTGGTCCACTTTTATGGCGATATCTCGAGAAGGCGTCCACCTATAGAACTAAGGCCCACTCCCTTTTAAAATACTCATTAACACCTTTCACTTGATTCCCATATCGTACAAACACATTCTAGATTCACCCCTGGTCCACTTTTATGGCGATATCTCGAAAAGGCGTCCACCTATAGAACTAAGGCCCACTCCCTTTTAAAATACTCATTAACACCTTTCATTTGATACCCATATCGTACAAACACATTATAGAGTCACCCCTGGTCCACCTTTATGGTGATATCTCGAAACGGCGTCCACCTATAGAACTAAGGCCCACTCCCTTTTAAAATACTCATTAACACCTTTCATTTGATACCCATATCGTACAAACACGTTATAGAGTCACCCCTGGTCCTCCTTTATGGCGATCTCTCGAAAAGGCGTCCACCTATAGAACTAAGGCCCACTCCCTTTTAAAATACTCATTAGCACCTTTCATTTGATACCCATATCGTACAAACGCATTCTAGAGTCACTCCAGGTCCACCTTTATGGCGATATCTCGAAAAGGCGTCCACCTATAGAACTAATGATCACTCCCTTTTAAAATACTTATTAGCACCTTTCATTTGATACCCATATCGTACAAACGCATTATAGAGTCAACCCTGGTCCACCTTTATGGTGATATCTCGAAAAGGCGTCCACCTATAGAACTAAGGCCCACTCCCTTTTAAAATACTCATTAACACCTTTCATTTGATACCCATATCGTACAAACGCATTATAGAGTCACCCCAGGTCCACCTTTATGGCAATATCTCGAAAAGGCGACCACCTATAGAACTAAGGCCCACTCCCATTTAAAATACTCATTAAAATATTTCATTTGATACCCATATCGTAGAAACGCATTATAGAGTCACCCCAGGTCCACCTTTATGGCGATATCTCGAAAAGGCGTACACCTATAGAACTAAGGCCCACTCCCTTTTAAAATACTCACTAACACCTTTCATTTGATACCCATATCGTACAAACGCATTATAAAGTCACCCCAGGTCCACCTTTATGGCGATATCTCGAAAAGGCGTCCACCTATAGAACTAAGGCCCACTCCCTTTTAAAATACTCATTAACACCTTTCATTTGATACCCATATCGTACAAACACATTCTAGAGTCACCCCTGGTCCACCTTTATGGCGATATCTCTAAAAGGCGACCACCTATAGAACTAAGGCCCACTCCCTTTTAATTTGATACCCATATCGTAAAAACACGTTATAGAGTCACCCCTGGTCCTCCTTTATGGTGATATCTCGAAAAGGCGTCCACCTATAGAACTAAGGCTCACTCCCTTTTAAACTACTCATTAACACCTTTCATTTGATACCCATATCGTACATACACATTCTAGAGTCACCCCTGGTCCACCTTTATGGCGATATCTCGAAAAGGCGACCACCCATAGAACTAAGGCCCACTCCCTTTTAAAATACTCATTAACACCTTTCATTTGATACCCATATCGTACAAACGCATTATAGAGTCACCCCTGGTCCACCTTTATGGTGATATCTCGAAAAGGCGTCCACCTATGGAACTAAGGCCCACTCCCTTTTAAAATACTCATTAACACCTTTCATTTGATACCCATATCGTACAAACGCATTATAGAGTCACCCCAGGTCCACCTTTATGGCGATATCTCGAAAAGGCGTCCACCTATGGAACTAAGGCCCACTCCCTTTTAAAATACTCATTAACACCTTTCATTTGATATTTCATTTGATACCATATCGTCTCTAGAACTAAGGCCCACTCCCCTTTAAAATACTCATTAACACTTTTCGTTTGATACCCATATCGTACATACACATTCTAGAGTCACCCCTGGTCCACCTTTATGGCGATATCTCGAAAAGGCGACCACCCATAGAACTAAGGCCCACTCCCTTTTAAAATACTCATTAACACCTTTCATTTGATACCCATATCGTAGAAACAAATTCTAGAGACACCCCTGGTCCACCGTTATGGCGATATCTCGAAAAGGCGTCCACCTTTAGAACTAAGGCCCACTCCCTTTTAAAATACTCATTAACACCTTTCATTTGATTCCCATATCGTACAAACACATTCTAGAGTCACCCCTGGTCCACTTTTACGGCGATATCTCGAGAAGGCGTCCACCTATAGAACTAAGGCCCACTCCCTTTTAAAATACTCATTAACTCCTTTCATTTGATGCCCATATCGTACAAACACATTCTAGAGTCACCCCTGGTCCACTTTTATGGCGATATCTCGAAAAGGCGACCACCTATGGAACTAAGGTCCACTCCCTTTTAAAATACTAATTAACACCTTTCATTTGATACCCATATCGTACAAACGCATTATAGAGTCACCCCAGGTCCACCTTTATGGCGATATCTCGAAAAGGCGTACACCTATAGAACTAAGGCCCACTCCCTTTTAAAATACTCATTAACGCCTTTCATTTGATACCCATATCGTACAAACGCATTATAGAGTCACCCTAGGTCCACCTTTATGGCGATATCTCGAAAAGGCGTACACCTATAGACTAAGGCCCACTCCCTTTTAAAATACTCACTAACACCTTTCATTTGATACCCATATCGTACAAACGCATTACAAAGTCACCCCAGGTCCACCTTTATGGAGATATCTCAAAAAGGCGTCCACCTATAGAACTAAGGCCCACTCCCTTTTAAAATACTCATTAACACCTTTCATTTGATACCCATATCGTACAAACGCATTATAGAGTCACCCCTGGTCCACCTTTATGGCGATATTTCGAAAAGGCGACCACCTATAGAACTAAGGCCCACTCCCATTTAAAATACTCATTAAAACATTTCATTTGATACCCATATCGTACAAACACATTCTTGAGTCACCCCTGGTCCACCTTTATGGCGATATCTCTAAAAGGCGACCACCTATAGAACTAAGGCCCGCTCCCTTTTAATTTGATACCCATATCGTAAAAACACGTTATAGAGTCACCCCTGGTCCTGGTGGCGATATCTCGAAAAGGCGTCCACCTTTAGAAACCCTCATTAGTTCCTTTCATTTGATACCCATAATGTACAAACACGTTATAGAGTCACCCCTGGTCCTCCTTTATGGGATACCCATATCGTACAAACACATTCTAGAGTCACCCCTGGTCCACTTTTATGGCGATATCTCGAAAAGGCGACCACCTGCAGAACTAAGGCCCACTCCCTTTTAAAATACTCATTAACACCTTTCATTTGATTCCCATATCGTACAAACACATTCTAGAGTCACCCCTGGCCCACTTTTATGGCGATATCTCGAGAAGGCGTCCACCTATAGAACCAAGGCCCTGTCCCTTTTAAAATACTCATTAACACCTTTCATTTGATTCCCATATCGTACAAACACATTCTAGAGTCACCCCTGGTCCACTTTTATGGCGATATCTCGAAAAGGCTTCCACCTATAGAACTAAGGTCCACTCCCTTTTAAAATACTCATTAACACCTTTCATTTGATACCCATATCGTACATACACATTCTAGAGTCACCCCAAGTCCACCCTTATGGCGATATGTCGAAAAGGCGACCACCTATAGAACTAAGGCCCACTCCCATTTAAAATACTCATTAACACCTTTCATTTGATACCCATATCGTACAAACGCATTATAGAGTCACCCCTGGTCCACCTTTATGGCGATATCTCGAAAAGGCGTCCACCTATAGAACTAAGGCCCACTCCCTTTTAAAATACTCATTAACACCTTTCATTTGATACCCATATCGTACAAACGCATTATAGAGTCACCCCTGGTCCACCCTTATGGCGATATGTCGAAAAGGCGACCACCTATAGAACTAAGGCCCACTCCCATTTAAAATACTCATTAACACCTTTCATTTGATACCCATATCGTACAAACGCATTATAGAGTCACCCCTGGTCCACCTTTATGGCGATATCTCGAAAAGGCGTCCACCTATAGAACTAAGGCCCACTCCCTTTTAAAATACTCATTAACACCTTTCATTTGATACCCATATCGTACAAACGCATTGTAGTCACCCCTAGTCCACCTTTATGGCGATATCTCGAAAAGGCGTCCACCTTTAGAACTAAGGCCCACGCCCCTTTAAAATACTCATTAACACTTTTCGTTTGATACCCATATCGTACATACACATTCTAGAGTCACCCCTGGTCCACCTTTATGGCGATATCTCGAAAAGGCGACCACCCATAGAACTAAGGTCCACTCGCTTTTAAAATACGCATTAACACATTTCATTTGATGCCAATATCGTAGAAACAAATTCTAGAGACACCCCGGGTCCACCGTTATGGCGATATCTCGAAAAGGCGTCCACCTTTAGAGCTAAGGCCCACTCCCTTTTAAAATACTCATTAACACCTTTCCTTTGATTCCCATATCGTACAAACACATTCTAGAGTCAGCCCTGGTCCACTTTTATGGCGATATCTCGAGAAGGCGTCCAGCTATAGAACTAAGGCCCACTCCCTTTTAAAATACTCATTAACACCTTTCATTTGATACCCATATCGTACAAACGCATTATAGTCACCCCTGGTCCACCTTTATGGCGATATCTCTAAAAGGCGACCACCTATAGAACTAAGGCCCACTCCCTTTTAAAATACTCATTAACACCTTTCATTTGATACCCATATCGTACAAACGCATTATAGAGTCACCCCAGGTCCACCTTTATGGCGATATCTCGAAAAGGCGTCCACCTATGGAACTAAGGCCCACTCCCTTTTAAAATACTCATTAACACCTTTCATTTGATACCCATATCGTACAAACGCATTATAGAGTCACCCCAGGTCCACCTTTATGGCGATATCTCGAAAAGGCGACCACCTATAGAACTAAGGCCCACTCCCATTTAAAATACTCATTAAAACATTTCATTTGATACCCATATCGTACAAACACATTCTAGAGTCACCCCTGGTCCACCTTTATGGCGATATCTCGAAAAGGCCCACTCCCTTTTAAAATACTTATTAACACCTTTCATTTGATGCCCATATCGTACAAACACATTCTAGAGTCACCCCTGGTCCACCTTTATGGCGATATCTCGAAAAGGCGACCACCTATGGAACTAAGGCCCACTCCCTTTTAAAATACTCATTAACACCTTTCATTTGATACCCATATCGTACAAACTCATTATAGAGTCACCCCAGGTCCACCTTTATGGCGATATCTCGAAAAGGCGTCCACCTATAGAACTAAGGCCCACTCCCTTTTAAAATACTCATTAACACCTTTCATTTGATACCCATATCGTACAAACGCATTATAGAGTCACCCCAGGTCCACCTTTATGGCGATATCTTGAAAAGGCGTCCACCTATAGAACTAAGGCCCACTCCCTTTTAAAATACTCACTAACACCTTTCATTTGATACCCATATCGTACAAACGCATTATAAAGTCACCCCAGGCCACCTTTATGGAGGCCCATTCCGTTTTAAAATACTCATTAACACAATTCATTTGATACCTATATCGTACAAGCACATTCTAGGGTCACCCCTGGTCCACTTTTATGGCGATATCTCGAAAAGGCGTCAACCTATAGAACTTAGGCCCACTCCCTTTTAAAATACTCATTAACATCTTTCATTTGATACCCATATTGTACAAACGCATTATAGAGTCACCCCAGGTCCATTTTTATGGCGATATCTCGAAAGGGCGTCCACCTTTAGAACTAAGGCCACTCCCTTTTAAAACCCTCATTAGTTCCTTTCATTTGATACCCATATCGTACAAACACCTTATAGAGTCACCCCTGGTCCCCCTTTATGGCGATATCTCGAAAAGGCGTCCACCTATAGAACTAAGGCCCACTCCCTTTTAAAATACTCATTAACACCTTTCATTTGATACCCATATCGTACAAACGCATTATAGAGTCACCCCAGGTCCACCTTTATGGCGATATATCGAAAAGGCGTCCACCTATAGAACTAATGATCACTCCCTTTTAAAATACTTATTAACACCTTTCATTTGATACCCATATCGTACAAACACATTCTAGAGTCACCCCTGGTCCACTTTTATGGCGATATCTCGAAAAGGCTACCACCTACAGAACTAAGGCCCACTCCCTTTTAAAATACTCATTAACGCCTTTCGTTTGATGCCCATATCGTACAAACACATTCTAGAGTCAGCCCTGGTCCACTTTTATGGCGATATCTCGAAAAGGCGTCCACCTATAGAACTAAGGCCACTCCCTTTTAAAACCCTCATTAGTACCTTTAATTTGATACCCATATCGTACAAACACGTTATAGAGTCACCCCTGGTCCTCCTTTATGGCGATATCTCGAAAAGGCGTCCACCTATAGAACTAAGGCCCACTCCCTTTTAAAATACTCATTAACACCTTTCATTTGATACCCATATCGTACAAACGCATTATAGAGTCACCCCAGGTCCACCTTTATGGCGACATCTCGAAAAGGCGTCCACCTATAGAACTAATGATCACTCCCTTTTAAAATACTTATTAGCACCTTTCATTTGATACCCATATCGTACAAACACATTCTAGAGTCACCCCTGGTCCACTTTTATGGCGATATCTCGAAAATATATACTCATTAACACCTTTCATTTGATTCCCATATCGTACAAACACATTCTAGAGTCACCCCTGGTCCACTTTTATGGCGATATCTCGAGAAGGCGTCCACCTATGGAACTAAGGCCCACTCCCTTTTAAAATACTCATTAACACCTTTCGCTTGATTCCCATATCGTACAAACACATTCTAGATTCACCCCTGGTCCACTTTTATGGCGATATCTCGAAAAGGCGTCCACCTATAGAACTAAGGCCCACTCCCTTTTAAAATACTCATTAACACCTTTCATTTGATACCCATATCGTACAAACGCATTATAGAGTCACCCCTGGTCCACCTTTATGGTGATATCTCCAAACGGCGTCCACCTATAGAACTAAGGCCCACTCCCTTTTAAAATACTCATTAACACCTTTCATTTGATACCCATATCGTACAAACACGTTATAGAGTCACCCCTGGTCCTCCTTTATGGCGATCTCTCGAAAAGGCGTCCACCTATAGAACTAAGGCCCACTCCCTTTTAAAACACTCATTAACACCTTTCATTTGATACCCATATCGTACAAACGCATTATAGAGTCACCCCAGGTCCACCTTTATGGCGATATCTCGAAAAGGCGTCCACCTATAGAACTAATGATCACTCCCTTTTAAAATACTTATTAGCACCTTTCATTTGATACCCATATCGTACAAACGCAATATAGAGTCACCCCTGGTCAACCTTTATGGCGATATCTCGAAAAGGCGTCCACCTATAGAACTAAGGCCCACTCCCTTTTAAAATACTCATTAACACCTTTCATTTGATACCCATATCGTACAAACGCATTATAGAGTCACCCCTGGTCGACCTTTATGGCAATATCTCGAAAAGGCATCCACCTATAGAACTAAGGCCCGCTCCCTTTTAAAATACTCATTAACACCTTTCATTTGATACCCATATCGTACAAACGCATTATAGAGTCACCCCTGGTCCACCTTTATGGTGATATCTCGAAAAGGCAACCACCTATAGAACTAAGGCCCACTCCCTTTTAAAATACTCATTAACACCTTTCATTTGATACCCATATCGTACAAACACATTTTAGAGTCACCCCTGGTCCACCTTTATGGCGATATCTCTAAAAGGCGACCACCTATAGAACTAAGGCCCACTCCCTTTTAAAATACTCATTAACACCTTTCATTTGATACCCATATCGTACAAACGCATTATAGAGTCACCCCAGGTCCACCTTTATGGCAATATCTCGAAAAGGCGTCCACCTATGGAACTAAGGCCCACTCCCTTTTAAAATACTCATTAACACCTTTCATTTGATACCCATATCGTACAAACGCATTATAGAGTCACCCCAGGTCCACCTTTATGGCGACATCTCGAAAAGGCGACCACCTATAGAACTAAGGCCCACTCCCATTTAAAATACTCATTAAAACATTTCATTTGATACCCATATCGTACAAACACATTCTAGAGTCACCCCTGGTCCACCTTTATGGCGATATCTCTAAAAGGCGACCACCTATAGAACTAAGGCCCACTCCCTTTTAAAATACTCATTAACACCTTTCATTTGATACCCATATCGTACAAACGCATTATAGAGTCACCCCAGGTCCACCTTTATGGCGATATCTCGAAAAGGCGACCACCTATAGAACTAAGGCCCACTCCCATTTAAAATACTCATTAAAACATTTCATTTGATACCCATATCGTACAAACACATTCTAGAGTCACCCCTGGTCCACCTTTATGGCGATATCTCGAAAAGGCGTCCACCTATAGAACTAAGGCCCACTCCCTTTTAAACTACTCATTAACACCTTTCATTTGATACCCATATCGTACATACACATTCTAGAGTCACCCCTGGTCCACCTTTATGGCGATATCTCGAAAAGGCGACCACCTATGGAACTAAGGCCCACTCCCTTTTAAAATACTCATTAACACCTTTCATTTGATACCCATATCGTACAAACGCATTATAGAGTCACCCCAGGTCCACCTTTATGGCGATATCTCGAAAAGGCGTCCACCTATGGAACTAAGGCCCACTCCCTTTTAAAATACTCATTAACACCTTTCATTTGATATTTCATTTGATACCATATCGTCTCTAGAACTAAGGCCCACTCCCCTTTAAAATACTCATTAACACTTTTCGTTTGATACCCATATCGTACATACACATTCTAGAGTCACTCCTGGTCCACCTTTATGGCGATATCTCGAAAAGGCGACCACCCATAGAACTAAGGCCCACTCCCTTTTAAAATACTCATTAACACCTTTCATTTGATACCCATATCTTAGAAACAAATTCTAGAGACACCCCTGGTCCACCGTTATGGCGATATCTCGAAAAGGCGTCCACCTTTAGAACTAAGGCCCACTCCCTTTTAAAATACTCATTAACACCTTTCATTTGATTCCCATATCGTACAAACACATTCTAGAGTCACCCCTGGTCCACTTTTACGGCGATATCTCGAGAAGGCGTCCACCTATAGAACTAAGGCCCACTCCCTTTTAAAATACTCATTAACACCTTTCATTTGATGCCCATATCGTACAAACACATTCTAGAGTCACCCCTGGTCCACCTTTTTGGCGATATCTCGAAAAGGCGACCACCTATGGAACTAAGGCCCACTCCCTTTTAAAATACTAATTAACACCTTTCATTTGATACCCATATCGTACAAACGCATTATAGAGTCACCCCAGGTCCACCTTTATGGCGATAACTCGAAAAGGCGTACACCTATAGAACTAAGGCCCACTCCCTTTTAAAATACTCATTAACACCTTTCATTTGATATCCATATCGTACAAACGCATTATAGAGTCACCCCAGGTCCACCTTTATGGCGATATCTCGAAAAGGCGTACACCTATAGAACTAAGGCCCACTCCCTTTTAAAATACTCACTAACACCTTTCATTTGATACCCATATCGTACAAACGCATTATAAAGTCACCCCAGGTCCACCTTTATGGAGATTTCTCGAAAAGGCTTCCACCTATAGAACTAAGGCCCACTCCCTTTTAAAATACTCATTAACACCTTTCATTTGATACCCATATCGTACAAACGCATTATAGAGTCACCCCTGGTCCACCTTTATGGTGATATCTCGAAAAGGCGTCCACCTATAGAACTAAGGCCCACTCCCTTTTAAAATACTCATTAACACCTTTCAATTGATACCCATATCGTACAAACGCATTATAGAGTCACCCCTGGTCCACTTTTATGGCGATATCTCGAAAATATATACTCATTAACACCTTTCATTTGATTCCCATATCGTACAAACACATTCTAGAGTCACCCCTGGTCCACTTTTATGGCGATATCTCGAGAAGGCGTCCACCTATAGAACTAAGGCCCACTCCCTTTTAAAATACTCATTAACACCTTTCACTTGATTCCCATATCGTACAAACACATTCTAGATTCACCCCTGGTCCACTTTTATGGTGATATCTCGAAAAGGCGTCCACCTATAGAACTAAGGCCCACTCCCTTTTAAAATACTCATTAACACCTTTCATTTGATACCCATATCGTACAAACGCATTATAGAGTCACCCCTGGTCCACCTTTATGGTGATATCTCGAAACGGCGTCCACCTATGGAACTAAGGCCCACTCCCTTTTAAAATACTCATTAACACCTTTCATTTGATACCCATATCGTACAAACACATTATAGAGTCACCCCTGATCCACCTTTATGGTGATATCTCGAAACGGCGTCCACCTATAGAACTAAGGCCCACTCCCTTTTAAAATACTCATTAACACCTTTCATTTGATACCCATATCGTACAAACGCATTATAGAGTCACCCCAGGTCCACCTTTATGGCGATATCTCGAAAAGGCGTCCACCTATAGAACTAAGGCCACTCCCTTTTAAAACCCTCATTAGTACCTTTAATTTGATACCCATATCGTACAAACAAGTTATAGAGTCACCCCTGGTCCTCCTTTATGGCGATATCTCGAAAAGGCGTCCACCTATAGAACTAAGGCCCACTCCCTTTTAAAATACTCATTAACACCTTTAATTTGATACCCATATCGTACAAACGCATTATAGAGTCACCCCAGGTCCACCTTTATGGCGATATCTCGAAAAGGCGTCCACCTATAGAACTAGTGATCACTCCCTTTTAAAATACTTATTAGCACCTTTCATTTGATACCCATATCGTACAAACACATTCTAGAGTCACCCCTGGTCCACTTTTATGGCGATATCTCGAAAATATATACTCATTAACACCTTTCATTTGATTCCCATATCGTACAAACACATTCTAGAGTCACCCCTGGTCCACTTTTATGGCGATATCTCGAGAAGGCGTCCACCTATATAACTAAGGCCCACTCCCTTTTAAAATACTCATTAACACCTTTCACTTGATTCCCATATCGTACAAACACATTCTAGATTCACCCCTGGTCCACTTTTATGGCGATATCTCGAAAAGGCGTCCACCTATAGAACTAAGGCCCACTCCCTTTTAAAATACTCATTAACACCTTTCATTTGATACCCATATCGTACAAACGCATTATAGAGTCACCCCTGGTCCACCTTTATGGTGATATCTCGAAACGGCGTCCACCTATAGAACTAAGGCCCACTCTCTTTTAAAATACTCATTAACACCTTTCATTTGATACCCATATCGTACAAACACGTTATAGAGTCACCCCTGGTCCTCCTTTATGGCGATCTCTCGAAAAGGCGTCCACCTATAGAACTAAGGCCCACTCCCTTTTAAAATACTCATTAACACCTTTCATTTGATACCCATATCGTACAAACGCATTATAGAGTCACCCCAGGTCCACCTTTATGGCGATATCTCGAAAAGGCGCCACCTATAGAACTAATGATCACTCCCTTTTAAAATACTTATTAGCACCTTTCATTTGATACCCATATCGTACAAACGCATTATAGAGTCACCCCTGGTCCACCTTTATGGTGATATCTCGAAAAGGCGTCCACCTATAGAACTAAGACCCACTCCCTTTTAAAATACTCATTAACACCTTTCATTTGATACCCATATCGTACAAACGCATTATAGAGTCACCCCTGGTCAACCTTTATGGCGATATCTCTAAAAGGCGTCCACCTATAGAACTAAGGCCCACTCCCTTTTAAAATACTCATTAACACCTTTCATTTGATACCCATATCGTACAAACGCATTATAGAGTCACCCCTGGTCGACCTTTATGGCAATATCTCGAAAAGGCATCCACCTATAGAACTAAGGCCCGCTCCCTTTTAAAATACTCATTAACACCTTTCATTTGATACCCATGTCGTACAAACGCATTATAGAGTCACCCCTGGTCCACCTTTATGGCGATATCTCGAAAAGGCGTCCACCTCTAGAACTAAGGCCCACTCCCCTTTAAAATACTCATTAACACTTTTCGTTTGATACCCATATCGTACATACACATTCTAGAGTCACCCCTGGTCCACCTTTATGGCGATATCTCGAAAAGGCGACCACCCATAGAACTAAGGCCCACTCCCTTTTAAAATACTCATTAACACCTTTCATTTGATACACATATCGTACAAACGCATTATAGAGTCACCCCTGGTCCACCTTTATGGTGATATCTCGAAAAGGCGTCCACCTATAGAACTAAGGCCCATTCCCTTTTAAAATACTCATTAACACCTTTCATTTGATACCCATATCGTACAAACGCATTATAGAGTCACCCCTGGTCCACCTTTATGGTGATATCTCGAAAAGGCGTCCACCTATAGCACTAAGGCCCACTCCCTTTTAAAATACTCATTAGCACCTTTCGTTTTACACCCATATCGTACAAACGCATTATAGAGTCACCCCAGGTCCACCTTTATGGCGTTATCTTGAAAAGGCGTCCACCTATAGAACTAAGGCCCACTCCCTTTTAAAATACTCATTAACACCTTTCATTTGATACCCATATCGTACAAACACATTCTAGAGTCACCTCTGGTCCACCTTTATGGCGATATCTCGAAAAGGCGACCACCTATGGAACTAAGGCCCACTCCCTTTTAAAATACTCATTAACACCTTTCATTTGATACCCATATCGTACAAACGCATTATCGAGTCACCCCAGGTCCACCTTTATGGCGATACCTCGAAAAGGCGTCCACCTATAGAACTAAGGCCCACTCCCGTTTAAAATACTCATTAACACCTTTCATTTGATACCCATATCGTACAAACGCATTATAGAGTCACCCCAGGTCCACCTTTATGGCGATATCTCGAAATGGCGACCACCTATAGAACTAAGGCCCACTCCCATTTAAAATACTCATTAAAACATTTCATTTGATACCCATATCGTACAAACACATTCTAGAGTCACCCCTGGTCCACCTTTATGGCGATATCTCTAAAAGGCGACCACCTATAGAACTAAGGCCCACTCCCTTTTAATTTGATACCCATATCGTAAAAACACGTTACAGAGTCACCCCTGGTCCTCCTTTATGGTGATATCTCGAAAAGGCGTCCACCTATAGAACTAAGGCCCACTCCCTTTTAAACTACTCATTAACACCTTTCATTTGATACCCATATCGAACATACAAATTCTAGAGTCACCCCTGGTCCACCTTTATGGCGATATCTCGAAAAGGCGACCACCTATGGAACTAAGGCCCACTCCCTTTTAAAATACTCATTAACACCTTTTATTTGATACCCATATCGTACAAACGCATTATAGAGTCACCCCAGGTCCACCTTTATGGCGATATCTCGAAAAGGCGTCCACCTATGGAACTAAGGCCCACTCCCTTTTAAAATACTCATTAACACCTTTCATTTGATATTTCATTTGATACCATATCGTCTCTAGAACTAAGGCCCACTCCCCTTTAAAATACTCATTAACACTTTTCGTTTGATACCCATATCGTACATACACATTCTAGAGTCACCCCTGGTCCACCTTTATGGCGATATCTGAAAAGGCGACCACCCATAGAACTAAGGCCCACTCCCTTTTAAAATACTCATTAACACCTTTCATTTGATACCCATGTCGTAGAAACAAATTCTAGAGACACCCCTGGTCCACCGTTATGGCGATATCTCGAAAAGGCGTCCACCTTTAGAACTAAGGCCCACTCCCTTTTAAAATACTCATTAACACCTTTCATTTGATTCCCATATCGTACAAACACATTCTAGAGTCACCCCTGGTCCACTTTTACGGCGATATCTCGAGAAAGCGTCCACCTATAGAACTAAGGCCCACTCCCTTTTAAAATACTCATTAACACCTTTCATTTGATGCCCATATCGTACAAACACATTCTAGAGTCACCCCTGGTCCACCTTTATGGCGATATCTCGAAAAGGCGACCACCTATGGAACTAAGGCCCACTCCCTTTTAAAATACTAATTAACACCTTTCATTTGATACCCATATCGTACAAACGCATTATAGAGTCACCCCAGGTCCACCTTTATGGCGATAACTCGAAAAGGCGTACACCTATAGAACTAAGGCCCACTCCCTTTTAAAATACTCATTAACACCTTTCATTTGATACCCATATCGTACAAACGCATTATAGAGTCACCCCTGGTCCACCTTTATGGCGATATCTCGAAAAGGCGACCACCTATAGAACTAAGGCCCACTCCCATTTAAAATACTCATTAAAACATTTCATTTGATACCCATATCGTACAAACACATTCTAGAGTCACCCCTGGTCCACCTTTATGGCGATATCTCAAAAAGGCGACCACCTATAGAACTAAGGCCCACTCCCTTTTAATTTGATACCCATTTCGTAAAAACACGTTATAGAGTCACCCCTGGTCCTTCTTTATGGTGATATCTCGAAAAGGCGTCCACCTATAGAACTAAGGCCCACTCCCTTTTAAACTACTCATTAACACTTTCATTTGATACCCATATCGTACATACACATTCTAGAGTCACCCCAGGTCGACCTTTATGGCGATATCTCGAAAAGGCATCCACCTATAGAACTATGGTCCACTCCCTTTTAAAATACCCATTAACACCTTTCATTTGATACCAATATCGTACAAACACATTCTAGAGTCACTCCTGGTCCACCTTTATGGCGATATCTCGAAAGGGCGTCCACCTATAGAACTAAGGCCACTCCCTTTTAAAACCCTTTCTAGCACCTTTAATTTGATACCCATATCGTACAAACACATTCTAGAGTCACCCCTGGTCCACCTTTATGGCGATAACTCGAAAAGGCGTACACCTATAGAACTAAGGCCCACTCCCTTTTAAAATACTCATTAACACCTTTCATTTGATACCCATATCGTACAAACGCATTATAGAGTCACCCCAGGTCCACCTTTATGGCGATATCTCGAAAAGGCGTACACCTATAGAACTAAGGCCCAGTCCCTTTTAAAATACTCACTAACACCTTTCATTTGATACCCATATCGTACAAACGCATTATATAGTCACCCCAGGTCCACCTTTATGGCGATAACTCGAAAAGGCGTACACCTATAGAACTAAGGCCCACTCCCTTTTAAAATACTTATTAACACCTTCCATTTGATACCCATATCGTACAAACGCATTATAGAGTCACCCCAGGTCCACCTTTATGGCGATAACTCGAAAAGGTGTACACCTATAGAACTAAGGCCCACTCCCTTTTAAAATACTCATTAACACCTTTCATTTGATACCCATATCGTACAAACGCATTATAGAGTCACCCCAGGTCCACCTTTATGGCGGTATCTCGAAAAGGCGTACACCTATAGAACTAAGGCCCACTCCCTTTTAAAATACTCACTAACACCTTTCATTTGATACCCATATCGTACAAACGCATTATAAAGTCACCCCAGATCCACCTTTATGGAGATATCTCGAAAAGGCGTCCACCTATAGAACTAAGGCCCACTCCCTTTTAAAATACTCATTAACACAACTCATTTGATACCTATATCGTACAAGCACATTCTAGAGTCACCCCTGGTCCACTTTTATGGCGATATCTCGAAAAGGCGTCAACCTATAGAACTTAGGCCCACTCCCTTTTAAAATATTCATTAACATCTTTCATTTGATACCCATATTGTACAAACGCATTATAGAGTCACCCCAGGTCCATATTTATGGCGATATCTCGAAAAGGCGTCCACCTATAGAACTAAGGCCCACTCTCTTTTAAAATACTCATTAACACCTTTCATTTGATACCCATATCGTACAAACACGTTATAGAGTCACCCCTGGTCCTCCTTTATGGCGATCTCTCGAAAAGGCGTCCACCTATAGAACTAAGGCCCACTCCCTTTTAAAATACTCATTAACACCTTTCATTTGATACCCATATCGTACAAACGCATTATAGAGTCACCCCAGGTCCACCTTTATGGCGATATCTCGAAAAGGCGCCACCTATAGAACTAATGATCACTCCCTTTTAAAATACTTATTAGCACCTTTCATTTGATACCCATATCGTACAAACGCATTATAGAGTCACCCCTGGTCCACCTTTATGGTGATATCTCGAAAAGGCTTCCACCTATAGAACTAAGACCCACTCCCTTTTAAAATACTCATTAACACCTTTCATTTGATACCCATGTCGTACAAACGCATTATAGAGTCACCCCTGGTCAACCTTTATGGCGATATCTCTAAAAGGCGTCCACCTATAGAACTAAGGCCCACTCCCTTTTAAAATACTCATTAACACCTTTCATTTGATACCCATATCGTACAAACGCATTATAGAGTCACCCCTGGTCGACCTTTATGGCAATATCTCGAAAAGGCATCCACCTATAGAACTAAGGCCCGCTCCCTTTTAAAATACTCATTAACACCTTTCATTTGATACCCATATCGTACAAACGCATTATAGAGTCACCCCTGGTCCACCTTTATGGCGATATCTCGAAAAGGCGTCCACCTCTAGAACTAAGGCCCACTCCCCTTTAAAATACTCATTAACACTTTTCGTTTGATACCCATATCGTACATACACATTCTAGAGTCACCCCTGGTCCACCTTTATGGCGATATCTCGAAAAGGCGACCACCCATAGAACTAAGGCCCACTCCCTTTTAAAATACTCATTAACACCTTTCATTTGATACCCATATCGTACAAACGCATTATAGAGTCACCCCTGGTCCACCTTTATGGTGATATCTCGAAAACGCGTCCACCTATAGAACTAAGGCCCACTCCCTTTTAAAATACTCATTAACACCTTTCATTTGATACCCATATCGTACAAACGCATTATAGAGTCACCCCTGGTCCACCTTTATGGTGATATCTCGAAAAGGCGTCCACCTATAGCACTAAGGCCCACTCCCTTTTAAAATACTCATTAGCACCTTTCATTTTACACCCATATCGTACAAACGCATTATAGAGTCACCCCAGGTCCACCTTTATGGCGTTATCTTGAAAAGGCGTCCACCTATAGAACTAAGGCCCACTCCCTTTTAAAATACTCATTAACACCTTTCATTTGATACCCATATCGTACAAACACATTCTAGAGTCACCTCTGGTCCACCTTTATGGCGATATCTCGAAAAGGCGACCACCTATGGAACTAAGGCCCACTCCCTTTTAAAATACTCATTAACACCTTTCATTTGATACCCATATCGTACAAACGCATTATCGAGTCACCCCAGGTCCACCTTTATGGCGATACCTCGAAAAGGCGTCCACCTATAGAACTAAGGCCCACTCCCGTTTAAAATACTCATTAACACCTTTCATTTGATACCCATATCGTACAAACGCATTATAGAGTCACCCCAGGTCCACCTTTATGGCGATATCTCGAAATGGCGACCACCTATAGAACTAAGGCCCACTCCCATTTAAAATACTCATTAAAACATTTCATTTGATACCCATATCGTACAAACACATTCTAGAGTCACCCCTGGTCCACCTTTATGGCGATATCTCTAAAAGGCGACCACCTATAGAACTAAGGCCCACTCCCTTTTAATTTGATACCCATATCGTAAAAACACGTTATAGAGTCACCCCTGGTCCTCCTTTATGGTGATATCTCGAAAAGGCGTCCACCTATAGAACTAAGGCCCACTCCCTTTTAAACTACTCATTAACACCTTTCATTTGATACCCATATCGAACATACAAATTCTAGAGTCACCCCTGGTCCACCTTTATGGCGATATCTCGAAAAGGCGACCACCTATGGAACTAAGGCCCACTCCCTTTTAAAATACTCATTAACACCTTTTATTTGATACCCATATCGTACAAACGCATTATAGAGTCACCCCAGGTCCACCTTTATGGCGATATCTCGAAAAGGCGTCCACCTATGGAACTAAGGCCCACTCCCTTTTAAAATACTCATTAACACCTTTCATTTGATATTTCATTTGATACCATATCGTCTCTAGAACTAAGGCCCACTCCCCTTTAAAATACTCATTAACACTTTTCGTTTGATACCCATATCGTACATACACATTCTAGAGTCACCCCTGGTCCACCTTTATGGCGATATCTCGAAAAGGCGACCACCTATGGAACTAAGGCCCACTCCCTTTAAAAATACTAATTAACACCTTTCATTTGATACCCATATCGTACAAACGCATTATAGAGTCACCCCAGGTCCACCTTTATGGCGATAACTCGAAAAGGCGTACACCTATACCCATGTCGTAGAAACAAATTCTAGAGACACCCCTGGTCCACCGTTATGGCGATATCTCGAAAAGGCGTCCACCTTTAGAACTAAGGCCCACTCCCTTTTAAAATACTCATTAACACCTTTCATTTGATTCCCATATCGTACAAACACATTCTAGAGTCACCCCTGGTCCACTTTTACGGCGATATCTCGAGAAAGCGTCCACCTATAGAACTAAGGCCCACTCCCTTTTAAAATACTCATTAACACCTTTCATTTGATGCCCATATCGTACAAACACATTCTAGAGTCACCCCTGGTCCACCTTTATGGCGATATCTCGAAAAGGCGACCACCTATGGAACTAAGGCCCACTCCCTTTTAAAATACTAATTAACACCTTTCATTTGATACCCATATCGTACAAACGCATTATAGAGTCACCCCAGGTCCACCTTTATGGCGATAACTCGAAAAGGCGTACACCTATAGAACTAAGGCCCACTCCCTTTTAAAATACTCATTAACACCTTTCATTTGATACCCATATCGTACAAACGCATTATAGAGTCACCCCTGGTCCACCTTTATGGCGATATCTCGAAAAGGCGACCACCTATAGAACTAAGGCCCACTCCCATTTAAAATACTCATTAAAACATTTCATTTGATACCCATATCGTACAAACACATTCTAGAGTCACCCCTGGTCCACCTTTATGGCGATATCTAAAAAGGCGACCACCTATAGAACTAAGGCCCACTCCCTTTTAATTTGATACCCATTTCGTAAAAACACGTTATAGAGTCACCCCTGGTCCTTCTTTATGGTGATATCTCGAAAAGGCGTCCACCTATAGAACTAAGGCCCACTCCCTTTTAAACTACTCATTAACACTTTCATTTGATACCCATATCGTACATACACATTCTAGAGTCACCCCAGGTCGACCTTTATGGCGATATCTCGAAAAGGCATCCACCTATAGAACTAAGGTCCACTCCCTTTTAAAATACCCATTAACACCTTTCATTTGATACCAATATCGTACAAACACATTCTAGAGTCACTCCTGGTCCACCTTTATGGCGATATCTCGAAAGGGCGTCCACCTATAGAACTAAGGCCACTCCCTTTTAAAACCCTTACTAGCACCTTTAATTTGATACCCATATCGTACAAACACATTCTATAGTCACCCCTGGTCCACCTTTATGGCGATAACTCGAAAAGGCGTACACCTATAGAACTAAGGCCCACTCCCTTTTAAAATACTCATTAACACCTTTCATTTGATACCCATATCGTACAAACGCATTATAGAGTCACCCCAGGTCCACCTTTATGGCGATATCTCGAAAAGGCGTACACCTATAGAACTAAGGCCCACTCCCTTTTAAAATACTCACTAACACCTTTCATTTGATACCCATATCGTACAAACGCATTATATAGTCACCCCAGGTCCACCTTTATGGCGATAACTCGAAAAGGCGTACACCTATAGAACTAAGGCCCACTCCCTTTTAAAATACTTATTAACACCTTTCATTTGATACCCATATCGTACAAACGCATTATAGAGTCACCCCAGGTCCACCTTTATGGCGATAACTCGAAAAGGCGTACACCTATAGAACTAAGGCCCACTCCCTTTTAAAATACTCATTAACACCTTTCATTTGATACCCATATCGTACAAACGCATTATAGAGTCACCCCAGGTCCACCTTTATGGCGATATCTCGAAAAGGCGTACACCTATAGAACTAAGGCCCACTCCCTTTTAAAATACTCACTAACACCTTTCATTTGATACCCATATCGTACAAACGCATTATAAAGTCACCCCAGATCCACCTTTATGGAGATATCTCGAAAAGGCGTCCACCTATAGAACTAAGGCCCACTCCCTTTTAAAATACTCATTAACACAACTCATTTGATACCTATATCGTACAAGCACATTCTAGAGTCACCCCTGGTCCACTTTTATGGCGATATCTCGAAAAGGCGTCAACCTATAGAACTTAGGCCCACTCCCTTTTAAAATATTCATTAACATCTTTCATTTGATACCCATATTGTACAAACGCATTATAGAGTCACCCCAGGTCCATATTTATGGCGATATCTCGAAAAGGCGTCCACCTTTAGAAACCCTCATTAGTTCCTTTCATTTGATACCCATAATGTACAAACACGTTATAGAGTCACCCCTGGTCCTCCTTTATGGCGATATCTCGAAAAGGCGTCCACCTATAGAACTAAGGCCCACTCCCTTTTAAAATACTCATTAACACCTTTCATTTGATACCCATATCGTACAAACGCATTATAGAGTCACCCTAGGTCCACTTTTATGGCGATATCTCGAAAAGGCGTCCACCTATAGAACTAAGGCCACTCCCTTTTAAAACTCTCATTAGTACCTTTAATTTGATACCCATATCGTACAAACACGTTATAGAGTCACCCCTGGTCCTCCTTTATGGCGATATCTCGAAAAGGCGTCCACCTATAGAACTAAGGCCCACTCCGTTTTAAAATACTCATTAACACCTTTCATTTGATACCCATATCGTACAAACGCATTATAGAGTCACCCCAGGTCCACCTTTATGGCGATATCTCGAAAAGGCGTCCACCTATAGAACTAATGATCACTCCCTTTTAAAATACTTATTGACACCTTTCATTTGATACCCATATCGTACAAACACATTCTAGAGTCACCCCTGATCCACTTTTATGGCGATATCTCGAAAAGGCGACCACCTACAGAACTAGGGCCCACTCCCTTTTAAAATACTCATTAACGCCTTTCATTTGATGCCCATATCGTACAAACACATTCTAGAGTCACCCCTGGTCCACTTTTATGGCGATATCTCGAAAAGCTGACCACCTATAGAAATAAGGCCCACTCCCTTTTTAAATACTCATTAACATCTTTCATTTGATGCCCATATCGCACAAACATATTCTAGAGTCCCTTTTAAAATACTCATTAACTCCTTTCATTTGATTCCCATATCGTACAAACACATTCTAGAGTCACCCCTGGTCCACTTTTATGGCGATATCTCGAGAAGGCGTCCACCTATAGAACTAAGGCCCACTCCCTTTTAAAATACTCATTAACACCTTTCATTTGATACCCATATCGTACAAACGCATTATTGAGTCACCCCTGGTCCACCTTTATGGCGATATCTCGAAAAGGCGACCACCTATAGAACTAAGGCCCACTCCCATTTAAAATACTCATTAACATCTTTCATTTGATACCCATATCGTACAAACGCATTATAGAGTCACCCCAGGTCCACCTTTATGGCGATATCTCGAAAAGGCGTCCACCTATAGAACTAAGGCCCACTCCCTTTTAAAATACTCATTAACACCTTCATTTGATACCCATATCGTACAAACGCATTATAGAGTCACCCCTGGTCCACCTTTATGGCGATATCTCGAAAAGGCGTCCACCTATAGAACTAAGGCCCACTCCCTTTTAAAATACTTATTAACACCTTTCATTTGATACCCATATCGTACAAACACATTCTAGAGTCACCCCTGGTCCACTTTTATGGCGATATCTCGAAAAGGCGACCACCTACAGAACTAAGGCCCACTCCCTTTTAAAATACTCATTAACACCTTTCATTTGATTCCCATATCGTACAAACACATTCTAGAGTCACCCCTGGTCCACTTTTATGGCGATATCTCGAGAAGGCGTCCACCTATAGAACTAAGGCCCACTCCCTTTTAAAATACTCATTAACACCTTTCATTTGATTCCCATATCGTACAAACACATTCTAGAGTCACCCCTGGTCCACTTTTATGGCGATATCTCGAAAAGGCTTCCACTTATAGAACTAAGGCCCACTCCCTTTTAAAATACTCATTAACACCTTCATTTGATACCCATATCGTACAAACGCATTATAGAGTCACCCCTGGTCCACCTTTATGGCGATATCTCGAAAAGGCGTCCACCTATAGAACTAAGGCCCACTCCCTTTTAAAATAATCATTACCACCTTTCATTTGATACCCATATCGTACAAACGCATTATAGAGTCACCCCTGGTCCACCTTTATGGCGATATCTCGAAAAGGCGTCCACCTATAGAACTAAGGCCCACTCCCTTTTAAAATAATCATTACCACCTTTCATTTGATACCCATATCGTACAAACGCATTATAGAGTCACCCCTGGTCGACCTTTATGGCGATATCTCGAAAAGGCGTCCACCTATAGAACTAAGGCCCACTCCCTTTTAAAATACTCATTAACACCTTTCATTTGATTCCCATATCGTACAAACACATTCTAGAGTCACCCCTGGTCCACTTTTATGGCGATATCTCGAGAAGGCGTCCACCTATAGAACTAAGGCCCACTCCCTTTTAAAATACTCATTAACACCTTTCATTTGATTCCCATATCGTACAAACACATTCTAGAGTCACCCCTGGTCCACTTTTATGGCGATATCTCGAAAAGGCGTCCACCTATAGAACTAAGGCCCACTCCCTTTTAAAATACTCATTAACACCTTTCATTTGATACCCATATCGTACAAACGCATTATAGAGTCACCCCTGGTCCACCTTTATGGCGATATCTCGAAAAGGCGTCCACCTATAGAACTAAGGCCCACTCCCTTTTAAAATAATCATTACCACCTTTCATTTGATACCCATATCGTACAAACGCATTATAGAGTCACCCCTGGTCGACCTTTATGGCGATATCTCGAAAAGGCGTCCACCTATAGAACTAAGGCCCACTCCCTTTTAAAATACTCATTAACACCTTTCATTTGATACCCATATCGTACAAACGCATTATAGTCACCCCTGGTCCACCTTTATGGCGATATCTCGAAAAGGCGTCCACCTTTAGAACTAAGGCCCACGCCCCTTTAAAATACTCATTAACACTTTTCGTTTGATACCCATATCGTACATACACATTCTAGAGTCACCCCTGGTCCACCTTTATGGCGATATCTCGAAAAGGCGACCACCCATAGAACTAAGGTCCACTCCCTTTTAAAATACGCATTAACACATTTCATTTGATGCCAATATCGTAGAAACAAATTCTAGAGACACCCCGGGTCCACCGTTATGGCCATATATCGAAAAGGCGGACGCCACCTTTAGAGCTAAGGCCCACTCCCTTTTAAAATACTCATTAACACCTTTCCTTTGATTCCCATATCGTACAAACACATTCTAGAGTCAGCCCTGGTCCACTTTTATGGCGATATCTCGAGGGCGTCCAGCTATAGAACTAAGGCCCACTCCCTTTTAAAATACTCATTAACACCTTTCATTTGATACCCATATCGTACAAACGCATTATAGTCACCCCTGGTCCACCTTTATGGTGATATCTCGAAAAGGCGACCACCTATAGAACTAAGGCCCACTCCCATTTAAAATACTTATTAACACCTTTCATTTGATACCCATATCGTACAAACGCATTATAGAGGCACCCCAGGTCCACCTTTATGGCGATATCTCGAAAAGGCGTCCACCTATAGAACTAAGGCCCACTCCCTTCTAAAATACTCATTAACACCTTTCATTTGATTCCCGTATCGTACAAACACATTCTAAAGTCACCCCTGGTCCACTTTTATGGCGATATCTCGATAAGGCGACCACCTATAGAACTAAGGCCCACTCCCTTTTAAAAAGCTCATTAACACCTTTCATTTGATACCCATGGCGTACAAACGCATTATAGAGTCACCCCAGGTCCACCTTTATGGCGATATCTCGAAAAGGCGTCCACCTATAGAACTAAGGCCCACTCCCTTTTAAAATACTCATTAACACCTTTCATTTGATTCCCGTATCGTACAAACACATTCTAAAGTCACCCCTGGTCCACTTTTATGGCGATATCTCGAAAAGGCGACCACCTATAGAACTAAGGCCCACTCCCTTTTAAAAAGCTCACTAACACCTTTCATTTGATACCCATGGCGTACAAACGCATTATAGAGTCACCCCAGGTCCACCTTTATGGTGATATTTCGAAAATGCGTCCACCTATAGAACTAAGGCCCACTCCCATTTAAAATACTTATTAACACCTTTCATTTGATTCCCGTATCGTACAAACACATTCTAAAGTCACCCCTGGTCCACTTTTATGGCGATATCTCGAAAAGACGACCACTTATAGAACTAAGGCCCACTCCCTTTTAAAAAGCTCATTAACACCTTTCTTTTGATACCCATGGCGTACAAACGCATTATAGAGTCACCCCAGGTCCACCTTTATGGCGATATCTTGAAAAGGCGTCCACCTATAGAACTAAGGCCCACTCCCATTTAAAATACTTATTAACAACTTTCATTTGATTCCCGTATCGTACAAACACATTCTAAAGTCACCCCTGGTCCACTTTTATGGCGATATCTCGAGAAGGCGTCCAGCTATAGAACTAAGGCCCACTCTCTTTTAAAAAGCTCATTAACACCTTTCATTTGATACGCATGGCGTACAAACGCATTATAGAGTCACCCCAGGTCCACCTTTATAGCGATATCTCGAAAAGGCGTCCACCTATAGAGCTAAGGCCCACTCCCTTTTAAAATACTCATTAACACCTTTCGTTTGATACCCATATCGTACAAACGCATTATAGAGTTACCCCTGGTCCTCCTTTATGGAGATATCTCGAAAAGGCGACCACCTATGGAACTAAGACCCACTCCCATTCAAAAGACTCATTAACACATTTCATTTGAACCTTCGCGCTGTTCGGACGTGTTTCCAAGCGCTCGCTTGTATTTTTGTAAATATTGGATCGTTTTTGATTGTTTTTGTTTTAGTTGAATACCTAATACAAAATGCCGTGTATCTGTGGAAATAGGGTCGATCGCGGTCAACCTAAAATTCAATGCGCTAAGTGCAGTGAACTTTTTCATTTGCATTGTATTTGAGTGAAACCAATAGTGCTTTCTATTGCAAGGTTTGTGCAGTGAACAACGTCGCTCTATTCGCTCGCCACCCCCCACTGTCAGTGCTACATCGACAATAAATGAATCTGTGCTAACACATGTACATACAACTAAACAGGTGTATTTTGATCAATTTTAATGTTTCACTCAAAACACTCACCAAGTTACTCTTCTTATCCAACGGCGCCGCTGCAGTTGAGTAGCTGAAAAAAAAAAAAAACTCAAGCATACATATATACATACATACATAAAGCTACCTTCAATTACTCAGCCAGATCGCTCGCTTGCGATCTTGCTTTATGAGTTAATTAGTATGTTGCTTATGTCCGGACGATAATGCACGCGGCCAAATGAAACAAACACTGGTTAAGCAAAGATGCTTCATAAAAAGGTAACGAACAAAAAACCTATAAGGAACAAAGAAGGCAGGTGATACCAAAAGTTACCACCGTCTCGCTCGGCAGACCGATTGTTATTCGGCGTACCGCCACGAGCAGTAGTTTCCCCCCTCTGGTATTGAGGTTGTGGCGTTGATGCCACGGCGGACCGATGTCCCGAAGGTTGCGCGGAAGCCTCCATATCCGCTACGCGACCACCAGGATATCAACATTGGTCTTAATGCTCCTGACCTCCCCTGCCATTTGCACAACCAAGTCTTGTTGTTGCGCCATCATAGCCATCATTCGGCTCAGCTGTTCGACATTGGTGTCTTGGCGGGTGGCTTCAGGAATAGGGGCATTAAGAGGGATCCCCTGCTGGTGCGCCCATCACCGGAACATCGCCCCCTCGGGCACCCTCATCTCCGCTATCCGACATTTGGCACACCAAATCGATCTTCTGGGAAAAGTTCAATGAATTTTCAGCCTCACTGACTGACACCCCGTTCGCGACAGAGATCCTAATCGGGCGTTCAGGGCCAAAAGATCAAAAAATCCGCGACGCGCACCTATTAAAATAGTCCATAGGGACAAAGTCAACGGGCCTCGGTATACCCGTGTCAATTTGGTTAAAAACCGAACCAACTATTTGGTTTTCTAGGGCTAGCGCACGGCTCCTAGTTACGCGTTGGTTGGAATCTAGTATCCCTAATCCACCTACTACGCGGTTAGCAACCTCTTTGTCTTTATCAGACATTCACTGTCTGAGAACAGAACAAAAAATCCCAAGAAGTGAAAGAAACGAAACTAAAAAAAAAGTGAAGAAAATACAAATAAAAAAAGAGTTCACTAAACGGTGTTGTATGTACTTGGAAACAACCAAAATATGCTATGAAAGCGAAAATTACGCAAAAGAATAAATGTGAGCCTTAATAATTTAACCCAAAACCCAATAAAAAAATATATATAAATAATGGATATTAAATAATAGATATAAAAATTACAATGTAGGTGTATAAAAATTCAATCAATTAATAGGTAATATGTTTGTGTGTATGTACATATGTGTATGGTAATTCAAGTAATGGTGTGGATATGACAAAAAAACTGAAATTTTATATCTTAAACGCCTAAAAAGGAATTAATAAAGTTCACCCAAAACCCAAGTTCAAAAATAAAACAGAAAAATAAAAACTTAGTTCTAATTATTACAAAAAAATTCCAAGATACTCTGTAATTTATGGAATATGCTAAACACCTACAAAATGCATACGAATTTCAATATACGTATGTATGTATGTGTAAAAATTGTTTTTTTTTTTTCTTTCTCAAAACCAAAAATTTTACAACGCAGTTTCAACAAATTTGTATGGAAATAATCCTAATAAGAAAATATAAAAAAACTAAATTGGAAATTTGCCAGTAAAAAAAAAGTCACTACTGAAATTGAGTGTGTATTGGTGCGTGCGGTGCTGCCTTGGCGAAGGTTCGGTGAAGGCAGTGTGTTTGTCCGTATCTATATCCTGTCTAGTCAGTTTTCGTGCTGTCCGTGGAAGTGTGGCACTTCACGTTCAAGAACTTGTTCCTAAGCGTGGATGCCACACCTCCTACTCCTAAATATCGTGGCGATGACTGTAAACCTCACTCACCGGCAGTGCTGGTAAGGTAGCTTAACCAGCTCGCCACGACCTTCTGCTTTTTTTTTTTTTTTTTTGCGGGGAGGCTGAAAAATGCCTAATGCACCATAATTGCTGCCGTCGCAGCAACCGTGTGTCCGTAGACTAAAAAACAGCCCCGTTCTGGAACCGTCGCCCACCCCGGCACCACTTTCGCATTACTTCAGGGTGGCGTTCCATATTTCTCATTTTTTAAGAGCCTACTGTTGTCCCTGCGTCCAGGTTCCCGCTATTTGCTCTGAGTGTCCATTTAATCACCACTGCTTCGCATGCGCATTTCTCTGCGCTCCCTCTCTGCATCCATCAGGCGTGTCATTACTATAAATGCCATTTTGCTCACTGCAGTTCAGCATTCTTTCCTGCTGCACATATGTGAAACTAAATTTCTCGTGGTAGGTTCCTCCCCAAAGACTCCATGCAAGGTGAGTCTTTCTTCGTGGAAACGGGGGCAGTAGAACATGACGTGTTCTGCGTTTTCTAACTCTTTCTCTATCCTACGCTTCCATAAATACTCTTTGAAACCGCCATGTCCACTCATTATTTGCGTGAGATGGTAGTTCAGTTCGCCGTGCTTCCGCTCATTCCATTGAGCTACGTTCCAAACTAGTGTGAAAGTCCAACGCCTTTACTCGAGGCCTCCCACCGTTCTTGCCACTTAGCTATTGTTTGTGTCCTTGCTCTTTTCTTGTCTTCTTCAGATGGTCGCTCGATATTAGTGTTATACAGATCGGCCATTTCGCTTGCCAGTAAGTCCACTGGGATTTTCCGGGTTAGAACCAGGATCGCGTCGTCGGACACCGTCCGATAAGCACTTGCTATTCTTAAAGAAGCAAGTCGGTACGCTGCTAATATATATTTTTGATGGGTCTGTTTAGATCCATACCACACTGGTGCTGCGTATAGTATTATTGAGCTGGTTACTGTGGACAATAGCTGACGTATAGCTTCGCTCGGACCACCAATGTTAGGCATTATTCGCATAAGTGATCCATTAACTTTGGTAATTTTCTCCCCCACCGCTCTGAAGTGCTCTTTGAAAGTTAACTTAGAGTCAATGTGCACTCCTAAGTATTTTAAGGAATCATTTGAGGTGATTTGATGATCCCCGACAGTTAAGACTAACTCGCTCGCCGACCGTTTGGAGCTTACTAATACCACTTCCGTCTTTTGGCTAGCCAACTCCAGTCCTGTATTGGTCAGCCATTCCTTTATTCTTGCTACGGCGTCATTACATAATGCTTGAAGCAGGTCCAGTTTCTTGGCCACTACTACCACTGCAATATCATCAGCATATCCCACAATTTGCGTGTTTTCTGGTAGATCAATCTTTAGCACCCCGTCATACATTACATTCCAAAGCGTTGGACCGAGAACAGATCCCTGTGGGACGCCTCCTGTGATTTTGTACTCTTTAGCTCCTTGATCCGTGTCAAAAAGAAGTACTCTGTCTTTAAGATAGCTACCTATAATTCTGCGTAAGTAAGCTGGAGTGCCGAAGCTTTGCAGCGCTGCCATTATCTGCATCCAGTTCGCAGTGTTAAAAGCATTCTTGATGTCCAACATAATCAGTGCACAGAACTTCCTTTTATTTTGGCCTCCAAAGATAGCTTCTCTAGCTATATTGACGACTGTTTGTATTGCATCTACGGTGGATCTTGATTTGCGAAATCCATATTGACTATTCGATAAGCCACCTGGTCTTTCTAGAGTCAGCTGTAGGCGCTCACTAATTATACGCTCGAAAATCTTCCCTAGGGAATCCAGCATACAAAGTGGCCTATATGAGGATGGTTGGTCCGGCTGTTTACCACGTTTCAGCAATAGGACAAGTCTTTGTCGTTTCCACGGGCGAGGGAACACGCCTTCTTGCATACAGGCATTAAAAAGATCAGTAAATAATGTAGCCCTAGTTGTAATCGCGGCTTTAAGGGCTATGTTTGGTACTTCGTCGGGTCCTGGGGATTTGTTATCAGCAACTCTTTTTGCAGCTTCCAGCACCTCTTGCTCTGTAATTTGCAGAATTTCCGTACTTTCTAGATCCTCGCTTGGATAAGTCCAGCGATCTTGCGCCGGGAAAAGTGTTTCAACAATAATATTCATCAGTATCGGGCACGTAGGTTGCTGTGATATCGGTCCTTTAACTTTGGCCATCACAGTTGTGTAGGCTGATCCCCAAGGATCTAGGTCGACATTATCCAGCAGTTCCCTAAAGCATAACTTCTTGCTCTTTTTTATGGCATTTTTAAGTGCCTTTCTTTGTGCGACATTGTAAGATGACCATCGTGGTCATCTTTATTCTTGCGTCGTAGTTGACGCAGGTTATCGCCCAAACGCTTTAACGCAACTTAAGTAAGGCACACAATACTAATTGCGTAGACTTCTCGCACATACACTGCTTCTAATACCAAAACAAGAAACTGATGAACTTTACTTTTTAAATATAGTCTTTTTAAAATTTATTTGTTGAATATAAAAATGTTCACAAACTTAGAAAATTTAATATATATGTATTTATATATATATGTGAGCTGCTGGAAAACTTTTGCTTCTTGACGAGTTGAATGCGCGAAATTAATTGGCGTCATTCGAAGTGACGTTTATGAAGGTAACCCTCATGGTGAGTGATTGGTGTGGTCAAAAAATTGACGTGGTTAATATTTAATGATTGATGTTATGGTCACTCAACACTTATCATAAGGGTTGCCTTACATCATCCCCCTTTGGAAAAGAAGAATTGGCCAAATTCTTCTGTCCCAAACGTGATGTATTTTATCTTAATAAAAGTTTAAGACTGTTAAACTAAATTTAAATCTACATCTATGTTTAGATATAAATTAAAAATGAAATTCTAAAGTCTAATTCTAAAGTAGGACTTAAATTTAATTTTTATAATTAAAAACAATTTTTTTGTGTTTTAATTCTACTGTATGAATTAAGTTCTTAATTTTTAATGATTGTTTAAATTTATTTGATTTCATTGTCTTTTTTTCAGGTTTGGAAGAAAAACATTTTATTTCTAATTTAACAATAGAGATTAACTTTAAATAATCTTGAATTTAAAAATTTAATTTAATTAATTTTTCTTATTCTATTTTTATGTACTATTTTTTTCTTTTTCGTTTCGTCATCAATTAACGTGACGTTTACGCCGTCAATACCTATTACGGTATACGGACCAATATAGATACTACTATGCTTGTCGCGGGGTTCTTTTTCAAGCAATACCTTGTCAAATACCTTGACAGATATTGGTTGTGAACTTTTGTTATATCCGGTTTGATTTTTTAATTTGTGTTCTGTAACTGTTTTATTCGCTAATTCGTGAGTTTTTTGAAAACGAAATTTAACTTCTTTCGAATAGTTTTCTATGTTATAAATCGGGTCTATTTTATCGGTTTGCAGTTCTTTTGGTAAATTAGCTGCTTTGCCAAATACTAATTCATATGGTGAGAATTTATTATCGAATACTGTGTTTGTTGTTGTGTTATGAAGAAAAGTGAAATATTTCAAGTAAACATCCCAGTCGGAAAAATTGGGATTTAGAAAAGATCTTAAATATTCATTGAAAACTCTGTGATTTCGCTCTACTGTGCCAAGAGTTTCATGATGGTACGCTGTGGAAAATTTATGTTCTATTTTTAATAGTTTTGTTAACTCTGAAAAAATTTCATTTTTGTATTCGGTACCTAAATCGGTTTTAATCGTCTTCATAATGCCATATATTAGTATGAAATTTTCAAAAATAGCTGATGCGACCGTTTTTGCACTTTTGTCAGGTATCGCAATCGTTACTAAGTATTTGCTGAGATCGCATATAATGGTGACAGCGAACTTGTTACCATTATCGGATTGAGGTAGAGGTCCTATAGTGTCAATGACAACAATGTCGAATGGCTTACATGGTGTTTCGGTTAGGACTAAATTTTCTTTTGTTTTTGGCTTAACCTTATTCAAAAGACATTTTTCGCAGTTTTTAACAAATTTCGCTATATCGCGCGTCATGCCTTTCCAATAATATTTGGTTCTGAGTTTTGCATAAACTTTTTTGCTACCGAAATGTCCTCCTAAAATTGGGTCGGTATGGTAAGTTGTTATTAATTGTTGTTTTTTGTCTTCGTCTGTCACAGTTTCTACGGGTTCGGTTAGGACGATTTCTAAATGTTTTAAAATTTTATTCCCAGTGGTTTTCAGATCTGATATCGAAAAATATTTAAAAAGATTATCATTTTTTTGCAATTCAATTATATTAATATTGCGCTTGCCAGCTTCTTTTTGTAGCTTCAAAAGTAATTCATCTAAATGTATTATTTTGTTAGCACACGCAACCTTAATTAACTCAATCTTTTTGTGTTTTAAATGCGCATTTAATTCAAAATTCGTAATTTTACCACTTTTATCATAATTTATTTGGGATTTTACTCTGGGTATTTTCTTTGAAAATTTGTTTGAAAAATTATCATAAACTTGTAATTTTATGTTTTCTTTTACTTTTTCTTCTTTGAGTATTTCTTGTTGCATTAATTGTTCTTGTTTTGTCTGTGATCTTGTCTGTACTGCTAAGATTGATGTTCCTGAATTTTTTATTTCTTCTATTGTGATGCGAGAGAGTGCATCTGCTCCTACGTTCGTTTTACCTTTTATGTATTCAATAGTGAAGTTGTACTCTGCCAGTTCAAGTCTGATACGTGAAAGTTTTGAAGAGGGATCTTTCATATTGAACAAGTAAACTAATGGACGATGATCGGACTTGACTGTAAAGTGTGTGCCATATATGTATGGTCTGAACTGTTTTATTGCAAAAAATATAGCTAAAAGCTCTAACTCAATTATTGATTTCTTTTGTTCTGAATTATTAAATGATTTGGACGCGAAACAAATTGGTAAGTCAATGCCATCTTTATTTTGACTTAAAATGGCACCACAACCAATTTTTGAAGCGTCGACAGTAATTATAAATTCCTTTTTGAAGTCTGGGTATTGGAGAATTTGAGGAGAAATTAAGGATTTTCGGAGTTTTTCAAATGCTATATCACATGCTTGATCCCATTTAAATTCCACTCTTTTCCTGCTAAGTTTATTTAAAGGTGCTGCTATGGAAGCAAAATTTGGTATAAACCTTCTGTAATAATTGGCGAATGCCACGAATCGTCTTACTGCATCTTTATCGGAAGGTTTCGGATATTTCTTTATTGCAATTATTTTGGAATCGTCTGGAAGTAGACCTTTTGACGAACATTTGTGTCCTAGGAAAGTGACTTCTGAACGCATGAAGTTGCATTTTTCGGGATTGAGACGCAAATTAAATTTTTTGCATGTTTGAAAGACTTGTTCTAAATTTTTAAGATGGTGAGCTTCGCTGCACCCAATGACTATAAGATCATCGACATATAAAAAGGCTTGGTTTGGAGAAATTCCTGAAAAGGCAATTGACATCATTCTTGAGAATGAATTCGGAGCTACGTTTAAGCCGAATGGTAAAACTTTCCATCGAAAAGCACCGCGATCAGTGCTGAATGAAGTGATGTCTCTAGAATCTTTATTTAATGGGATTTGGTGAAAACCTGAATACAGATCCAATGTAGAAAAATATTTGGCTCTGCCTAGATTATCAAGAATATCGTCTATTCGTGCAAGTGGGAATTTGTCTGCTATCAATTTTTTGTTTACGGCTCTAAAGTCAACACACATCCTGTAGGATTTCTGTCCATTTGGGTTTTTCTTTGGCACAAGTATCAATGGACTATTATAGTTGGAATAGCTGTGTTCTATAAGATCGTTTTGCAATAAATTATCAACTTGTTTATTAATTTCCTCTCTCTGACAGTATGGTAAACGGTAATTTTTTATGTAAACAGGATTTGTATCTGTCAATCGTAATTTCTGTTCATAAAAGTTGTTAAGTGTCATACGATCGGTCTTTAGTGCAAAAATATCATCATAGTTTAGACATAAATCGAGAAGTTTTGGTTTGGCATAGTTTGGCATTTGTTTTTCTAAAATTGATTTTAATTCCTCTGACCTTTTCGAATCTTTTGAAAGATCATTGATTTTATACACGTTATAGTTGGTGATTTCATCCGTAAGTATGTTACAGTTTCTTACGTATTTTACCTCGTCAGTGACGTTTAATACCTTTATTATCGGATTGTTGGTGTCAACAATACACTTTGCGGTGAACACACCACTACAAATTTCCTGTGCGTCTATAAAAACTGGATGTTTAGATTTTTTCAGCTTAAATAAGCGATAAACTTCGCATCTAGGAGGAATTATCAATGTATTATCGGTTGTATTATGTAAAATTGAAATTTTATGAATATTTTTGCCAATGCCAATTGTTATGCTCTCGTTTGCATAGTCTATAATGCAATTGTATTTTTTCAAAAAGTCTTTGCCTAAAATACCATCTGACGGTATATTGAATTTGTCATCTACTACATTTAAAGTATGTGGAATTGAAAAATTTGAATAAAAAAGTTCTGTTTTAATGGTACCCAATGTTGAAACTGTATCTGTCGTAACACCCGTTATATTTATAATATTGTTGTTATTTATAGAAACATTTTGTTTTAAACTTGAAAGTTTTATAATTGATATATCAGCCTGTGTATCTACTAAGAAAGTGCATGTTTTAAAAGAGTCAATACAATTCAGTTCGATAAAATCTGAGTAGTTCAGGTTTAAACAATAAATTGATTTATTTTGAAAAACGTTATTTAATTCAGATTCTGGTCCCCCAGTGTTCGCTCCTGAGGGCCGTTGGCGTTTAAAGTGCGTACACTAGCGTTATTTGTAGTATTTGAACGTCGATTGTTGTTGTTACTGTTGTTATTGCTGTTGTTTCTGTTTACGGGCCTGCTATTGTTATTTCGAAAATTACCATTATTTCGCGAGCCATAATTATTGTTGTTATTATGCCTATAATTGCTATTGTTGTTTCTGTTAAAATTGTTGTTGTACCTCGAAAAGTTGTTCCTATTATATTGATTTGACCTGAAGTTACCTCGAAAACTATTATTTTGCCTGTTATAACGTGATCTAAACGCTAGTACCTGCCTTTCACTTGTTTGGTTATTTTGTTCTACGATCATTTTCGCAACTACATCCTTAGAATCAGTAAACGTAGTTGACGCTAAAATTGATTTTACTAGGTCTGAGCGAGTGTTAAGCCGACAAACGTTGACGGTTTGTTCGACTGCCATTTCGTGCGCTTTTTCCTGAGTCATTCCTTCTATAACTAATGATCGTTCTAAAGCATCGGAAAGTTCCTCAACACGTTTGGCAAATTCAGTATGATTATTATTAAAAACTTTTAACGATGCAATTTTTCCTGCAACAACTTTTGAGTTGTCAGGTTTTATTCTACCTTTTAATGCATCTTTTATTTGTTGAATTGTTGTTACTTCATTTGGAATTGCCTCACGCGCTTTCCCTTCTAACTTGGATTTTATAAACGAAATGAAAGTATTTGTCAAATTTTCTTCCATCAAATCTTCTATCAAAACTATTTTATCTATAAAGGATGCAAGTGAAAGCGGATCGCCGCTGTAGTTTTCTCTAATTATGGATGCACACATAGTAATAAAAGTTTTCTTTTGCTCTGAAGTCGCCATTGTTGGTTGTTCTTCGCTAATTGTGTCTAAATTATTATTGTGGAGTGAATTGGAAAATCCAGGGAAATCCTCAAGAAAAGATACGTGACTTTTTTTAATAATACTAGCTTTGTAAGCTGAAGTTGTCGATGCGTCAGATAATTCTTCCTCAGTGTCAAAATCAGAACTTGATTCGCTTTCTTGTATTAATTCAGAAAGATCTTTGGGTATTTTTATATTGCAGTTAATTCTAGAAAAACATTTAGTGAGTTGTTCTCTGCACTTTGACAAACTTTCGATTATTGAACTAGGCTTATCTCGATTTTCAAAATATGAATTTACTTGTATTATGATTTGGTTATAGCTTTTAATTAAAGCATCTTCATATTCTATTGATTTTTTCGCTGAGATAGATCGGTTATTTAAAACTCGTTTAGTAACTTTAGTGAAATTAGAGCGTAAATTTTTGAAATTGGAATCAAAATCTGACATTTGACAACTGACATCTGAAAACTTTATTACATTTATTGAAAATGTTTACCTCCGTGGCAGAAAAAAAATGTTTCATAAAAAAATTCGGACAAATGTTAAAACTAACGCTGTAGGCACTGTTTATACAAGAATGAATTTGAAACTATTCATTCGCTCAGTAATTGTGGTTTGTAATTTAAAAAAATTTTTTTTTTGTTTAAAAATCAGAGAATATTCGAAATATTCAAAATCGATGAGTTAATTGGTAAATGGTAAAGATTCGCGTATTCGAAAGGCACTGTATTTAAGACTTATTTTGTAAATGCAAGTGAATGTTGAAATATTTTAACCGCACTGTATTCGTTTAATAATGCAAAGAGAAAAAACTGTTGGGATATTTGAAAGACACTGTATATAATACACAGTTGAAAAGAGTCGCAAATGTAAGATATGTTGAAATATTTGGAATACACTGTATTCGTGTGATGCTTCGAAGGAATTGTTAACTATTTGAATGGCACTGTATTTGTTGCAAAAAAAAATATGTAAATGTTTAGACATCTATGATGCTTAATTTCCGAAGAAATAATTGGAAAAAGAGAAAAGTAAGCTTTCACCGATAAAATAAATTTTCACCATTACCCTGATTGACTGTAACCCGTCTATGTTGATATTTAAAGTCAATGAGAATTTTTCAAAATTGATTAGGTTTGAATAACTATCGCAAAATTTTGGCGAAAAGATTTGATATTTTTGGTATTATACATATAAAATTGATGTATAATTTGCGTTCCAAAAAATGTTTTAAAAAAAATGTATGAATTTGAAAAAAATATTTTTTCGATTGTATTTATTACGAAGCAATGTTCGCATTTAAAATAAAAAATAAAAAATTCAAGTTCCATATTAATGTTCGAAAAAGAAAGAATATAGTAATATATGCGTGATAATATGCATGTGATGGCCGTATATTTGAAATTATATTTAATGTGCATTCGAATTTTTGGCGATATTTAAATGTTTATATGTTTATATTTCAATATAATTGTTTTATGTATGTAAGTAATTTGAAAAATTCAATTTCTTAATTTAATTAGTTTAACATGTTATTGTCTTTAAAGTAGAAAAAGTATGTTGCTACATGCGTAGTAAACAAATGTTTAAGAAAAGTATGTTTATAATCAAAAGTGTCAAATTGTGTTGCTACATGCGTAGTAGACAAATGTTTAAGAAAAGTATGTTTATAATCAAAAGTGTCAAATTGTGTTGCTACATGCGAAGGCTACATGTGTATTACGAAAAATTGTTGCTAAGTTTATAGTATACATGTATTTATACTGAGAAAGCCAAACTACCTACGTATGTACAAAGTTAAAATTTTATATACGTATATATTATGGTACTGTACCGCCCTTTTTCTGCTTTGCTTGCTGCCTTTGGTTGTATGCTGCTGAAATTTGTTGTTGTTGGTGTTGTCTTCCGTTGCTGCCGTTACCAAGTGAAGCTTTTCCTATTTGCCTCTCGTTCTTGCTTCTGTCTTTTAGCTTCTTTTGCTTTCTCGAATTTTTGTGGATGAGTAAATGGCGTGTCGGTGATGTTTTACCGCTATTAACGGTGCTTATTAAAGGCGTCACTGGTGGTTGTGTTTTTAGTTTCACCGTTATGGCATAGTACAGCCAGTTCAAAAAATTTTAACATATATGTGTATGTATGTATGTAACACCACAATTTTCCAATAACTTTCATTCTTTTTAGTATATTAAATGTATGTATATTTTGGATTTTGTTCCAAAATTTTTGTAAAAGTCCACTTTTAGTTTTAAATTTGGTTTTTATTTACCATTTAAAATTTTTTTGAAATTGTATTGGTTTTTGTAATTTATAACTTTTTTTTTTTTGTAGGTTTTTGAAAATTTTATGAATTTTTTCTTTTTTTGTAGATTTTGAAATTTTACATTTTTTTTTTTTTTGGAATTTTTATATATTTTTGTATTTTTTTTTGTAATTTTTCGTAAATTTTTGAAATTATCTTACTTCGAGTAATTTTCTTTTTTGCATATATTTTATGAATTTTGCAAAAAAATTTTCTTCATATTGGCACAACCACCACGCACTTTATCGTCGCAACCACCACGCACATATTCTTCCAGATTTTATTTTTAATTATGCTGCTTTTGTAGTGCAGGGAATTTTTTCCTTCCCCGACTCCAGTTTTTGCCGCAGGCATGGCCACGGTCGCCATGTAAGACGACCATCGTCACGGTCGCCATGTAAGATGACCATCGTGGTCATCTTTATTCTTGCGTCGTAGTTGACGCAGGTTATCGCCCAAACGCTTTAACGCAACTTAAGTAAGGCACACAATACTAATTGCGTAGACTTCTCGCACATACACTGCTTCTAATACCAAAACAAGAAACTGATGAACTTTACTTTTTAAATATAGTCTTTTTAAAATTTATTTGTTGAATATAAAAATGTTCACAAACTTAGAAAATTTAATATATATGTATTTATATATATATGTGAGCTGCTGGAAAACTTTTGCTTCTTGACGAGTTGAATGCGCGAAATTAATTGGCGTCATTCGAAGTGACGTTTATGAAGGTAACCCTCATGGTGAGTGATTGGTGTGGTCAAAAAATTGACGTGGTTAATATTTAATGATTGATGTTATGGTCACTCAACACTTATCATAAGGGTTGCCTTACAACATAGGTGCTGTGTAGCTCTGCATATCGTGGTGATGAGCGTGCCCTCTGCGCTGTTCTTCGTGCTTTGTGGCATTTTCTACGCTCTTCCGCAATTTCGTCATTCCACCAATATACCGGAGTGCGCTGTGCTTTCCCGCGACTTCTGGGCATGGCAGCATCACATGCCATACATAGCAACTTAGTGATTTGAACCGACTGGTCTTCCGCATGCGATTCTCGTACTATGGCGTCCTTCCAGATAATGTCAAATATTTGTGGGTCGAAAAGGTGCTGTTTCCATTTCCTACTTTGTCGATGTCTTGCTGCTACCGTTCGTGGAGTTTCGAGCAGCTCTACGCTAATAGCTTTATGGTCGCTGTGTGTGTAGACGTTGCTTATGGACCATTTTGCTCGTCTTGCTATTTCGCTGCTAGCGAAGGTGAGATCTATAATGGATCGTCTGGTACCTGTATCGAAGGTATATATCCCTGGTTCATTTAGGAGTTCTAGCCTCAAAGAAGTAAGACTTTCGAGGAAAACTCTCCCTCTTTCGTTGGTTCGTCTACTTCCCCACACAGATGACCATGCATTGAAGTCTCCACACACTAAAAGCGGGTGTTTACCTCGTGCTTCAATGGTGATCCCGTATATCATGTCTTCGAACTCGGCGATGGTCATGCTCGGAGGGGCATAGCAACTGAAGACGTATATACCGTTGATTTTTGCCCACGTGAATCCTGCTACCGTTGGCGTCATAATTTCCTGTGGGAGAAATTTCCCTGGTGCCCAAATTGAGGCTTTCCCTGCTGAATCTGAGAGCCAACCCTGCTCCTGGCGATTTTTGTATTGTTCAGAGAGTACCACTATGTCATATCCTCCTTCATAGACTGTTTGGGATAATAGCTCTTGGGCTGCCTCGCAATGGTTTAAATTGAGCTGCAATACCCTCATGAGACAGTCATTTTGCTGCCCTCTCGTTGTGGGCATTTAAAACTGCCTGCTGAATGTTGTCCCCCACATAGCGCGCATTTCGGTGCATTTTCGCAACTTGCAGCCTTATGACCTTCCTGGCCGCATTTCCTGCATAGGCTAGACCTATCTACAGTCTCCTTACATTTCTGAGCTATATGCCCGTAGCCCCAGCACCTATAACAGCGTTTTTCTTGCTTGAGCTCTCTAATTCGGCAGGAAACCCATCCTACCCGGATTCTTTGCGTATTAAGAACCGCCTTGGCATCATCCGCTGTAAGGCTTATAAGTGCCGACTTCGTGCCACTGTACCCTGTGCGTATGCTTTTTATGGCAGCCACATCTGGAAGTTTGATGTTGCATTGCTGGTGGAGGGCGTTGCAAATCTCCTCGGGCGTAGTAATCTCATCGAGATCTCTGCACTGTAGCGTGACCATTTGGGACTTTGTTATAACTTTAGCTGAGTCCTTTAGTACCGCTTCAATTTCTGCTTGGTACGCGCTTGTTTTCCCATCTTGCGATTTTTTCAGCTCTAGTAACAGCTCTCCTTTCGCCGTTCTTCTAATCGTTTTGACGTCATCACCCAGGGATTTTAATTCGTCGCATCTTCTCACTTTACGCAATATGTCGGCGTACGTCGCATCCCCCGCCTTGGAAATGATGATTGCATCCGGCCTAGCCTTAAGTGATTTTTTCTTGCTCTTCTTTTTGGCCAACTGCCACTCTCCCGTCTTTTGGGCTGCAGTTTCCTCTTTCCGCTCCGTCTTCTCTTGCGTTTCTTGCCGTCGTTTGTGTCCACCCACGTGCCCTGGTAAGACATCTTTTAGAGTAGTAGTGGGTTTTACCACGTTGTTCTCCTTGGTCGAGTACGAATTATTCCTCGGTCGCTTTCCTGGGGGTGATGGACTTCTATCCTTGGCGCATTCGCTTGCACGCAATTTATGTTCTAAATTCTTTACCTCTAGGGCCGACTCGATGTACAGCACTTTTATTACGGAGGCCAAGCGCTTGATTTCCGCGTGTATATTATTACGCCCTATGAAGAACTGCATCAAGTCCTCAATCGCCTTGCCTAGCTTGGTCATCTTTTTCTCTCCAGGGGGGTTTTGCTGATTTAACGCAGCTGACGCCTGCTTAATTAGCTCACTTAATAATGGTGTGCCCGTTTGAGCCTTGCTGTCGGAGTTCTTTTTGCAAAGCTTCGGTGTAGCACCCGGCGACAACGCTCCTTGCTTGCTTTCGGCCTCCGCTCCTTTGGGTTTCGTTACCACTTGCGACGAAATGTTAAGGCCCCCAGCCGATGGGCCACGCCCTTCTGGAGAGCGAGCTAGCTTCCTTCCTACAAATGGATTGAACGCCATTTCATTCTCCTGTGTTTGGTTTTTTATTTTAGTATTGTTGTTGCTCATCATTTATTTAATTGGGTCCCCACTTGAGGCCGCTATCTTGGTCCGAGTGTGCAGTTACCTATATAGATCCCGTGGTTGTCTATGCGAAGGCAGGGAGGCCACGTGAAGGTTGACGCAGTCCCTCATGAAGACTGCGTTCAGAGCCAGATCAGTATTAATCGGGAGGATCTCAACCGAACCTGCACCACCAACTTAATGATGACGGACTTTGAACGTACCCAAGGCCTGCTAAGGTTTTAACGGGACGGAGACGAATGGGACATTAACCGGAAAGTCATTTCGACGGTGTGTCAAGCCGTGTACTGAGATTTCCGAATGCCACATTCGCCAGCCCTTAACAAACATATCCGAGTCGTTGATTCCAGTATACCTTAATTAAGACCTTACTGGGCTCAGTCTTAATGTGACAATCACCTTAAATTTACAAATAATTTACCTCTTTACCTTCCTGAGTGTGTATCCCACGTCGTATAGTTGCCTCCCTATTTGGGTAGGTATTCCCTCGAAGCAACCCCGCACTAGGCTGTGGATGCTTAATTCAGGACGGCATCTACTCGCCCTGTCACTGGAGGTTCTCAGGGTGCTTTAGGCCTTTTAAGCCAAACCCTCCTCACCAGCCGCTCTTGGTCGAGGGCTGCTTATTTGATATTCGCAGCTAACCTTCTGCTAACGTCCGTTTTCTGGCTGAGTGTCATACCAGGTACCACTTAGTCCAGTTGTAGAAACCAAAAGAAGGAACCCTGGCATGAATACTCAGCCACTCCCTATGCCTTTGTCATGACGACACTTGTCGACCAGGCGAGCCCAATCGGCGTTGCCATCATGACGGTCCCTGTTCTGTCAAAAGACGGAAATAGGGATTGGGTTTGGTTGGCATATGGGGGGGGGGGGGGGGGGGGGGAGAAGGAAAGTGGGAAGATTAAAGAATAGTGAAAGATAGAGTTACTTAAAAAATGTGGGAAAAAAAGAGGATCGGGCTGTTACGTGGCTGACTGTTTGGGTGGCGAGCAGCGGCGGCAAGCAGGTATGCTTGCGGGCCCAGGCTAGCTCGTCGTCTTGGGCGTGGTATTTCACCACCGTCCTCACCCGCAGCCACATGAACAAAAAGGGTTCATACCTGCATATGTATAGAAATGAGAGAAATAGCTGAAAAGGATAGAAATAAACATGAGGGGCTAAGTTAAATGGAGGAAAAAGATGAAGGCCTGTCCTCTCAGGTGGAGTCTACGCTCCCTCTGCAGTGTAAGTTGCACCGCACCTTGGGCACTGTGCTGACTCCTATCTACTTACAGTGCCCCCAAACCTGACTTAAGTCTGTCCATCCGTCAATAAGTCATTTCACTATCACTCACCTTCCCCTTACCTTACCGCACGCAAGCGCAGCACCAACACCAAAACTCGACTTAGCCCTGCATTATTGAAAATATTAAAATTCCATCCAAACATAATTCTTATGATTTATTTACAAAATTTTTGGTTTCCAAATTACCAACTAATAATAAGTGCAATAATTTCAACAAACTTTGAGCTCAAAGTTTACTACAAAATAATTTGCCAAGGATTCCAAAAGGCTTAACTAGTATCAATTTCTAAAACTTCTATTTACTCAAAGTAAAAAAAAAATGCTCACATATAATACTGAACCTTATTACTAGCTAACATTACAAATTCATGGGAAGGCAGGAAGAAGTAGATAAAATTGCAAATTCCATACAATACAAAATACTTATGACTAATAGACAAAGTGTCTGAACTCAAATAAAAAAACTATTAGGGCCACCCTAATGCCATATTATTACTAGGAGCTAATTCTAAATCCCAAAATTGCAAATTCAAATAAAATGAAACAAAGTAAGAGGGCGAACAAAAAAATCCAAGTACCCTAATCTCTGACCTACCGCAACCGCTCAAGTAAACAGAAGATCAAATATGTACAACGCAAAAGTAGGTCATCAAAGAAAAAGAATTTGTATGTTTATGAAAACAAAAGGTATGTATGTGAGCGCAAATGTACGTTTGTGACGTTTTTCATGCATGTACATATGTTCGTTGCAATCTGTTTTTATTTTTCTGATTTGCTAATTCCTGTTCTATTTTTGCAAGAGCAGGAATCTGTGCTAACACATGTACATACAACTAAACAGGTGTATTTTGATAAATTTTAATGTTTCACTCAAAACACTCACCAAGTTACTCTTCTTATCCAACGGCGCCGCTGCAGTTGAGTAGCTGAAAAAAACTCAAACATACATATATACAAACATACATAAAGCTACCCTCAATTACTCAGCCAGATCGCTCGCTTGCGATCTTGCTTTATGAGTTAATTAGTATGTTGCTTATGTCCGGACGATAATGCACGCGGCCAAATGAAACAAACACTGGTGTATGCAAAGATGCTTAATAAAAAGGTAACGAACAAAAAACTTATAAGAAACAAAGAAGGCAGGTGATACCAAAAGTATAAAGCAAAGCTTTATACTTTTAGTGCCAACCGATGTGTTTAAAATTAAAAGAAAAAAATTTGCCGACAAAAAGGTAAAAAAGAAAAAAAGGCATGTGCTTAGAGAATTCTGAAAGCAAGTAGGAATTCAAGTGCATAAGAAAAAATTTAAAACATATGAAAAATTAGGAGAGGTGGCCTGTCGGAGGCAAATATCAAAGGAAATAGGAAATTGAATAAAAGAATCAAAAACGAATGACATGAATAAAACTGTGTAGGTAAAAAAACTTACCCGAAGAAAGAAAAAAAAAATTTACGGAATTGAATAAAAAATGTATAACCCTAAAACGAATCGAAGGGATTCAAAGCGAAAAATTAAAATTATGAGAAAACTAAAGCAGCAAAAAAAGTTGAAATGCCCTTATGCCCCTAGACCCCTGTTGCAGTACCTTTTTCTTCGTTTTTGTGACCCTAGGCTGAGCAGATATTGCTAAGTTTCTTTTCTTTCTTTCACAAAAAATTAAGATATAAGTCATATACATATATATGTACCATAACTAAAAGAAGTCCAAAAAGTTGATGTTGATGTTGTTGTGGTTGTTGGTGGCCTCTGCAATCGCGGTCGCAAGAGAGATGTTGTGCGCTTGATACCATAAAGCTGATATCACCAGTGATCGTGAGTATGGCTGATAGAAAAAAAATCCTCGAACTCAGAAGTTGTAGTTGTCGTTACTGCTGGGACCGAGTATCACCAAAAGCATGCATCGCAGTTGTTGTTGTTGGCGTTGCGCCGCCAAAAAGAAGAAGTTGTATCTCTTGCTGGAAGATTTTTGTGTTGCCGTTGTTGTTGTGATGTCAATATATCGCCGGTACGAATGTAGTTGTTGTTGAGCGTTATGCCGCCAATATAAAAATAACTACCGGTTGTGGTTGTTGCGGTATATTGCCAATAAAAAAGGTGCTGTAGTGGTTTTTGTTGTGGAGTGCGCTACCAATTAAAATTTTATTGTAGTGCGTGGCAGTTGTTGTTGGGCACTATGTCGCCGAAACCAGCGCCCAGTGGGTCTTTCCCAACGAAAAATCAATTGTTCGCTGAAATTAAATACAAAAGAAAACCTATTTAGAAATTCAAAAGTATAAGCGTATCTATGTACATGTACATGATTGCCTACGGATTTCTTGTCTGCATAGTCAAATATTCATCTACATACATATATTTGTATGCAGAGATGTATATGTCGATGCAAGTTTTCTTTTGGCTTGCTTGGCAAATTGGCTATATAGAAGCCAACTTCCCAGTGGGCATGCCAAGTGGAAAAAAAAAAAAACAAATCCAAAGCCAAAGGAAACCATTAGACTTACCTGGTGTTCAGCTTTTGCGACACACGTTGTAGTTTAGTTTATTTCTGCTGTAATGGTCCGGATCGGGTGCTAGGTGGAAAACCAGATTTATTTGGTTTTAACGTTCGCGATACACTTTTCGCCGCGCACTACTCAAAAAAACTTTAGCTGGCCAAACGATTTAGAAAACAGGCTTTAACTCCGGTTTGAGGCGCGCACTAAACATTTGGTGTAATTAAAATATTTTTACGTATTTCACACTTTGCACTTACACGCACTGGCACTAGTAAAATGATACTTTGGCCCGTTGGCTGATTTTCCCCCTTCTTATATCCACCGCCGTGGTAAGAAACGTTACCCAGAAACGGAAAATTCCTACCTATACAAGCTAAACCTTCCATTTGGCTTTCCCGTATTTTTCATCCATACAATCAGGCACTCATACATTCACACGCCTACCGCTCCACAAAACGAACACCTACACAGATACATTTGGTTCGTGCCTTGACCGCTCACACTGATGCATTCACACGCCATAGCCTTGCACAAATACACATCCACATACATAATACCGAACAGAACAAACACATAGTTACTTATCATTCGTCAAGGCTGCTAGGTTGTTAGCAAGATGGTGAAATTTTACTTATTATAACAACATGATGCCAAGCGCAACATCTTATTTCCGTTGCAACATTGTGTTCACTGTAGGTACAATGTTGTCAATGTTAATGTTATTATGTTAATATTATGTTAATGGCAACATTGCGGCTAAGGCACGGACCTGGACACAAAACACATAAACACATAAACACGTATACCCGCTGTCACCCATTCAAGCCAGTATGGAGACAAGCTGTCGTTACAGGCTCGCAACCGCCGATGGTGCCTGCATTGAGCGTGTGCGTAGAAAAGTTTAAACGCAGGCTGGCAAGTATTATTTCCCGCGTCCAACGTGTGGCCTCGACCCACGACTCAATGCCGGGCCTATTTTTTTTCACGCCTTTAAATTTTGGTTCTGTTTAACTACGAACTAAATCACTGGGCTAATGCTACTACTTAAACGTATATCACAGATACTGCTCTACATATCTAATAGTAAATAAAATATCACAGATAAAATAAATAACAAAAAAAAATAAATAAAAAAAAATAAAATAAAAAAATAAAATAAAATAAAACATCACAGTTAGCAGAACAATTAAAAAAAATTTATAAAATAAAATATCACAGATGGCAAAAAAAATGTATAAAAAAAAATCACAGATCAAATAGTCAAGTAGGTAAAATAAATAAATAAATAAAATAAAAAAAAAATAAATAAATGCAAAAATAATCAAATAAATAAAAAGGTAAAAAAAAAAAAATAAAAATAATTTAATAATATAATCACATACGTCAATAAATTAATAAATACAATACGTCGATAAATAAATAAATACCACAGAACAAGAGTACTAGCACTACAAAAACATTAAACTATTTTGTATTATGTCTTTAGCATGGTATACGCCGATCTTTTTCCCATTGCTGTCGCCAAGTTCATACATAGAGTTCCCTATAACGTTTAAAACAATACATCTTACTTGTTTTGGAGCTAATTTAGCGTTGTAATTTTCGGCTTGGGAACTTTGTTTGAAGTTTCGGCGATATACCACTTGTCCAATATTAAACTTCACATCTACTTCTAGTTTTATATCCCTTTTGGCTTCTTTCATGGGCCAACTTCAGCTCTTTCATGATTTTGTCTCTGATGAGCTCCATTTTATCGCTGGATGCTTCTATGTCGCAATCAACGTCCTTAACCGCCGCCAGCTTTCGGTATAGCTCATATGATGCAGCATGCTGTATCATAGGCATACCGAAAGTGGCAAAATAGAGCGACATGTTGATTGCGGAGTGTGTAACGCTGCGGAGCGCGAATGCAGCATCGCTGACGCATTTGTCCCAATTCTTTTGATTGTCCTTTATGAAGGATCTAATTATTTGTAATACTGATCGGTTAACTCTCTCCGCAGCGTTACCCTGTGGCGAATAAAATGCAGTTTTTATGTGTTTTGTGCCATATTTTTCCAAAAATGTATTAAACATTTTCGACACAAACTGTTTTCCATTGTCCGAATGGACATATTCGGGCACGCCGAATATGTGGAAAACATCTTTCTCTAAATATTTTATGACTTCAGCTGAAGTGGCCCTTCTCATTGGTTTTAAGAATACGAATTTCGAAAAATGATCAAGACAGACAAAGACATATACATTCCCATCTCCAGTACGCGGGTACGGACCCATAAAATCAATGAGCAGACGTTGGAAAGGTCGTTCTGTTAGCTTCTGTTTACCCATCAGTGGCTGTTTGTAGACATTTTGAGTTTTGTTAGTTTTACAGGTTTCGCAGTCTTTTACATGTGCACATACGTCGCTGACCATTCCTGGCCAATAATATTTTTGACGTAGTCGGGATAGCGTTTTGTGTATACCGCCATGCCCAGCAGACGGTGAGCTGTGAGACGACTCTACCAGCCCCGGTCGCAACTCAGACGGAACCCAGAGCTTCCAGGTCTGGTCCGCTAGAAGATCATCCCCCCTGTTGAATTGCGTCCGTTTGTAAACGTAACCGTCCGATAAACACAAATCCGGTAACTTGTCTTTGTTCTCGGTCACCGTCTTTTTCAACTCCGTATACTCCTCCGACTCGAAGCACGGTGACCCGAGACACACCTCTATGGCTCGGTTATTCGTCTGTATTTCGTCCATGTGCATTCGTGAGAATGTGTCGGGAACAACGTTTTGCGCACCTTTTCGATGTTGGATATCGAAATCATAATCCTGGAGTTTCAAACTCCACCTTGCCAACCTCCCAGAAAGATCTTTCTGATTCATGAGCCATTTGAGGCTGGCATGATCAGTTATGATGGTGAACGGGGTTCCTTCTACATAAGGTCGGAATCTTTTAACACTCACGATCGCAGCATAGCATTCTAGTTCTGTTATGCTGTAGTTCTTCTGCGCTTTATTTAGTTTTGCCGAAACGTAGGCAATCGGTCTTTCATTCTGGTCATCGTCTAGTTGGAACAACACTCCTCCCACTCCGTCAGTTGATGCATCACATTGAATATAAAAGCGACGATTAAAGTCAGGATGTGTGAGCACCGGTGCAGAAATCAACCTTTGCTTTAAAATTTCAAAAGATTTCATCGCTTCGTCAGTCATCGCAAATTTTTTGATTTTGTCTTTCTTGAGGCAGTCGTGCAGCGGGGCTGCAATAGTCGCATAGTCCTGTATGAAACGTCGGTACCAGCCCGACATACCCAGGAACCGTCGTAATTGCTTCGGGGTTTTCAGAACTGGAAAGTCCCTCACAGCTACCACTTTGTTGGCGTCCGTTCTGATACAACCATCCCGACTACGTATCCTAAATATCGAACTTCTTTGAAACAAAACTTGCTCTTTTCGACATTAATTGTTAACTTAGCCTCGCGAAGACACCGAGCGACCTTCTCCAACAGACACATATGGGACTCGAAATCTACAGAACAAACTAATAAATCGTCAAGATAAACAAAAACACATTCACGTAAAGCGGCCGGAATGACCTTGTCCATGAGACGACACATTCGTTGTGCTGCATTGCACAACCCGAAAGGCATGACGGTAAATTGGTAAAGGGGTTGGCAAGGGACAATAAAAGCAGTATTTTCTCTTGACTTCTTCTCCAGAGGAATCTGCCAGAAAGCGTCCTTCAAATCTATCGCGGAAATAAATCGTGTATTTTGTAGTCGGCTGAGGATTCCATCAATGTGGGGTAAGGGGTAGGCATCCTTAATTGTTCGTTCGTTGACTTTGCGAGCATCAAGGCACAAGCGGTTTTTCGTCCCTTTTATTACCAGTGATACCGGCGAATTCCAGCTGCTGTTGGACTCCTCGATGACTCCCATGTCCAACATTCGATCTAACTCTGCGTATATGAGTTTTTGAATAGCTGGTGAAATCGGGTAATGGCGCTGCTTTACTGGCAGATTCTCGTCAACCACCTCGACGACGTGTTCCTCCTTATCTGTTTGGCCTAACCCTAATACCGCGAAGGACGGGAACTGGGCTTTGACACGCTCCAACCTATTATTTTGCTCGGGCGTCAAAACGTGCTGCACAGCATCGAAAGACAAGTCACCCTCGGCGGGCACGAGCTCCGCCACGCTGGCACCATTCACACTACCACTCACACCCTTACTCACAACACTCATACCGAAAGCCTGCCAAAAATCTATCCCAAAATATACTTCCTGTTGCAGATCAGGAACTATCAAAAATTCTAATTCCCTGGTCGTATTATCCCACTCGACTGGTAACTTTATGACCCCTACCACGGCGGTTTCCTCCCCGTTCGCGGTCCGGATATTTTGGCCCTTGATTGGCACAATCAAGGCCTCCTTTCCCCGAAGGAGTGCAGCTGAGTCTTTGCCTAAGCAGCTGGCACTCGCCCCTGAGTCCAAGAGAGCCAATACTTCCTGACCTCCTACAGTGGTTTTTGCAAAAAATCTATTATCACCTTTCACGGTGACTGTGGTGGCAATTATTTTACTTTTCAGCCGTTTAAAATATCTCCTCTTCTCACGCATTTTCTCTATTTTCTTAAAATTTCTCTTCTTTCTATTAATATCTATTGTTTCACAAAAAATTCTTCTCCTAGCTTCTCCATATTCTACCTTTCTCTGGTGTAAGCTTTTTACCTCGCGCTTTTTCAAATTTCCCTCTACCTCTTCAACTCTATCTCCCTCTTCCCTACTCAAAATCTTTACGGTTGTGCTGCCGGGTTGCCTGTCTTCTGGCTGAAGTCCCCGGTCAACTCCGCGAGCCTGGGGTTTCCCTGCTTCGGTTTAAAAACACAAAAGGACGAATCACTTGCACACGCAAAACATACCATATTGTCGAACGAGGACGAACATTTATTTGGTTTTTGTGCTTCTGCCGGGTTTTTCATAAAGTGATCCACCGGCATACCACACGAAAAACACAACATTAAGTGGAAGGGAGAAGCACAAAAGGAATTCACAGTCGACTTAGACGCAGGACTAACAGAAGGACGAACACTATTGGGATTGGCTGTGGTTTGGTGTTGGGGTAAGTATTGGGATTGGTGTTGGGGTTTCCTATCAAAGGCTTCGACTTTTGTTGCCTCTCCTAACCTTGACTGCTCAAAATCGACCTCGTTAACTACCCTAGTCCTACTCTTATTCTCTTTAATAAGTTTTTCGGCTCTCTTGCATTCCGACTTGAGCTCCGCCAACGAGTCCATTTTTATGGCGAAAGTCATGTTGGCCAGGTACGGTTTGAGGTTGCCCCTGATGATGCCAACCAACTCCCTCTCAGGGATCCTCTTCCGCAAACGGAACGTCAGGTTGTGGACTTCGCTATAAAAGTCGTCGAAAGCTTCTGCGGGCTGCTGTTTCCGTTCCATTATTTCACGGATTATTTCATAGTCGGACTCGGCGGACTTGAAGTGACTTAGCAGTTCTGCTTTCAGACCAAAATACCCAAAATCGGGATCATCGGAATGGTCTTCGAGCACCTGCCCATACCACTTCAAGGCACCGCCGGAAACCAGACAATGGAAGTCCGTGAATAACTGGTAGTAGGAGATGTTGTGTTGTTCCCGCATTCTCTCTACCCGGAATACGAAGCTTTCGACGCTCATTCCCTTGTTTGTCCCATCGAATTTGATGTGCCACTTGTCCAAATCTAATTTTTTCCACCTTGGAGGGTTACCACCGTCTCGCTCGGCAGACCGATTGTTATTCGGCGTACCGTCACGAGCAGTAGTTTCCCCCCTCTGGTATTGAGGTTGTGGCGTTGATGCCACGGCGGACCGATGTCCCGAAGGTTGCGCGGAAGCCTCCATATCTGCTACGCGACCACCAAGGATATCAACATTGGTCTTAATGCTCCTGACCTCCCCTGCCATTTGCACAACCAAGTCTTGTTGTTGCGCCATCATAGCCATCATTCGGCTCAGCTGTTCGACATTGGTGTCTTGGCGGGTGGCTTCAGGAAGAGGGACATTAAGACCTCTGGGACCCCCTGCTGGTGCGCCCATCACCGGAACATCGCCCCCTCGGGCACCCTCATCTCCGCTATCCGACATTTGGCACACCAAATCGATCTTCTGGGAAAAGTTCAATGAATTTTCAGCCTCACTGACTGACACCCCGTTCGCGACAGAGATCCTAATCGGGCGTTCAGGGCCAAAAGATCCAAAAATTCGCGACGCGCACCTATTAAAATAGTCCGTAGGGACAAAGTCAACGGGCCTCGGTATACCCGTGTCAATTTGGTTAAAAACCGAACCAACTATTTGGTTTTCTAGGGCTCGCGCACGGCCCCTAGTTACGCGTTGGTTGGAATCTAGTATCCCTAAACCACCTACTACGCGGTTAGCAACCTCTTTGTCTTTATCAGACATTCACTGTCTGAGAACAGAACAAAAAATCCCAAGAAGTGAAAGAAACGAAACTAAAAAAAAAGTGAAGAAAATACAAATAAAAAAAGAGTTCACTAAACGGTGTTGTATGTACTTGGAAGCAACCAAAATATGCTATGAAAGCGAAAATTACGCAAAAGAATAAATGTGAGCCTTAATAATTTAACCCAAAACCCAATAAAAAAAATATATATAAATAATGGATATTAAATAATAGATATAAAAATTACAATGTAGGTGTATAAAAACTCAATCAATTAATAGGTAATATGTTTGTGTGTATGTATATATGTGTATGGTAATTCAAGTAATGGTGTGGATATGACAAAAAAACTGAAATTTTATATCTTAAACGCCTAGAAAGGAATTAATAAAGTTCACCCAAAACCCAAGTTCAAAAATAAAACAGAAAAATAAAAACTTAGTTCTAATTATTACAAAAAAATTCCAAGATACTCTGTAATTTATGGAATATGCTAAACACCTACAAAATGCATACGAATTTCAATATACGTATGTATGTATGTGTAAAATTTTTTTTTTTTTTCTTTCTCAAAACCAAAAATTTTACAACGCAGTTTCAACAAATTTGTATGGAAATAATCCTAATAAGAAAATATAAAAAAACTAAATTGGAAATTTGCCAGTAAAAAAAAAGTCACTACTGAAATTGAGTGTGTATTGGTGCGTGCGGTGCTGCCTTGGCGAAGGTTCGGTGAAAGCAGTGTGTTCGTCCGTATCTATATCCTGTCTAGTCAGTTTTCGTGCTGTCCGTGGAAGTGTGGCACTTCACGTTCAAGAACTTGTTCCTAAGCGTGGATGCCACACCTCCTACTCCTAAATATCGTGGCGATGACTGTAAACCTCACTCACCGGCAGTGCTGGACTCCCGGTAAGGTAGCTTAACCAGCTCGCCACGACCTTCTGCTAACGTCCGTCTTCTGGCTGAGTGTCATACCAGGTACCACTTAGTCCAGTTGTAGAAACCAAAAGAAGGAACCCTGGCATGAATACTCAGCCACTCCATATGCCTTTGTCATGACGACACTTGTCGACCAGGCGGGCCCAATCGGCGTTGCCATCATGACGGTCCCTGTTCTGTCAAAAGACGGAAATAGGGATTGGGTTTGGATGGAACATGTGGGGGGGGGGAAACGAAGGAAAGTGGGAAGATTAAAGAATAGTGAAAGATAGAGTTACTTAAAAAATGTGGGGAAAAAAGAGGATCGGGCTATTAAACGTTGGGCGCCATTGTTACGTGGCTGACTGTTTGGGTGGCGAGGAGCGGCGGCAAGCAGGTATGCTTACGGGCCCAGGCTAGCTCGTCGTCTTGGGCGTGGTATTTCACCACCGTCCTCACCCGCAGCCACATGAACAAAAAGGGTTCATACCTGCATATGTATAGAAATGGGAGAAATAGCTGAAAAGGATAGAAATAAACATGAGGGGCTAAGTTAAATGGAGGAAAAAGATGAAGGCCTGTCCTGTCAGGTGGAGTCTACCCTCCCTCTGCAGTGCAAGTTGCACCGCACCTTGGGCACTGTGCTGACTCCTATCTACTTACAGTGCCCCCAAACCTGACTTAAGTCTGTCCATCCGTCAATAAGTCATTTTCCTATCACTCACCTTCCCCTTACCTTACCGCACGCAAGCGCAGCACCAACACCAAAATTCGTCTTGGCCCTGCATTATTGAAAATATTAAAATTTCATCCAAACATAATTCTTATGATTTATTTACAACATTTTTGGTTTCGAAATTACCAACTAATAATAAGTGCAATAATTTCAACAAACTTTGAACTCAAAGTTTACTACAAAATAATTTGCCAAGGATTCCAAAAGGCTTAACTAGTATCAATTTCTAAAACTTCTATTTACTCAAAGTAAAAAAAAAATGCTCACATATAATACTGAACCTTATTACTAGCTAACATTACAAATTCATGGGAAGGCAGGAAGAAGTAGATAAAATTTCAAATTCCATACAATACAAAATACTTATGACTAATAGACAAAGTGTCTGAACTCAAATAAAAAAAATGTAAACTATTAGGGCCACACTAATGCCATATTATTACTAGGAGCTAATTCTAAATCCTAAAATTGCAAATTCAAATAAAATGAAACAAAGTAAGAGGGCGAACAAAAAAATCCAAGTACCCTAATCTCTGACCTACCGCAACCGCTCAAGTAAACAGAAGATCAAATATGTACAACGCAAAAGTAGGTCATCAAAGAAAAAGAATTTGTATGTTTATGAAAACAAAAGGTATGTATGTGAGCGCAAATGTACGTTTGTGACGTTTTTCATGCATGTACATATGTTCGTTGCAATCTGTTTTTATTTTTCTGATTTGCTAATTCCTGTTCTATTTTTGCAAGAGCAGGAATCTGTGCTAACACATGTACATACAACTCAACAGGTGTATTTTGATAAATTTTAATGTTTCACTCAAAACACTCACCAAGTTACTCTTCTTATCCAACGGCGCCGCTGCAGTTGAGTAGCTAAAAAAAAACTCAAACATACATATATACATACATACATAAAGCTACCCTCAATTACTCAGCCAGATCGCTCGCTTGCGATCTTGCTTTATGAGTTAACTAGCCTTTACCCGCGGCCCCCTCCGCAAGGAGAAATATAAATATATGGGCTATTCGCGTTAGCCTGCTGATCACGTTATCTGTTTAAAATTTTGTTTTCTGTCTAATGCATTTTGTTTTTGTAATTGAGTAAAAAAAAAAGAACTAAATGATCTGATAACCTGATAGGATCCCAAATGATCCCGAAATTATCCAGAAAGAGCTACGAAATGACCCCCACGCTATCGTGGATGGATCCCGAAAACCATCCAGAAATGCCCCGAAAGGGTCTCCAAAAGCTCCCGGAATAGTCCCAAAAAACCCGAAATGACAACGACACGATTCTAGACGTATCCAGAGAACCACACAGAAATGACCCCTGAAGGTGTTCCAAAATGATCCCGAAAAGGTTCCGAAATGAGCCCGACGGGCTTCCGGGCGGATCACAAAAACCATCCAGAAAATATCCAGGAAGGGTCCCTAAATTATCCCGACATACTCCAGAAAAAGTTCCGAAATGGCTCCGAGGGGATCCACGACGGATCGCGAAAACCATACAGAAATGATTCCGGAAGGATCCCAAAATGATCCCGAAATAGTCCGGAAATGACCCAGATGGGATCCCGCACAGATCCAGAAATGATGCCGGAAAGGTCCAAAAACTATCCCGGAAAAGTAACAAAAAATCCCGAAATGGCTCCTACGGCATTCCGGACGGATCCAGAAATGATCTCGGAAGAGCCCCAAATGATCCCAAAATGGTCCCGAAATGACCCTGATGGATCCGGCAAACCACCAAGAAATTATGCCGGAAGGGTCCCCAAATGATCCCGAAATAATACAGAAAAAGTCACGAAACGACCCCTAGAGGATCCCCAAATGATCCCGTATTAGCCCCGAAAAGGTCCCGAAATAACCCCGACGGGATCCCGGACAATTCCCGAAAACCATCCAGAAATGATGCCGGAAGGGATCCCAAATGATTCCGAAAAAGTCCCGCATTGATTCCGACGGGATCCCGAACGGATACCGAAAATCATCCAGAAGTGATGCCGGAAAGGTCCTCAAATGATCACCTAATAGTCCCGAAATGACCCTTAAGGGGTCCTGGACGGATCCCGTAAACCATCCAGAAATGATCCCGATATAGTCCCGAAGAAGTCCCGAAATGACCCTGACGGGATCCCGGACAGATCCCGAAATCCATCCAAAAATGATATCGGAGGGACCCCAAATGATCCCGAAAAAGTCCCGCAATGATTCCGACGGGATCCTGAACGGATACCGAAAACCATCCAGAAGTGATGCCGGAAAGGTCAACAAATGATCACCTAATACCAAAATGACCCTGACGGCATCCCGGACTGATCCCGAAATCCATCCAGAAATGATCTTGGGAAGGTTCCAAAATGATCCCGAAATAGTCTCAGAAAAGTTAAGAAATTACCCTGACGAGTTCCCGGACGAATCCTGAAAGCCATCCTTAAATGATCCCGAAAAAGTCCCGAAATGACCATGACGCGACGCCGAAAGGATCCCGACAACTATCCAGAAATGATGACGGAAAGGTCCTCAAATGATCTCCTAATAGTTCCGAAAAGAACCTGGCGGGATCCCGAACGGATCCCGACAACTATCTAGAAATGATGCCGAAAGGGCCCGCAAATGATCCCGTATTAGTCGAGAAAAACTCCCGAAATGACCCCGACGGGATGCCGGACGAATCCCAAAAACCATCCAGAAATGATGCCGGAAGGGACCCCAAATGATCCCGAAAAAATCCAGGAATTTTTCCGACGGGACCCTGAACGGATACCGAAAACCATCCAGAAGTGATGCCGGAAAGGTCCTCAGATGATCGCCTAATAATCTCAAAATGACCCTAACGGCATCCCGGACAAAGCCCGAAATCCATCCAGAAATGATCTTGGGAAGGTCCCAAAATGATCCCGAAATAGTCTCGGAAAAGTCCAGAAATTACCCTGACGGGTTCCCGGACGAATCCTGAAAGCCATCCTTAAATGATCCCGAAAAAGTCCCGAAATGACCATGACGCGACGCCGAGAGGATTCCGAAAACTATCCAGAAATGATGCCGGAAAGGTCCTCAAATGATCCCCTAATAGTCCCGAAATGACCGTGACGCGATCCCGAACGGATCCCGACAACTATCCAGAAATGATGCCGAAAGGGTCCGCAAATGATCCCGTATTAGTCGAGAAAAAGTCCCGAAATGACCCCGACGGGATCACGGACGAATCCCAAAAACCATCCAGAAATGATGCCGGTAGGTATACCAAATGATCCCGAAATAGTCCCGAAATGACCTCATCGGCATCCCGAACGTATCCCGAAAATTATCCAGAAATGATGCCGGAAAGGTCCCCAGATGATCCCCTAATAGTCCCGAAATTACCCTAATGGGATCTCGGACGGATCCCCAAAACCATCCAGAAATGATGCCGAAAGGGACCCCAAATGATCCCGTATTAGTCGCGAAAAAGTCCCGAAATGACCCCGACGGGATTCTGGACGGATCCCGAAAACCATCCAGAAATTATGCCGGGAGAGCCCTCAAATGATCCCGAAAAGGTCCCTAAATGACCCCGACGAGATCCCGGACGGATACCGAAAACCATCCAGAAATGATGCCGGTAGGTACCCCAAATGATCCCGAAATAGTCCCGAAATGACCCCGTCCGGATACCGGACGGATCCCGTAAACTATCCAAAAATGATGTCGAAAGGGTCCCCAAATGATCCCGTATTAGTGGAGAAAAAGTCCGAAGTGATGCCGGAAAGGTCCTCAAATGATCACCTCATAGTCCCAAAATGACCCTGACGGCATGCCGGACAGATCCCGAAATCCATCCAGAAATGATCTTGGGAGGGTCCCAAAATGATCCCGAAATAGGCCCGGAAAAGTCCAGAAATTACCCTGACGGGATCCCGAACGAATCCCGAAAACCATCCAGAAATGATGCCGAAAGGGTCCCCAAATGATCCCGTATTAATCGCGAAAAGGTCGCGAAATGACCCTGACGAGATCCCGGACGGATCCCGAAAACCATCCAGAAATGATGCCGGAAGAGCCCCCAAATGATCTCGAAAAAGCCGCCAAATGACCCCGACGAGATCCCGGACGGATCCCGAAAACCATCCAGAAATGATGCCGGAAGAGCCCCCAAATGATCCCGAAAAAGTCCCCAAATTACCCCGACGAGATCCCGGAAGGATCCCGAAAACCATCCAGAAATGGTGCCGAAAGGGTCCCCAAATGATCCCGTATTAGTCGCGAAAAAGTCCCGAAATGACCCCGACGGGATGCCGGACGAATCCCGAAGACCATCCAGAAATGATGCCTAGAGAGTCCCAAAATAACCCCGAAAAAGACCCGTAATGATCCCGGAAACCACCAAGAATTTATCTCTCGAAGGTACGCAAATAATCCCGAAAGTACCCCGACGGGATCCCGAACGGATCCCGAAAACCATCCAGAAATGATGCCGGAAGGGTCCCCAAATGATCGCGAAATAGTCCCGAAATGATTCCGGAATAGTCCCGAAAATGTCCCAAAATAACCCCGACGGGATCCCGGACGGATCCCGAAAACTATACAGAAATGATCCCGGAAGGGTCCCAAAATGATCCCGAAATAGTCCCGAAAAAGTCCAAAAATTACCCCTGCGGTATCCCGGACCAATCCCGAAAACCATCCAGAAATGATCCCGGAAGGGTCTCGATATGACCCTTACGGGATTTCAAATAAGGTGAAGCTAATTATAAACTGTGTGTGCCAGATACCAAAAACTATTGATTTAGGAGAAAATTTATATTGAGTTATAACAATTTATAGATTTTACACCAGAGGGGTACAGAAAGGGGGGTCGGAGGATGTCAATGCTTACTTTGTAAGCCCTCGACTTATTTGACCCCTTGAGTCTGTGATATTGGTGAAGGCCAGTATACGTAAAGTTATAATGTGTAGAAATTATGAAAAATAATTTCTCGAAGGGCCGTGGGACCCCCACCCCTCTTTCCATGTTCGAAAAAAATTTCGCTAGTAGACTACTGTCTGTGTCCCAAATTTCATCGAAATCCGTGTAGCCATTCTGGCGTAATTCAGTCGCAAAGACGAAAAAATATAATAATTAAAATATAACTGTTCCTAGGGGGTGGAGACCACGCCCCTTTCGAAAAATATATAGCTAGTAGATCCTTTTAGACTATTGGCTATATGTGTGCAAAATTTCATCCAAATCGGTCCAGCCGTTCTTGCGTCATTGAGTCACAAAGACAAACGTCTGGACAAACATCCAAACATCCAAACATCTTTACATCCAAACTTTGCCATTTATAATATATATATTAAATTAGTATGTTGCTTATGTCCGGACGATAATGCACGCGGCCAAATGAAACAAACACTGGTGTATGCAAAGATGCTTAATAAAAAGGTAACGAACAAAAAACTTATAAGAAACAAAGAAGGCAGGTGATACCAAAAGTATAAAGCAAAGCTTTATACTTTTAGTGCCAACCGATGTGTTTAAAATTAAAAGAAAAAAATTTGCCGACAAAAAGGTAAAAAAGAAAAAAAGGCATGTGCTTAGAGAATTCTGAATGCAAGTAGGAATTCAAGCGCATAAGAAAAAAGTTAAAACATATGAAAAATTAGGAGAGGTGGCCTGTCGGAGGCAAATGTCAAAGGAAATAGGAAATTGAATAAAAGAATCAAAAACGAATGACATGAATAAAACTGTGTAGGTAAAAAAACTTACCCGAAGAAGAGAAAAAAAAAATTTATGGAATTGAATAAAAAATTTATAACCCTAAAACGAATCGAAGGGATTCAAAGCGAAAAATTAAAATTATGAGAAAACTAAAGCAGCAAAAAAAGTTGAAATGCCCTTATGCCCCTAGACCCCTGTTGCAGTACCTTTTTCTTCGTTTTTGTGACCCTAGGCTGAGCAGATATTGCTAAGTTTCTTTTCTTTCTTTCACAAAAAAATAAGATATAAGTCATATACATATATATGTACCATAACTAAAAGAAGTCCAAAAAGTTGATGTTGATGTTGTTGTGGTTGTTGGTGGCCTCTGCAATCACGGTCGCAAGGGAGATGTTGTGCGCTTGATACCATAAAGCTGATATCACCAGTGATCGTGAGTATGGCTGATAGAAAAAAAAATCCTCGAACTCAGAAGTTGTAGTTGTCGTTACTGCTGGGACCGAGTATCACCAAAAGCATGCATCGCAGTTGTTGTTGTTGGCGTTGCGCCGCCAAAAAGAAGAAGTTGTATCTCTTGCTGGAAGATTTTGGTGTTGCCGTTGTTGTTGTGATGTCAATATATCGCCGGTACGAATGTAGTTGTTGTTGGGCGTTATGCCGCCAATATAAAAATAACTACCGGTTGTGGTTGTTGCGGTATATTGCCAATAAAAAAGGTGCTGTAGTGGTTTTTGTTGTGGAGTGCGCTACCAATTAAAATTTTATTGTAGTGCGTGGCAGTTGTTGTTGGGCGCTATGTCGCCGAAACCAGCGCCCAGTGGGTCTTTCCCAACGAAAAATCAATTGTTCGCTGAAATTAAATACAAAAGAAAACCTATTTAGAAATTCAAAAGTAAAAGCGTATCTATGTACATGTACATAATTGCCTACGGATTTCTTGTCTGCATATTCATATATTCATCTACATACATATATTTGTATGCAGAGATGTATATGTCGATGCAAGTTTTCTTTTGGCTTGCTTGGCAAATTGGCTATATAGAAGCCAACTTCCCAGTGGGCATGCCAAGTGGAAAAAAAAAAACAAATCCAAAGCCAAAGGAAACCATTAGACTTACCTGGTTTTCAGCTGTTGCGACACACGTTGTAGTTTAGTTTATTTCTGCTGTAATGGTCCGGATCGGGTGCTATGTGGAAAACCAGATTTATTTGGTTTTAACGTTCGCGATACACTTTTCGCCGCGCACTACTCAAAAAAACTTTAGCTGGCCAAACGATTTAGAAAACAGGCTTTAACTCCGGTTTGAGGCGCGCACTAAAAACTTGGTGTAATTAAAATATTTTTACGTATTTCACACTTTGCACTTACACGCACTGGCACTGGTAAAATGATACTTTGGCCCGTTGGCTGATTTTCCCCCTTCTTATAGCCACCGCCGTGATAAGAAACGTTACCCAGAAACGGAAAATTCCTACCTATACAAGCTAAACCCTCTTTTCGGCTTTCCCGTATTTTCCATCCATACAATCAGGCACTCATACATTCACACGCCTACCGCTTCACAAAACGAACAGCTACACAGATACATTTGGTTCGTGCCTTGACCGCTCACACTGATGCATTCACACGCTCATAGCCTTGCACAAATACACATCCACATACATAATACCGAACAGAACAAACACATAGTTACTTATCATTCGTCAAGGCTGCTAGGTTGTTAGCAACATGGTGAAATTTTACTTATTATAACAACATGATGCCAAGCGCAACATCTTATTTCCGTTGCAACATTGTGTTCACTGTAGGTACAATGTTGTCAATGTTAATGTTATTATGTTAATATTATGTTAATGGCAACATTGCGGCTAAGGCACGGACCTGGACACAAAACACATAAACACGTATACACGCTGTCACCCATTCAAGCCAGTATGGAGACAAGCTGTCGTTACATCCCTTTTAAAATACTCATTAGCACCTTTCATTTGATACCCATATCGTACAAACGCATTATAGAGTTACCCCTGGTCCACCTTTAAGGCGATATCTCAAAAAGGCGATAACCTATAGAACTAAGGCCGACTACCTTTTAAAATACTCATTAACACATTTCATTTAATACACATATCGTACAAACACATTGTAGAGTCACTCTAGTTCCACCTTTATGGCGATATCTCGAAAAGGCGACCACCTGTAGAACTAAGGCCCACTCCCTTTTAAAATTCTCATTAACACCTTTCACTTGATGCACATATCGTCCAAACACATTATAGAGTCACCTCTGGTCCACCTTTATTGCGATATCTCGAAAAGACGTCCACCTATAGAACTAAGGCCCACTCCCTTTTAAAATACTCAATAACACCTTTCATTTGATACCCATATCGTACAAACGCATTATAGAGTTACCCCTGGTCCACCTTTAAGGCGATATCTCGAAAAGGCGTTCACCTATAGAACTAAGGCCCACTCCCTTTTAAAATACTCAATAACACCTTTCATTTGATACCCATGCTGGCTTCCCATGATTGGTCGGATCTCTATGCTTGCACTGATGTCGATTCGGCTATCTCTATATTTTACAGTACGCTTGATGGCTTCTTTGATACCTGCATTCCTACTCGCTATACCCTATGTTCGAATAAGCCCCCTTGGTTTTCAAGGCAACTTATCAGACTTAATAACATTGTATCTAGGCTTTATAAGAGATTCAAGAAATCTGGAGCATCTGCAGACCTCTCTAACTATCTAATAGCTCGTTCTAAATTTCACCGTCTTAATCAGCTTTGTTATAAAAATTACTTGAGTTGTTGTAAAGCCCAATTTTTTAGAAATCCAAAAAATTTTTACAGTTTCGTAAATTCAAAGCGGAAAATTTCTGGGTATGCTTCCTCATTAACCTTTGGAGGTAAAAAAGCTTGCACTGATGACGACGTTGCTAACGTCATTAACACTTTTCATTTGATACCCTTTCATTAACACCTTTCATTTGATACCCATATCGCACAAACACATTCTAGAGTCACCCCTAGTCCAACTTTATTGCGATATCTCGAAAAGGCGTCCACCTATAGAACTAAGGCCCACTCCCTTTTAAAATACTCATTAACACATTTTATTTGTTACCCATATCGTACAAACACATTCTAGAGTCACCCCTGGTCCACCTTTATGGCGATATCTCGAAAAGGCGACCACCTATAAAACTAAGGTCCACTCCCTTTTAAAATACCCTTAACACCTTTCATTTGATGCCAATATCGTACAAACACATTCTAGAGTCACCCCTGGTCCACCTTTATTGCGATATCTCGAAAAGGCGTCCACCTATAGAACTAAGGCCCACTCCCTTTTAAAATACTCATTAACACCTTTCGTTTGATACCCGCATCGTACAAACACATTCTAGAGTCACCCCTGGTCCACCTTTATGTCGATATCTCGAAAAGGCGTCCACCTATAAAACTAAGGCCCACTCCCTTTTAAAATACTCATTAACACCTTTCGTTTGATACCCGTATCGTACAAAAACATTCTAGAGTCACCCATGGTCCACCTTTATGTCGATATCTCGAATAGGCGTCCACCTATAGAACTAAGGCCCACTCCCTTTCAAAATACTCATTAACACCTTTCATTTGATACCCATATCGTACAAACGCATTATAGAGTCACCCCTGGTTAACCTTTATGGCCATATCTCGAAAGGCGACTACATATAGAACTAAGGCCCACTCCCTTTTAAAATACTGGTCCACCTTTATCGCGATATCGCGAAAAGGCGTCCACCTATAGAACTAAGGCCCACTCCCTTTTAAAATACTCAATAACACCTTTCATTTGATACCCATGCTGGCTTCCCATGATTGGTCGGATCTCTATGCTTGCACTGATGTCGATTCGGCTATCTCTATATTTTACAGTACGCTTGATGGCTTCTTTTATACCTGCATTCCTACTCGCTATACCCTATGTTCGAATAAGCCCCCTTGGTTTTCAAGGCAACTTATCAGACTTAATAACATTGTATCTAGGCTTTATAAGAGATTCAAGAAATCTGGAGCATCTGCAGACCTATCTAACTATCTAATAGCTCGTTCTAAATTTCACCGTCTTATTCAGCTTTGTTATAAAAATTACTTGAGTTGTTGTAAAGCCCAATTTTTTAGAAATCCAAAAAAGTGTTACAGTTTCGTAAATTCAAAGCGGAAAACTTCTGGGTATCCTTCCTCATTAACCTTTGGAGGTAAACAAGCTTGCACTGATGACGACGTTGCTGAACTATTTTCTGAGTTCTTTAAGTCCACGTATTCATCCAGTGGTTTTCATTCCGGTCAATATCCCTATCGCTTAGATAGCTCGAATTCCATAAGGAATCCTGCTATTGATGGTAATATTGTTCTTCAGAGTCTTCAATCTTTGAAGCCCACCTTTTCTCCGGGACCGGACGGTGTTCCTAGTTGCGTGCTTAGGTACTGCGCCGAAAACATGTATAAGCCTATTTTAAAATTATGTGAGCTATCTCTGGGATCTGCGTCATTCGCGGCACTTTGGAAACAGTCTTTTATTATACCCCTGCATAAAAAAGGTAGCAGGACAAAAGTTGAAAACTACAGGGGTATTGCTAAACTTTCAGTCATTCCTAAAGTCTTTGAACAGATTGTTACCAGTCAACTCCAATATCAGTGTTCTAGTCTTTTATCTCTATGCCAACACGGTTTCATTCGTCAAAGGTCAACCACTACAAATTTGCTTGTATTCACCTCTATAGTTATGGAAGGATTTTTAGCGAACAAGCAAACGGATGCCATCTACACGGACTTCAGCAGAGCATTTGATACCGTCAACCATGAGTTACTTATTCATAAGCTTTATTTACTGGGCTTTCCGTTTCACATTCCGTTAACACATTTCATTTGATACCCATATCGTACAAACACATTCTAGACTCACCCCTGGTCCACCTTTATGGCGATATCTCGAAAAGGCGACCACCTATAAAACTAAGGTCCACTCCCTTTTAAAATACCCTTAGCACCTTTCATTTGATACCCGTATCGTACAAACACATTCTAGAGTCACCCCTGGTCCACCTTTATGTCGATATCTCGAATAGGCGTCCACCTATAGAACTAAGGCCCACTCCCTTTTAAAATACTCATTAACACCTTTCATTTGATACACATATCGTACAAACGCATTATAGAGTCACCCCTGGTCAACCTTTATGGCGATATCTTGAAAGGCGACAACCTATAGAACTAAGGCCCACTCCCTTTTAAAATACTCATTAACACCTTTCATTTGATACCCATATCGTACAAACGCATTCTAGAGTCACCCCAGGTCCACCTTTATGGCGATATCTCGAAAAGGCGACCACCTATATAACTAAGGCCCACTCCCTTTTAAAATACTCATTAACCCCTTTCATTTGATACCCATATCGTACAAACACATTCTAGAGTCACTCCAGTTCCACCTTTATGGCGATATCTCGAAAAGGCGACCACCTGTAGAACTAAGGCCCACTCCCTTTTAAAATACTCATTAACACCTTTCATTTGATACCCATATCGTACAAACGCATTATAGAGTTACCCCTGGTCCACCTTTACGGCGATATCTCGAAAAGGCGATCACCTATAGAACTAAGGCCGACTACCTTTTAAAATACTCATTAACAAATTTCATTTGATACCCATATCGTACAAATACATTCTAGAGTCACTCCAGTTCCACCTTTATGGTGATATCTCGAAAAGGCGACCACCTGTAGAACTAAGGCCCACTCCTTTTAAAATTCTAATTAACACCTTTCATTTGATGCCCATATCGTACAAATACATTCTAGAGTCACCCCTGGTCCACCTTTATTGCGATATCTCGAAAAGGCGTCCACCTATAGAACTAAGGCCCATTCCCTTTTAAAATACTCAACAACACCTTTCATTTGATACCCATGATTGGTCGGATCTCTATGCTTGCACTGATGTCGATTCGGCTATCTCTATATTTTACAGTACGCTTGATGGCTTCTTTGATACCTGCATTCCTACTCGCTATACCCTATGTTCGAATAAGCCCCCTTGGTTTTCAAGGCAACTTATCAGACTTAATAACATTGTATCTAGGCTTTATAAGAGATTCAAGAAATCTGGAGCATCTGCAGACCTCTCTAACTATCTAATAGCTCATTCTAAATTTCACCGTCTTAATCAGCTTTGTTATAAAAATTACTAGAGTTGTTGTAAAGCCCAATTTTTTAGAAATCCAAAAAAGTTTTACAGTTTCGTAAATTCAAAGCGGAAAACTTCTGGGTATCCTTCCTCATTAACCTTTGTAGGTAAAAAAGCTTGCACTGATGACGACGTTGCTGAACTATTTTCCGAGTTCTTTAAGTCCACGTATTCATCCAGTGGTTTTCATTCCGGTCAATATCCCTATCGCTTAGATAGCTCGAATTCCATTAGGAATCCTGCTATTGATGGTAATATTGTTCTTCAGAGTCTTCAATCTTTGAAGCCCACCTTTTCTCCGGGACCGGACGGTGTTCCTAGTTGCGTGCTTAGGTACTGCGCCGAAAACATGTATAAGCCTATTTTAAAATTATGTGAGCTATCTCTGGGATCTGCGTCATTCGCGGCACTTTGGAAACAGTCTTTTATTATACCCCTGCATAAAAAAGGTAGCAGGACAAAAGTTGAAAACTAAAGGGGTATTGATAAACTTTCAGTCATGCCTAAAGTCTTTGAACAGATTGTTACCAGTCAACTCCAATATCAGTGTTCTAGTCTTTTATCTCCATGCCAACACGGTTTCATACGTCAAAGGTCAACCACTACAAATTTGCTTGTATTCACCTCTATAGTTATGGAAGGATTTTTAGCGAACAAGCAAACGGATGCCATCTACACGGACTTCAGCAGAGCATTTGATACCGTCAACCATGAGTTACTTATCCATAAGCTTGATTTACTGGGCTTTCCGTTTCACCTATTAATGTGGCTGAAAAGCTATCTTTCTAACCGGACCCAAAAAGTCCTGTTCAAGTGCAATCTGTCGGAATCGTTCGGAGTTTCCACCGGCGTACCCCAGGGAAATCATTTAGGCCCTTTGCTCTTTGCCCTTTTCATTAATGACTTGCCACAGACAATATTATATTCCCATACTATAATGTATGCGGATGATGTAAAACTTTGCTACACTTACTGTCCTACCGATTTGAGTTCCTTGGATTTTCTTCAGGCCGACTTGGACTCGTTCCAATGTTGGTGCACAACAAATTTACTAGCTTTAAAGTGCTCTAAATGTAAGCATATGACATTTCACCGAGTGAAGCCAGCATTGAAACCTTATGTAATAGATGGTACGCCTTTGGAGCGTATAAAATAAAAAAATAAATGTAAGGCGCGATAACCTCCGAAGAGATCTAAGGCCGAGCTTCTCTTCCAATTTGCGTCGTGCTCCTCTTGATTTTTCCCTACAAATTGGCCGGACGGGACCTACATGTTTTATGCCGACTCCGAACGGCATCTGCAAGGCAGATGAGTTTTCACTGAGAGCTTTTCATGGCAGAAATACAATCGGAGCGCTTGCCAGACACTGCCGAGGGGCGACCCCGCTTAGAAAAATTTTCTTCTAATTGAAAAATCTTATTTCTAAAATTTTGATGTTGCTTTGCCCGGGAATTGAACCCAGGGCATACGGTGTGATAGGCGGAGCACGCTACCATCACACCACGGTGGCCGTATATCTATTGCAAATGATCTAGGTGTCCTTTTTGATCCGAAATTGAATTTTAACATGCATATTTCATCTGTTGCCAACAAAGCGTTGGGTTTACTTGTTAAAAGATGGGCTAAAGAGTTCGATGATCCGTACCTCACTAAGGTTCTTTACACATCGCTGGTTCGTCCAATACTCGAGTATTGCTCATGCGTTTGGTCCCCTGTTTCTCAAAAACATATAAAGCGTCTTGAGTCAGTTCAAAAGCAATTTTTGATATTTGCATTGCGCGGCCTTAATTGGGACTCAAGTCTCCACCTTCCTGCATACAAAAGTAGACTTCTTCTTATTAACTTACCCACTCTGGAAAATCGGAGAATATTACTGGGGGTATTGTTCATCCATAAGCTCATTATTGGAGAAATTGATTCTGCGGACCTTCTCAGCCGCTTGTTTTTTGCGGTTCCGCCTAGAGTATCCAGACACTACGTTCCTTTCTATTTACCCCTTTGTCGACGAAACTTTGCTAAAAATAATCCTCTTCTTATCTGGTGCCCGCACTACAATGACTTGTATAGCTGTATCAGTCTTGAATGTACTTTTGCCACTATACGTAATGCAATACTTGCCTGTCTAATTTAAGTGATACAAGCTAATTTAATTTGCCGGCATTTTATTTCTTCCATAAAAAACAGGAACTATCACGTTTAAGGATGGAGGAACATTTATCAACATGTATCATTAAGAAGGAACAAGACAGTACTGTGTTGATTGGAATCTGGTGCATTCCAACAACGTAAAAAACATGCTTTTTCATGAGTCACTGACCGGAATCGTATGCATTCCGGCAGTATAATCTTATGGGTCAGGCATCGAGCTGATTGGAATCCGGTGTATTCCAACAACACAGGTCATGTTACTTTTTTATGCCTTGTGATGGCGTATCCTCATTACACTACTCTTAGCACTGCCGGATTCACATGACATGCTGATTGGAATCTTGTTGCATTCCAACAGGAAGATTGGAATCCACTGCATTCCGAAATCATGCTGAGCGGAATCTGATGCATTCCGCCAGTATAAGATTTCGGTATAAGATCTTATTTCTGCTCATATTTCTTATTATTATTATATTCTGAAATTAAAGAGTAATGTTCATTAATATATCTTTGTTTGTAATATGTTGAAATCTCGATATATCTTAAATTTTATCTTTTGGGTTGTATATTTATATATCTTTTATATTATGCAGTCGACCATAGTTTGTCGTCGACTTTAAATAAAAAATAAATAAAATAAATAAATAAATAAATATCGTACAAACACATTCTAGAGTCACTCCTGGTCTCACCTTTATGGCGATATCTTGAAAAGGCGTCCACCTATGGAACTAAGGCCCACCCCGTTTTAAAATACTCATTAACACCTTTCATTTGATACCCATATCGTAAAAACACATTCTGGAGTCACCCCTGGTCCACTTTTATGGCGATATCTCGAGAAGGCGTCCACCTATAGAACTAAGGCCTGCTCCCTTTTAAAATACTCATTAGCACCTTTCATTTGATACCCATGTCGTACAAAACATTCTAGAGTCACCCCTGTTCCACCTTTATTGCGATATCTCGAAAAGGCGTCCACCTATAGAACTAAGGCCCACTCCCTTGTTCGGCCGGGGTGCGTCTGCTCCTGAGTCGATGGGCGCACCGGGGTCGATCTCAAGGGGAATGTGGCGTGTGGAAATAAAGGAATAGACAAATAGGCGAGAATTTCTCGTTATAATAATATGTTTTATTGAATAGAAGTACAATATTTTGGTGACAATATTATCTGTATTGACTGTATTGTAGAAAAACGGCAGAGATCGCTGGCGGCAGATGCGTGCTGGTTGGCGGCCAGAATCCAAGAGGCCGGTTGTATAGCGAGCTACAACCGTTGACCCGCAAAATCCTCCGTTTTGGAGGGGAAAGGCACCCACACATCAACCCCGATATGCATATGCATGAGTGCTGACAAAAAACACACATAAACGTACATGTACATGCATGCACATGCATGTGGCGGTGATGGTGTGGGTGGTTACAAATTAACTCGAGTATCGAGTATCGATTCGCAGGGTTGCATTGGGGGGATCGCAGACAGATGCGGAAAAAGTTAGGCATCCTGCCTAAACATGCCGGCCCCCCTTGCGATACACAACATCGTTTTCCGCCAATGACCTCCGCTGAAACGAGAAAAATGAATATAAGACTTACACACTAAACTTAATCTAAATGAGGAGTTCGTCTGACGACGCAAAATGGCCGGGAATCCTTTCCGACTTGCTTCGCATGCCACCTGAGCTAAGATGAAAAAATTAGCGGTTATGAACAGTTATAAGTGAATATTTCTTGCCATTGAATTATACATAAATATGGAAATTCAGAATGTAATATGTGTATAGTCGATGGCCAGTAAGGCTGGACGAAGAGGCCGTGGTCTCCGTTCCAGAGTGGCACCATTTTTTGCTATTCTTTGGTTTTTGTCGTTCCGGGTGGAGAGGCCGAGGTCTCCATTCCAGATTTGCGGTTTTTTTTTTTGGTTGGACGAAGAGGCAGAGGTCTCCGTTCCAGACTCGAGGGCTTTGAGGTTTTTCTGGGCTGGACGAAGAGGCCGAGGTCTCCGTTCCGGTGTATAACGTGTCGTGTCGCTCTCAGGTCGACTGTGGCATTTTATGGTTGTGCCAGGGCGAGTGGCCGTGAGGTTGGTTGGGTGATGCGCGTTTTCGCTGCAGCGCATGTATTTCGTCAGTTGTGTATTAGATTATTACCCTACAAAACACTTGGTCACAAAACTTACCCACGCCCATGCAAATGTGACTACGAATATAACCTATCACCGTAAAATAACTAGTGAAATGACGTGGAATGACGAGAGCATTTTTGCAAGGTAGTTAGTGCTGTGATTTCGCACAGCTTATGCATTTCAACAAAACCAGCAAGATTGCGGTGTGTGGGAGGTTGGAACGGACGTGATTCCAAGCCTCCCGCGCAAAATTACTTGTTTTCGTGATACGCGTGTTGTTTTATTAACGAACGTACGTTAAAATAGATGAATAAACCGAGTTTAAAACGAAGCGTAGGTGCCGACGAAGGTATGGATTTAACTTTGTGCGACAGCTCATGACGAACAGCGCAAACCGTAATTAAATTCGAAAGTGTACCAACTGCCGGTGCTTGCATGCAGATTGGCGATGCGTTCTCCACGACGCTTTCTATCTGCACGTACCATTCTGAGACTGCATGCAACCCTGTCGTATATTTATTGGTTAGCTGACAGCTGGTATGGTGAATTTGTGGTGTGCGAGTATATATATACATATATGTATTTGCTTGCCCTTGAAAAAAAACTAGGTCACTGGGGCAGTAGCACACTAGGCCGGTAGAAACAGTTGACTTTTCCCATTTCGGGATTTTGTCATGTCAGGATTCTTTTATTTCGGGACTTGGATTGTTTTTGTACCGAGCCCTTATAATGACTGTTTGTGATGTTTGTTGTTGAAAAACAACAAGTCCTGCCCCCCAACCAGAAAACAGTGCCCACAAAACGGAAAGGGTAAAAAAAAACTACAAAACAAATTTCTTTGTTAAAAAAAATGTGAATTTTTTGCAAGGAAATGTTGTTTTTTGTTTTGTTTTCTCTTTTTTTTGAGTTCCTTTGTTGTGTATAACTGGTTGGTACTGCAGGAGATGCCCACATGAGTAACAATAGCAAAACGCGTCAGTCCCGATTGCGATGTTTTGCGGTTTTCGGTACTGATTTTGTCTATGTAGTGTTCGGTATCCGCCCTTAGTGTGACAGCACTAATGAGGCTGCCGTTGTTATGTTGCGGGTTCCCATCCAGTTGTTTTCCCGTAACAGGAATTTTCCAGGATACATTAATGTAGGATTGTGGTGGATAAATTATCCCCACCACTTTGTTATTTGCAAAAGGATTTTCAGGCTGGTAAAACGTAAGTATGACAAGTTCCTAACGGATTTTTTGTAATCTTTTTGTTTGTTTTTTTTTTTACTTTCTCTTTTTTTTTTTTTTTTTTTCTTTTCAGTGTCAAATGGAGCCAATGCAGTTTATTTTAGAGACGGTGGAGGCTGAGGACGAGGAGACCATCCAGGTGGTGGCAGATGTGCAATATCCGGAGCGGCGGAGGGGGTCCTTCATTTGTCACGCGCCGGAGGAGCTTGTGCAGCAGGAGGTGGCAGAGGGGTTGCGGCGCGTGAACCCCTGTATCCTCCGTGCTCTGCTGACGCCGATAGTAGTGAAAATGCGCGGGAACACCATTGCCTGGTATGGCCAGTTTTACGCCAGCTATGAGGGCGTATTGTGGTTCCGGCGGCCACCCCACGGTTCACCTCCGCGTGGTATGTTCAACTGCAGCGTGTGCAACCGACTGCTGTCGTCGTTTGCATGCCTAGTGGCCCACTTGAATGGGCATATGAGATTTTATCCCTATCGGTGCTGGGAGTGCCCGAAGAAGTACACTTCATCAGCGTCGCTCTCCCTACACAGAAAGCGGATTCATCACCAATAGTGTCAGTGAGATGTGGAGACAAGAATATATATGAATTACCTTGTTTGTGTTCCTTTTCTCAGTTTAAATATTAAAAAATGAATTGACCTTGCAATGCGGAATGCATTATTATTTAGGGGGGGGGGGGGGGGGGGGGGTTGTGCTGGTTTAAGGTGTCGTGTGGACCATCGTGGTCGTCCTATAGAAAAGAAAAGGAGTGCTTGGACATTGACAGAGGCGTCGAGAAATGGACCATTTGGTGGTCGCGCTAGGTAACGTGGCAACTCTGCCGTTTCATTGTGTGTAGTGATTGCTGTGGTGGAATAGCAAACCGGTACGTGACGTGAAAAAATATGACATTTCCATTGAAAAAAAAAAACGCATGCGGTAAGTATGTCGTAGATTAGATTTTATATTTAATTTCATTTTCATATTTTATTTGTTTTTATTAATTAAATGTTCTTTTCTTTTCTTATTTTTTCAGGTGGATGGCGATGGCGTTGCATTTAGTGCAACAATACGCAGCATGAATGACGCATTCCAAGGAGTACACTTTCCGGCAATGACAAGTCTGACTAGCCAGAACCCATGACAAAATGAACGCACAGGCTTTTTGGACTACTCACTGCCGGCTCAGCTTTGGGCACTCTACCCACCGGCAGATTGGGCTCATTTGTATTGGACCATTCTGGCCGGCCATATGGTTTTCGTGTTATTGGCCTTTTGGGTATTACATGGGCATCAATGCTACGATACTATACAATAGCTGGTGACCGTGGCCGCATCATCAATTTATCACTACCATCACGTCTGTGTGCCCGCTCACAAATCACCGATACTGTACCATGGCTGCGCCAATTCAGAAAGTTATCATTTTGGGCGTGAGTATTTGCATTTTGGTAGGGTTGAAATATAGCATATCTGGGATAAATAAAACGTTCTTATTCTACAACAAAAAACGATGATACGGCATGACATTCGATTGGCAGTCAATTACAATTTCATATTAATGCAGATTTTGGAATTGCGATTCTGTTTTTGACTTATCTGTAAGACTTGGAACATTTCCTGTCGTGAAATGCACGCGTCTTGCGACGATTACGACGTAATGTGACACGTCCAGATTTGAATTGCTTCACTAGAGCGTCAAGACCTGTTGCTGCGCGTTGCACGTATTGTCTTATAGTTCCAATTATTTTATCGCTCGTAGCCTCCCTTTGTAAGCTATAGCCTACAGTACTATCGCTGAATGTTGCTGCACTACCGGTCGTCACATCGTCCAACTGATTATAAATAAGTTTAGTAAGGAAGTGGGGGGTGGTGGTGGTGGGTCTGTTGCCGCTTTTATTATAAGTGGTTCAGTTTGTGAAGAGATTGTTAAACGGTTTGTTGTCGTTATATTAGCGATATTTTTGTATTTCTCTTATTCGAGCTCGGATAATAATAATGTTTTCGTCTTTAGTTATAGGCGCGTTAGTGTATGCACACGCAGTTGGGGAATGGCACACCATTACTATATTACCTACGTTGTTGGAAGGAATGCAATCAGGAGAGGCTTTCGGGTTGGGATCGCCCGACCAACATTGGTATTTATTTTCTCTTTTTGTTTTGTAATGATTTTGATGGTTTGTTTTTTTTTTTTTTTTTCGTTGTGTAATGCAGTCATACATCGGTCCGCCGATATAGCGCCGTAAGGATTGTGCGCAACAGCTGTCTTACTGTTGGTCTTCCTCGTTTGGGGTTCAAAGGAATTACTACCGCATTTGATTCCCCGGAAATGGTTTGCCACTGAAAATGCTTCACAGGTAGTGCTCTGACGTATACTTTGAGCACTTTGCTGGCAGATGCAGCCAAGTTGGTGAGTAAACCTTTTACCCTACTAGGCAGAAAATATTTTGTGCAGTTTGTTGCAAGAGGCGAATTGTCCCGGCTTGTTTTGACAAGACTGTGTTGTAGAATAGCCGTTGTGAGGAATGTTGACTGAGAAACCGCCAGGGTTGAAATACCCCCTGTCCATCGAGGTGTTTAATGTATAGTTAAGGCTGTTAGGTGGTGCTGAGGAACGTGACGCTAAAACTTGGATTAATTAAATAACTGATAACGCACTATCGCGCACATCATCAATAGGACAAGCTATTTCCATATGTGTGTAGATTTGAACGACTGGCAAATGTTAAAAAAAATGTCCCTATGAAATGTGGAGGGAATAATAGCACGGTTACATTGGAACCATGTAATCATTTGGTGTTTCGTGAGTCTTGAGCATGTTCCATGACGGAATGGCCCTCCTGTCTGTAATAACGACCCATACTTAAACCGGTTTAGATCATTAACACAAATAAGAATTAGGAACGAGCTATTGGCGTTAGAACTGAAGAATTTAGCACGTAATGGATAGTTTGGCTTCATTGGCTGAAGGAAAATTGCCGCATGAACGGTTCCGTCTAATTGGTGGGCTAACAAGTTTTTTTTGTTTTTTTTTTTTTTTTTGTACTGATGAAAGAAAGTAAAGTAGCACACTCAGTGTTGAAAACTTTCACAACTGTATTGGAAGTTACACCACCAACTTATGCAGCCGAAAAACAGTTGTTATCATTTGTGCGAAAGATCGGACTTACAGCTGATATTGATTTTTTTTTCACAATATTCTCGCAAAAACGGTCAATGCGTTTCGATGAAGAAGGTTCTAAAGAAATAATAGCAATGATGCATACTGCCAAGTTAGAACCCGATATCGTTACGTATGGTGTACTAGCTTTAGGGTATCGAACTCAAGAGAGAGTGATTACACGAAATGAAAGGAAAAAAAAGTACTCATGAATACTCATATTTTGGGTGCAATGTTGCGGCACGGTGCCGCTAACCGAAATTTTCCCTATATTGAAATTATGCAAATAAGCCTAGATGAAAAATACCCAGCCGAATGAAATCTTTCTTACGCATTCAACCGATTCACGGCACCCTTCAACAAAGACAAATCTTGCAAGAATGGTCATGCAAAGTTTTGTGATAAATTACATACCTACTAAGAGGAACAAGGGCTATCTGGTGTACTCGCTTTGGGTGAGCGGGTGGATTGTGGGATTTTCTGTTGTCCTCGCTCTGGGTGAGCGAGTGAATTGTGGGATTTCTGGTGTCCTCGCTCTGGGTGAGCGGGTGAATTTTGGGGGTTTCTGTTGTCCTCGATCTGGGTGAGCGAGTGAATTGTGGGTTTTTGTGTTCAGGGGCCCCCGGTTAGTATTGTCAAAAAACCTAGAAAAAAATGTTTTTTGTTTGCGAGCTTTTGGTAAGCCCTCCCGTGTCTTCGTGCGTCTCGCTCCCCTTCCCCATTGCCCACCAGTAGTCAGGTGTAGGATTCCCTCCGGTAAACTCGACACGAGACCGGGGGTAGAGAACAAAAAAAGAGAAGATGTAGGATCGCCCTCCGGTAGACTCGCACCATCACGGGACCGGGGGGTTGATTATAATTCGGGCCTCGGGAGAGACACAAGCTTAGGGATAGCGGGGCATCGCGGCGCGTTGTTGAACGCGTCTTTATGTCCCGCGCTCCCTTTCCCCATTGCCATCGCGTAGTACGCCTTAGGTTTCCCCTCCGGTAGACTCGCACCCTCACGAGACCGGGGGGTTGATTATAATATATGGCTCGGGAGAACCACAGGCTTAGGGATAGAGAGACACGAAGACGCGGGTTCCTTAATTTGCCTTCTATGCTATCACCAACCGTGGGCCTCTGATTTTAGGTAGCTGGGGGAAATAGAGTTTTGGTTTTTGGGTTTTGTAAGGCGGGCTTTGGCCCCTTACATTTAATCCTCCTGTCGTGGGACGGAAGGAGTACCAATTTCGTAATTGGTCTAGTGGTCTGTCCCCTGATTGTATGAACGTCAACAACACGCACACGGTTATCAGAGCCTGGGTGTGTGTTGACGATTCTCCCCATTCTCCATTCGTTGGGTTGGAGGTTGTCCTCTTTGATAACAACTAGGTCTCCGGGTTTCAGATTAGGTTGTGGATGTTTCCACTTGTATCGTTTCTGGATCTCGGTGAGATATTCGGTTTTCCATCGCTTGCAGAAAGTATGATGGAGGGCTTTGAGTTTCTGCCACCGATTGATCATCGAGGCAGGGCTCTCACTCGCATCCGGCTCTGGCGGAGCCAGGAGATGGCTGCCAGTGAGGAAATGTCCTGGGGTGAGCGGCTCTAGGTCCGTCGGGTCATTGGACGCCGGGATGAGCGGCCGCGAGTTCAGGCATCCCTCGATGTGGCATAGGAGGGTATGGAATTCCTCGAAGGTGAATTTGTGTGGTGAGGCTATCTTTTTGAAATGGCTTTTGAAGCTTTTCACTCCAGCCTCCCACAGCCCTCCCATATGGGGAGCGCCCGCAGGGATGAAATGCCAAGTGAGTGATTGGTGGCTGTACTTCGAGACAGCATTTTCTCGGGCTTGTGAAATGAAAGTTTTGAATTCCGATCGTAGGGATCGTGAAGCTCCGACAAAGTTTGTACCGTTGTCGGAGTAGACGTTTTTGGAACATCCGCGTCTAGATATAAAACGGGCAAAAGCAGCAAGAAATGATGGGGTGCTGAGGTCAGTAGTGGCCTCCAGATGAATCGCTCGTGTGGAAAAACACACGAAAAGGCAGACATAGCCTTTGGATAGTCGACACCCTCTGCCGCGGTAACTTTTAATGTCGAAGGGTCCGGCGAAGTCGACTCCAGTATTCGTGAATGCACGGCTGAATGTCGTGCGTTCACGAGGGAGAATACCCATAAGTTGGGTCTGAGCCCGCTTTCGGTGTATCGTGCAAACTTTGCAATTATGAATGGTTGCCCTAATCATGGTTTCGATGTTAGGTATCCAGTATTGGGTGCGTATCAGACGCAACATGAGTTGATTTTCCCCATGCAAATTTTGTTGATGAAACATTAGGACTGTAAGACGGGATAACCTGCAGTTGTATGGGAGGAGGATTGGGTGGCGTTCATTAAAGGCTAAGTCCTTTGACGTCCCGAGTCGCCCTCCTACCCGAATGATGCCATCTTGGTCTAAGTAGGGATTAAGTGAGAGTATTGCACTTTTCCCTCCAATTGGTTTTCCGGCCTTCAGATCATTATATTCGGAACTATAATGTTGTTTCTGATAGATTTTAATTAAGAGTTGGGTTACTGATTTGATCTCATCAGGAGAGATTAAAGGTGACTTGACCTGAAATGTTTTTTTTGTTTTGGGGTGAGTTCTTCGGTAGAACCTCATAACGTATGAGAGCACCCGTAAAGCCCTAGGTAGGTCTGAAAAGCGTTGGAGAACATCGGTAGTATTTACTGTTGTTGTTGCGCAGGTCTTCGCCCTCTTTTCCTCTACGGAGGTGATGTAGTCACTTTCTTGTGCTGGCCATTGGGAAGTGTCTTCTTGCAGCCAAGAAGGTCCCTGCCACCAGAACGAATTGTTGACCAATTCAGACGCCGGTAACCCTCTGCTCCCTAAATCTGCTGGGTTAGACTCTGAGTTCACGTGCAACCAGTCCTTATTTCCGACCATGTCGATGATCTTGGCGATCCGATGTGCGACGAAAGTGGACCAGGAACAGGGCGGTTTCCTTATCCATGCGAGGACGATCGTTGAATCCGTCCACAGGTGAATTCTCACTGGTCCCAATTTAAGGTTCCTGAAAATTGATTCGGCGATTTCCGCTAACAGCACGGCTCCGCAAAGTTCTAATCGGGGAGAGAAAGAGTTTTCACTCGGGCTACTCGGGTTTTGGCTAGGAGTAGGTTTGTGCAGACATTATCATCCGTTTTGATACGTATGTAAATGACTGCTGCATAAGCCTTCTCGGATGCGTCACAAAATCCATGGATCTCGATGTCGGTTCCTGGAGAAAAGTTGACCCATCTAGATATCCTGATTTTATCGATTTCATGGTATTGGTCGGTGAAGGTTTTCCATCGTTCCAGCGTACTGGTAGATACTGGTTCGTCCCAAGCGGTGCCTTCCAACCAAATACTCTGCATGAGTATTTTTGCCACAATGACCATTGGTGCCAGCCATCCCAAGGGATCGAAAAGTTTGGCGATTGCTGATAGTATCGCTCTCTTCGTAATGTTTTCCGGGTTGTGCAGCGTCCCTGCTTTAAAATAAAATAAATCGGAGAGGGCATTCCATCGAATGCTTAACGCTTTAACTGAACTGGTATCTTCGAATGCCAGGAAGTTTTCATTGAGCAGGTCTGCTTTGGGGATGTCCCTTAGAATGTCCTCTGAATTGGATGTCCATTTGCGAAGTGGAAAGCCCGCTGAGTTTAGGACTTGACGAATTTCATCTCTGGCTTTAATAGTCGATGTGATCGTATGTCCACCCGCTAACACGTCATCTACATACATGTATTCTCGTAGTATGTTAGCCGCTGTAGGGTGTGAATTTGACACGTCGTCTGCCAGTTGTAGGAGCGTTCTTATCGCGAGATATGGAGCGCAATTCACTCCGAAGGTAACCGTCTTTAATTCGTAAAGACTGATAGGGTCATTCGGGGAAGTGCGATGCACAATACGTTGAAATTTGGTGTGATTTTCGTTCACCCAAATTTATCGATACATCTTTTCGATGTCGCTATTGAAGACGAAACGGTATAGTCTCCAACGTAAGATAAGGATGGGTAGATCGGCTTGTAGAACTGGGCCTGGGAGGAGAATATCGTTTAGGCTATTACCGTTGGCCGTAGGGCTCGAGGCATTGAATACTACGCGTACCTTTGTGGTGGTACTTTCCGCTTTAATAACGGCGTGGTGGGGCAGGAAGTAATGATCCGAATCGTCGGATGGGATATTTCTTTTCAATTTTTCCATATGTCCGAGCATTTCATATTCTGACAACACCCGAACATATTCCTTACCTAAATCTGGGTTTTTTATTAGCCGCCCCTCATTCCGGAAGAATTGAGAGCATGCACGCTTCAGGGATGGTCATAAGTTAATATTGTTAGGGTAATCCTGCCGGAATGGTAGTGACACGGTGTACCTTCCATTCTCACTTCGCTGCGTTGTTTCTTTAAATAGTTGTTCGCAGTACCTTTCATCTTCATTTAATATTTTATTTTTGGGTACATTTTCTACCTCCCAGAAAGCTTTGAGTTGGTTGTCTAACGCAACCTCGTTGTAAAAAGATATAATGCTCTTCGTTGGATTCGGTGATTCGATACGACCGGTCAGTATCCAACCGAACACTGTCTCTTGGGCTAAGATTGTGTTTAGCACATTCTTTTTTATACCGTTCATTATAATTTGGGGATATATGTCTCCGCCAAGTATGAGGTCTACGTCTTCGTTGACGTAGAACCTCTTGTCTGCCAAAACCAAGTCTGGGAATGCCTGCATAGTCATTGCGTTGATATGGCAGGATGGAAGATTCCCAGTGAGTTTCGCTAGAACTAGTACGGGTGTAGTCAGGCTGAAGCAGGGATCCACTGGTGAACGTAGTTCGATGTTGGATGCTTCTTTCACCTGAGCTGAAACCGCATTTGTGATGCCTGAAACATGGGCATGCATTTTCCTTGCTGGCAAATTGATTCTACGTTTCAGTCTTTCAGTTATAAAGGAACATTCAGACCCAGAATCAATTAATGCCCGCGCGGAGAAGTCGGTACCATTATGGTGAATGTGTACGCGAGCAGTTCCTAATAGAACGCCTGTGCTGGAATTGGCATGGCAGGATTTGACATTCTGATTCGCAGAGGAAGGTGGTTGTCCCGATTCCTGTCTTTTCCTTGCCTGTGCCGAAGTTGATGGGGCATTATCCGCATCTTTGAAGGGATTTCGTACCGCCGGTTGCTGAAGTGTGTCCGCATGCAGGAGCGTGTGGTGACGAGAGTGGCATTTGGAACAGTTGTATGAACTGGTGCACCTCGTCACTGTGTGTCCTGGGGATAAACAATTCACCGTTTCAAGTGTCTGGAAACGATTTGACAAGAATTTGTCCATATCCTCCCACTTGGATATGTCCGTCTTGTGGTCAATGCTCTGCTCCCATAGATCCAACGTATTTTCAGGTAATTTTGTCGAACATAAATAGGTAATAATCGCATCCCAATTTGAAACATCGATCTGATGTGTTTTTAAAGATGCCAAGCAATTATTTATGTCGCGCTGTAAGGTTTTGATAGAGCTGCCGCACTCGCTATCTATCTTTTTTAGATTAAACAAAATTTGTAGTTGTGAGTTTACGAGAATCCGCTTATTCTCGTATCTCTCACATAGGTTTTTCCAGGCTGTTTCGAAGCCTTCATTTGTCAAGGGACATTTCTTGACGATGTCCTTTGCCTCACCTTGAGTTTTCTGATTGAGGTGGAACAACTTTTCTACCGGGCTTAGGCGACTGTTGTTTTTGTATATGGCCGTGAACAGGTCACGAAACGTTGGCCAAGATAGGTAGTCGCCCTTGAACACCTCAGTTTGTTCATGGTTGAAAAGTGGAGAGCGAATTAACCAAGGGACATAAAACTTGAAAAACCTGAGCGAATCACCCAACCAACAACTATTAAAATTACGCAAAATTTTAGTTACTACTTTTAATTTGTTTATTTTTGTCTGACTTTGCAGATTATGTGTGCCTTAAAACAGTGAGCAGGGGGTAGCAACACCGATGTGTACTGTGCAAAGTAAAGGAGGGCCACTCGCCACTTCAACCTTCAATTTTATTATGAAATAAGTGCGCGCGTTGATATAAACTCGACAAAAAATGTGAAACCGTGAAATAAATCTTATGCAACAAGGAACAAAACTGTGTAACAAGATTAATTAGAGAAATTAGTGAAAATAATGTGATGCAAAAAGAAAATTTATCTCGAATGGCGTGAAATTTTATGTGAAAGTGAGGTTATGTGTACCTCTTCTTTGTGCTGTGTCCGGAGAGCCTTACCGCTGGTGGGGGGACAGGCCAGATAGTCACAAGGAATCTTAAACGACGTTAATGCAACGCGTTTGCACTTATTTTCCTTTTTGGCACTACACAGTTTTTTCACACTTTTCGCGGTTAATTATAATCACGTATGGCACTTTAAATCGATTTTTCGCACTTTCTTATTTATTATTTTTTTTTTAACCAAAAAAAATGTGGCAAGAAATATTGCACTTACTTTGAACTTTTTTGGTGATTCTTATACTGTCGCTGATGTGGCAAGATGGCTTGATCTCTCAGTGTTTTGCACGCTGGTATGAAATAATAGACTTTTTGTGGTTGTGGCAAAAATTCTCCGGCTAACTTTTTATGTTAAGAATTCTGAAGTGTGTGCGGTCAGCTATGGTATCTTGTGATGTGGACTGTATATAGGTACTGTATTCCAAATTCCTGGTGAAGATGGACCAAATGTTCGGCCGGGGTGCGTCTGCTCCTGAGTCGATGGGCGCACCGGGGGCGATCTCAAGGGGAATGTGGCGTGTGGAAATAAAGGAATAGACAAATAGGCGAGAATTTCTCGTTATAATAATATGTTTTATTGAATAAATAAAAAATAAATGTAAGGCGCGATAACCTCCGAAGAGATCTAAGGCCGAGCTTCTCTTCCAATTTGCGTCGTGCTCCTCTTGATTCTTCCCTACAAATTGGCCGGACGGGACCTACATGTTTTATGCCGACTCCGAACGGCATCTGCAAGGCAGATGAGTTTTCACTGAGAGCTTTTCATGGCAGAAATACAATCGGAGCGCTTGCCAGACACTGCCGAGGGGCGACCCCGCTTAGAAAAATTTTCTTCTTATTGAAAAATCTTATTTCTAAAATTTTGATGTTGCTTTGCCCGGGAGTTGAATCCAGGGCATACGGTGTGATAGGCGGAGCACGCTACCATCACACCACGGTGGCCGCCATATTGAATAGAAGTAAAATATTTTGGTGACAATATTACCTGTATTGACTGTATTGTAGAAAAACGGCAGAGATCGCTGGCGGCAAATGCGTGCTGGTTGGCGGTCAGAATCCAAGAGGCCGGTTGTATAGCGAGCTACAACCCTTGACCCGCAAAATCCTCCGTTTTGGAGGGGAAAGGCACCCACACATCAACCCCGACATGCATATGCATGAGTGCTGACAAAAAACACACATACACGTACATGTACATGCATGCACATGCATGTGGCGGTGATGGTGTGGGTGGTTACAAATTAATTCGAGTATCGAGTATCGATTCGCATTGTTGCATTGGGGGGATCGCAGACAGATGCGGAAAAAGTTAGGCATCCTGTCTAAGCACCCTTTTAAAATACTAATTAACACATTTCATTTGATACCCATATCGTACAAACAAGTTATAGAGTCACCCCTGGTCCTCCTTTATGGCGATATCTTGAAAAGGCGTCCCCCTATAGAACTAAAGCCCACTCCCTTTTGAAATACTCATTAACACCTTTGATTTGATTCCTATATCGTACAAACACATTCTAGAGTCACTCCTGGTCCACCTTTATGGCGATATCTCGAAAAGGCGTCCACCTATAGAACTAAGGCCACTTCCTTTTAAAACCCTCATTAGTACCTTCAATTTGACACTCATATCGTACAAACACGTTATAGAGTCACCCCTGGTCCACCTTTATGGCGATATCTCGAAAAGGTGTCCACATATAGAACTAAGGCCCACTCCCTTTTAAAATACTCATTAACACCTTTCATTTGATATCCATATCGTACAAGCACATTCTAGAGTTACCCCTGGTCCACCTTTATGGCGATATCCCGAAACGGCGTCCACCTATAGAACTATTGATTTATTTATTTATTTATTTATTATTATTATTACAGCTTTTATGCCTAGATTTATAACATATAAACTTATAACATGTAATATGAAATAGCTATCGTATCACAGTTTTTAGACCTTTATAGAACAAGTTAAGCTGTCCTCTTTCCGTTGTAAAGAGCGGAAGTCTGAAGCTATTTTTATTTCTCGTATTAATATTGTGAACGTCTCTTTGATATACAATATTGTTGCTCAAATACTCCGGCAGATTACCCTTTTTAATATTAAAAATAAAAATCATCACAAAGAAAAGGATCCGCTGTTTTACACTAAGCCATTGCAATTCATTTAGCATTTCTCTTGTCGGAGTATCGTATTTTTTCTTTAGAATAAACCCCATCGCTTTATTTTGCATTTTTTGTAAACTATCTATCACACTATCTGCCACTAAAAACAGTAATTAAAATGAGGTTCCAAGATTGTTCTATATACAAGAATTTTATGCTTTTTTGAAACAAATTTATATGATCTGTATAAAAAGCCTATCTTTTTTGCAATCTTTTGCTTCAAGTCGTTTACATGATCCTCGAATTTCACTTTATTATCAATAACTATACCTAGGTATTTTATTTTATCTACATACTTCCATAATTTGTCAGTTTCCGATTTTTAGTTCATTTGTATTACTAATAAGTGATCTACTTAAGATCATATATTTGGTCTTATCAGCATGTATTTTTAATTTATTTTGGCACATCCAGAGATATACACTATCTAAATCTGATTGCATTTTTTCAATAGCTACATTGAGATTTTTATCGCTTATCATAATAAGGGTATCATCTGCAAACAATTTGATATCACAATGGTTTACTGCTTTGACTATGTCATTTATATATATTTTAAAAAGTATTGGTGCAAGTATCGATCCTTGTGGAAGGCCGATATTAACAGCTTCTTCCAGGGCATTTTTTAAGGATTTTTCACTAGGTGGCCAAAAGAAAAATATCTCCTCGACATGACTGACCATACCGGTCAGCTTTTGAATATTGCCATTTTTGGTCCAAAAAAAACATGCTGTGGCAACCGTGGTTGTGACTCACTCATACCAAAACATTTGCAATAAAACAAGTAATCCCAGGAATAGTTATTTTTCATATCCAACTTATTATATACTTGCCCAAAATTTTTTTATTATATGCTGACAAAAATCCTCGAGCACGTGCAGAATTTGTAGAATTTATATATGTCACGGAAGTCGTGAGTACCTATGTTCTTTTCCATATAAATCCTCATCGACAGTATATTTGATGAACTATCATTAGAGTTGGGATTCTACCGGGTATTTACCATTTTTATGGGTAAATACCGGGAAAATACCCGGAATATTCCTTTTTTGTATCTTTTTTTGGGTATTTAAAAATCGTTTGAATCGAGGCTGCTTGGAATTACAATTCAGCAATTAAATTTATACGTCATTTGAAATTAAAAAAATTTCGTTTTGATTTTAAACAAACAACCCAGCAAACACTCGGAGTCAACAATTAGTCTGAAAGGAGTCCAAACTTTGGATCGTTTGCACTCGTTATAAACTCATTTAGGAGCCTGAAGCGAATGCTATATGCTTATATTTTGCCTGTAACATAAGTCTTATACAGGCCTCCTTCCGATATCATATATGAGCCTTATTGGCGTCATATACTGCTAATTTTGATCCTTTTAATGACACTACTTCAGGGCTTTTAGGAAGAATTTTTCACATATATCCGAAGCGAAAAACATAGGGGAGAAAATTGTTGTGATAAAACTCACATGAGGATAAGATAGAAATGAAATAAACATTAGTTAAATTATTATTTATTTAGAATAAATTGTCGCAGAAAAATTTCAGAGTTTTTATTCCGGAGCTGCCTAGTTTATTAATTTTAATATTTTTCGTTTGTTTATAATTTCATCAAATCGGAGTCATAAAAGGCTCTCAGGTGATAGCATTTTTGAATCTTTTGAACCATATTAAACTCCAGAACTGTAAGAGAATATTTATAAGGGACACATATTTACCCAAACAAATCTACCCCTCAAACAGGCTCACGGCGCTCATAATTTAAGAATCCGAAACGAGTCCAAAATAAGTGGGCAATGTAGGAATCAGAAGAACGTCGAAACGCGTAGTAGGGTACAAGAAAATTTAATTTTTGCCTTTTATTTAACGGCCTAAAAGCTCCTAACCTAGCATGCAAAAATTATCATTTATCAACTATTTATGTTCGTCACAGCGAGTTGAAAATGAATTACATTTGTACATTATTTTTACCCTTGCTATTCTTTTATTGTATAAGCATCGACTTTTTTCCGCTCATGGACGCTTCTCGACATTTTTAATGTGACCGCAAAGCTGTCACGCTCTGTCCAGGTGTGTCGAACTATATATGATCCCAATAACTGCTAACGATGCCTAATAAATAGGCCATATAGGTGTCATGGTGTATATGGTGTGATGGTGGCGTGCTCCGCCTATCACACCGTATGCCCTGGGTTCAACTCCCGGGCAAAGCAACATCAAAATTTTAGAAATAAGGTTTTTCAATTAGAATAAAATATTTCTAAGCGGGGTCGCCCCTCGGCAGTGTTTGGCAAGCGCTCCGGGTGTATTTCTGCCATGAAAAGCTCTCAGTGAAAACTCATCTGCCTTGCAGATGCCGTTCGGAGTCGGCATAAAACATGTAGGTCCCGTCCGGCCAGTTTATAGGGAAAATCAAGAGGAGCACGACGCAAATTGGAAGAGAAGCTCGGCCTTAGATCTCTTCGGAGGTTATCGCGCCTTACATTTATTTTTTTTTTATAGGTGTCAGATAATCAGAGTTTATTAGAGTTAAAAATGACGCCGGAGAGTTCCATTAGAGTATAATGTGAGCTGTTTAAACGCCTTTTAAGACTTATGTCGGACTCTTTTTTAGGCTCAAATGATATACGTTAATAGACTCATATAGGACGACCATAACAAGGAGGAAATACATTGGTTTCGGTCTCCTAAATGAGCACATACCGGCTGTAAACGCTCCAATTTAGATATTTTTCCGACTCTTTTTCGACTTAAAATGTTTACTGGGTAAACTTAAATATTTGCAAGGGCATGCATTATTGGCTAAATATTTTTGAAAAACGCTGGATTACAGATTAAAACTAATTCAACCGATAGCATAATGGATAACTACCCGCCAATATAGGACAAATTGGGTACATTTTGGATTGAATTTGTGTGTTTGTTTGTATTTTCCAAAAGATTATTTTTACCCTTATTTTGGGTAAATATTTGGGACTTTACCCATTTTTGCCATATATAACCAATTTACCGGGTATTTACCATTTGGGTATTTACCCCTTTCCCATCTCTAAAGCATATATGACATTACTTTAATTTTGCTTGGATTTCAAGCTAAAAAAACTGACGAAACTTTATCGGAACTTCAAAACACAAAAACAATTTCTATCATGAAAAAGCGAGACCACTATTCCCCCATAATTAGTGAGTTTGGCATCTTTTGTTTATGTATTACATTTTATTTTTACATTAACATTTTTAACAATAAAAACAATGCAAATAACACGCGAAAATTATTTCGGTCTCTAATGGTTTACTTTTTTCACACGAATGTTGATTTTAATTGTGTTTTTATGCACCAAATTTTCAAACTAAAAACAAAATTTTCATTTGTCAGAAAAAAATAAAGAAAAAACGGCCGAATGTCAAAAAAACCTATCGAAAAACAAACTGGCTCGTTCGTTTTTAATGAACTAGGTTGTATTTTTCTTGTATTTCGTTAGTTTTTTTAAAATATAGTTTGCACACTTACACCAGTACTGAAGCCGCATTAGGAGGGAGTGCGGCAAAAAATTGAAGATAAAATACAAGAAAAAATACTCGAAAATAAAGTAGTGTCATATAGGTATAACTATCATTCATTCGTTGTTAAATTTCTTCGATTAGCACCAAAAACCTTCATTAGAATTAGCAAGTTATATATTTTTTGACATTTTGGGGAAATCATGTATGTTCAGAAAATTTCTAACATTATTTCAGTTAGGTGTTGTTCCCGTATTTTCGAAATTTAGTTGTGGCCAGATTATGATTACTACGTGGCCGCGGCGGACTACTACGTGGCCATTTGGCCACGTTCGTATTACTTAAAAAATGCCCTGGCTTCTTCGCTTGATATAGAAGTACCATTAATTAATTTTTGTTGACGTTGGTTGGAGAAATAACTTATAAACCAGTCCAGCGCTTTGTCTCTTATGCCGATACTATACAGTTTATCTATCATAATTTGGTGAGATACAGTTTCGAAAGCTCGTTTTAGGTCCAAAAATACCGCAATTACGTAGTTTCTTTCATTTATTTGATTTTTCCACTCAAAAACAATTGAATTTAAAACCGTCTCACATGAGTATTTTTTTCGAAAACCCGATTGCTTCGAAGTTGTAATTTTATTTAATTCAATGTATTCTTGCAGCTGCTCTTTTGCAATTAATTCGATGATTTTCTCATCTGTTGGCAATGTATTTATTGGTCGCATTTCATTCGATTTTATGGTATTTTTGACTTTATAAACTGGCGTTACCGTAGTAAGTTTCCAACAATCTGGCATGGTAGCAGTTCTAAAGCTCTCATTAATTATATCAGCATAAAAGTACCCTGTGTATTCAACTGAGTCTTTTACAACACCACCAACCAATAATAATCATGGTTAAAGTTATTTCCCACTATTTCAATCTCGTTATTAATTTTTGTATACTGTTCACGAAAAATTGATTTAGTTTATTTGCTATGTCTCTTTCATCGCTGTATATTATGTTATTTATTTCCATTTTTGTTATCGGAGTTTTCTCTTTTTTTAAATTAACTGTGTCTTTTAAATATTTCCACATAAGCTTATTGTTTTTTTACTTTCCAGGTACCTGTTTTTCTTAATCTTAATTAGTTTTTTGTAGTGTCTGTTTAGGCTTTTGTACTGCCGCCAGTCACCACTCATTTGACTACTTTTATAGAGACCATTTTTGCATCTATTCCATTTTTGCATGGTTCAAATATATGGTTGGCTCATCTGTAAAGCAACAAATTATGTCTGTTCAAATTGTCAAAAACTGTTTATTGGTATTAGGCGAATGGAATGAAATGAAAACATAAAACATAGCAGTTTTTGTGTGTGGTAAGAAAATATTGTCAATGTGTTGGTTTCATTTTGAGTTTGCCATCTCCTTTTGACAATCCCATCGACCATGCAATGATAAAAATAAAATCAGCCGATGAGATGAGCCAACCATATTAATGAGCCATCGTTACTTTCGAAATGATCCTTTTATTTCTTTCCAAAAATGGTTGACATAAGTGTGGCACGTTACCAGTATGTTTTAAGTTGAATCGAACAGCGATTCCAGATCGTCTGACTTATTTCGTACTAAAACATTATACTTAGTTCTTCTACAGTATATTACATTTTCAAATTGAAAATACCCTGCTAAAAAAGGAGCAAAACCTAACTACATATTTTCATTTTCGTACTTAACTACACTCCCTTTTGTGATTCAGGATTTTGGCCATATTTTGAAAAAACTTCGAACATCATTCTTTCATTATATGTCATTCGATTGCTTTATTCCACTGCCTTCCACTCTATTCACATAACCTCAATTTAAGCTGCCAAACTATATAGTAAACAATGTTTGATATTGTCATCGAAATGACAGTGTCATATTTAATGAAAGTTGGAAAAAAAATTAATCATTGTTGACCAAAAAATCCAAAAGGATGGGTTGTGGATTTAATTAATCGTTTCGGTCAATTTGGTGGTTTTGATAATCTTTTGGAACGATATTATTGTTGTCTGCAATTATTAAAGAAAAATCAAGAGCAAACAAAAGCCAGGATAACAAATTGACACTTGTGTTGATTTGGGCAATGCTACGAGCTGTTGACACCTGCAACCATTGCTAAATACGGTAATTTTTTACGACAGCATGACACTGCTAATACGCGTCAAAAAATATCGAGAGAGGTGTCAAAAGACGCGCATTAATCTCGAGAACAATAATCCGAAGGCGGTTTTCATGTGGTTGTTGTAATGTTGCGTACCCACAAAAAAAAATTGTGAACATAAGTATTTTGTGCGGATATAGTTTTGGTCTCCAAACAGGTTTTGGACCCACCCAGGGTAATTTTTTATAAGCGCGGCCGAGGGCCGGCAACGTTTCGTCTCAAAATGATATTGCGCTTATTACAAGTATCTAGCTTCAATGGTATAATGAATGCACTAAATGAAATCAATAAAGTGCTAAGCTCATATTCACATCGTACACAACAAAACAACATTGTTTGTCCGATGATGAGATGGATTGGTTGACGGCAGAGCGTATGGCTGTCAGTACACGTACACGTAAACAAATTAATATGAAAATATTGGCTTTTTCATTGTGATTTTATTTGGTACTAGAATTGGTAATTTTTTACTTTAGGGTACAACTGCTAAAACTCGTCCAAAAATATAGGGAGAGGTGTCAAAATACGCGTATTGATCCCAGGACTACGAATCCGAAAGCGGAAATTAGAAATTTCTTTTCGGAGATATTTGCAAACAAAATCGAAAATTTGCATGTGGTTGTTGTAATTTTGATGATTTTGTTGTACCCACATGAAAAACTGTGGGTAAAAGTGTTTTGCGCGGATATAGTTTTGGTCTCCAAACCGGTGTTGGACCCACCCAGGGTAATTTTTCATAAGCGCCGCCGAAGGCCGCCAATACAGAAAGGTGTTCTGCGCAAAAATAATATGGATCCCACCGCCGGTTTCCGAAAGGTGTCCACCTATAGAACTAATGCCCACTCCCATTTAAAATACTCATTAACACCTTTCATTTGATACCCATATCGTACAAACACATTCTAGAGTCACCCCTGGTCCACCTTTATTGCGCTATCTCGGAAAGGCGTCCACCTTTAGAACTAAGGCCCACTCCCTTTTAAAATACTCATTAACACCTTTCATTTGATACCCATATCGTACAAACACATTCTAGAGTCACCCCTGGTCCACCTTTATTGCGCTATCTCGGAAAGACGTCCACCTATAGAACTAAGCCCCACTCCCTTTTAAAATACTCATTAACACATTTTATTTAATACCCATATCGTACAAACACATTCTATAGTCACCCCTGGTCCACCTTTATGGCGATATCTCGAAAACGCGACCACCTATAGAACCAAGGCCCACTCCCTTTTAAAATACTCATTAACACCTTTAATTTGATGCCCATATCGTACAAACACATTCTAGAGTCACCCCTGGTCCACCTTTATTGCGATATCTCGAAAAGGCGTGCACCTATAGAAGTAAGGCCACTCCCTTTTAAAATACTCATTAACACCTTTCATTTGATACCCATATCGTACAAACACATTCTCCACCACACATGGTCCACCTTTATTGCGCTATCTCGGAAAGACGTCCACCTATAGAACTAAGCCCCACTCCCTTTTAAAATACTCATTAACACATTTTATTTGATACCCATATCGTACAAACACATTCTATAGTCACCCCTGGTCCACCTTTATGGCGATATCTCGAAAACGCGACCACCTATAGAACCAAGGCCCACTCCCTTTTAAAATACTCATTAACACCTTTAATTTGATGCCCATATCGTACAAACACATTCTAGAGTCACCCCTGGTCCACCTTTATTGCGATATCTCGAAAAGGCGTGCACCTATAGAAGTAAGGCCACTCCCTTTTAAAATACTCATTAACACATTTCACTTCATGCCCATATCGTACAAACACATTCTAGAGTCACCCCTGGTTCACCTTTATTGCGATATCTCGAAAAGACGTCCACCTATAGAACTAAGGCCCACTCCCTTTTAAAATACTCATTAACACAATTCATTTGATACCTATATCGTACAAGCACATTCTAGAGTCACCCCTGGTCCACTTTTATGGCGATATCTCGAAAAGGCGCCCACCTATAGAACTAAGGCCCACTCCCTTTTAAAATACTTATTAACATCTTTCATTTGATACCCATATTGTACAAACGCATTATAGAGTCACCCCAGGTCCACCTTTTCCGGCGATATCTCGAAAAGGCGTCCACCTTTAAAACTAAGGCCACTCCCTTTTAAAACCCTCATTAATACCTTTAATTTGATACCCATATCGTACAAACACGTTATAGAGTCACCCCTGGTCCTCCTTTATGGCGATATCTCGAAAAGGCGTCCACCTATAGAACTAAGGCCCACTTCCTTTTAAAATACTCATTAACACCTTTCATTTGATACCCATATCGTACAAACGCATTATAGAGTCACCTCAGGTCCACTTTTATGGCGATATCTCGAAAAGGCGTCCACCTATAGAACTAAGGCCACTCCCTTTTAAAACCTTCATTAGCACCTTTAATTTGATACCCATATCGTACAAACACGTTATAGAGTCACCCCTGGTCCTCCTTTATGGCGATATCTCGAAAAGGCGTCTACCTATAGGACTAAGGCCCACTCCCTTTTAAAATACTCATTAACACCTTTCATTTGATACCCATATCGTACAAACGCATTATAGAGTCACCCCAGGTGCACCTTTATGGCGATATCTCGAAAAGGCGTCCACCTATAGAACTAAGGCCACTCCCTTTTAAAACCTTCATTAGTACCTTTATTTTGATACCCATATCGTACAAACACGTTATAGAGTCACCCCTGGTCCTCCTTTATGGCGGTATCTCGAAAAGGCGTCCACCTATAGAACTAAGGCCACTCCCTTTTAAAACCCTCATTAGCACCTTTAATTTGATACCCATATCGTACAAACACGTTATAGAGTCACCCCTGGTCCTCCTTTATGGCGATATCTCGAAAAGGCGTCCACCTATAGACCTAATGATCACTCCCTTTTAAAATACTTATTAACACCTTTCATTTGATACCCATATCGTACAAACACATTCTAGAGTCACTTCTGGTCCACCTTTATGGCGATATCTCGAAAAGGCGTCCACCTATAGAACTAAGGCCACTCCCTTTTAAAACCTTCATTAGTACCTTTATTTTGATACCCATATCGTACAAACACGTTATAGAGTCACCCCTGGTCCTCCTTTATGGCGATATCTCGAAAAGGCGTCCACCTATAGACCTAATGATCACTCCCTTTTAAAATACTTATTAACACCTTTCATTTGATACCCATATCGTACAAACACATTCTAGATTCACTTCTGGTCCACCTTTATGGCGATATCTCGAAAAGGCGTCCACCTATAGAACTAAGGCCACTCCCTTTTAAAACCCTCATTAGCACCTTTAATTTGATACCCATATCGTACAAACACGTTATAGAGTCACCCCTGGTCCTCCTTTATGGCGATATCTCGAAAAGGCGTCCACCTATAGACCTAATGATCACTCCCTTTTAAAATACTTATTAACACCTTTCATTTGATACCCATATCGTACAAACACATTCTAGAGTCACTTCTGGTCCACCTTTATGGCGATATCTCGAAAAGGCGTCCACCTATAGAACTAAGGCCACTCCCTTTTAAAACCTTCATTAGTACCTTTATTTTGATACCCATATCGTACAAACACGTTATAGAGTCACCCCTGGTCCTCCTTTATGGCGGTATCTCGAAAAGGCGTCCACCTATAGAACTAAGGCCCACTCCCTTTTAAAATAATCATTAACACCTTTCATTTGATACCCATATCGTACAAACACATTCTAAAGTCACCCTGGTCCACCTTTATTGCGATATCTCGAAAAGGCGTCCACCTATAGAACTAAGGGCCACTCCCTTTTAAAATACTCATTAACACATTTCATTTGATACCCATATCGTACAAACGCATTATAGAGTCACCCCAGGTGCACCTTTATGGCGATATCTCGAAAAGGCGTTCACCTATAGACCTAATGATCACTCCCTTTTAAAACCCTCATTAATACCTTTAATTTGATACCCATATCCTACAAACACGTTATAGAGTCACCCCTGGTCCTCCTTTATGGCGATATCTCGAAAAGGCTACCACCTATAGAACTAAGGCCCACTCCCTTTTAAAATACTCATTAACACCTTTCATTTGATGCCCATATCGTACAAACACATTCTAGAGTCATCCCTGGTCCACCTTTATTGCGATATCTCGAAAAGGCGTCCACCTATAGAACTAAGGCCCTCTCCTTTTTAAAATACTCATTAACACATTTCATTTGATACCCATATCGTAAAAAAATATTCTAGAGTCACCCCTAGTCCACCGTTATGGCGATATCTCGAAAAGGCGTCCACCTATAGAACTAAGGCCCACTCCCTTTTAAAATACTCATTAACACCTTTCATTTGATACCCATATCGTACAAACACATTCTAGAGTCACCCCTAGTCCACATTTATTGCGATATATCGAAAAGGCGACCAACTATAGAACTAAGGTCCACTCCCTCTTAAAATACCCTTAACACCTTTCATTTGATGCCCATATGGTACAAACACATTCTAGAGTCACCCCTGGTCCTCCTTTATGGCGATATATCGAAAAGGCGTCCACCTATAGAACTAAGACCCACTCCCTTTTAAAATACTCATTAACACCTTTCATTTGATACCCATATCGTACAAACACATTCTAGAGTCACCCCTGGTCCATCTTTATGGCGATATCTCGAAAAGGCGTCCACCTATAGAACTAAGGCCTTTTAAAACCCTCATTAGTACCTTTAATTTGATACCCATATCGTACAAACACGTTATAAAGTCACCCCTGGTCCCCCTTTATGGCGACACCTTTCATTTGATGCCCATATGGTACAAACACATTCTAGAGTCACCCCTGGTCCTCCTTTATGGCGATACCTCGAAAAGGCGTCCATCTATAGAACTAAGGCCCACTCCCTTTTAAAATACTCATTAACACCTTTCATTTGATACCCATATCGTACAAACACATTCTAGAGTCACCCCTAGTCCACCTTTATTGCGATATCTCGAAAAGGCGTCCACCTATAGAACTAAGGCCCACTCCCTTTTAAAATACTCATTAACACATTTCATTTGATATCCATATCGTACAAACACATTCTAGAGTCACCCCTGGTCCACTTTTATGGCGATATCTCGAAAAGGCGACCACCTATAAAACTAAGGTCCACTCCCTTTTAAAATACCCTTAACACCTTTCATTTGATACCCATATCGTACAAACACATTCTAGAGTCACCCCTGGTCCACTTTTATTGCGATATCTCCAAAAGGCGTCCACCTATAGAACTAAGGCCCACTCCCTTTTAAAATTCTCATTAACACCTTTCGTTTGATACCCGTATCGTACAAACACATACTAGAGTCACCCCTGGTCCACCTTTATGTCGATATCTCGAAAAGGCGTCCACCTATAGAACTAAGGCCCACTCCCTTTTAAAATACTCATTAACACCTTTCGTTTGATACCCGTATCGTACAAACACATTCTAGAGTCACCCCTGGTCCACCTTTATGTCGATATCTCGAATAGGCGTCCACCTATAGAACTAAGGCCCACTCCCTTTTAAAATACTCATTAACACCTTTCATTTGATACCCATATCGTACAAACGCATTATAGAGTCACCCCTGGTTAACCTTTATGGCGATATCTCGAAAGGCGACAACCTATAGAACTAAGGCCCCCTCCCTTTTAAAATACTCATTAACACCTTTCATTTGATACCCATATCGTACAAACGCATTCTAGAGTCACCCCAGGTCCACCTTTATGGCGACATCTCGAAAAGGCGACCACCTATAGAACTAAGGCCCACTCCCTTTTAAAATACTCAGTAACATCTTTCATGGCGGCCACCGTGGTGTGATGGGTAGCGTGCTCCGCCTATCACACCGTATGCCCTGGGTTCAACTCCCGGGCAAAGCAACATCAAAATTTTAGAAATAAGATTTTTCAATTAGAAGAAAATTTTTCTAAGCGGGGTCGCCCCTCGGCAGTGTTTGGCAAGCACTCCGGGTGTATTTCTGCCATGAAAAGCTCTCAGTGAAAACTCATCTGCTTTGCAGATGCCGTTCGGAGTCGGCATAAAACATGTAGGTCCCGTCCGGCCAATTTGTAGGGAAAATCAAGAGGAGCACGACGCAAATTGGAAGAGAAGCTCGGCCTTAGATCTCTTCGGAGGTTATCGCGCCTTACATTTATTTTTATTTAACACCTTTCATTTGATACCCATATCGTATAAACATATTCTAGAGTCACTCCAGTTCCACCTTTATGGCGATATCTCGAAAAGGCGACCAACTGTAGAACTGAGGCCCACTCCCTTTTAAAATACTCATTAACACCTTTCATTTGATATCCATATCGTACAAAGACATTCTAGAGTCACCCCTGGTTCACCTCTATTGCGATATCTCGAAAAGACGTCCACCTATAGAACTAAGGCCCACTCCCTTTTAAAATACTCATTAACACAATTCATTTGATACCTATATCGTACAAACACATTCTAGAGTCACTTCTGGTCCTCCTTTATGGCGATATCTCGAAAAGGCGTCTACCTATAGAACTAAGGCCCACTCCCTTTTAAAATACTTATTAACATCTTTCATTTGATACCCATATTGTACAAACGCATTATAGAGTCACCCCAGGTCCACCTTTATGGCGATATCTCGAAAAGGCGTCCACCTTTAAAACTAAGGCCACTCCATTTTAAAACCCTCATTAATACCTTTAATTTGATACCCATATCCTACAAACACGTTATAGAGTCACCCCTGGTCCTCCTTTATGGCGATATCTCGAAAAGTCTACCACCTATAGAACTAAGGCCCACTCCCTTTTAAAATACTCATTAACACCTTTCATTTGATGCCCATATCGTACAAACACATTCTAGAGTCATCCCTGGTTCACCTTTATTGCGATATCTCGAAAAGACGTCCACCTATAGAAATAAGTCCCACTCCCTTTTAAAATACTCATTAACACAATTCATTTGATACCTATATCGTACAAGCACATTCTAGAGTCACCCCTGGTCCACTTTTATGGCGATATCTCGAAAAGGCGTCCACCTATAGAACTGAGGCCCACTCCCTTTTAAAATACTTATTAACATCTTTCATTTGATACCCATATTGTACAAACGCATTATAGAGTCACCCCAGGTCCACCTTTATGGCGATATCTCGAAAAGGCGTCCACCTTTAAAACTAAGGCCACCCCCTTTTAAAACCCTCACTAGTACCTATAATTTGATACCCATATCGTACAAACACATTATAAAGTCACCCATGGTCCACTTTTATGGCGATATCTCGAGAAGGCGTCCACCTATAGAACTAAGGCCCACTCCCTTTTAAAATACTCATTAACACCTTTCATTTGATATCCATATCGTACAAAGACATTCTAGAGTCACCCCTGGTTCACCTTTATTGCGATATCTCGAAAAGACGTCCACCTATAGAACTAAGGCCCACTCCCTTTTAAAATACTTATTAACACAATTCATTTGAAACCTATATCGTACAAGCACATTCTAGAGTCACCCCTGGTCGACTTTTATGGCGATATCTCGAAAAGGCGTCCACCTATAGAACTAAGGCCCACTCCCTTTTAAAATACTTATTAACATCTTTCATTTGATACCCATATTGTACAAACGCATTATAGAGTCACCCCAGGTCCACCTTTATGGCGATATCTCGAAAAGGCGTCCACCTTTAAAACTAAGGCCACTCCCTTTTAAAACCCTCATTAATACCTTTAATTTGATACCCATATCGTACAAACACGTTATAGAGTCACCCCTGGTCCTCCTTTATGGCGATATCTCGAAAAGTCGACCACCTATAGAACTAAGGCCCACTCCCTTTTAAAATACTCATTACCACATTTCATTTGATACCCATATCGTACAAACACATTCTAGAGTCACCCCTGGTCCACCTTTATGGCGATATCTCGAAAAGGCGACCACCTATAAAACTAAGGTCCACTCCCTTTTAAAATACCCTTAACACCTTTCAATTGATGCCCATATCGTACAAACACATTCTAGAGTCACCCCTGGTCCACCTTTATGTCGATATCTCGAAAAGGCGTCCACCTATAGAACTAAGGCCCACTCCCTTTTAAAATACTCATTAACACCTTTCGTTTGATACCCGTATCGTACAAACACATTCTAGAGTCACCCCTGGTCCACCTTTATGTCGATATCTCGAATAGGCGTCCACCTATAGAACTAAGGCCCACTCCCTTTTAAAATACTCATTAACACCTTTCATTTGATACCCATATCGTACAAACGCATTATAGAGTCACCCCTGGTTAACCTTTATGGCGATATCTCGAAAGGCGACAACCTATAGAACTAAGGCCCCCTCCCTTTTAAAATACTCATTAATACCTTTCATTTGATACCCATATCGTACAAACGCATTCTAGAGTCACCCCAGGTCCACCTTTATGGCGACATCTCGAAAAGGCGACCACCTATAGAACTAAGGCCCACTCCCTTTTAAAATACTCATTAACACCTTTCATTTGATACCCATATCGTATAAACACATTCTAGAGTCACTCCAGTTCCACCTTTATGGCGATATCTCGAAAAGGCGACCAACTGTAGAACTGAGGCCCACTCCCTTTTAAAACACTCATTAACACCTTTCATTTGATATCCATATCGTACAAACGCATTATAGAGTTACCCCTGGTCCACCTTTAAGGCGTTATCTCGAAAAGGCGATCACCTATAGAACTAAGGCCCACTCCCTTTTAAAATACTCATTAACACAATTCATTTGATACCTATATCGTACAAGCACATTCTAGAGTCACCCCTGGTCCACTTTTATGGCGATATCTCGAAAAGGCGTCCACCTATAGAACTAAGGCCCACTCCCTTTTAAAATACTTATTAACATCTTTCATTTGATACCCATATTGTACAAACGCATTATAGAGTCACCCCAGGTCCACCTTTATGGCGATATCTCGAAAAGGCGTCCACCTTTAAAAATAAGGCCACTCCCTTTTGAAACCCTCATTAATACCTTTAATTTGATACCCATATCGTACAAACACGTTATAGAGTCACCCCTGGTCCTCCTTTATGGCGATATCTCGAAAAGTCGACCACCTATAGAACTAAGGCCCACTCCCTTTTAAAATACTCATTAACACCTTTCATTTGATATCCATATCGTACAAAGACATTCTAGAGTCACCCCTGGTTCACCTTAATTGCGATATCTCGAAAAGACGTCCACCTATAGAACTAAGGCCCACTCCCTTTTAAAATACTCATTAACACAATTCATTTGATACCTATATCGTACAAGCACATTCTAGAGTCACCCCTGGTCCACTTTTATGGCGATATCTCGAAAAGGCGTCCACCTATAGAACTGAGGCCCACTCCCTTTTAAAATACTTATTAACATCTTTCATTTGATACCCATATTGTACAAACGCATTATAGAGTCACCCCAGGTCCACCTTTATGGCGATATCTCGAAAAGGCGTCCACCTTTAAAACTAAGGCCACTCCCTTTTAAAACCCTCACTAGTACCTATAATTTGATACCCATATCGTACAAACACATTATAAAGTCACCCATGGTCCACTTTTATGGCGATATCTCGAGAAGGCGTCCACCTATAGAACTAAGGCCCACTCCCTTTTAAAATACTCATTAACACCTTTCATTTGATATCCATATCGTACAAAGACATTCTAGAGTCACCCCTGTTTCACCTTTATTGCGATATCTCGAAAAGACGTCCACCTATAGAACTAAGGCCCACTCCCTTTTAAAATACTTATTAACACAATTCATTTGAAACCTATATCGTACAAGCACATTCTAGAGTCACCCCTGGTCGACTTTTATGGCGATATCTCGAAAAGGCGTCCACCTATAGAACTAAGGCCCACTCCCTTTTAAAATACTTATTAACATCTTTCATTTGATACCCATATTGTACAAACGCATTATAGAGTCACCCCAGGTCCACCTTTATGGCGATATCTCGAAAAGGCGTCCACCTTTAAAACTAAGGCCACTCCCTTTTAAAACCCGCATTAATACCTTTAATTTGATACCCATATCGTACAAACACGTTATAGAGTCACCCCTGGTCCTCCTTTATGGCGATATCTCGAAAAGTCGACCACCTATAGAACTAAGGCCCACTCCCTTTTAAAATACTCATTACCACATTTCATTTGATACCCATATCGTACAAACACATTCTAGAGTCACCCCTGGTCCACCTTTATGGCGATATCTCGAAAAGGCGACCACCTAAAAAACTAAGGTCCACTCCCTTTTAAAATACCCTTAACACCTTTCATTTGATGCCCATATCGTACAAACACATTCTAGAGTCACCCCTGGTCCACCTTTATTGCGATATCTCGAAAAGGCGTCCACCTATAGAACTAAGGCCCACTCCCTTTTAAAATACTCAATAACACCTTTCATTTGATACCCATGCTGGCTTCCCAGGATTGGTCGGATCTCTATGCTTGCACTGATGTCGATTCGGCTATCTCTATATTTTACAGTACGCTTAATGGCTTCTTTGATACCTGCATTCCTACTCGATATACCCTATGTTCGAATAAGCGCCCTTGGTTTTCAAGGCAACTTATCAGACTTAATAACATTGTATCTAGGCTTTATAAGAGATTCAAGAAATCTGGAGCATCTGCAGACCTCTCTAACTATCTAATAGCTCGTTCTAAATTTCACCGTCTTAATCAGCTTTGTTATAAAAATTACTTGAGTTGTTGTAAAGCCCAATTTTTAGAAATCCAAAAAAGTTTTACAGTTTCGTAAATTCAAAGCGGAAAACTTCTGGGTATCCTTCCTCATTAACCTTTGGAGGTAAAAAAGCTTGCACTGATGACGACGTTGCTGAACTATTTTCTGAGTTCTTTAAGTCCACGTATTCATCCAGTGGTTTTCATTCCGGTCTATATCCCTATCGCTTAGATAGCTCGAATTCCATTAGGAATCCTGCTATTGATGGTAATATTGTTCTTCAGAGTCTTCAATATTTGAAGCCCACCTTTTCTCCGGGAACGGACGGTGTTCCTAGTTGCGTGCTTAGGTACTGCGCCGAAAACATGTATAAGCCTATTTTAAAATTATTTGAGCTATCTCTGGGATCTGCGTCATTCGCAGCACTTTGGAAAAGTCTTTTATTATACCCCTGCATAAACAAGGTAGCAGGACAAAAGTTGAAAACTACAGGGGTATTGCTAAACTTTCAGTCATTCCTAAAGTCTTTGAACAGATTGTCAACTCCAATATCAGTGTTCTAGTCTTTTATCTCCATGCCAACACGGTTTCATTCGTCAAAGGTCAACCACTACAAATTTGCTTGTATTCACCTCTATAGTTATGGAAGGATTTTTAGCGAACAAGCAAACCGATATCATCTACACGGACTTCAGCAGAGCATTTGATACCGTCAACCATGAGTTACTTATTCATAAGCTTGATTTACTGGGCTTTCCGTTTCACATTCCGTTAATACATTTCATTTGATACCCATATCGTACAAACACATTCAAGAGTCACTCCTGGTCCACCTTTTTGGCGATATCTCGAAAAGGCGACCACCTATAAAACTAAGGTCCACCCCCTTTTAAAATACTCATTAACACCTTTCATTTGATACCCATATCGTACAAACACATTCTAGAGTCACCCCTAGTCCACCTTTATGGCGATATCTCGAAAAGGCGTCCACCTATAGAACTAAGGCCCACTCCCTTTTAAAATACTCATTAACACCTTTCATTTGATACCCATATCGTACATACACATTCTAGAGTCACCCCTAGTCCACCTTTATTGCGATATCTCGAAAAGGCGACCAACTATAGAACTAAGGTCCACTCCCTTTAAAATACCCTTAACACCTTTCATTTGATGCCCATATGGTACAAACACATTCTAGAGTCACCCCTAGTCCACCTTTATGGCGATATCTCGAAAAGTCGTCCACCTATAGAACTAATGATCACTCCCTTTTAAAATACTTATTAGCACCTTTCATATGATACCCATATCGTACGAACACATTCTAGAGTTACCCCTGGTCCACCTTTATGGCGATATCTCGAAAAGGCGTCCACCTATAGAACTAAGGCCCACTCTCTTTTAAAATACTCATTAACACCTTTCATTTGATACCTATATCGGGCAAACGCATTATAGAGTCACCCCTGGTTAACCTTTATGGCGATATCTCGAAAGGCGACAACCTATAGAACTAAGGCCCACTCCCTTTTAAAATACTCATTAACACCTTTCATTTGATACCCATATCGTACAAACGCATTATAGAGTTACCCCTGGTCCACCTTTAAGGCGATATCTCGAAAAGGCGATCACCTATAGAACTAAGGCCGACTACCTTTTAAAATACTCATTAACACATTTCATTTGATACCCATATCGTACAAACACATTCTAGAGTCACTCCAGTTCCACCTTTATGGCGATATCTCGAAAAGGCGACCACCTATAGAACTAAGGCCCACTCCCTTTTAAAATACTCATTAACACCTTTCATTTGATACCCATATCGTACAAACACATTCTAGAGTCACTCCAGTTCCACCTTTATGGCGATATCTTGAAAAGGCGACCACCTGTAGAACTAAGGCCGACTCCCTTTTAAAATACTCGTTAACACCTTTCATTTGATACCCATATCGTACAAACGCATTATAGAGTTACCCCTGGTCCACCTTTAAGGCGATATCTCGAAAAGGCGATCACCTATAGAACTAAGGCCGACTACCTTTTAAAATACTCATTAACACATTTCATTTGATACCCATATCGTACAAACACATTCTAGAGTCACTCTAGTTCCACCTTTATGGCGATATCTCGAAAAGGCGACCACCTGTAGAACTAAGGCCCACTCCCTTTTAAAATTCTCATTAACACCTTTCATTTGATACCCATATCGTGCAAACGCATTATAGAGTCACCCCTGGTTAACCTTTATGGCGATATCTCGAAAGGCGACAACCTATAGAACTAAGGCCCACTCCCTTTTAAAATACTCATTAACACCTTTCATTTGATACCCATATCGTACAAACGCATTCTAGAGTCACCCCAGGTCCACCTTTATGGCGACATCTCGAAAAGGCGACCACCTATAGAACTAAGGCCCACTCCCTTTTAAAATACTCATTAACACCTTTCATTTGATACCCATATCGTGCAAACGCATTATAGAGTCACCCCTGGTTAACCTTTATGGCGATATCTCGAAAGGCGACAACCTATAGAACTAAGGCCCACTCCCTTTTAAAATACTCATTAACACCTTTCGTTTGATACCCATATCGTACAAACACATTCTAGAGTCACCCCTCGTCCTCCTTTATGGCGATATCTCGAAAAGGCGTCCACCTATAGAACTGAGGCCCACTCCCTTTTAAAGTACTCATTAACACCTGTTCGCAGCAGCAAACAGTTTAACTACGAAATGGAACCATATAAACATTTATAGTAACACTCATTTCTCCTACTGGGACTCGACTTTAAAATGTAACAGTAGAATCATACGATTTTTGTTTACTTGTACATGCCAATTGCTTACTGTAAAATCTCAATTGTTGATACTCTACAAATATGTATTTTCTTTAATGTGCCTTCTGCGCCTTGCATTTGTTGTTATTTACTTTATCTAACCTAACTGTCGAAGTAGGGGTTTCTGTCTGCTTTTTGACTGCAATTGGATACTGGCAAACGATGTTAAAACACTTCTACTTTGGCATTTGATAATAAAGCAATTATACTGAACGCTCATCGGTCTGTTCTTTTTTTTACTGTCGTTATAACTTCGCAACAGGATTAAGTAACTACTTAGTCCTACGGAAACAACACCTTTCATTTGATACCCATATCGTGCAAACGCATTATAGAGTCACCCCTGGTTAACCTTTATGGCGATATCTCGAAAGGCGACAACCTATAGAACTAAGGCCCACTCCCTTTTAAAATACTCATTAACACCTTTCATTTGATACCCATATCGTACAAACGCATTCTAGAGTCACCCCAGGTCCACCTTTATGGCGACGTCTCGAAAAGGCGACCACCTATAGAACTAAGGCCCACTCCCTTTTAAAATACTCATTAACACCTTTCATTTGATACCCATATCGTACAAACACATTCTAGAGTCACTCCAGTTCCACCTTTATGGCGATATCTCGAAAACGCGACCACCTGTAGAACTAAGGCCCACTCCCTTTTAAAATACTCATTAACACCTTTCATTTGATACCCATATCGTACAAACGCATTATAGAGTTACCCCTGGTCCACCTTTAAGGCGATATCTCGAAATGGCGATCACCTATAGAACTAAGGCCGACTACCTTTTAAAATACTCATTAACACATTTCATTTGATACCCATATCGTACAAACACATTCTGGAGTCACTCTAGTTCCACCTTTATGGCGATATCTCGAAAAGGCGACCACCTCTAGTACTAAGTCCCACTCCCTTTTAAAATTCTCATTAACACCTTTCATTTGATAACCATATCGTACAAACAAGTTATAGAGTCACCCCTGGTCCTCCTTTATGGCGATATCTCGAAAAGGCGTCCCCCTATAGAACTAAGGCCCACTCGCTTTTAAAATACTCAATAACACCTTTCATTTGATTCCCATATCGTACAAACACATTCTAGAGTCACCTGTGGTTCACTTTTATGGCGATATCTCGAGAAGGCGTCCACCTATAGAACTAAGGCCCACTCCCTTTTAAAATACTCATTAACACCTTTCATTTGATACCCATACCCATACCCACCTTTATGGCGATATCTCGAAAAGTCGTCCACCTATAGAACTAATGATCACTCCCTTTTAAAATACTTATTAGCACCTTTCATATGATACCCATATCGTACAAACACATTCTAGAGTTACCCCTGGTCCACCTTTATGGCGATATCCGGAAACGGCGTCCACCTATAGAACTATTTATTTATTTATTATTATTATTACAGCTTGTATGCCTAGATTTACAACATATAAACTTATCACATGTAATATGAAATAGCTATCGTATCACAGTTATGCGACAATATAAGTATAATTTATTTTTAAACATATTTAAGTTTTCACAGTTTCTAATTTCAACAGGAAGTTCATTAAATCTTTTTAGACCTTTATAAAACAAGTTAAGCTGTCCTCTTTCCATTGTAAAGAGCGGAAGTCTGAAGCTATTTTTATTTCTCGTATTAATATTGTGAACGTCTCTTTGATATACAATATTGTTGCTCAAATACTCCGGCAGATTACCCTTTTTAATATTAAAAATAAAAATCATCACAAAAAAAAGGATCCGCTGTTTTACACTAAGCCATTGCAATTCATTTAGCATTTCTCTTGTCGGAGTATCGTATTTTTTCTTTAGAATAAACCTCATCGCTTTATTTTGCATTTTTTGTAAACTGTCTATCACACTATCTGCCACTAAAAACAATATGTTAGGGCAGTAATTAAAATGAGGTTCCACGATTGTTCTATATACAAGAATTTTAGGCTTTTTTGAAACAAATTTACATGATCTGTATAAAAAGCCTATCTTTTTTGCAATCTTTTGCTTCAAGTCGTTTACATGATCCTCGAATTTCACTTTATTATCAATAACTATACCTAGGTATTTTATTTTATACACTTCCATAATTTTGCAGTTTCCGATTTTTAGTTAATTTGTATTACTAATAAGTGTTCTACTTAAGATCATATATTTGGTCTTATCAGCATTTATTTCTAATTTATTTTGGCACATCCAGAGATATACACTATCTAAATCTGATTGCATTTTTTCAATAGCTACATTGAGATTTTTATCGCTTATCATAATAAGGGTATCATCTGCAAACAATTTGATATCACAATGGTTTACTGCTTTGACTATGTCATTTATATATATTTTAAAAAGTATTGGTGCAAGTATCGATCCTTGTGGAAGGCCGATATTAACAGCTTCTTCGCTTGATATAGAAGTACCATTAATTACTGTTTGTTGACGTCGGTTGGAGAAATAACTTATAAACCAGTCCAGCGCTTTGTCTCTTATGCCGATACTATACAGTTTATCCATCATAATTTGGTGAGATGTAGTTTCGAAAGCTCGTTTTAGGTCTAAAAATACCGCAATTACGTAGTTTCTTTCATTTAGTTGATTTTTCCACTCAAAAACAATTGAATTTAAAACCGTCTCACATGAGTGTTTTTTCGAAAACCTGATTGCTTCGAAGTTTTAATTTTATTTAATTCAATGTATTCTTGCAGCTGATCTTTTACAATTAATTCGATGATTTTCTCATCTGCTGGCAATGTATTTATTGGTCGCATTTCATTCGATTTTATGGTATTTTTGACTTTATAAACTGGCGTTACCGTAGTAAGTTTCCAACAATCTGGCATGGTAGCAGTTCTAAAGCTCTCATTAATTATATCAGCATAAAAGTACCCTGTGTATTCAACTGAGTCTTTTACAACACCACCAACCAATAATAATCATGGTTAAAGTTATTTCCCACTATTTCAATCTCGTTATTAATTTTTGTATACTGTTCACGAAAAATTGATTTAGTTTATTTGCTATGTCTTTTTCATCGCTGTATATTATGTTATTTATTTCCATTTTTGTTATCGGAGTTTTCTCTTTTTTTAAATTAACTGTGTCTTTTAAATATTTCCACATAAGCTTATTGTTTTTTTACTTTCCAGGTACCTGTTTTTCTTAATCTTAATTAGTTTTTTGTAGTGTCTGTTTAGGCTTTTGTACTGCCGCCAGTCACCACTCATTTGACTACTTTTATAGAGGCCATTTTTGCATCTCTTTAGATCAGTTAACTCGCGATCATACCATTTATTCATTAGTTTCACTTCAATTTGTTTTTCAAACGTTAGAACTTTCACTGCTTGAACCATTACATAATTTAAAGCTTTGATTTTATCTTCAAGTGATAATCAAGTTACAGTACTCAAGTTATAGTATCTAAAAATATGGAGAAGGTTTTCAGCATTGTAGCACTCCCATGAAGTTATAGTTTTTGTTACACGCATTTGGTACTCTTTCTCTGATTCTAAAATAAACCCAATTGTTTCATGGTCAGAGATTTTATTTTCTTCAAGCCTCATACACTTAATTTTATCACTATTTGAGTAAAGTAAATCAATTCTTGTTTGAGAATTTTCTGTTATACGGGTATTGAAATCGATTACCTGAGTCATACATACATTTGCCATAATGTCATTTAACTGATTTCGGATGGAAGTGTTCCTGTTCATGTCTATATTGAAATCCCCCGTAAGTAACTTATTATCGCTTGGTTCAAACTTATGTAGAACATTTTCATACAAGTAATTTATAAAATCACTGTCATTACTATTAGGTGAATGATATAAAAGTCCCATACACCATTTTGTACAATTTGTTTTAATTTTAATAATTATACACCACATATTTTGGTCAAAGCTGTTGTTGTAAATCACTTTATACTCAATTGTTTCGTGAACATATATTAACACATCGCCTGTGTGACGGCTATGTGAATCACATCTTACGATCGTGTGGTTAATTAATTTCAATTCTGAATCTTCTATATCACTTGTTGTTCTTGATTCTGAGCACATCACAATAAATGGGGTTTTTTTTATATATGAGCATTTCAACTTCATTTTTGTTAGGTATAAACCAAGTAGTTGCTATTTACGGTTAGGACCTTTGTTACGGCAATATTTTTCATAAGCCGGACATTTAGTACTAAATGCAAAATGATTTGCATCGACGTCTGCTACCTTTTTTTGCAACAATTTACACATCTCACTATTTCGGACTTACAATCTTTTACTTCATGCGAGCCACCACACTTGGCACACGCGATTTTATTTATACATTCGCTGGCTTTGTGTTGAAAGCCTAAACATTTAAAACACCTTAAAATATTCATATATTCAAAAACTCTGCAACTGTCGTATTAAATTTTGATTCTTTTTTTACCAATAAGCATTTCGCATGTATTGGCATCACTCCCTATTAGCACATTATAGCTTTCAACTCTTTTGTTTTTATCTTCATAGACTTTTATTATTTTCATTTCCGTATTATTTTCCATTTGATTTTGCTTTACCAAACATTCCATAACTCGTTCTTCGCTCAGTTTATATGTCAAGCCCGTCAGCTTAACCATTCTCCTATTTGTTTTTTCTTTTACTTTCTCTATTTCATAATTGTTACCGATTTGCTCACTTATTTTCTTTTGCAACGTCTCTAGTGCATCGCCGTCGGCGCACTCAACAATTATACCGCCACTGTTTATTGCTCTCACTTCACTTATTAAACCTTCTGTCGGCTCTATCACTGATTTAAGAGCATTTTTTGTTTGTCTATTATTTTTGTTTACATTCGCTTTTGGTTTCATCACTACTTTGTTCACATTTTTTTTGGCTGCTTGTGCATATGTTGGCTTTTTATTTGTATTATTTGCATTCACTTTAGCACTGTTATGGTCATGCGATACACTAATATTTGCAATATTATTGCTTAGTTCTTTTGTTACTTCTTCAACTATTTGCTTTTTCAATTCCTCATACTTCGTTTGTAATTGTTGGTCTAAAACAACACTTAGTTCATCTACAATGTCTTTCTTAAATTTTTGATACTTCTTTGTAAATATATCGTCCACAACCTCTCTAACCTCACTCTTCTTCAATTTATTCTGTTCTGCATTTTGAATTATGTGTTTAATTTCCAAAAACTTCATATTTGTACTTGATAAGGTACATTCATTACAAAACCAATTAATGTTTATATTTCCATTTATAACTTTCAAATCGGCTCTTCCAATTTTACTGCATTTAAGGTAGTAGCTTTTACCACATCCCCCCTTACACTCCACCGTCTCTTCTATAAGCGTCAATTTCGCTGTGCATTCGCAGCACTCAGAGGGCATTTTAAACCGCAATGCTGGTGACTTTTATTTTTTTAACTTTATATATAAATTTCCACTGATTTTATAAGGTTACCACTTTAAATTCGAGTCACTGTCTCATTATACACTTTGTTTTTATCTTTATATATTTTTTTATATTTTTATTCTATATTATAACCACTTTAATCAGGAGCAACTAAAACGCGTCCATCTTGATTGATTATGGCGAAACATGGCCCACTCCCTTTTAAAATGCTCTTTAATACCTTCCATTTGATACCCATGTCATACAAACACATTCCGGGGTTAACCTAGGTTCATTTTCCTACATGGTGATTTTCCCTTATTTTGTCTCCAGAGCTCTCAGCTGAGTTTGTAATGTTCGGTTACACCCGAACTTAGCCTTCCTTACTTGTTTTTTTTTTGTTGTACCATGGCTTCAAGTTTTTAATTGACCATACACCTTTATAGGGAATTTGTGTCTGTTGGAAACCCTCTACATCTTCAACCATATAACGATTATTTTCTAGAATTTTGGATATCCTGTAGGGTCCTTTGAATTCTGGTACGATTTGCTAGATGCTCCTATTTGAGAGCTTATATTAGATATTGTTACATAATCTCCTACATTGAACGTACGTGGTTATTGACGTTTGGAATCTGAATATTCTTTGTTTTGCATTTGTGCTTTTTGTTGTACTACTTCCGCTTGATCCCTGAAGGTTTTTTTGTTGGGGTTTCGCCGCTTCTAAAACAATTTCTTGTATACTATCAATGATTTTTCCTCTTTCCGTAAAGCCGAACAGCAGTACGTAGGGGTGTTCTTTGGTCGCTTTGTGTATCATGTTATTTACTGAATATTGCGCTGTCTCTGATACTCTATCCCAGCTTATATCTTTTCCGGAGTTTGTCATTTTAGTTATCATGGGTCCTAAGGTTTTATTAACGATCTCTACTTGGCCGTTTACCTGAGGCGAGTTTGTGGCCAATTTTATGTACTCTATATTGTTCTCTTGTAAAAATTCTTCAAATTCTTTCGATGAAAAATACGTTCCTCTGTCTGAAACTATCGTTTTGGGCCTACTATACGCTCTAAAATATTCTTTGCAAAATAATTCATGGAGGGATTTTCTATCTTTGTAGCTGACTTCACTTCCGATCTTATACTCAACTTCGTTAGCAGTTTGTATTTCTAAGGTTAATATTTCGTCTATGGCCTCAGCCATCGATTGATTGCCCGTAGCTAAATTTATTTTATCGTTACCTCTGAAATCAGATGCTTTGTTTCCAACAAACTTTCCCGTATCTTCACTTAAAAACTAAATTCCATCGATTTGGAATTTTGCCCCACTTGACTATAAAATTTCTGCATAAACTAGCCGAATATCTAATCGATTCGTCAGGGATAATTATAAATTCTGTTAATACGTTTTTATTTTTAAGAATTATTTATTCCAAAATATTTTTGTCAACTCGTTTTAAATTAACTTTTTTAGGTACAAGGTTACGCTTCAGCAGGCTCACCGGACTCCCCGAACCGATTAGGCATTCTATAAAAACGTTAACATTAGGGTGTGCTACTATTTCTATACTGAATTTACTTACAAACTTATTTACTTTTTTTAGTTCGCCACAAGCATAGCATGTTCCTGGACTGCGTTTGGGCTTTCGGCATTCCTTCGAGATGTGACCTGAGCAGTTACAATTATAGCACTTGATTAGCGTGGACATATGCTTTGCTGTGGTGCGTTGAGGTAATTCAATTGTTCGGAACGCCATTAACAACTCGTTGAATGTTTTAAAATTTTGTATCTTTGCTTGTACCTGCAATTGATGATCAGGTATACCGTCTATTAAGTAATAGATGAGCTCGTTTTCTGCAAGGTTTAAAGCAGCGCTTAACAAGCGCTTTTCGTTAACGTAATTGTCGAAACTTTCCCCGTCTGCCAATCACGTTTTTCAAATTTTCGGCGTATGTCTAATACGTTCTGTTTGCATGCGAATAGCGCTCCCATCCCAGGGCAGTATAGTCGACGCTCGAGGTAATGTGATTTGATTTATACCACGACAACGCAATTCCCTTCAATTTAAGTCTCATCGCCAAACTTAAAACTTCATCTGAAATATGTAGTACTCTTTGGAAGTGTCGCAGCTGGGAGCACCATGTCTCGAGCCATCGCCACCGTCGTACTCAGTCATTAATTCTTTTACGGTTTGTAGCGGCATATCGTGTTTGGTGCTTTGAGACGCGCCTGCTTTCTCCATTTCTAATTTAAGCTTAAGCAGCTCGATTTCTTTTTCTAAAATATTAAATTTGTAAAAGCCGCAGTCGGTTCTGGCTTCAGCAGATTCGTTAGCGTCGTGATGGCTTGCTACAATGCTCTTGCTCGAAGCGCCGTTGTTGGAGCACAAAATTCCGCTATTTCGGACATCATTGTGGTTTTCAGCTGCCAACAGCGCTGCTTACGTCGTAGTCATTTTCACTTAACGGCGCGTTCATCGCAATTGCCGTTATCATCGCCCTTGTCGTTGCCGTTTTCATTGTCGCTAACGTCGTCATTTACTTGCAAGCCGCTCCCATTGTCTTTTCTATGTAACCCGTTGCCGTCGTCTTTTTCGCTGGATTTTCTTGTACTCTTTTCTTGTTGCGCTGGACATAATTCACGTGCTTCCGCTGAAAGTTCACTCTGGGTAGCTGCGAGCGACGCCTTTGCTTCCTTAGCGTTTACCCCGACTGCAGTACACCATGCATTAAGTTGCAGTAGTGTATATCTTTCTGCATTAATTTGGTTTTCATCCATTATTAAATTGAATTCATATATTTAGGATGGTGGATTCATGACCACTTCTGGTAAAATATGCGGAATTCACTTTTTGTTTAAATAAAGTACAACTGACCGGCTTCGTGGTTACATTCATGGTTCAAATATATGGTTGGCTCATCTGTAAAGCAACAAATTATGTCTGTTCAAATTGTCAAAAACTGTTTATTGGTATTAGGCGAATGGAATGAAATGAAAACATAAAACATAGCAGTTTTTGTGTGTGGTAAGAAAATATTGTCAATGTGTTGGTTTCATTTTGAGTTTGCCATCTCTTTTTGACAATCCCATCGACCATGCAATGATAAAAATAAAATCAGCCGATGAGATGAGCCAACCATATTAATGAGCCATCGTTACTTTCGAAATGATCCTTTTATTTCTTTCCAAAAATGGTTGACATAAGTGTAGCACGTTACCAGTATGTTTTAAGTTGAATCGAACAGCGATGCCAGATCGTCTGACTTATTTCGTACTAAGCAAAACCTAACTACATATTTTCATTTTCGTACTTAACTACACTCCCTTTTGTGATTCAGGATTTTGGCCATATTTTGAAAAAACTCCGAACATCATTCTTTCATTATATGTCATTCGATTGCTTTCTTCCACTGCCTTCCACTCTATTCGCAACATAACCTCAATTTAAGCTGCCAAACTATATAGTAAACAATGTTTGATACTGTCATCGAAATGACAGTGTCATATTTAATGAAAGTTGGAAAAAAAAATTAATCATTGTTGACCAAAAAATCCAAAAGGATGGGTTGTGGATTTAATTAATCGTTTCGGTCAATTTGGTGGTTTTGATAATCTTTTGGAACGATATTATTGTTGTCTGCAATTATTAATGAAAAATCAAGAGCAAACAAAAGCCAGGATAACAAATTGACACTTGTGTTGATTTGGACAATGCTACGAGCTGTTGACACCTGCAACCATTGCTAAATACGGTAATCCTTTACGACAGCATGACACTGCTAATACGCGTCAAAAAATATCGAGAGAGGTGTCAAAAGACGCGTATTAATCTCGAGAACAATAATCCGAAGGCGGTTTTGATGTGGTTGTTGTAATGTTGCGTACCCACAAAAAAAAAATTGTGAACATAAGTATTTTGTGCGGATATAGTTTTGGTCTCCAAACAGGTTTTGGACCCACCCAGGGTAATTTTTTATAAGCGCGGCCGAGGGCCGGCAACGTTTCGTCTCAAAATGATATTGCGTTTATTACAAGTATCTAGCTTCAATGGTATAATGAATGCACTAAATGAAATCAATAAAGTGCTAAGCTCATATTCACATCGTACACAACAACAACAACATTGTTTGTCCGATGATGAGATGGATTGGTTGACGGCAGAGCGTATGGCTGTAAGTACACGTAAACAAATTAATATGAAAATATTGGCTTTTTCATTGTGATTTTATTTGGTACTAGAATTGGTAATTTTTTACTTTAGGGTACAACTGCTAAAACTTTGGTACTAGAATTGGTAATTTTTTACTTTAGGGTACAACTGCTAAAACTCGTCCAAAAATATCGGGAGAGGTGTCAAAATACGCGTATTGATCCCAGGACTACGAATCCGAAAGCGGAAATTAGAAATTTCTTTTCGGAGATATTTGCAAACAAAATCGAAAATTTGCATGTGGTTGTTGTAATTTTGATGATTTTATTGTACCCACAAGAAAAACTGTGGGTAAAAGTGTTTTGCGCGGATATAGTTTTGGTCTCCAAACCGGTGTTGGACCCACCCAGGGTAATTTTTCATAAGCGCGGCCGAAGGCCGCCAATGCAGAAAGGTGTTCTGCGCAAAAATAATATGGATCCCACCGCCGGTTTCCGAAAGGTGTCCACCTATAGAACTAATGCCTACTCCCATTTAAAATACTCATTAACACCTTTCATTTGATACCCATATCGTACAAACAAATTCTAGAGACACCCCTGGTCCACCTTTACGGCGATATCTCGAAATGGCGTCCACCTTTAGAACTAAGGCCCACTCCTTTTAAAATACTCATTAACATCTTTGATTTGCTTCCCATATCGTGGAAAAACATTCTAGAGTCACCCCTGGTCCACTTTTATGGCGATATCTCGAAAAGGCGTCCACCTATAGAACTAAGGCCCACTCCCTTTTAAAATACTCATTAACACCTTTCATTTAATACCCATATCGTGCAAAAACATTCTAGAGTCACCCCTGGTCCACTTTTATGGCGATATCTCGAAAAGGCGTCCACCTATAGAACTAAGGCCCACTCCCTTTTAAAATACTCATTAACACCTTTCATTTGATACCCATATCGTGCAAAAACATTCTAGAGTCACCCCTGGTCCACTTTTATGGCGATATCTCGAAAAGGCGTCCCCCTATAGAACTAAGGCCCACTCCCTTTTAAAATACTCATTAACACATTTGATTTGATTCCCATATCGTGGAAAAACATTCTAGAGTCACCCCTGGTCCACTTTTATGGCGATATCTCGAAAAGGCGACCACCTACAGAACTAAGGGCCACACCCTTTTAAAATACTCATTAACACCTTTCATTTGATACCCATATCGTACGAACACATTCTAGAGTCACCCCTGGTCCACCTTTATGGCGATATCTCGAAAAGTCGTCCACCTATAGAACTAATGATCACTCCCTTTTAAAATACTTATTAAAACCTTTCATTTGATACCCATATCGTACAAACACATTCTAGAGTCACTCCTGGTCCACCTTTACGGCGATATCTCGAAAAGGCGTCCGCCTATAGAACTAAGGCCACTTCCTTTTAAAATCCTCATTAGTACCTTCAATTTGACACTCATATCGTACAAACACGTTATAGAGTCACCCCTGGTCCACCTTTATGGCGATATTCCGAAACGGCGTCCACCTATAGAACTATGGCCCACTCCCTTTTAAAATGCTCTTTAATACCTTCCATTTGATACCCATGTCATACAAACACATTCCGGGGTTAACCTAGGTTCATTTTCCTACATGGTGATTTTCTCTTATTTTGTCTCCAAAGCTCTCAGCTGAGTTTGTAATGTTCGGTTACACCCGAACTTAGCCTTCCTTACTTGTTTTTTTTTTTTTTTTTGTTGTAGCATGGCTTCAAGTTTTTAATTGACCATACACCTTTATAGGGAATATTTGTCTGTTGGAAACACTCTACATCTTCAACCATATAACGATTATTTTCTATAATTTTGGATATTCTGTAGGGTCCTTTGAATTCTGGTACGAGTTTGCTAGATGCTCCTATTTGGGAGCTTATATTAGATATTGCTACATAATATCCTACATTGAGCGTACGTGGTTCTTGACGTTTGGAATCTGAATGTTCTTTGTTTTGCATTTGTGCTTTTTATTGTATTACTTCCGCTTGATCCCTGAGGGTTTTTTTGTTGGAGTTTCGCCGCTTCTAAAACATTTTCTTGTATACTATCAATGATTTTTCCTCTTTCCGTAAAGCCGAACAGCAGTACGTAGGGGTGTTCTTTGGTCGCTTTGTGTATCATGTTATTCACTGAATATTCCGCTGTCTCTGATACTCTATCCCAGCTTATATCTTTTCCGGAGTTTGCCATTTTAGCTATCATGGGTCCTAAAGTTTTATTAACGATCTCTACTTGGCCGTTTACCTGAGGCGAGTTTGTGGCCAATTTTATGTACTCTATATTGTTATCTTGTAAAAATTCTTCAAATTCTTCAAATTCTTCGATGTAAAATACGTTCCTCTGTATGAAACTATCGTTTTGGGCCTACTATACGCACTAAAATATTCTTTGCAAAATAATTCATGGCGGGATTTTCTATCTTTGTACCTGGCTTCACTTCCGATCTTATACTCAACTTCGTTAGCAGTTTGTATTTCTAAGGTTAATATTTCGTCTATGGCCTCAGCCATCGATTGATTGCCTGTAGCTAAATTTATTTTATCGTTACCTCTGAAATCAGATGCTTTGTTTCCAACAAACTTTACCGTATCTTCACTTAAAGACTAAATTCCATCGATTTGGAATTTTGCCCCACTTGACTATAAAATTTCTGCATAAAATAGCCGAATAACTAATCGATTCGTCAGGGATAATTATAAATTCTGTTAATACGTTTTTATTTTTAAGAATTATTTATTCCAAAATATTTTTTGTCAACTCTTTTTAAATTAACTTGTTTAGGTACAAGGTTACGCTTCATCAGGCTCACCGGACTCCCCGAACCGATTAGGCATTCTATAAAAACGTTAACATTAGGGTGTGCTACTATTTCTATACTAAAATTACTTACAAACTTATTTACTGGTGGCGGCTTTTTGTAACCTTTCCAGCTCGCTGCGAAATGGCCTAGTTCGCCACAAGTACAGCATGTTCCTGGACTGCGTTTGGGCTTTCGGCATTCCTTCGAGATGTGACCTGAGCAGTTACAACTATAGCACTTGATTCGTGTGGACATAAGCTTTGCTGTGGTGCGTTGAGGTAATTCAATTGTTCGGAACGCCATTAACAACTCGTTGAATGTTTTAAATTTTTGTATCTTTGCTTGTACCTGCAATTGATGATCAGGTATACCGTCTATTAAGTAATCGATGAGCACGTTTTTTGCAAGGTTTAAAGCAGCGCTTAATAAGCGCTTTTCGTTAACGTAATTGTCGAAACTTTCCCCAGTCTGCCAATCACGTTTTTCAAATTTTCGGCGTATCTCTAATACGTTCTGTTTGCATGCGAATAGCGCTGCCATCCCAGAGCAGTATCGTCGACGCTCGAGGTAAATATGTGATTTGCTTTATACCACGACAACGCAATGCCCTTCAATTTAAGTCTCATCGGTAACTTAAAACTTCATCTGAAATATGTAGTACTCTTTGGAAGTGTCGCAGCTGGGAGCACCATGTCTCGAGGCCATCGCCACCGTCGTACTCAGTCATTAATTCTTTTACGGTTTGTGGCGGCATATCGTGTTTGGTGCTTTGAGACGCGCCTGCTTTCTCCATTTCTAATTTAAGCTTAAGCAGCTCGATTTCTTTTTCTAAAAGTTTAAATTTGTAAAAGTCGCAGTCGGTTCTGGATTGTTTGCTACAATACTCTTGCCCGAAGCGCCGTTATTGGCGCACAAAATTCCGCTATTTCGGACATCATTGTGGTTTTCAGCGACGTTGCTGCCAACAGCGCTGCTTACGTCGTAGTCATTTTCACTTACCGCCGCGCTTTCATCGCAATTGCCGTTATCATCGCCCTTGTCGTTGCCGTTTTCATTGTCGCCAACGTCGTAATTTACTTGCAAGCCACTTCCATTGTCTTTTCTATATAACCCGTTGCCGTCGTCTTTTTCGCTGGATTTTCTGGTACTCTTTTCTTGTTGCGCTGGACATAATCCGCGTGCTTCCGCTTCGCTAACGTTTACCCCGACTGCAGTACGCCATACTTTAAGTTGCAGTAGTGTATATCTTTCTGCATTAATTTGGTTTTCATCCATTATTAAATTGAATTCATATATTTGGGATGGTGGATTCATGACCACTTCTGGTAAAATATGCGGAATTCACTTTTTGTTTAAATAAAGTACAACTGACCGGCTTCGTGGTTACATTCATGGTTCAAATATATGGTTGGCTCATCTGTAAAAAAAATTATGTCTGTTCAAATTGTCAAAATCTGTTTATTGGTATTAGGCGAATGGAATGAAATGAAAACATAAAACATAGGAGTTTTTGTGTGTGGTAAGAAAATGTTGTCAATGTGTTGGTTTCATTTTGAGTTTGCCATCTCCTTTTGACAATCCCATCGACCATGGAATGATAAAAATAAAATCAGCCGATAAGATGAGCCAACCATATTCATGAGCCATGGTTACTTTAGAATTGATCCCTTTATTTCTTTCCAGAAATGGTTGACATAAGTGTAGCACGTTACCAGTATGTTTTAAGTTGAATCGAACAGCGATGCCAGATCATCTGCCTTATTTCGTACTAAAACATTATACTTAGTTCTTCTACAGTATATTACATTTTCAAATTGAAAATACCCTGCTAAAAAAGGAGCAAAAACTAACTACATATTTTCATTTTCGTACTTAACTACACTCCCTTTTGCGATTCAGGATTTTGGCCATATTTCGAAAAAACTCCGAACATCATTCTTTCATTATATGTCATTCGACTGCCTTCTTCCACTGCCTTCCACTCTATTCGCAACATAACCTCAACTTAAGCTGCCAAACTATATAGTAAACAATGTTTGATACTGCCGAAGGCCGGCAACGTTTCGTCTCAAAATGATATTGCGCTTATTACAAGTATCTAGCTTCAATGGTATAATGAATGCACTAAATGAAATCAATAAAGTGCTAAGCTCATATTCACATCGTACACAACAACAACAACATTGTTTGTCCGATGATGAGATGGATTGGTTGACGGCAGAGCATATGGCTGTAAGTACACGTAAACAAATTAATATAAAAATATTGGCTTTTTCATTGTGATTTTATTTGGTACTAGAATTATAATTTTTTACTTTAGGGTACAACTGCTAAAACTCGTCCAAAAATATCGGGAGAGGTGTCAAAATACGCGTATTGATCCCAGGACTACGAATCCGAAAGCGGAAATTAGAAATTTCTTTTCGGAGATATTTGCAAATAAAATCGAAAATTTGCATGTGGTTGTTGTAATTTTGATGATTTTGTTGTACCCGCAAGAAAAACTGTGGGTAAAAGTGTTTTGCGCGGATATAGTTTTGGTCTCCAAACCGTTGTTGGACCCACCCAGGGTAAGTTTTTATAAGCGCGGCCGAAGGCCGCCAACGCAGAAAGCTGTTCTGCGCAAAAATAATATGGATCCCACCGCCGGTTTCGGAAAGGTGTCAACCTATAGAACTAATGCCCACTCCCATTTAAAATACTCATTAACACCTTTCATTTGATACCCGTATCGTACAAACACATTCTAGAGTCACCCATGGTCCACTTTTATGGCGATATCTCGACAAGGCGTCCACCTTTAGAACTAAGGCCCACTCCTTTTAAAATACTCATTAACATCTTTCATTTGATTCCCATATCGTGCAAAAACATTCTAGAGTCACCCCTGGTCCACTTTTATGGCGATATCTCGAAAAGGCATCCACCTATAGAACTAAGGCCCACTCCCTTTTAAAATACTCATTAACACCTTTCATTTGATACCCGTATCGTACAAACACATTCTAGAGTCACCCCTGGTCCACTTTTATGGCGATATCTCGACAGGGCGTCCACCTTTAGAACTAAGGTCCACTCCCATTTAAAATACTCATTAACACTTTCATTTGATACCCGTATCGTACAAACACATTCTAGAGTCACCCCTGGTCCACTTTTATGGCGATATCTCGAAAAGGCATCCACCTATAGAACTAAGGCCCACTCCCTTTTAAAATACTCATTAACATCTGTCATATGATACCCATATCGTGCGAACACATTCTAGAGTCACCCCTAATCCACTTTTATGGCGATATCTCGAAAAGGCGACCACCTATAGAACTAAGGCCACTCCCTTTTAAAACCCTCATTAGTACCTATAATTTGATACACATATCGTACAAACACATTATAAAGTCACCCATAGTCCACTTTTATGGCGATATCTCGACAAGGCGTCCACCTATAGAACTAAGGCCCACTCCCTTTTAAAATACTCATTAACATCTTTCATTTGATACCCATATCGTACAAACACATTCTAGAGTCACCCGTGGTGCACCTTTAGGGCGATATCTCGAAAAGGCGTCCACCTATAGAACTAAGGCAGTGGACCTTTGGAACTAAGGCCCACTCCCTTTTAAAATACTCATTAACACCTTTCATTTGATAACCATATCGTACAAACGCATTATAGAGTCACCCCAGGTCCACCTTTATGGCGATATCTCGAAAGGCGTCCACCTATAGAACTAATGATCACTCACTTTTAAAATACTTATTAATACCTTTCATTTGATACCCATATCGTACAAACACATTATAAAGTCACCCATGGTCCACTTTTATGGCGATATCTCGAGAAGGCGTCCACCTATAGAACTAAGGCGCACTCCCTTTTAAAATACTCATTAACACCTTTCATTTGATACCCATATCGTACAAACACATTCTAGAGTCACCCCTAATCCACTTTTATGGCGATATCTCGAAAAGGCGACCACCTATAGAACTAAGGCCACTCCCTTTTAAAACCCTCATTAGTACCTATAATTTGATACCCATATCGTACAAACACGTTATAGAGTCACCCCTGGTCCTCCTTTATGGCGATATCTCGAAAAGGCGTATACCTATAGAACTAAGGCCCACTCCCTTTTAAAATACTCATTAACACCTTTCGTTTGATACCCATATCGTACAAACAGATTCTAGAGTCACCCCTGGTCCACCTTTATTGCGATATCTCGAAAAGGCGTCCACCTATAGAACTAAGGCCCACTCCCTTTCAAAATACTCATTAACACTTTTCATTTGATGCCCATATCGTACAAACACATTCTAGGGTCACCCCTGGTTCACTCTTATGGCGATATCTCGAGAAGGCGTCCACCTATAGAACTAAGGCCCATTCCCTTTTAAAATACTCATTAACACCTTTCATTTGATACACATATCGTGCGAACACGTTATAGAGTCACCCCTGGTCCTCCTTTATGGCGATATCTCGAAAGGCGTCCACCTATAAAACTAATGATCACTCCCTTTTAAAATACTTATTAATACCTTTCATTTGATACCCGTATCGTACAAACACATTATAAAGTCACCCATGGTCCACTTTTATGGCGATATCTCGAGAAGGCATCCACCTATAGAACTCAGGCCCACTCCCTTTTAAAATACTTATTAATACATTTCGTTTGATACCCATATCGTACAAACACATTCTAGAGTCACCCCTGGTCCACATATATTGCGATATCTCGAAAAGGCGACCACCTATAGAACTTAGGCAACTCCCTTTTAAAACCCTCATTAGTACCTATAATTTGATACCCATATCGTACAAACACATTATAAAGTCACCCATGGTCCACTTTTATGGCGATATCTCGACAAGGCGTCCACCTATAGAACTAAGGCCCACTCCCTTTTAAAATACTCATTAACATCTTTCATTTGATACCCATATCGTACAAACACATTCTAGAGTCACCCCTAATCCACTTTTATGGCGATATCTCGACAAGGCGTCCACCTATAGAACTAAGGCCCACTCCCTTTTAAAATACTCATTAACACCTTTCATTTGATACCCATATCGTACAAACACATTCTAGAGTCACCCCTAATCCACTTTTATGGCGATATCTCGAAAAGGCGACAACCTATAGAACTAAGGCCACTCCCTTTTAAAACCCTCGTTAGTACCTATAATTTGATACCCATATCGTACAAACACGTTATAGAGTCACCCCTGGTCCTCCTTTATGGCGATATCTCGAAAAGGCGTATACCTATAGAACTAAAGCCCACTCCCTTTTAAAATACTCATTAACACCTTTCGTTTGATACCCATATCGTACAAACAGATTCTAGAGTCACCCCTGGTCCACCTTTATTGCGATATCTCGAAAAGGCGTCCACCTATAGAACTAAGGCCCACTCCCTTTCAAAATACTCATTAACACTTTTCATTTGATGCCCATATCGTACAAACACATTCTAGAGTCACCCCTGGTTCACTCTTATGGCGATATCTCGAGAAGGCGTCCACCTATAGAACTAAGGCCCATTCCCTTTTAAAATACTCATTAACACCTTTCATTTGATACACATATCGTGCGAACACGTTATAGAGTCACCCCTGGTCCTCCTTTATGGCGATATCTCGAAAGGCGTCCACCTATAGAACTAATGATCACTCCCTTTTAAAATACTTATTAGCACCTTTCATTTGATACCCGTATCGTACAAACACATTATAAAGTCACCCATGGTGCACTTTTATGGCGATATCTCGAGAAGGCGTCCACCTATAGAACTAAGGCCAACTCCCTTTTAAAATACTCATTAATACCTTTCATTTGATACACATATCTTGCAAACACGTTATAGAGTCACCCCTGGTCCTCCTTTATGGCGATATCTCGAAAAGGCGGCCACCTATAGAACTAAGGCCCACTCCCTTTTAAAATACTCATTAACACCTTTCATTTGATACCCATATCGTACAAACACATTCTAGAGTCACCCCTGGTCCACTTTTATGGCGATATCTCGAAAAGGCGACCACCTATAGAACTAAGGCCCACTCTCTTTTAAAATACTTGCTAACACCTTTCATTTGATACCCATATCGTACAAACACATTCTGGAGTCACCCCTGGTCCACCTTTATCGCGATATCTCGAAAAGGCGTCCACCTATAGAACTAAGGCCCACTCCCTTTTAAAATACTCATTAACACCTTTCATTTGATACCCATATCGTACAAACACATTCTAGAGTCACCCCTGGTCAACATTTATGGCGATATCTCGAAAACGCGACCACCTATAGAACTAAGGCCCACTCCCTTTTAAAATACTCATTAACACTTCTAGTTTGATACCCATATCGTACAAACACATTCTGGAGTCACCCCTGGTCCACCTTTATCGCGATATCTCGAAAAGGCGTCCACCTATAGAACTAAGGCCCACTCCCTTTTAAAATACTCATTAACACCTTTCATTTGATACCCATATCGTACAATCACATTCTAGAGTCACCCCTGGTCCACTTTTATGGCGATATCTCGAAAAGGCGTCCACCTATAGAATTAAGGCCCACTCCCTTTTAAAATACTCATTAACACATTCCATTTGATACCCATATCGTACAAACACGTTATAGAGTCACCCCTGGTCCTCCTTTATGGCGATATCTCGAACAAACAAAGGCGACCACCTATAGAACTAAGACCCACTCCCTTTTAAAATACTGATTAACACCTTTCATTTCATACCTTTCATTTGATACACATATCGTGCGAACACGTTATAGAGTCACCCCTGGTCCTCCTTTATGGCGATATCTCGAAAGGCGTCCACCTATAGAACTAATGATCACTCCCTTTTAAAATACTTATTAGCACCTTTCATTTGATACCCGTATCGTACAAACACATTATAAAGTCACCCATGGTGCACTTTTATGGCGATATCTCGAGAAGGCGTCCACCTATAGAACTAAGGCCAACTCCCTTTTAAAATACTCATTAATACCTTTCATTTGATACACATATCTTGCAAACACGTTATAGAGTCACCCCTGGTCCACTTTTATGGCGATATCTCGAGAAGGCGTCCACCTTTAGAACTAAGGCCCACTCCCTTTTAAAATACTCATTAACACCATTCATTTGATACCCATATCGTACAAACACATTATAGAGTCACCCCTAGTCCACCTTTATTGCGATATCTCGAAAAGGCGTCCACCTATAGAATTAAGGCCCACTCCCTTTTAAAATACTCATTAACACATTCCATTTGATACCCATATCGTACAAACACGTTATAGAGTCACCCCTGGTCCTCCTTTATGGCGATATCTCGAACAAACAAAGGCGACCACCTATAGAACTAAGACCCACTCCCTTTTAAAATACTGATTAACACCTTTCATTTCATACCCATATCGTACAAACGCATTATAGAGTCACCCCTGGTCCTCCTTTATGGCGATATCTCGAAAAGGCGTCCACCTATAGAACTAAGGCCCACTCTTTTTTAAAATACTCACTAACACCTTTCATTTGATACCCATATCGTACAAACACATTCTGGAGTCACCCCTGATCCACCTTTATCGCGATATCTCGAAAAGGCGTCCACCTATAGAACTAAGGACAACTCCCTTCTAAAATACTCATTAACATCTTTCATTTGATACCCATATCGTACAAACACATCCTAGAGTCACCCGTGTTGCACCTTTATGGCGATATCCCGAAAAGGCGTCCATCTATAGTACTAAGGCAGTGGACCTTTGGAACTAAGACCCACTCCCTTTTAAAATACTCATTAACACCTTTCATTTGATAACCATATCGTACAAACGCATTATAGAGTCACCCCAGGTCCACCTTTATGGCGATATCTCGAAAGGCGTCCACCTATAGAACTAATGATCACTCCCTTTTAAAATACTTATTAACACCTTTCATTTGATACCCGTATCGTACAAACACATTATAAAGTCACCCATGGTCCACTTTTATGGCGATATCTCGAGAAGGCGTCCACCTATAGAACTAAGGCCCACTCCCTTTTAAAATACTCATTAACACCTTTCATTTGATACCCATATCGTACAAACACATTCTAGAGTCACCCCTGTTCCAACTTTATTGCGATATTTCGAAAAGGCATCCACCTATAGAACTCAAGCCCACTCCCTTTTAAAATACTTATTAATACATTTCGTTTGATACCCATATCGTACAAACACATTCTAGAGTCACCCCTGGTCCACATATATTGCGATATCTCGAAAAGGCGGCCACCTATTGAACTAAGGCCCACTCCCTTTCAAAATACTCATTAACACCTTTCATTTGATGCCCATATCGTACAAACACATTCTAGAGTCACCCCTGGTTCACTTTTAATGCGATATCTCGAGAAGGCATCCACCTATAGAGCTAAGGCCCACTCCCTTTTAAAATACTCATTAACATCTTTCATATGATACCCATATCGTACAAACACATTATAAAGTCACCCATGGCCCACTTTTATGGCGATATCTCGAGAAGGCGTCCACCTATAGAACTAAGGCCCACTCTCTTTTAAAATACTCACTAACACCTTTCATTTGATACCCATATCGTACAAACACATTCTGGAGTCACCCCTGGTCCACCTTTATCGCGATATCTCGAAAAGGCGTCCACCTATAGAACTAAGGCCCACTCCCTTTTAAAATACTCATTAACACCTTTCATTTGATACCCATATCGTACAAACACATTCTAGAGTCACCTCTGGTCAACATTTATGGCGATATCTCGAAAAGGCGACCACCTATAGAACTAATGCCCACTCCCTTTTAAAATACTCATTAACACATTTAGTTTGATACCCATATCGTACAAACGCATTATAGAGTCACCTCAGGTCCACCTTTATGGCGATATCGCGAAAAGGCGTACACCTATAGAACTAAGGCCAATCCCTTTTAAAACCCTCATTAGTACCTTTCCTTTTATACCCATATCGTAAAAAGACGTTATAGAGTCACCCTTGGTCCTCCTTTATGGCGATATCTCGAAAAGGCGTCCACCTATAGAACTAAGGCCCACTCCCTTCTAAAATACTCATTAACACCTTTCATTTGATACCCATATCGTACAAACACATTCTTGAGTCACCCCTGGTCCACCTTTATGGCGATATCTCGAAAAGGCGTCCACCTATAGAACTAAGGTCCACTCCCTTTTAAAATACTCATTAACACCTTTCATTTGATACCCATATCGTACAAACGCATTATAGAGTCACCCCAGGTCCTCCTTTATAGCGATATCTTGAAATGGCGTCCACCTATAGAACTAATGATCACTGCCTTTTAAAATATCTATTATAATCTTTCCTTTGATACCCATATCGTACAAACACATTCTAGAGTCACTCCTGGTCCACCTTTATGCCGATATCTCCAAAAGGCGTCCACCTATAGAACTAAGGCCACTCCTTTTAAAACCACAAAACGTTATAGAGTCACCCCTGGTCCTCCGTTATGGCGATATCTCGAAAAGGCGTCCACCTATAGAACTAAGCCCCACTCCCTTTTAAAATACTCATTAACACATTTCATTTGATACCCATATCGTACAAACACATTCTAGAGTCACCCCTGGTCGATCTTTATGGCGATATCTCGAAAAGGCGACCACCTATAGAACAAAGGCCCACTCCCTTTTAAAATACTGATTAACATCTTTTATTTGATACCATATCGTACAAACACATTCTATAGTCACCCCTGGTCCACTTTTATGGCGATATCTCGAGAAGGCGTCCACCTTTAGAACTAAGGCCCACTCCCTTTTAAAATACTCATTAACACCATTCATTTGATACCCATATCGTACAAACACATTATAGAGTCACCCCTAGTCCACCTTTATTGCGATATCTCGAAAAGGCGTCCACCTATAGAATTAAGGCCCACTCCCTTTTAAAATACTCATTAACACATTCCATTTGATACCCATATCGTACAAACACGTTATAGAGTCACCCCTGGTCCTCCTTTATGGCGATATCTCGAACAAACAAAGGCGACCACCTATAGAACTAAGACCCACTCCCTTTTAAAATACTGATTAACACCTTTCATTTCATACCCATATCGTACAAACGCATTATAGAGTCACCCCTGGTCCTCCTTTATGGCGATATCTCGAAAAGGCGTCCACCTATAGAACTAAGGCCCACTCCCTTTTAAAATACTCATTAACACCTTTCATTTGATACGCATATTGTACAAACGCATTATAGAGTCACTCCAGGTCCACCTTTATGGTGATATCTCGAAAAGGCGTCCACCTTTAGAACTAAGGCCACTCCCTTTTAAAATACTCATTAACACCTTTTATTGGATGCCCTTATCGTACAAACACATTCTAGAGTCACCCCTGGTCAACCTTTATGGCGATATCTCGAAAAGGCCACCACCTATAGAACTAAGGCCCACTCCCTTTTAAAACCCTCATTAGTACCTTTAATTTGATACCCGTATCGTACAAACACATTCTAGAGTCACCCCTGGTCAACCTTAATGGCGATATCTCGAAAAGGCGACCACCTATAGAACTAAGGCCCACTCCCTTTTAAAAACCTCATTAGTACCTTTAATTTGATACCCGTATCGTACAAACACATTCTAGAGTCACCCGTGGTCAACCTTTATGGCGATATCTCGAAAAGGCGACCACCTATAGAACTACGGCCCACTCCCTTTTAAAACCCTCATTAGTACCTTTAATTTGATACCCGTATCGTACAAACACATTCTAGAGTCACCCCTGGTCAAGCTTTATGGCGATATCTCGAAAAGGCGACCACCTATAGAACTAAGGCCACTCCCTTTTAAAATACTCATTAACACCTTTCATTTGATGCCCATATCGTACAAACACATTCTAGAGTCACCCCTGGTCAACCTTTATGGCGATATCTCGAAAAAGCGACCACCTATAGGACTAAGGCCCACTCCCTTTTAAAATAATCATTAACACCTTTCATTTGATACCCATATCGTACACACACATTCTAGAGTCACCCCTGCTCCCCATATATTGCGATATCTCGAAAAGGCGTCCACCTATTGAAATAAGGCCCCCTCCCTTTCAAAATACTCATTAACACCTTTCATTATATGCCCATATCGTACAAGCACATTCTAGAGTCACCCCTGGTTCACTTTTATGGCGATATCTCGAGAAGGCGTCCACCTATAGAACTAAGGCCCACTCCCTTTTAAAATACTCATTAACATCTTTCATATGATACCCATATCGTACAAACACATTATAAAGTAACCCATGGTCAACCTTTATGGCGATATCTCGAAAAGGCCACCACCTATAGAACTAAGGCCCACTCCCTTTTAAAACCCTCAATAGTACCTTTAATTTGATACCCGTATCGTACAAACACATTCTAGAGTCACCCCTGGTCAAGCTTTATGGCGATATCTCGAAAAGGCGTCCACCTATTGAAATAAGGCCCCCTCCCTTTCAAAATACTCATTAACACCATTCATTTGATACCCATATCGTACAAACACAAACTAGAGTCACCCCTAGTCCACCTTTATTGCGATATCTCGAAAAGGCGTCCACCTATAGAATTAAGGCCCACTCCCTTTTAAAATACTCATTAACACATTTGATTTGATACCCATATCGTACAAGCACATTCTAGAATCACCCCTGGTCCACCTTTATGGCGATATCTCGAAAAGGCGTCCACCTATAGAACTAAGGCCCACTCCCTTTTAAAATACTCATTAACACCTTTCATTTGATACCCATATCGTACAAACACATTCTAGAGTCACCCCTGGTCCACTTTTATGGCGATATCTCGAAAAGGCGACCACCTATAGAACTAAGGCCCACTCTCTTTGAAAATACTCATTAACACCTTTCATTTGATACCCATACCGTACAAACACATTCTGGAGTCACCCCTGGTCCACCTTTATCGCGATATCTCGAAAAGGCGTCCACCTATAGAACTAAGGCCCACTCCCTTTTAAAATGCTCATTAACACCTTTCATTTGATACCCATATCGTACAAACACATTGTTGAGTCACCCCTGGTCCACCTTTATGGCGATATCTCGAAAAGGCGTCCACCTATAGAACTAAGGCCCACTCCATTTTAAAATACTCATTAATGCCTTTCATTTGATACCCATATCGTGCAAACACGTTATAGAGTCACCCCTGGTCCTCCTTTATGGCGATATCTCGAAAAGGCGTCCACCTATAGAACTAAGGCCCACTCCCTTTTAAAATACTCATTAACACATTTCATTTGATACCCATATCGTACAAGCACATTCTAGAATCACCCCTGGTCCACCTTTATGGCGATATCTCGAAAAGGCCACCACCTATAGAACTAAGGCCCACTCCCTTTTAAAACCCTCATTAGTACCTTTAATTTGATACCCGTATCGTACAAACACATTCTAGAGTCACCCCTGGTCAACCTTAATGGCGATATCTCGAAAAGGCGTCCACCTATAGAACTAAGGCCCACTCCCTTTTAAAATACTCATTAACACCTTTCATTTGATACCCATAACGTACAAACACATTCTAGAGTCACCCCTGGTCAACCTTTATGGCGATATCTCGAAAAGGCGACCACCTATAGAACTAAGGCCCACTCCCTTTTAAAATACTCATTAATACCTTTCATTTGATACCCATATCGTGCAAACATGTTATAGAGTCACCCCTGGTCAACCTTTATGGCGATATCTCGAAAAGGCGCCACCTATAGAACTAAGGCCCACTCCCTTATAAAATACTCATTAACACCTTTCATTTGATACCCATATCGTACAAACACATTCTAGAGTCACCCCTGGTCCACTTTTATGGCGATATCTCGAAAAGGCGACCACCTATAGAACTAAGGCCCACTCTCTTTGAAAATACTCATTAACACCTTTCATTTGATACCCATACCGTACAAACACATTCTGGAGTCACCCCTGGTCCACCTTTATCGCGATATCTCGAAAAGGCGTCCACCTATAGAACTAAGGCCCACTCCCTTTTAAAATGCTCATTAACACCTTTCATTTGATACCCATATCGTACAAACACATTGTTGATTCACCCCTAGTCCACCTTTATTGCGATGTCTCGAAAAGGCGTCCACCTATAGAATTAAGGCCCACTCCCTTTTAAAATACTCATTAACACATTTCATTTGATACCCATATCGTACAAGCACATTCTAGAATCACCCCTGGTCCACCTTTATGGCGATATCTCGAAAAGGCCACCACCTATAGAACTAAGGCCCACTCCCTTTTAAAACCCTCATTAGTACCTTTAATTTGATACCCGTATCGTACAAACACATTCTAGAGTCACCCCTGGTCAACCTTAATGGCGATATCTCGAAAAGGCGTCCACCTATAGAACTAAGGCCCACTCCCTTTTAAAATACTCATTAACACCTTTCATTTGATACCCATAACGTACAAACACATTCTAGAGTCACCCCTGGTCAACCTTTATGGCGATATCTCGAAAAGGCGACCACCTATAGAACTAAGGCCCACTCCCTTTTAAAATACTCATTAACACCTTTCATTTGATACCCATATCGTACAAACACATTCTAGAGTCACCCCTGGTCAACCTTTATGGCGATATCTCGAAAAGGCGCCACCTATAGAACTAAGGCCCACTCCCTTTTAAAATACTCATTAACACCTTTCATTTGATACCCATATCGTACAAACACATTCTTGAGTCACCCCTGGTCCACCTTTATGGCGATATCTCGAAAAGGCGTCCACCTATAGAACTAAGGCCCACTCCCTTTTAAAATACTCATTAATACCTTTCATTTGATACCCATATCGTGCAAACACGTTATAGAGTCACCCCTGGTCCTCCTTTATGGCGATATCTCGAAAAGGCGTCCACCTATAGAACTAAAGGCCACTCCCTTTTAAAATACTCATTAACATCTTTCATTTGATACCCATATCGTACAAACACATTCTAGAGTCACCCCTGGTCCACCTTTATGGTGATATCTCGAAAAGGCGTCCACCTTTAGAACTAAGACCACTCCATTTTAAAACTGTCATTAGTACCTTTCATTTGATACCCATATCGTACAAACGCATTATAGAGTCACCCCAGGTCCACCTTTATGGCGATATCTCGAAATGGCGTCCACCTATAGAACGAAGGCCACTCCCTTTTAAAACCCTCATTAGTACCTTTAATTTGATACCCATATCGTACAAACACGTTATAGAGTCACCCCTGGTCAACCTTTATGGCGATATCTCGAAAAGGCGACCACCTATCGAACTAAGGGCCACTCCCTTTTAAAATACTCATTAACACCTTTCATTTGATACTCATATTGTACACACGCATTATAGAGTCACCCCAGGTCCACCTTTATGGCGATATCTCGAAAAGGCGTCCACCTTTAGAACTAAGGCCACTCCCTTTTAAAATACTCATTAACACCTTTCATTTGATGCCCATATCGTACAAACACATTCTAGAGTCACCCCTGGTCAACCTTTATGGCGATATCTCGAAAAAGTGACCACCTATAGAACTAAGGCCCACTCCCTTTTAAAACCCTCATTAGTACCTTTAATTTGATACCCATATCGTACAAACACGTTATAGAGTCACCCCTGGTCCTCCTTTATGGCGATATCTCGAAAAGGCGTCCACCTATAGAACTAAGGCCCACTCCCTTTTAAAATATCTATTATCACCTTTCCTTTGATACCCATATCGTACAAACACATTCTAGACTCACCCCTGGTCAACCTTTATGGCGATATCTCGAAAAGGCGACCACCTATAGAACTAAGGCCCACTCCCTTTTAAAACCCTCACTAGTACCTTTAATTTGATACCCATATCGTAAAAGCACGTTATAGAGTCAATCCTGGTCTTCCTTTATGGCGATATCTCGAAAAGGCGTCCACCTATAGAACTAAGGCCCACTCCCTTTTAAAATATCTATTATCACCTTTCCTTTGATACCCATATCGTACAAACACATTCTAGACTCACCCCTGGTCAACCTTTATGGCGATATCTCGAAAAGGCGACCACCTATAGAACTAAGGCCCACTCCCTTTTAAAACCCTCATTAGTACCTTTAATTTGATACCCGTATCGTACAAACACGTTATAGAGTCACCCCTGGTCCTCCTTTATGGCGATATCTCGAAAAGGCGTCCACCTATAGAACTAAGGCCCACTCCCTTTTAAAATATCTATTATCACCTTTCCTTTGATACCCATATCGTACAAACACATTCTAGACTCACCCCTGGTCAACCTTTATGGCGATATCTCGAAAAGGCGACCACCTATAGAACTAAGGCCCACTCCCTTTTAAAACCCTCATTAGTACCTTTAATTTGATACCCGTATCGTACAAACACGTTATAGAGTCACCCCTGGTCCTCCTTTATGGCGATATCTCGAAAAGGCGTCCACCTATAGAACTAAGGCCCACTCCCTTTTAAAATACTCATTAGCACCTTTTATTTGATACTCATATTGTAAAAACGCATTACAGAGTCACTCCAGGTCCACCTTTATGGCGATACCTCGAAAATGCGTCCACCTTTAGAACTAAGGCCACTCCCTTTTAAAATACTCATTAACACCATTTATTGGATGCCCATATCGTACAAACACATTCTAGAGTCACCCCTGCTCCACCTTTATTGCGATATTTCGAAAAGGCATCCACCTATAGAACTAAGGCCCACTCCCTTTTAAAATACTCATTAATACATTTCGTTTGATACCCATATCGTACAAACGCATTATAGAGTCACCCCAGGTCCACCTTTATGGCGATATCGCGAAAAGGCGTACACCTATAGAACTAGGGCCACTCCCTTTTAAAACCCTCATTAGTACCTTTCCTTTTATACCCATATCGTAAAAATACGTTATAGAGTCACCCCTGGTCCACCTTTATCGCGATATCTCGAAAAGGCGTCCACCTATAGAACTAAGGCCCACTCCCTTTTAAAATCCTCATTAACACCTTTCATTTGATACCCATATCGTACAAGCACATTCTAGAGTCACCTCTGGTCAACATTTATGGCGATATCTCGAAAAGGCGACCACCTATAGAACTAAGGCCCACTCACTTTTAAACTACTCATTAACACGTTTAGTTTGATACCCATATCGTACAAACGCATTCTAGAGTCACCCCTGGTCCACCATTATGGTGATATCTCGAAAAGGCGTCCACCTTTAGAACTAAGGCCACTCCATTTTAAAACTGTCATTAGTACCTTTCATTTGATACCCATATCGTACAAACACGTTATAGAGTCACCCCTGGTCAACCTTTATGGCGATATCTCGAAAAGGCGTCCACCTATAGAACCAAGGCCCACTCCCTTTTAAAATACTCATTAACATCTTTCATTTGATACCCATATCGTACAAAAATCTTCTAGAGTCACCCCTGGTCCACTTTTATGGCGATATCTCGAGAAGGCGTCCACCTATAGAACTAAGGCCCACTCCCTTTTAAAATACTCATTAACACCTTTCATTTGATACCCATATCGTACAAACACATTCTAGAGTCACCCCTGGTCCACCTTTATGGTGATATCTCGAAAAGGCGTCCACCTTTAGAACTAAGGCCACTCCATTTTAAAACTGTCATTAGTACCTTTCATTTGATACCCATATCGTACAAACGCATTATAGAGTCACCCCAGGTCCACCTTTATGGCGATATCTCGAAATGGCGTCCACCTATAGAACGAAGGCCACTCCCTTTTAAAACCCTCATTAGTACCTTTAATTTGATACCCATATCGTACAAACACGTTATAGAGTCACCCCTGGTCAACCTTTATGGCGATATCTCGAAAAGGCGACCACCTATCGAACTAAGGGCCACTCCCTTTTAAAATACTCATTAACACCTTTCATTTGATACTCATATTGTACACACGCATTATAGAGTCACCCCAGGTCCACCTTTATGGCGATATCTCGAAAAGGCGTCCACCTTTAGAACTAAGGCCACTCCCTTTTAAAATACTCATTAACACCTTTCATTTGATGCCCATATCGTACAAACACATTCTAGAGTCACCCCTGGTCAACCTTTATGGCGATATCTCGAAAAAGTGACCACCTATAGAACTAAGGCCCACTCCCTTTTAAAACCCTCATTAGTACCTTTAATTTGATACCCATATCGTACAAACACATTCTAGAGTCACCCCTGGTCCACATATATTGCGATATCTCGAAAAGGCGTCCACCTATTGAACTAAGGCCCACTCCCTTTCAAAATACCCATTAACACGTTTCATTTGATGCCCATATCGTACAAACACATTCTAGAGTCACCCCTGGTTCACTTTTATGGCGATATCTCGAGAAGGCGTCCACCTATAGAACTAAGGCCCACTCCCTTTTAAATTACTCATTAACATCTTTCATATGATACCCATATCGTACAAACACATTATAAAGTCACTCATGGTCCACTTCTAGGGCGATATCTCGAGAAGGCGTCCACCTATAGAACTAAGGCCCACTCCCTTTTAAAATACTCATTAACACCTTTCATTTGATACCCATATAGTACAAACACATTCTAGAGTCACGCCTGGTCCACTTTTATGGCGATATCTCGAAAAGGCGACCACCTATAGAACTAAGGCCCACTCTCTTTTAAAGTACTCATTAACACCTTTCAGTTGATACCCATATCGTACAAACACATTCTGGAGTCACCCCTGGCCACCTTTATCGCGATATCTCGAAAAGGCGTCCACCTATAGAACTAAGGCTCACTCCCTTTTAAAATACTCATTAACACCTTTCATTTGATACCCATATCGTACAAACACATTCTAGAGTCACCCCTGGTCAACCTTTATGGCGATATCTCGAAAAGGCGACCACCTATAGAACTAAGGCCCACTCCCTTTTAAAATACTCATTATCACCTTTCATTTGATACCCTTATCGTACAAACACGTTATAGAGTCACCCCAGGTCCACCTTTATGGCGATATCGCGAAAAGGCGTACACCTATAGATCTAAGGCCACCCCCTTTTAAAACCCTCACTAGTACCTTTAATTTGATACCCATATCGTAAAAACACGTTATAGAGTCAATCCTGGTCCTCCTTTATGGCGATATCTCGAAAAGGCGTCCACCTATAGAACTAAGGCCCACTCCGTTTTAAAGTACTCATTAACACCTTTCATTTGATACCCATATCGTACAAACACATTCTTGAGTCACCCCTGGTCCACCTTAATGGCGATATCTCGAAAAGGCGACCACCTATAGGACTAAGGCCCACTCCCTTTTAAAACCCTCATTAGTACCTTTAATTTGATATCCGTATCGTACAAACACATTCTAGAGTCACCCCTGGTCAACCTTTATGGCGATATCTCGAAAAGGCGACCACCTATAGAACTAAGGCCCACTCCCTTTTAAAACCCTCATTAGTACCTTTAATTTGATACCCGTATCGTACAAACACGTTATAGAGTCACCCCTGGTCCTCCTTTATGGCGATATCTCGAAAAGGCGTCCACCTATAGAACTAAGGCCCACTCCCTTTTAAAATATCTATTATCACCTTTCCTTTGATACCCATATCGTACAAACACATTCTAGACTCACCCCTGGTCAACCTTTATGGCGATATCTCGAAAAGGCGACCACCTATAGAACTAAGGCCCACTCCCTTTTAAAACCCTCATTAGTACCTTTAATTTGATACCCGTATCGTACAAACACGTTATAGAGTCACCCCTGGTCCTCCTTTATGGCGATATCTCGAAAAGGCGTCCACCTATAGAACTAAGGCCCACTCCCTTTTAAACTACTCATTAGCACCTTTTATTTGTAACTCATATTGTACAAACGCATTATAGAGTCACTCCAGGTCCACCTTTATGGCGATATCTCGAAACGGCGTCCATCTTTAGAACTAAGGCCACTCCCTTTTAAAATACTCATTAACACCTTTTATTGTATGCCCATATCGTACAAACACATTCTAGAGTCACCCCTGCTCCACCTTTATTGCGATATTTCGAAAAGGCATCCACCTATAGAACTAAGGCCCACTCCCTTTTAAAATACTCATTAATACATTTCGTTTGATACCCATATCGTACAAACGCATTATAGAGTCACCCCAGGTCCACCTTTATGGCGATATCGGGAAAAGGCGTACACCTATAGAACTAAGGCCACTCCCTTTTAAAACGCTCATTAGTACCTTTCCTTTTATACCCATATCGTAAAAACACGTTATAGAGGGTCCCCTGGTCCTCCTTTATGGCGATATCTCGAAAAGGCGTCCACCTATAGAACTAAGGCCCACTCCCTTTTAAAATACTCATTAACACCTTTCATTTGATACCCATATCGTACAAACACATTCTAGAGTCACCCCTGGTCCACTTTTATGGCGATATCTCGAAAACGCGACCACCTATAGAACTAAGGCCCACTCTCTTTTAAAATACTCACTAACATTCTGGAGTCACCCCTGGTCCACGCGATATATCGCGATATATCGAAAAGGCGTCCACCTATAGAACTAAGGCCCACTCCCTTTTAAAATACTCATTAAAACCTTTCATTTGATACCCATATCGTACAAACACATTCTAGAGTCACCTCTGGTCAACATTTATGGCGATATCTACAAAGGCGACCACCTATATAACTAAGGCCCACTCCCTTTTAAACTACTCATTAACACGTTTAGTTTGATACCCATATCGTACAAACGCATTATAGAGTCACCCCAGGTCCACCTTTATGGCGATATCTCGAAAAGGCGTCCACCTATAGAACTAAGGCCCACTCCCTTTTAAAACCCTCATTAGTACCTTTAATTTGATACCCATATCGTACAAACATATTCTAGAGTCACCCCTGGTCCACTTTTATGGCGATATCTCGCAAAGGCGACCACCTATAGAACTAAGGCCCACTCTCTTTTAAAATACTCACTAACAACTTTCATTTGATACCCATATCGTACAAACACATTCTGGAGTCACCCCTGGTCCACCTTTATCGCGATATCTCGAAAAGGCGTCCACCTATAGAACTAAGGCCCACTCCCTTTTAAAATACTCATTAACACCTTTCATTTGATACCCATATCGTACAAACACATTCTAGAGTCACCTCTGGTCAACATTTATGGCGATATCTCGAAAAGGCGACCACCTATAGAACTAAGGCCCACTCACTTTTAAACTACTCATTAACACGTTTAGTTTGATAGCCATATCGTACAAACGCATTCTAGAGTCACCCCTGGTCCACCATTATGGTGATATCTCGAAAAGGCGTCCACCTTTAGAACTAAGGCCACTCCATTTTAAAACTGTCATTAGTACCTTTCATTTGATACCCATATCGTACAAACACGTTATAGAGTCACCCCTGGTCAACCTTTATGGCGATATCTCGAAAAGGCGTCCACCTATAGAACCAAGGCCCACTCCCTTTTAAAATACTCATTAACATCTTTCATTTGATACCCATATCGTACAAAAATCTTCTAGAGTCACCCCTGGTCCACTTTTATGGCGATATCTCGAGAAGGCGTCCACCTATAGAACTAAGGCCCACTCCCTTTTAAAATACTCATTAACACCTTTCATTTGATACCCATATCGTACAAACACATTCTAGAGTCACCCCTGGTCCACCTTTATGGTGATATCTCGAAAAGGCGTCCACCTTTAGAACTAAGGCCACTCCATTTTAAAACTGTCATTAGTACCTTTCATTTGATACCCATATCGTACAAACGCATTATAGAGTCACCCCAGGTCCACCTTTATGGCGATATCTCGAAATGGCGTCCACCTATAGAACGAAGGCCACTCCCTTTTAAAACCCTCATTAGTACCTTTAATTTGATACCCATATCGTACAAACACGTTATAGAGTCACCCCTGGTCAACCTTTATGGCGATATCTCGAAAAGGCGACCACCTATCGAACTAAGGGCCACTCCCTTTTAAAATACTCATTAACACCTTTCATTTGATACTCATATTGTACACACGCATTATAGAGTCACCCCAGGTCCACCTTTATGGCGATATCTCGAAAAGGCGTCCACCTTTAGAACTAAGGCCACTCCCTTTTAAAATACTCATTAACACCTTTCATTTGATGCCCATATCGTACAAACACATTCTAGAGTCACCCCTGGTCAACCTTTATGGCGATATCTCGAAAAAGTGACCACCTATAGAACTAAGGCCCACTCCCTTTTAAAACCCTCATTAGTACCTTTAATTTGATACCCATATCGTACAAACACATTCTAGAGTCACCCCTGGTCCACATATATTGCGATATCTCGAAAAGGCGTCCACCTATTGAACTAAGGCCCACTCCCTTTCAAAATACCCATTAACACGTTTCATTTGATGCCCATATCGTACAAACACATTCTAGAGTCACCCCTGGTTCACTTTTATGGCGATATCTCGAGAAGGCGTCCACCTATAGAACTAAGGCCCACTCCCTTTTAAATTACTCATTAACATCTTTCATATGATACCCATATCGTACAAACACATTATAAAGTCACTCATGGTCCACTTCTAGGGCGATATCTCGAGAAGGCGTCCACCTATAGAACTAAGGCCCACTCCCTTTTAAAATACTCATTAACACCTTTCATTTGATACCCATATAGTACAAACACATTCTAGAGTCACGCCTGGTCCACTTTTATGGCGATATCTCGAAAAGGCGACCACCTATAGAACTAAGGCCCACTCTCTTTTAAAGTACTCATTAACACCTTTCAGTTGATACCCATATCGTACAAACACATTCTGGAGTCACCCCTGGCCACCTTTATCGCGATATCTCGAAAAGGCGTCCACCTATAGAACTAAGGCTCACTCCCTTTTAAAATACTCATTAACACCTTTCATTTGATACCCATATCGTACAAACACATTCTAGAGTCACCCCTGGTCAACCTTTATGGCGATATCTCGAAAAGGCGACCACCTATAGAACTAAGGCCCACTCCCTTTTAAAATACTCATTATCACCTTTCATTTGATACCCTTATCGTACAAACACGTTATAGAGTCACCCCAGGTCCACCTTTATGGCGATATCGCGAAAAGGCGTACACCTATAGATCTAAGGCCACCCCCTTTTAAAACCCTCACTAGTACCTTTAATTTGATACCCATATCGTAAAAACACGTTATAGAGTCAATCCTGGTCCTCCTTTATGGCGATATCTCGAAAAGGCGTCCACCTATAGAACTAAGGCCCACTCCGTTTTAAAGTACTCATTAACACCTTTCATTTGATACCCATATCGTACAAACACATTCTTGAGTCACCCCTGGTCCACCTTAATGGCGATATCTCGAAAAGGCGACCACCTATAGGACTAAGGCCCACTCCCTTTTAAAACCCTCATTAGTACCTTTAATTTGATATCCGTATCGTACAAACACATTCTAGAGTCACCCCTGGTCAACCTTTATGGCGATATCTCGAAAAGGCGACCACCTATAGAACTAAGGCCCACTCCCTTTTAAAACCCTCATTAGTACCTTTAATTTGATACCCGTATCGTACAAACACGTTATAGAGTCACCCCTGGTCCTCCTTTATGGCGATATCTCGAAAAGGCGTCCACCTATAGAACTAAGGCCCACTCCCTTTTAAAATATCTATTATCACCTTTCCTTTGATACCCATATCGTACAAACACATTCTAGACTCACCCCTGGTCAACCTTTATGGCGATATCTCGAAAAGGCGACCACCTATAGAACTAAGGCCCACTCCCTTTTAAAACCCTCATTAGTACCTTTAATTTGATACCCGTATCGTACAAACACGTTATAGAGTCACCCCTGGTCCTCCTTTATGGCGATATCTCGAAAAGGCGTCCACCTATAGAACTAAGGCCCACTCCCTTTTAAACTACTCATTAGCACCTTTTATTTGTAACTCATATTGTACAAACGCATTATAGAGTCACTCCAGGTCCACCTTTATGGCGATATCTCGAAACGGCGTCCATCTTTAGAACTAAGGCCACTCCCTTTTAAAATACTCATTAACACCTTTTATTGTATGCCCATATCGTACAAACACATTCTAGAGTCACCCCTGCTCCACCTTTATTGCGATATTTCGAAAAGGCATCCACCTATAGAACTAAGGCCCACTCCCTTTTAAAATACTCATTAATACATTTCGTTTGATACCCATATCGTACAAACGCATTATAGAGTCACCCCAGGTCCACCTTTATGGCGATATCGGGAAAAGGCGTACACCTATAGAACTAAGGCCACTCCCTTTTAAAACGCTCATTAGTACCTTTCCTTTTATACCCATATCGTAAAAACACGTTATAGAGGGTCCCCTGGTCCTCCTTTATGGCGATATCTCGAAAAGGCGTCCACCTATAGAACTAAGGCCCACTCCCTTTTAAAATACTCATTAACACCTTTCATTTGATACCCATATCGTACAAACACATTCTAGAGTCACCCCTGGTCCACTTTTATGGCGATATCTCGAAAACGCGACCACCTATAGAACTAAGGCCCACTCTCTTTTAAAATACTCACTAACATTCTGGAGTCACCCCTGGTCCACGCGATATATCGCGATATATCGAAAAGGCGTCCACCTATAGAACTAAGGCCCACTCCCTTTTAAAATACTCATTAAAACCTTTCATTTGATACCCATATCGTACAAACACATTCTAGAGTCACCTCTGGTCAACATTTATGGCGATATCTACAAAGGCGACCACCTATATAACTAAGGCCCACTCCCTTTTAAACTACTCATTAACACGTTTAGTTTGATACCCATATCGTACAAACGCATTATAGAGTCACCCCAGGTCCACCTTTATGGCGATATCTCGAAAAGGCGTCCACCTATAGAACTAAGGCCCACTCCCTTTTAAAACCCTCATTAGTACCTTTAATTTGATACCCATATCGTACAAACATATTCTAGAGTCACCCCTGGTCCACTTTTATGGCGATATCTCGCAAAGGCGACCACCTATAGAACTAAGGCCCACTCTCTTTTAAAATACTCACTAACAACTTTCATTTGATACCCATATCGTACAAACACATTCTGGAGTCACCCCTGGTCCACCTTTATCGCGATATCTCGAAAAGGCGTCCACCTATAGAACTAAGGCCCACTCCCTTTTAAAATACTCATTAACACCTTTCATTTGATACCCATATCGTACAAACACATTCTAGAGTCACCTCTGGTCAACATTTATGGCGATATCTCGAAAAGACGTCCACCTATAGAACTAAGGCCCACTCCCTTTTAAATTACTCATTAACATCTTTCATATGATACCCATATCGTACAAACACATTATAAAGTCACCCATGGTCCACTTTTAGGGCGATATCTCGAGAAGGCGTCCACCTATAGAACTAAGGCCCACTCCCTTTTAAAAGATTCATTAACACCTTTCATTTGATACCCATATCGTAAAAACACATTCTAGAGTCACCCCTGGTCCACTTTTATGGCGATATCTCGAAAAGGCGACCACCTATAGAACTAAGGCCCACTCTCTTTTAAAATACTCATTAACACCTTTCATTTGATACTCATACCGTACAAACACATTCTGGAGTCACCCCTGGTCCACCTTTATCGCGATATCTCGAAAAGGCGTCCACCTATAGAACTAAGGCCCACTCCCTTTTAAAATACTCATTAACACCTTTCGTTTGATACCCATATCGTACAAACACATTCTAGAGTCACCCCTGGTCAACCTTTATGGCGATATCTCGAAAAGGCGACGACCTATATAACTAAGGCCCACTCCCTTTTAAAATACTCATTAACACCTTTCATTTGATACCCATATCGTACAAACACGTTATAGAGTCACCCCAGGTCCACCTTTATGGCGATATCGCGAAAAGGCGTACACCTATAGATCTAAGGCCACCCCCTTTTAAAACCCTCATTAGTACCTTTAATTTGATACCCATATCGTAAAAACACGTTATAGAGTCAACCCTGATCCTCCTTTATGGCGATATCTCGAAAAGGCGTCCACCTATAGAACTAAGGCCCACTCCCTTTTAAAATACTCATTAACACCTTTCATTTGATACCCATATCGTACAAACACATTCTTGAGTCACCCCTGGTCCACCTTTATGGCGATATCTCGAAAAGGCGTCCACCTATAGAACTAAGGCCCACTCCCTTTTAAAATACTCATTAATACCTTTCATTTGATACCCATATCGTGCAAACAAGTTATAGAGTCACCCCTGGTCCTCCTTTATGGCGATATCTCGAAAAGGCGTCCACCTATAGAACTAAAGTCCACTCCCTTTTAAAATACTCATTAAAACCTTTTATTTGATACCCATATCGTACAAACGCATTATAGAGTCACTCCAGGTCCACCTTTAAGGCGATATCTCGAAAAGGCGTCCACCTTTAGAACTAAGGCCACTCCCTTTTAAAATACTCATTAACACCTTTTATTGGATGCCCATATCGTACAAACACATTCTAGAGTAACCCCTGGTCCACCTTTATGGCGATATCTCGAAAGGTGTCCACCTATAGAACTAAGGTCACTCCTTTTAAAACCCTCATTAGTACCTTTAGTTTGATACCCATATCGTACAAACACATTCTAGAGTCACCCTGGTCAACCTTAATGGCGATATCTCGAAAAGGCGACCACCTATAGAACTAAGGCCCACTCCCTTTTAAAACCCTCATTAGTACCTTTAATTTGATACCCGTATCGTACAAACACATTCTAGAGTCACCCCTGGTCAACCTTTATGGCGATATCTCGAAAAGGCGACCACCTATAGAACTAAGGCCCACTCCCTTTTAAAACCCTCATTAGTACCTTTAATTTGATACCCTTATCGTACAAACACGTTATAGAGTCACCCCTGGTCCTCCTTTATGGCGATATCTCGAAAAGGCGTCCACCTATAGAACTAAGGCCCACTCCCTTTTAAAATATCTATTATCACCTTTCCTTTGATACCCATATCGTACAAACACATTCTAGAGTCACCCCTGGTCAACCTTTATGGCGATATCTCGAAAAGGCGACCACCTATAGAACTAAGGCCCACTCCCTTTTAAAACCCTCATTAGTACCTTTAATTTGATACTCGTATCGTACAAACACGTTATAGAGTCACCCCTGGTCCTCCTTTATGGCGATATCTCGAAAAGGCGTCCACCTATAGAACTAAGGCCCACTCCCTTTTAAAATACTCATTAACACCTTTCATTTGATACCCATATCGTACAAACACATTCTAGAGTCACCTCTGGTCAACATTTATGGCGATATCTCGAAAAGGCGACCATCTATAGAACTAAGGCCCACTCCCTTTTAAACTACTCATTAACACGTTTAGTTTGATACCCATATCGTACAAACGCATTATAGAGTCACCCCAGGTCCATCTTTATGGCGATATCGCGAAAAGGCGTACACCTATAGAACTAAGGCCACTCCCTTTTAAAACCCTCACTAGTACCTTTTCTTTTATATCCATATCGTAAAAACACGTTATAGAGTCACCCCTGGTCCTCCTTTATGGCGATATCTCGAAAAGGCGTCCACCTATAGAACTAAGGCCCACTCCCTTTTAAAATACTCATTAACACCTTTCATTTGATACCCATATCGTACAAACACATTCTAGAGTCACCCCTGGTCCACCTCTATTGCGATATCTCGAAAAGGCGTCCACCTATAGAACTAAGCCCCACTCCCTTTTAAAATACTCATTAACACATTATTGCGATATCTCGAAAAGGCGTCCACCTATAGAATTAAGGCCCACTCCCTTTTAAAATACTGATTAACACATTTCATTTGATACCCATATCGTACAAGCACATTCTAGAATCACCCCTGGTCCACCTTTATGGCGATATCTCGAAAAGGTGACCACCTATAGAACTAAGGCCCACTCCCTTTTAAAATACTCATTAACACCTTTCATTTGATACCCATATTGTACAAACGAATTATAGAGTCACCCAGGTCCACCTTTATGGCGATATCTCGAAAAAGCGTCCACCTTTAGAACTAAGGCATTCCCTTTTAAAACCCTCATTAGTACCTTTAATTTGATACCCATATCGTACAAACACGTTACAGAGTCACCCCTGGTCCTCCTTTATGGCGATATCTCGAAAAGGCGTCCACCTATAGAACTAAGGCCCACTCCCTTTTAAAATATTCATTAACACCTTTCATTTGATACCCGTATCGTACAAACGCATTGTATAGTCACCCCAGGTCCACCTTTATGGCGATATCTCGAAAAGGCGTCCACCTATAGAACTAGGGCCCACGCCCTTTTAAAATACTCATTAACACCTTTCATTTTATACCCATATCGTACAAACGCATTATAGAGTCACCCCTGGTCCATCTTTATGGCGATATCTCGAAAAGGCGACCACGTATAGAACAAAGGCCCACTCCCTTTTAAAATACTGATTAACATCTTTTATTTGATACCCATATCGTACAAACACATTCTAGAGTCACCCCTGGTCCACTTTTATGGCGATATCTCGAGAAGGCGTCCACCTTTAGAACTAAGGCCCACTCCCTTTTAAAATACTCATTAACACCATTCATTTGATACCCATATCGTACAAACACATTCTAGAGTCACCCCTAGTCCACCTTTATTGCGATATCTCGAAAAGGCGTCCACCTATAGAATTAAGGCCCACTCCCTTTTAAAATACTCATTAACACATTTCATTTGATACCCATATCGTACAAGCACATTCTAGAATCACCCCTGGTCCACCTTTATGGCGATATCTCGAAAAGGCAACCACCTGTAGAACTAAGGCCCACTCCCTTTTAAAATACGCATTAACACCTTTCATTTGATACCCATATTGTACAAACGAATTATAGAGTCACCCCAGGTCCACCTTTATGGCGATATCTCGAAAAAGCGTCCACCTTTAGAACTAAGACATTCCCTTTTAAAACCCTCATTAGTACCTTTAGTTTGATACCCATATCGTACAAACACGTTATAGAGTCACCCATGGTCCTCCTTTATGGCGATATCTCGAAAAGGCGTCCACCTATAGAACTAAGGCCCACTCCCTTTTAAAATACTCATCAACACCTTTCATTTGATACCCGTATCGTACAAACGCATTATAGAGTCACCCCAGGTCCACATTTATGGCGATATCTCGAAAAGGCGTCCACCTATAGAAATAGGGCCCACTCCCTTTTAAAATACTCATTAACACCTTTCATTTGATACCCATAACGTACAAACACATTCTAGAGTCACGCCTGGTCAACCTTTATGGCGATATCTCGAAAAGGCGTCCACCTATAGAACTAAGGCCCACTCCCTTTTAAAATACTCATTAACACCTTTCATTTGATACCCATATCGTACAAACGCAATATAGAGTCACCCCAGGTCCACCTTTATGGCGATATGTCGAAAAGGCGTCCACCTATAGAACTAAGGCCACTCCCTTTTAAAATATCTATTATCACCTTTCCTTTGATACCCATATCGTACAAACACATTTTAGAGTCACTCCTGGTCCACTTTTATGGCGATATCTCGAAAAGGCGTCCACCTTTAGAACTAAGGCCACTCCCTTTTAAAATACTCATTAACACCTTTTATTGGATACCCATATCGTACAAACACATTCTAGAGTCACCCCTGGTCAACCTTTATGGCGATATCTCGAAAAGGCCACCACCTATAGAACCAAGGCCCACTCCCTTTTAAAACCCTCATTAGTACCTTTAATTTGATACCCGTATCGTACAAACACATTCTAGAGTCACCCCTGGTCAACCTTAATGGCGATATCTCGAAAAGGCGACCACCTATAGAACTAAGGCCCACTCCCTTTTAAAACCCTCATTAGTACCTTTAATTTGATACCCGTATCGTACAAACACATTCTAGAGTCAACCCTGGTCAACCTCTATGGCGATATCTCGAAAAGGCGACCACCACCTATAGAACTAAGGCCCACTCCTTTTTAAAACCCTCATTAGTACCTTTAATTTGATACCCGTATCGTACAAACACATTCTAGAGTCACCCCTGGTCAACCTTTATGGCGATATCTCGAAAAGGCGACCACCTATAGAACTAAGGCCCACTCCCTTTTAAAACCCTCATTAGTACCTTTAATTTGATACCCGTATCGTACAAACACATTATAGAGTCACCCCTGGTTCCCTTTATGGCGATATCTCGAAAAGGCGTCCACCTATAGAACTAAGGCCCACTTCCTTTTAAAATACTCATTAACACCTTTCATTTGATACCCATAACGTACAAACACATTCTAGAGTCACCCCTGGTCAACCTTTATGGCGATATCTCGAAAAGGAGTCCACCTTTAGAACTAAGGCCACTCCCTTTTAAAATACTCATTAACACCTTTCATTTGATGCCCATATCGTACAAACACAGTCTAGATTCACTCCTGGTCAACCTTTATGGCGATATTACTCATTAACACCTTTCATTTGATACCCATATCGTACAAACACGTTCTAGAGTCACCCCTGCTCAACCTTTATGGCGATATCTCGAAAAGGCGACCACCTATAGAACTAAGGCCCACTTCCTTTTAAAACCCTCATTAGTACCTCTAATTTTATACCCGTATCGTACAAACACGTTATAGAGTCGCACCTGGTCCTCCTTTGTGGCGATATCTCGAAAAGGCGTCCACCTATAGAACTAAGGCCCACTCCCTTTTAAAGTACTCATTAACACCTTTCATTTGATACCCATATCGTACAAGCACATTCTAGAGTCACCCCTGCTCACCTTTATGGCAATATCTCGAAAAGGCGTCCACCTATAGAACTAAGGCCCACTCCCTTTTAAAATACTCATGAACACCTTTCATTTGATACCCATATCGTACAAACACATTCTAGAGTCACCCCTTGTCCACTTTTATGGCGATATCCCGAAAAGGCGTCCACCTATAGAACCAAGGCCCACTCCCTTTTAAAATACTCATTAACACCTTTCATTTGATACCCATATCGTACAAACACATTCTAGAGTCACCCCTGGTCCACTTTTATGGCGATATCCCGAAAAGGCGTCCACCTATAGAACCGAGGCCCACTCCCTTTTAAAATACTCATTAACATCTTTCATTTGATACCCATATCGTACAAACACATTCTAGAGTCACCCCTGGTCCACTTTTATGGCGATATCTCGAGAAGGCGTCCACCTATAGAACTAAGGCCCACTCCCTTTTAAAATACTCATTAACACCTTTCATTTGATACCCATATCGTACAAACACATTCTAGAGTCACCCCTGGTCCACATTTATTGCGATATCTCGAAAAGGCGTACACTTATAGAACTAAGGCCCACTGCCTTTTCAGATACTCATTAACACATTTCATTTGATACCCTTACGTAAAAGCACATTCTAGAGTCACCCCTGGTCCACCTTTATGGCGATATCTCGAAAAAGCGTCCGCCTATAGAACTAAGGCCCACCCCTTTTAAAATACTCATTAACACCTTTCATTTGATACCCATATTGTACAAACGCATTATAGAGTCACCCCTGGTCCACCTTTATGGCGATATCTCGAAAAGGAGTCCACCTTTAGAACTAAGGCCACTCCATTTTAAAACTGTCATTAGTACCTTTAATTTGATACCCATATCGTACAAACACGTTATAGAGTCACCCCTGGTCCTCCTTTATGGCGATATCTCGAAAAGGCGTCCACCTATAGAACTAAGGCCCACTCCCTTTTAAAATACTCATTAACACCTTTCATTTGATACCCATATCGAAAAAACACATTCTAGAGTCACACCTGGTCCACCTTTATTGCGATATCTCGAAAAGGCGTCCACCTATAGAACCAAGGCCCACTCCCTTTTAAAATACTCATTAACATCTTTCATTTGATCCCATATCGTACAAAAACATTCTAGAGTCACCCCTGGTCCACTTTTATGGCGATATCTCGAGAAGGCGTCCACCTATAGAACTAAGGCCCACTCCCTTTTAAAATACTCATTAACACCTTTCATTTGATACCCATATCGTACAAACACATTCTAGAGTCACCCCTGGTCCACCTTTATGGCGATATCTCGAAAAGGCGTCCACCTTTAGAACTAAGGCCACTCCATTTTAAAACTGTCATTAGTACCTTTAATTTGATACCCATATCGTACAAACAAGTTATTGAGTCACCCTGGTCCACCTTTATTGCGATATCTCGAAAAGGTGTCCACCTATAGAACTAAGGCCCACTCCCTTTTAAAATACTCACTAACACCTTTCATTTGATACCGTACAAACGCATTATAGAGTCACCCCAGGTCCACCTTTATGGCGATATCTCGAAAAGGCGTCCACCTATAGAACTGAGCCCACTCCCTTTTAAAACCCTCATTAGTACCTTTAATTTGATACCCATATCGTACAAACACGTTATAGAGTCACCCCTGGTCCTCGTTTATGGCGATATCTCGAAAAGGCGTCCACCTATAGAACTAAGGCCCACTCCCTTTTAAAATACTCATTAACACCTTTCATTTGATACCCGTATCGTACAAACGCATTATAGAGTCACCTCAGGTCCACCTTTATGGCGATATCTCGAAAAGGCGTCCACCTATAGAAGTAGGGCCCACTCCCTTTTAAAATACTCATTAACACCTTTCTTTTGATGCCCATATCGTACAAACACATTATAAAGTCACCCCTGGTCAACCTTTATGGCGATATCTCGAAAAGGCAACCACCAATAGAACTAAGGCCCACTCCCTTTTAAAATACTCATTAGCACCTTTCATTTCATACCCATATCTTACAAACGCATTATAGAGTCACCCCTGGTCCTCCTTTATGGCGATATCTCGAAAAGGCGTCCACCTATAGAACTAAGGCCCACTCCCTTTTAAAATACCCATTAACATCTTTCATTTGATACCCGTATCGTACAAACGCATTATAGAGTCACCCCAGGTCCACCTTTATGGCGATATCTCGAAAAGGCGTCCACCTATAGAACTAAGGCCCACTCCCTTTTAAAATAGTCACTAACACCTTTCATTTGATACCCATATCGTAAAAACACATTCTAGAGTCACCCCTGGTCCACTTTTATGGCGATATCCCGAAAAGGCGTCCACCTATAGAACTAAGGCCACCCCCTTTTAAAATACTCATTAGCACCTTTCATTTGATACCCATATCGTACAAACACATTCTAGAGTCACCCCTGGTCCACTTTTATGGCGATATCTCGAGAAGGCGTCAAACTATAGAACTAAGGCCCACTCCCTTTTAAAATACTCATTAACACCTTTCATTTGATACCCATATCGAACAAACACATTCTAGAGTCACCCCTGGGCCACCTTTATTGCGATATCTCGAAAAGGCGTCCTCCTATAGAACTAAGGCCCACTCCCTTTTAAAATACTCATTAACATCTTTCATATGATACCCATATCGTACAAACACATTATAAAGTCACCCATGGTCCACTTTTATGACGATATCTCGAGAAGGCGTCCACCTATAGAACTAAGGCCCACTCCCTTTTAAAATACTCATTAGTACCTTTAATTTGATACCCGTATCGTACAAACACATTCTAGAGTCACACCTGGTCAACCTCTATGGCGATATCTCGAAAAGGCGACCACCACCTATAGAACTAAGGCCCACTCCATTTTAAAACCCTCATTAGTACCTTTAATTTGATACCCGTATCGTACAAACACATTCTAGAGTCACCCCTGGTCAACCTTTATGGCGATATCTCGAAAAGGCGACCACCTATAGAACTAAGGCCCACTCCCTTTTAAAACCCTCATTAGTACCTTTAATTTGATACCCGTATCGTACAAACACATTATAGAGTCTCCCCTGGTCAACCTTTATGGCGATATCTCGAAAAGGCGTCCACCTTTAGACCTAAGGCCATTCCTTTTTAAAATACTCATTAACACCTTTCATTTGATGCCCATATCGTACAAACACATTCTAGATTCACTCCTGGTCCACCTTTATGGCAATATCTCGAAAAGGTGTCCACCTATAGAACTAAGGCCCACTCCCTTTTAAAATACTCATGAACACCTTTCATTTGATACCCATATCGTACAAACACATTCTAGAGTCACCCCTGGTCCACTTTTATGGCGATATCCCGAAAAGGCGTCCACCTATAGAATCAAGGCCCACTCCCTTTTAAAATACTCATTAACACCTTTCATTTGATACGCATATCATACAAACACATTCTAGAGTCACCCCTGGTCCACTTTTATGGCGATATCCCGAAAAGGCGTCCACCTATAGAACCAAGGCCCACTCCCTTTTAAAATACTCATTAACATCTTTCATTTGATACCCATATCGTACAAACACATTCTAGAGTCACCCCTGGTCCACTTTTATGGCGATATCTCGAGAAGGCGTCCACCTATAGAACTAAGGCCCACTCCTTTTTAAGATACTCATTAACACATTTCATTTGATACCCTTTTAAGATACTCATTAACACATTTCATTTGATACCCATATCGTAAAAGCACATTCTAGAGTCACCCCTGGTCCACCTTTATGGCGATATCTCTAAAAAGCGTCCACCTATAGAAAAAAGGCCCACCCCCTTTTAAAATACTCATTAACACCTTTGATTTGATACCCATATTGTACAAACACGTTATAGAGTCACCCCTGGTCCACATTTATGGCGATATCTCGAAAAGGCGTCCACCTTTAGAACTAAGGCCACTCCATTTTAAAACTGTCATTAGTACCTTTAATTTGATACCCATATCGTACGAACACGTTATAGAGTCACCCCTGGTCCTCCTTTATGCCGATATCTCGAAAAGGCGTCCACCTATAGAACTAAGGCCCACTCCCTTTTAAAATAGTCATTAACACCTTTCATTTGATACCCATATCGTAAAAACACATTCTAGAGTGCCACTCCATTTTAAAACTGTCATTAGTACCTTTAATTTGATACCCATATCGTACAAACACGTTATAGAGTCACCCTGGTCCACCTTTATTGCGATATCTCGAAAAGGTGTCCACCTATAGAACTAAGGCCCACTTCCTTTTAAAATACTCACTAACACCTTTCATTTGATACCCATATCGTACAAACGCAGGTCCACCTTTATGGCGATATCTCGAAAAGGCGTCCACCTATAGAACTAAGGCCACTCCCTTTTAAAACCCTCATTAGTACCTTTAATTTGATACCCATATCGTACAAACACGTTATAGAGTCAACCCTGGTCCTCCTTTATGGCGATATCTCGAAAAGGCGTCCACCTATAGAACTAAGGCCCACTCCCTTTTAAAATACTCATTAACACCCTTTTAAAATACTCATTAACACCTTTCATTTGATACCCGTATCGTACAAACGCATTATAGAGTCACCGCAGGTCCACCTTTATGGCGATATGTCGAAAAGGCGTCCACCTATAGAAGTAGGGCCCACTCCCTTTTAAAATACTCATTAACACCTTTCTTTTGATACCCATATCGTACAAACACATTATAAAGTCACCCCTGTTCAACCTTTATGGCGATATCTCGAAAAGGCGACCACCTATAGAACTAAGGCCCACTCCCTTTTAAAATACTCATTAACACCTTTCATTTCATACCCATATCGTACAAACGCATTATAGAGTCACCCCTGGTCCTCCTTTATGGCGATATCTCGAAAAGGCGTCCACCTATAGAACTAAGGCCCACTCCCTTTTAAAATACTCATTAACACCTTTCATTTGATACCCGTATCGTACAAACGCATTATAGAGTCACCCCAGGTCCACCTTTATGGCGATATCTCGAAAAGGCGTCCACCTATAGAACTAAGGCCCAATCCCTTTTAAAATAGTCATTAACACCTTTCATTTGATACCCATATCGTAAAAACACATTCTAGAGTCACCCCTGATCCACTTTTATGGCGATATCCCGAAAAGGCGTCCACCTATAGAACTAAGGCCCACCCCCTTTTAAAATACTCATTAGCACCTTTCATTTCATACCCATATCGTACAAACACATTCTAGAGTCACCCCTGGTCCACTTTTATGGCGATATCTCGAGAAGGCGTCCACCTATAGAACTAAGGCCACTCCCTTTTAAAATACTCATTAACACCTTTCAGTTGATACCCATATCGAACAAACACATTCTAGAGTCACCCCTGGGCCACCTTTATTGCGATATCTCGAAAAGGCGTCAACCTATAGAACCAAGGCCCACTCCCTTTTAAAATACTCATTAACATCTTTCATTTGATACCCATATCGTACAAAAATATTCTAGAGTCACCCCTGGTCCACTTTTATGGCGATATCTCGAGAAGGCGTCCACCTATAGAACTAAGGCCCACTCCCTTTTATAATACTCATTAACACCTTTCATTTGATAGCCATATCGTACAAACACATTCTAGAGTCACCCCTGTTCCACCTTTATGGCGATATCTCAAAAAGGCGTCCACCTTTAGAACTAAGGCCACTCCATTTTAAAACTGTCATTAGTACCTTTCATTTGATACCCATATCGTACAAACGCATTATAGAGTCACCCCAGGTCCACCTTTATGGCGATATCTCGAAAAGGCGTCCACCTATAGAACGAAGGCCACTCCCTTTTAAAACCCTCATTAGTACCTTTAATTTGATACCCATATCTTACAAACACGTTATAGAGTCACCCCTGGTTCTCCTTTATGGCGATATCTGGAAAAGGCGTCCACCTATAGAGCTAAAGCCCACTCCCTTTTGAAATATTCATTAACACCTTTCATTTGATACCCATATCGTCCAAACGCATTATAGAGTCACCCCTGGTCAACCTTTATGGCGAGATCTCGAAAAGGCGACCACCTATAGAACTAAGGCCCACTCCCTTTTAAAATACTCATTAACACTTTTCATTTGATACTCATATTGTACAAACGCATTATAGAGTCACCCCAGGTCCACCTTTATGGCGATATCTCGAAAAGGCGTCCATCTTTAGAACTAAGGTCCTGTCTTTTAAAATACTCATTAACACCTTTCATTTGATGCCCATATCGTACAAACACATTCTGGAGTCACCCCTGATCAACCTTTATGGCGATATCTCGAAAAGGCGACCACCTATAGAAATAAGGCCCACTCCCTTTTAAAACCCTCATTAGTACCTTTAATTTGATACCCATATCGTACAAACACATTCTAGAGTCACCCCTGGTCCACATATATTGCGATATCTCGAAAAGGCGTCCACCTATTGAACTAAGGCCCACTCCCTTTCAAAATACTCATTAACACGTTTCATTTGATGCCCATATCGTACAAACACATTCTTGAGTCACCCCTGGTTCACTTTTATGGCGATATCTCGAGAAGGCGTCCACCTATAGAACTAAGGCCCACTCCCTTTTAAATTACTCATTAACATCTTTCATATGATACCCATATCGTACAAACACATTATAAAGTCACCGATGGTCCACTTTTAGGGCGATATCTCGAGAAGGCGGCCACCTATAGAACTAAGGCCCACTCCCTTTTAAAATACTCATTAACACCTTTCATTTGATACCCATATCGTACAAACACATTCTAGAGTCACCCCTGGTCCACTTTTATGGCGATATCTCGAAAAGGCGACTACCTATAGAACTAAGGCCCACTCCCTTTTAAAATACTCATTAACACCTTTCATTTGATACCCATATCGTACAAACACATTCTAGAGTCACCCCTGGTCAACCTTTATGGCGATATCTCGAAAAGGCGACCACCTATAGAACTAAGGCCCACTCCCTTTTAAAATACTCATTAACACCTTTCATTTGATACCCATATCGTACAAACACGTTATAGAGTCACCCCAGGTCCACCTTTATGGCGATATCGCGAAAAGGCGTACACCTATAGATCTAAGGCCACCACCTTTTAAAACCCTCATTAGTACCTCTAATTTGATACCCATATCGTAAAAACACGTTATAGAGTCAACCCTGGTCCTCCTTTATGGGATATCTCGAAAAGGCGTCCACCTATAGAACTAAGGCCCACTCCCTTTTAAAATACTCATTAACACCTTTCATTTGATACCCATATCGTACAAACACATTCTTGAGTCACCCCTGGTCCACCTTTATGGCGATATCTCGAAAAGGCGTCCACCTATAGAACTAAGGCCCACTCCCTTTTAAAATACTTATTAATATCTTTCATTTGATACCCATATCGTGCAAACACGTTATAGAGTAACCCCTGGTCAACCTTAATGGCGATATCTCGAAAAGGCGACCACCTATAGAACTAAAGCCCACTCCCTTTTAAAACCCTCATTAGTACCTTTAATTTGATACCCGTATCGTAGAAACACGTTATAGAGTCACCCCTGGTCCTCCTTCATGGCGATATCTCGAAAAGGCGACCATCTATAGAACTAAGGCCCACTCCCTTTGAAAACCCTCATTAGTACCTTTAATTTGATACCCGTATCGTACAAACACGTTATAGAGTCACCCCTAGTCCTCCTTTATGGCGATATCTCGAAAAGCCGTCCACCTATAGAACTAAGGCCCACTCCCTTTTAAAATACTCATTAACACCTTTCATTTGATACTCATATTGTACAAACGCATTATAGAGTCACTCCAGGTCCAACTTTATGGCGATATCTCGAAAAGGCGTCCAGCTTTAGAACTAAGGCCACTCCCTTTTAAAATACTCATTAAAACCTTTTATTGGGTGCCCATATCGTACAAACACATTCTAGAGTCACCCCTGGTCAACCTTTATGGCGATATCTCGAAAAGGCCACCACCTATAGAACTAAGGCCCACTCCCTTTTAAAACCCTCATTAGTACCTTTAATTTGATACCCGTATCGTACAAACACATTCTAGAGTCACCCCTGGTCAACCTTAATGGCGATATCTCGAAAAGGCGACCACCTATAGAACTAAGGCCCACTCCCTTTTAAAACCCTCATTAGTACCTTTAATTTGATACCCGTATCGTACAAACACATTCTAGAGTCACCCCTGGTCAACCTTTATGGCGATATCTCGAAAAGGCGACCACCTATAGGACTAAGGCCCACTCCCTTTTAAAACCCTCATTAGTACCTTTAATTTGATACCCGTATCATACAAACACATTCTAGAGTCACCCCTGGTCAACCTTTATGGCGATATCTCGAAAAGGCGTCCACCTTTAGAACTAAGGCCACTCCCTTTTAAAATACTCATTAACACCTTTCATTTCATGCCCATATCGTACAAACACATTCTAGATTCATTCCTGGTCAACCTTTATGGCGATATCTCGAAAAGGCGACCACCTATAGAACTAAGGCCCACTCCCTTTTAAAATACTCATTAACACCTTTCATTTGATACCCATATCGTACACACACATTCTAGAGTCACCCCTGGTCCACCTTTATTGCGATATCTCGAAAAGGCGTACACTTATAGAACTAAGGCCCACTCCCTTTTAAAATACTCATTAACACATTTCATTTGATACCCATATCGCACAAGCATATTCTAGAGTCAACCCTGGTCCATCTTTATGGCGATATCTCGAAAAGGCGTCCACCTATAGAACTAAGGCCCACTCCCTTTTAAAATACTCATTAACACCTTTAATTTGATACCCATATTGTACAAATGCATTATAGAGTCACCACTGGTCCACCTTTATGGCGATATCTCGAAAAGGCGTCCACCTTTAGAACTAAGGCCACTCCATTTTAAAACTGTCATTAGTACTTTTAATTTGATACCCATATCGTACAAACACGTTATAGAGTCACCCCTGGTTCTCCTTTGTGGCGATATCTCGAAAAGGCGTCCACCTATAGAACTAAGGCTCACTCCCTTTTAAAATAGTCATTAACACCTTTCAATTGATACCCATATCGTAAAAACACATTCTAGAGTCACCCCTGGTCCACTTTTATGGCGATATCCCGAAAAGGCGTCCACCTATAGAACTAAGGCCCACCCCCTTTTAAAATACTCATTAGCACCAAGGCCCACTCCCTTTTAAAATACTCATTAACATCTTTCATTTGATACCCATATCGTACAAACACATTCTAGAGTCACCCCTGGTCCACTTTTATGGCGATATCTCGAGAAGGCGTCCACCTATAGAACTAAGGCCCAGTCCCTTTGAAAATACTCATTAACACCTTTCATTTGATACCCATATCGTACAAACACATTCTAGAGTCACCCCTGGTCCACCTTTATTGCGATATCTCGAAAAGGCGTACACTTATAGAACTAAGGCCCACTCCCTTTTAAGATACTCATTAACACATTTCATTTGATACCCATATCGTAAAAGCACATTCTAGAGTCCCCCTGGTCCACCTTTATGGCGATATCTCTAAAAAGCGTCCACCTAAGGCCCACCCCCCTTTAAAATACTCATTAACACCTTTCATTTGATACCCATATTGTACAAACGCATTATAGAGTCACCCCTGGTCCACATTTATGGCGATATCTCGAAAAGGCGTCCACCTTTAGAACTAAGGCCACTCCATTTTAAAACCGTCATTAGTACCTTTAATTTGATACCCATATCGTACAAACACGTTATAGAATCACCCCTGGTCCTCCTTTATGGCGATATCTCGAAAAGGCTTCCACCTATAGAACTAAGGCCCACTCCCTTTTAAAATAGTCATTAACACCTTTCATTTGATACCCATATCGTAAAAACACATTCTAGAGTGCCACTCCATTTTGAAACTGTCATTAGTACCTTTAGTTTGCCACCTTTATTGCGATATCTCGAAAAGGCGTCAACCTATAGAACCAAGGCCCACTCCCTTTTAAAATACTCATTAACACCTTTCATTTCATACCCATATCGTACAAACGCATTATAGAGTCACCCCTGGTCCTCCTTTATGGCGATATCTCGAAAAGGCGTCCACCTATAGAACTAAGGCCCACTCCCTTTTAAAATACTCATTAACACCTTTCATTTGATTCCCGTATCGTACAAACGCATTATAGAGTCACCCCAGGTCCACCTTTATGGCGATATCTCGAAAAGGCGTCAACCTATATAACCAAGGCCCACTCCCTTTTAAAATACTCATTAACATCTTTCATTTGATACCCATATCGTACAAAAATATTCTAGAGTCACCCCTGGTCCACTTTTATGGCGATATCTCGAGAAGGCGTCCACCTATAGAACTAAGGCCCACTCCCTGTTAAAATACTCATTAACACCTTTCATTTGATACCCATATCGTACAAACACATTCTAGAGTCACCCCTGGTCCACCTTTATGGCGATATCTCAAAAAGACGTCCACCTTTAGAACTAAGGCCACTCCATTTTAAAACTGTCATTAGTACCTTTAATTTGATACCCATATCGTACAAGCACGTTATAGAGTCACCCCTGGTCCTCCTTTATGGCGATATCTCGAAAAGGCGTCCACCTATAGAGCTATAGCCCACTCCCTTTTGAAATACTCATTAACACCTTTCATTTGATACCCATATCGTCCAAACGCATTATAGAGTCACCCCTGGTCAACCTTTATGGCGATATCTCGAAAAGGCGACCACCTATAGAACTAAGGCCCACTCCCTTTTAAAATACTCATTAACACTTTTCATTTGATACTCATATTGTACAAACGCATTATAGAGTCACCCCAGGTCCACCTTTATGGCGATATCTCGAAAAGGCGTCCACCTTTAGAACTAAGGCCCTGTCTTTTAAAATACTCATTAACACCTTTCATTTGATGCCCATATCGTACAAACACATTCTAGAGTCACCCCTGATCAACCTTTATGGCGATATCTCGAAAAGGCGACCACCTATAGAACTAAGGCCCACTCCCTTTTAAAACCCTCATTAGTACCTTTAATTTGATACCCATATCGTACAAACACATTCTAGAGTCACCCCTGGTCCACATATATTGCGATATCTCGAAAAGGCGTCCACCTATTGAACTAAGGCCCACTCCCTTTCAAAATACTCATTAACACGTTTCATTTGATGCCCATATCGTACAAACACATTCTAGAGTCACCCCTGGTTCACTTTTATGGCGATATCTCGAGAAGGCGTCCACCTATAGAACTAAGGCCCACTCCCTTTTAAATTACTCATTAACATCTTTCATATGATACCCATATCGTACAAGCACATTATAAAGTCACCCATGGTCCACTTTTAGGGCGATATATCGAAAAGGTGACCACTTATAGAACTAAGGCCCACTCCCTTTTAAAATACTCATTAACACCTTTCATTTGATACCCATATCGTACAAACACATTCTAGAGTCACCCCTGGTCAACCTTTATGGCGATATCTCGAAAAGGCGACCACCTATAGAACTAAGGCCCACTCCCTTTTAAAATACTCATTAACACCTTTCATTTGATACCCATATCGTACAAACACGTTATAGAGTCACCCCAGGTCCACCTTTATGGCGATATCGCGAAAAGGCGTACACCTATAGATCTAAGGCCACCCCCTTTTAAAACCCTCATTAGTACCTTTAATTTGATACCCATATCGTAAAAACACGTTATAGAGTCAACCCTGGTCCTCCTTTATGGCGATATCTCGAAAAGGCGTCCACCTATAGAACTAAGGCCCACTCCCTTTTAAAATACTCATTAGCACCTTTCATTTGATACCCATATCGTACAAACACATTTTTGAGTCACCCCTGGTCCACCTTTATGGCGATATCTCGAAAAGGCGTCCACCTATAGAACTAAGGCCCACTCCCTTTTAAAATACTCATTAATACCTTTCATTTGATACCCATATCGTGCAAACACGTTATAGAGTCACCCCTGGTCCTCCTTTATGGCGATATCTCGAAAAGGCGTCCACCTATAGAACTAAGGCCCATTCCCTTTTAAAATACTCATTAAAACCTTTCATTTGATACCCATATCGTACAAACGCATTATAGAGTCACTCCAGGTCCACCTTTATGGCGATATCTCGAAATGGCGTCCACCTTTAGAGCTAAGGTCACTCCCTTTTAAAATACTCATTAACACCTTTTATTGGATGCCCATATCGTACAAACACATTCTAGAGTCACCCCTGGTCGACCTTAATGGCGATATCTCGAAAAGGCGACCACCTATAGAACTAAGGCCCACTCCCTTTTAAAACCCTCATTAGTACCTTTAATTTGATACCCGTATCATAGAAACACGTTATAGAGTCACCCCTGGTCCTCCTTTATGGCGATATCTCGAAAAGGCGACCACCTATAGAACTAAGGCCCGCTCCCTTTTAAAACCCTCATTAGTACCTTTAATTTGATACCCGTATCGTACAAACACGTTATAGAGTCACCCCTGGTCCTCCTTTATGGCGATATCTCGAAAAGGCGTCCACCTATAGAACTAAGGCCCACTCCCTTTTAAAATACTCATTAACACCTTTCATTTGATACCCATATTGTACAAACGCATTATAGAGTCACCCCTGGTCCACCTTTATGGCGATATCTCGAAAAGGCGACCACCTATAGAACTAAGGCCCACTCCCTTTTAAAATACACATTAGCACCTTTCATTTAATGCCCATATCGTACAAACACATTCTAGAGTCAACCCTGGTCCACATATATTGCGATATCTCGAAAAGCGTCCACCTATAGAACTAAGGCCCACTCCCTTTTAAAGCCCTCATTAGTACCTTTAATTTGATACCCGTATCGTACAAACACATTCTAGAGTCACCCCTGGTCAACCTTAATGGCGATATCTCGAAAAGGTGACCACCTATAGAACTAAGGCCCACTCCCTTTTAAAACCCTCATTAGTACCTTTAATTTGATACCCGTATCGTACAAACATATTCTAGAGTCACCCCTGGTCCACCTTTATTGCGATATCTCGAAAAGGCGTACACTTATAGTACTAAGGCCCACTCCGTTTTAAAATACTCATTAACACATTTCATTTGATACCCATATCGTACAAGCATATTCTAGAGTCACCCCTGGTCCACCTTTATGGCGATATCTCGAAAAGGCGTCCACCTATAGAACTAAGGCCCGCTCCCTTTTAAAATACTCATTAACACCTTTCATTTGATACCCATATTGTACAAACGCATTATAGAGTCACCCCTTGTCCTCCTTTATGGCGATATCTCGAAAAGGCGTCCACCTTTAGAACTAAGGCCACTCCATTTTAAAACTGTCATTAGTACTTTTAATTTGATACACATATCGTACAAACACGTTATAGAGTCACCCCTGGTCCTCCTTTATGGCAATATCTCGAAAAGGCGTCCACCTATAGAACTAAGGCCCACTCCCTTTTAAAATAGTCATTAACACCTTTCATTTGATACCCATATCCTAAAAACACATTCTAGAGTCACCCCTGGTCCACTTTTATGGCGATATCCCGAAAAGGCGTCCACCTATAGAACTAAGGCCCACCCCCTTTTAAAATACTCATTAGCACCTTTCATTTGATACCCATATCGTACAAACACATTCTAGAGTCACCCCTGGTCCACTTTTATGGCGATATCTCGAGAAGGCGTCAAACTATAGAACTAAGGCCCACTCCCTTTTAAAATACTCATTAACACCTATCATTTGATACCCATATCGAACAAACACATTCTAGAGTCACCCCTGGTCCACCTTTATTGCGATATCTCCAAAAGGCGTCTATCTCTATAGAACCAAGGCCCACTCCCTTTTAAAATACTCATTAACATCTTTCATTTGATACCCATATCGTACAAAAACATTCTAGAGTCACCCCTGGTCCACTTTTATGGCGATATCTCGAGAAGGCGTCCACCTATAGAACTAAGGCCCACTCCTTTTTAAAATACTCATTAACACCTTTCATTTGATACCTATATCGTACAAACACATTCTAGAGTCACCCCTGGTCCACCTTTATGGCGATATCTCGAAAAGGCGTCCACCTTTAGAACTAAGGCCACCCCATTTTAAAACTGTTATTAGTACCTTTAATTTGATACCGATATCGTACGAACACGTTATAGAGTCACCCTGGTCCACCTTTATTGCGATATCTCGAAAAGGCGTCCACCTATAGAACTAAGGCCCACTCCCTTTTAAAATACTCATTAACACCTTTCATTTGATACCCATATTGTACAAACGCATTATAGAGTCACCCCTGGTCCACCTTTATGGCGATATCTCGAAAAGGCGACCACCTATAGAACTAAGGCCCACTCCCTTTTAAAATACACATTAACACCTTTCATTTGATGCCCATAATGTACAAACACATTCTAGAGTCAACCCTGGTCCACATATATTGCGATATCTCGAAAAGGCGTCCACCTATAGAACCAAGGCCCACTCCCTTTTAAAATACTCATTAACATCTTTCATTTGATACCCATATCGTACAAACACATTCTAGAGTCACCCCTGGTCCACTTTTATGGTGATATCTCGAGAAGGCGTCCACTTATAGAACTAGGGCCCACTCCCTTTTAAAATACTCATTAACACCTTTCATTTGATGCCCATATCGTACAAACACGTTCTAGAGTCACCCCTGGTCAACCTTTATGGCGATATCTCGAAAAGGCGACCACCTATAGAACTAAGGCCCACTCCCTTTTAAAACCCTCATTAGTACCTTTAATTTGATACCCGTATCGTACAAACACATTATAGAGTCACCCCTGGTTCTCCTTTATAGCAATATCTCGAAAAGGCGTCCACCTATAGAACTAAGGCCCAACCCCTTTTAAAATATTCATTAACACCTTTCATTTGATACCCATAACGTACAAACACATTCTAGAGTCACCCCTGGTCCACCTTTATGGCGATATCTCGAAAAGCGTCCACCTATAGAACTAAGGCCCACTCCCTTTTAAAATACTCATTAACACCTTTAATTTGATGCCCATATCGTACAAACACATTCTAGAGTCACCCCTGGTCAACCTTTATGGCGATATCTCGAAAAGGCGTCCACCTTTAGAACTAAGGCCACTCCCTTTTAAAATACTCATTAACACCTTTCATTTGATGCCCATATCGTACAAACACATTCTAGATTCACTCCTGGTCAACCTTTATGGCGATATCTCGAAAAGGCGACCACCTATAGAACTAAGGCCCACTCCCTTTTAAATACTCATTAACACCTTTAATTTGATACCCATATCGTACAAACACATTCTAGAGTGTCCCCTGGTCAACCTTTATGGCGATATCTCGAAAAGGCGACCACCTATAGAACTAAGGCCCACTCCCTTTTAAAACCCTCATTAGTACCTCTAATTTTATACCCGTATCGTACAAACACGTTATAGAGTCACCCCTGGTTCTCCTTTGTGGCGATATCTCGAAAAGGCGTCCACCTATAGAACTAAGGCCCACTCCCTTTTAAAATACTCATTAACACCTTTAATTTGATGCCCATATCGTACAAACACATTCTAGAATCACCCCTGGTCAACCTTTATGGCGATATCTCGAAAAGGCGACCACCTATAGAACTAAGGCCCACTCCCTTTTAAAACCCTCATTAGTACCTTTAATTTGATACCCGTATCGTACAAACACATTATAGAGTCACCCCTGGTTCTCCTTTATAGCAATATCTCGAAAAGGCGTCCACCTATAGAACTAAGGCCCACCCCTTTTAAAATATTCATTAACACCTTTCATTTGATACCCATAACGTACAAACACATTCTAGAGTCACCCCTGGTCCACCTTTATGGCGATATCTCGAAAAGCGTCCACCTATAGAACTAAGGCCCACTCCCTTTTAAAATACTCATTAACACCTTTAATTTGATGCCCATATCGTACAAACACATTCTAGGGTCACCCCTGGTCAACCTTTATGGCGATATCTCGAAAAGGCGTCCACCTTTAGAACTAAGGCCACTCCCTTTTAAAATACTCATTAACACCTTTCATTTGATGCCCATATCGTACAAACACATTCTAGATTCACTCCTGGTCAACCTTTATGGCGATATCTCGAAAAGGCGACCACCTATAGAACTAAGGCCCACTCCCTTTTAAAATCCTCATTAACACCTTTCGTTTGATACCCATATCGTACAAGCACATCCTAGAGTCACCCCTGGTCCACCTTTATGGCGATATCTCGAAAAGGCGTCCACCTATAGAACTAAGGCCCACTCCCTTTTAAAATACTCATGAACACCTTTCATTTGATACCCATATCGTACAAACATATTCTAGAGTCACCCCTGGTCCACTTTTATGGCGATATCACGAAAAGGCGTCCACTTATAGAACCAAGGCCCACTCCCTTTTAAAGTACTCATTAACACCTTTCATTTGATACCCATATCGTACAAACACATTCTAGAGTCACCCCTGGTCCACATATATTGCGATATCTCGAAAAGGCGTCCACCTATAGAACCAAGGCCCACTCCCTTTTAAAATACTCATTAACATCTTTCATTTGATACCCATATCGTACAAACACATTCTAGAGTCACCCCTGGTCCACTGTTATGGCGATATCTCGAGAAGGCGTCCACCTATAGAACTAAGGCCCACTCCCTTTTAAAATACTCATTAACATCTTTCATTTGATACCCATATCGTACAAACACATTCTAGAGTCACCCCTGGTCCACCTTTATTGCGATATCTCGAAAAGGCGTACACTTATAGAACTAACGCCCACTCCCTTTTAAAATACTCATTAACACATTTCATTTGATACCCATATCGTACAAGCACATTCTAGAGTCACCCCTGGTCCACCTTTATGGCGATATCTCGAAAAGGTGTCCACCTTTAGAACTAAGGCCACTCCATTTTAAAACTGTCATTAGTACCTTTAATTTGATACCCATATCGTACAAACACGTTATAGAGTCACCCCTGGTCCTCCTTTATGGCGATATCTCGAAAAGGCGTCCACCTATAGAACTAAGGCCCACTCTCTTTTAAAATAGTCATTAACACCTTTCATTTGATACCCATATCGTAAAAACACATTCTAGAGTCACCCCTGGTCCACTTTTATGGCGATATCCCGAAAAGGCGTCCACCTATAGAACTAAGGCCCACCCCCTTTTAAAATACTCATTAGCACCTTTCATTTGATCCCCATATCGTACAAACACATTCTAGAGTCACCCCTGGTCCACTTTTATGGCGATATCTCGAGAAGGCGTCAAACTATAGAACTAAGGCCCACTCCCTTTTAAAATAGTCATTAACACCTTTCATTTGATACCCATATCGTAAAAACACATTCTAGAGTCACCCTGGTCCACATATATTGCGATATCTCGAAAAGGCGTACACTTATAGAACTAACGCCCACTCCCTTTTAAAATACTCATTAACACATTTCATTTGATACCCATATCGTACAAGCACATTCTAGAGTCACCCCTGGTCCACCTTTATGGCGATATCTCGAAAAGGCGTCCACCTATAGAACTAAGGCCCACTCCCTTTTAAAATACTCATTAACACCTTTAATTTGATGCCCATATCGTACAAACACATTCTAGAGTCACCCCTGGTCAACCTTTATGGCGATATCTCGAAAAGGCGTCCACCTTTAGAACTAAGGCCACCCCATTTTAAAACTGTCATTAGTACCTTTAATTTGATGCCCATATCGTACAAACACATTCTAGAGTCACCCTGGTGCACATATATTGCGATATCTCGAAAAGGCGTCCACCTATAGAACCAAGGCCCACTCCCTTTTAAAATACTCATTAACACCTTTCATTTGATACCCATATTGTACAAACGCATTATAGAGTCACACCTGGTCCACCTTTATGGCGATATCTCGAAAAGGCGACCACCTATAGAACTAAGGCCCACTCCCTTTTAAAATACTCATTATCACTTTTCATTTGATGCCCATATCGTACAAACACATTCCAGAGTCACCCCTGGTCCACATATATTGCGATATCTCGAAAAGGCGTCCACCTATAGAACCAAGGCCCACTCCCTTTTAAAATACTCATTAACATCTTTCATTTGATACCCGTATCGTACAAACACATTCTAGAGTCACCCCTGGTCCACTTTTATGGCGATATCTCGAGAAGGCGTCCACCTATAGAACTAAGGCCCACTCCCTTTTAAAATACTCATTAACACCTTTCATTTGATACCCATATCGTACAAACACATTCTAGAGTCACCCCTGGTCCACCTTCATTGCGATATCTCGAAAAGGCGTACACTTATAAGGCCCACTCCCTTTTAAAATACTCATTAACACATTTCATTTGATACCCATATCGTACAAGCACATTCTGGAGTCACCCCTGGTCACCTTTATGGCGATATCTCGAAAAGGCGTCCACCTATAGAAGTAAGGCACACTCCCTTTTAAAATACTCATTAACACCTTTCATTTGATACCCATATCGTAAAAACACATTCTAGAGTCACCCCTGGTCCACTTTTATGGCGATATCCCGAAAAGGCGTCCACCTATAGAACTAAGGCCCACCCCCTTTTAAAATACTCATTAGCACCTTTCATTTGATACCCATATCGTACAAACACATTCTAGAGTCACCCCTGGTCCACTTTTATGGCGATATCTCGAGAAGGCGTCAAACTATAGAACTAAGGTCCACTCCCTTTTAAAATACTCATTAACACGTTTCATTTGATACCCATATCGAACAAACACATTCTAGAGTCACCTCTGGGCCACCTTTATTGCGATATCTCGAAAAGGCGTCCACCTATAGAACTAAGGCCCACTTCCTTTTAAAATACTCATTAACACCTTTCGTTTGATACCCATATTGTACAAACGCATTATAGAGTCACCCCTGGTCCACCTTTATGGCGATATCTCGAAAAGGCGACCACCTATAGAACCAAGGCCCACTCCCTTTTAAAATACTCATTAACATCTTTCATTTGATACCCATATCGTACAAACACATTCTAGAGTCACCCCTGGTCCACTTTTATGGCGATACCTCGAGAAGGCGTCCACCTATAGAACTAAGGCCCAATCCCTTTTAAAATACTCATTAACACCTTTCATTTGATACCCATATCGTACAAACACATTCTAGAGTCACCCCTGGTCCACCTTTATTGCGATATCTCGAAAAGGCGTCCACCTATAGAATTAAGGCCCACTCCCTTTTAAAATACTCATTAACACCTTTCATTTGATGCCCATATCGTACAAACACATTTTATAGTCACCCCTGGTCCACCTTTATTGCGATATCTCGAAAAGGCGTCCACCTATAGAACCAAGGCCCACTCCCTTTTAAAATACTCATTAACATCTTTCATTTGATACCCATATCGTACAAACACATTCTAGAGTCACCCCTGGTCCACTTTTATGGCGATACCTCGAGAAGGCGTCCACCTATAGAACTAAGGCCCAATCCCTTTTAAAATACTCATTAACACCTTTCATTTGATACCCATATCGTACAAACACATTCTAGAGTCACCCCTGGTCCACCTTTATTGCGATATCTCGAAAAGGCGTCCACCTATAGAATTAAGGCCCACTCCCTTTTAAAATACTTATTAACACATTTCATTTGATACCCATATCGTACAAGTACATTCTAGAGTCACCCCTGGTCCACCTTTATGGCGATATCTCGAAAAGGCGTCCACCTGTAGAACTAAGGCCCACTCCCTTTTAAAATACTCATTAACTCCTTTCATTTGATACCCATATTGTACAAACGCATTATAGAGTCACCCCTGGTCCACCTTTATGGCGATATCTCGAAAAGGCGTCCACCTATAGAACTAAGGCCACTCCCTTTTAAAATACTCATCAACACCTTTCATTTGATACCCATAACGTACAAACACATTCTAGAGTCACCCCTGGTCAACCTTTATGGCGATATCTCGAAAAGGCGTCCACCTTTAGAACTAAGGCCACTCCATTTTAAAACTGTCATTAGTACCTTTCATTTGATACCCATATCGTACAAAAGCATTATAGAGTCACCCCAGGGGGTTCAAGGGGTTGTGTAGCGCAATATATAGCTTCTCCAACCCAATTGTCAACCTCACCTTCGAGCGGCGAATACCGTTTCACTAACAGACGAGGCTCTGGCGACCCCAAGCTCCTCATGGAACTTGGGGGTGGGGAGGGAGGGATGGCCTGAAGGTTTAATGTGGCCATATAAATCGTTCCCGAGATGGTCGGGCCAGCACCTTAATGGTGCTGTGTTACCGGAGCGTATCGGATCTGTATCCGACAAAGGACCATCACATCGATAACACTCCCCAAAGCCTTCGGGGAGTAACCTAATCGCTACAACAACAACAACAACAACAACAACAGAGTCACCCCAGGTCCACCTTTATGGCGATTTCTCGAAAAGGCGTCCACCTATAGAACGAAGGCCACTCCCTTTTAAAACCCTCATTAGTACCTTTAATTTGATACCCATATCGTTCAAACACGTTATAGAGTCACCCCTGGCCCTCCTTTATGGCGATATCTCGAAAAGGCGTCCACCTATAGAACTAAGGCCCACTCCCTTTTAAAATACTCATTAACACCTTTCATTTGATACTCATATTGTACAAACGCATTATAGAGTCACTCCAGGTCCACCTTTATGGCGATATCTCGAAAAGGTGTCCACCTTTAGAACTATGGCCACTCCCTTTTAAAATACTCATTAACACCTTTTATTGGATGCCCATATCGTACAAACACATTCTAGAGTCAACCCTGGTCAACCTTTATGGCGATATCTCGAAAAGGCCACCACCTATAGAACTAAGGCCCACTCCCTTTTAAAACCCTCATTAGTACTTTTAATTTGATACCCGTATCGTACAAACACATTCTAGAGTCACCCCTGGTCAACCTTAATGGCGATATCTCGAAAAGGCGACCACCTATAGAACTAAGGCCCACTCCCTTTTAAAACCCTCATTAGTACCTTTAATTTGATACTCGTATCATACAAACACATTCTAGAGTCACCCCTGGTCAACCTTTATGTCGATATCTCGAAAAGGCGACAACCTATAGGACTAAGGCCCACTCCCTTTTAAAACCCTCATTAGTACCTTTAATTTGATACCCGTATCATACAAACACATTCATGAGTCACCCCTGGTCAACCTTTATGGCGATATCTCGAAAAGGCGGCCACCAATAGAACTAAGGCCCACTCCCTTTTAAAACCCTCATTAGTACCTTTAATTTGATACCCGTATCGTACAAACACATTCTAGAGTCACCCCTGGTCCTCCTTTATGGCGATATCTCGAAAAGGCGTCCACCTATAGAACTAAGGCCCACTCCCTTTTAAAATACTCATTAACACCTTTCATTTGATACTCATATTGTACAAACGCATTATAGAGTCACTCCAGGTCCACCTTTATGGCGATATCTCGAAAAGGTGTCCACCTTTAGAACTAAGGCCACTCCCTTTTAAAATACTCATTAACACCTTTTATTGGATGCCCATATCGTACAAACACATTCTAGAGTCAACCCTGGCCAACCTTTATGGCGATATCTCGAAAAGGCGACCACCTATAGGACTAAGGCCCACTCCCTTTTAAAACCCTCATTAGTACCTTTAATTTGATACCCGTATCATACAAACACATCCTAGAGTCACCCCTGGTCAACCTTTATGGCGATATCTCGAAAAGGCGACCACCTATAGAACTAAGGCCCAAAAATTTTCTCATTTTAAATTAAAATACCTCTCGTCGTTAATTAAATATACTGCAAAACCTCTGCAAATTTCTCATTTTCCCCCACTTGAATAAATATTGAACAAATATTTTGCCTTACTTGCGTTCACACATCTATACAAACGCATACACAAAATTAATTACACAAATAAGCGGCAATACAAAATCTCATACAGTGGTACAAGAGTGGTTCAGTGCGTACACTAGCGCTTAAAAAATATAGCTCTCTTGTGTAAAGCTAAAATTTTCCCGAGTAATTTAGTATTTCACTCTGTATCCCCATTTATACAATCCACAAGAATATCGATAGAGAAATTAAGATAATTACTCATATTTACATATATATATATATATATTTGTATTTTTCCCATGTATATTTAATTCTCCCCCATATATACGCATTAAATACAATAAAATTTAACTTAAAAACTTTTTTTTAGTTTTGGAAATTTTTCCCTCTTGCTATTTAACGTGAATATTTAAACGTAACTCCCTCACATAGTTAAAAGCAAATACTCTCTATTCAAAAAAAAAAAGAGGTTTTTCTCTCTCTTAGTTAATTTTATTAATTCTCGACTCTAAGCGTCATAAAACTAAGTTCAAAATGAGTGACGATGAAACCAAAAAAGGTGGCTCCAAAACTCAAGGAGTTAAAAGATTTAAAATCTCGTCTGCCCCCAAAAAATTTACATCCGAAACGGAAAATTTTATGGAATATTGTGCTCGGTTTAGGTCGACGTCGCTCCAAGGCAACACGGAGTCCTCACTTAAAATAAAAAACTCAAACATAGAAAAATTCTGGAATAGAGTCCAAACCGTCTTCGATAAGATTGTCGAAACCCCAGATCAGGACCTGCCCGAAGATTTTCCAACATCTGCTAATAGCATATACAGGTCCTGTCTCATAGCGTACGAAGACACAAAAGCCCAGATCGAAGACCAGCTTCAGTTGCTTAAACAAGCAAATGCCCCCGCTCCCCCTACCGTCACACCAGGTCCATCCGACAACTCCGGTATTTCGCTAAAAATCCCTCCCTGCGATACCGAAATATTTTATGGTGGTTATGAAAAATGGCCCTCATTTCGTAGCATGTTCACAGCCGTTTATATTAACCACCCGAAACTCTCCCAAGCGCAAAAATTGTATCACCTCAGATACAAAACCCAAGGAAAGGCAGCTCAAATAGTCAACCAATTCCCTTGACTGATGCCTTAGCGTGGGAAGCCCTAAAGTCTCGATACGAGAACAGACGAGTTCTCGTAGATAATCAAATACGGGCTCTGATGAATTTAAAAACGATCACCACGGAAAACAGTGAAGACATTCAAAGGTTGCAATCGTCGGTAAATAATTGCCTTCAAATTCTCGCCACGCAACAAGTCTCCACAGATAACTGGGACCCCATACTTATTTATCTGGTTACCTCTAAACTCCCAGAAAATACAGTCACGTTATGGGAGCAGTCTCTGACTTCAAGAAGAGAACTTCCTAACTGGTCCAAATGGACCAGTTCCTCACAACTCGATATGAAGTCGTAGAGCGAGTCGAAACATGGCAACCAAATAAATTTAAAGCCACCCCACAAGCTAGGCCGCCATTTAAACCCCAACAGTCACATGCGTTTCAAAATAAATCGACCTCCCACACCCAGTCTCATATGACAGAGCAGTGGACAATGTACAAGTCCGCTATGTGTAAAACCTCATCTCACCCCCTTATAATTTGCTTCAAATTTAAGAAGCTGTCGACCTCTGATCGCAGAAGATTTGTGAGAGAAAACAATATGTGTTTCAATTGCCTCTCTCAGTCACACATATTGAAAGACTGTTCCAGTACTCAAACTTGCAATCAATGTCAAGATCGGCACAACTCAGTTCTTCACGAAGACACATCTCAAGTGCTGAAAAGATAACCCCCACAATTGCAAAAGACAGCCTCACAAGCCACGACCACGAATTCCACAGTCTCACCCGGTAATACTCCCGATCAAGCCAATTCTCTGGATGAAAGCCCTTCATGCTCGCAGAAAAGCCAAGTGCAATCGTTTTATTCCGAAAACGATTGTGAAACAATTTTACCCACGGCTATCGTACCCGTAGAGCATAATGGAGAAATTTTCAAACTCAGAGCTCTTGTGGATCAGGGATCTGAACGAATCTTTATCTCTACCAGAGCCCAAGATAGACTCAAGCTCCCATTCAAACCCTCTAGATTTGAAATATCAGGGATGGGCGGCAAGGTAGTTCAGACCTCAAACAAATTGTGCTCTCTGACTTTGGTATCCCCCGATTTTAAAACCAGAATAAATGCAGAGGCAATAGTATTACCCCGGCTAACAAAAATGCTCCCCTCGCTTAAGCTCACTAGCAAGCTTCATGCAAAATGGGCACACCTCAACCTCGCAGACTCGAACTGTCACTCCCCCTCGCAAATAGATATCGTCCTAGGCAGTGATGTAATACCGCAAATCATCCAAAATGGCGTTGAGAAACTTTCCCCCCATCTTCTAGCGCAGAAAACCATTTTTGGATGGATTCTGAGCGGTAGAGCACCTGTGATGGTCAACGCTTTCTGCATGCAAGTGTCAGAAGTTACGAACGAAGATCTTAACTCTCTATTGCGAAAATTCTGGGAATTGGAGGAAGTTCCCACCAAACCCCAAATAACCCCAGAAGACGAGTTTTGCGAGAATTTCTACGCAGCCACAACCTCACGCGATGATAACGGTCGTTACCACGTACGACTGCCGTTTAAACCCAGCTTCCCAGAGTCAATCTCATTATCCCACTCCCGGTCTTCAGCTCTAAGCCAGTTTCTTGGAATGGAGAGAAGTTTCCACAAGAAAGGGGATATAAAGACTCAATATGACAGTGTCCTAGAAGAATACCTCACCCTCGATCATATGGAGGAAACCGGCTCCTATGAAAAATTTGACGGAGGAAAATGCCTCTCATTTTATCTTCCTCATCACGCAGTTGTCAAACCCGAGAAAAAGACATCAAAGGTGCGGGTCGTGTTTAATGCCTCAAAAAGGTCGGCATCTAGAAATGCGCTTAACGACGTTCTTTATACCGGCCCTCCAGCCCGATCTGATGCTTCTGATTCTCAAGTGGCGTACCTAACAATTTGTTTTTAACGGAGACGTAGAAAAAATGTATCGTCAAATCATAATGCATGAAGACGACAGAGACTATCAGAGGATCGTCTTTCGCTCATCTCCGAGCGACCCCATAAAAGACTATCATCTGAAAACAGTCACATTTGGTGTGAACTGTGCCCCCTACCTCGCCATACGTACTCTTCACCAACTGGCCAAAGATGTAGAAGAAACTTTCCCCAAAGCCGTCCCTGTTTTGACGAAAGAAACATATGTAGATGACATTCTCTCTGGCAGCCATGACATTCTCTCTGCTGAAACATCTCTCTCCCAAGTCATCCAAGTGTTAGCGTCAGCAGGATTTCCATTACGGAAAATAACGGCCAATCACCCCAGTATAGAGTCACCCTGGTTCACCTTTATTGCGATATCTCGAAAAGGCGTCCACCTATAGAACTAAGGCCCACTCCCTTTTAAAATACTCATTAACACCTTTCATTTGATACCCATATTGTACAAACGCATTATAGAGTCACCCCTGGTCCACCTTTATGGCGATATCTCGAAAAGGCGACCACCTATAGAACCAAGGCCCACTCCCTTTTAAAATACTCATTAACATCTTTCATTTGATACCCATATCGTACAAACACATTCTAGAGTCACCCCTGGTCCACTTTTATGGCGATATCTCGAGAAGGCGTCCACTTATAGAACTAGGGCCCACTCCCTTTTAAAATACTCATTAACACCTTTCATTTGATGCCCATATCGTACAAACACATTCTAGAGTCACCCCTGGTCAACCTTTATGGCGATATCTCGAAAAGGCGACCACCTATAGAACTAAGGCCCACTCCCTTTTAAAACCCTCATTAGTACCTTTAATTTGATACCCGTATCGTACAAACACATTATAGAGTCACCCCTGGTTCTCCTTTATAGCAATATCTCGAAAAGGCGTCCACCTATAGAACTAAGGCCCAACCCCTTTTAAAATATTCATTAACACCTTTCATTTGATACCCATAACGTACAAACACATTCTAGAGTCACCCCTGGTCCACCTTTATGGCGATATCTCGAAAAGCGTCCACCTATAGAACTAAGGCCCACTCCATTTTAAAATACTCATTAACACCTTTAATTTGATGCCCATATCGTACAAACACATTCTAGAGTCACCCCTGGTCAACCTTTATGGCGATATCTCGAAAAGGCGTCCACCTTTAGAACTAAGGCCACTCCCTTTTAAAATACTCATTAACACCTTTCATTTGATGCCCATATCGTACAAACACATTCTAGATTCACTCCTGGTCAACCTTTATGGCGATATCTCGAAAAGGACCACCTATAGAACTAAGGCCCACTCCCTTTTAAATACTCATTAACACCTTTAATTTGATACCCATATCGTACAAACACATTCTAGAGTCACCCCTGGTTCTCCTTTATAGCAATATCTCGAAAAGGCGTCCACCTATAGAACTAAGGCCCACTCCCTTTTAAAACCCTCATTAGTACCTTTAATTTGATACCCGTATCGTACAAACACGTTATAGAGTCACCCCTGGTTCTTCTTTGTGGCGATATCTCGAAAAGGCGTTACCTATAGAACTAAGGCCCACTCCCTTTTAAAATACTCATTAGCACCTTTAATTTGATGCCCATATCGCACAAACACATTCTAGAGTCACCCCTGGTCAACCTTTATGGCGATATCTCGAAAAGGCGACCACCTATAGAACTAAGGCCCACTCCCTTTTAAAACCCTCATTAGTACCTTTAATTTGATACCCGTATCGTACAAACACATTATAGAGTCACCCCTGGTTCTCCTTTATAGCAATATCTCGAAAAGGCGTCCACCTATAGAACTAAGGCCCACCCCCTTTTAAAATATTCATTAACACCTTTCATTTGATACCCATAACGTACAAACACATTCTAGAGTCACCCCTGGTCCACCTTTATGGCGATATCTCGAAAAGCGTCCACCTATAGAACTAAGGCCCACTCCCTTTTAAAATACTCATTAACACCTTTAATTTGAGGCCCTTATCGTACAAACACATTCTAGGGTCACCCCTGGTCAACCTTTATGGCGATATATCGAAAAGGCGTCCACCTTTAGAACTAAGACCACTCCCTTTTAAAATACTCATTAACACCTTTCATTTGATGCCCATATCGTACAAACACATTCTAGATTCACTCCTGGTCAACCTTTATGGCGATATCTCGAAAAGGCGACCACCTATAGAACTAAGGCTCACTCCCTTTTAAAATACTCATTAACACCTTTCATTTGATACCCATATCGTACAAGCACATTCTAGAGTCACCCCTGGTCCACCTTTATGGCGATATCTCGAAAAGGCGTCCACCTATAGAACTAAGGCCCACTCCCTTTTAAAATACTCATGAACACCTTTCATTTGATACCCATATCGTACAAACACATTCTAGAGTCACCCCTGGTCCACCTTTATGGCGATATCTCGAAAAGCGTCCACCTATAGAACTAAGGCCCGCTCCCTTTTAAAATACTCATTAACACCTTTAATTTGATGCCCATATCGTACAAACACATTCTAGGGTCACCCCTGGTCAACCTTTATGGCGATATCTCGAAAAGGCGTCCACCTTTAGAACTAAGGCCACTCCCTTTTAAAATACTCATTAACACCTTTCATTTGATGCCCATATCGTACAAACACATTCTAGATTCACTCCTGGTCAACCTTTATGGCGATATCTCGAAAAGGCGACCACCTATAGAACTAAGGCCCACTCCCTTTTAAAATACTCATTAACACCTTTCATTTGATACCCATATCGTACAAGCACATTCTAGAGTCACCCCTGGTCCACCTTTATGGCGATATCTCGAAAAGGCGTCCACCTATAGAACTAAGGCCCACTCCCTTTTAAAATACTCATGAACACCTTTCATTTGATTCCCATATCGTACAAACATATTCTAGAGTAACCCCTGGTCCACATTTATGGCGATATCACGAAAAGGCGTCCACTTATAGAACCAAGGCCCACTCCCTTTTAAAGTACTCATTAACACCTTTCATTTGATACCCATATCGTACAAACACATTCTAGAGTCACCCCTGGTCCACATATATTGCGATATCTCGAAAAGGCGTCCACCTATAGAACCAAGGCCCACTCCCTTTTAAAATACTCATTAACATCCTTCATTTGATACCCATATCGTACAAACACATTCTAGAGTCACCCCTGGTCCACTGTTATGGCGATATCTCGAGAAGGCGTCCACCTATAGAACTAAGGCCCACTCCCTTTTAAAATACTCATTAACACCTTTCATTTGATACCCATATCGTACAAACACATTCTAGAGTCACCCCTGGTCCACCTTTATTGCGATATCTCGAAAAGGCGTACACTTATAGAACTAACGCCCACTCCCTTTTAAAATACTCATTAACACATTTCATTTGATACCCATATCGTACAAGCACATTCTAGAGTCACCCCTGGTCCACCTTTATGGCGATATCTCGAAAAGGCGTCCACCTTTAGAACTAAGGCCACTCCATTTTAAAACTGTCATTAGTACCTTTAATTTGATACCCATATCGTACAAACACGTTATAGAGTCACCCCTGGTCCTCCTTTATGGCGAAATCTCTAAAAGGCGTCCACCTATAGAACTAAGGCCCACTCCCTTTTAAAATAGTCATTAACACCTTTCATTTGATACCCATATCGTAAAAACACATTCTAGAGTCACCCCTGGTCCACTTTTATGGCGATATCCCGAAAGGGCGTCCACCTATAGAACTAAGGCCCACCCCCTTTTAAAATACTCATTAGCACCTTTCATTTGATCCCCATATCGTACAAACACATTCTAGAGTCACCCCTGGTCCACTTTTATGGCGATATCTCGAGAAGGCGTCAAACTATAGAACTAAGGCCCACTCCCTTTTAAAATACTTATTAACACCTTGCATTTGATACCCATATCGAACAAACACATTCTAGAGTCACCCCTGGTCCACCTTTATTGCGATATCTCCAAAAGGCGTCCACCTATAGAACCAAGGCCCACTCCCTTTTAAAATACTCATTAACATCTTTCATTTGATACCCATATCGTACAAAAACATTCTAGAGTCACCCCTGGTCCGCTTTTATGGCGATATCTCGAGAAGGCGTCCACCTATAGAACTAAGGCCCACTTCCTTTTAAAATACTCATTAACACCTTTCATTTGATATCCATATCGTACAAACACATTCTAGAGTCACCCCTGGTCCACCTTTATGGCGATATCTCGAAAAGGCGTCCACCTATAGAACTAAGGCCCACTCCCTTTTAAAATACTCATTAACACCTTTAATTTGATGCCCATATCGTACAAACACATTCTAGAGTCACCCCTGGTCAACCTTTATGGCGATATCTCGAAAAGGCGTCCACCTTTAGAACTAAGGCCACCCCATTTTAAAACTGTCATTAGTACCTTTAATTTGATACCCATATCGTACAAACACATTCTAGAGTCACCCTTGGTCCACTTTTATGGCGATATCTCGAGAAGGCGTCAAACTATAGAACTAAGTCCCACTCCCTTTTAAAATACTTATTAACACCTTTCATTTGATACCCATATCGAACAAACACATTCTAGAGTCACCCTGGTCCACCTTTATTGCGATATCTCGAAAAGGCGTCCACCTATAGAACTAAGGCCCACTCCCTTTTAAAATACTCATTAACACCTTTCATTTGATACCCATATTGTACAAACGCATTATAGAGTCACACCTGGTCCACCTTTATGGCGATATCTCGAAAAGGCGACCACCTATAGAACTAAGGCCCACTCCCTTTTAAAATACTCATTATCACTTTTCATTTGATGCCCATATCGTACAAACACATTCTAGAGTCACCCCTGGTCCACATATATTGCGATATCTCGAAAAGGCGTCCACCTATAGAACCAAGGCCCACTCCCTTTTAAAATACTCATTAACACCTTTCATTTGATACCCGTATCGTACAAACACATTCTAGAGTCACCCCTGGTCCACTTTTATGGCGATATCTCGAGAAGGCGTCCACCTATATAACTAAGGCCCACTCCCTTTTAAAATACTCATTAACACCTTTCATTTGATACCCATATCGTACAAACACATTCTAGAGTCACCCCTGGTCCACCTTCATTGCGATATCTCGAAAAGGCGTACACTTATAAGGCCCACTCCCTTTTAAAATACTCATTTGATACCCATATCGTACAAGCACATTCTGGAGTCACCCCTGGTCACCTTTATGGCGATATCTCGAAAAGGCGTCCACCTATAGAAGTAAGGCATACTCCCTTTTAAAATACTCATTAACACCTTTCATTTGATACCCATATCGTAAAAACACATTCTAGAGTCACCCCTGGTCCACTTTTATGGCGATTTCCCGAAAAGGCGTCCACCTATAGAACTAAGGCCCACCCCCTTTTAAAATACTCATTAGCACCTTTCATTTGATACCCATATCGTACAAACACATTCTACAGTCACCCCTGGTCCACTTTTATGGCGATATCTCGAGAAGGCGTCAAACTATAGAACTAAGGCCCACTCCCTTTTAAAATACTCATTAACAGCTTTCATTTGATACCCATATCGAACAAACACATTCTAGAGTCACCTCTGGGCCACCTTTATTGCGATATCTCGAAAAGGCGTCCACCTATAGAACCAAGGCCCACTCCCTTTTAAAATACTCATTAACATCTTTCATTTGATACCCATATCGTACAAAAACATTCTAGAGTCACCCCTGGTCCACTTTTATGGCGATATCTCGAGAAGGCATCCACCTATAGAACTAAGGCCCACTCCCTTTTAAAATACTCATTAACACCTTTCATTTGATACTCATATCGTACAAACACATTCTAGAGTCACCCCTGGTCCACCTTTATGGCGATATCTCGAAAAGGCGTCCACCTTTAGAACTAAGGCCACTCCATTTTAAAACTGTCATTAGTACCTTTAATTTGATACCCATATCGTACAAACACGTTATAGAGTCACCCTGGTCCACCTTCATTGCGATATCTCGAAAAGGCGTCCACCTATAGAACTAAGGCCCACTTCCTTTTAAAATACTCATTAACACCTTTCGTTTGATACCCATATTGTACAAACGCATTATAGAGTCACCCCTGGTCCACCTTTATGGCGATATCTCTAAAAGGCGACCACCTATAGAACTAAAGCCCACTCCCTTTTAAAATACTCATTAACACCTTTCATTTGATGCCCATATCGTACAGACACATTCTATAGTCACCCCTGGTCCACCTTTATTGCGATATCTCGAAAAGGCGTCCACCTATAGAACCAAGGCCCACCCCCTTTTAAAATACTCATTAACATCTTTCATTTGATACCCATATCGTACAAACACATTCTAGAGTCACCCCTGGTCCACATATATTGCGATATCTCGAAAAGGCGTCCACCTATAGAACCAAGGCCCACTCCCTTTTAAAATACTCATTAACATCCTTCATTTGATACCCATATCGTACAAACACATTCTAGAGTCACCCCTGGTCCACTGTTATGGCGATATCTCGAGAAGGCGTCCACCTATAGAACTAAGGCCCACTCCCTTTTAAAATACTCATTAACACCTTTCATTTGATACCCATATCGTACAAACACATTCTAGAGTCACCCCTGGTCCACCTTTATTGCGATATCTCGAAAAGGCGTACACTTATAGAACTAACGCCCACTCCCTTTTAAAATACTCATTAACACATTTCATTTGATACCCATATCGTACAAGCACATTCTAGAGTCACCCCTGGTCCACCTTTATGGCGATATCTCGAAAAGGCGTCCACCTTTAGAACTAAGGCCACTCCATTTTAAAACTGTCATTAGTACCTTTAATTTGATACCCATATCGTACAAACACGTTATAGAGTCACCCCTGGTCCTCCTTTATGGCGAAATCTCTAAAAGGCGTCCACCTATAGAACTAAGGCCCACTCCCTTTTAAAATAGTCATTAACACCTTTCATTTGATACCCATATCGTAAAAACACATTCTAGAGTCACCCCTGGTCCACGTTTATGGCGATATCCCGAAAAGGCGTCCACCTATAGAACTAAGGCCCACCCCCTTTTAAAATACTCATTAGCACCTTTCATTTGATCCCCATATCGTACAAACACATTCTAGAGTCACCCCTGGTCCACTTTTATGGCGATATCTCGAGAAGGCGTCAAACTATAGAACTAAGGCCCACTCCCTTTTAAAATACTTATTAACACCTTTCATTTGATACCCATATCGAACAAACACATTCTAGAGTCACCCCTGGTCCACCTTTATTGCGATATCTCCAAAAGGCGTCCACCTATAGAACCAAGGCCCACTCCCTTTTAAAATACTCATTAACATCTTTCATTTGATACCCATATCGTACAAAAACATTCTAGAGTCACCCCTGGTCCGCTTTTATGGCGATATCTCGAGAAGGCGTCCACCTATAGAACTAAGGCCACCCCATTTTAAAACTGTCATTAGTACCTTTAATTTGATACCCATATCGTACAAACACATTCTAGAGTCACCCTTGGTCCACTTTTATGGCGATATCTCGAGAAGGCGTCAAACTATAGAACTAAGTCCCACTCCCTTTTAAAATACTTATTAACACCTTTCATTTGATACCCATATCGAACAAACACATTCTAGAGTCACCCTGGTCCACCTTTATTGCGATATCTCGAAAAGGCGTCCACCTATAGAACTAAGGCCCACTCCCTTTTAAAATACTCATTAACACCTTTCATTTGATACCCATATTGTACAAACGCATTATAGAGTCACACCTGGTCCACCTTTATGGCGATATCTCGAAAAGGCGACCACCTATAGAACTAAGGCCCACTCCCTTTTAAAATACTCATTATCACTTTTCATTTGATGCCCATATCGTACAAACACATTCTAGAGTCACCCCTGGTCCACATATATTGCGATATCTCGAAAAGGCGTCCACCTATAGAACCAAGGCCCACTCCCTTTTAAAATACTCATTAACACCTTTCATTTGATACCCGTATCGTACAAACACATTCTAGAGTCACCCCTGGTCCACTTTTATGGCGATATCTCGAGAAGGCGTCCACCTATAGAACTAAGGCCCACTCCCTTTTAAAATACTCATTAACACCTTTCATTTGATACCCATATCGTACAAACACATTCTAGAGTCACCCCTGGTCCACCTTCATTGCGATATCTCGAAAAGGCGTACACTTATAAGGCCCACTCCCTTTTAAAATACTCATTTGATACCCATATCGTACAAGCACATTCTGGAGTCACCCCTGGTCACCTTTATGGCGATATCTCGAAAAGGCGTCCACCTATAGAAGTAAGGCATACTCCCTTTTAAAATACTCATTAACACCTTTCATTTGATACCCACATCGTAAAAACACATTCTAGAGTCACCCCTGGTCCACTTTTATGGCGATTTCCCGAAAAGGCGTCCACCTATAGAACTAAGGCCCACCCCCTTTTAAAATACTCATTAGCACCTTTCATTTGATACCCATATCGTACAAACACATTCTACAGTCACCCCTGGTCCACTTTTATGGCGATATCTCGAGAAGGCGTCAAACTATAGAACTAAGGCCCACTCCCTTTTAAAATACTCATTAACAGCTTTCATTTGATACCCATATCGAACAAACACATTCTAGAGTCACCTCTGGGCCACCTTTATTGCGATATCTCGAAAAGGCGTCCACCTATAGAACCAAGGCCCACTCCCTTTTAAAATACTCATTAACATCTTTCGTTTGATACCCATATCGTACAAAAACATTCTAGAGTCACCCCTGGTCCACGTTTATGGCGATATCTCGAGAAGGCATCCACCTATAGAACTAAGGCCCACTCCCTTTTAAAATACTCATTAACACCTTTCATTTGATACTCATATCGTACAAACACATTCTAGAGTCACCCCTGGTCCACCTTTATGGCGATATCTCGAAAAGGCGTCCACCTTTAGAACTAAGGCCACTCCATTTTAAAACTGTCATTAGTACCTTTAATTTGATACCCATATCGTACAAACACGTTATAGAGTCACCCTGGTCCACCTTCATTGCGATATCTCGAAAAGGCGTCCACCTATAGAACTAAGGCCCACTTCCTTTTAAAATACTCATTAACACCTTTCGTTTGATACCCATATTGTACAAACGCATTATAGAGTCACCCCTGGTCCACCTTTATGGCGATATCTCGAAAAGGCGACCACCTATAGAACTAAGGCCCACTCCCTTTTAAAATACTCATTAACACCTTTCATTTGATGCCCATATCGTACAGACACATTCTATAGTCACCCCTGGTCCACCTTTATTGCGATATCTCGAAAAGGCGTCCACCTATAGAACCAAGGCCCACCCCCTTTTAAAATACTCATTAACATCTTTCATTTGATACCCATATCGTACAAACACATTCTAGAGTCACCCCTGGTCCACATATATTGCGATATCTCGAAAAGGCGTCCACCTATAGAACCAAGGCCCACTCCCTTTTAAAATACTCATTAACATCCTTCATTTGATACCCATATCGTACAAACACATTCTAGAGTCACCCCTGGTCCACTGTTATGGCGATATCTCGAGAAGGCGTCCACCTATAGAACTAAGGCCCACTCCCTTTTAAAATACTCATTAACACCTTTCATTTGATACCCATATCGTACAAACACATTCTAGAGTCACCCCTGGTCCACCTTTATTGCGATATCTCGAAAACGCGTACACTTATAGAACTAACGCCCACTCCCTTTTAAAATACTCATTAACACATTTCATTTGATACCCATATCGTACAAGCACATTCTAGAGTCACCCCTGGTCCACCTTTATGGCGATATCTCGAAAAGGCGTCCACCTTTAGAACTAAGGCCACTCCATTTTAAAACTGTCATTAGTACCTTTAATTTGATACCCATATCGTACAAACACGTTATAGAGTCACCCCTGGTCCTCCTTTATGGCGATATCTCGAAAAGGCGTCCACCTATAGAACTAAGGCCCACTCCCTTTTAAAATAGTCATTAACACCTTTCATTTGATACCCATATCGTAAAAACACATTCTAGAGTCACCCCTGGTCCACTTTTGTGGCGATATCCCGAAAAGGCGTCCACCTATAGAACTAAGGCCCACCCCCTTTTAAAATACTCATTAGCACCTTTCATTTGATCCCCATATCGTACAAACACATTCTAGAGTCACCCCTGGTCCACTTTTATGGCGATATCTCGAGAAGGCGTCAAACTATAGAACTAAGGCCCACTCCCTTTTAAAATACTTATTAACACCTTTCATTTGATACCCATATCAAACAAACACATTCTAGAGTCACCCCTGGTCCACCTTTATTGCGATATCTCCAAAAGGCGTCCGCCTATAGAACCAAGGCCCACTCCCTTTTAAAATACTCATTAACATCTTTCATTTGATACCCATATCGTACAAAAACATTCTAGAGTCACCCCTGGTCCGCTTTTATGGCGATATCTCGAGAAGGCGTCCACCTATAGAACTAAGGCCCACTCCCTTTTAAAATACTCATTAACACCTTTCATTTGATATCCATATCGTACAAACACATTCTAGAGTCACCCCTGGTCCACCTTATGGCGATATCTCGAAAAGGCGTCCACCTTTAGAACTAAGGCCACTCCATTTTAAAACTGTCATTAGTACCTTTCATTTGATACCCATATCGTACAAAAGCATTATAGAGTCACCCCAGGGGGTTCAAGGGGTTGTGTAGCGCAATATATAGCTTCTCCAACCCAATTGTCAACCTCACCTTCGAGCGGCGAATCCCGTTTCACTAACAGACGAGGCTCTGGCGACCCCAAGCTCCTCATGGAACTTGGGGGTGGGGAGGGAGGGATGGCCTGAAGGTTTAATGTGGCTATATAAATCGTTCCCGAGATGGTCGGGCCAGCACCTTAATGGTGCTGTGTTACCGGAGCGTATCGGATCTGTATCCGACAAAGGACCATCACATCGATAACACTCCCCAAAGTCTTCGGGGAGTAACCTAATCGCTACAACAACAACAACAACAACAGAGTCACCCTAGGTCCACCTTTATGGCGATTTCTCGAAAAGGCGTCCACCTATAGAACTAAGGCCCACTCCCTTTTAAAACCCTCATTAGTACCTTTAATTTGATACCCGTATCGTACAAACACGTTATAGAGTCACCCCTGGTCCTCCTTTATGGCGATATCTCGAAAAGGCGTCCACCTATAGAACTTAGGCCCACTCCCTTTTAAAACCCTCATTAGTACCTTTAGTTTGATACCCGTATCGTACAAACACATTCTAGAGTCACCCCTGGTCAACCTTTATGGCGATATCTCGAAAAGGCGACCACCTATAGAACTAAGGCCCACTCCCTTTTAAAACCCTCATTAGTACCTTTAGTTTGATACCCGTATCGTACAAACACATTCTAGAGTCACCCCTGGTCAACCTTTATGGCGATATCTCGAAAAGGCGACCACCTATAGGACTAAGGCCCACTCCCTTTTAAAACCCTCATTAGTACCTTTAATTTGATACCCGTATCATACAAACACATTCTTGAGTCACCCCTGGTCAACCTTTATGGCGATATCTCGAAAAGGCGACCACCTATAGAACTAAGGCCCACTCCCTTTTAAAACCCTCATTAGTACCTTTAATTTGATACCCATATCGTACAAACACGTTATAGAGTCACCCTGGTCCACCTTCATTGCGATATCTCGAAAAGGCGTCCACCTATAGAACTAAGGCCCACTTCCTTTTAAAATACTCATTAACACCTTTCGTTTGATACCCATATTGTACAAACGCATTATAGAGTCACCCCTGGTCCACCTTTATGGCGATATCTCGAAAAGGCGACCACCTATAGAACTAAGGCCCACTCCCTTTTAAAATACTCATTAACACCTTTCATTTGATGCCCATATCGTACAGACACATTCTATAGTCACCCCTGGTCCACCTTTATTGCGATATCTCGAAAAGGCGTCCACCTATAGAACCAAGGCCCACTCCCTTTTAAAATACTCATTAACACCTTTCATTTGATACCCATATCAAACAAACACATTCTAGAGTCACCCCTGGTCCACCTTTATTGCGATATCTCCAAAAGGCGTCCGCCTATAGAACCAAGGCCCACTCCCTTTTAAAATACTCATTAACATCTTTCATTTGATACCCATATCGTACAAAAACATTCTAGAGTCACCCCTGGTCCGCTTTTATGGCGATATCTCGAGAAGGCGTCCACCTATAGAACTAAGGCCCACTCCCTTTTAAAATACTCATTAACACCTTTAATTTGATGCCCATATCGTACAAACACATTCTAGAGTCACCCCTTGTCAACCTTTATGGCGATATCTCGAAAAGGCGTCCACCTTTAGAACTAAGGCCACCCCATTTTAAAACTGTCATTAGTACCTTTAATTTGATACCCATATCGTACAAACACATTCTAGAGTCACCCCTGGTCCACTTTTATGGCGATATCTCGAGAAGGCGTCAAACTATAGAACTAAGGCCCACTCCCTTTTAAAATACTTATTAACACCTTTCGTTTGATACCCATATCGAACAAACACATTCTAGAGTCACCCTGGTCCACCTTTATTGCGATATCTCGAAAAGGCGTCCACCTATAGAACTAAGGCCCACTCCCTTTTAAAATATTCATTAACACCTTTCATTTGATACCCATATTGTACAAACGCATTATAGAGTCACACCTGGTCCACCTTTATGGCGATATCTCGAAAAGGCGACCACCTATAGAACTAAGGCCCACTCCCTTTTAAAATACTCATTATCACTTTTCATTTGATGCCCATATCGTACAAACACATTCTAGAGTCACCCCTGATCCACATATATTGCGATATCTCGAAAAGGCGTCCACCTATAGAACCAAGGCCCACTCCCTTTTAAAATACTCATTAACACCTTTCATTTGATACCCGTATCGTACAAACACATTCTAGAGTCACCCCTGGTCCACTTTTATGGCGATATCTCGAGAAGGCGTCCACCTATAGAACTAAGGCCCACTCCCTTTTAAAATACTCATTAACACCTTTCATTTGATACCCATATCGTACAAACACATTCCAGAGTCACCCCTGGTCCACCTTCATTGCGATATCTCGAAAAGGCGTACACTTATAAGGCCCACTCCCTTTTAAAATACTCATTAACACATTTCATTTGATACCCATATCGTACAAGCACATTCTGGAGTCACCCCTGGTCACCTTTATGGCGATATCTCGAAAAGGCGTCCACCTATAGAAGTAAGGCACACTCCCTTTTAAAATACTCATTAACACCTTTCATTTGATACCCATATCGTAAAAACACATTCTAGAGTCACCCCTGGTCCACTTTTATGGCGATATCCCGAAAAGGCGTCCACCTATAGAACTAAGGCCCACCCCCTTTTAAGATACTCATTAGCACCTTTCATTTGATACCCATATCGTACAAACACATTCTAGAGTCACCCCTGGTCCACTTTTATGGCGATATCTCGAGAAGGCGTCAAACTATAGAACTAAGGCCCACTCCCTTTTAAAATACTCATTAACACCTTTCATTTGATACCCATATCGAACAAACACATTCTAGAGTCACCTCTGGGCCACCTTTATTGCGATATCTCTAAAAGGCGTCCACCTATAGAACCAAGGCCCACTCCCTTTTAAAATACTCATTAACATCTTTCATTTGATACCCATATCGTACAAAAACATTCTAGAGTCACCCCTGGTCCACCTTTATGGCGATATCTCGAAAAGGCGACCACCTATAGAACTAAGGCCCACTCCCTTTTAAAATACTCATTAACACCTTTCATTTGATGCCCATATTGTACAAACGCATTATAGAGTCACCCCTGGTCCACCTTTATGGCGATATCTCGAAAAGGCGACCACCTATAGAACTAAGGCCCACTTCCTTTTAAAATACTCATTAACACCTTTCGTTTGATACCCATATTGTACAAACGCATTATAGAGTCACCCCTGGTCCACCTTTATGGCGATATCTCGAAAAGGCGACCACCTATAGAACTAAGGCCCACTCCCTTTTAAAATACTCATTAACACCTTTCATTTGATGCCCATATCGTACAGACACATTCTATAGTCACCCCTGATCCACCTTTATTGCGATATCTCGAAAAGGCGTCCACCTATAGAACCAAGGCCCACCCCCTTTTAAAATACTCATTAACATCTTTCATTTGATACCCATATCGTACAAACACATTCTAGAGTCACCCCTGGTCCACTTTTATGGCGATACCTCGAGAAGGCGTCCACCTATAGAACTAAGGCCCAATCCCTTTTAAAATACTCATTAACACCTTTCATTTGATACCCATATCGTACAAACACATTCTAGAGTCACCCCTGGTCCACCTTTATTGCGATATCTCGAAAAGGCGTCCACCTATAGAATTAAGGCCCACTCCCTTTTAAAATACTTATTAACACATTTCATTTGATACCCATATCGTACAAGTACATTCTAGAGTCACCCCTGGTCCACCTTTATGGCGATATCTCGAAAAGGCGTCCACCTGTAGAACTAAGGCCCACTCCCTTTTAAAATACTCATTAGCTCCTTTCATTTGATACCCATATTGTACAAACGCATTATAGAGTCACCCCTGGTCCACCTTTATGGCGATATCTCGAAAAGGCGTCCACCTATAGAACTAAGGCCACTCCCTTTTAAAATACTCATTAACACCTTTCATTTGATACCCATAACGTACAAACACATTCTAGAGTCACCCCTGGTCAACCTTTATGGCGATATCTCGAAAAGGCGTCCACCTTTAGAACTAAGGCCACTCCATTTTAAAACTGTCATTAGTACCTTTCATTTGATACCCATATCGTACAAAAGCATTATAGAGTCACCCCAGGGGGTTCAAGGGGTTGTGTAGCGCAATATATAGCTTCTCCAACCCAATTGTCAACCTCACCTTCGAGCGGCGAATCCCGTTTCACTAACAGGCGAGGCTCTGGCGACCCCAAGCTCCTCATGGAACTTGGGGGTGGGGAGGGAGGGATGGCCTGAAGGTTTAATGTGGCTATATAAATCGTTCCCGAGATGGTCGGGCCAGCACCTTAATGGTGCTGTGTTACCGGAGCGTATCGGATCTGTATCCGACAAAGGACCATCACATCGATAACACTCCCCAAAGTCTTCGGGGAGTAACCTAATCGCTAGAACAACAACAACAACAACAGAGTCACCCTAGGTCCACCTTTATGGCGATTTCTCGAAAAGGCGTCCACCTATAGAACTAAGGCCCACTCCCTTTTAAAACCCTCATTAGTACCTTTAATTTGATACCCGTATCGTACAAACACGTTATAGAGTCACCCCTGGTCCTCCTTTATGGCGATATCTCGAAAAGGCGTCCACCTATAGAACTTAGGCCCACTCCCTTTTAAAACCCTCATTAGTACCTTTAGTTTGATACCCGTATCGTACAAACACATTCTAGAGTCACCCCTGGTCAACCTTTATGGCGATATCTCGAAAAGGCGACCACCTATAGAACTAAGGCCCACTCCCTTTTAAAACCCTCATTAGTACCTTTAGTTTGATACCCGTATCGTACAAACACATTCTAGAGTCACCCCTGGTCAACCTTTATGGCGATATCTCGAAAAGGCGACCACCTATAGGACTAAGGCCCACTCCCTTTTAAAACCCTCATTAGTACCTTTAATTTGATACCCGTATCATACAAACACATTCTTGAGTCACCCCTGGTCAACCTTTATGGCGATATCTCGAAAAGGCGACCACCTATAGAACTAAGGCCCACTCCCTTTTAAAACCCCCATTAGTACCTTTAATTTGATACCCGTATCGTACAAACACGTTATAGAGTCACCCCTGGTCCTCCTTTATGGCGATATCTCGAAAAGGCGTCCACCTATAGAACTTAGGCCCACTCCCTTTTAAAACCCTCATTAGTACCTTTAATTTGATACCCGTATCATACAAACACATTCTTGAGTCACCCCTGGTCAACCTTTATGGCGATATCTCGAAAAGGCGACCACCTATAGAACTAAGGCCCACTCCCTTTTAAAACCCTCATTAGTACCTTTAGTTTGATACCCGTATCGTACAAACACATTCTAGAGTCACCCCTGGTCAACCTTTATGGCGATATCTCGAAAAGGCGACCACCTATAGGACTAAGGCCCACTCCCTTTTAAAACCCCTCATTAGTACCTTTAATTTGATACCCGTATCATACAAACACATCCTAGAGTCACCCCTGGCCAACCTTTATGGCGATATCTCGAAAAGGCGACCACCTATAGAACTAAGGCCCACTCCCTTTTAAAACCCTCATTAGTACCTTTAATTTGATACCCGTATCGTACAAACACGTTATAGAGTCACCCCTGGTCCTCCTTTATGGCGATATCTCGAAAAGGCGTCCACCTATAGAACTTAGGCCCACTCCCTTTTAAAATACTCATTAACACCTATATATATATATATATATATATATATATATATATATACTGCAATAAGCCCATATTGCAAAACTCAGTACGGTATATGTGCAAAGCAAAATAAGAAAAACTCAGTAGTTGGCTACAGTGGGCACATTTGCTAAAAGCACCCCTTATATTTTAATACGACAAACCTCTTAATAATTTAAAATTTTCTCATTTTAAATTAAAATACCTCTCGTCGTTAATTAAATATACTGCAAAACCTCTGCAAATTTCTCATTTTCCCCCACTTGAATAAATATTGAACAAATATTTTGCCTTACTTGCGTTCACACATCTATACAAACGTATACACAAAATTAATTACACAAATAAGCGGCAATACAAAATCTCATACAGTGGTACAAGAGTGGTTCAGTGCGTACACTAGCGCTTAAAAAATATAGCTCTCTTGTGTAAAGCTAAAATTTTCCCGAGTAATTTAGTATTTCACTCTGTATCCCCATTTATACAATCCACAAGAATATCGATAGAGAAATTAAGATAATTACTCATATTTACATATATATATATATATTTGTATTTTTCCCATGTATATTTAATTCTCCCCCATATATACGCATTAAATACAGTGCAAACGCGGCACAGTGGTCAAACTCGATTGGTCACCCCCTCAATAAAATTTAACTTAAAAACTTTTTTTTAGTTTTGGAAATTTTTCCCTCTTGCTATTTAACGTGAATATTTAAACGTAACTCCCTCACATAGTTAAAAGCAAATACTCTCTATTCAAAAAAAAAAGAGGTTTTTCTCTCTCTTAGTTAAATTTTATTAATTCTCGACTCTAAGCGTCATAAAACTAAGTTCAAAATGAGTGACGATGAAACCAAAAAAGGTGGCTCCAAAACTCAAGGAGTTAAAAGATTTAAAATCTCGTCTGCCCCCAAAAAATTTACATCCGAAACGGAAAATTTTATGGAATATTGTGCTCGGTTTAGGTCGACGTCGCTCCAAGACAACACGGAGTCCTCACTTAAAATAAAAAACTCAAACGTAGAAAAATTCTGGAATAGAGTCCAAACCGTCTTCGATAAGATTGTCGAAACCCCAGATCAGGACCTGCCCGAAGATTTTCCAACATCTGCTAATAGCATATACAGGTCCTGTCTCATAGCGTACGAAGACACAAAAGCCCAGATCGAAGACCAACTTCAGTTGCTTAAACAAGCAAATGCCCCCGCTCCCCCTACCGTCACACCAGGTCCATCCGACAACTCCGGTATTTCGCTAAAAATCCCTTCCTGCGATACCGAAATATTTTATGGTGGTTATGAAAAATGGCCCTCATTTCGTGGCATGTTCACAGCCGTTTATATTAACCACCCGAAACTCTCCCAAGCGCAAAAATTGTATCACCTCAGATACAAAACCCAAGGAAAGGCAGCTCAAATAGTCAACCAATTTCCCTTGACTGATGACAACTTTGCCTTAGCGTGGGAAGCCCTAAAGTCTCGATACGAGAACAGACGAGTTCTCGTAGATAATCAAATACGGGCTCTGATGGATTTAAAAACGATCACCACGGAAAACAGTGAAGACATTCAAAGGTTGCAATCGTCGGTAAATAATTGCCTTCAAATTCTCGCCACGCAACAAGTCTCCACAGATAACTGGGACCCCATACTTATTTATCTGGTTACCTCTAAACTCCCAGAAAATACAGTCACGTTATGGGAGCAGTCTCTGACTTCAAGAAGAGAACTTCCTAACTGGTCCAAATGGACCAGTTCCTCACAACTCGATATGAAGTCGTAGAGCGAGTCGAAACATGGCAACCAAATAAATTTAAAGCCACCCCACAAGCTAGGCCGCCATTTAAACCCCAACAGTCACATGCGTTTCAAAATAAATCGACCTCCCACACCCAGTCTCATATGACAGAGCAGTGGACAATGTACAAGTCCGCTATGTGTAAAACCTCATCTCACCCCCTTATAATTTGCTTCAAATTTAAGAAGCTGTCGACCTCTGATCGCAGAAGGTTTGTGAGAGAAAACAATATGTGTTTCAATTGCCTCTCTCAGTCACACATATTGAAAGACTGTTCCAGTACTCAAACTTGCAATCAATGTCAAGATCGGCACAACTCAGTTCTTCACGAAGACACATCTCAAGTGCTGAAAAGATAACCCCCACAATTGCAAAAGACAGCCTCACAAGCCACGACCACGAATTCCACAGTCTCACCCGGTAATACTCCCGATCAAGCCAATTCTCTGGATGAAAGCCCTTCATGCTCGCAGAAAAGCCAAGTGCAATCGTTTTATTCCGAAAACGATTGTGAAACAATTTTACCCACGGCTATCGTACCCGTAGAGCATAATGGAGAAATGTTCAAACTCAGAGCTCTTGTGGATCAGGGATCTGAACGAACCTTTATCTCTACCAGAGCCCAAGATAGACTCAAGCTCCCATTCAAACCCTATAGATTTGAAATATCAGGGATGGGCGGCAAGGTAGTTCAGACCTCAAACAAATTGTGCTCTCTGACTTTGGTATCCCCCGATTTTAAAACCAGAATAAATGCAGAGGCAATAGTATTACCCCGGCTAACAAAAATGCTCCCCTCGCTTAAGCTCACTAGCAAGCTTCATGCAAAATGGGCACACCTCAACCTCGCAGACTCGAACTGTCACTCCCCCTCGCAAATAGATCTCGTCCTAGGCAGTGATGTAATACCGCAAATCATCCAAAATGGCGTTGAGAAACTTTCCCCCTATCTTCTAGCGCAGAAAACCATTTTTGGATGGATTCTGAGCGGTAGAGCGCCTGTGATGGTCAACGCTTTCTGCATGCAAGTGTCAGAAGTTACGAACGAAGATCTTAACTCTCTATTGCGAAAATTCTGGGAATTGGAGGAAGTTCCCACCAAACCCCAAATAACCCCAGAAGACGAGTTTTGCGAGAATTTCTACGCAGCCACAACCTCACGCGATGATAACGGTCGTTACATCGTACGGCTGCCGTTTAAACCCAGCTTCCCAGAGTCAATCTCATTATCCCACTCCCGGTCTTCAGCTCTAAGCCAGTTTCTTGGAATGGAGAAAAGTTTCCACAATAAAGGGGATATAAAGACTCAATATGACAGTGTCCTAGAAGAATACCTCACCCTCGATCATATGGAGGAAACCGGCTCCTATGAAAAATTTGACGGAGGAAAATGCCTCTCATTTTATCTTCCTCATCACGCAGTTGTCAAACCCGAGAAAAAGACATCAAAGGTGCGGGTCGTGTTTAATGCCTCAAAAAGGTCGGCATCTAGAAATGCGCTTAACGACGTTCTTTATACCGGCCCTCCAGCCCGATCTGATGCTTCTGATTCTCAAGTGGCGTACCTACCAATTTGTTTTTAACGGAGACGTAGAAAAAATGTATCGTCAAATCATAATGCATGAAGACGACAGAGACTATCAGAGGATCGTCTTTCGCTCATCTCCGAGCGACCCCATAAAAGACTATCGTCTGAAAACAGTCACATTTGGTGTGAACTGTGCCCCCTACCTCGCCATACGTACTCTTCACCAACTGGCCAAAGATGTAGAAGAAACTTGCCCCAAAGCCGTCCCTGTTTTGACGAAAGAAACATATGTAGATGACATTCTCTCTGGCAGCCATGAAATTCTCTCTGCTGAAACATCTCTCTCCCAAGTCATCCAAGTGTTAGCGTCAGCAGGATTTCCATTATGGAAAATAACGGCCAATCACCTCAGTATTATAAAAAACATCAAAGAAGAGGACTTGCTAGACACCAATCTTTTGGAATTCGAGAAAGCAAGCAACACCAAAACTCTCGGCATACAGTGGAACGCCCTGACCGACACGTTTTCGTACACAGTGGACTCAATACCGCTCTCGTCCGCTAGTAAAAAACGACAAATTCTCTCCTCGGTCGCAAAATTTTTTGACCCCGCAGGGTGGCTTACGCCGATTATGATTCAGGCCAAGATTTTACTCCAAGAGCTATGGATGCCCCTCCGCTCCATTAAATGGACGCAGTTCGCAAAAAATTTACCTAACATTTCAAATATAAAGATACCTCGATGGGTTGACTACATCCCGAACTAGCAGGTTGAACTGCATGGCTTCTGCGATGCGTCAGAAAAGGTATATTGCGCCACTATATATCTGCGAACAACCCACGGTGCCACCACGTCGTCCCACCTTTTGGTCGCTAAAGGCAAGGTTGCCTCTCTTCGCACTACCAGTCTTCCAAGACTAGAACTATGTGCAGCTCTACTCCTTGCCCAACTAATCGCCGTCGTACAATCCCATCTCGAACTCTCTCTTAAAAATCTTTACATGTGGTCTGACTCGGAAATTGTGTTAGCATGGCTCGAAAAGCCTCCCCACGCTTGGAAAACTTTCGTATCTAATCGAACAGCTGAAATTATGGATCTCGTCGGAAGCGCCTCCTGGAAGCATGTAGGCAGTCGCGACAATCCAGCAGACATGGGCACTAGAGGATGCAAATTCTTCGCTGTGGTAGAATGGCCCTGCGTGACTGACCCAGCCCCCCAAAGCTTGGCCAAAACCATCTACCCGCAGTATCAACCCGCCTGAAATGCGCCGAGTCGAAGCACTACACTCAGCTGAAGATGACCTCGATGTATTGGATCGATTTTCCTCTTTTTCTCGCGCTCTCAGGGTCATGGCATATGCTTTTAGGTTCATTAATAATCTCAAGGACCGAATTCGAGGCATTAAACCCGCTTACACTCCCTCTCTGTCTCATGAAGATCTACGCAAAATGAAAAATAAACTTGTGACGTTAACGCAAACCCGATATTTTCCTCGCGAAAGAGCATGCTTGGAAAATGCAAAACCAATTGATAAAAGAAGCTCTCTACTAACCCTCAACCCATACCTCGATGAAAACGGGCTCCTCAGGGTTCATGGTAGACTAGCTCATTCGACGTTGACTTACAGTGAAAAACATCCCGTTATTATCTCAGAAAAATCAAGATTCGCTGTCCTCTATATACAGTACCTCCACGAACTTCTTCTCCATGCCGAAATACGTCTCTTGCAGCAATGCCTCAGATAGGATCTCTATATTCCACGACTCAAACCCCTCATAAAGAGATGCACACATCAGTGCGAAACTTGTACCCTCCACAAGCAGCAAATGCGATCGCAAATCATGGCGGGTTTGCCCCCATGAGAGCTAAAAGAGCGACCAAAAAGGTGTTCGTTGACTTCATGAAAACTGCCTCTCAAGAAGTAATCGCTAAATACTCTCCCCAGGGCATCAATTGGAAATTCATTCCGCCCGGAGCTCCCCATATGGGCGGCTTGTGGGAGTCTGCAGTGAAGAGTTTCAAACTGCACTTCAAGAAGACTGCAGGAGCCCACAAGTTCACATTTGAAGAATTTACCACCCTCTTGGTAAGAATTGAAGCCGTATTAAACTCTCGTCCTATCTCACCTTTATCCCAAGATCCCACAGAATTTACCGCGCTGACCCCCGGCCACTTTCTCCGAGGTAGCCCCCTCCTCGCTATCCCTGAAGTGGATCACGCAGATTTATCTCTTATAAACCGATGGGACAGGGTAAAAAGCTTACATCATCAATTCAGCAAAAGGTGGAACGAAGACTACCTAAAGGATCTCCAAAAAAGGCAGAAGTGGAAAAATGCACAACCCGAACCCAAGGTCGGTGACTCACTTCCCCCGACTGAATGGCGCCTTGGACGTATTGAAAAAATACATGCAGGACCTGACGGCCATATACGTGTTGTTGACGTTCGTACTCAAACCGGAACCCTCACACGACCACTTGTGAAGCTCTGTTTCCTCCCTCAGATTGAAAGCCCACCCTCTCGGGCAACACCGGAGAATTCGTAGCTACTCTCAAACCACCTCTGTCCACCCTACCCACATCACCGTCACTAATAGTCGTATTTCGCAACATAATGCCAACTGAAACGCCCTGCCTTAACATTTCTCTCACCTAAAAGGCATTTACAACTATACTTTCAGATTTTCATGAATCGCGATCAGCAACGGGCACCCCGAAACTCCTTGCGGTCAGCAGTGGTCGCGCGCAGCCCGCCGCTGCAAATCGACTACCGACGATGCCGCGTATGTATGCAAACCCACGCTCTTCGCAATTGCAGAGTCTTCAAGAAACTGAAGCCGCCACAACGATGGATTCTCGCGAGGGCGCATAAATTCTGCCTAAATTGCTTAGCGCTATCGCACGCCACAGATGAATGCACTGTTTCGGGGGCTGGCAATACAAATTTTACCTTCCTTTTGGTTGGAGTTGGTTGCAGTGGAGGCGGCGGTGATGGCGATGTTTGGTTGATGATGATGGTGCTTTGATGATGATGGTGGTGCTTTAATGGTGATGATAAGCCCTGAACGTAGTCCTTAGTTGGATGATATAGGTGGCACAGCAGGGGTGAATAAAGGCGTGGTATGTGCAAGGTTTGGCGGGAAATGAGGATTTTTGGCGGGAAATTCTCTTCCTCGAAAATGAAAATTGCCTTACTTTTTCCAATTTATATATTTTTCCACTGTTTAGGGGTGTATTAAAATCTCATTTAATACTCACAGTTTCCAAAGGATAATCTTTTGTGTCGCTGGTTCCGGTAGTGGCGTCGAAGGACCACTGTTTCGGGGTTGGCAATACAAATTTTACCTTCCTTTTTGTTGGAGTTGGTTGCAGTGGAGGCGGCGGTGATGGCGATGTTAGGCTGATGATGATGGTGCTTTGATGATGATGGTGGTGCCTTAATGGTGATGATAAGCCCTGAGCGTAGTCCTTAATTGGATGATATAGGTGGCACAGCAGGGGTTAATAAAGGCGAGATATCACGAAACACGCAATTATATTTTGCTGCCACACGGGAAAACTAAGTCAGTAATTCAAAGTATCAATCTGGACACACAATTACTAGAGCTGTTTCCGTTTTGTCGAAAGAGTTTATTCCTTTTTTTCTTTTAGATAAAATGCACAAATAAATTTGCTGACACACCGAGTGGTTAAATATTTCGAATTATAAGTAAAAAGAAATGTCAACAAACATATATATATATACATATATATGTACATGTGTACGTACATGTCAACTGTCAACTCATCGCTGGGGTTGCCAGAGGGGCGAAACGTGAACTCTTATACTCTAATAGATATAACTATAGATATAATTCATGGATTTAGAGTAATTCATGAGACGTAAAGATAATAACTATACATCAAATAGTAATGTATAAAAGGTTCAGTGTACATATTTATATATATGTAACTTAGTTACGGTAGTTATAAATAAGGTACATGTTCAAATTCAATATAACAAATTCAAGTTCTTTTAATTGGTTATAAAAATACGATGTTGATGGAGTTCGCTGTTGATGACTGCAATAGTCGCTCAACCAACACCTTTCATTTGATGTCCATATCGTACAAACACATTCTAGAGTCACCCCTGGTCCACCCTTATTGCGATATCTCGAAAAGGCGTTCACCCATAGAACCAAGGCCACTCCTTTTTAAAATACTCATTAACATCTTTCATTTGATACCCATATCGTACAAACACATTCTATAGTCACCCCTGGTCCACCTTTATGGCGATAACTCGAGAAGGCGTCCACCTATAGAACTAAGGTCCACTCCATTTTAAAATACTCATTAACATCTTTAATTTGATACCCATATCGTACAAACACGTTATAGAGTCACCACTGGTCCTCCTTTATGGCGATATCTCGAATAGGCGTCCACCTATAGAACTAAGGCCCACTCCATTTTAAAATACTAATTAACACCCTTCATTTGATGCCCATATGGTACAAACACATTCTGGAGTCACCCCTGGTCCACCTTTATGGCGATATCTCGAAAAGGTGACCACCTATAGAACTAAGGCCACTCCCTTTTAAAACCCTCATTAGTACTTTTAATTTAATATCCATATCGTACAAACACGTTATAGAGTCACCCCTGGTCCTCCTTTATGGCGATATCTCTAAAAGGCGTCCACCTATAGAACTAAGGCCCACTCCCTTTTAAAATACTCATTAACACCTTTTATTTGATACCCATATCGTACAAACGCATTATAGAGTCACCCAGGTCCACCTTTATGGCGATATCTCGAAAAGGCGTCAACCTATAGAACTAAGGCGACTCCCTTTTAAAACCCTCATTATTACCTATAATTTGATACCAATATCGTACAAACACGTTATAGAGTCAACCCTTGTCCTCCTTTATGGCGATATCTCGAAAAGGCGTCCACCTATAGAACTAAGGCCCACTCCCTTTTAAAATACTCATTAACACCTTTCATTTGATACCCATATCGTACAAACACATTCTAGAGTCAGCTCTGGTCCACCTTTATTGCGATATCTCGGAAAGGCGTCCACCTATAGAACCAAGGACCACTCCCTTTTAAAATACTCATTAACATCTTTCATGTGATACCCATTTCGTACAAACACATTCTAGAGTCACCCCTGGTCCACTTTTATGGCGATATCTCGGGAAGGCGTCCACCTATAGAACTAAGGCCCACTCCCTTTTAAAATACTCATTAACACCTTGAATTTGATACCCATATCGTACAAACACATTCTAGAGTCACCCCTGGTCCACCTTTATGGCGATATCTCGAAAAGGCGTCCACCTATAGAACTAAGGCCCACTTGTGAGGTTCGACGGATATCCGCCAGACATAAGCGTTCTATTTCCGGTAGCCATAGGAAATGCTTCTCGTATATCAGTAAGAGGTATAGCAAACCTGTAGCTTGTTAACAGGGCAAGCCCTGGTAGATGATTTAACAGCATATGAGCAGTTTCGAAGTTCAAGGTATAGTTACATTAATGAGTTCCAACACAAATTCCAATAACAGAAGTGAGAACAGATGGTAACAGGTATCATAACAGCCGGGCTTACACGGTGGACGTATTGTAGGAAAATGTTGCTGAAATTGTGTGAGAGATTGCTTGTTAAAATAACCGCGGGAAGTATGGGAGAAATATAAATTATATAGGTTTGAAGAGACTAAAAATATAAAAACTACACAAAGGAAAATAGTTCGAAAACAGCCAATTAACGGGGAAAAATAGCTCGTAAACATTTTTTTGAATAGAAAATAGTTCGCAAACAATTTTTTTGGAGAGCAAATGGCTTAATTGCAGCAGTTACAGAACTTAGAAACGGATAGCAAAAAGTTGGACAAGACAGTTGCTGAAGGAGTTTAATCACGATCGGTTGTTCGCGGAAAAAAAGTAAAGAAAATTTATACATTGTTTGAAATCCCGCCCGTGTGTAATTTTTAAAAGTTAATAAAAATAAAAATTTACAAAGGAAAAAAAAAAAAAACTAAATACAATTTTTAAGTTAATAAAATCGAGGAAAAAAAAAAAACAAGAATTTTTATATGAACACGTGAACAAGTGGGAAAAGTTATGCAAAAAAAAAAAAGAGAAAAATTAAATTTGCTGAAAAAAATTTTATTATTTGAAGAAATGAAAAATATTTAATTTCAAAAAAAAAAAAAAAAAAAAAAAAAAACATCACGTGAACAAGGAACCGAAAATTTGTATAAAATATATATATATATATATATATATATATATATATTTGTTGGAAAAAAAAGATTTGTAATTGCGGAAATACGTGTAAAAAAAAAAGGAAAAAAAAAATTAAATATAATAAAACCAAGGGATCCGTTGAAATCCCTTCTGTGCTAAACTAATAAACCAAATTTTTCTAAGTTAATAAATAAATTAAGAATTGGCAGTGAGCCTTGAGAAAAAAAAAAAAAAAATTTTTTTTTGTAAAATTTATCAAAAGTAAAGAAAGAAACAAAAACTTCATGAATTCGTGAATAGAAAATTTTTATTTTTAAAGAAAATAAGTGAAACTTTGAAAACATACAAAACAACTAAAAAAAAAAAAAATAAAAGGAAAATTTTAGGTGAAATGTGTTTATAGTTTATCAAAATCGAAAAGAAAAAAAAAATTTTTTTTTAAATAAATGATCAAGTGAACCGAAATATATACATACCAAATTTTTTTTTGAAAAAAAGAGAAAAAAAAAAAACCAAAATTTTAATTGTTGGAAGAGGAAAAAAGTAATTAAAATTGAACGGAAATTGTATTATGTGGAAGTTTGACTGCGTACAAAAAAAAAAAGGACAAAGTGAAGAAGAAATGAAATATTTTAAATTGCGGAAAACGTCCACACGGAAACAAAGAATCGAAAAGTTAGAAAAAGGTAGATGTGAAGTTCGGACGCAGAAGAAAATAAGGACGAAAACTATTGAAAAATCGAAAAAAGAGATTTTTTTTGAACGGAAAAAAAAAAAGAAAAAACTTTAAATTTGAAAAAAAAAAAAGTAAAACTTTATCAGAAGATGAAAAAGAAAATATTTTTGAACTTTGAAAAATCGTAGGAAAAAAATAACACGGAACATAAATGAACAAAATTTTTAGTAAAGTAGAAATTTGCCGAAGTTTTGAGTAGCGCAAGGAACAGTTTACCTATCTATTTGCATGCTTACTATAATATCAAACAAACAAAAAAATTTAATCAGATCAAGAGGAAGGAATTTTTTTTTTCAAGGAGTAGAATTACACGTCGGAGTCCCCAACGTCGGCAGGAGTTTCCAGGATAAGGAGGCACAGCGGCTAAATATTTTTTTTTAGTTTGTAGGACTTACTAAACAAAAAAAAAAAAAAGAGTAAAAGAAAAATTAAAATTTAAGTAGGTTCTTAGGCTTTTTTAACATACCCAAACAAAAAATATTTTAATGTAAAAAGTTGAATGTGGGCGAGCGAGCGAGTCCAAAAAGCCCCAGAAAGTATACCACTGGAGAAAATGAGTATGGTTAGGAAAAGGTGCTAAATAACAAAAAAAAAAAAAAAAAAAGGTGTTTGGGTTTCTCCCCCCCCCCCCCCCCCCCCTCAAAATTTTATAGCAACCAACGTCAACACTCCATCAACTGGCCAGCGGAAGGAGGATGATTCGGTAAGTGCCTCTTCTTTTAACACATGTACGTTTCACAGACTGGTTAAATTATTGATAAACTAGAAAAAGTTTTATAAATTTATTCGTATAAACCGCCCTACTTATTAATTGGGTAAAAGCGGAGAAATTAACTAATCCATTCAGTTGGTTTAATTGCTTTCTCTGTTAAACCGTCCGTATAATATATATACTTTGGCATTTTATTTTTGCGATGAAAGTTCGACACATTGTTTTTCTTTCCATTAAAGTGATCACCTTAATGAAAAGAAAAAGTGAGTTATCTTCGTAAAAATTAACCGGTCTGTATATATATATTCATTCACCAATTCATGTTTTTTTTTTGCACCACTTGAGGGGTTAACATCGTCACCAAAATTCCAAAAGAAATTTGACGATAAAAATACAGTACAAAAAAAAAAAAAAGTATTAGTAACAAAGATTTTATTATTAAATTTCGCAGTAGGTTGTGAATTTATTTTGTTCATTTCTTTTGTGTTGCTCTGATAATTGGGCCATGTAACATCGCTTTAACAGATTATGTTGCAAGAAGGCTATGTTATAGCGTTCACATAAGTTCGATTTTCTGCTGAAGATTTTTTTTTGCTTCCCTTCTCTTAATATTGAAAGAGAATTTCATTTGCATAAATACGTTTGCTAACTTCCCATACTCAGCTGCTCATTAATTTCAAATTTCTTTCGTTGTTGGTTCTCCATGTACCAACTCAATTAATTCTAAGTGTTGTGAGCATGTGAGAGCGCAACTCTAAGAGTTAACATACTGCGCATTAAGTGCAAGCGGTGCTTCTCGCTCACTCGCAAACTGTGAGCGATGTATAAATATGTTTGAAACTATGTTACATATGTAAATACAGAGATCTCAGGTTATACGAATTATGTTGTATGTGAGAGAGATAGTATTGAGAAATAACTTTGTTTTTTTTTTTGAATGAATAGAAGAGTACTAAGTGAATTATTTACTGAGCGACTCTTGTTTAAATTGTATGTAGTGATGAAATCTCAAATTAACATGTTTGATTAGTGATAAGAGATGAGAAGAATTTTGGAGAATGTGAATAAATCATAGAAACCAGAGAAATGTTTTTTTCTTCTCAAGAGAATTAAGTTAAATATATGCTTTTGTAATCCGTGAATTTATTTTTTTGTTGCCATTGAGAGACTTCGAAATGAAAAATGTAATATAGAGAATTTGATTTCGAACAACCTGTTGAAATGTAAGCTAACATAAATGATATAAGGAACAGTTTAGGTCGGTTAACATACATTTACATAAATACATATAGCACAAAGGAATAGATATAGAAAACAAAAACGAAATGTATGATTGAAGAAACTTTAATTAAAATTTAAGGATTGGAAAAATGAGAAAAATGAAGGTGTAACTTCTATTTGATATTTGTGGTAGGGGCAATGGTGAGTATGTGTGGGCTAAAAGAAAAACGTTTACCAATCTTTTAGCAGGTTGGGTGGGTGTAGATGGAAGGGCAACGTCAGCTTAGCCTTCCACCTCTGCCGGAAGAACCCCAAACGATGCAACTTGTGGCAGGTAGCGGTATGTATTAGCTAACGTATTACTTATTTATTTCCGTAGTAAATTTGACACGTTCTTTTGGGAATTTGTTTGATTGAGATGAGCCTAACCCTTCGACGGCCTCCAAATTTAAATTTTTTTTGTAAATCTCTGTTTGATTTTTTTTTATGAGCAACCGAGGTAAAAGTCAGTGTAGGAGCAAGATCCCCCCATATACGCCGTAGACTAGCCGGCTGTAGCAAACAGAGTACCCGCTCCTTAAACCCTATACCCACTCGGAGAGCTATCGCAAAGCAGAACTGATGTTCCCTAATACAGTGCAAAGTAAGCTAAACATTCGTATATGTTAAGAAGTTTGTGGCAGGAAAGACAAACGTTAATGAGGCCAGCTTCTTTGCATAGATGGTGCACTATGAGGGAGTCAACGGAGGCATGAGGCGATTAGTTCATTACATAAAATGGCGCCCAACGTGGGGCCAGAGAAGGTCAAGGGTTCATCAAATTTTTTTTTGTAGTTTATTCAATTTTTGATCACTTAAAAGATCTTGCCTCGGATTGTCATTATCTGGATTATTTCGGATGTGAAACGGTGAACTTTATAAGATTTTTTTTTTTAAATTTTAGTATGTTTTGCAGCTCATAAAATTTTTTTTGATTGCTTCAAGCAGTTTGACCTATCTTTTTTTTTGTTTTCCTAAAGATTTTGCCCTGGATTTTCATTATCGGGATTATTTCGGATATGAACCGGGAAACTCTAAATCAGAGAAGGTTTTTGAATGCCTTGCTCGGCGAAATAGATGACATTGGCTAATGTCGAAGTCCTACCCGATCAAAGTTTTGATAAAACCTTTTAATTGTTTCCGTAAAGTTATATCGGACATCGTTAGAGATTTTTTCTACTGGGTTATCTTGGTAGATTACTCGCGAATTGTACCGCTTGATAAGTTTTTGGATTAAGTGGCTAGAGGTTGCTTTAGTGGATAACTAAACTCTCGTCACTTTCCGAGCTTGAAATCGCAGCCATTAAATAATTAAGTTTTTGCACTGTCATTTTGTTGCAGGGTTTGGTTCAACCGGTAGTATATACATACATGTACTGAAGCCCATGCAAGACCCCAATGCCACAAATATGTTATCACGATAATAATAATATTTTTTTTGCAAAAAGAAAAGAAAGATACCTAATATATAAAGAGATAAAATCGAAATATGTAAACGTGTAATAAATCTAACATACGTAAACCTAATACGATCAACACTAAACAAATAACTCTACGTTCGCCAATAATAATGTACGGTGTGCATATCGACTACTTTGCACAGCGTTAAAAAGAAGCAAATCGACGCGTTTTTTTTTTTGGCAATTTGATAAATGGATTAGATTTTTTTTTGAGAATTAACCTATTCCCACGAAAATTTTCGTAGTGCACGGATTTATTTAGTAAATCAAATAACTACAAATACGAATAACTAAAAACATATATAAATATAACCACCAACCAATACAAATACCAAACGTTTTTTTTTCATAATGGCGGTGAGACATAGCAACGAGGAATTGAATTTGACTAACGCAGCCGAAGAAAGGATCTGCACCATTTGTAGCGAAGGTGTGACGCAGGATCGTGTTGAGACTCCTTGCAAGCACGTATTTCACAGATCATGTTTAGGTAGGTGGATAGATACGAATTCTTCATGTCCTTCTTGCAGGGAACCAGTCACTATGCCCGATCTACAAAGCCCTAATGGCGCAGCGGGGGTGACAGCCTCACCAGCAACTACTTCATTCCGAGCCAGAGGAGGAGCTATGCCCCGAAATAGAGTAGCGACTCGATCAATAACACAGGCACTTCGAACCACTGGCACTGATTTTAATCGACTGAACGCATATCGTTCACCTAGACCCGACCACAGATTGACTGCTACTGCTCCAATGTCAAGCAGTAATGTAGACTATTCTAGAGTTCGAACCATGATTCAGGAATCTTTGACTGGCTTTCGCGAGGAAATAACCGCCCAAATCGGTAGTGACTTGAGCACCCTCTTGGGACAATTAAATGTAGGAGAGAATCGCTATCGCCCATCCACTCAAGAAACCCCAAGTCGACCACAGGAAATGTCACATAATCAGGAGGAGGAGCCCAGCCGACCGTACCGTGATCGTGAACCTCTGCCTCGGACGAGCAATTTTCAGGCTAACAAGATCTCTAGCATGATTTCCAATTGGCGAATACGTTTCACTGGTAAGCCAAATGATATGTCGGTTGAAGATTTTATATATCGAGTTAATGCGTTAACACGTCAAGCTTTGAACGGAGATTTTGATGTATTGTGTCGATATGTCCACATGCTTTTTGCAGATAACGCGGAAGCTTGGTTTTGGAGGCATCACTGGCAAACAGATCGACTAAATTGGGAGGAGATCTGTGTAGGATTAAGACAAAAATATAAGGACCAGTTGAGCGACTACGACCGAAAAGAAAATATACGTAGACGCAAACAGAGATCCAACGAACCATTTGACCAATTTTTAGACGAGTTGCTAACCATGAATGATAGGCTTCAAATTCCCATGACAGATCGGGAGCTTATAGAAACAATGATTAGGAATTTAAAACCCGATCTTCGATACGAGCTCTTGCATTTGGACATAACCGACTTATCTATGCTTCGAAGAGAATGTCACAGACATGAACACTTCATGGCTAATTTTAGTAATAGCGCCCCTATCCGAAACTTTCCCGCTAGAAGAAACATATCTGAAATTGTTGAGGAAATTCAGGAGCGCGTTGATCCGCATACAACCGACTCATCGGATGTTGCCGAAATATCAGTGGAAAATTTGAAGTGTTGGAATTGCGAAATGTTAGGCCATAGGTATCAAGATTGCACCAACCCATTGCGCCGAATATTTTGTTACGGATGTGGGAAACCAGACACGTACAAACCTACATGCCCAAAATGTAATCGGGGTGCGGAAAACTCGAATCAGGATGTCCGCAGAAGGGGATATCCGAACCACCAGCCTCGGATGTAAATAATATCATAAGTCTCGCGAACCCCAACGACCTGAGTCCCAAGCCATCTTGCCAGCCAAAATTAACTCCCATAAGACCTTTTCATGTCCGGTTAGCCGAGTACAACCAGCGTCGCGCTGAAATTTTCTCAGCGCCACCAAAAATTGTTTCTCCTTCGGCACGACGAATGAAGAATTTCTGGGCTAAAAAGAAGCGTTTACGAAAATTTACCATCTCAGCCATTGTGTACAAAATCTCTGATATTAGGCCTTATATACGAATTAACATTAAAGGTGAAAATGTGTTAGCATTATTAGATGGCGGCGCGAATAAAAGTGTGATAGGTGGTCAGTTGGCCAAAACCATTTTAGAGCAGAATTCTACTTCCCCAGCCTTTAGTGGCTACGTGAAAACAGCTGATGGCCAGCGACAACAAATAAATGGTATAATAACTGTAGCCGTAAACTATAATGGTCAAATTAAGCACATAGAATTTTTGATAGTCCCATCAATAACTGAATCAGCCATTTGCGGCATGGATTTTTGGAATGAGTTCGATATAAAAGTGAAGATTGAGACCCAATGCGGTCACATAAATACATTAGAAACTAATTCCGAGGGAGTGGCGTCTCTGAACACCCAGCAACAAAAGCAACTAGATATTATAATAGAATCATTTCCTAACTTCGAGAGAGAGGGACTGGGATTAACTAATTTAGTGGAGCATGTCATAGATACAGGAGATGCAAAACCCATAAAGCAGAGATTTTATCCGATATCTCAAGCCGTAGAGGAAATGCTATGCCAGGAAATAGACAGAATGTTGGAACTAGGAGTGATAGAAGAAGCTCCAAGTTCGGCGTGGTCTTCACCAGGAGTGCTAATTGTCAAACCTGGAAAGGTTCGGTTCTGCTTAGATTCGCGCAAATTAAACGAGGTAACGCTAAAGGATGCATATCCCATTCCAATTATTGAGGGATTGCTAAGTAGGCTTCCTCCCGTGCATTATATTTCCAAGATCGACTTGAAAGATGCTTTCTGGCAAATTGGTCTTGAAAAGCAATCACGGGAAAAGACTGCCTTTACCGTTCCTAACAGGCCACTGTACCAATTCAAAAGGATGCCTTTTGGATTGTGCAACGCGCCACAAACTATGTGTAGACTTATGGATAAAGTGATAACATATAACTTGAAGAAACACATTTTCGTATATTTGGATGATTTACTAGTAGTGTCGTCTTCATTTAATGAACATTTGGTCCACTTGTCCGAAGTCTCCGCATTATTGCGAAAGGCTGGCTTGACTATTAATATTCGAAAGAGTAAATTTGGTCTAAGCCAAGTCAACTATTTAGGTTTTGTAGTGGGAAACGGATCTCTCCAGGTAGACAAAGAAAAGATTTCTGCAATTCAGAATTACCCTATTCCGAAGACTGTACGTCAACTTCGGAGATTCCTTGGCATGACCGGATGGTATAGAAGATTTATTGATGATTATGCTTCGACGACTTTTCATCTAACCGAGTTACTCTCCAAGAAAAAACAGTTTGTGTGGAATTCAGAGGCCCAGCAAGCTTTCGAGGACCTCAAAGAAAAATTGACTTCAGCACCCATATTAGTACACCCCAACTATAACAAACCTTTTATTTTACAATGTGATGCTAGTCAAGTAGGAGTAGGAGCATGTTTGATGCAGGAAGATGACAACGGTCAAGAACGACCTATAGCATACATGTCCCAGAAGCTGAACAAAGCGCAGCGGAATTATTCAGTGACAGAGCTTGAATGTCTAGCCGTTGTTCTTGCAATAAAAAGGTTTAGGATGTATATTGAAGGGATGGAATTCAAGGTGGTGACCGATCATGCTAGTTTGCGTTGGCTCAGGCAACAAAAGGATCTGAGCGGGAGACTAGCGAGGTGGGCCATAAAACTGCAAGGCTTCAACTTTTCAATTGAGCACAAGAAAGGAAGTGAGAACGTAATCGCGGATGCCCTGTCCCGAATGTATGAGGACGTGCCAGAATCCGAAGTTAACGTTATAGAACTTCCCGTCTTACCGGAAATTGATTTAGGCTCCGATGCCTTTAACTCGCCTGAATATGAGGAATTAAAACTTCGGTTTCAGTCCTCAAATTTGCCGGACTTCCAAGTCATCGACGGGTACATTTATCATCGTACCGAATTCGCAACTGGTAACATCGATACTGATGACAATGCATGGAAATTGTATGTGCCTACAGAATTACGTCACAATGTGATTTCTGCTGCCCACGAGCAACCATCAGCAGCGCATGGCGGGATAGCAAAAACGGTAGAACGTATTAGACGTCGGTTCTATTGGCCCGGCATGGTCATACAGATACGCGAATATGTGCTGAACTGCGAGAGCTGTCAAACGTCGAAAACGCCATCAAAGCCACTACGACCACCAATGGGACAGCAAATTGTTTCAGATAGGCCTTTTCAAATTTTATATATGGACTTGATAGGACCATTTCCGCGTTCCAAAAAGGGTAACATTGGCTTGCTAATTGTACTGGATCATCTCACGAAGTTCGTATTTTTGAAGCCAGTCAAGAAGTTTACATCGAATTTAATAATGGAATATTTGAAAGAGAATATTTTTGATTGTTTTGGTATTCCCGAGAGTGTCGTTACCGACAATGGTAGCCAGTTTAAAAGTAAAGATTTTGAGCATTTTTTGCAAAAATATGGTGACTCCCACATCACAACAGCTGTTTATTCCCCTCAGTCTAATGCCTCTGAGCGAGTTAACAGATCCATCAACGAAGCCCTAAGAAGCTATATACGTAAAGATCAGCGAGATTGGGATGCATTTACCAGCAGTATTAATTGTGCGCTCCGAAACAGCTTGCACCAATCTTTAGGTTATACGCCGTATTTCGCAGTGTTTGGACAGCACATGATTACACACGCCGCTGATTATAAGCTTCTGCGGAATCTGAATCTACTTGGCGACAATACGGTAAAACTGGAGCGCAGCGACAATTTTCAGTTAATACGGGAAGTAATAAAGAAAAATCTGGAGAAAGCTCATCTCCGAAACGCCAACTCGTATAATCTACGCAGTCGTATTAGAAGTTTTCAAGTGGGTCAAATAGTCACACGTCGAAACTTTGCACAGAGCAATATAATCAAAAACTTTAATGCTAAGCTAGCACCTACTGGAGTAAAAGCGAGGGTTAGAGCCGTGAAGGGAAATTGCTATTACCTTTTGGAAGACCTAGATGGCAAAGTCGTAGGAACATATCATGCAAAAGATTTGTGGTAGATTAGTCACTGTTATGATACCATTTTTTTTACTCTCCCTGGTATGGTAATTTTATACTCAAAGATTATGATTTTAGTGCCTTCAGACCGTTTTCTCTCTTTGGATCCATATCAGCAGGAGCAAACGATCTGTGTTGTGAGGTTCGACGGATATCCGCCAGACATAAGCGTTCTATTTCCGGTAGCCATAGGAAATGCTTCTCGTATATCAGTAAGAGGTATAGCAAACCTGTAGCTTGTTAAAAGGGCAAGCCCTGGTAGATGATTTAACAGCATATGAGCAGTTTCGAAGTTCAATGTATTGTTACATTAATGAGTTCCAACACAAATTCCAATAACAGAAGTGAGAACAGATGGTAACAGGTATCATAACAGCCGGGCTTACACGGTGGACGTATTGTAGAAAAATGTTGCTGAAATTGTGTGAGAGATTGCTTGTTAAAATAACCGCGGGAAGTATGGGAGAAATATAAATTATATAGGTTTGAAGAGACTAAAAATATAAAAACTACACAAAGGAAAATAGTTCGAAAACAGCCAATTAACGGGGAAAAATAGCTCGTAAACATTTTTTTGAATAGAAAATAGTTCGCAAACAATTTTTTTGGAGAGCAAATGGCTTAATTGCAGCAGTTACAGAACTTAGAAACGGATAGCAAAAAGTTGGACAAGACAGTTGCTGAAGGAGTTGAATCACGATCGGTTGTTCGCGGAAAAAAAGTAAAGAAAATTTATACATTGTTTGAAATCCCGCCCCTGTGTAATTTTTAAAAGTTAATAAAAATAAAAATTTACAAAGGAAAAAAAAAAAAAAAAAAAAAAAAACTAAATACAATTTTTAAGTTAATAAAATCGAGGAAAAAAAAAAACAAGAATTTTTATATGAACACGTGAACAAGTGGGAAAAGTTATGCAAAAAAAAAAAGAGAAAAATTAAATTTGCTGAAAAAAATTTTATTATTTGAAGAGATGAAAACTATTTAATTTCCAAAAAAAAAAAAAAAAAAAAACATCATCACGTGAACAAGGAACCGAAAATTTGTATAAAATATATATATATATATATATATATATATATATATATATTTGTTGGAAAAAAAAGATTTGTAATTGCGGAAATACGTGTAAAAAAAAAAAAAGGAAAAAAAAAATTAAATATAATAAAACCAAGGGATCCGTTGAAATCCCTTCTGTGCTAAACTAATAAACCAAATTTTTCTAAGTTAATAAATAAATTAAGAATTGGCAGTGAGCCTTGAGAAAAAAAAAAAACAAAATTTTTTTTTGTAAAATTTGTCAAAAGTAAAGAAAGAAACAAAAACTTCATGAATTCGTGAATAGAAAATTTTTATTTTTAAAGAAAATAAGTGAAACTTTGAAAACTTACAAAACAACTAAAAAAAAAAAAAAAATAAAAGGAAAATTTTAGGTGAAATGTGTTTATAGTTTATCAAAATCGAAAAGAAAAAAAAAATTTTTTTTAAATAAATGATCAAGTGAACCGAAATTTATACATACCAAAATTTTTTTTGAAAAAAAGAGAAAAAAAAAAAAACCAAAATTTTAATTGGTGGAAGAGGAAAAAAGTAATTAAAATTGAACGGAAATTGTATTATGTGGAAGTTTGACTGCGTACAAAAAAAAAAAAGGACAAAGTGAAGAAGAAATGAAAAATTTTAAATTGCGGAAAACGTCCACACGGAAACAAAGAATCGAAAAGTTATAAAAAGGTAGATGTGAAGTTCGGACGCAGAAGAAAATAAGGACGAAAACTATTGAAAAATCGAAAAAAGAGATTTCTTTTGAACGGAAAAAAAAAAAGAAAAAACTTTAAATTTGAAAAAAAAAGTAAAACTTTATCAGAAGATGAAAAAGAAAATATTTTTGAACTTTGAAAAATCGTAGGAAAAAAATAACACGGAACATAAATGAACAAAATTTTTAGTAAAGTAGAAATTTGCCGAAGTTTTGAGTAGCGCAAGGAACAGTTTACCTATCTATTTGCATGCTTACTATAATATCAAACAAACAAAAAAATTTAATCAGATCAAGAGGAAGGAATTTTTTTTTTCAAGGAGAAGAATTACACGTCGGAGTCCCCAACGTCGGCAGGAGTTTCCAGGATAAGGAGGCACAGCGGCTAAATATTTTTTTTTAGTTTGTAGGACTTACTAAACAAAAAAAAAAAAAAAAAAAAGAGTAAAAGAAAAATTAAAATTTAAGTAGGTTCTTAGGCTTTTATAACATACCCAAAAAAAAAATATTTTAATGTAAAAAGTTGAATGTGGGCGAGCGAGCGAGTCCAAAAAGCCCCAGAAAGTATACCACTGGAGAAAATGAGTATGGTTAGGAAAAGGTGCTAAATAACAAAAAAAAAAAAAAAAAAAGGTGTTTGTGTTTCTCCCCCCCCCCTCAAAATTTTATAGCAACCAACGTCAACACTCCATCAACTGGCCAGCGGAAGGAGGATGATTCGGTAAGTGCCTCTTCTTTTAACACATGTACGTTTCACAGACTGGTTAAATTATTGATAAACTAGGAAAAAGTTTTATAGATTTATTCGTATAAACCGCCCTACTTATTAATTGGGTAAAAGCGGAGAAATTAACTAATCCATTCAGTTGGTTTAATTGCTTTCTCTGTTAAACCGTCCGTATAATATATATACTTTGGCATTTTATTTTTGCGATGAAAGTTCGACACATTGTTTTTCTTTCCATTAAAGTGATCACCTTAATGAAAAGAAAAAGTGAGTTATCTTCGTAAAAATTAACCGGTCTGTATATATATATTCATTCACCAATTCATGTTTTTTTTTTTGCACCACTTGAGGGGTTAACATCGTCACCAAAATTCCAAAAGAAATTTGACGATAAAAATATAGTACAAAAAAAAAAAAAAAGTATTAGTAGCAAAGATTTTATTATTAAATTTCGCAGTAGGTTGTGAATTTATTTTGTTAATTTCTTTTGTGTTGCTCTGTTAATTGGGCCATGTAACATCGCTTAAACAGATTATGTTGCAAGAAGGCTATGTTATAGCGTTCACATAAGTTCGATTTTCTGCTGAAGATTTTTTTTTGCTTCCCTTCTCTTAATATTGAAAGAGAATTTCATTTGCATAAATACGTTTGCTAACTTCCCATACTCAGCTGCTCATTAATTTCAAATTTCTTTCGTTGTTGGTTCTCCATGTACCAACTCAATTAATTCTAAGTGTTGTGAGCATGTGAGAGCGCAACTCTAAGAGTTAACATACTGCGCATTAAGTGCAAGCGGTGCTTCTCGTTCACTCGCAAACCGTGAGCGATGTATAAATATGTTTGAAACTATGTTACATATGTAAATACAGAGATCTCAGGTTATACGAATTATGTTGTAAGTGAGAGAGATAGTATTGAGAAATAACTTTGTTTTTTTTTTTGAATGAATAGAAGAGTACTAAGTGAATTATATACTGAGCGACTCTTGTTTAAATTGTATGTAGTGATGAAATCTCAAATTAACATGTTTGATTAGTGATAAGAGATGAGAAGAATTTTGGAGAATGTGAATAAATCATAGAAACCAGAGATATGTTTTCTTCTTCTCAAGAGAATTAAGTTAAATATATGCTTTTGTAATCCGTGAATTTATTTTTTTGTTGCCATTGAGAGAATTCGAAATGAAAAATGTAATATAGAGAATTTGATTTCGAACAACCTGTTGAAATGTAAGCTAACATAAATGATATAAGGAACAGTTTAGGTCGGTTAACATACATTTACATAAATACATATAGCACAAAGGAATAGATATAGAAAACAAAAACGAAATGTATGATTGAAGAAACTTTAATTAAAATTTAAGGATTGGAAAAATGAGAAAAATGAAGGTGTAACTTCTATTTGATATTTGTGGTAGGGGCAATGGTGAGTATGTGTGGGCTAAAAGAAAAACGTTTACCAATCTTTTAGCAGGTTGGGTGGGTGTAGATGGAAGGGCAACGTCAGCTTAGCCTTCCACCTCTGCCGGAAGAACCCCAAACGATGCAACTTGTGGCAGGTAGCGGTATGTATTAGTTAACGTATTACTTATTTATTTCCGTAGTAAATTTGACACGTTCTTTTGGGAATTTGTTTGATTGAGATGAGCCTAACCCTTCGACGGCCTCCAAATTTAAATTTTTTTTGTAAATCTTTGTTTGATTTTTTTTTATGAGCAACCGAGGTAAAAGTCAGTGTAGGAGCAAGATCCCCCCCATATACGCCGTAGACTAGCCGGCTGTAGCAAACAGAGTACCCGCTCCTTAAACCCTATACCCACTCGGAGAGCTATCACAAAGCAGAACTGATGTTCCCTAATACAGTGCAAAGTAAGCTAAACATTCGTATATGTGAAGAAGTTTGTGGCAGGAAAGACAAACGTTAATGAGGCCAGCTTCTTTGCATAGATGATGCACTATGAGGGAGTCAACGGAGGCATGAGGCGATTAGTTCATTACACACTCCCTTTTAAAATACTCATTAATAGATTTCATTTGATACCCATATCGTACAAACACATTCTAGAGTCACCCCTGGTCCACCTTTATGGAGATAACTCGAAAGGGCGTCCACCTATAGAACTAAGGCCCACTCCCTTTTAAAATACTCATTGACATCTTTCATTTGATACCCATATCGTACAAACACGTTATAGAGTCATCACTGGTCCTCCTTTATGGCGATATCTCGAAAAGGCGTCCACCTATAGAACTAAGGCCCACTCCCCTTTAAAATACTCATTAACACCTTTCATTTGATGCCCATATCGTACAAACACATTCTAGAGTCACACCTGGTCCACCTTTATGGCGATATCTCGAAAAGGCGACCACCTATAGAACTAAGGTCACTCCCTTTTAAAACCCTCATTAGTACTTTTAATTGAATATCCATATCGTACAAACACGTTATAGAGTCACCCCCGGTCCTCCTTTATGGCGATATCTCGAAAAGGCGTCCACCTATAGAACTAAGGCCCACTCCCTTTTAAAATACTCATTAACACCTTTAATTTGATACCCGTATCGTACAAACGCACTATAGAATCACCCCAGGTCCACCTTTATGGCGATATCTCGAAAAGGCGTCCACCTATAGAACTAAGGCGACTCCCTTTTAAACCCGTCATTAGTACCTATAATTTGATACCCGTATCGTACAAACATGTTATAGAGTCACCACTGGTCCTCCTTTATGTCGATATCTCGAAAAGGCGTCCACCTATAGAACTAAGGCCCACTCCCTTTTAAAATACTCATTAACACCTTTCATTTGATACCCATTTCGTACAAACACATTCTAGAGTCACCCCTGGTCCACCTTTATTGCGATATCTAGAAAAGGCGTCCACCTATAGAACTAAGGCCACTCCCTTTTAAAACCCTCATTAGTACCTATAATTTGATACCCATATCGTACAAACACGTTATAGAGTCACCACTGGTCCTCCTTTATGGCGATATCTCGAAAAGGCCTCCGCCTATAGAACTAAGGCCCACTCCCTTTTAAAATACTCATTAACACCTTTCATTTGATACCAATATCGTAGAACACATTCTAGAGTCACCCCTGGTCCACCTTTATTGCGATATCTAGAAAAGGCGTCCACCTATAGAACTAAGCCCCACTCCCTTTTAAAATACTCATTAATACATTTCATTTGATACCCATATCGTACAAACACATTCTAGAGTCACCCCTGGTCCACCTTTATGGCGATATCTCGAAAAGGCGTCCACCTATAGAACCAAGACCCACTCCCTTTTAAAATACTCATTAACATCTTTCATTTTGAACACGTTATAGAGTCACCCGCGGTCCTCCTTTATGGCGATATCTCGAAAAGGCGTCCACCTATAGAACTAAGGCCCACTCCCTTTTAAAATACTCATTAACACCTTTCATTTGATACCCATATCGTACAAACACATTCTAGAGTCACCCCTTGTCAATCTTTATGGCAATATCTCGAAAAGGCGACCACCTATAGAACTAAGGCCCACTCCCTTTTAAAACCCTCATTAGTACCTTTAATTTGATACCCATATCGTACAAACACGTTATAGAGTCACCACTGGTCCTCCTTTATGGCAATATCTCGAAAAGGCGTCCACCTATGGAACTAATGTCCACTCCCCCTTAAAATACTCATTAACACCTTTCATTTGATGCACATATCGTACAAACACATTCTAGAGTCACACCTGGTCCACCTTTATGGCGATATATCGAAAAGGCGACCACCTATAGAACTAAGGCCACTCCCTTTTAAAACCCTCATTAGTACTTTTAATTTAATATCCATATCGTACAAACACGTTATAGAGTCACCCCTGGTCCTCCTTTATGGCGATATCTAGAAAAGGCGACCACCTATAGATCTAAGGCCACTCCGTTTTAAAACCCTCATTAGTAAATTTAATTTAATATCCATATCGTACAAACACGTTATAGAGTCACCCCTGGTCAACCTTTATGGCGATATCTCGAAAAGGCGACCACCTATAGAACTAAGGCCCACTCCCTTTTAAAACCCTCATTAGTACTTTTGATACCCATATCGTACAAACGCATTATAGAGTCACCACTGGTCCTCCTTTATGGCGATATCTCGAAAAGGCGTCCACCTATAGAACTAAGGCCCACTCCCTTTTAAAATACTCATTAATACATTTCATTTAATACCCATATCGTACAAACACATTCTAGAGTAACCCCTGGTCCACCTTTATGGCGATATCTCGAAAAGGCGTCCACCTATAGAACTAAGCCCCACTCCCTTTTAAAATACTCATTAATACATTTCATTTGATACCCATATCGTACAAACACATTCTAGAGTCATCACTGGTCGCTTCCCAAGGCAGTCGGTTCTATGTACCGGAGCGACTCGGGATTTTTCCCGACCAAGGACTGTCATTTCAGTGTGACCCCATTTAATTTGTTTCGTCCCTCCCACAAATTGTCATCCTCCCAGCAGCTCCTTGCAGCAGGACTGCCACATATTCTCTTACTCCAGGAAGGTATCGAACCCAATCCGGGTCCGTCTCCTGACCCCGGTCCTGAGAAATGGTTTTGCTGAATTTGCCAGAAAAGAATCTTTTTAGGACGGTCATACTCTGTTCAGTGTGTCTCGTGCAAGGGATGGTTGCATCGGACAGGTTGTTCTGGGCTTGATCCCAAAACCCGACGTCCACGTAACTTTTATAAATTTTTGTGGCTCCTTGCTGCTCACGCCCAAGGGCGTCCCGTAGTCTACGCCTAAGCGCCCCTCCACTACCTTCCAGCAGCCTCGCTGCTCAGCAAGCCACAACAAGTACCCGCTGCTGCTCGCGCCCCACGGCGCCATCAACTCAAACAGCTGATACCACTCTATAACTACTACCTTCGTAGTATAGCTGGTAGCAATGCTGAGCATCAGCCCCTGCCCCCGTCTTCTTCTCCCCCCCTCTTTTCTGGCAGCAATCATGCAGGTCAGGGAAACAGACTCTTAATCCCTACATCCGTTTGCACCGTCTGCCAGCACAGAATATATAGGTTTGCGACATCCGCTCAATGCAGCTCCTGCCTTGGGTGGTGCCACTTTCCTAGATGTTCTGGTCTCCGCGACGGCAAACCCTCGACGGGTTTCATCGCGCCATGTTGCCAGGTTGCAAACCCAAATCATCCGGGTACCCCAATGCTTGCCCAAGGACGCCCAGTCCCAAGGCTACAACAGCAATTGCGTCCTGGCCTTTCGCAACCCAGGCGTAGTCACCCGTCACTTACCCCCAGAGTGGCGACGTCTCCCCTTATGCACTTCAGAATTCTGCAGTTAAACTGTAATGGACTAACTGGGAAGATTACGGAGATAGTCGATTTCATGAAGCGGCACAACATCCGCATTGCTGCGATTCAAGAGACTAAACTCACAGCGAGATCTGCATTGCAGACCTGCTCTGGGTATAATGTCCACAGGAAAGACCGCGAGAGCGGAAATGGAGGCGGTCTCGCGTTTATCATACACCACTCTCTGCAATATTATATATTTGATCCTGGCATCGACCACAGGGACAATGTCTTAGAACGTCAAGGCCTATCTGTCCGGTCAGGCGATGCAAATCTAGAAATCATCAACATCTACATCCCTCCTGTCACCTGTTGCCCCAGTGGATACCGCCCTTACTCACTGGCAACAATCGCATTATCTTAGGCGATTTCAATGCCCATTACGACCTATGGCATTCAAACTTGCGGGCGGACAGTAGGGGTGAGATGTTGGCGGATCAAATAGAAGAAACGACGTTCTGCACAATAAACGGAGACGCCACCACACGTATGGTAGGAAGCTGTCATAGCTCGCCAGATATCTCAATCGTGAGCGCAGAACTCGTAAACTGCGTCAACTGGCAGCCGATGGTAACATTGGCATCCGACCAACTGCCCATACTTATTTCGTTCGAGCGTACCGCCGACTTCATCGTCACCGAAAAACGCACTTTCATAAACTTCAAAAAAGGAAAGTGGGAAGAATATAAATCTGCAACAGACAGCAGCTTTGCTGCCCTCCATATCCCGACTGATGCCCGCCAAGGGGAGCGTGCCTTCCGTAAGGTCATTGAATCCGCCTCGGCACATTTCATTCCCGCCGGGAGAATTCCCGAAATCCGGCCCCACTTCCCGGCTGAGGCCGCGAGCTTAGCGAGGGAACGCGACCTTATAAGACAGCTTGATCCAGGCGACCCCCAAATAAGGGATATAAACCAACGCATCAGATTGCTTGTGGACGAACACAAGCGGGCGAAATGGGAAGAGCACCTAAGAGGTTGTAACCTCTCTACCGGTGTAGGTAAACTTTGGTCCACCGTAAAGTCCCTATCGAATCCGACTAAGCACAAAGACAAAGTTTCCATCGCCTTTGGCGATAAGGTGCCGTCGGATGCGAAAAAATGCGCGATCGCTTTCTGCCGACAATATATAATGCATCCTACGGTTGACAAAGATAGACGGAGAGCCAATAGACACGCACATAAACACAAATTTAGCGCGTCACCAGTCGCCATCACCGCTAGAGAGGTTGAGGACGCCATCGGTCGCGCTAAACCATCCAAAGCAGTGGGCCCAGACGGCATAGCCATGCCGATGCTTAAAAACCTAGGGAAAAAGGGTTTCAAATATTTAGCGCATGTCTTCAACCTGTCTCTTTCCACCTTTGTCATACCCGAGAAATGGAAAATGGCCAAGGTGGTCCCGCTACTAAAGCCTGGGAAACCAGCTAACATAGGTGAGTCATATCGTGCTCCCTTATTTCCAAGCACATTTTCAGCTAGCCCCTCATCAGCATGGCTTCAGAAAACTCCATAGCACTACCTCCGCGCTAAATGTCATTAGCACCCAGATAAATTGCGGTTTGAATCAATACCCCCACCATAGAACTGTACTCGTAGCGCTAGACCTATCAAAAGCCTTCGATACGGTCAACCATGGCTCGCTACTGCAAAACCTGGAAGGGTCTACCCTTCCCCCATGTCTTAAAATGTGGACCTCAAATTATCTGGGTGGTCGGCAGGCATCGGTGCAATTCAGAAACGAAACATCAAAACCAAGGAGAATTAAACAGGGGGTGCCACAGTGTGGTGTCCTATCCCCACTTTTGTTTAATTTCTACATATCTAAGCTACCTTCACCACCGGAAGGAGTCACAATCGTTTCCTACGCCGATGACTGCACAATAATGGCCACAGGCCCAGGCCCAGAGATCGATGAGCTATGCAATAAAATAAACGGCTATCTCCCTGATCTCTCCAGTTTTTTCGCCTCGCGAAACCTGGCATTGTCACCGACTAAATCTTCCGCGACCTTATTTACAACATGGACGCCCCAAATGTCGACCATATTGAACATCCACGTCGATGGCACTACGCTACCGACTGTCCTACACCCCAAAATCTTGGGTGTGACGTTTGATCAGGATCTACATTTTGGTGCGCACGCAACCGCAATTGTTCCGAGAATTCAGAGCCGTAATAAAATCCTCAAATATCTTGCTGGCATTACCTGGGGAAAAGATAAAGAAACGCTCATGACCACATACAAAGCAACTAGCCAGCCGATTACGTGCTACGCGTCACCCATATGGTCGCCAAGCCTAAAAACTACCCACTGGAAGAAACTACAGGCCTGCCAAAATACTGCTCTCAGAATCGCCACGGGCTGTGTTCTTATGTCCCCAGAACACCATCTGCATAATTAGGCGAGAATACTCCCCATCAGGGAGAGAAATGAGATGCTGACCAAACAGTTTCTGTTGAATACCCAGAAACCTGGGCATCCCAACAGACATCTGATTGACGAACCAGCACCGCCTAGGGGCCTAAGGAGTCATCTCCGTAAGCATTTTGAGGAAATACGGCACCTGAGAACCCAGCCGTATGAAGCGAAAAAACACAAGCAGGTCCTTGGTGAACTCCATAGACAGACGTCGGACCTTTATGTCGGGAATTGCCCGGTGAATCCAGTACTTGAAGAAAAATATCCAGAACTCGCGGAAGAGGAACGCATACTCCCCAGGGAAACGCGTGTCACTCTTGCTCAACTTCGTTCTGGATACGGTAACAGGTTAAACTCTTACCTATCCAGAATCAATCCCGACATACAAAATGTATGCCCCGCTTGCAATGTGTTCCCACATGACACCAACCATCACTTTAATTGTAATGTGGAACCAACGCCTCTAACACCCCTTTCCTTATGGTCCACCCCTGTTGAAACGGCAAGTTTCCTTGGACTACCGTTAGAGGATATTGATGACAATTTGTGATCGGTCGTGGCTATTAGGTGGGGCGAGCATTGCTACAACAACAACAACAACAACAGAGTCATCGCTGGTCCTCCTTTATGGCGATATCTCGAAAAGGCGTCCACCTATAGAACTAAGGCCCACTCCCCTTTAAAATATTCATTAACACCTTTCATTTGATGCCCATATCGTACAAACACATTCTAGAGTCACACCTGTTCCACCTTTATGGCGATATCTCGAAAAGGCGACCACCTGTAGAACTAAGGCCACTCCCTTTTAAAACCCTCATTAGTACTTTTAATTTAATATCCATATCGTACAAACACGTTATAGAGTGACCCCTGGTCCTCCTTTATGGCGATATCTCGAAAAGGCGTCCGCCTATAGAACTAAGGCCCACTCCCTTTTAAAATACTCATTAATACATTTCATTTGATACCCATATCGTACAAACACATTCTAGAGTCACCCCTGGTCCACCTTTATGGCGATATCTCGAAAAGGCGACCACCTATAGAACTAAGGCCCACTCCCTTTTAAAATACTCATTAACACATTTCATTTGATACCCATATCGTACAAACACATTCTAGAGTCACCCCTGGTCCACCTTTATGGCGATATCTCGAAAAGGCGACCACCTATAGAACTAAGGCCCACTCCCTTTTAAAATACACATTAACACCTTTCATTTGATGCCCATATCGCACAAACACATTCTAGAGTCACCCCTGGTCCACCTTTATTGCGATATCTCGGAAAGGCGTCCACCTATAGAACCAAGGCCCACTCCCTTTTAAAATACTCATTAACATCTTTCATTTTGAACACGTTATAGAGTCACCCGCGTTCCTCCTTTATGGCGATATCCCAAAAGGCGTCCGCCTATAGAACTTAGGCCCACTACCTTTTAAAATACTCATTAACACCTTTCATTTGATACCCATATCGTACAAACACATTCTAGAGTCACCCCTGGTCAATCTTTATGGCGATATCTCGAAAAGGCGACCACCTATAGAACTAAGGCCCCCTCCCTTTTAAAACCCTTATTAGTACCTTTAATTTGATACCCATATCGTACAAACACGTTATAGAGTCACCCCTGGTCCTCCTTTATGGCGATATCTCGAAAAGGCGTCCACCTATAGAACTAAGCCCCACTCCCTTTTAAAATACTCATTAACATCTTTCATTTGATACCCATATCGTACAAACACGTTATAGAGTCACCACTGGTCCTCCTTTATGGCAATATCTCGAAAAGGCGTCCACATATAGAACTAAGGCCCACTCCCCCTTAAAATACTCATTAACACCTTTCATTTGATGCCCATAACGTACAAGCACGTTATAGAGTCACCCCTGGTCCTCCTTTATGGCGATATCTCGAAAAGGCGTCCACCTATAGAACTAAGGCGCACTCCCTTTTAAAATACTCATTAATATCTTTCATTTGATACCCATATCGTACAAACACGTTATAGAGTCATCACTGGTCCTCCTTTATGGCGATATCTCGAAAAGGCGTCCACCTATAGAACTAAGGCCCACTCCCTTTTAAAATCCTCATTAGTACCTTTAATTTGATACCCATATCGTACAAACGCATTATAGAGTCACCACTGGTCCTCCTTTATGGCGATATCTCTAAAAGGCGCCCACCTATAGAACTAAGGCCCACTCCCTTTTAAAATACTCATTAACGCCTTTCATTTGATACCCATATCGTACAAACACTTTCTAGAGTCACCCCTGGTCCACCTTTATTGCGATATCTAGAAAAGGCGTCCACCTATAGAACTAAGCCCCACTCCCTTTTAAAATACTCATTAATACATTTCATTTGATACCCATATCGTACAAACATATTATAGAGTCACCACTGGTCCTCCTTTATGGCGATATCTCGAAAAGGCGTCCATCTATAGAACTAAGGCCCACTCCCTTTTAAAATACTCATTAATACATTTCATTTGATACCCATATCGCACAAACACATTCTAGAGTCACCCCTGGTCCACCTTTATGGCGATATCTCGAAAAGGCGACCACCTATAGAACTAAGGCCCACTCCCTTTTAAAATACTCATTAATACATTTCATTTGATACCCATATCGTACAAACGCATTCTAGAGTCACCCCTGGTCCACCTTTATGGCGATATATCGAAAAGGCGACCACCTATAGAACTAAGGCCCACTCCCTTTTAAAATACTCATTAACACCTTTCATTTGATGCCCATATCGCACAAACACATTCTAGAGTCACCCCTGGTCCAACTTTATTGCGATATCTCGAAAAGGCGTCCACCTATAGAACCAAGGCCCACTCCCTTTTAAAATACTCATTAACATCTTTCATTTTGAACACTTTATAGAGTCACCCGCGTTCCTCCTTTATGGCGATATCTCGAACAGGCGTCCGCCTATAGAACTAAGGCCCACTCCCTTTTAAAATACTCATTAACACCTTTAATTTGATACCCATATCGTACAAACACATTCTAGATTCACCCCTGGTCAATCTTTATGGCGATATCTCGAAAAGGCGACCACCTATAGAACTAAGGCCCATTCCCTTTTAAAACCCTTATTAGTAACTTTAATTTGATACCCATATCGTACAAACACGTTATAGAGTCACCCCTGGTCCTCCTTTATGGCGATATCTCGAAAAGGCGTCCACCTATAGAACTAAGGCCCACTCCCTTTTAAACTACTCATTAACATCTTTCATTTGATACCCATATCGTACAAACACGTTATAGAGTCACCACTGGTCCTCCCTTATGGCAATATCTCGAAAAGGCGTCCACCTATAGAACTAAGGCCCACTCCCCCTTAAAATACTCATTAACACCTTTCATTTGATGCCCATATCGTACAAACACGTTATAGAGTCACCCCTGGTCCTCCTTTATGTCGATATCTCGAAAAGGCGACCACCTATAGAACTAAGGCCACTCCCTTTTACAACCCTCATTAGTACTTTTAATTTAATATCCATATCGTACAAAACGTTATAGAGTCACCCCTGGTCAACCTTTATGGCGATATCTCGAAAAGGCGACCACCTATAGAACTAAGGCCCACTCCCTTTTTAAACCCTCATTAGTACCTTTAATTTGATACCCATATCGTACAAACGCATCATAGAGTCACCCCAGGTCCACCTTTATGGCGATATCTCGAAAAGGCGTCCACCTATAGAACTAAGGCGACTCCCTTTTAAAACCCTCAATAGTACCTATAATTTGATATCCATATCGTACAAACACGTTATAGAGTCACCACTGGTCCTCCTTTATGGCGATATCTCGAAAAGGCGTCCACCTATAGAACTAAGGCCCAATCCCTTTTGAAATACTCATTAACACCTTTCATTTCATACCCATATAGTACAAACACATTCCAGAGTCACCCCTGGTCAACCTTAATGGCGATATCTCGAAAAGGCAGCCACCTATAGAACTAAGGCCCACTCACTTTTAAAACCCCCATTAGTACCTTTCATTTTATACCCATATCGTACAAACACGTTATAGAGTAACCACTGGTCCTCCTTTATGGCGATATCTCGAAAAGGCGTCCACCTATAGAACTAATGCCCACTCCCTTTTAAAATACTCATTAACACCTTTCATTTGATGCCTATATGGTACAAACACATTCTAGAGTCACCCCTGGTCCACCTTTATGGCGATATCTTGCAAAGGTGACCACCTATAGAACTAAGGCCACTCCCTTTTGAAACAATCATTAGTACTTTTAATTTAATATCCATATTGTACAAACACGTTATAGAGTCACCCCTGGTCCTCCTTTATGGTGATATCTCGAAAAGGCGACCACCTATAGAACTAAGGCCACTCCCTTTTAAAACCCTCATTAATACTTTTAATTTAATATCCATATCGTACAAACACGTTATAGAGTCACCCCTGGTCCTCCTTTATGGCGATATCTCGAAAAGGCGTCCACCTATAGAACTAAGGCCCACTCCCTTTTAAAATACTCATTAACACCTTCCATTTGATACCCATATCGTACATATACATTCTAGAGTCACCCCTGGTCCACCTTTATTGCGATATCTAGAAAAGGCGTCCACCTATAGAACCAAGCCCCACTCCCTTTTAAAATACTCATTAATACATTTCATTTGATACCCATATCGTACAAACACATTCTAGAGTAACCCCTGGTCTACCTTTATGGCGATATCTCGAAAAGGCGTCCACCTATAGAACTAAGGCCCACTCCCTTTTAAAATACTCATTAACATCTTTCATTTGATACCCATATCGTACAAACACGTTATAGAGTCATCAGTGGTCCTCCTTTATGGCGATATCTCGAAAAGGCGTCCACCTATAGAACTAAGGCCCACTCCCCTTTAAAATACTCATTAACACCTTTCATTTGATGTCCATATCGTACAAACACATTCTAGAGTCACACCTGTTCCACCTTTATGGTGATATCTCGAAAAGGCGACCACCTATAGAACTAAGGCCACTCCCTTTTAAAACCCTCATTAATACTTTTAATTTAATATCCATATCGTACAAACACGTTATAGAGTCACCCCTGGTCCTCCTTTATGGCGATATCTCGAAAAGGCGTCCACCTATAGAACTAAGGCCCACTCCCTTTTAAAATACTCATTAACATCTTTCATTTGATACCCATATCGTACAAACACGTTATAGAGTCATCACTGGTCCTCCTTTATGGCGATATCTCGAAAAGGCGTCCACCTATAGAACTAAGGCCCACTCCCCTTTAAAATAATCATTAACACCTTTCATTTGATGCCCATATCGTACAAACACATTCTAGAGTCACACCTGTTCCACCTTTATGGCGATATCTCGAAAAGGCGACCACCTATAGAACTATCATTAGTACTTTTAATTTAATATCCATATCGTACAAACACGTTATAGAGTCACCCTGGTCCTCCTTTATGGCGATATCTCGAAAAGGCGTCCACCTATAGAACTAAGGCCCACTCCCTTTTAAAATACTCATTAACACCTTTCATTTGATACCCATATCGTACAAACGCATTATAGAGTCACCCCTGGTCCACCTTTATTGCGATATCTCGAAAAGGCGTCCACCTATAGAACCAAGGCCCACTCCCTTTTAAAAAACTCATTAACATCTTTCATTTGATACCCATATCGTACAAACACATTCTAGAGTCACCCCTGGTCCACCTTTATTGCGATATCTAGAAAAGGTGTCCACCTATAGAACTAAGCCCCACTCCCTTTTAAAATACTCATTAATACATTTCATTTGATACCCATATCGTACAAACACGTTATAGAGTCACCACTGGTCCTCCTTTATAGCGAAATCTAGAAAAGGCGTCCACCTATAGAACTAAGGCCCACTCCCTTTTAAAATACTCATTAACACCTTTCTTTTGATACCCATATCGTACAAACACATTCTAGAGTCACCCCTGGTCCACCATTATTGCGATATCTAGAAAAGGCGTCCACCTATAGAACCAAGCCCCACTCCCTTTTAAAATACTCATTAATACATTTCATTTGATACCCATATCGTACAAACACATTCTAGAGTAACCCCTGGTCCACCTTTATGGCGATATCTCGAAAAGGCGTCCACCTATAGAACTAAGGCCCACTCCCTTTAAAAATACTCATTAACATCTTTCATTTGATACCCATATCGTACAAACACGTTATAGAGTCATCACTGGTCCTCCTTTATGGCGATATCTCGAAAAGGCGACCACCTATAGAACTAAGGCCACTCCCTTTTAAAACCCTCATTAGTACTTTTAATTTAATATCCATATCGTACAAACACGTTATAGAACTAAAGCCCACTCCCCTTTAAAATACTCATTAACACCTTTCATTTGATGCCCATATCGTACAAACACATTCTAGAGTCACACCTGTTCCACCTTTATGGCGATATCTCGAAAAGGCGACCACCTATAGAACTAAGGCCACTCCCTTTTAAAACCCTCATTAGTACTTTTAATTTAATATCCATATCGTACAAACACGTTATAGAGTCACCCCTGGTCCTCCTTTATGGCGATATCTCGAAAAGGCGTCCACCTATAGAACTAAGGCCCACTCCCTATTAAGATACTCATTAACACCTTTTATTTGATACCCATATCGTACAAACGCATTATAGAATCACCCCAGGTCCACCTTTATGGCGATATCTCGAAAAGGCGTCCACCTATAGAACTAAGGCCCACTCTCCTTTAAAATACTCATTAACACCTTTCATTTGATGCCCATATCGTACAAACACATTCTAGAGTCACACCTGTTCCACCTTTATGGCGATATCTCGAAAAGGCGACCACCTATAGAACTAAGGCGACTCCCTTTTAAAACCCTCATTAGTACCTATAATTTGATACCCATATCGTACAAACATGTTATAGAGTCACCACTGGTCCTCCTTTATGGCGATATCTCGAAAAGGCGTCCATCTATAGAACTAAGGCCCACTCCCTTTTAAAATACTCATTAATACATTTCATTTGATACCAATATCGCACAAACACATTCTAGAGTCACCCCTGGTCCACCTTTATGGCGATATCTCGAAAAGGCGACCACCTATAGAACTAAGGCCCACTCCCTTTTAAAATACTCATTAATACATTTCATTTGATACCCATATCGTACAAACACATTCTAGAGTCACCCCTGGTCCTCCTTTATGGCGATATCTCGAAAAGGCGTCCACCTATAGAACTAAGGCCCACTCCCTTTTAAAATACTCATTAACATATTTCATTTGATACCCATATCGTACAAACACGTTATAGAGTCACCACTGGTCCTCCTTTATGGCAATATCTCGAAAAGGCGTCCACCTATAGAACTAAGGCCCACTCCCCCTTAAAATACTCATTAACACCTTTCATTTGATGCCCATATCGTACAAACACGATATAGAGTCACCCCTGGTCCTCCTTTATGGCGATATCTCGAAAAGGCGACCACCTATAGAACTAAGGCCCACTCCTTTTTAAAATACTCATTAACACCTTTCATTTGATGCCCATATCGCACAAACACATTCTAGAGTCACCCCTGGTCCACCTTTATTGCGATATCTCGAAAAGGCGTCCACCTATAGAACCAAGGCCCACTCCCTTTTAAAATACTCATTAACATCTTTCATTTTGAACACTTTATAGAGTCACCCGCGGTCCTCCTCTATGGCGATATCTCGAAAAGGCGTCCGCCTATAGAACTAAGGCCCACTCCCTTTTAAAATACTCATTAACACCTTTAATTTGATACCCATATCGTACAAACACATTCTAGAGTCACCCCTGGTCAATCTTTATGGCGATATCTCGAAAAGGCGACCACCTATAGAACTAAGGCCCACTCCCTTTTAAAACCCTTATTAGTACCTTTAATTTGATACCCATATCGTACAAACACGTTATAGAGTCACCCCTGGTCCTCCTTTATGGCGATATCTCGAAAAGGCGTCCACCTATAGAACTAAGGCCCACTCCCTTTTAAAATACTCATTAACATATTTCATTTGATACCCATATCGTACAAACACGTTATAGAGTCACCACTGGTCCTCCTTTATGGCAATATCTCGAAAAGGCGTCCACCTATAGAACTAAGGCCCACTCCCCCTTAAAATACTCATTAACACCTTTCATTTGATGCCCATATCGTACAAACACGATATAGAGTCACCCGTGGTCCTCCTTTATGGCGATATCTCGAAAAGGCGACCACCTGTAGAACTAAGGCCACTCCCTTTTACAACCCTCATTAGTACTTTTAATTTAATATCCATATCGTACAAAACGTTATAGAGTCACCCCTGGTCAACCTTTATGGCGATATCTCGAAAAGACGACCACCTATAGAACTAAGGCCCACTCCCTTTTAAAACCCTCATTAGTACCTTTAATTTGATACCCATATCGTACAAACGCATTATAGAGTCACCCCTGGTCCTCCTTTATGGCGATATCTCGAAAAGGCGTCCACCTATAGAACTAAGGCCCACCCCCCTTAAAATACTCATTAACACCTTTCATTTGATGCCCATATCGTACAAACACGATATAGAATCACCCCTGGTCCTCCTTTATGGCGATACCTCGAAAAGGCGACCACCTATAGAACTAAGACCACTCCCTTTTACAACCCTCATTAGTACTTTTAATTTAATATTCATATCGTACAAAACGTTATAGAGTCACCCCTGGTCAACCTTTATGGCGATATCTCGAAAAGGCGACCAGCTATAGAACTAAGGCCCACTCCCTTTTAAAACCCTCATTAATACTTTTAATTTAATATCCATATCGTACAAACACGTTATAGAGTCACCCCTGGTCCTCCTTTATGGCGATATCTCGAAAAGGCGTCCACCTATAGAACTAAGGCCCACTCCCCCTTAAAATACTCATTAACACCTTTCATTTGATGCCCATATCGTACAAACACGATATAGAGTCACCCCAGGTCAACCGTTATGGCGATATCTCGAAAAGGCGACCACCTATAGAACTAAGGCCCACTCCCTTTTAAAACCCTCATTAGTACCTTTAATTTGATACCCATATCGTACAAACGCATTATAGAGTCACCCCAGATCCTCCTTTATGGCGATATCTCGAAAAGGCGTCCACCTATAGAACTACGGCCCAATCCCTTTTGAAATACTCATTAACACCTTTCATTTGATACCCATATAGTACAAACACATTGTAGAGTCACCCCTGGTCAACCTTAATGGCGATATCTCGAAAAGGCGGCCACCTATAGAACTAAGGCCCACTCACTTTTAAAACCCTCATTAGTACTTTTCATTTTATACCCATATCGTACAAACACGTTATAGAGTCACCACTGGTCCTCCTTTATGGCGATATCTCGAAAAGGCGTCCACCTATAGAACTAATGCCCACTCCCTCTTAAAATACAAATTTAACATCTTTCATTTGATGCCTATATGGTACAAACACATTCTAGAGTCACCCCTGGTCCACCTTTATGGCGATATCTCGAAAAGGTGACCACCTATAGAACTAAGGCCACTCCCTTTTAAAACAATCATTAGTACTTTTAATTTAATATCCATATCGTACAAACACGTTATAGAGTCACCCCTGGTCCTCCTTTATGGCGATATCTCGAAACGGCGTCCACCTATAAAACTAAGGCCCACTCCCTTTTAAAATAATCATTAACACCTTTTATTTGATACCCATATCGTACAAACGCATTATAGAGTCACCCCTGGTCCACCTTTATTGCGATATCTCGAAAAGGCGTCCACCTATAGAACCAAGGCCCACTCCCTTTAAAAATACTCATTTACACCTTTCATTTGATGCCCATATCGTACAAACACATTCTAGAGTCACCCCTGGTCCACCTTTATGGCGATATCTCGAAAAGGCGTCCACCTATAGAACTAAGGCCATTCCCTTTTAAAACCCTCATTAGTACCTATAATTTGATACCCATATCGTACAAACACGTTATAGAGTCACCCCTGGTCCTCCTTTATGGCGATATCTAGAAAAGGCGTCCACCTATAGAACTAAGGCCCACTCCCTTTTAAAATACTCATTAACACCTTTCATTTGATACCCATATCGTACAAACACATTCTAGAGTCACCCCTGGTCCACCTTTATTGCGATATCTAGAAAAGTCGTCCACCTATAGAACTAAGGCCCACTCCCTTTTAAAACACTCATTAACATCTTTCATTTTGAACACGTTATAGAGTCACCCGCGGTCCTCCTTTATGGCGATATCTCGAAAAGGCGTCCACCTATATAACTAAGGCCCACTCCCTTTTAAAATACTCATTAACACCTTTCATTTGATAACCATATCGTACAAACACATTCTATAGTCACCCCTGGTCAATCTTTATGGCGATATCTCGAAAAGGCGACCACCTATAGAACTAAGGCCCACTCCCTTTTAAAACCCTCATTAGTACCATTAGTTTGATACCCATATCGTACAAACACGTTATAGAGTCACCCCTGGTCCTCCTTTATGGCAATATCTCGAAAAGGCGTCCACCTATAGAACTAAGGCCACTCCCTTTTAAAATAATCATTAACATCTTTCATTTGATACCCATATCGTACAAACACGTTATAGTGTCACCACTGGTCCTCCTTTATGGCAATATCTCGAACCTATAGAACTAAGGCCCTTTAAAATACTCATTAACACCTTTCATTTGATGCCCATATCGTACAAACACATTCTAGAGTCACACCTGGTCCACCTTTATGGCGATATCTCGAAAAGGCGACCACCTATAGAACTAAGGCAACTCCCATTTAAAACCCTCATTAGTACTTTTAATTTAATATCCATATCGTACAAACACGTTATAGAGTCACCCCTGGTCCGACCACCTATAGAACTAAGGCCCACTCCCTTTTAAAACTCTCATTAGTACCTTTAATTTGATACCCATATCGTACAAACACGTTATAGAGTCACCCCAGGTCCACCCTTATGGCGATATCTCGAAAAGGCGACCACCTATAGAACTAAGGCAACTCCCTTTTAAAAGTCGTTATAAAGTCACCACTGGTCCTCCTTTATGGCGATATCTCGAAAAGGCGTCCACCTATAGAACTAAGGCCCACTCCCTTTTAAAACCCTCATTAGTACCTTTCATTTGATACCCATATCGTACAAACACGTTATAGAGTCACCACTGGTCCTCCTTTATGGCGATATCTCGAAAAGGCGTCCACCTATAGAACTAAGGCCCACTCCCTCTTAAAATACTCATTAACACCTTTCATTTGATGCCTATATGGTACAAACACATTCTAGAGTCACCCCTGGTCCACCTTTATGGCGATATCTCGAAAAGGTGCCCACCTATAGAACTAAGGCCACTCCCTCTTAAAACAATCATTAGTACTTTTAATTTAATATCCATATCGTACAAACACGTTATAGAGTCACCCCTGGTCCTCCTTTATGGCGATATCTCGAAAAGACTTCCATCTATAGAACTAAGGCCCACTCCCTTTTAAAATACTCATTAACACCTTTAATTTGATACCCATATTGTACAAACGCATTATAGAGTCACCCCTAGTCCACCTTTATTGCGATATCTCGAAAAGGCGTCCACCTATAGAACCAAGGCCCACTCCCTTTTAATATACTCATTAACATCTTTCATTTGCTACCCATATCGTACAAACACATTCTAGAGTCACCCCTGGTCCACTTTTATGGCGATATCTCGAGAAGGCGTCCACCTATAGAACTAAGGCCCACTCCCTTTTAAAATACTCATTAACACCTTTCATTTGATGCCCATATCGTACAAACACATTCTAGAGTCACCCCTGGTCCACCTTTATGGCGATATCTCGAAAAGGCGTCCACCTATAGAACTAAGGCCACTCCCTTTTAAAACCCTCATTAGTACCTATAATTTGATACCCATATCGTACAAACACATTATAGAGTCACCACTGGTCCTCCTTTATGGCGATATCTCGAAAAGGCGTCCACCTATAGAACTAAGGCAACTCCCTTTTAAAACCCTCATTAGTACTTTTAATTTAATATCCATATCGTACAAACACGTTATAGAGTCACCCCTGGTCCGACCACCTATAGAACTAAGGCCCACTCCCTTTTAAAGCCCTCACTAGTACCTTTAATTTGATACCCATATCGTACAAACGCATTATAGAGTCACCCCAGGTCCACCTTTATGGCGATATCTCGAAAAGCCCTCCACCTATAGAACTAAGGCAACTCCCTTTTAAAACCCTCAATAGTACCTATAATTTGATACCCATATCGTACAAACACGTTATAAAGTCACCACTGGTCCTCCTTTATGGCGATATCTCGAAAAGGCGTCCACCTATAGAACTAAGGCCCACTCCCTTTTAAAATACTCATTAACACCTTTAATTTGATACCCATATCGTACAAACGCATTATAGAGTCACCCCTGGTCCACCTTTATTGCGATATCTCGAAAAGGCGTCCACCTATAGAACCAAGGCCCACTTCCTTTTAAAATACTCATTAACATCTTTCATTTGCTACCCATATCGTACAAACACATTCTAGAGTCACCCCTGGTCCACTTTTATGGCGATATCTCGAGAAGGCGTCCACCTATAGAACTAAGGCCCACTCCCTTTTAAAATACTCATTAACACCTTTCATTTGATACCCATATCGTACAAACACATTCTAGAGTCATCCCTGGTCCACCTTTATGGCGATATCTCGAAAAGGCGTCCACCTATAGAACTAAGGCCCACTCCCTTTTAAAATACTCATTAACACCTTTCATTTGATGCCCATATCGTACAAACACATTCTAGAGTCACCCCTGGTCCACCTTTATGGCGATATCTCGAAAAGGCGTCCACCTATAGAACTAAGGCCACTCCCTTTTAAAACCCTCATTTGTACCTATAATTTGATACCCATATCGTACAAACATGTTATAGAGTCACCACTGGTCCTCCTTTATGGCGATATCTCGAAAAGGCGTCCACCTATAGAACTAAGGCCCACTCCCTTTTAAAATACTCATTAACACCTTTCATTTGATGCCCATATCGTACAAACACATTCTAGAGTCACCCCTGGTCCACCTCTATGGCGATATCTAGAAAAGGCGTCCACCTATAGAACTAAGCCCCACTCCATTTTAAAATACTCACTAATACATTTCATTTGACACCCATATCGTACAAATACATTCTAGAGTCACCCCTGGTCCACCTTTATGGCGATATCTCGAAAAGGCGACCACCTATAGAACTAAGGCCCACTCCCTTTTAAAATACTCATTAACACCTTTCATTTGATGCCCATATCGTACAAACACATTCTAGAGTCACCCCTGGTCCACCTTTATTGCGATATCTCGAAAAGGCGTCCACCTATAGAACCAAGGCCCACTCCCTTTTAAAATACTCATTAACATCTTTCATTTGATACCCATATCGTACAAACACATTCTAGAGTCACCCCTGGTCCACCTTTATGGCGATATCTCGAAAAGGCGTCCACCTATAGAACTAAGGCCCACTCCCTTTTAAAATACTCATTAACACCTTTCTTTTGATACCCATATCGTACAAACGCATTATAGAATCACCCCAGGTCCACCTTTATGGCGATATTTCGAAAAGGCGTCCACCTATAGAACTAAGGCGACTCGCTTTTAAAAACCTCATTAGTACCTATAATTTGATACCCATATCGTTCAAACATGTTATAGGGTCACCACTGGTCCTCCTTTATGGCGATATCTCGAAAAGGCGTCCACCTATAAAACTAAGGCCCACTCCCTTTTAAAATACTCATTAACACCTTTCATTTGATACCCCCATATTGTACAAACGCATTATAGAGTCACCCCTGGTCCACCTTTATGGCGATATCTCGAAAAGGCGGCCACCTTTAGAACTAAGGCCACTCCCTTTTAAAACCGTCATTAGTACCTTTAATTTGATACCCATATCGTACGAAACGGTTATAGAGTCACCCCTGGTCCTCCTTTATGGCGATATCTCGAAAAGGCGTCCACCTATAGAACTAAGGCCCACTCCCTTTTAAAATACTCATTAACACATTTCATCTGATACCCATATCGTACAAACGCATTATAGAGTCACCTCAGGTCCACCTTTATGGCGATATCTCGAAAAGGCGTCCACCTATAGAACTAAGGCCACTCCCTTTTAAAACCCTCAATAGTACTTTTAATTTAATATACATATCGTACAAACACGTTATAGAGTCACCCCTGGTCCTCCTTTATGGCGATATCTCGAAAAGGCGTCCACCTATAGAACTAAGGCCCACTCCCTTTTAAAATACTCATTAACACCTTTCATTTGATACCCATATCGTACAAACACATTCTAGAGTCACCCCTGGTCCACCTTTATGGCGATATCTTGAAAAGGCGACCACCTGTAGAACTAAGGCCCACTCCCTTGTAAAATACTCATTAACACATTTCATTTGATACCCATATCGTACAAACGCATTATAGAGTCACCCCAGGTCCACCTTTATGGCGATATCTCGAAAAGGCGTCCACCTATAGAACTAAGGCCACTCCCTTTTAAAACCCTCATTAGTACTTTTAATTTAATATCCATATCGTACAAACACGATATAGAGTCACCCCATGTCCACCTTTATGGCGAGATCTCGAGAAGGCGTCACCCTATAGAACTAATGATCACTCCCTTTTAAAATACTTATTAACACCTTTCATTTGATACCCATATCGTAAAAACACATTCTAGAGTCACTCCTGGTCCACCTTTATGGCGATATATCGAAAAGGCGTCAAACCTATAGAACTAAGGCCCATCCCCTTTTAAAATACTCATTAACACACTTCATTTGATACCCATATAGTACAAACAAAGTCCAGAGTCACCCCTGGTCCACCTTTATTGCGATACCTCGAAAAGGCGTCCACCTATAGAACAAAGGCCCACTCCCTTTTAAAATACTCATTAATTCCTTTCGTTTGATACCCATATTGCACAAACGAATTCTAGAGTCACCCCTGGCCCACCTTTATGGCGATATCTCGAAAAGGCGTCCACCTATAGAACTAAGGCCCACTCCCTTTTAAAATACTCATTAACACCTTTCATTTGATACCCATATCGTACAAACACATTCTAGAGTCACCCCTGGTCCACCTTTATGGCGATATCTTGAAAAGGCGACCACCTGTAGAACTAAGGCCCACTCCCTTGTAAAATACTCATTAACACATTTCATTTGATACCCATATCGTACAAACGCATTATAGAGTCACCCCAGGTCCACCTTTATGGCGATATCTCGAAAAGGCGTCCACCTATAGAACTAAGGCCACTCCCTTTTAAAACCCTCATTAGTACCTTTAATTTGATACCCGTATCGTACAAACACGTTATGGAGTTACCCATGGTCCTCCTTTATGGCGATATCACGAAAAGGCGTCCCGCTATAGAACTAAGACCCACTCCCTTTTAAAATACTCATTAACACCTTTCATTTGATACCCATATCGTACAAAGACATTCTAGAGTCACCCCTGGTCCACCTTTATTGCGATATCTCGAAAAGGCGTCAAACCTATAGAACTAAGGCCCATCCCCTTTTAAAATACTCATTAACACACTTCATTTGATACCCATATCGTACAAACACATTCTAGAGTCACCCCTGGTCCACCTTTATGGCGATATCTCGAAAAGGCGAACACGTATAGAACGAAGGCCCACCCCCTTTTAACAATACTCATTAACACCTTTCATTTGATACCCATATAGTACAAACAAAGTCCAGAGTCACCCCTGGTCCACCTTTATTGCGATACCTCGAAAAGGCGTCCACCTATAGAACAAAGGCCCACTCCCTTTTAAAATACTCATTAATTCCTTTCGTTTGATACCCATATTGCACAAACGAATTCTAGAGTCACCCCTGGCCCACCTTTATGGCGATATCTCGAAAAGGCGTCCACCTATAGAACTAAGGCCCACTCCCTTTTAAAATACTTATTAACACCTTTCATTTGATACCCATATCGTACAAACACATTCTAGAGTCCCCCTGGTCCACTTTTATGTCGATATCTCGAGAAGGCGTCCACCTATAGAACTAAGGCCCACTCCCTTTTAAAATACTCAATAACATCTTTCATTTGATACCCATATCGTACAAACACATTCTAGAGTCCCCCTGGTCCACTTTTATGTCGATATCTCGAGAAGGCGTCCACCTATAGAACTAAGGCCCACTCCCTTTTAAAATACTCAATAACACCTTTCATTTGATACCCATATCGTAAAAACACATTCTAGAGTCACCCCTGGTCCACTTTTATGGCGATATCCCGAAAAGGCGTCCACCTATAGAACTAAGGCCCACCCCCTTTTAAAATACTCATTAGCACCTTTCATTTGATACCCATATCGTACAAACAAATTCTGGAGTCACCCCTGGTCCACTTTTATGGCGATATCTCGAGAAGGCGTCCACTTATAGAACTAAGGCCCACTCCCTTTTAAAATACTCATTAACCCCTTTCATTTGATACCCATATCGTAGAAACACATTCTAGAGTCACCCCAGGTCCACCTTTATGGCGATATCTCGAAAAGGCGTCCACCTATGGAAACAAGGCCCACTCCCTTTTAAAATACTCATTAACATCTTTCATTTGATACCCATATCGTACAAACACATTCTAGAGTCCCCCTGGTCCACTTTTATGGCGATATCTCGAGAAGGCGTCCACCTATAAAACTAAGGCCCACTCCCTTTTAAAATACTCATTAACACCTTTCATTTGATGCCCATATCGTACAAACACATTCTAGAGTCACCCCTGGTCCACCTTTATGGCGATATCTCGAAAAGGCGTCCACCTATAGAACTAAGGCCACTCCCTTTTAAAACCCTCATTAGTACCTATAATTTGATACCCATATCGTACAAACACGTTATAGAGTCACCACTGGTCCTCCTTTATGGCGATATCTCGAAAAGGCGTCCACCTATAGAACTAAGGCCCACTCCCTTTTAAAATACTCATTAACACCTTTCATTTGATACCCATATCGTACAAACACATTCTAAAGTCACCCCTGGTCCACCTTTATTGCGATATCTAGAAAAGGCGCCACCTATAGAACTAAGCCCCACTCCCTTTCAAAATACTCATTAATACATTTCGTTTGATACCCATATCGTACAAACACATACTAGAGTCACCCCTGGTCCACCTTTATGGCGATATCTCGAAAAGGCGACCACATATAGAACTAAGGCCCACTCCCTTTTAAAATACTCATTAACATCTTTCATTTGATACCCATATCGTACAAACACATTCTAGAGTCACCCCTGATCCACCTTTATGGCGATATCTCGAAAAGGCTTCCACCTATAGAACTAAGGCCCACTCCCTTTTAAAATACTCATTAACACCTTTCATTTGATACCCATATCGTACAAACGCATTATAGAATCACCCCAGGTCCACCTTTATGGCGATATCTCGAAAAGGCGTCCACCTATACAACTAAGGCGACTCTCTTTTAAAACCCTCATTAGTACCTATAATTTGATACCCATACCGTACAAACATGTTATAGAGTCACCACTGGTCCTCCTTTATGGCGATATCTCGAAAAGGCATCCACCTTTAGAACTAAGGCCAAACCCTTTTAAAACCGTCATTAGTACCTTTAATTTGATACCCACATCGTACAAAACGATTATAGAGTCACCCCTGGTGCTCCTTTATGGCGATATCTCGAAAAGGCGACCACTTATAGAACTAAGGCCACTCCCTTTTAAAACCCTCATTAGTACTTTTAATTTAGTATCCATAGCGTAAAAACACGTTATAGAGTCACCCCTGGTCCTCCTTTATGGCGATATCTCGAAAAGGCGTCCACCTATAGAACTAAGGCCACTCCCTTTTAAAACCCTCATTAGTACTTTTAATTTAGTATCCATATCGTACAAACACGTTATAGACTCACCCCTGGTCCTCCTTTATGGCGATATCTCGAAAAGGCGTCCACCTATAGAACTAAGGCCCACTCCCTTTTAAAATACTCATTAACACCTTTCATTTGATACCCATATTGTACAAACGCATTATAGAGTCACCCCTGGTCCACCTTTATGGCGATATCTCGAAAAGGCGTCCACCTTTAGAACTAAGGCCAAACCCTTTTAAAACCGTCATTAGTACCTTTAATTTGATACCCATATCGTACAAAACGATTATAGAGTCACCCCTGGTGCTCCCTTATGGCGATATCTCGAAAAGGCGTCCACCTATAGAACTAAGGCTACTCCCTTTTAAAACCCTCATTAGTACTTTTAATTTAGTATCCATATCGTACAAACACGTTATAGAGTCACCCCTGGTCCTCCTTTATGGCGATATCTCGAAAAGGCGTCCACATATAGAACTAAGGCCCACTCCCTTTTAAAATACTCATTAACACCTTTCATTTGATACCCATATCGTACATACACATTCTAGAGTCAGTCCTGGTCCACATTCTAGAGTCACCCTGGTCCACCTTTATGGCGATATCTCGAAAAGGTGACCACCTATAGAACTGAGGAACTTTTAATTTAATATCCATATCGTACAAACACGTTATAGAGTCACCCCTGGTCCTCCTTTATGGCGATATCTCGAAAAGGCGTCCACCTATAGAACCAAGGCCCATTCCCCTTTAAAATACTCATTATCATCTTTCATTTGATACCCATATCGTACAAACACATTCTAGAGTCACCCCTGGTCCACTTTTATGGCGATATCTCGAGAAGGCGTCCACCTATAGAACTAAAGCCCACTCCCTTTTAAAATACTCATTAACACCTTTCATTTGACACCCATATCGTACAAACACATTCTAGAGTCTCCCCTGGTCCACCTTTATTGCGATATCTAGAAAAGGCGTCCACCTATAGAACCAAGGCCCACTCCCCTTTAAAATACTCATTATCATTTTTCATTTGATACCCATATCGTACAAACACATTCTAGAGTCACCCCTGGTCCACTTTTATGGCGATATCTCGAGAAGGCGTCCACCTATAGAACTAAGGCCACTCCCTTTTAAAACCCTCATTAGTACTTTTAATTTAGTATCCATATCGTACAAACACGTTATAGACTCACCCCTGGTCCTCCTTTATGGCGATATCTCGAAAAGGCGTCCACCTATAGAACTAAGGCCCACTCCCTTTTAAAATACTCATTAACACCTTTCATTTGATACCCATATTGTACAAACGCATTATAGAGTCACCCCTGGTCCACCTTTATGGCGATATCTCGAAAAGGCGTCCACCTTTAGAACTAAGGCCAAACCCTTTTAAAACCGTCATTAGTACCTTTAATTTGATACCCATATCGTACAAAACGATTATAGAGTCACCCCTGGTGCTCCCTTATGGCGATATCTCGAAAAGGCGTCCACCTATAGAACTAAGGCCACTCCCTTTTAAAACCCTCATTAGTACCTATAATTTGATACCCATATCGTACAAACACGTTATAGAGTCACCACTGGTCCTCCTTTATGGCGATATCTCGAAAAGGCGTCCACCTATAGAACTAAGGCCCACTCCCTTTTAAAATACTCATTAACACCTTTCATTTGATACCCATATCGTACAAACACATTCTAGAGTCACCCCTGGTCCACCTTTATTGCGATATCTAGAAAAGGCGCCACCTATAGAACTAAGGCCCACTTCCTTTTAAAATACTCATTAACACCTTTCATTTGATACCCATATCGTGCAAACGCATTATAGAGTCACCCCTGGTCCACCTTTATTGCGATATCTCGAAAAGGCGTCCACCTATAGAACCAAGGCCCACTCCCCTTTAAAATACTCATTATCATCTTTCATTTGATACCCATATCGTACAAACACATTCTAGAGTCACCCCTGGTCCACTTTTATGGCGATATCTCGAGAAGGCGTCCACCTATAGAACTAAAGCCCACTCCCTTTTAAAATACTCATTAACACCTTTCATTTGACACCCATATCGTACAAACACATTCTAGAGTCACCCCTGGTCCACCTTTATTGCGATATCTAGAAAAGGCGGCCACCTATAGAACTAAGCCCCACTCCCTTTTAAAATACTCATTAATACATTTCATTTGATACCCATATCGTACAAACGCATTATAGAGTCACTCCAGGTCCACCTTTATGGCGATATCTCGAAAAGCCCTCCACCTATAGAACTAAGGCGACTCCCTTTTAAAACCCTCAATAGTACCTATAATTTGATACCCATATCGTACAAACACGTTATAGAGTCACCACTGGTCCTCCTTTATGACGATATCTCGAAAAGGCGTCCACCTATAGAACTAAGGCCCACTCCCTTTTAAAATACTCATTAATACCTTTCATTTGATACCCATATCGTACAAACACATTCTATAGTCACCCCTGGTCAACCTTTATGGCGATATCTCGAAAAGGCGACCACCTATAGAACTAATGCCCACTCCCTTTTAAAACCCTCATTAGTACCTTTCATTTGATACCCATATCGTACAAACACGTTATAGAGTCACCACTGGTCCTCCTTTATGGTGATATCTCGAAAAGGCGTCCATCTATAGAACTAAGGCCCACTCCCTTTTAAAATACTCATTAACACCTTTTATTTGATGCCTATATGGTACAAACACATTCTAGAGTCACCCCTGTTCCACCTTTACGGCGATATCTCGAAAAGGTGCCCACCTATAGAACTAAGGCCACTCCCTTTTAAAACAATCATTAGTAATTTTAATTTAATATCCATATCGTACAAACACGTTATAGGGTCACCCCTGGTCCTCCTTTATGGCGATATCTCGAAAAGGCGTCCACCTATAGAACTAAGGCCCACTCCCTTTTAAAATACTCATTAACACCTTTCATTTGATACCCATATCGTACAAACGCATTATAGAGTCACCCCTGGTCCACCTTTATTGCGAAATCTCGAAAAGGCGTCCACCTATAGAACCAAGGCCCACTCCCTTTTAAAAAACTCATTAACATCTTTCATTTGATACCCATATCGTACAAACAGATTCTAGAGTCACCCCTGGTCCACTTTTATGGCGATATCTCGAGAAGGCGTCCACCTATAGAACTAAGGCCCACTCCCTTTTAAAATACTCATTAACACCTTTCATTGGATACCCATATCGTACATACACATTCTAGAGTCATCCCTGGTCCACCTTTATGGCGATATCTCGAAAAGGCGTCCACCTATAGAACTAAGGCCCACTCCCTTTTAAAATACTTATTAACACCTTTCATTTGATGCCCATATCGTACAAACACATTGTAGAGTCACCCCTGGTCCACCTTTATGGCGATATCTCGAAAAGGCGTCCACCTATAGAACTAAGGCCACTCCCTTTTAAAACCCTCATTAGTACCTATAATTTGATACCCATATCGTACAAACACGTTATAGAGAAACCACTGGTCCTCCTTTATGGCGATATCTCGAAAATGCGTCCACCTATAGAACTAAGGCCCACTCCCTTTTAAAATACTTATTAACACCTTTCATTTGATGCCCATATCGTACAAACACATTCTAGAGCCACCCCTGGTCCACCTTTATGGCGATATCTCGAAAAGGCGTCCACCTATAGAACTAAGGCCACTCCCTTTTAAAACCCTCATTAGTACCTATAATTTGATACCCATATCGTACAAACACGTTATAGAGTCACCACTGGTCCTCCTTTATGGCGATATCTCGAAAAGGCATCCACCTATAGAACTAAGCCCCACTACCTTTTAAAATACTCGTTAATACATTTAATTTGATACCCATATCGTACAAATACATTCTAGAGTCACCCCTGGTCCACCTTTATGGCGATATCTCGAAAAGGCGACCACCTATAGAACTAAGGCCCACTCCCTTTTAAAATACTCATTAACACCTTTCATTTGATGCCCATATCGTACAAACACATTCTAGAGTCACCCCTGGTCCACCTTTATTGCGATATCTCGAAAAGGCCTCCACCTATAGAACCAAGGCCCACTCCCTTTTAAAATACTCATTAACATCTTTCATTTGATACCCATATCGTACAAACACATTCTAGAGTCACCCCTGGTCCACTTTTATGGCGATATCTCGAGAAGGCGTCCACCTATAGAACTAAGGCCCACTCCCTTTTAAAATACTCATTAACACCTTTCATTTGATACCCATTACGTACAAACACATTCTAGAGTCATCCCTGGTCCACCTTTATGGCGATATCTCGAAAAGGCGTTCACCTATAGAACTAAGGCCCACTCCCTTTTAAAATACTTATTAACACCTTTCATTTGATGCCCATATCGTACAAACACATTCTAGAGTCACCCCTGGTCCACCTTTATGGCGATATCTCGAAAAGGCGTCCACCTTTAGAACTAAGGCCACTCCCTTTTAAACCCCTCATTAGTACCTATAATTTGATACCCATATCGTACAAACACGTTATAGGGTCACCACTGGTCCTCCTTTATGGCGATATCTCGAAAAGGCGTCCACCTATAGAACTAAGTCCCACTCCCTTTTAAAATACTCAATAACACCTTTCATTTGATACCCATATCGTACAAACACATTCTAGAGTCACCCCTGGTCCACCTTTATTGCGATATCTGGAAAAGGCGTCCACCTATAGAACTAAGCCCCACTCCATTTTAAAATACTCATTAATACATTTCATTTGATACCCATATCGTACAAATACATTCTAGAGTCACCCCTGGTCCACCTTTATGGCGATATCTCGAAAAGGCGACCACCTATAGAACTAAGGCCCACTCCCTTTTAAAATACTCATTAACACCTTTCATTTGATGCCCATATCGTACAAACACATTCTAGAGTCACCCCTGGTCCACCTTTATTGCGATATCTCGAAAAGGCGTCCACCTATAGAACCAAGGCCCACTCCCTTTTAAAATACTCATTAACATCTTTCATTTGATACCCATATCGTACAAACATATTCTAGAGTCACCCCTGGTCCACCTTTACGGCGATATCTCGAAAAGGCGTCCACCTATAGAACTAAGGCCCACTCCCTTTTAAAATACTCATTAACACCTTTCTTTTGATACCCATATCGTACAAACGCATTATAGAATCACCCCAGGTCCACCTTTATGGCGATATCTCGAAAAGGCGTCCACCTATAGAACTAAGGCGACTCCCTTTTAAAACCCTCATTAGTACCTATAATTTGATACCTATATCGTACAAACATGTTATAGAGTCACCACTGGTCCTCCTTTATGGCGATATCTCGAAAAGGCGTCCACCTATAAAACTAAGGCCCACTCCCTTTTAAAATACTCATTAACACCTTTCATTTGATACCCATATTGTACAAACGCATTACAGAGTCACCCCTGGTCCACCTTTATGGCGATATCTCGAAAAGGCGTCCACCTTTAGAACTAAGGCCACTCCCTTTTAAAACCGTCATTAGTACCTTTAATTTGATACCCATATCGTACAAAACGGTTATAGAGTCACACCTGGTCCTCCTTTATGGCGAAATCTCGAAAAGGCGTCCACCTATAGAACTAAGGCCCACTCACTTTTAAAATACTCATTAACACATTTCATCTGATACCCATATCGTACAAACGCATTATAGAGTCACCCCAGGTCCACCTTTATGGCGATATCTCGAAAAGGCGTCCACCTACAGAACTAAGGCCACTCCCTTTTAAAACCTTCAATAGTACCTTTAATTTGATACCCATATCGTACAAAACGGTTATAGAGTCACACCTGGTCCTCCTTTATGGCGAAATCTCGAAAAGGCGTCCACCTATAGAACTAAGGCCCACTCACTTTTAAAATACTCATTAACACATTTCATCTGATACCCATATCGTACAAACACGTTATAGAGTCACTCCTGGTCCTCCTTTATGGCGATATCTCGAAAAGGCGTCCACCTATAGAACTAAGGCCCAATCCCTTTTAAAATACTCATTAACACCTTTCATTTGATACCCATATCGTACAAACACATTCTAGAGTCACCCCTGGTCCACCTTTATGGCGATATCTTGAAAAGGCGACCACCTGTAGAACTAAGGCCCACTCCCTTGTAAAATACTCATTAACACATTTCATTTGATACCCGTATCGTACAAACGCATTATAGAGTCACCCCTGGTCCACCTTTATGGCGATATCTCGAAAAGGCGACCACCTGTAGAACTAACGCCCACTCCCTATTAAAAAAATTCATAAACACATTTGATTTGATACCCATATCGTATAAACACATTCTAGTCACCCCTGGTCCACCTTTATTGCGATATCTCGAAAAGGCGTCCACCTATAGAACTAAGGCCCACTTCTTTTTAAAATACTCAATAAAACCTTTCATTTGATACCCATATCGTAAAAACACATTCTAGAGTCACCCCTGGTCCACTTTTATAGCGATATCCCGAAAAGGCGTCCACCTATAGAACTAAGGCCCACCCCCTTTTAAAATACTCATTATCACCTTTCATTTGATACCCATATCGTACAAACAAATTCTGGAGTCACCCCTGGTCCACTTTTATGGCGATATCTCGAGAAGGCGTCCACCTATAGAACTAAGGCCCACTCCCTTTTAAAATTCTCATTAACACCTTTCATTTGATACCCATATCGTACAAACACATTCTAGAGTCACCCCTGGTCCACCTTTATGGCGATATCTCGAAAAGGCGACCACCTGTAGAACTAAGGCCCACTCCCTTTTAAAATACTCATTAACACATTTAATTTGATACCCATATCGTACAAACAAATTCTGGAGTCACCCCTGGTCCAATTTTATGGCGATATCTCGAGAAGGCGTCCACCTATAGAACTAAGGCCCACTCCCTTTTAAAATTCTCATTAACACCTTTCATTTGATACCCATATCGTACAAACACATTCTAGAGTCACCCCTGTTCCACGCTTATTGCGATATCTCGAAAAGGCGTCTACCTATAGAACTAAGGCCAAACAAATTAATTTAATATCCATATCGTACAAACACGTTATAGAGTCACTCCTGGTCCTCCTTTATGGCGATATCTCGAAAAGGCGTCCACCTATAGAACTAAGGCCCAATCCCTTTTAAAATACTCGTTAACACCTTTCATTTGATACCCATATCGTACAAACACATTCTATAGTCACCCCTGGTCCACCTTTATGGCGATATCATGAAAAGGCGACCACCTGTAGAACTAAGGCCCACTCCCTTGTAAAATACTCATTAACACATTTCATTTGATACCCGTGTCGTACAAACGCATTATAGAGTCACCCCAGGTCCACCTTTATGGCGATATCTCGAAAAGGCGTCCACCTATAGAACTAAGGCCACTCCCTTTTAAAACCCTCATTAGTACTTTTAATTTAATATCCATATCGTACAAACACGTTATAGAGTCACCCCTGGTCCTCCTTTATGGCGATATCTCGAAAAGGCGTCCACCTATAGAACTAAGGCCCACTCCCTTTTAAAATACTCATTAACACCTTTCATTTGATACCCATATCGTACAAACACATTCTAGAGTCACCCCTGGTCCACCTTTATGGCGATATCTTGAAAAGGCGACCACCTGTAGAACTAAGGCCCACTCCCTTGTAAAATACTCATTAACACATTTCATTTGATACCCGTATCGTACAAACGCATTATAGAGTCACCCCTGGTCCACCTTTATGGCGATATCTCGAAAAGGCGACCACCTGTAGAACTAAGGCCCACTCCCTTTTAAAATACTCATTAACACATTTGATTTGATACCCATATCGTATAAGCACATTCTAGTCACCCCTGGTCCACCTTTATTGCGATATCTCGAAAAGGCGTCCACCTATAGAACTAAGGCCCACTTCCTTTTAAAATACTCAATAAAACCTTTCATTTGATACCCATATCGTAAAAACACATTCTAGAGTCACCCCTGGTCCACTTTTATGGCGATATCCCGAAAAGGCGTCCACCTATAGAACTAAGGCCCACCCCCTTTTAAAATACTCATTATCACCTTTCATTTGATACCCATATCGTACAAACAAATTCTGGAGTCACCCCTGGTCCACTTTTATGGCGATATCTCGAGAAGGCATCCACCTATAGAACTAAGGCCCACTCCCTTTTAAAATACTCATTAACACCTTTCATTTGATACCCATATCGTGCAAACACATTCTAGAGTCACCCCTGGTCCACCTTTATGGCGATATCTTGAAAAGGCGACCACCTGTAGAACTAAGGCCCACTCCCTGGTAAAATACTCATTAACACATTTCATTTGATACCCGTATCGTACATACGCATTATAGAGTCACCCCTGGTCCACCTTTATGGCGATATCTCGAAAAGGCGACCACCTGTAGAACTAAGGCCCACTCCCTTTTAAAATACTCATTAACACATTTCATTTGATACCCATATCGCACAAACAAATTCTGGAGTCACCCCTGGTCCAATTTTATGGCGATATCTCGAGAAGGCGTCCACCTATAGAACTAAGGCCCACTCCCTTTTAAAATTCTCATTAACACCTTTCATTTGATACCCATATCGTACAAACACATTGTAGAGTCACCCCTGTTCCACGTTTATTGCGATATCTCGAAAAGGCGTCTACCTATAGAACTAAGGCCCGCTCCCTTTAAAAATTCTCATTAACACCTTTCATTTGATACCCATATCGTACAAACACATTCTAGAGTCACCCCTGTTCCACGTTTATTGCGATATCTCGAAAAGGCGTCTACCTATAGAACTAAGGCCCACTTCCTTTTAAAATACTCATTAACACATTTCATTTGATACCCATATCATACAAACACGTTATAGAGTCACCCCTGGTCCTCTTTTATGGCGATATCTCGAAAAGGCGTCCACCTATAGAACTAAGGCCCACTCCCTTTTAAAATACTCATTAACACCTTTCATTTGATACCCATATCGTACAAACGCATTATAGAGTCACCCCTGGTCCACCTTTATTGCGATATCTCGAAAAGGCGTCCACCTATAGAACCAAGGCCCACTCCCTTTTAAAATACTCATTAACATCTTTCATTTGATACCCATATCGTACAAACACATTCTAGAGTCACCCCTGGTCCACTTTTATGGCGATATCTCGAGAAGGCGTCCACCTATAGAACTAAGGCCCACTCCCTTTTAAAATACTCATTAACACCTTTCATTTGATACCCATATCGTAGAAACACATTCTAGAGTCACCCCTGGTCCACCTTTATGGCGATATCTCGAAAAGGCGTCCACCTATAGAACCAAGGCCTACTCCCTTTTAAAATACTCATTAACATCTTTCATTTGTTACCCATATCGTACAAACACATTCTAGAGTCACCCCTGGTCCACTTTTATGGCGATACCTCGAGAAGGCGTCCACCTATAGAACTAAGGCCCACTCCCTTTTAAAATACTCACTAACACCTTTCATTTGATGCCCATATCGTACAACCAGATTCTAGAGTCACCCCTGGCCCACCTTTATGGCGATATCTCGAAAATGCGTCCACCTATAGAACTAAGGCCACTCCCTTTTAAAACCCTCATTAGTACCTATAATTTGATACCCATATCGTACAAACACGTTATAGAGTCATCACTGGTCCTCCTTTATGGCGATATCTCGAAAAGGCGTCCACCTATAGAACCAAGGCCTACTCCCTTTTAAAATACTCATTAACATCTTTCATTTGTTACCCATATCGTACAAACACATTCTAGAGTCACCCCTGGTCCACTTTTATGGCGATACCTCGAGAAGGCGTCCACCTATAGAACTAAGGCCCACTCCCTTTTAAAATACTCACTAACACCTTTCATTTGATGCCCATATCGTACAACCAGATTCTAGAGTCACCCCTGGCCCACCTTTATGGCGATATCTCGAAAATGCGTCCACCTATAGAACTAAGGCCACTCCCTTTTAAAACCCTCATTAGTACCTATAATTTGATACCCATATCGTACAAACACGTTATAGAGTCACCACTGGTCCTCCTTTATGGCGGTATCTCGAAAAGGCGTCCACCTATAGAACTAAGGCCCACTCCCTTTTAAAATACTCATTAACACCTTTCATTTGATGCCCATATCGTACAAACACATTCTAGAGTCACGCCTGGTCCACCTTTATTGCGATATCTCGAAAAGGCGTCCACCTATAGAACCAAGGCCCACTCCCTTTTAAAATACTCATTAACATCTTTCATTTGATACCCATATCGTACAAACACATTCTAGAGTCACCCCTGGTCCACTTTTATGGCGATATCTCGAAAAGGCGTCCACCTATAGAACTAAGGCCCACTCCCTTTTAAAATACTCATTAACACCTTTCATTTGATACCCATATCGTACAAACGCATTATAGAATCACCCCAGGTCCAACTTTATAGCGATATCTCGAAAAGGCGTCCACCTATAGAACTAAGGCGACTCTCTTTTAAAACCCTTAGTAGTACCTATAATTTGATACCCATATCGTACAAACATGTTATAGAGTCACCACTGGTCCTCCTTTATGGCGATATCTCGAAAAGGCGTCCACCTATAAAACTAAGGCCCACTCCCTTTTAAAATACTCATTAGCACCTTTCATATGATACCCATATTGTACAAACGCATTATAGAGTCACCCCTGGTCCACATTTATGGCGATATCTCGAAAAGGCGTCCACCCTTAGAACTAAGGCCAAACCCTTTTAAAACCGTCATTAGTACCTTTAATTTGGTACCCATATCGTACAAACGCATTATAGAGTCACCCCAGGTCCACCTTTATGGCGATATCTCGAAAAGGCGTCCACCTATAGAACTAAGGCCACTCCCTTTTAAAACCCTCATTAGTACTTTTAATTTAATATCCATATCGTACAAACACGTTATAGAGTCACCCCATGTCCACCTTTATGGCGATATCTCGAGAAGGCGTCACCCTATAGAACTAATGATCACTCCCTTTTAAAATACTTATTAACACCTTTCGTTTGATACCCATATCGTACAAACACATTCTAGAGTCACTCCTGGTCCACCTTTATGGCGATATCTCGAAAAGGCGTCCACCTATAGAACTAAGGCCACTCCCTTTTAAAACCCTCACTAGTACCTTTAAATTGATACCCATATCGTACAAACACGTTATAGAGTCACCCCTGGTCCTCCCTTATGGAGATATCTCGAAAAGGCGTCCCGCTATAGAACTAAGACCCACTCCCTTTTAAAATACTCATTAACACCTTTCATTTGATACCCATATCGTAAAAACACATTCTAGAGTCACCCCTGGTCCACCTTTATAGCGATATCTCGAAAAGGCGTCCACCTATAGAACTAAGGCCCACTCCCTTTTAAAATACTCATTAACACACTTCATTTGATACCCATATCGTACAAACACATTCTAGAGTCACCCCTGGTCCACTTTTATGGCGATATCCCGAAAAGGCGTCCACCTATAGAACTAAGGCCCACCCCCTTTTAAAATACTCATTAGCACCTTTCATTTGATACCCATATCGTACAAACAAATTCTGGAGTCACCCCTGGTCCACTTTTATGGCGATATCTCGAGAAGGCGTCCACCTATAGCACTAAGGTCCACTCCCTTTTATAATTCTCATTAACACCTTTCATTTGATACCCATATCGTACAAACACATTCTAGTCACCCCTGGTCCACTTTTATTGCGATATCTCGAAAAGGCATCCACCTATAGAACTAAGGCCCACCCCCTTTTAAAATACTCATTAGCACCTTTCTTTTGATACCCATATCGCACAAACAAATTCTGGAGTCACCCCTGGTCCACTTTTATGGCGATATCCCGAAAAGGCGTCCACCTATAGAACTAAGGCCCACTCCCTTTTAAAATACTCATTAACACCTTTCATTTGATACCCATATCGTACAAACACATTCTAGAGTCACCCCTGGTCCACCTTTATGGCGATATCTCGAAAAGGTGCCCACCTATAGAACTAAGGCCACTCCCTTTTAAAACAATCATTAGTACTTTTAATTTTATATCCATATCGTACAAACACGTTATAGGGTCACCCCTGGTCCTCCTTTATGGCGATATCTCGAAAAGGCGTCCACCTATAGAACTAAGGCCCACTCCCTTTTAAAATACTCATTAACACCTTTCATTTGATGCCTATATGGTACAAACACATTCTAGAGACACCCCTGGTCCACCATTATGGCGATATCTCGAAAAGGCGTCCACCAATAGAACTAAGGCATACTCCCTTTTAAAATACTCATTAACACCTTTCATTTGATACCAATATCGTAGAAACACATTCTAGAGTCACCCCTGGTCCACCTTTATGGCGATATCTCGAAAAGGCGTCCACCTATAGAACCAAGGCCCACTCCCTTTTAAAATACTCATTAACATCTTTCATTTGATACCCATATCGTACAAACACATTCTAGAGTCACCCCTGGTCCACCTTTATGGCGATATCTCGAAAAGGCGTCCACCTATAGAACTAAGGTCCACTCCCTTTTAAAATACTCATTAACACCTTTCATTTGATACCCATATCGTAGAAACACATTCTAGAGTCACCCCTGGTCCACCTTTATGGCGATATCTTGAAAAGGCGACCACCTGTAGAACTAAGGCCCACTCCCTTGTAAAATACTCATTAACACATTTCATTTGATACCCGTATCGTACAAACGCATTATAGAGTCACCCCTGGTCCACCTTTATGGCGATATCTCGAAAAGGCGACCACCTGTAGAACTAAGGCCCACTTCCTTTTAAAATACTCATTAACACATTTGATTTGATACCCATATCGTATAAACACATTCTAGTCACCCCTGGTCCACCTTTATTGCGATATCTTGAAAAGGCGTCCACCTATAGAACTAAGGCCCACTTCCTTTTAAAATACTCAATAAAACCTTTCATTTGATACCCATATCGTAAAAACACATTCTAGAGTCACCCCTGGTCCACTTTTATGGCGATATCCCGAAAAGCCGTCCACCTATAGAACTAAGGCACACCCCCTTTTAAAATACTCATTAGCACCTTTCATTTGATACCCATATCGTACAAACACATTCTAGAGTCACCCCTGGTCCACCTTTATGGCGATATCTCGAAAAGGCGACCACCTGTAGAACTAAGGTCCACTCCCTTTTAAAATACTCATTAACACATTTCATTTGATACCCATATCGTACAAACAAATTCTGGAGTCACCCCTGGTCCAATTTTATGGCGATATCTCGAGAAGGCGTCCACCTATAGAACTAAGGCCCACTCCCTTTTAAAATTCTCATTAACACCTTTCATTTGATACCCATATCGTACAAACACATTCTAGAGTCACCCCTGTTCCACGTTTATTGCGATATCTCGAAAAGGCGTCTACCTATAGAACTAAGGCCCACTCCCTTTAAAAATTCTCATTAACACCTTTCATTTGATACCCATATCGTACAAACACATTTTAGAGTCACCCCTGTTCCACGTTTATTGCGATATCTCGAAAAGGCGTCTACCTATAGAACTAAGGCCCACTCCCTTTTAAAATACTCATTAACACATTGCATTTGATACCCATATCGTACAAACACGTTATAGAGTCACCCCTGGTCCTCCTTTATGGCGATATCTCGAAAAGGCGTCCACCTATAGAACTAAGGCCCACTCCCTTTTAAAATACTCATTAACACCTTTCATTTGATACCCATATCGTACAAACGCATTATAGAGTCACCCCTGGTCCACCTTTATTGCGATATCTCGAAAAGGCGTCCACCTATAGAACCAAGGCCCACTCCCTTTTAAAATACTCATTAACACCTTTCATTTGATACCCATATCGTAGAAACACATTCTAGAGTCACCCCTGGTCCACCTTTATGGCGATATCTCGAAAAGGCGTCCACCTATAGAACCAAGGCCTACTCCCTTTTAAAATACTCATTAACATCTTTCATTTGTTACCCATATCGTACAAACACATTCTAGAGTCACCCCTGGTCCACTTTTATGGCGATACCTCGAGAAGGCGTCCACCTATAGAACTAAGGCCCACTCCATTTTAAAATACTCACTAACACCTTTCATTTGATGCCCATATCGTACAAACACATTCTAGAGTCACGCCTGGTCCACCTTTATGGCGATATCTCGAAAAGGCGTCCACCTATAGAACTAAGGCCCACTCCCTTTTAAAATACTCATTAACACCTTTCATTTGCTACCCATATCGTACAAACGCATTATAGAATCAACCCAGGTCCACCTTTATGGCGATATTTCGAAAAGGCGTCCACCTATAGAACTAAGGCGACTCTCTTTTAAAACCCTCAGTAGTACCTATAATTTGATACCCATATCGTACAAACATGTTATAGAGTCACCACTGGTCCACTTTTATGGCGATATCTAGAGAAGGCGTCCACCTATAGAACTAAGGCCACTCCCTTTTAAAACCCTCATTAGTACCTATAATTTGATACCCATATCGTCCAAACACGTTATAGAGTCACCACTGGTCCTCCTTTATGGCGAAAAGGCGTCCACCTATAGAACTAAGGCATACTCCCTTTTAAAATACTCATTAACACCTTTCATTTGATACCCATATCGTAGAAACACATTCTAGAGTCACCCCTGGTCCACCTTTATGGCGATATCTCGAAAAGGCGTCCACCTATAGAACCAAGGCCCACTCCCTTTTAAAATACTCATTAACATCTTTCATTTGATACCCATATCGTACAAACACATTCTAGAGTCACCCCTGGTCCACTTTTATGGCGATATCTCGAGAAGGCGTCCACCTATAGAACTAAGGCCCACTCCCTTTTAAAATACTCATTAACACCTTTCATTTGATGCCCATATCGTACAACCACATTCTAGAGTCACCCCTGGCCCACCTTTATGGCGATATCTCGAAAAGGCGTCCACCTATAGAACTAAGGCCACTCCCTTTTAAAACCCTCATTAGTACCTATAATTTGATACCCATATCGTACAAACACGTTATAGAGTCACCACTGGTCCTCCTTTATGGCGATATCTCGAAAAGGCGTCCACCTATAGAACTAAGGCCCACTCCCTTTTAAAATACTCATTAACACCTTTCATTTGATGCCCATATCGTACAAACACATTCTAGAGTCACGCCTGGTCCACCTTTATTGCGATATCTCGAAAAGGCGTCCACCTATAGAACCAAGGCCCACTCCCTTTTAAAATACTCATTAACATCTTTCATTTGATACCCATATCGTCCAACACATTCTAGAGTCACCCCTGGTCCACCTTTATGGCGATATCTCGAAAAGGCGTCCACCTATAGAACTAAGGCCCACTCCCTTTTAAAATACTCATTAACACCTTTCATTTGATACCCATATCGTACAAACGCATTATAGAATCAACCCAGGTCCACCTTTATGGCGATATCTCGAAAAGGCGTCCACCTATAGAACTAAGGCGACTCTCTTTTAAAACCCTCAGTAGTACCTATAATTTGATACCCATATCGTACAAACATGTTATAGAGTCACCACTGGTCCTCCTTTATGGCGATATCTCGAAAAGGCGTCCACCTATAAAACTAAGGCCCACTCCCTTTTAAAATACTCATTAGCACCTTTCGTATGATACCCATATTGTACAAACGCATTATAGAGTCACCCCTGGTCCACATTTATGGCGTTATCTCGAAAAGGCGTCCACCTTTAGAACTAAGGCCAAACCCTTTTAAAACCGCCATTAGTACCTTTAATTTGATACCCATATCGTACAAAACGATTATAGAGTCACCCCTGGTCCTCCTTTATGGCGATATCTCGAAAAGGCGTCCACCTATAGAACTAAGGCCACTCCCTTTTAAAACCCTCATTAGTACTTTTAATTTAATATCCATATCGTACAAACACGTTATAGAGTCACCCCTGGTCCTCCTTTATGGCGATATCTCGAAAAGGCGTCCACCTATAGAACTAAGGCCCACTCCCTTTTAAAATACTCATTAACACCTTTCATTTGATACCCATATCGTACATACACATTCTAGAGTCACTCCTGGTCCACCATTATGGCGATATTTCGAAAAGGCGTCCACCTATAGAACTAAGGTCACTCCCTTCTAAAACCCTCATTAGTACCTTTAATTTGATACCCATATCGTACAAACACGTTATAGAGTCACCCCTGGTCCTCCTTTATGGCGATATCTCGAAAAGGCGTCCCGCTATAGAACTAAGACCCACTCCCTTTTAAAATACTCATTAACACCTTTCATTTGATACCCATATCGTACAAACACATTCTAGAGTCACCCCTGGTCCACATTTATGGCGATATCTTGAAAAGGCGACCACCTGTAGAACTAAGGCCCACTCCCTTGTAAAATACTCATTAACACATTTCATTTGATACCCGTATCGTACAAACGCATTATAGAGTCACCCCAGGTCCACCTTTATGGCGATATCTCGAAAAGGCGTCCACCTATAGAACTAAGGCCACTCCCTTTTAAAATGCTCTTTAATACCTTCCATTTGATACCCATGTCATACAAACACATTCCGGGGCTAACCTAAGTTCATTTTCCTACATGGTGATTTTCCCTTATTTTGTCTCCAAAGCTCTCAGCTGAGTTTGTAATGTTCGGTTACACCCGAACTTAGACTTCCTTACTTGTTTTTTTTTTTTTGTTGTACCATGGCTTCAAGTTTTTAATTGACCATACACTTTTATAGGGAATTTGTGTCTGTTGGAAACCCTCTACATCTTCAACCATATAACGATTATTTTCTAGAATTTTGGATATCCTGTAGGGTCCTTTGAATTCTGGTACGAGTTTGCTAGATGCTCCTATTTGAGAGCTTATATTAGATATTGCTACATAATCTCCTACATTGAAAGTACGTGGCTCTTGACGTTTGGAATATTAATATTCTTTGTTTTGCATTTGTGCTTTTTGTTGTGCTACTTCCGCTTGATCCCTGAAGGTTTCCTTGTTGGAGTTTTGCCGCTTCTAAAACATTTTCTTGTATACTATCAATGATTTTTCCTCTTTCTGTAACGCCGAACAGCAGTACGCAGGGGTGTTCTTTGGTCGCTTTGTGTATCATGTTATTATTATTTTTATTATTATTATTAAGACACAAGTAAGACAGAGTCTTAACGTGCCACATTTCATTTGATACAATACTTTCTTAAGATTAAGGATTAGCGATAAATGACTTAAATATACAAGTTATTTGAACTTTACAATAAATTTCAAGATACATAGATCAATAGGCAAATAAACATAAAAGGAATAAAGGAGAACATAGAGAAAGAAGGAAAGAAAGAAAGAAAGAAAGGGTGTATTCAATATTTTTAGGTATACATGCAGAACTTCAGTGATATCATATTTTGAGTTTTGAATAATAATGGTATAAAAATAGCATTCGATAGTATCTGATAATCACAATTTTGAAACACCCTGTTAAATTTAAGATTGGGATTGAATAGCCAGTTTGAATTTCCGTGGATTTGCTACCATTTTTAATTTGTTAGGCAGTGAGTTCCACAACTGAATGGCTCTAACGAAAAACATTCTTGAGGTAGCCGAATATTTAAAGTGTTTAAAGTGTGGTACTATAAGATTGCATGTTCTAGTTGAGTGTGCAAAAGTTAATTTTAAGAAGAGATAACTCGGACAACGGGTATGGATTAGCTTATGTATAAATGTATAAATAACACTAAACGGCATTCAAAAAATTTTGATAAACTGCAACCAACAATTTGTACGGATAGTTCGGATATATGGTCATATTTTCTTTTTAGGTGTACATATCTAGCTGCATTGTTTATTCACTGAATATTCCGCTGTCTCTAATACTCTATCCCAGCTTATATCTTTTCCTAAGTTTGTCATTTTAGCTATCATTGGTCATAAAGTTTTATTAACAATCTCTACTTGGGCGTTTACCTAATACTAGGTTCAAACACACACCAAATTGGCAATTTATACTATTTGGGCAATTTATTACGCAATTTGTCATATAATAAATTGTAATAATAAATTGCCAATTTAAAAAAAATTGCGTAATAAATTGTTTCAAACTGCAAATGCAACATTGTAAAGTGTGTTTATTGAGTATACTTAAACGTCAGTTACGCATGGCTGAACTATATGGTTGGCTCATCTAATCAGCTGATTTTATGTCTTTCATTTCACTGGAGTACGGATTTCAAAAGAAGATGGCAAAATCAAAATGAAACCAAAACATTGAACACATTTTCTCACAACACACAAAAATTTCAAAGTTTTATGTTTTCATTCCATTTCATTCGCCTAATAATGTGCGTGTTCATTTTGACAGTCTGAACAAAGGTATGTTCTTGCTGTAGAGATGAGCCAACCAGCTATCAAATTACTATTGTGTAAGCTAAATCGAGTTGTATGAACAGCACTCAATTCAAATCGAAATTTCCTCAATTTATTTTTCTGTTTGAACATAGTATAAGGCGAGTTTGTGGCCTATTTTATGTACTCTATATTGTTCTCTTGTAAAAATTCTTCAAAACCTTTCTATGTAAAATACGTACCTCTGTCTGAAACTATCGTTTTGGGCCTACTATACGCTCTAAAATATTCTTTGCAAAATAATTCATGGAGGGATTTTCTATCTTTGTAGCTGACTTCTTATACTCAACTTCGTTAGCAGTTTGTATTTCTAAGGTTAATATTTCGTCTATGGCCTCAGCCATCAATTGATTGCCCGTAGCTAAATTTATTTTATCGTTACCTCTGAAATCGGATGCTTTGTTTCCAACAAACTTTCCCGTATCTTCACTTAAAACCTCAATTCCATCGATTTGGAATTTTGCCCCACTTGACTATAAAATTTCCTACCATGAAATAGCCGAATAACTAATCGATTCGTCAGGGATAATTATAAACTCTGTTAATACGTTTTTATTTTTAAGAATTATTTATTCCAAAATATATTTTGTCAACTCTTTTTAAATTAACTTCTTTAGGTACAAGGTTACGCTTCATCAGGCTCACCGGACTCCCCGAACCGATTAGGCATTCTATAAAAACTTTAACATTAGGGTATGCTACTATTTCTATACTAAATTTACTTACAAACTTATTTACTGGTGGCGGCTTCTTGTAACCTTTGCAGCTCGCTGCGAAATAGCCTGTTCCTGGACTGCGTTTGGGCTTTCGGCATTCCTTCGAGATGTGACCTGAGCAGTTACAATTATAGCACTTGATTGGTGTGGACATAAGCTTTGCTGTGGTGCGTTGAGGTAATTCAATTGTTCGGAACGCCATTAACAGCTCGTTGAATATTTTAAAATTTTGTATCTTTGCTTGTACCTGCAATTGATGATCAGGTATACCGTCTATTAAGTAATCGATGAGCTCGTTTTCTGCAAGGTTTAAAGCAGCGCTTAACAAGCGCTTTTCGTTAACGTAATTGTCGAAATTTTCCCCAGTCTGTCAATCACCTTTTTCTAATTTTCGGCGTATCTCTAAAACGTTCTGTTTGCATGCGAATAGCGCTGCCATCCCAGGGCAGTAGCGTCGACGCTCGAGGTAAACATGTGTTTTGCTTTATACCACGACAACGCAATGCCCTTCAATATAAGTCTCATCGCCAAACTTAAAACTTCATCTGAAATATGTATTACTCTTTGGAAGTGTCGCAGCTGGGAGCACCGTGTCTCGAGGCCATCGCCACCATCGTACTCAGTCATTAATTCTTTTACGGTTTGTAGCGGCATATCGTGTTTGGTGCTTTGAGACGCGCCTGCTTTCTCCATTTCTAATTTAAGCTTAAGCAGCTCGATTTCTTTTTCTAAAAGTTTAAATTTGTAAAAGTCGCAGTCGGTTCTGGATTGTTTGCTACAATACTCTTGCCCGAAGCGCCGTTATTGGCGCACAAAATTCCGCTATTTCGGACATCATTGTGGTTTTCAGCGACGTTGCTGCCAACAGCGCTGCTTACGTCGTAGTCATTTTCACTTACCGCCGCGCTTTCATCGCAATTGCCGTTATCATCGCCCTTGTCGTTGCCGTTTTCATTGTCGCTAGCGTCGTCATTTACTTGCAAGCCGCTCCCATTGTCTTTTCTGTGTAACCCGTTGCCGTCGTCTTTTTTGCTGGATTTACTGGTACTCTTTTCTTGTTGCGCTAGACATAGTCCGCGTGCTTCTGCTGAAAGTTCACTCAGGGAAGCTGCGAGCGACGCCTTTGCTTCCTTAGCGTTTACCCCGACTGCAGTACACCATGCTTTAAGTTGCAGTAGTGTATATCTTTCTGCATTAATTTGGTTTTCATCCATTATTAAATTGAATTCATATGTTTAGGATGGTAGATTAATGACCACTTCTGGTAAAATATGCGGAATTCACTTTTTGTTTAAACAAAGTACAACTGACCGGCTTCGTGGTTACATTTATGGTTCAAATATATGGTTGGCTCATCTGTAAAGCAACAAATTATGTCTGTTCAAATTGTCAAAATCTGTTTATTGGTATTAAGCGAATGGAATGAAATGAAAACATAAAACATAGCAGTTTTTGTGTGTGGTAAGAAAATGTTGTCAATGTGTTGGTTTCATTTTGAGTTTGCCATCTCCTTTTGACAATCCCATCGACCGTGCAATGATAAAAATAAAATCAGCCGATGAGATGAGCCATGGCTACATTCGAATTGATCCTTTTATTTCTTTCCAAAAATGGTTGACATAAGTGTAGCACGTTACCAGTATGTTTTAAGTTTAATCGAACAGCGATGCCAGATCGTCTGACTTATTTCGTACTAAAACATTATACTTAGTTCTACTATAGTATATTACATTTTCAAATTGAAAAACCCCTGCTAAAAAAGGAGCAAAACCTAACTACTTATTTTCATTTTCGTACTTAACCACACTCCATGTTGTGATTCAGGATTTTGGCCATATTTTGAAATAATTTTTTTTAATTAAACAGAACTACAAGAACAACATGCAAAGCTTCACGTTTTTTGTGGTCTGCATGTAAAAACTATGACTACGAATCGCTAAATTATTGAATAAATAACTCCAATATTCAATAATGCAAAATGGCCTTTATTAGGCTACTTTGAAAGTACTTCACAATAAAACTTATACTTCACAACCAATAGCGTGCTTAAATCAAACTGATTCCATGATTGCTCAACTTGCGATCTTTTATACTCTTCGATTTCCTCGTTCCATACTTCTAGGCGTTTCTAGAATTTACTTAGTTACCAGCTATAAAATTATAACTACAGATGCACGTTTATAGCTTCTCATATGCGCGTGTATATGTGAGTGATACTTCCATCGATGATTGCCTACTTTTGGGACTATATCAGATATATGCGTGTGTTTGTGCGTTTCCCTCCGCTGCTTGTATGTACATATGTGCAGACATAATGATTAATTTGTTTACGTACATACAAGTGTGGCAGCTTGCTTTATTGTTGTTGTGGCTTTATTTACTTAGCTTAAGATTAGTGATGTGAGTATCACTTAGTGTCACTAATATTCGTCACAATACTATATATTACATTATCTTAATTTCTATTTTTACTGTCACACATTTCTTAATCTGATGCAATTCGTTATTTGTGTTCAGAGTTACAGCTCGCACTGAATTGACCTTGATACATTATAACTTAATTTATATCTTCACTATCGTACATTTCTTGATCTAATACCTAATCTCAATCTAATACCTAATCTAATACAATTCGCTATTTGTGTTCAGAGTTACAGCTCAGCCAATCTGACACTATAATCGACCTCGAAACAGTATAACTTAATTTCTAACAAATATGTCCCACCGTCACTGATATATCATCACTACTGAACTTGGGCATAGCATGCTCTATATCGGCAAAATCCAGTCTACGTTGCTGTTGTACCCCAGTACTAGCTCTTAGCTCGTCGATGTCTTTCATTAATTTTAACATTTCCATACGTTTTCGTAGCGCCACCAGTTCGTCATCAATAATTATGGTCGTGGTTCTTGCGTCAATTGGGGCAGAGTTTGATGGGGCGGCAGCAAAAACATCGTGAACAGAAAGTGTTGGAACGGTAGTGGCGGGAGTATGAACGGCAGTGACGGCATTGGCGGCAGACCAGACGGTAGCGGCGGCAGAATAGACGGCAGTGGCGGCAGCAAAAACACCGTGAACGGCAGGTGTTGAATTGAATTCAACCAAAACATCGTAGTGGAGGCAGTTGGAACGGCAGTGGCGGCAGTATGAACGGCAGTGGCGTCAGAGCAGACGGTAGCGGCGGCAGAATAGACGGCAGTGGTGGCAGCAAAAACATCGTGAACGGCAGGTGTTGAACTGAATTCAACCAAAACATCGGTAGTAGAGACAGTTGGAACGGCAGTGGCGGCAGTATGAACGGCGGTACCAGCAATGGCGGCAGAGGACTCAATAGAAACGGCAGCGTTTATCTCAATTATTTCGGCCAGAATGTTCTCCAATATATTTGTGTTCGGAGTGGTATTCATCGTATTTGTGGAGCTATTATCTCCCACGCCAACTATATTTTGCAGTAATCTGCGTAATTGTATAATGTTGGCAGTAGGAGGGAAATCCATATTATTTTCAGTTAAAACCTTGACAATTTTCTCTCGAGCATCCATTTTACAAAATATTTGTTTATAATAGTGCGCGAGGTTCGTTAATACACCTGAGATGTAACTTCTACCTTTGATAAGATAATAAAACAGCAGAAACGTTCGGATTAATTAACTTAGTACTTTATTTTTCAGTCTTCAATCCAATAATGAACAGGAAGTCCACCATCTTCTCTTTTCTTCCTTTACAGTGATGTATTTTTCCTTATTCTATTAATTAGTTGACATGGTTGCATTTATGATATTACAATATATATACTATATATAAATAAAATATATGCTATATACGTAAGCATTCGTTGGAATTTGAAGCCTCTAGCTCTTAAAATAGGGCAGTAATTACGAAAAGTTTCTTATCTGAACAATCGGTTGAGGGGATATATACTATATATTCCACCGATCTTAGCCATTTTTGCAGACAACAATATGTGCAATATACGAAAGTATATGGTGACGTTTGAAGATTCAATCTGATAAATTGAGAAAGATATGACAAAAATCCTCTTTCTGATAAATCGGTTGTATGGAGGATATATGCTATAGTGGTCCGATCCGGCCGGTTCCGACAAATGTCTAATCGGACACCTAAATACACCCGCTCGCCAAGTTTTATCAAGATATCTCAAAAATTGAGTGACTAGTTTGCATACAAACAGACGGACAGATGGACATGGCCAAATCAACTCAGCTCTTCATCCTGATTATTTCCGTATACTTAACGGTGGGTCTATCTATTTTTGTTTAAGGACTTTCAATTTTGAGATTCGTGCCAAAGTTAATATACCATTTCATTTTCATGAAAGTTATAAGAATAGGTAGGTACTTTGTGTGAGGATGCAAAGTTTCACGTTTTTTGTGGTCTGCATGTAAAAACTATGACTACGAATCACGTATTTCAACAATATATGACGTAAACGCAAGTATTTGATGAAATTTGAAGCTTCTATAATTTTTTCAAACAACAATATATGCTATATACGAAAGCATTTGGTGGAATTTGAGTCTTCTAGCTGTTAAAATTGGGCAGAAATTGCGCAAAATTTCTTATCTAAACAATCGGTTGTATGAGATATATACTATATATACCACCGATCTCTATGATTTTTTCAGACAACAATATTTGCTATATACGTAAGCATTTGGTGAAATTTGAAGCTTATAGCTGTTAAAATGGGGGAGAAATTGCTAAAAGTTTCTAATCTGAACAATCGGTTGTATGAGATATATACTATATATACCACCGATCTTAATGCTTTTTTTAGACAACAATATGTGCTATATACGGAAGCATTCGTTGAAATTTGAAGCCTCTAGCTCTTAAAATAGGGCAGTAATTACGTAAAGTTTCTTATCTGAACAATCGATTGTGGGGATACATACTATATATACGACCGATCTCATAAATTTTTTCAGGCAACAATATGTGAAACATACGAAAATATATGGTGAAGTTTGAAGCTTCAATCTGATAAATTGAAGATCCGGCCGGTTCCAACAAATGTCTAATCGGACACCTAAATACACCCGCCCCACGAAATTTTATCAAGATATCTCAAAATTGAGAGACTAGTTTGCATATAAACATACAAACGGACATGGCTAAATCAACTCAGCTCTCCATCCTGATTATTTCGGTATACTTAATGGTGGGTCTATCTATTTTCCTTTAAGGACATACAATTTTGAGATTCGTGCCAAATTTAATGCTGTGATATAATTTCACTTGAAATAAGTATGCACGCGTTATTTTTCAATCTTCTTTATTATTCTATTTATTTAACTCTAAGGAAGGTAAAGTACCGGATGTGGAGCAATATGCAAAACTCGCTAGTGCTCTGGTGTTGTTGCCAGACTGTTTGAATAATAATTAAAGTGGGACATAACAATCTCCTACGCTTAATTGGACTCAGTATGTAATAAATGAATTAATATATGATTTATTTACATATCTGAATATTAAATATATATTGTCACGGATATTAGCATCACTAAGCTATACCATCACTAAGGCAATGCTAAGGCCATGCCAAGCAGTATTTACGTCAATAATCAAATCATGTATACACATATATAAGGCAGCCGAGAGAGAGGTCACACACAGATGCATTTACTTATACGCCTATGTGTACTCGAGAGACTGTAAACTACAAACATTCACATCAATAATTCAATCATTATGTATCTACATAAACGAATAAATAATTGCGTCTACACATATGTACGTATACGAGCAGCGGAGCGGCAATGCACAAACACATGCATATATCTTATCTGAGTTGTCACAAGAGAGGGCAATAATTTGTGCACGTAGTTGTGGCTGGCGATTTTGTAGCCGAAACTAACTAGTAAGTTCTGGAATGGAAAAGCCTAGAAGTATGCAATTGAAATCAAAAAGTATAAAAGGCGCGACAGTAAAGGCGAGGAGTTTGTGTTTGATTTGAGTTGTCAAGCAGTTACGACTAAGACGATATCTAGCGAGCAATAGCAGTATTATTTTGAATAGTGGAGTTTCATTTGAGCTATCAGTTTGGTTATTAAGCTATTCGTTGCACAGTTTGAGTGTTATTGTGAAGTACTTTAATAAAGGCCATTTTTCCATTATTCAATATTGGAGTTATTTATTCAACAGTTTAGCGATACGAACCAAGCAAAAGGGCAAATAAGAGGAATTTGCAGCAAATTCGTAACAATTGGTGTCAGAAGAGGAATTGTTGAATAAATTCCAGAGGACAACAAGGACATGGCAAAGTTCAGTGAATTGAAGATCCAGCAACTAAAGAAGGAGTTGGAGAGCCGTGGATTGAATACAAGCGGCGTTAAACTCGAACTTCAGGCACGGCTACGAGAGGCAATGGAAGCAGAAGGAATTGATATGGGCGAGTATGTCTTTTATCCTGATGAGGACGAGACAACAGCAAAAATTGAAGAGAAAAATTAAACACCGCAGACAATGGCGAACACAGACCTGAACATGATGTTGGCTGCAATATCGGCACAAATGTCCAACATGTCGTCACAATTGGCATCCCAACTGGAATCGCAAAAGCCGAAATAACATCTCAAATGTCATCTCAGCTGGAATCGCAGTCGACACAGATAACATCAAAGATGGAAGAACAAGAGCGCTTATCATTGCAGGTGGCACAAATGTCTTCACAGTTAGAAGCACAGGAAGCAAGGGTAACATCAAAGCTGGAAGCGCAGGATGCAAAAATCGCTCAATTTCAGGCAGAAGTCGATGATTTGAAGGGTCGTATGGAGCAGTTACAATTAAATCGTCCAGCAGTTTCAGCGAGTAATCCAAAGGTAAAAACACCATCCTTTGACGGTTCTGTTCCTTTCCAGGTCTTTAAGCTACAGTTTGAGAAGACCGCAGCAGTGAACAACTGGAATGTGGAAGATAAAGTTGCCGCACTTTTCGTGGCATTGAAAGGACCAGCTGCCGAAATCTTACAGACTATTCCAGAGTACGAACGGAACAGTTATGACGCATTGATGGCTGCTGTAGAACGGCGATACGGAAGCGAGCACAGAAAACAGATATTTCAAATAGAATTGCAAAACCGCTACCAAAAAGCTAACGAGACCTTGCAGGAGTTTGCTTCGGACATTGAAAGATTGGCTCATCTTGCAAATGCGGATGCACCCGTGGGATACACGGAAAGAGTGAAGATTCAGAGCTTTATAAATGGCATACGGGACGTCGAAACGAAGCGAGCCACATACGCGAACCCAAAGCAAACATTTTCTGAAACGGTATCCCATGAATTGACTCAGGAAACGGCGTCATTATTAAGTAAACCAGGATACAAAGCTCATCGTGTGGAAATAGAAAGGCCAGAGTGGGTAGATACAATTTTGGAAGCTCTGAAGGGATCACAACAGAAAAATGCCGGAGTTATGAAATGTTTCAAGTGCAGTAACCCAGGTCACATTGCACGTCATTGTAGTAGCAATTCCAATAGTTCCAACAATGTGGGTGGCCGTAAACGCAGAGATGAAAGAGACGAGCAAATCTCCAAATCCACTCATTCGTTAAACTAAAGCAAGTCAGCCGCAAGGGGCGACAGCTGGCTCCCTCAATTGAATGCCCCATAATCTCTATCTCGCAAGTTGGAAGAAGGTCAAGCAATCTTACTGTCGGAGGACATGTGGATGGAAAGGAACGTTTACTGACTGTAGATACGGGTGCATCCAATTCCATCATTCGATCAGATTTAGTCAACAAGAAGATAAGACCATTGCTTGGAGCAAGATTACGTACAGGCACGGGAGAGGACACCCAGGTAATTGGAGAAGTAGAATTTGAAGTAGCAATTGGGAACGTCACGGTACTTCACAATTTTATAGGGGCAGGTATTGTTGATGAAATCATAATTGGAGTGGACTTCTTAATCAACCAAGGCATCAAGATCGATATGCAAAACAAGACGATGCGATATAAGAACATGGATGTGCCACTTAATTTCGGCTACGAGAAAGGCTACAGCAGTAAACGAGTGCTGGTGGAAGAGAGTCAGCAAATACCACCAAAATCAGAAGCAGTCATCTGGGCAAAGGTTGATGGAGATTGTGGGACAAACAAATTGTGGGTTATCGAAGCAGCAAATAAATCAGCACTGAACATGGACGTATTCCGGTAAGAGTACTCAATGAGTTCAAGTCACCAATCAATTTGACCAAAGGAGCTATTTTGGGAAGATGCCAAGAGGCCGAAGTAGTTATTAACTGTGAACAGCTTCAGGAATACGTTTCATCTAGTAATACTGATCTTTCAAATGATATCACGGCATGGACGCATGGGCTAGAGGAAGCCTATCAGAGTAAGGCAAAACAACTTCTCATAAAATACGCGAACATATTTGACTGGGATGGTTCCAAACCAGGCCGCACCAATGTTGTGAAACATCAAATTGACACTGGAGATGCGAGGCCGATCCGTCAAGCTCCACGTAGTGTTCCACTGGCGAAGCGGGAAGTTGTGAGTCAAATCATACAAGAAATGAGTGACAGTGGCGTCATCGAACCATCAGCTAGTCCATGGAGCTCACCGGTAGTACTTGTAAAGAAGAAGGATGGAAAATGAGGTTTTGAGTGGACAACCGAAAGTTGAATGACGTTACGAAAAAGGATAGTTACCCGTTGCCAAGAATTGACGACACTCTGGACTCGCTATCTGGTACGAAATGGTTTTCCACGCTGGACTTGAAAAGCGGCTACTGGCAAGTGGAGGTGAAGGAGTAAGATAAAGAGAAAACAGCCTTCAGTGTCGGTGATGGTATTTGGCAATTTACAGTGATGCCTTTTGGACTTTGTAATGCACCAGCTACTTTTGAGAGACTCATGGACCAGGTACTGAAAGGACTACATTGGAAAACATGCTTGTGGTACCTGGACGACATCATCGTATTGGGCAAGAATTTTGATGAACATCTTAGCAACTTGGAGGAAGTTTTCCAAAGAATAGCTGCCGCTGTTTAAAAAGGAAGTAAATTATTTGGGTCACAAGGTAACGACAGAGGGCATCTGCACTGCGAACGAAGAGATAGAGGCTGTAAAGGATTGGCCAATACCACAGAACCTACATGAATTAAGAAGTTTTCTTGGGCTGTGCACATATTACCGCCGATTTGTACCAAATTTTTCCAGCGTAGCCCATAGCCTCCATGAGCTTACAAGAAAAAATAAAGCTTTTGAATGGACGAAGGAGCAAGAAGTGGCTTTCCAAACATTGAAGGAGCGTTTGTACACTCCCCCAATGTTAGCATATCCGATTTCAGGAGCAACATTTATTCTAGATACAGAAGCGAGTGGACATGCTATAGGAGGCGTTTTATCACAACTGGTCGATGGACAGGAGAAGGTAGTTGCATATTACAGCCGTTCGATTGGAAAACCAGAGAGGAACTACTGTGTTACGCGGAGAGAGCTGTTGGCATTGGTAGAGTGCATTAAACATTTTCACAAATACCTCTACGGCCAGCGACTATGACTTTTCCATTGAGCATCGAAAAGGTAGTACCCATGGAAATGCCGATGCAATGTCACGAAGGCCATGTAATTTGGAATGCAAGCACTGTTCAAAGGCCGAGGCTAAAGAAGACATTATAGATGTCCGGCTAATGACTATAACGTGTACGGATGAATGGGACAAGGAACAACTAAGAAAGCGTCAGCTAGAAGATACAGATCTGTCACATGTTATGCAAGGACTCGAACGAAACGAAAGACCAAGCAGAGAGGAGGCGTCAGCAGAGAGTCCCATTGCGAAGTCATATTGGGCACAGTGGAACAGTTTAGAATTGACATTCGGTTGCTTGCATCGAGTATGGGAGAGTGAGGATGGTCAATGCAAGAAGAAACTGATAGTTGTTCCCAGGAAGAGGATTCCTGACGTGCTCAGCGAGCTGCACAATGGTCCAAGTGGAGGTCATCTTGGAATCACGAAGACACTCGAGAAAATTAAGCAGAGATTATATTGGGTTGGTTGCTGTCAGTCGGTCACCGATTGGATTGCCAACTGCGAGGTATGCAACAGAGCGAAAGGGCCCAAAACCCGAAGTCATGGCCAGATGAAGCAGTATATTTCAGGTGCACCATTTGAAAGGATCGCCATGGATGTCGCAGGTCCATTTCCTACTAGCAACCGCGGAAACAAATACGTACTGGTGGTTATGGATTATTTCAGTAAATGGCCAGAGGTATACCCAATCCCAAACCAAAAAGCAGAAACAGTAGCAGAAGTGGTTAAAAACGAATGGGTTGCAAGGTATGGTGTACCAATGGAGATACATTCTGACCAAGGCAGGAATTTTGAATCAGCTGTGTTCCAAGAAATGTGCAAGAAGTTGGGCATTCGAAAAACACGGACAACTGCATTGCATCCTCAGTCCGATGGTATGGTGGAACGTTTCAATAGAACATTGGAGGAGCATTTAAGGAAAGTAGTAGACAAGTACCATAACGACTGGGATACACACATATCATTATTCTTGATGGCCTACCGATCGGCAGTACATGACACAACGGGCCAAACTCCCGCAAAGGTAATTTTTGGCAACGACCTTCGACTGCCAGTTGATTTGAAGTATGGGATAGATGCCGATGCGGAGAGGAATGTCAATAAATCCACTGATGTCTTAGAAGAAGAGCTGAGAGAGATACACGATCTGGTAAGGCAACGAGCAAAGATTATGAGTGACAAGGTGAAAGCGAGGTACGATAAAGCAATTAATTCGGAAGGGTTTCAGGAAGAAGATTTGGTGCTGCTATACAACCCAATCCAAAAAAAATGTTTGTCCCTGAAATTGCAGTGTAACTGGGAAGGCCCATACAAAGTTGTAAAACGGATCAACGATGTAGTGTACCGCATACAAACCACTACCAAACCACGAACCAAAATGAAAGTGGTTCATTTGGAGAGATTAGCAGCGTTTAGATTGATAGATTTGTCTGATTGGGACGATCAGACTTAGGTAGAGGGCAGTGTCACGGATATTAGCATCACTAAGCTATACCATCACTAAGGCGATGCTAAGGCCATGCCAAGCAGTATTTACGTCAATAATCAAATCATGTATACACATATATAAGGCAGCCGAGAGAGATGTCACACACAGATGCATTTACTTATACGCCTATGTGTACTCGAGAGACTGTAAACTACAAACATTCACATCAATAATTCAATCATTATGTATCTACATAAACGAATAAATAATTGCGTCTACACATATGTACGTATACGAGCAGCGGAGCGGCAATGCACAAACACATGCATATATATTATCTGAGTTGTCACAAGAGAGGGCAATAATTTGTGCACATAGTTGTGGCTGGCGATTTTGTAGCCGAAACTAACTTGTAAGTTCTGGAATGGAAAAGCCTAGAAGTATGCAATTAGAAATCAAAAAGTATAAAAGGCGCGACAGTAAAGGCGAGGAGTTTGAGTTTGATTTGAGTTGTCAAGCAGTTACGACTAAGACGATATCTAGCGAGCAATAGCAGTATTATTTTGAATAGTGGAGTTTCATTTGAGCTATCAGTTTGGTTATTAAGCTATTCGTTGCACAGTTTGAGTGTTATTGTGAAGTACTTTAATAAAGGCCATTTTTCCATTATTCAATATTGGAGTTATTTATTCAACAGTTTAGCGATACGAACCAAGCAAAAGGGCAAATAAGAGGAATTTGCAGCAAATTCGTAACAATATGTACATGAGTACGAGTAAATATTGAAATTTTGTTTCTATACGTAGTCTATTAAGTGTCGAGGTTTCTTCTTCGAGCGTGCAGATTTACGGACGACTCGTTATTGCCCTCTTTGCGCTTCATCAGGCATCCCTTGATTGTCTGACAATTCAGTTGGTTGGTTTTTTGACTCGAGTTGAACCTGTGGAATGATTGGCTCAAAATTGTATTGACTATAATAGTTGGATGGTTGTGTTGAAGTGCCTTCTTCAATATCTGGAGAAAAATGAACTCTTCGTTGTTGAACCTTGGTGGATTTTAATTGATCAATGTGTCGTTTTATTTCGTAGCCGTCATCTAGCTTAACTAAGTAATGGAGATTACCAAACCTTTTGAGAACGGTACCTGTTTTCCATGCCGTTTTCTTAGTTCTTGTGAATAATGCCTGAACCCTTTCTCCCACGCTTAGTTGACGCACGCCTGGAATAGGGTTAGTTGATTTGTTTTCCGTGTTTGGTTTTAACGCTTCCAACTGGATTCTAATTCGTCGATTCTGATGGACTTTTTCCGCAATTAAGTGGTGTTGCGCGGTATCTTTGCATAATTTCGTTAATTTTGTGGTGTACAGAGCCTGGCTCTGCTGACATCGCCTTCAATTTTCATTTGAGTGTTTGGACATTGCGTTCCCCTAATCCATTTGTGCTGGGGTACCCTGGTGCTATAAGTTTTTGAAAAATTCCGTTGGCACTGCAATATGTTTTGAATTGATCGCTTGTGAAGATGGTTGCATTGTCGGATGCCATTATCGAAGGAAAGCCATGAAACGCAAATATATTTGAAAGTAGATTTATTGTTGTTGTGGTCGTAGGAGCATCGCGTAACACTCGTACTTCTGCCCATCTGGATTTCGCATCCATGACAATTAGGAAAAAAATTATCTTGAAATGGGCCTGCATAGTCTATGTGTATTCGGTCCCAGCTTGCATCTGGCTCCTCCCAATGATGGAGTGGTGCCTTAGCGGGTTTAGACTGCACTTTCATGCAAGCTTCGCAAGCCTTGACTGTTGTTTCAATGTCACGATCGATGCCTTTCCAAAAGCAATATCTTCTAGCAAGCTGTTAATCCTAGTTATTTCCAGATGGGTATGGTGAAGTTCTCGTAGTATTTGCGGTTGTAGCTTTTTCGGAATCAACACTCTTTGAGATTTAAAGATAATTCCATTATTAAGTGTGTATACATATTCATTTCCATAATTGTTAAGTAAACTTGACTTAAGTTGTAACGAAGCTTTTTTCCTGCCCCGGTGCTTCTTCAATAAGCGCTTGGGGTATACTCGCCGTGTCCAAGGTCCACTTACAATAAATTTGTTATTCGGGACACTATGCAAATCGTTTTCATTTAAAATTCACTTCATTTCTTTAACTCTATATATTTTATAACTATAATGAAAATAATGTAATAAAAGAAAGATGTATTTGTATTCTTCACTTCCCTTTGTGCCTGCTCTATGGTTAGTGGTGGGCTAACGGTCCTCGTGTCCCGTTAGGATCGCCCCGTTAAGACGCCTTGCTGGTCGTTGCCTGGGTGTGTGTAAATGTATTTCTGTGACGCCCTGCGTCGGTGTGTCTCTCGTACGGCTAGCGACTGCGCTGTCTCTTCTGCGGCTTATGTCGGTGCGTCTGCGTAACTCTAGTATGGTTGACGTCGTGTATTTGCGTAACTCTGCTGCGGTCAACGTAGTATGCCTGCGTAGCGCTGTTGCGGCCAGCATCGTAGGTTAGCGTGACTCTCCTGTGGCCCACGTGGTATGTTTCAGTCAGCGTAGTGTGTTTACGTAGCGTTGTTGTGGCCCGCGTCGTATGTTAGCGTAGTGCTGGAGCCAATGTAGTGTGTTCGCTATTGCGGCCAGCGTCGTCGCAACCGGGCGGACGTCGCCTGTTCGCGGATGCGCGTTACTGCGGTAGGGCCGTTGCTTACGAAGTCTCAAACGGTGTTTGGTGGTATAACCGACACATTCACCACTTGAGGACACGACTCACTCCTATGAAACGACCTCTGCTGGTGGTATAACCGACACATTCGAGGGACGCTCCACTGGTAGCTCCGGTCATGACCACAAATTGTGCTAACTAACTGCTGTACTGCTGTGTCGCTCCTTTTATAGCTGTAGTGTTTGGTGTTGCTAGCTCAAATGGTTGCGTTGCCATGGTTACCGTGTTGCTATTAAATGTTGCGAACGCTCGTTGTGTTGCTGAGACTTGTTAGTTTGTTGTGTTGCTATTAATTGTTGTGATTGCTTGTCGTGTTGCTGAGACTTTATGGTTTGTCGTGTTGCAAGGGCCTTTTGTGACTGGCTGTTGTGTTGAAGCTGTGTTGAATATGTTGTGGGTTGTTTTGTGTGGGCCAAATTAATGGTGTTTTATTTGGTACTCACATGGCTGGCTGATCGTGGCGAAGTCGGGTACGAACCGTCGGTACCAAGATGCTATCCCGGGTATTGACGCACCTCTTTCCCGTTCCTTGGTGGTGTCAGGTCTTTGATGGCTGCAACTTTCTCGGGGTCGGTGTGTCACTTACTACGTGTTCTAGGTATCGAATTTCCTTCTTGAAAAATTCGCATTTCTCCGGATTTATTCTGAGGTTGGCGCACTGCAGTCGTAGCATTACTTCTTTCAAGTTGCGAATGTGCTCCTCCAAGGTGGATCCTATGACGATTATGTCATCGAGGTATGCGAAAGCGTAGGGTTCCATCTCCGGTGCAATAACCTTATCTAGTGCTCTTTGAAATGTTGCAGGTGCGGAGTGTAGGCCAAACGGCATAACGCGCCACTGGAATAACCCGCACCGTGAAAGCTGTGTAGGGACGGCTCTGGGCTCCAGGGGTATTTGCCAGTAGCCATTTTTCAAGTCCAAGCTGCTGATGTATTTCGCTCGTCGTAGCTTGTCCAGTATATGTTGTATTCTGGGTATTGCTCCATTGAAATGTCAGCAACCTTTCCTTAGACGACTTATTTCATTATATCCGCACAGAGCTCTTTAGTTTAGTTTCGTATTTTTAACTACAAAAAAAAAAAAAAAAAAATTGAAACTATACACTATGTGCGTTATAAACGTTAACTTGGTTATTAAGTTATCTAGTGAACCGTATAAATAGGTCTGCGTGATTAACGCACTGCCTACTACATAGATAAGCATACATAAATGTTAGTCGTGGATGAATAAGTACTTCAGAGAAGAATGAATTTGTAGGTGCATACAGGCTCTTAACGTTTTGTGAAATTTTGCTAAATTTGCGAAAATATGTTCAAATGAAAGTTATGGTAAAATTAAATAAAAATGAATATTAAATTGAAATAAAGTTACCTAAAATAAAATAAATTAATTGAAATAAAATTGACTAAAAGAAAATAACATAACATGAAATAAAATGAAGAAAAGAAATAAAACTCAAATAAAACACAATAAAATAAAATAAACTATAGTAAAAAAAATAGACTAAAATAAAATAAAATACCACAATTTTTTTCTGAATATACCCCTCCCCCTCTTACTGGTTACATCAAGGGCCTTCCTCTAACTTAGCAACTAATAAATTTTTTTACGGAGAAGGTACTTCGGCCAGATTCTAGATAAGTGTAAGGGTCAAAGGACCTACAGTGTTGCGCAGAACAATAGCAACACAGATATAAAATGTGATAAGTAAATTTGTATAGGAAGTGAGTAGATTTTAAGTATTTGGCAAATTGAGTTAACTTTGATCAATGTTCTAGAATTTTTTGTATAAACAGTTAGCAACAAAGTTTCAACTTTCAAATTGTATTTCTGAATCAATATCTATAATCATTTTATCGGCAGTAACATTTAAACGCGTTTACACTATGTTCAAAAAAAAGAACTAAAAGAAGAATTTAGTTGATTTTGAAATTGACCGATGTAAACCAATCGTGCAGCAGTCGAAGCGATAGGATCTGTTATTTTCGACTTCAAGTCAACTGTCTTCAGACTATTATTTTAAAAACAAACTCTCAAACTAGCATGATCACAGTTGTATCAAGATGACCTCAGTTTTCGTTCTATCAATCTGAATTGCGAAATTCATGTATGTAACGTCTGAGTACATAACTCTTTGAATCAATGTATCTAGGTTTTATATCAGAACGTTTGTAAGGAATACAAAATCAATATCAAAACAGACTCAGTTTTCCATCCCCACTAACAGGAGATACGAATAAGATATAAAAACCAAATTAACTTTCAATGATAAGCAAGCCTCCGTTTCTTTTGATCGTGATTTTGGAAGATTTACCATTAGTTAGTTGTAATCTGTCGAGTTTTGCCTAGTATTAATTCAGCTTTTTTTGTTTATATAATGAATTATCAATGAATTTTGTAGTGATGGGAATGCTGATGTCCTTAATTATTTAGAAGGCTCTAGCGAACACGGGTAAGGGGCCACCGAAATATAGGTGCGTCGATGGCCATGGTTTTGAGGGTGGGATCAGCACCGGGCGTCGCAACAACACCCGCGGCGCCCCCTATGTATATTCGGCCTTTATGTTTTTCATTTTCAGTTTTCTTTATTTTTTGGATTTTCAGCGTTAGCAACCGGTCATGTCAGGTTCGATAATTTTTTTGCGGTTAGATTTTTTTTTGAGTTTCGTTTTTGAATGTTCAACGGTCCGTGTCGAACCCGACCGGATGTCGTTTTATTTTGAAATTATAAGCGTTTTCAGTTGTTTCTGTGCTTTTGTCAGTTTTTTTTTTTAAAGGCATGATATGACCCTTTTTCTGTTTATGGCGCAGGACAGCAAGGTTGGCAAGAACCCCGCCCAGCTGACATGACTAGCCACTGTGCAACACAATATCATGCCGACTGCCTTCCTTGCTGCTCGATTGAAGATGCGTATCTATAACAGCTTTCAGAGTAATTTCCGTCTTTCAAAAGAAGCTTTCATGTATGTCTTAACAGAAGTAGAAGACAGTTTGTGCGCCCGTAAAAATAGGGCATCGATCCCAAATATTTTGAGAGTTTGTGCCACATTAAGGTTTCTTGCCCAGGTATCATATCAACAGAGGGTTGGAAATGAGGCTTTAGTTGGATTAGCTCAACCAACAGTTTCAATAGTGTTGACGGAAACACTAAATGCCTTACAAAGAGCACTCTGCAGTAAATGGATAAGATCGAAGTATACAGAGGAAGAAAAAAGGAGAGCTAAAAATTTTTTTTTAGTACAAGCGGGATTCCAGGCGTGATCGGATGCATTGATGGTACGCACGTCAAGATTGTGGCACCGGAGAAAGGTTTGCAACATCTTTATTACTATCGGAAGGGATACTTCAGTATAAATGCAATGATAGTGAGTATGAAAAAGAAAAATTGTATATAAAAACTGGTAAAACTAATTTTGCATACATTTCAGATGTGCGATGATTTAATGAATATTAAGTATGTTAATGCCAAGCACCCAGGGGCCACATATGAGTCCATGGTTTTTCAAATGTCTGGGCTAAAGCCACAGTTGGAAGCAATGTATAATCGTGGTGAAGCTAACACTTGGTTGTTCTGTATTTAAATATTTCAAAAATAGGTCCAATATGTTACTTTAACCATACGTATTATTAAGGTTGCACACAAATGGCGGGGATGAAACCAATTGTGTTTTGCGAAAAGAAATAAAAACAAGATAATTAGTATTTATGCATAAGAATATGTATAATAAATAAAAATCAGTCTTTATTTCTTTGATATATGTATATTATCACAATGAAAGGAATTTAGGAACTTACGTTTTGTGTATTTTGAATATCCAAACGATTTAAAATTTCAACAAACGCAGGAACAGCTGGTGACTTGCTGGCAGGCAAACTATATCAGAGCCGACGGCAACTTCCAAATCGCCACCGAGCCCCAATTTTCTCACTTAACGAAAGAAAATGCTGGATCAAGAGGACGATTGGAAGTTAGCCGTTGCTTGCTGACAAACGAAAAAAAATAGTTAAGTCGAGGGCGGCTACCCGGTAGGAGTTTAACTAGGCCACTGACCTAAACATGCCGGCCCCTTGCCATGGGCAATATTCGAAATGCCAACACCAGCCGGTTCAACGTTTGACTTGAAATTATGAAATGAACATTAAATTGATAAAATTTAAATATACTGTTGAGCTACTAAGCCTTTTTAGCAGCTATACAAAATCAAGTATTGCACTACTTTATTTCAGAAAAGTTATACAACGAATGACTTAAGAACTATTTTGCGTTTATATTTCCTAATTTACGATGATTCCAATTACAAAAGAATGTGTCCCAAAACTGCTTTTATATATTCTTAAACAATTGTTTTTTTGGAGCTCTAAGTAAATGCATTCCATCCCATATATTGCTTATGTGGATATACACACATTACGCACATAAATATTTATGCGCTTAATTGTTTTGCATTTAACGTACCTATGTTCATATGTTTCTACAATAGGTTTGTGTGTTACTAATGAGGGAATAGGAAAATATGCAAAAAGGTTATCGCACGTATGTACATAAGTTTAAATTGTAATAGTTAGATTAGGGTGGTTCTAAAATTTTGGACTTCAGTATGTGAATATATTCTATTGATTTTCAATGTCGGCTGCTGCTCCGAACATATACCATAAGAAATATTTAAGAGCATTTACGTACATATGTAAATTAAAATTTAACAATTTGAAAATTGAAAATTTGAAAACAGCAAACATGACTTACGAAACTAATTGAATGAAAATTTGTACATTTTTGAGGATTTGAAATTTAAATAACAAATTTAAAATGACAATTCGTAAAAAAAGGAAAAACTGAAAGATATGGTTGCTGCTGGCCTGCCGTGGAACCGGAAATGACCAAACCGAATATGGTCGGTTGCAAAAGCAGGCCTCCGACCGATGATGTAAGGGTACTGCTTACCATGATCCTTGCGTAAGCGTCAGCGCCTAAGACGAGGCGGATTGGCGATGAATAGTAAAATTGCGGATCCGCTAACCGCATAAATTGGAATGGCATAGCAAGTTTCGGATCGAGGTGAGTCCTTGGACTGAGACGGGTGTAACCCTCTACTACCGTAGCCAACGTGCATATACGCTCATTCACGCCGTGCTTACCTCGCAATATTAGGCACCGGGTTTTGATATGTTCCTTACTTGCACGCTCTAGCTGTATTCCCCGTGCTAGCCCAGCATCTATGATGGTATTTGGCGTACACGGGTCTATTAGTGCTCGCACTAGATGGAGTCGACCGCCGGATTCAATCTTTACGATAGCTGTAGGTGCTACCGGCTCGAGGGTCGTCAAAATTGGCGCAGATGCTATCGAGGCTAATCTCCCTGCTCGAAATGCTTTCGGTCTGGCGCGTTGGAGGGTGAGCTGACGGAAAGTATTTGATGCCGAGCCGCCCTGTCGCCAATTTTTCTGCGGAGCAGGACTAGATACTGAGCTTCCCAAACGGTGATGGACTTGTGTGCGACAGTCTCTACCTGTAAGGCTTCGTGGTATCGGCGATTGGCAAGTATTTGATGTGAAGTCACGCGACCGCCTTTCGTGTTGGAGCAGCGGGCGGAAAGTATTTAATGCCGCGCCACTGCCTTCTATTGGAAGAACGCCAACTGCCTCACTTTGCTCCAACTCCTCTTCCTCAACCTGTTGAGCACATGATTTTGTCTCCCCAGTCACGTGAATTGACAAATTGTCGTCAGAATCGTCGTCTACGTTGCGGCAGCGAGACTGCAGCGTTGTCGTCGGTCGATCGTTTGCCACGGCCTCGATATGTAGGGTGGTGTGGTGTTTCTCACCACAATAATGACAACGTGCCGTGCTCGAGCACGTTTCCATGCGATGGAATGGCGACAAACAGTTGGGGCAGTACTTGTGGATGAGTACCATCCTCAATCTCTCCTCTGGTGACTTAGCACGATATTGCGGGCGTAGCCGTATACCATGGTGGCTGTTGCATAGGCGGCATGGAATCAAGAAGGAATGCGAACCTTGCTCCGACCTGTTGCGTGCTGAGACAAAACGAGACATTCCGTAATGAAAAGAAGTCGTTTTAATCGAGAAAATAATGAATTAGAAAGTAGGCGACGGGTGGGTGATGAGCATGGAGGTGAGGTGTTTTGTCAATTAATTTCCGGATTCGTTCGTTGGTATTCGGAACAGTTTCACGATTGGTCGAGTTACTAGTCCTTTCTCGGTCCGAACCTTCACAACTCGGACGCGATTGTCCGCACCGCGATGTATATCGACGAGTCGGCCAAGTTGCCATTCGTTTGGAGGCACGTTTTCTTCACGGATCACGACGAGATCATCAGCTTTCAGGTCCGGTTGCTGTCGCTTCCACTTAGTCCTCTTTTGCAGCTCCGTAAGGTATTCGTTCTTCCATCGTTGACAGAATGAATGATGCAATGCTTGCATCTTTTGTCATCGGTTAATCACTGATGCTGGATTTTCGCTAACCTCAATCTCCGGGGGAGATAACAGAGGGGCGCCTATAAGAAAATGTCCAGGAGTCAGGTTCTAAGCTCGATGGGTCATTTAAAGCGGGACTAAGAGGTCTTGAGTTAAGACAAGCCTCAATTCTACATAAAAGTGTCGAAAACTTCTCAAACATATATTTGAGTCCAGATGCTACTTTTCTAACATGGGTTTTAAAGCTCTTCACGCCAGCCTCCCATAAGCCCCCCATGTGAGGAGCTGATGCGGGTATGAAAAGCCAAGAAAGTTCTTGATAGAAGTACTTCGAAAGAAGTGCAATACGCGAATCAGATATAAAATCCTTAAATTCAGCCTTAACGAAGTTGGTTCCGTTGTCTGAATATATATTTTTGGGACATCCTCGGCGCGATATAAACCTAGAAAAGGCTGCCAGAAAGGTGGTAGTGCTAAAGTCATTTGTGGGTTCTAGATGAATGGCCTTCGTTGCGGAACAAACGAAAACACAAACGTACCCCTTTGTAATAACACAAGCTCTACCTCTATAGTTTTTTATCTCGAAAGGACCTGCAAAATCAACGCCAGTATTTGTAAATGCCCTAGAAAAAGTCGTGCGTTCTGAAGGTGGGGAAGCCATGACTTGAGATTGCGTTTGCTTTTTACTGATGTTCTCCATGAATTGATATTTCATGGATAAACTTCACTAACAAGCGTGAGTAATGGCAGTTATACGGCAGAAGGATTGGGTGCCGTTCTTTGTAACTGAGGTCTCGCGACGCCCCGAGACGACCTCCGATTCTTAAAACGCTTGAGTCGATAAATGGATTTAAGGCTAGAATTTCGCTTTTAGCGCTTATCGCAAGTCCGGATTTTAAATTCGACACCTCCGCTGAAAAATGCTGTTGCTGGCAGAGGGCAATTATTCGCTGGGTTGTACCTTTTATTTCCTCCGCAGAGATTGAGTGGGGTGGGTCCTTTGGATGAAACGAAAGACGTACGATAGAACTCGTAAAGCCCTTGGAAGCGAAGAGAAGCGTTGGATTATATCCGACACTTCAACGACTTTCATTGCGTGGGAGAGCACGCGCTTTCCCTCTTCGTCAGTTTGGAAGCTCGACTCTAGTTTTAGCCATTCTGACTTGCCTTCTTGCAGCCAAGAAGGACCCTGTCGCCATAAGGAGTTTTCAATTAAGTCCTGCGCTGTCACTCCACGGCTAGCTAAATCGGCAGGATTCGACGCTGAATCGACGTGATACCAAAGGTGTTGTCCAACCTTGTCGATGATTTTGGTAACCCTGTGGGACACGAAGGTTGACCAAGAGCATGGTGGCTTTCTAAGCCACGCTAGCACTATAATAGAGTCAGTCCACAGATAAACCTGTAGTGATCGAAGATCCAGGTTCATGACTACAGCGTTCATAATTTCAGCTAGAAATACTGCTCCACACAATTCGAGACGAGGAAGGGAGATCGTTTTCACCGGGGCTACTCTTGTTTTTGCTAACAGAAGATTTACATGGGCGGCACTGCCTTCTTCTACGCGCATATAAATGGCTGCCGCATATGTCTTTTCGGAGGCGTCGCAAAATCCGTGGAGTTCCATTTTGCACTGTGGAGAAAACCTAACCCATCGTGGAACCCGAATGTTATTAATAGCTGGATACTCCACCGAAAATTTTTGCCACCGGTCTAATGTGCTTGAAGACACTTCATCATCCCAACCTGTTCCTTCTAACCAAACATTTTGCATCATAATTTTCGCTACTATGACCATTGGAGCAAGCCAAAAAGTTTCGCGATTGCTGAAAAAATCTTACGTTTAGTTACTTCTTGACCTTGATCAAATTCTTTCGCAGTGAAATAGAAATGATCCGAACATGCATTCCATCGAATGCCGAGGGCTTTAACGCTGCTTGCGTCCTCGAAGTCTAAGAAGTCTTGGCTAAGCATATGAGCTGCAGGAATATAGCTCAAGACTTGCCTACAGTTGGCGGCCCACTTCCTAAGAGGAAAGCCTGCTGAATATAAGGCGCCAGAAATTTCATCACGCGCTTGGATTGTGGATTCCAAGTCGTGCTCACCTGCAAGTACGTCGTCGACGTACATATGTCGCGTTAAAATAGTGGCGGCGACCGGATGTGAATCTTGAACGTCGTCTGCAAATTGAAGCAATGTTCTTATTGCTAGGTACGGAGCACAGTTTACCTCGAAAGTTACCGTATTCAATTGAAATTGACGGATGGGTTCGTCTGTAGACTCACAGAAGAGAATTCGTTGAAAATTCCTCTGCTGAGGATGGACAAATATTTGGCGATACATTTTCTCGATGTCGCTACTAAAAATGAATTTGAACAGCCTCCATCTAAGAATTAAGATCGTAAGATCGCTTTGTAGGATGGGACCAGGAAGCAGATCATCGTTTAAACTCACGCCGTTATTTGATGGACACGAAACGTTATACACCACTCTCACCTTCGTAGAAGTGCTCTCTGGCTTACTCACCGCATGATGGGGTAAGTAGTAGGATTCGGACGACTTTTCGGACAGGCTTGGTCGGATTTTAGACATATGACCTAACTGATCATATTCTTTACGAACTCTTGTATACTCCTCTCGTAAAGAGGGGTATTTGGCTAGCCTACCTTCACAACGAAAATATTGCGAGAACGCAGTTTTACGTGAACACCCTAAAGAAATTTCTACTGGGAAATTCTTTCGAAATGTTAGCGAGACAGTATATCTTCCGGTATCCGTTCGCGTTGTAGTGGCCTTGAAAATCTCCTCGCAGTATTCCTCATCGGCCGTACGGATCGCATTCCGTGGGATATCTTCCAATTCCCAAAATGCTGCCAACTGTTGATCCAGAGAGATTTCACTGTAGAAAGAGACACAGGATGACGCCTCTTTCTTGGGGTTGGCCCGTACCGTAAGTATCCATCCGAATACCGTTTCCTGGGTGAGAAGATGACTCGTAAAGTCCTTCCTAATCCCCTCCAACATGATTTGCGGATAGACATCACCTCCAAGCACAAGATGAACTTGTTCGTTCGCAAAGAATCTGCCGTCTGCTAGTTTTATTCCCGGGAAGTTTTGTTAGATGACAGGGTCAACATCGACGGTTGGCAGACTGCCTGTCAATTGAGCTAACACTAAAGCCTTAGTGCTGATGGATACCGTTGTATCAAGAGGTGAGCCTATATGGATAGGGCAGGCTAGGGTGGAATGAGCGGACACCGTATTGTTGATACCTGACACTGTAGCGTTCACTTTTTTGACTGGAAGCCCAATACGTCGGCGAAGCCGTTCCGTAATAAATGAACGCTCGGAGCCGGAGTCTATTAAGGCTCGGGACGAGTATACAGTATCACTATATCGCAGGTGGATTTGAGCTATTCCCAGTAGGATACCTTTATGTGTGTTCGAAAAACACGATTGGATTTGACTCGGAGAGTCACTGGTGCTCTGAGTGCGACTTTGTTCAGAAGGGGTCGTTTGGAAGTAGTTCCGGTACCACTCGGCGTTGAACTCGAAGAGCCCGGCTTTGTCGAGCAGGTTACCTGGACTGGGGGGTGGTTACAGAGGATCTTCAATTGGCCATTAACTAGAATTCGTTTATTCTCATAACGATCTGTCAGGTTTTTCCACGCGGTTTCGAAACCTTCATTTGTAAGGGGACATTTGTTTACTATTTCTCTTGCTTCGCCCTCAGTTTTTTTTTTTAAATGGCATAATTTTTCTACTGAGGCGAGCCCCTGATTCTTTATGTAAATGGCGGTGAATAAGTCACGGAATGTTGGCCATGACAAATAATCTCCCTTAAAAACTTCGGTATCACAAGGCGGAAGCCTAATATTGCGTTCCCTAACCGAGTCGTCGTTTGATTTTTCACAGGCTTTGTCTTTTTGCTTTGTAGCTAGGTCACCTATCAACTCTATGCACCTCATATAAGTCATGTACGCTAACCTATACTTTTTCTTCGCTGCACTAGCATCTTTGGAAGATATTGCAGCATCTGACCCCTGAAACTCACTATAGCTGCGTTTTATTTTGCCCCACAGCTCTTTAGCCTCCACCCTTTGGGTTTCCATGGCTGATTGATTGGGGTTTTCGAATTCACGAAAGTCCGCCTCGAGATCTATCCAAGACTCAACTAATTGAAACTTGCCATTTTTTATTAATTTTTTGGATGAAAAAATTTACTTTGGATTATTAAAAACGTGGACGAAATCCGAAAAACGCACGTAATGCTAAAGTGTTTTTACAATCCAAAATTATTAAAATTGGCGTAAAACTTAAGTAGCCTACAGGTATCGTAAACTTTTTGCCGCTAAAAATTTCAAACTTGTTACCGAAATAGCACTGTGGTGCTTGAAACTCCCTTTTTCTTCTGGTAAATATGATGAATTTGAACGGAAATATAAAGTTTAGTAAGAACACCAACCAAAATCCCGAAATAACTCACCAAAATCTAGAAATATTAGTATAATACAACTAAATAAGTGAGCAGAAAAAAGAGAAAAACTCGAAATTTATGTACAAAAATATTTATTTAGTATTTCAAAAATGATCACAAATTATTTGAAAAATAATTGCACACTTTATTTAAAATAAATACCGATAAAAATATATATTTGAAGCTTCCTTTTTAAGGTTTCGGGATTCGCAGTACTAATTTCGGGATTTGCACTCCTTTGTAGTTGCTCACCACCCACCACTATAATGCATGTAGATACGCAGAATTTGCCGTGTTTTGTGTTTTCTTTTATTATGCTTTTCTTGCACTTGTTTTTAATAATGCGATCGCAAATCGCTATTATTACAATATTTATAAATTAAAACGCCTACAATTATCGACATAAATGCGGTGCGACTGATTTTATATTCAAATGATATTGTGGCAATTAATTAATACTGTAACGAATTTACTTGCAAATCCTCTTATTTGCCCTTTTGCTAAGTTCCTATCACTAAACTGTTGAATAAATAACTCCAATATTGAATAATGGAAAAATGGCCTTTATTAAAGTACTTCACAATAACACTTATACTTTGCAACTAGCTGGCTTAATAACCAAACTGATAGCTTAAATGAAACTGACTTTCAAAATAATACTGCTACTGCTCGCTAGATAGCATCTTAATCGAAACTGCCCATAGCGCCTCTACCGCTGATGCTTTTATACTTTGTGATTTCCTCGTGGCATCTTCTAGGCGCTTCCAGAATTTTACTTAGCTAGTTATAAATTTCTCAGCTACAACTACAGATGTATAATTTCTCATTTGAGTAATACTTGCACAAATTATTGCCCTCTCTTGTGACAATTCAGATAAGATATATACATGTGTTTGTGCATTGCCGCTCCGCTGCTCGTATACGTACATATGTGTAGACGCAATTATTAATTCGTTTATGTAGATACATAATGATTGAATTATTGATGTGAATTCACTTCACTGCTTAGCATAGGCCTAGAGATGGCAGCACCCCTTAGTTTTGCTAATATTCGTAACACTGCCCTCCACCTAAGTCTGATCGTCCCGATCCGACAAATCTCTCGATCTAAACGCTGCTAGCATCGCCAAATGTACCACTCTTCTATTTCGTGATGTCCCAATTGCTTGTATGCGGTAGATTACATCACTGATCGTCTTCACAACTCTGTACGGGCCTTCCCAACTGCACCGATATTTGGATGAAACACCTTTCCGCCGGTGAGGGTTGTATAGCAGTACTAAATCTCCCTCCCGGAAACCTTCCGAATTATTTTCCTTGTCGTACCTGTGTTTCGTCTTACTACTCATTATCCTGGATCGTTCCCTCGCACTCTGTTGCTTGGCCAATGAAGAACTACTTCGCAGAGCTTGATCTTGACGGATTGACTTTGCATCATCAGTACCGTCTTGACCCTTGCATTCTTTCTGGAAAATTCTTTCAGTCGTTTTAGTGCGCCCATTAGGGTTTGTCAATGCCAGTGTTTTTCTCGCAGTTACTTTTGATTTCGCTTTATTTGGCCCATTCAATCCATCAACCTTTGCTCGATCTACTTTCCTTGACTTTCGTGGTCTCTGTCGAATCTCCTCCACCAGCACTCGCTTACTGCTGATCCCTTTTTCCAAACTGAAGTTAAGTGGCACATCTTGGTTCTCATAACGCATCACCCATCTCTGCATATCGATCTTGATGTTATGGTCAACCAAGAAATCCACTCCCAATATAACTTCATCAACAATCTCCGCCACAACGAATTTGTGTAGAACCATGACCTTCCCAATTAGGACTTCACATATCACTTCTCCTTGGACTAGGTTATACTCGCCTGTGACGGTACGCAACCTTGCTCCAAGTAACGGTTGTACTCTCCTGTTGACTAAATCAGATCGAATCAAGGAATGAGATGCGCCCGTATCTACAGTCAGTACACGCTCCTTGCCGTACACATTCCCTCTGACGGGAAGACTGCTTGATTTCCTTCCAATTTGCGACACAGATATCGCAGGACATTCAATAGCTGGATCTAGCTCTCGATTTTTCCATCTGGCACGCTCTTGCTCATCTCCTCCAGCTCTGCGTTTATGGCCACCCAAGTTGGAACTACCAGGACCAAGATCGCAATGACGTGCAATGTGACCGGGCTTCCCGCATTTGAAACATTTGATAACTTTTTCACTCCGCTTTTGCGATCTTTTCAGCGCCTCCAATATTGCGTCCACCCACTCTGGCCTTTCTACCTCCACACGGCGTGCTTTGAAAACTGGCTTACACAGAAGCAATGCTGTTTCTTGAGTCAGTGCATGGGATACCGTTTCTGCGAATGTGGGTTTTGGGTTTGCATATGTCGCTCGCTTCGTTTCTACGTCCCGTATGCCATTCATAAAACTCTGGATTTTTACCCTCTCGGTGTACTCCACGGGTGCGTCCGCATTTGCCAAATGTGCCAACCTTTCAACATCCGAGTCAAACTCCTGCAAAGTGTCATTCGCTCTGTGGTGAAGGCTTTGCAACTCAATTTGGAATATCTGTTTTCTATGCTCGCTTCCATAACGTCTCTCGACAGCAGCCATCAATGCTTCATAGCTGTTCCGTTTGTACTCTGGAATAGTCTGTAAGATTTCGGCAGCTGGTCCTTTCAATGCTACGAAGAGTGCAGCAATTTATCTTCAGCATTCCAGTCGTTCATTGTTGCGGTCTTCTCAAACTGTAGCTTAAAGACCTGGAAAGGTACAGAACCGTCAAAGGATGGTGTTTTTTACCTTTGGATTGCTTGCTAAAACAGCTGGGCGATTTAAGTGCAACTCTTGTATACGACCTCTCAAAGCTCGGCTTCGATTTTTTCCTCAAACTGCGTTACTTTCTCGTCCATACGCGCTTCGATTTTTGATGATATACGCGCCTCTTGTCCTTCGAGTTGTACTGTTATGCGTGCCTCTTGTTCTTTCAGTTGTGTTTCCATCTTTGATGTAATCTATGTCGACATTTCTGACATACGCGTTTCTTGTGCTTCAATCTTCGATGTAATCTGTGTCGACATTTCTACCATACGCGTTTCTTGTGCTTCAATCTTCGATGTAATCTGTGTCGACATTTCTGACATACGCGTTTCTTGTGCTTCAATCTTCGATGTAATCTGTGTCGACATTTCTGACATGCGCGTTTCTTGTGCTTCAACCTTCGATGTTGTTTCTGACGACATTTCTGCAATATGTGTCTTCTGTTCTTCCAGTTGAGATGACATTTGCCACGACATAGATGTTGCTGTCGATGTTTGTGCAGATATTGCAGCCAAAATCTTGTTTAAGTCTGTGCTCGTAACTGTCTGCGATGTTTCGTTTTTCTCTTCAATTTTTGTTGTTGTCTCGTCCCCATCAGGATTAAAGACATACTCGTCCACATCAATTGCTTGCGACTCCATTACCTCTCGTAGCCGTGCTTTAAGTTCGATTTTATTGCCGGTTGTATTCAATCCACGGTTCTCCAACTCCTTTTTCAGTTGCTGGATCCTCAATTCACTCAACTTTGCCATGTCCAAGTTGTATTCCCAACCTTCGGAATTTATTCAACAATTCCTCTTCTGACACCAATTGTAACGAATTTACTTGTAAATCCTCTCATTTGCCCTTTTGCTAAGTTCGTATCACTAAACTGTTGAATAAATAACTCCAATATTGAACAATGGAAAAATGGCCTTTATTAAAGTACTTCACAATAATACTTATACTTTGCAACTAGCTGGCTTAATAACCAGACTGATAGCTTAAATGAAACTGACTTTCAAAATAATACTGATATTGCTCGCTAGATAGCATCTTAATCGAAACTGCCCATAGCGCCTCTACCGCTGATGCTTTTATACTCTGTGATTTCCTCGTAGCATCTTCTAGGCGCTTCCAGGATTTTACTTAGTTAGTTATTAATTTCTCAGCTACAATCACAGATGTATAATTTCTCATTTGAGTAATACTTGCACAAAATATTGCCCTCTCTTGTGACAACTCAGATAAGATATATGCATGTGTTTGTGCATTGCCGCTCCGCTGCTCGTATACGTACATATGTGTAGACGCAATTATTTATTCGTTTATGTAGATAAATAAAGATTGAATTATTGATGTGAATTCATGTCACTGCTTAGCATCGGCCTAGAGATGGCAGCACCCCTTAGTTTTGCTAATATTCGTAACAATACGTAAAATTAGCTTTTTACGTGCAGTGCGTCGTTAGTGTTTTTATAAAAAAAATACACAGTGTTAATTTGGTTGTATATTTGTGTCACTAAACGATAGAAAATGTATAAATATTCTGACGCGGTAGAGAATCGGAATTTGGACACTTGTTCAAGTATTTATTGAACTTTAATAAGAAAACAAACTAACAAGCACTCACTGCAAAGCAATTAATTAACCACTTTTTGTTTTGATTATGTCCGTTCGGATGGACACAATTAAGATGGCAATTGCCGAAGATGTTTTAATTTTTATTGGAATTAAAAGTGGAAAACACAAAATCACTGGCGCACAATCTGAATTATAATTTTCATTGAAAATCCGTGGAAAATCACTTTTATTGTTAATATTTTTGTTTTAATGTACTGACTTTGCTCAGTAAACAGAAAACTCACCCGTATTTAAATCTTTCGTGTATGTGGGAGTGAGATGAATATGTCGGTATGTATTATGTTTGGCACCTGTTGGCTTGGTTTTTCCTTGATATCAGATCTCGTTTTTTTTTTAATATTTGCTTGTTCGTAGAACGGCTACGAAGGACCATGCACACAAATGGCGGGAATGAAACCAATTGTGTTTTGCGAAAATAAATAAAAACAAGATAATTAGTATTTATGCATAGGAATATGTATAATAATTAAAAATCAGTCTTTATTTCTTTGATATATGTATATTATCACAATGAAAGGAATTTAGGAACTTACGTTTTGTGTATTTTGAATATCCAAACGATTTAAAATTTCGACAAACGCAGGAACAGCTGGTGACTTGTTGGCAGGCAAACTAAATCAGAGCCGACGGCAACTTCCAAATCGCCACCGAACCCCAATTTTCTCACATAACGAAAGAAAATTCTGGATCAAGAGGACGATTGGAAGTTAGCCGTTGCTTGCTGACAAACGTAAAAAAATAGTTAAGTCGAGGGCGGCTACCCGGTAGGAGTCTAATTAGGCCACTGGCCTAAACAAAGGTGATGCCGGTTACGCCATGACTCCTTATTTGTTGACGCCTTACAGAAATCCTGACGAAGCTGCGTTAGAGAGCATATATAATAAGCGACACTCATAGGCTAGAAACATGATTGAAAGAACCATTGGGGTTTTTAAGAGCAGATTTAGATGTTTGCTAAGTGCTAGAGCCCTTCACTACACTCCACCAAAAGCCACTTTAATTATAAATGTTTGTGCGGCTTTACACAATATCTGCAACAATTACAATGTACCCTATGGTGATGTGGAAGCTGGAATAAATCAAAATGGAGATTCGAAAGTTCTGGAAGATGGTGTCAACAATGATTCTACTACCTCACGCCAAGCAGCGCAACAAATAAGAAGAAGTGTGGTATTGTGCTTACGTTAAAATTCATCTTTTTATTTTATCTTAAAGAAATAAATCATTTCATTTAAAAGGTACATGTTTTCATTTATAAGGTACATGTTTTAATTTATTAGGTACAAAACTAGTATCACATTCATTGCGAAAAATTGAAAAAACTTAAATACTAGGTAAAAAAAAATTCATTCCAAATTAAATTTAATCCTAATCATTACATGACGTTTACTAATATTTCTTTCTGTGCTTATCGCACATACATAATATTTCCAGTTGCCTCTTATATAAGTATAACTTTTCTTTTTTGAGGGCCAACTTTTCTTTTTTTAAATGGTAACATTTTGTCTTGATATTTTCTATATTAGCTAAACGGTCGGCTATTTCTCTAAAAGTATTTAAATACTCCCTTTGGAACTCAGCTTGCTGAGCTGCTTGTGGTTCCAGTAGTGCAATCTGTTCGTCGTTTCTCACTTTCCGAGTTATATGAGGCACCTCGCCATGTAACTTTTCATTTTTATTAGGTACCTCCACATCATCGAGGATCTCCACGCTGAATAATTGCTCATTTTCGTTGCCATAATTTTCGTCGATATCTGCAGCAAATTCTTCTCCTGGGGGATCGTTATAAATTGTGTAGCTCATTAGCCTGTTTACCATTTCCTCCAGGTTTGAAAGACTGACGGTGTTGTTTGTTCCCCCTCCTGTGGCAGTATATTCTGCACGATTATGGGCGCTCTTTTTTTTTGTTTTGTATTTTAGATCATTCCATAACTACATTTTAAATACATAATAATATATTCGGTTGAAAGATCGCAACTTCTAGTAATCTTACCCATTGCCATGATTCAGAAGATCTTAATGGTGGTCCTATTGAATTAAGTTCATCTGCTATTCTCTCCCACCGTGACTTGCAAAGATTCTTTGGGCATAAACCTCTTGCAAGGTCCGCGTTTTTCTACATTAAGGAAACAAGCCGCTCTAGCTGACGGTTTGTGCTTACAACTCTCGGCCTGAAAAATCACAATATGATTACACTGCCTTTCAAAATTGGGGTTGTTAACTTTAATACTTAAATATTTTTAATTTCTTTTCTTTTTAATTTTGTAAGAATTTTGTATTTACTTTTATTGAACGTATCGTGTAAAAATTGAGCAACGATAGCTAGCGTAGAAAACTGAGCAGCTGATGCGATGGTTAGCGTATGGCAATACTACGATAAATGATAAGTGCTAGCGATCGGGTTTCACACGCTAGAATTTATTCATAATACGGCATAACAGATTGCAACCGTTTATCGTGTATCGTATGAGTTCATAATAGAGGTGTTAATTAAACCATATTAAACTTAAAGAAATAGCCGACCGTTTAGCCAAAACAGAAAATATCAAAACAAAATGTTACCATTTCAAAAAGGAAAAGTTGGCCCTCAAAAAAGAAAAGTTATACTTATTTAAGAGGCAACTGGAAAAACTATGTATGTGCGATAAGCACAGAAAGAAATATTAGTAAATGCCATGTAAATTAAATTTAATTTGGAATGAATTTTTTTTTACCTAGTATTTAAGTTTTTTCAATTTTTCGCAATGAATGTGATACTAGTTTTGTACCATACAAATAACAACATGTACCTTTTAAATTAAATGAGTTATTTCTTTAAGATAAAATAAAAAGATGAATTTTAACGTAAGCACAATATCACACTTCTTATTTGTTCCGCTGCTTGGTGTGAGGTAGTAGCATCATTGTTGACACCATCTTCCAGAACTTCCGAATCTCCATTTTGATTTATTTCAGCTTCCACATCATCATAGGGTACATTGTAATGGTTGCAGATATTGTGTAAAGTCGCACAAACATTTATATTTAAAGTGGCTTTTGGTGGAGTGTTGTGAAGGGCTCTAGCACTTAGCAAACATCTAAATCTGCTCTTAAAACCCCAATGGTTCTTTCAAGCATATTTCTAGCCTTTGAATGTCGCTCATTATATATGCTCTCTAGGGTACCTTCGTCAAGATTTCTGTAAGGCGTCAACAAATAGAGTCAAGGCGTAACCGGCATCACCTTAATAATACGTATGGTTAAAGTAACATATTGGACCTATTTTTGAAATATATAAATACCGAACAACAAAGTGTTAGCTTCACCACGATCATACATTGCTTCCAACTGTGGCTTTAGCCCAGACATTTGAAAAACCATGGAGTCATATGTGGCCCCTTGGTGCTTGGCATTGACATACTTAATATTCATTAAATCATCGCACACCTGAAATGTATGCAAAATTAGTTTTACAAATTTTTATATACAATTTTTCGTTTTCATGATAGTGAGATCATTGCATTTATACTGAAGTATCCCTTCCGACAGTAATAAAGATGTTGCAAACCTTTCTCCGGTGCCACAATCTTGACGTGCGTACCATCAGTGCATCCGATTACGCCTGGAATCCCGCTTTTACTAAAAAAATTCCTTTTAGCTCTCCTTTTTTCTTCCTCCGCATACTTCGATCGTATCCATTTACTGCAGAGTGCTCTTTGTAAGGCATTTAGTGTTTCCGTCAACACTATTGAAACTGTTGGTTGAGCTAATCCAACTAAAGAAACCTTAATGTGGCCCAAACTCTCAAAATATTTGGGATCGATGTCCTATTTTTACGGGCGCGCAAACTGCCTTCTACTTCTGTTAAGACATACATGAAAGATTCTTTTGAAAGACGGAAATTACTCTGGAAGCTAGTTTTTTTATTAAACTTTTTTTTACTTTAAGTATGTCAAGTACCTACAGCGTAGAGTTCATTTTAAGAGGATTGGAAGCATCTCACAATTTTCTTCTTTCTATGGCCTCTATCCGAGTTTCGTCAATTCCTTCATTTATATAAAAGACAACGGAGGTTGCAGAAAGCCACTTTTACGTAAAAGACAATTCAATTTAGTATTTTTGTTTTTTTGCTATCTGTTTCGTATAAATTCACAAAAATGTGTAAGAAAAACTCTGCTGTCATTCACAATAGTACATCTATCGGTCGTGTGGAAATTGCAATATGAAAGCTGATTTTTTACGATACGCTAGCAAGCGTTTATCGTCTATCGTATGAAAATTCATAATAGGGGTGTAAGTTTAATATGGTTTAGCGATACATATAAATAAATAAAATAATAAAATTTGAATTTGTTTTCTCTTTCACTTACAGAAAGGATCTGGGGCCTAAGATGCTTGGCTTGGATATCATAAGTGGTTTCAGGCTCTGGAGCAGGGACTGATTTCAGTCTTAGACCGGCCATAGTAACGAATGTCACGCGTGATTAGTTTTCACGTCCTGCACGAGGTGCCCCTGCTTCTACTGATAATGGCGGATCTAGAGAGGACAACTCGATAAAACCCGCACCCCCTGAGTCATTGTGCCGAGCTCAGGGGAGGGAGGACTCTTTGAGAGTCAAGATCGGTACACAACGGTGACGAACTGGACTGTTTTAGGGCTTTGATTTGACATTAAATTTGGACTTGATGACTTTGGGCTGGTAGGTGCGGTATTCTGCCACTTTAGTAGGTCGGGGTGAAACCCTACCGAAATGGCTGGTAGGCTAATGCTGCATCTGCCCACGTCCCGTTAAAACCGTGGCGGGCCTCAAGGTACGTTCCGGCTCCGTCGCCGTTAAGTTGATGGTGTAGGTGCGGTTGAAGATTTTCCCGCTTCGCGTCCGGTCTGGCTCTGAACGCATTACTCATAAGGTAATGCGTCAACCCTCGCGTGGCCTCCCTGCGTAGCATAGATAACCACGAGACCGTTAAAGGGCGACTACACAATCGGCTCCGGATAGCGGCCTTGAGGGGGACTTTTTTAGAATGGACAAGACTAATACGAATCCACCAAGGATGGGGTGCGGAAGAAGAGCGCTTTTGATGGAAATCCGTCAAATCAATCTTCAGCAGTCTAAGGCGGCTTCCGCGAATTTGTTGCTCTGCCTTGAAAAAGGCGGAGTGGATATAGTCCTTGTCCAGGAGCCGTGGCTGAGTAGTAACGGCAGTAAGATTTCTGGATTAAGGACTGGAAAATTCAACACCTTGGTGCATGCGGAGGCAAGTAGGCCTAGATCCTGTGTGTTTGTTAAAAAAGAGATTAAAGCTTTTATTCTCTCTAATTTCAGCAATGCTGACGTAACCACGGTCTGCATCGAGCGATGAAGTAATGAAATGTGGGTGGTCTCAGCGTACATGCCCCACGGGGACGTAGAGGGACCACCACCTGCGATACTGGGTGAAATCACCGCTGAAGCAAGGCGGAGAGGTGTTGGCGTGATCATCGGTGCCGATGCTAATGCCCATCATAGCATTTGGGGAAGCTCGTATACCAACACTAGAGGTGAGTCTTTATTTACTTTTATTGTAGATGAGGGACTTTGTATATGTAATAGGGGGAATGACCCGACTTTTATTACTGCGGTAAGGGAGGAGGTCCTGGACCTCACCCTGGTTAGTAGAGAACTGGAAGGTCGGATATCTGGATGGAGGGTTCTCAACGAGCACTCCTTCTCTGATCACCTATATATTCAGTTCTCAGTGAACGAAGAACGTCCCGGTAAAATATCTTTTAGGAACCCTAAAAGTACTAACTGGGACTTGTACTGTAGGAAGCTGGGAGAGCTACTGCCTGCGGTGCCTATCATTAGGTCGGGCCTATCCGAATCTGAGATAGACGTTCTGGTGAAAACTTCACCTCGGCAAGCAATAGCGCCTTTCAGCTGTCCTGCCCATTGAAAACTTACAGGGGGAAGGGCATGCCGCCCTGGTGGTCGGATTCTCTTGACGACCTAAGAGCGTCCGGTCGGCGGCTCTTCAACAGAGCCAGGAGGAGTAAATTACCCTCGGACTGGGAGCTCTATAAGGTGAGTCTGGGGATTTATAAATATGAAATAAGGATAGCCAAGCGAGATGCATGGCGAAGCTTCTGCGAAAACGTAGAAGGCTGCAATGAATCCGCGAGATTTAGAAAAATACTCTCTAGTAACCCCGCTCCTCTGGGGTATCTGAGAGATGATGGTGGGGACTGGTCGATGAGTAGCGAGGAGTCCCTAAGGCTTTTACTGGACAATCATTTTCCCGATGTCCCAGTTGCGCAGGGATCTTCGCCTGCATGGTGGGCGGTCGTTGGCCATGCAGAAGTGCCTGCCATTCCAATACGGGAAAGTCAAATAACCTGGGCTATAGGGTCGTTCAAGCCCTATAAGTCTCCGGGCCCGGATGGAATCATTCCTGCACAGCTTCAAAGGTCTTTGGGGATTTCCTGCCGCTGGTTGGCCATCATATATACTAACTGCCTCAGGCTTAACTATATCCCGAAGTCTTGGCACACGGTTAGGGTTATTTTCATTCCGAAGGCCGGCAGAAGCTCTCATGTATCACCTAAGGATTTCAGGCCAATCAGTATCTCGTCGTTTCTTCTTAAGACGTTTGAGCGGTTGATTGACCTGTACCTACGGGAAAGGATACCTCGGGGGTTACTGTCGGCTTCACAGCATGCGCACTGCAAGGGCAGATCGACGGAAACGGCTCTCCATTCGATTGTAAAGCAAATAGAGGGGTCCCTAGAACACAAAGAGTATACTCTGGGTGCCTTTATAGACATCGAGGAAGCTTTTAACAATGTCTTACCGGGGGCAATCGAAAGAGCTCTGGTGGGTTTAGGAGTCGAGGCGGCTCTGGTTGAATTTATTAGCAAACTTCTATGCGGCGGAATTGTCGCAGCGGAGTGGGGAGGGGCCATAATTAAGAGGAATGTGTGCAGGGGCACGCCACAGGGGGGTGTCCTATCTCCTCTCCTCTGGGTTGTGGTAGTCAACGAGCTTCTTGTGGAGCTGGAAGCCAATGGTTGTCGGGTGGTTGCCTATGCAGATGACCTAGCTATCCTAGTCAGAGGCAAATTTCTAGGCACCCTGCGCGATGTTCTGCAGGGCTACCTGGATACTGTGGCTAGGTGGGCTGAATCATGTGGATTGGCGGTCAACCCGGGAAAAACGTAATTGGTCCTTTTCACAAGGAGATATAAGATGCCCGATTTCAGAACTCCCTCGATTGGAGGGGTACCGTTGGTACTTTCTGATAGGGTTAAATATTTGAGGATTTTTTTGGACAAGAAACTATCCTGGAGACCCAATGTGGAAGATCGGGCCATGAAGGCCGCCATTGCCTTGTACTGCTGCAGAGGAGCTATCTGGAAGAGATGGGGACTCTCGCCAAGAATAGTACACTGGCTTTATGAGATGGTGGTCAAACCGATTCTGCTATATGGGTTGCTGGTCTGGTGGAAAGCACTGGACACGGCGAGCACCTCCAAAATGTTAGTGTCAGTGCAACGGACGGCGCTGATCGGTATCAGTGGCGCTCTCAGAACAACACCTACCTTGGCACTGAACGTCATGCTGAACATATACCCAGTAGATATTGCGGGAAAGGCGGCCGCGGCAAGGTCGTTGGTCAGGCTTCGTGATATGGGATATAGACTTTCTGACCGCGGACACTCTAGCCTTCTTACCAGTTTCGACTTCATCCCGGACAGAACGGACTACTGTATGCCGATAACTGCTCCCTATACAACCTTCACCCCAGTTATTCCAGAGAGAGAGGATTGGGGAAGAGGAATTATCTGGGGGCATGGGACCGGTTAACTTGTTCACGGATGGGTCAAAGCTGGATGGAAAGATTGGTGGGGGGTCTTTTGTCAAGAGCTAAATTTAAGCCGCAAGTTTAAGTTGGCTGATCACTGCAGTGTATTCCAAGCGGAAATTGCTGCGATTAAGGATGCGGTGGATGGAATGCTATCCAGTGCTACCACGGTTAGGGAATTTAACATCTACTCTGATAGCCAAGCGGCTATCAAGGCCTTGAGCTCAACTACAGTGCTATCGAGGGTGGTCTGGGAGTGCCTGACGTCGCTTGCGATTGCATCGAATTATTTTACAATTAAGATTATCTGGGTCCCGGGCCATAGTGATATCCCGGGTAACTGTGAAGCGGATCTCTTAGCCCGCATCGGTACAACTGAACCGGATGAAGATGGCTGTAGGGATTTCGGGATCCCGCTGGCCACATGTGGATTGCTCCTCCATAGCTGGGCCTCGAATCAGCTCAGCAAACGTTGGGCGGATACCACGTCTTGCAGGGTAGCAAGATCTTTCTGGCCAAAAGTGGATGGCAGGAGGTCTGCTGAAATAATTGGGTTCACTAAGCCTCACCTATCAATGGTCATTGGGGTTTTGACAGGGCACTGTCCCATGGGTATCCATGCGGTACGTCTCAATATACTGGAAACTCCATCCTGCTGCAGCTGTATGGAGGATGATGAGGTGGAATCACCAAATCACTTTATGCTTGATTGTCCAGCTTTTGCCAGAACTAGGCGAAAGTACTTCGGTCGCGACTCACTTGGATCTCCCGAGGATATATCCAAAGTTGAGATCGGTATCATTCGGAGCTTTATCGTTGCTACCCAACGATTCTCTAAGTAGCTAGATCTAAGTCACCGTTATTTTTGGTGTATGTGGTATCACAACGGACCTTCGTGTTGTCCAAGTGAGCTATCCTTATCAGGGCAGCTACCACCTAACCTATCATATCCTACAGAAAGGATCTCATAAGTGCTATGAAATTGCCGGATTCAGAGCCTTTGGCTAATTTTGAGTATCTGATTGTAAATGATCAATGGAAGCAAGAGTGGGAGAAGGGCGTGCAGGTGCCTGTCAATCCTGACTATTTGCCAGAGCCAACCGTTTATGTGCTATCAGAACCAATTATGCCGCCTACGCATGACTTTAAACTGTAAGTTATACATGTTATTCACTCAAGTTTAATATGTTAATACTTTTTTATAATATTAGTTCCAAAAATCGCTTCCTGCGTATAAATATGAAATGGTTCTCCGTGATAATTGCAATATTGGTGTAAATCAGGCATGTTATGACATAACAGCGATTACATCAGGTTTATTTTTGTTTTACTTTTAAATAAAAAATACATATTTGAAGCTAATCCAATGAACAAAGATATGAAAGCGTTTAGTAATAGTTATAAAATGTGTTATAAATTAACTTCATATCCCACCTATAAATGATTTTCGCCTCTTACGAATGTTCACTTAAAAAAAAATCTAATTATCAAAAGTATTTATGTTAATTGAACAATCACTAAATTTAAACAAAATATTGTTTTCTTTTATACCAGGACAATGGCTCTGTCGGACATGTTGAATGGATATTAAACCAGACTGTTTGCTCTGTCCAAATAAGGGTGGCACCATGAAATCAACCAAATCAGGCAAACATTGGGCACATGTTTCCTGCGCTCTATGGATACTCGAATTAAGCATCGGTTGTGTTGATTGCATGGAACCAATAACAAAAATATCGAGCATTCCATCGGGTAGTTGGGCACTCGTTTATACAAGGTAGATTTCAAGGTATGTTTGCGATTTCTGTATGTACATATTATGTTTCCAATACTTTATAAAGATCATTCGTTTGTTACCATGCTATTTTATTATAGGGGAGTTCAGGACTTTTTGCAAATGGTCTAGCATCATAGAATTTGCAAACTGGTGTAGTACTTTTACACAAAACGCCAAAAAATTATATGGATATGCATTTGCTACGTCATGGCAAATACGCTACATCAAAAACCCGTAGTTTAATTTTTCAAAATTGAATAGCAAATCAGCACCTGTCAATACAAAACAAAATGTGAAACAAAAATTTTGAAATGAAAAAAGCTGCTTACAATCCATAGCTTATAATTGCTATTGCTACGTTTCCAATATCAAATGCTCAAAACTCTTGTACTGCCTCTATGTTTATTTATTAATTTCTGAAACTCAAATAAATTTGTTCCATCTCTTTTTTAGGAAAACTAGAAAATTCTAACAAATCTCGAAAACGAGCAACGTTCGAATATGGAAAAATTACAAATATATTAGATTCCTGCTAGGAACTCTAGAAAGTACATAAAACTGACTGCCTTGGAAAGCGCGGTTACATGAGTCAAATTATGCCACCAACACAACCTGGACAGGCCTCAACGCTCAGTCGGCCACCCATGCCGGGCCAACCTCCATTAGCCGGACGTCCTGGTTATAATGTATGCTAATACAACTAATATATTTCAAATATTGCTGATGATTCTTTTTATATTATTTTCTTTAGCAACCACCTGCACCTGGTATGTATCAGCAGCCGCAACAGTATGCTCAAGCCCAACGCCGTTTAGATCCCGATCAGATGCCAAATCCTATAAGCGTTATCATTGAAAATCAAAGTAGCGCTGATGGTGCTTTTGTTTTTATTTATTAATATAACTATTTTCATTATCATAAACAAATCTTATGCACGGGCTGTCTTGTTATGTCCTCAGAAACCCATTTACAGAGTGAGCTGAGAGTACTCCCCATAATGGAGGGAGTTCAGGATTTCGGTAGTATGCATTCAGAAATACCAATATATCTTACATTATAAATTAATGGATTGTCTTTCGTTTGATGGCATATCCAAAATTTTACTTACCTCTTCAACATGGACAGAGGGCCGCTCTCCACTTTATCGTAACGCCAACAACGAATCACATTTTGGTGAATCGCATTATTCGTACAATTCACATTTCAGTGGATGTCGTAGTGACCGTGTTTGCTCGAGAAAAAATAAATTTTTAAAACATTTATTAAAAATAAGTTGTTGCTCTTTTTTATTTTTTGGTGGCCCTGATAAGGGCCTTTTACGACCTCTCGAAAGGACGAAAGAAGTGAATATCAATTAATTAAATTTAGTCATTGTTTATTTTTTGGTGACCCTGATAAGAGCCTCTTATGACGTCCCGAAAGGACGAAAGCAATATCAATTAGTTAAATTTAATCTCTTTGTTCATTTCTTGGTGGCCCTGATAAGGGCCTCTTATGACGTCCCGAAAGGACGAAAGCAATATCAATTAGTTAAATTTAATCTCTTTGTTCATTTTTTGGTGGCCCTGATACGGGCCTCTTATGAGGTTCCGAAAGGACGAAAGTAGTATAATTTAGTTAAATTTAATCTCTTTGTTAATTTTTTGGTGGCCCTGATAAGGGCCTCTTATGACGTCCCGAAAGGACGAAAGCAATATCAATTAGTTAAATTTAATCTCTTTGTTCATTTTTTGGTGGCCCTGATAAGGGCCTCTTATGACGTCCCGAAAGGACGAAAGCAATATCTATTAGTTAAATTTAATCTCTTTGTTCATTTTTTGGTGGCCCTGATAAGGGCATCTTATGACGTCCCGAAAGGACGAAAGCAATATCAATTAGTTAAATTTAATCTCTTTGTTCATTTTTCGGTGGCCCTGATAAGGGCGTCTTATGACGTCCCGAAAGGACGAAAGTAATATCAATTAGTTAAATTTAATCTCTTTGTTAATTTTTTGGTGGCCCTGAAAACGGCCTTTTGCGATCTCTCGAAAGGAATAATAATGTGCACCAATCGGTATATCTGAAAGAATAATAAATTTGATTTCTTTTTTTACGTATATACTTTTTACTCACCATGTTAAGGTTAAGTTGCTCAGCTTAGGGACCATGACCACGGCGGGAATTCCTAGCGCCTTAAGTGCCGCTTGGAGCATACATAACCCCGATGTGTTTGAATAAATAGTGAACGCGGTCCCCATAGTGGTATTCTTTCTACTGAATAGAAATTCCGCTATGTAACCGTCGAAATTTTTATCTGTTCGGCCATAATCGGGAATAGAGGACCGGAATTCCCGCCAGTTCCGTTCGATATTTTGGGTGTGGGCACCAGTCACCGGGTCAACAAAATTTTGGGAGAGATTTACCGAAAAATGGGTGTACCCATGCTCCTCCAGGCTACCATATGCTTTCCAGCAATCGCTTATTATAGTAGTTCCAGGCGCTATTTTTTTCCCTAATAACCTGGAGAAGTGTTTTCCTGGTCCTGTCTGCGACAGCCGAGACAAACATTTTGCGAGAACCTCTCTCTATGCCACCAAACAACCATTGGCCCTCTATCATTCGGCCACGATTGTACTTTCTGCGGCCCATTTTGGCCTCGTCTAATTCCACGGTTTTTCCGGGACCGCCTATCGTACTATCCACGTTGTGTATGCTCCAGTCTACCAACACCTCTCTAAGGAAGCTTACCCAGTCGCTGCAGCTTTGCTTGGATACACTAAGGTATTCCATGCTTGCATATAGTTTTTGTGCTGAGCCTGGCTCCCGAAAAGAAGGTGTTGGCTTTTCGGTTCTGTTTAAAAGAGCAAACGACCTTGCGATTTTTATTGGTGGTTGTTGTCATGGTGCTCTGCCGAATGCATACTCACATGTCGCCTAACAGCCTGCATGGGTTGGAGCATTGGCCGCATGTCATTGCCCCAGCCAATACGCCATGCGCCACCAAAAAATCGTCCAATCCTCTTCATTTAATTGGCAATACAATTGGCAGTCCATTATTCTAAAAAAAGGTAAATTTACCAAAAATCTTTATTTTCGAATAACGTATGCGAATAGTAATGTAAGGTATTTTAATTTCATTTCATTTATTATGAGAATTATATTATTCGAATAAAGGAATAAAAACTTCTAATATCATTAGACAACATTTCGATGAAAAATTAAATTAAAAAAATATGTAAGCAAAAACATATCAAAACCGAATTATTGTTTTCAATATTTTATTTATGTGTCCTTGAACATACAAATAATGTTGATGAACTTTGATTTTGAAATTTATTGTAAAGAGTTTATCAAAACACACAAACATTTTGTTTATTGAATAGAACTTAATACATTTTTAGGGAGGACCTCAAATCTAGAAGGTAAAATTTCCAAGTTATTTAATTAGAAAATTTTGAAAAAAAATAAAATATATGGGCTACTCACATTAGCCTGCTTATCAAGCAATTTGTTTTGTCTAATATATTTTATTTTTGTAATATAGTAAAAAAAAGGTACTTAATGAGCTGATAATTTGTAAGGTACGCTTGCGTACAATACAGCTTTTTTTTCGAATTAAAAAAATTCATTTTGTTTTAAGTTGAATTAATTGATATGACAGGGGTGAAGGAATTACTATTCATAGAACAAAAAAGGGAAATTACAATTAGCTAAAATCAAAGATATTGTTTAGATGAAAATAGCGTTGATTTTCGATTATTTAGTTGGTTATAATATTGTAACGAATTTACTGCAAATCGTCTTATTTGCAACCTTCTGCTAAGTTCCAATCACTAAACTGTTGAATAAGTAACTCCAATATTTAATAATGCAAAATGGCCTTTATTAAAGTACTTCACAATAAATAACTCTACTATTGCTCGCCAGATAGCGTCTTAAATTCAACTGATTCCCGCGCCTCTACTGTTGGTGCTTTTATACTATGTGTTTTCCTCGTTGCATCTTCTAGGCGCTTCCATAATTTACTTATTTGCTGCCATATAATTATAACTACAGATGCCGGTGTATAGCTTCTCATATGGGCGTGTATTTGTGAGCGACATTTCCACAATTACAATTGCATACTTTTGGGAGCATCTCAGATAAGATATCTACATGTGTTTGTGCGTCTCTTCTCCGCTGCGTGTACGTACATATGTGTACGCATAATGATTGATCTTTTGATGTGCATACAAGGCACTGCTTAGCATCGGCTTAGAGATGAGAGTATCCCTTAGTGTTGCTAATATTCGTCACACTGCCCTCCACCTAAGTCGATCTAAACGCCGCTAGCATCTCCAAATACACCACTCTTCTACGTCGTGGTTTCCCAATGTTTTGAATGCGGTAGATGGTATCACTGATCTTCTTCACAACTTTGTACAGGCCTTCCGAACTGCACTGAAATTTGGATGGAACACCTTTCCGTCGGTGAGGGTTGTATAACAGTACCAAATCCCCCTCCAAGAAACCTTCCGAATTATTGTTCTCATCGTACCTGCGTATCATCTTACTACTCATTATCCTTGATCGTTCCCTCGCACTCTGTTGTTTGGCGAATGAACCACTTTGTAGAGCTTGCTCTTGACGGATTGGCTTCACATAATCAGTATCGTTCCGACGTTTCTCAACAGAAGTGCGCGCTGGCTTGAAACCACCCTTGCATTCTTTCTGGAAAATTCTTTCAGCCGTTTTAGTGCGTCCATTAGGTTTTGTCAATGCCAGTGTTTTTCTCGCAGGAACCTTTGGTTTTGATTTTTTTGGCCCATTCGTTCCATCAACCCTTTCCCGATCTGCTGCCTTTGACTTTTGCGGTTTTTGTCGAATCTCTTTCACCAGCACTCTATTACTGCTGAACCCTTCTTCCAAACTGAAGTTAAGTGACACTTCCTGGTTCTCATAGCGCATAATCTTTCTTGGCATATCGATACTGATGTCTTGATCAACTAAGAAGTCAACTCCCAATATGACTTCATCAACGATCTCCGCCACAACGAGTTTGTGTAGAACCATGACATTCCCAATTAAGACTTCACAGATCACTTCTCCCTGGACTTGGTTATACTCGCCAGTAATCGTACGCAATCTTTCTCCAGGTAATGGCTTTACTCTCCTGTGGACCAAATCGGATAGGATTAAAGAATGAGATGCGCCCGTATCTACATTCAGTACACGCTCCTTGCCATCCACATTTCCTTTGACGGTAAGACTGCTCGATTTCCATCCAGTTTGCGAGATAGGTATCACCCGACATTCAACAGCTGGGGCAAGTTCTCGACCTTTACATTTGACTCGCTCTTGCTTATCTCCTCCAACTTTGCGTTTACGACCAGCCAAGTTGCAACTGCCATGACCGGTGCTGCAATGACGTGCAATATGACTCGGGTTACCGCACTTGAAACACTTCATAACTCTGGCATTTTTTGTTGTAATTCCTTCAGTGCTTCCAAAATTGTGTCTACCCAATCTGGCCTTTCCTCTTCCACGCGGTGAGCTTTGTATGCGGGCTTACTCAAAAATGACGCTTTTTCCTGAGTCAGTGCATGGGATACCGTTTCAGCAAATGTTGGCTTTAGGTTCGTATATGTGGCTCGTTTCGTTTCGGCGTCCCGTATTCCATTTATAAAGCTACGAATTTTAACCCTCTCAGTGTATTCCACGTGTGCGTCTGCATTTGCGAGATGAGCCAATCTTTCAACATCCGACGCAAACTCCTGCAAAGTCCCATTCGCCTTTTGGTAACGATTTTGCAACTCAATTTGATATATCTCTTTCCTATTCTCCCTTCCGTAACGCCTCTCTAGAGCGCTCATCAATGTTTCATAGTGTTCCGTTCGTACTCTGGAATTGTCTGTAAGATTTCAGCTGGAGGCCCTTTCAGTGCCACGAACAGCGCAGCAACTTTATCTTCAGCGTTCCAGTTGTTCACTGCTGACGTCTTCTCAAATTGAAGCTTGAATACCTCGAAAGGAACAGAGCCATCAAAAGATGGAGTTTTTACCTTCGGATTGCTCGCTGGAACAGCTTTGCGATTTAGTTGTAACTGTTGAATAAGACCTTTCAACGCTTCTATCTCGGCATCAATTTTGTCCTCGAGTTGTAAAATTTTTGCATCCTGCTCTTCCAGTTCGCAAAGAGCTACGATGATACCTATTCCGAAATTTTTGTCAACATTCCAGATATACGTGCCTCTTGCGCTTCCAGTTGAGATGACATATATGTCTTCTGTTCTTCCAATTGAGACGACATTTGCGACGCCATTTCTGAAATGCTGGCCTCCTGTGATTCCAGCTGAGATGCCATTGTCGATATTTGTGCAGATATTGTGCTTGTCACTGTCTGCGGTGTTTCGTTTCTTTCTTCCATTTTTGTTGTTGTTTTGCCGCTATCATAATGAAAGACATACTCCTCAGCATTGATTCCTTCAAATACCATAGCTACACTTAGTCGTCTTTGTAGCTGGGATTTATCGCCAAAAGTAGCCAATCCACGGACTTCCAACTCCTCCTTCAGTTGCTGGATCGTCAATTCACTCAACTTTGCCATGTCAAAGTTGTATTCGAAGTCTTCGGAATTTATTCAACAATTCCTTTTCTGACACCAATTGTAACGAATTTACTGCAAATCCTCTTATTTGCAACCTTCTGCGAAGTTCCAATCACTAAACTGTTGAATAAATAACTCCAATATTTAATAATGCAAAATGGCCTATTAAATTACTTCACAAAAAATAACTCTAGTATTGCTCGCCAGAGAGCGTCTTAAATCCAACTGATTCTCGCGCCTCTACTGTTGGTGCTTTTATACTCTGTGATTTCCTCGTTGCATCCTCCAGGCTCTTCCAAATTTTACATAGTTACTGCCATATAATTATAACTACAGATGCAGGTGTATAGCTTCCCATATGCGCGTGTATTTGTGAGCGACACTTCCCCATTTACAATTGCATACTTTTGCGAACATCTCAGATAAAATATCTGGATGTGTTTGTGCGTCTCTTCTCCGCTGCGTGTACGTACATATGTGTAGGCACCATGATTGATCTATCGATGTGCATACAAGGCACGGCTTAGAGATGAGAGTATCCCTTAGTGTTGCTAATATTCGTCACAATATTACAAAAAGAGTAATTATAGTTATAACAGTTCGTTACAGGACTCATTTAAAAAAACTCAAAAAGAGAACGAAAAAGCTGGGTTACATATTAAAGATAAAATATATCGAATTTTAATTACGAATAATTTGCAGCAAATCCATGGCCATAAAAGCTCATAATTTAAAAAGGCATGTGTGCTGAACTACAGATTTCGAAAGGTCCTTAATCCACAAATGATGCCGGAAGATACCCCAAACGATCCCGAAATAGCCCCGAAATGGCGCCGACGGGACCCCGGACGGATCAAACATTATACAGAAATGATGCCGGAAAGATCCTCAAATGATCCCCAAATAGTTCCGAAATGACCCGGACGGATCCCGAAAACCATCCAGAAATGATGCCGAAAGGGTCCGCAAATGATACCGTATTAGTCGAGAAAAAGTCCCGAAATGACCCCGACGGATCCCAAAAACTATCCAGAAATGCTGCCGGAAAGGTCCTCAAATAGTCCCGAACTCAAAAACTGTACAGAAATTATCCCGGAAGTGTCCCAAAACGATCCCGAAATAGTCCCGAAAAAGTTCCGAAATGACCCCGGCGGTATCCCGGACGGAACCCGAAAACCACCCATAAATGATCCCGGAAGGCTCTCGATATGACCCTAACGGGATTACAATTAAGGTGAAGTTAATTATAAAACCATGTCAATAATGCAGTATGCGCGTTGGAGCGAATGAAGAGTTACAAAGAAACATACAGGTAAAGCTAATAAAGGCGCGCTAATAATAACAATTGAAGGAGGGCAGATGGCGGGAGGAGAAGGAGAAGACCGCAGATCGTTTTTCCAAAATTGTTTAGATCTCGATCTGTATGTACCAGATACCAAAAACTATTGATTTAGGAGAAAATTTATATTGATTTATAACAATTTATAGATTTTACACGAGAGGGGGTGAGAAGGGGAGAGAGGAGGGGGACGGATGTCACTGTTCACTTTGTAAGCCCTCAACTTATTTGACCCATTGAGTCTGTAATATTGGTAATGGCCAGTATACGTAAAGCTAGAATGTACATAAATTATTAAAAAGTAATTGCTCGAAGGGGTCGTGGGACCCTAACCTTTTCCATGTTCGAAAAAAATTGCGCTACTATTGTCTGTGTCCCAAATTTCATCAAAATCCGTGTAGCCGCTCTGGCGTGATTCAGTCACAAAGACGAAAAAATATAATAATTAAATTATAACTGTTCCTAGGGGGCTTGGACCTCCTCCCTTTTGAAAAATATATAGCTAGTAGATCCTTCTAGACTATTGGCTATGTTGTGCCAAATTTCATCCAAATTATTTTTTAATACAGTAAAAAAAAAATTAAAAGAGCTGATAGGCACGCTAACATGAATAGTACAATACACTTTTTTCGAATTAAAAAAATACATTTTGTTTTTAAGTTAAATTAATTTATATGACAGGGTTCAAGGAATTACTACTCATAGAACAAATGAGTGAAACTACAATTAGCTAAAACCAAAAATAATTTTTTAAATGAAAGTAGTGTTGCTTTTTCGGGTATTTAGTTGGTTAAAGTATTACAAAAATAGTAATTATAGTTGTAACAGTTCGTTACAGGATTCATTTAAAAATAGAACGAAAAAGCTGTGTTAGATATTAAAGATAAAACATACCGAATTTTAATTACGAATATTTTGCATTAAATCCACGGCCATGTGTGCTCAATTACCGGTTTCGAAGAGACCTAAAATGATCCCGGAAGGGTCCCTAAATGACACCAAAATAGTCACGAAATGATGCCGACGGGATCCCGGACAAATCCAGAAAACTATCCAGAAATGATGCCGGAAGGGTCCCAAAATAATCCCGAAGTAGTCACGAAAAGTTCCGAAATGGCCCTGACGGGATACCGGACGGATCCCGAAACCCATCCACGATTGATTCCTGAACGGTACGCAAATGATCCCGAGATAGTCCGGAAAAAGTCCCGAAAAAACCCGAAAATCACATAGAAAGTATCACGGAGGGGTCCCAAAATGATTCCGAAATAGTCACGAAAAAGGCCCGAAATGACCCTGACGGGATCCCGAAAACAATCCAGAAATGACTCTGGAGGGATCCCCAAATGATCCCGGAAAAGTCCCCAAACCATCCAGAATTGATCTCTGAAGGTTCCGCAAATGATCCCGAAATAGTACGGAAAAAGTCCCGAAAAGATTCCGACGGATTCCCGGAAGATCCCGAAATCACCCAGAAATTATCCCGGAGGGGTCCCAAAATGATTCTGAAATAGGCCCGAAAAAAGCCCGAAATGACCCTTGCGGGATTCCGAAAACCATCCAGAATTGATCTCTGAAGGGTTAGCAAATGATCCGGAAATAGCCCGGAAAAAGTTACGAAAAAACTCAGACAGACCCCGAAAATCATGAAGGAATTATCCGGGAAGGGTCCCAAAATTACCCCGAAATAACTCCGACGGGATCCCGGACAGATCCCGAAAATCACCCAGAAATTATGCCGGAGGGGTCCCAAAATGATTCCGAAATAACCCCGAAAAAGTCCCGAAATGACCCTGACGGAATCCCGGACGGACCCCGAAAACCACTCCGAAATGATCTTTAAGGGCAACTGACCCCGAAATAGTTGTTAAAAAGTCCCGAAATTACGCCGACGGGACCCCGAAAACCATCCAGAAATTATCCCGGAAGGATCCCCAAATGATCCCGAAAGGACCCCGACGGGATCCCGGACGGATCCCGAAAACCATTCAGAAATGATCCCGGAAGAGTCCCAACGTGATACCGAAAAAGTCCCGAAATGGCACCGACGGGATCCCGGACGGATTCAGAAAGCCATCCGGAATTGCTCTCTGAAGGGTTCGAAATTGACCCTGAAAAAGTCCCGAAATTACCCTGACGGGATCCCGAAAACAATCCAGAAATTATCCCGGAAGGATCCCCAAATGATCCCGGAACAGTCCCGAAAAAGATGCCGGAAGGGACCCCAAATGATCCCGTAAAAGTTCCGAAATGACCCCGACGGGATCCCGTGCGGATACCAAAAACCATCCAGATATACGGGAAAGGTCCTCAAATGATCCCTTAATAGTACCGAATTGACCCTGACAGGATCCCGTACGGATCCCGGAAACCATCCTGAAGTTATGCGGAAAGGGACCCCAAATGCTCCCGTATAAGTTGAGAAAAAGTCCCGAAATGACACCGACGGATTCCGGACGGATCCCGAAAACCATCCAGAAATGATGCCAGAATGGACCCCAAATGATCGCAAAAAGGTAGTGAAATGGTCCCGACGGGATCCCGAAAACGATTCAGAAAAGATGCCGGAACGGACCCCAAATGATCCCGAAAAATTCCCGAAATTACCCCGACGTCATCCCGGACGGATCCCGGAACATCCAGAAATGATGCCGGTAGGTACCCCAAAATGATCCCGAAATAGGCCCGAAATGACCCCGTCGGGATCCCGGACGGATCCCGAAAATTATATAGAAATGATGCCGGAAGGTGAAATGATCCCCTTAAAGAAAGATGAAAGATGAAATGATCCCCTTGTAGTCCCGAAATGACCCTGACGGGATCCCCGACGGTTCCCGGAAACTATCCAGAAATGATGCCGGAAAGGTTCCCAAGTTATCCCCAAATAGTCCCGAAATTACCCTGGCGGTATCCCGGACGGATTCCGAAAACCATCCGGAAATGATGGCGAAAGGTTCCCCAATTGATCCCGCATTAGTCGTGAAAAAGATCCGAAATGTCCCCGACGGGATCCCGGACGGATCCCCAAAACCATCTAGAAATGTTGCCGGAAGATACCCCAAATGATCCCGAAAAAGTCCTGAAATGATCCAGACGGGATCCCGGACGAATCCCGAAAACCATCCATCTAGGTACCCCAAATGATCCCGAAATAGTTCCGAAATGACCCCGCCGGGATCACGGGCGGATCCCGAAACAGTCCCGAAATGACCCCAACGGGATCCCGGACGGATCCCGAAAACCAACCAGAAGTGATGCCGGTAGGTACCCCAAATGGTCCCGAAATGACCCCGTCGGGATCCCGAAAGGATCCCTAAAACTATCCAGAAATGATGCCGGAAAGGTCCCCAAATTATCCCCCAATAGTCCCGAAATGACGCCGACGGAATCCCGGACGGATCCCGAAAACCATCCAGATATGATGCCGAAAGGGTCCCCAAATGACCCCGTATTAGTCGCGAAAAAGTCCGGAAATGACCCCGACGGGATCCCGGACGGATACCCAAAACCATCTAGAAATGATTCCGGTGGATACCCCAAAATCATGCCGAAATAGTCCCGAAATGACCCTGTAGGGATCCCCGAGGGATCCCGGAAACTAACCAGAAATGATTCCCTAAAGGTTCCCAAATGTTCCCCAAATAGTCCCGAATTGACCCTGACGAGATCCCGAAAACCATCCAGAAATGATGCCGGAAGGGACACCAAATGATCCCGAAAAAGTCCCGAAATGGCCCCGATGGGATCCCAGACGGATCCCGATAACCAACCAGAAATGATGCCGGTAGGTACCCAAATGATCCCGAAATAGTCCCGAAATGACCACGTCGGGATCACGGACGGATCCCGAAAAAATCCTGAAAAGACCCCGACGAGATCCCAGACGAATACCGAAAGCCATCCAGAAATGACGCCGGTGGATACCCCAAAATCATTCCGAAATAGTCCTGAAGTGACCCTGAAGGGATCCCCGAGGGATCCCGGAAACTATCCAGAAATTATTCCCTAAAGGTTCCCAAATGATCCCCAAATGGTCCTGAAATGACCCTGACGAGATCCCGGACGGATCCCGAAAATCATCCAGAAATGATGCCGAAAGGTTCCCCAAATGATCCTGTATTAGTCGAGAAAAAGTTCCGAAATGACCCCGACGGGATCCCGGACGGATCCCGAAAACCATCTAGAAATGATGCCGAAAGGTACCCCAAATGATGCCGAAATAGTCCCGAAATTACATCGACGGGATCCCGGACGGATCCCGTAAACCATCCATAAATGATGGCGGAAGAGATCCCACATGATCCCGCAAAAGTCCCAAAATGACCCCGAGAGGATCCCGGACGCATCCCGTAAACCATACAGAAATGATGCCGGAAGAGATCCCAAATGGTCCCGCAAAAGTCCCAAAATGACCCCGACAGGATATCGGACGGATCCCGAAAACCATCCAGAAATGATGTCGGAAGAGACCCCAAATGATCCCGCAAAAGTCCCAAAATGACCCCGACAGGATCCCGGACGGATCCCGTAAACCATCCAGAAATGATGCCGGAAGAGACCCCAAATGATCCCGCAAAAGTCCCAAAATGACCCCGGCAGGATCCCGGACGGATCCCGAAAACCATCCAGAAATGATGCCGGAAGAGACCCCAAATAATCCCGTAAAAGTCCCAAGATGACCCCGACAGGATCCCTGACGGATCCCGAAAACCATCCAGAAATGATGCCGGAAAGGTCCTCAAAAAATCACCCAATAGTCTCGAAATAACGCCGACGGGATCCCGGACGGATCCCGTAAACCATCCAGAAATGATGCCGAAAGGTTCCCCAAATGATCCTGTATTAGTCGAGAAAAAGTTTCGAAATGACCCCGACGGGATCCCGGACGGATCCCGAAAACCATCTAGAAATGATGCCGGAAGGTACCCCAAATGATGCCGAAATAGTCCCGAAATGACATCGACGGGATCCCGGACGGATCCCGAAAACGATCCAGAAATGATGCCGGAAGAGACCCCATATGATCCCGCAAAATTCCCAAAATGACCCCGACAGGATCCCGGACGGATCCCGAAAACCATCCAAAAATGATGCCGGAAGAGACCCCAAATGGTTCCGAAATGACCCCGACGGGATCCCGGACGGATCCCGAAAACCAACTAGAAATGATGCCGGAAGGTACCCCAAATGATGCCGAAATAGTCCCGAAATGACATCGACGGGATCCCGGATGGATCCCGAGAACCATCCACAAATGATGCCGAAAGGGTCCCCAAATGATCCCGTATTAGTCGAGAAAAAGTCCCAAATGACCCCGACGGGATCCCGGACGGATCTCGAAAACCATCCAGAAATGATGCCGGAAGATACCCCTAATGATCCCGAAATAGCCCCGACGGGATACCGGACGGATCCCTAAAACCATCCAGGAATGATTACGGAAGGGACCCAAAATGACCCCGAAAAAGTCCCGTAGTGATCCCGGAAACCGTAAAGAATTTATCTCTCAAAGGTACGCAAATTATCCCGAATATACCCCGACGGGATGCCGGACGGATCCCGAAACCCATCCACAAATGATGCCGGAAGGGCCCCCAAATGATCGCGAAATAGTTCCGAAATTATCCCAGAATAGTCCCGAAAATGTTCCAAAATAACCCCGACGGGATCCCGGACGGATCCCGAAAACTATAAAGAAATTATGCCGGAAGGGTTCCAAATACTCCCGAAATAGTCCCGAATAAGTCCCGAAATGAACCCGGCGGAATCCCGGACGGATCCCGAAAACCATCCAGAAATGATCCCGGAAGGGTCTCGATATGACCCTGACGGGATTACAAATAAGGTGAAGCTAATTATAAAACCATGTTAATAAGGCAGCAGACACGTTGGAGCGAATGAAGAGTTATATAGAAACATACAGGTAAAGCTAATAAAAGCGTGCTAATAAAAACAATTGGGCCACCGTGGTGTGATGGTAGCGTGCTCCGACTATCACACCGTATGCCCTGGGTTCGCACCCCGGGCAAAGCAACATCAAAATTTTAGAAATAAGGTTTTTTAATTAGAAGAAAATTTTTCTAAGCGGGGTCGCCTCTCGGCTGTGTTTGGCAAGCGCTCCGGGTGTATTTCTACCATGAAAAGCTCTCAGTGAAAACTCATCTGCCTTGCAGAGGCCGTTCGGAGTCGGCATAAAACATGTAAGTCCCGTCCGGCCAATTTGTAGGGAAAATCAATAGGAGCACGACGCAAATTGGAAGAGAAGCTCGGCCTTAGATCTCTTCGGAGGTTATCGTGCCTTACATATATTTTTTTTATTTATTTTATAAAAACAATTGGAGGAGGGCGGATTGCGGGAGGAGAAGGAGAGTACCACTGATCTTTTTTCCAAAATTGTTTAGATCTCGATCTGTATGTACCAGATACCAAAAACTATTGATTTAGGAGAAAATGTATATTGAGTTAAAACAATTTATAGATTTTACACCAGAGGGTGAGAGAAGGGGGAGAGGGGGCGGAGGGTGTCACTGCTCATTTTGTAAGCCCTCGATTTATTTGACCCATTGAGTCTGTAATATTGGTGAAGGCCCGTATACGTAAAGTTATAATGTGTAAAAATAATTAAAAAGTAATTGTTCGGAGTGCTTAGATTATGGAGGGAATACTTCTCTGCTCTCCTAAATGGAGGCAGCAATTCACCGCGCAGAGATGAAGAACCCGATCCCGCAATCGATGATGATGGAATATATGTCCCCCGCCCGATTATGACGAAGTTAGAATAGCAATAACAAGATTGAAAAACAACAAGGCCGTGGGCGCTGATGGATTGCCTGCGGAGCTATTCAAGTTCGGCCGCGAGGAGTTGGTAAGGCGCATGCAGCAGCTTCTTAGCAAAATATGGGCGGACGAAAGCACGCCCAACGGTTGGAATCTAAGTGTTCTTTGCCCAGTCCACAAGAAGGGTGATACTGCAAAATGCACCAACTATCGTGGAATCAGCCTTATTAATATCGCATATAAGGTCCTTTCAAGTGTATTGTGCGAAAGATTGAAGCCCACCGTGGACCGGCTGATTGGACCTTATCAGTGCGGCTTCAAACCTGGTAAATCTACCATCGACCAGATTTTCACAATGCGCCAAATCTTGGAAAAAACCCGTGAAAAGAGAATCGACACACATCACCTATTCGTCGACTTTAAAGCCGCCTTCGACAGCACGAAAAGGAGCTGCCTATATGCGGCTATGTCTGAATTTGGTTTCCCCACAAAACTTATACGGCTGTGCAAAATGACGTTGAGCAACACCATCGGCTCAGTCAGAATTGGGAAGGACCTCTCCGAGCCGTTCGAAACTAAACGGGGTTTCAGACAGGGTGACCCCCTATCGTGCGATTTCTTTAATTTGATGCTGGAGAAAATTTTACTAGCTGTAGAACTTAACCGCACTGGAACAATATACTATAAAAGCCTGCAATTACTGGCATATGCTGATGACATTGATATCATCGGCCTAAACACCCGCGCTGTTAGTTCTGCTTACTTCAAACTGGAAAAAGAAGCGGTAAAGATGGGTTTGATGGTGAATGAGGACAAAACGAAGTACATGCTGTCATCGAGCAAAGAGACAGCGCATATGCGCCTTGGCAACCACGCTACTGTTGGCAGCCATAATTTCGAAATAGTAAAAGACTTCGTTTATTTGGGAACCAGCATCAACACTAGCAACAACATCAGCACTGAAATCCAGCGAAGAATCAATCTTGCCAATAAATGCTACTTTGGACTAAGTAGGCAATTGAAAAGTAAAGTCCTCTCTCGGCGAACGAAAATCATACTCTACAAGTCACTTATCGTACCCGTCCTGCTATATGGGGCAGAAGCATGGACCATGACAACAGCAGATGAAGAGGCTTTGGGAGTTTTCGAGAGAAAATTTCTTCGAAAGATTTATGGACCTCTACGCGTTGGCGATGGCGAGTACCGAAGAAGATTTAATGATGAGCTGTACGAGCTTTACGCAGACATCAACATAGTCCAGCGAATTAAAACGCAGCGGCTGCGCTGGCTAGGCCATGTTATGCGAATGAAAGATGATGCTCCGGCCAAGAAAGTGTTTCTATCGGAACCCGCCTATGGAAACAGAGGTAGAGGGCGGCCCCCACTCCGTTGGAAGGACCAAGTGGAAAACGATTTAAACTTCCTTGGTGTGACCAATTGGCGCCGGTTGGCGGGGTGAAGGAGCGACTGGCGCGCCTTGTTGGACGGCCATAACCGTTTAGACGGTTAAGCGCCAATTAAGTAAGTAAGTAAGTAATTGTTCGAAGGGGTCGTGGGAACTCCACCCCCCTTTCTATGTTCGAAAAAAATTTCGCTAAAAGACTATTGCCTGTGTCCCAAATTTCATAAAAATCCGTATAGCCGTTATGGCGTGATTCAGTCACAAAGACGAAAAAATACAATATTTAAATTATAACTGTTCCTAGGGGCGGGGACCTCCCCCCTTTTCAAAAAAATACGGCTAGTAGATCCTTCTAGACTATTGGCTATATGCGTGCCAAATTTCATCCAAATCGGTCAAGCCGTTCTTGCGTGATTGAGTCACAAAGACAAACGTCTGGAAAAACATCCAAACGTCCAAACATCCCAACACCCCAACATCCAAACATCTAAACATCAAACATCCAAACTTTGCCATTTATAATATATATTAGCTATTAGATATTAGACTAGCCTTTACCCGCGGCCCCGTCCGCAAGAAGAAAATTACATATATGGGCCGTTCACGTTGGCCTTCTTATCAAGTTATCTGGTTAAAAATTATTTTTGTGTAATGTATTTTATTTTTGTAATAGATTAAAAAAACACTAAATGAGCTGATAATCTAATAAGCACGTTACGTGAATAGTACAATAAATTTTTTTTTCGAATTAAAAAAATACATTTTATTTGTAAGTTAAATTAATTGATAGGAGGGGGGTGAAGAAATTACTATTCATAGAACAATGGACTGAAACTACAATTAGCTAAAACCAAAGAGAGTTTTTAGATGAAAATTGCGTCGTTTCTTCAGATAAATAATTGGTTAAAATTTTACAAATTGTGTAATTATAGTCATAACAGTTCTTAACAGAATTAATTTTGTATAAATCACCAAATGGAGGAAAAAAACGCATGTGTGTTGAATCACCGCTCTCGAAAAAAGATCCTGGAAGATAAATATTCACCAAAGGATAGTAAAAATCGTCAAAATTTGTCCGAAAAAGCAGTGAATTACCTGTTCAAAATTGGTTTCTTCTCCAAAAACCTCACTGAATGGACGCTCACAAAGCAGACTCAAAAAACTCAAAATTAGAACAAAAAAAAAAAAAAAAACTGTGTTAGATATTAAAGATCAAACATACCGAATTTTAATTACGAATAATTTGCATCATATCCGTGCCATAAAAGTTCATTAATTAAAAGTACGTGTGCGCTGAACTACTACTTTTGAAGATAATTGCTTATAGAAAAATTTCCAAAATAGAAGTTTACTAAAGCGGACTAAAAATTTTAAAGTTAGAACGAAAAAGGTGCGTTTGGTATGAAAGATAAAACATACCAAATTTTAATTTCGAATAATTTGCAGCATATCCATGGCCATAAAAGCTCATTATTTAAAAGGTGTTTGTGCTGAACTACCACTTTTGAAGATAATTGCTTGTAGAAAATTTCCAGAATAGAAATTTACTAAAGCAGACTAAAAAATTTTAAAGTTAGAACGAAAAAGTTGTGTGCGCTGAACTACTACTTTTGAAGATAATTGCTTATAGAAAAATTTCCAAAATAGAAGTTTACTAAAGCGGACTAAAAATTTTAAAGTTAGAACGAAAAAGTTGCGTTTGATATGAAAGATAAAACATACCAAATTTTAATTTCGAATAATTTGCAGCATATCCATGGCCATAAAAGCTCATTATTTAAAAAGGTGTTTGCGCTGAACTACCACTTTTGAAGATAATTGCTTGTAGAAAAATTTCCAGAATAGAAATTTACTAAGGCAGACTAAAAAATTTTAAAGTTAGAACGAAAAAGTTGTGTTTGATATGAAAGGTAAAACATAACAAATTTAATTTCGAATAATTTGCAGCATATTATTGGCCATAAAAGCTCATTATTTAAAAAGGTGTTTGCGCTGAACTACCACTTTTGAAGATAATTGCTTGTAGAAAAATTTCCAGAATAGAAATTTACTAAGGCAGACTAAAAAATTTTAAAGTTATAACGAAAAAGGTGCGTTTGATATGAAAGATAAAACATACCAAATTTTAATTTCGAATAATTTGCAGCATATTCATGGCCATAAAAGCTCATTAATTAAAAATGTGTGTGTGCTGAATTACCGGTTTCGAAATTGGTTGCTTGTAAAAATTTCTAAAATGGAAATTAACTAAAGCAGACTAAAAAATTTCAAAATAGAACGAAAAAGTTGTGTTTGATATAAGAGATAAAATTTTAATTTCGAATAATTTGCAGCATATCCATGGCCATAAAAGCTCATTAATTAAAACGGCGTGTATGCTGAACTACCGGTTTCGAAATTGGTTGCTTGTAGAAAAATTTCCAAAATGGAAATTCACTAAAGCAGACTAAAAAATTTCCAAATTATAACGAAAAGGTTGTGTTTGATGTGAAAGATAAAACATACCAAATTTTAATTTCGAATAATTTGCAGCATATTCATGGCCATAAAAGCTCATTAATTAAAAAGGCGTGTGTGCTGAACCACCGGTTTCGAATTGGTTGCTTGTAGAAAAATTTCCAAAATGGAAATTCACTAAAGCAGACTAAAAAATTTCCAAATTATAACGAAAAAGTTGTGTTTGATGTGAAAGATAAAACATACGAAATTTTTAATTTCGAATAATTTGCAGCATATCCATGGCAATAAAAGCTCATTAATTAAAAATGCGTGTGTGCTGAATCACCGGTTTCGAAATTGGTTGCTTGTAGAAAAATTTCCAAAATAAAAATTCACTAAAGCATACTAAAAAATTTCCAAATTATGACGAAAAAGTTGTATTTGATGTGAAAGATAAAACATACCAAATTTTAATTGCGAATAATTTGCAGCATATCCATGGCCATAAAAGCTCATTAATTAAAAATGCGTGTGTGCTGAATCACCGGTTTCGAAATTGCTTGCTTGTAGAAAAATTCCCAAAATGGAAATTCACCAAAGCAGACTAAAAAATTTCCAATTATGACGAAAAATTTGTGTTAGATATGAAAGATAAAACATACCAAATTTCAATTTCGAATAATTTGCAACATATCCATGGCCATAAAAGCCTATTATTTAAAAAGGTGTGTGTGCTGAGCTGCCGGTTTTGAAAATGGTTGCTTGTAGAAAAATTTCCAAAATAGAAAATTACGAAAGCAGACTAAAAAATTTCCAAATTATAACGAACAAGTAAGGAATGTTAAGTTCGGGTGTAACCGAACATTACATACTCAGTTGAGAGCTATGGTGACAACATAAGGGAAAATAACCATGTAGGAAAATGAACCGAAAGAAACCCTGGAATGTGTATAAAATGAAAGGCATTAAAGAGTATTTTATGAGGGAGTGGGCCATAGTTCTATAGGTGGGACGCCATTTAGGGATATAGCCATAAAGGTGGATCAGGGTTGACTCTAGAATGCGTTTGTACGATATGGGTATCAAATGAAAGGTGTTAATGAGTATTTTAAAAGGGAGTAATCCTTAGTTCCATAGGTGGACGCCGTTTCGAGATATCGCTATAAAGGTGGGCCAGGGGTGACTCTAGAATTCGTTTGTGCAATATGGGTATCAAACGAAAGGAGTTAATGAGTATTTTAAAAGGGAGTGGACCTCAGTTCTATAGGTGGACGCCTTTTCGAGGTATCGCAATAAAGGTGGACCAGGGGTGACTCTAGACTTTGTTTGTACGATATGGGTATCAAATGAAAGGTGTTAATGAGTATTTTAAAAAGGGAGTGGGCCTTCGTTCTATAGGTGTTCGCCTTTTCGAGATATCGCCATAAAGGTGGACCAGGGATGACTTTAGAATATGTTTGTACGATATGGGTATCAAATGAAAAGTGTTAATGAGTATTTTAAAAGGGCGTGGGGCTTAGTTCTATAGGTGGACGCCTTTTCGAGATATCGCCATAAAGGTGAACCAGGGGTGACTCTAGAATGAGTTTGTACGATATGGGTATCAAATTAAAAGTATTAATGAGAGTTTAAAAGGGAGTGGTGTGAAGGCGTTTTCCAGATATCGACCAAAATGGGGACCAGGGTGACCCAGAACATCATCTGTTGGATACCGCTAATTTATTTATATATGTAAGGTTTTTTATTTCGCCCTGCAGAACTTTTTCATTTTCTTCTACTTAATATGGTAGGCGTCACAACCATTTTATAAAGTTTTTTCTAAAGTTATATTTCGCGTCAATAAAACAATCCAGTTACCTTACCATGTTTCATCCCTTTTTTCATATTTGGTATAGAATTATTGCATTTTTTCATTTTTCGTAATTTTCGATATCGAAAAAGTGGCGTGGTCATAGTCGGATTTCGTTCATTTTTTATACCAAGATAAAGTGAGTTCAAGTAAGCACGTGAACTAAGTTCATTAAAGATATGTCGATTTTTGCTCAAGTTATCGTGTTAAAGGCCATGCGGAAGGACAGACGGACGACTGTGTATAAAAACTGGGCGTGGCATCAACCGATTTCGCCCATTTTCACAGAAAACAGTTAACGTCATAAAATCTATGCCCCTACTAAATTTCCAAAGGATTGGTTAATTTTTGTTCGACTTATGGCGTTAAAAGTATCCTAGACAAATGAAATGAAAAAGGGAGGAGCCACGCCCATTTTGAAAATTTCTATTATTTTTGTATTTTGTTGCACCATATCATTACTGGAGTTGAATGTTGGCATAATTTACTTATATACTGTAAAGATATTAAATTTTTTGTTAAAATTTTACTTTAAAATAAATTTTTTTTAACAGTGGGCGTGGTCCTTCTCCGATTTTGCTAATTTTTATTATGCATACATATAGTAATAGGAGAAACGTTTCTGCCAAATTTCATCATGATATCTTCAACGACTGCCAAATTACAGCTTGCAAAAGTTTTAAATTACCTTCTTTTAAAAGTGGGCGGTGCCACGCCCATTGTCCAAAATTTTACTAATTTTCTATTCTGCGTCATAAGTTCAACTCACCTACCAAGTTTCGTCGCTTTAGCTGTCATTTGTAATGAATTATCGCACTTTTTCTGTTTTTCGAAATTTTCGATATCGAAAAAGTGGGCGTGGTTATAGTCCGATATCGTTCATTTTAAATAGCGATCTGGGATGAGTGCTCAGGAACCCACATACCAAATTTCATCAAGATACCTCAAAATTTACTCAAGTTATCGTGTTGACGGACGGACGGACATGGCTCAATCAAATTTTTTTTCGATCCTGATTATTTTGATATATGGAAGTCTATATCTATCTCGATTCCTTTATATATGTACAACCAACCGTTATCCAATCAAACTTAATATACTCTGTGAGCTCTGCTCAACTGAGTATAAAAAGTTGTGTTAGATATGAAAGATAAAACATACCAAATTTCAATTTCGAATAATTTGCAGTATATCCATGGCCAAAAAAGCCTGTTATTTAAAAAGGTGTGTGTGCTGAGCTACCGGATTTGAAAATGGTTGCTTGTAGAAAAATTTCCAAAATAGAAATTTACGAAAGCAGACTAAAAAATTTCCAAATTATAACGAAAAAGTTGTGTTGGATATGAAAGATAAAACATACCAAATTTCAATTTCGAATAATTTGCAGTATATCCATGGCCATAAAAGCCTATTATTTAATAAAATGATTAAAAAAAAATTTTTAAGTTAAACGGTTTTATTGAAAACAATACTTACATGAAATAATTATAATACGAAAAGCTAGAAAATAATTAGGTAGATCCTAGGTACTAGTCATCACACTCCTTATCAATCTAGGGCGTTGATCAGACAATTAAATAAAAGCGTTGGGCGAGTGAAGTTTCTAAAAATGTGAGGCGTAGCATAACCTGATTAAGGTTTGGTTGGTTTTACTTATGACTATCAATAGAAATATGACGCGTCCAACAAGGGGTTGTGTAGCGCAACATATAGCTTCTCCAACCCAATTGTCAACCTCACCTTCGAGCGGCGAATCCCGTTTCACTAACAGACGAGGCTCTGGCGACCCCAAGCTCCTCATGGAACTTGGGGGGTGGGGAGGGAGGGATGGCCTGAAGGTTCAATGTGGTCATATAAATCGTTCCCGAGATGGTCGGGCCAGCACCTTAATGGTGCTGTGTTACCGGAGCGTATCGGATCTGTATCCGACAAAGGACCATCACATCGATAACACTCCCCAAAGTCTACGGGGAGTAACCTAATCGCTACAACAACAACAACAACAACCTACCTAATTATTTTCTAGCTTTTCGTATTACTATTATTTCATGTAAGTATTGTTTTCAATAAAACCGTTTAACTTAAACATTTTTTTAGGCATTTAATTGCCTATTATTTCTCATTCTATTTAATTCATTTAGTGACTCATTATTACAAGGACTATTTCCTGACAATTTGTTACAACCTAAGTCCTCAATACATAATCCTTCCAAAGACTTTACTCGACTCTGCGCCACGTATGCTTGTCCCTCCTTCAACTCCAAAATATTTTGATGTCACTTCTACTGGACTGTATGCAATAATTGTTCCAAATATGAGCCAAATCGGGCATCATAGTTCGCTGTCTATTCATGTATGTATTATGTGTTCCGAATATGGACCAAATCAAATCGGACCACAAATACGAATTTTGCGAATATCTCGATCCTTGCGTCACCTAGCGGCGATTTTTTTTCACAGGTCGATTTCTATTCTTGCATATATTATGTGTTCCAAATATGAGCCATTCGGAGTGCTGAGCTACCGGTTTTGAAAATGGTTGCTTGTAGAAAAATTTCCAAAATAGAAATTTACGAAAGCAGACTAAAAAATTTCCAAATTATGACGAAAAAGTTGTGTTTGATATGGTAGATAAAACATAACAAATTTCAATTTCGAATAATTTGCAGCATATCCGTGGCCATAAAAGCTCATTATTTAAAAAGGCGTGAGTGCTGAACTGCCTGTTTTGCAATTGATTGCTTGTAGAAAAATTTCCAATTCACTAAAGCAGATTAAATTTCAAAATTAGAACGACAAAGTTGTGTTAGCTATGAAAGATAAAACATACCAAATTTTAATTTCGAATAATTTGCAGCATATTCAACGCCATATAAGCCCATAATTTAAAGAGACGTGTGTGCTGAACTACCGGTTTTGCAATTGGTTTCCTGTAGAAAAATTTCCAAAACGGAAATTCCTTAAATCAGACAAAAAATTTCAAAATTAGAACGAAAAAGGTGTGTTAGATATAAAAGATAAAACATACCAAATTTTAATTTCTAATAATTAGCAACATATCCATGGCCATAAAAGCCCATTACTTAAAAAAGCGTGAGTGCTGAATTGCCGGTTTTGAAACTGGTTGCTTGCAGAAAAATTTCCAATTCACTAAGGCAGACCCAATTTCAAAATTAGAAAGAAAAATTTGTGTTCGATATAAGAGATAAAACATACCAAATTTTAATTTCGAACAATTAGCAGAATATACATGGCCATAAAAGCTCATTTATTTAAAAAATCGTGGGTGCTGAACTACTGTTTTTGAAACTGGTTGCTTGTCGAAAATTTTCCAATTCACTAAAGTAGACTAAATTTCAAAATGAGAATGAAAAAGGTGTGTTAGATATAAAAGATAAATCATACCAAATTTTAATTTCGAATAATTTGCAGCATATCCACGGCCATAAAAGCCCATTATTATAAAAGGCGTGTGTGTTGAACTACCGCTTTTGAAATTAGTTGCTTGTAGAAAAATTTCCGATTCACTAAAGCAGACTAAATTTCAAAATTAGGACGAAAAAGTTGTGTTCGATATAAAAGATAAAACATACCGAATTTTAATTTCGAATAATTAACAGCATGTACATGGCCATACAAGCCCATTTATTTAAAAAATCGTGGGTGCTGAACTACTGGTTTTGAAATTGGTTGCTTGTCGAAAATTTTCCAATTCACTAAAGTAGACTAAATTTCAAAATGGGAATGAAAAAGTTGTGTTAGATATAAAAGATAAATTATACCAAATTTTAATTTCGAATAATTTGCAGCATGTACATGGCCATAAAAGCCCATTTATTTAAAAAGTCGTGGGTGCTGAACTACTGGTTTTGAAATTGGTTGCTTGTCGAAAATTTTCCGTTTCACTAAAATAGACTAAATTTCAAAATGAGAATGAAAAAGTTGTGCTAGATATAAAAGATAAATCATACCAACGAAAAAGTTGTGTTGATTTTAAAAGATAAAACATACCAAATTTTAATTTGGAATAATTAGCAGCATATACATGGACATAAAAGCCCATTATTAAAAAAGCGTGTATGTTAAACTACCGCTTTTGAAATTACATGCTTGTAGAAAAATTTTCAATTCACTAAAGCAGACTAAATTTCAAAATTATAACGAAAAATTTGCGTTCGATATAAAAGATAAAACATACCGAATTTTAATTTCGAATAATTAGCAGCATGTACATGTCCAGAAAAGCCCATTTATTTAAAAAATCGTGGGTGCTGAACTACTGGTTTTGAAATTGGTTGTTTGTAGAAAAATTTCCAATTCCTAAAGTAGACTAAATTTCAAAATGAGAATGAAAAAGTTGTGTTAGATATAAAAGATAATTTATACCAAATTTTAATATCGAATAATTTGCAGCATATCCATGGCCCTGAAAGCCCATTATTTAAAAAGGCGTGAGTGCTGAACTGCCGGTTTCGAAACTGGTTGCTTGTAGCAAAATTTCCAATTCACTAAGGCAGACTAAATTTTAAAATTAGAACGAAAAGTTGTGTTCGATATAAAAGATAAAACATACTAAATTTTAATTTCGAATAATTTGCAGCATATCCATGGCCCTAAAAGCCCATTATTTAAAAAGGCGTGAGTGCTGAACTACCGGTTTTGAAACTGGTTGCTGCAGACAAAAAAATTTAAATTAAAACGAAAAAGTTGTGTTCGATATGAAAGATAAAACATACCAAATTTTAATTTCGAATAATTTGCAGCATATCCATGGCCATAAAAGCCCATTATTTAAAAATGCGTGTGTGATGAAATACCGGTTTCGAAATTGGTTGTTTGTAGAAAAATTTCCAAAATGGAAATTCATTAAAGTAGACTAAAAAATTTAAAAATTTGAACGAAAAAGTTATGTTAGATATAAAAGATAAAACATACCAAATTTTAATTTCGAATAATTCGCAGCAAACTTTGGCCATAATTTAAAAATGTAATGGCTAAATTCAACAGCGCGTTGACTGACTTTTCGTGTGGCTTGTCTTAGGCGAGGTGTTCCGCTTGCCCTGGTGTGTCCGCAGCATGTACATTTTTCACATACATATATCGTATGTTACTGAAAGCGTTGTTGATTTTCTTCCAGTGTTTCGGAAGAGCGTTGATTTGCTGCGTATGTGGTTTGTTGTAGGCGACGTTCTTGAGCTTGCTTCGGTGTTTGCGCAGCGCGTCCAGTTTCCATTAATATTGCATGTTGTTGAAGGCGTTCTTGAGTTTGTTTGCTTGTTTCAGCGGTTCGTTGAAAGGTTTTCCATTCGATTTGTTGTTGGCGGCGTTTTTTTGTTTGTTCTGATGTTTCAGGTTCACCGCTGCTGTCCTTCACACTTCTTTATGGGCTTGACTTGATGTTTGAGGACCATCAGTTATATTTAGTCTAAAACGGTCCTGTAAACAATATTGTATGACTTATTATTTTCTGCCAGCACATACAGGTTTTGAGCATTTGAAACACGGCAGCAGCCAACATAAGGTTGTCCATGTGAGAAGCATTGAGTGCTTAAATGAATTCCTGCTACTTTTAAGGTTTAACCTTGTGACTTATTGATGGTCATTGTAAACGTTAATTTCAATGGGAATTGCAATCTTTTGAAACAAAAAGGTATATTGTTTGGAATAATGGGTATGCGTGGAATCAAAACGGTGTCTCCTGCTGCAATTCCTGTGATAATTTAAGCTTGTATAATGTTGGTGCCAAGTTCTGTAATACGTAGTCGGGTGCCATTACATAGTCGGGGTGCATCAGGATTTCTCATCAATATGACCGGAACACCCACTTGGAGTTCTAAGCTATGAGAAGGTACACCTGTAAGCTCTAGGGAGTTAAGAAATTCTACAGGGTAAGTGGTACTATCATCATTGGCCATTGCGGTGTCCATTGATTTGTAAAGTTTTGAAGGTGCTGCAACCATGTCTAAAATTTTTTTATTTATTTTATTTACCCATTCATTTTTTGGCGATAGTACAGCCCTTTCACGCAGCCACTGATCGTTCTCTATATTGTTTCCTAGATCAGGGAAAACTTTCTTAATGAGTTCATTTTCTGTATCTACAGGAGTAGAAAACTCATTGCTAAACTGAATTTTCCCATCTATATCCACTTTGAGGCGACCCTCTCCAATCTACAAGAGCTTATTTGCAAATATACCTGATTCAAGGATATTGTATAGCTTCACACGCATGTTGCAGGTTAGGTGCAGCTTTTCAATTTTCAGCCACAACGGTGACGATTTAAGATATGCATTTACTACAACGGCAGGTGTTCCTCTCTCAATGACGGGTAAAGTCTGTCTGAAATCACCAGCTAGTAGTACGACAACACCGCCCATTAATGAATGGTTTCCGCGAATGTCCTGAAGGCTCCGGTTTAACGCTTCTAGTGCATGCTTATGTGCCATTGTACATTCGTCCCATACTATTAATTTGCACTGTTGTAGAAGAACTGCACGTCCACTGTTTTTAGATATATTGCATGTTGGGGTTTCCTCGCTTGCAAGATTGAGCCGTTTATCCTCAATCAATACCAAAGCCTCGTTTATTACTATATCGCTGTAGGTATTACTCAGCCAATGGGCTATATCTTCGGATAAAGCTGCTTTGTATTTATTCCAAAAATGAAGTGGATTTGACAATCCGCACGTGCATACCAAAATAGCAAATAATTCCCTTACTTTGGATGCAGAACGACAAAGGACGGCTTCAGCTATAGTATCGTCCCAATGGTTATCATTTTCAAGCAATCCTCTAGCCTCACATGCTTCCCTGAAGGTTTCTTTTTCCTGATTTCCAACGGTTTTAAGGATATAGAAACTCGTTGGGCCCCTTACCTCATTAAGCAAAATACGTAAGCAGAAACATTCAAAATTACTGTCATGTACAGTATGAATGCGCGCCAATGCGTCAGGTGCTTTTACTCCTGGCCATTTATCAACTCGTGTCCCCTGTAGACGGCGTTTCCATTCTTTTCTGGATGCATTCCAAGTGTAGTAACGCGGTATTTCACTATAGAGTAGAGTTTTGGCAAAATTATCACTTTCACATAGTTGAAAGAAAGCGGTGAGTGTTGTTTTCGGTGGCGATATCATTCTATCTCGAAAATTGTGTTCAGTGAAGTACACTCTCTCTCCATTGGGCAAATGAACTGCGAGGTGCACGACGGTTGGATGCCTTTCGTGAAGCGGTAATCCAAAAATTCTCCACGCTGCTTCGTTGCTGCTTACGTATCTCCCTGCCCGGAACACTTGGACTTCATCTCTCTTAAATCAATACTTGCGTTTTCTTGCTGGACACTGAATATGGCTGGGTTGTTTTCGTTGCATATGTATTTGCGAATGTATTTAATCGCTTGAACGGAACTGCAAAATTCGACGTTCAAATGTGCGTTAAATATTTTCGACAAAAGTGGGGAATACGGTACGGTTGTTTACTTCAATTTCCTCATTTACGCCACGAATTTTCATTTTTATTGATTCTCCTCCCTCATCAACTGTCTTCCGTCTGTATAAGGGATATCCATTAGCATTTGTATGCGTATCTTTCAATAAAGCCCTGGGATATTTTTTTGTGCATTTTCCATCTTTCATGCAAGGAGACTGTTGATTCAGTAAGCCGCAGGGCCCATGAATCATATGCTTAACCACTATGTCATGCAATGTTTTATCTGTAAGAGGATCAGGAATCTCGGCACTTATTATATCGTCAATCTGGGCGGGACGAACTTTTTCTTTTAGCCAAAGTAATAAATGCACGTGCGGCAATCCACGTTTTTGCCATTCAATGGAATATAAAAAACATCTCACCTCCCCAAATATTTGGCCTTTTTTGAGTAATGAAACAACTTTTTGGACCTTCAAATTGAAAACTCTAGCTATAAGACCATGCCTGTCGATTGCCGTTTGACTTCGCATGAGAGCTTCAGTTATTTCTGTCCAGGAAGGGTTACACGTCAGCGTTATGAATAAGTCCGGTCGGCCGTAATTACGAACATACGCAAATGCATCCTGTGTATATTCATGAAGATACCTTGATGAAGGAAGGATTATCATTTGTCCTAAATTATTTGGATTTACATCACCATCTGCTCTTACTGCATCTTGTAAATGTATATAGTTTTCCGCTCGCAATTTGGTCTGATTAAGAGTAATATATCTTAATCGTTCGCTTTGTATTTTAACATACATATCTACCAGAAATTGGTGCATCAGTCGCCTACATCGCATCAGCAGATTGAAGTCGTTTTGTCTGATCATCAAGTGGTAAGCATAGAAGTCCTTGCAAGATACTTTTTTATATGATATTGGGTACCTGGTACTTGGATTGACTAAAGGGATGTTAAAGTGATAGCTCTCTTGCCCCTTCCAGAATATCAACGAAAATTCTAGAGCATCGTAGAATCGGTGCGTGTCAGAAATTCTTGAGAGCATGCCGTCTCTTGTTTGCAGAACAATGTCTCGAGCTGTGGTTTGCTCGCTACCCGTAATTATGACCGCTATTTCATTAGTTGTTGGAGCGTTGTAGCGTCGTTCGTGTTGCCCTCAAATAATAACCACTTTGCAGCTTTCATTAGGCATGTTTTCAAGTGCAGTTTTGAACTCTCTAACTAAGGCGTTGTTGTCGTGAAGCACCCGTTGTATTTTTCGAACTATCCCGGTATCAACTCCTGGAATAAGCCTTGACCGCCGTTCAATCTCAGCATCTTCGTCCCCCATAAAATAAATTTGTAAATACTTTGGCTGCACTTCGGAAACAGGAAGTAGAGATGCGACTTTATGGAAAATTTGGCTTTGAATGGTAAAGGTTGGAGAAAATCCCGGCGTTGAAATTACCTTGTCTACACCAAAAGATGTCATATGAAAACAGGAATTGTATTTTCTTATATTATTTAAAAAATTGCGCAATTCTAAATTCTCGCAGTAAAATAACTGTTTCAATGATTGTAACGGCTCTTCTATTAAGGTAAGTGAAACTTTTCCTCCTGTGCAACACATTCCAGCAGTTTCGTCTTTCCATTTCAGCGCCTTACAATATCTGCGTTCCTTACTTAAATTTCCTCTTTTCAAAAGTGAGTGATTGACATAATCCAGTGTTGAGTCATATTCAAACGCTGCTTTTTCGAATAGAGACCACGTGTTTGCCCGATCAGAGACTATCCTGCGTCGAGTCCCTGTATCTTCAGAGGATTCATGGGAACGCTTCCAAGTCAAATATTGTGCATGTTGTTGAAGCCGTTGCTGAGTTTCTTAAGGTGTCTCGGCAGCGCGTTGGCTGGCTGCGTATGCTGCTTGTCGTAGGCGACGTTGTTGAGCCTGCTCCGGTGTTTCCGTAGCACGTACATTTCCGATGTATGTCGCAAGCTGTTGAAGCCGTTGTTGACTTTCTTTCGGTGTCTCGGCAGCGCGTTGACTGGCTGCATATGTGGCTTGTCGTAGGCGACGTTGTTGATTTTGTTCCCTTGTCTCAGCGGTTCGTTGAAGGGCTTTATATTCGGCTTGTTGTCGGCGGCGTTTTTTGGCTTACTCTGATGTTTCAGGTTCACAGCTGCTTTTCCACAAGCGTCTTTTTTGTGCTTGCCGTGATGTTTCAGGACCATCATGATTTTGGTGATAATCGGGCTGCTGTAAACGTTGCTCAGGTTCACAGCTATTTTTCCTCAGACATCTCTTTTGAGCTTGGCGTGATGTTTCAGGACCATGTAATGGTCGCTTGGGCTGCAATATGTCTTTTTGCGTGTACCTATCCCGCTTTGAAATAAAATTTCTCGCATGTGAGAAATTGACTTAAGAACTTTATTGCCGCTCTAGGGCATTTAATTGATTACCTCTAGTAAAAACGACAAATTGTCACCTATTGGCGGAAACGTGAACAATAATCGCTCGGATTTTCCCAAGGTAAATCTGTCCGAAACTTTCAAATGCTGAAATGCGCCAGAGTTAGTTAAATATGTCTCGTAGGCTAGGAAAATTGCAAACAGTAGCAAAATCAAATCATCCAAGTCATTCTGTCTTAGTTTTATTACAATGATTGAAATGACGCATTTAAGTGACATTAAACATTTTCTCAACGGAAGTTATTAAAGTGTCAAAAACAGAAGCCAAAAGATAGGAAGTCCGAGGGTATAAAAGAGCCCGAACGGCTACAGTTAGCCTCTCCTTCCTGTTTTTCATCGCACAGCTCCATTAAAGATATTCAGGCAGTTCCCGCAAACCACATGGGTTTTGTTTTCTCTTAATAAGGCGTGACTACCATATAGGCAGAAATTCCTACACACACTCATCGCCTCCTGACAAGTTGGAAGTCACTTTCCCATTGCACATAGGTGAGGGTGTGGAAGCTTTTTGGTTACGAACCATTTGTACACATTGGAGCTGAGGAGCATCCAGAGGGAGCCTCCACAAATTCCAAAGCGACCAACGAAGATTAAGAATCCAGAAGGATCCCGGGGCTTGGTTTTACCACCCCACCTCATTCAAGCACTATCAGGCGCACATGAAAGAGGCAGCATTGTCGTCGGTGTTTGCCATCTACCACCCATTTGCAGAACAAATTAGTGCACAGTGTGACAAAAATTAAAATTGTCATAGTGAAAAAAATAAAATAAAATAATAAGTTTAGCGCAGGGAATTAAATGAAATGAAAACTAGAAAATGTAGTAAAAATTAGTGTTAAACCGAAGATTTTGTAGAAAAAAAGAGATAAAGTTAGTTACGAAGGCCTAAAATAAGGTTAAAGCAATTTAAAGTAGTTAAAAGTAACTAAAAGGAAGATAGAAAGAAAAGAAAATTAAAAGTAAAAAGAGTAAATGTGTTCAAAAAAAAAAAAAAAAACACATTAATAATTAATTGAAAGTTACTTAAACATAAGATGTGAAAATATTTGATGTGTAAATATTTTTGGTCTGGTAACCTTGCCGTGCGCGGACGTGTTTTTGATCGCTCTTCGAATTGTTATTCTTTTTACTTTGTAAACAAGTTTTGTCTTTTATAAATATTTATTCATATAATAGAAAACAGTTTATAAGTTTAATTTCGTATTAAATCTTTACACAGTGCAATATACATAGTGGCTTTTTGTGCAATTTAAACATTCAGTCTGTGTGTTCATATATCATAGATTTTCACGAAAATTTGTGATAACTGCATACCTTTTTGTTGGTAGCTGCAAGTCATTGTGTGCCCCTTTTGCTTTGTGTTGTGTTCGCTGCTAGCTATAACCTGTCTTGCGATTTGCAGTGCTCCAAAATAACTCTTGCCCATAATTTTTGAACAGCTGTTCAATTTATCTTATACTTATAGTTTTTTTGCCTATTTTTCTTTTGGGTTTGTTTAACTTTGCAATTATGTTGGATTGCTGTGTCAAGAAGTGCACCAATCAAAAGAAAATTTCCCGTGGTGATACTTATGTTTGTTGTTGGCTCTGTGATAATATGGCTCATGTTATCTGTGCCGGTTTCTCTCACATAGGTGGTCGGGTGGTTGACCTAATATCCAGCAAAATTGGACTGAACTGGACATGTCATGATTGCCGTTCCGTAGAAAATGACATGCGAGCTTTTATGAGGCAAACTCAGAAAGAGTTCAACAACATTTTTATTGGGTTTCGTGACCTTAACGAAAGATTCAAAACGATGGAGGCTCACTTTAAAAAATTGAAAGTGATATCTGAATCCCCAAAACGAAAGAAATGTATGCCCAACAATGACTCCAACTTGTCTTCGAGTCAGGGGCAAAGCTGTCCACCTACGAATGTCCCTTCAACCGCGTTGACTAATACGAACAGGCTAACCAAAGACGTTATGAACAATGCAGCTCAGGAATCTTCACAAGAATCTACACAAGGTTGTGTCGAGACTTCCAGTGAGACGATCTATGGCAAATTAAACGATGCACGAACTAATAGTGGTACTTTTGCGGCTGTTTGTTCTACGTCACCAATGTTGATTTCGCTGGACTCCCCAATTCATCCTACACCTCCACCGGTATCTTTAGCTCCAACAATAACAGTTACCGATACTGGGGTTGTTGCTAGCGATACAAGTGTACCTGAAAAAAATAGTACGGGCTCGATAACCAACGCTATAACGGCCGCACCTTCCCAGCTCTCTGGTGCGCTATCCGCTACTCCTTTGCAGGTGACTGCCGTGCCACCTCGTAGGGCTGTATTTGTGTCCCGATTACACGCCTCGCTTACCGAAAATGAAATTGCTCATTACGTTTGCTCTAAACTTGGTGTTGCACCCACTAGTAACATCAATGTGTATAAATTTAACTTTAAATATGAGAGAGACATCTCCTCATTTAAAATATCCCTTTCAGATGAATATTTCGATAAGGTACTTGATTCCTCTTTTTGGCCCAAGCATACTGTGGTTCACTTGTTCACGAGAAAGGCGAGGGCCGAACCTGTTTTATTACAGCCAAAAAACGGTATGACGAACACAGTAATAACAACACAAAGGTAATTGCTGATCTGTCCCGTCTTCTCATTAATTATCAAAATGTTCGTGGTTTACGATCAAAACTTGTTCCATTCTTCCTTAATTCTTTCAACTTTCCTGCACAAGTTGTAGCTTTTACGGAGACCTGGCTAAAGCCTGATAATTACAATTCTGAGGTTTTTTCAAATAAATATGCTGTTTATCGGCGTGATCGCATCTCTAGAGCGGGAGGTGTCCTTATTGCTGTTGAATCTAACCTATCGTCTGAGTTGATTTCGCTGGACAATATGTCTCATATCGAATTCATAGCAGTTAGGCTTTCATTCGGTAGCTATAGCGTAATTGTTTGCTGTTCGTATATACCACCTCGTTCGGATATGGATGTTTATGCTAGTCATAGCTCGGCCATCTGTGATTTGCATTCGCAGTTGGGAGATAACGATCGACTTGTTGTTGTTGGTGACTTTAACTTGCCAACAGTTAGTTGGGTTAATATAAGTGATTCAAACTTTTTAACTCCCACTGCTCAACATGAGTTTCTCAATTGCTTGTTAGACTCATCTCTTTTGCAGATTAACAATGTTCCAAATAGTGGAAATAAAATGCTGGATTTAGTATTTGTGGATGGCTCGGTGGGTACTGCCCTTACGCAAATACCACCTTTATCTCTTCCAGAAGACCCTCTTCACCCTACGCTAGAGATATCACTTGATATCAGCCTACCCCGTAGGATTCAAGTACAGTATCGTCCCCAATCTAGATGCTTCTACAAAGCGAATTTCATTATGCTCAATGATCTGTTGGCTTCCCATGATTGGTCGGATCTCTATGCTTGCACTGATGTCGATTCGGCTATCTCTATATTTTACAGTACGCTTGATAGCTTCTTTGATACCTGCATTCCTACTCGCTATACCCTATGTTCGAATAAGCCCCCTTGGTTTTCAAGGCAACTTATCAGACTTAATAACATCAAATCTAGGCTTTATAAGAGGTTCAAGAAATCTGGAGCATCTGCAGACCTCTCTAAATATCTAATAGCTCGTTCTAAATTTCACCGTCTTAATCAGCTTTGTTATAAAAATTACTTGAGTTGTTGTAAAGCCCAATTTTTTAGAAATCCAAAAAAGTTTTACAGTTTCGTAAATTCAAAGCGGAAAACTTCTGGGTATCCTTCCTCATTAACCTTTGGAGGTAAAAAAGCTTGCACTGATGACGACGTTGCTCAACTATTTTCTGAGTTCTTTAAGTCCACGTATTCATCCAGTGGTTTTCATTCTGGTCAATATCCCTATCGCTTAGATAGCTCGAATTACATTAGGGATCCTGCTATTGATGGTAATATTGTTCTTCAGAGTCTTCAATCTTTGAAGCCCACCTTTTCTCCGGGACCGGACGGTGTTCCTTGTTGCGTGCTTAGGTACTGCGCCGAAAACATGTATGAGCCTATTTTAAAATTATTTGAGCTATCTCTGCACTTTGGAAACAGTCTTTTATTATACCCCTGCATAAAAAAGATAGTAGGTCAAAAGTTGAAAACTACAGGGGTATTGCTAAACTTTCAGTCATTCCTAAAGTCTTTGAACAGATTGTCACCAATCAACTGCAATATCAGTGTTCTAGTCTTTTATCTCCATGTCAACACGGTTTTATTCGTCAAAGGTCTACCACTACAAATTTGCTTGTATTCACCTCTATAGTTATGGAAGGATTTTTAGCGAACAAGCAAACGGATGTCATCTACACGGACTTCAGCAAAGCATTTGATACCGTCAACCACGAGTTGCTTATTCATAAGCTTGATTTACTGGGCTTTCCGTTTCACCTATTAATGTGGCTGAAAAGCTATCTTTCTAACCGGACCCAAAAAGTCCTGTTCAAGTGCAATCTGCCGGAATCGTTCGGAGTTTCCTCCGGCGTACCCCAGGGAAGTCATCTAGGCCCTTTGCTCTTTGCCCTTTTCATTAATGACTTGCCACAGACAATATTATATTCCCATACTATAATGTATGCGGATGATGTAAAACTTTGCTACACTTACTGTCCTACCGATTTGAGTTCCTTGGATCTTCTTCAGGCCGACTTGGACTCGTTCCAATGTTGGTGCACAACAAATTTACTAGCTTTAAATTGCTCTAAATGTAAGCATATGACATTTCACCGAGTGAAGCCAGCATTGAAATCTTATGTAATAGATGGTACGCCTTTGGAGCGTATATCTATTGCAAATGATCTAGGTGTCCTTTTTGATCCGAAATTGAATTTTAACATGCATATTTCATCTATAGCCAACAAAGCGTTGGGTTTACTTGGATTTGTTAAAAGATGGGCTAATGAGTTCGATGATCCGTCCCTCACTAAGGTTCTTTACACATCGCTGGTTCGTCCAATACTCGAGTATTGCTCATGCGTTTGGTCCCCTGTTTCTCAAAAGCATATAAAGCGTCTTGAGTCAGTTCAAAAGCAATTTTTGATATTTGCATTGCGCGGCCTTAATTGGGACTCAAGTCTCCACCTTCCTCCATACAGAAGTAGACTTCTTCTTATTAACTTACCCACTCTGGAAAATCGGAGAATATTACTGGGGGTATTGTTCATCCATAAGCTCATTATTGGAGAAATTGATTCCGCGGACCTCCTCAGCCGCTTGTTTTTTGCGGTTCCCCCTAGAGTATCCAGACACTAAGTTCCTTTCTATTTACCCCTTTGTCGACGAAACTTTGCTAAAAATAATCCTCTTCTTATCTGGTGCGCACACTACAATGACTTGTATAGCTGCATCAGTCTTGAATGTACTTTTGCCACTATACGTAATGCAATACTTGCCTATCTAATTTAAGAGATACAAGCTAATTTAATTTGCCGGCATTTTATTCCTTCGATAAAAAACAGGAACTATCTCGCTTAAGGATGGAGGAACATTTATCAACATGTACCATTAAGAAGGAACAAGACAGTACTGTGTTGATTGGAATCTGGTGCATTCCAACAACGTAAAAAACATGCTTTTTCATGAGTCACTGACCGGAATCGTATGCATTCCTGCAGTATAATCTTATGGGTCAGGCATCGAGCTGATTGGAATCCGGTTCATTCCAACAACACAGGTCATGTTACTTTTTTATGCCTTGTGATGACGTATCCTCATTACACTACTCTTAGCACTGCCGGATTCCCATGACATGCTGATTGGAATCTTGTTGCATTCCAACAGGGAGATTGGAATCCACTGCATTCCGAAATCATGCTGAGCGGAATCTGATGCATTCCGCCGGTATAAGATTTCGGCATAAGATCTTATTTCTGCTCATATTTCTTATTATTATTATATTCTGAAATTAAATAGTAATGTTCATTAATATTTCTTTGTTTGTAATACAACATTGTTGAAAGCTCGATATATCTTAAATTTTATCTTTTGAGTTGTATATTTATATATCTTTTATATTATGCAGTCGACCATAGTTTGTCGTGGACTTTAAATAATAAATAAATAAAAAAATAACAAGTAAGGAAGGCTAAGTTCGGGTGTAACCGAACATTACATACTCAGTTGAGAGCTATGGAGACAAAATAAGGGAAATCACCATGTAGGAAAATGGACCTAGGGTAACCCTGGAATGTGGTTGTATGACATATGTATCAAATGGAAGGTATTAAAGAGTATTTTAAGAGAGAGTAGGTCATAGTTCTATTGATGGACGCCATTTAGGGATATCGCCATAAAGGTGGACCAGGGCTGACTCTAGAATTTGTTTGTACGATATGGGTATCAGGTGTTACTGAGCATTTTAAGAGGGAGTGGACCTTAGGTCTATCGGTGGACACCTTTTCGAGATATCGCCATTAAGGTGGACTAGGGCTGACTCTAGAATGTGTTTGTACGATATGGGTATCAAATGAAAGGTGGTAATGAGTATTTTAAAAGGGAATGGGCTTTAGTTCTATAGGTGAACGCCTTTTCGAGAAATCGCCATAAAGGTGGACCAGGGGTGACTCTAGAATATGTTTGTACGATATGGGTATCGAATGAAAACTGTTAATGAGTATTTTGAAAAGGAGTGATCCTTAGTTCCATAGGTCGACGCCGTTTCGAGATATCGCCATAAAGGTGGACCAGGGGTGTCTCTAGAATGTGTTTGTACGATATGGGAATCAAATGAAAGGTGTTACTGAGCATTTTAAGAGGGAGTGGGCATTAGGTCTATAGGTGGACGCCTTTTCGAAATGTCGCCATTACGGTGAGCCAGGGGTGACTCTAGAATGTGTTTGTATGATATGGGTATCAAATGAAAGATGGTAATGAGTATTTTAAAAGGGAGTAATCCTTAGTTCTATAGGTGGACGCCTTTTCGAGATATCGCCATAAAGGTGGACCAAGGGTGACTCTAGAATGTGTGTACGATATGGGTATCAAACGAAAGGTGTTACTGAACATTTTAAGAGGGAGTGGGCATGAGGTCTATAGGTGGACGCCTTTTCGAGATATCGTCATTAGGGTGGGCAGGGGTGACTCTAGAATGTGTTTGTACGATATGGCTATCAAACGAAAGGTGTTACTGAGCATTTTAAGAGGGAGTGGGCATTAGGTCTATAGGTGGACGCCTTTTCGAGAAATCGCCATTAGGGTGGGCCAGGGGTGACTCTAGAATGTTTGTACGATATGGGTATCAAACGAAAGGTGTTACTGAGCATTTTAAGAGGGAGTGGGCATTAGGTCTATAGGTGGACGCCTTTTCGAGATATCGCCATTAGGGTGGGCCAGAAGTGACTCTAGAATGTGTTTGTATGATATGGGTATCAAATGAAAGGTGGTAATGAGTATTTTAAAAGGGAGTAATCCTTAGTTCAATAGGTGGACGCCTTTTCGAGATATCGCCATAAAGGTGGACCAAGGGTGACTCTAGAATGTTTGTACGATATGGGTATCAAACGAAAGGTGTTACTGAGCATTTCAAGAGAGAGTGGGCATTAGGTCTATAGGTGGACGTCTTTTCGAGATATCGCCATTAGGGTGGGCCAGGGGTGACTCTAGAATGTTTGTACGATATGGGTATGAAACGAAAGGTGTTACTGAGCATTTTAAGAGGGAGTGGACATTAGGTCTATAGGTGGACGCCTTTTCGAGATATCGCCATTAGGGTGGGCCAGGGGTGACTCTAGAATGTTTGTACGATATGGGTATCAAACGAAAGGTGTTATTGAGCATTTTAAGAGGGAGTGGACATTAGGTCTATAGGTGGACGCCTTTTCGAGATACCGCCATTAGGGTGGGCCAGGGGCGACTCTAGAATGTTTGTACGATATGGGTATCAAACGAAAGGTGTTACTGAGCATTTTAATAGGGAGTGGGCATTAGGTCTATAGGTGGACGCCTTTTCGAGATATCGCTATTAGGGTGGGCCAGGGGTGACTCTAGAATGTTTGTACGATATGGGTATCAAACGAAAGGTGTTACTGAGCATTTTAATAGGGAGTGGGCATTAGGTCTATAGGTGGACGCCTTTTCGAGATATCGCCATTAGGGTGGGCCAGGGGTGACTCTAGAATGTGTTTGTACGATATGGATATCAAATTAAAGGTATTAATGAGGGTTTTAAAAGCGAGTGGCCCTTAGATGTATATGTGAAGGCGTTCTCGGGATATCGACCAAAATGTGGACCAGGTGATCCAGAAAATCATCTGTCGGGTACTGCTAATTTATTTATATATGGAATACCACTAACAGTATTCCTGCCAAGATTCCAAGGGCTGTTGATTTCGCCTTGTAGAACTTTTTCATTTTCTTCTACTTAATATGGTAGGTGTCACACCCATTTTACAAAGTTTTTTCCAAAGTTATATTTTGCGTCAATAAACCAATCCAGTTACAATGTTTCATCCCTTTTTTCGTATTTGGTATAGAATTATGGCATTTTTTTATTTTTCGTAATTTTCGATATCGATAAAGTGGGCGTGGTTATGGTCGGATTTCGGCCATTTTTTATATCGAGATAAAGTGAGTTCAGATAAGTACGTGTGCTAAGTTTAGTAAAGATATATCGATTTTGCTCAAGTTATTGTGTTAACGGCCGAGCGGAAGGACAGACGGTGGACTGTGTATAAAAACTGGGCGTGGCTTCAACCGATTTCGCCCTTTTTCACAGAAAACAGTTATCGTCCTAGGAGCCAAGCCTCTACCAAATTGAACAAGGATTGGTTAATTTTTGTTCGACTTATGGAATTAAAAGCATCCTAGACAAATTAAATGAAAAAGGGCGGAGCCACGCCCATTTTGAAATTTTCTTTTATTTTTGTAATTTGTTGCAGCACATCATTACTGGAGTTGAATGTTGGCATAATTTACTTATATGCTGTAAAGATATTAACTCTTCTTTTAAAATTTGAATTAAAAAAAATTTTTTTTTTAAAAGTGGGCGTGGTCGTTCTCCGATTTTGCTAATTTTTATTCAGCAGACATAAAGTAATAAGGGTAATGTTCCTGCCTAATTTCATCATCATATCTTTAACGACTGCCAAATTATAGCTTGCAAAACTTCTAAATTACCTTCATTTAAAAGTGGGCGGTGCCACGCCCAATGGCCAAAATTTTACTAGTTTTCTATTCTGCGTCATAAGCTCAACTCACCTACCAAGTTTCATCGCTTAATGCGTATTTGGTAATGAATTATCGCACTTTTTTGATTTTTCGAAATTTTCGATATCGAAAAATTGGGCGTGGTTATTGTCCGATATCGTTCATTTTAAATAGCGATCTGAGATGAGTGCTCAGGAACACATATACCAAATTTCATGAAGATACCTCAAAATTTACTCAAGTTATCGTGTTAACGGACAGACGGACGGACGGACGGACGTCTGTGTATAAAAACTGGGCGTGGCATCAACCGATTTCGCCCATTTTCACAGAAAACAGTTAACGTCGCAAATCTACTCCTCTACCAAATTTCAAAAGGATTGGTTAATTTTTGTTCGACTTATGGCGTTAAAAGTATCCTAGACAAATTAAATGAAAAAGGGCGGAGCCACGCCCATTTTGAAATTTTCTTTTATTTTTGTATTTTGTTGCACCATATCATTACTGGGGTTGAATGTTGACATAATTTACTTATATACTGTAAAGATATTAAATTTTTTGTAAAAATTTTACTTTAAAAAAAATTTTTTTTTAAAAGTGGGCGTGGTCCTTCCCGGATTTTGCTAATTTTTATTAAGCGTACATATAGTAATAGTAGTAACGTTCCTGACAAATTTCATCATGATATCTTCAACGACTGCCAAATTACATCTTGCAAAAGTTTTAAATTACCTTCTTTTAAAAGTGGGCGGTGCCACTCCCATTGTCCAAAATTTTACTAATTTTCTATTCTGCGTCATAAGTTCAACTCATCTACCAAGTTTCGTTGCTTTTTCGGTCTTTTGTAATGAATTATCGCACTTTTTCGGTTTTTCGAAATTTTCGATATCGAAAAAGTGGGCGTGGTTATAGTCCGATATCGTTCATTTTAAATAGCGATCTGAGATGAGTGCTCAGGAACCTACATACCAAATTTCATCAAGATACCTCAAAATTTACTCAAGTTATCGTGTTAACGGACGGACGGACGGACGGACGGACGGACGGACGGACATGGCTCAATCAAATTTTTTTTCGATCCTGATTATTTTGATATATGGAAGTCTATATCTATCTCGATTCCTTTATATATGTACAACCAACCGTTATCCAATCAAACTTAATATACTCTGTGAGCTCTGCTCAACTGAGTATAAAAATATTTGGGTAGGCATACCTAACCCCGTCTTTCGCCACAAAACAAAAAAAAAAAAAAAATAATAAATAAAATTATTTAAAAAATTAAAAAAAAAATTAAATTAATTTTGGTAAAAAAATATATATATATTCAAATTAAATTGTGCGGCTACCGAACGGTTTTATGTCTCACTGTAAGCGATCGCACTCCCTTACAGTGTAAGTCACATCATAGCCCAAAAACAAAACCAAAGCAAGAAATTTGTCAAACAGATATTCCAACTGCATCAACACCGCTGAAAGGCCTTTCATCGCTGGATTGCATCACCCACATACATACCTACCACCAAAAAAATATGTAAGTAATATTGTACCAATATCTTTGTTGCCTTTGTTTTTGTTTAGATGTTTTTTGCTTTGATTTGCAACCAAGACAAATCGGCATATTAGGGGGCTTAATTACCTACCTACTGTACAAACGTATGTACATACATCGGTACACCTGTTGTGCGTACTTATGTATGTAAATTCGTAAAAATCGCTTTGTAGCTAAAAAGGGTCTACATAACTATGTATGTAAAGCCGAGATGGGCACATTAAGTTAAAAAAATGTACGTTCAATCGCTTACATTTTTTTCTTAAAAATTTAATTATTTACCATAATTATTTGGTGTAAATACAAACCAAAAAAACTACTTTATTATGCAAAATGTATAAAAATTCCTAGAAAAACAAAAAAAAAAAAAACAAGAGACAATCATAATCATCAGGTGCAAAAGTACAGTCTATCGTTCTTTCGAACCAACTCAGTTTTGAGCGTAGTATTGGTCGTTACAGTTTGTAAATTTTGCTACCAAACTGAAATAAACAAAAAAAAACAAAATTTTTTTTAAATGTAAAATCAACCAAATAATCGTGGAATGCTCCTCCGATGCAAAATTACATACATTTCCACATAGTTATGAACCGGCATATAATTTTCTTTGTACAAGTTTAACAAAATAGGAAAACAAAAACTTCATATAAATACCGAAAGCAAAGAGGGCAACAAAAATTCTTTGCAGAGTGTAGTTTGTTGTTGGCTTATGATGCCCTGGTATGCCCAGTAATTTCAATCTAGTAAATATATATAATTTTGCCATATGATGATTGATTACCTTTTGCTCATATGATCTTCCGTCCGTAAGTTTTTTTTTATTCTTTGTCTTTTCTCAAACCGGGCAAATTTAAATATACCTCGTAACAATATATAATATTGATAAATTGTTATAGAGTGCGTTTTTGGTTCAACAATTTTCGATACGCGTTGAAATTATAAAAGTTTAAAACATTTTTAAAACCCAATTTTTCATGGAACACCCCCCTTCCTATTAGTCTACCTACCTACATTCACACTTATGCACATAAATATGAATTTTTTTCCCAAAGGTAAGTTAAAGAAGAACAACAAAACATTTACCCAACAATGTAAGGAAATAACGTCAGCTAGTAATTTTTATGAAGCCCGGGTATTTTCACTAAACTACCTATAGTCAATAATGTTTTTGTCAATTGATCTGCTGTACTTTAATGATATGAATTTATTTGGATATTGAATGTTCTAACTTACATGGTACGTCATTCATTTTGGTAATAGTTTTTGAAAAACATGTTAATCTATATAAATTAATTTATTACGCTAGAGAACGGAAAGGTTTTCTATTCCATTATGGTTTCGGTCCAAAATTTTTAACCCGCATTAAGGTTATAAACCTTACGAAAAAAAAATTAAATTTACTTTAATTGTTAAAAATACCACTTGTTATGGAATGCCCCCAGCTGATCTTAGTCCATTCACATACACATTTATGTACTTACCTATAAACATAGCCTAGTTGTAGTTGAAAAAAAAAAAAGAAGAAGGGAAAAATAGAAACAAACAAACAATGTTACCTAAATATGAACCCTAAATATAAGTAAAAATCGTAAGCTAGTGTTTTTTATGATAGCCTGGTATGACTAGCCACCTGAAAGAGAGTTAAATTATAACCATATACCTTTAGTATAACTAACAACTTTATACATAAGCCGCTAATAAGCGTGTATTGTTAGAGTTGTCCTAAATATTTTGTATATTTTAGTAACGAATATTAAGAATTAAGGTTAATCCTAAACATCTTTCCAAATAAGATTGAGGATTGAATTTTTGATTGTAGTTTGGCAATTAATTATTATGGTTAATAAACGTTGAATTGTTATCGACTTGAAAATATGAATCTGTAAGTTTTTTGTATGTTCCTGGAGGCAAATGTGTTGCTGACATAAAAGGTAGTATACGTCTTTTTCGGGATCTTCGAATTCTATTCGCATCAGAGATCATGGTAGGGTAGGGTAAAGACAGCGAGTGTCGACTATCAGCATAGACCTCGCCCCAATATTCACTTAAACATATGTCCGCTTTCACCTCTTTAGCATTTAAAGTTCGTTGGGTGGTTCTTTTGAGTTGGTTAGTTACCGATCTCGTTTTTTTGTTTCATTTCGTACATATGTATCTAGTTTTTGAGTTAAGGGAGTGTAGCTCCTGTATTTAGATTCTGGTTTGGAGTCCTAAAATTAAACTTTATATAATGTCGGTTGAGACATGGCAAAAACCCACCCCATCCCGAAAGAGCTACGGTCAAGAGGACACCCCCGCCGTGACCTCTCAACTGCCTGTGTGGTTACCAGAATTCCACCAAATGGTAATGTGCCTCTTCATATGTGTATGCGTACATGTATGGGGAATCACACACACATACAAACATTATATACCCCTTCTCTTCGGGGGTAGGTTACAACCATCATCATTTTCGTGTTATTCCGGCTGCTGTAAACGTTGCTGTTGTGTTTCTGTTGGGTTTTCAGCTGATTCTAAAGTAGGCTGTCGCTTAGCTTGCTCCATCTTCCTAGCTGTTTTCATTAGTCGAGATTTTTTACTACTCTTATAAAGGTTTGACTTGCGTCTTTTAGGCATTTTGAAGATCTAATGGAATGTTGTTAAGTAATAAGCCAAAAATTAAAAAATGCATAAGCTAATAATTTTCAATTCTATTATTTATATATATAACATCTACTTGAAGCTGTCTGCGCCAAATCGGTCTCACCCTCTTCCGAGGGGATTAAGGCCTAGCTTTTCTTCCAATTTGCTTCGTCCCATTTTTAATTTCTTTCTAGAAACTGGCGGGAAAGGGTCATATGTTTTGTGCTGAGTCCGAATGGCATCTGCTAGGCAGATGGGTTTTCACTGAGAAGCTTTTCATTGCAGACATACACTCGGAGTGTTTACCAAATTATTGGCGAGGGTCGACCCCATTTAGCAGAACTGTTTCTAAAGTATATTGATGACAATTCTACCGGAACTTAAAAGTATAAGCGCTGTTTAAGTGTGGAAAGTGTAGGAAATATAGAACATATACCACCTTTTCTAGACCAAATATGAAACGCTCAGAGGATGCATCACGCGTAAGTAACATTGTGTGTAAGTAACATAGTACCAAGGATGAATATTAAAATGTATATTTTTTGCAAAAGAAAAATTAGAAACTTATACAAAAAATTGTTGATTTTTTAAATTGAAATTAAGTTTTCAAAGTCATAAATTTATACATACATAAGCTTGGGTGTAGAAAATGCAGAAAACATTTCATATGCATTTTATTGTTGCGTGTATACAATTTTTGATAGTAAAGTGGAGAAATGTCCACGTTTTTTATGCTCTAAGAATCAGAGAATACCCCAATTGTAATAAAAGTTAAATTTTGTCTCTTTCAATTTGATTTTTTAAATTGAAATTAAGTTTTCAAAGTCATAAATTTATACATACATAAGCTTGGGTGTACAAAATGCAGAAAACATTTCATATGCATTTTATTGTTGCGTGTATACAATTTTTGATAGTAAAGTGGAGAAATGTCCAAGTTTTTTATGCTCTAAGAATCAGAGAATACCCCAATTGTAATAAAAGTTAAATTTTGTCTCTTTCAATTTGATAGAACCCATAATAATATTCCATTGAAAAGTTGCTTAAAAATTTGCAAAAAAAAATTTTAGTAAAAACTAAAAAAATCTCTAACGTCTATGAGAGAGGCAGTCAAGTTAACATTTTGCAGAGCAACATATTTTTTGCCTTGACCGCGGTTTATATTTGGGTGAGATTGTAAGCAAAAGCTTTACTTCATTTATTATAATATATAATATTAATTATTATTTAAATTAAAGTTCTCCAGTTTTTCATTTTTAAAAAATTGTATTCTAAGTTATCTTTCTTGAAATAAAAAAATTATCAATTTTATTTAAAAAATACCTAACATAGCAGCATACATTATTTCTTTGTTTTGGATCTGGCTATATATCTCCATTGTTCCATATTTTTCTATTTACGTACGTAACTATAAATATAGAGAACTTTTATATCAATAAAAATAATTATTACTTTTAGAGTAAAAATCATCGTTATCTTGAGAGCGAAATAAAAATTTTTAATATTTTCAGAGCAAAAAAGAAACTCAAAAAATAACAATTAAAAAGAAATTTTAATAATATAACTTATAACCGTTATGATCCCTGGTCAAGAATAACGCATTTAAAGATTTATGGATGAGTATTTATATGTAACGTAAGCCGATAACCATTCGCTAAGCAGAGGGCGATGTGCAATTGTTTAAGTGAATCATTGTCATATCAAACGAATAGTTTATCCATGTAAAATCTTAATATATTGTAACGAATTTGCTGCAAATCCTCTTATTTGCCCTTTTGCTAGGTTCGTATCGCTAAACTGTTGAATAAATAACTCCAATATTGAAGAATGGAAAAATGGCCTTTATTAAAATACTTCACAATAACACTCAAACTGTGCAACGAATAGCTTAATAACCAAACTGATAGCTTAAATGAAACTGACTTTCAAAATAATACTGCTATTGCTCGCTAGATATCGTCTTAGTCGTAATTGCTTGACAACTCAAATCAAACTGAATTCCAGCGCCTCTACATCTGCGGCCTTTTATACTCTCTGGTTTCCTCGTTCGCTTCTTCTACAATCTACTAGCATTGTCCATGAGATCTCAAACTTCTCAGCTGTAACTACAATTGCACAATTTTATACATCTTCTAGGCGCTTCCAGAATCTACTAGTCCAGTAGCTCTCAAACTTCTCAGCTGTAACTACAATTGCAAAATTTTATAGTTTTTCTCATTGCATACTTATAGGAGTATCTCAGATATATGCATGTGTTAGTGCATTGACTCTCCGCTGCTCGTATACGTACATGGTACATATATGTAGACGCAGTTATTGTTTCGTTTATGTAGATACATAATGATTGAATTATTGATGTGCATTCACGTCATTGCTTAGCATCGGCTTAGAGCTGGCAGCACTCCTTAGTTTTGCTAATATTCGTAACACTGCCCTCCACCTAAGTCTGATCGTCCCGATCAGACAAATCTCTCGATCTAAACGCTGCTAGCATCGCCAAATGTGCCACTATTCTACTCCGTGGTTTCTCAGTGCTTTGTATGCGGTAGATGGTATCACTGATCTTCTTCACAACCTTGTACGTGCCTTCCCAACTGCACCGAAATTTGGATGGAACACCTTTCCGCCGGTGAGGGTTGTAAAACAGTACCAAATCTCCCGCCAAGAAATCTTTCGAATTATTGTTCTCATGGTACCTGTGTTTCATCGTACTACTCAATACCCTGGTTCGTTCCTTCACACTCTGTTGTTTAGCCGATGAACTACTTCGTAGAGCTTGGGCTGGACGGATTTGCTTTGCATAATCAGTATTGTTCCCACGTTTCCCCACAGTAGTGCGCTTTGGCTTGAAACTACCTTCGCATTCTTTCTCGGAAATTCGTTGCTTCGTTTTCCTGCGTCTTTTAGGTTTTGTCAATGCCAGTGTTTCTCTCGCAGGTACTTTTGATTTTGATTTATTTGGCCCATTCCATCTATCAACCTTTGCCTTTGACTTTCGTGGTCTTTGTCCAGTCTTTTCCACCAGTACCCGACTACTGCTGAACCCTTTTTCCAAACTAAAGTTAAGTGGCATGTCCTGGTTCTTATAGCGCATACTTTTTCTCCGCATATCGATCCTGATGTCATGGTCAACCAAGAAGTCCACTCCCAATATGACTTCATCCACGATCTCCGTCACAACGAATTTGTGTAGAACCATGACTTTTCCAATTAATACCTTACATACCACTTCGCCTTGGACTTGATTATACTCGCCTATGACCGTACGCAACCTTGCTCTAGGTAATGACTTTACTCCCCTGTAGACCAAATCAGATCGAATCAAGGAATGAGATGCCCCGTATCTAACGTCAGTACACGCTCTTTACCATCAACATTCCCTCTGATGGTAAGACTGTTTGATTTCCTTCCAATCTGCGACACAGATATCACAGGACATTCAATAGCCGGGGCAAGTTTTCGTTCTTTACATCCGACACGCTCTTGCTCATTTCCGCCAGCTTTGCGTTTACGACCACCCACATTGTTGGAACTATTAGGACCAAGATCGCAATGACGTGCAATGTGACCTGGGTTGCCGCACTTGAAACATTTAATAACTCCGGCATTCTTCTGTTGAGATCCCTTCAGTGCTTCCAAAATTGTATCTACCCACTCTGGCCTTTCTACTTCCACACGGCGTGCTTTGAAAACTGGCTTGCACAGAAGCGACGCTGTTTCCTGAATCAGAGCATGCGATACCGTTTCAGCAAATGTCAGCTTTGGGTTTGCGTATGTAGGTCGCTTCGTGTCCACGTCCCGTATGCCATTTATGAAACTCTGGATTTTTACCCTTTCAGTGTATTCCACGGGTGCGTCCGCATTTGCAAGATGAGCCAATCTTTCAATATCTGAAGCAAACTCCTGCAATGTCTCATTTGCTTTTTGGTAGCGGTATTGCAACTCAATTTGGAATATCTGTTTTCTATGCTCGCTTCCATAACCGTTCTACAGCAGCCATCAATGCTTCATAATTGTTCCGCTCTCCTTCGGGCATCGTCTGTAGGATTTCCGCTGCTGGCCCCTTCAATGCCACGAACAGTGCAGCAACTTTATCTTCCGCATTCCAGTTGTTCACTGCTGCGGTCTTCTCAAACTGTAGCTTGAAGACCTGGAAAGGAACTGAACCGTCAAATGATGGTGTTTTTACCTTTGGATTGCTTGCTGAAACAGCTGGGCGGTTTAGTTGTAACTGCTCCATACGACCTTTTAACGCTTCTATTTCGGCATCAATTTTGTCCTCGAGTTGTAAAATTTTTGCATCCTGCTCTTCCAGTTTCACAAAGAGCTGCGATGATACCTGTTCCGAAATTTGTGCCGACATTTCAGATATACGTGCCTCTTGCGCTTCCAGTTGAGATGCCAAATATGTCTTCTGTTCTTCCAATTGTGATGTTATACGGGTTTCCTGCGATTCCAGTTGGGATACCATATATGTCTTCTGTTCTTCCAGTTGTGAAGAAATTTGTGTTTCCTGTGCGTCAATCTTCGCTGTTATACGGTTCTCCTGCGATTCTAGTTGTTTTCCATCTTGGATGTTATTTGTGTCGACATTTCTGAAATACGTGTTTCTTCAATTTTCGATGTTACTGTCGACGTTTGTGCAGATATTGCAGCCAATATCACGTTCAAGTCTGTGCTGGTAACTGTCTGCGATGTTTCATTTTTCTCTTCAATTTTTGTTGTCTCCTCGCCATCAAGAAGAAAGACATACTCTTCCGCGTTAATTCCTTCTGCTTCCATTGCTTGAAGTTCGATTTTAATGCCGCTTGTATTCAATCCACGGTTCTCCAACTCCTTCTTCAGCTGCTGAATCTCCAATTCACTCCACTTTGCAATGTCCAAGTTGTATTCGAAGTCTTCGGAATTTTTTCAACAATTCCTCTTCTGACACCAATTGTAACGAATTTTCTGCAAATCCTCTTATTTGCCCTTTTGCTAGGTTCGTATCGCTAAACTGTTGAATAAATAACTCCAATATTGAAGAATGGAAAAATGGCCTTTATTAAAATACTTCACAATAACACTCAAACTGTGCAACGAATAGCTTAATAACCAAACTGATAGCTTAAATGAAACTAACTTTCAAAATAATACTGCTATTGCTCGCTAGATATCGTCTTAGTCGTAACTGCTTGACAACTCAAATCAAACTGAACCAGCGCCTCTACATCTGCGGCCTTTTATACTCTCTGGTTTCCTCGTTCGCTTCTTCTAGAACAGGGCCATTCAAAACTGAAAGTGCATCTGTATTAGTGAGAGCGCAATCGTCGCGATGATCGTGCGGGTGAATTGATTTTTCATTTAGTCGCTTACTAGCAAGCAACGAGCTAACAACAAGCATGTGTATCGCGCATAATTTTTCTTACATATTTTGATACCGATCTGCCGATACCCACCACTGATGTTGCTACGCCAAGTGCCAAGCGACGACTAACTCAATTAACGACGACAGAGCGAATCATATGCGTGTGAATTGAGAGCTATTAAATGAATGGCCCTCTTCTAGAATCTACTAGCATTGTCCATGAGCTCTCAAACTTCTCAGGTGTAACTACAATTGCACAATTTTATAGTTTTTCTCATTGCATACTTATAGGAGTATCTCAGATATATGCATGTGTTAGTGCATTGACTCTCCGCTGCTCGTATACGTACATGGTACATATATGTAGACGCAGTTATTGTTTCGTTTATGTAGATACACAATGATTGAATTATTGATGTGCATTCACGTCACTGCTTAGCATCGGCTTAGAGCTGGCAGCACTCCTTAGTTTTGCTAATATTCGTAACAATATAGTAGGTAAGTATGTATGTAGCAATGAATAAAAGCGGTGAGTATGAAACTAAGGGAACTACTAACATTAAGAAATTAATAATCAGTGTTATGCAAAGTGTGAGAAATGAATGTAAAGAACAACAACAACAATATGAATGTAATTTAAAAAAAATGGAATTGAATTAACATGAATAATAAGCGGAGTTATGACCAAAATTTTAACATTTGTTAAAGTGGAAGTACGATGTTCAAATGTTAAAATAAATCACTTCAACATTAAACGAATTATATATTTATGTTAAGTCAAGACTAACAGTATGTAAGATGTATCAATAAATAACAGCGGTATGCAACAAAGGTAAAAAAAAAAATATTAAAGAAAGTGTATTATGCAGAGTGTGAGAATTGAATGTAAAGAACAGCAACAACAATATGAAGTATGTAAGATGTATCAATAAATAACAGCGGTATGCAACAAAGATAAAAAAAAATATTAAAGAAAGTGTATTATGCAGAGTGTGAGAATTTAATGTCGAGAACAACAACAACAATATCAACGTAAGGATGCAAAAAAGTAATTATTAAAAATTAAAAAAAATGAGAATGAGTACTATACAGGGTGTCAGAATTGAATGTAAAGTACAGCAACAACAAAGTTAGTGGAAATAAAAAAAAAATGGAATTGAATTAACATGACCAATAAGAGGAGGTATAATCAATATCTTAACATTTGTTAAAGCGGAAATACGATGTTCAAATGTTAAAATAAATAACTTTAACATTAAACGACGTAAATATGTATGGTAAGTCAAAATTAACAGTATGTAAAATGTATCAATAAATAACAGCGTTATGCAACAAAGGTAACTAAAAATATTAAAGAAAGTGAGAATGAGTACTATACAGAGTGTGAGAATTTAATGTAAAGAATAAAAACAACAATATGAATTGAATTCCAAAAATATTAACATTTGTTAAAGCGGAAATACGATGTACAACTGTTTAAATAAATCATGGTTACATTGAACAAAATACATTTGCAGGTAAATTAAAGCTTTTGTTATGGTAGGTAACTGTCTTTTTTCTCTGGACTAAATTTTTTCTTTGCTTTTACCGTTTTTTTTTACATATATCAATTTCTCTGTATCCGGTTTTACTTTTCACCTATTTTCATTAACAGTTATATATATTTTTTAAATATAAATTTTTCCACTTAAATATGCGCACATGTGCTATAAATCGATAGTACTTACTTTTCGGACACAATTTTTTCCGGTTTCGCTGTCCTAAAGTTTTTTTTGGCTTTTGCACTTTTTTGGAGTACACAATTAGAATTATGTATATGACTTTAAAATACTATTTATTTTTTCAGTGTTTTTTAATTCACGAAATATTTTTAATTTTGTTTAAAAAAAATTCGTATATAAATATATGCACATTTGTTCATTTAATAAAATTTTTATTTCCAACTTTTTTACAAAACTATTACACCGTTAGACTTCATGCTTCTTTGATCTAGAGCGTTTTAAACTCAATTCAATAACTTACCATTCTTCTAACTAAAATTGTACACATATGCATGTATGTATGTATGTATGTATATAAAGGTAACCGTTTTATGTTAAACTTAAGGAGTAACTCTTTCTAATTTCTGGTGTTTCAGAGCAAGGAATTTGTTGTTATATTTGGACGTATAGATTTTTTAATATACAGTTAGTTAATAGGAGAAAGCAAAGTGGTGAATATCGTATTGAATTTTACACATATAATATGTAGATAATTGAATGTACAGAACAGCAACAACAATGTGAATCGAAATTTAAAAAAATGGAATTGAATTAACATGACTAATAAGAGGAGGTATGATCAAAATTTTAACATTTGTTAAAGCGGAAGTACGATGATCAAATGTAAATAAAGCACTTTAACATTAAACGAAGTAAATATATATGTTAAGTCAAAATTAACAGTATGTAAGATGTATCAATAAATAACAGCAGTAAGTATGCAAGAAAGGTAACAAATATTAAAAAAGTGAGAAACTGATTTTTAACTATTTTTTTGCCAAGTTTGTTGTAGACCTTCTTCCGTATAAAATATAAAAGTATACCTACTTTATTCAAAATTGCATAATCAGAAATTTTCTTACAATTAAAAGTGTAAATTTTAAAATTTTTATGAAGATATTCAAAACCTTTTTGGAATTAGTTTATATGTATAGTTTTGTTGATTTTCCGACAGGGTGTATATATGATGTATAATGGAACAGTGTTGATTTTGACAAGGGATGACGGGAAATCGTTCCAATATACACAAAAAATTATTTGTCCCGAATTTATGGACAAATAAACAGTTATTTTTTAAAATCGACAAAATTAAATATAAGATAAAAATAAATAAAATAAAATATATTTTTTAAGGAATATATTAAAATTAGAGTTATGAACTGATACCGAAAACCATCCAGATAAGATTCCGTAAGCGTCCGCAAACGATCCCGGATTAGTCCTGAAAATTTCCCGAAACTACACTGACGGGATTCCATATGGAGGCGTCCGATGATCCCGAAATAACCCCTGAAGGCTCCTGGCGGGATCCTGGGGGGATCCCGAAAACCATCCAGAAATGATAGCGGAAGGTACGCCAAATGATCCGGAAATAGTCCCGAAATGACCCAGAAAGGATCCCGGGCGGATCCCGAAAACCATCCAGAAATGATGGCGAAAGGTTCCCAAATGATCCCGTATTAATCGAGTAAAAGTCAAGAAAAGACCCCGACGGGATCCCGGACGGATGCCGAAAACCATCCGGAAATGATGCTGAAAGGAACCCAAATGATCCCGAAATGACCCCGACGGGATCCCGGACGGATCCCGAAAACCATCCAGAAATGATACCGGAGAGGTCCTCAAATGATCCTCTAATAGTCCCGAAATGACCCCGACGGGATCCCGGGCGGATCCCGAAAACCATCCAGAAATGATGGCGAAAGGTTCCCAAATGATCCCGTTTTAATCGAGTAAAAGTCCCGAAATGACCACGACGGGATCCCGGACGGATCCCGAAAACCATCCAGAAATGATGCTGAAAGGATCCCAAATGTTCCCGGAATGACCCCGACGGGATCCCGGACGGATCCCGAAAACCACCCAGATATGATACCGGAGAGGTCCTCAAATGATTCTCTAATAGTCCCGAAATGACCCTGACGGGATCCCTGGCGGATCCCGAAAGCCATCCAGAAATGATGGCGAAAGGTTCCCAAATGGTCCCGTTTTAATCGAGTAAAAGTCCCAAAATGACCCCGACGGGAGCCCGGACGGATCCGGAAAACCATTCAGAAATGATGCTGAAAGGATCTCAAATGATCCCGGAATGACCCCGACGGGATACCGGACGGATCCCGAAAACCTCCCAGATATGATACAGGAGAGGTCCTCAAATGATCCTCTAATAGTCCCGAAATGACCCTGACGGGATCCCGGGCGGATCCCGAAAGCCATCCAGAAATGATGGCGAAAGGTTCCCAAATATTCCCGTTTTAATCGAGTAAAAGTCCCGAAATGACCCCTACGGGATCCCGGACGGATCCCGAAAGCCATCTAGAAATGATGCCGGAAGGTACGCCAAATGATAGTCCCGAAATGACCCAGAAAGGATTCCGGGCGGATCCCGAAAACCATCCAGAAATGATGCCGGAAGAGACCCCACGTGATCCCAAAAAAGTCTCGAAATTACTCCCACGGGATCCCGTGCGGATCACGAAAACCACCCAGAAATATACGCGGGAGGTTCCCAAATGATTCCGTATTAATCGAGTAAAAGTCCCGAAATGACCCCGACGGGATCCTGGACGGATCCCGAAAACCATCCAGAAATGATGCTGAAAGGATCCCAAATGATCGCGGAATGACCCCGACGGGATCCCGGACGTATCCCGAAAACCATCCAGAAATGATAGCGGAAGGGACCCAAATAATCCCGAAATAAACCCGCCGGGGTCCCGAAAAACATATAGAAATGATGCCGGAGGGTACCCCAAATGATGCCGAAATAGTCCCGAAATGACACCGACGGTATCCCGAACGGATCCCGAAAACCATCCAGAAATGATGCTGAAAGGGTCTCCAAATGATCCCGTATTAGTCGGGAAGAGTTACAAAATGACCACGACGCGATCCCGGACGGATCCCGAAAACCATCCAGAAATGATGCCGGAAGATACCGCTAATGATCCCGAAATAGCCCCGAAATGGCCCCGACGGGATCCTCGACGGATCCCTAAAACCATCCAGGAATGACTACGGAAAGGACCCAAAATGACCCGGAAAAAGTCCCGTAGTGATCCCAGAAACCATAAAGAATTTATCTGTCAAAGGTACGCAAATAATCCCGAAAAAACCCCGACGGGATGCCGGACCGATCCCGAAACCCATCCAGAAACGATGACGGAAGAGTCCCCAAATGATCGCGAAATAGTCCCGAAATTATCCCGGAATAGTCCCAAAAAGGTCCCAAAATAACCCCGAAGGGATCCCGGAAGGATCCCGAAAACCATTCAGAAATGATGCGGCAAGGGTCTCCAAATGATCCCGTATTAGTCGAGAAAAAGTTACAAAATGACTCCGACGCGATCCCGGACGGATCCCGAAAACCATCCAGAATGATACCGGAAGATACCCCTACTGATCCCAAAATAGCCCCGAAATGGCCACGACGGGATCCCGGACGGATCCCTAAAACCATCCAGGAATGATTAAGGAAAGGACCCAAAATGACCCCGAAAAATCCCGTACTGATCCCAGAAACCATAAAGAATTTATCTCTCAAAGGTACGCAAATGATCCCGAAAATACCCCGAATGGATGCCGGACGGATCCCGAAACCCATCCAGAAACGATGCCGGAAGGGTCCGCAAATAATCGCGAAATAGTCCAGAAATTATCCTGGAATAGTCCCGAAAATGTCCCAAAATGACCCCGGCGGGATCCCCGACGGACCTCGAAAACCATCCAGAAATGATCCCGGAAGGGTCTCGATAGGACCCTAACGGGATTACAAATAAGGTGAAGCTAATTATAAAATCATGTTAATAAGGCAGCAGGCGCTTTTGAGCGAATGAAGAGTTACATAGAAACATACAGTTAAAGATAATAAAAGCGTGGCAATAAAAACAACTGAGGGAGGGCGGATGGCAGGAGGAGAAGCAGAGGACCCCTGATCGTTTTCTCAAAATTGTTTAAATCTCGATCTGTACCAAAAATTATTGATTTACCAGAAAATTTACATTGAGTTGTAACAATTTATAGATTTTGCACCAGAGCGGGAGAGGAGGGGTTTTACTGCGGTTTTACTGCTCATTTTGTAAGCCCTCGACTTATTTGACCCATTGAGTTTGTAATATTGGTGAAGGTCAGTATACGTTAAGTTATATTGTGTTAAAATTATTAAAAAGTAATTATTCGAAGGGGTCGTGGGACCTCCGCCCCCTTTCCATGTTCGAAAAAATTTCGCCTGTAGAGTATTGTCTGTGTTCCAAATTTCATCAAAATCCGTGAAGCCGTTCTGGCGTGATTCAGTCACATATACGAAAAAATACAATAATTAAATTATAACTGTTCCTAGGGCGCGGGGACTTCCCCCCTTTTCAAAAAAATACAGCTAGTAGATCCTTCTAGACTATTGGCTATATGTGTGCAAATTTCATCCAAATCCGTCCAGCCGTTCTTGCGCGATTGAGTCACAAAGACAAACGTCTGGACAAACATACAAACATCCAAATTTTCCCATTTATAATATACTAGCCTTTACCCGCGGCCCCGTCCGCAAGGAGAAAATTAAATATATGGGCTATTCACGTTAGCCTGCTTATCAAGTTATCTGTTTAAAAAAATGTTTCTGTCTAATGCACTTTATTTTTGTAATTGAGTAAAAAAAAGAACTAAATGAGCTGATAACCTGATAGGATCCCCAAATGATCCCGAAATTATCCAGAAAAATACACGAAATGACCCCGACGCTATCGCGGACAGATCCCGAAAACCATCTAGAAATGCCACGGAAGAGTTTCCAAAAGTTCCCGGAATAGTCCCAAAAAACCCGAAATGACAACGATACGATTCTAGACTTATCCAGAGAACCACAAAGAAATGATGCCTGGAGGGTAAGAAAATGATCCCGAAATAGTTCCCGGACGATTCTCAAAAACCATCCAGAAAATATCCAGGAAGGGTCCCTAGGGGATCCACGACGGATCGCGAAAATACGGAAATACGATGTTCAAATAAATCACTTTAACATTAAACGAAGTAAATATGTATGGTAAGTCAAAATTAACAGTATGTAAAATGTATCAATAAATAACAGCGTTATGCAACAATGGTAACTAAAAATATTAAAGAAAGTGAGAATGAGTACTATACAGAGTGTGAGAATTTAATGTAAAGAATAAAAACAACAATATGCATTGAATTCAAAAAATATGTAATTGAATTAACATGAATAATAAGCGGAATTATGACCAAAATTTTAACATTTGTTAAAGCGGAAATACGATGTACAACTGTTTAAATAAATCATGGTTACATTGAACAAAATACATTTGCAGGTAAATTAAAGCTTTTGTTATGGTAGGTAACTGTCTTTTTCTCTGGACTAAATTTTTTCTTTGCTTTTACCGTTTTTTTTTACATATATCAATTTCTCTGTATCCCGTTTTACTTTTCACCTATTTTCATTAACAGTTATATATATTTTTTAAATATAAATTTTTCCACCTAAATATGCGCACATGTGCTATAAATCGATAGTACTTACTTTTCGGACACAATTTTTTCCGGTTTCGCTGTCCTAAAGTTTTTTTTGGCTTTTGCACTTTTTTGGAGTACACAATTAGAATTATGTATATGACTTTAAAATACTATGTATTTTTTCAGTGTTTTTAATTCACGAAATATTTTTAATTTTGTTTAAAAAAAATTCGTATATAAATATATGCACATTTGTTCATTTAATAGAATTTTTATTTCCAACTTTTTTACAAAACTATTACACCGTCAGACTTCATGCTTCTTTGATCTAGAGTGTTTTAAACTCAATTCAATAACTTATCATTCTTCTAACTAAAATTGTACACATATACATGTATGTATGTAGGATTTTATTTAAATAGAGAGTGAAGTACATATATATTTTAGGTAATATATGGCAAGTAATTAAATGTACAAGTATATGAAAAGCGAATATATGTTATGAAAGCACGTATCAACAGCGTCCACGGTTAGCGTATTAACAGCGTCCACGGTTGATGTTCAATCTCCACGGCGGTCAAGCAACGACTGCTTCTTTCGTTGACCACTCCACACTCGGTCATCTATATTACTCGCCTGCCTCAGGCGAGTGACTATCGCCTTCATTTTCATTGCAGGTTTCATCGTCATCTTCGTAATCCGAAACTAGGTCTTCAATCCAAGGCTTCATTTTGTCTATGCTGCTGTTGGTGGTTTTTGGTCCTTCGTGCTCGCCTACTTTTTGCATTTCGTAGCGGTCAAATCCCTTTACTGACGTTACTCGATAGGGGCCAAAGAATTTTGGGCGTATTTTAAGACCAGTCCCGTATTGTACTCGCTCAATAGCTACCAGGTCCCCTACTTGGTATTTCCTTGCTTGCGACGTCTTCGGTTAAACTGTTTCTCATTTTCAGCTTGCACTTGCGCTATTGCTTGCTTTGCCTCATTGCGCAATTCCAGCCTTGCGTTCTCATACTGCTGTTGCATTTCAGTTTCAATCAATTCTATCAAATTCGTATCATTTTTACAACGCATTTCTGTACCAACCAGCAAATGAAATGGCGTTGTCTTTATGGATCGTTGATAAGTTGAGTTGATAATTCTCTGAATTGATTTTACATTTTGATACCATTTATCTGGGTTGTCCAATGAAGCTTTGGTTAGCGCTGAAATAACGACTGCGTGTAGGCGTTCCACCTGCCCGTTACCCCTGGGCACTCCAGTTGTTGTGACGTGCTGTTGAATACCATGGTTTGTGCAGTAACTTCTGAAATCGGTTGATATGAATGCGCCACCCCTGTCAGATACGATAAAATGCGGATAGCCAAACGTTTCTGCAATAATCTCCATTTTTTGTATAACTTCTTCAGTACCTAGGGTTTTGTTGGAAATAGCCAACAGAACTTCGTAAAACCGTCGATTAATGCTAAAATGTACCGATAGCCCTTTTTAGTGTCTTGCATCGGCCCCAAATGGTCAACATGTACAGTCGCAAGAGGAATTTCTCTCTTAGGAATAGGGTGTAACAAACCTTCTGATTTTCCCCGCTTGCGATCGGAAAGTATGCATTTGATACAGTTAGCTACACATCTGTCGATGCGTCGGTCTAAATCGGGTATGTAAAATTCCTTTTCCAAAACTTCCTTCATTTTTCGGGAACCAAAATGACCACGTTCATGTGCTCCGCGTATAACCGAAGCTCTCATTGCCTCTGGAACAACAAACAACATGTTATTATTAACAACTTTACATAAATACCGTTTTGGGTGGTGAAATCCTTGTAAGGTCCACTCTTTAACATCTCGAAAATTGCATTCAGACTATCATCTCGACGTTGAGCATCTAACAATTTAGCTAGAAAGCTGTTCTCCTCCTGCAGCACATTTACAGCTGGGTTGCGGCTTAAAGCATCTACGTGTCGCATACTTGTCCCGGCTCGGTGCTCTACCCAGTAGTTGAACTCTTCTAGCAAAAGGGCCCATCTTGCAACCCGTGTAGTTAAATCCTTCTTTTTCAACGTACACTCGAACGCCTTGCAATCAGATACAATTTTAAACCTCTGGCCAAGTAAGTATATACGGAACTTCTTCACAGCGTTTATAACTGCCAGAACCTCCAGCTCATAACTTGAATAATTTTTTTCAGCATCGGTTGTACACCTGCTCATATAAAATACGGGATGAAGTGCGTTGTCATCATCGCAAACTTGGAGAAGCACTGCACCATAGCCTTGCCTACTGGCATCGGTATGCAGCTCTGTCGTAGCACCATACTTGAAGATTCGCAAAACAGGATTACACGATAATGCATTCTTCAGATCGTCGAGTGCAGCTAGTTCCAGCTGACCTAAATTGATACGTCCCTCGTTTTTAGTTAACTCCGTGAGTGGTTTCGCTCGTATAGCGAAGTTAGCGATATACTTTCTGAAATACCCGGCAAGCCCCAAAAAGCTCTGAAGCTGCTTCACTGTAGTCGGAACCGGGAAATTCAGCACAGCTTTCGTTTTTGATGACGAGGGAGCTACAGTTCCATTAGATATACGGTGACCAAGAAACTCGATTTCTGGCTTTAAAAATTGACACTTTTTCCACTTTATATTTAGGCCATTCGCGGCAGCCAAATCGAGAGTTTTCTTCAAGTTAGTGACGCCATCTTCGATGTTTCGGGATGGTACTACGATGCCGTCAACGTATACGATCGTTATTCCATCACGTATCAAATCTCGAAATACGTAGTTGATAAACTTTTGAAAAACGCTTGGAGAATTACACAAGCCAAACGGTGCTTTAGTAAACTCGAATTGGCCGCTTTGCGTTACGAAGGATGTGTACTTACGACTTTTTTCTTCGATGTTCACGTGGAAAAACCCATTCTCAAGGTCCAACGTGGTAAAATAATGTGCATCTTGTAATCGATCAATTTGGTCTTCAATTACTGGCAGTGGGTACCTATCTTTATGGATCTTCTTGTTGACAGCCCTGTAATCGATACAAAGACGTAGTGTGCCGTCTTTCTTATTGACCAACACTACTTGGCTCGCATAATCAGACACACTCTCTATAACAACTCCGGCTTTAAGCCATTCAATGACCTGCTTGTCAATGGCGTCTCGTTCTACAGGTGGAAATCATCGTGGAGGTCGGTAAACTGGCTCATCATCTATCGGTATTATCTTCATTGCCACTGGGGTACTCACTTATTTGGCTGGGGTGTAGCCGGCAATCAAGTCGAAAACTGTTTTTTGGATAGCCTTGGTGGGCAAATTACTGGCCATGATGTCATGTTCGCTTGCACTAAATATATCAGTGTCCACTTTCGCCAGAAAACAGCTTACCTCCGCTTTGGATTCTCTCTTCGTTGCTGTATTATTCTCATGCTTCTTTATAGTGACTTGTCCTCGATCGATGCTCACTATGGCTTTATCGAGTAGGCTCATTCCTATTATTACATCAGCAGTAATAAACTATTTTCGACTGCCCAAAATTCTATATTATCAAAGGCAACACCATCCAAATTAACATTGACCCGACAAGACTCATTAGCTGTGATATTTGCACCTACACCGTTTAGCGACAGCTTTGTACCTTTGAATGTCACCTGAGGGCAAATTGTACGCAAGTGGCACTTTTTTAAAATACAAACATCATTACCTGTGTCTATTAAGCCAGACAAAACTACACCGTTTATTGTGACTGGACGAATCATGTTTGGCTTTTGTAGAATATTAGCCGATACCTTCTTTGCTGTTGGACAATCGACTCGTTTATGTCCATAGTTATTGCATCCAAAACATTTTGGACCCTTCGACTTTTCAGGACAAGCGAAACATTCATGTACTGACGAACCACAATTAAAGCAATACCGCGTTTTAGTCGTATTACCCTTTTTTACATTCTTTGTATCGCTATGAGGTCGTTCACCGGAGTTAGTTTTCACAAACTTGTCTTCCCCACCAATTGTTTTCATCTTTTCATATGCTTCTAACTTTTCTTTGAATTCCGCCACGGTTTTTGCTCCGAACAGAATCGTTTTGTTTACTACTGTATCGGTAATGCCATTGATTATGTACTGAAAGACAGACAATTTATCTACGTTTGCCTGACTACCCATATCAAGCATACGGTACAAAAATTCACGACAAGATTCGCTTTTACTCTTTTTCGACTCCCTCAACTTGTTATGTACATCACAGCTTGTTAGTTTTGAACGAAATTCTTGAGTGAGCGCTGTTTTCAGTTGTTCATATGAAATTGGTTTTACCTCGCATTCAATGTATAATTTTGCTGCACCCGTAAGTGATCTTCTAGCGAACACAAATTTTTGTAAAGGATTCCATCTAAATGCGTCTGCATAAGACTCAAATTCGTCAATCCATGCAGATACTAGAACCGTGTCTTCGCCAGAATATTTTTTAATAATATTCTCAACATCGTTCACAGAGAAGCGTACTGTACCATAATCAGTACTAGAATCTACCTCCACCGCACTGTCAATTCGTTGCGAACGCCGATTCTTTGTCATTATGCGACCTGAACACACTGAAATTACTGAACTTACTGCTATATCATAAAGTAAATTGTTTCTATTGCGTGAAATTACTGTCCACCACGCACGATATTTCTGCAGTTTTGCCAACAACAAATTATATTTGTCATACAAATCAGGCCACCACCATGCACGATATTTCTTCCGTTATGCCAATAACAAATTATATTTGGCATACAAATCAGGTCACAACAAACACCACTTGTTATTTTCTTTTCCTCACGGTTCCACCTTCACACGTTAAAATCATCCGATTGTCTCAGTAACAACTCTTCTTGTTGGTAGTTGTTGTCTTCTTTTGCTTTCATATACTCCCACATACGTTCGCTTTACAATAACAAGCGTAATGTTTTTTTGTTTTTAGCTTGCGCAAATCCCGGTTGAGCCCCCAAATGTAGGATTTTATTTAAATAGAGAGGGAAGTACATATATATTTTAGGTAATATATGGCAAGTAATTAAATGTACAAGTATATGAAAAGCGAATATATGTTATGAAAGCACGTATCAACAGCGTCCACGGTTAGCGTATTAACAGCGTCCACGGTTGATGTTCAATCTCCACGGCGGTCAAGCAACGACTGCTTCTTTCGTTGACCACTCCACATGTATGTATGTATATAAAGGTAACCGTTTTATGTTAAACTTAAGGAGTAACTCTTTCTAATTTCTGGTGTTTCAGAGCAAGGAATTTGTTGTTATATTTGGACGTATAGATTTTTTAATATACAGTTAGTTAATAGAAGAAAGCAAAGTGGTGAATGAATTAAGCATCCACAGCCTAGTGCGGGGTTGCTTCGAGGGAATACCTACCAAGATAGGGAGGCAACTACACGACGTGGGATACACACTCAGGAACGTAAAGAGGTAAATTATTTGTAAATTTAAGGTAATTGTCACATTAAGACTGAGCCCAGTAAGGTCTTAATTAAGGTATACTAGAATCAACGACTCGGATATGTTTGTTAAGGGCTGGCGAATGTGGCATTCGGAAATCTCACGGCTTGACACACCGTCGAAATGACTTTCCGGTTAATGTCCCATTCGTCTCCGTCCCGTTAAAACCTTGGCAGGCCTTGGGGTACGTTCAAAGTCCGTCATCATTAAGTTGGTGGTGCAGGTTCGGTTGAGATCCTCCCGATTAATACTTGTTTGAGCGACTGTCGCAGTCGCCAACAGCCAACCCTTCTATTTAATAGAAATTAGGCTTAAGAAAACCTAAACATGAATTTACCTGAATTTTATATTGAATTTATTTATATATGTACCTTTTACGTATAAGTACGCATTCTGAATTATTTGCACGTACAAATACGTAATATCATATATTACGTACATATTTATTAAATTTAAGAATTTGAAATGTTTGTATTTTACGCTAACGCGCGAGCGTATTTCACCTCTCTGGCAACCCCAACAATGGGTTGACAGATGTGACTATGTACGTACATACATACATTTATATTATTGTTTTGACATTTCTTTTTATATTTTATTATACTTTCGAAATTCTTTACCCTCTCGAGTGTGACTCAAATTTTGTGAATTCTATAATTAAAATAATAAACCCTTTATATAAAAGGAAAATAGTGTTCTCTAATGTTTAAATAAAACCCAGGTGCTTTTTATTATAAAAATAACGCTTCTTAGTTGTTTGTGCATATACAAAGGCAGCCAAGTTTGTGCAAAAGATATAGGCAAGCGCTTTGTGCATACGGAAAGATAGCTGTGTTCACCATCCGGCAGACCTGAACAGGATCTACCGCCATCGTACTCCATTATACCCTCACTCTCACCATATCACCACCGCATCATCGCCATCGTCGCCGCATCCACCATAGCTACATCCCGCCAGGAACAAAAGGTAAAATTTGTATTGCTAGCCCCCGAAACAGTGGTCCTTCGACGCCACTACCGGAACCAGCGACACAAAAGATTACCATTTGGAAACTGTGAGTATTAAATGAGATTTTAATACACCCCTAAACAGTGGAAAAATATATAAAATTGGAAAAAGTAAAGCAATTTTCATTTTCGAGGATTAGAACTTCCCGCCAATAATCCTCATTTCCCGCCAAACTTTCTCAAGTTCCCACCAAATTTGCACATACCATTTCGTATATATATATATATACATATAGCAATAACCCCATATTGCAAAACTCAGTACGGTATATGTGCAAAGCAAAATAAGGAAAACTCAGTAGTTAGCTACAGTGGGCACATTTGCTAAAAGCACCCCTTATATTTTAATACGACAAACCTCTTAATAATTTAAAATTTTCTCATTTTAAATTAAAATATCTCTTTTCGTTAACTAAATATATTGCACAACCTCTGCTAACTTCTGATTTCTCCCCATTGAATTAATAAAAAAAACGCAAGCAAATTTTCTCGGTTTCCTCATTTGCGTATACACATATATACGGATATATAAAAGAAAGAATACGACATAAGCGGTGTAATAAAAGATCGTGCACAGTGGTACAAGAGTGGTGCAGTGCGTGTTATAGCACTTTTCTCGCATTAAATTTGCACGCTATAAATTCTCAATCCCCATTAAGAATTTCGATAAGCTACTAATTTCTCTCTCCTCAAAGCCCCTACAGTCCAACAAATCGAAGCTAAATAAGACTCCTCTAAGTCACACAAAAAAAAAAAAAAAAAAAAAAAATACACATTTTTATATAATCTCATACGTATCAAAATTATAATAATTTACCCCCGAGATACTTTAATACGTATATATACATATATCTCACATAATTTTTCCCACGTATATTTAAACCACCCTCATATACATATATTAAATATAGTGCAAACGCAGCACAGTGGTAAAATTTTCTCAGTCTCACCCTCAAATAAATTTAACTTAAAAACCTTTTTTTTGGTTTTGAAAAGTACTCTCTCTTGCTATTTAACGTGAATATTTTAACGTAACTCCCTCACATAGTTAAAAGCAAATACTCTCTCTTCAAAAAAAAAAAAAGTTTTCTCTCTGAAGTTAAATTTTTTGTTAATTCTCAACTCTAAGCGTCATAAAACTAATCTCAAAATGAGTGACGATGAAACCAAAAAAGGTGGCTCCAAAACTCAAGGAGTTAAAAGATTTAAAATCTCGTCTGCCCCCAAAAAATTTACATCCGAAACGGACAATTTTATGGAATATTGTGCGCGGTTTAGGTCGATGTCCCTCCAAGACAACACTGAGCCTTCTCTCAAAATAAAAAACTCGAACATAGAAAAATTCTGGAATAGAGTCCAAACCGTCTTCGATAAAATTGTCGAAACCCCAGATGAGGACCTGCCCGAAGATTTTCCAACATCTGCTAATAGCAAATACAGGTCCTGTCTCATAGCGTACGAAGACACGAAAGCCCAGATCGAAGACCAGCTTCAGTTGCTTAAACAAGCAAATGCCCCTGCGCCCCCTACCGACACAACATGTCCACCCGATAACTCCGGTATTTCGCTAAAAATCCCTCCCTGCGATACCGAAATATTTTATGGTGGTTATGAAAAATGGCCCTCATTTCGTGACATGTTCACAGCCGTTTATATTAACCATCCCAAACTCTCCCAAGCACAAAAATTGTATCACCTCAGATACAAAACCCAAGGAAAGGCAGCTCAAATAGTCAACCAATTTCCCTTGACTGACGACAACTTTGCCTTAGCGTGGGAAGCCCTAAAGGCCCGATACGAGAACAGACGAGCTCTCGTAGATAATCAAATACGGGCCCTAATGAACTTAAAAACTATCACTACGGAAAATAGTGAGGATATACAAAAGTTGCAATCGTCGGTAAATAACTGCCTACAAATTCTCGCTACGCAACAAGTATCCACAGATAACTGGGACCCCATACTTATTTATCTCGTGACCTCTAAACTCCCTGAAAATACAGTCACGTTATGGGAGCAGTCTCTGACTTCAAGAAGAGAACTTCCTAACTGGTCCCAAATGGACCAGTTCCTCACAACTCGATATGAAGTCGTAGAGCGAGTCGATCAATGGCGACCAAATAAATTTAAAGCCACCCCACAAGCTAGGCCACCATTCAAACCCCAGCAGTCGCATCCCTTTCAAAATAGATCGACCTCCCACACCCAATCTCATATGACAGAGCAGCGAACAATGTACAAGTGCGCTTTGTGTAAAACATCATCTCACCCCCTTATAGGTTGCTTCAAATTTAAGAAGCTGTCGACCTCTGATCGCAGAAGGTTTGTGAGAGAAAACAATATGTGTTTCAATTGCCTCTCTCAGTCACACATATTGAAAGACTGTTCCAGTACTCAAACTTGCAATCAATGTCAAGATCGGCACAACTCAGTTCTTCACGAAGACACATCTCAAGTGCCGAAAAGACAACCCTCACGATTGCAAAGGACAGCCTCACAAGCCACGACCACGAATTCCACAGTCTCACCCGGCAATACTCCCGATCAAGCCAATGCTCTGGATGAAAGCCCTTCATGCTCGCAGAAAAGCCAAGTGCAATCGTTTTATTCCGAAAACGATTGTGAAATAATTTTACCCACGGCTATCGTTCCCGTAGAGCATAAAGGAGAAATTTTTAAACTACGAGCTCTTGTGGATCAGGGATCTGAACGAACCTGTATCTCTACCAGAGCCCAAGATAGACTCAAACTCCCATTCAAACCCTCTAGATTTGAAATATCAGAGATGGGCGGCAAGGTAGTTCAGACCTCAAACAAATTGTGCTCTCTGACTTTGGTATCCCCCGATTTCAAAACCAGAATAAGTGCAGAAGCAATATTATTACCCCGGCTAACTAAAATGCTCCCCTCGCTTAAGCTCACTAGCGAGCTTCAAGCAAAATGGGCACACCTCAACCTCGTAGACTCGAACTGTCACTCCCCCTCTTAAATAGATCTCGTCCTAGGCAGTGATGTAATACCGCAAATCATCCAAAATGGCGTTGAGAAACTTTCCCCCCATCTTCTAACGCAGAAAACCATTTTTGGATGGATTCTGAGCGGTAGAGCTCCTGTGATGGTAAACGCTTTCTGCATGCAAGTGTCAGAAGTGTCGAACGAAGATCTTAACTCTCTATTGCGTAAATTCTGGGAATTGGAGGAAGTTCCCACCAAACCCCAAATAATCCCAGAAGACGAGTTTTGCGAAAATTTCTATGCAGCCACAACCTCACGCGATGATAACGGTCGTTATATCGTAAGGCTGGCGTTTAAACCCAGCTTCCCAGAGTCCATCTCATTATCCCACTCTCGGTCTTCAGCTCTAAGCCAGTTTCTTGGAAGGGAGAGAAGTCTGCAGAAGAAAGGGGATTTAAAGACTCAATATTATAGTATTCTAGAAGAATACCTCACCCTCGATCATATGGAGGAAACCGGCTCCTATGAAAAATTTTACGGAGGAAAATGCCTCTCATTTTATCTTCCTCATCACGCAGTTGTCAAACCCGAGAAAAAGACATCAAAGGTGCGGGTCGTGTTTAACGCCTCAAAGAAGTCGGCATCTGGACATGCGCTCAACGACGTTCTTTATACCGGCCCTACCCTCCAGCCCGATCTGATGCTTCTGATTCTCAAGTGGCGTACCTACCAATTTGTTTTTAACGGAGACGTAGAAAAAATGTATCGTCAAATCATAATGCATGAAGACGACAGAGACTATCAGAGGATCGTCTTTCGCTCATCTCCGAGCGACCCCATAAAAGCCTATCGTCTGAAAACAGTCACATTTGGTGTGAACTGTGCCCCCTACCTCGCCATACGTACTCTTCACCAACTGGCCAAAAATGTAAAGGAAACTTTCCCCAAAGCCGTCCCTGTTTTGACGAAAGAAACATATGTAGATAACATTCTCTCTGGCAGCCATGAAATTCTCTCTGCTGAAACATCTCTCTCCCAAGTCATCCAAGTGTTAGCGTCAGCAGGATTTCCATTACGGAAAATAACGGCCAATCACCCCATTATAATAAAAACCATCAAAGAAGAGGACTTGCTAGATACCAATCTTTTGGAATTCGAGAAAGCAAGCAACACCAAAACTCTCGGCATACAGTGGAACGCTCTGACCGACACGTTTTCGTATACAGTGGACTCAATACCCCTCTCGTCCGCTAATACAAAACGACAAATTCTCTCCTCGGTCGCAAAACTTTTTGCCCCCGCAGGGTGGCTTACGCCGATTATGATTCAGGCCAAGATTTTACTCCAAGAGCTATGGATAGACGGAACTGGCTGGGACGAACCAGTGAAGCCCCTCCGCTTCATTAAATGGACGCAGTTCGCAAAAAATTTACCCAACATCTCAGATATAAAGATACCTCGATGGGCTGACTATATGCCGAACCAGCAGGTTGAACTGCATGGTTTCTGCGATGCGTCAGAAAAGGCATATTGCGCCACTATATATCTACGAACAACCCACGGTGCCACCACGTCGTCCCACCTTCTGGTCGCTAAAGGCAAGGTTGCCCCTCTTCGCACTACCAGTCTTCCAAGACTAGAACTATGTGCAGCTCTACTCCTTGCCCGACTAATCGCCGTCGTACAATCCCATCTCGAGCTCTCTCTTACAAATCTTTACATGTGGTCTGACTCGGAAATTGTGTTAGCATGGCTCGAAAAGCCTCCCCACGCTTGGAAAATTTCGTATCCAATCGAACAGCTGAAATTATGGATCTCGTCGGAAGCGCCTCCTGGAAGCATGTAGGCAGTCGCGACAATCCAGCAGACATGGGCACTAGAGGATGCAAACCCATGGACTTGGCAAATTCTTCGCTGTGGTGGAATGGCCCTGCGTGGCTGACCCAGCCCCCCGAAGCTTGGCCAAACCCATCTACCCGCAGTATCAACCCGCCTGAAATGCGCCGAGTCGAAGTACTATACTCAGCTGAAGATGACCCCGATGTATTGGATCGATTTTCCTCTTTTCTCGCGCCCTCAGGGTCATGGCATATGCTTTTAGGTTCATTAGTAATCTCAAGGACCGAATTCGAGGCATTAAACCCGCTTACTCTCCCTCTCTGTCTCATGAAGATCTCCGCAAAACGAAAAATAAACTTGTGACGTTAACGCAAACCCGATATTTTGCTCGCGAAAGAGCATGCTTGGAAAATGCAAAACCCATTGATCAAAGAAGCTCTCTACTAACCCTCAACCCATACCTCGATGAAAACGGGCTCCTCAGGGTTCATGGTAGATTAGTTCATTCGAAGTTGACTTACAACGAAAAACATTCCGTTATTATCCCAGAAAAATCAAGATTCGCTGTCCTCTATATACAGTACCTCCATGAACTTCTCTATATTCCACGACTTAAACCCCTCATAAAGAGATGCATATATCAGTGCAAAACTTGTACCCTCCACAAGCAGCAAATGCGATCGCAAATCATGGCGGCTTTGCCCCCGGAACGATGCACATATGCTCCGCCTTTCACCACTACCGGTGTCGACTTTGCGGGGCCTTTTCAAATAAAAGCCTCCTTGCTAAGGTCTCACACCTTACTGAAAGGCTACGTGGCCGTTTTTGTCTGTTTCGTGACAAAAGCTGTCCACCTTGAGCTGTGCTCGGACCTAACAACAAATGCCTTTCTCGCAGCATTCGCTCGCTTCGTCGGACGTCGTGGATATCCTGCCACAATGATGAGTGACAACGGCAAAACGTTTATTGGAGCTAAAAGAGCGACGGAAAAAGAGTTCGTTGACTTCATGAAAACTGCCTCTCAAGAAGTAATTGCAAAATACTCTCCCCAGGGCATTAATTGGAAATTCATTCCACCCGGAGCTCCCCACATGGGAGGCTTGTGGGAGTCTGCAGTGAAGAGTTTCAAACTGCACTTCAAGAGGACTGCAGGAGCCCACAAGTTCACATTTGAAGAATTTACCACCCTCTTGGTAAGAATTGAAGCCGTATTAAACTCTCGTCCTATCTCACCCTTATCCCAAGATCCCACAGAGTTTACCGCGCTGACCCCCGGCCACTTTCTCCGAGGTAGCCCCCTCCTCGCTATCCCTGAAGTGGATCACGCGGATTTATCTCTTATAAACCGATGGGACAGGGTAAAAAGTTTACATCATCAGTTCAGCAAAAGGTGGAAGGAAGACTACCTAAAGGATCTCCAAAAAAGGCAGAAGTGGAAAAATCCACAACCCGAACCCAAGGTCGGTGAGTGTGTCTGCATTCACGACGACTCACTTCCCCCGACTGAATGGCGCCTTGGACGTATTGAAAAAATACATCCAGGTCCTGACGGCCATATACGTGTTGTTGACGTTCGTACTCAAACCGGCACCCTCACACGACCACTTGTCAAGCTTTGTTTCCTCCCCCAGACTGAAAGCCCACCCTCTCGGGCAACCCCGGAGAATTCGTAGCCACTATCAAACCACCTCTGTCCACTCTTACCACATCACCGTCACTAATATGTCGTATTTTGCAACATAATGCCAGTTGAAATCCCCTGTATCAGTATTTCTCTCCACTAAAATACTTTTACAACTGTAATTACAGATCGCTATGGATCATGCAAATCAGTCGTCGTCACGAAGACCAGTGCGGTCGGAGATCGTTGCTCCCAACCGCGCCAATGAATCACGCATCTCGACACTAATAACGGATTACCGACGGTGCCGCATATGAAATCGTCAGCACGCTCTTCGGAACTGCGTCATATTCAAAAAAATGAAACCACCCCAGAGATGGATGCTTGCACGAGCCCATAAGTTTTGCCTGAATTGCTTGGCATTATCTCACATCACCAGCGAGTGCAGCTCGTACGACAGATGCCGGATCTGTGGAGCGCGACATCACTCCCTACTCCATCGGCGGGACGCTACCCCAAGCGCCCAGCGCGCCATCCAGGCACCCCGGCCTGGCAGATCCGCCGTACCGGCACCCCCTGCCGCCACCGGGCAACCCCGTTCTCGCCCGGGAAACAACATTCCCTCAGCAGCACCCAGCATCGCACGACGCACCATTCGATGCACCGCATAAGGGCTGCAAACCGCCAACGCTAGAGGAAGAGTGTCCCAAATCCTCGTGCGAGATGCATTGCGGACCCTTAAGGAGCTACAGGAGGCTCTAGCCGCTGAACGCGCCTAGGGCGGGGACGATGTTTGAGCGACTGTCGTAGTCGCCAACAGCCAACCCTTCTATTTAATAGAAATTAGGCTTAAGGAAACCTAAACATGAATTTACCTGAATTTTATATTGAATTTATTTATATATGTACCTTTTACGTATAAGTACGCATTCTGAATTATTTGCACGTACAAATACGTAATATCATATATTACGTACATATTTATTAAATTTAAGAATTTGAAATGTTTGTATTTTACGCTAACGCGCGAGCGTATTTCACCTCTCTGGCAACCCCAACAATGGGTTGACAGATGTGACTATGTACGTACATACATACATTTATATTATTGTTTTGACATTTCTTTTTATATTTTATTATACTTTCGAAATTCTTTACCCTCTCGAGTGTAACTCAAATTTTGTGAATCCTATAATTAAAATAATAAACCCTTTATATAAAAGGAAAATAGTGTTCTCTAATGTTTAAATAAAACCCAGGTGCTTTTTATTATAAAAATAACGCTTCTTAGTTGTTTGTGCATATACAAAGGCAGCCAAGTTTGTGCAAAAGATATAGGCAAGCGCTTTGTGCATACGGAAAGATAGCTGTGTTCACCATCCGGCAGACCTGAACAGGATCTACCGCCATCGTACTCCATTATACCCTCACTCTCACCATATCACAACCGCATCATCGCCATCGTCGCCGCATCCACCATAGCTACATCCCGCCAGGAACAAAAGGTAAAATTTGTATTGCCAGCCCCCGAAACAATACTGATCTGGCTCTGAACGCAGTCTTCATGAGGGACTGCGTCAACCTTCACGTGGCCTCCCTGCCTTCGCATAGACAACCACGGGATCTATATAGGTAACTGCACACTCGGACTAAGATAGCGGCCTCAAGTGGGGACCCAATTAAATAAATGATGAGCAACAACAATACTAAAATAAAAAACCAAACACAGGAGAATGAAATGGCGTTCAATGCATTTGTAGGAAGGAAGCTAGCTCGCTCTCCAGAAGGGCGTGGCCCATCGGCTGGTGGCCTTAACATTTCGTCGCAAGTGGTAACGAAACCCAAAGGAGCGGAGGCCGAAAGCAAGCAAGGAGCGTTGTCGCCGGGTGCTACACCGAAGCTTTGCAAAAAGAACTCCGACAGAAAGGCTCAAACGGGCACACCATTATTAAGTGAGCTAATTAAGCAGGCGTCAGCTGCGTTAAATCAGCAAAACCCCCCTGGAGAAAAAAAGATGACCAAGCTAGGCAAGGCGATTGAGGACTTGATGCAGTTCTTCATAGGGCGTAATAATATACACGCGGAAATCAAGCGCTTGGCCTCCGTAATAAAAGTGCTGTACATCGATTCGGCAGGAAAGCGACCGAGGAATAATTCGTACTCGACCAAGGAGAACAACGTGGTAAAACCCACTACTACTCTAAAAGATGTCTTACCAGGGCACGTGGGTGGTCACAAGCGACGGCAAGAAACGCAAGAGAAGACGGAGCGGAAAGAGGAAACTGCAGCCCAAAAGACGGGAGAGTGGCAGTTAGCCAAAAAGAAGAGCAAGAAAAAATCACTTAAGGCTAGGCCGGATGCAATCATCATTTCCAAGGCGGGGGATGCGACGCACGCCGACATATTACGTAAAGTGAGAAGATGCGACGAATTAAAATCCCTGGGTGATGACGTCAAAACGATTAGAAGAACGGCGAAAGGAGAGCTGTTACTAGAGCTGAAAAAATCGCAAGATGGGAAAACAAGCGCGTACCAAGCAGAAATTGAAGCGGTACTAAAGGACTCGGCTAAAGTTATAACAAAGTCCCAAATGGTCACGCTACAGTGCAGAGATCTCGATGAGATTACTAAGCCCGAGGAGATTTGCAATGTCCTCCATCAGCAATGCAACATCAAACTTCCAGATGTGGCTGCCATAAAAAGCATACGCACAGGGTACAGTGGCACGAAGTCGGCACTTATAAGCCTTACAGCGGATGATGCCAAGGCGGTTCTTAATACGCAAAGAATCCGGGTAGGATGGGTTTCCTGCCGAATTAGAGAGCTCATGCAAGAAAAACGCTGTTATAGGTGCTGGGGCTACGGGCATATAGCTCAGAAATGTAAGGAGACTGTAGATAGGTCTAGCCTATGCAGGAAATGCGGCCAGGAAGGTCATAAGGCTGCAAGTTGCGAAAACGCACCGAAATGCGCGCTATGTGGGGGACAACATTCAGCAGGCAGTTTTAAATGCCCACAACGAGAGGGCAGCAAAATGACTGTCTCATGAGGGTATTGCAGCTCAATTTAAACCATTGCGAGGCAGCCCAAGAGCTATTATCCCAAACAGTCTATGAAGGAGGATATGACATAGTGGTACTCTCTGAACAATACAAAAATCGCCAGGAGCAGGGTTGGCTCTCAGATTCAGCAGAGAAAGCCTCAATTTGGGCACCAGGGAAATTTCTCCCACAGGAAATTATGACGCCAACGGTAGCAGGATTCACGTGGGCAAAAATCAACGGTATATATGTACGTCTTCAGTTGCTATGCCCCTCCGAGCATGACCATCGCCGAGTTAGAAGACATGATATACGGGATCACCATTGAAGCACGAGGTAAACACCCGCTTTTAGTGTGTGGAGACTTCAATGCATGGTCATCTGTGTGGGGAAGTAGACGAACCAACGAAAGAGGGAGAGTTCTCCTCGAAAGTCTTACTTCTTTGAGGCTAGAACTCCTAAATGAACCAGGGATATATACCTTCGATACAGGTACCAGACGATCCATTATAGATCTCACCTTCGCTAGCAGCGAAATAGCAAGACGAGCAAAATGGTCCATAAGCAACGTCTACACACACAGCGACCATAAAGCTATTAGCGTAGAGCTGCTCGAAACTCCACGAACGGTAGCAGCAAGACATCGACAAAGTAGGAAATTGAAACAGCACCTTTTCGACCCACAAATATTTGACATTATCTGGAAGGACGCCATAGTACGAGAATCGCATGCGGAAGACCAGTCGGTTCAAATCACTAAGTTGCTATGTATGGCATGTGATGCTGCCATGCCCAGAAGTCGCGAAAAAGCACAGCGCACTCCGGTATATTGGTGGAATGACGAAATTGCGGAAGAGCGTAGAAAATGCCACAAAGCACGAAGAATAGCGCAGAGGGCACGCTCATCACCACGATATGCAGAGCTACACAGCACTTATGTCGCACAAAGAAAGGCACTTAAAAATGCCATAAAAAAGAGCAAGAAGTTATGCTTTAGGGAACTGCTGGATAATGTCGACCTAGATCCTTGGGGATCAGCCTACAGAACTGTGATGGCCAAAGTTAAAGGACCGATATCACAGCAACCTACGTGCCCGATACTGATGAATATTATTGTTGAAACACTTTTCCCGGCGCAAGATCGCTGGACTTATCCAAGCGAGAATCTAGAAAGTACGGAAATTCCGCAAATTACAGAGCAAGAGGTGCTGGACGCTGCAAAAAGAGTTGCTGATAACAAATCCCCAGGACCCGACGAAGTACCAAACATAGCCCTTAAAGCCGCGATTACAACTAGGGCTACATTATTTACTGATCTTTTTAATGCCTGTATGCAAGAAGGCGTGTTCCCTCGCCCGTGGAAACGACAAAGACTTGTCCTATTGCTGAAACGTGGTAAACAGCCGGACCAACCATCCTCATATAGGCCACTTTGTATGCTGGATTCCCTAGGGAAGATTTTCGAGCGTATAATTAGTGAGCGCCTACAGCTGACTCTAGAAAGACCAGGTGGCTTATCGAATAGTCAATATGGATTTCGCAAATCAAGATCCACCGTAGATGCAATACAAACAGTCGTCAATATAACTAGAGAAGCTATCTCTGGAGGCCAAAATAAAAGGAAGTTCTGTGCACTGATTATGTTGGACATCAAGAATGCTTTTAACACTGCGAATTGGATGCAGATAATAGCAGCGCTGCAAAGCTTCGGCACTCCAGCTTACTTACGCAGAATTATAGGTAGCTATCTTAAAGACAGAGTACTTCTTTTTGACACGGATCAAGGAGCTAAAGAGTACAAAATCACAGGAGGCGTCCCACAGGGATGTGTTCTCGGTCCATCGCTTTGGAATGTAATGTATGACGGGGTGCTAAAGATTGATCTACCAGAAAACACGCAAATTGTGGGATATGCTGATGATATTGCAGTGGTAGTAGTGGCCAAGAAACTGGACCTGCTTCAAGCATTATGTAATGACGCCGTAGCAAGAATAAAGGAATGGCTGACCAATACAGGACTGGAGTTGGCTAGCCAAAAGACGGAAGTGGTATTAGTAAGCTCCAAACGGTCGGCGAACGAGTTAGTCTTAACTGTCGGGGATCATCAAATCACCTCAAAGGATTCCTTAAAATACTTAGGAGTGCACATTGACTCTAAGTTAACTTTCAAAGAGCACTTCAGAGCGGTGGGGGAGAAAATTACCAAAGTTAATGGATCACTTATGCGAATAATGCCTAACATTGGTGGTCCGAGCGAAGCTATACATCAGCTATTGTCCACAGTAACCAGCTCAATAATACTATACGCAGCACCAGTGTGGTATGGATCTGTGGCGGTTTACTAACTAGCCTTTTTACAATAGTCAATGAGAGTCATTTTACTTCGCGACACGATTCACATGTCATTCAATGATAAATGTCAAAATGAGTTTTATACTTTTTCTTACTTTGTTCTTTGTTCGAGCGGCCGTGACAAGCGCACGCATTCATCATAAATTTGTAAAAACTAAATCGCAAACACTGTGGTTCATCCGCGAATAAAATCAAGAAATATTTATATAAAGTTATACAGTGTGTTTCCTTGATTCGGCAGCGATAAAGCGTTTCATTAGAAACCATCATTTGTTGGAATAATTCTGCCGACAAAGAAGCCCACATTGGTGACCCCGACGTTAATGTGTTCACTGTTTGTTACCCCGACATATAACAAATACAATACAGTGAACAAGGTGCAAATACATATTCGCATTGCCCTCATCGTTTATCGACTCGGGAATGGAATAAACTTACCAAAAACATTAAAGCATCGATATCAAAATCGTCTTTTTTGCAAAAGTCAAAAAATTAAAAACGCACAAATTTCACCAGCTGATTCACACATTACGTCACTTGTGCGCAACAAAATTAAATTGTTTGCAACACAAAAACATTATTATCCAAAAAATTGATTTGGGAAACGTGCCCAACAGAAGCCGAAGTGGAAGATAACCAGTATCTTGACGATTTCAACCAGAGCTTTCGGATGATATTCAAGATGGACGAATCGAACAATTCAAATGGACAATCAGCATCAAACGTAAGTACCGCTAGCAATTTTCCTTTACCTGAAATTAGTAGAATTACAATAAGGGCACCGACGTTCGTCAAAAATGAACCGGATTTATTTTTTATTCAAATGGAAGCTCAATTTACCAACGGTGGAATCACTAGAGATAACGCTAAATATAATCATGTCATTGCTGCACTCGATCCTCAATATTTGTCAATGGTTTCTGATTTGATTCGTAATCCGCCGGACGACGGCACAAAATATGAAACATTAAAAGCGCGTTTAATTAATGAATATACAGCATCTGATCAAAAGAAATTAAAAGTTTTGTTAACAGAAATCGAACTCGGTGATGACAAACCATCGCATTTATTGCGTAAAATGCGTGATTTAGCACGAAGTTCTATGAGTGATGAAGCATTAAAATCACTTTGGATCGATCGTCTGCCCGAAAATGTGAGAGCGGTTGTAGCCATTTCTAACGATAATTTGAACACATGCGCCACTCTGGCCGATAAAGTAGTGGAATTAACTTCTTCGAAACAAATCTCCGAAATCAAAACGGAAATAAACCCTTCTTTGTCACAATTAAAAGCACAAATTGATGAACTCACAAAATCGTTTAATGACTTTAGGGCAAGTCGAAGTAAAAGTCCCAACCGAAACAACAACAGTAACAGACGTTCTCGATCTAAATCAAATAGAAAACATCCATATTGCCGTTATCATTACAAATTCGGGGCACTTGCTCGCAAATGTGAACAACCTTGCCGGTTCAAAAAACCTGAAGGCAGTTCAAACGATAATTCGGAAAACTAAAAACCACTTCGCCACCGACGGTACACGAAGTGGAATCAAATCTCACTCGCCGTCTCTTCGTCACTGATCAATCAAATCATCGTAAATTTTTAGTCGACACTGGCGCAGACTTATCAATTTTGCCAAAAAATTTATTCAATAAATTAAATAAACCAAATTCCCATAAACTTTTCGCCGCAAACGGCACACCCATAGAAACTTTCGGTAGCATTACTTGCAATGTCAATTTAGGACTAAGACGTGATTTCATTTGGACATTTTTGATAGCAAATGTGTCCAAACCCATTCTTGGCGCTGATTTTCTTGATGAATACGGATTGCTGGTTGATATAAAAAATAAACAATTGATCGATGTTCATACAAATTTACGAACTAAATGCAATTCTCATCTTACACATTATCAAAGAGTCTCTTCGGTTCATTGCAAATCTGATTTCAGCGAAATAATAAATGAATTTGTAGATCTCACTCTGCCTCCAACCTTCAATAAACGTGATAATTTGAAACCTAGTACGGTAAAACATCAAATTATTACAACGGGTCGTCCTACTTTTTCACGAGCACGTCGTTTAAACCCTGAAAAACTTAAACTAGCTAAAGTTGAGTTCGAAGCAATGCTAAAAGCAGGAATTTGTCAACCAAGTAAAAGTCCTTGGGCAAGCCCATTGCACATAGTACCCAAAAAAGGCGGCACATGGCGTTTTTGCGGGGATTATCGTGCTTTAAATGCCGTTACAATTCCTGATCGATATCCCTTACCTCACATCCAAGATGTAACACACATATTTGCAAACAAACAAATTTTTTCAAAAATCGATCTCGTTAGCGCATACAATCAAATCCCAATAGCAGAAGAAGACAAAGAGAAAACTGCAATCATTACACCCTTCGGCTTATTTGAATTCAATGTGATGACTTTTGGTCTCAGAAACGCATCTCAAACTTTTCAACGTTTCATGAACAGTATTTTTCACGATCTTGATTTCGTCGTTGTCTACATCGATGACATTTGCATAGCTTCAAATGACATGAGCGAACATCGAAAACATTTGAAAATTGTCTTACAACGTCTTAAAGAAAAAAACATTAAAATCAACCTTGCCAAATGCGAATTTGGACAACAAAAAATCACTTTTCTCAGTCACATCGTCACAAAAGATGGCATTTTACCAAAACTGAAAAAGTTGATGTCATTAAAAATTTCAAAAAACCTGAAAAAGCACACGAACTCCGTAGTTTTTTGGCAATCCTTAACTCATATCGTCGCTTTCTACCGAATGCTGCTCAAATCCAAGGCAAACTTCAGCTGCTAATAAAAGGCAACAAAAAAAAAGATAATTCGCAAATTGCTTGGAACGACGATGCATCTTTAGCATTTGAAAAATGTAAAGCTGATATCGCCAACGCTGTCCTGTTAGCTCACCCAATTCCCAATACAACTTTGGCATTACACGTGGATGCTAGTAATCACGCAATAGGGGCAGCCCTTCACCAAATCAACAATGGTCAACTTCAACCATTAAGTTTCTATTCCAAACGATTAACCGATACCCAAAAGCGTTATAGCACCTATGATCGTGAACTTTTGGCAATCTTTCAGGCAATCAAACACAACAAATTTATGATCGACGGACGCAATTGCATTGTGTATACTGACCATAAACCATTAACATTTGCCTTTCGACAAAATCCCGACAAAGCTTCACCCAGACAAGCACGTCAACTTGATTTCATTGGTCAATTCACAACGGACATTCGTCACATTTCCGGCAAAGATAACGTTGTTGCAGACTTATTGTCGCGCATTGAAGAAATCAAAGTTAACGATATCAGCTTAGAACTTCTAGCAAATTCTCAAATAAACGACAACGAACTAAATGACATTCTGGAAGGAAAAATCCCATGTTCTTTAAATTTGAACAAAATTTATCTTCCTGGTTCTAATCTGCACGTTTATTGCGACACATCTTCTAAGCAAATCAGACCCTTTATCGTCGGTAACATGCGAAAGAGAATTTTCAATCTGGTGCACAACATCTCGCATCCTGGTAAAAGGGCTTCTGTCAATTTATTAACCGAACGTTATGTATGGCCAAACATCAAATCGGATGTCTCTAAATGGTCAAGTGAATGTGTTAATTGCCAAAAAAGCAAAGTTCACAAACATAACAAAACTGCTTTAGCTAATTTCAATGCACCTGACGGTCGTTTCAAACACATAAATATTGATATCATTGGACCTTTGCCGTTATCCAAGGGATTCCGTTATTGCTTAACATGCATTGATCGTTTCTCACGCTGGCCAGTTACAATCCCCATCGAAAACATGACAGCTGAAACGGTAGCCAATGCACTCATTCGTGGATGGATTTCACACTATGGCGTACCATTATATGTCACAACCGATCAAGGTCGACAATTCGAATCGAATGTATTCAAAGAATTGAATCGTCTTCTTGGTTGTAAACACATCCGTACCACTCCCTATCATCCACAAGCCAACGGCTTGATTGAACGTTTCCATAGAACTCTGAAGGCATCAATCGTGTGTCACCAAAACGAAACTTGGTATGACGTGTTACCTTTAATCATGCTCGCATTAAGAACGACAATTAAAAATGATTTACAAGCTTGTCCAGCTGAATTGTTATACGGCACAACTTTAAGATTGCCGGGCGATTTTCTCGATGACAAAACTACTGATCTCTCGACAGATTTTGTTAAAAATCTAAAAAACGTTATGAACCAAATCAAAACCATTGTCACTTCGAATCACTCTGTGAACCATTGTTTCATTCAAAAAGAACTTTCGAATTGCACACATGTATTCCTACGTGATGATTCCGTTAGAGCACCATTTAAACAGCCATATGATGGCCCATTTGAAGTTGATAAACGAAAAAAAAAAAATTTCGACATTCGGGTAAATGGAAGATTGGTAACGGTATCATGTGACCGTTTAAAAGCAGCTGTATCATATAAGGATAATAATGAAACGAATACCAAAAATTTTATTGTAAACAAGTAAGGAAGGCTAAGTTCGGGTGTAACCGAACATTACATACTCAGTTGAGAGCTATGGAGACAAAATAAGGGAAATCACCATGTAGGAAAATGGACCTAAGGTAACCCTGGAATGTGTTTGTATGACATATGTATCAAATGGAAGGTATTAAAGAGTATTTTAAGAGAGAGTAGGTCATAGTTCTATTGATGGACGCCATTTAGGGATATCGCCATAAAGGTGGACCAGGGCTGACTCTAGAATTTGTTTGTACGATATGGGTATCAGGTGTTACTGAGCATTTTAAGAGGGAGTGGACCTTAGGTCTATCGGTGGACGCCTTTTCGAGATATCGCCATTAAGGTGGACTAGGGCTGACTCTAGAATGTGTTTGTACGATATGGGTATCAAATGAAAGGTGGTAATGAGTATTTTAAAAGGGAATGGGCTTTAGTTCTATAGGTGAACGCCTTTTCGAGAAATCGCCATAAAGGTGGACCAGGGGTGACTCTAGAATATGTTTGTACGATATGGGTATCGAATGAAAACTGTTAATGAGTATTTTGAAAAGGAGTGATCCTTAGTTCCATAGGTCGACGCCGTTTCGAGATATCGCCATAAAGGTGGACCAGGGGTGTCTCTAGAATGTGTTTGTACGATATGGGAATCAAATGAAAGGTGTTACTGAGCATTTTAAGAGGGAGTGGGCATTAGGTCTATAGGTGGACGCCTTTTCGAAATGTCGCCATTACGGTGAGCCAGGGGTGACTCTAGAATGTGTTTGTATGATATGGGTATCAAATGAAAGATGGTAATGAGTATTTTAAAAGGGAGTAATCCTTAGTTCTATAGGTGGACGCCTTTTCGAGATATCGCCATAAAGGTGGACCAAGGGTGACTCTAGAATGTGTGTACGATATGGGTATCAAACGAAAGGTGTTACTGAGCATTTTAAGAGGGAGTGGGCATGAGGTCTATAGGTGGACGCCTTTTCGAGATATCGTCATTAGGGTGGGCAGGGGTGACTCTAGAATGTGTTTGTACGATATGGGTATCAAACGAAAGGTGTTACTGAGCATTTTAAGAGGGAGTGGGCATTAGGTCTATAGGTGGACGCCTTTTCGAGAAATCGCCATTAGGGTGGGCCAGGGGTGACTCTAGAATGTTTGTACGATATGGGTATCAAACGAAAGGTGTTACTGAGCATTTTAAGAGGGAGTGGGCATTAGGTCTATAGCTGGACGCCTTTTCGAGATATCGCCATTAGGGTGGGCCAGAAGTGACTCTAGAATGTGTTTGTACGATATGGGTATCAAATGAAAGGTGGTAATGAGTATTTTAAAAGGGAGTAATCCTTAGTTCAATAGGTGGACGCCTTTTCGAGATATCGCCATAAAGGTGGACCAAGGGTGACTCTAGAATGTTTGTACGATATGGGTATCAAACGAAAGGTGTTACTGAGCATTTCAAGAGAGAGTGGGCATTAGGTCTATAGGTGGACGTCTTTTCGAGATATCGCCATTAGGGTGGGCCAGGGGTGACTCTAGAATGTTTGTACGATATGGGTATGAAACGAAAGGTGTTACTGAGCATTTTAAGAGGGAGTGGACATTAGGTCTATAGGTGGAAGCCTTTTCGAGATATCGCCATTAGGGTGGGCCAGGGGTGACTCTAGAATGTTTGTACGATATGGGTATCAAACGAAAGGTGTTATTGAGCATTTTAAGAGGGAGTGGACATTAGGTCTATAGGTGGACGCCTTTTCGAGATACCGCCATTAGGGTGGGCCAGGGGCGACTCTAGAATGTTTGTACGATATGGGTATCAAACGAAAGGTGTTACTGAGCATTTTAATAGGGAGTGGGCATTAGGTCTATAGGTGGACGCCTTTTCGAGATATCGCTATTAGGGTGGGCCAGGGGTGACTCTAGAATGTTTGTACGATATGGGTATCAAACGAAAGGTGTTACTGAGCATTTTAATAGGGAGTGGGCATTAGGTCTATAGGTGGACGCCTTTTCGAGATATCGCCATTAGGGTGGGCCAGGGGTGACTCTGGAATGTGTTTGTACGATATGGATATCAAATTAAAGGTATTAATGAGGGTTTTAAAAGCGAGTGGCCCTTAGATGTATATGTGAAGGCGTTCTCGGGATATCGACCAAAATGTGGACCAGGTGATCCAGAAAATCATCTGTCGGGTACTGCTAATTTATTTATATATGGAATACCACTAACAGTATTCCTGCCAAGATTCCAAGGGCTGTTGATTTCGCCTTGTAGAACTTTTTCATTTTCTTCTACTTAATATGGTAGGTGTCACACCCATTTTACAAAGTTTTTTCCAAAGTTATATTTTGCGTCAATAAACCAATCCAGTTACAATGTTTCATCCCTTTTTTCGTATTTGGTATAGAATTATGGCATTTTTTTATTTTTCGTAATTTTCGATATCGATAAAGTGGGCGTGGTTATGGTCGGATTTCGGCCATTTTTTATATCGAGATAAAGTGAGTTCAGATAAGTACGTGTGCTAAGTTTAGTAAAGATATATCGATTTTGCTCAAGTTATTGTGTTAACGGCCGAGCGGAAGGACAGACGGTGGACTGTGTATAAAAACTGGGCGTGGCTTCAACCGATTTCGCCCTTTTTCACAGAAAACAGTTATCGTCCTAGGAGCCAAGCCTCTACCAAATTGAACAAGGATTGGTTAATTTTTGTTCGACTTATGGAATTAAAAGCATCCTAGACAAATTAAATGAAAAAGGGCGGAGCCACGCCCATTTTGAAATTTTCTTTTATTTTTGTAATTTGTTGCAGCACATCATTACTGGAGTTGAATGTTGGCATAATTTACTTATATGCTGTAAAGATATTAACTCTTCTTTTAAAATTTGAATTAAAAAAAAATTTTTTTTTAAAAGTGGGCGTGGTCGTTCTCCGATTTTGCTAATTTTTATTCAGCAGACATAAAGTAATAAGGGTAATGTTCCTGCCTAATTTCATCATCATATCTTTAACGACTGCCAAATTATAGCTTGCAAAACTTCTAAATTACCTTCATTTAAAAGTGGGCGGTGCCACGCCCAATGGCCAAAATTTTACTAGTTTTCTATTCTGCGTCATAAGCTCAACTCACCTACCAAGTTTCATCGCTTAATGCGTATTTGGTAATGAATTATCGCACTTTTTTGATTTTTCGAAATTTTCGATATCGAAAAATTGGGCGTGGTTATTGACCGATATCGTTCATTTTAAATAGCGATCTGAGATGAGTGCTCAGGAACACATATACCAAATTTCATGAAGATACCTCAAAATTTACTCAAGTTATCGTGTTAACGGACAGACGGACGGACGGACGGACGTCTGTGTATAAAAACTGGGCGTGGCATCAACCGATTTCGCCCATTTTCACAGAAAACAGTTAACGTCGCAAAATCTACTCCTCTACCAAATTTCAAAAGGATTGGTTAATTTTTGTTCGACTTATGGCGTTAAAAGTATCCTAGACAAATTAAATGAAAAAGGGCGGAGCCACGCCCATTTTGAAATTTTCTTTTATTTTTGTATTTTGTTGCACCATATCATTACTGGGGTTGAATGTTGACATAATTTACTTATATACTGTAAAGATATTAAATTTTTTGTAAAAATTTTACTTTAAAAAAAATTTTTTTTTAAAAGTGGGCGTGGTCCTTCCCGGATTTTGCTAATTTTTATTAAGCGTACATATAGTAATAGTAGTAACGTTCCTGACAAATTTCATCATGATATCTTCAACGACTGCCAAATTACATCTTGCAAAAGTTTTAAATTACCTTCTTTTAAAAGTGGGCGGTGCCACTCCCATTGTCCAAAATTTTACTAATTTTCTATTCTGCGTCATAAGTTCAACTCATCTACCAAGTTTCGTTGCTTTTTCGGTCTTTTGTAATGAATTATCGCACTTTTTCGGTTTTTCGAAATTTTCGATATCGAAAAAGTGGGCGTGGTTATAGTCCGATATCGTTCATTTTAAATAGCGATCTGAGATGAGTGCTCAGGAACCTACATACCAAATTTCATCAAGATACCTCAAAATTTACTCAAGTTATCGTGTTAACGGACGGACGGACGGACGGACGGACATGGCTCAATCAAATTTTTTTTCGATCCTGATTATTTTGATATATGGAAGTCTATATCTATCTCGATTCCTTTATATATGTACAACCAACCGTTATCCAATCAAACTTAATATACTCTGTGAGCTCTGCTCAACTGAGTATAAAAATAATGTTAAAGAAAACAATGAACCTCTTAGTCAAAAATTTGAACATGCCAAAAAATCCAATAACGTTAACTGTGTACCCACAGAAGTTAGAACACGATCAGGAAGACTGATTAGAAAACCCAATCGTTTTGTAACTTTTTCAACGTGATCGGTGGATCACTGGTGGGGGAGTATGTGGCGGTTTACAAACTAGCCTTTTTACAATAGTCAATGAGAGTCATTTTACTTCGCGACACGATTCACATGTCATTCAATGATAAATGTCAAAATGAGTTTTATACTTTTTCTTACTTTGTTCTTTGTTCGAGTGGCCGTGACAAGCGCACGCATTCATCATAAATTTGTAAAAACTAAATCGCAAACACTGTGGTTCATCCGCGAATAAAATCAATAAATATTTATATAAAGTTATACAGTGTGTTTCCTTGATTCGGCAGCTATAAAGCGTTTCATTAGAAACCATCATTTGTTGGAATAATTCTGCCGACAAAGAAGCCCACAGATCTAAACAGACCCATCAAAAATATATATTAGCAGCGTACCGACTTGCGATCCTGGTTCTAACCCGGAAAATCCCAGTGGACTTACTGGCAAGCGAAATGGCCAATCTGTATAACACTAATATCGAGCGACCATCTGAAGAAGACAAGAAAAGAGCAAGGACACAAACAATAGCTAAGTGGCAAGAACGGTGGGAGGCCTCGAGTAAAGGGCGTTGGACTTTCACACTAGTTTGGAACGTAGCTCAATGGAATGAGCGGAAGCACGGCGAACTGAACTACCATCTCACGCAGATAATGAGTGGACATGGCGGTTTCAAAGAGTATTTATGGAAGCGTAGGATAGAGGAAGATCCTCATTGCCCAATGTGTACCACAGAGTTAGAAAACGCAGAACACGTCATGTTCTACTGCCCCCGTTTCCACGAAGAAAGACTCACCTTGCATGGAGTCTTTGGGGAGGAACCTACCACGAGAAATTTAGTTTCACATATGTGCAGCAGGAAAGAATGCTGGACTGCAGTGAGCAAAATGGCATTTATAGTAATGACACGCCTGATGGATGCTGAGAGGGAGCGCAGAGAAATGCGCATGCGAAGCAGTGGCGATTAAATGGGCACTCAGAGCAAATAGCAGGAACCTGGATGCAGGGACAACAGTAGGCTCTTAAAAAATGAGAAATATGGAACGCCACCCTGAAGTAATGCGAAAGTGGTGCCGGGGTGGGCGACGGTTCCAGAACGGGGCTGTTTTTTAGTCTACGGACACACGGTTGCTGCGACGGCAGCAATTATGGTGCATTAGGCATTTTTCAGCCTCCCCGCAAAAAAAAAAAAAAAAAAAGTGGTGAATATCGTATTGAATTTTACACATATAATATGTAGAGAATTGAATGTACAGAACAGCAACAACAATGTGAATCGAAATTTAAAAAAATGGAATTGAATTAACATGACTAATAAGAGGAGGTATGATCAAAATTTTAACATTTGTTAAAGCGGAAGTACGATGATCAAATGTAAATAAAGCACTTTAACATTAAACGAAGTAAATATGTATGTTAAGTCAATATTAACAGTATTTAAGATGTATCAATAAATAACAGAAGTAAGTATGCAAGAAAGGTAACAAATATTAAAAAAGTGAGAAACTGATTTTTAACTATTTTTTTGCCAAGTTTGTTTAGACCTTCTTTCGTATAAAATATAAAAGTATACCTACTTTATTCAAAATTGCATAATCAGAAATTTTCTAACAATTAAAAGTGTAAATTTTAAAATTTTTATGAAGATTTTCAAAACTTTTTGGAATTAGTTTATATGTATAGTTTTGTTGATTTTCCGACAGGGTGTATATATGATGTATATTGGAACAGTGTTGATTTTGACAAGGGATGACGGGAAATCGTTCCAATATACACAAAAAATTATTTATCCCAAATTTATGGACAAAGAAACAGTTATTTTTTAAAATCGACAAAATTAAATATAAGATAAAAATAAATAAAATAAAATATATTTTTTAAGGAATATATTAAAATTAGAGTTCTGAACTGATACCGAAAACCATCCAGATAAGATTCCGTAAGCGTCCGCAAACGATCCCGGATTAGTCCTGAAAATTTCCCGAAACTACGCTGACGGGATTCCATATGGAGGCGTCCGATGATCCCGAAATAACCCCTGAATGCTCCTGACGGGATCCTGGGGGGATCCCGAAAATCATCCATAAATGATCCTTGAAATATCCTCAAATAATCCGGAAATACTCCCAAAAAAGTCCCGGACAGTCTCTGACGGAACCCGAAATAGTCCTGAAAAAGTCCCGAAATTACGCTGACGGGATTCCGTATGGATCCCGAAAACGATCCCGAAATGATACCGGAAGGGTCTCCAAATCATCTCGAAATAGTCCGGAAATGACCTTGAAAGGATCCCAAAAACCATACAGAAATGACCTGGAGGGACTCTCGAATGATTCCGGAATATTCCCGAAAAAGTACCGAAATAACTCCGACGGGATCCCAGATGAATCACGAAAATCATCCAGAAATTATCGCGGAAGGGTTCCGAAAGATCCCGAAATAATTCCGAAATAACTCCGACGGGATTTCCGGAAACTATCCAGAAATGATGCCGGGAAGATTCCCAAATGATCCCCAAATAGTCCCAAAATGACCCCGACGGGATCCCGAACGATGATAGCAGATCACAGAAATGATAGGAAAGGGTCCCCAAATGATCCCGTATTAGTCGCGAAAAAGTCCCGAAATGACCCTGATGGGATCCCGGACGGATCCCGAATACCATCTAGAAATGATGCCGCAAGGTACCCCGAATGATTCCAGACGAATCCCAAAAACCATCCAGAAATGATGCCGAAAGGGACCCAACATGATCCCGAAAAAGTACCGAAATTGCCCCGACGGGATCCCGAACGGATACCGAAAACCATCCAGAAATGATGCGGGAAAGGTCCTCAAATGATCACCTAACAGTCCCGAAATGACCCTGACGGCATCACGAACGGATCCAGAAAACCATCCAAAAATTATACCGAAAGGGTCCCAAATGATCCCGTATTGTTAGAGAAAGAGTCTCGAAGTAACCAAGACGGGATCCCGAAAACCATCTAGAAATGATGCCGGAAGGTACCCCAAATGATCCCGAAATAGTCCCGAAATAGTCCCGAAATTACTCCCACGGGATCCCGGATGGATCCCGAAAACTATACAGAAATGGTTCCGGAAGGGTACCAAAATGATCCCGAAATTTTCCCGAAAAATTCCCGAAATGACCCGACGGGATCCCGAAAATCATACATAAATGATACCGAAAGGAACCCCAAATGATCCCGAAAAAGTCCTGAAATGACCCCGACGGGGTCCCGGGTGGATCCCGAAAACCATCCAGAAATGATAGCGGAAGGTACGCCAAATGATCCGGAAATAGTCCCGAAATGACCCAGAAAGGATCCCGGGCGGATCCCGAAAACCATCCAGAAATGATGGCGAAAGGTTCCCAAATGATCCCGTATTAATCGAGTAAAAGTCAAGAAAAGACCCTGACGGGATCCCGGACGGATCCCGAAAACCATCCGGAAATGATGCTGAAAGGAACCCAAATGATCCCGAAATGACCCCGACGGGATCCCGGACGGATCCCGAAAACCATCCAGAAATGATACCGGAGCGGTCCTCAAATGATCCTCTAATAGTCCAGAAATGACCCCGACGGGATCCCGGGCGGATCCCGAAAGCCATCCAGAAATGATGGCGAAAGGTTCCCAAATGATCCCGTTTTAATCGAGTAAAAGTCCCGAAATGACCCCGACGGGATGCCGGACGGATCCCGAAAACCGTCCAGAAATGATGCTGAAAGGATCCCAAATGATCCCGGAATGACCCCGACGGGATCCCGGACGGATCCCGAAAACCACCCAGATATGATACCGGAGATGTCCTCAAATGATTCTCTAATAGTCCCGAAATGACCCTGACGGGATCCCTGGCGGATCCCGAAAGCCATCCAGAAACGATGGCGAAAGGTTCCCAAATGATCCAGTTTTAATCGAGTAAAAGTCCCGAAATGACCCCGACGGGATCCCGGACGGATCCCGAAAACCATTCAGAAATGATGCTGAAAGGATCCCAAATGATCCCGGAATGACCCCGACGGGATACCGGACGGATCCCGAAAACCACCCTGATATGATACCGGAGAGGTCCTCAAATGATCCTCTAATAGTCCCGAAATGACCCTGACGGGATCCCGGGCGGTCCAGGAATGATTAAGGAAAGGGAGAGGAGGGGTTTTACTGCCGTTTTACTGCTCATTTTGTAAGCCCTCGACTTATTTGACCCATTGAGTTTGTAATATTGGTGAAGGTCAGTATACGTTAAGTTATACTGTGTAAAAATTATTAAAAAGTAATTATTCGAAGGCGTCGTGGGACCTCCGCCCCCCTTTCCATGTTCGAAAAAATTTCGCCTGTAGAGTATTGTCTGTGTTCCAAATTTCATCAAAATCCGTGAAGCCGTTCTGGCGTGATTCAGTCACATATACGAAAAAATACAATAATTAAATTATAACTGTTCCTAGGGGGCGGGGACTTCCCCCCTTTTCAAAAAAATACAGCTAGTAGATCCTTCTAGACTATTGGCTATATGTGTGCAAATTTCATCCAAATCCGTCCAGCCGTTCTTGCGTGATTGAGTCACAAAGACAAACGTCTGGACAAATATACAAACATACAAACATCGAAACTTTCCCATTTATAATATACTAGCCTTTACCCGCGGCCCCGTCCGCAAGGAGAAAATTAAATATATGGGCTATTCACGTTAGCCTGCTTATCAAGTTATCTGTTTAAAAAAATGTTTCTGTCTAATGCACTTTATTTTTGTAATTGAGTAAAAAAAAAGAACTAAATGAGCTGATAACCTGATAGGATCCCCAAATGATCCCGAAATTATTCAGAAAAATCCACGAAATGACCCCGACGCTATCGCGGACAGATCCCGAAAACCATCTAGAAATGCCACGGAAGAGTTTCCAAAAGTTCCCGGAATAGTCCCAAAAAAACCCGAAATGACAACGATACGATTCTAGACTTATCCAGAGAACCACAAAGAAATGATGCCTGGAGGGTAAGAAAATGATCCCGAAATAGTTCCCGGACGGTTCTCAAAAACCATCCAGAAAATATCCAGGAAGGGTCCCTAGGGGATCCACGACGGATCGCGAAAAACATAAAGAAATGATTCTGGAAGGGTCCCAAAATGATCCCGTATTAGTCCCGAAAAAGACCTGAAATGACCCCGACGGATCCCGAAAACTATCCAGAAATGATGCCGGAAAGGTCCTCAAATGATCCCCTAATAGTCCCGAAACGACCCTGACGGGATCTCGAACGGATTCCTAAATGACCCTGACGGGATCCCGGACAGATCTCGAAATCCATCCAGAAAAGATCTTGGAAGGGCCCCAAAATATTCCCGAAATAATCTTGGAAAAGTCCAGAAATTACCCCGACGGGATCCCGCACGGATCCCAAAAACGATTCAGAAATGATGCCGGAAAGGTCCTCAAATGATCCCCTAATAGTCCCGAAATGACCGAAAACCATCCAGAAATTATGCCGGAGGGGACCCCAAATGATTCCGAATACCATACAGAAATGATGCCGGAAAATACCCCAAATGATCCCGAAATAGTCCCGAAAAATTTCCGAAATGACCCCGAAGGAATCCCGGACGGATCCCGAAACACATCCAGAAATTATGCTGAAAGGGTCCCCAAATGATCCGATACCAGTCGATAAATGATGCTCAAATGTTAAAATAAATCACTTTAACATTAAACGGAGTAAATATGTATGTTAAGTCAAAATTAACAGTATGTAAGATGTATCAATAAATAACAGCGGTATGCAACAAAGGTAACTAAAAATATTAAAGAAAGTGTATTATGCAGAGTGTGAGAATTGAATGTAAAGAACAGCAACAACAATATGAATAGAAATTAAAAAAATGGAATTGAATTAACATGACCAATAAGAGGAGGTATGATGAAAATTTTAATATTGTAAAAGCGGAAATACGATGTTCAAATGTTAAAATAAATCACTAACATTAAACGAAGTAAATATGTATGTTAAGTCAAAATTAACAGTATGTAAGATGTATCAATAAATAACAGCGGTATGCAACAAAGATAAAAAAATATTAAAGAAAGTGTATTATGCAGAGCGTGAGAATTTAATGTCGAGAACAACAACAACAATATCAACGTAAGGATGCAACAAAAGTAATTATTAACAAGTAAGGAAGGTTAAGTTCGGGTGTAACCGAATATTACATACTCAGTTGAGAGCTATGGTGACAACATAAGGGAAAATAACCATGTAGGAAAATGAACCGAGGGAAACCCTGGAATGTGTTTGTATGGCATGAGTATCAAATGAAAGGCATTAAAGAGTATTTTATGAGGGAGTGGGCCATAGTTCTATAGGTGGACGCCATTTAGGGATATAGCCATAAAGGTGGATCAGGGTTGACTCTAGAATGCGTTTGTACGATATGGGTATCAAATGAAAGGTATTAATGAGTATTTTAAAAGGGCGTGGACCTAAGTTCTATAGATGGACGCCTTTTCGAGATATCGCCGTAAAGATGGACCAGGGGTGACTCTAGAATGCGTTTGTACGATATGGGTATCAAATGAAAGGTGTTAATGAGCATTTTAAAAGGGAGTAATCCTTAGTTCCATAGGTGGACGCCGTTTCGAGATATCGCCATAAAGGTGGACCAGGGGTGACCCTAGAATTTGTTTGCACAATAAGGGCATCAAACGAAAGGTGTTAATGAGTATTTTAAAAGGGAGTGGGCCTTAGTTCTATAGGTGGACGCCGTTTCGAGATATCGCCATAAATGTGGGCCAGGGGTGACTCTAGAATTCGTTTGTGCAATATGGGTATCAAACGAAAGGAGTTAATAAGTATTTTAAGAGGGAGTGGGCCTTAGTTCTATAGGTGGATGCATTTTCGAGGTATCGCAATAAAGGTGGACCAGGGGTGACTCTAGACTTTGTTTGTACGATATGGGTATCAAATGCAAGGTGTTAATGAGTATTTTTAAAAGGGAGTGGGCCTTAGTTTTATAGGTGTTCGCCTTTTCAAGATATCGCCATAAAGGTGGACCAGGGGTGACTTTAGAATTTGTTTGTATGATATGGGTATCAAATGAAAGGTGTTAATGATTATTTTAAAAGGGCGTGGGGCTTAGTTCTATAGGTGGACCCCTTTTCGAGATATCGCCATAAAGGTGGACCAGGGGTGACTCTAGAATTCGTTTGTGCAATATGGGTATCAAACGAAAGGAGTTAATGAGTATTTTAAGAGGGAGTGGGCATTTCTGGACCAGGGGTGGCTCTAGACTTTGTTTGTACGATAAGGGTATCAAATGAAAGGTGTTAATGAGTATTTTTAAAAGGGAGTGGGCCTTCGTTCTATAGGTGTTCGCCTTTTCGAAATATCGCCATAAAGTTGGACCAGGGGTGACTCTAGAATGAGTTTGTACGATATGGGTATCAAATTAAAGGTATTAATGAGAGTTTTAAAAGGGAGTGGTGGTAGTTGTATATGTGAAGGCGTTTTCCAGATATCGACCAATTTGTGGACCAGGGTGACCCAGAACATCATCTGTTGGATACCGCTAATTTATTTATATATGTAATACCTGCCAAGATTTTAAGGGTTTTTTATTTCGCCCTGCAGAACTTTTTCATTTTCTTCTACTTAATATGGTAGGTGTCACAACCATTTTATAAAGTTTTTTCTAAAGTTATATTTCACGTCAATAAAACAATCCAATTACCTTACCATATTTCATCCCTTTTTTCGTATTTGGTATAGAATTATGGCATTTTTTTCATTTTTCGTAATTTTCGATATCGAAAAAGTGGGCGTGGTCATAGTCGGATTTCGTTCATTTTTCATACCAAGATAAAGTGAGTTCAGATAAGTACGTGAACTGAGTTTAGTAAAGATATATCGATTTTTGCTCAAGTTATCGTGTTAACGGCCATGCGGAAGGACAGACGGACGACTGTGTATAAAAACTGGGCGTAACATCAACCGATTTCGCCCATTTTCACAGAAAACAGTTAACGCCATAAAATCTATGCCCCTACCAAATTTCAAAAGGATTGGTTAATTTTTGTTCGACTTATGGCGTTAAAAGTATCCTAGACAAATTAAATGAAAAAGGGCGGAGCCACGCCCATTTTTAAAATTTTCTTTTATTTTTGTATTTTGTTGCACCATATCATTACTGGAGTTGAATCTTGACATAATTTACTTATATACTGTAAAGATATTAAATTTTTTGTTAAAATTTTACTTTAAAAAAATTTTTTTTTTAAAAGTGGGCGTGGTCCTTCTCCGATTTTGCTAATTTTTATTAAGCGTACATATAGTAATAAGAGTAACGTTCCTGCCAAATTTCATCATGATATCTTCAACTACTGCCAAATTACAGCTTGCAAAATTTTAAATTACCTTCTTTTAAAAGTGGGCGGTGCCACGCCCATTGTACAAAATTTTACTAGTTTTCTATTTTGCGTAATAAGTTCAACTTATCTACAAAGTTTCGTCGCTTTATCGGTTTTTCGAAATTTTCGATATCGAAAAAGTGGGCGTGGTTATAGTCCGATATCATTCATTTTAAATAGCGATCTGAGATGAGTGCTCAGGAACCTACATACCAAATTTCATCAAGATACCTCAAAATTTACTCAAGTTATCGTGTCAAAGGGCGGCCGGACGGACGGACGGACATGGCTCAATCAAATTTTTTTTCGATCCTGATTATTTTGATATATGGAAGTCTATATCTATCTCGATTCCTTTATATATGTACAACCAACCGTTATCCAATCAAACTTAATATACTCTGTGAGCTCTGCTCAACTGAGTATAAAAATTTAAAAAAATGAGGATGAGTATTATACAGAGTGTCAGAATTGAATGTAAAGAACAGCAACAACAAAGTTAGTGAAAATAAAAAAAAAAAAAAATGGAATTGAATTAACATGACCAATAAGAGGAGGTATGATCAAAATCTTAACATTTGTTAAAGCGGAAATACGATGTTCAAATGCTAAAATAAATCACTTTAACATTAAGCGAAGTAAATATGTATGGTAAGTCAAAATTAACAGTATGTAAAATGTATCAATAAATAACAGCGTTATGCAACAAAGGTAACTAAAAATATTAAAGAAAGTGAGAATGAGTACAATACAGAGTGTGAGAATTTAATGTAAAGAATAAAAACAACAATATGAATTGAATTCAAAAAATATGGAATTGAATTAACATGAATAAAAAGCGGAATTATGACCAAAATTTTAACATTTGTTAAAGCGGAAATACGATGTACAACTGTTTAAATAAATCATGGTTACATTGAACAAAATACATTTGCAGGTAAATTAAAGCTTTTGTTATGGTAGGTAACTGTATTTTTTCTCTGGACTAAATTTTTTCTTTGCTTTTACCGTTTTTTTTACATATATCAATTTCTCTGTATCCCGTTTTACTTTTCACCTATTTTCATTAACAGTTATATATATTTTTTAAATATAAATTTTTCCACCTAAATATGCGCACATGTGCTATAAATCGATAGTACTTACTTTTCGGACACAATTTTTTCCGGTTTCGCTGTCCTACAAAACTTTTACAAAACTATTACACCGTCAGACTTCATGCTTCTTTGATCTAGAGCGTTTTAAACTCAATTCAATAACGTATCATTCTTCTAACTAAAATTGTACACATATGCATGTATGTATGTATGAATGTATATAAAGGTAACCGTTTTATGTTAAACTTAAGGAGTAACTCTTTCTAATTTCTGGTGTTTCAGAGCAAGGAATTTGATGTTATATTTGGACGTATAGCTTTTTATACTCAGTTGAGCAGAGCTCACAGAGTATATTAAGTTTGATTGGATAACGGTTGGTTGTACATATATAAAGGAATCGAGATAGATATAGACTTCCATATATCAAAATAATCAGGATCGAAAAAAAATTTGATTGAGCCATGTCCGTCCGTCCGTCCGTCCGTTAACACGATAACTTGAGTAAATTTTGAGGTATCTTTATGAAATATGGTATGTAGGTTCCTAAGCACTCATCTCAGATCGCTATTTAAAATGAACGATATCGGACTATAACCACGCCCACTTTTTCGATATCGAAAATTTCGAAAAACCGAAAAAGTGCGATAATTCATTACAAAAGACAGCTAAAGCGACGAAACTTGGTAGATGAGTTGAACTTATGACGCAGAATAGAAAATTAGTAAAATTTTGGACAATGGGCGTGGCACCGCCCACTTTTAAAAGAAGGTAATTTAAAAGTTTTGCAAGCTGTAATTTGGCAGTCGTTGAAGATATCATGATGAAATTTGGCAGGAACGTTACTCCTATTACTATATGTACGCTTAATAAAAATTAGCAAAATCGGAGAAGGATCACGCCCACTTTAAAAAAAAAAATTTTTTTTAAAGTAAAATTTTTACAAAAAATTTAATATCTTTACAGTATATAAGTAAATTATGTCAACATTCAACTCCAGTAATGATATGGTGCAACAAAATACAAAAATAAAAGAAAATTTCAAAATGGGCGTGGCTCCGCCCTTTTTCATTTAATTTGTCTAGAATACTTTTAATGCCATAAATCGAACAAAAATGTACCAATCCTTTTGAAATTTGGTAGGGGCATAGATTTTATAACGTTAACTGTTTTCTGTGAAAATGGGCGAAATCGGTTGATGCCACGCCCAGTTTTTATACACAGTCGTCCGTCTGTCCTTCCGCATGGCCGTTAACACGATAACTTGAGCAAAAATCGACATATCTTTAATGAACTTAGTTCACGTGCTTACTTGAACTCACTTTATCTTGGTATGAAAAATGAACGAAATCCGACTATGACCACGCCCACTTTTTCGATATCGAAAATTACGAAAAAAGAAAAAAATGCCATAATTCTATACCAAATACGAAAAAAGGGATGAAACATGGTAAGGTAATTGGATTGCTTTATTGACGCGAAATATAACTTAAGAAAAAACTTTATAAAATGGTTGTGACATCTACCATATTAAGTAGAAGAAAATGAAAAAGTTCTGCAGGGCGAAATAAAAAACCCTTAAAACCTTGGCAGGTATTACTTATATAAATAAATTAGCGGTATCCAAAAGATGATGTTCTGGGTCACCCTGGCCTACATTTTGGTCGATATCTGGAAAACGCCTTCACACCACTCCCTTTTAAAACTCTCATTAATACCTTTAATTTGATACCTATATCGTCAAACTCATTCTAGAGTCACCCCTGGTCCACCTTTATGGCGATATCTCGAAAAGGCGTCCACCTATAGAACTAAGCCCCACGCTCTTTTAAAATACTCATTAACACTTTTCATTTGATACCCATATCGTACAAACATATTCTAAAGTCACCCCTGGTCCACCCTTATGGCGATATCTCGAAAAGGCGAACACCTATAGAACGAAGGCTCACTCCCTTTTAAAAATACTCATTAGCACCTTTCGTTTGATACCCATATCGTACAAACAAAGTCTAGAGTCCCCCTGGTCCACCTTTATTACGATACCTCGAAAAGGCGTCCACCTATAGAACAACCACCACTCCCTTTTAAAACTCTCATTAATACCTTTAATTTGATACCCATATCGTACAAACACATTCTAGAGTCACCCCTGGTCCACCTTTATGGCGATATTTCGAAACGGCGTCCACCTATAGAACTAAGGCCCACTCCCTTTTAAAATACTCATTAACACCTTTCGTTTGATGCCCATATTGTACAAACAAATTCTAGAGTCACCCCTGGCCCACCTTAATGGCGATATCTCGAAACGGCGTCCACATATGGAACTAAGGATTACTCCCTTTTAAAATACTCATTAACACCTTTATTTTGATACTCATATTATACAAACAAATTCTAGGGCCACCCCTGCTCCACCTTTATGGCGATATCTCGATACGGCGTCCACCTATGGAACTAAGGATTACTCCCTTTTAAAATACTCATTAACACCTTTCTTTTGATACCCATATTGTACAAACAAATTCTAGGGTCACCCCTGGTCCACCTTTATGGCGATATCTCGAAAATACGACCACCTATACAACAACCACCACTCCCTTTTAAAACTCTCATTAATACCTTTAATTTGATACCCATATCGTACAAACACATTCTAGAGTCACCCCTGGTCCACCTTTATGGCGATATCTCGAAAATACGACCACCTATACAACAACCACCACTCCCTTTTAAAAGTCTCATTAATACCTTTAATTTGATACCCATATCGTACAAACACATTCTAGAGTCACCCCTGCTCCACCTTTATGGCGATATCTCGATACGGCGTCCACCTATGGAACTAAGGATTACTCCCTTTTAAAATACTCATTAACACCTTTCGTTTGATGCCCATATTGTACAAACAAATTCTAGGGTCACGCCTGGTCCACCTTTATGGCGATATCTCGAAACGGCGGCCGCCTATGGAACTAAGGATTACTCACTTTTAAAATACTCATTAACACTTTTCTTTTGATACCCATATTGTACAAACAAATTCTAGGGTCACCCCTGGTCCACCTTTGTGGCGATATCTCGAAACGGCGTCCACCTATGGAACTAAGGATTACTCCCTTTTAAAATACTCATTAGCACCTTTCATTTGATACCCATAACGTACAAACGCATTCTAGAGTCAATCCTGATCCACCTTTATGGCTATATCCCTAAATGGCGTCCACCTATAGAACTATGGCCCACTCCCTCATAAAATAATCTTTAATGCCTTTCATTTGATACACATGTCATACAAACACATTCCAGGGTTACCCTCGGTTCATTTTCCTACATGGTTATTTTCCCTTATGTTGCCACCATAGCTCTCAACTGAGTATGTAATGTTCGGTTACACCCGAACTTAACCTTCCTTACTTGTTTAATATACAGTTAGTTAATAGGAGAAAGCAAAGTGGTGAATATCGTATTGAATTTTACACATATAATATGTAGAGAATTGAATGTACAGAACAGCAACAACAATGTGAATCGAAATTTAAAAAAATGGAATTGAATTAACATGACTAATAAGAGGAGGTATGATCAAAATTTTAACATTTGTTAAAGCGGAAGTACGATGATCAAATGTAAATAAAGCACTTTAACATTAAACGAAGTAAATATGTATGTTAAGTCAAAATTAACAGTATGTAAGATGTATCAATAAATAACAGCAGTAAGTATGCAAGAAAGGTAACAAATATTAAAAAAGTGAGAAACTGATTTTTAACTATTTTTTGCCAAGTTTGTTTTAGACCTTCTTCCGTATAAAAAATAAAAGTATACCTACTTTATTCAAAATTGCATAATCAGAAATTTTCTAACAATTAAAAGTGTAAATTTTAAAATTTTTATGAAGATTTTCAAAACCTTTTTGGAATTAGTTTATATGTATAGTTTTGTTGATTTTCCGACAGGGTGTATATATGATGTATATTGGAACAGTGTTGATTTTGACAAGGGATGACGGGAAATCGTTCCAATATACACAAAAAATTATTTGTCCCGAATTTATGGACAAATAAACAGTTATTTTTTAAAATCGACAAAATTAAATATAAGATACAAATAAATAAAATAAAATATATTTTTTAAGGAATATATTAAAATTAGAGTTCTGAACTGATACCGAAAACCATCCAGATAAGATTCCGTAAGCGTCTGCAAACGATCCCGGATTAGTCCTGAAAATTTCCCGAAATTACGCTGACGGGATTCCATATGGAGGCGTCCGATGATCCCGAAATAACCCCTGAATGCTCCTGACGGGATCCTGGGGGATCCCGAAAATCATCCATAAATGATCCTTGAAATATCCTCAAATAATCCGGAAATACTCCCAAAAAAGTCCCGCACAGTCTCTGACGGAACCCGAAATAGTCCTGAAAAAGTCCCCGAAATTACGCTGACGGGATTCCGTATGGATCCCGAAAACGATCCCGAAATGATGCCGGAAGGGTCTCCAAATCATCTCGAAATAGTCCGGAAATGACCTTGAAAGGATCCCAAAAACCATACAGAAATGACCTGGAGGGATTCTCAAATGATTCCGGAATATTCCCGAAAAAGTACCGAAATAACTCCGATGGGATCCCAGATGAATCACGAAAATCATCCAGAAATTATCCCGGAAGGGTTCCGAAAGATCCCGAAATAATTCCGAAATAACTCCGACGGGATCACGGAAACTATCCAGAAATGATGGCGGGAAGATTCCCAAATGATCCCCAAATAGTCCCAAAATGACGCCGACGGGATCCCGAACGATGATAGGAGATCCCAGAAATGATAGGAAAGGGTCCCCAAATGATCCCGTATTAGTCGCGAAAAAGTCCCGAAATGACCATAACGGGATCCCGGACGGCTCCCGAATACCATCTAGAAATGATGCCGCAAGGTACCCCGAATGATCCCAGACGAATCCCAAAAACCATCCAGAAATGATGCCGAAAGGGACCCGACATGATGCCGAAAAAGTACCGAAATTGCCCCGACGGGATCCCGAACGGATACCGAAAACCATCCAGAAATGATGCCTTAAAGGTCCTCAAATGATCACCTAATAGTCCCGAAATGATCCTGACGGTATCACGAACGGATCCAGAAAACCATCCAAAAATTATACCGAAAGGGTCCCAAATGATCCCGTATTGTTAGAGAAAAAGTCCCGAAATGACCAAGACGGGATCCCGAAAACCATCTAGAAATGATGCCGGAAGGTACCCAAAATGATCCCGAAATAGTCCCGAAATTACTCCCACGGGATCCCGGATGGATCCCGAAAACTATACAGAAATGATTCCGGAAGGGTACCAAAATGATCCCGAAATTTTCCCGAAAAATTCCCGAAATGACCCGACGGGATCCCGAAAACCATCCAGAAATGATGCTGAAAGGAACCCAAATGATCCCGAAATGACCCCGACGGGATCCCGGACGGATCCCGAAAACCACCCAGATATGATACCGGAGAGGCGCTCAAATGATTCTCTAATAGTCCCGAAATGACCCTGACGGGATCCCTGGCGGATCCCGAAAGCCATCCAGAAATGATGGCGAAAGGTTCCCAAATGATCCCGTTTTAATCGAGTAAAAGTCCCGAAATGACCCCGACGGGATCCCGGACGGATCCCGAAAACCATTCAGAAATGATGCTGAAAGGATCCCAAATGATCCCGGAATGACCACGACGGGATACCGGACGGATCCCGAAAACCACCCAGATATGATACCGGAGAGGTCCTCAAATGATCCTCTAATAGTCCCGAAATGACCCTGACGCGATCCCGGACGGATCCCGAAAACCATCCAGAAATGATGCCGGAAGATACCCCTATTGATCCCGAAATAGCCCCGAAATGGCCCCGACGGGATCCCGGACGGATCCCTAAAACCATCCGGGAATGACTACGGAAAGGACCCAAAATGACCCGGAAAAAGTCCCGTAGTGATCCCAGAAACCATAAACAATTTATCTCTAAAAGGTACGCAAATAATCCCGAAAAAAACCCCGACGGGATGCCGGACGGATCCCGAAACCCATCCAGAAACGATGCCGGAAGAGTCCCCAAATGATCGCGAAATAGTCCCGAAATTATCCCGGAATAGTCCCAAAAAGGTCCCAAAATAACCCCGAAGGGATCCCGGAAGGATCCCGAAAACCATTCAGAAATGATCCCGGAAGGGTCTCGATATGACCCTAACGGGATTACAAATAAGGTGAAGCTAATTATAAAATCATGTTAATAAGGCAGCAGGCGCTTTGGAGCGAATGAAGAGTTACATAGAAACATACAGGTAAAGCTAATAAAAGTGTGGCAATAAAAACAATTGAGGGAGGGCGGATGGCAGGAGGAGAAGGAGAGGACCCCTGATCGTTTTTCCAAAATTGTTTAAATCTCGATCTGTATGAGCCAGATACCAAAAATTATTGATTTACCAGTAAATTTACATTGAGTTGTAACAATTTATAGATTTTGCACCAGAGCGGGAGAGGAGGGGTTTTACTGCGGTTTTACTGCTCATTTTGTAAGCCCTCGACTTATTTGACCCATTGAGTTTGTAATATTGGTGAAGGTCAGTATACGTTAAGTTATACTGTGTAAAAATTATTAAAAAGTAATTATTCGAAGGGGTCGTGGGACCTCCGCCCCCCTTTCCATGTTCGAAAAAATTTCGCCTGTAGAGTATTGTCTGTGTTCCAAATTTCATCAAAATCCGTGAAGCCATTCTGGCGTGATTCAGTCACATATACGAAAAAATACAATAATTAAATTATAACTGTTCCTAGGGCGCGGGGACTTCCCCCCTTTTAAAAAAAATACAGTTAGTAGATCCTTCTAGACTATTGGCTATATGTGTGCAAATTTCATCCAAATCCGTCCAGCCGTTCTTGCGTGATTGAGTCACAAAGACAAACGTCTGGACAAACATACAAACATACAAACATCCAAACTTTGCCATTTATAATATACTAGCCTTTACCCGCGGCCCCGTCCGGAAGGAGAAAATTAAATATATGGGCTATTCACGTTAGCCTGCTTATCAAGTTATCTGTTTAAAAAAATGTTTCTGTCTAATGCACTTTATTTTTGTAATTGAGTAAAAAAAAGAACTAAATGAGCTGATAACCTGATAGGATCCCCAAATGATCCCGAAATTATCCAGAAAAATCCACGAAATGACCCCGACGCTATCGCGGACAGATCCCGAAAACCATCTAGAAATGCCACGGAAGAGTTTCCAAAAGTTCCCGGAATAGTCCCAAAAAACCCGAAATGACAACGATACGATTCTAGACTTATCCAGAGAACCACAAAGAAATGATGCCTGGAGGGTAAGAAAATGATCCCGAAATAGTTCCCGGACGGTTCTCAAAAACCATCCAGAAAATATCCAAGAAGGGTCCCTAGGGGATCCACGACGGATCGCGGAAACCATAAAGAAATGATTCCGGAAGGGTCCCAAAATCATCCCGTATTAGTCCCGAAAAAGACCTGAAATTACCCCGACGGATCCCGAAAACTATCCAGAAATGATGCCGGAAAGGTCCTCAAATGATCCCCTAATAGTCCCGAAACGACCCTGACGGGATCTCGAACGGATTCCTAAATGACCCTGACGGGATCCCGGACAGATCTCGAAATCCATCCAGAAAAGATCTTGGAAGGGCCCCAAAATATTCCCGAAATAATCTCTGAAAAGTCCAGAAATTACCCCGACGGGATCCCGCACGGATCCCAAAAACTATTCAGAAATGATGCCGGAAAGGTCCTCAAATGATCCCCTAATAGTCCCGAAATGACCGAAAACCATCCAGAAATTATGCTGGAGGGGACCCCAAATGATTCCGAATACCATACAGAAATGATGCCGGAAAATACCCCAAATGATCCCGAAATAGTTCCGAAAAAGTTCCGAAATGACCCCGAAGGAATCCCGGACGGATCCCGAAACCCATCCAGAAATTATGCCGAAAGGGTCCCCAAATGATCCGATACCAGTCGATAAAAAGTCCCGAAATAACCCCGACGGGTTCACGGACGGATCCTAAAAACCATATAGAAATGATGCTGTAAGGTACCCCAAATGATCCCGAAATAGAACCAAAATGACCCTGGCAGGATCCCGTACGGATCCCGAAAACCATCCAGAAATGAGGCCGGAAGGTACCCCAAAAGATCCCGAAATAGTCCCGAAATGACCCTGACGGGATCCCGGACGGATCCCGAAAACCATCTGGAAATGATGCCGGAAGGTACCCCAAATAATCCCGAAATAGTCCCGAAATGACCCCGACGGGATCCCGGACGGATCCCGAAAACCATCTAGAAATGATGCCGGAAGGTACCCCAAATGATCCCGAAATAGTCCCGAAATGACCCCGACGTGATCCCGGACGGATCCCGAAAACAATCCAGAAATGATGCCGAAAGCGTCCCCAAATGATCCTGTATTAGTCGAGAAAAAGTCATGAAATGATCCCGACGGGATCCCGGACCGATCCTCAAAACCATATAGAAATGATGCCGGAGGGCATCCCAAATGACCTTGACGGGATCCCGGACAGATCCCGAAAACCATCTGGAAATGATGCCGGAATTTATCCCAAATGATCCCGAAATAGTCCCGAAATGACCCCGACGGGATCCCGGACAGATCCCGAAAATCATACAGAAATGATGCCGAAAGCGTCCCCAAATGATCCCGTATTAGTCGAGAAAAAGTCCCGAAATGACCCCGACGGGATCCCAAACGGATCCCGAAAACCATCTAGAAATAATGCTGGAAGGCACCCCAAATGATCTCGAAATAGTACCGAAATGACCCCGACTGGTTCCAAGACGGATCTCGAAAAGCATCCAGATATGATGCCGAAAGGGTCCCCAAATGATCCCGAGAAAAAGTCCCGAAATGACCAAGCCGGGATCCCGAACGGATCCCGAAAACCATCTAGCAACGATGCCGGAAGCTACCCCAAATGATCCTTTATTAGTGGAGAAAAAGTTCCGAAATTACCCCGACGCGATCCCGGACGGATACAGAAAACCATCTAGAAATTAAGCCGAAAAGCACCCCAAATGACCTTGACGGGATCCCGGACGGATCCCGAAAACCATCTGGAAATGATGCCGGAATTTACCCCAAATGATCCCGAAATATTCCCGAAATGACCCTGACGGGATCCCGGACGGACCCGAAAACCATCTAGCAATGATGCCGGAAGCTACCCGAAATGATCCCGTATTAGTCGAGAAAAAATTCCGAAATTACACCGAGGGGAACCCGGACGGATCCAGAAAACCATCTAGAAATGAAGCCGGAAGATACCCCAAATGATCCCGAAATATTCCCGAAGTGACCCCGACGGGATCCCGGACGGATCCCGAAAACCATCCAGATATGATGCCGAAAGGGTCCCCAAGTCATCCCGTATTAGTCGAGAAAAAGTCCCGAAATGACCAAGCCGGGATCCCGGACGGATCTCGAAAACCATTTAGCAATGTTGCCGGAAGGTACCCCAAATGATCCCGTATTAGTTGAGAAAAAGTCCCGAAATGACCCCGACGGGATCCCGGACGGATCCCGAAAACAATATAGAAATTATGCCGAAAGGCACCCCAAATGATCTCGAAATAGTACCGAAATGACCCAGACGGGATCCCGGACGGATCCCGAAAACTATCCAGAAATGATGCCGGAAGGTACCCCAAAAGATCCCGAAATAGTCCCGTAATGACCCTGACGGTATCCCGGACGGATCCCGAAAACCATCTGGAAATGATGCCGAAAGGGCCCCAAATGATCCCGTATTAGTCGAGAAAGAGCCCCGAAATGACCCCGACGGGATCCGGACGGAACCCGAAAACCATCCAGAAATGATGCCGAAACGGTCCCCAAATGATCCAGTATCAGTCGAGAAAAAGTCCAGAAATTACTCGACGGGATCCCGGACAGATCCCGAAAACCATCTAGAAATGATGCCGGAGGGCACCCCAAATGACCTTGACGGGATCCAGGACGGATCCCGAAAACCATCCAGAAATGATGCCGAAAGGGTCCCCAAATGATCCCGTCTTAGTCGAGAAAAAGTTCAGAAATGACCCCGACGGGATCCTAGACGGATCCCGAAAACCGTCCAGAAATGATTCCGGAAGAGTCCCCAAATGATCGCGAAATGATCCCGGAATAGTCCCGAAAATGTTCCAAAATAACCCCGACGGGATCCAGGACGGATCCCGAAAACCATCCAGAAATGATGCCGAAAGGGTCCCCAAATGATCCCGTCTTAGTCGAGAAAAAGTTCCGAAATGACTCCTGAAAACAATCCAGAAATGATGCCGAAAGCGTCCCCAAATAATCCCGTATTAGTCGAGAAAAAGTCCCGAAATGATCCCGACGGGATCCCGGACGGATCCTCAAAACCATATAGAAATGATGCCGGAGGGCACCCCAAATGACCTTGACGGGATCCCGGACAGATCCCGAAAACCATCCAGAAATGATGCCGAAAGGGTCCCCAAATGATCCCATTTTAGTCGAGGAAAAGTCCTGAAATGACACCGTCGGGGTCCCGAATGGATCCCGAAAACTATCCAGAAATGATGCCGGAAGGTACCCCAAAGGATCCCGAAATAGTCCCGAAATGACCCTGACGGGATCCCGGACGGATCCCGAAAACCATCTGGAAATGATGCCGGAAGGTACCCCAAATGATCCCGAAATAGTCCCGAAATGACCTCGACGGGATCCCGGACGGATCCCGAAAACAATCCAGAAATGATGCCGAAAGCGTCCCCAAATGATCCCGTATTAGCCGAAAAAAGGTCCCGAAATGACCCCGACGGGATCCCAAACGGATCCTCAAAACCATATAGAAATGATGCCGGAGGGCACCCCAAATGACCTTGACGGGATCCCGACGGATCCCGAAAACCATCTGGAAATTATGCCGGAAGGTACCCCAAATGATCCCGAAATAGTCCCGAAATGACCCCGACGGGATCCCGGACAGATCCCGAAAATCATCCAGAAATGATCCCGAAAGCGTCCCCAAATGATCCCGTATTAGTCGAAAAAAAGTCCCGAAATGACCCCGACGGGATCCCAAACGGATCCCGAAAACCATCTAGAAATGATGCTGGAAGGCACCCCAAATGATCCCGAAATAGTACCGAAATGACCCCGACGGGTTCCAAGACGGATCCCGAAAAGCATCCAGATATGATGCCGAAAGGGTCTCCAAATGATCCCGTATTAGTCGAGAAAAAGTCCCGAAATGACCAAGACGGGATCCCGGACGGATCCCGAAAACCATTTAGCAATGTTGCCGGAAGGTACCCCAAATGATCCCGAAATAGTCCCGAAATGACCCCGACGGGATCCCGGACAGATCCCGAAAATCATCCAGAAATGATGCCGAAAGCGTTCCCATATGATCCTGTATTAGTCGAGAAAAAGTCCCGAAATGACCAAGCCGGGATCCCGAACGGATCCCGAAAACCATCTAGCAATGATGCCGGAAGCTACCCCAAATGATCCTGTATTTGTCGAGAAAAAGTCCCGAAATTACCCTGACGGGATCCCGGACGGATACAGAAAACCATTTAGAAATGAAGCCGGAAGGTACCCCAAATGATCCCGAAATAGTCCCGAAATGACCCTAACGGGATCCCGAAAACCATCTAGCAATGATGCCGGAAGCTACCCGAAATGATCCCGTATTAGTCGAGAAAAAGTCCCGAAATTACCCCGACGGGAACCCGGACGGATCCAGAAAACCATCTAGAAATGAAGCCGGAAGGTACCCCAAATGATCCCGAAATATTCCCGAAATGACCCCGACGGGATCCCGGACGGATCCCGAAAACCATCCAGATATGATGCCGAAAGGGTCCCCAAGTGATCCCGTGTTAGTCGAGAAAAAGTTCCGAAATGACCAAGCCGGGATCCCGAACGGATCCCGAAAACCATCTAGCAATGATGCCGGAAGCTACCCCAAATGATCCTGTATTAGTCGAGAAAAAGTCCCGAAATTACCCTGACGGGATCCCGGACGGATACAGAAAACCATTTAGAAATGAAGCCGGAAGGTACCCCAAATGATCCCGAAATAGTCCCGAAATGACCCTAACGGGATCCCGAAAACCATCTAGCAACGATGCCGGAAGCTACCCGAAATGATCCCGTATTAGTCGAGAAAAAGTCCCGAAATGACCAAGACGGGATCCCGGACGGATCCCGAAAACCATTTAGCAATGTTGGCGGAAGGTACCCCAAATGATCCCGAAATATTCCCGAAATGACCCCGACGGGATCCCGGACGGATCCCGAAAACCATCCAGATATGATGCCGAAAGGGTCCCCAAGTGATTCCGTGTTAGTCGAGAAAAAGTCCCGAAATGACCAAGCCGGGATCCCGAACGGATCCCGAAAACCATCTAGCAATGATGCCGGAAGCTACCCCAAATGTTCCTGTATTAGTCGAGAAAAAGTCCCGAAATTACCCTGATGGGATCCCGGACGGATACAGAAAACCATTTAGAAATGAAGCCGGAAGGTACCCCAAATGATCCCGAAATAGTCCCGAAATGACCCTAACGGGATCCCGAAAACCATCTAGCAATGATGCCGGAAGCTACCCGAAATGATCCCGTATTAGTCGAGAAAAAGTCCCGAAATTACCCCGACGGGAACCCGGACGGATCCAGAAAACCATCTAGAAATGAAGCCGGAAGGTACCCCAAATGATCCCGAAATATTCCCGAAATGACCCAGACGGGATCCTAGACGGATCCCGAAAACCGTCCAGAAATGATTCCGAAAGGGTCCCCAAATGATCGCGAAATAGTCGCGAAATGATCCCGGAATAGTCCCAAAAATGTTCCAAAATAACCCCGACGGGATCCCGGACGGATCCCGAAAACCATCCAGAAATGATGCCGAAAGGGTCCCCAAATGATCCCGTCTTAGTCGGGAAAAAGTTCCGAAATGACCCCGACGGGATCCCGGACGAATTGTTTAGATATCGATCTGTATGAGGCAGATACCAAAAATTATTGATTTAGGAGAAAATTTACATGGAGTTATAACAATTTATAGATTTTTCCGGAGACGGGAAAGGAGGGGGGGGGGGGGGGCGGGGAGTTTTGTATCACTGCTCACTTTGTAAGCCCTCGACTTATTTTACCCATTGAGTTTGTAATATTGGTGAAGGTCAGTATACGTTAAGTTATACTGTGTAAAAATTATTAAAAAGTAATTATTCGAAGGGGTCGTGGGACCTCCGCCCCCCTTTCCATGTTCGAAAAAATTTCGCCTGTAGAGTATTGTCTGTGTTCCAAATTTCATCAAAATCCGTGAAGCCATTCTGGCGTGATTTAGTCACATATACGAAAAAATACAATAATTAAATTATAACTGTTCCTAGGGCGCGGGGACTTCCCCCCTTTTAAAAAAAATACAGTTAGTAGATCCTTCTAGACTATTGGCTATATGTGTGCAAATTTCATCCAAATCCGTCCAGCCGTTCTTGCGTGATTGAGTCACAAAGATAAACGTCTGGACAAACATCCAAACATCCAAACATCTAAACATCCAAATTTTCCCATTTTTAATATATATTAGATACTAGCCTTTATCCGCGGCCCCGTCAGCAAGGAGAAAATTTATTATATGGGCTATTCACGTTAGCCTGCTTATCAAGTTATCTGTTTAAGATTGTTTTTCTGTCTAATGCATTTTATTTTAGTAATTGAGTAAAAAAAAAAAGATCTAAATGAGCTGATAACCTGATAGGATCCCCAAATGATCCCCAAGTTATCCAGAAAAAGCCACGAAATGACCCTGATTATATCGTGGACGGATACAGAAAACAATCCAGATATGCCCGGAAAGCTCTCCAATCCCGGATCGACCCTGACGGGATCCCGGACGGATCCCGAAAACCATCCAGAAATGATGCCGAAAGGGTCCCCAAAAGATCCCGTATAATTCGAGAAAAAGTCCCGAAATGACCCAGACGGGATACAGGACGGATACCGGAAACCATCTAGAAATGATGCCGGAAAATACCCCAAATGATCCCGAAATAGTCCCGAAATGACCCCGTCGGGATCCCGGACGGATACCGAAAACTATCAAGAAATGATGTCGGAAAGGTCCCCAAATGATCCCGAAATAGCCCCGAAAAAGTCCAGAAATGACCCCGACGGAATCCCGGACGGAAAACCATCTAGAAATGATGCCGGAAAATACCCCAAATGATACCGAAATAGTTCCGAAAAAGTCACGAAATTACCCTGATGGGTTCCCGTACAGATCCCGAAATCCATCTAGAGGTGATGCCGGAACGACCCACAAATGATCCCGAATTAGCCCCGAAAAAGTCCCGAAATAACCCCGCCGGGATCCCGGACGGATCCCGAAAACCATCCAGAAATGATACCGAAATAGTCCCGAAGAAGTCCCGAAATGACCCTGACGGGATCCCGTACGGATCCCGTAAAACATCCAGAAATGATGCCGAAATGCTCCCCAAATGATCCCGCATTAGTCCCAAAAAGTCCCGAAATGACCCCGAAGGGATCCCGTACGGATCCCGAAAATTTCCAGAAATGATGCCGGAAATTTTCCCAAATGATCCCCAAATAGTACCGAAATGACGCTGACGGGATCGCGGACGGATCCCGAAAACCATCCAGAAATGATGCCAGAAAGGTCCCCAAATGATCCCGTATTAGTCGAGAAAAAGTCCCGAAATTACCCCCACGGGATCCCGGACGGATCCCAAAACCCATCTAGAAATGATTCCGGAAGGTATCCCAAATGAACCCGAAATAATCCCGAAAACCATCTAGAAATGATGCCGGATGGTACCCCAAATGATCCCGACATAGTCCCGAAATGACACCGACGGGATCCCGGAAAATATCCAGAAATGAAGCCGGAAATTTTCCCAAATAATCCCCCAATAGACCCGAAATGACGCTGAAGGGATCGCGGACGGATCCCGAAAACCATCCATAAATGATGCCGAATGGGTCCCCAAATGATACCGTATTAGTCGGGAAAAAGTCTCGAAATTACCCCGAAGGAATCCCGGACGGATCCCCAAAACCATATAGAAATGATAAAGGAAGGTACCCCAAATGATTCCGAAAAAGTCCTGAAATGACCCCGACGGGATCCCGGACGGATCCCCAAAACCATATAGAAATGATGAAGGAAGGTACCCCAAATGATTCCGAAAAAGTCCTAAAATGACCCTGACGGAATCCCGGACGGATCCCGAAAACCATCCAGAAATGATATCGAATGGGTCCCTAAATGATCCCGTATTAGTCGGGAAAAAGTCTCGAAATTACCCCGAAGGAATCCCGGACGGATCCCGAAAACCATCCAGAAATGATGGTGGAAGGGACCCGAAATGATCCCGAAAAAGTCCCGAAATGACCCCGACGGGATCCCGGGCGGATCCCGAAGACCATCCAGAAATGATGGTGGAAGGGACCCCAAATGATCCCGAAAAAGTCCCGAAATGACCCCGACGGGATCCCGGACGGATCCCGAAAACCATCCAGAAATGATGGTGGAAGGGACCCCAAATGATCCCGAAATGGCCTCGACGGGATCCCGGACGGATCCCGAAAATCATCCAGAAATGATCCGGGAAAGACCTTCGATATGACCCTAACGGGATTACAAATAAGGTGAAGCTAATTATAAAACCATGTTAATAAGGAAGCAGGCGCGGTGGAGAGAACGAAGAGTTACATAGAAACATACAGGCTAATAAAAGCACGCTAATAAAAAAAATTTAAGGAGGGCGGATGGCGGGAGGAGAAGGAGAGGACCACTGATCGTTTTTCCAAAATTGTTTAGATCTCGATCTGTATGTGTCAGATACCAAAAACTATTGATTTTGGAGAAAATTTATATTGAGTTATAACAATTTATAGATTTTACACCAGAGGTTGGGAGAAGGGGGCAGGGGGGCACGGAGGGTGTCACTGCTCATTTTGTAAGCCCCCGACTTATTTTACCTATTGAGTTGTAATATTGGTGAAGGTCGTTCTGGCGTGATTCAGTCACAAAGACGAAAAAATACAATAGTTAAATTTTAACTGTTCCTAGGGGGCGGGGAACTCCCCCCTTTTCAAAAAAATAGAGCTACTAGATCCTTCTAGACTATTGGGTATATGTGTGCAAAATTTCATCCAAATCGGTTCAGCCGTTCTTGCGTGATTGAGTCACAAAGACAAACGTCTGGACAAACATCCAAACTTTCCCATTTATAATATATATTAGACTAGATATTAGATTATATATTAGATTAGATATTAGATTAGATATTAGATAAGCTTAGATATTAGATTAAGATTAAGATGTATTTAAAAGATAGTTAAAAGGCCCTATACGAGTAGACAATTTTTTTGCTAACTTACCACGTCGAAACACTTGATAATATTTAGAACAGGGGTAGAGATAAAATTTTTATTTTTCGGTGGGATCTATAGTATTTGCACAGAAACTTTTCTGCTTTGGCGAAAATTTTCAACTTAACTTGTTGTATAATAATAAAAGTAGAAAATGAAATTTCAAACTTACCAAAACTTCACAAAAATGGTATAAAATCCAGTAAATTGGCAAAAAAATCAAAAACAGTTTACGACGCTCTAATGAGCGATGTATCGAGATGGAAAAAACAGAAATTAGTTTTATATTTATTAAAGTAGAAAATGAAATTTCAAACTTATCAAAACTTCACAAAAATGGTATAAACTCCAGTAAATTCGCAAAATAATCAAAAACGGTTTACGACGCTCTAATAAACGATGTATTGAGCTGGAAAACACAGAAATTAGTTTTATATTTATAAAAGGAGAAAATGAAATTTCAAACTTACCCAAACTTCATAAAAATGGTATAAATTACCAGTAAATTGGTAACGAAATGAAAAATGGTTTACGACGCCCCAATGAACGATGTATCGAGCTGGAAAAAACAGAAATTAGTTTTATATATATAAAAATGTTAAATATTCCTGGAACTTACCATGCAGTCGTTGCGATGTATTAATTCAAATTAATAGTAGAAAGCTGTTAAAAGGCAACTTGACACTCCAATTTGAATACAAGCTGTCAACGAATGATGACCAAAGCATAGACGAGAAAACTCACCACTAACTAATTTTTTTACGTAAAAACTGGTTAGCAAACTGGTGAGTAAAGTGGTTAACGTTAAGGACGAAGGAGTCATTTCTTAAGGTACTCGTCCATTACGCTGCACGACATGCAGCAGCAGCGGCGGCTTACAGTGCGACATATTTTGGTAATTCACATTAAAGGCTTGGTTTCCTCGGAAATCGGTGCCTCTATGTTACGGCCACAACATTTTCAACGCTATGCTCACCGTCATAAGCGGTACCGCTTTCTTGTAAAGTCAGGTTAAAGTAATTATTCCTTGTCAAATTATATCCGTCATTATTTTTGACTGTCCGATATTGTTTATGTTTATAAAAGTCAACATACATATATTAATGCACTTCACCTTGTTATATTTATGGAAAACTCGTGTCACAATGTATGCCAGGGTGATCGCGGAAACTACTTGAACAATTTTTATGAAATCTGGTCAATTCCCTTTTACTTGGTCCAAAATAGGCTACTATATAATTTGTATCTCAATCCGAGAATCCACTAGGGGCTGACCTATACGAAATAATCAATTTATTTCCACAGTCTATTCTTAGCTTGGGTATTCCTATACATAGCTGATTTGACATTGTGGAGGCACTCATACTTTCGCACAAAATCAATAATTCAAAAGTCCAAAAGGTTTTCAAAAGTCCATAAGGTTTTAAATTTTAGGAATCCAGGAGAATCGATTGGTACGAAATTTTTTTAATTCGGATAAACCGTTTCTATGTTATCAAGCGGGACTTTTATTTCGGCCTTAAAAAATAAAAGTCTTGATTTAACTTTTATTTCGGGACTTTTATTTTTAAAAGTCCGAGTTTTAACTAGTTCTTTCGGACTTAAAAAATAAAAATACAGATTTTATTTTTATATGTGGACTTTTATGGAAAAAGTTCGAAAAATAAAAAGGATGCATGATTTGACATGATATTGCTATAGGGATATTTGAGAACTCAAACATTTTCACTTACGACAATTTTTTGACCAGGACTTTTTCGACTCCGAAAAAAATAATAATAATTATTTTCCGTCCCTGCTCCCGACTGTTCTTACCTCCTCATGAAAATTCGTCCTAATATACCCTCTCATACCCTTCATTGAACGATTTGTTTTATATGGGTGTTGCTAGAACGGTTTATGCAATGAATGGTCTCCTTAGGAGGGCACTTTCTCAATTTAATGCTTATTCCTATTCCTTGGCATTTGATTTTAGTTGTAGTAAATTTGCATTAAAGAACCTGATCATTAGACACTTGTCATAAAGTTAACTATGTACATATCTTATAACTTTAAACGACCAATTCTCGTTTGTTTGTATAGCCGAACGATCTCGGACGCGGCTCAGCCGATTTAAATGAAATTTGGCACAGAGATAATGTATCACCTTCTAAGACTTTCTACCTAGGTGGTGCCACTCAGAATGTTTCACAAGGTTGCCACCTATTCGAAATTAAAAAAAATTGCATGAGATATGCCGATATGGGTATCAAACGAAAGGTATTTCACTCCGCATTACAATAGGGACATTTTTGAGTAGGGTTACCAATTAGGGTTGCCACCTATTCGAAATTAAAAAAAAATTGCATGAGATATGCCGATATGGGTATCAAACGAAAGGTATTTCACTCCGCATTACAATAGGGACATTTTTGAGTAGGGTTGCCATTTAGGGTTGCCACCTATTCGAAATTAAAAAAAATTTCATGAGATATGCCGATATGGGTATCAAAGAAAGGTGTTTCACTCCGCATTACAATAGGGACATTTTTGAATAGGGTTACCAATTAGGGTTGCCACCTATTCGAAATTAAAAAAAAATTGCATGAGATATGCCGATATGCGTATCAAACGAAAGGTATTTCACTCCGCATTGCAATAGGGACATTTTTGAGTAGGGTTACCAATTAGGGTTGCCACCTATTCGAAATCAAAAAAAAAATTGCATGAGATATGCCGATATGGGTATCAAACGAAAGGTATTTCACTCCGCATTACAATAGGGACATTTTTGAGTAGGGTGGCCATTTAGGGCTGGGGTAGTTAAACAAAATAGTACTCTACTTACTCTATTCTATTAAAGCTTCAAAGGAGCACATTAAAGTTAAAAATCTTCGTACAAAAATCTTACACATAATTCGACTTAATTTTCTAAATTTCATACACGCTAATATAATTGAAATGCCATATCAAGGCACCGTGGCAAATTCTAGCAAAATATATTTAAATGCATATTTTTGGCAAATATGAAATGAATAATTGCAATTTATCACAGATTACTATTAGAAAGATTTTTCACCGTAGCAAAAAGATATCTCACCAACGTAATTTTCTACCGTTGAACACTAGAGGCGTATGTTCAATTTGAAAACGACATCTAACCATTTAACTACTTACCAACAGATGGCGCTTAGGGAAGTAAGTTGACATTTAATTAAACTAACTGGTAGTTTTCATTCGTGAAATTTACAAGTTTTTGGAATGTAATAAAATTGTGAGACTTTCATAGTGTATAACTAAAAAATGTTTGAAATTAATAACTCGGCGCATGAAGATACTCGACCTAAATAACTTAGTTATCGATTTCACTAATTTTCATAATAATCTCTTATACTATAGGCTGGAATTACCCATTTCAAATTTTTCATTCCAGTTCATTTTGCGGTTAGTGTTTGATATGTTTTTGATATCTATTTTTAATGAAATCAAATATTGGAAAGTAAAAATATATAATATATGTGCATATAAAAAAAGTATAGTTTGATTAATGATGACCTGTAGAACAAAGTAAGTTATGCGGCATACTCGAAAATTGCCGAGCAAAGCTCGGTCGCCCAGGTACTACTTTTTATATAAGCTATGTAAACTTGAAGTTTTGTATTCTAACAGGTTGTAAACCTTGTTTGTTGATTTTATAAATAAATAAATAAATTCATATAGAATTAGCGTTAAAACCTGAATTCCCTACCGTCTCCTCTTGCGTCTGAATTTTACATCAGACCTGTTAAATAATGATTACTAATGGTAACGATTAGCCGTTCCATTGATTATTTTCTTTAAACGCCACTTAATGATTACTTGCCATTATTTTCTATTTTTATTGATTTTTTTCAATTAATCAAAAAAAATCATGATTTTTTACGATTATTGAAATAAATAAAAATAAAAAGTAATCTAAAGTAATCAAAAAAGGCGTTTTTGATAACTTTTGATTATTTTTGATTTTTCGATTATTTTTGATTATTTTTTGATTATTTTTAATTATTTATGTGCTTCGTTGAAAGAAAAATTCTTGTTTGTTGCATGCACGGAATAATTTCTACATACAAGTACATTTTAGGATGCAATAATAAATCGTAACCGCTTATCGAGGCAAATATATACATGCAACATATACGGCGAATGGTATATGAGCTGTGATATAAACATATTCTCCGGTAAGTATATACACTTGCATAATTTGCTACACTCATTATATAAAATAATAACCATCCTCTATGGTTCATCCTTAAGTCAAGCCAAGTTTGTTTTGTATACAAAATTAATATATCCACTATTTTGGATTACGTATTGGCTATGCACTGTTTTATAATCAAAGCTTATCATATTGTTCGCTTTATTTTAGTAATATTGGTTTCATATCATCGCCAGTGTGGGGCAATGTTCTCCAACAAAAGGTGGGCTGAAAAATTTGGCACAAAATGGGCTGTATAGCTATCTGGGTGATGCATATACTAGCATGGACATTTGGAAAACACGAAGTGCGGTGAAAGAAACTGCAAAACTCTTCAACACGCCTTTAACTTCTTCTGCTCCTGCTGTGCGACTATTTGCCTTTGCAGGAATTATAAATGCTCCACGGCGTCAGTCTTTATCGGACGTTTCATTCGAAACCTTAACTTTATTGAAAGCAAATGCAAATTTGTTATAAGGTTTAAAACAACTTTTATATAATGAATATACATAAATACCTCTTATTTAAATTTCTTTTAAGTTTTGATTTCCATCGAAATATCGTTATTTTTGGCAATGTTAATTTAATGAAAAAAATTTTAATTGACGCAAATAATTATTAATTAGATGCACATTTCATAACATCACTACTTCCTTTTAAACCATCAACTTGTGCAATTTTTATGTTTACAAAAACACATATATATAAAATTAATAAAAAATAACATTAAGTTACTTAAGCTTACTAACTGTACCATTGAGCATGCACATCAGATTGGGAAGAAACCTCACTTTTCTGTAATTTCCGTTGTTAATACTAAAAATAGGGCTCACTATGCAAAACTTAAGATTTTATAGAAAATATCCTAGAAGTAATCATAAGGAAATAAAAACAAGTTTTAGTCTAATGTACATGGACATCTAATATCTAATCTAATATATATTATAAATGGGAAAGTTTGGATGTTTAGATGTTTGGATGTTTGTCCAGACGTTTATCTTTGTGACTCAATCACGCAAGAACGGCTGGACGGATTTAGATGAAATTTGGCACATATATAGCCAATAGTCTAGAAGGATCTATTAGCTATATTTTTTTGAAAAGGGAAGTCCCGCCCCCTAGGAACAGTTATAATTTAATTATTGTATTTTTCCGTCTTTGTGACTGAATCACGCCAGAACGGCTTCACGGATGTTGATGAAATTTGGGACAGAGATAATAGTCTACTGGCGAAATGTTTTTCGAACATGGAAAGGGGGGAGGGGGTCCCACGACCCCTTCGAATAATTACTTTTTAACAATTTTTACACATTATAACTTTACGTATACTGACCTTAACCAATATTACAAACTCAATGGGTAAAATAAGTCGAGGGCTTACAAAGTGAGCAGTGATACAAAACCCCCCCCGCCCCCTCCTTTCCCGTCTCCGGCAAAATCTATAAATTGTTATAACTCCATGTAAATTTTCTCCTAAATCAATAATTTTTGGTATCTGGCTCATACAGATCGAGATCTAAACAATCCGTCCGGGATCCCGTCGGGGTCATTTCGGAAATTTTTCCCGACTAAGACGGGATCATTTGGGGACCCTTTCGGCATAATTTCTAGATGGTTTTCGGGATCTGTACGGGATCCCGTCGGGTAATTTCTGGACTTTTTCTCGACTGATACTGGATCATTTGGTGACCGTTTCGGCATCATTTCTGGATGGTTTTCGGGTTCCGTCCGGATCCCGTCGGGGTCATTTCGAGGCTCTTTCTCGACTAATACAGGATCATTTGGGGCCCTTTCGGCATCATTTCTCGATGGTTTTCGGGATCCGTCCGGGATCCCGTCGGGGTCATTTCGGTATTATTTCGGGATCATTTGGAGTGCCTTTCGGCATAATTTCTATATTGTTTTCGGGATCCGTCCGGGATCCCGTCGGGGTCATTTCGGGAATTTTTCTCAACTAATACGGGATCATTTGGGGTACCTTCCGGCTACTTTGCTAGATGGTTTTCGGGATCCGTCCGGGATCCCGTCGGGGTCATTTCAGTACTATTTCGGGATCATTTGGGGTGCCTTTCGGCGTGGTCATTTCGGGACTTTTTCTCGACTTATACGGGATCATTTGGGGACCCTTTCGGCATCATATCTGGATGCTTTTCGGGATCCGTCTTGGAACCCGTCGGGGTCATTTCGGTACTATTTCGGGATCATTTGGGGTGCTTTCCAGCATCATTTCTAGATGGTTTTCGGGATCCGTTTGGGATCCCGTCGGGGTCATTTCGGGACTTTTTCTCGACTAATACGGGATCCTTTGGGGACGCTTTCGGCATCATTTCTGGATGATTTTCGGGATCTGTTCGGGATCCCGTCGGGGTCATTTCGGGACTATTTCGGGATCATTTGGGGTACCTTCCGGCATCATTTCCAGATGGTTTTCGGGATCCGTCCGGGATCCCGTCAAGGTCATTTGGGGTGCCCTCCGGCATCATTTCTATATGGTTTTGAGGATCCGTCCGGGATCCCGTCGGGATCATTTCGGGACTTTTTCTCGACTAATACGGGATCATTTGGGGATGCTTTCGGCATCATTTCTGGAAGATTTTCGGGATCTGTCCGGGATCCCGTCGGGGTCATTTCGGGACTATTTCGGGATCATTTGGGGTACCTTCCGGCATCATTTCCAGATGGTTTTCGGGATCCGTCCGGGATCCCGTCAGGGTCATTTCGGGACTATTTCGAGATCTTTTGGGGTACCTTCCAGCATCATTTCTGGATAGTTTTAGGGATCCATTCGGGATCCCGACGGGGTCATTTCAGGACTTTTTCTCGAATAATACGGGATCATTTGGGGATCCTTTCGACATTATTTCTGGGTGGTTTTCGGAATCTGTCAGGAATCCCGCCGGGGTAATTTCGGGACTTTTTCTGGACTAATACGGTATAATTAGGGGAGCCTTTCGGCAACATTTCTGGATGGTTTTCGGGATCCGTACGAGATCCTGCCAGGGTCATTTTGGGACTATTTCGGGATCATTTGGGGTACCTTACGGCATCATTTCTATATGGTTTTGAGGATCCGTCCGGGAACCCGTCGGGGTTATTTCGGGACCTTTTATCGACTGGTATCGGATCATTTGGGGACCCTTTCGGCATAATTTCTGGATGGGTTTCGGGATACGTCCGGGATCCCTTCGGGGTCATTTCGAAACTTTTTCGGGACTATTTCGGGATCATTTGGGGTATTTTCCGGCATCATTTCTGTATGGTATTCGGGATCATTTGGGGTCCCCTCCGGCATAATTTCTGGATGGTTTTCGGTCATTTCGGGACTATTGGGGGATCATTTGAGGACCTTTCCGGCATCATTTCTGAATAGTTTTTGGGATCCGTGCGGGATCCTGTCGGGGTAATTTCTGGACTTTTCCGAGATTATTTCGGGAATATTTTGGGGCCCTTCCAAGATCTTTTCTGGATGGATTTCGAGATCTGTCCGGGATCCCGTCAGGGTCATTTAGGAATCCGTTCGAGATCCCGTCAGGGTCGTTTCGGGACTATTAGGGGATCATTTGAGGACCTTTCCGGCATCATTTCTGGATAGTTTTCGGGATCCGTCGGGGTCATTTCAGGTCTTTTTCGGGACTAATACGGAATCATTTTGGGACCCTTCCGGAATCATTTCTTTATGGTTTTCGCGATCCGTCGTGGATCCCCTAGGGACCCTTCCTGAATATTTTCTGGATGGTTTTTGAGAACCGTCCGGGAACTATTTCGGGATCATTTTGGTACCCTTCACGCATCATTTCTTTGTGGTTCTCTGGATAAGTCTAGAATCGTGTCGTTGTCATTTCGGGTTTTTTGGGACTATTCCGGGAACTTTTGGAAACTCTTCCGTGGCATTTCTAGATGGGTTTCGGGATCTGTGCGCGATAGCGTCGGGGTCATTTCGTGGATTTTTCTGGATAATTTCGGGATCATTTGGGGATCCTATCAGGTTATCAGCTCATTTAGTTCTTTTTTTTACTCAATTACAAAAATAAAGTGCATTAGACAGACACATTTTTTTAAACAGATAACTTGATAAGCAGGCTAACGTGAATAGCCCATATATTTAATTTTCTCCTTGCGGACGGGCCGCGGGTAAAGGCTAGTATGTTAATAAATTTAACTGGGATATAACAACCTTTGGTTATACAACTAATCATGATGATTAATGACAATTTAGAGGATCGCTCCAGTTGGAAGTGAAGCTATCAACCATCAACCTAAATAGTATTACTCATACATATTGTTTGAGCATATTGTTTTGTCATAAAACAATACGCACTCTCCAGGTAGGTGGGTAGTGGGTATGTACATACATATGTACCCATATGCCTAGATAAGCGCTCACGATATACCCCTACATCCTCCAATGTACTTGTATGTACAAAACAATCAGTGCATAGCCATAACGTAATCAAAAATAGTGGATATATGCGACCCGGTCTATGAAAAGGTAGCTTATGACTCAAAAAAGAAATTGCGAGAAACAGCTGTTAAAGATAAACAATACATTTCTTCAGTTTCTTAGTAGTAGTAATTTTTTTTGAGTCATACGCCACCCTTTCTTAGGCCGGGTCATATATGTATATTAATTTTGTATACAAAACAAAATTAGCTTGACTTAAGGATGAACCATAGAGGATCGTTATTATTTTATATAATGAGTGTAGCAAATTATGCACGTGTATATACTTACCGGAGAATATGCTTATATCAACGCTCATATACCATTCGCCCTATATGTTGCATGTACATAGTTGCCTCGATAAGCGGTTACGATTAATGTTGCATCCTAAAATGTACTTGTATGTAGAAATTATTCCGTGCATGCAACAAACGAGACTTTGTTTTTCAACGAAGTACAATAATAATTAAAAAAATCAAAAAAAATCAAAAATAATCGAAAAAAGGCGTTTTTGATTACTTTTGATTATTTTTGATTTTTTCAATAATCGGAAAAAAATCATGATTTTTTTTTATTTTTTTCTGATGGTAATCAATTAGTAATTGCTTTTTACGGAACACAATTGAAATAATCATTGGCCATTAAAATAGGCATCTAATTAATTGATTACTAATGCTAATTCAAATTTAACATGTCTGGCCTACATATATACGTATGTATGTTGGTGTGGGATCTACAGCAACGATGTAGCCACTGGCTTACTACTCACGAATCGCATACTTTTTTTCTTGATACACACTTTTACTGGTGAAATGTGCACCCTCATCCCCACACCTTCACCTATATATATTCACTCATACGGTTGTGCGCATTACAACTGGTAACTAATGCTTTGTTTCATCGGATTCATTCCCTAATGGCCTAATCCGGCGACCGATGCTATTGATGCCCTACGAGCTACGCTTAAATAATATTAGAATGTTCAACCAGTCTTAGCTAACATGTTTAGGAATGCTTAGCCGATAGGTACCTTACCCTATGAGCATACATATAACTTTCAATTCATGTACTTGCTCCCCATTGACTATCAATTTTTATTCATGTGTTAACAAAATATATAATAGAACTATATTCGATATAAGGTTTATGACGCCATATCTACACTCTGTTTATTCCGTCGTGGCGAATCCCTCCTCTTTTCCTTCAGACTCCTCCCTAGGTTCATTATTCACCCAAACCTAATTTTGGATGTATATATTTGGGGACGAGACGACGCCAATCGTTGACATCACATTAGTTATCTGTATAAATAATATTAAATAAATGAACCAGCAAAGAAAAAAACTAAGAAAGCTACTTTGTATAGCCGACTTTTTTTTATACCCAGCTGTACTTGTACACAGGGTATTTTAACTTTGTTTGGATAACGGTTGGTTGTACAGATATAAAGGAATCGAGATAGATATAGACTTCCATATATGAAAATCATTAATATCGAAACAAAATTAGATTGAGCCATGTCCGTCCGTTCGTCTGCCCATTAACACGATAACTTGAGTAAATATTGAGATATTTTCACCAAATTTTGTACACCAGCTTATCTGGACCCAGAAAAGATTGGTATTGAAAATGAGTAAAATCGGATGATAACCACGCCCACTTTTTATATATGTAACATTTTGGAAAACACAAAAAACCTCATTATTTAGTAAATAATACACCTAGAATGCTGAAATTTGACGTGTGGACTGATATTTAGACTCTTGATAAAAATTTGAAAAAAATTTTTTAAATGGGAGTGGCACCGCCCACTTGTGACAACATCAATTTTTCAAATATTATTAATCAACACTCGTTAAACCTATCGTAACAGAATTAGGCAGAGAGGTTGCCTTTACTATAAGGAATGCTTTGAAGAAAAATTAAGGAAATCGGTTAAGGACCACGCCCACTTTTATATAAAAGATAATTAATAGGAAAGGAATTTATGTATGTTATAAGCGACTGACACTGTAAAATAATTTCTTGTTAAATTGTTGTGCCAGGATAACTATATTAATAAATTACAAATTACAAAAAGGGTCGTGGAGGAAAAAAATAAGCTATATCTTTGCAAAAAAGAGCTTTATACCAATTGTATTTATTTTCCCAAGTGGATTTATAACAATAAATAGGAAAAACTTGAAATTTAAAAAAATAGGCGTGGCACCACCCCTTTTATGACTAAGCAATTTTCTATGTTTCGGGAGCCTTAACTCGAAGAAAAATTAGTTCAGAAGATACGCATATGTATGTGTATTATTGCGCAGCCTTGTAGCACTATTAAGCACACAAAACAAACAACAACAGTATTTAAAGTGTACAGCTGGGTATGTAATGTTCGGTTTCACCCGAACTTAAACTTCCTTACTTGTTCATCCTGCTTTTTTTCACTGCGCCACGGCTTTCTCCACGGAACCCCACTTCCCTTAAAACTTGAGACCACTTAGTTAACCTTGAATAGTTACCCACGTATAGGTATGTATGAACGCATTTCGGGAGATTTAATTATCACCATAGTTGGTACGCCCAGATTTTTATACTCAGTTGAGCAGAGCTCACAGAGTATATTAAGTGTGATTGGATAACGGTTGGTTGTACATATATAAAGGAATCGAGATAGATATAGACTTCCATATATCAAAATAATCAGGATCGAAAAAAAATTTGATTGAGCCATGTCCGTCCGTCCGTCCGTCCGTCCGTTAACACGATAACTTGAGTAAATTTTGAGGTATCTTGATGAAATTTGGTATGTAGGTTCCTGAGCACTCATCTCAGATCGCTATTTAAAATGAACGATATCGGACTATAACCACGCCCACTTTTTCGATATCGAAAATTTCGAAAAACCGAAAAAATGCGATAATTCATTGCCAAAGGCGGTTAAAGCGATGAAACTTGGTAGATGGGTTGACGTTATGACGCAGAATAGAAAACTAGTAAGATTTTGGACAATGGGCGTGGCACCGCCCACTTTTACAAAAAGGTAATTTAAAAGTTTTGCAAGCTGTAATTTGGCAGTCGTTGAAGATATCATGATGAAATTTGGCAGGAACGTTACTACTATACCTATATATGTGCTAAATAAAAATTAGCAAAATTGGATGAAGAATACGCCCACTTTTTAAAAAATTTTTTTTTTAAATTCAAATTTTAACAAAAAAGTTAATATCTTTACTGTATATAAGTAAATTAAGTCAAAATTCAACTCCAGTAATGATATGATGCAACAAAATCCAAAAATAAAAGAAAATTTCAAAATGGGCGTGGCTCCGCCCATTTTCATTTAGTTTGTCTAGAATACTTTTAATGCCAAAAGTCGAACAAAAATTTACCAATCCTTCTCAAATTTGGTAGGAGCATAGATTCTGTGACGGTAACTGTTCTCTGTGAAAATGGGCGAAATCGGTGGAAGCCACGCCCAGTTTTTATACACAGTCCACCGTCTGTCCTTCCACTCGGCCGTTAACACAATAACTTGAGCAAAAACCGATATATCTTTATTAAACTTAGCCCACGTACTTATCTGAACTCACTTTATCTTGGTATAAAAAATGGCCGAAATCCGACCATAACCACGCCCACTTTATCGATATAGAAAATTACGAAAAATGAAAAAAATGCCATAATTCTATACCAACTACGAAAAAAGGGATGAAACATGGTAACTGGATTGGTTTATTGACGCAAAATATAACTTTGGAAAAAACTTTGTAAAATGGGTGTGACACCTACCATATTAAGTAGAAGAAAATGAAAAAGTTCTACAAGGCGAAATCAACAGCCCTTGGAATCTTGGCAGGAATACTGTTAGTGGTATTGCATATATAAATAAATTAGCAGTACCCGACAGATGATTTTCTGGATCACCTGGTCCACATTTTGGTCGATATCGCGAGAACGCCTTCACATATACATCTAAGGGCCACTCGCTTTTAAAACCCTCATTAATACTTTTAATTTGATATCCATATCGTACAAACACATTCTAGAATCACCCTGGCCCACCCTAATGGCGATATCTCGAAAAGGCGTCCACCTATAGACACCTAATGCCCACTCCCTCTTAAAATGCTCAGTAACACCTTTCGTTTGATACCCATATCGTACAAACATTCTAGAGTCACCCCTGGCCCACCCTAATGGCGATATCTCGAAAAGGCGACCACCTATATACCTAATGTCCACTCCCTCTTAAAATGCTCAGTAACACCTTTCGTTTGATACCCATATCGTACAAACATTCTAGAGTCACCCCTGGCCCACCCTAATGGCGATATCTCGAAAAGGCGTCCACCTATAGACCTAATGCCCACTCCCTCTTAAAATGCTCAGTAACACCTTTCGTTTGATACCCATATCGTACAAACATTCTAGAGTCACCCCTGGCCCACCCTAATGGCGATATCTCGAAAAGGCGTCCACATATAGACCTAATGCCCACTCCCTCTTAAAATGCTCAGTAACACCTTTCGTTTGATACCCATATCGTACAAACATTCTAGAGTCACCCCTGGCCCACCCTAATGGCGGTATCTCGAAAAGGCGACCACCTATATACCTAATGTCCACTCCCTCTTAAAATGCTCAGTAACACCTTTCGTTTGATACCCATATCGTACAAACATTCTAGAGTCACGCCTGGCCCACCCTAATGGCGATATCTCGAAAAGGCGTCCACCTATAGACCTAATGCCCACTCCCTTTTAAAATGCTCAGTAACACCTTTCGTTTGATATCCATATCGTACAAACATTCTAGAGTCACCCTTGGTCCACGTTTATGGCGATATCTCGAAAAGGCGTCCACCTATAGAACTAAGGATTACTCCCTTTTAAAATACTCATTACCACCTTTCATTTGATACCCATATCGTACAAAAACATTCTAGAGTCACCCCTTTCCCACCCTAATGGCGATATCTCGAAAAGGCGTCCACCTATAGACCTAATGCCCACTCCATCTTAAAATGATCAGTAACACCTTTCGTTTGATACCCATATCGTACAAACACATTCTAGAGTCACCCCTGGCCCACCCTAATGGCGGTATCTCGAAAAGGCGACCACCTATATACCTAATGTCCACTCCCTCTTAAAATGCTCAGTAACACCTTTCGTTTGATACCCATATCGTACAAACATTCTAGAGTCACGCCTGGCCCACCCTAATGGCGATATCTCGAAAAGGCGTCCACCTATAGACCTAATGCCCACTCCCTTTTAAAATGCTCAGTAACACCTTTCGTTTGATATCCATATCGTACAAACATTCTAGAGTCACCCTTGGTCCACGTTTATGGCGATATCTCGAAAAGGCGTCCACCTATAGAACTAAGGATTACTCCCTTTTAAAATACTCATTACCATCTTTCATTTGATACCCATATCATACAAACACATTCTAGAGTCACCCCTGGCCCACCCTAATGGCGACATTTCGAAAAGGCGTGCACCTATAGACCTAATGCCCACTCCCTCTTAAAATGCTCAGTAACACCTTTCATTTGATTCCCATATCGTACAACTAGAGACACCCCTGGTCCACCTTTATGGCGATATCTCGAAACGGCGTCCACCTATGGAACTAAGGATCACTGCTTTTCAAAATATTCATTAACACCTTTCGTTTGATACCCATATCGTACAAACACATTCTAGAGTCACCCCTGGCCCACCCTAATGACGATACCTCGAAAAGGCGTCCACTTATAGACCTCATGCCCACTTCCTCTTAAAATGCTCAGTAGCACCTTTCGTTTGATACCCATATCGTACAAACATTCTAGAGTCACCATTGGTCCACCTTTATGGCGATATCTCGAAAAGGCGTCCACCTATAGAACTAAGGATTACTCCCTTTTAAAATACTCATTACCATCTTTCATTTGATACCCATATCATACAAACACATTCTAGAGTCACCCCTGGCCCACCCTAATGGCGACATTTCGAAAAGGCGTGCACCTATAGACCTAATGCCCACTCCCTCTTAAAATGCTCAGTAACACCTTTCATTTGATTCCCATATCGTACAACTAGAGACACCCCTGGTCCACCTTTATGGCGATATCTCGAAACGGCGTCCACCTATAGAACTAAGGATCACTGCTTTTCAAAATATTCATTAACAGCTTTCATTTGATACCCATATCGTACAAACATATTCTAGAGTCACCCCTGGTCCACCTTTATGGCGATTTCTCGAAAAGGCGTTCACCTATAGAACTAAAGCCCATTCCCTTTTAAAGTACTCATTATCACCTTTCATTTGATACCCATATCGTACAAACACATTCTAGAGTCAGCCCTGGTCCACCTTTATGGCGATATCCCTAAATGGCGTCCATCCATAGAAATATGGCCTACTCTCTCTTAAAATACCCTTTAATACCTTCCATTTGATACACATGTCATACAACCACATTCCAGGGTTACCCTAGGTTCATTTTCCTACATGGTGATTTTCCTTATTTTGTCTCCATAGCTCTCAACTGAGTATGTAATGTTCGGTTACACCCGAACTTAGCCTTCCTTACTTGTTTTGACTAAAGTGTTTTCACCGCCCGATACAACAGCGTGTGCCTATATATCTATACTAGCAACCCGCACCTTGTTTCACACAGGTTGCAATGTTTAAAAATAGTAATTTGTTGTTGCATTTTGAATTAAAAAAAAAAAAATAAATAAATGTAAGGCGCGATAACCTCTGAAGAGATTTTAGGCCGAGCTTCTCTTCCAATTTGCGTTGTGCTCCTTTTTAATTTTTCCTACAAATTGGCCGGACGGGACCTACTTGTTTTATGCCGACTCCGAACGGCATCTGCGAGGCAGATGAGTTTTCACTGAGAGCTTCTCATGGCAGAAATACACTCGGAGTGTTTGCCGAACACTGCCGAGGGGCGACCCCGCTTAGAAAAATGTTCTTCTAATTGAAAAACCTTATTTCTAAAATTTTGATGTTGCTTTGCCCGGGGTGTGAACCCAGAGCATTCGGTGTGGTAGGCGGAGCACGCTACCATCACACCACGGTGGCCGAATTAATGTTTCAATTAAAAAATAAAGATAATTCACAAAAACATGAAGTCCAAAGCAAAGTTAAATATAGATCCATACATATTAACTGTTCATATTCAGTTAGTTTTTATTTTCTTTATTATAAAATTTCATTGTATACAATATTTGCAGTTTTCCCATCAGGAGCCAAAACATATAAATTATCTATGTTTGTTACACGGGATAGAGCCACATATAATTGCCCATGTGTAAAACATTGAGCTCTTAGGTCCAAACCGGCTACCTTAAGTGTTTGTCCTTGAGCCTTATTTATTGTTACTGCAAAACATAATTTGACTGGAAACTGTAGCCGTTTAAATTGAAATGGGAGATCTGTTGGTACTATCGGTATTCTTGGAATCAAGACGTTTTCTCCAGCTCCACAACCAGTCAAACTTGAACACTCACTCAAATGCGTTCTTATGGTCTTGATCAGCAGCCTGGTGCCATTGCATAATGATGGTGGATTCAAATTGCGTAGTAATATAACGGGAGCTCCTACTTTAATAATAAGTTCGTGTGGTGGCGTTCCGGGAGGGTTTAGAGAATTTACAAACTCTATTGGATAGTGTACAGCCTCGTTAGTATCTATTACCGTATCTATTGAGCAGAAAACTTGTGCTTCCGTATTATATTTTGAGAGTACTAACGCATTTACTGCGGCCACCTGCTCATTGGTAGCTGATAATATTGCCCTCTTTAAACCAGTCCAATGAATTACTTGTAAATTGGCCAACTTCAGGATATACTTTATCAATAAGATCTTCAATATTTTCAGTAAATTTGCCAATATTTGTTAGATCGATAAGCCGACTTGTTGTTGGAAACTGCCCGTTACCAATTTTCAGCAAATTATTAGCAAAAAGTACATTTTCTTCTCCGGAAGTAAAAACTCTCATATTTTTTATATGTTGCAGTTTATTTATATACGGCCAAATGTAAGACATGTTTAGACACACGTTGACCTCATCAGCTCTCGTACCTCTAACAACTAAAAAAAAAAAAAATAAATGTAAGGCGCTATAACCTCCGAAGAAATCTAAGGCCGAGCTTCTCTTCCAATTTGCGTCGTGCTCCTCTTGATTTTCCCTACAAATTGGCCGGACGGGACCTACATGTTTTATGCCGACTCCGAACGGCATCTGCAAGGCAGATGAGTTTTCACTGAGAGCTTTTCATGGCAGAAATACACTCGGAGCGCTTGCCAGTCACTGCCGAGGGGCGACCCCGCTTAGAAAAAATTTCTTCTAATTGAAAAACCTTCTTTCTAAAATTTTGATGTTGCTTTGCCCGGGAGTTGAACCCATGGCGTACGGTGTGATAGGCGGAGCACGCTACCATCACACCACGGTGGCCGCCACGAATTTGTCGAAAGTCTCCAGAAAACAAAATGGTGCAACCGCCCATAGGTATATTTTTATTACAAAAATCTCGCATTGTTCTATCCAAAACATGAACGGAACTTTTATGAGACATAGAAGCTTCATCCCAAACAATCAATCTGCAATCACGTAACAATTTTCCAGTGTTGCTTTGTTTCTACACATTACATACTCTGGGTGCGTCTTCATCTTCATCGCTAGACATATTAAGGGGGATTTTAAACGCAGCATGAGCAGTTCTTCCGCAATCCAAGTGAGTTGCAGCGATGCCTGATGAAGCGACAGCGAGTGCTATTTTCCCCATAGATCGCACTTTGGCCAGAAGTATGTTTATTAAAAATGTTTTACCGGTGCCTCCAGGAGCATCAAGAAAAACAGCTTGCTATCGCTATTTATTGTGGAAGATAATACAGCATTATACACGTTTTCTTGTTCGAAATTCAATCGATTCTCATGACGAATGACGGTTTTCAGTAGGCGTGATCGATCATATAATATTTCTTTTAAGTATTCCATGTTGTTTTCATTTAAATTAATATTTGTTGGTAATGGCAGCCCAAAGTCTGTTAGAGATCTGCCAGATAATGGTTTCACTGCATTGTTAAGATTAGCTAATACTTCGTCATAGATTTGCTGATCGTAATTTATTTCATTTGATGAAACTATTTGTCTTCTTTGATAGAGAATGTCTTCAGCCATTTTATTTCTGTGGTTTTGCCACAGAGTGCAAGGATCTGAAACCTGACAGAAGACAATTAAAGTGGCAAATAAGTACATGACTGCTCTTGATGTAGATCATATAGCTGCTTCGGATAGGGTATTGTCCCACTGAGCATCATTCTCAAGTAAACCTCTCACTCTGCATGCATCTTGGAATGTGTTGTAAACAACCCCTTTAAAAGTTTTCAAGTTTTCAAAAGAAGTAGGACCTTTGACCACGTGAAGTAATATCCTCAAATGAAAGCATTCGGTGTTATTCGGATGTACTACATACACTCTGCCAAGAGCATCTGTTTTTTTTTATGCCGCTCCAACCAGGGACTATCCTTCCTTGTTTCCTTCTTTGAAAATTTCTGGAAGACTGATTCCATGTAAAAAAAACTTGGAATTTTGTCATACGTCAGAGTTTTAGCAAAGTTATCAGAAGCGCATAGTTTGAAAAACGCTGTTAATGTTGTATCACGTGGATTGTTTACGATATCATTGACGTTGTTTTCGTTGTAGTATATTCTTTGACCGTTTTCTAAGTGGACTGCAAGGTGGGTGATTGAAGGTGCTCGTTCGTGTATGTTGAATCCGAAAATGCGCCAAAGCGCTTCGGAACTGCAAATATATCGCCCAAACTGAAAGCTCTGCAATTCATTGCCTGCCTGTAATGTAAATGTTACTTGGTCACTGCCTTTATTTATATATTTCGTAACATATTTAATTGCTTTTACAGAGCTGCATAGTTCTACATTAATGTGTGCATCGAAAATTTTAAGGAGCAGTGGGTTAAATGGTACTACCCATCTGTTATCTATAGAAATATTTCTAATGACCGTTGTTTCTCCACCTTCTTCTGGTGAAAGTCGACAGTATTCTGGATATCCACCACCATCAACGGATGTATGGGGCTGAAATAATTTTGGAAATTTTTTTGTGCACCTCCCTTCGCTCATACATGGCGAATTTTGATTCAAACTCCCGCATGGTCCATGTAACATATGTTTTACCACAGCGTCGAACAAAACTGGTCCTTCCTCTTTTTTTGGCAATTCTGCTGATATAACGTTGTCAATTTGATCTGGCCTTATTTTATTGACCAACCAAAGCAGCAGGCGAATATGAGGCAACCCACGTTTTTGCCATTCGACTATGTACATGTGGGCTCGTGGTGGCCCAAATATATGAACTTTATTTATGAGATGGAGCAACTGTTGGATTTTAAGATGGAAAACCCGATCAACCAAGTCATATGGAGCTTGCGGCCTTGCGTGTGGCTGAAGATTGTCTTTAATTTCTTTCCAATTTGGGTTGCATGTAAAAGTTATGAAAAGGTCAGGTCTACCGAAATTCCGTACGTATGTCATTGCATCCTGTATCTTCTCATGCAAGTATCTAGTGCCTCCCGTAAAACTTGATGGTAATATGACCAACTGACCGATTTCATTTGCGTGGTGATTGGAATGCAAGGCATCTTGTAAGTGCACATAGTTTTCTGCTCTTAGTTTTTTTTGGTTGTGTTGTATAAATGCTAGGCGTACGGTTCCTATTTTGGGATACTGATCAACTAAATATTGGTTTAATAACATGCGGTATTGAAGTAGGGTGTTAAAGCTATTTTCTTTCTCCATTATTTGATAACAATAAAAATTCTTGCATGATACTTTTTTTGTCAGCGGTGCCTTAGTAACTGGACGAAGTTGAGGTATGTCGATAGAATATCCATCTTCACGCCGCACAAAAATCAATGGATATTGTAGTGCATCATAACTCCTATGGGTTTCCGGAATTTTTTGAAGACGGCCGTCCCTACTGTGTAAAACAATATCTCGCTTATCAAATCGTTGTCCTGCTATTACAACGGCAACTTCGCTCGTAGGTGGAGCATTATATCGCCCACGGTGCTCACCTGCCGGTACCTGGTTTGCGTGTATAATGACATCGAAGTCTGGTACATTTGCAGAAATACTCTCAATAATACTTTTAAATGAGTGTACATAGGCAACATACTTTGGAGCTCCGTAATTAACGCACTATCAAGGGGTTCTCTCGAATTTATATTGCATCGAGTAGCTGCTTCTGTAGCTGGATCGGAAATAAAATAAATTTGAAGATTTGAAGAATTTGTGATTTTCAGGTGAATGTGGAAGTAAACTGCCCACTAAATGGTACAATTGACCTTGCACTTTAAAAGTGGGCATACAACCACTCTCAACAAATTCGTGGCTCCTAAACGAAGTCATTTGAAATCCATTATTATAGTTTCGAATATATGTTAAAAAATGCCTCGATTTTGGATGTTCGCCTGTTAATAATGAGCGCAAGGGTTCTGGGGAAATGTCAGGTAATTTAACTTTCCCTTCCGAACAGCACATCGACTTTAACTCAGACTTCCATTTCTTTGCTCTACAATGTTGGCAAAGGAGAGACATGTATCCCAAAGACATAGATGGATCGTTTTTATAGTCAATTGTGGTGCTGTAATTCATTGGACTATATTCTTTATTTCTCCAGTTTGCAGCTCTTTGACCAGGAGCACCTTGCCTATTCTGTGCCAATCTTAATGTCCGTTGATCTGGGGTCTCATTTCTTCGGTATTGGCGAACTCTTTCGGTATTCCTAGTGCGTCTAGATATATCTGATGGCCTTCGTGATGGCATTATTGCGCCCACCCTATGCCTATTTTAGAAATTACCATAAATATATAATTCAAACCTTAATTAAAATACGTGGCGTCGAACAACTCTGTAGTACATTTTTCTATATTAATAAATAAAATTGTTTCGTAAACCTTTTTCGGTATTTTTAAACAAAAATATTCCCTACTTTTTACAAAATTTATGATAATTTCGTTTGCTAACTGTATTGAGCATAATCTTCCCGAAAGAAAATCCGTGGAATGATCCGCGAAGCTATTCCATACCTACTCGAAACTGCCACTATATCCTTCTCAAATTCGTACTTTCCCTTCCCTTCCCGTCCTTTTCTTTCCTTCTTTCTCTCCCTTCTTTTCTTTTCATTTCCTCTCCTCTCCTATCCTTTCTCCTCCTTTCTTATCCTCTTTTCTCCTATCCTTTCCTTTTTCTTGTTTCCTTTAATTTTCTTTAATTTCCTGTCCTTTCGTTCGATGTCCGGTCCTGTCGTCTCCCTCCGTTTCCTTCCCTATAATTCCTGTCCTTTCATTTGCGTATTATGAAAAGGTCGGCATGGATAAGTTATTATTAAAATATTAAACTGCATGGATGAAAGTTAAGGAAAAATTATCTTATTTATTAGTTGTCATTTCTTTTACTTTCTTTTCTTTTCCCTTTTTTCCTTTCCTTTCCCTTCTTTTTCTTTCCTTTCCTTTCCTAACCCTTTCCTTTCTCCTCCATTCTTATCCTCTTTTCTCATATCCTTTCCTTTTTTTCATTTCCTTTCATTTCCTGTCCTTTGGTTCGCTGTACGGTGCTGTCTTCTCCCTTCCTTTCCTCCCCTGTAATTCTTCTCCTTTTATTTCCGTATTATGAAAAGCTCGGCTCATAAACTTATTTAAATCATAACAATAAATTATTATGAAAATATTAAACTGCATGGACGAAAGTTAAGGAAAAGTTATCTTAATTAATCGTTTTGATCTCCTCGCCTCGCCTTTTATTTCCTTTCTTTTCCCTTTCTATTTTCCTTTCCTTTCCTTTCCTTTCCTTTCCTTTCATTTCTTTCCTTTCCCTTCCTTTTCTTTCCTTCTTTCACTTCCTTTCTTTCTTTTCATTTCCTCTCCTATCCTTTCCTAACCTTTCCTTTCTCCTCCTTTCCTATCCTCTTTTCTCCTATCCTTTTTTTTCGTTTCCTTTCCTTTTCTTTCATTTCCTGCCCTTTCGTTCGCTATCCGGTCTGTCTTCTCCCTTCCTTTTCACCCTATAATTTCCTCTCCTTTTATTTCCTTTCCTCTTCTTTCCTTTCCTTTCAGTTCCTTTCCTCTCCTTTGCTTCCCTTTCTTATCTTTTAAAAGTTCACCAAAAAATTATACTAAATAATATAAGCAATCGCACTGCATGGTACTGTATGGTACTTACTTTTGCAATAATATTGATAAAAAATTATTAATAAAAAAAAGCTCACTTTTGTTTTAATTTTAAATAAAATAAAATATATTATCAGCACAGCTTAGACGACTTACGTACAAATTTTAATGAGAAAATTCGTGAAAACTACCTGTTCAAACATTAAAAAAATACTCATTTAATTTGTCTTTACGATCAGCATACAAATTAGCATAAAAAATATATTGAAATCTCCTTAGTGCACAAATATTAGCATATATGTGCATGCAAAAATACCAAAAAATAAAGCTTTTGTTTAAGAATTTTAAGGAAATGTTCAATATTTTTAACGAAAGAGTATTTTTCAAGAGACGTATGCATTCCTTACCATTTATGTTGCATTAACTTGGCAACATCGCAGAAGTATGTATGTACATACATATGATATGAAAATACATACATACATCCATACATATAAATGTACTCCCGAAGTTCAATAACGAAGGGAATGCTATATATGTACGTATGTATGTGTCGCATCAAGCCTCACTCAAATGCAATTAGCGCGGACAGTTCACAGCGAACAAACACACATACGAATTTTTTGGTAAAAATTTTACTTTTGTTTAATCAATTTGGATGATATAAGAAAGGAATCAAGTATTTTTTTTGATGCAGATCGAAGGTAAATAGTTCAAAGTTTTATTGAAAAGTAGAATTTTTAAATCCATCCATCCATTTATGAGTTATAGCTGTATAAACAAAAATTGTATGCTTTTTTACTACATTTTGGCAATTTGCCACGCCCCTATAACATATATCTTCAAATGATTTTAACTGTACCATCTCACGTAGCTAAGCTTTCAAATGCAAAAAACCGTTTTAAAACCGGAGCATTCCGTGTGAAGTTATGTGCATACATGGCATTTAGCGACTTTATTTTATAAGATTTATAGATAGATAGATATACCAATCTTAACACTAAACAAGTAAGGAAGGCTAAGTTCGGGTGTAACCGAACATTACATACTCAGTTGAGAGCTATGTAGACAAAATAAGGAAAATCACCATGTAGGAAAATGAACCTAGGGTAACCCTGGAATGTGGTTGTATGACATGTGTATCAAATGGAAGGTATTAAAGAGTATTTTAAGAGAGAGTAGGCCATAGTTCTATGGATGGACGCCATTTAGGGATAACGCCATAAAGGTGGACCAGGGCTGACTCTAGAATGTGTTTGTACGATATGGGTATCAAATGAAAGGTGATAATGAGTACTTTAAAAGGGAATGGGCTTTAGTTCTATAGGTGAACGCCTTTTCGAGAAATCGCCATAAAGGTGGACCAGGGGTGACTCTAGAATATGTTTGTACGATATGGGTATCAAATGAAAGCTGTTAATGAATATTTTGAAAAGCAGTGATCCTTAGTTCCATAGGTGGACGCCGTTTCGAGATATCGCCATAAAGGTGGACCAGGGGTGTCTCTAGTTGTACGATATGGGAATCAAATGAAAGGTGTTACTGAGCATTTTAAGAGGGAGTGGGCATTAGGTCTGTAGGTGCACGCCTTTTCGAAATGTCGCCATTAGGGTGGGCCAGGGGTGACTCTAGAATGTGTTTGTATGATATGGGTATCAAATGAAAGATGGTAATGAGTATTTTAAAAGGAAGTAATCCTTAGTTCTATAAGTGGACGCCTTTTCGAGATATCGCCATAAAGGTGGACCAATGGTGACTCTAGAATGTTTGTACGATATGGGTATCAAACGAAAGGTGCTACTGAGCATTTTAAGAGGAAGTGGGCATGAGGTCTATAGGTGGACGCCTTTTCGAGGTATCGTCATTAGGGTGGGCCAGGGGTGACTCTAGAATGTGTTTGTACGATATGGGTATCAAACGAAAGGTGTTACTGATCATTTTAAGATGGAGTGGGCATTAGGTCTATAGGTGGACGCCTTTTCGAGATATCGCCATTAGGGTGAGCCAGGGGTGACTCTAGAATGTTTGTACGATATGGGTATCAAACGAAAGGTGTTACTGAGCATTTTAAGAGGGAGTGGGCATTAGGTCTATAGGTGGACGCCTTTTCGAGATATCGCCATTAGGGTGGGAAAGGGGTGACTCTAGAATGTTTTTGTACGATATGGGTATCAAATGAAAGGTGGTAATGAGTATTTTAAAAGGGAGTAATCCTTAGTTCTATAGGTGGACGCATTTTCGAGATATCGCCATAAACGTGGACCAAGGGTGACTCTAGAGTGTTTGTACGATATGGATATCAAACGAAAGGTGTTACTGAGCATTTTAAGAGGGAGTGGGCATTAGGTCTATAGGTGGACGCCTTTTCGAGATATCGCCATTAGGGTGGGCCAGGGGTGACTCTAGAATGTTTGTACGATATGGGTATCAAACGAAAGGTGTTACTGAGCATTTTAAGAGGGAGTGGGCATTAGGTCTATAGGTGGACGCCTTTTCGAGATATCGCCATTAGGGTGGGCCAGGGTGACTCTAGAATGTGTTTGTACGATATGGGTATCAAATGAAAGGTGGTAATGAGTATTTTAAAAGGGAGTAATCCTTAGTTCTATAGGTGGACGCCTTTTCGAGATATCGCCATAAAGGTGGACCAAGGGTGACTCTACAATGTGTGTACGATATGGGTATCAAACGAAAGGTGTTACTGAGCATTTTAAGAGGGAGTGGGCATTAGGTCTATATGTGGACGCCTTTTCGAGATATCGCCATTAGGGTGGGCCAGGGGTGACTCTAGAATGTTTGTACGATATGGGTATCAAACGAAAGGTGTTACTGAGCATTTTAAGAGGGAGTGGGCATTAGGTCTATAGGTGGACGCCTTTTCGAGATATCGCCATTAGGGTGGGCCAGGGGTGACTCTGGAATGTTTGTACGATATGGGTATCAAACGAAAGGTGTTACTGAGCATTTTAAGAGGGAGTGGACATTAGGTATATAGGTGGTCGCCTTTTCGAGATATCGCCATTAGGGTGGGCCAGGGGTGACTCTAGAATGTTTGTACGATATGGGTATCAAACGAAAGGTGTTACTGAGCATTTTAAGAGGGAGTGGGCATTAGGTCTATAGGTGGACGCCTTTTCGAGATATCGCCATTAGGGTGGGCCAGGGTGATTCTAGAATGTGTTTGTACGATATGGATATCAAATTAAAAGTATTAATGAGGGTTTTAAAAGCGAGTGGCCCTTAGATGTATATGTGAAGGCGTTCTCGCGATATCGACCAAAATGTGGACCAGGTGATCCAGAAAATCATCTGTCGGGTACTGCTAATTTATTTATATATGCAATACCACTAACAGTATTCCTGCCAAGATTCCAAGGGCTGTTGATTTCGCCTTGTAGAACTTTTTCATTTTCTTCTACTTAATATGGTAGGTGTCACACCCATTTTACAAAGTTTTTTCCAAAGTTATATTTTGCGTCAATAAACCAATCCAGTTACCATGTTTCATCCCTTTTTTCGTAGTTGGTATAGAATTATGGCATTTTTTTCATTTTTCGTAATTTTCGATATCGATAAAGTGGGCGTGGTTATGTTCGGATTTCGGCCATTTTTTATACCAAGATAAAGTGAGTTCAGATAAGTACGTGGGCTAAGTTTAGTAAAGATATATCGGTTTTTGCTCAAGTTATTGTGTTAACGGCCGAGCGGAAGGACAGATGGTGGACTGTGTATGAAAACTGGGCGTGGCTTCCACCGATTTCGCCCATTTTCACAGAGAACAGTTACCGTCACAGAATCTATGCTCCTACCAAATTTTAGAAGGATTGGTAAATTTTTGTTCGACTTATGGCATTAAAAGTATTCTAGACAAACTAAATGAAAATGGGCGGAGCCACGCCCATTTTGAAATTTTCTTTTATTTTTGGATTTTGTTGCATCATATCATTACTGGAGTTGAATTTTGACTTAATTTACTTATATACAGTAAAGATATTAACTTTTTTGTTAAAATTTGAATTTCAAAAAAAATTTTTTTAAAAAGTGGGCGTGTTCTTCATCCAATTTTGCTAATTTTTATTTAGCACATATATAGTAATAGTAGTAACGTTCCTGCCAAATTTCATCATGATATCTTCAACGACTGCCAAATTACAACTTGCAAAACTTTTAAATTACCTTCTTGTAAAAGTGGGCGGTGCCACGCCCATTGTCCAAAATCTTACTAGTTTTCTATTTTGCGTCATAACGTCAACCCATCTACCAAGTTTCATCGCTTTAACCGCCTTTGGCAATGAATTATCGCATTTTTTCGGTTTTTCGAAATTTTCGATATCGAAAAAGTGGGCGTGGTTATAGTCCGATATCGTTCATTTTAAATAGCGATCTGAGATGAGTGCTCAGGAACCTACATACCAAATTTCATCAAGATACCTCAAAATTTACTCAAGTTATCGTGTTAACGGACGGACGGACGGACGGACATGGCTCAATCAAATTTTTTTTCGATCCTGATTATTTTGATATATGGAAGTCTATATCTATCTCGATTCCTTTATATATGTACAACCAACCGTTATCCAATCAAACTTAATATACTCTGTGAGCTCTGCTCAACTGAGTATAAAAACCTGGGATAGATTTTGGTGTTAAATCCCGCAATTGCTGCTGATTATGATGCTGGTTCAATAATTTGCTGTGGTCTAGTTGTTGTATTATGGTATCGTGGTTGCGGTTGCGAAGGCTTTTGTGAATGACCCTAGCTGAAACAATATCCGGCGCTTTCCCGCAGGGTGGAGCCTATATGCTTCGGCTTGCCACTCGCCTTTTCATAGTGCATTCGTGCTCGGGTACTGAATAATAAATTTCTTTATATTCGGTGGTAGTGGTTGGTTTACCAATGGTAGATGGTAGGAAGTGTGCCGCCGGGCGTCTTGGCAACGCCGCAGCCGTTTCGCCCAGCAGAACACGACTACCGCTACCGCAGGCTGTCTCTGGGCTTTGTAATAAGGGCTCTGGGGACATGATATAATTAGAACTCTTTTCTAATTTTACTTTTTACCTAATTTAACTTTAGGAATATTTTTTTCTTTGTCACCATGACTTTTGCTGCTAAGGGTGTTCGCCTCCATTGCTGTCAACCAGGCATGCTTAACCAACGAACCGATATCATTTCGTTACGATAATCAACGTTAATAAACGAAACAAAGTCATTTCGTTTCGTTTATTAACGTTAATAACGTCAAATTAACCTCAATTAACGAAATGACTTTGTTTCGTTTATTAACGTTAATTATCGTAACGAAATGATATCGGTTCGTTGGTCAAGCATGCCTGCTGTCAACCAAAAGAAAGATGGCAGCTGACATGACACAAATCAGCTGTTTGCAAATGACGTTTGTTCGATATCTAGGGTAGTCTAAGATGGATGTATTAGGATAGACGTCAATAAAGTAGAAGCTGTGTTATACCTTAAACTCCGAAGCAACTACAACGATTACTGGGTATATCGGACTGTTACCAACGTTTCATACAGGACTATGTGATTATTGCAGATCGACAGTACGAAAACCTCGAGAAAGGCTAGATGAGGATATTCGCGATAACGGACGAAGAAATCAAACCCTATGATATCTTAACGCAGAGTTTGATTTCTTCACCTGTGCTTACCCCTCAAGATTTTAATTGAAGATTTTATAGGAGAGGGATGGGTTTTGTTTCAACTGGATCATGACTAGAACGACATACCGATTTTTTCGGGGAAACTAAAGAAGGCGTAAGAGAACTATAGCATTACGGATGATACGCCGCGATCGTGGCATGAAGAGACCCCACACTATTGTGAAACGAACCTGTTTCACCATCACAACTGGTCATGCCAGCCTCAAATGGCTCATGAATCAGAAAGGTCTATATGAAAGGTCAGAAAAGTGGAGTTTGAAACTTCAGGGTCATGAATCTGATATACATCATCGAAAAGGTGCACAAAACCTATCGCATGACACACTCTCACCAATGCACATGGACGAAACACTATCTACTCCAGATCCCCAGTTATATACATCCCGTAGTGCCTAATCCATCAGAGAGTTGATTTTTGTTAGGCATCTGCCGCTTATGATGACTGAAACGTCGTCTGCATATGCCGTAAAATTTAATGGTCCTCCGTCGAACCGCCTAAAGAATTGGTTTATAACCAGCATCCACAGCATTAGTGATAAAACACCGCCCGAAGGTGTTCCTATGTTTACAGGTTTCGTTGCCTCGCACAGACCCCATTGCAATGGGATCAGTCTGCAGTTTAAAATGTAGCGGCTCCAATTTGTTAAAGCTGGAGGAATTTCAATCTAGTCGAGACTGTCCATTATTGCTCCTTTCGAGACATTGTTGAAAGCTCCTTCAATATCCAGAAAAATTCCTAGAACATATTCCTGGTATTCCAGGGCCTTAACTGTATTCATAACCACACTATGCAATGCAGTATCGACTCACTTGCATTTGGTGTAAGCATTTTGTGCCAAAGAGAATAATTCCTCGTTCATTCCTCGTTCGCACTTTGTTTCACACAGGTTGCAATGTTTAAAAATAGTAATATGTTGTTACATTTTGAATTAAAAAAAAAAAATTAAATAAATGTAAGGCGCGATAACCTCTGAAGAGATTTTAGGCCAAGCTTCTCTTCCAATTTGCGTCGTCCTCCTTTTTAATTTTTCCTACAAATTGGCCGGACGGGACCTACTTGTTTTATGCCGACTCCGAACGGCATCTGCGAGGCAGATGAGCTTTCACTGAGAGCTTCTCATGGCAAAAATACACTCGGAGTGCTTACCGAACACTGCCGAGGAGCGACCCCGCTTAGAAAAATTTTCTTCTAATTGAAAAACCTTATTTCTAAAATTTTGATGTTGTTTTGCCCGGGGTGTGAACCCAGAGCATTCGGTGTGGTAGGCGGAGCACGCTACCATCACATCATGGTGGCCGAATTAATGCTTCAATTAAAAAATAAAGATAATTCATAAAAAAATTAAGTCCAAAGCAAAGTTAAATATAGATCCATACATATTAACTGTTCATATTCAGTTAGTTTTTATTTTCTTTTTTTTTCCCATCAGGAGCCAAAACATATAAATTATCTTTGTTTGTTACACGGAATAGAGCTACATATAATTGCCCATGTGTAAAACATTGAGCTCTTAGGTCCAAACCGGCTACCTTAAGTGTTTGTCCTTGAGCCTTATTTATTGTTACTGCAAAACATAATTTGACTGGAAACTGTAGCCGTTTAAACTGAAATGGGAGATCTGTTGGTACTATCGGTATTCTTGGAATCAAGATGTTTTCTCCAGCTCCACAACCAGTCAAAATTGAACACTCAATCAAATGCGTTCTTATGGTCTTGATCATCAGCCTGATGCCATTGCATAATGATGGTGGATTCAAATTGCGTAGTAATATAACGGGAGCTCCTACTTTAATAATAAGTTCGTGTGGTGGCGTTCCGGGAGGGTTTAGAGAATTTAAAAACTCTATTGGATAGTATACAGCCTCGTTAGTATCTATTACCGTATCTATTGAGCAGAAAACTTGTGCCTCCGTATTATATTTTGAGAGTACTAACGCATTAACTGCGTCCACCTTCTCATTGGTAGCTGATAATATTGCCCTCTCTTTAAACCAGTCCAATGAATTACTTGTAAATTGGCCAAATTCAGGATATACTTTATCAATAAGATCTTCAATATTTTCAGTAAATTTGCAAATATTTGTTAGATCGATAAGCCCACTTGTCGTTGGAAACTGCCCGTTACCAATTTTCAGCAAATTATTAGCAAAAAGTACATTTTCTTCTTCGGAAGTAAAAACTCTCATATTTTTTATAAGTTGCAGTTTATTTATATACGGCCAAAGGTAAGACATTTTTAAACACTCGTTGACCTCATCAGCTCTCGTACCTCTAACAACTAGTGGTAGAATTTGTCGAAAGTCTCCAGAAAAAAAATGGTGCAACCGCCCATAGGTATATTTTTATTACAAAAATCTCGCATTGTTCTATCCAAAACATGAACGGAACTTTTATGAGACATAGAAGCTTCATCCCAAACAATCAAGCTGCAATCACGTAACAATTTTCCAGTGTTGCTTTGCTTCGACACATTACATATTCTGGGTGCGTCTTCATCTTCATCGCTAGACATATTAAGGGGGATTTTAAACGCAGCATGAGCAGTTCTTCCGCAATCCAAGTGAGTTGCAGCGATGCCTGATGAAGCGACAGCGAGTGCTATTTTCCCCATAGATCGCACTTTGGCCAGAAGTATGTTTATTAAAAATGTTTTACCGGTGCCTCCAGGAGCATCAAGAAAAACAGCTTGCTATCGCTATTTATTGTGGAAGATAATACAGCATTATACACGTTTTCTTGTTCGAAATTCAATCGATTCTCATGACGAATGACGGTTTTCAGTAGGCGTGATCGATCATATAATATTTCTTTTAAGTATTCCATGTTGTTTTCATTTAAATTAATATTTGTTGGTAATGGCAGCCCAAAGTCTGTTAGAGATCTGCCAGATAATGGTTTCACTGCATTGTTAAGATTAGCTAATATTTCGTCATAGATTTGCGGATCGAAATTTATTTCACTTCATGAAACTATTTGTCTTCTTTGATAGAGAATGTCTTCAGCCATTTTATTTCTGTGGTTTTGCCACAGAGTGCAAGGATCTGAAACCTGACAGAAGACAATTAAAGTGGCAAATAAGTACATGACTGCTCTTGATGTAGATCATATAGCTGCTTCGGATAGGGTATTGTCCCACTGAGCATCATTCTCAAGTAAACCTCTCACTCTGCATGCATCTTGGAATGTGTTGTAAACAACCCCGTTAAAAGTTTTCAAGTTTTCAAAAGAAGTAGGACCTTTGACCACGTGAAGTAATATCCTCAAATGAAAGCATTCGGTGTTATTCGGATGTACTACATACACTCTGCCAAGAGCATCTGTTTTTTTTTTGCCGCTCCAACCAGGGACTATCCTTCCTTGTTTCCTTCTTTGAAAATTTCTGGAAGACTGATTCCATGTAAAAAAAACTTGGAATTTTGTCATACGTCAGAGTTTTAGCAAAGTTATCAGAAGCGCATAGTTTGAAAAACGCTGTTTATGTTGTATCACGTGGATTGTTTACGATATCATTGACGTTGTTTTCGTTGTAGTATATTCTTTGACCGTTTTCTAAGTGGACTGCAAGGTGGGTGATTGAAGGTGCTCGTTCGTGTATGTTGAATCCGAAAATGCGCCAAAGCGCTTCGGAACTGCAAATATATCGCCCAAACTGAAAGCTCTGCAATTCATTGCCTGCCTGTAATGTAAATGTTACTTGGTCACTGCCTTTATTTATATATTTCGTAACATATTTAATTGCTTTTACAGAGCTGCATAGTTCTACATTAATGTGTGCATCGAAAATTTTAAGGAGCAGTGGGTTAAATGGTACTACCCATCTGTTATCTATAGAAATATTTCTAATGACCGTTGTTTCTCCACCTTCTTCTGGTGAAAGTCGACAGTATTCTGGATATCCACCACCATCAACGGATGTATGGGGCTGAAATAATTTTGGAAATTTTTTTGTGCACCTCCCTTCGCTCATACATGGCGAATTTTGATTCAAACTCCCGCATGGTCCATGTAACATATGTTTTACCACAGCGTCGAACAAAACTGGTCCTTCCTCTTTTTTTGGCAATTCTGCTGATATAACGTTGTCAATTTGATCTGGCCTTATTTTATTGACCAACCAAAGCAGCAGGCGAATGTGAGGCAACCCACGTTTTTGCCATTCGACTATGTACATGTGGGCTCGTGGTGGCCCAAATATATGAACTTTATTTATGAGATGGAGCAACTGTTGGATTTTAAGATGGAAAACCCGATCAACCAAGTCATATGGAGCTTGCGGCCTTGCGTGTGGCTGAAGATTGTCTTTAATTTCTTTCCAATTTGGGTTGCAGCGGCCACCGTGGTGTGATGGTAGCGTGCTCCGCCTATCACACCGTATGCCCTGGGTTCAACTCCCGGGCAAAGCAACATCAAAATTTAGAAATAAGATTTTTCAATTAGAAGAAAATTTTTCTAAGCGGGGTCGCCCCTCGGCAGTGTCTGGCAAGCGCTCCGATTGTATTTCTGCCATGAAAAGCTCTCAGTGAAAACTCATCTGCCTTGCAGATGCCGTTCGGAGTCGGCATAAAACATGTAGGTCCCGTCCGGCCAATTTGTAGGGAAAAATCAAGAGGAGCACGACGCAAATTGGAAGAGAAGCTCGGCCTTAGATCTCTTCGGATCGATAGCGCCTTACACTTATTTATTTTTTTTTTTAATATGACCAACTGACCGATTTCATTTGCGTGGTGATTGGAATGCAAGGCATCTTGTAAGTGCACATAGTTTTCTGCTCTTAGTTTTTTTTGGTTGTGTTGTATAAATGCTAGGCGTACGGTTCCTATTTTGGGATACTGATCAACTAAATATTGGTTTAATAACATGCGGTATTGAAGTAGGGTGTTAAAGCTATTTTCTTTCTCCATTATTTGATAACAATAAAAATTCTTGCATGATACTTTTTTTGTCAGCGGTGCCTTAGTAACTGGACGAAGTTGAGGTATGTCGATAGAATATCCATCTTCACGCCGCACAAAAATCAATGGATATTGTAGTGCATCATAACTCCTATGGGTTTCCGGAATTTTTTGAAGACGGCCGTCCCTACTGTGTAAAACAATATCTCGCTTATCAAACCGTTGTCCTGCTATTACAACGGCAACTTCGCTCGTAGGTGGAGCATTATATCGCCCACGGTGCTCACCTGCCGGTACCTGGTTTGCGTGTATAATGACATCGAAGTCTGGTACATTTGCAGAAATACTCTCAATAATACTTTTAAATGAGTGTACATAGGCAACATACTTTGGAGCTACGTAATTAACGCACTATCAAGGGGTTCTCTCGAATTTATATTGCATCGAGTAGCTGCTTCTGTAGCTGGATCGGAAATAAAATAAATTTGAAGATTTGAAGAATTTGTGATTTTCAGGTGAATGTGGAAGTAAACTGCCCACTAAATGGTACAATTGACCTTGCACTTTAAAAGTGGGCATACAACCACTCTCAACAAATTCGTGGCTCCTAAACGAAGTCATTTGAAATCCATTATTATAGTTTCGAATATATGTTAAAAAATGCCTCGATTTTGGATGTTCGCCTGTTAATAATGAGCGCAAGGGTTCTGGGGAAATGTCAGGTAATTTAACTTTCCCTTCCGAACAGCACATCGACTTTAACTCAGACTTCCACTTCTTTGCTCTATAATGTTGGCAAAGGAGAGACATGTATCCCAAAGACATAGATGGATCGTTTTTATAGTCAATTGTGGTGCTGTAATTCATCGGACTATATTCTTTATTTCTCCAGTTTGGAGCTCTTTGACCAGGAGCACCTTGCCTATTCTGTGCCAATCTTAATGTCCGTTGATCTGGGGTCTCATTTCTTCGGTATTGGCGAACTCTTTCGGTATTCCTAGTGCGTCTAGATATATCTGATGGCCTTCGTGATGGCATTATTGCGCCCACCCTATGCCTATTTTAGAAATTACCATAAATATATAATTCAAACCTTAATTAAAATACGTGGCGTCGAACAACTCTGTAGTACATTTTTCTATATTAATAAATAAAATTGTTTCGTAAACCTTTTTCGGTATTTTTAAACAAAAATATTCCCTACTTTTTACAAAATTTATGATAATTTTTGTAAGTTTGTAAACTGTATTGATCATAATCTTCCCGAAAGAAAATCCGTGGAATGATCCGCGAAGCTATTCCATACCTACTCGAAACTGCCACTATATCCTTCTCGAATTCGTACTTTCCCTTCCCTTCCCGTCCTTTTCTTTCCTTCTTTCTCTCCCTTCTTTTCTTTTCATTTCCTCTCCTCTCCTATCCTTTCTCCTCCTTTCTTATCCTCTTTTCTCCTATCCTTTCCTTTTTCTTGTTTCCTTTAATTTTCTTTAATTTCCTGTCCTTTCGTTCGCTGTCCGGTCCTGTCGTCTCCCTTCGTTTCCTTCCCTATAATTCTTGTCCTTTCATTTGCGTATTATGAAAAGGTCGGCATGGATAAGTTATTATTAAAATATTAAACTGCATGGATGAAAGTTAAGGAAAAATTATCTTATTTATTTGTTTTCATTTCCTTTACTTTCCTTTCTTTTCCCTTTTTTCCTTTCCTTTCCCTTCTTTTTCTTTCCTTTCCTTTCCTAACCCTTTCCTTTCTCCTCCATTCTTATCCTCTTTTCTCATATCCTTTCCTTTTTTTCATTTCCTTTCATTTCCTGTCCTTTGGTTCGCTGTACGGTGCTGTCTTCTCCCTTCCTTTCCTCCCCTGTAATTCTTCTCCTTTTATTTCCGTATTATGAAAAGCTCGGCTCATAAACTTATTTAAATCATAACAATAAATTATTATGAAAATATTAAACTGCATGGACGAAAGTTAAGGAAAAGTTATCTTAATTAATCGTTTTGATCTCCTCGCCTCGCCTTTTATTTCCTTTCTTTTCCCTTTCTATTTTCCTTTCCTTTCCTTTCCTTTCCTTTCATTTCCTTTCCTTACCCTTCCTTTTCTTTCCTTCTTTCACTTCCTTTCTTTCTTTTCATTTCCTCTCCTATCCTTTCCTAACCTTTCCTTTCTCCTCCTTTCCTATCCTCTTTTCTCCTATCCTTTTTTTTCGTTTCCTTTCCTTTTCTTTCATTTCCTGCCCTTTCGTTCGCTATCCGGTCTGTCTTCTCCCTTCCTTTTCACCCTATAATTTCCTCTCCTTTTATTTCCTTTCCTCTTCTTTCCTTTCCTTTCAGTTCCTTTCCTCTCCTTTGCTTCCCTTTCTTATCTTTTAAAAGTTCACCAAAAAATTATACTAAATAATAAAAGCAATCGGACTGCATGGTACTGTATGGTACTTACCTTTGCAATAATATTGATAAAAAATTATTAATAAAAAAAAGCTCACTTTTGTTTTAATTTTAAATAAAATAAAATATATTATCAGCACAGCTTAGACGACTTACGTACAAATTTTAATGAGAAAATTCGTGAAAACTACCTGTTCAAACATTAAAAAAATACTCATTTAATTTGTCTTTACGATCAGCATACAAATTAGCATAAAAAATATATTGAAATCTCCTTAGTGCACAAATATTAGCATATATGTGCATGCAAAAATAACAAAAAATAAAGCTTTTGTTTAAGAATTTTAAGGAAATGTTCAATATTTTTAACGAAAGAGTATTTTTCAAGAGACGTATGCATTCCTTACCATTTATGTTGCATTAACTTGGCAACATCGCAGAAGTATGTATGTACATACATATGATATGAAAATACATACATACATCCATACATATAAATGTACTCCCGAAGTTCAATAACGAAGCGAATGCTATATATGTACGTATGTATGTGTCGCATCAAGCCTCACTCAAAAGCAATTAGCGCGGACAGTTCACAGCGAACAAACACACATACAAATTTTTTGGTAAAAATTTTACTTTTGTTTAAACAATTTGGATGATATAAGAAAGGAATCAAGTATTTTTTTTGATGCAGATCGAAGGTAAATAGTTCAAAGTTTTATTGAAAAGTAGAATTTTTAAATCCATCTATCCATTTATGAGTTATAGCTGTATAAACAAAAATTGTATGCTTTTTTACTACATTTTGGCAATTTGCCACGCCCCTATAACATATATCTTCAAATGATTTTAACTGTACCATCTCACGTAGCTAAGCTTTCAAATGCAAAAAACCGTTTTAAAATCGGAGCATTCCGTGTGAAGTTATGTGCATACATGGCATTTAGCGACTTTATTTTATAAGATTTATAGATAGATAGATATACCAATCTTAACACTAAACAAGTAAGGAAGGCTAAGTTCGGGTGTAACCGAACATTACATACTCAGTTGAGAGCTATGGAGACAAAATAAGGAAAATCACCATGTAGGAAAATGAACCTAGGGTAACCCTGGAATATGGTTGTATGACATGTGTATCAAATGGAAGGTATTAAAGAGTATTTTAAGAGAGAGTAGGCCATAGTTCTATGGATGGACGCCATTTAGGGATAACGCCATAAAGGTGGACCAGGGCTGACTCTAGAATGTGTTTGTACGATATGGGTATCAAATGAAAGGTGATAATGAGTACTTTAAAAGGGAATGGGCTTTAGTTCTATAGGTGAACGCCTTTTCGAGAAATCGCCATAAAGGTGGACCAGGGGTGACTCTAGAATATGTTTGTACGATATGGGTATCAAATGAAAGCTGTTAATGAATATTTTGAAAAGCAGTGATCCTTAGTTCCATAGGTGGACGCCGTTTCGAGATATCGCCATAAAGGTGGACCAGGGGTGTCTCTAGTTGTACGATATGGGAATCAAATGAAAGGTGTTACTGAGCATTTTAAGAGGGAGTGGGCATTAGGTCTGTAGGTGCACGCCTTTTCGAAATGTCGCCATTAGGGTGGGCCAGGGGTGACTCTAGAATGTGTTTGTATGATATGGGTATCAAATGAAAGATGGTAATGAGTATTTTAAAAGGAAGTAATCCTTAGTTCTATAAGTGGACGCCTTTTCGAGATATCGCCATAAAGGTGGACCAATGGTGACTCTAGAATGTTTGTACGATATGGGTATCAAACGAAAGGTGCTACTGAGCATTTTATGAGGAAGTGGGCATGAGGTCTATAGGTGGACGCCTTTTCGAGGTATCGTCATTAGGGTGGGCCAGGGGTGACTCTAGAATGTGTTTGTACGATATGGGTATCAAACGAAAGGTGTTACTGATCATTTTAAGATGGAGTGGGCATTAGGTCTATAGGTGGACGCCTTTTCGAGATATCGCCATTAGGGTGAGCCAGGGGTGACTCTAGAATGTTTGTACGATATGGGTATCAAACGAAAGGTGTTACTGAGCATTTTAAGAGGGAGTGGGCATTAGGTCTATAGGTGGTCGCCTTTTCGAGATATCGCCATTAGGGTGGGAAAGGGGTGACTCTAGAATGTTTTTGTACGATATGGGTATCAAATGAAAGGTGGTAATGAGTATTTTAAAAGGGAGTAATCCTTAGTTCTATAGGTGGACGCCTTTTCGAGATATCGCCATAAACGTGGACCAAGGGTGACTCTAGAATGTTTGTACGATATGGATATCAAACGAAAGGTGTTACTGAGCATTTTAAGAGGGAGTGGGCATTAGGTCTATAGGTGGACGCCTTTTCGAGATATCGCCATTAGGGTGGGCCAGGGGTGACTCTAGAATGTTTGTACGATATGGGTATCAAACGAAAGGTGTTACTGAGCATTTTAAGAGGGAGTGGGCATTAGGTCTATAGGTGGACGCCTTTTCGAGATATCGCCATTAGGGTGGGCCAGGGTGACTCTAGAATGTGTTTGTACGATATGGGTATCAAATGAAAGGTGGTAATGAGTATTTTAAAAGGGAGTAATCCTTAGTTCTATAGGTGGACGCCTTTTCGAGATATCGCTATAAAGGTGGACCAAGGGTGACTCTACAATGTTTGTACGATATGGGTATCAAACGAAAGGTGTTACTGAGCATTTTAAGAGGGAGTGGGCATTAGGTCTATATGTGGACGCCTTTTCGAGATATCGCCATTAGGGTGGGCCAGGGGTGACTCTAGAATGTTTGTACGATATGGGTATCAAACGAAAGGTGTTACTGAGCATTTTAAGAGGGAGTGGGCATTAGGTCTATAGGTGGACGCCTTTTCGAGATATCGCCATTAGGGTGGGCCAGGGGTGACTCTAGAATGTTTGTACGATATGGGTATCAAACGAAAGGTGTTACTGAGCATTTTAAGAGGGAGTGGACATTAGGTATATAGGTGGTCGCCTTTTCGAGATATCGCCATTAGGGTGGGCCAGGGGTGACTCTAGAATGTTTGTACGATATGGGTATCAAACGAAAGGTGTTACTGAGCATTTTAAGAGGGAGTGGGCATTAGGTCTATAGGTGGACGCCTTTTCGAGATATCGCCATTAGGGTGGGCCAGGGTGATTCTAGAATGTGTTTGTACGATATGGATATCAAATTAAAAGTATTAATAAGGGTTTTAAAAGCGAGTGGCCCTTAGATGTATATGTGAAGGCGTTCTCGCGATATCGACCAAAATGTGGACCAGGTGATCCAGAAAATCATCTGTCGGGTACTGCTAATTTATTTATATATGCAATACCACTAACAGTATTCCTGCCAAGATTCCAAGGGCTGTTGATTTCGCCTTGTAGAACTTTTTCATTTTCTTCTACTTAATATGGTAGGTGTCACACCCATTTTACAAAGTTTTTTCCAAAGTTATATTTTGCGTCAATAAACCAATCCAGTTACCATGTTTCATCCCTTTTTCGTAGTTGGTATAGAATTATGGCATTTTTTTCATTTTTCGTAATTTTCGATATCGATAAAGTGGGCGTGGTTATGGTCGGATATCGGCCATTTTTTATACCAAGATAAAGTGAGTTCAGATAAGTACGTGGGCTAAGTTTAGTAAAGATATATCGGTTTTTGCTCAAGTTATTGTGTTAACGGCCGAGCGGAAGGACAGATGGTGGACTGTGTATAAAAACTGGGCGTGGCTTCCACCGATTTCGCCCATTTTCACAGAGAACAGTTACCGTCACAGAATCTATGCTCCTACCAAATTTGAGAAGGATTGGTAACTTTTTGTTCGACTTATGGCATTAAAAGTATTCTAGACAAACTAAATGAAAATGGGCGGAGCCACGCCCATTTTGAAATTTTCTTTTATTTTTGGATTTTGTTGCATCATATCATTACTGGAGTTGAATTTTGACTTAATTTACTTATATACAGTAAAGATATTAACTTTTTTTGTTAAAATTTGAATTTCAAAAAAAATTTTTTTAAAAAGTGGGCGTGTTCTTCATCCAATTTTGCTAATTTTTATTTAGCACATATATAGTAATAGTAGTAACGTTCCTGCCAAATTTCATCATGATATCTTCAACGACTGCCAAATTACAGCTTGCAAAACTTTTAAATTACCTTCTTGTAAAAGTGGGCGGTGCCACGCCCATTGTCCAAAATCTTACTAGTTTTCTATTCTGCGTCATAACGTCAACCCATCTACCAAGTTTCATCGCTTTAACCGCCTTTGGCAATGAATTATCGCATTTTTTCGGTTTTTCGAAATTTTCGATATCGAAAAAGTGGGCGTGGTTATAGTCCGATATCGTTCATTTTAAATAGCGATCTGAGATGAGTGCTCAGGAACCTACATACAAAATTTCATCAAGATACCTCAAAATTTACTCAAGTTATCGTGTTAACGGACGGACGGACATGGCTCAATCAAATTTTTTTTCGATCCTGATTATTTTGATATATGGAAGTCTATATCTATCTCGATTCCTTTATATATGTACAACCAACCGTTATCCAATCAAACTTAATATACTCTGTGAGCTCTGCTCAACTGAGTATAAAAACCTGGGATAGATTTTGGTGTTAAATCCCGCAATTGCTGCTGATTATGATGCTGGTTCAATAATTTGCTGTGGTCTAGTTGTTGTATTATGGTATCGTGGTTGCGGTTGCGAAGGCTTTTGTGAATGACCCTAGCTGGAACAATATCCGGCGCTTTCCCGCAGGGTGGAGCCTATATGCTTCGGCTTGCCACTCGCCTTTTCATAGTGCATTCGTGCTCGGGTACTGAATAATAAATGTCTTTATATTCGGTGGTAGTGGTTGGTTTACCAATAGTAGATGGTAGGAAGTGTGCCGCCGGGCGTCTTGGCAACGCCGCAGCCGTTTCGCCCAGCAGAACACGACTACCGCTACCGCAGGCTGTCTCTGGGCTTTGTAATAAGGGCTCTGGGGACATGATATAATTAGAACTCTTTTCTAATTTTACTTTTTACCTAATTTAACTTTAGGAATATTTTTTTCTTTGTCACCATGACTTTTGCTGCTAAGGGTGTTCGCCTCCATTGCTGTCAACCAGGCATGCTTAACCAACGAACCGATATCATTTCGTTACGATAATCAACGTTAGTAAACGAAACAAAGTCATTTCGTTTCGTTTATTAACGTTAATAACGTCAAATTAACCTCAATTAACGAAATGACTTTGTTTCGTTTATTAACGTTAATTATCGTAACGAAATGATATCGGTTCGTTGGTCAAGCATGCCTGCTGTCAACCAAAAGAAAGATGGCAGCTGACATGACACAAATCAGCTGTTTGCAAATGACGTTTGTTCGATATCTAGGGTAGTCTAAGATGGATGTATTAGGATAGACGTCAATAAAGTAGAAGCTGTGTTATACCTTAAACTCCGAAGCAACTACAACGATTACTGGGTATATCGGACTGTTACCAACGTTTCATACAGGACTATGTGATTATTGCAGATCGACAGTACGAAAACCTCGAGAAAGGCTAGATGAGGATATTCGCGATAACGGACGAAGAAATCAAACCCTATGATATCTTAACGCAGAGTTTGATTTCTTCACCTGTGCTTACCCCTCAAGATTTTAATTGAAGATTTTATAGGAGAGGGATGGGTTTTGTTTCAACTGGATCATGACTAGAACGACATACCGATTTTTTCGGGGAAACTAAAGAAGGCGTAAGAGAACTATAGCATTACGGATGATACGCCGCGATCGTGGCATGAAGAGACCCCACACTTATGTGAAACGAACCTGTTTCACCATCACAACTGGTCATGCCAGCCTCAAATGGCTCATGAATCAGAAAGGTCTATATGAAAGGTCAGAAAAGTGGAGTTTGAAACTTCAGGGTCATGAATCTGATATACATCATCGAAAAGGTGCACAAAACCTATCGCATGACACACTCTCACCAATGCACATGGACGAAACACATACGAAAGATTGAGTCATTCGCCGTGCTTCAGATCGGAGGAGTATACGGAGTTAAAAAAGAAGGTGCCAGAGAACAAATACAAGTTACCACATTTATGTTTATCGGACAGTTACGAACGGATGCAATTCCACGACAACTTATTATCTAATATGTCTCCTATATACTTTGTGCTATATTTTTCTTGTAGGGTTACCCATCCGAGCTTAGGCTTAGTCCAATTAGGGACTTTATATTTCCTACTCCAGATCCCCAGTTATATACATCCCGTAGTGCCTAATCCATCAGAGAGTTGATTTTTGTTAGGCATCTGCCGCTTATGATGACTGAAACGTCATCTGCATATGCCGTAAAATTTAATGGTCCTCCGTCGAACCGCCTAAAGAATTGGTTTATAACCAGCATCCACAGCATTAGTGATAAAACACCGCCCGAAGGTGTTCCTATGTTTACAGGTATCGTTGCCTCGCACAGACCCCATTGCAATGGGATCAGTCTGCAGTTTAAAATATAGCGGCTCCAATTTGTTAAAGCTGGAGGAACTTCAATCTAGTCGAGACTGTCCATTATTGCTCCTTTCGAGACATTGTTGAAAGCTCCTTCAATATCCAGAAAAATTCCTAGAGCATATTCCTGGTGTTCCAGGGCCTTAACTGTATTCATAACCACACTATGCAATGCAGTATCGACTCACTTGCATTTGGTGTAAGCATTTTGTGCCAAAGAGAATAATTCCTCGTTCATTCCTCGTTCGCACTTTGTTTCACACAGGTTGCAATGTTTAAAAATAGTAATTTGTTGTTACATTTTGAATTAAAAAAAAAAAAATTAAATAAATGTAAGGCGCGATAACCTCTGATGAGATTTTAGGCCAAGCTTCTCTTCCAATTTGCGTCGTCCTCCTTTTTAATTTTTCCTACAAATTGGCCGGACGGGACCTACTTGTTTTATGCCGACTCCGAACGGCATCTGCGAGGCAGATGAGCTTTCACTGAGAGCTTCTCATGGCAAAAATACACTCGGAGTGCTTACCGAACACTGCCGAGGAGCGACCCCGCTTAGAAAAATTTTCTTCTAATTGAAAAACCTTATTTCTAAAATTTTGATGTTGTTTTGCCCGGGGTGTGAACCCAGAGCATTCGGTGTGGTAGGCGGAGCACGCTACCATCACATCATGGTGGCCGAATTAATGCTTCAATTAAAAAATAAAGATAATTCATAAAAAAATTAAGTCCAAAGCAAAGTTAAATATAGATCCATACATATTAACTGTTCATATTCAGTTAGTTTTTATTTTCTTTTTTTTTCCCATCAGGAGCCAAAACATATAAATTATCTTTGTTTGTTACACGGAATAGAGCTACATATAATTGCCCATGTGTAAAACATTGAGCTCTTAGGTCCAAACCGGCTACCTTAAGTGTTTGTCCTTGAGCCTTATTTATTGTTACTGCAAAACATAATTTGACTGGAAACTGTAGCCGTTTAAACTGAAATGGGAGATCTGTTGGTACTATCGGTATTCTTGGAATCAAGATGTTTTCTCCAGCTCCACAACCAGTCAAAATTGAACACTCAATCAAATGCGTTCTTATGGTCTTGATCATCAGCCTGATGCCATTGCATAATGATGGTGGATTCAAATTGCGTAGTAATATAACGGGAGCTCCTACTTTAATAATAAGTTCGTGTGGTGGCGTTCCGGGAGGGTTTAGAGAATTTAAAAACTCTATTGGATAGTATACAGCCTCGTTAGTATCTATTACCGTATCTATTGAGCAGAAAACTTGTGCCTCCGTATTATATTTTGAGAGTACTAACGCATTAACTGCGTCCACCTGCTCATTGGTAGCTGATAATATTGCCCTCTCTTTAAACCAGTCCAATGAATTACTTGTAAATTGGCCAAATTCAGGATATACTTTATCAATAAGATCTTCAATATTTTCAGTAAATTTGCAAATATTTGTTAGATCGATAAGCCCACTTGTCGTTGGAAACTGCCCGTTACCAATTTTCAGCAAATTATTAGCAAAAAGTACATTTTCTTCTTCGGAAGTAAAAACTCTCATATTTTTTATAAGTTGCAGTTTATTTATATACGGCCAAAGGTAAGACATTTTTAAACACGCGTTGACCTCATCAGCTCTCGTACCTCTAACAACTAGTGGTAGAATTTGTCGAAAGTCTCCAGAAAAAAAATGGTGCAACCGCCCATAAGTATATTTTTATTACAAAAATCTCGCATTGTTCTATCCAAAACATGAACGGAACTTTTATGAGACATAGAAGCTTCATCCCAAACAATCAATCAATCAAACAATTTTCCAGTGTTGCTTTGCTTCGACACATTACATACTCTGGGTGCGTCTTCATCTTCATCGCTAGACATATTAAGGGGGATTTTAAACGCAGCATGAGCAGTTCTTCCGCCATTCAAGAGAGTTGCAGCGATGCCTGATGAAGCGACAGCGAGTGCTTTTTTCCCCATAGATCGCACTTTGGCCAGAAGTAAGTTTATTAAAAATGTTTTACCGGTGCCTCCAGGAGCATCAAGAAAAAACAGCTTGCTATCGCTATTTATTGTGGAAGATAATACAGCATTATACACGTTTTTTTGTTCGAAATTCAATCGATTCTCATGATGAATGACGGTTTTCAGTAGGCGTGATCGATCATATGATATTTCTTTTAAGTATTCCATGTTGTTTTCATTTAAATTAATATTTGTTGGTAATGGCAGCCCAAAGTCTGTTAGAGATCTGTCAGATAATGATTTCACTGCATTGTTAAGATTAGCTAATACTTCGTCATAGATTTGCTGATCGTAATTTATTTCATTTGATGAAACTATTTGTCTTCTTTGATAGAGAATGTCTTCAGCCATTTTATTTATGTGGTTTTGCCACAGAGTGCAAGGATCTGAAACCTGACAGAAGACAATTAAAGTGGCAAATAAGTACATGACTGCTCTTGATGTAGAGCATAGAGCTGCTTCGGATAGGGTATTGTCCCACTGAGCATCATTCTCAAGTAAACCTCTCACTCTGCATGCATCTTGGAATGTGTTGTAAACAACCCCGGTAAAAGTTTTCAAGTTTTCAAAAGAAGTAGGACCTTTGACCACGTGAAGTAATATCCTCAAATGGAAGCATTCGGTGTTATTCGGATGCACTACATACACTCTGCCGAGAGCATCTGTTTTTTTATGCCGCTCCAACCAGGGACTATCCTTCCTTGGTATCAGGTGGATTGTTTACGATATCGTTGACGTTGTTTTCGGTGTAGTAGATTCATTGGCCGTTTTCTAAATGGACTGCAAGGTGGGTGATTGAAGGTGCTCGTTCGTGTATGTTGAATCCGAAAATGCGCCAAAGCGCTTCGGAACTGCAAATATATCGCCCAGACTGAAACCTCTGCACTTCATTGCCTGCCTGTAATGTAAATGTTACTTGGTCACTGCCTTTATTTATATATTTCGTAACATATTTAATTGCTTTTACAGAGCTGCCTTGTTCTACATTAATGTGTGCATCGAAAGTTTTAAGGAGCAGTGGGTTAAATGGTACTACCCATCTGTTATCTATAGAAATATTTCTAATGACCGTAGTTTCTTCACCTTCTTCTGGTGAAATTCGACGGTATTTTGGATATCCACCACCATCAACGGATGTACGCAACTCCCTTCGCTCATACATGGTGAATTTTAATTCAAACTCCCGCATGGTCCATGTAACATATGTTTTACCACAGCGTCGAACAAAACAGGATCTTCCCCTTTTTTTTGCAATTCTGCTGATATAACGTTGTCAATTTGATCTGGCCTTATTTTATTGACCAACCAAAGCAGCAGGTGAATGTGAGGCAACCCACGTTTTTGCCATTCGACTGTGTACATGTGGGCTCGTGGTGGGCCAAATATATGAACTTTATTTATGAGATGGAGCAGCTGTTGGATTTTAAGATGGAAAACCCGATCAACCAAGTCATATCGATCTTGCGGCCTTGCGTGTGGCTGAAGATTGTCTTTAATTTCTTTCCAATTTGGGTTGCATGTAAAAGTTATGAAAAGGTCAGGTCTACCGAAATTCCGTACGTATGTCATTGCATCCTGCGTCTTTTCATGCAAGTATCTAGTGCCTCCCGTAAAACTTGATGGTAATATGACCAACTGACCGATTTCATTTGCGTGTTCATTGGAATGCAAGGCATCTTGTAAGTGCACATAGTTTTCTGCTCTTAGTTTTTTTTGGTTGTGTTGTATAAATGCTAGGCGTTCGGTTTCTATTTTGGGATACTGATCAACTAAATATTGGTTTAATAACATGCGGTATTGAAGTAGGGTGTTAAAGCTATTTTCTTTCTCCATTATTTGATACCAATAAAAATTCATGTATGATACTTTTTTTGTCAGCGGTGCCTTAGTAACTGGATGAAGTTGAGGTATGTCGATAGAATATCCATCTTCACGCCGCACAAAAATCAATGGATATTGTAGTGCATCATAACTCCTATGGGTTTCCGGAATTTTTTGAAGACGGCCGTCCCTACTGTGTAAAACAATATCTCGCTTATCAAATCGTTGTCCTGCTATTACAACGGCAACTTCGCTCGTAGATGGAGCATTATATCGCCCACGGTGCTCACCAGCCGGTACCTGGTTTGCATGTATAATGACATCGAAGTCTGGTACATTTGCAGAAATACTCTCAATAGTACTTTTAAATGAGTGTACATAGGCAACATATTTGGAGATCCGTAATTAACGCACAATCAAGGGTTTCTCTCGAGTTTATATTGCATCGAGTAGCTGCTTCTGTAGCTGCATCGGAAATAACATAAACTTGAAGATTTGAAGAACTTGTGATTTTCAGGTGAATGTGGAAGTAAACTGCCCACTAAATGGTACACTTGACCTTGCACTTTAAAAGTGGGCATACAACCACTCTCTAAAAACTTCGTGGCTCCTAAACGCAGTCATTTGAAATGCATTATTATAGTTTCGAATATATGTTAAAAAATGCCTCGATTTTGGATGTTCGCCTGTTAATAATAAGCGCAAGGCTTCTGGGGGAGGCAAAATGTCAGGTAATTTAACTTTCCCTTCCGAACAGCATATCGACTTTAACTCAGACTTTCTTTGCTCTACAATGTTGGCAAAGGACAGACATGTATCCCAAAGACATAGATGGATCGTTTTCATAGTCAATTGTGGTGCTGTAATTCATTGCACTATATTCTTTATTTCTCCAGTTTGCAGCTCTTTGACCAGGAGCACCTTGCCTATTCTGTGCCAATCTTAATGTCCGTTGATCTGGGGTCTCATTTCTTCGGTATTGGCGAACTCTTTCGGTATTCCTAGTGCGTCTAGATATATCTGATGGCCTTCGTGATGGCATTATTGCGCCCACCCTATGCCTATTTTAGAAATTACCATAAATATATAATTCAAATCTTAATTAAAATACATGGAATCGAACAACTCTGTAGTGCATTTTTCTATATTAATAAATAAAATTGTTTCGTAAACCTTTTTCGGTATTTTGTTCGACTTATGGCATTAAAAGTATTCTAGACAAACTAAATGAAAATGGGCGGAGCCACGCCCATTTTGAAATTTTCTTTTATTTTTGGATTTTGTTGCATCATATCATTACTGGAGTTGAATTTTGACTTAATTTACTTATATACAGTAAAGATATTAACTTTTTTGTTAAAATTTGAATTTAAAAAAAAAATTTTTTAAAAAGTGGGCGTATTCTTCATCCAATTTGATATCTTCAACGTCTGCCAAATTACAGCTTGCAAAACTTTTAAATTACCTTCTTGTAAAAGTGGGCGGTGCCACGCCCATTGTCCAAAATCTTACTAGTTTTCTATTCTGCGTCATAACGTCAACCCATCTACCAAGTTTCATCGCTTTAACCGCCTTTGGCAATGAATTATCGCATTTTTTCGGTTTTTCGAAATTTTCGATATCGAAAAAGTGGGCGTGGTTATAGTCCGATATCGTTCATTTTAAATAGCGATCTGAGATGAGTGCTCAGGAACCTACATACCAAATTTCATCAAGATACCTCAAAACTTACTCAAGTTATCGTGTTAACGGACGGACGGACGGACGGACGGACATGCCTCAATCAAATTTTTTTTCGATCCTGATTATTTTGATATATGGAAGTCTATATCTATCTCGATTCCTTTATATATGTACAACCAACCGTTATCCAATCAAACTTAATATACTCTGTGAGCTCTGCTCAACTGAGTATAAAAACCTGGGATAGATTTTGGTGTTAAATCCCGCAATTGCTGCTGATTATGATGCTGGTTCAATAATTTGCTGTGGTCTAGTTGTTGTATTATGGTATCGTGGTTGCGGTTGCGAAGGCTTTTGTGAATGACCCTAGCTGGAACAATATCCGGCGCTTTCCCGCAGGGTGGAGCCTATATGCTTCGGCTTGCCACTCGCCTTTTCATAGTGCATTCGTGCTCGGGTACTGAATAATAAATTTCTTTATATTCGGTGGTAGTGGTTGGTTTACCAATGGTAGATGGTAGGAAGTGTGCCGCCGGGCGTCTTGGCAACGCCGCAGCCGTTTCGCCCAGCAGAACACGACTACCGCTACCGCAGGCTGTCTCTGGGCTTTGTAATAAGGGCTCTGGGGACATGATATAATTAGAACTCTTTTCTAATTTTACTTTTTACCTAATTTAACTTTAGGAATATTTTTTTCTTTGTCACCATGACTTTTGCTGCTAAGGGTGTTCGCCTCCATTGCTGTCAACCAGGCATGCTTAACCAACGAACCGATATCATTTCGTTACGATAATCAACGTTAATAAATGAAACAAAGTCATTTCGTTTCGTTTATTAACGTTAATAACGTCAAATTAACCTCAATTAACGAAATGACTTTGTTTCGTTTATTAACGTTAATTATCGTAACGAAATGATATCGGTTCGTTGGTCAAGCATGCCTGCTGTCAACCAAAATAAAGATGGCAGCTGACATGACACAAATCAGCTGTTTGCAAATGACGTTTGTTCGATATCTAGGGTAGTCTAAGATGGATGTATTAGGATAGACGTCAATAAAGTAGAAGCTGTGTTATACCTTAAACCCCGAAGCAACTACAACGATTACTGGGTATATCGCACTGTTACCAACGTTTCATACAGGACTATGTGATTATTGCAGATCGACAGTACGAAAACCTCGAGAAAGGCTAGATGAGGATATTCGCGATGACGGACGAAGAAATCAAACCCTATGATATCTTAACGCACAGTTTGATTTCTTCACCTGTGCTTACCCCTCAAGATTTTAATTGAAGATTTTATAGGAGAGGGATGGGTTTTGTTTCAACTGGATCATGACTAGAACGACATACCGATTTTTTCGGGGAAACTAAAGAAGGCGTAAGAGAACTATAGCATTACGGATGATACGCCGCGATCGTGGCATGAAGAGACCCCACACTTATGTGAAACGAACCTGGTTCACCATCACAACTGGTCATGCCAGCCTCAAATGGCTCATGAATCAGAAAGGTCTATATGAAAGGTCAGAAAAGTGGAGTTTGAAACTTCAGGGTCATGAATCTGATATACATCATCGAAAAGGTGCACAAAACCTATCGCATGACACACTCTCACCAATGCACATGGACGAAACACATACGAAAGATTGAGTCATTCGCCGTGCTTCAGATCGGAGGAGTATACGGAGTTAAAAAAGAAGGTGCCAGAGAACAAATACAAGTTACCACATTTATGTTTATCGGACAGTTACGAACGGATGCAATTCCACGACAACTTATTATCTAATATATCTCCTATAAACTTTGTGCTATATTTTTCTTGTAGGGTTACCCATCCTAGCTTAGGCTTAGTCCAATTAGGGACTTTATATTTCCTACTCCAGATCCCCAGTTATATACATCCCGTAGTGCCTAATCCATCAGAGAGTTGATTTTTGTTAGGCATCTGCCGCTTATGATGACTGAAACGTCGTCTGCATATGCCGTAAAATTTAATGGTCCTCCGTCGAACCGCCTAAAGAATTGGTTTATAACCAGCATCCACAGCATTAGTGATAAAACATCGCCCGAAGGTGTTCCTATGTTTACAGGTTTCGTTGCCTCGCACAGACCCCATTGCAATGGGATCAGTCTGCAGTTTAAAATGTAGCCGCTCCAATTTGTTAAAACTGGAGGAACTTCAATCTAGTCGAGACTGTCCATTATTGCTCCTTTCGAGACATTGTTGAAAGCTCCTTCAATATCCAGAAAAATTCCTAGAGCATATTCCTGGTGTTCCAGGGCCTTAACTGTATTCATAACCACACTATGCAATGCAGTATCGACTCACTTGCATTTGGTGTAAGCATTTTGTGCCAAAGAGAATAATTCCTCGTTCATTCCTCGTTCGCACTTTGTTTCACACAGGTTGCAATGTTTAAAAATAGTAATTTGTTGTTACATTTTGAATTAAAAAAAAAAAATTAAATAAATGTAAGGCGCGATAACCTCTGAAGAGATTTTAGGCCAAGCTTCTCTTCCAATTTGCGTCGTCCTCCTTTTTAATTTTTCCTACAAATTGGCCGGACGGGACCTACTTGTTTTATGCCGACTCCGAACGGCATCTGCGAGGCAGATGAGTTTTCACTGAGAGCTTCTCATGGCAAAAATACACTCGGAGTGCTTACCGAACACTGCCGAGGAGCGACCCCGCTTAGAAAAATTTTCTTCTAATTGAAAAACCTTATTTCTAAAATTTTGATGTTGTTTTGCCCGGAGTGTGAACCCAGAGCATTCGGTGTGGTAGGCGGAGCACGCTACCATCACATCATGGTGGCCGAATTAATGCTTCAATTAAAAAATAAAGATAATTCATAAAAAAATTAAGTCCAAAGCAAAGTTAAATATAGATCCATACATATTAACTGTTCATATTCAGTTAGTTTTTATTTTCTTTTTTTTTCCCATCAGGAGCCAAAACATATAAATTATCTTTGTTTGTTACACGGAATAGAGCTACATATAATTGCCCATGTGTAAAACATTGAGCTCTTAGGTCCAAACCGGCTACCTTAAGTGTTTGTCCTTGAGCCTTATTTATTGTTACTGCAAAACATAATTTGACTGGAAACTGTAGCCGTTTAAACTGAAATGGGAGATCTGTTGGTACTATCGGTATTCTTGGAATCAAGACGTTTTCTCCAGCTCCACAACCAGTCAAAATTGAACACTCAATCAAATGCGTTCTTATGGTCTTGATCATCAGCCTGATGCCATTGCATAATGATGGTGGATTCAAATTGCGTAGTAATATAACGGGAGCTCCTACTTTAATAATAAGTTCGTGTGTGGCGTTCCGGGAGGGTTTAGAGAATTTAAAAACTCTATTGGATAGTATACAGCCTCGTTAGTATCTATTACCGTATCTATTGAGCAGAAAACTTGTGCCTCCGTATTATATTTTGAGAGTACTAACGCATTAACTGCGTCCACCTGCTCATTGGTAGCTGATAATATTGCCCTCTCTTTAAACCAGTCCAATGAATTACTTGTAAATTGGCCAAATTCAGGATATACTTTATCAACAAGATCTTCAATATTTTCAGTAAATTTGCAAATATTTGTTAGATCGATAAGCCCACTTGTCGTTGGAAACTGCCCGTTACCAATTTTCAGCAAATTATTAGCAAAAAGTACATTTTCTTCTCCGGAAGTAAAAACTCTCATATTTTTTATAAGTTGTAGTTTATTTATATACGGCCAAAGGTAAGATATTTTTAAACACGCGTTGACCTCATCAGCTCTCGTACCTCTAACAACTAGTGGTAGAATTTGTCGAAAGTCTCCAGAAAAAAAAATGGAGCAACCGCCAATAGGTATATTTTTATTACAAAAATCTCGCATTGTTCTATCCAAAACATGAATGGAACTTTTATGAGACATAGAAGCTTCATCCCAAACAATCAAGCTGCAATCACGTAACAATTTTCCAGTGGTGCTTTGCTTCGACACATTACATACTCTGGGTGCGTCTTCATCTTCATCGCTAGACATATTAAGGGGGATTTTAAACGCAGCATGAGCAGTTCTTCCGCCATTCAAGAGAGTTGCAGCGATGCCTGATGAAGCGACAGCGAGTGCTTTTTTCCCCATAGATCGCACTTTGGCCAGAAGTAAGTTTATTAAAAATGTTTTACCGGTGCCTCCAGGAGCATCAAGAAAAAACAGCTTGCTATCGCTATTTATTGTGGAAGATAATACACCGTTATACACGTTTTTTTGTTCGAAATTCAATCGATTCTCATGATGAATGACGGTTTTCAGTAGGCGTGATCGATCATATGATATTTCTTTTAAGTATTCCATGTTGTTTTCATTTAAATTAATATTTGTTGGTAATGGCAGCCCAAAGTCTGTTAGAGATCTGTCAGATAATGATTTCACTGCATTGTTAAGATTAGCTAATACTTCGTCATAGATTTTCTGATCGTAATTTATTTCATTTGATGAAACTATTTGTCTTCTTTGATAGAGAATGTCTTCAGCCATTTTATTTATGTGGTTTTGCCACAGAGTGCAAGGATCTGAAACCTGACAGAAGACAATTAAAGTGGCAAATAAGTACATGACTGCTCTTGATGTAGAGCATAGAGCTGCTTCGGATAGGGTATTGTCCCACTGAGCATCATTCTCAAGTAAACCTCCCACTCTGCATGCATCTTGGAATGTGTTGTAAACAACCCCGGTAAAAGTTTTCAAGTTTTCAAAAGAAGTAGGACCTTTGACCACGTGAAGTAATATCCTCAAATGGAAGCATTCGGTGTTATTCGGATGCACTACATACACTCTGCCAAGAGCATCTGTTTTTTTATGCCGCTCCAACCAGGGACTATCCTTCCTTGGTATCAGGTGGATTGTTTACGATATCGTTGACGTTGTTTTCGGTGTAGTAGATTCTTTGGCCGTTTTCTAAATGGACTGCAAGGTGGGTGATTGAAGGTGCTCGTTCGTGTATGTTGAATCCGAAAATGCGCCAAAGCGCTTCGGAACTGCAAATATATCGCCCAGACTGAAACCTCTGCACTTCATTGCCTGCCTGTAATGTAAATGTTACTTGGTCACTGCCTTTATTTATATATTTCGTAACATATTTAATTGCTTTTACAGAGCTGCCTTGTTCTACATTAATGTGTGCATCGAAAGTTTTAAGGAGCAGTGGGTTAAATGGTACTACCCATCTGTTATCTATAGAAATATTTCTAATGACCGTAGTTTCTCCACCTTCTTCTGGTGAAATTCGACGGTATTTTGGATATCCACCACCATCAACGGATGTACGCAACTCCCTTCGCTCATACATGGTGCATTTTAATTCAAACTCCCGCATGGTCCATGTAACATATGTTTTACCACAGCGTCGAACAAAACTGGATCTTTTCTTTTTTTTCAATTCTGCTGATATAACGTTGTCAATTTGATCTGGCCTTATTTTATTGACCAACCAAAGCAGCAGGTGAATGTGAGGCAACCCACGTTTTTGCCATTCGACTGTGTACATGTGGGCTCGTGGTGGGCCAAATATATGAACTTTATTTATGAGATGGAGCAGCTGTTGGATTTTAAGATGGAAAACCCGATCAACCAAGTCATATCGATCTTGCGGCCTTGCGTGTGGCTGAAGATTGTCTTTAATTTCTTTCCAATTTGGGTTGCATGTAAAAGTTATGAAAAGGTCAGGTCTACCGAAATTCCGTACGTATGTCATTGCATCCTGCGTCTTTTCATGCAAGTATCTAGTGCCTCCCGTAAAACTTGATGGTAATATGACCAACTGACCGATTTCATTTGCGTGTTCATTGGAATGCAAGGCATCTTGTAAGTGCACATAGTTTTCTGCTCTTAGTTTTTTTTGGTTGTGTTGTATAAATGCTAGGCGTTCGGTTTCTATTTTGGGATACTGATCAACTAAATATTGGTTTAATAACATGCGGTATTGAAGTAGGGTGTTAGAGCTATTTTCTTTCTCCATTATTTGATACCAATAAAAATTCATGTATGATACTTTTTTTGTCAGCGGTGCCTTAGTAACTGGATGAAGTTGAGGTATGTCGATAGAAAATCCATCTTCACGCCGCACAAAAATCAATGGATATTGTAGTGCATCATAACTCCTATGGGTTTCCGGAATTTTTTGAAGACGGCCGTCCCTACTGTGTAAAACAATATCTCGCTTATCAAATCGTTGTCCTGCTATTACAACGGCAACTTCGCTCGTAGATGGAGCATTATATCGCCCACGGTGCTCACCAGCCGGTACCTGGTTTGCATGTATAATGACATCGAAGTCTGGTACATTTGCAGAAATACTCTCAATAGTACTTTTAAATAAGTGTACATAGGCAACATATTTGGAGATCCGTAATTAACGCACTATCAAGGGTTTCTCTCGAGTTTATATTGCATCGAGTAGCTGCTTCTGTAGCTGCATCGGAAATAACATAAACTTGAAGATTTGAAGAATTTGTGATTTTCAGGTGAATGTGGAAGTAAACTGCCCACTAAATGGTACACTTGACCTTGTACTTTAAAAGTGGGCATACAACCACTCTCTAAAAACTTCGTGGCTCCTAAACGCAGTCATTTGAAATGCATTATTATAGTTTCGAATATATGTTAAAAAATGCCTCGATTTTGGATGTTCGCCTGTTAATAATAAGCGCAAGGGTTCTGGGGGAGGCAAAATGTCAGGTAATTTAACTTTCCCTTCCGAACAGCATATCGACTTTAACTCAGACTTCCAATTCTTTGCTCTACAATGTTGGCAAAGGACAGACATGTATCCCAAAGACATAGATGGATCGTTTTTATAGTCAATTGTGGTGCTGTAATTCATTGCACTATATTCTTTATTTCTCCAGTTTGCAGCTCTTTGACCAGGAGCACCTTGCCTATTCTGTGCCAATCTTAATGTCCGTTGATCTGGGGTCTCATTTCTTCGGTATTGGCGAACTCTTTCGGTATTCCTAGTGCGTCTAGATATATCTGATGGCCTTCGTGATGGCATTATTGCGCCCACCCTATGCCTATTTTAGAAATTACCATAAATATATAATTCAAATCTTAATTAAAATACATGGAATCGAACAACTCTGTAGTGCATTTTTCTATATTAATAAATAAAATTGTTTCGTAAACCTTTTTCGGTATTTTTAAACAAAAATATTCCCTACTTTTTACAAAATGTATGATAATTTTGTTTGCTAACTGTATTGAGCATAATCTTCCCGAAAGAAAATCCGTGGAATGATCCGCGAAGCTATTCCATACCTACTCGAAACTGCCACTATATCCTTCTCAAATTCGTCATTTCCCCTCCCTTCCCGTCCTTTTCTTTCCTTCTTTCTCTCCCTTCCTTTCTTTTAATTTCCTCTCCTAGCCTCTCCTTTCTCCCCCTTTCTTATCCTCTTTTCTCCTATCCTTTCCTTTTTCTTGTTTCCTTTAATTTTCTTTAATTTCCTGTCCTTTCGTTCGCTGTCCGGTCCTGTCTCCTCCCTTCGTTTCCTTCCCTGTAATTCCTCTCCTTTCATTTCCGTATTATGAAAAGGTCGGCTCAAAAACTTATTTAAATCGCATGGATAAGTTATTATTAAAATATTAAACTGCATGGATGAAAGTTAAGGAAAAATTATCTTATTTATTTGTTGTCAATTCCTTTACTTTCCTTTCTTTTCCCTTTTTTCCTTTCCTTTCCCTTCTTTTTCTTTCCTTTCCTTTCCTAACCCTTTCCTTTCTCCTCCTTTCTTATCCTCTTTTCTCATATCCTTTCCTTTTTTTCATTTCCTGTCCTTTGGTTCGCTGTACAGTGCTGTCTTCTCCCTTCCTTTCCTCCCCTGTAATTCTTTTCCTTTTATTTCCGTATTATGAAAAGCTCGGCTCATAAACTTATTTAAATCGTAACAATAAATTATTATGAAAATATTAAACTAAATGGATGAAAGTTAAGGAAAAATTATCTTAATTAATTGTTTTAATCTCCTCGCCTCACCTTTTATTTCCTTTCTTTTCCCTTTCTCTTTTCCTTTCCTTTCCTTCTTTCCCTTCCTTTCTTTCTTTTCATTTCCTCTCCTATGCTTTCATACCCTTTCCTTTCTCCTCCTTTCCTATCCTCTTTTCTCCTATCCTTTCCTTTTTTTCGTTTCCTTTCCTTTTCTTTCATTTCCTGCCCTTTGTTCGCTATCCGGTCTGTCTTCTCCCTTCCGTTCCACCCTATAATTTCCTCTCCTTTTATTTCCTTTCCTCTTCTTTCCTTTCCTTTCCGTTCCTTTCCCTTTCTTTTCTTTTAAAAGTTCACAAAAAATTATACTAAATAATATAGGAAATCGCACTGTATGGTACTTACCTTTGCAATAATATTGATAAAAAATTATTAATAAAAAAAGCTCACTTTTTTTTTAATTTTAAATAAAATAAATTATATTATCAGCACAGCTGAGACGACTTACGTACAAATTTTTTGAGAAAATTCGTGAAAACTAACTGTTTAATCTAAAATAACTCCTTTAGGGCTGCCATAAAAAACATTAAAAAAATACTCATTTAATTTGTCTTTACGATCAGCATACAAATTAGCATAAAAAAATATATTGAAATCTCCTTAGTGCACAAATATTAGCATATATGTGCATGCAAAAATACCAAAAAATAAAACATTTGTTTAAGAATTTTAAGGAAATGTTCAATATTTTTAACGAAAGAGTATTTTGCAAGAGACGTATGCATTCTTAACCATTTATGTTGCATTAACTTGGAAACATCGCAGAAGTATGTACATACATATGATATGAAAATACATACATACATCCATACATATAAATGTACTCCCGAAGTTCAATAACGAAGCGAATGCTATATATGTACGTATGCATGTGTGGCATCAAGCCTCACTCAAAAGCAATTAGCGTGGAGAGTTCACAGCGAACAAACACACATACGAATTTTTTGGTAAAAATTGTACTTTTGTTTAAACAATTTGGCTGATATAAGAAAGGAATCAAGTATTTTTTTTTATGTACATCGAAGGTAAATAGTTCAAAGTTTTACTGAAAAGTAGAATTTTTTAAATCCATCCATCCATTTATGAGTTATAGCTGTGTAAACAAAAATTTTATGCTTTTTTACTACATTTTGGCAATTTGCCACGCCCCTATAATAAATATCTTCAAATGATATTAACTGTACCATCTCTCGTAGCTAAGCTTTCAAATGCAAAAAACCGTTTTAAAATCGGAGCATTCTGTGTGAAGTTATGTGCATACATGGCATTTAGCGACTTTATTTTATAAGATTTACTAGCAGAATCGGCAGACATTGTTCTGCCTAAATTTGGTCTATCTGCATACATTTTAATAACCTTTTTCCGTCTAACTCTGTTCTCCCCCTCTTCACTTTTTCTTAATCCTTTTACTCACTCCTCCCTCCGTCTTTTTCGCTTCCTCTATCTCTATCTGCGTCTCACTCTATCTCTTTTTCAGTCTCCTTCTCCTTCCCTCTTTTCTCTTATTTCAAATTTTTCTCATTCTTCTTCATCATTTATTGCCAGTCCAAGAGGGTGGTATCTATTTTATTCCAGTCGCATTGCGAGTCCCAGTCCCATTTTGAGTCTCAGTCCCAGTCTGTCTCTGGTCTACTTCCCGGAAAATATATCGTAAATACTAATATAGGTAAATTTATATACCAAATTTCAGGCAAATCGAATAGTACGTATGTAAATAGGTATGTGGGTATTATTAATTCATGTCTTTATTTCGGCTTCGCATGCATATTTATCAGTATTGCAAGATTTATTCGACTAAATCGAATATCACAATGAAAATAACTTCAAAGCACTCAACAGCTTTCGTTTGATATCCATATTAGACACACATTCTAGGGGTATCCAGGTCCGCGTTTTGGCCTATATATCGACACAATAGTCACCAGTAGGTATGAATACTACCCTGTACTAAAGCACATATCAACAGCTTCAATTTGATACCCATAATGTAAAAACACATCCCAGTGTTACCCTGATCCACGTTTTGGCATATATCTCGAGACGCTAGTCACAAATAGGTATGAAACTTACCCTGTAATAATGCACTCATCAACAGCTTCCATTTGATATCCATATTGTATAAACACTTTCTTGGGGTATCCAGGTCCACGTTTTGGCCTATATATCGAGACAATAGTCACCAGTAGGTATGAAAACTACCCCGTACTAAAGCACACATCAGCAGCTTCAATTTGATACCCATACTGTAAAAACACATCCTAGTGTTACCCTGATCCACGTTTTGGCATATATCTCGAGACGCTAGTCACAAATAGGTATGAAACTTACCCTGTAATAAAGCACTCATCAACAGCTTTCATTTGATATCCATATTGTATAAACTCTGTCTAGGGGTACACGGGCTCACGTTTTGGCCTATATCTCGAGACCCTAGTCACCCAAGGGTATGCAAGTTACCCTCTACTAAAGCACTCATCAACAGCTTTTAGTTGTGATCCATATTGTATGAACACATTCTTTGGGTACCCAGGTCCACGTTTTGGCCTATATCTCGAGACCCTAGTCATCAAAAGATATGAAAACTACCCTTTATTAAAGCACTCATCAACAGATTTCATTTGATATCCATATTGTATAAACTCCGTCTAGGGGTACACAGGCCCACGGTTTGGCCTATATCGCGAGACCCTAGTCACCCAGGGGTATGCAAATTACCCTATACTAAAGCACTAATCAACAGCTTTCATTTGTTATCCATATTGTATAAACACTTTCTAGGGGTACCCGGATCCACGTTTTGGCCTCAATCTCGAGACCCTAGTCACCAATAGGTATGAAAACTACCCTGTACTAAAGCACTCATCAACAGCTTTGATTTGTTATCCATATTCTATAAACACATTCTAGGGGTACCCGCGGGTACGACAAATACCCCGTATCAAAGTATTCATAAACAGCTTCCATTTGATACTCATATTGTACAAACATATCCCAGGATTACCCAGGTCCACGTTTTGATCTCAAAACCCTAGCCAGAACGGGATAAAAATTATCCTATATCTGTCTCCTGTTTCTAAGCTACCCCTCCACCAATTTTCCGCCAAATATGTTCCTTCCTCTTCAATCACTCTTATTCATTAAAAAAAAGCGCATCAAAATCCGTTGCGTATTTTTAAAGGTTTAAACATAGCGACTTTCTTTTATGCTATGTAGTGATGTACATCCATACATACCTACACCCGAAGTTAAATAAAGCTGCGAATGCTATATATGTACGTATGTATGTGTCGCATCAAGCCTCACTCAAAAGCAATTAGCGCGGACAGTTCACAGCGAACAAACACACATACGCATTTTTTGATAAAAATGTTTCTTTTGTTTAAACAATTTTGCTGATATGAGAAAGGAATCAAGTATTTTTTTTGATGCAGATCGAAGGTAAATATTTCAAAGTTTTACTGAAAAGTAGAATTTTTGAAATCCATCCATCCGTTGATGAGTTATAGCTGTGTAAACAAAAATTTTATGATTTTTTGCTACATTTTGGCAATTTTCCACGCTCCTATAATGTATATCTTCAAATTATATTAAGTGTACCATCTCACGTAGCTAAGCTTTCAAATGCAGAAAACCGTTTTAAAATCGGAGTATTCTGTGTGAAGTTATGTACATACATGGCATTTAGCGACTTTATTTTATAAGATTTATAGAAGATAGATAGATATACCAATCTTAACACTAAAAAACCTGGGATAGATATTGGTGTTAAATCTTGCAATTGCTGCCGATTATGATGCTGGTTCACTAATTTGCTGTGGTCTAGTTGTTGTATTATGGTATCGTGGTTGCGGTTGCGAGGGCTTTTGTGAATGGCCCTAGCTGGAACAATATCCGGCGCTTTCCCGCAGGGTGGAGCCTATATGCTTCGGCTTGCCACTCGCCTTTTCATAGTGCATTCGTGCTCGGGTACAGAATAATAAATTTCTTTATATTCGGTGGTAGTGGTTGGTTTACCAATGGTAGATGGTAGGAAGTGTGCCGCCGGGCGTCTTTGCAACGCCGCAGCTGTTTCGCCCAGCTGGACACGACTACCGCTACCGCAGGCTGTCTCTGGGCTTTGTAATAGCGGCTCTGGGGACATGATATAATTAGAACTCTTTTCTAATTTTACTTTTTACCTAATTTAACTTTAGGAATATTTTTGTCTTTGTCACCATGAATTTTGCTGCTAAGGGTGTTCGCCTCCATTGCTGTCAACCAGGCATGCTTAACCAACGAACCGATATCATTTCGTTACGATAATCAACGTTACTAAACGAAACAAAGTCACTTCGTTTCGTTTATTAACGTTAATAACGTCAAATTAACGTCAATTAACGAAATGACTTTGTTTCGTTTATTAACGTTAATTATCGTAACGAAATGATATCAGTTCGTTGGTCAAGCATGCCTGCTGTCAACCAAAAGAAAGATGGCAGCTGAAATGATACAAATCAGCTGTTTGCAAATGACGTTTGTTCGATATCTAGGGTAGTCTAAGATGGATGTATTAGGATAGACGTCAACAAAGTAGAAGCTGTGTTATACCTTAAACTCCGAAGCAACTACGACGATTACTGGGTATATCGGACTGTTACCAACGTTTCATACAGGACTATGTGATTATTGCAGATCGACAGTACGAAAACCTCGAGAAAGGCTAGATGAGGATATTCGCGATGACGGACGAAGAAATCAAACCCTATGATATCTTAACGTGGAGTTTGATTTCTTCACCTGTGCTTACCCCTCCGGATTTTAATCGAAGATTTTATAGGAGAGGGATGGGGTTTGTTTCAACTGGATCATGACCAGAACGACATACCGATTGTTTCGGGGAAACTAAAGAAGGCGTAAGAGAACTATAGCATTACGGATGATACGCCGCGATCGTGAAGAGACCCCACACTGGTTCACCATCACAACTGGTCATGCCAGCCTCAAATGGCTCATCAATCAGAAAGGTCTATATGAAAGGTCAGAAAATTGGAGTTTGAAACTTCAGGGTCATGAATCTGATATACACCATCGAAAAGGTGCACAAAACCTATCGCATGACACACTCTCACCAATGCACACGGACGAAACACATACGAAAGATTGAGTCATTCGCCGTACTTCAGATCGGAGGAGTATACGGAGTTAAAAAAGAAGGCGACAGAGAACAAATACAAGTTATAAGATTTATGTTTATCGGACAGATACGAACGGACGCAATTCCACTACAACTTATTATCTAGTATATCTCCTATATACTTTGTGCTATAGATTTCTTGTAGGATTACCCATCCGAGCTTAGGCTTAGTCCAATTAGGGACTTTATATTTCCTACTCCAGATCCCCAGTTATATACATCCCGTAGTGCCTAATCCATCAGAGAGTTGATTGTTGTTAGGCATCTGCCGCTTATGATGACTGAAACGTCGTCTGCATATGTCGTAAAATTGAATGGTCCTCCGTCGAACCGCCTAAAGAATTGGTTTATAACCAGCATCCACAGAATTGGTGATAAAACACCGCCCGAAGGTGTTCCTCTGTTTACAGATTTCGTTGCCTCGCACAGACCCCATTGCAATGGGATCAGTCTGCAGTTTAAAATGTAGCCGATCCAATTTGTTAAAGCTGGAGGAACTTCAATCTAGTCGAGACTGTCCATTATTGCTCCTTTCGAGACATTGTTGAAAGCTCCTTCAATATCCAGAAAAATTCCTAGAGCATATTCCTGGTGTTCCAAGGCCTTACTTGTATTCATAACCACACTATGCAATGCAGTATCAACACACTTGCATTTGGCGTAAGCATTTTTTGCTAAACAGAATAATTCCTCGTTCATATTTGATTTGATATACACTAGCAACCCGCATCTTGTTTCACACAGGTTGCAATGTTTAAAAATAGTAATTTGTTGTTGCATTTTGAATTAAAAAAAAAATAAATAAATGTAAGGCGCGATATCCTCTGAAGAGATTTTAGGCCGAGCTTCTCTTCCAATTTGCGTCATGCTCCTTTTTAATTTTTCCTACAAATTGGCCGGACGGGATCTACTTGTTTTATGCCGACTCCGAACGGCATCTGCGAGGCAGATGAGTTTTCACTGAGAGCTTCTCATGGCAGAAATACACTCGGAGTGCTTGCCGAACACTGCCGAGGGGCGATCACGCTTAGAAAAATTTTCTTCTAATTGAAAAACCTTATTTCTAAAATTTTGATGTTGCTTTGCCCTGGGTGTGAACCCAGAGCATTCGGTGTGGTAGGCGGAGCACGCTACTATCACACCACGGTGGCCGAATTAATGTTTCAATTAAAAAATAAAGATAATGCATAAAAAAATTAAGTCCAAAGCAAAGTTAAATATAGATCCATACATATTAACTGTACATATTCAGTTAGTTTTTATTTTCTTTATTATAAAATTTCATTGTATACAATATTTGCAGTTTTCCCATCAGGAACCAAAACATATAAATTATCTTTGTTTGTTACACGGGATAGAGCTACATATAATTGCCCATGTGTAAAAAATTGAACTCTTAGGTCCAAACCGGCTACCCTAAGTGTTTGTCCTTGAGCCTTATTTATTGTTACTGCAAAACATAATTTGACTGGAAACTCTAGCCGTTTAAATTGAAATGGGAGATCTGTTGGTACTATCGGTATTCTTGGAATCAAGACAACCAGTCAAAATTGAACACTCAATCAAATGCGTTCTTATGGTCTTGATCAGCAGCCTGGTGCCATTGCATAATGATAGTGGATTCAAATTGCGTAGTAATATAACGGGAGCTCCTACTTTAATAATAAGTTCGCGTGGTGGCGTTCCGGGAGGGTTTAGAGAATTTAAAAACTCTATTGGATAGTGTACAGCCTCGTTAGTATTTATTACCGCATCTATTGAGCAGAAAACTTGTGTTTCCGTATTATATTTTGAGAGTACTAACGCATTTACTGCGTCCACCTGCTCATTGGCAGCTGATAATATTGCCCTCTCTTTAAACCAGTCCAATGAATTACTTGTAAATTGGCCAACTTCAGGATATACTTTATCAATAAGATCTTCAATATTTTCAGTAAATTTGCAAATATTTGTTAGATCGATAAGCCCACTTGTCGTTGGAAACTGCCCGTTACCAATTTTCAGCAAATTATTAGCAAAAAGTATATTTTATTCTCCGGAAGTAAAAACTCTCATATTTTTTATAAGTTGCAGTTTATTTATATACGGCCAAAGGTAAGGCATTTTTAAACACGCGTTGACCTCATCAGCTCTCGTACCTCTAACAACTACTGGTAGAATTTGTCGAAAGTCTCCAGAAAACAAAATGGTGCAACCGCCCATAGGTATATTTTTATTACAAAAATCTCGCATTGTTCTATCCAAAACATGAACGGAACTTTTATGAGACATAGAAGCTTCATCCCAAACAATCAAGCTGCAATCACGTAACAATTTTCCAGTGTTGCTTTGCTTCGACACATTACATACTCTGGGTGCGTCTTCATCTTCATCGCTAGACATATTAAGGGGGATTTTAAACGCAGCATGAGCAGTTCTTCCGCCATTCAAGAGAGTTGCAGCGATGCCTGATGAAGCGACAGCGAGTGCTATTTTCCCCATAGATCGCACTTTGGCCAGAAGTAAGTTTATTAAAAATGTTTTACCGGTGCCTCCAGGAGCATCAAGAAAAAACAGCTTGCTATCGCTATTTATTGTGGAAGATAATACAGCGTTATACACGCTTTTTTGTTCGAAATTCAATCGATTCTCATGATGAATAACGGTTTTCAGTAGGCGTGATCGATCATATGATATTTCTTTTAAGTATTCCATGTTGTTTTCATTTAAATTAATATTTGTTGGTAATGGCAGCCCAAAGTCTGTTAGAGATCTGTCAGATAATGATTTCACTGCATTGTTAAGATTAGCTAATACTTCGTCATAGATTTGCTGATCGTAATTTATTTCATTTGATGAAACTATTTGTCTTCTTTGATAGAGAATGTCTTCAGCCATTTTATTTCTGTGGTTTTGCCACAGAGTGCAAGGATCTGAAACCTGACAGAAGACAATTAAAGTGGCAAATAAGTACATGACTGCTCTTGATGTAGAGCATAGAGCTGCTTCGGATAGGGTATTGTCCCACTAAGCATCATTCTCAAGTAAACCTCTCACTCTGCATGCATCTTGGAATGTGTTGTAAACAACCCCGGTAAAAGTTTTCAAGTTTTCAAAAGAAGTAGGACCTTTGACCACGTGAAGTAATATCCTCAAATGGAAGCATTCGGTGTTATTCGGATGCACTACATACACTCTGCCAAGAGCATCTGTTTTTTTTTATGCCGCTCCAACCAGGGACTATCCTTCCTTGGTATCAGGTGGATTGTTTACGATATCGTTGACGTTGTTTTCGGTGTAGTAGATTCTTTGGCCGTTTTCTGAATGGACTGCAAGGTGGGTGATTGAAGGTGCTCGTTCGTGTATGTTGAATCCGAAAATGCGTCAAAGCGCTTCGGAACTGCAAATATATCGCCCAAACTGAAACCTCTGCACTTCATTGCCTGCCTGTAATGTAAATGTTACTTGGTCACTGCCTTTATTTATATATTTCGTAACATATTTAATTGCTTTTACAGAGCTGCCTAGTTCTACATTAATGTGTGCATCGAAAGTTTTAAGGAGCAGTGGGTTAAATGGTACTACCCATCTGTTATCTATAGAAATATTTCTAATGACCGTATTTTCTCCACCTTCTTCTGGTGAAATTCGACGGTATTTTGGATATCCACCACCATCAACGGATGTATGCAACTCCCTTCGCTCATACATGGTGAATTTTAATTCAAACTCCCGCATGGTCCATGTAACATATGTTTTACCACAGCGTCGAACAAAACTGGGTCTTCCTCCTTTTTTGGCAATTCTGCTGATATAACGTTGTCAATTTGATCTGGCCTTATTTTATTGACCAACCAAAGCAGCAGGTGAATGTGAGGCAACCCACGTTTTTGCCATTCGACTGTGTACATGTGGGCTCGTGGTGGGCCAAATATATGAACTTTATTTATGAGATGGAGCAGCTGTTGGATTTTAAGATGGAAAACCCGATCAACCAAGTCATATCGATCTTGCGGCCTTGCGTGTGGTTGAAGATTGTCTTTAATTTCTTTCCAATTTGGGTTGCACGTAAAAGTTATGAAAAGGTCAGGTCTACCGAAATTCCGTACGTATGTCATTGCATCCTGCGTCTTTTCATGCAAGTATCTAGTGCCTCCCGTAAAACTTGATGGTAATATGACCAACTGACCGATTTCATTTTTGGTTGTGTTGTATAAATGCTAGGCGTTCGGTTTCTATTTTGGGATACTGATCAACTAAATATTGGTTTAATAACATGCGGTATTGAAGTAGGGTGTTAAAGCTATTTTCTTTCTCCATTATTTGATACCAATAAAAATTCATGTATGATACTTTTTTTGTCAGCGGTGCCTTAGTAACTGGATGAAGTTGAGGTATGTCGATAGAATATCCATCTTCACGCCGCACAAAAATCAATGGATATTGTAGTGCATCATAACTCCTATGGGTTTCCGGAATTTTTTGAAGACGGCCGTCCCTACTGTGTAAAACAATATCTCGCTTATCAAATCGTTGTCCTGCTATTACAACGGCAACTTCGCTCGTAGATGGAGCATTATATCGCCCACGGTGCTCACCAGCCGGTACCTGGTTTGCATGTATAATGACATCGAAGTCTGGTACATTTGCAGAAATACTCTCAATAGTACTTTTAAATGAGTGTACATAGGCAACATATTTGGAGATCCGTAATTAACGCACAATCAAGGGTTTCTCTCGAGTTTATATTGCATCGAGTAGCTGCTTCTGTAGCTGCATCGGAAATAACATAAACTTGAAGATTTGAAGAACTTGTGATTTTCAGGTGAATGTGGAAGTAAACTGCCCACTAAATGGTACACTTGACCTTGCACTTTAAAAGTGGGCATACAACCACTCTCTAAAAACTTCGTGGCTCCTAAACGCAGTCATTTGAAATGCATTATTATAGTTTCGAATATATGTTAAAAAATGCCTCGATTTTGGATGTTCGCCTGTTAATAATAAGCGCAAGGGTTCTGGGGGAGGCAAAATGTCAGGTAATTTAACTTTCCCTTCCGAACAGCATATCGACTTTAACTCAGACTTTCTTTGCTCTACAATGTTGGCAAAGGACAGACATGTATCCCAAAGACATAGATGGATCGTTTTCATAGTCAATTGTGGTGCTGTAATTCATTGCACTATATTCTTTATTTCTCCAGTTTGCAGCTCTTTGACCAGGAGCACCTTGCCTATTCTGTGCCAATCTTAATGTCCGTTGATCTGGGGTCTCATTTCTTCGGTATTGGCGAACTCTTTCGGTATTCCTAGTGCGTCTAGATATATCTGATGGCCTTCGTGATGGCATTATTGCGCCCACCCTATGCCTATTTTAGAAATTACCATAAATATATAATTCAAATCTTAATTAAAATACATGGAATCGAACAACTCTGTAGTGCATTTTTCTATATTAATAAATAAAATTGTTTCGTAAACCTTTTTCGGTATTTTGTTCGACTTATGGCATTAAAAGTATTCTAGACAAACTAAATGAAAATGGGCGGAGCCACGCCCATTTTGAAATTTTCTTTTATTTTTGGATTTTGTTGCATCATATCATTACTGGAGTTGAATTTTGACTTAATTTACTTATATACAGTAAAGATATTAACTTTTTTGTTAAAATTTGAATTTCAAAAAAATTTTTTTTAAAAAGTGGGCGTGTTCTTCATCCAATTTTGCTAATTTTTATTTAGCACATATATAGTAATAGTAGTAACGTTCCTGCCAAATTTCATCATGATATCTTCAACGTCTGCCAAATTACAGCTTGCAAAACTTTTAAATTACCTTCTTGTAAAAGTGGGCGGTGCCACGCCCATTGTCCAAAATCTTACTAGTTTTCTATTCTGCGTCATAACGTCAACCCATCTACCAAGTTTCATCGCTTTAACCGCCTTTGGCAATGAATTATCGCATTTTTTCGGTTTTTCGAAATTTTCGATATCGAAAAAGTGGGCGTGGTTATGTCCGATATCGTTCATTTTAAATAGCGATCTGAGATGAGTGCTCAGGAACCTACATACCAAATTTCATCAAGATACCTCAAAACTTACTCAAGTTATCGTGTTAACGGACGGACGGACGGACGGACGGACATGCCTCAATCAAATTTTTTTTCGATCCTGATTATTTTGATATATGGAAGTCTATATCTATCTCGATTCCTTTATATATGTACAACCAACCGTTATCCAATCAAACTTAATATACTCTGTGAGCTCTGCTCAACTGAGTATAAAAACCTGGGATAGATTTTGGTGTTAAATCCCGCAATTGCTGCTGATTATGATGCTGGTTCAATAATTTGCTGTGGTCTAGTTGTTGTATTATGGTATCGTGGTTGCGGTTGCGAAGGCTTTTGTGAATGACCCTAGCTGGAACAATATCCGGCGCTTTCCCGCAGGGTGGAGCCTATATGCTTCGGCTTGCCACTCGCCTTTTCATAGTGCATTCGTGCTCGGGTACTGAATAATAAATTTCTTTATATTCGGTGGTAGTGGTTGGTTTACCAATGGTAGATGGTAGGAAGTATGCCGCCGGGCGTCTTGGCAACGCCGCAGCCGTTTCGCCCAGCAGAACACGACTACCGCTACCGCAGGCTGTCTCTGGGCTTTGTAATAAGGGCTCTGGGGACATGATATAATTAGAACTCTTTTCTAATTTTACTTTTTACCTAATTTAACTTTAGGAATATTTTTTTCTTTGTCACCATGACTTTTGCTGCTAAGGGTGTTCGCCTCCATTGCTGTCAACCAGGCATGCTTAACCAACGAACCGATATCATTTCGTTACGATAATCAACGTTAATAAATGAAACAAAGTCATTTCGTTTCGTTTATTAACGTTAATAACGTCAAATTAACCTCAATTAACGAAATGACTTTGTTTCGTTTATTAACGTTAATTATCGTAACGAAATGATATCGGTTCGTTGGTCAAGCATGCCTGCTGTCAACCAAAAGAAAGATGGCAGCTGACATGACACAAATCAGCTGTTTGCAAATGACGTTTGTTCGATATCTAGGGTAGTCTAAGATGGATGTATTAGGATAGACGTCAATAAAGTAGAAGCTGTGTTATACCTTAAACCCCGAAGCAACTACAACGATTACTGGGTATATCGCACTGTTACCAACGTTTCATACAGGACTATGTGATTATTGCAGATCGACAGTACGAAAACCTCGAGAAAGGCTAGATGAGGATATTCGCGATGACGGACGAAAAAATCAAACCCTATGATATCTTAACGCAGAGTTTGATTTCTTCACCTGTGCTTACCCCTCAAGATTTTAATTGAAGATTTTATAGGAGAGGGATGGGTTTTGTTTCAACTGGATCATGACTAGAACGACATACCGATTTTTTCGGGGAAACTAAAGAAGGCGTAAGAGAACTATAGCATTACGGATGATACGCCGCCATCGTGGCATGAAGAGACCCCACACTATTGTGAAACGAACCTGTTTCACCATCACAACTGGTCATGCCAGCCTCAAATGGCTCATGAATCAGAAAGGTCTATATGAAAGGTCAGAAAAGTGGAGTTTGAAACTTCAGGGTCATGAATCTGATATACATCATCGAAAAGGTGCACAAAACCTATCGCATGACACACTCTCACCAATGCACATGGACGAAACACATACGAAAGATTGAGTCATTCGCCGTGCTTCAGATCGGAGGAGTATACGGAGTTAAAAAAGAAGGTGCCAGAGAACAAATACAAGTTACCACATTTATGTTTATCGGACAGTTACGAACGGATGCAATTCCACGACAACTTATTATCTAATATATCTCCTATATACTTTGTGCTATATTTTTCTTGTAGGGTTACCCATCCGAGCTTAGGCTTAGTCCAATTAGGGACTTTATATTTCCTACTCCAGATCCCCAGTTATATACATCCCGTAGTGCCTAATCCATCAGAGAGTTGATTTTTGTTAGGCATCTGCCGCTTATGATGACTGAAACGTCGTCTGCATATGCCGTAAAATTTAATGGTCCTCCGTCGAACCGCCTAAAGAATTGGTTTATAACCAGCATCCACAGCATTAGTGATAAAACACCGCCCGAAGGTGTTCCTATGTTTACAGGTTTCGTTGCCTCGCACAGACCCCATTGCAATGGGATCAGTCTGCAGTTTAAAATGTAGCCGCTCCAATTTGTTAAAACTGGAGGAACTTCAATCTAGTCGAGACTGTCCATTATTGCTCCTTTCGAGACATTGTTGAAAGCTCCTTCAATATCCAGAAAAATTCCTAGAGTCTCTGGTCTACTTCCCGGAAAATATATCGTAAATACTAATATAGGTAAATTTATATACCAAATTTCAGGCAAATCGAATAGTACGTATGTAAATAGGTGTGTGGGTATATTAATTCATGTCTTTATTTCGGCTTCGCAGGCATATTTATCAGTATTGCCAGGTTAATGCGACTAAATCGAATATCACAATGAAAATAACTTTAAAGCACTAAGCAACAGCTTTCGTTTGATATCCATATTCGACACACATTCTAGGGGTATCCAGGTCCGCATTTTGGTCTATATATCGACACAATAGTCACCAGTAGGTATGAAAACTACCCTGTACTAAAGCACACATCAACAGCTTCAATTTGATACCCATAATGTAAAAACACATCCCAGTGTTACCCTGATCCACGTTTTGGCATATATCTCGAGACGCTAGTCACAAATAGGTATGAAACTTACCCTGTACTAAAGCACACATCAGCAGCTTCAATTTGATACCCATAATGTAAAAACACATCCTAGTGTTACCCTGATCCACGTTTTGGCATATATCTCGAGACGCTAGTCACAAATAGGTATGAAACTTACCCTGTACTAAAGCACACATCAGCAGCTTCAATTTGATACCCATAATGTAAAAACACATCCTAGTGTTACCCTGATCCAAGTTTTGGCATATATCTCGAGACGCTAGTCACAAATAGGTATGAAACTTACCCTGTACTAAAGCACTCATCAACAGCTTTCATTTGTTACCCATATTGTATAAAAACTTTCTTGGGGTATCCGGGTCCACGTTTTGGCCTATATATCGAGACAATAGTCACCAGTAGGTATGAAAACTACCCCGTACTGAAGCACACATCAGCAGCTTCAATTTGATACCCATAATGTAAAAACACACCTTAGTGTTACCCTGATCCACGTTTTGGCATATATCTCGAGACGCTAGTCACAAATAGGTATGAAACTTACCCTGTAATAATGCACTCATCAACAGCTTTCATTTGATATCCATATTGTATAAACACTTTCTTCGGGTATCCGGGTCCACGTTTTGTGGCCTATATATCGAGACAATAGTCACCAGTAGGTATGAAAACTATCCCGTACTAAAGCACACATCAGCAGCTTCAATTTGATACCTATAATGTAAAAACACATCCTAGTGTTACCCTGATCCACGTTTTGGCATATATCTCGAGACGCTAGTCACGAATAGGTATGAAACTTACCCTGTAATAAAGCAATCATCAACAGCTTTCATTTGATATCCATATTGTATAAACTCTGTCTAGGGGTACACGGGATCACGTTTTGGCCTATATCTCGAGACCCTAGTCACCCAAGGGTATGCAAGTTACCCTCTACTAAAGCACTCATCAACAGCTTTCAGTTGTTATCCATATTGTATGAACACATTCTTTGGGTAACCGGGTCCACGTTTTGGCCTATATCTCGAGACCCTAGTCACCAAAAGATATGAAAACTACCCTTTACTAAAGCACTCATCAACAGATTTCATTTGATATCCATATTGTATAAACTCCGTCTAGGGGTACACGGGCCCACGGTTTGGCCTATATCTCGAGACCCTAGTCACCCAAGGGTATGCAAATTACCCTATACTAAAGCACTAATCAACAGCTTTCTTTTGTTAACCATATTGTATAAACACTTTCTAGGGGTACCCGGGTCCACGTTTTGGGCTCAATCTCGAGACCCTAGTTACCAATAGGTATGAAAGCTACCCTGTCCTAAAGCACTCATCAACAGCTTTGATTTGTTATCCATATTCTATAAACACATTCTAGGGGTACCCACGTCCACGTTTTCGCTTATATCTCGAGCTATTCCATACCTACTCGAAACTGCCACTATATCCTTCTCAAATTCGTCCTTTCCCTTCCCTTCCCGTCCTTTTCTTTCCTTCTTTCTCTCCCTTCCTTTCTTTTCATTTCCTTTCCTATCCTTTTCTTTCTCCTCCTTTCTTATCCTCTTTTCTCCTATCCTTTCCTTTTTCTTGTTTCCTTTAATTTTCTTTAATTTCCTGTTAGCTACACTGGGATGGATGATACGACTCACCTGTTTTCCAGGTACTCCTGCTGTGAATGCGGCGATGGTGATAAGGTGGTGGTGATGGCGGGCTCGACGACAACTGGTTCTGCGTTGATCTCTTGTGGAAGAGTGTGGGCGTCCAATCAATTGCTTCCTCCTTGCCGTAATAACATTGAAACCTCAGAATTTAGCTGTCAGACCAGGGTCCTCAGCTTTTAAATATCCCGATTTCAATTTCCGGATGTTGTTTGCACTCCGACGAATAATGAGGACGTTTGTCAGCTAATGTGCAATTAGTTTCGAACTCACCAATAACTGGAGATATCTACACAATCTATTTTAATTGCGGCAGTCAAACCTCAATCCCCGTTTTCACGCGTTGATAAATTTATAGTGGAGCGATGCAAACTCAGGTTGCGAATAAGTCAATAACGAGAATATTGATTGATTTGATTTCGTATATTTCACAAAATAACTTTTATCATACAATTGATATTTATGCACAAATTAGTGGCAGGATTCTCACGAGAAAATTAATTACAAAGTATACAACCTTTTGATTTTGCACAACCACTTTTCTGTACAATAAGCTCGTCGCTTATAAGAAATTTATTGACGCAATCTTAGCTCATGCAAACTTTAATAAAAACACTCTTAGTTTATGCAAAGTTTAGTGAAAGTAATCGTTGAATTTGCACAACGTTATAATAATAATAATGAAAATGAAAAGTTACTTGTAGAGCCCAAAAAGAACAACAAATTTGCTAGGTTTTGATAATAATAAAAATTTACATGACCAAAAGGTGGTTGTTTTCTGACAGATGGCGATCATGCCACATCGCCATCCTGTACTTGCGGCGAATTCGGATTGGTGGATTTTGCGCGGTGGAGGCTGCCACACGGCCATGAGGATTCCCAATAGGGAATTTAACGTTAAGTTATACTAGGATATAATTCAAGGTAATATATAATTCAGTATTTATACAATACAGTTCCATGTAATAATAATATATAATACAATATGGGTTAGTTATAAATTCATGGGTAACCATAAGTACAATGGGGAAATGGTACGTGTGACAGCCTATGCCGCGCAAACATCCTGCCCCGCCTAGGCGTACTAAGCGCCTAACGTGTGTCTTAGCTCTCGGAGAGCTCGTTGGGCTTTCTCGATGAGGAGCTTCCCGATTTTGCCTTTATATGAGGCGGTGCGCAAGCCGGTGGCGGTGCATCGGATGGTGCGATCTGATACGGTCGATGGGCGCGGGTTGCGCCGTGAACTGGATGCGGTGCCGGTCACTCCTGCTGCCGTTGCGTACTGGTATGTTTCAGCAGTGCTGCGTTTTGGTGGTTCACGGCGGCGTGACTGACGACGATGGCGCACCGGCTGTGATGCTGCATGCTGGGGTTTGCGACTCACGGTGTCGCGGTGCAAGAGTGTGTGGTGAGGGAGCCCACATACGTGACAGCGCTCGCGGGAGGTACACACACGTGTGTGGTGTGACAAGGCCAAGCAATTAGTGCAATATTTATGCGCCCTGGCAATCACGGCAAGTTGTTGTGGTGGCATGGCCGTAAACAATGGGCACGTCGATAACGCATGATGTCGCATACACAGACGGCAGCGTCGATAATCGGACACGGCGTCGTCAATTCGTGATGGAGTCGCTGGCACTGTCACTTGTGACGCCAAGGAGCGACGCGGTGTAGGAACCGGGGCACGTTGACGATTCATCTGTTGAAAAAAGGAGTATATTAATGTGTGTTGTATAGTGAGGAGAACATCAAGGTAGGGACTGCTTGTGAGAGCTACGGGATGATTCAGTTTATTCTGAGATGGTATCGATAGTTAAGCTTAGTGGACTGTAGTTGCTTGGTGAGATGGTAGGGAACCATGGGGTTCTGAGTCGAGTTCCGCTGGTGGCAGGAAACACAATTTTGTGATAGGCCTGGTGAGCACACCATTTTGCGTGCGTACGTCGACTACTCGGATATGGCCGTCTCTTCCTATATGGGTGTCTTCCACGCGTCCTAGGCGCCATTCGGTAGGGGGTAGGTTGTCTTCCTTAATGACGACTAGATCGCCGATTTTAGGGGGAGGTTGAGCGGTTTGCCATCGATAACGCTTATGTAACTCCATGAGATAGTCATTCTTCCAGCGTTTGCTGAATTGGTGATGTAAAACTTTCAACCGGTCCCAACGGTTGATCATAGAGAGGTGTTCATAGTTCGGCTCGGGGATGGCGAGAAGGGGTGCGCCTCGGAGAAAGTGGCCGGGTGTGAGGGCGGTGAGATCCGCTGGGTCCTGAGAAAGCGGGGAGATAGGACGAGAATTGAGAACGGCCTCGATACGAATTAATAGAGTCGATAATTCTTCAAATGTGAAGCTGTGTGTTCCGGCGACCTTTTTAAAATGGGTTTTACAACTTTTGACGGCAGATTCCCATAATCCGCCCATGTGGGGTGCGCCGGGGGGTATAAATTTCCATTCGATGCCTTGTGGCGCGTACTTTTGGACAATATCTGTCGAGACTTCTTTGAGGAAGGCGACGAACTCTACTTTGGTAGCTCGCTTAGCACCAATGAATGTTGTGCCGTTGTCGCTCATCATTTGTTTCGGGTACCCTCGACGCCCTACGAACCGGGCGAAGGCAGCGAGAAAAGCCTTACTGGTGATATCCGAACACAATTCCAGGTGGATCGCTTTGGTGGTGAAACAAACAAAAACGGCCACGTAACCTTTTACGAGGGTTGGAGATCGGAGCATCGAAGCTTTGATTTGAAACGGGCCGGCGAAGTCTACGCCAGTAGTAGTGAAAGGGGGCGCGAAAGTGCATCGTTCGGGGGTTAAAGCTGCCATGATTTGGGACTGCGTTTGTCGCTTATGGATGGTGCAGACTTTACACTGGAAAATACATTTTCTCAGCTGAGGTTTGAGTCGGGGAGTATAGAATTCCTGCCTCATAGCTTGTTGCAGGAGGCGGACTTCCGCATGGAGGAAGCTCTCGTGCAGGAACCTTATATAAAGGGTAGTAAATCTAGCCTTTTCGGGGAGAATGATGGGGTGACACTCATTGTAGGTCATGTCGGCGTTTACTAATCTTCCGTTGGCACGGAGAATCCCGTCTGTATCCACGAAGGGGTCGAGTGCCAGTAGGGGACTTCGCTTTCCGATTGGCTTTGAATTTTCGAGAGAGGCTCTTTCGGAAGCGAAGAATCTCGACTGAGTCAAGCTAAGCAGACGGGTTTTCGCGCGCATGACGTCGGCGTAAGAGAGAGTGGGTTCGCTGGGGGTACGATTGCCTCCTACAGCATTTCTAAGCCGGGTTACAAATTTCAACATGTACGCTGTTACGCGTAGGGCGCGGGGATAGGAGGAGAACCGTTCCAAGAAGTCTTCTGACTCTTCCGCTGCATGCAGTGATTCGACTCGGCGAAGTTCGGGGGTTCAATATTTCTGGCCGTTGGTGTTGGCCAGTCCTCGGGGGGTCAGGAAAGCCACTCTGGCCCATTCCACCATAGCGATGAGTTAGAGAGATCGTCGGGGCTGCATCCTCTGGTTCCAAGATCCGCGGGGTTGTCTTTGCTTCGCACATGTCGCCAAGGGACATTTCCAACGAGGTCTATGATCTGCGCTGTTCGGTTAGAGACGTATGTTTTCCACGAGCGGGGTGGCTTTTCCAGCCAGGCTAGCACGATTTCCGAATCGGACCACATGATTAATTTTTTTTGACTTAGGCCGAGATGGGGTTGGACTACTGCGACTAATTTTGCTAATAAGAGCGCTCCGCATAGCTCCAGGTGTGGTAGACTAATAGTTTTGAGAGGAGCTACTTTGCCTTTGGACACTATAAGGTGAGAGTGGACCTGAGTACCGACGGTACTTCTTAGGTACAGGGTTGCGCAATAAGCCTTTTCTGAGGCGTCGCAGAATCCGTGGAGCTCAACGTATTTATCGGGCGTAAAATTCATCCATCGGGGTATCTGGATGGCTGAGACAGAGGGAAGGTTTTGAGAGAACTGCGCCCATTTGGCTAGACGGATGGGTTTAACCTTCTCGTCCCATTCGGTCCCATCTAACCACAATTCTTGCATGAGCATCTTCGCTTGGATCATTATGGGCGTCAGCCACCCTGCGGGATCGAAAAGTTTCGCAATGGAGGAGAGGATTTGCCGCTTTGTGGCTGCAGTGGATGCCGGATTTGAGTCGACGGTATACGAGAATGTATCCGTTAGGGCGTTCCACTGGATGCCCAGGGTCTTGGCGGTGCTGGTCTTTTCGAACTCGAGAAAATTTGTTTCCAGCAGATCAGTTTTCGATATTTTTTGGAGGATGTTGGGATGGTTTGCCGTGATCTTTTTTAAGGGAAAGCCGGCTGAATTGAGAGCGTCTATAGTCTCTGTTAGGGATTGCTCGGCTGATTGGAGATCATGACTGCCAGATAAAATATCGTCAACATACGTCTCGGATTTTAGTATTGGGGCTGCGCGTGGATGGGAATCGGCTATGTCTTTCGCCAGCTCGTGTAGAGTGCGAATAGCCAGGAAACGCGCGCAGTTAACCCCGAAGGTGACCGTTTTTAACTTGTAGTCCTTTACTGGACTATGTTCGGGGGTTCGGAATATTATCCGTTGGTAGTCTCGGTCATCGGGGTGCAAGAGAATTTGGCGGTACATTTTCTCGACGTCGCCATTAAACACATATTTATATGTTCGCCATTTCAGCAACATAAGTCGGAGATCGGGTTGGAGGGTTGGTCCGGTACATAAAACATCGTTGAGGGAGTGACCGGAACCTGACTTTTTGGAGGCGTTGAACACAACTCTGACTTTTGTTGTCTTTTTATCTGGCCTTACGACTGCATGGTGAGGGAGATAGAATGAGCAGTATTTACCCAGGGATTTTATTTGATTGGGACTGCATTCTTCCATGTGGCCTAGGGACAGATATTCCTCGAGTACCTGGTCGTATTGCTGCTTGAGATCGCCCTTTTTTGCTAGAGTACGTTCCATGCCATGGAACTGTCGTAGGGCTGCAGTACGGGACTGACCTAGGTCGATATCGTTCGGGAATGTTGGTTTAAAGGGGAGCCGAACCCTATATCGACCGTCATCCATGCGAGTGGTTGTGCTTTGATAAAAGTCTTCGCACATTTTATCTTCTGGGGTTTCCACTCGAGTTCTGGGTATTTCTTCGATTTTCCCGAATTGCCTTAGCTGTTCATTCAGCTGGACATTCGTCACTTCCCACACTTGAGAAGAGTGTGATCCGACCTTTTCGGGGGTTTGGCTACTTATTATCCAGCCAAATATCGTGTTTTGTGCTAGCAGTGTGGGCGAGATCTTTTCTATGCCATTTAGCATTATTTGTGGGATAAGATCACTGCCTAATACCAGATCAATTTGGGAGGGGTTTTGAGTGTTCTGGTCTGCTAGCTTCAGATGGGACCATTTACGCATTTGGTCGTTATTTAGCCGGAGTGTTGGGAGTTGCCTAGTAAGCCGAGGTAGCACTATTGCCTGGGCCTTTATTTTCACCTTGTGATCGTTTGAGACTAGGGTCAGTGAGCATAGCTTGTTGGAGGTTTGTACTACTCCGCCTCCCATTCCCGATATTTCAAATAGGGGGTGGGTATATGGGAGGCCTAGCTTCATTTGAGCTTTCGACGAGATGAAGCTACGTTCTGACCCTTGATCCACTAAGGCTCTGAGCCTGAAGCAGTCCCCTCGGTGTTCTATGGACACTATCGCTGTGGGGAGAATAATCTTGCTATCGTTTTCTGTATGCAAAGATTGGATGGGGGCAGCGTTTGAGGTGGTGGGACGTTCCTCGTTGGGATCTGGGTTGGTATTGTCCTGAGTAGTTGCTACTTGGGCTGCCGCTCTTCGAGGGCCATTGGTTTGGTGTGATATTCCGGTGTCGTGGAGGGTGGAGTTGTGGCGACCTTGGCAGTAGAGACACGTTCTTGTGCTTGTGCAATCTTTTACGAGGTGGGTTTGGGACAGGCAGTTTTCGCAGAGATTGCTTTCTCTCACGAATTTTTTCCGTTCAGGGATTGCCAGCTTTTTGTAATGCAAGCAGCTTTGTAGCGTGTGGGACTTCTGCTTGCACTTTCTGCAGGCGTATACTTTTTGATGCTCGGCCACATGAGCATTTGTGCGAGTTTGAGAATAGTTGTTGTTCTGCGGGGGGTTGCGGCTTTGGTTAGGGGTTTAAGCCTGCCTGAACTGGGGATTGTTTTGACTTGAGGGAGGCTTTGAGAAATTGGTGGAGGGTGGATTATATCGGGGTTTGGCTGGTCGCCATTGATCCACCCTTTCCACTATCTCGTAGCGAGTAGTCAGAAACTGATCCATTTGGGACCAGTTCGGTAGGTCTCGTCTGGAGCTTAAAGATTGCTCCCAAAGCGCAACTGTATTTTCCGGCAGTTTTGAGGTTACCAGATATATTAAGATGGGGTCCCAACTGTCTGTCGAGACTTGTTGAGTTGCTAATATCTGGAGACAGTTATTAACGGAAGATTGCAGTCGCTGAATGTCTTCGCTTTTTTCAGTCGGAATGGGCTTGAGGTTCATGAGGACTTTTATTTGATTGTCGACCAGGACTCTTTTATTTTCGTACCGGGATTTCAGAGCTTCCCAAGCCAGAGCAAAGTTGTCATCGCTAAGTGGGAATTGTTTTACTATCTGGCCGGCTTTTCCTTGGGTTTTGTACCTGAGGTGGTACAGTTTTTGGGCGCTCGAGAGTTTGGGGTGGTTGATATAGACCGTCGTGAACATGTTACGGAAGGACGGCCATTGATCATAACTTCTGTAAAATACTTCGGTGTCACAGGCGGGTACTTTGAGGTGCATCCCGGAACTTTCTTGGGGAGTGGTCGTTGTAGCGGGGACGGGATTGCTAAGTACCCTTAGCTGGAGCTGATCGCCTATTCTTGCCTTTGTATCCTCGTATGCTATAAGGCAGGCGCGGTATTTATTGAAGGCTAAGGCCTTAAAGTCGTCGGGAAGGTCGTTGTCATCTGACTCTACGACGGCATCATATGCGCTCTGTACCCTTTCCCAGAACACATCGATATTTTTGACTTTTATTTTTAGGGATGCCTCGGTGTTATCTTCGATCTGGGTTGTGCCGAACCGAGCGCAGTAATCAGTAAAGAGATCCGTTTCGGATATAAATTTATTTTCGACCGCGGTAGCCATTCTAAAAAGGGACTTGCTTAATTTTATTTTAGCTATTTTGGGAATTTTTTGGGGCGGGGTAGTCTGGGACCAGTTGGGCAGATTTTACTGCTGGGTAATTTAAACTATGAAACTATGCTGGGTATCGCAAATAATAATACAGATGTGGGGATATGTATTTAAATTATACCGCAAGGGACACAAGTATTAAAGTGCAATGAGCTAACTTGTGCAAGTGTGAGTGCGATTTGCCGGTTTGTAATGCACCGCTTTTACGTACGTGTATATATGGTGGTGGGAATATACATATATTTTTTATGGCGGGAAAAATATATTTTTGGCGGGAAAATTTTATGTGGTCGGGATCCACCAAAATTTACGGGAGGGATATATTTTAATATGTATATGTATATTATTGTACAAGGGGCTGGTTTCGTCTATGGCGACGAAGGACCACTAGCTACCCTGGGATGGATGATACGACTCATCTGTTTGCCAGGTACTCCTGCTGTGAATGCGGCGATGGTGATAAGGTGGTGGTGATGGCGGGCTCGACGACAACTGGTTCTGCGTTGATCTCTTGTGGAGGAGTGTGGGCGTCCAATCAATTGCTTCCTCCTTGCCGTAATAACATTGAAACCTCAGACTTTAGCTGTCAGACCAGGGTCCTCAGCTTTTAATTATCCCGATTTCAATTTCCGGGTGTTGTTTGCACTCCGACGAATAATGAGGACGTTTGTCAGCTAATGTGCAATTAGTTTCGAACTCACCAATAACTGGAGATATCTACACAATCTATTTTAATTGCGGCAGTCAAACCTCAATCCCCGTTTTCACGCGTTGATAAATTTATAGTGGAGCGATGCAAACTCAGGTTGCGAATAAGGCAATAACGAGAATATTGATTGATTTGATTTCGTATATTTCACAAAATAACTTTTATCATACAATTGATATTTATGCACAAATTAGTGGCAGGATTCTCACGAGAAAATTAATTACAAAGTATACAACCTTTTGATTTTGCACAACCACTTTTCTGTACAATAAGCTCGTCGCTTATAAGAAATTTATTGACGCAATCTTAGCTCATGCAAACTTTAATAAAAACACTCTTAGTTTATGCAAAGTTTAGTGAAAGTAATCGTTGAATTTGCACAACGTTATAATAATAATAATGAAAATGAAAAGTTACTTGTAGAGCCCAAAAAGAACAACAAATTTGCTAGGTTTTGATAATAATAAAAATTTACATGACCAAAAGGTGGTTGTTTTCTGACAGATGGCGATCATGCCACATCGCCATCCTGTACTTGCGGCGAATTCGGATTGGTGGATTTTGCGCGGTGGAGGCTGCCACACGGCCATGAGGATTCCCAATAGGGAATTTAACGTTAAGTTATACTAGGATATAATTCAAGGTAATATATAATTCAGTATTTATACAATACAGTTCCATGTAATAATAATATATAATACAATATGGGTTAGTTATAAATTCATGGGTAACCATAAGTACAATGGGGAAATGGTACGTGTGACAGCCTATGCCGCGCAAACACCTGTCCTTTTCGTTCGGTCCTGTCTTCTCCCTTCGTTTCCTTCCCTGTAATTCCTCTCCTTTCATTTTCGTATTATGAAAAGGTCGGCTCAAAAACTTATTTAAATCGCATGGATAAGCTATTATTAAAATATTAAACTGCATGGATGAAAGTTAAGGAAAAATTATCTTAATTAATTGTTTTAAAATCCTCGCCTCGCCTTTCATTTCCTTTCTTTTCCCTTTCCTTTCCTTTGCTTTGCTTTCCTTTCCTTTCCTTTCCCTTCCTTTCCTTTCCCTTCCCTTCCTTTTCTTTCCTTCTTTCCCTTCCTTTCTTTCTTTTCATTTCCTCTCTTATCCTTTCCTACCCTTTCTTTTCTCCTCCTTTCCTATCCTCTTTTCTCCTATCCTTTCCTTTTTTTCGTTTCCTTTCCTTTTCTTTCATTTCCTGCCCTTTGTTCGCTATCCGGTCTGTCTTCTCCCTTCCTTTCCACCCTATAATTTCCTCTCCTTTTATTTCCTTTCCTCTTCTTTCCTTTCCTTTCAGTTCCTTTGCTCTCCTTTGCTTCCCTTTCTTTTCTTTTAAAATTTCACCAAAAAATTATACTAAATAATATAGGAAATCGCACTGCGTGGTACTGTATGGTACTTACCTTTGCAATAATATTGATAAAAAATTATTAATGAAAAAAAGCTCACTTTTGTTTTAATTTTAAATAAAATAAAATATATTATCAGCACAGCTTAGACGACTTACGTACAAATTTTAATGAGAAAATTCGTGAAAACTACCTGTTCTTTCTAAAATAACTCCTTTGAGGCTGCCATAAAAAAACATTAAAAAAATACTCATTTAATTTGTCTTTACGATCAGCATACAAATTAGCATAAAAAATATATTGAAATCTCCTTAGTGCACAAATATTAGCATATATGTGCATGCAAAAATACTAAAAAATAAAACTTTTGTTTAAGAATTTTAAGGAAATGTTCAATATTTTTAACGAAAGAGTATTTTGCAAGAGACGTATGCATTCTTAACCATTTATGTTGCATTAACTTGGAAACATCGCAGAAGTATGTATGTACATACATATGATATGAAAATACATACATACATCCATACATATAAATGTACTCCCGAAGTTCAATAACGAAGCGAATGCTATATATGTACGTATGCATGTGTGGCATCAAGCCTCACTCAAAAGCAATTAGCGCGGACAGTTCACAGCGAACAAACACACATACGCATTTTTTGATAAAAATGTTTCTTTTGTTTAAACAATTTTGCTGATATAAGAAAGGAATCAAGTATTTTTTTTGATGCAGATCGAAGGTAAATAGTTCAAAGTTTTACTGAAAAGTAGAATTTTTTAAATCCATCCATCCATTTATGAGTTATAGCAGTGTAAACAAAAAAATTTATGCTTTATTACCACATTTTTTGCCACGCCCCTATAATATATATCTTCAAATGATATTAACTGTACCATCTCACGTAGCTAAGCTTTCAAATGCAAAAGACCGTTTAAAAATCGGAGCATTCTGTGTGAAGTTATGTGCATACATGGCATTTAGCGACTTTATTTTATAAGATTTACTAGCAGACCCGGCAGACATTGTTCTGCCCTAAATTTGGTCTATCTGCATAAATTTTAACCTTTTTCCGTCTTACTCTGTTCTCCCCCTCTTCACTTCTTCTTAATCCTTTTACTCACTCCTCCCTCCGTTTTTTCGCATCATCTATTTCTATCTGCGTTTCACTGTATCTCTTTCTCAGTCTCCTTCTCCTTCCCTCTTCTCTCTTATCTCAAATTTCTCTCATTCTTCTTCATAATTTATTGCCAGTCCAAGAGGGTGGTATCTATTTTGTTCCAGTCGCATTCCGAGTCCCAGTCCCACTCCCAGTCTCAGTCCCAGTCCGTCTCTGGTCTACTTTCCGGAAAATAGATCGTAAATACTAACATAGGTAAATTTATATACCAAATTTCAGGCAAATCGAATAGTACGTATGTAAATAGGTATGTGGGTATTATTAATTCATGTCTTTATTTCGGCTTCGCATGCATATTTATCAGTATTGCCAGGTTGATGCGACTAAATCGAATATCACAATGAAAATAACTTTAAAGCACTCAGCAACAGCTTTCGTTTGATATCCATATTAGACACACATTCTAGGGGTATCCAGGTCCGCATTTTGGTCTATATATCGACGCAATAGTCACCAGTAGGTATGAAAACTACCCCTGTACAGCACACATCAACAGCTTCAATTTGATACCCATAATGTAAAAACACATCCCAGTGTTACCCTGATCCACGTTTTGGCATATATCTCGAGACGCTAGTCACAAATAGGTATGAAACTTACCCTGTATTAAAGCACTCATCAACAGCTTTCATTTGTTATCCATATTGTATAAACACTTTCTTGGGGTATCCGGGTCCACGTTTTGGCCTATATATCGAGACAATAGTCACCAGTAGGTATGAAAACTACCCCGTACTAAAGCACACATCAGCAGCTTCAATTGGATACCCATAATGTAAAAACACATCCTAGTGTTACCCTGATCCACGTTTTGGCATATATCTCGAGACGCTAGTCACAAATAGGTATGAAACTTACCCTGTAATAATGCACTCATCAACAGCTTTCATTTGATATCCTTATTGTATAAACACTTTCTTGGGGTATCCGGGTCCACGTTTTGTGGCCTATATAGCGAGACAATAGTCACCAGTAGGTATGAAAACTACCCCGTACTAAAGCACACATCAGCAGCTTCAATTGGATACCCATAATGTAAAAACACATCCTAGTGTTACCCTGATCCACGTTTTGGCATATATCTCGAGACGCTAGTCACAAATAGGTATGAAACTTACCCTGTAATAAAGCAATCATCAACAGCTTTCATTTGATATCCATATTGTATAAACACTTTCTTGGGGTATCCGGGTTCACGTTTTGTGGCCTATATAGCGAGACGCTAGTCACAAATAGGTATGAAACTTACCCTGTACTAAAGCACACATCAGCAGCTTCAATTGGATACCCATAATGTAAAAACACATCCTAGTGTTACCCTGATCCACGTTTTGGCATATATCTCGAGACGCTAGTCACAAATAGGTATGAAACTTACCCTGTAATAATGCACTCATCAACAGCTTTCATTTGATATCCTTATTGTATAAACACTTTCTTGGGGTATCCGGGTCCACGTTTTGTCATAAAACAATACGCACTCCCCAGGTAGGTGGGTAGTGGGTATGCACATACATATGTACTAGAGGTTTACGCCGGTCACTTAATCGGCGGGGGCGGCGTGGGCTCTATTATCTATCTATCTATTTTTCTATTTAAAAAAATAATATTTAGAAAAGGTTTTGTTTATATGTATTTAAGGAAATCAACGTGTTGGACCTTTCGGAACGATCCGGGGTTTTTGCATCAAAATCCCGCAGACCGTTCAAAAATTTTCAGGAGTAGCTCCTTGCGAAGGGATTGTCCCTCGTTCGCTTGCTCCAGGGAAGCTTCGAACCTAACCCCGGTCTTTGGAATTGGTAATGCTACGTCTGCTGAAAAGATATAGAGATACATAAAATAGTCACACTTTTGCTTGCATATCTCGTGCAAAGCGTAGTTTCACCTAGGGTTAACTCCTAATAATCGTCGCGAACACAATTTCTTTAAAGGCGACTTAGGGTTGCTATTAATGGTCTATTAATACTCATGACTCTCGTGGCACAGGGCGCCTCCAGCTTTTTCGGCTGTTTTTAAGAGCTACAATTCCCGATGTGCGAATAGTAGAAATTCCTACCACCAGTCGCTACCACGCCTCCTGAGCCTCGCACCATATGACAGTACAGAAGCTATAGGAATGCGAATTCGAACTCATACCTTCGTCGACGTCACTTTACTAGAAGCTCTAGGTGTAGCTCCGAAGACTTTCCAACGGATGCTTTTGTCGCGCTATGCTGCCGAGCTACACAAGAGAAACACCTTTAAACGTTAGGGAGTGACTATTCGGCCAAGGATGCCGCCCTCGAAATCATAAGCAGTCTAAGTGGATGTCATTGCGTCATGGGTGAAAATCGTATAATCCTCGGCGCATCTACATAATTAAAATCTTACAAGGACCCTCGATAAAAATTTTAAAATGTAGACCAAAGATTGCGAACGTTTGTGTTCACAACATTGATTTCAATAGTCTTCGTTAAATCAAATTTAGAATGAAAGTCGACAGATTTTAAGTTGAAAGTTGTTAACTACTGTTTTCCGGCCTTACGATATAGGAGCTCATTATGGATGACCGCATAGCTTCAGTTTTCAGACAAGTTCGAATGTCCACTACGTTAGGGTAGTATCACACGCGGTCATTAGTTCCACTCTCTTGGGAAAGCTTTTGGTTCACCACTTTGAGTGTTCTTGCGAAGGACAAAGCCTCACCTGGTAGACATATGTGCTTACGTATTCAAATTTTTAAAAGGAGCCGTAACGTGTAGGTGATATTTAAACTTGGTTGATAGGCTATAATCAATGTGATTCACTCCAAGGGACTAGTTTTGGATAGGGCCGCCAACTTTAGGAAATATCAAACCGGGAGACTTGGGTGTTGAAGGATGAAGTGTGAAAATCAAAATTAACATTTCAGACGCTATTGTATAGTTTCGCAAATGAACAACAGATGTTTGAATGCAAGACTTAGTGATTTTTCAAACCGTTCTCATAAGTACATATATCCCCAACTTAAGTATGAGGTAAGAATAATTTCAAAGGAGTGTTTATGCCCCTAGAACCTACTAAAAGATTTTGCATCACTGATTTCGCTTATTCTAGAGGACAATTTAAATGCAAAGTCCGTGTTAAGCTGACATCGAAAGCGCCTGTTATTTTGAATAACTTTTGAATAGTTATAAAGAGTTAAATTTCGCAATTAATTTCTTATAACCTCCAGTGATGCGCATCCGTTGATACCACTTTTGACCATATCCGACCAATTTTCGATATAAACTATAAATGGCCTAAACAGTCTTAAACGAGTAGAAAATATAGTAACGCGCCGGACGCCGCGCTGTCGCGCCGATATTTTTGACATTCGGCGGCGGCGTGCGAAAAACGACCAAAATCGGCGGCGGCGTTTATCGGCGGCGTATATCTCTAATATGTACCCATATGCCAGATAAGCGCTCACGATATACCGCTACATCCTCCAATGTACTTGTATGTACAAAACAATCAGTGCATAGCCATAACGTAATCAAAAATAGTGGATATATGCGACCCGGCCTATGAAAAGGTAGCTTATGACTCAAAAAAGAAATTGCGAGAAACAGCTGTTAAAGATAAACAATACATTTCTTCAGTTTCTTAGTAGTAGCAATTTTTTTTGAGTCATAAGCCACCTTTTCTTAGACCGGGTCATATATATTAATTTTGTATACAAAACAAAATTAGCTTGACTTAAGGATGAACCATAGAGGATCGTTATTATTTTATATACTGAGTGTAGCAAATTATGCACGTGTATATACTTACCAGAGAATATGCTTATATCAACGTTCATATACCATTCGCCCTATATGTTGCATGTACATATTTGCCTCGATAAGCGGTTACGATTAATGTTGCATCCTAAAATGTACTTGTATGTAGAAATTATTCCGTGCATGCAACAAGCGAGACTTTTTTTCAACGAAGTACAATAATAATTAAAAAAATAAAAAATAATCGAAAAAAGGCGTTTTTGATTACTTTTGATTATTTTTAATTTTTTTCAATAATCGGAAAAAATCATGATTTTTTTTTGATTTTTTTCTAATGGTAATCAATTAGTAATTTCTTTTTACGGAACACAATTGAAATAATCATTGGCCATTAAAATAGGCATCTAATTAATTGATTACTAATGCTAATTCAAATTTAACAGGTCTGGCCTACATATATACGTATGTATGTTGGTGTGGGATCTACAGCAACAATGTAGCCACTGGCTTACTACTCACGAATCGCATACTTTTTTTCTTGATACACACTTTTACTGGTGAAATGTGCACCCTCATCCCCACACCTTCACCTATATATATTCACTAATACGGTTGTGCGCATTACAACTGGTAACTAATGCTTTGTTTCATCGGATTCATTCCCTAATGGCCTAATCCGGCGACCGATGCTATTAATGCCCTACGAGCTACGCTTAAATAATATTAGACCTGTTCAACCAGTCTTAGCTAACATGTTTAGGAATGCTTAGCCGATAGGTACCTTACCCTATGAGCATACATATAACTTTCAATTCATGTACTTGTTCCCCATTGACTATCAATTTTTATACTCAGTTGAGCAGAGCTCACAGAGTATATTAAGTTTGATTGGATAACGGTTGGTTGTACATATATAAAGGAATCGAGATAGATATATACTTCCATATATCAAAATAATCAGGATCGAAAAAAAATTTGATTGAGCCATGTCCGTCCGTCCGTCCGTTAACACGATAACTTGAGTAAATTTTGAGGTATCTTGATGAAATTTGGTATGTAGGTTCCTGAGCGCTCATCTCAGATCGCTATTTAAAATGAACGATATCGGACTATAACCACGCCCACTTTTTCGATATCGAAATTTTCGAAAAACCGAAAAAGTGCGATAATTCATTACAAAAGACAGATAAAGCGACGAAACTTGGGAGGTGAGTTGACCTTATGACGCAGAATAGAAAATTAGTAAAATTTTGGACAGTGGGCGTGGCACCGCCCACTTTTAAAAGAAGGTAATTTAAAACTTTTGCAAGCTGTAATTTGGCAGTCGTTGAAGATATCATGATGAAATTTGGCAGGAATGTTACTGCTATTACTGTATGCACGCTTAATAAAAATTAGCAAAATCGGAGAAGGACCACGCCCACTTTTAAAAAAAATTTTTTTTTAAAGTAAAATTTTAACAAAAAATTTAATATCTTTACAGTATATAAGTAAATTATGTCAACATTCACCGCCGCGGCCACCGTGGTGTGATGGTAGCGTGCTCCGCCTATCACACCGTATGCCCTGGGTTCAACTCCCGGGCAAAGCAACATCAAAATTTTAGAAATAAGATTTTTCAATTAGAAGAAAATTTTTCTAAGCGGGGTCGCCCCTCGGCAGTGTCTGGCAAGCGCTCCGATTGTATTTCTGCCATGAAAAGCTCTCAGTGAAAACTCATCTGCCTTGCAGATGCCGTTCGGAGTCGGCATAAAACATGTAGGTCCCGTCCGGCCAATTTGTAGGGAAAAATCAAGAGGAGCACGACGCAAATTGGAAGAGAAGCTCGGCCTTAGATCTCTTCGGAGGTTATCGCGCCTTACATTTATTTTTTTTTTTTTTATGTCAACATTCAACACCAGTAATGATATGGTGCAACAAAATACAAAAATAAAAGAAAATTTCAAAATGGGCGTGGCTCCGCCCTTTTTCATTTAATTTCTCTAGGATACTTTTAACGCCATAAGTCGAACAAAAATTAACCAATCCTTTTGAAATTTGGTAGGGGCATAGATTTTATGACGTTAACTATTTTCTGTGAAAATGGGCGAAATCGGTTGATGCCACGCCCAGTTTTTATACACAGTCGTCCGTCTGTCCTTCTGCATGGCCGTTAACACGATAACTTGAGCAAAAATCGACATATCTTTAATGAACTTAGTTCACGTGCTTACTTGAACTCACTTTATCTCGGTATGAAAAATGAACGAAATCCGACTATGACCACGCCCACTTTTTCGATATCGAATATTACTAAAAATTAAAAAAATGCCATAATTCTATACCAAATACGAAAAAAGGGATGAAACATGGTAAGGTAATTGGATTGTTTTATTGACGCGAAATATAACTTCAGAAAAAACTTTATAAAATGGTAGTGACACCTACCATATTAAGTAGAAGAAAATGAAAAAGTTCTGCAGGGCGAAATCAAAAGCCCTTGGAATCTTGGCAGGAATACTGTTCGTGGTATTACATATATAAATAAATTAGCGGTATCCAACAGATGATGTTCTGGGTCACCCTGGTCCACATTTTGGTCGATATCTGGAAAACTCCTTCACATATACAACTACCACCACTCCCTTTTAAAACTCTCATTAATACCTTTAATTTGATACCCATATCGTACAAACTCATTCTAGAGTCACCCCTGGTCCACCTTTGTGGCGATATCTCGAAAAGGCGTCCACCTATAGAACTAAGCCCCACGCCCTTTTAAAATACTCATTAACACCTTTCATTTGATACCGATATCGTACAAACATATTCTAAAGTCACCCCTGGTCCACCTTTATGGCGATATCTCGAAAAGGCGAACACCTATAGAACGAAGGCCCACTGCCTTTTAAAAATACTCATTAACACCTTTCATTTGATACCCATATTGCACAAAAGCATTTTAGGGTCACCCCAGCTCCACCATTATGGCGATATCTCGAAACGGCGTCCACCTATGGAACTAAGGATTACTCCCTTTTAAAATACTTATTAACACCTTTCTTTTGATACCCATATTGTACAAACAAATTCTAGGGTCACCCCTGGTCCACCTTTATGGCGATATCTCGGAAATGCGACCACCTATACAACAACCACCACTCCCTTTTAAAAACCTCATTAATACCATTAATTTGATACCCATATCGTACAAACACATTCTAGAGTCACCCCTGGTCCACCTTTATGGCGATATTTCGAAACGGCGTCCACCTATAGAACTAAGGCCCACTCCCTTTTAAAATACCCATTAACACCTTTCGTTTGATGCCCGTATTGTACAAAGAAATTCTAGGGTCACCCTGGTCCACCTTTATGGCGATATCTCGAAACGGCGTCCACCTATGGAACTAAGGATTACTCCCTTTTAAAATACTCATTAACACCTTTCTTTTGATACCCATATTGTACAAACAAATTCTAGGGTCACCCCTGGTCCACCTTTATGGCGATATCTCGAAACGGCGTCCACCTATGGAACTAAGGATTACTCCCTTTTAAAATACTCATTAACACCTTAAATTTTATACCCATATCGTACAAAAGCATTTTAGAGTCACCCCTGGTCCACCTTTATGGCGATATCTCGAAAAGGCGACCACCTATACAACAACCACCACTCCCTTTTAAAACTCTCATTAATACCTTTAATTTGATACCCATATCGTACAAACACATTCTAGAGTCACCCCTGGTCCAGCTTTATGGCGATATTTCGAAACGGCATCCACATATAGAACTAAGGCCCACTCCCTTTTAAAATACTCATTAACACCATTCGTTTGATGCCCATATTGTACAAACAAATTCTAGGGTCACCCCTGGTCCACCTTTGTGGCGATATCTCGAAACGGCGTCCACCTATGGAACTAAGGATTACTCCCTTATAAAATACTCATTAACACCTTTCTTTTGATACCCATATTGTACAAACAAATTCTAGGGTCACCCCTGGTCCACCTTTATGGCGATATCTCGGAAATGCGACCACCTATACAACAACCACCACTCCCTTTTAAAACCCTCATTAATACCATTAATTTGATACCCATATCGTACAAACACATTCTAGAGTCACCCCTGGTCCACCTTTATGGCGATATTTCAAAACGGCGTCCACCTATAGAACTAAGGCCCACTCCCTTTTAAAATACCCATTAACACCTTTCGTTTGATGCCCGTATTGTACAAACAAATTCTAGGGTCACCATGGTCCACCTTTATGGCGATATCTCGAAACGGCGTCCACCTATGGAACTAAGGATTACTCCCTTTTAAAATACTTATTAACACCTTTCTTTTGATACCCATATTGTACAAACAAATTCTAGGGTCACCCCTGGTCCACCTTTATGGCGATATCTCGAAACGGCGTCCACCTATGGAACTAAGGATTACTCCCTTTTAAAATACTCATTAACACCTTTCATTTGATACCCATATCGTACAAACGCATTCTAGAGTCACCCCTGGTCCACCTTTATGGCGATATCTCGAAAAGGCGACCACCTATACAACAACCACCACTCCCTTTTAAAACCCTCATTAACACCTTTCATTTGATACCCATATCGTACAAACGCATTCTAGAGTCAACCCTGATCCACCTTTATGGCTATATCCCTAAATGGCGTCCACCTATAAAACTATGGCCCACTCCCTCATAAAATACTCTTTAATGCCTTTCATTTGATACGCATGTCATACAAACACATTCCAGGGTTTCCCTCGGTTCATTTTCCTACATGGTTATTTTCCCTTATGTTGTCACCATAGCTCTCAACTGAGTATGTAATGTTCGGTTACACCCGAACTTAACCTTCCTTACTTGTTATTCATGTGTTAACAAAATATATAATAGAACTATATTCGGTATAAGGTTTATGACGCCATATCTACCCTCTGTTTATTCCGTCGTGGCGAATCCCTCCTCTTTTCCTTCAGACTCCTCCCTAGGATCATTATTCACCCAAACCTAATTTTGGATGTATATATTTGGGGACGAGACGACGCCAATCGCTGATATCACATTAGTTATCTGTATAAATAATAGTAAATAAATGAACCAGCAAAGAAAACAACTAAGAAAGCTACTTTGTATAGCCGACTTATTTTTATACCCAGCTGTACTTGTACACAGGGTATTTTAACTTTGTTTGGATAACGGTTGGTTGTACGGCTATAAAGGAATCGAGATAGATATAGGCTTCCATATATCAAATTCATCGATATCGAAAAAAAATTAGATTGAGTCATGCCCGTCCGTCCGTCCGTCTGCCCTTTAACGCGATAACTTGAGTAAGCATTGAGATATCTTCACCAAATTTGGTACACGAGCTTATCTGGACCCAGAATAGATTGGTGTTGAAAATGAGCGAAATCGGATGATAACCACGCCCACTTTTTATATATATAACATTTTGGAAAACGCAAAAAACCTCATTATTTAGTAAATAACACACCTAGAATGTTGAAATTTGACGTGTGGACTGATATTTAGACTCTTGATAAAAATTTGAAAAAAAAAATTTAAATGGGAGTGGCACCGCCCACTTGTGACAAAATCAATTTTTCAAATATTATTAATCAACACTCGTTAAACCTATCGTAACAGAATTAGGCAGAGAGGTTGCCTTTACTATAAGGAATGCTTTGAAGAAAAATTAACGAAATCGGATGATAACCACGCCCACTTTTTATATATATAACATTTTGGAAAACACAAAAAACCTCATTATTTAGTAAATAACACACCTAGAATGTTGAAATTTGACGTGTGGACTGATATTTAGACTCTTGATAAAAATTTGAAAAAAAAATTTTAAATGGGAGTGGCACCGCCCACTTGTGACAAAATTAATTTTTCAAATATTATTAATCAACACTCGTTAAACCTATCGTAACAGAATTAGGCAGAGAGGTTGCCTTTACTATAAGGAATGCTTTGAAGAAAAATTAACGAAATCGGTTAAGGACCACGCCCACTTTTATATAAAAGATAATTAATAGGAAAGGAATTTATGTATGTTATAAGCGGCTGACACTGTAAAATAATTTCTTGTTAACTGGATAACTATATTAATAAATTACAAATTACAAAAAGGATCGTGGAGGAAAAAAATAAGATATCTTTGCAAAAAAGAGCTTTATATCAATTGTATTTCATTTCCAAAGTGGATTTATAACAATAAATAAGAAAAACTTGAAATTTTAAAAAATAGGCGTGGAACCACCCCTTTTATGACTAAGCAATTTTCTATGTTTCGGGAGCCATAACTCGAAGAAAAATTAGTTCAGAATATACCCATATGTATGTGTATTATTGCGCAGCCTTGTAGCACTATTAAGCACACAAAAGAAACAACAACAGCATTTAAAGTGTACAGCTGGGTATGTAATGTTCGGTTTCACCCGAACCTAAATTTCCTTACTTGTTCATCCTGCATTTGTTCACTGCGCCACGGCTTTCTCCACGGAACCCCACTTCCCTTAAAACTTGAGACCACTTAGTTAACCTTGAATAGTTACCCACGTATAGGTATGTATGCATTTCGGGAGATTTAATTATCACCATAGTTGGTACGCCCAGATTTTTTTGACTCAAGTGTTTTCACCGCCCGATACAACAGCGTATGCCTATATATCTATACTAGCAACCCGCACCTTGTTTCACACAGGTTGCAATGTTTAAAAATAGTAATTTGTTGTTGCATTTTGAATTAAAAAATAAATAAATGTAAGGCGCGATAACCTCTGAAGAGATTTTAGGCCGAGCTTCTCTTCCAATTTGCGTCGTGCTTCTTTTTAATTTTTCCTACAAATTGGCCGGACGGGACCTACTTATTTTATGCCGACTCCGAACGGCATCTGCGAGGCAGATGAGTTTTCACTGAGAGCTTCTCATGGCAGAAATACACTCGGAGTGCTTGCCGAACACTGCCGAGGGGCGACCCCGCTAAGAAAAATTTTCTTCTAATTGAAAAACCTTATTTCTAAAATTTTGATGTTGCTTTTCCCGGGGTGTGAACCCAGATCATTCGGTGTGGTAGGCGGAGCACGCTACCATCACACCACGGTGGCCGAATTAATGTTTCAATTAAAAAATAAAGATAATTCACAAAAAAATTAAGTCCAAAGCAAAGTTAAATATAGATCCATACATATTAACTGCTCATATTCAGTTAGTTTTTAATTTCTTTATTATAAAATTTCATTGTATACAATAATTGCAGTTTTCCCATCAGGACCCAAAACATATAAATTATCTTTGTTTGTTACACGGTATAGAGCTACATATAATTGCCCATGTGTAAAACATTGAGCTCTTAGGTCCAAACCGGCTACCTTAAGTGTTTGTCCTTGAGCCTTATTTATTGTTACTGCAAAACATAATTTGACTGGAAACTGTAGCCGTTTAAATTGAAATGGGAGATCTGTTGGTACTATCGGTATTCTTGGAATCAAGACAACCAGTCAAAATTGAACACTCAATTAAATGCGTTCTTATGGTCTTGATCAGAAGCCTGGTGCCATTGCATAATGATGGTGGATTCAAATTGCGTAGTAATATAACGGGAGCTCCTACTTTAATAATAAGTTCGTGTGGTGGCGTCCCGGAGGGTTTAATTTAAAAACTCTACTGGATAGTGTACAGCCTCGTTAGTATCTATTACCATATCTATTGAGCAGAAAACTTGTGCTTCCGTATTATATTTTGAGAGTACTAACGCATTTACTGCGTCCACCTGCTCATTGGTAGCTGATAATATTGCCCTCTCTTTAAACCAGTCCAATGAATTACTTGTAAATTGCCCAACTTCAGGATATACTTTATCAATAAGATCTTCAATATTTTCAGTAAATTTGCAAATATTTGTTAGATCGATAAGATGTCGTTGGAAACTGCCCGTTACCAATTTTCAGCAAATTATTAGCAAAAAGTACATTTTCTTCTCCGGAAGTAAAAACTCTCATATTTTTTATAAGTTGCAGTTTATTTATATACGGCCAAAGGTAAGACATTTTTAAACACGCGTTGACCTCATCAGCTCTCGTACCTCTAACAACTACTGGTAGAATTTGTCGAAAGTCTCCAGAAAACAAAATGGTGCAACCGCACATAGGTATATTTTTATTACAAAAAACTCGCATTGTTCTATCCAAAACATGAACGGAACTTTTATGAGACACAGAAGCTTCATCCCAAACAATCAAGCTGCAATCACGTAACAATTTTCCAGTGTTGCTTTGCTTCGACACATAACATACTCTGGGTGCGTCTTCATCTTCATCGCTAGATATATTAAGGGGGATTTTAAACGCAGCATGAGCAGTTCTTCCGCAATCCAAGTGAGTTGCAGGGATGCCTGATGAAGCGACAGCGAGTGCTATTTTCCCCATAGATCGCACTTTGGCCAGAAGTAAGTTTATTAAAAATGCTTTACCGGTGCCTCCAGGAGCATCAAGAAAAAACAGCTTGCTATCGCTATTTATTGTGGAAGATAATACAGCGTTATACACGGTTTTTTGTTCGAAATTCAATCGATTCTCATGATGAATGACGGTTTTCAGTAGGCGTGATCGATCATATGATATTTCTTTTAAGTATTCCATGTTGTTTTCATATAAATTAATATTTGTTGGTAATGGCAGGCCAAAGTCAGTTAGAGATCTGACAGATAATGATTTCACTGCATTGTTAAGATTAGCTAATACTTCGTCATAGATTTTCTGATCGTAATTTATTTCATTTGATGAAACTATTTGTCTTCTTTGATAGAGAATGTCTTCAGCCATTTTATTTCTGTGGTATTGCCACAGAGTGCAAGGATATGAAACCTGACAGAAGACAATTAAAGTGGCAAATAAGTACATGATTGCTCTTGCTGTAGAGCATAGAGCTGCTTCGGATAGGGTATTGTCCCACTGAGCATCATTCTCAAGTAAACCTCTCACTCTGCATGCATCTTGGAATGTGTTGTAAACAACCCGGTAAAAGTTTTCAAGTTTTCAAAAGAAGTAGGACCTTTGACCACGTGAAGTAATATCCTCAAGTGGAAGTATTCGGTGTTATTCGGATGCAATACATACACTCTGCCAAGAGCATCTGTTTTTTTATGCCGCTCCCACCAGGGACTATCCTTCCTTGTCTCCTTCTTTGACAATTTCTGGAAGACTGATTCCATGTAAAAAAACTTGGAATTTTGTCATACGTCAGAGATTTAGCAAAGTTATCAGTAGCGCATAGTTTGAAAAACGCTGTTAATGTTGTATCACGTGGATTGTTTACGATATCGTTGACGTTGTTTTCGGTGTAGTATATTCTTTGACCGTGTTCTAAATGGACTGCAAGGTAGGTGATTGAAGATGCTCGTTCGTGTATGTTGAATCCGAAAATGCGCCAAACCGCTTCGGAACAGCAAATATATCGCCCAGACTGAAACCTCTGCACTTCATTGCCTGCCTGTAATGTAAATGTTACTTGGTCACTGCCTTTATTTATATATTTCGTAACATATTTAATTGCTTTTACAGAGCTGCATAGTTCTACATTAATGTGTGCATCGAAAATTTTAAGGAGCAGTGGGTTAAATGGTACTACCCATCTGTTATCTATAGAAATATTTCTAATGACCGTAGTTTCTCCACCTTCTTCTGGTGAAAGTCGACGGTATTTTGGATATCCACCACCATCAACGGATGTATGAGGCTGAAATAATTTTGGAAATTTTTTTGTGCACATCCCTTCGCTCATACATGGTGAATTTTGATTCAAACTCCCGCATGGTCCATGTAACATATGTTTTACCACAGCGTCGAACAAAACTGGATCTTCCTATTCTTTTGGCAATTCTGCTGATATAACGTTGTCAATTTGATCTGGCCATATTTTATTGACCAACCAAAGCAGCAGGTGAATGTGAGGCAACCCACGTTTTTGCCATTCGACTGTGTACATGTGGGCTCGTGGTGGGCCAAATATATGAACTTTATTTATGAGATGGAGCAGCTGTTGGATTTTAAGATGGAAAACCCGATCAACCAAGTCATATCGATCTTGCGGCCTTGCGTGTGGCTGAAGATTGTCTTTAATTTCTTTCCAATTTGGGTTGCATTTAAAAGTTATGAAAAGGTCAGGTCTACCGAAATTCCGTACGTATGTCATTGCATTCTGCGTCTTTTCATGCAAATATCTAGCGCCTCCCGTAAAACTTGATGGTAATATGACCAACTGACAGATTTCATTTGCGTGTTCATTGGAATGCGAGGCATCTTGTAAGTGCACATAGTTTTCTGCTCTTAGCTTTGTTTGGTTGTGTTGTATAAATGCTAGGCGTTCGGTTTATATTTTGGCATACTGATCAACTAAATATTGGTTTAATAACATGCGGTATTGGAGTAGGGTGTTAAAGCTTTTTTCTTTCTCCATTATTTGATAACAATACAAATTCATGCATGATACTTTTTTTGTCAGCGGTGCCTTAGTAACTGGATGAAGTTGAGGTATGTCGATAGAATATCCATCTTTACCTCGCACCAAAATCAATGGATATTGTAGTGCATCATAACTCCTATGGGTTTCCGGAATTTTTTGAAGACGGCCGTCCCTACTGTGTAAAACAATATCTCGCTTATCAAATCGTTGTCCTGCTATTACAACGGCAACTTCGCTCGTAGATGGAGCATTATATCGCCCACGGTGCTCACCAGCCGGTACCTGGTTTGCGTGTATAATGACATCGAAGTCTGGTACATTTGCAGAAATACTCTCAATAGTACTTTTAAATGAGTGTACATAGGCATTCCATGCATGCAACATACTTTGGAGCTCCGTAATTAACGCACTGTCAAGGGGTTCTCTCGAATTTATATTGCATCGAGTAGCTGCTTCTGTAGCTGGATCGGAAATAAAATAAATTTGAAGATTTGAAGAATTTGTGATTTTCAGGTGAATGTGGAAGTAAACTGCCCACTAAATGGTACACTTGACCTTGCACTTTAAAAGTGGGCATAAAACCACTCTCACCAACTTCGTGGCTCCTAAACGAAGTCATTTGAAATGCATTATTATAGTTTCGAATATATGTTAAAAAATTCCTCGATTTTGGATGTTCGCCTGTTAATAATGAGCGCAAGGGTTCTGGGGGAGGCAAAATGTCAGGGAATTTAACTTCCCCTTCCGAACAGCACATCAACTTTAACTCAGACTTCCACTTCTTTGCTCTACAATGTTGGCAAAGGACAGACATATATCCTAAAGACATAGATGGATCGTTTTTATAGTCAATTGTGGTGCTATAATTCATTGCACTATATTCTTTATTTCTCCAGTCTGCAGCTCTTTGACCAGGAGCACCTTGCCTATTCTGTGCCAATCTTAATGTCCGTTGATCTGGGGTCTCATTTCTTCGGTATTGGCGAACTCTTTCGGCATTCCTAGTGCGTCAAGATATATCTGATGGCCTTTGTGATGGCATTATTGCGCCCACCCTATGCCTTTTTTAGAAATTACCATAAATATATAATTCAAATCTTAATTAAAATACATGGCGTCGAACAACTCTGTAGTGCATTTTTCTATATTAGTAACTAATATTGTTTCGTAAACCTTTTTCGGTATTTTTAAACAAAAATATTCCCTACTTTTTACAAAATTTATGATAATTTTGTTTGCTAACTGTATTGAGCATAATCTTCCCGAGAGAAAATCCGTGGAATGATCCGCGAAGCTATTCCGTACCTACTCGAAACTGCCACTATATCCTTCTCAAATTCGTCCTTTCCCTTCCCTTCCCGTCCTTTTCTTTCCTTATTTCTCTCCCTTCCTTTCTTTTCATTTCCTCTCCTATCCTTTCCTTTCTCCTCCTTTCTTATCCTCTTTTCTCCTCTCCTTTCCTTTTTCTTGTTTCCTTTAATTTTCTTTAATTTCCTGTCCTTTCGTTCGCTGTCCGGTCCTGTCTTCTACCTTCGTTTCCTTCCCTTTAATTCCTCTCCTTTCATTTCCGTATTGTGAAAAGTTCGGCTCAAAAAATTATTTAAATCGCATGGATAAGTTATTATTAAAATTTTAAACTGCATGGATGAAAGTTAAGGAAAAATTATCTTAATTATTTATTCTCATTTCCTTTACTTTCCTTTCTTTTCCCTTTCCTTTCCCTTCTTTTTCTTTCGTTTCCTTTCCTTTCCTAACCTTTCCTTTCTCCTCCTTTCTTATCCTTTCTTCTCATATCCTTTCCTTTTTTCATTTCCTTTCATTTCCTGTCCTTCGGTTTGCTGTACGGTGCTGTCTTCTCCCTTCCTTTCCTCCCCTGTAATTCTTCTCCTTTTATTTCCGTATTATGAAAAGCTCGGCTCATAAACTTATTTAAATCGTAACAATAAATTATTATGAAAATATTAAACTGCATGGATGAAAGTTAAGGAAAAATTATCTTAATTAATTGTTTTAATTTCCTCGCCTCGCCTTTTATTTCCTTTCTCATTTCCTTTCCTTTCCTTTTCTTTTCTTTCCTTTCCTTTCCCTTCCCTTCCTTTTCTTTCCTTCTTTCCCTTCCTTTCTTTCTTTTCATTTCCTCTCCTATCCTTTCCTGCCCTTTCCTTTCTCCTCTTTTCCTATCCTCTTTTCTCCTATCCTTTCCTTTCCTTTTCTTTCATTTCCTGCCCTTTCGTTCGCTATCCGGTCTGTCTTTTTTTTCCTGTCCACCCTATAATTTCCTCTCCTTTTATTTCATTTCCTCTACTTTCCTTTCCTTTCCGTTCCTTTCCTCTCCTTTGCTTCCCTTTCTTTTCTTTTAAAAGTTTACCAAAAAATTATACTAAATAATATAGGAAATCGCACTGTATGGTACTGTATTGTACTTACCTTTGCAATAATATTGATAAAAAATTATATTATAATTTGTTTTAATTTTAAATAATATAAAATATATTATCAGCACAGCTTAGACGGCTTACGTACAAATTTTAATGAGAAAATTCGTGAAAACTAACTGTTCTTTCTAAAATAACTCCTTTAGGGCTGCCATAAAAAAACGTTAAAAAAATACTCATTTAATTTGTCTTTACGATCAGCATACAAATTAGCATAAAAAATATATTGAAATCTCCTTAGTGCACAAATATTAGCATATATGTGCATGCAAAAATACCAAAAAATAAAACTTTTGTTTAAGAATTTTAAGGAAATGTTCAATATTTTTAACGAAAGAGTATTTTTCAAGAGACGTATGCATTCTTAACCATTTATGTTGCATTAACTTGGCAACATCGCAGAAGTATGTATGTACATACATATGATATGAAAATACATACATACATCCATACATATAAATGTACTCCCGAAGTTCAATAACGAAGCGAATGCTATATATGTACGTATGTATGTGTCGCATCAAGCCTCACTCAAAAGCAATTAGCGCGGACAGTTCGCAGCGAACATACGAATTTTTTGGTAAAAATTTTACTTTTGTTTAAACAATTTGGCTTATATAAGAAAGGAATCAAGTATTTTTTTTGATGCAGATCGAAGGTAAATAGTTCAAAGTTTTACTGAAAAGTAGAATTTTTTAAATCCATCCATCCATTTATGAGTTATAGCTGTGTAAACAAAAATTTTATGCTTTTTTACTACATTTTGGCAATTTGCCACGCCCCTATAATATATATCTTCAAATGATATTAACTGTACCATATCACGTAGCTAAGCTTTCAAATGCAAAAAACCGTTTTAAAATCGGAGTATTCTGTGTGAAGTTATGTGCATACATGGCATTTAGCGACTTTATTTTATAAGATTTATAGATAGATATACCAATCTTAACACTAAAAAACCTGGGATAGATATTGGTGTTAAATCTCGCAATTGCTGCCGATTATGATGCTGGTTCACTAATTTGCTGTGGTCTAGTTGTTGTGTTATGGTATCGTGGTTGCGGTTGCGAGGACTTTTGTGAATGGCCCTAGCTGGAACAATATCCGCAGGGTGGAACCTATATGCTTCGGCTTGCCACTCGCCTTTTCATAGTGCATTCGTGCTCGGGTACTGAATAATAAATTTCTTTATATTCGGTGGTAGTGGTTGGTTTACCAATGGTAGATGGTTGGAAGTGTGCCGCCGGGCGTCTTGGCAACGCCGCAGCCGTTTCGCTCAGCTGGACACGACTACCGCTACCGCAGGCTGTCTCTGGGCTTTGTAACATCGGCTCTGGGGACATGATATAATTAGAACTCTTTTCTGATTTTAATTTTTACCTAATTTAACTTTAGGAATATTTTTGTCTTTGTCACCATGACTTTTGCTGCTAAGGGTGTTCGCCTCCATTGCTGTCAACCAGGTATGCTTAAGCAACGAACCGATATCATTTCGTTACGATAATCAACGTTAATAAATGAAACAAAGTCATTTCGTTTCGTTTATTAACGTTAATAACGTCAAATTAACGTCAATTAACGAAGTGACTTTGTTTCGTTTATTAACGTTAATTATCGTAACGAAATGATATCGGTTCGTTGGTCAAGCATGCCTGCTGTCAACCAAAAGAAAGATGGCAGCTGAAATGACACAAATCAGCTGTTTGCAAATGACGTTTGTTCGATATCTAGGGTAGTCTAAGATGGATGTATTAGGATAGACGTCAATAAAGTAGAAGGTGTGTTATACCTTAAACCCCGAAGCAACTACGACGATTACTGGGTATATCGGACTGTTACCAACGTTTCATACAGGACTATGTGATTATTGCAGATCGACAGTACGAAAACCTCGAGAAAGGCTAGATGAGGATGTTCGCGATGACGGACGAAGAAATCAAACCCTATGATATCTTAACGCAGAGTTTGATTTCTTCACCTGTGCTTACCCCTCCGGATTTTAATCGAAGATTTTATAGGAGAGGGATGGGTTTTGTTTCAACTGGATCATGACCAGAACGACATACCGATTTTTTCGGGGAAACTAAAGAAGGCGTAAGAGAACTATAGCATTACGGATGATGTAGTGTAAGCAGCTAACAATTCAATTTAATCCAAAATATTTAAATCAGTCTAATATTCTAACCTGCTACAAAAATAGTCTAAATGTTCATCAACACATAAAAATGCATTTGAGAATTAATGCTGACACAGCCATTAATAAACAGACGTGTACAACACACAACCAAACGAATTTGAATCCCAGCAATTTGCATTCCTGCAACTTGCAAGGTTAGCATTTCCCATAAATTTGCAGCTCATACATATATGTAGGTACATATTTTGTGCCGAGTAGTATGTAGGTATGTAAGTATGTATGTTTAAGGTAGTTATGTATGTAAGTATGTAAGCTTAAATGTAAATAGATATGTAAGAATATGTTTAGAATAATCTAATATAAATAGGCTGAATTATTTGAATAAAGAGAATTCGACATTCATAATTCAAGCAGTGAAGTCTTCTTTGTTTTAATTGCGTTAGGGACCTTTCTACATGGCGATCCTGCCTATGATGCTACTGGCTGATTTTTCAGTCTAATGTCATAGCCGGCAGGATTTTTCTGGCTGATTACAGCCTAAGCCTAAGAAAAAAAAAAAAAAGAGAAGGTGTTAAAGTCGGGCAACAATAATAAAAATTGAGGCAATTACTTCAACGGAAAATACACGAAGATTAGCATATTGTGGCAATTACGTCAACGGAAAATACACGAAGATTAGCATATTGTGGCAATTACTTCAACGGAAAATACACGAAGATTAGCATATTGTGGCAATTACTTCAACGGAAAATACACGAAGATTAGCATATTGTGGCAATTACTTCCACGGAAAATACACGATGATTAGCATATTGTGCCAATTACTTCAACGGAAAATACATTAAAATTGGAACGATATTAGCATAGCCCCAGAGCAAGAATGACACTGATCTCGTGAAGCGTACCACATTTTCAATGGTGATAAACAAGAGGAGCATGATAATTATAAGTATAATAAATACACTAGCTTAAGTATGAAGTCATTTCTTTAACCATTATTAAAAAAAAAAATATATATTCGGGCAACCTAGCGGCTGCCTATTGACAAGCAAAAATTATATCTTTGCTGAAAAAAAATGTGTTTACTGCTTATTGAATTATGTTCCCAGAAAAGGACATACAAAATGAAAATCAAGTGTTTAGGTCGTTTTCATAAAACTCCTTAAATGTGAAAAAAAATTTTTTTTTGAAATGTTTAATGATGTTTTACCAAAATACAAAAAGAGAAAAGAAAATGAAAAAAAAAGAAAATAGCATAGGAATTAACTTTTGATAGTTAAACAAAAAAAAAATTAACTTTATTTAACAATTCATCATCTGAAAAAAAAATAAATAAAATGTCAGAAGATTTTGTAAGAAAATTTAAAAATGTCAAAAATGTTAAATTAAACAAATTTTTCCTTAAGAACAAACATTTTTAGAAATAAACCTTTTAAATAATAGGAATACCCCCCAAAGAAACAGGAATAAATTTCTAATTTCTCTTTAATTTTCTCTTTCAATCATATCATCTCTTTAAAATGTCTTCGTGGACAAAAATTAACCCCATAGCTGATTACGAGGTAGAAAAAGGAAACTCTGAAACATCAGAGAATAGAATATTAAAATATAAACCACCAGCTGAACCAGAGCCAAAAATTAACCCAAACATTTCAGATGTTTGGCTAGCAGTTTCAACCTGCGGAATCGTGCTATTGATATAATATTCAAATTTAGCACCCTAAATCCCCTAAATTCAACACAATTTCGATAAGAACAGTAAATATTAAAAATGAATCATTGCAAAATGCCTCACTCAATAGAAGAATTTATTAAGACAGCTTCATTAGCACTGTCTAAGTTCAAGAATTTGCTAATTCACAGTAATAGCTGTCACGGTAGACGATTTATACTACAAACCTTTCGCAACATAATGCTTGACTAAAAACCTTACGTAAGTGGAAATATGCAAAATACCTAAAGCTACCACAAGATCGGAAACTTACAAACCAGCCAGAATGAAGAAAATAAAAAGTCACAAAGAGAACCTTATTATAAATAAAGTGCTTAATAAATAAATTTACAATTAGACATGTCACGCTCGTTTTCATCCAAAAAGATAGAAAAATTGTAGCGTAATACAAGCAACCAGATTGTTGAGGAAGTTATTGACTTAGGAACATATTCAACCAGGCTTAAAAATGCCGGCAACCTAGGACTTGTAATCGAAAAAGACAGTTGTCCCTTAGGAGACAAATTGGTCAAGAATAATGAATACTCGAGTAGGCATATTTAAAAATAAAATAGGTACCCAAGTTCTCGAAGATCTAATATTTGCATTAACCCCAGAAGTTATGCATGTGACAAATGTCGACAAAAATTATAGAAATTCTTCATAAATATCATGACGATCCCATCTGGAAAGGCCACCCATAAAATCGCATGACACATAAGATCTAATAAAAATATTGCTGGAAAATATGAAAAATGGTATAAAAACAAAAAAAAAAAAAAGATATGAAACATTTTTCATCCACTGTACCCATTGGTTCAATCACTTATCACTATATAACTACTTCTTGCTCTAGCAGCAACTGAATCTACCCAATCTACTGTATATGTCAATTTTCAACCAATGATGACTGTAACCATTACCTTATTCTATACGTTTCAATTTTAATTTGAAATGGACTACCAATACAAAAAACTTTGCTTAACCGTTTTCATCTAGGAAAACCTCGCCTTTTAGAGAAGTCATAAATTTAGATAATATAGATAGGATTTTTGGATCTAGCTAAATAGATAAATAGTTAATAGATATATAGGGCCCTGTAGAATAAGAAAAAAAATTCTTTTATGACCTGTATAATAGGAAAAATAATTTTATTATGCCCTGTAGAATAGGAAAAGTAATTTTATTAATGACCTGTGGAATAGAAAATATCAATAAGAAAAATATTTTTATTGATGACCTGCGGAATAGAAAGTATCAATAGGAAAAATAATTCTATAACCCTGCAGAATATAAAATACCGATAGGAAAATAATTTTATTAATAACTCGAAAAGAAAAAAACAAAAAAAAAAAAAGATACCAATAGGAACAAGTAAGGAAGGTTAAGTTCGGGTGTAACCGAACATTACATACTCAGTTGAGAGCTATGGTGACAACATAAGGGAAAATAACCATGTAGGAAAATGAACCGAGGGAAACCCTGGAATGTGTTTGTATGACATGTGTATCAAATGAAAGGCATTAAAGAGTATTTTATGAGGGAGTGGGCCATAGTTTTATAGGTGGACGCCATTTAGGGATATAGCCATAAAGGTGGATAAGGGTTGACTCTAGAATGCGTTTGTACGATATGGGTATCAAATGAAAGGTGTTAATGAGGGTTTTAAAAGGGAGTGGTGGTTGTTGTATAGGTGGTCGCCTTTTCGAGATATCGCCATAAAGGTGGACCAGGGGTGACTCTAGAATGCGTTTGTACGATATAGGTATCAAATGAAAGGTGTTAATGAGTATTTTAAAAGGGAGTAATCCTTAGTTCCATAGGTGGACGCCGTTTCGAGATATCGCCATAAAGGTGGACCAGGGGTGACCCTAGAATTTGTTTGTACAATATGGGTATCAAAAGAAAGGTGTTAATGAGTATTTTAAAAGGGAGTAATCCTTAGTTCCATAGGTGGACGCCGTTTCGAGATATCGCCATAAAGGTGGACCAGGGTGACCCTAGAATTTGTTTGTACAATACGGGCATCAAACGAAAGGTGTTAATGGGTATTTTAAAAGGGAGTGGGCCTTAGTTCTATAGGTGGACGCCGTTTCGAAATATCGCCATAAAGGTGGACCAGGGGTGACTCTAGAATGTGTTTGTACGATATGGGTATCAAATTAATGGTATTAATGAGGGTTTTAAAAGGGAGTGGTGGTTGTTGTATAGGTGGTCGCATTTCCGAGATATCGCCATAAAGGTGGACCAGGGGTGACCCTAGAATTTGTTTGTACAATATGGGTATCAAAAGAAAGGTGTTAATGAGTATTTTAAAAGGGAGTAATCCTTAGTTCCATAGGTGGACGCCGTTTCGAGATATCGCCACAAAGGTGGACCAGGGGTGACCTTAGAATTATTTTTGTACAATATGGGCATCAAACGAATGGTGTTAATGAGTATTTTAAAAGGGAGTGGGCCTTAGTTCTATATGTAGATGCCGTTTCGAAATATCGCCATAAAGGTGGACCAGGGGTGACTCTAGAATGCGTTTGTACGATATGAGTATTTTAAAAGGGAGTAATCCTTAGTTCCATAGGTGGACGCCGCTCCGAGATATCGCCATAAAGGTGGCCCATGGGTGACCCTAGAATTTGTTTGTACAATATGGGTATCAAAAGAAAGGTGTTAATGAGTATTTTAAAAGGGAATAATCCTTAGTTCCATAGGTGGACGCCGTTTCGAGATATCGCCATAAAGGTGGGCCAGGGTGACCCTAGAATTTGTTTGTACAATACGGGCATCAAACGAAAGGTGTTAATGGGTATTTTAAAAGGGAGTGGGCCTTAGTTCTATAGGTGGACGCCGTTTCGAAATATCGCCATAAAGGTGGACCAGGGGTGACTCTAGAATGTGTTTGTACGATATGGGTATCAAATTAATGGTATTAATGAGGGTTTTAAAAGGGAGTGGTGGTTGTTGTATAGGTGGTCGCATTTCCGAGATATCGCCATAAAGGTGGACCAGGGGTGACCCTAGAATTTGTTTGTACAATATGGGTATCAAAAGAAAGGTGTTAATGAGTATTTTAAAAAGGAGTAATCCTTAGTTCCATAGGTGGACGCCGTTTCGAGATATCGCCATAACGGTGGAGCTGGGGTGACCCTAGAATGCTTTTGGGCAATATGGGTATCAAATGAAAGGTGTTAATGAGTATTTTTAAAAGGCAGTGGGCCTTCGTTCTATAGGTGTTCGCCTTTTCGAGATATCGCCATAAAGGTGGACCAGGGGTGACTTTAGAATATGTTTGTACGATATCGGTATCAAATGAAAGGTGTTAATGAGTATTTTAAAAGGGCATGGGGCTTAGTTCTATAGGTGGACGCCTTTTCGAGATATCGCCACAAAGGTGGACCAGGGGTGACTCTAGAATGAGTTTGTACGATATGGGTATCAAATTAAAGGTATTAATGAGGGTTTTGAAAGGGAGTGGTGGTCGTTGTATAGGTGGTCGCCTTTTCGAGATATCGCCATAAAGGTGGGCCAGGGGTGACTCTAGAATGCGTTTGTACGATATGGGTATCAAATGAATGGTGTTAATGAGTATTTTAAAAGGGAGTAATCCTTAGTTCCATAGGTGGACGCCGTTTCGAGATATCGCCATAAAGGTGGGCCAGGGGTGACCCTAGAATTTGTTTGTACAATATGGGCATGAAACGAAAGGTGTTAATGAGAGTTTTAAAAGGTTGTGGTGGTTGTTGTATAGGTGGTCGTATTTTCGAGATATCGCCATAAAGGTAGACCAGGGGTGACCCTAGAATTTGTTTGTACAATATGGGTATCAAACGAAAGGTGTTAATGAGTATTTTAAAAGGGAGTGGGCCTTAGTTCTATAGGTGGACGCGGTTTCGAAATATCGCCATAAAGGTGGACCAGTGGTGACTCTAGAATGTGTTTGTACGATATGGGTATCAAATTAAAGGTATTAATGAGGGTTTTGAAAGGGAGTGGTGGTTGTTGTACAGGTGGACGCCATTTCGAGATATCGCCATAAAGGTGAACCAGGGGTGACCCTAGAATTTGTTTGTACAATATGGGTATCAAAAGAAAGGTGTTAATGAGTATTTTAAAAGTGAGTAATCCTTAGTTCCATAGGCGGACGCCGTTTCGAGATATCGCCATAAAGGTGGACCAGGCGTGACCCTAGAATTTGTTTGTACAATATGGGCATCAAACGAAAGGTGTTAATGAGTATTTTAAAAGGGAGTGGGCCTTAGTTCTATAGGTGGGCGCCGTTTCGAAATATCGCCATAAAGGTGGACCAGGGGTGACTCTAGAATGTGTTTGTACGATATGGGTATCAAATTAAAGGTATTAATGAGAGTTTTAAAAGGGAGTGGTGGTTGTTGTATAGGTGGTCGTATTTTCGAGATATCGCCATAAAGGTGGACCAGGGGTGACCCTAGAATTTGTTTGTACAATATGGGTATCAAAAGAAAGGTGTTAATGAGTATTTTAAAAGGGAGTAATCCTTAGTTCCATAGGTGGACGCCGTTTCGAGATATCGCCATAAAGGTGGAGCAGGGGTGGCCCTAGAATTTGTTTGTACAATATGAGTATCAAAATAAAGGTGTTAATGAGTATTTTAAAAGGGAGTAATCCTTAGTTCCATATTTGGACGCCGTTTCGAGATATCGCCATAAAGGTGGGCCAGGGGTGACTCTAGAATTCGTTTGTGCAATATGGGTATCAAACGAAAGGAGTTAATGAGTATTTTAAAAGGGAGTGCGCCTTAGTTCTATAGGTGGACGCCTTTTCGAGGTATCGTAATAAAGGTGGACCAGGGGGACTCTAGACTTTGTTTGTACGATATGGGTATCAAATGAAAGGTGCTAATGAGTATTTTTAAAAGGGAGTGAGCCTTCGTTCTATAGGTGTTGGCCTTTTCGAGATATCGCCATAAAGGTGGACCAGGGGTGACTTTAGAATATGTTTGTACGATATGGGTATCAAATGAAAAGTGTTAATGAGTATTTTAAAAGAGCGTGGGGCTTAGTTCTATAGGTGGACGCCTTTTCGAGATATCGCTATAAAGGTGGACCAGGGGTGACTCTAGAATGAGTTTGTACGATATAGGTATCAAATTAAAGGTATTAATGAGAGTTTTAAAAGGGAGTGGTGTGAAGGCGTTTTCCAGATATCGACCAAAATGTAGACCAGGGTGACCCAGAACATCATCTGTTGGATACCGCTAATTTATTTGTATATGTAATACCTGCCAAGATTTTAAGCGTTTTTTATTTCGCCCTGCAGAACTTTTTCATTTTCTTCTACTTAATATGGTAGGTGTCACAACCATTTTATAAAGTTTTTTCTTAAGTTATATTTCGCGTCAATAAAACAATCCAATTACCTTACCATGTTTCATCCCTTTTTTCGTATTTGGTATAGAATTATGGCATTTTTTTCTTTTTTCGTAATTTTCGATATCGAAAAAGTGGGCGTGGTCATAGTCGGATTTCGTTCATTTTTCATACCAAGATAAAGTGAGTTCAAGTAAGCACGTGAACTAAGTTCATTAAAGATATGTCGATTTTTGCTCAAGTTATCGTGTTAACGGCCATGCGGAAGGACAGACGGACGACTGTGTATAAAAACTGGGCGTGGCATCAACCGATTTCGCCCATTTTCACAGAAAACAGTTAACGTCATAAAATCTATGCCCCTACCAAATTTCAAAAGGATTGGTTAATTTTTGTTCGACTTATGGCGTTAAAAGTATCCTAGACAAATTAAATGAAAAAGGGCGGAGCCACGCCCATTTTGAAATTTTCTTTTATTTTTATATTTTGTTGCACCATATCATTACTGGAGTTGAATGTTGACATAATTTACTTATATACTGTAAAGATATTAAATTTTTTGTAAAAATTTTACTTTAAAATAAAATTTTTTTTTTAAGTGGGCGTGATCCTTCTCCGATTTTGCTAATTTTTATTAAGCGTACATATAGTAATAGGAGTAACGTTCCTGCCAAATTTCATCATGATATCTTCAACGACTGCCAAATTACAGCTTGCAAAACTTTTAAATTACCTTCTTTTAAAAGTGGGCGGTGCCACGCCCATTGTCCAAAATTTTACTAATTTTCTATTCTGCGTCATAAGTTCAACTCATCTACCAAGTTTCGTCGCTTTATCTGTCTTTTGTAATGAATTATCGCACTTTTTCGGTTTTTCGAAATTTTCGATATCGAAAAAGCGGGCGTGGTTATAGTCCGATATCATTCATTTTAAATAGCGATCTGAGATGAGTGCTCAGGAACCTACGTACCAAATTTCATCAAGATACCTCAAAATTTACTCAAGTTATCGTGTTAACGGACGGACGGACGGACGGACATGGCTCAATCAAATTTTTTTTCGATCCTGATTATTTTGATATATGGAAGTCTATATCTATCTCGATTCCTTTATATATGTACAACCAACCGTTATCCAATCAAACTTAATATACTCTGTGAGCTCTGCTCAACTGAGTATAAAAAGGGAGATGTAGTGTAAGCAACCAACAATTCAATTTAATCCAAAATATTTAAATCAGTCTAATATTCTAACCTGCTACAAAAATAGTCTAAATGTTCATCAACACATAAAAATGCATTTGAGAATTAATGCTGACACAGCCATTAATAAACAGACGTGTACAACACACAACCAAACGAATTTGAATCCCAGCAATTTGCATTCCTGCAACTTGCAAGGTTAGCATTTCCCATAAATTTGCAGCTCATATATGTAGGTACATATTTTGTGCCGAGTAGTATGTAGGTATGTAAGTATGTATGTTTAAGGTAGTTATGTATGTAAGTATGTAAGCTTAAATGTAGATATGTAAGAATATGTTTAGAATAATCTAATATAAATAGGCTGAATTATTTGAATAAAGAGAATTCGACATTCATAATTCAAGCAGTGAAGTCTTCTGTGTTTTAATTGCGTTAGGGACCTTTCTACTATGATACGCCGCGATCGTGGCGTGAAGAGACTCCACACTTATGTGAAACGAACCTGGTTCACCATCACAAATAGTCATGCCAGCCTCAAATGGCTCATGAATCAGAAAGGTCTATATGAAAGGTCAGATAAGTGGAGTTTGAAACTTTAGGGTCATGAATCTGATGTACACCATCGAAAAGGTGCACAAAACCTATCGCATGACACACTCTCACCAATGCACATGGACGAAACACGTACGAAAGATTGAGTCATTCGCCGTGCTTCAGATCGGAGGAGTATACGGAGTTAAAAAAGAAGGCAACAGAGAACAAATACAAGTTACCAGATTTATGTTTATCGGACAGTTACGAACGGATGCAATTCCACTACAGCTTATTATCTAGTATATATCCTATATCCTTTGTGCTATATTTTTCTTGTAGGGTTACCCATCCGAGCTTAGGCTTAGTCCAATTAGGGACTTTATATTTCCAACTCCAGATCCCCAGTTATATACATCCCGTAGTGCCTAATCAATCAGAGAGTTGATTGTTGTTAGGCATCTGCCGCTTATGATGGCTGAAACGTCGTCTGCATATGCCGTAAAATTGAATGGTCCTCCGTCGAACCGCCTAAAGAATTGGTTTATAACCATCATCCACAGCATTGGTGATAAAACACCGCCCGAAGGTGTTACTCTGTTTACAGATTTCGTTGCCTCGCACAGACCCCATTGCAATGGGATCAGTCTTCAGTTTAAAATGTAGCCGATCCAATTTGTTAAAGCTGGAGGAACTTCAATCTAGTCGAGACTGTCCATTATTGCTCCTTTCGAGACATTGTTGAAAGCTCCTTCAATATCTAGAAAAATTCTTAGAGCATATTCCTGGTGTTCCAGGGCTTTAACTGTATTCATAACCACACTATGCAATGCAGTATCGACTCACTTGCTTTTGGTGTAAGCATTTTATGCTAAAGAGAATAATTCCTCGTTCATATTTCATTTTATATATACACTAGCAACCCGCACCTTGTTTCACACAAGTTGCAATGTTTAAAAATAGTAATTTGTTGTTGCATTTTGAATTAAAAAAAAAAAATAAATAAATGTAAGGTGCGATAACCTCTGAAGAGATTTTAGGCCGAGCTTCTATTCCAATTTGCGTCGTGCTCCTTTTTAATTTTTCCTACAAATTGGCCGGACGGGACCTACTTGTTTTATGTCGACTGCGAACGGCATCTGCGAGGCGGATGAGTTTTCACTGAGAGCTTCTCATGGCAGAAATACACTCGGAGTGCTTGCCGAACACTGCCTAGGGGCGACCCCGCTTAGAAAAATTGTCTTCTAATTGAAAAGACTTATTTCTAAAATTTTGATGTTGCTTTGCCCGGGTGTGAACCCAGAGCATTCGGTGTGGTAGGCGGAGCACGCTACTATCACACCACGGTGGCCGAATTAATGTTTCAATTAAAAAATAAAGATAATGCATAAAAAAATTAAGTCCAAAGCAAAGTTAAATATAGATCCATACATATTAACTGTTCATATTCAGTTAGTTTTTATTTTCTTTATTATAAAATTTCATTGTATACAATAATTGCAGTTTTCCCATCAGGACCCAAAACATATAAATTATCTTTGTTTGTTACACGGGATAGAGCTACATATAATTGCCCATATGTAAAACATTGAGCTCTTAGGTCCAAACCGGCTACCTTAAGTGTTTGTCCTTGAGCCTTATTTATTGTTACTGCAAAACATAATTTGACTGGAAACTGTAGCCGTTTAAATTGAAATGGGAGATCTGTTGGTACTATCGGTATTCTTGGAATCAAGACAACCAGTCAAAATTGAACACTCAATCAAATGCGTTCTTATGGTCTTGATCAGAAGCCTGGTGCCATTGCATAATGATGGTGGATTCAAATTGCGTAGTAATATAACGGGAGCTCCTACTTTAATAATAAGTTCGTGTGGTGGCGTTCCGGGAGGGTTTAGAGAATTTAAAAACTCTATTGGATAGTTTACAGCCTCGTTAGTATCTATTACCGTATCTATTGAGAAAACTTGTGCTTCCGTATTATATTTTGAGAGTACTAACGCATTTATTGCGGCCACCTGCTCATTGGTAGCTGATAATATTGCCCCCTCTTTAAACCAGTCCAATGAATTACTTGTAAATTGGCCAACAGATCGATAAGCCCACTTGTCGTTGGAAACTGCCCGTTACCAATTTTCAGCAAATTATTAGCAAAAAGTACATTTTCTTCTCCGGAAGTAAAAACTCTCATATTTTTTATAAGTTGCAGTTTATTTATATATGGCCAAAGGTAAGACATTTTTAAACACGTGTTGACCTCATCAGCTATCGTACCTCTAACAACTACTGGTAGAATTTGTCGAAAGTCTCCAGAAAACAAAATGGTGCAACCGACCATAGGTATATTTTTATTACAAAAATCTCGCATTATTCTATCCAAAACATGAACGGAACTTTTATGGACATAGAAGCTTCATCCCAAACAATCAAGCTGCAATCACGTAACAATTTTCCAGTGTTGCTTTGCTTCGACACATTACATACTCTGGGTGCGTCTTCATCTTCATCGCTAGACATATTAAGGGGGATTTTAAACGCAGCATGAGCAGTTCTTCTGCAATCCAAGTGAGTTGCAGCGATGCCTGATGAAGCGACAGCGAGTGCTATTTTCCCCATAGATCGCACTTTGGCCAGAAGTAAGTTTATTAAAAATGTTTTACCGGTGCCTCCAGGAGCATCAAGAAATACAGCTTGCTATCGCTATTTATTGTGGAAGATAATACAGCGTTATACACGTTTTTTTGTTCGAAATTCAATCGATTCTCATGATGAATGACGGCGTGATCGATCATATGATATTTCTTTTAAGTATGCCATGTTGTTTTCATTTAAATTAATATTTGTTGGCAATGGCAACCCAAAGTATGTTAGAGATCTGCCAGATAATGATTTCACTGCAGTGTTAGGATTCGCTAATACTTCGTCATAGATTTGCTGATCGTAATTTATTTCATTTGATGAAACTATTTGTCTTCTTTAATAGAGAATGTCTTCAGCTATTTTATTTCTGTGGTTTTGCCACAGAGTGCAAGGATCTGAAACCTGACAGAAGACAATTAAAGTGCAAATAAGTACATGATGTAGAGCATAGAGCTGCTTCGGATAGGGTATTGTCCCACTGAGCATCATTCTCAAGTAAACCTCTCACTCTGCATGCATCTTGGAATGTGTTGTAAACAACCCCGTTAAAAGTTTTCAAGTTTTCAAAAGAAGTAGGACCTTTGACCACGTGAAGTAATATCCTCAAATGGAAGCATTCGGTGTTATTCGGATGCACTACATACACTCTGCCAAGAACATCTGTTTTTTTATGCCGCTCCAACCAGGGACTATCCCTCCTTGTTTCCTTCTTTGAAATTTTCTGGAAGACTGATTCCATGTAAAAAAACTTGGAATTTTGTCATACGTCAGAGTTTTAGCAAAGTTATCAGTAGCGCATAGTTTGAAAACCACTGTTAATGTTGTATCACGTGGATTGTTTACGATGTCGTTGACGTTGTTTTCGGTGCAAGGTGGGTGATTGAAGGTGCTCGTTCGTGTATGTTGAATCCGAAAATGCGCCAAACCGCTTCGGAACTGCAAATATATCGCCCAGACTAAAACCTCTGCACTTCATTGCCTGCCTGTAATGTAAATGTTACTTGGTCACTGCCTTTATTTATATATTTCGTAAGATATTTAATTGCTTTTACAGAGCTGCATAGTTCTACATTAATGTGTGCATAGAAAATTTTAAGGAGCAGTGGGTTAAATTATGAGGTGGGTTTGGTCAAAAGCTGAGGTATGCTTGAGTCAATCCAGGGTCAGATGGAGGTCCCACTTCCCCCACCTAAATAAATACACAGTGAATTAATGTTTTGATTTCGAACACACACACACATGCGGCTCTCGGGCTAAAATATCCACAACCTACCTTGAATCCAGAAGAGAGAGAGAAAGAGAGATAGAGAGATGTTCACTAAGTAGTATCGCTGATATTATAATCCAAGGACGACGGCTCTCCGCAGAGAGAGAGATAGAGTGCTAGCTAGCGGTGGCCGAGATGGTGAAGACGACGGTGGCTCTCGCTAAGGGGTGCTAACGGCGGTAGTAGTGACGGCGGTAGTTAGGATCACGCCCAGAGAGAGAGTACTGGATGACGGTGGCTCTCACCAAATAGCTATGACAACGGGTGGCTAGGCTTCGGGATGGGATGTCCGTGGATCGGGATCGCGATGATGATGGTACCTACGGCGAAGTGTCTCTATTAGTATGAGGCTAACTAATTACAATATATTGGCTCGGGTATTCGGCTAGGGTAGTAGGGGAGTTTGTCCCGCCGCAGGCGTTGGGAAGTGTTCCCCACTTACCTGAGCCGTGTATCCGTGTATTACCCTTCCTCTGAGTAATAGGGGGGGTGAGTCCCGTCTTACTCAGAGGAGATGATAACAAAATATTAGGGTTGCCCAATAGGCCGCGGGGGGGAAGTACCATCGGCAGAACCGACCTTGTAACTTTAACCCCCCTCGACCCAAAGGGAGTCCCTGGAATATGGGTAAGGCTGCCCAATAGGCCTGGGGGGAAGTACCATCGGCAGAACCGACCTTGTAACTTTACCCCCCCGTCGACCCAAAGGGAGCCCCTACAATGTATTTATATTGGCTCGGGCAGTCTGCCAGGGTAGTGGGGAAATCCGCCCCGCCACTGGCGTTGGGACGGGTTTCCTTCCTACCCGAGAAGGCTGATCGTGCAAAACCTTTCCGATGAGTAATAAGGGGTGTAAATCCCGTCTTACTCACCGGAAATGTGGGTAAACCTGCAGGGTGTCCGATAAGCAGGGGGGCGTACCATCGGCGGTACCGACCTTGTAACGCACCCTCCTAACCCAAAGGGCACCCCTTGTCGACTGCCAGTGGCGGCCGACACGCACTTCACTTACCTACGGCGAAGTGTGCCTGGTGTATTCCGGCCAATCATTTTATTCATAGGTAACTATGAACACGTTGGGAATTATGCTCGCATTGTGGCGCACAGCGCGCCACGAATGAAAATTCCCAAGCATTGTGCGTTCACCATCGCTGGCTTGCTTTGTGATTGCGCGATGGTTGTTGTTGGCCGGTATGTATGTATATATGTATGTCGGTACATACACTACAAGGGGTGGGCAGTAAATGGAAAATATGATGTTAAGGGTGGGCGCTAAATAGGAAATAGATATTGTGGCGTAGCATTTGCTACGTTACAGTCCCCCTCCTACTTCGGCGGACGAAAGGTTGTGGTATTCTAGGGTTTTTGCACGGAGGCCTGAACTACCATGGGCAGAGCCCAGGTATGTTTTATCATCGGTTGAATCCGATGGCTCGGCCGACATGTGTGTATATGTGTTCGGTGATTTTATTATTATGATTGATTTTTTTTTCTTCTCTTTGTTTCAACAATAATGTGTACATTTCAGTTGTGTTTAAATTTACATTGCAAGTACGAAATTCATTTTAAATTTACATTTCAAAATTAAGGTATTTACATTTCATGTATAGAAAACTTATCAAGCTAGGTCGGATCTTGCTTCTCCTCAGCCAGCGAATCGTACCATCATGGAGTGTTCTTTCAGCTTGATTATGGCGTGATCTTCGTCCACCCTACGCGCCGTGTTACAACTTTTTTGTGATTTAGCCATAGTCCGGGCGAAGAAGTCTGGGGCGTGGTTTCCATTAGTAGTATCGTGTGGCTCTCGGGTTGGTGCATACGGTATATTGTCACCAGTGGTTTGTTTGTCGCACACGATGGCGTTTAGATGGCCACCTATTAATGGCGGGCCCCAGAATGTCTTAACGTCCTGTATTTGTGGCTTATTTAGCGGCCACGGTACTGCGTCGAATGGAGGCGGTTCTTCGGGCATGGCATCTTTTGTTCGTGCTTCTCTCGGCCCGACGACGTTGCAGTTAAAATTTACTTCGGCGGTTGATTTGTGTTGGGTCGTATTTATGGCGAACGCTTTTTCTGGTAGTTTCTGTTGCCAGTTCCGATGGTCTTGTTTCGTACGTTGTGCAACCCTTGTTTTGATAACGCGATTAACGCGTTCGGTAGGATTTTTGTGGGGGGCATATGGTACGGTAAATCGGTGAGTGATGTTATGATCCTTCAGGATCGTTGCTGGGGCGTTAGTGACGAGTTGCTTGCCATTATCGCTGAGGAGGACGGCCGCGTAATAACGTTGTTTCAGTGTTGTGTAGTGTCTGTGTTCTGCGGCAGTGGTTGGCCCTTTTAGGTGTGTGGGTGCCTTTTGATGTGTTTCTCTGAGCTCTAGGTGTTCTCTCTTTCGCTCTTCGTTGAGGTGTTCCGCTTCTCTTATGTAATGCAGGGTTACGGGTGCGTTTGCCTTCGTTGTGCCGGCTGTGGTATGGTGCTTTCCATCCAGTGAGACGGTAACGTTGCGCTTGTTACGTAACTGCTTGTGTTGGGAGAGGAGGAGTGGCGGCTCGGCATGGTTGTAGCCCGGCTGAGGCTCGTCAGCTTAGGGGCGCGGTTCTTGCCACATCTCTTTCCCACAGTTACATAGCAAAAAGGGTTCATGCCTAGATGTGCGTGTTTGTGCAAAAGAAAGGAAAAGAGATAGGAAGGCAAAAGCGGGAGAAATGCCCAGTCCTTGTCAGGTGTGGAGCCTTCCCACCCCTTCTATTCACAAAAGGGTGAACAGCCTTGGACTCCACTATGGCTCCGTCATCCGAGTGGAGTCACCTATTTCCTGACATCGTCCGTCACTAAGTCTTCAGTCCCTGTCCATCACTCCTACAACTATCTCAACTCACCTGCAACACTTGCCACAAGGGCAACACCTGCACCAACAAGGAAAGAAACTTTAGCCTGACATACCTGTGGTCATTGCTCTACAGACTCAACCCATATAAATAAATATTCTGAGGATTTCTCTAAAAATTTACAATAATTTCTTTATTCACAATTTTATTGTCTAAAATTACCAAAGAAAATCAAACATGTAACTATTAATAGGTACTACTATTAAAACTTAAAATTTAATAAATTTAAACTTTAAAGTGATTTTAATCAATTACCCAGTTTCAATTATCTTCAAAATTTTATACAAAAAGTATTCAGGCTACACTAATACTAAATTTATTTTCTTTTCATTATTATTATTAATCTATTGATATATATATTTCTTCAATAAAAAGTTTATTAAATTCGTTAATAAATTTCATAATAATGTAATTTTCATTTATTTCAAAATCTCTATATGCCTTATTCTTCCAACAAAAGAAAAACCTCTAAAATTGGTACGCCCTAACGCCTATTCAGATATTTTCCTTGCACTTGCTCTAAGACAAGCTTTCGCAAAAACCCTATTAGCTTCTTAAAATATGTACATTCGTGTGTACACGCATATCTATTGAAAACAAGAAAAATGTGTTTATAAGTATGTTAATTGTTGTTCAAACTCACCTCCCATTGTCAACCGGGTTTGGTACCAAATGCGGCGTATAGCTGAAAGTGGAGGACAAAAAAAAACATACAAAGCTACAAAGCAAAATTAGTATACTTATTTGATCAGTTAGTAGGGCTTTGGCCGTGTGACCGCGATCAAGGGCAATACTTGCCTTGATTTCGAAATTAACCGCGTGGCGTGAACAAACAAATTAAAAAGTAAAAAAAAAACAACGCGTATTCGATTACGTGAACTTTGGTTTGGCCCTTGGCCTAAAAGTGCAAAAAAAAAAAAATCGAAAAAAATGGTAAGTTTGTTACTACTGTCGGGCAGTAGTTACGCAACTTAAAAAAAAATGTAGTTATTAAGAAAATTTTAAAGAACGAAATCAAAGTTGATTTTATCGAAGTTATGTGTTTTTACACATAACCCCAAGCATGTGTCAACTATAAAACAAAATGAAAAAGTATAAGAAAATTCAAAGGTGCAAAATATTACGAGTTCCTCCTTTTCCACGAGTTGAGGAGAATTATTAAAAATTGTAAGTTCAAAAAAAAAAAAAATTTTCATGTGTTTGCCTTCTAATAACATTAGAAGGATTATTTCAAATTGAAATTCGAAAAAAAAAAATTTATAATGCCTAAAAAAAAGTTCATTAATTAAAAACAAAAAAATTCTCAATTTGTATTGGATTCAACAAAATGTGTGTATAAAAATAAGGTAAAAAAAATGTTTAAGTCTAAAAATTAAAAAAAAAAATTTATTTTTTTTTTCGAGGAAATAATATTATGAAAATTGTGGTGCTCCCTAATGGTGTGATTCGTTTTGGTTATTTTTAAGTGTTGTGAGAGCCGCTGATTGATTTTGTATGTGAAGATTACTGAGAGCCGCTGTAGTGGGTTCTCCGTGATGTGCTCTGTCTGTCTCCTTTTGGATGCTGATGGAAGGTTGCCGGCAAAAATGTGTGGTGTGTATTCTGATGTTTCGTGTAACTAGCTATGTGTTACCAAATGCTGCTGGCGCTAGGTTGCTTTCGCCTTGTAAACTATGTCAAATGCGAATGTTAGGTGTTGGGTGTTCGTGGAAAGTTGAGTTAATGTTGACGTGTTTCGTCAACAATGTTGCCTCACTTGTGTTGTGGAAATGGGTACGTGTGCGTGTATTGGTGTAATTTTGTCTTGCCAAATTTGTGTTTGTGCATACGAATGATGAATTCCGTTTGTGTAGGTGTGATTCTGGGTTGGCGCAATCTGTTGGAAAAGATCGTTGTGTTGTGTTGCGTGTACCTCTGTGAATTTGCCGCTTTATTGCTACTCCCTTAAAAACGTTTTATGGGCTTTTCTCCGGTCTGGTGGATGACGTCCTCTACCCACTATCTTCTCCTTCTGCTTTAAACCTCCTGGGCAGTTTTAATCTTTCTTAAAATTCGTCCAAGTCGCGGCCTACGACTGCTTCTCGTTCCTGGAAAAAATGGAAGAACACACACAACGTTAACACTAAAGATCATAAGCACACAAACACACAGTCGGTTCATAACTGCAAGAATATGCAAATAAGACAATGCAACACAATAAAAAACAAAACATACGATTTCACATACATTTTTTTTTTTATAAAAAGTTTTGATTTTTAATTCACTTTTTATTCAAAAGTAACCACGCACTAGAAATTTAATTTTTTTGTAATTCTTGCATTTATTTCACTGCGTTAAAATTATCAAGCCTGCACAACATTATAAAAAAAAAATTTACAAAAAAAAGGAATCAAAACGAAATTTTTATTTCAACTAAATCGAAGGAATTTTGGTTTTCCTTAAATTTCCGAAGTTGAAGACTTTAATAAAAAAAAATTTTATTCACAAACAAAAAAAAAAATTCTATCATAAAAACTAAAAATTACAACTATTAAAATTAATGCACAACAAATAGGAATGAAAATTGATAACCTATTAAAATTGTTGTGCAGCCTTACAATTCACATTTCACAAGAAAGAATTTCTCACTTCACAGGAAAAAAATCCCTAAAAAAATTGCATTTTACTTACCGAAAAAAAAAATCAGCAATATGAGGGCAAAAGGAAACTGATCTCCAACCGGGATGTGCTTCTTCCTGGTTCCAGGATTTTGATGGTCCTGGGGAAAATTCCCAGGGACTTGAGCGTTCACTCGCACTTCACTTAACGCGCGACACTTTTCGTGGAACCCGCACTTGCTAAAATAAAACTTTATATTTCAAACTTTATTTTTCAGCACTGTACACTTTTAAAATAACTTAAATTTGTTTTACTGCCTTTGACAAAGCAAACGCTAAGACCGCGACTTGCGATTTTTGTGAAACCGAATACTAAGCGGACCCCCTTATATACCAAAATGTATCTTGCGGCACTTATCTTTGTCACCGTACAGCAAAGCCTTTCTGCCCCTGTTTAGCTGAATGTCATAGCGGGCGTGTATGCACGTATACGCATCCCTCTAGTTATCTAACTACAACATGCATGCATTTACTTTAGTGTGTGAAGTGCTGAAAGGGGAAAGATCGTTACTGCCGTTGTATAGCTATCTGTGCATATACCCGCTTGCACGTGATTGGAAATTATTTTAGGGAAATCACAAGGGCTGCCGTTACACGCTTTGCCAAAAAGTCCATACCCAGGATAACACTCTCGGCCAAATTAGGGATAACAGATACCAACGTACTGGCTGTGTGGGTACTCGCAATGCATGATTGGTCGGCGAGTTGTACGTTGCGACGATTGGATAACGGTGGAATCTTTCGTTGTTCCAGATGCCTTCTCACGGCTTCATTGATGTATGTCACGGTGGCCCCAGTATCGATCAGGGCGCGGCACATCAATCCTTCGATGGACACCTGTATGTAAAAACGTCCGTCGTTCCCCTTCCCTTTGGCTACGGATGATAATAGTGCGGGTGTTATCGGATTACTTCGGTTCATTCCGTAGCATGCACAATCCCTGGAGAGCGTTCCGTCTCGGCCGCATCTAGAACAAAAAAGTCGTCTTTTGTTGGTGCATTGGAAGCGGCGGTGGCCGCGTTTCTTGCATCGCCAGCAGGTGTTTCTTGCATCGTAACGGTTAGTGAGTGTGGACAGGGAGTGCGTTATTTGAGCATTCTGCTCCTCCAGCTCCTCGATTACTACTGTTCTTAAGCTATGTGCTAACAGTCGGCTCTGTTTGGCTTCTTCGCTTCGCAGCAGTTCGTACTCATCGGTGAGCTCCATAAGCTGCTCTATCGTTTGGAACTCGCCCCGCTTCACAAAAAGTCGATACTCCACCCGTAGTCCGTCATATATGCGTTCTAGATGATCTTCTTTGCACAAAGCCGGGTGGCGGCGAATCATCGTCTGGAGGGCGAGGATATAGTCCTTGGCCTTTTATCTGCTCGTCTGTTTTCTTTGGCGGATAGCGTCCTCTAGCTGGCTAATGTGTCGCTTCGGCAAAAAGAATTTTCCGGCTTCGGAGCGGAAGTCAGCCCATGTGTGTAGTTGTTGTTTTCGCAGGCGGAACCATTGAAGGGCTTTGCCACGCAGTATCTCTGGAAGGGTTGGGAGGAGTTGATCTGGCTTAATCAGATAGCATTCTGCCAGTTCCTCAATCCTTTCCAGGAAGTCGAATAATGTGTCGCCTCCAGCGTAATGTACATCTCAGCGGCGGACTGTATTCATGACTTCCGTGTTACTTATGCCGCTCTGCTCGCGCTGGGGGGATATTGTTTTGATTGTGACGGCCGGCGTGGTGTTTTGCGTAGATGTAACTGGCCGGGCCTCTTCGGCGGCGATCTCCATCCCTACCTCTCTCAAAAGATTTTCTGTTGACTTACGCTTTCGTTGGTCTCCGGACGTATGCGCTGAGTGTGCTGCGCAATTCGGCGACGGTATGTCCTTCGGCGTAGATTCAGTAGCGTTTGCATTCTTCGATTAGCCTCTCCTTCTTCAGCAGGTAAATCCAGCCTAGAGAGTCGACGTTGAGCGTGGTGGTGGTGTTTTCGCTTATCTTTGTGTCAATTGTTGGTGGTGTGTTCGGTGAACCCGTTCCGACAGTGTTGGTTTTGACACAGTCGCCTGAGGAGACGGGTCCCTGCTCGGGTGCCATTTATGAGGTGGGTTTGGTCAAAGGCTGAGGTATGCTCAAGTCAATCCAGAGTCGGATGGAGGTCCCACTTCCCCCACCTAAATAAATCCACAGTAAATTAGTGTTTTGATTTCGAACACACACACACACGCGGCTCTCGGGCTAAAATATCCACAACCTGAATCCAGAAGAGAGAGAGAGAGAGAGAGATGTTCACTAAGTAGTATCGCTGATATTATAATCCAAGGACGACGGCTCTCCGCAGAGAGAGAGATAGAGTGCTAGCTAGCGGTGGCCGAGATGGTGGAGACGACGGTGGCTCTCGCTAAGGGGTGCTAACGGCGGTAGTAGTGACGGTGGTAGTTAGGATCACGCCCAGAGAGAGAGTACTGGATGACGGTGGCTCTCACCAAATAGCTATGACAACGGGTGGCTAGGCTTCGGGATGGGATGTCCGTGGATCGGGATCGCGATGATGATGGTACCTACGGCGAAGTGTCTCTATTAGTATGAGGCTAACTAATTACAATATATTGGCTCGGGTATTCGGCTAGGGTAGTAGGGGAGTTTGTCCCGCCGCAGGCGTTGGGAAGTGTTCCCCTCTTACCTGAGCCGTGTATCCGTGCATTACCCTTCCTCTGAGTAATAGGGGGGGTGAGTCCCGTCTTACTCAGAGGAGATGATAACAAAATATTAGGGTTGCCCAATAGGCCGCGGGGGGGAAGTACCATCGGCAGAACCGACCTTGTAACTTTAACCCCCCTCGACCCAAAGGGAGTCCCTGGAATATGGGTAAGGCTGCCCAATAGGCCTGGGGGGAAGTACCATCGGCAGAACCGACCTTGTAACTTTACCCCCCGCCGACCCAAAAGGAGCCCCTACAATGTATTTATATTGGCTCGGCAAGTCTGCCAGGGTAGTGGGGAAATCCGCCCCGCCACTGGCGTTGGGACGGGTTTCCTTCCTACCCGAGAAGGCTGCTCGTGTATTACCTTTCTGATGAGTAATAAGGGGTGTAAATCCCGTCTTACTCACCGGAAATGTGGGTAAACCTGCGGGGTGTCCGATAAGCAGGGGGGCGTACCATCGGTGGACCCTCCTAAGCCAAAGGGCACCCCTTGTCGACTGCCAGTGGCGGCCGACACGCACTTCACTTACCTACGGCGAAGTGTGCCTGGTGCATTCCGGCCAATCATTTTATTCATAGGTAACTATGAACACGTTGGGAATTATGCTCGCATTGTGGCGCACAGCGTGCCACGAATGAAAATTCCCAAGCATTGTGCGTTCACCATCGCTGGCTTGCTTTGTGCTTGCGCGATGGTTGTTGGGCCGGTATGTATGTATATATGTATGTCGGTACATACACTACTAGGGGTGGGCAGTAAATGGAAAATATGATGTTAGGGGTGGGCGCTAAATAGGAAATAGATATTGTGGCGTAGCATTTGCTACGTTAAAAATGGTACTACCCATCTGTTTCCTATAGAAATATTTCTAATGACCGTAGTTTCTCCACCTTCTTCTGGTGAATGTCGACGGTATTTTTGATATCCACCACCATCAACGGATGTATGGGGCTGAAATAATTTTGGAAATTTTTTTGTGCACCTCCCTTCGCTCATACATGGTGAATTTTGATTCAAACTCCCGCATGGTCCATGTAACATATGTTTTACCACAGCGTCGAACAAAACTGGCAATTCTGCTGATATAACGTTTCAATTTGATCTGGCCTTATTTTATTGACCAACCAAAGCAGCAGGTGAATGTGAGGCAATCCACGTTTTTGCCATTCGACTGTGTACATGTGGGCTCGTGGTGGGCCAAATATATGAACTTTATTTATGAGATGGAGCAGCTGTTGGATTTTAAGATGGAAAACCCGATCAACCAAGTCATATCGACCTTGCGGCCTTGCGTGTGGCTGAAGATTGTCTTTAATTTCTTTCCAATTTGGGTTGCATGTAAAAGTTATGAAAAGGTCAGGTCTACCGAAATTCCGTACGTATGTGATTGCATCCTGCGTCTTTTCATGCAAGTATCTAGCGCCTCACGTAAAACTTGATGGTAATATGACAAACTGACCGATTTCATTTGCGTGTTCTTTGGAATGCAAGGCATCTTGTAAGTGCACATAGTTTTCTGCTCTTAGTTTTGTTTGGTTGTGTTGTATAAATGCTAGGCGTTTGGTTTCTGTTTTGGCATACTGATCAACTAAATATTGGTTTAATAACATGCGGTATTGAAGTAGGGTGTTAAAGCTATTTTCTTTCTCCATTATTTGATAACAATAAAAATTCATGCATGATACTTTTTTTGTCAGCGGTGCCTTAGTAACTGGATGAAGTTGAGGTATGTCGATAGAATATCCATCTTCTCCTCGCACCAAAATCAATGGATATTGTAGTACATCATAACTCCAATGGGTTTCCGGAATTTTTTGAAAACGGCCGTCCCTACTGTGTAAAACAATGTCTCGCTTATCAAATCGTTGTCCTGCCATTACAACGGCAAGTTCGCTCGTAGATGGAGCATTATATCGCCCACGGTGCTCACCAGCCGGTACCTGGTTTGCGCGTATAATGACATCGAAGTCTGGTACATTTGCAGAAATAATCTCAATAGTACTTTAAATGAGTGTACATAGGCATTCCATGTATGCAAAGTACTTTGGAGCTCCGTAATTAACGCACTGTCAAGGGATTCTCTCGAATTTATATTGCATCGAGTAGCTGCTTCTTTAGCTGGATCGGAAATAAAATAAATTTGAAGAAATTTGTGATTTTCAGGTGAATGTGGAAGTAAACTGCCCACTAAATGGTACACTTGTCCTTGCACTTTAAAAGTGGGCATAAAACCACTCTCTACAACTCCGTGGCTCCTAAACTAAGTCATTTGAAATGCATTATTATAGTTTCCAATATATGTTAAAAAGTGCCTCGATTTTGGATGTTCGCCTGTTAATAATGAGCGCAAGGGTTCTGGGGGAGGCAAAATGTCAGGTAATTTAACTTTCCCTTCCGAACAGCACATCGACTTTAACTCAGACTTCCACTTCTTTGCTCTACAATGTTGGCAAAGGACAGACATGTATCCCAAAGACATAGATGGATCGTTTTTATAGTCAATTGTGGTGCTATAATTCATTGCACTATATTCTTTATTTCTCCAGTTTGCAGCTCTTTGACCAGGAGCACCTTGCCTATTCCGTGCCAATCTTAATGCCCGTTGATCTGGGGTCTCATTTCTTCGGTATTGGCGAACTCTTTCGGTATTCCTAGTGCGTCTAGATATATCTGATAGCCTTTGTGATGGCATGCTTGCGCCCACACTATGCCTATTTTAGAAATTACCATAAATATATAATTCAAATCTTAATTAAAATACATGGCGTCGAACAACTCTGTAGTGCATTTTCCTATATTAATAACTAAAATTGTTTCGTAAACCTTTTTCGGTATTTTTAAACAAAAATATTCCCTACTTTTTACAAAATTTATGATAATTTTGTTTGCTAACTGTATTGAGCATAATCTTCCCGAAAGAAAATCCGTGGAATGATCCGCGAAGCTATTCCATACCTACTCGAATCCTTCTTAAATTCGTCCTTTCCCTTCCCTTCCCGTCGTTTTCTTTCCTTCTTTCTCTCCCTTTCTTTCTTTTCATTTCCTGCTTTCTCTCCCTTCCTTTCTTTTCATTTCCTCTCCTATGCTTTCCTTTCTCCTCATTTCTTATCCTCTTTTCTCCTATCCTTTCCTTTTTCTTGTTCTCTTTAATTTTCTTTAATTTCCTGTCCTTTCGTTCGCTGTCCGGTCCTGTCTTCTCCCTTCGTTTCCTTCCCTGTAATTCCTCTCCTTTCATTTCCGTATTTTGAAAAGGTCGGCTCAAAAACTTATTTAAATCGCATGTATAAGTTATTATTAAAATATTAAACTGCATGGATGAAAGTTAAGGAAAAATTATCTTAATTATTTGTTCTCATTTCCTTTACTTTCCTTTCTTTTACCTTTTTTCCTTTCCTTTCCCTTCTTTTTCTTTCCTTTCCTTTCCTAATCTTTCGTTTCTCCTCCTTTCTTATCCTCTTTTCTCATATCCTCTCCTTTTTTTCATTTCCTTTCATTTCCTGTCCTTTGGTTCGCTGTACGGTGCTGTCTTCTCCCTTCCTTTCCTCCCCTGTAATTCTACTCCTTTTATTTCCGTATTATGAAAAGCTCGGCTCCTAAACTTATTTAAATCGTAACAATAAATTATTATGAAAATATTAAACTGCATGGATGAGAGTTAAGGAAAAATTATCTTAATTAATTGTTTTAATTTCCCCGCCTCGCCTTTCATATCCTTTCTTTTCCCTTTCTCTTTTCCTTTCCTTTCCTTTCCCTTCCCTTCCTTTTCTTTCCTTCTTTCCCTTCCTTTCATTCTTTTCATTTCCTCTCCTATCCTTTCCTACCCTTTCCTTTCTCCTCCTTTACTTACTTACTTACTTAATTGGCGCTTAACCGTCTAAACGGTTATGGCAGTCCAATAAGGCGCGCCAGTCGCTCCTTCGCTCCGCAAACCGGCGCCAATTGGTCACACCAAGGGAGCTAAATCGTTTTCTACCTGGTCCTTCCAACGGAGTGGGGGCCGCCCTTTACCTCTGCTTCCATAGGCGGGTTCCGATAGAAACACTTTCTTGGCCGGAGCATCATCTTTCATTCGCATAACATGGCCTAGCCAGCGCAGCCGCTGCGTTTTAATTCGCTGGACTATGTTGATGTCTGCGTATATCTCGTACAGCTCATCATTAAATCTTCTTCGGTACTCGCCATCGCCAATGCGTAAAGGTCCATAAATCTTTCGAAGAACTTTTCTCTCGAACACTCCCAAAGCCGCTTCATCTGCTGTTGTCATGGTCCATGCTTCCGCCACATATAACAGGACGGGTACGATAAGTGACTTGTAGAGTATGATTTTCGTTCGCCGAGAGAGGACTAGAGAGGAATATTTGTTGGTAATGGCAGCCCAAAGTCTATTAGAGATCTGTCAGATAATGATTTCACTGCATTGTTAGGACTAGCTAATACTTCGTCATAGATTTGCTGATCGTAATTTATTTCATTTGATGAAACTATTTGTCTTCTTTGATAGAGAATGCCTTCAGCCATTTTATTTCTGTGGTTTTTTTCACAGAGTGCAAGGATCTGAAACCTGACAGAAGACAATTAAAGTGGCAAATAAGTACATGACTGCTCTGGATGTAGAGCATAGAGTTGCTTCGGATAGGGTATTGTCCCACTGAGCATCATTCTCAAGTAAACCTCTCACTCTGCATGCATCTTGGAATGTGGTGTAAACAACCCCGTTAAAAGTTTTCAAATTTTCAAAAGAAGTAGGACCTTTGACCACGTCAAGTAATATCCTCAAATGGAAGCATTCGGTGTTATTCGGATGCACTACATACACTCTGCCAAGAACTTCTGTTTTTTTTATGCCGCTCCAACCAGGGACTATCCTTCCTTGTTTCCTTCTTTGAAAATTTCTGGAAGACTGATTCCATGTAAAAAAACTTGGAATTTTGTCATACGTCAGAGTTTTAGCAAAGTTATCAGCAGCGCATAGTTTGAAAAACGCTGTTAATGTTGTATCACGTGGATTGTTTACGATATCGTTGACGTTGTTTTCGTTGTAGTATATTCTTTGACCGTTTTCTAAATGGACTGCAAGGTGGGTGATTGAAGGTGCTCGTTCGTGTATGTTGAGTCCGAAAATGCGCCAAACCGCTTCGGAACTGCAAATATATCGTCCAGACTGAAAGCTCTGCACTTCATTCCTACCTGTAATGTAAATGTTACTTGGTCATTGCCTTTATTTATATATTTGGTAACATATTTAATTGCTTTTACAGAGCTGCATAGTTCTACATTAATGTGTGCATCGAAAATTTTAAGGAGCAGTGGGTTAAATGGTACTACCCATCTGTTTCCTATAGAAATATTTCTAATGACCGTAGTTTCTCCACCTTCTTCTGGTGAAAGTCGACGGTATTTTGGATATCCACCATCATCAACGGATGTATGGGGCTGAAATAATTTTGGAAATTTTTTTGTGCACCTCCCTTCGCTCATACATGGTGAATTTTGATTCAAACTCCCGCATGGTCCATGTAACATATGTTTTACCACAGCGTCGAACAAAACTGGCAATTCTGCTGATATAGCGTTGTCAATTTGATATGGCCTTATTTTATTGACCAACCATAGCAGCAGGTGAATGAGAGGCAACCCAGGTTTTTGCCATTCGACTGTGTACATGTGGGCTCGTGGTGGGCCAAATATATGAACTTTATTTATGAGATGGAGCAGCTGTTGGATTTTAAGATGGAAAACCCGATCAACCAAGTCATATCGATCTTGCGGCCTTGCGTGTGGCTGAAGATTGTCTTTAATTTCTTTCCAATTTGGGTTTCATGTAAAAGTTATGAAAAGGTCAGGTCTACCGAAATTCCGTACGTATGTCATTGCATTCTGCGTCTTTTCATGCAAATATCTAGCGCCTCCCGTAAAACTTGATGGTAATATGACCAACTGACAGATTTCATTTGCGTGTTCATTGGAATGCAAGGCATCTTGTAAGTGCACATAGTTTTCTGCTCTTAGCTTTGTTTGGTTGTGTTGTATAAATGCTAGGCGTTCGGTTTATATTTTGGCATACTGATCAACTAAATATTGGTTTAATAACATGCGGTATTGGAGTAGGGTGTTAACGCTTTTTTCTTTCTCCATTATTTGATAACAATACAAATTCATGCATGATACTTTTTTTGTCAGCGGTGCCTTAGTAACTGGATGAAGTTGAGGTATGTCGATAGAATATCCATCTTTACCTCGCACCAAAATCAATGGATATTGTAGTGCATCATAACTCCTATGGGTTTCCGGAATTTTTTGAAGACGGCCGTCCCTACTGTGTAAAACAATGTCTCGCTTATCAAATCGTTGTCCTGCTATTACAACGGCAACTTCGCTCGTAGATGGAGCATTATATCGCCCACGGTGCTCACCAGCCGGTACCTGGTTTGCGTGTATAATGACATCGAAGTCTGGTACATTTGCAGAAATACTCTAAATAGTACTTTTAAATGAGTGTACATAGGCATTCCATGCATGCAACATACTTTGGAGCTCCGTAATTAACGCACTGTCAAGGGGTTCTCTCGAATTTATATTGCATCGAGTAGCTGCTTCTGTAGTTGGATCGGAAATAAAATAAATTTGAAGATTTGAAGAATTTGTGATTTTCAGGTTAATGTGGAAGTAAACTGCCCACTAAATGGTACACTTGACCTTGCACTTTAAAAGTGGGCATAAAACCACTCTCAACAACTTCGTGGCTCCTAAACGAAGTCATTTGAAATGCATTATTATAGTTTCGAATATATGTTAAAAAATTCCTCGATTTTGGATGTTCGCCTGTTAATAATGAGCGCAAGGGTTCTGGGGGAGGCAAATGTCAGGGAATTTAACTTCCACTTCCGAACAGCACATCAACTTTAACTCAGACTTCCACTTCTTTGCCCTACAATGTTGGCAAAGGACAGACATGTATCCCAAAGGCATAGATGGATCGTTTTTATAGTCAATTGTGGTGCTATAATTCATTGCACTATATTCTTTATTTCTCCAGTTTGCAGCTCTTTGACCAGGAGCATCTTGCCTATTCTGTGCCAATCTTAATGTCCGTTGATCTGGGGTCTCATTTCTTCGGTATTGGCGAACTCTTTCGGCATTCCTAGTGCGTCTAGATATATCTGATGGCCTTCGTGATTGCATTATTGCGCCCACCCTATGCCTATTTTAGAAATTACCATAAATATATGATTAAAATCTTAGTTAAAATACATGGCGTCGAACAACTCTGTAGTGCATTTTCCTATATTAATAACTAACATTGTTTCGTAAACCTTTTTCGGTATTTTTAAACAAAAATATTCCCTACTTTTAACAAAATTTTTGATAATTTTGTTTGCTAACTGCATTGAGCATAATCTTCCCGAAAGAAAATCCGTGGAATGATCCGCGAAGCTATTCCATACCTACTCGAATCCTTCTCAAATTCGTCCTTTACCTTCCCTTCCCGTCGTTTTTTTTCCTTCTTTCTCTCCCTTCCTTTCTTTTCATTTCCTTCTTTCTCTCCCTTTATTTCTTTTCATTTCCTCTCCTATCCTTTCCTTTCTCCTCCTTTCTTATCCTCTTTTCTCCTATCCTTTCCTTTTTCTTGTTTCCTTTAATTTTCTTTAATTTCCTGTCCTTTCGTTCGCTGTCCGGTCCTGTCTTCTCCCTTCGTTTCCTTCCCTGTAATTCCTCTCCTTTCATTTCCGTATTATGAAAAGGTCGGCTCAAAAACTTATTTACATCGCATGTATAAGTTATTATTAAAATATTAAACTGCATGGATGAAAGTTAAGGAAAAATTATCTTAATTAATTGTTTTAATTTCCCCGCCTCGCCTTTTATTTCCTTTCTTTTCCCTTTCTCTTTTCCTTTCCTTTCCCTTCCCTTCCTTTTCTTTCCTTTTCTTTCCTAACCTTTCGTTTCTCCTCCTTCCTTATCCTCTTTTCTCATATCCTTTCCTTTTTTTCATTTCCTTTCATTTCCTGTCCTTTGGTTCGCTGTACGGTGCTGTCTTCTCCCTTCCTTTCCTCCCCTGTAATTCTTCTCCTTTTATTTCCGTATTATGAAAAGCTGGGCTCATAAACTTATTTAAATCGTAACAATAAATTATTATGAAAATATTAAACTGCATGGATGAAAGTTAAGGAAAAATTATCTTAATTAATTGTTTTAATTTCCCCGCCTCGCCTTTTATTTCCTTTCTTTTCCCTTTCTCTTTTCCTTTCCTTTCCCTTCCCTTCCTTTTCTTTCTTTCTTTCCCTTCCTTTCTTTCTTTTCATTTCCTCTCCTATCCTTTCCTACCCTTTCCGTTCTCCTCTTTTACTTACTCACTTACTTAATTGGCGCTTAACCGTCTAAACGGTTATGGGCCGTCCAACAAGGCGCGCCAGTCGCTCCTTCGCTACGCAAACCGGCGCCAATTGGTCACACCAAGGGAGTTTTAAATCGTTTTCCACCTGGTCCTTCCAACGGACGGCCCCCACCCCTCTACCTCTGCTTCCATAGGCGGGTTCCGATAGAAACACTTTCTTGGCCGGAGCATCATCTTTCATTCGCATAACATGGCCTAGCCAGAGCAGCCGCTGCGTTTTAATTCGCTGGACTATGTTGATGTCTCCGTATAGCTCGTACAGGTCATCATTAAATCTTCTTCGGTACTCGCCATCACCAACGCGTAGAGGTCCATAAATCTTTCGCAGAACTTTTCTCTCGAACACTCCCAAAGCCGCTTCATCTGCTTTGTCACGTCCATGGTCCATGATTTTGCCCCATATAGCAGGACGGGTACGATAAGTGACTTGTAGAGTATGATTTTCGTTCGCCGAGAGAGGACTTTACTTTTCAATTGCCTACCTAGTCCAAAGTAGCATTTATTGGCAAGATTGATTCTTCGCTGGATTTCAGTGCTGATCTTGTTATTAGTGTTGGTGCTGGTTCCCAAATAAACGAAGTCTTTACTATTTCGAAATTATGGCTGCCAACAATAGCGTGGTTGCCAAGGCCGCATATGCGCTGACTCTTTGCTCGATGACAGTAGTACTTCGTTTTGGTCCTCATTCACCATCAAACCCATCTTTACCGCTTCTTTTTCCAGGTTGGAGTAAGCAGAACTAACAGCGCTGGTGTTTAGGCCGATGATATCAATGTCATCAGCATATGCCCAGTAATTGCACGCTTTTATAGTATATTGTTCCAGTGCGGCTAAGTTCTGCAGCTAGTATAATTTAATCGCTCGATAGGGGGTCACCCTGTCTGAAACCTCGTTAGTTTTCGAACGGCTCGGAGAGGTCCTTCCCAATTCTGACTGAGCTGATGGTGTTGCTCAACGTCATTTTGCACAGCCGTTATAAGTTTTGCGGGGAAACCAAATTCCGACATAGGGGCATATAGGCAGCTCCTTTTCGTGCTGTCGAAGGCGGCTTTAAAGTCGAAGAAGATGTGAGGTGTGTCGATTCTCTTTTCACGGGTTTTTCCAAGATTTGGGCGCATTGTGAAAATCTGGTCGATTGTAGATTTACCAGGTCTGAAGACGCACTGATAAGGTCCAATCAGCCGGTACACGGTGGGCTTCAATCTTTCGCACAATACACTTGAAAGGACCTTATATGCGATATTAAGAAGGCTGATTCCACGATAGTTGGTGCATTTTTGCAGTATCCCCCTTCTTGTGGGACTGGGCAAAGACCACTTAGATTGCAACCGTTCGGGCATGCTTTCGTCCGCCCATATTTGCTAAGAAGCTGCTGCATGCGCCCTTACCAACTCCTCGCCGCCGAACTTGAATAGCTCCCGCAGGCAATCCATCAGCGCCTACGGCCTTGTTGTTTTTCAATCTGGTTATTGCTATTCTAACTTCGTCATAATCGGGCGGGGGGAAATATATTCCATCATCATCGATTGTGGGATCGGGTTCTTCATCTCTGCGCGGTGAATTGCTGCCTCCATTTAGGAGAGCAGAGAAGTATTCCCTCCATAATCTAAGCACTCTCTGGACATCAGTTACAAGGTCGCCGTTTTTCATTCCTACAGGAGTTTGCCCCGGTCTTAAAACCTTTCGTCTGTCGCCGTATTTTTTGGTAGAATTTTCGGGCGTTATTCCTGGTAGCTAGCATCTCAAGCTCCTCGTACTCACGCCTTTCTGCTTCTGATTTTTTCTTCCTGAAAGGCGTCTCGCTCCCCTTTTCAACTCATGATAGCGTTCACACACTCCTATTGTCGCGCTCGCTTTTAACGTAGCCCTGTAGGCAGCGTCTTTTCTTTCGGTTGCAACGCGGCATTCTTCATTATGCCAGTTGTTTTTTTCGTGGCCGCCGGTAACCAATTTTTTCCTCGGCGGCAGTACGAAGTGCTTTGGAGATATGCTCCCACTGCTCCCTGTATTCCTTCAGGATGAGTTGTGCCCTCAGAGAGCAGGTGTGAGAGTCGAGTTGCGAAATCATTGGCAGTCTGTTATGATTGAAGCTTTTCGACGTCTAGCTTTCCTTGTGTTTTTCGTTCTTTGTTTTTAGCCGCGTTGAGGCGGGTGCGTATTTTGGTTGCAACGAGATAATGGTCCGAATCGATGTTAAGTCCTCGGATCGTGCGCACATCTAAAACACTGGAGGCATGCCGTCCGTCTATCACAACGTGATCGATCTGATTGCGAGTATTTCGATCAGGAGACAGCCATGTAGCTTGATGTATCTTTTTATGCATGAACCTCGTGCTGGATATGACCATGTTACGAGCACCGGCAAAGTCAATCAGCCTCAGTCCGTTAGGAGAAGTTTCATTGTGTAGGCTGAACTTTCCGACTGTAGGGCCAAAAAGACCTTCTTTGCCCACCCTGGCGTTAAAGTCGCCAAGCACGACTTTTATATCATGACGGGGGCAGCGCTAGTATGTGCGTTCTAATTGTTCATAAAAAGTGTCTTTCCCCTCATCGTCTTTCTCCTCTGTCGGCGCATGGGCGCAGAGGAATGATATATTAAAAAATTTTGCTTTTATTCGGATAGCGGCGAGACGCTCGTCCACAGGCGTGAACGCCAGCACTTGGCGACAAAGTCTCTCTCCCACCACGAATCCAACGCCGAAACTGCGCTTATTCGCATGGCCACTCCAATATATGTCACAATTTTTTATCTTCTTTCGTCCTTGCTTCGTCCAACGCATTCCTTGGATGGCGGTGATGTCAGATTTTGCTTTGACGAGGACATCAACCAGCCGGGCATCTGCACCAATCCCATTCAGGGACCGGACTTTCCAGGTGCATGCTTTCAATTAATTGTCCTTTAAACGTTTGCCATGGTCGTCATCAATAGAGAGTGTATTTATCCAAGGCTTGTTGTTATATTTCATTGGAGTATGGTTTTACGTGGCGGGCCCCAAGCCCAGCGCACAACCCGCTCAGCGGGGGTGAAAATATTACTTGGCACGTTTATATAGCGAGCCGCTTGCACCAGGACAGACGCCCGCTTGCAGCCGCACTTAGAGGTGCACAGACGCTGCCGATGAGATCTCCCCCGGCTAGCCCTTAAACCGATTATGTTAGAGTGGCCTAGCCAGGTTGTCGCCTTCTCACATTAGCTCACCGCTAAACGGGTGTTTAGCGGCTACCCAGAGGATACTTGGCCGCAAGCGACCGGCAGTAGTGAGCTGCTTGAACCGCATGCAAAAGAATTGCTCTGGCCATTCCCCGGTGAATGGCGGTCAGAAGCTTTCCCCACTTTCGTGGACTTCTACACACGGCCCCACCCTCCTTAAAAAAACCGAACAAATGTTATTAAGCTTTCAAAAGCGCGCCTAAAAAATCATATCCATACTATTAGGAATAAACTACATACAGAGTGTATGTGCCTACATGATGATTAAAAGGAATAGAAACAAAAAGGCAACTTTTAGTGACCAATTGTACAGCGAACAACGTGACATTCATATGGCTCAACAGCTAAAGTCATCTGCCTTTGCACTGATATGCATGTTGGAGGTTCGAGTTCAATGCTCAGCTCCCGAAAAGCTAGCTGATGAAGAAGTGAAATTCAGAAACATGTCCTAGTAACCATCGCCGTTTGTAAACTTACAATTTTTCTCTAATATCAATAACAAAATCCATTGTATAAAGCAATATGAGCAAAGCTCGCTAATTAAATATATTTAGATCATTCGTTGACAAAAGTCTGTTAATTATGTTTTTTCCTAACTCGTGACCGATGGGCTTGTTTTTCAGTTTTTCCAAGCACACCGCTCGTATTTTATGACCACTTTGGTATTGATGTGTGAACACTCTGTGCTCATTTCAAGCACTACTTGGGCTTGATTAAAGATTTTTCGTTCTCACGTTTCGAGAACGATTTGTGGTCGATTTAACAGTTTTCGGTCTTAATTCAAGAACGGTTTGTGCTTGATCATTTGTGGGAGTGGGAAGGTACCATTTATTAATTTAGAACATTTCATAACAAGTTTGAGAATTACCTGTGCATATGTGAATGGAACTGAACGAAAAATAAGAGTTAAAAAAATAGAACATAAAAAAATTGTTTTTTGTGTGACCATTCCCCGTCGTCCTTTTTTATTAGTCACTTGACTGCATCTTCTTTAGATACGACTTTCCTCAGTCGCGCCGTTTCGTTGGAGCATTATATGTCGGAAATAAATTCTTCCATGAAACCCGCTTTGATCTGTTGATTTCAAGTTTATAGATCCTCAACAGATATCTGTATTCGTCCCAGCACTTTTCTCTTTCCGCAAGTTTTGCCAGCTTAAAAATCTTTTTTACCTGCCCTCTAAGAAGATTCAGGTCCGTACTTCACCATGGTGGTTTTGATTACCTTTGAATCTTCTCAGATGACAAGCTCTGTTGTGCGCAGTTGTCGGCACCTTTGATAAGAAGTTGTTTCACTCCTCCAGCTCCTCTACGCTGGCAAACTCTTAAGGCTGCCCCAGTCTTCCTGATACACATTTCTGAAATTTGTACCACTCCATTGCCCTAGGATTTCTAAAGGGTGTCCCCTTCTCTACCCTTTTTACGGCGATTCAGAAGCTGGTGTATGGCTTGAGAATCATGGCCTGTCAAGGACTCTCCATTCATACCCAGATATATCCTGTTCAGAGCTCTATGTGATATCAAGCACATTCCTTGACGTAGGGCCAGCATATGTAGGCACGCTACTCCTGTTTGCCACCTGTAGACTATTCATTCTGTAGTATGTAACAAAAAGGACAAAAAAAAGGACCTCTATCATTAAAATCGTCCCCTCCCCATACGCTGTGATGCGCATTCGCATCCGCGCCTATGATAAGCATTTCCTTTCTTTTCCTTTCCTTTCCTTTCCTTTCCTTTCCTTTCCTTTCCTTTATTTTCCTTTGCTTTCATTTCCTTTCCTTTCCTTTCCTTTCCTATCCTTTCCTTTCCTTTCTTTATCTTATTTTATTTTCTTTTCTTTTCCTCTCTTTTCTTTTCTTTCCTTTTCTTTTCTTTTTTACCTTTTTTTCTTTTCTTTTCTTTTCTTTTCTTTTCTTTTCTTTTCTTTCCTTTCCTTTCCTCTCCTCTCCTCTCCTCTCCTCTCCTTTCCTTTCCTTGGACTTACTGTCCTTACTTCTCCTTTATTTTCTATTCTTTCCTCTTTTCCTTTCATTCCAGTTCGTTTTCTTTTCTTTCTCGTCCTTTCCTTTCTTTTCGCTAACTTTTGCTTATTCGTATGCGCTTTATAGCATCTGATCTTTCCTCTCTTAATAGCAAGTTATTGTTTGTGCATGTTTATTTTATTATTCTATCCATCTTTCAACTAATTACATATTTATATGTATGTATATTAAACCAGTATATATTTTCCTTAGCTGAGCGGTGTGATGGCTAAAACGTTGGGTTATTATTGATATAAAGAAAATTTGAAGAACCATTGATAGACTTTGGCTATACTTGCAATCATAGAAAAAATAGTTTAAAAACACCGCATGTGGCTTATTTTGACACTTTCAACATGATTTATTGCAGTTACGTACATAAATTAATTATTTGCCAGCAGAGTCAAAAGACGTCATAACCCAGCGGCTTAGGTACTTTGCCCACACAAGCTTCAGATCCTGCGAAGACCCAACTTTTTTTTCAGCAATTCTTCACTTTTATAATTAGTTTATTGGTTTATTTAAAAAAATATATTTGAAAAGTTATTATTTTTACTTAATGTTATTTTTTGCCTTTTTATTGTGTTTGTATGCATATAACTATGAAAAACGCGAAGATTGCAATAGTTAAGATCACCTCAGTAGCATATCTTACAAACTGTCTTACGAAGACATAAAACTGGTTGGCAGAGTAACCAATAGTCTAACGAAATATTTATGTATATCTTTCAAAGACACATGGGCCCCTTAAACTAAGGAATACCCATCAACATTTTAAGTTATCTTTCCAAGTGGCAAGGTTGAACTATAGTCAAATTTAACTGGAGTTTAAACTCGCTCCTAAAAACCGGGCTTTAGTCTAATAAGTTGTTGGACTGAATACTTGTAGGGTATTTGATTAGCATATCAAGTTTAAACTATGCACGCCTTTATTTTAGCTTGATAACAATATGTTTTTAACCGGTTACAAGTGACTTTTCGTATCCTGATTGCGTATAATAATAAAAAAAAAAATAAAATATATATATATATATATAATAATGTTGCCAGCAAATAGGTGCTAACGTCTTGTTACCAAGCAAAATTGCACAAATTGCAAAATTGCGTGTTTGGATTTTATCCTTGTTGAAAACAATTCTATATGCAATGCGTTAGGAACACCGTTAATCTTTCTATAATATTATCAATAAAATAAGTCAAACAAAAATCAACCAATCCTAACGAGATTTGGTAGCAGCACTTGCGAAATTGGGCAAGCCTGGAATAAAGCCACGCCCACTTCCATCCGACCTTCCGTCCGCCCATCTACATGGTAATTTGAGCAAAAATTTAAAAATATTCACTAAATTTGGTTTTAAATAAATAAATGTAAGGCGCGATAACTATAAAAGATTTTACGTCGAGCTTTTCCCCAATTTTTTTTGCTTCCATCTGCCCGGCCTACAACTATGTAATAAAAAAAAAACAAAAAAATGTATCCTCCATAGGGATAAAACCTGAGGGATTAGAAAGGGAGCATTGAAAAAGAAGAAGAAAGAGAAAGGCCTGTCATGTCCAGTTGGAGTCAACCCAACCTCTTTGGACGTTGTGCTGACTCCTCTCATTCTACATCGCCCCTCAAGCCTGACACTAGTCCATCTGTGTTTGTTTTAACTTAGTTCATGTCAGTATAGTCAAACGTCTGTACAACTTACTTCCCCTTTCGTTGCTCCAGTGCAACGCCCTAACCAGCCAAAACTTATTAAAAATTAATTTTTCTTTTTTCTTCTTCTTCACATGAGAAAACAAATTTATTAGAATAAAAAAACATCAAAAAAAGAAACAACTCGAGAAAAATTAAATCAAGATTTCCTATCCCTAACAAGAAATGCGTTTAATTCCGAACTTTATCGATTCCGATATGGACTTGAAATTTAAATCTAGATCTAAAAGTGTATTTATTACAAAAAAAAAAAAAAATCTTAAAAAGAAACCTTATAATTCAAAAAACGATGTGCCTATAACTAAACATAACCATGTCACATAATTCTTTTACTTTAGCTTCTTCTCTGCCACATACATTCAGCCCAAATCTTGTATTTTCTTTCCAATAAAAAAAAAGAAAAAAAATGGAAAATTCTGTTAAAACATATAACTTGCAGAATGATACTATCTATATGTTATATCTATAACTAAATTTTCAATTCGGTTAATTCATATAAAAAAAATATATATATAAGAGAATGAATATTTATTTAATATAATATGATTTATTATACGGTACAATTCGCCCAGTAGTTGAAACTCAACCACTACAAACTGCATTATAATTTGCTTTCTTTCACTTTCCTTCCCTTCTCTTTCTTTTCATTCCTTTCATCTCCTTCCTTTCCTTTTATTATTTTCCTTCTTTTTCTTTTCTTCTACTTCTTTCCTTTCCTTTTTTTTTTCCATCTTTTAATTTCCTTTATGTTCGTTTCCTTTCCTTCCCTTTCCTTTCCCTTCATTTCCTCCCCCTCCACTTCCTTATCTTTCCATTTATTTATATCTTCTCCGTTCCTTTCTTCTCTTTTCATTTCATTTCATTTATTTTATTTTCTTTTCAGTGTATATTCTGCTTAGCTGAGTTGTTTTCAAAAATCACCAATGTGGTTTATTTAAAAACTTTCAATATGATTTATCGCTGTTACGTACTTAATTTAATCAATTTCCAGCAGAGTTGGAAAGCCGTCATAGACCAACGGATTAGTTACTTTGCCCACACAAGGTTCAGAGCCTGCGATGACCATCAATTTTTTTATTCATAATTAATTTATTGAGTAATGTAACAAAAAATACAAACCTCTTTCATTAATATCGTACCATCCCCATTCGCATCCACGCCTATGATAACCCTTTACTTTTCTTCCTTTTTCTATCCTTTCTTTCCCTTTCCTTTTCCTTTCCTTTCACTTCCCTTCCCTTCATTTCTTTTCTTTTCCTGCCCTTTTCTTTCTTTTTATTTACTGTCCTTACCTCTCCCTTCTTTTCCTTTTCTTTCCCCTAATTACAGTTCCGTTTCTTTTCTTTCCCGTCCTTTCCTTTTCATTCTTTTTCTTTTCTTTCTTTTCGCTCACTTTTGATATTTCGTATTCGCTTCTTAGCATCTGATATTTCCTCTCTTAATAGCAAGTTATTGTTTGTGCATATTTATTTTATTATTATTATTCTATTCATCTTTCAGCTAATTACTTATTTATATGTATGTACATTAGGAGAATATACCTTAGCTGAGCGGTTTTAGATCTTGATAGATAACAAAAAAAATTCCAATTGGGCGGGATATGATGGCTAAAACGTTGGGCTATTATTGATATAAAGAAAATTTGAAGGAACCTTGATAGTCTTTGGCTATACTTGCAATCATTGAAAAAATAGTTTAAAAAACACCGCATGTGGTTTATTTTGACACTTTCAACATGATTTATTGCTGCTACGTACTTAAATTAATTATCTGCCAGCAGAGTCGAAAGCCGTCTTAGCCCAGCGGCTTAGGTACTTTGCCCACACAAAGTTCAGATCCTGCGACTTCACAACTTTTTTTCCAGCAATTCTTCACTTTTATAATTAGTTTATTGGTTTATTTAAAAAAATATATTTGAAAAGTTATTATTATTTACTTAATGTTATTTTTTCCTTTTTATTGTGTTTCTATGCATATACCTATGAAAAACGCGAAGATTGCATAGTTAAGATCACCTCAGTAGCATATCTTACAATCTGTTTTACGAAAGACAGAAAACTGGTTGGCAGAGTAACCAATAGTCTAACGAAATATTTATGCATGTCTTTCGAAAGACACTTGGGCCCCTTAAACTAAGAATACCATCAAAATTTTAAGTTATCTTTCCAAGTGGCAAGGTTAAAATATATCAACTTTAACTGGAGTTTAAACTCGCTCCTAAATACCGGTCCTTAGGCTAATAAGTTGTTTGACCGAATACTTGTAGGTATTTGATTAGCATCTCAAGTTTAAACTATGCACGCCTTTATTTTAGCCTGATAGCAATATGTTTTTAACCGGTTACAAGTGACTTTTCGTATTCTGATTGCGTATAATAATGTTGCCAGCAAATAGGTGCTAACGTCTTGTTACCAAGCAAAATTGTACAAAGTGAAAAATTGCGTGTTTGGATTTTATCCTTGTTGAAAACAATCTTTCTATAATATTATGAATAAAATATGTCAAACAAAAATTAACCAATCCTAACGAAATTTGGTAACAGCACGTGCGAAATTGGGCAAGCCTGTGATAAAGCCACGCCCACTTCCATCCGACCTTCCGTCCGCCCATCTATATGGTAATTTGAGCAAAAATTTAAAAATATTCACTAAATTTGGTTTTAAACAAAATAAATGTAAAGCGCAATAACTATAAAAGATTTTACGTCGAGCTTTTCTCCCAATTTTTTTATTTCCATCTGCCCGGCCTGCAGATATGTAATAAAAAAATTGTATCTTCCATAGGGATAAAACCTGAGGGATTAGAAAGGGAGCGTTGGAAAAGAAGAAGAAAGAGAAAGGTCTGTCCTGTCTAGTTGGAGTCTACCCAACCTCTTTGGAAGCTGTGCTGACTCCTCTCAGTCTACATCGCCCCTCAAGCCTGACACTAGTCCATCTGTGTTTGTTCTAACTTAGTCCATGTCAGTATAGTCAAACGTCTGTACAACTTACTTCCCCTTTCGTTGCTCCAGTGCAACGCCCTAACCAGCCAAAACTTATTAAAAATTAATTTTTCTTTTTTCTTCTTTTTCACATGAGAAAACAAATTTATTAGAATAAAAAAACTTCAAAAGAAGAAACAACCCGCGAAAAATTAAATCAAGATTTCCTATCCCTAACAAGAAATGCGTTTAATTCCGAACTTTATCGATTCCGATATAGACTTGAAATTTAAATCTAGATCTAAAAGTATATTTATTACAAAAAAAAATCTTAAAAAGAAACATTATAATTCAAAAAACGATTTGCCTATAACTAAACATAACCATGTCACATAACTCTTTTACTGTAGCTTCTTCGCTGCCACATACATACAGCCCAAATCTTGTCTTTCCTTTCCAATAAAAAAAATGGAAAATTATGTTAAAACATATAACTTGCAGAATGATACTATTTATAATTTATATCTATAATTAAATTTTCAATTCGTTTAATTCATATAAAAAATATATATATAAGGTGAGAATGAATATGTATTTAATATAACATGATTTAATATACGGTAGAGTTCGCCCAGTTGTTGAAACTCAACCACTACAAACTGCGTTATAATTTGTTTTCTTTCACTTTCTTTACCTTCTCTTTCTTTTCATTCCTTTCATCTCCTTCCTTTCCTTCTATTATTTTCCTTCTTTTTCTTTTCTTCTACTTCTTTCGTTCGCTTTTTTTTCCATCTTTTAATTTCATTTATTTTCCTTCCCTTTCCTTTCCCTTCATTTCCTCCCCCTCCACTTCCTTTTCTTTCCATTTTTTCTATCCTCTCCGTTCCTTTCTTCTCTTCTCATTTAATTTCATTTATTTGATCTTCTTTTCGGTGTTTATTCTGCTTAGCTGAGTGGTTTTCAAAAAACACCACATGTGGTTTATTTTGACACTTTCAATATGATTTATCGCTATTACGTACTTCAATTAATCAAATAACTATCTTATTTAGCTGGCTCAAAGTCTGTGTTGTAAAATAAAACACCGTTGGTGATTTTTTCTTTTTTCTCAACCAATATATTTCGACTACTCTGCGGCAATCGTCATCAGGGTTACAAAACTAATAAAAACAAAAATAATAATATATAAACAATTAACAAATTATCACAAAACATTTATCATTTTACATCTGCACATACGTTTCTTAGCACGTCTGCCCTGTGTGACGTGGAGTATGGTACTGTCTTCCTCTAAGCAAGTGTTTGTATATATGCGCGGAATTGTCCACGTCGCTCTTAAAGTTGAGTCGTATGTTAGTCGGTACGTTGATAATGTGTAACATTTCAATAGTGAATCGTTTAGTGTAGTGTTGTTCTTGTTGCAGTATTTTGGTTTCGTCAAAGTTAGGTATGTGCCCACTAGCTGCACAGTGTGCCATGAGTGCTGTTTTCTGGTTATTTTGTTGATTGCATTGTTTTAGATCGGATTTATGTTGTGATAGTCTTGTTTTTAGTTTGGACTTAGTTGTACCGACGTAAATACTATTGCAAGCTTCCTCAACCTTGCCTTGGTTTTATTTATGGTTGTCATTCGAAAGACACTTGGGCCGCTTCAACTAAAGAGACCAACAAATTTTTAAGTTATCTCCAAGTGGCAAGGTTAAACTATAGTCAACATTAACTGGAGTATAAACTCGCTCTGAAAAGCCTGGCCTTAGGCTAATAAGTTGTTTGACCGAATACTTGTAGGGTATTTGATTAGCATATCAAGTTTTAACTATGTACGCTTTTATTTTAGCGTAATAGCGAAATGTTTTTAAACGGTTTTATTTAGCTTGAGTTGACAGGCAGGCCGCATGCACGGCCGCACGGCCGTTGTGAACGAATCTTGTAATTGAAATTTAAGTAACTTCCCGATAAGCTGCAAGCTTGAAACTTGGAATATAGTTCAGAACACGATGACAATGCAATAATAAGAAAAAAAAAATCGCCGCTAGGTGGCGCAAGGATCGAGATATTCGCAAAATTCGCATTTGTGGTCTTATTTGGCTCATATTTGGAACACATAATACATGCAAGAATAGAAATCAACCTGTGAAAAAAAACCGCCGCTAGGTGGCGCATGGATTGAGATATTCACAAAAATCGTATTTGTGGTCCGATTTGGCTCATATTTGGAACACATAATACATGCAAGAATAAAAAGCCACGTCTTACATTTTTAGAAATTTCACGCGCCCAACGCTTTTATTTAATTGTCTGATCAACGCCCTAGATTGATAAGGAGTGTGATGACTAGTACTTAGGACCTACCTAATTATTTTCTAACTTTTCGTATTATTATTATTTCATGTAAGTATTGTTTTCAATAAAACCGTTTAATTAAAGAATTTTTTTTAAATTATTTTATTAACCGGTTACAAGCGACTATTCTTATTATGATTGCGTATAATAATGTTGCCAGCAAATAGGTGTTAACGTCTTGTTACCAAGCAAAATTGCACGTGTTTAAAACACGCGTTGTACAGAAAACCCAAAAATGTGTATATCTATGTATATAAGTGTACAAGAAAATACAAAACAATGTAAGCACTTATAAATACAAAATTTATTTAACATTTTGATTGTATTCTCAATTATGCACTTTTGCTTTGTGCTAGTAAAGATACTCGGTAATATAATAGTTTGGCTAGAAAACTGCTGGTAACCTTCAAAACAACGCCGTTTATGTTACTTTCGACTGAACTTAATTGTTTGCGATAAAAATATAATAGATACTATCAGTTGACTTCTATTATGATTTTGTTAGTTGCAGACAGTTTCCCTGCTAGTTTGGTTTCTTAATTGCATATCTCTCGTTAATAGCGGTAAGGAATTTTAAAGGTATGTCAATAATGACGGATTACGATGTAAGTACTGTCTATGTATGATCTTAATAGTACCGCAACACTGTGAAGGCGATAATGCATATTTATTGGGGATTAAGTTATTTAAGAACAAGTTACTCTAATTTTAAAGTACCTTTGCTTTAAAAGCTTAAGCATATGGAAAAAAGTCAGCTAATGCCGACTTTGATACAGTGCATTTTATATTGATTCCTTTGGTGACAAATGTTTTGGATTTAATTCTTTCTGAAAACAATTTTTGCATTCTTTGCTCTTTTTAAGGCTGTGATTTCATTGTTCCCTTTCGAATGTTGACAAAAAATTCTATCTGAGATGCCGTGGGAACACCGTTATTCTTTCTATAATATTATCAATGAAATAAATCAAACAAAAATAATTAAACAAAATTTTTAAGTTAAACGGTTTTATTGAAAACATTATTTACATGAAATAATAATAATACTAAAATATAGAAAATAATTAGGTAGTTCCTAGGTACTAGTCATCACCCTCCTCATCAATCTAGGGCGTTGATCAGACAATTAAATAAAAGCGTTGGGCGCGTAAAATTTCTAAAAATGTAAGGCGTAGCATAACCTGATTACGGTTCAGTTGGTCTTACTTATGAATATCAATAGAAATTTGACGTGTCCAACGCTTTTACTTAATTGTCTGATCAATGCCCTAGATTGATGAGGAGTGTGGTGACTAGTACCTAGGACCTACCTAATTATTTTCTAGCTTTTAGTATTATTATTATTTCATGTAAGTATTGTTTTCAATAAAACCGTTTCACTTAAAAAATTTTTTAAAATTATTTTATTTTCAAGTTTTTAGTCTTTATTTAATTGCCTATTATTTCTCATTCTATTTAGTTCATTTAGTGACTCATTATTACAAGAACTCTTTCCTGACAATTTGTTACAATCTAAGTCTTCAATACATAATCCTTCCAAAGACTTTACTCGACTCTGCGCCACGTATGCTTGTCCCCCCTCCAACTCCAAAATATTTTGATGTCACTTCTACCGGACTGTATGCAATATCAGTTCCAAATATGACCCAAGTCGGACTTCATAGGTCGCTTTCTATTCATGTATGTATTATGTGTTCCAAATATGGTCCAAATCGGACCAAAAATACGATTTTTTTGAATATCTCGATCTATGTACCACCTAGCGGCGATATTTTTTCATAGGCCGCTTTCTATTCTTGTATGTATTATGTGTTACAAATATGAACCAAATCGGACCACAAATAGGATTTTTGAGAATATCTCGATCCTTGCGCCACCTAGCGCCGATTTTTTTTCATAGGTCGCTTTCTATTGTTGTATGTATTATGTGTTCCAAATATGAGCCAAATCGGACCGCAAATACGTTTTTTGTGAATGTCTTAGTCCTTGCGCCACCTAGCGGAGATGTTTTTCATAGGTCGCTTTCTATTCTTGTATCTATTATGTGATCCAAATATGAGCCAAATCGGACCACAAATACGATTTTTGTGCATATCTCCATGCTTGCGCCACCTAGCGGCGATTTTTTTCATAGGTCGCTTTTTATTCTTGTATGTATTATGTGTTACAAATATGAACCAAATCGGACCACAAATAGGATTTTTGAGAATATCTCGATCCTTGCGCCACCTAGCGCCGATTTTTTCCATAGGTCGCTTTCTATTGTTGTATGTATTATGTGTTCCAAATATGAGTCAAATCGGACCACAAATACGATTTTTGTGAATATCTTGATCCTTGCGCCACCTAGCGGAGATTTTTTTTCATAGGTCGCTTTCTATTCTTGTATCTATTATGTGTTCCAAATATGAGCCAAATCGGACCACAAATACAATTTTTGTGAATATCTCGATCCTTGCGCCACCTAGCTGCGATTTTTTTCCTATTATTGCATCGTCATCGGGTTCTGAACTATATTCCAAGTATAAAGCTTGTAGCTTATCGGGAAGTTACTTAAATTTCAATAACAAAATTCGTTCACAACAGCCGTGCATGCGGCCGTGTGGCCTGCCTGTCAAGTCAAGCTAAATAAAACCGTTTAAAAATCGACCAATCCTAACGAAATTTGGTTACACCACATGCGAAATTGGGCGAGATCACCTCGCCCACCTTTTATACCCAGCCGACCGTCTATCCTTCTGTCCGCACATCAATATGGTAATTTGAGCAAAACTTGAGATATATTCATTAAATATATTCTAAATTACACCAAAATCCTATTCAAATACTCCCAGAAATTCCTCGCAATAAATTTGAAAACGCCCGAAAACTCAAATAAATAGAAGTAGTTTTTGATAAAAATATGATCGAATCTGAACTTGTGGAACCTTCACATCTTTTTTGTATACCTGTCATATAAAGCAGCTTCGGAGCTAGAGATGCAGATTTCAGTCATTTCGTTTCCCGGAATTTTTGGGATCTGGTGAAAATTAACGACCAAGCCTGTTACATAACCTGCTGTTAGGGCAAGGCAAGCTGACAAGTGGCATGTTGGCCAGCCCAGCTAAAACTCGTCGGACGGGTGGGGTTCCTGCCCGACCTACAGGTATATAATCAAAAAACGTATTCCCCATGCCAAAGGGATAGAACCTGAGGGATTGGAATGGGGGCGTTAGAAAAGCAGAAGAAAGAGAAAGTCCTGTCAGTTGGACCAAACCTCATTGGACGCTTTGCTGACTCCTTTCATTCTACAGCGGCCCTAAAAATTGACACTAGTCCATCTAATTGGTTGGCAGTATAGTCAAGCTTCTGTGCAACTTATTTCCCGTTTCGGTGCTCCAGTGTAACACCCACACCAAACAAAAATGATTAGAAACTCATATATCTTTCTTTCTTCTTTTTCATATGAGAATACAAGTTTATTAGAATAAAAAAACTTCAAAAAGAAACAACTCGAGAAAAATTATATTAAGATTTCCTATCCCTAGCAACAAAAGCCGAACTATATCGATTACGATATGGACTTGAAATTTAAATCTAGATCTAAAAGCATTTTTATTAAAATCAAAAACAAAAAATCTCAAAAAACAAAAAATACGTTATATTTCAAAAACGATTTGCCTACAACTAAATATAACCATGTATTAATTATATTCTATCACAAAATTCCTACTATTTTAAATTTTTCTCTGCCACATATATTACGCCCCAATCTTGTCTTTTCTTTCCAACTTTTTATTCAATCAAAATATTATATCCTATTATTTAAAATTTTACTAAGTGAATGTGAAGCGTAGGAATTCAATTCAAAAAATGGGTTAAGGAAATCTTGTAAAAAAATTTAAGAAAATGCTGTCTTAACATAAAACTTGTAGAATAATAATTTATGATACTATTTAATTTTCAATTCGATTAAGTCATATAAAAAATAATATATATGAGGTAAGATAATGAATATGTATTTATTATAACATGATGTATTATATTGTAACGAATTTACTTGCAAATCCTCTTATTTGCCCTTTTGCTAGGTTCGTATCGCTAAACTGTTGAATAAATAACTCCAATATTGAATAATGGAAAAATGGCCTTTATTAAAATACTTCACAATAACACTTATACTTTGCTATTCGCTGACTTAATAACCAAACTGATTGATAACTCAAATGAAACTCTACTATTGGCCGCCAGATCGCGTGCTTAATCAATAACTGATTGATTGCTCAACTCAAACTGAATTCCTTCTTACTCGCCTGCACTGCTTTTATAGTTTACGCTGCATACTTCTAGGCTCTTCGATTTCCAGAAGTTACTAGTTGTTTCGGCTACAAAATCGCCAGCCACAACTACGTGCACAAATTATTGCTCTCTCTTGTGACAACTCAGATAAGGTATATGCATGTGTTTGTAGTTTACAGTCTCCCGCACACACATAAGCGTATAAGTAAATTCATGGGTGTGTGACATCTCATCTCTCGCTGCCTTGTATGTAAATGTTGCTCGTCGGAATGTGTACATATGTGTAGACGCAATTATTGATTCGTTTATGTAGATACATAATGATTGAATTATTGATGTGCATTCACGTCACTGCTTAGATCGGCTTAGAGCTGGCAGCACTCCTTAGTTTTGCTAATATTCGTAACACTGCCCTCCACCTAAGTCTGATCGTCCCGATCAGACAAATCTCCCAATCTAAACGCCGCTAGCATCTCCAAATGTACCACCCTTCTAATCCGTGGTTTCCCAGTGGTTTGTATGCGGTAGATGGTATCACTGATCTTCTTCACAACTTTGTACGGGCCTTCCCAACTGAACCGAAATTGGGCTGGGACACCTTTCCGCCGGTGAGGGTTGTTTAACAGTACCAAATCTCCATTCCGGAAACCTTCCGAATTATTTTCCCTGTCGTACCTGTGTTCCATCTTACTACTCATTATTCTGGATCGTTCTCTCGCACTCTGTTGCTTGGCCAATGAAGAACTACTTTGTAGAGCTTGTTCTTGACGGATTGGCTTCACATACTCAGTATCGTTCCGACGTTTCCCAACAAAAGTGCGCGCTGGCTTGAAATAATCCTTGCATTCTTTCTGAAAAACTCTTTCAGTGAATTTAGTGCGTCCATTAGGGTTTGTTGATGCCGATCTTTTCCTCGCAGGTACTTTTAATTTCGCTTTATTTGGCACATTCGATCCATCAACCTTTGCTCGATCTACTTTCCTTGACTTTCGTGGTCTCTGTCGAATCTCCTCGACCAGCACTCGCTTACTGCTGAACCCTTTTTCCAAACTGAAGTTAAGTGGCACATCTTGGTTCTCATAATGCATCACGTCGATCTTGATGTCATGGTCAACCAAGAAATCCACTCCCAATATAACTTCATCAACGATCTCCGCCACAACGAATTTGTGTAGAACCATGACCTTCCCAATTAGGACTTCACATATTACTTCTCCCTGAACTTGGTTATATTCGCCTGTGACCGTACGCAACCTCGCTCCAGGTAATGACTTTATGCCCCTGTAGACCAAATCAGATCGAATCAAGGAATGAGATGCCCCCGTATCTACAGTCAGTACACGCTCTTTACCATCCACATTCCCTCTGATGGTAAGACTGCTTGATTTCCTTCCAATCTGCGACACAGATATCACAGGACATTCAACAGCCGGGGCAAGTTTTCGTTCTTTACTTTCGACACGCTCTTGCTCATTTCCGCCAGCTTTGCGTTTACGGCCACCCACATTGTTAGAACTATTAGGACCAAGATCGCAATGACGTGCAATGTGACCTGGGTTGCCGCACTTGAAACATTTAATAACTCCGGCATTCTTCTGTTGAGATCCCCTTAGTGCTTCCAAAATTGTGTCTACCCACTCCGGCCTTTCCACCTCCACACGATGAGCCCCGTATGCTGGTTTACTCAATAATGACGCCGTTTCCTGAGTCAATGCATGTGATACCGTTTCAGAAAATGTCAGCTTTGGGTTTGCGTATGTAGCTCGCTTCGTTTCCACGTCCCGTATGCCATTTATGAAACTCTGGATTTTTACCCTTTCAGTGTATTCCACGGGTGCGTCCGCATTTGCAAGATGAGCCAATCTTTCAATATCTGAAGCAAACTCCTGCAAAGTCTCATTCGCTCTTTGGTGACGGTTTTGCAACTCAATTTGGAATATCTGTTTCCTATGCTCGCTTCCGTAACGTCTCTCGACAGCGGCCATCAATGCTTCATAGTTGTTCCGCTCTCCTTCGGGAATCGTCTGTAGGATTTCGGCTGCTGGCCCCTTCAATGCCACGAACAGTGCAGCAACTTTATCTTCAGCATTCCATTGGTTCACTGCTGCGGTCTTCTCAAACTGGCAGAGCTGGCAGCACTCCTTAGTTTTGCTAATATTCGTAACAATATGTATACCAGAGCTCGTCCAGTGGTTGAAATTCAACAACTTCAATTATACGTTTGCTTTTCTTCACTTTCTTTTCTTTCCTTTCATCTCATTCCTTTCGTTTTATTTAATTTTCCTTATTTTTCTTTTATTGTATTCCTTTTCTTTGCCCTGTCTTTTTCTTTACATATTTTAATTCCGTGCTCTGAGATCTACTAAGAATTTTTGTTGTTATATCGATCGCTGGTTCGAATCGAGCTCAAGGCCTAACAATAATTATTTTATCTTATTACTGTTATGATACATTTTTTCTTAAATTAAAAAGTTTGTTTAAATTGGAATAGAAGAAAGAAAAACCTTTGGACAACTTCCAAAGCTCGTTGTGTAAACGAAACTAAATTCGGCACGTATACAACTACAAGCAGCAGAGCCTAGTGGTTTAGGCAACTGCAGTTTCACCGATTTATCCGTAGTTCGGGTCTCGGTGAAACCTTTGATAAAATAACGAAATTGCACGACTATGATTACATGGTGATTTTCAAAATGGTGCCGTCGCAATATGCCAGTAAATGCTTCCTTGCTTTTCAGTTTTTCCTAATAAACAAAAATAATTCAATTATTATAAGCCGGTGTTGAACTCATGAATTCTCAAATATGACATAATAATGATATCTGAACCTATTTTTTTGTTTTTAGTCATAATTTTTTTTATCTATGGTCCAAACAAATCGTGCCGGTTTTACAAAACCGTCGATACTTAAAAATGGCCAGAAATAAATAAATGCAAGCCCCAATAAGCTCCGAAGTGATTTAAGCTTCTCTTTGAATTTGCGTCGTGCTCATTTTTAATTTTAACTACAAATAGGCGGGACTGAATGTTTTTCGCCGACTCCGAACGGCATCTGCAAGCAGATGAGTTTTCTCTGAGAAGCTTTTTCATGGCAGAAGTACACTCGGAGTGTTTGCCTAATAACTACCGAGGTGTGGCCGCGATTAGAATTTTTTTTCTAATTGAAAAAACTTGTTCTTAAATTTTTCATGTTGCTTTGCCCTGGATTTCAACCCAGGACCTTCGGTGTGGTGGGCGAAGCACGCTATCGCCACACCACGGCGGCCATAGTTTTATAAAATGTTACATTGACTGCATTTCTGTTCTTTCAGTATATGAGTGGTTTTGGATCACACTTTTCGTCAGAAGATCATAGGTGTCCGAAGTCGCTACCCGTTGGTCAAAACAGCCCACAAAAGTGTCCGTATGGTTTGTACGCAGAGCAGTTATCGGGAAGTGCTTTCACTGCCCCACGAAAGGAAAATTTAAGATCTTGGCTTTACAGGATACGGCCAAGTGTTATGCATGAGCCGTTTAAGCTCTTAGAAACTGAGACAGAACTTAGAAATGATTGGAATGAGCAACTGTCAAGTCCGAATCAGGTAAAATCAAATTCTTTATCGCAAGGGCGATAATTAGTTCAGAAATATGTTTAAATTCCAGATGCGTTGGATGCCTTTTCATATTCCAACAGAGAACGACATTAATTTTGTTGAAGGTATTCATACAGTCTGTGGTTCAGGGGAAGTGCGCACCCGCGATGGTATTGCCATTCATGTCTATCTTTGCAATACATCTATGCCACTTTCAGCTTTTTACAACAGCGATGGAGACTTTTTAATAGGTAAGTGTTATTACTTAATTAGATATGAATCGTAATTCAATACAGTCTAAACAATTAAAACGATTAGTAAGCTGAACTTGTGAAAAATTTTCTTTATAATTCAATATGGCAAATTAATAAGATTAACAAGTAAGGATGGGACTGTCTTCGGCTGTGCCGAAGATTTCATACCTTTCATGAATTGGGCTGAACAATAATGTTATCCCATTCGTAATCTCCAAAAAAATGTGCTGTATAAGATAAGAAATATATAATGAACAGATGTACATACCTAAACGATTTTAAGATAAATATAAAAAAATGGTAAAAAACCCCCTTCTCTGAACGATCGGTCATATGGGATATATATTATATATAGCTCCGATCGAAATGATTTTTACAGGAAATCTTCTATGATATATTAGAATATATATCACCAAGTTTCACGTTTTTTATTGGAAAATAAGGGAGAAATGACCAAAAATCTTTCTATATGAACGTCCGGTTGTATGGGATATATATTATATATAGCTCCGATCGAAATGATTTTTTCATGAAATCTTCTATGATATATTAGAATAAATATCACGAAGTTTAACGGACGGACGGACAGACGGACGGACGGAAAGACGGACATGGCTAATATCAACTCAGTTCGTCGCCCTGATCAATTCGTTATAGTTATATCTTCTATATTTCTCAACGTTACAAACATCGGACCAAAGTTAATATACCATTTCATGTTCATGAAAGGTATACAAAATTGTTGGTCACTGTTAGGTTAGGTTGACTGGCTGCACGACCGACCTGAAAACTTTTACAAAAACCAGGACCTATGTTTGTTATACAATAACTCCGTCCTCTTGGCAAATTCTAGAAGCTTTCTTGGAAATATGCTCTTTGCTGCTTCTAGATCTGATAGCTGTGCTATTCCTAAGCCTGGTATATGCAGAGTAAATTATTTATGGTGGATTATGATTAAAAATTATTTTCCAATTTTAAGTTCGGTTAGCTATAAAAGCGTAGTTTTTCATTTTATTTTTTTTTCAAACTAATTCTTCAATTCAATTTTTAAAAAAAGATATTGCAAATTAACGTAAAATTGATCCGGCGGAGCTTACTTGCTTCAATTACCTCACTTCAATAGAAATATGACTATGGACTTTTTCCAGAAATCAGGGCCGGCTCTACCATATACGCGAACTACGCGACCGCATAGGGCAGAACATCGTCTATTTTCCCACAGTACAGGCAGCTCGGGTTATCAACCTTGCCCATTCTGTGAAGGTATTTGCGGAAGTAACCGTGTCCCGTTAGAAACTGGGTCAGGTAAAAGTCTACCTCTCCGTGTGGTCGCTTCAACTATGGATTCAGTTCAGGGATTAGTTTCCTAGTCCACTTTCCTACGATGCTGTTGCTCCACTGATCTTGCCAGCGTCGAATCGATTCTTCTCGCACCTGCATGGCAACAGCAGCTCTACTTGCTTGCGATCCGTTGTCGTATATTGGTTTTGTTTCCTTAGCAAGAAGATATATTGGTATGGTTCCCGCAACGACCAGGACAGCTTCAGCCGATACCGTGCTGTAAGCCGAAGATATTCGCAGCGCCCCTCTGCGTTGGACCGAGGTGAGGGCGACTCGGTTCTTCCGGTATTTCATTGCGTTCGCCCAGATTTCTGCACGATATTAGAGTATAGAATCCAAGTCTGATGCAAGCACCTTCCTTGTGCATGGCTTTGGGCCACCTGTGTTTGCCATTAATCTACCCAAATTCGCTATTGTGCGCGCAGCTATTTCACAGGCTCCTCTTATGTGATCCGAGTAGTTGAGTTTGCTGTCTAACCCCACTGCCAGATATTTCGTTGAGGCGAGTGTTTCTATTGGCTGGTCCTCAACCATCATGTTCCTGGTAGTGGGAGTACGTCTCTTTGTGAGGATGACGATCTACTTTTTTGCTGTTGGTAGCTGGAGACCGTGCTCAGCCATCCACCTATTTACATTACGCATGACCTGGTTTAATTTTAGCTGTGCCAGCTCGCAGCTTGGTGCTGTTATCACAGCTGCCATGTCGTCTGCAAAAGCAACGAGGAAGGTGCTTTCTGGCATGTCTAATCGAAGAAGACTGTCGTAAGTTATATCCCAGAGATCGGGACCTAGTACCGAACCCTGGGCTGCTCCACCTGTTATTTTTACTTTTTTTTGACCGTGAGTGGTTTCACATATTGGATACCGGTCTCTTAAGTAGTCCCTTAAAGTTTCTAATAAATGTTGCGGAACTTTGAAAGTGTTTTCTAATGCCTCAAGCATGCCCTCCCACCTAGCTGAGTTAAAAGCGTTTTTGACGTCCAGCGTGACCAGCAACACTTTAGGTCTTGCTCTGTGGCACTATAACTTCTGCTATGGCATCGATTGTGGATTGCCCCCTCCGAAACCATGCTGTCTGGGAGACAGTCCTCCGCCGTCCTGTAACGCTCTGATGAGGCGTTGCTTCAGGAGACTCTTCATCAATTTCCCTGCTGTGTCCAACATACATAGGGGACAGTCGGATGATGGAGAGTTGGGAACTCCTTTCCCTTTTGGAATGAGAACCAGTCGTGCTGTCTTCCATATGGTGGGGAAAGTTCTCTCTTCGAGACATTTGTTGTACATGTGCAACAAAAGTTCTGGACAGTTATTTGCAGCTAGCGTAATTGCCTCCTGTTCCACTTGTATACCTGCTTTTTACCCCTCCACACTCCTCTCCGTGGCATAGAGAGATTGCAAGCGTGGCGAAGACAACTCATTGCCTTTTCAACCGTCTCTTCCGTCGCATTGGAGTTGTTGATTATCCCTCTGGCATCCGCCAGTACTGATGCGGATAACGTGGCAGAGTCGACCTTGGATGCGTTCCATTATATTGTTTTGCGTTGCCCGTTCGGAATCTGGCTCTGACCGGGATCGTTTAGTTGTAGTTGTGATCGCTGCCATCCAGCAGCGGTCAGCAGCAGCCTTCTGACACTAGTGTTATATCGGGGATCGAGTATCCAAAGCCTGGCCGTCGGTATGTAGGGGTCGTGCCAGTGTTGAGCACGCTCAAACCGAGCCTGGCTGCCATCTTAAGGACTAACCTTCCACGGGTGTTAGTCTGTGGCATTTCTCATTCGACGGCTCTTGCGTTGAAGTCTCCCGCCACAACCAGGTTACTAGTTAAGTCCCCCAGGTCGTCTTCAATAAGTTCAAGCTTGTGCCTGAACGTTTGAATGGGATCATTCGGGGGCAAGGAGCAGCTTACTATTGTGGTATTATTCGTAGTTAGGCGGACGTAGCCTTGTCCGGCAACATGATTCACAATATTGGCGTTTGCATCTGCCATCCAGATTGCGGCGGTGCCGGTGTTGTCCATGTGCCAATCCTTTCGGGCTCTATAAGGTTCGCTGATGGTAACGCAGTTAGCTTTATGGTCTAAGACCAACCGTTGTAGTAGCACATCAGCAAGCGTGCTCCGGTTTAGGTTGCCTTGGATAAAACTAATCACTATTGAATTGAGATTGTGGCCTTTGCAACAGCGAGTGCCGCTCAGAATATGCTGCATGTACCAGATCCAGGGACATGATCGAGCTATTGTGTATTACACAGGTAACATTTTGGAGCTGCGGTACAGGCCGAAGCTTTGTGGCCGCTTTGCCCGCACTTCCAGCTGCGTTACTCCTGTCTGGACCCTTGTATTCAGCCTTTCGGTGTCCGTAGGCGAGACATTTAAAGCAGCCGTGCACTTCTGCTCGCTGTCTGATGCGGAACTGTATCCAACCGATAGGAATTTTACCTCATTTAAGTGGGACGTTGCCAATATTCTCGTCCACCTCGACGACCGTCATTTTCTGTTCTCTTTGGTTCGCTGCGAACTCAGAGGCACGGAGAGGACTAGTAATTTCTTCTTCTCCGACCTCGCTTCTTATTGTGTCTTAGATTTCTGTTTCAGTTGTGAGACTGTCCATGCCAAGTACTTCCAACTTTATCCGATTGGAGAGGTGTTGTGCTTCACCGACCTCTCCTACTGCACTACCTATAGCTGCTCTGAAGGCCGTCTGGTCACTGCAGCGCGCCGTTTCAATCAGTACGTTACCAGATTTGGTTTTTCGTACTGACCGCACCATCGTACCTATGTCATTAGGGCGGAGCTGGCCGCGTACGTTCCCTAGTACCTGGGCATAGCTTTTGTCTTCCACAGGTTTTACCACAAAAGTTGCTGCTTGTCTCCTCTTTGTCGTCCGTTTTTGATCTTTAGGAGCTTGGAGGGGGTTGCCTGCTTGGCTGACTGGGCCCGCTGTTTCGGCCTCCGGCGCGCTACGTTGGAACAAGACTCACCTTGCGAAAGCATATTTGTTTCTTCATCTCGTTTCTTTTTGCTTCCAAGTCTTCTGAATAGGAATCTGAGATCGTTCGTGCCCTCTTGTTTTTTCGGCCCGATTCTCTGCTTTCATCTACCTTTTGGGCCCTTAACGATCCCAAACAGCTTAACGCTTCTTCGAGAAGAGCCATACCGGTTTTTATGTTCTTGGACACGGTCTTCTGCTTGAGAGCGGTTTCCTGCATCTCGCGCAGCATTGGTACCGCATACTCCAGCAGCACGTCTTGGCTCTTCCCTTCGAGGCTTGTATATAAGAGTGAGCCTCTTAGCGGAGTCGCGCGTTTCTCCTTCCCAACAGCGTGCTGTGCGACGACACTGGGGGAGCTGACCGGCGCTTTTTCCCTTGCAGTAGCAGGTGTTGACTGGCTGGGGTTGTCGCGCGGCTGTGTTTTTGCCGCCGGTATTTTTTCTGCACTTAAGTACTCTTCTTGAACACCGCTTCATCGCCCCTTTCTTTCTCGCTTTCTCTACTTTTATCTGCGTTTGTTGTTTTTATTTTGTTGTTCATTTGCTCTATTGGGTCTCCGCTTCAAGCCGCTATCTCCGCACGATGTGCAGTCGCCGTCTCCAAATCCCATGGTTATCTTTGCAAAAGCAGGCAGGCCACGCGTTGGTTGACACAGGTCCTTATGGGGGTCTGTGTGCAGAGCCAGAATGCAGCGTTAGTCAGGAGTCGTCTCAACTGATCCTGCACCACCAACTTAATGGCGACGTGCATCGAGCGTACTTGAAGACCTGCCAAGGTTTTAACGAGACGGAGACGGTGACGATATTAACCTACCAGCCGTTTGGGCAAGGTGTCACGCTTGCTTATTAAGGTAGTAGCCTATCATCATCGGCAGCCCGTAGCAATCATTTCAAAATTCTGATCAAGAGGATCTTACTGGTCTCGATCCTGTGGATGCTTGATGGGGTATTTCAGGGCGGCATCCTATCGCCCTTCCACGGGAACTTTGGGATGTGTTGCCCTTAGAGCAACACATTCCCATTTTTCCACTGGATTGCTCGTAGTTAATTTACTCAGTGCCTCCCGTCTTTTGGGAAGCGTTCCTCTATCCACCACCTGAGGAGGCGCCTAGTAGGGGACCGATACCCCCGCGGACAAGTCCAGAAGCTACAATTTAAAATTACAATTAAAGTTCAAAATTTTCAATTTAAGTTCAGAAAATTACAATTCAAGCATAGAAAATTATAATTCAAGGTCAGAAACTTAGAATTCAAGTTCAGAACATTTTTTAGATATTTTTTCCTCCATCTTATGGAAATAGTAAATGTACGTAAGGCGGTGAATGTTAACGTGAATAATTTGGTACATGGATATGAAGGATACATGGGACTTAGTTTTTTTTCTTCTTAATGGACTTTGTGACAGCGACTGACCCAATGAAACTAGGCTAATCCTGTTCAATTGTGTTTTTTTTTTTTCGAAACTGTTATTATTTGAATTTGTTATATATGTATATTATATTATAACATTTTTTTGCCGAGTCGTTGATAAAACTGCTCTGCTACAGAAGAGATATCATCTGCTGAGTGTAATGCTTTAATAACTTGAGAAGAATTATTAGAAACATACAAATACATTAATTATTAAGTTAAGTAAGAACAGTTCTTTTTATAGAAAAAAGGGTGTCCGAGTTATCAGATGTGTTTGGGTGAGAGTAATTGTCCTGACAGGCTGGCGAAAGTCCTTGGATAACCCTCCTAGAGGGTGCCGGTTGGTAATAGTCACTACATAAATCCCGTTAGGAGAGTGATAGCTAAGTTCAGGAATCAGTACCATTAATGACTCAGCTCTTTAATATCTCTGGCATATGGAAGTGGCTCTTAAACGTGGTCTCAATGTGGGGGCCAGACCAGTGGTGTTATGCGTTGCCTTGCCGATGGTCAGCCTGGCTGGGGGCCTTCTCAAATAGCCCTGTCGCTAATGGAGTCCTCTGGGAACCAAGCAACACCCAGTTGTAATTTTGGCCTTTCCCCAGGTATAGCGGATCTCTGCCTGGGGTGGACGACCCTGTTCTCCTCAAATCGTGGGTCTAAGGAATGGAAGTTCTTAAAAATGAAAATAAGAATAATTGTAACGGGGCCGGAACTCGCAAAAAGCCCGATGGGGTAATACCCATCAATCTGGAAGACCGTGCGATGCATCGTCCCTGATTTTAAGAAGTCTTGCTCCGATGAAGGAACAGGCTTCCGGTAAGCGCAAACATTCCATGGAGGTTGCGCAGAATGCTCCTAAGAGGCTTAGAGTCAAAGGCCCCTCCTTCGCAGAGGTTGCTAAAAGTAGCATCTTTGTGAGGGTCTTTGAATCTAATCCTGATAAAGAGCAGACCTTCAAAGAGAAATGGGAATAGATAAGGACCGAAATGACCATCCTGGTGCGATACTCAGGGCTGTCGACTTCAAGGATATCCCATCTAGGGCGAGAGCTAGGGTCTCGATTCCATCCAAGTCGGATGATCCGGAGGGAGTCCTTGAGGTAATAAGGACCTTCAACCCACAGCAACTTTGCTCTAGTTGGAGAGTCATGAAGTTGGAGCATAGCACCAGGGCGACGCGTCAGGCGATACTCCTACTCAACAAGAAGTCACTGCCTTTTTTGGATGGCGCGGATGGCGCTATTAAATTCGGGTCCGACACCGTGAAGATTAAGGTGTACTCGAACGACCTGAAGGCGGCCTATGATCCGGGACTGGAGATAGATCCAGAGAAAGTAGAGAGCGAGGAGGACGCAGAACCAAACATGGTCAGTCCAACGGATGACACGGTGGGTGGGGATGCGTCTTCAATCTCCTCGCTAATGCTGGATAGACTTAGTGGTTACACTGGAGAGGAGCCAATGTCTGACGAAGAGGGCGATTTGACAGTGGTAGAGGTGGTCGGTGCTCAGCTCAGTGCGGATCCTACAAATCAAGCTCCACCATTTTAAAGCAGCATCTGCTGCGCTGACGCTCCAGTTTTCCAGTGGAGCGGCTGATATACCCCTTATCCCAGAGCCATGTGTAGTAGGGGGCTGAAAGCGGAAGGACTGACGTTGGTGAGTGGTGCCACACACGGGAAACAGAGAGCTTGCATCTTCGTAAATCTGAACTAAATTGACTTTTTCTACCCCAGTTTAGCGGCGAGGATGCTACAACTATGACGGTGACGGTCAGTGGTACTGATGCTACACTGACGTCCTTTTACTTTCCTCGCGAGGAGTCGGCTCCGACTGAGCTAGTCAGCAAATTATCTCTGAATGCGAAGGGACCACTACTACTAGCTGGAGAAGCCAATGCGCACCACGAGGTTTGGGGCAGTGGAGAGACGAACGAAAGGGGTGAGTCCTCTTTGATTTTGTTATTTATCATAACTTCGATTTGTAATATGGGTTCGGAACCCACGTTTGTTACTAAGAGTAGACAGGAGGTTCTGGACGTCACCCTGTCTCGGACAGCGGGGAATCTATGATACAAAATTGGATGGTGCTTGATGACCACTCTTTTTCCGAGCAGAGACTTGTCCGATTCGACCTTGGCGGGGTGGCGCTCAAAACTGTCTGGCATAGGAACTTTAAAAACGTCAACTGGAGTATAAACAGTGAGGAACTTCAAAAGAGGATTTCAGGATTTAGTGTTCATATTCCCCAAAATTCTGCACAACTGGATAATATGCCCAAGCAAGAAGTTTAGGAGTAAGACCAAACCAACATGTTCGAACGCGGACCCAGATAATACACGCAAGATTTGTCGGAAAGCATTCAATCTTGCTAAAGCCTCCAGGGATGCTGAGAAATGGGACTCATACAAAATAATTCTCGGGGATTATAAGAAACTGCTAAGGTCGTCGAAGATCAAAGTTGGCGAAAGTTTTGTAGCGAAATGGAAACGGTGTCTGAGGGATATCTGGTACTCCAAAAAGTGTTTCGGGATGCCAGCATGGATTTGATGGGACATGTACGGATTCGGCGGAGAGCACCCTTTGCCTGCTCCTGGGTACGCACTTTCCGGCCGCTAGTGATGAAGTACTGAACTGGGGGGAGAATCAAAACAGTGAACCGTATGAGGAGAAATTCATTACTATGGGTAAAACTAAATGGGCTATAATGTCGTTCAAGCCCTTCAAAGTACCAGGGGCGGATGGGGTGACCCCGGTACAACTCCAGCAAACAATCGAACTGAGTTCTTTGTGGTTGTATAACATTTTCAAAGGAATTTGTGCTCTTAACCATATTCCACAGGGTTGCAACGATTCAAGGGTCACCTTTATATCAAAAGCTGGAAGGACTTGTCACGTGACCCCTAAAGACTTCAGACCGGTTTGTCTGACGTCCTTCCAGGGAAAGTTATACACATCCCGGCATGCGTACATGAAAGGGAAGTCCACGGAAGCTGCCTTGCATGCAGTCGTCTCCCAGATCGAGATATCCTTGGCGTACGAGGACTTCACACGCGTAGCTTTTCCCGATATTGAGGGAGCTTTCAACAATGTTACGTACTCTGCGATAACTGATGCACTAATCGGCTTTGGGGCCGATTCGGGGCCAGTGATACTCGTTCAGCATTTACTGCTGCGAACAAAGATTCATGCCGAACTCGCAGGCTCAACGGTGGTCAAACACATACGGAGAGGCACCCCACATAATGGGGTACTTTCTCCACTTCTATGGGTTTCCACACTTAATGAGCTCTTGGTTCTTCTTGGGGACGGTTGCGGCAAGGTAATCGCATATGCAGATGACTTCGCGCTGTTAGTTAGCGGGAAGTTTTCGCAGACACTATGCGATCTAATGCAAACTAAGCTTAGACTGGTAGAGAACTGGACCAGGAGTAAAGGTCTATCGGCCAATTCAGCCAAACCTGAACTGGTTCTGTTCATTAAAAAATATAGGCCACTTGCGTTGCAGCTGCCAGTGCTAGCGGGTACTACCCTGACGCTGAGGGACTCTTCCAAATACTTATGAATAATTTTGGATAGGAAACTATACTGGAGGGTAAACGCTCAGGAGCGTGTGAAAAAACAACGGTGGCAGTGTACAGCTGTAGGGGTGCTGTTGCGGTAAGATGGGTACTATCAACGGATATTACCCTGTGGCTCTACACTGGTGTGGTTAGACCAATCATTTTATACGGGGCATTGGTCTGGTGGACGAGCCTAGATACTAAATCAAACCTAAGGGCACTCCAAAAGGTACAAAGGAGTGCTCTAGTCTGCGTGGGGTGCACTGCGTACCACCCCTGCGGAGGCGCTGGACACTCTTTTTAATGTGTTGCCAATATATTTAATGACCAAACAATGTGCGGCCTTTTCTGCTCTTCGGCTGCGAGAGTTATCCGGCTGGAGAGAGATTGAGTTCGAAATTCGTTCTACATTGTTTCAGAAGAAGAGGTTTATAGGGTCTTGCGGCTTGAGAGGGAATACTAAACTTCACTTCATTCAGAACATATGGGCTTGAAATCGACAGACTTAGTAGTTTTGCCATAAATAATACACGAAGCATTTCCCTTCGACTATCAAGAGTTGGAATAACCGGTTAGTATAAGGCGGAGGATTAAATAAAGAGTCCCATTGAAAATGTCTTAAGGCAAATATTAAAAATGGTTTTTGCATTGATTCGAGCCTGTCTGCATGGACTTGATAGCGATGGTTTTTTAGATAATAGATCGTATTCTAATATTGGCCTAACTAATGTTGTAAAAAGAGCTTTAGTAAGATAAGAGTCGTTAAACTCTTTTGACCACCGTTTAACAAAAGCAAAAGCAAGCACTCTTGGCTTTGTTGACTGTTGACTCATTGAAGTCAAATTTGCTCACGTGAAAAAAAGAACACACCAACAATTCATCTTGAATTGGCGCTCAACCGTCTAAGCGATTTTGGCCGTTTCCCTGTTTCGTGATAACTGACGGCAATTGAGAGCACCATGGGAGGTCATGTCTTTCTCCACCTGCCTATCGCAACTCTGTGCAGGTCTCTTCCTTCCGGTGCTTCCGAAGAGCAATGCCGTTTGAAGTACTTTTTTGGGCGGAGCGTCCTGATGCAAGAACTACCCTCCTCATTTGTGTACCCCACCTTGGAGAAAACTTGCGGTACAGTATCTCCAATCCATCATTTTGGCAGCATTTTTAACGAAGAGTTCCCGCAAGTAACATATAAGAATAACACATATACACAGAACGCTACGCCAATATCGCCGACTTGGGCGCCATATGTCAGGGATATCTCAACTTATCTTTACATTCCACAAACTTTGTACAGCAAACCAATACCAATGAATACATTGAACTCATTTTGCGGAAAATTTGAGAAACCTTTCGTCGAAGTTGTTATTAAATGATCATTTGCATGCAAACAGCAAAAATTAATTGGAATAACTAAAATTTATGTTAGCAGGCTCTTCTCAATTGGAATTACTTTTTCAAAAGGGCACCCTATTTATAAATTTCTGAACTTGAATTATAATTTAGGATTTGGACTTTGTTTTCTGAACTTTAATTGCAATTTTCTGAACTTATGTTATTATTTTCTGAACTTAAATGGAAATTTTTTGAACTTCAATTGTAATTTCTGAACTTAAATTGTAAATTTCTTAGGTAGGTAGGTTGAACTGGCCGGTCCATGAAGACCTCACATAGACTGATTGAGTCCGTAGTGTTACCAGAAGTTTGTTTTAACGACCAAACTGAAAAACCCTATCAAAAACCAGGACCTATGTTATAAAATAACTCCGTCCTCTTGGCAAATACTAGAAGCTTCCTAGGACTTAAGCCACTTGCTGCTTCTAGATCTGACAGCTGTATCACTCCTAATAGCTGGAGTCTTAGCCTGGCAAGTGCAGGGCACGAGCACAGAACGTGCTCGATCGTTTCCTCCTCCAACCCGCACTTCCTACACCTGCTATCACTGACCAAGCCTAACTTAAAGGCATGTGACGCCAGAAGGCAGTGTCCAGTCAGAATACCCGTCATGAGTCTACAGTCCTCTCTTTTTAATGATAGAAGCAACTGTGTTAGTCTAAGGTTGTAAGACCTACACATAATCTTCGACACTTTACAGCCCCGCGCTTGAACCCACGCCTTTTCTGCTTGGTCGATCGTGTGCACCTCTCGCCTTCGCTTAATCTCGCCCAATCTAATTGGGACGTCTACGGAGCAAGCTTCAAGGGATGCGCCCTTTTTAGCTAATTCGTCCGCTTTTTCATTTCCATCTATTCCCATATGCCCTGGGACCCAATATAGATGTATGCTTCTCCCTGTCCCGATTCTCTCCAGAGACTGCTTACACTCTAACACGCATTTAGATGCTGTGCTATGCGAGATTATTGCCTTAATTGCTGCTTGACTGTCAATATAAAAGTTAACACGGTTGCAGCTTAAGCTATTCTCTTCCAGGGTTTCTACTGCTTTGGTTACGGCTAATATTTCCGCTTGGAAAACGCTACAGTAATCCGGCAGCCTGTAGGATCTGCTTAATTCCGGATCAGCGCAGTATACCGCAGACCCTACTCCTTCCACTATTTTGGAACCATCGGTGTACACATGTATCGCCTCGTCCGCCATTTGCGCACCCTTGCGCCAACCGTCCACCTCTATTGTGGCCTTAAGATCTCCCTCAAAGTGCAGGTAGGGAATCATGTAGTCTGTTCGTCTTGTGACTGAGGACGCTATACTACTATGGCCATATGGTCGGCGCTCAAGCTGCCCCGAAGCATTGAGCCTGGTTGCGGTCGTTAACGCTTTGTTCTTTGCTACCAGGTCTACAGGTGGAATGTGCAGAATGGCATACAGTGCAGCCGTCGGGGTTGTTTTCAGGGCTCCCGTAATGCAAAGCATCGATAGTCTGCATACCCCCTCTAATTTTTTGAGGTATGTTGTTTTTTGTGTGGCTTTCCACCAAACAAGAACTCCATAGTATAGAATAGGGCTTACAATCGCTGTAAAAACCCAATAAGAAAGAGAGGGCGATAGGCCCCACGTACACCCCAGCATTCTTTTACATGCATAGAGTGCCGTTGAGGCCTTCTTGACCCTCTTCTCCACGTTGAGCTTCCATGACAGCTTACTGTCTAGGATGATTCCTAGATATTTTGTGCAAGGTTTCTCCTGTAAGGTCACCGCTCCTAACTTAGGCCTGGTCCAATTTGGGACCTTGTACCTCTTTGTAAACAAGACCATATCCGTCTTCTCCGCATTGACTTTCAGCCCGACATTAGATGCCCAGGTATGAATATCCCGAAGCGCCCGATCCATCAAAGAACTAATCGTTGGAAGGCATTTTCCACTTATGACAATTGCAACGTCATCTGCGTAAGCCATAAGTTTTACGGGTCCCTCATCGAATTGCCTGAGCAGTTGGTTGATGACCAGTGTCCACAGCAGAGGTGATAGCACCCCTCCCTGCGGCGTGCCCCTGTCCACTGATTTCGTGGCCTCGTACAATCCCCATTGTGATGTAATCTTCCTGCAATTTAACATGCAGCCGATCCATCTGATTAAGGCAGGATGTACTTTAATGTAATTAAGACCATCCATAATCGCCCATTTTGCAACATTATTGAAAGCCCCGGCAATGTCCAAGAAGACTCCTAGAGCATACTCCTTATATTCCAGGGATTTCTCTATGCTTATTACCACCCTATGCAATGCGGTGTCTACCGACTTGCCTTTGGTGTACGCATGCTGTGTTGTGGAGGGCAGCTTTTAATCCACGTTGGACTTTATGTACACATCTATCAGCCTCTCAAAGGTTTTGAGCAGAAATGATGTTAAGCTAATGGGTCTATAGTCTTTGGGATACACGTGACCGATCTTCCCCGCCTTTGGTAGAAAAGCTACACGAGCAGTTCTCCAAGAGTGCGGTACATGATTCAGTCTTATGCACCCATCGAATATTATTTGAAGCCATTTCACGACCGCCCTACTTGAGACTTGTAGCATGGCCGGGAATATACAATCTGGGCCCGGCGATTTAAACTTAGAAAACGTCTTCACTGCCCACTCGATCTTGGTATCGGTCACCAAGCCCGGCACCACTAGCTCCGTGATCGAAGTGTGAGTGATGTCTGCTGGTTCTTCTAAACCGTCTCCCGATGGGAAATGTGTATCGAGAAGCACCTTAAGGGATTCCTCACTATCACGTGACCATTCCCCGTTCTCTTTCTTTATTAGTCCCTGGACTATGTTTCCCTTTGCTAGGACTTTTTTCAACCGTGCTGTTTCACTGGAGCACTCTATGTCCGTACAGAAACTTTTCCATGAGTTTCTCTTCGCCCTGGTAATTTCACGCTTGTAGATCCTCAGTAGATCCCTGTACTCGTCCCGACACGCTTCGCTTTCCGCGGTCTTTGCGAGTTTAAACATTTCTTTTACCTGTCTTCTTAGAAGACTCAGCTCATTGCTCCACCATGGCGGCTTTGCTTTTCCTCTGAATCTTCTTAGAGGGCAAGCTTTGTTATACGCAGTCATAAGCGTCCTTGTTAGGAATTCATTCGACTCCTCCAGTTCCTCTACATTAGCAACCTCTTTGGGTTGTCCCAGTTTCGTTTCTACATGTTTCTGGAATTTAGTCCAATTCGTTGCCCTAGGGTTTCTAAAGGTTCCTCCCTTCTCTACCCTCTTTAGTGGGATGCTGAAGCTTATATACGCATGGTCGGAGAAGGATGGTCTATCGAGAACCATCCAATCATACCTTGATATATCACGCTCGGAGCTCAATGTAATATCCAGAACATTGCTGGATGTTGGACCAATGTATGTAGGAACATTTCCCCTGTTGGCTATCTGCAAATTGGTTTGCAGGATGTAACAAAATAGAGATTCGCCTCTCTCGTTCGTATCTGCTCCTCCCCACGCATTGTGGTGCGCATTTGCATCTGCGCCTATGACCAACCGCCCTTTGCGCCCTTTCTCCTGTCCTAGCCTTTTGCACTCCATCGGTGGAACCTCCGCAGCATGGGCCATGTAGCAGGACGCCAGGATAAATGCCTGCTTATTCTTTTGCTCAACGGCCACCGCTACGAGATCCTCGGTGGTGTAATTAGGCAGCATATATGAATGCAGCTGTTTCCTTACCATTACTGCAGCTCGCACCCGTCCTTCCGTTTGTGCGTAGTAAACGCCAAACCCGCGCGCGCTAAGTCCAGAAACCTTTCCTCCCGATGAGAGCCACGGCTCCTGGATCAGCGCCACGTCAAACGAACCCTCCTCAAGGCTTAGGAGGAGTTCGCTCGACGCCACTTTACTGTGTTGGAGGTTTATCTGTAGGACTCGCAGCACCATTGGGCTGTTTTTCCCCCTCCAGCACCTTCGTCTTGACGTCGTCGTCCTCCTCTTGCCCTTTTGGTTTAGAGTATTCGAGGCGCCCTTCAGCCCCTCGTGAATGTTGTGCCGTGTGTTCCTCTGTGCGAGTCACAGCACCATTTAGCGTTTGGTCCTCTTCTAGCACGTTCGTGGTGACGTCGGGGACCTCCACCTGTCTTTTTTCCCTTAGGCTTCTGAGGTCCTTTTCGACTTCGCCCACTTCCAGCGTGTTAGGATTTTTATCCTCGGGACTTCTTTTCCTGAGTCGCATGTAAATTTTGCCAGTGCCAAAGGACATTTTGCCAAGCTGCGTGTACAAAATATCCTCCGCCTGCTTGTTTATTTGGAAGATGTAGAACTGACCATCCTCGGTAGGCCGAGATACAGTAAGTACCTTCCAATCCTGTGTCGGTATGTTCGGGTTCTGATTCTGCAGAAGTCGCAGTGTATCCTCCGACTTCATCACGCATGGTATCCATACCTTAACTTTTGGTACCGTGGGGATTTGCGCTTTATCCACCACCTCAAACCGCGCGTTCGTGCCTTGCCTTTGGAGGTTTGGAACGACTTCCTCCAGCCACCGCAAGCTCGCGATGTTGTCGCACGCTATCATCTTCACACCATTATACCATCCCCCCGAATCAAAGGTTGGAAGGGGCTTACTTGGTTGTTCCCGCATCATCTTAAGCATTAAGCTAATAAGCTCCCTTTCCACAGATCTCCACCTTTCAGTAGTCATTTGTCCGAACGGACTGCTACGATCAACCAGCGCCACAGTCAGTGACTGCTTTGCCACATCACTCATCTTCTCGGGAAAAGCAGGAGTCTTAGTGTTATCTCCCTTTGGAACCTCCGAGAACACCGGAGTCTTCGCGTTAACTCCCTTTAGCGCCTCCGAGAAAGCCGGAGTCTTAGCGTTATCTCCCTTTGGCTTATCTCCTACTTCCGTAGTTGGAACTTCCCTCTGACTGGCAGCTTTCGAGGTAGTTGCTACCTCGCTATTGGAACCCATCTGTCTTACAGCTTTGGGCCTACTTGTCTTGTCTATGCGACTGCCCTGCCTCGCGGCTCTAGGACTGGGTCCTTTCTGCCTCTTGAAAGCAGGCTTGTCGCCTTCTGCCGAACGTTGCCTCTTCATTCTGCCATTCGACGCTTCTTCCTCCTCGTACCGGTTGCAGAACCGAGGGTTTCTCGCAGCAAACCTTTTGAACTGCCTTCGACCTACTTCTACCGCTTCATGGGCCCATTCCAAGCGCTCGATCTCCACTTCTGTTGGGTCGACCACTGCTCCCAAGCGTTGTACAATTCTTAGTGCTGCACGGTACTGCGAGAGAGCTCTTTTACTTCCTCTGCTCCGTACCCTTCTCCACTCTTCTACTCCGTTTTCATTTGTGTGCTTCTCCAACACGGAGTTCATTGAATCAGCACTACTCTCGCTCCCCGAGTCCGACGCATCGCTTAATTCGTATTTGTCGTCCCTGGATTGCGACTCAGTCCTCCTCTTTACATCCTCCTTATTACGTTCAGGTAATGAGTTGTTCATCTTGGTCGTACGACCACCTGCCCGACAAGGCGGGCTCAGCGGTCCAGTATTATATACGGGGAAAGAACCGTCCGCCACAGCAGCGCCCCTTACTGCGGTAAGGCCATAAATACTTCCCGAGATGGCCCGGTATCGGGAAGGCTCCGTTCGAATACAGCCGAATTTATCCCCTGGCTGCAAATCGTCCAATAGGCACGGTCCGCATAACACCCTGGATTAGGGGTTGGCAGTTCTTGGTCACCGACATCCCGCCGCCCTCCTATGAGGCGAAACGGCGTAGATGTCAGTCCTAAACAGCTCCGCCTCATAGTCGGGCGCTATGGAGTTCGGCTAAGCCCTCACACCAACGACAAGGTGCCTACCCTAGTGAGGGGTAAATTTCTTAACTTAGAATAGAAATTTCTGAAACTAGAATGGAAATAGTTCAATTCTGGACAAACACTAAACTGTCGCCGATATCTTCAAGAGATCACCCAACACACACATGCCACATGCAAACTAATGGAATTACTTCAATTACTAGCAAAATATATGAAAATTAATTAATTGTAAAATATATGAAAGCTAGCAGCCCCGGCAGACGTTGTTTTGCCCTAAATTTGGTCTATCTGCATATATTTTAATAAGCTTTTCCCGACTAAATCTTCACTTTTTCCTAATCCTTTTATTCACTCCGCCCTCCGTACTTTCGCTTCATCTATCTCTATCTTCGTCTCACTCTAACTCTTTCTCAGTCTCCTTCTCCTTCCCTCTTTTCTGTTCTCTCAAGTTCTTCTCATTCTTCTTCATCCCCTATTGCCAGTCCCAGAGGGTTGTATGTATTTTGTTCCAGTCCCATTCCGAAACCCAGTCCCACTTCTAGTCTCAGTCCCAGTCCCCATCCCAGTCCCAGTCCGTCTCTGGTCTACTTCCCGGAAAAAAGATTGTAGATCTTAATATAGGCAAATTTATATACCAAATTTCAGGCAAATCGAATAGGACCTATGTAAATAGGTATGTGGCTATTATTAATTCATGTCTTTATTTCGGCTTCGCATGCATATCTATCAGTTTTGCCAGGTTGATGCGACTAAATCGAATATCACAATGAAAATTTCTGTAAAGCTCCCAGCAACAACGTTCGTTTCATATCCACATTACACACATATTCTAGGGATATCCGGGTCCACGTTTTGGCCTATATCTCGAGACACTCGTCACCCAGCGGTATAAAAATTACTCTGTACTAAATCACACATTAACAGTTTCAATTTCATATCCATAATGCAAAGACACATCCTAGTGTTACCCTTTTCCACGTTTTGGCCTATATCTCAAGCATAGTTACCAATAGGTATGAAAACTACCCTGTACTATACCACCCATAAAATGGTACAATTTGATACCCAAAATATAAAAACACATCCTAGTGTTACCCTGATCCACGTTTTGGCCCATATCTCGAGACCCTAGTCACAAATAAGTATTCTAGGGGTACCCGGGTCCACGTTTTGGCCTATATTTCGATACCCTAGTCACCGAGGGGTATGAAAATTACCCTCTACTAAAGCACTCATCAACAGCTTTAATTTGTTATCCATATTCTATAAACACATTCTAGGGGTACCCGGGTCCACGTTTCGCCTCTATATCGAGACCCTAGTCTCCCAGGGGTACGAAAAATACCCCTAAAAACGTACTCCTAAACAGCTTCCATTTGATACCCATATTGTACAAACACATCCCAGGGTTACACAGGTCCACGTTTTGATCACAAGACCCTAGCAAGAATGGGATAAAAAGTATCCTATGTCCGTATACCGGTTCTAAGCTACCTCTCCACCAATTTTCAGCCACATCGGTTCATCCGTTCTTGGGATATAAATAGTGTAACTAACACCACTTTCTTTTATATACAACTAGCCTTCACCCGCGGCCCCGTCCGCATGGAGAAAATAAAATATATTGATATTCACGTTAGCCTGCTTATCAAGTTAACTGTTTAAAAATTAGTTTTGCCTAATGTATTTTATTTTTGTAATAGAGTAAAAAAAAATAACTAAATGAGCTGATAAGCTGAAGGCATGCTTACATGAATAGTACAATACAGTTTATTCGAATTAAAAAGATACATTTTGTTTTTAAGTTAAATTAATTGATATGACAGGGGTGAAAGAATTACTGCTCATAGAACAAAGGAGTGAAACTGTAATTAGCTAAAACCAAAGAGAATTTTGTATATGAAAATATGTCGGTTTTTCGGGTATTTAGTTGGTTAAATTTAAAAAAACTCAAAAATAGAACGAAAAAGCTGTGTTAGATATTAAAGATGAAACATAACGAGTTTTAATTACGATAAATAATTACCATAAAAGCTCATAATTTAAAAAGGCATGTGTGCTGAATCACCGGTTGCGAAGAGACCTAAAATGATCCCGGAAGGGTCCCAAAATGATACCAAAATAGTAACGAAATGATGCCGACGCGATCCCGGACAAATCCCGAAAATCATCCAGAAATTAAACAGGAGGGATCTCAAAATGATTCTGAAATAGTCCCGAAAAAGTCCCGAAATGACTCTAACGGGAACTCTGACGGGATCCCAGACAGATCCCGAAAATCATCCAGAAATGATGCCGGAAGGGACCCCAAATGATTCCGATATGATCCCGAAGGGAGTCCGGACGGATCCCGAAAACCATCCAGAAATGATGCCGGAAGGGACCCCAAATGATCCGAAAAAAGTCCCGAAATGACCCCGACAGGATCCCGGACGGATACCGAAAACCATCTAGAAATGATGCCAGTGGGTACCCCAAAATGATACCGGAACGACCTCATCGGTATCCCGGACGGATCCCGAAAACGATCCAGAAATGACCCTGTCGGGATCCCGGACGGATCCCGAAAACCAACCAGAAATGATGCCGGAAGGGACCCCAAATGGTCCCGAAAAATTTCCGAAATGATCCCGACGGAATCCCGGGCAGATACCGAAAACCATTCAGAAAAGATGCCAGTAGGTACCCCAAATGATCCCGAAATAGTCCCGAAATGACTCCGTCGAGATCCCGGACTGATCCCGAAAACTATACAGAAGTGATGCCGGAAAGGTCCGCAAATGCCGGAAAGTCCCGAAATGACCCTGACGGGATCCCGGACGGATACCGAAAGCCCCCAAATGATCCCGTATTAGTCGAGAAAAAGTCCCCAAATTACCCTGATTTGATCCCGGACGGATACCGAAAGCCATCCAGAAATGATGCCGGTAGGTATCCAAAATGATCCCGAAATAGTCCCGAAATGACCCTGAAGGGATCCCGAAGGCCACCCAGAAATATCTCTTGAGGGATCCCCAAATGATCCTGGAAATGTCCCGAAATAACTCCGACGGGATCGCGGACGAATCCCGAAAATCATCTAGAAATTATTACAAAATTGTCCCAAAATCATCCTGAAATAGTCCCGAAATAACTCCGACGGGTTCCCGGACGGATCACGAAAATCATCCAGAATTTATCTCTGAAAGGTCCGCAAATGTTCCCAAAATAACACGGAAAAAGACCCGAAAAAACTCCGACGGGATGCCGGACAGATCCCGAAAATCATACAGAAATTATCGCGGAAGGGTCCCAAAATGACCTAGAAATAGTCCCGAAAAAGTCCCGAAATAACTCTGACGGGGTCCCAGACAGATCCTGAAAATCATCCAGAAATGATGCCGGAAGACACCCCAAATGATCCCGAAAACCATCCAGAAATGATGCCGGAAGGGACCCCAAATGATACCGAAAAAGTCCCAAAATGATCCCGAGGGGATCCCGGGCGAATACCGAAAACTATCCACAAATGCCGGAAAGGTCCTCAAATGATCCCCTAATAGTCCCGAAATGACCCTGACGGGATCCCGGACGGCTACCGAAAACCATCGCCAAATGATCCCGTATTAATCGAGAAAAAGTTCTGAAATGACCCTGACGGGATCCCGAAACCCATCCAGAAATGGTGCCGGAAGGGTGCCCAAATGATAGCGAAATAGTCCCGAAATGTCTCAAAATAACCCCGGCGGGATCCCGGACGGTTCCCGAAAACTATACAGAAATGATCCCGGAAAGGTATCAAAATTATACCGAAATAGTCCCGAAAAAGTCCAGAAATAACCCCTGCGGAATCCCGGACGGATACCGAACACCATCCAGAAATGATCCCGGATGGGTCTCGATATGACCCTAACGGGATTACAAATAAGCTAATTATAAAACCATGTTAATAAGGCAGCAGGCGCGTTGGAGCGAATGAAGAGTTACAAAGAAACATACAGGTAAATCTAATAAAAGCGTGCTAATAAAACCAATTCAAGGAGGCCGGATGGCGGGAGGAGAAGGAGAGGACCACTGATCGTTTTTCCAAAATTGTTTAGATCTCGATCTGTAGGTGCCAGATACCAAAAAATATTGATTTAGGAGAAAATTTATATTGAGTTATAAAAATTTATAGATTTTACACCAGAGGAGGAGAGAAGGGGGAGGGGGCGGAGGGTGTAACTGCTCACTTTGTAAGCCCTCGACTTATTTGACCCATTGAGTTTGAAATATTGGTGAAGGCCGTTATACGTGAGCTTATAATGTGTAAAAATTATTAAAAAGTAATTGTTCGAAGTGGTCGTGGGACCCCCGCCCCTCTTTCCATATTCGAAAACAATTTCGCTAGTAGACTATTGTTTTTGTCCTAAATTTCATCAAAATCCGTGCAACCGTTCTGGCGTGATTCAGTCACAAAGACGAAAAAATATAATAATTAAATTATAACTGTTCCTAGGAGGCGGGGACCTCCCCCTTTTGAAAAATATATAGCTAGTAGATCCTTCTAGACTATTGTCTATATGTGTGCCAAATTCCATTCAAACCAGTCCAGCCGTCCTTGCGTGATTGATGCACAAAGACAAACGTCTGGACATCAAAACATCCAAACTTTCCATATTATAATATATATAAGATTAGATTACTAGCAGAACGGGTAGACGTTGTTCTGCCCTAAATTTGGGCTATCAGCTTACATTTTAATAACCTTTTTCCGTCTAACTCTGCCCTCCCTCCCTTTTCACTTTTTCCTAATCCTTTTATTCACTCCTTCCTTCGTCTTTTCCGCTTCATCTATCTCTATCTCAATCTATCTCTTTCTCAGTCTCCTGCTCCTTCTGTCTTTTCTCTTTTCTCAAGTTCTTCTCATTCTTCTTCATCCCTTATTGCCAGTCCCAGAAGGTAGTCTGTATTTTGTTCCAGTCTCACTCACACTCCGTGTCTCAGTCCCACTCCTAGTCCCAGTCCGTCTCTGGTCTACTTCTTGGAAAAAAGTTTCGTAAATAATAATATAGGAAAATTTATATATGAAATTTTAGGCAAATCGAATAGGACGTATGTAAATAGGAATGTGAGTATTATTGTTATTATTAATTGCCTTTATTTCGACTTCGCATGCATATTTATCAGTTTTGGCAGGTTGATGCGACTAAATCGAATATCACAATGAAAATTACTTTAAAGCCCCTAGCAACAGCTTTCATTTGGTATCTATATTACACACACATTCTATGTATGGTCTATGGTATGGTCCCATTTTGGCCTATATCTCGAGACCCTAGTCACCCAGCGGTATAAAAATTACTCTGTACTAAAGCACTCATCAAAAGGTTCAATTTGATACCGAAAATGTAAAAACACATCCTAGTGTTATTCTGATCCACGTTTTGGTCTATATCTCGAGGCCCTTGTCACCAGTAGTATGAAAATTACCCTGTACTAAATTATCAATATTGTATAAACACGGCGTACAGAGGCCCACGTTTGGGCCTATATTTCGAGGCCCTAGTCACCAGTAGTATGAAAATTACCCTGTACTAAATTATCCATATTGTATAAACACGGCGTACACAGGCCCACGTTTTGGCCTATATCACGAGACCCTAGCCACCAATAGGTATGAAAACTACCCTGTACTAAAGCACTCGTTAACAGCTTTCATTTGATATCCAAATTGTATAAAAACTGTCTAGCCGTACACGGGCCCACGTTTTGGCTATATCTCGAGACCATAGTCACAAATAGGTATGGAAATTACCCTGTACTAAAGCACTCATCAACAGCTTTCATTTGTTATCCATATTTTATAAACCCATTCTAGGGGTACATGGGTCCATGTTTTCGCCTTTATGTCGAGACCCTAGTAACCCAAGGGTACGAAAAATACCCCATATCAAAGTAATAATAAACAGCTTCCATTTGGTATCCATATTGTACAAACACAACCCAGGATTATCCAGAACGGGATAAAAAGTATCCTATGTCCGTCTCCTGGCTCTAAGCTACCTCTCCACCAATTTCCCTCCAAATCTGTTCATCCGTTCTTCAGTTATAAATAGTGTAACTAACACCGCTTTCTTTTATATTGATAGCAGACCCCGCAGACGTTGTTCTTCTCTAACCATGGTCTATCTGCATATCTCTTAAGAAGTTTTTAACTATTACCTCTCCCCTCCCAGTTCTAGTCCCAGTCCCAGTGTCAGTCCCAGTCACAATCCCAGTTACAGTTCTTGTTCCAGTCCCAATCCCACTCCCAGTCGGTCCCTGGTCCATTTCCTGCAAAAAAGTTTCGCAAATACTAATCTAGGAAAAGATGTACCAATATACCAAATTTTAGGCAAATCAAAGGTTTAATAGTATTTGTTTGAATAGATCGGTCCATGTCCCACTTGCCGAAAAAAAATCGTAATTCCCAATCTAGGGAAAGAGCTACCTATATACAGAATTTCAAGCAAATCGAACTATGAACACAGCTTGTGCAAATATATCTGTCCCTGGCCGGAAATATCGTGAATACGAATCTAGGCAAAGGGCTACCTATATACGAAATTTCAGGCAAATCGAACGAATCCCCGCTCCGCTTTCAGTAAAAAAGTATCGTTAATAATAATTTAGGTAAAGGTCTACCTATACACTAAATTTCAGGCAAATCGAGCCATAAATATAAATCGTTCGAATGGATCGGTCTCTGGTCCACTTCTTGGAAAGAATTTTTCCCTCGGTAAGAATCATCTTCGTACTTCAAGGAATATTCTAAAAAAAAGAAATAAATCAAACAAAATTTTTATTATTTTTTACTACATTTTGGCAATTTGCCACGCCCCTATTATATATACCTTCAAATTATATTGACAGTATCCATCTCACGTAGCTAAGCTTTCAAGTGATGTGCGTACAACGACATTTAGCGACACTATTTTATAAGATTTATAGATTTACGATATCACATTAGAAACATCAAAAGTAGCTGCACTATTTAATGGATGTTATTATACATATAAACCTTCCTCTTCAATCACTATCTTTTATTTATTACCTATCGATAGCCATAAGTAAACCCAACTATACCTTAATTAGCTTATGCCACGCCTCACATTCTTAGAAATTTCACGCGCCCAACGCTTTTATTTAATTATCTGATCAACGCCCTAGATTGATGAGGAGTGTGATGACTAGTACCTAGGACCTACCTAATTATTTTCTAGCTTTCAGTATTATTATTACTTAATGTAAGTATTGTTTTCAATAAAACCGTTTAACTAAAAATTTTTTTTTATTTATTTTATTTTCAAGTTTTTAGTGTTAATTGCCTATTATTTCTCAATCTAGTTAGTTCATTTAATGACTCGTTATTATAAGGACATTTTCCTGACAATTTGTTACAATCTAAGTTCTCGAACTCCAAAGTATTTTGCTGTCACTTCTACCGGACTGTATGTAAAATTTGTTCCAAGTATGAGCCAAATCGGACCACAAATTCGATTTTTTTGAATATCTCGATCCTTGCGCCACCTAGGACGTTTTCTAATCCTGTATGTAATATGTGTTCCAAATATGAGCCAAACCGGACACAATTGCGATTTTTTGAAATATTTCGATCCATGCGCCACCTATCGGAGTTTTTTTTTATTATTGCATTGTCATCGGATTCTGAACTATATTCCAAGATTGAAGCTTGTAACTTATCGTGAAGTTACTTAAATTTTATTTAATTTTAATTTTATTTTCGTGCCGGCCGGCTGTCAAGTCAGGCTAACTAAAACCGTTTAAAAATACGATTTGCGCATATAGGTACATCACAGGACTTGGCCAACAGAGGGAAGAAATAGTTTACGTTCTGTGCATTAACGAACTAATAAAAATACGATAAACCAATCAACGCAAGTTTTATTATATTTGTTCGAGCAAGTAGGCTTTTCCACTTGCTATACGTGCAAATAAAACGAAAAATTAATCCCTTTGTAGGTACTTTAAATTTTAATTCAATTTAAGCATTTACAATAATTACTATACCACTAATTTGATGCGCTATTAATTCGCGGGTCAATAATAAAAGCGGACTGTATCCAACGATTATCCAAAAACTTCTCCTTCACTCAACTCGAACAGCAATGTCCAAGCATAAAAAATGTATTCAATATTCCAGTATAGCGGTGCAAGCGAAGAGCGGTAAATTGTTTTTCTAATTACCTTATGCGACTACCGGTGGGTGGGAGGAAGAGATGCGTATTGCCTACGTGACTTGGTGAGGTGACGTGATGCTAGAGTGTATTGTTGTTGGTTGCGGTACCGACTTCGATGCAGCTGCAGTTTGCTCTCCTACCTATGTAGTTATGACAACGAAAAGAACGAAAGTATATAAGATGTATAAATATGTACATATGAATGTGAAGTTGGTGACGATGATTTTGCTGGTATGTAATGTATACCAATACAGTGGGCATGAAACGAAAAGTACGATGAAGAAATTATTTGAACTGATGTGCTTCAACATCCTCCCCCCTTGAAAACTGTGTTTTCAATCAAACAATAATGATGACTTAATAAAGTCGATGGTTCGGCGATGAGTGTTTGGTAACTAATTAGGCGCAAGTCGAAGATTCTATTGGTAATTTGCACACCTTTGTTATTGCTCGTTTGAGTATCCCATCAGCAGTCTTTATCATGACAACACGTACTAAACCATCAGAACCAGCCATGGTTTCAACGATTCTGCCAAGAGGCCATTTGAGAGGTGGTGTATTCTCATCCTTAACAAGCACCATGCCATTTTCCTTTAGGTTTTCTCGAATAGTTTGCCATTTATACCGGTGTTGAAGCTCCTTTAAATATTCTGAGTGCCATCGCTTCCAAAATTGCTGCTGAATGGCTTGAATGATTTGGAATCTTTTTAGAGTACCCATATTCACGTCAGACAATGATGGCTCTGGAATAGTATACAGAGTGCGTCCGGTCAAAAAATGTGCCGGCGTGATAGCTCTGAGATCGTCAGCATTATTTGATATCGGTGTAAGCGGGCGACTGTTTATCATGGCTTCTACTTGGCAGCATACTGTATTTAGTTCGTCGAATTTCAACATGTGAGATCCAATCGCGCGACGTAAATAATATTTGGCTAGCTTTACTGCACTTTCCCAAAGTCCACCGAAATGCGGTGACCTTGGGGGTATGAATTTCCAATTTATGCCTTCTTCAGCCATGAAGGTTTGTACCGAAGCAATGTGTTGCTGCGAGGCGAAGAGGGTCAAGAGTTCTCTGAGCTCTCGATTCGCACCAACAAAATTGGTTGCATTGTCAGAAAAAATTGTATTGCACTTGCCTCGCCGAGCGATAAATCTCTTAAGTGCAGAGATAAATGCCATTGTACTTAAATCTGGAACTAATTCCAAATGCACTGCCTTAGTCGTAAAGCAGATAAATACAGCCAAGTAGACTTTGATAGAGCCCCTACCCCTTAACTGTGGAGTTATTGAAAAGGGTCCGCAATAGTCGACCCCAGTTGTTGCGAAAGGGAATGTGGGCTCAACTCGTTCTTGTGGTAGTGACCCCATTATTTGATTATGCAGTTGAGGCTTACTGCGATAGCATAGTATACAATTATGCACAACTTGTCTTATAGTACATCTAGCGTTAATAACCCAAAATTTATCACGCAAAATACTTAGCAGGGTTTGACAACCAGCGTGCATATGACGACGATGAAGATATTCGATGAGAGTGTATACAAAGGGGTGTGTTCTTGGGAGCAGAATTGGATGCTTAGCATCGAAAGGTAGCAAAGAATTCTTTATTCTTCCACCAACACGAAACAACGAGTTATGAATAAATGGCGATAGCTGATTTAAGTTGGACTGTCGACTTACTTTACCTTCCTGTAATTGCTTGTATTCAGCTGCAAACGCTTGCCTTTGTATGTAGCCACAAATGAGAAATAAGGCAGAATCTAATTCTTCTGCGACGATTGAGCCTGAGTACGTAGTTGGTGAGCGACGAGAGCGTGATATGAAGCGATGAACATAAACGAAAATACGAAGTAGTTTAGTATAGTTATTGGCATATTTATGCCTTGCAATTAGGTCGTCTGACTCCGCTGCGAGCAGAGCATGATGTTGGTTACGTTGCTCGGGAAGGGTTTCAATGTTATTAATTGGATTTTTGGGCCAGGTTGATTGTTCTTGTTGCAGAAAATATGGTCCGTGGAACCATAGGGAATTATCGATGAGGCCCTGTACATTTGCTCCACGTGAAACAAAATCAGCTGGATTTTCCTTCGTAGGTACGTGATGCCAACTGTAGTTTGCTGTTAGCTGTTGGATCTTTGTCACCCTATTGGCAACGAATGTTGTCCATCGCATGGGCTCACCCTGTATCCATGATAATACAATGGTCGAATCTGACCAACAATGTATGTTGCTAGCTTCTGTCCTAAATATAGTTACTACTGATTGTAACAATTCTGTTAAAAGAACAGCCGCGCATAGTTCCAATTTAGGAAGAGTCATCTCTTTGGTTGGTGCCACTCTTGATTTGGCGCATATAAGAGATGTATACATTGTTCCCTCGTACCGCGAAACTGCGTAAATGCACGCGCCGTATGCCTTTGTACTTGCATCTGAAAAAGCGTGTAGTTGCGCTTCAAAATCAAAATGTACTAACCTTGGAATTTTTAAATTGCTAATCGATGTGATTTGGTGGCATATGTCCGTCCACTGTGTGTAGATTTGCATTGGCACGCTTTCGTCCCACGATAATTTGAGCTTCCAGAGCTGCTGCATCAATAGTTTGCAGGTAACGACGATGGGGTTTAACAACCCAAGCGGATCGAAGATGCTCGCAATTCTCGACAGAATAGTGCGTTTGCTGATTTTTGACGATGGTGGGTCCAAAGACGAGTACGAAAACAGAAAATTGTCATCCTGGGGTGACCACTTCAGACCTAGCGCCTTGATATATGAAATGCCTCCAATATTTACATTTACTTCCCTATCGGCGTCTGGTATGTCAGCTAAAATGTTGTGGTGATTCGACGCGAACTTTCGAAGAAGAAATCCTCCTCCAGCTAATAAATCGATTACTTCATTCTTAATGGCCACCACTTCCTCGATAGTTGCAGCGCCAGTCATTAAGTTGTCAACATAAAAATCACGGAGAGTGACAGCAGCCCCAATCGAGTGTGTCGAAACATTGTCGTAAGCTAACTGCCGAAGACATCTCACTGCCAAAAAAGGGACACAACTGGTTCCATATGTGACGGTCTGCAACTGATAAGTGCAGAGTTCTTGACCTGGTGCGTTTCTCCATAAAATGCATTGATACTTCGCATCTCTCTCATCTACGATGATTTGCCGATACATTTTTGTTATATCGGCCATTAATACGAACCGATACGTGCGAAAGCGGAGAAGAATGGTGAATATGTCGTCTTGCAACGTAGGACCACTTCGAAGAACATCGTTTAATGCAACTCCATTTGATGTGCGACAGGACGCATCGAACACCACTCGCAGCCTTGTCGATGAACTGTCCAATTTGACCACACAGTGGTGGGGAATGTACGTTCTGGCCTTCGATGACAATTCATTTGGTTGTAATAAAACCATATGTTTTAATTCGATGTATTCCTGTATAAAGTTTTTATATTCGTCTTTAATCGCACTATCGGTAAGTATTCTCTTCTCCACCGACCAGAATCTACGACGAGCGATTTCGTATGACTGGCCAAGCTTGCTTGGACTTGTCGAGAAGGGCAACCGAACAATGAATTTGTGTGTTATAGGGCAACGAGTTGTTGTTTTTTGGAAATATACCCCACACTCCTCCTCTTCCAACGTACGCTCGGCCTTTCGGGAATGATAGCTCTCTTCTAATTTCCAGAACTTCTCTAGAAGAGTGTCTATTGACGGTTGCGCTGTTGTGGTATGTGTGCTGGAGGGGATGACGGGTGGTGACGAAGTAAGCAAGGTCGATGATGAAACTAATGGTCGTGACCTTATAGCACCAGCTACAATCCAGCCTAGCTGCGTCTTCTGTAGTGCTGGCAGATTTTTGTCCAATTTTATCTGACCCACCGATAGAATGTCGGAAAAGAGCCCAGCCCCGATGAGTAAGTCAATAGGACCAGGTTGAAGGTGCGGTCAGCTAATTGGATATTTTTTGGTATTCCCCAATGGGTTACATCAATACAATTTTGGGGTTGATGTGTCGAAATCGATGGGAGTATAACTGTTTCCATTACCGAGGAAAATCCATTGTGAAGCGATTGGATACTAATACAAGCGCCTTGGTATGACTTGGTTCTTAATGCTCCAATACCGGTTATTTCGAGGTCAATTTTGGTCCGTTTTAGATGAAGCAATTGAGCCGCATGCTCCGTCATAAAGTTCAACTGGGAGGCCGAATCAAGCAGCGCTCTTACTATTAGCCTTGTACCATGGTTAGTATAAATTTGCACTAACGCAGTTGCCAGAATTACCTCACTCGTACCTGTGCTGACCTTCAATGCAGCTGATGGTGGCGAATGCGTTGTCTCCGAACATTGCGGCTGTTGTCGATGAAGAAGCGTGTGGTGGCTTACCTTACAATGTTGACAACGATTGGCAGAAGGACACTTACTAGACATATGACCTGTTCCAAGGCAATTTAGGCATAGTTGATTTTTCTTTGCAATACTATAACGCTGCATTGGGTCCATTGCGTTGAATTTTTTACATTTAAATGGCGAATGTGTAACAGCCTCGTTACATAATAAACATTTGTTGGTTACTGACGACACCAATGATGTACTTGACTTCACCAACGCCGATGATTTGGTAGCTGACGAAGCCTTAGATGTGGATTTTCTGTTGACTTCAATGATATTGACCGTGTGGCAGCGGCGCTCGATAAATGTAGCTGGATCATCCCATGTTGGTAACTGAAGCGAAGATGACGAAGAATTATCCCACTTAGTAGTCACATACTCTTCCCATTTAACTTGAATTTCTGGATCTAATTTAGAGACGATGAAGTGCAACAAAATTCCATCCGTGATTTGTGTGCGTGAAGCAAGAGATTGTAATGCGCGAAGATGGGAATTTATGGAATCGATGAATTCTCTTAGCGAAGACGCTCTCGACGTCTTAAGGAATTTGTTATCAAACATTGCTTGTACATGTGACTGAAAAATATACCTTTTGTTGTCATATCTTTTCGTGAGCAAGTCAATGGCACGATTATAATTGTCAGTGGTGACCTCTAAAGATTGAACAAGCCTGAAGGCGCCGTGGGTTAAACATGACCGTAGGTACTGAAACTTCTCAATTTCATTCAGTCCTACATTATTATGAACGAGCGCGGTGAACATATTATGAAAGTCTAGCCATACGGTATGGTTTCCACTGAATTTCGTCAGTTGGAGTTTCGGTAAACTATGGCGATGCGAAGACGATGGTTGAATAGCAGGCATCGTGGTGCTGCTCAATGCCTCTACCTTGTTAATTTCAGCTATGCGCTCAACAATAGCGCTCCTGATATCGCAGTAGGTATCCTCAAATAAGGAGCGATGATTTTGGTCGATTTGCGACTCATCTAAGGATTCTAAATCCGACTGCACCTTTTCGAAGACAGCGAAGTGGTGCTCAATCAGCGCTAGTTTGGTCTCAAGGTGATACGCTGACATGGTAGAGAACTGCTGGATATCTTGATGGAGCTCTGCTACTCTGCTAAGTAACTTGTCTCGTTGAAGCAATTTTGTTCTAATGTTGCCGGCTGTATTTGGGGGTGTTCCAGTCTCCCCTTCCATACTGTTCGATGATACGTGTGACGAATAAAACTCAATTTCGCGATCGAAAATTTGGCTTTGGTTATAACGCGAACGCGGAGCCGAGATCCGGCTCGAAGGATCTTTGTTCGAGCAAGTAGGCTTTTCCACTTGCTATACGTGCAAATAAAACGAAAAATTAATCCCTTTGTAGGTACTTTAAATTTTAATTCAATTTAAGCATTTACAAGAATTACTATACCACTAATTTGATGCGCTATTAATTCGCGGGTCAATAATAAAATCGGACTGTATCCAACGATGATCCAAAAACTTCTCTTTCACTCAACTCGAACAGCAATGTCCAAGCATAAAAAATGTATTCAATATTCCAGTATAGCGGTGCAAGCGAAGAGCGGTAAATTGTTTTTATACTCAGTTGAGCAGAGCTCACAGAGTATATTAAGTTTGATTGGATAACGGTTGGTTGTACATATATAAAGGAATCGAGATAGATATAGACTTCCATATATCAAAATAATCAAGATCGAAAAAAAATTTGATTGAGCCATGTCCGTCCGTCCGTCCGTCCGTCCGTTAACACGATAACTTGAGTAAATTTTGAGGTATCTTGATGAAATTTGGTATGTAAATTCCTGGGCACTCATCTCAGATCGCTATTTAAAATGAACGATATCGGACTATAACCACGCCCACTTTTTCGATATCGAAAATTTCGAAAAACCGAAAAAATGCGATAATTCATTGCCAAAGGCGGTTAAAGCGATGAAACTTGGCAGATGGGTTGACGTTATGACACAGAATAGAAAATTAGTAAGATTTTGGACAATGGGCGTGGCACCGCCCACTTTTACAAGAAGGTAATTTAAAAGTTTTGTAAGCTGTAATTTGGCAGTCGTTGAAGATATCATGATGAAATTTGGCAGGAACGCTACTACTATTACTGTATATGTGCTAAATAAAAATTAGCAAAATTGGATGAAGAACACGCCCACTTTTTAAAAAAAAATTTTTTTAAATTCAAATTTTAACAAAAAATTTAATATCTTTACTGTATATAAGTACATTAAGTCAAAATTCAACTCCTGTAATGATATGATGCAACAAAATACAAAAATAAAAGAAAATTTCAAAATGGGCGTGGCTCCACCCAGTTTCATTTAGTTTGTCTAGAATACTTTTAATGCCATAAGTCGAACAAAAATTTACCAATCCTTCTCAAATTTGGTAGGGACATAGATTCTATGACGGTAACTGTTCTCTGTGAAAATGGGCGAAATCGGTGGAAGCCTCGCCCAGTTTTTATACACAGTCCACCGTCTGTCCTTCCGCTCGGCCGTTAACACAATACCTTGAGCAAACAACGATATATCTTTACTAAACTTAGCCCACCTACTTATCTGAACTCACTTTATCTTGGTATAAAAAATGGCCGAAAGCCGACCATAACCACGCCCACTTTATCGATATCGAAAATTACGAAAAATGAAAAAAATGCCATAATTCTATACCAAATACGAAAAAAGGGATGAAACATGGTAACTGGATTGGTTTATTGACGCAAAATATAACTTTGGAAAAAACTTTGTAAAATGGGTGTGACACCTACCTTATTAAGTAGAAGAAAATGAAAAAGTTCTACAAGGCGAAGTCAACAGCCCTTGGAATCTTGGCAGGAATACTGTTAGTGGTATTGCATATATAAATAAATTAGCAGTACCCGACAGATGATTTTCTGGATCACCTGGTCCACATTTTGGTCGATATCGCGAGAACACCTTCACATATACATCTAAGGGCCACTCGCTTTTAAAACCCTCATTAATACCTTTATTTTGATATCCATATCGTACAAACACATTCTAGAGTCACCCCTGGCCCACCCTAATGGCGATATCTCGAAAAGGCGTCCACCTATAGACCTAATGCCCACTCCCTCTTAAAATGCTCAGTAACACCTTTCGTTTGATACCCATATCGTACAAACATTCTAGAGTCACCTCTGGCCCACCCTAATGGCGATATCCCGAAAAGGCGTCCACCTATAGACCTAATGTCCACTCCCTCTTAAAATGCTCAGTAACACCTTTCGTTTGATACCCATATCGTACAAACATTCTAGAGTCACCCCTGGCCCACCCTAATGGCGATGTCTCGAAAAGGCCTCCACCTATAGACCTAATGCCCACTCCCTCTAAAATGCTTAGTAACACATTTCGTTTGATACCCATATCGTACAAACATTCTAGAGTCACCCCTGGCCCACCCTAATGGCGATATCTCGAAAAGGCGTCCACCTATAGACCTAATGCCCACTCCCTCTTAAAATGCTCAGTAACACCTTTCGTTTGATACCCATATCGTACAAACATTCTAGAGTCACCCTTGGTCCACCTTTATGGCGATATCTCGAAAAGGCGTCCACCTATAGAACTAAAGATTTCTCCCTTTTAAAATACTCATTACCACCTTTCATTTAATACCCATATCGTACAAACACATTCTAGAGTCACCCTGGCCCACCCTAATGGCGATATCTCTAAAAGGCGTCCACCTATAGACCTAATGCCCACTCCCTCTTAAAATACTCAGTAACACCTTTCGTTTGATACCCATATCGTACAAACATTCTAGAGTCACCCTTGGTCCACCTTTATGGCGATATCTCGAAAAGGCGTCCACATATAGAACTAAGGATTACTCCCTTTTAAAATACTCATTACCACCTTTCATTTGATACCCATATCGTACAAACACATTCTAGAGTCACCCCTGGCCCACCCTAATGGCGATATCTCGAAAAGGCGTCCACCTATAGACCTAATGCCCACTCACTCTTAAAATGCTCAGTAACACCTTTCGTTTGATACCCATATCGTACAAACATTTTAGAGTCACCCCTGGCCCACACTAATGACGATATCTCGAAAAGGCCTCCACTTATAGACCTAATGCCCACTCCCTCTTAAAATGCTCAGTAACACCTTTCGTTTGATACCCATATCGTAAAAACATTCTAGAGTCACCCTTGGTCCACCTTTATGGCGATATCTCGAAAAGGCGTCCACCTATAGAACTAATGCCCACTCCCTCTTAAAATACTCAGTAACACCTTTCGTTTGATACCCATATCGTACAAACATTCTAGAGTCACCCTTGGTCCACCTTTATGGCGATATCTCGAAAAGGCGTCCACATATAGAACTAAGGATTACTCCCTTTTAAAATACTCATTACCACCTTTCATTTGATACCCATATCGTACAAACACATTCTAGAGTCACCCCTGGCCAACCCTAATGGCGACATTTCGAAAAGGCGTCCACCTATAGACCTATTGCCCACTCCCTCTTAAAATGATCAGTAACACTTTTCGTTTGATACCCATATCGTACAAACAAATTCTAGAGTCAGCCCTGGTCCACCTTTATGGCGATATCCCTAAATGGCGTCCATCCATAGAACTATGGCCTACTCTCTCTTAAAATACTCTTTAATACCTTCCATTTGATACACATGTCATACAACCACATTCCAGGGTTCCCTAGGTTCATTTTCCTACATGGTGATTTTCCTTATTTTGTCTCTATAGCTCTCAACTGAGTATGTAATGTTCGGTTACACCCGAACTTAGCCTTCCCTACTTGTTCTAATTACCTTATGCGACTACCGGTGGGTGGGAGGAAGAGATGCGTATTGCCTACGTGACTTAGTGAGGTGACGTGATGCTAGAGTGTATTGTTGTTGGTTGCGGTACCGACTTCGATGCAGCTGCAGTTTGCTCTCCTACCTATGTAGTTATGACAACGAAAAGAACGAAAGTATGTAAGATGTATAAATATGTACATATGAATGTGAAGTTGGTGACGATGATTTTGCTGGTATGTAATGTATACCAATACAGTGGGCATGAAACGAAAAGTACGATGAGGAAATTATTTGAACTGATGTGCTTCAACAATATTATTTATTATATTCTATTAGATAAATGAGCGCTAATCTTTAATTATCTTCTCCGATTTATAATGTTGAAAAAAAAACATGCATGTAGTTCAACCTTCAATCTTTTCATTAACATATTCAATTTTCAAGTTCAAGTGGGACAAAATATATATTTTTTTTTTGTTGATTTTTTTGTTGTTTGGCCAATATTTTAAATTTATGTGTTGATATTTATTGAGCTTTACGGCCGATTTCAAATTATAAGGCAAAACGCTAAGTTTTCCTTTTTCTCCTATGCATTTCGTTGCTATTTTGCACCTTTTTCAGGGAGCCTAGTTTATTTGACAAAACATAAAACAATTACAAAATATTCAACAATTTCACATTAAAATTTCACTTACATACATATAACATTAATTTAAAACATATAAACAAACAACATTGAAAACAATTCACAATTTATTAATAATAATTTCCGACTATTTCCGTTTATCCCCAGCGGGTTAGGGGGCAAAATATACCCGCGGTAGGTATGCCTGTCTTAAGAGGCGACTAAAATACCAGATTCAAGGGGCTGTGTAGCCCAACCCTTCAGGTTTCCAGCGCAATATATATCTTCTCCAAACCCAATTGTCAACCTCACCTATCCGCGGCGAATCCAGTTTCACTAACAGACGAGGCTCTGGCGACCCCAAGCTCCTCATGTTACTTGGGGTGGGGAGGGAGGGATGGCCTGAAGTTTTAATGGGCCATATAAATCGTTCCCGAGATGGTCGGGCTAGCACCTTAATAATGCTGTGTTACCGGAGCGTGCCGGATCTGTATCCGGCAAAGGACCATCACATCGATAACGCTCCCCAAAGCCTTCGGGGAGTAACCTTATCGCTACAACAACAACAACAACTATTTCCGTGCGCACACATGTTTATTCTCCGAAATCGCTGTTGAATAAGCGCAATTTATGTTGTCCACATCTTCTTTAAAATTGGCAGCATCTTTTATTCGTTGTTGTATCCTCAGTCCTTCCAGTGTCAGTCGGGTTTTTATTCTTCTTTCTACGTCTAATATTCGTACATTTGTAAAATCCGCTGACTGTTTGTTGTTTGTAAGGTGGTCAGCTAAAGCTGTACAATTTGGTTTGTTATTTCTCGCGCCTGCTTTTTGCTCATTGACTCGAATTCCCAATGCACGTTTTGTTGTACCAATGTATATTTTGTTGGAGTTTTCGCCAATTTTACCATTGCATTTTATTTCGTATATGACAATGTGTTGTTGTTCTTTGTCTATTTTGTCTTTTGCTTGCGTAAATATTTTATTTAGGGTACAGTGCGGATTGTATGCAAAGCTTGTGTTGTTGTTGTTATTCATAATTTTGTTTAATGTTTTGTTGTCCGTTAAGCCGGGTATATATGTGACTCCTGTGTACACCTTATTTTCCCGTTCTTGGGTTTTTTCCATAGTTCAGTGTTCCTGTTCTAATTAATATTTGTTTGTATAAACATTTCAATCACTGTATTAGGGTATCCATTTTTGAATAGGATATTTTTTATTTTCCTCTCGTTGTCTATTCGAACTTCTGGTCGCTTAGAGTGAACATTTTGTTAATGAGGTTTACGGCGGATTTGCAAGTAAATTCGTTACAATTGGTGTCAGAAGAGGAATTGTTGAATAAATTCCAGAGGACAACAAGGACATGTCAAAGTTCAGTGAATTGAAGATCCAGCAACTGAAGAAGGAGTTGGAGAGCTGTGGATTGAATACAAGCGGCGTTAAACTTGAACTTCAGGCACGGCTACGAGAGGCAATGGAAGCAGAAGAAATTGATGTGGAAGAGTATGTCTTTCATCTTGATGGCGAGGAGACAACAAAAATTGAAGAGAAAACAAAATATCGCAACGGTTACCAGCACAGACTTGAACATGATATTGGCTGCAATATCTGCACAAACATCGACAGTAGCTTCAATGTCGTCGCAATTGGCATCCAAACTGGAAGCGCAAGAGGCACGTATAACAGAAATGTCATCACAAATATCTACCAACATGTCGTCACAATTGGCATCCCAACTGGAATCGCAAAAGACAGAAATAACATCTCAACTGGAATCCCAAGGGACACGTATAACATCAAAGATTGAAGCACAAGAAACGCGTATTTCGGAAAAGTCAGCACAAATTTCAGCACAGATATCATCTCAGATCTCCACACAACTAGAAGAGCAGGAAATCCGTATATCATCTAAACTGGAAGCGCATATGGAAGAAAAGCTAACCCAGTTTCATGAAGGCTTCAGTGGTCGACAGGATAAAATCGAGGCCGAGGTGGATGCTTTGAGAGGACGTATTGAGCAGTTAAAACTAAATCGTCCAGCAGTTTCAACGAGTAATCCAAAGGTAAAAACACCATCCTTTGACGGTTCTGTTCTTTTCCAGGTCTTTAAGCTACAATTTGAGAAGACCGCAACAGTGAACAACTGGAATGCTGAAGATAAAGTTGCTGCACTCTTCGTAGCATTGAAAGGACCAGCTCCCGAAATTTTACAGACGATTTCAGAGTACGAACGGAACAGTTATGAAGCATTGATGGTTGCTGTAGAACGACGTTATGGAAGCGAGCATAGAAAACAGATATTCCAAATTGAGTTGCAAAACCGCTACCAAAAAGCAAATGAGACATTGCAGGAGTTTGCTTCAGATATTGAAAGGTTGGCTCATCTCGCAAATGCGGACGCACCCGTGGAATACACCGAGAGGGTAAAAATCCAGAGTTTTATAAATGGCATACGGGACGTGGAAACGAAGCGAGCTACATACATACGCAAACCCAAAGCTGACATTTGCTGAAACGGTATCAAATGCATTGACTCAGGAAACGGCCTCACTATTGAGTAAACCAGCATACAAAGCTCATCGTTTGGAAGTGGAAAGACCAGATTGTGTAGACACAATTTTGGAAGCACTGAAGGGATCACAACAGAAAAATTCCGGAGTTATTAAATGTTTCAAGTGCGGGTACCCAGGTCATATTTCACGACATTGCAGCACGGGTCCTAATAGCTCCAACAATGTGGGTGGACGTAAACGCAGAGCTGAAGGAGATGAGCAAATCTCCAAGTCCACTCAATCGTTAAACTAAAGCGAGTCAGCCGCAAGGGGCGACATCTGGCTCCCTCAATTGAATGCCCCATAATCTCTATCTCACAAATTGGAAGAAGGTCAAACAATCTTACTGTCGGAGGACATGTGGATGGAAAGTAACGTTTACTGACTGTAGATACGGGTGCATCTCATTCCATCATTCGAGCGGATTTAGTCAACAAGAAGATAAGACCATTGCATGGAGCAAGATTGCGTACAGCCACTGGAGAAGACAGCACGGTTCTAGGAGAAGTATCATGTGAAGTCGCAATTGGGAACGTCACGGTAGTACACAATTTTATAGTGGCAGAAATTGTTGATGAAATCATAATTGGAGTGGACTTCTTAATGGACCAGGGCATGAAGATCGACATGCAAAGCAAGACGATGCGATATAAAAACATGGATGTACCACTTAATTTCGACTACGAGAGAGGCTACAGCAGTAAACGAGTGCTAGTGGAAGAGAGTCAGCAAATACAACCAAAATGCGAAGCAGTCATCTGGGCAAAGGTTGATGGAGATTGTGGGACAAACAAATTGTGAGTTGTCGAAGCAGCAAACAAATCAGCACTAAACATACTTGTAGGAAAAACCCTGGCTATGACAAAACAAGATGGACGTATTCCGGTAAGAGTACTCAATGAGTTGAAGTCACCACTCAAACTGACTAAAGAAGCTATTTTGGGAAGATGCCAAGAGGCTGAAGTAGTTATTAACTGTGAACAGCTCCAGGAACACGTTTCAGCTAGTAATACTGATCTTTCAAATTACATCACGGCATGGCCGCAGGGGCTAGAGGAAGCATATCAGAGTAAGGCAAAATTTGACCAGGATGGTTCTAAACCAGGCCGCACCAACGTTGTGAAACATCAAATTGACACTGGAGATGCGAGGCCGATCCGTCAAGCTCCACATAGTGTTCCACTGGCGAAGCGGGAAGTTGTGAGTCAAATCATTCAAGAAATGAGCGACAGCGGCGTCATCGAACCATCAGCTAGGCCACGGAGCTCACCGGTGGTACTTGTAAAGATGAAGGATGGGAAAATGGGGTTTTGCGTGGACTACCGGAAGTTGAATGACGTAACGAAAAAGGATAGCTACACATTGCCAAGAATTGACGACACTCTGGACTCGCTATCTGGTACGAAATGGTTTTCCACGCTGGACTTGAAAAGCGGCTACTGGCAAGTGGAGGTGAAGGAGGAAGATAAAGAGAAAACAGCCTTCAGTGTCGGCGATGGTCTTTGGCAATTTACAGTGATGCCTTTTGGACTTTGTAATGCACCAGCTTCTTTTAAGAGACTCATGGGCCAGGTACTGAAAGGACTACATTGGAAAACATGTTTGGTGTACCTGGACGACATCATCGTATTGGGAAAGAATTTTGATGAACATCTAAGGAACTTGGAGGAAGTTTTCCAAAGAATAGCTGGCGCTGGTCTGAAGTTAAGTCCCAAAAAGTGTGCGCTGTTTAAAAAGGAAGTAAATTATTTGGGTCACAAGGTAACGACAGAGGGCATCTGCACTGCGAACGAAAAGATAGAGGCTGTAAAGGATTGGCCAAGACCACAGAACCTACATGAATTAAGAAGTTTCCTTGGACTGTCCACATATTACCGCCGATTTGTACCAAATTTTTCCAGCGTAGCCCATAGCCTCCATGAGCTTACAAGAAAAAATAAAGCTTTTGAATGGAAGAAGGAGCAAGAAGTGACTTTCCAAACATTGAAGGAGCGTTTGTGCACTGCCCCAATGTTAGCATATCCGATTCCAGGAGCAACATTTATTCTAGATACAGATGCAAGTGGATATGCTATAGGAGGCGTTTTATCACAACTGGTCGATGGACAGGAGAAGGTAGTTGCATATTACAGCCGTTCGATTGGAAAACCAGAGAGGAACTACTGCGTTACGCGGAGAGAGCTGTTGGCATTGGTAGAGTGCATTAAACATTTTCACATATACCTCTACGGTCAGCGATTCCGTGTCAGGACAGATCACGCAGCTTTAAAATGGCTTCTACAGTTCCGTAATCCGGAAGGACAATTGGCACGGTGGATCGAGCGACTAAAAAGCTATGACTTTTCCATTGAGCATCGAAAAGGTAGTACCCATGGAAATGCCGATGCAATGTCACGAAGACCATGTAGTTTGGAATGCAAGCACTGTTCAAAAGCCGAGGCTAAAGAAGATATAGATGTCCGGCTAATGACTATAACATGTACAGATGAATGGGACAAGGAACAGCTAAGAAAGTGGCAGCTAGAAGATACAGATCTGTCACGTGTTATGCAAGGGCTCGAACGAAACGAAAGACCAAAGAGAGAAGAGATGTCAGCAGAGAGTCCCATTGCGAAGTCATATTGGGCACAGTGGAACAGTTTAGAATTGATATCCGGTTGCCTTCATCGAGTATGGGAGAGTGAGGATGGTAAATGCAAGACGAAACTGATAGTTGTTCGCAGAAAGAGGATTCCTGACGTGCTCAGCGAGCTGCATAATGGTCCAAGCGGAGGTCATTTTGGAATCACGAAGACGCTCGAGAAGATTAAACAGAGATTCTATTGGATTGGTTGCCGTCAGTCGGTCACTGATTGGATTGCAAACTGCGAGGTTTGCAGCAGAGCGAAAGGGCCCAGAACCCGAAGTCATGGCCAGATGAAGCAATATAACTCAGGTGCGCCATTTGAAAGGATCGCTATGGTTGTCGCCGGTCCATTTCCTACTAGCAACGGCGGAAACAAATATGTACTTGTAGTTATGGATTATTTCAGCAAATGGCCAGAGGTATACCCAATCCCAAATCAAGAAGCGGAAACGGTAGCAGAAGTGTTTGTAAACAATTGGGTTGCAAGGTATGGTGTACCAATGGAGTTACATTCTGACCAAGGCAGGAATTTCGAATCAGCTGTGTTCCAGGAAATGTGCAAATCATTGGGCATTCGAAACTGCATTGCATCCTCAATCCGATGGTATGGTAGAACGATTCAATAGAACATTGGAGGAGCACTTAAGGAAAGTAGTAGGCAAGTACCATAAAGAGTGGGATACCCGCATACCATTATTCTTGATGGCTTACCGATCAACAGTGCATGAGACAACGGGCCAAACCCCTGCAAAAGTAATTTTTGGCAATGACTTTAGACTGCCAGCTGATTTGAAGTTTGGGATAGATGCCAATGCGGAGGGAAATGTCAAGAAATCCACTAGTGATCTGGAAGAAGAGCTAAGAGAAATACATGATCTGATAAGGCAACGAACAAAGATTATGCGTGACAAAATGAAAGCCAGATACGATAAAGCAATTAATTCAGAAGGTTTTCAGGAAGGAGATTTGGTGCTGTTATACAACCCACAACGTAAAAAAGGTTTGTCCCCGAAATTGCAGTGTTATTGGGAAGGCCCATACAAAGTTGTAAAACGGATCAACGATGTAGTGTACCGCATACAAACCATTGGTAAACCACGAACCAAAATGAAAGTGGTCCATTTGGAGAGGCTGGCAACGTTTAGATCGGGAGATTTGTCTAATCGGGACGATCAGACTTAGGTGGGGGGCAGCGTTACGAATATTAGCAAAACTAAGGAGTGCTGCCATCTCTAAGCCGATGCTAAGCAGTGACGTGAATTCACATCCATAGATCAATCATTATGTATCTACATAAACGAAACAATAATTGCGTCTACACATATGTACCATGTACGTATACGAGCAGCGCACAGTGTTTCGTGTAGAACAAGCTAGCTGGACAAAATTTTTTTATGAGATTTTCCGTTTCATATGCAGTCATTTATTACAACTAAGTCATTTTTTTCAGCCATATGTTCTTTTTTTTATTTTTTTTCCAAAATTTTACTTCATATGCATACATTTGCTTATTTCATATGCAGTAACTCATGTGAATAAGTGACATAGATCCAAAAAAATTTAAAGGACTTAAGAATATTACTTTATTGTACTTAAATTGAATGGACTACAAATCTCAATACTCTAAAGAATTCTAAAAATTCCGAAAAAAAATTAAAATTTTTTATGAAAATTCGTCGAATTTTTCAAACATTTTTTAAATATAATTTATTTTTTGTTATAGATCGTGACAAATTTTCTTATGTGAAATTAGTTAAAATAAATTTGCGAAAGCGAAAATTGTAAGAATTGTCCAAAAAGGGGTGTCTACTTATTTATGTGAGTGACTGTACATATGTACATACATATTTTGTATTTATTTGAGTATTTATCCTGGTATACAATTTTTACAAAATTATTTTATAGTACCAGTCAGGAATGTAAAAGTGAATTACAATAATAATAATAACAATGTAAATAATTAAATTAATTATGTGAAAATTACTTATTACAAAAACTTTAAAGTAATGTATCATACAAAGTAGAAAAGAACAGATTTAAACTAAATAAAACCTGATCCAACAAAAAGTTGTAGGGTAGGTTATCTTTTATAATTATGTTATTATTCGGTATCATCACTTTCATTCGATGAGTCACTTGTGGAATAGTCATGAGCATCAGCAACACTACTGTGAAAGCTTGAAACAACTGGGTATTTATTGACTCCTCAAAAATATCGGGGGACAGTAAATTTAAGACTTCTGAAGTCAGACTTTTAAATTTTTTCTTATGTATCTCCCTAAAACTGTTAACTAAAGGATCCGATGTTATAAGCAACATATTCATAAGATCTCTATTCGTGGCTTCATGCGACTGTTTTTGTGTGTTAACATCCCTGAATCGTCTCAAATCTTTGTTACGGGCTTCCTGGGCTTCCTCAGAAAGTTGACCAATAGGTAAAATTGCTGATTTTATAATATCAGTACTATGCACTAAGATTTTATGAACTGTAACAGGCATATTAAACCATGTATCGAGATCTATGATTAGTTTTTTAGTCTCGACCGCACATTTTTCAAATCTTTGGATATTTATATTGTACCCAGATGCTAATGCGCGAAGGAGAGTGTCGAATCTTTTGATGAGCGTTACATCCAATCCCGTAATCTCAGCACTACGAGCAGTGTTACCGTCATTGGTATTGCCGAAACCTGGCTTTGGTTTATCTACTATCAATCCAAGTACACTTTTAAATTTATTCTGGATTTCGTTGGAACGTAGCTTTACACTCTCTTTATCTGCCTCATTCCTAAGCTGATTTGGTGGCATATGTCCGTCCACTGTGTGTAGATTTGCATTGGCACGGTTTCGTCCCACGATAATTTGAGCTTCCAGAGCTGCTGCATCAATAGTTTGCAGGTAACGACGATGGGGTTTAACAACCCAAGCGGATCGAAGATGCTCGCAATTCTCGACAGAATAGTGCGTTTGCTGATTTTTGACGATGGTGGGTCCAAAGACGAGTACGAAAACAGAAAATTGTCATCCTGGGGTGACCACTTCAGACCTAGCGCCTTGATATATGAAATGCCGCCAATATTTACATTTACTTCCTTTCGGCGTCTGGTATGTCAGCTAAAATGTTGTGGTGATTCGACGCGAACTTTCGAAGAGGAAATCCTCCTCCAGCTAATAAATCGATTACTTCATTCTTAATGGCCACCACTTCCTCGATAGTTGCAGCGCCAGTCATTAAGTTGTCAACATAAAAATCACGGAGAGTGACAGCAGCCCCAATCGAGTGTGTCGAAACATTGTCGTAAGCTAACTGCCGAAGACATCTCACTGCCAAAAAAGGGGCGCAACTGGTTCCATATGTGACGGTCTGCAGCTGATAAGTGCAGAGTTCTTGACCTGGTGCGTTTCTCCATAAAATGCATTGATACTTCGCATCTCTCTCATCTACGATGATTTGCCGATACATTTTTGTTATATCGGCCATTAATACGAACCGATACGTGCGAAAGCGGAGAAGAATGGTGAATATGTCGTCTTGCAACGTAGGACCACTTCGAAGAACATCGTTTAATGCAACTCCATTTGATGTGCGACAGGACGCATCGAACACCACTCGCAGCCTTGTCGATGAACTGTCCAATTTGACCACACAGTGGTGGGGAATGTACGTTCTGGCCTTCGATGACAATTCATTTGGTTGTAATAAAACCATATGTTTTAATTCGATGTATTCCTGTATAAAGTTTTTATATTCGTCTTTAATCGCACTATCGGTAAGTATTCTCTTCTCCACCGACCAGAATCTACGACGAGCGATTTCGTATGACTGGCCAAGCTTGCTTGGACTTGTCGAGAAGGGCAACCGAACAATGAATTTGTGTGTTATAGGGCAACGAGTTGTTGTTTTTTGGAAATATACCTCACACTCCTCCTCTTCCAACGTACGCTCGGCCTTTCGGGAATGATAGCTCTCTTCTAATTTCCAGAACTTCTCTAGAAGAGTGTCTATTGACGGTTGCGCTGTTGTGGTATGTGTGCTGGAGGGGATGACGGGTGGTGACGAAGTAAGCAAGGTCGATGATGAAACTAATGGTCGTGACCTTATAGCACCAGCTACAATCCAGCCTAGCTGCGTCTTCTGTAGTGCTGGCAGATTTTTGTCCAATTTTATCTGACCCACCGATAGAATGTCGGAAAAGAGCCCAGCCCCGATGAGTAAGTCAATAGGACCAGGTTGAAGGTGCGGTCAGCTAATTGGATATTTTTTGGTATTCCCCAATGAGTTACATCAATACAATTTTGGGGTTGATGTGTCGAAATCGATGGGAGTATAACTGTTTCCATTACCGAGGAAAATCCATTGTGAAGCGATTGGATACTAATACAAGCGCCTTGGTATGACTTGGTTCTTAATGCTCCAATACCGGTTATTTCGAGGTCAATTTTGGTCCGTTTTAGATGAAGCAATTGAGCCGCATGCTCCGTCATAAAGTTCAACTGGGAGGCCGAATCAAGCAGCGCTCTTACTATTAGCCTTGTACCATGGTTAGTATAAATTTGCACTAACGCAGTTGCCAGAATTACCTCACTCGTACCTGTACTGACCTTCAATGCAGCTGATGGTGGCGAATGCGTTGTCTCCGAACATTGCGGCTGTTGTCGATGAAGAAGCGTGTGGTGGCTTACCTTACAATGTTGACAACGATTGGCAGAAGGACACTTACTAGACGTATGACCTGTTCCAAGGCAATTTAGGCATAGTTGATTTTTCTTTGCAATACTATAACGCTGCATTGGGTCCATTGCGTTGAATTTTTTACATTTAAATGGCGAATGTGTAACAGCCTCGTTACATAATAAACATTTGTTGGTTACTGACGACACCAATGATGTACTTGACTTCACCAACGCCGATGATTTGGTAGCTGACGAAGCCTTAGATGTGGATTTTCTGTTGACTTCAATGATATTGACCGTGTGGCAGCGGCGCTCGATAAATGTAGCTGGATCATCCCATGTTGGTAACTGAAGCGAAGATGACGAAGAATTATCCCACTTAGTAGTCACATACTCTTCCCATTTAACTTGAATTTCTGGATCTAATTTAGAGACGATGAAGTGCAACAAAATTCCATCCGTGATTTGTGTGCGTGAAGCAAGAGATTGTAATGCGCGAAGATGGGAATTTATGGAATCGATGAATTCTCTTAGCGAAGACGCACTCGACGTCTTAAGGAATTTGTTATCAAACATTGCTTGTACATGTGACTGAAAAATATACCTTTTGTTGTCATATCTTTTCGTGAGCAAGTCAATGGCACGATTATAATTGTCAGTGGTGACCTCTAAAGATTGAATAAGCCTGAAGGCGCCGTGGGTTAAACATGACCGAAGGTACTGAAACTTCTCAATTTCATTCAGTCCTACATTATTATGAACGAGAGCGGTGAACATATTATGAAAGTCTAGCCATTCGGTATGGTTTCCACTGAATTTCTTCAGTTGGAGTTTCGGTAAACTATGGCGATGCGAAGACGATGGTTGAATAGCAGGCATCGTGGTGCTGCTCAATGCCTCTACCTTGTTAATTTCAGCTATGCGCTCAACAATAGCGCTCCTGATATCGCAGTAGGTATCCTCAAATAAGGAGCGATGATTTTGGTCGGTTTGCGACTCATCTAAGGATTCTAAATCCGACTGCACCTTTTCGAAGACAGCGAAGTGGTGCTCAGTCAGCGCTAGTTTGGTCTCAAGGTGATACGCTGACATGGTAGAGAACTGCTGGATATCTTGATGGAGCTCTGCTACTCTGCTAAGTAACTTGTCTCGTTGAAGCAATTTTGTTCTAATGTTGCCGGCTGTATTTGGGGGTGTTCCAGTCTCCCCTTCCATACTGTTCGATGATACGTGTGACGAATAAAACTCAATTTCGCGATCGAAAATTTGGCTTTGGTTATAACGCGAACGCGGAGCCGAGATTCGGCTCGAAGGACCTTTGTTCGAGCAAGTAGGCTTTTCCACTTGCTATACGTGCAAATAAAACGATAAATTAATCCCTTTGTAGGTACTTTAAATTTTAATTCAATTTAAGCATTTACAAGAATTACTATACCACTAATTTGATGCGCTATTAATTCGCGGGTCAATAATAAAATCGGACTGTATCCAACGATGATCCAAAAACTTCTCCTTCACTCAACTCGAACAGCAATGTCCAAGCATAAAAAATGTATTCAATATTCCAGTATAGCGGTGCAAGCGAAGAGCGGTAAATTGTTTTTCTAATTACCTTATGCGACTACCGGTGGGTGGGAGGAAGAGATGCGTATTGCCTACGTGACTTAGTGAGGTGACGTGATGCTAGAGTGTATTGTTGTTGGTTGCGGTACCGACTTCGATGCAGCTGCAGTTTGCCCTCCTACCTATGTAGTTATGACAACGAAAAGAACGAAAGTATGTAAGATGTATAAATATGTACATATGAATGTGAAGTTGGTGACGATGATTTTGCTGGTATGTAATGTATACCAATACAGTGGGCATGAAACGAAAAGTACGATGAGGAAATTATTTGAACTGATGTGCTTCAACAATATTATTTATTATATTCTATTAGATAAATGAGCGCTAATCTTTAATTATCTTCTCCGATTTATAATGTTGAAAAAAAAACATGCATGTAGTTCAACCTTCAATCTTTTCATTAACATATTCAATTTTCAAGTTCAAGTGGGACAAAATATATATTTTTTTTTGTTGATTTTTTTGTTGTTTGGCCAATATTTTAAATTTATGTGTTGATATTTATTGAGCTTTACGGCCGATTTCAAATTATAAGGCAAAACGCTAAGTTTTCCTTTTTCTCCTATGCATTTCGTTGCTATTTTGCACCTTCTTTAGGGAGCCTAGTTTATTTGACAAAACTTAAAACAATTACAAAATATTCAACAATTTCACATTAAAATTTCACTTACATACATATAACATTAATTTATAACATATAAACAAACAACATTGAAAACAATTCACAATTTATTAATAATAATTTCCGACTATTTCCGTTTTTCCCCAGCGGGTTAGGGGGCAAAATATACCCGCGGTAGGTATGCCTGTCTTAAGAGGCGACTAAAATACCAGATTCAAGGGGCTGTGTAGCCCAACCCTTCAGGTTTCCAGCGCAATATATATCTTCTCCAAACCCAATTGTCAACCTCACCTATCCGCGGCGAATCCAGTTTCACTAACAGACGAGGCTCTGGCGACCCCAAGCTCCTCATGTTACTTGGGGTGGGGAGGGAGGGATGGCCTGAAGTTTTAATGGGCCATATAAATCGTTCCCGAGATGGTCGGGCTAGCACCTTAATAATGCTGTGTTACCGGAGCGTACCGGATCTGTATCCGGCAAATGACCATCACATCGATAACGCTCCCCAAAGCCTTCGGGGAGTAACCTTATCGCTACAACAACAACAACAACTATTTCCGTGCGCACACATGTTTATTCTCCGAAATCGCTGTTGAATAAGCGCAATTTATGTTGTCCACATCTTCTTTAAAATTGGCAGCATCTTTTATTCGTTGTTGTATCCTCAGTCCTTCCAGTGTCAGTCGGGTTTTTATTCTTCTTTCTACGTCTAATATTCGTACATTTGTAAAATCCGCTGACTGTTTGTTGTTTGTAAGGTGGCCAGCTAAAGCTGTACAATTTGGTTTGTTATTTCTCGCGCCTGCTTTTTGCTCATTGACTCGAATTCCCAATGCACGTTTTGTTGTACCAATGTATATTTTGTTGGAGTTTTCGCCAATTTTACCATTGCATTTTATTTCGTATATGACAATGTGTTGTTGTTCTTTGTCTATTTTGTCTTTTGCTTGCGTAAATATTTTATTTAGGGTACAGTGCGGATTGTATGCAAAGCTTGTGTTGTTGTTGTTATTCATAATTTTGTTTAATGTTTTGTTGTCCGCTAAGCCGGGTATATATGTGACTCCTGTGTACACCTTATTTTCCCGTTCTTGGGTTTTTTCCATAGTTCTGTGTTCCTGTTCTAATTAATATTTGTTTGTATAAACATTTCAATCACTGTATTAGGGTATCCATTTTTGAATAGGATATTTTTTATTTTCCTCTCGTTGTCTATTCGAACTTCTGGTCGCTTAGAGTGAACATTTTGTTAATGAGGTTTACGGCGGATTTGCAAGTAAATTCGTTACAATTGGTGTCAGAAGAGGAATTGTTGAATAAATTCCAGAGGACAACAAGGACATGTCAAAGTTCAGTGAATTGAAGATCCAGCAACTGAAGAAGGAGTTGGAGAGCTGTGGATTGAATACAAGCGGCGTTAAACTTGAACTTCAGGCATGGCTACGAGAGGCAATGGAAGCAGAAGAAATTGATGTGGAAGAGTATGTCTTTCATCTTGATGGCGAGGAGACAACAAAAATTGAAGAGAAAACAAAACATCGCAACGGTTACCAGCACAGACTTGAACATGATATTGGCTGCAATATCTGCACAAACATCGACAGTAGCATCAATGTCGTCGCAATTGGCATCCAAACTGGAAGCGCAAGAGGCACGTATAACAGAAATGTCATCACAAATATCTACCAACATGTCGTCACAATTGGCATCCCAACTGGAATCGCAAAAGACAGAAATAACATCTCAACTGGAATCCCAAGGGACACGTATAACATCAAAGATTGAAGCACAAGAAACGCGTATTTCGGAAAAGTCAGCTCAAATTTCAGCACAGATATCATCTCAGATCTCCACACAACTAGAAGAGCAGGAAATCCGTATATCGTCTAAACTGGAAGCGCATATGGAAGAAAAGCTAACCCAGTTTCATGAAGGCTTCAGTGGTCGACAGGATAAAATCGAGGCCGAGGTGGATGCTTTGAGAGGACGTATTGAGCAGTTAAAACTAAATCGTCCAGCAGTTTCAACGAGTAATCCAAAGGTAAAAACACCATCCTTTGACGGTTCTGTTCTTTTCCAGGTCTTTAAGCTACAATTTGAGAAGACCGCAACAGTGAACAACTGGAATGCTGAAGATAAAGTTGCTGCACTCTTCGTAGCATTGAAAGGACCAGCTCCCGAAATTTTACAGACGATTTCAGAGTACGAACGGAACAGTTATGAAGCATTGATGGTTGCTGTAGAACGACGTTATGGAAGCGAGCATAGAAAACAGATATTCCAAATTGAGTTGCAAAACCGCTACCAAAAAGCAAATGGGACATTGCAGGAGTTTGCTTCAGATATTGAAAGGTTGGCTCATCTCGCAAATGCGGACGCACCCGTGGAATACACCGAGAGGGTAAAAATCCAAAAATGGCATACGGGACGTGGAAACGAAGCGAGCTACATACATACGCAAACCCAAAGCTGACATTTGCTGAAACAGTATCAAATGCATTGACTCAGGAAACGGCCTCACTATTGAGTAAACCAGCATACAAAGCTCATCGTTTGGAAGTGGAAAGACCAGATTGTGTAGACACAATTTTGGAAGCACTGAAGGGATCACAACAGAAAAATTCCGGAGTTATTAAATGTTTCAAGTGCGGGTACCCAGGTCATATTTCACGACATTGCAGCACGGGTCCTAATAGCTCCAACAATGTGGGTGGACGTAAACGCAGAGCTGAAGGAGATGAGCAAATCTCCAAGTCCACTCAATCGTTAAACTAAAGCGAGTCAGCCGCAAGGGGCGACATCTGGCTCCCTCAATTGAATGCCCCATAATCTCTATCTCACAAATTGGAAGAAGGTCAAACAATCTTACTGTCGGAGGACATGTGGATGGAAAGTAACGTTTACTGACTGTAGATACGGGTGCATCTCATTCCATCATTCGAGCGGATTTAGTCAACAAGAAGATAAGACCATTACATGGAGCAAGATTGCGTACAGCCACTGGAGAAGACAGCACGGTTCTAGGAGAATCATGTGAAGTCGCAATTGGGAACGTCACGGTAGTACACAATTTTATAGTGGCAGAAATTGTTGATGAAATCATAATTGGAGTGGACTTCTTAATGGACCAGGGCATGAAGATCGACATGCAAAGCAAGACGATGCGATATAAAAACATGGATGTACCACTTAATTTCGACTACGAGAGAGGCTACAGCAGTAAACGAGTGCTAGTGGAAGAGAGTCAGCAAATACAACCAAAATGCGAAGCAGTCATCTGGGCAAAGGTTGATGGAGATTGTGGGACAAACAAATTGTGAGTTGTCGAAGCAGCAAACAAATCAGCACTAAACATACTTGTAGGAAAAACCCTGGCTATGACAAAACAAGATGGACGTATTCCGGTAAGAGTACTCAATGAGTTGAAGTCACCACTCAAACTGACTAAAGAAGCTATTTTGGGAAGATGCCAAGAGGCTGAAGGAGTTATTAACTGTGAACAGCTCCAGGAACACGTTTCAGCTAGTAATACTGATCTTTCAAATTACATCACGGCATGGCCGCAGGGGCTAGAGGAAGCATATCAGAGTAAGGCAAAACAACTGCTCCTAAAGTACGCGAACATATTTGACCAGGATGGTTCTAAACCAGGCCGCACCAACGTTGTGAAACATCAAATTGACACTGGAGATGCGAGGCCGATCCGTCAAGCTCCACATAGTGTTCCACTGGCGAAGCGGGAAGTTGTGAGTCAAATCATTCAAGAAATGAGCGACAGCGGCGTCATCGAACCATCAGCTAGGCCACGGAGCTCACCGGTGGTACTTGTAAAGATGAAGGATGGGAAAATGGGGTTTTGCGTGGACTACCGGAAGTTGAATGACGTAACGAAAAAGGATAGCTACACATTGCCAAGAATTGACGACACTCTGGACTCGCTATCTGGTACGAAATGGTTTTCCACGCTGGACTTGAAAAGCGGCTACTGGCAAGTGGAGGTGAAGGAGGAAGATAAAGAGAAAACAGCCTTCAGTGTCGGCGATGGTCTTTGGCAATTTACAGTGATGCCTTTTGGACTTTGTAATGCACCAGCTTCTTTTAAGAGACTCATGGGCCAGGTACTGAAAGGACTACATTGGAAAACATGTTTGGTGTACCTGGACGACATCATCGTATTGGGAAAGAATTTTGATGAACATCTAAGGAACTTGGAGGAAGTTTTCCAAAGAATAGCTGGCGCTGGTCTGAAGTTAAGTCCCAAAAAGTGTGCGCTGTTTAAAAAGGAAGTAAATTATTTGGGTCACAAGGTAACGACAGAGGGCATCTGCACTGCGAACGAAAAGATAGAGGCTGTAAAGGATTGGCCAAGACCACAGAACCTACATGAATTAAGAAGTTTCCTTGGACTGTCCACATATTACCGCCGATTTGTACCAAATTTTTCCAGCGTAGCCCATAGCCTCCATGAGCTTACAAGAAAAAATAAAGCTTTTGAATGGAAGAAGGAGCAAGAAGTGACTTTCCAAACATTGAAGGAGCGTTTGTGCACTGCCCCAATGTTAGCATATCCGATTCCAGGAGCAACATTTATTCTAGATACAGATGCAAGTGGATATGCTATAGGAGGCGTTTTATCACAACTGGTCGATGGACAGGAGAAGGTAGTTGCATATTACAGCCGTTCGATTGGAAAACCAGAGAGGAACTACTGCGTTACGCGGAGAGAGCTGTTGGCATTGGTAGAGTGCATTAAACATTTTCACATATACCTCTACGGTCAGCGATTCCGTGTCAGGACAGATCACGCAGCTTTAAAATGGCTTCTGCAGTTCCGTAATCCGGAAGGACAATTGGCACGGTGGATCGAGCGACTAAAAAGCTATGACTTTTCCATTGAGCATCGAAAAGGTAGTACCCATGGAAATGCCGATGCAATGTCACGAAGACCATGTAGTTTGGAATGCAAGCACTGTTCAAAAGCCGAGGCTAAAGAAGATATAGATGTCCGGCTAATGACTATAATATGTACAGATGAATGGGACAAGGAACAGCTAAGAAAGTGGCAGCTAGAAGATACAGATCTGTCACGTGTTATGCAAGGGCTCGAACGAAACAAAAGACCAAAGAGAGAAGAGATGTCAGCAGAGAGTCCCATTGCGAAGTCATATTGGGCACAGTGGAACAGTTTAGAATTGATATCCGGTTGCCTTCATCGAGTATGGGAGAGTGAGGATGGTAAATGCAAGACGAAACTGATAGTTGTTCCCAGAAAGAGGATTCCTGACGTGCTCAGCGAGCTGCATAATGGTCCAAGCGGAGGTCATTTTGGAATCACGAAGACGCTCGAGAAGATTAAACAGAGATTCTATTGGATTGGTTGCCGTCAGTCGGTCACTGATTGGATTGCAAACTGCGAGGTTTGCAGCAGAGCGAAAGGGCCCAGAACCCGAAGTCATGGCCAGATGAAGCAATATAACTCAGGTGCGCCATTTGAAAGGATCGCTATGGTTGTCGCCGGTCCATTTCCTACTAGCAACGGCGGAAACAAATATGTACTTGTAGTTATGGATTATTTCAGCAAATGGCCAGAGGTATACCCAATCCCAAATCAAGAAGCGGAAACGGTAGCAGAAGTGTTTGTAAACAATTGGGTTGCAAGGTATGGTGTACCAATGGAGTTACATTCTGACCAAGGCAGGAATTTCGAATCAGCTGTGTTCCAGGAAATGTGCAAATCATTGGGCATTCGAAAAACACGAACAACTGCATTGCATCCTCAATCCGATGGTATGGTAGAACGATTCAATAGAACATTGGAGGAGCACTTAAGGAAAGTAGTAGGCAAGTACCATAAAGAGTGGGATACCCGCATACCATTATTCTTGATGGCTTACCGATCAGCAGTGCATGAGACAACGGGCCAAACCCCTGCAAAAGTAATTTTTGGCAATGACCTTAGACTGCCAGCTGATTTGAAGTTTGGGATAGATGCCAATGCGGAGGGAAATGTCAAGAAATCCACTAGTGATCTGGAAGAAGAGCTAAGAGAAATACATGATCTGATAAGGCAACGAACAAAGATTATGAGTGACAAAATGAAAGCCAGATACGATAAAGCAATTAATTCAGAAGGTTTTCAGGAAGGAGATTTGGTGCTGTTATACAACCCACAACGTAAAAAAGGTTTGTCCCCGAAATTGCAGTGTTATTGGGAAGGCCCATACAAAGTTGTAAAACGGATCAACGATGTAGTGTACCGCATACAAACCATTGGTAAACCACGAACCAAAATGAAAGTGGTCCATTTGGAGAGGCTGGCAACGTTTAGATCGGGAGATTTGTCTAATCGGGACGATCAGACTTAGGTGGGGGGCAGCGTTACGAATATTAGCAAAACTAAGGAGTGCTGCCATCTCTAAGCCGATGCTAAGCAGTGACGTGAATTCACATCCATAGATCAATCATTATGTATCTACATAAACGAAACAATAATTGCGTCTACACATATGTACCATGTACGTATACGAGCAGCGCACAGTGTTTCGTGTAGAACAAGCTAGCTGGACAAAATTATTTTATGAGATTTTCCGTTTCATATGCAGTCATTTATTACAACTAAGTCATTTTTTTCAGCCATATGTTCTTTTTTTTATTTTTTTTCCAAAATTTTACTTCATATGCATACATTTGCTCATTTCATATGCAGTAACTCATGTGAATAAGTGACATAGATCCAAAAAAATTTAAAGGACTTAAGAATATTACTTTATTGTACTTAAATTGAATGGACTACAAATCTCAATACTCTAAAGAATTCTAAAAATTCCGAAAAAAATTAAAATTTTTTATGAAAATTCGTCGAATTTTTCAAACATTTTTTAAATATAATTTATTTTTTGTTATAGATCGTGACAAATTTTCTTATGTGAAATTAGTTAAAATAAATTTGCGAAAGCGAAAATTGTAAGAATTGTCCAAAAAGGGGTCTACTTATTTATGTGAGTGACTGTACATATGTACATACATATTTTGTATTTATTTGAGTATTTATCCTGGTATACAATTTTTACAAAATTATTTTATAGTACCAGTCAGGAATGTAAAAGTGAATTACAATAATAATAATAACAATGTAAATAATTAAATTAATTATGTGAAAATTACTTATTACAAAAACTTTAAAGTAAAGTATCATACAAAGTAGAAAAGACAACAGATTTAAACTAAATAAAACCTGATCCAACAAAAAGTTGTAGGGTAGGTTATCTTTTATAATTATGTTATTATTCGGTATCATCACTTTCATTCGATGAGTCACTTGTGGAATAGTCATGAGCATCAGCAACACTACTGTGAAAGCTTGAAACAACTGGGTATTTATTGACTCCTCAAAAATATCGGGGGACAGTAAATTTAAGACTTCTGAAGTCAGACTTTTAAATTTTTTCTTATGTATCTCCCTAAAACTGTTAACTAAAGGATCCGATGTTATAAGCAACATATTCATAAGATCTCTATTCGTGGCTTCATGCGACTGCTTTTGTGTGTTAACATCCCTGAATCGTCTCAAATCTTTGTTACGGGCTTCCTGGGCTTCCTCAGAAATTTGACCAATAGGTAAAATTGCTGATTTTATAATATCAGTACTATGCACTAAGATTTTATGAACTGTAACAGGCATATTAAACCATGTATCGAGATCTATGATTAGTTTTTTAGTCTCGACCGCACATTTTTCAAATCTTTGGATATTTATATTGTACCCAGATGCTAATGCGCGAAGGAGAGTGTCGAATCTTTTGATGAGCGTTACATCCAATCCCGTAATCTCAGCACTACGAGCAGTGTTACCGTCATTGGTATTGCCGAAACCTGGCTTTGGTTTATCTACTATCAATCCAAGTACACTTTTAAATTTATTCTGGATGTCGTTGGAACGTAGCTTTACACTCTCTTTATCTGCCTCATTCCTAAGCTGCCATTTTTTTACTTCGAGGCGATAACTTATGTGAAGCAAGCATTCAAAACATCTTATCCATGCATGGAGAGTAGACAAACCAAAACCAAGATTATCTCGGTAAAGTCCCGTAACTCATTATTCATATATTTTGGAGTGGCACCACAAATATAACTCTTTTGTGCGGAAGAAGTTTCAGTCAAAGCTTTTAAACTTTTCCGTCAATCATTGTTAGAAGCATATTGTGATTTACGGAAACTTCGTATTCTTCGAGCATGTACTTTGTTGGCAGCAACGCATTTATCTCCTCTAAAACTTTGTTCGTTTCAAAACAATAAAATCGTTTGTTTCTTTAGAAAAAATAAATTTAATTGGACGACAATACATGGTAGAAGAAGCTCGAGGATTCTGCCAAACAATGTTACCTTTTTCATCCTGTAATTGAAGAGGAACGAAAGTAAATATAAACAAAAACTCATCAGTGTCACAGCTGCATGTAAACTTTTGCTTATATGTGCTACGACCAGAGCTTCCATCGCAACCCCACTTGCTGATTAAAGTATACGTCAAGTTTGTAGGTAACAAACTAACAAAAACTTCTTGATTTGCTGAAACTAAACGCTCAACAGTTTTATCTAATACGGACTGGACTTTAATTTCCGCACGTGTTTCACCCAAATCAATCTCATTTGGGTAGCATTCTGCCTTAGCTTTTCTTGGACTATAAAATGATGGATAAACCTTATGGCCTGCCTTGATGCTCCACTTCCGAGTCGTTTTGTACCCATGAGTCGTCGACTTGCTATCTACGTAGTATGCTAAAGCTTCTACATTGCTCAAGCATCTTGCATCTGGCTCACATGTCATCTTTTTGCCGGATATTTGAGTGGTTTCCTGTGGTTTTTTTATAATTTTAGCAACATTTCTGTTGCCGGACATACGCGTTGATACTTATACCGCATAAAGTAACTCACCAGGACTTCTAGATTGCAAGAGGTCATCAACTCGACGCCGTTTGGTTTTTTCACTGCAGCTAACAAAGTCCTTCTTTCGTCTTCCGGGGCCGGGGTTACCTGAAGAAGTGGTTGGTTGGTCTGATGGCAACTTTGAATCCACCGTTATTGTAAATGTGAAATCTGGACCCAAAAGCCACTCCAATTTTTATTCAAAAATCGCTCCTTATGTCTTCCAGAAGTGTTCCACTTTTGATCCAGCTTCGACGAATATGCCGATATTTGTAGGCTTAAACCTTTTATCGAATACTCGGCTGCTTCGCTTAAATCGTACTTAAGTACAACAAAACTCAATAATTCCTTATATCTGGTTTCCTTCGAATGTTGAACCCAAATTTTAAAAACTCCGTTCTTGGTACGGTTATAACTAAACTGCTTTGTGTTGTTGATTTTCCGACAGGGTGAATAGTTGATGATTGTTGTGCTGCCATCTTAAGTGTCGTTGATCGTTCTCATTTGTGATCAGTTGTGCAGTATTTATATTACATTCAGGTATTGGCGTATATGCTACCAAATGGGGTTGTTTTGTGTAGCGTTCCTGTGTGGTTTTACCTGCATTAGGATTGCTTTGTATGTACCTGTTTTTATGCCTTGGTGACTTGTGCGGTAGGTTGTGGCAGGTTGAAGTCAGTTATCTTCGCCTTTTTGCTTTTGGTGTGCTCTTGTTTACCATGCGCATTTTTTTGTGTGTTTTATGGCTACGTGTTTGTTCCCTGTACCTGGGAATTGGTTTTGCCGTTTGTAGATCAGCTTTAAAGGTTCATATATCTCTTCGGAGCTGGTCCGTACATATATCCTATTTTATATGTAGAGATAACTAAATCTACAAAAAAAAAATTTAAAATAGATGTGCAAAGAATTCGCAATGGTTTTTTCTTTCGACTATTAGAGAATACTTGCGATTATAACATATGTAAAATTTAGCCCGGATGTCCGCGGATGTATGTAACTTTTTTGTCCCTAAAATTAAAAATATAAAGAAAAAATACCTTTTCTTCTTAATAACGGAATGCTAAATATATTGAAAATACTCTAATTGTGAAAGAATTAATATTAAAAAAATTTTACTTACCTTCGAGCTTAGAATCCATCAAAAAAATTATATAAAAGTGTTCACTTAAAATAAAGCTTAATATTCAACAAGAATTTTGCAAATTAATCAACGCATTTTACGGCCACTCCTGCCTTCTTACTTCAATTACTCAATATATATGAACAAAAATATCAAAAAAAAAAAGCAAAAATCCCGTTATTTTGTTTGTTTTCTTTCATTTCTCATTACACTTTTCTTGGAATAAGAACTTTGTTTTTGTCCAGCTAGCTTGTTCTACACGAAACACTGTGCAGCGGTGGGTCAATGCAGAAACACATGCATATATCTGAGATACTCCTATAAGTATGCAATGAGAAAAACTATAAAATTGTGCAATTGTAGTTACAGCTGAGAAGTTTGAGAGCTGCTGGACTAATAGATTCTGGATGAGCCTAGAAGATGTATAAAATTGTGCAATTGTAGTTACAGCTGAGAAGTTTGAGAGCTGCTGGACTAGTAGATTCTGGAAGCGCCTAGAAGATGCGAAGGTTGAAATCAAAGAGTATAAAAGGCGACAATTGTTGAGGCGCTGGAATTCAGTTTGATTTGAGTTGTCAAGCAGTTTCGACTAAGACGCTATCTAGCGAGCAAGAGCAGTATTATTTTGAATAGTAGAGTTTCATTTGAGCTATCAATCAGTTTGGTTATTAAGCAAGATATTCGTTGCACCGTTTGAGTGTTATTGCGAAGTACTTTAATAAAGGCCATTTTGCATTATTACAAATTGTTGTTATTTATTCAACATTTTAGTGACTCGAACTTAGCAGAGGATTGCAAATAAGAGGATTTGCAAGTAAATTCGTTACAATATATGAGCCGTTTAGTTTGAAAGTGGCATAAGTCATTTCCAACTCGTGGTATTAAATCCATTGTTATTTTTGAACGAATGCATATATAGATGGTTCTACAATTATAAAATAATAATAAGAATTGCATCTTTTGGATATTGGACTCTAACAAACTGGAGGCGAGGAGAGATACAAACAAATTATCACTGAACCTAAACGACATGAAATGACTTATGCCACTTTCAAAATAAACGGCTCATATATAAGATTAGATTACTAGCAGAACCGGTAGACGTTGTTCTGCCCTAAATTTGGGTTATCAGCTTACATTTTAATAACCCTTTTCCGTCTAACTCTGCCCTCCCTCCCTTTTCAATTTTTCCTAATCCTTTTATTCACTCCTTCATTCGTCTTTTCCGCTTCATATATCTCTATCTTCGTCTCAATCTATCTATTTCTCAGTCTCCTGCTCCTTCTGTCTTTTCTCTTTTCTCAAGTTCTTCTCATCCTTCTTCATCCCTTATTGCCAGTCCCAGAAGGTAGTATGTATTTTGTTCCAGTCTCACTCACACTCCGTGTCTCAGTCCCAGTCCTAGTGCAAATCCCAGTCCCAGTCCGTCTCTGGTCTACTTCCTGGAAAAAAGGATCGTAAATACTAATATAGGAAAATTTATATATGAAATTTTAGGCAAATCGAATAGGACGTATGTAAATAGGAATGTGAGTATTATTGTTATTATTAATTGTCTTTATTTCGGCTTCGCATGCATATTTATCAGTTTTGGCAGGTTGATGCGACTAAATCGAATATCACAATGAAAATTACTTTAAAGCCCCCAGCAACAGCTTTCATTTGATATCTATATTACACACACATTCTAGGGGTATGGTCCCATTTTGGCCTATATCTCGAGACCCTAGTCACCCGGCGGTTTTACTCTGTACTAAAGCACTCATCAAAAGGTTCAATTTGATACCGAAAATGTAAAAAACACATCCTAGTGTTATTCTGATCCACGTTTTGGCCTATATCTCGAGGCCCTAGTCACCAGTAGTATGAAAATTACCCTGTACTAAATTATCCATATTGTATAAACACGGCGTACACAGGCCACGTTTTGGCCTATATCACGAGACCCTAGCCACCAATAGGTATGAAAACTACCCTATATTAAAGCACTCGTTAACAGCTTTCATTTGATATCCAAATTGTATAAACACTGTCTAGCCGTACACGGGCCCACGTTTTGGCTATATCTCGAGACCCTAGTCACAAATAGGTATGGAAATTAGCCTGTACTAAAACACTCATCAACAGCTTTCATTTGTTATCCATATTTTATAAACACATTCTAGGGGTACAAGGGTCCACATTTTCGCCTTTATGTCGAGACCCTAGTCACCCAAGGGTACGAAAAATACCCCATATCATAGTAATAATAAACAGCTTCCATTTGATACCCATATTGTACAAACACAACTCAGGATTAACCAGAACGGGATAAAAAGTATCCTATGTCCGTCTCCTGGCCCTAAGCTACCTCTCCACCAATTTCCCTCCAAATCGGTTCATCCGTTCTTGAGTTATAAATAGTGTAACTAACACCACTTTCTTTTATATTGATAGCAGACACCGCAGACGTTGTTCTTCCCTAACCATGGTCTATCTGTACATCTCTTAAGAAGTTTTTAACTCTTACCTCACCCCACCCAGTTCTAGTCCCAGTCCCAGTCCCGGTCACAATTCCAGTTACAGTTCTTTTTCCAGTCCCAATCCCACTCCCAGTCGGTCCCTGGTCCATTTCCTGCAAAAAAGTTTCGCAAATACTAATCTAGGAAAAGATTTACTAATATACCAAATTTTAGGCAAATCAAACGTTTAATAGTATTTGTTTGAATAGATCGGTCCCTGTCCCACTTGCCGAAAAAAAATCATAATTCCCAATCTAGGGAAAGGGCTACCTATATACATAATTTCAAGCAAATCGAACTATGAACAGAACTTGTGCAAATATATCGGTCCCTGGCCGGAAATATCGTGAATATGAATCTAGGCAAAGGGCTACCTATATACGAAATTTCAGGCAAATCGAACGAATCCCCGCTCCGCTTTCAGTAAAAAAGTTTCGTTAATAATAATCTAGGTAAAGGTCTACCTATATACTAAATTTCAGGCAAATCGAACCATAAATATAAATCGTTCGAATGGATCGGTCTCTGGTCCACTTCTTGGAAAGAATTTTTCCCTCGGTAAGAATCATCTTCGTACTTCAAGGAATATTCTAAAAAAAGAAATAAATAAAACAAAATTTTTATTATTTTTTACTACATTTTGGCAATTTGCCACGCCCCTATAATATATACCTTCAAATTATATTGACAGTATCCATCTCACGTAGCTAAGCTTTTAAGTGATGTGCGTACAACATTTAGCGACACTATTTTATAAGATTTATAGATTTACGATATCACATTAGAAACATCAAAAGTAGCTGTATTTCTGCACTATTTAATGGATGTTATTATACATATAAACCTTCCTCTTCAATCACTATCTATTATTTATTATCTATCGATAGCCATAAGTAAACCCAACTGCACCTTAATTAGCTTATGCCACGCCTCACATTCTTAGAAATTTTATTTAATTATCTGATCAACGCCCTAGATTGATGAGGAGTGTGATGACTAGTACCTAGGACCTACATAATTATTTTCTAGCTTTTAGTATTATTATTACTTAATGTAAGTATTGTTTTCAAACTAAAAAAAATTGTTTTTAATTATTTTATTTTCAAGTTTTTAGTGTTAATTGCCTATTATTTCTTAATCTGTTTAGTTCATTTAATGACTCGTTATTATAAGGACATTTTCCTAACAATTTGTTACAATCTAAGTTCTCGAACTCCAAAGTATTTTGCTGTTACTTCTACCGGACTGTATGTAAAATTTGTTCCAAGTATGAGCCAAATCGGACCACAAATTCGATTTTTTTGAATATCTCGATCCTTGCGCCACCTAGGACGTTTTCTAATCCTGTATGTAATATGTGTTCCAAATATGAGCCAAACCGGACACAATTGCGATTTTTTGAAATATTTCGATCCATGCGCCACCTATCGGAGTTTTTTTCTTATTATTGCATTGTCATCGGATTCTGAACTATATTCCAAGTTTGAAGCTTGTAGCTTATCGTGAAGTTACTTAAATTTTATTTACAAATTTCGTGCCAGGCGGCTGTCAAGTCAGGCTAACTAAAACCGTTTAAAAATACGATTTGCGCATATAGGTACGTCACAGGACTTGGCCAACAGAGGGAAGAATTAGTTTACGTTCTGTGCATTTACGAACTAATAAAAATACTATAAATCAATCAACGCAAGTTTTATTATATTATATATTATATTCTATTAGATAAATGAGCGCTAATCTTTAATTATCCTCTCCGATTTATAATATTGAAAAAAAAAACATGCATGTAGTTCAACCTTCAATCTTTTCACTAACATATTCAATTTTCAAGTTCAAGTGGGACAAAATATATTTTTTTTTGTTGATTTTTTTGTTGTTGGGCCAATATTTTAAATTTATGTGTTGATATTTATTGAGCTTTGCGGCCGATTTCAAATTATAAGGCAAAACGCTAAGTTTTCCTTTTTCTCCTATGCATTTCGGTGCTATTTTGCACCTTCTTCAGGGAGCCTAGTTTATTTGACAAAACATAAAACAATTACAAAATATTCAACAATTTCACATTAAAATTTCACTTACATACATATAACATTAATTTATAACATATAAACAAACAACATTGAAAACAATTCACAATTTATTAATAATAATTTCCGACTATTTCCATTTTTCCCCAGCGGGTTAGGGGGTCAGAATATACCCACCGTAGGTATGCCTGTCGTAAGAGGCGACTAAAATATCAGATTCAAGGGGCTGTGTAGCGCAACCCTTCAGGTTGCCAGCGCAATATATATTGTAACAAATGTTAGCAGCACTGAGCGATGCTATCGTCTCTAAGCCGATGCTAAGCAGTGACGTGAATTTACATCCATAGATCAATCATTATGTATCTACATAAACAAGACAATAATTGCGTCTACACATATGTACCATGTACGTATACGAGCAGCTGAGAGTCAATGCACAAACACATGCATATATCTGAGATACTCCTGAAAGTATGCAATGAGAAAAAATCATGCAATTGTAGTTACAGCTGAGAAGTTTGAGAGCTGCTGGACTAGTAGATTCTGGAAGCGCCTAGAAGATGCGAACGTTGAAATCCGGTAGTATAAAAGGCGGCAATTGTAGAGGCGCTGGAATTCAGTTTGATTTGAGATTTCGATTAAGACGCTATCTAGCGAGCAAGAGTAGTATTATTTTGAATAGTAGAGTTTAATTTGAACTATCAATCAGTTTGGTTATTAAGCAAGCTATTCGTTGCACAGTTTGAGTGTTATTGTGAAGTACTTTAATAAAGGCCATTTTGCATTATTACATATTGGAGTTATTTATTCAACAGTTTAGTGATCGAACTTAGCAGAAGGTTGCAAATAAGATGATTTGCAAGTAAATTCCTTACAATTGGTGTGAGAAGAGGAATTGTCGAATAAATTCCGGAGACTTCGAATACAACTTGGACATGGCAAAGTTAAGTTAATTGAAGATCCCGCAACTGAAGAAGGAGTTGGAGAGCCGTGGATTGAATACAGCCGGCATTAAACTCGAACTTCAGGAACGACTACGAGAGGCAATGGAATTAGAAGGAATGGACGTGGAAGAGTATGTCTTTCATCTTGATGGCGATGAGACAACAAAATTGGAGGAGAAAAATGAAACACCGTAGACAATGGCGAACACAGACTTGAACATGATATTGGCTGCAATATCGGCACAAATGTCCGAAATGTCACCACAAATATCCACCAACATGTCATCACAACTGGAAGAACAGAAGACATATGTGTCATCCAAGATGGAATCACAGGAGACACGTATTGCAGAAATGTCATCTGAAATAACAGCGAAGATTGAAGCACAAGAGGCACGAATATCCGAAATGTCGGCGCAAATTTCAGCACAGATATCATCGCAGATCTCTGCTCAACTGGAAGAGCAAGAAGGACGTATTTCCTCGAAGTTGGAGGCGCAAGATACAAAAATTTTACAGTTCGAAGAAAAAATCGAGGCCGAGGTGGATGCTTTGAGAGGACGTATCGAGCAGTTGCAACTAAATCGCCCAGCAATTTATGCGAGTAACCCAAAGGTAAAGACACCATCCTTTGACGGTTCTGTTCCTTTTCAGGTCTTTAAGCTACAGTTTGAGAAGACCGCAGCAGTGTTCGTGGCGCTGAAAGGGCCTGCCGCGGAAATCTTACAGAATATTCCAGAGTACGAACGGAACAGTTATGATGGCTGCTGTAGAACGAAGGTACGGAAGCGAACACAGGAAACAGATGTATCATATAGAATTGCAAAACCGTTACCAAAAAGCTAATGAGATTTTGCAAGAGTTTGCTTCGGATGTTGAAAGGTTGGCTCATTTGGCAAATGCGGACGCACACGTGGAGTACACCGAGAGGTAAAAATCCAGAGTTTTATAAACGGCATACGGGACGTAGAAACGAAGCGAGCGACATATGCTAACCCAAAACCCACATTCGCAGAAATGTTATCCCATGCGCTGACTCAGTAAACAGCGTCACTTTTGTGTAAGCCAGTTTTCAAAGCACGCCGTGTGGAAGTAGAAAAGCCAGAGTGGGTAGACGCAATATTGGAGGCACTGAAAAGATCGCAAAAGCGGAATGTAAAAGTTATTAAATGCTTCAAATGCGGGAAGTCCAGTCACATAGCACGTCATTGCGATCTTGGTCTTAATAGTTCCAACAATGTGGGTGGCCGTAAACGCAAAGCTGGAGGAGATGAGCAAGAGCGAGTAAGAGCTAGAGAGCTAGATCCAGCTATTGAATGCCCTGTGATATCTGTGTCGCATATTGGTAGAAAATCGAGCAGTCTTACCGTCAGAGGGAATGTGGATGGCAAAGAACGAGTACTGACTGTAGATACGGGCGCATCTCATTCCTTGATCCGATCTGACTTGGTCAACAGGAGAGTAAAACCGTTACCTGGAGCAAAGTTGCGTACGGTCACTGGCGAGTATAACCAAGTCCAGGGAGAAGTGACATGTGAAGTATTGATTGGGAAGGTCATGGTTCTACACAAATTTGTTTTGGCGGGGATTGTTGATGAGGTTATATTGGGAGTGGATTTCATGGTTGACCATGACATCAATATCGATATGCAGAGAAGGGTGATGCGTTATGAGAACCAAGATGTGCCACTTAACTTCAGTATGGAAAAGGGTTCAGCAGTAAGCGAGTGCTGGTGGAGGAGATTCGACAGAGACTACGAAAGTCAAGGAAAGTAGATCGAGCAAAGGTTGATGGATCGAATGGGCCAAATAAAGCGAAATCAAAAGTACCTGCGAGAAAAACACTGGCATTGACAAACCCTAATGGACGCACTAAAACGACTGAAAGAATTTTCCAGAAAGAATTCAAGGGTGGTTTCAAGCCAGCGCGCACTACTGTTGTGAAAAATCAAGACGATACTGATGATGCAAAGTCCATCCGTCAAGATCAAGCTCTGCGAAGTAGTTCTTCATTGGCCAAGCAACGGAGTGCGAGGGAACGATCCAGGATAATGAGTAGTATAATGAAACACAGGTACGACAAGGAAAATAATTCGGAAGGTTTCCGGGAGGGAGATTTGGTACTGCTATAAAACCCTCACCGGCGGAAAAGTGTTCCAGCCAAATTTCGGTGCAGTTGGGAAGGCCCGTACAAAGTTGTGAAGAAGATCAGTGATACCATCTACCGCATACAAACCACTGGGAAACCACGGATTAGAAGAGTGGTACATTTGGAGATGCTAGCGGCGTTTAGATCGGGAGATTTGTCTGATCGGGACGATCAGACTTAGGTGGAGGGCAGTGTAACGAATGTTAGCAGCACTGAGCGATGCTATCGTATCTAAGCCGATGCTAAGCAGTGACGTCAATTCACATCCATACATCAATCATTATGTATCTACATAAACGAAAAAATAATTGCGTCTATGTACCATGTACGTATACGAGCAGCGGAGAGTCAATGCACAAACACATGCATATATCTGAGATACTCCTGAAAGTATGCAATGAGAAAAAACCACGCAATTGTAGTTACAGCTGAGAAGTTTGAGAGCTGCTGGACTAGTAGATTCTGGAAGCGCCTTGAAAATGCGAACGTTGAAATCCGAGAGTATAAAAGCGGAGAAAGAGCAGTATTATTTTGAATAGTAGAGTTTCATTTGAGCTATCAATCAGTTTGGTTATTAAGCAAGCTATTCGTTGCACCGTTTGTGTGTTATTGTGAAGTACTTTAATAAAAGGCCATTTTGCATTATTACATATTGGAGTTATTTATTCAACATTTTAGTGATCGAACTTAGCAAATAAGAGGATTTGCAAGTAAATTCGTTACAATATCTTCTCCAAACCTAATTGTCAATACCTCACCCATCCGCGGCGAATCCAGTTTCACAAACACACGAGGCTCTGGCGACCCCAAGCTCCTGATGTAACTTGGAGGTGGGGAGGGATGGATGGCCTGAAGTTTTAATGTGGCCATATAAATCTTTCCCGAGATGGTCGGGCTAGCACTTTAATAATGCTGTGTTACTGGAGCGTACCGGATCTGTATTCGGCAAAGGACCATCACATCGATAACGCTCCCCGAAGCCTTCGGGGAGTAACCTTATCGCTACAACAACAACTTTTTCCGTGCGCACACATGTTTATTCTCCGAAATCGCTGTTGAATAAGCGCAATTTATGTTGTCCACATCTTCTTTAAAATTGACAGCATCTCTTATTCGTTGTTGTATCCTCAGTCCTTCCAGTGTCAGTCTTCTTTCTACGTCTAGTATTTGTACATTTGTAAAGTCCGCTGACTGTTTGTTGTTTGTTAGGTGGTCAGCTAAAGCTGTACAATTTGTTTTGTTATTTCTCGCGTCTGCTTTTTGCTCATTGACTCGAATTCCCAATGCACGTTTTGTTGTACCAATGTATATTTTGTTGGAGTTTTCGCCAACTTTACCTTTGCATTTTATTTCGTATATGACAATGTATTGTTGTTCTTTGTCTATTTTGTCTTTTGTTTGTGTAAATATTTTATTTAGGGTACAGTGCGGATTGTATGTAAAGCTTGTTGTTGTTGTTGTTCATAATTTTGTTTAATGTTTTGTTGTCCGTTAAGCCGGGTATATATGTGACTCCTGTGTACACTTTATTTTCCCGTTCTTGGTTTTTTTCCATAGTTCTGTGTTCCTGTTCTAATTAATAATTGTTTGTATAAACATTTCAATCACTGTATTAGGGTATCCATTTTTGAATAGGATATTTTTTATTTTCCTCTCGTTGTCTATTCGAACTTCTGGTCGCTTAGAGTGAACATTTTGTTAATGAGGTTTACGGCGGTATTTTTTTCTTCTGGGTCCATGGGTTGTTGGAATGGTAATTTATTATTCTAGAGGAAGCTATGGATTTACAATACCAGTTCGTTTTGAGTTTGTTGTTTTCTCTTATAAATTTTATGTCTAGGAATGCTGATTTTTGGTTCTTTTCTTTTTCTGTCGTGAACTGTTTTTTTTATGTTGTGCGTTCAGTGTTTTGAGAATGTCTTCCACGTCTTGGATTTTTACAATAGCTGATATATCGTCTACAAAAATGCTGTCGTCTATAATTTTATCTAACACGATATCTGCCACCGTGGGTGATAAGGGATTTCCCATTGGTATACCAAAAACTTTTTGATAAAGGGTCCATCGTACATAAGGTAATTGTTGTCGAGTAGGCAAAACTCTAAAATTTTTTGAAATTGAGGTCTGGTTAGTGTTGTGTGTTCCTCTAATATTTTCCATTGTTGCATAATGGTTTTTTCTTTTTTGTTTTACGAGGAGGAAGCATCGAAAGCCTCATAGTCAGTGTGGGACTTTAACCGCACTAAACCTCCTACCGTCTGAGTACCATTTACCCCCCGGTACTACCGTCAAGTATTCCGTCGGGAGGTAGGTTGAGCACTAAGCTCTACGTCTGTCGGGGTCCCGTTGCTGTACTTAGATAGTGCCGCGGTATGGTTAACGCTGGGACTGACACGCCCTGCTTACTACCTGAATGTGCTTGACGCATACCACTTCTACGAATATTTGCAAGCCTACCGTAAACACTGTGCATATAGTGCTTGTGGCATGCTTGTGCGTTCGACTACTTGTATTGTAGGGTTTTGTTTTTTACATATGTATATATGTGTAAATAAATTATATATGTATAAATAGAAATTTTTTTTTTTTTTGAATTTTTTTTTTTTTTTTTTATTTTTTTTTTGTTTTTTTTTCCACAATACGTAACGGGGCTTTCCTCGTACTTCCACCGGTTGGAGAGGTCTTCTCTCCAATCCGAGTATAAACTCTGATTGCATGTGAGACGTTTACCCTCATACTCGTTGTTTCTACGGTTGGAGAGGCCTTGTCTCCAATCCGTAGGTTTGTTGTTGCGTGTATGTTGACTGCTTTTGGTCGAACGGTTGAAGAGGCCGTGTCTCCAATCCGTGCTTTATTCCTTCACCTGGGGCAGTATTCGAACGGTTGAAGAGGCCTTGTCTCCAATCCGTCGCCTGGTTTGCTATTACATTTACCTACATATATTACGGTATTTTCTTATGTTATCATTCTCACGCCGCTAATTGTACGGAGGCCTTGCATTCAATACGTGCTCAGCTCGATCCCCTCCACCTTAGCAATTTGTTATCCACCCACACAACTCGACTGTTCAATGTTCGCTGCTGCGCCGTAGCCTTTCAAGACTTCGTAGACTCTTCATTATTTCCGCTATTACATCGCACGCCGCTGACCATTTTACCTTGCTATGTAGCATGCATCCAACAATTGTTTCAGGAGTGTAATCCTCTCCAAATATTCTGCACAGTTTGCATCTCGAGCTATAGAACCTAGGACACTCGAAAAATACATGGTAAACATCTTCTACTGTATCGCCGCCGCAGTGATCGCATATGTTGTTAGGCTCGTGATTGAATCGGTGCAAATATTCCTTAAAGCATCCGTGACCACTCAGAAACTGTGTGAGGTAGAAATCCACCTCGCCGTGCTTTCTAGATATCCATATATTAATATCTGGGATACATCGGTGTGATGGCTAATTGTGTGGGTATATTGGTAAAGCGAGATATCACATCAAACGATACCAGGATTTCGTCATCTTCTAGCTCTATATTTTTTAATTTTTCTTTCACGTGGAACGCATTTTGGACGTTATACCTTTTTGATACGATTACTTTCAGTGTGTGGCCTATGTATTTCGAAAGGTTGTAACAAGGTACATTGACGGACGACGATATCGGATGAAGGAGCGTATATTCTTTATGTATCTTTGGGAGGCCATACAGTCTAAGTGCTACTGCCGCAGTGCACGCGAGTTGTGTCTTCTGTTTGAGGTTTATATTCTTTTGTTTATAGATATCGTTCACGATGTTATTGTTTTTCCTTTGTAACTGATGTGTTGGATACATCCGTATGGTTTTGTAATTTGTCTTATCGTTTAGTAGCTCTTTAATTATTTGTTTGTAGTCTGTTTTGTACATCATTACTGTTTTGTTTCCCTTATCAGCATTAGTAACTACTATAGAGTCTTTGTGTTATTTCAAGAATTCTTTTGTGATCTTAAACAATTTTATTATAATTTTCTCCTTTGCGCCGTTCTTTACTTTATTTTTAAAAGGTGTTGATCTTGGTAGCAAACTTACATCTGATGGTGTCCTTTTGTCTATCATCTTCCATCGTCTGTATTGCTTGTTCAAGGTGTGCAATTAAATGTATAGGAGAAAATGTGTCTCTAGTAACAGGCAGGGCGAATGTTTTCCCCATACATTTTTGTCAGAGCATGTTTATTGTTCATTTTGATTTTTCAAAAATATAGCGACAACCAATCAGCGAGCAGAGATAGCGCACAACCCCTACCAACCATGAGTGGATAAAAATTTGGGTAATCATATTTGGGCGCATCCCTTGAATCTTGCTCCATAGACGTCCCAATTAGACTGGGCGAGATTAAGCGAAGGCGAGAGGCGCACATGATCGACCAAGCGGAAAGGCGTGGGTTCAAGCGCCGGGCTGTAAAGTGTCGAAGATTATGTGTAGGTCTTACAACCTTAGACTAATGAAGTTGCTTCTATCATTAAAAAGAGCGGCTGTGGACTCATGACGGGTATTCTGACTGGACACTGCCTTCTGGCGTCACATGCCTTTAAATTAGGCTTGGCCAGTGATAGCAGATGTAGGAAGTGCGGGTTGGAGGAGGAAACGATCGAGCACGTTCTGTGCTTGTGCCGTGCACTTGCCAGGCTAAGACTCCAGCTATTTGGAGGGATACAGCTTTCAGATGTAGAAGCAGCAAGTGGCTTAAGTCCTAGGAAGCTTCTAGTATTTGCCGAGAGGACGGAGTTATTTTATAACATAGGTCCGGGCTTTTCAGTTTGGTAGTTAAACAAACTTCTGGTAACACTTGTAATATTTAATATTGTTTATTGTGATGGCAGGATCGCCATGTAGTGTAAGACAGTTAAATTAAAACAAAATAGATTTTGTTGGCGCTAATGTTCAGCGCAGACATCAATTTATGATTGATTTTTATTAACAAATGCTTTCCCTTTTATAGCAATTTTTGTTACAATACTATTGCAATATTTTTGTACAATACTTACACACTAAAAATAACAACATTCTAATTCTATATACCTATTCAATACAATATTCTTATTACCTAACTATGTAATAATGTTTGGTCAGTCGCACCGACAAACCGACGCTGTCGATCAGTTATGTTTATGGGTTAAGCAACTGTAAATGGATATGGCTCCCCGCTGGGTTCAATGTAACTTAACTATGCCGCTATAACTGTGTCGCTATGCGTAATTTATGTGTGGTCGAAAGTGAAATTCATTTGCTTATGCATTTCAAGCTGGACCTATTCTGGCATGTACATATGTACAAATATCTTGTATTGTGGTAATGCCACATCATCCACCTTTAACAAGAATCGCATACACTTGAGAACAATTGTATGTGATTCCTAAAGTGATTTAATGACCATTTAGAGTTTACTAAATTTTAATTGCTTTTTAGTTTGCTATTGTAATTTATTGTCTTGCGGTAATTTGATATTGAACGTGAAGAGTTTGTTTACTTATTTTTATATCCGTTTACATTTCCTTGCCATGTGTGATTTTTGCTGACATTTTTTTTCTTTCTATTGTTCTTTTGTATGTACATTTTTTTTTTTTTTGTATAATATATATATATATATATACATTTGTATGGTTATGTGCTTGTGAATAATGTTTTGCATCAAGTCTTATTGACATTTATTTTTACATATCAGAATTTTATATGTGTTTTGCCAGCCGGTCTTTAAGAGCGTCGACTCACTTAAAAATCGGCATGAGGTAACCGTAACTTGATGCCAACATGACTTTATATTTATGCATTTTTCTTTCTTTGTGTGTTTACATTTTTATTGATGAGTAAATTGGAATGTCTACAGTGTGATTGTTTGGAATTTTGTTTTTTTTTTTTCAAATTAATTGGGTTTAGCAGCAAATGTCTTATACTGGTTTACATCTATATGTGTTGGTTGAAGTAAAAATATTTCCTATTACTATTTTCTATTTTGTAGGAGGGTTTTTGCAGTATTTTTTATTACTATATTCTATTCTATTTAGAATAAAAGATGTTTCCCTATTCTACCTGTGGCTAAAGTAAAAATATTTTTCCTAAAATTATGACCTCTCTAAAACCTAGGTTTCCTAACTGAAACACCTCATACTTATATATATTTCTTTAATTATTTCTATTAAATAACGGCTTTTCATTGTTATTTCATTTTATTAGGGTTACATTAAACTTAGCACAAAAAAAAATCTGTAGCTAATTATACGGAAATTTATGATATGAAATATGTCATTAATTATGTAGAAATTTAGGAGTTGCGATTGACGGAAGAGCAAGGTAGTTTATAGTAGTAGTAGTCCAAATAATGGGCAAAATAATGGCACAGTGGGTGCAAATATTTTTCATATCTTGTAATTTATTTTTCTTCTTTTCCAGCAGTATCTTTGATCTTATTTGTCATGCGATTTCTGCGGCGGCCACCAAGACAGAATCATCATGACTTTTATGAAGAATCATTTTTATTTTTATACCGGGATTGTCACATGCACAACCTCTTTGGTTAATGCAATTATTTGATCTTAGAGAACTTGGTTATCAATTATTATTTTAAATTTGCCTACTCGAGTAAATATTCACTTATTTTTCACTAATTTGTCCCTCAGGACAACTGTGTTTTCCTTATAAATTTCAAGTCCTGGATTGGCGGCATTTGTATAACATGTGTACAGCCTGATGAGTAATTGTCCTGAGTCAATTTTATCATCTACAATCAGGTTTCTTGTATTTCTTACGCTACCATATTAGGAACGCGACATGTCTTAATGCTGTAAAATTATATAGCGATTCACAATCATTTTTATATGTTCTCATTGTGACTTTTCTTCATTATTATTATTTTTTTTATTGGCTGGTTGTAAAATTTTTGTAGTTTTTTTTTCGTCGTTATTAGATTTTAAGATCGCGAGTTTGAATCGAGCTTAAGGCCTAACAATAATTATTTTATCATTATTATTGTTATAATATATTATTTCTTCATTGAACAAATTTTAAATTAGAATAGAAGAAAGAAAAAATTTAGACAACTGCCGAAGCTCGTTGTATAGATCAATTTCGGGAACTGCTAAATTCCTTCATCGCCAACGTTTAGGCGCCGCTGGTATAACCATTCATCCATCAAAGCGGTTTTTTGTTTGTCTTCATTATTCCTATTTCAATTCTGGTTCTTGCCAATTGATATTCACAGCACTGCGACATCTGTTACAGAATAGTTGTGAAAATTGGACTTTGTTTATGGCGATGGTGCCATAGTGTCAAATTTCATTGACACTTTTTCTCCGTGCTCTGGGATGTATTAACAATTTTTGTTGTTATATCGGCCTACTGATTTGTAAGATCGCGAGTTTGATTTGAGCTCAAGGCCTAACAATAATTATTTTATATTTATTATTGTTATAATATATTTTATCTTGATTGAAAAAATTTTAAATTAGAATAGAAGAAATAAAAAATTTAGAAAAATGCCAAAGCTCGTTGTATAGATCCATTTGGGGAATTGCTAAATTCCTTCATCGGCAACGTTTAGGCGCCGATGCTATAACCATTCAGCCATCACAGCGGTTTTTTGTTTGTCTTAATTATTCCTACTTCAATTCTGGTCCTTGTCAATTGATATTCACAGCACTGCGACATCTGTTACAGAATAGTTGTGAAAATTGGACTTTGTTTATGGCGATGGTGCCATATTGTCATATTTTATTGACACCTTTTCCCCGTGCTCTGAGATTATTAACAATTTTTTTGTTATATCGGCCTACTGTTTTGTAACATCGCGAGTTTGAATCGAGCTCAAGGCCTAACAATATTTATTTTATCATTATTATTGTTATAATATATTTTTTCTTGATTGAAAAAATTTTAAATTAGAATAGAAGAAAGAAAAAATGTATACAACTGCCAAAGCTCGTTGTATAGATCCATTTCGGGAACTGCTAAATTCCTTCATCGCCAACGTTTAAGCGCCGCTGCTATAACCGTTCAGCCATCACAGCGGTTTTTTGTTTGTCTTCATTATTCCTACTTCAATTCTGGTTCTTGCCAATTGATATTCACAGCACTGCGACATCTGTTACAGAATAGTTGTGAAAATTGGACTTTGTTTATGGCGATGGTGCCATAGTGTCAAATTTCATTGACACTTTTTCCCCGTGCTCTGGGATGTATTAACGATTTTTGTTGTTATATCGTCCTACTGATTTGTAACATCGCGAGTTTGAATCGGGCTCAAGGGCTAACAATAATTATTTTATTATTATTATTGTTATAATATATTTTTTCTTGATTGAAAATATTTTAAATTAGAATAGAAGAAAGAAAAAATTTAGACAACTGCCAAAGCTCGTTGTATAGATCCATTTCTGGAACTGCTAAATTCCTTCATCGGCAACGTTTAGGCGCCGCTGCTATAACCATACAGCCTACTATGGCACCATCGCCATAAACAAAGTCCAATTTTCACAACTATTCTATAACAGATGTCGCAGTGCTGTGAATATCAATTGGCATGAACCAGAATTGAAGTAGGAATAATGAAGACAAAGAAAAGACCGCTGTGATGGCTGAATGGTTATAGCAGCGGCGCCTAAACGTTGCCGATGAAGGAATTTAGCAGTTCCCGAAATGGATCTATACAACGAGTTTTGGGAGTTGTCTAAATTTTTTCTTCCTTCTATTCTAATTTAAAATTTTTTCAATCAAGAAAAAATATATTATAACAATAATAATGATAAAATAATTATTGTTGGGCCTTGAGCTCGATTCAAACTAGCGATCTTACAAATCAGTAGGCCGATATAACAACAAAAATTGTTAATACATCCCAGAGCACGGGAAAAAAGTGTCAATGAAATATGACACTATGGCACCATCGCCATAAAAAAGTCCTATTTTCACACTAATTCTGTAACAGATGTCGCAGTGCTGTGAATATCAATTGGCAAGAACCATAATTGAAGTAGGAATAATGAAGACAAACAAAAAACCGCTGTTATGGCTGAATGGTAATAGCAGCGGCGCATAAACATTGCCGATGAAGGAATTTAGCAGTTCCCGAAATGGATCTATACAACGAGCTTTGGCAGTTGTCTAAATTTTTTCTTTCTTCTATTCTAATTTAAAAATTTTTTCAATCAAGAAAAAATATATTATAACAATAATAATGATAAAATAATTATTGTTAGGCCTTGAGCTCGATTCAAACTCGCGATCTTACAAATCAGTAGGCCGATATAACAACAAAAATTGTTAATACATCCAGAGCACAGGGAAAAAGTGTCAATGAAATATGACACTATGGTATCATCGCCATAAACAAAGTCCAATTTTCACAACTATTCTGTAACAGATGTCGCAGTTGCTGTGAATACCAATTGGCAAGAAGTAGGAATAATGAAGACAAACAAAAAACCGCTGTGATGGATGAATGGTTATAGCAGCGGCGCCTAAACGTTGCCGATGAAGGAATTTAGCAGTTCCCGAAATGGATCTATACAACGAGCTTTGGCAAAAAAATTTAAAGGACTTAAGAATATTACTTTATTGTACTTAAATTGAATGGACTACAAATCTCAATACTCTAAAGAATTCTAAAAATTCCGAAAAAAAATTAAAATTTTTTATGAAAATTCGTCGAATTTTTCAAACATTTTTTAAATATAATTTATTTTTTGTTATAGATCGTGACAAATTTTCTTATGTGAAATTAGTTAAAATAAATTTGCGTAAGCGAAAATTGTAAGAATTGTCCAAAAAGGGGTGTCTACTTATTTATGTGAGTGACTGTACATATGTACATACATATTTTGTATTTATTTGAGTATTTATCCTGGTATACAATTTTTACAAAATTATTTTATAGTACCAGTCAGGAATGTAAAAGTGAATTACAATAATAATAATAACAATGTAAATAATTAAATTAATTATGTGAAAATTACTTATTACAAAAACTTTAAAGTAAAGTATCATACAAAGTAGAAAAGAAAACAGATTTAAACTAAATAAAACCTGATCCAACAAAAAGTTGTAGGGTAGGTTATCTTTTATAATTATGTTATTATTCGGTATCATCACTTTCATTCGATGAGTCACTTGTGGAATAGTCATGAGCATCAGCAACACTACTGTGAAAGCTTGAAACAACTGGGTATTTATTGACTCCTCAAAAATATCGGGGGACAGTAAATTTAAGACTTCTGAAGTCAGACTTTTAAATTTTTTCTTATGTATCTCCCTAAAACTGTTAACTAAAGGATCCGATGTTATAAGCAACATATTCATAAGATCTCTATTCGTGGCTTCATGCGACTGCTTTTGTGTGTTAACATCCCTGAATCGTCTCAAATCTTTGTTACGGGCTTCCTGGGCTTCCTCAGAAATTTGACCAATAGGTAAAATTGCTGATTTTATAATATCAGTACTATGCACTAAGATTTTATGAACTGTAACAGGCATATTAAACCATGTATCGAGATCTATGATTAGTTTTTTAGTCTCGACCGCACATTTTTCAAATCTTTGGATATTTATATTGTACCCAGATGCTAATGCGCGAAGGAGAGTGTCGAATCTTTTGATGAGCGTTACATCCAATCCCGTAATCTCAGCACTACGAGCAGTGTTACCGTCATTGGTATTGCCGAAACCTGGCTTTGGTTTATCTACTATCAATCCAAGTACACTTTTAAATTTATTCTGGATTTCGTTGGAACGTAGCTTTACACTCTCTTTATCTGCCTCATTCCTAAGCTGCCATTTTTTTACTTCGAGGCGATAACTTATGTGAAGCAAGCATTCAAAACATCTTATCCATGCATGGAGAGTAGACAAACCAAAACCAAGATTATCTCGGTAAAGTCCCGTAACTCATTATTCATATATTTTGGAGTGGCACCACAAATATAACTCTTTTGTGCGGAAGAAGTTTCAGTCAAAGCTTTTAAACTTTTCCGTCAATCATTGTTAGAAGCATATTGTGATTTACGGAAACTTCGTATTCTTCGAGCATGTACTTTGTTGGCAGCAACGCATTTATCTCCTCTAAAACTTTGTTCGTTTCAAAACAATAAAATCGTTTGTTTCTTTAGAAAAAATAAATTTAATTGGACGACAATACATGATAGAAGAAGCTCGAGGATTCTGCCAAACAATGTTACCTTTTTCATCCTGTAATTGAAGAGGAACGAAAGTAAATATAAACAAAAACTCATCAGTGTCACAGCTGCATGTAAACTTTTGCTTATATGTGCTACGACCAGAGCTTCCATCGCAACCCCACTTGCTGATTAAAGTATACGTCAAGTTTGTAGGTAACAAACTAACAAAAACTTCTTGATTTGCTGAAACTAAACGCTCAACAGTTTTATCTAATACGGACTGGACTTTAATTTCCGCACGTGTTTCACCCAAATCAATCTCATTTGGGTAGCATTCTGCCTTAGCTTTTCTTGGACTATAAAATGATGGATAAACCTTATGGCCTGCCTTGATGCTCCACTTCCGAGTCGTTTTGTACCCATGAGTCGTCGACTTGCTATCTACGTAGTATGCTAAAGCTTCTACATTGCTCAAGCATCTTGTATCTGGCTCACATGTCATCTTTTTGCCGGATATTTGAGTGGTTTCCTGTGGTTTTTTTATAATGTTAGCAACATTTCTGTTGCCGGACATACGCGTTGATACTTATACCGCATAAAGTAACTCACCAGGACTTCTAGATTGCAAGAGGTCATCAACTCGACGCCGTTTGGTTTTTTCACTGCAGCTAACAAAGTCCTTCTTTCGTCTTCCGGGGCCGGGGTTACCTGAAGAAGTGGTTGGTTGGTCTGATGGCAACTTTGAATCCACCGTTATTGTAAATTTGAAATCTGGACCCAAAAGCCACTCCGAGTTTTTATTCAAAAATCGCTCCTTATGTCTTCCAGAAGTGTTCCACTTTTGATCCAGCTTCGACGAATATGCCGATATTTGTAGGCTTAAACCTTTTATCGAATACTCGGCTGCTTCGCTTAAATCGTACTTAAGTACAACAAAACTCAATAATTCCTTATATCTGGTTTCCTTCGAATGTTGAACCCAAATTTTAAAAACTCCGTTCTTGGTACGGTTATAACTAAACTGCTTTGTGTTGTTGATTTTCCGACAGGGTGAATAGTTGATGATTGTTGTGCTGCCATCTTAAGTGTCGTTGATCGTTCTCATTTGTGATCAGTTGTGCAGTATTTATATTACATTCAGGTATTGGCGTAGATGCTACCAAATGGGGTTGTTTTGTGTAGCGTTCCTGTGTGGTTTTACCTGCATTAGGATTGCTTTGTATGTACCTGTTTTTATGCCTTGGTGACTTGTGCGGTAGGTTGTGGCAGGTTGAAGTCAGTTATCTTCGCCTTTTTGCTTTTGGTGTGCTCTTGTTTACCATGCGCATTTTTTTGTGTGTTTTATGGCTACGTGTTTGTTCCCTGTACCTGGGAATTGGTTTTGCCGTTTGTAGATCAGCTTTAAAGGTTCATATATCTCTTCGGAGCTGGTACGTACATACATCCTATTTTATATGTAGAGATAACTAAATCTACAAAAAAAAAATTTAAAATAGATGTGCAAAGAATTCGCAATGGTTTTTTCTTTCGACTATTAGAGAATACTTGCGATTATAACATATGTAAAATTTAGCCCGGATGTCCGCGGATGTATGTAACTTTTTTGTCCCTAAAATTAAAAATATAAAGAAAAAATACCTTTTCTTCTTAATAACGGAATGCTAAATCTGGAAAGAATTAATATTAAAAAAATTTTACTTACCTTCGAGCTTAGAATCCATCAAAAAAATTATATAAAAGTGTTCACTTAAAATAAAGCTTAATATTCAACAAGAATTTTGCAAATTAATCAACGCATTTTACGGCCACTCCTGCCTTCTTACTTCAATTACTCAATATATATGAACAAAAATATCAAAAAAAAAGCAAAAATCCCGTTATTTTGTTTGTTTTCTTTCATTTCTCATTACACTTTTCTTGGAATAAGAACTTTGTTTTTGTCCAGCTAGCTTGTTCTACACGAAACACTGTGCAGCGGTGGGTCAATGCAGAAACACATGCATATATCTGAGATACTCCTATAAGTATGCAATGAGAAAAACTATAAAATTGTGCAATTGTAGTTACAGCTGAGAAGTTTGAGAGCTGCTGGACTAATAGATTCTGGATGAGCCTAGAAGATGTATAAAATTGTGCAATTGTAGTTACAGCTGAGAAGTTTGAGAGCTGCTGGACTAGTAGATTCTGGAAGCGCCTAGAAGATGCGAAGGTTGAAATCAAAGAGTATAAAAGGCGACAATTGTTGAGGCGCTGGAATTCAGTTTGATTTGAGTTGTCAAGCAGTTTCGACTAAGACGCTATCTAGCGAGCAAGAGCAGTATTATTTTGAATAGTAGAGTTTCATTTGAGCTATCAATCAGTTTGGTTATTAAGCAAGATATTCGTTGCACCGTTTGAGTGTTATTGCGAAGTACTTTAATAAAGGCCATTTTGCATTATTACAAATTGTTGTTATTTATTCAACATTTTAGTGACTCGAACTTAGCAGAGGATTGCAAATAAGAGGATTTGCAAGTAAATTCGTTACAATATATGAGCCGTTTAGTTTGAAAGTGGCATAAGTCATTTCCAACTCGTGGTATTAAATCCATTGTTATTTTTGAACGAATGCATATATAGATGGTTCTACAATTATAAAATAATAATAAGAATTGCATCTTTTGGATATTGGACTCTAACAAACTGGAGGCGAGGAGAGATACAAACAAATTATCACTGAACCTAAACGACATGAAATGACTTATGCCACTTTCAAAATAAACGGCTCATATATAAGATTAGATTACTAGCAGAACCGGTAGACGTTGTTCTGCCCTAAATTTGGGTTATCAGCTTACATTTTAATAACCCTTTTCCGTCTAACTCTGCCCTCCCTCCCTTTTCAATTTTTCCTAATCCTTTTATTCACTCCTTCATTCGTCTTTTCCGCTTCATATATCTCTATCTTCGTCTCAATCTATCTATTTCTCAGTCTCCTGCTCCTTCTGTCTTTTCTCTTTTCTCAAGTTCTTCTCATCCTTCTTCATCCCTTATTGCCAGTCCCAGAAGGTAGTATGTATTTTGTTCCAGTCTCACTCACACTCCGTGTCTCAGTCCCAGTCCTAGTGCAAATCCCAGTCCCAGTCCGTCTCTGGTCTACTTCCTGGAAAAAAGGATCGTAAATACTAATATAGGAAAATTTATATATGAAATTTTAGGCAAATCGAATAGGACGTATGTAAATAGGAATGTGAGTATTATTGTTATTATTAATTGTCTTTATTTCGGCTTCGCATGCATATTTATCAGTTTTGGCAGGTTGATGCGACTAAATCGAATATCACAATGAAAATTACTTTAAAGCCCCCAGCAACAGCTTTCATTTGATATCTATATTACACACACATTCTAGGGGTATGGTCCCATTTTGGCCTATATCTCGAGACCCTAGTCACCCGGCGGTTTTACTCTGTACTAAAGCACTCATCAAAAGGTTCAATTTGATACCGAAAATGTAAAAAACACATCCTAGTGTTATTCTGATCCACGTTTTGGCCTATATCTCGAGGCCCTAGTCACCAGTAGTATGAAAATTACCCTGTACTAAATTATCCATATTGTATAAACACGGCGTACACAGGCCACGTTTTGGCCTATATCACGAGACCCTAGCCACCAATAGGTATGAAAACTACCCTATATTAAAGCACTCGTTAACAGCTTTCATTTGATATCCAAATTGTATAAACACTGTCTAGCCGTACACGGGCCCACGTTTTGGCTATATCTCGAGACCCTAGTCACAAATAGGTATGGAAATTAGCCTGTACTAAAGCACTCATCAACAGCTTTCATTTGTTATCCATATTTTATAAACACATTCTAGGGGTACAAGGGTCCACGTTTTCGCCTTTATGTCGAGACCCTAGTCACCCAAGGGTACGAAAAATACCCCATATCATAGTAATAATAAACAGCTTCCATTTGATATCCATATTGTACAAACACAACTCAGGATTAACCAGAACGGGATAAAAAGTATCCTATGTCCGTCTCCTGGCCCTAAGCTACCTCTCCACCAATTTCCCTCCAAATCGGTTCATCCGTTCTTGAGTTATAAATAGTGTAACTAACACCACTTTCTTTTATATTGATAGCAGACACCGCAGACGTTGTTCTTCCCTAACCATGGTCTATCTGTACATCTCTTAAGAAGTTTTTAACTCTTACCTCACCCCACCCAGTTCTAGTCCCAGTCCCAGTCCCGGTCACAATTCCAGTTACAGTTCTTTTTCCAGTCCCAATCCCACTCCCAGTCGGTCCCTGGTCCATTTCCTGCAAAAAAGTTTCGCAAATACTAATCTAGGAAAAGATTTACTAATATACCAAATTTTAGGCAAATCAAACGTTTAATAGTATTTGTTTGAATAGATCGGTCCCTGTCCCACTTGCCGAAAAAAAATCGTAATTCCCAATCTAGGGAAAGGGCTACCTATATACATAATTTCAAGCAAATCGAACTATGAACAGAACTTGTGCAAATATATCGGTCCCTGGCCGGAAATATCGTGAATATGAATCTAGGCAAAGGGCTACCTATATACGAAATTTCAGGCAAATCGAACGAATCCCCGCTCCGCTTTCAGTAAAAAAGTTTCGTTAATAATAATCTAGGTAAAGGTCTACCTATATACTAAATTTCAGGCAAATCGAACCATAAATATAAATCGTTCGAATGGATCGGTCTCTGGTCCACTTCTTGGAAAGAATTTTTCCCTCGGTAAGAATCATCTTCGTACTTCAAGGAATATTCTAAAAAAAGAAATAAATAAAACAAAATTTTTATTATTTTTTACTACATTTTGGCAATTTGCCACGCCCCTATAATATATACCTTCAAATTATATTGACAGTATCCATCTCACGTAGCTAAGCTTTTAAGTGATGTGCGTACAACATTTAGCGACACTATTTTATAAGATTTATAGATTTACGATATCACATTAGAAACATCAAAAGTAGCTGTATTTCTGCACTATTTAATGGATGTTATTATACATATAAACCTTCCTCTTCAATCACTATCTATTATTTATTATCTATCGATAGCCATAAGTAAACCCAACTGCACCTTAATTAGCTTATGCCACGCCTCACATTCTTAGAAATTTTATTTAATTATCTGATCAACGCCCTAGATTGATGAGGAGTGTGATGACTAGTACCTAGGACCTACATAATTATTTTCTAGCTTTTAGTATTATTATTACTTAATGTAAGTATTGTTTTCAAACTAAAAAAATTGTTTTTAATTATTTTATTTTCAAGTTTTTAGTGTTAATTGTCTATTATTTCTCAATCTATTTAGTTCATTTAATGACTCGTTATTATAAGGACATTTTCCTAACAATTTGTTACAATCTAAGTTCTCGAACTCCAAAGTATTTTGCTGTTACTTCTACCGGACTGTATGTAAAATTTGTTCCAAGTATGAGCCAAATCGGACCACAAATTCGATTTTTTTGAATATCTCGATCCTTGCGCCACCTAGGACGTTTTCTAATCCTGTATGTAATATGTGTTCCAAATATGAGCCAAACCGGACACAATTGCGATTTTTTGAAATACTTCGATCCATGCGCCACCTATCGGAGTTTTTTTCTTATTATTGCATTGTCATCGGATTCTGAACTATATTCCAAGTTTGAAGCTTGTAGCTTATCGTGAAGTTACTTAAATTTTATTTACAAATTTCGTGCCAGGCGGCTGTCAAGTCAGGCTAACTAAAACCGTTTAAAAATACGATTTGCGCATATAGGTACGTCACAGGACTTGGCCAACAGAGGGAAGAAATAGTTTACGTTCTGTGCATTTACGAACTAATAAAAATACTATAAATCAATCAACGCAAGTTTTATTATATTATATATTATATTCTATTAGATAAATGAGCGCTAATCTTTAATTATCCTCTCCGATTTATAATATTGAAAAAAAAAACATGCATGTAGTTCAACCTTCAATCTTTTCACTAACATATTCAATTTTCAAGTTCAAGTGGGACAAAATATATTTTTTTTTGTTGATTTTTTTGTTGTTGGGCCAATATTTTAAATTTATGTGTTGATATTTATTGAGCTTTGCGGCCGATTTCAAATTATAAGGCAAAACGCTAAGTTTTCCTTTTTCTCCTATGCATTTCGGTGCTATTTTGCACCTTCTTCAGGGAGCCTAGTTTATTTGACAAAACATAAAACAATTACAAAATATTCAACAATTTCACATTAAAATTTCACTTACATACATATAACATTAATTTATAACATATAAACAAACAACATTGAAAACAATTCACAATTTATTAATAATAATTTCCGACTATTTCCATTTTTCCCCAGCGGGTTAGGGGGCCAGAATATACCCACCGTAGGTATGCCTGTCGTAAGAGGCGACTAAAATATCAGATTCAAGGGGCTGTGTAGCGCAACCCTTCAGGTTGCCAGCGCAATATATATTGTAACAAATGTTAGCAGCACTGAGCGATGCTATCGTCTCTAAGCCGATGCTAAGCAGTGACGTGAATTTACATCCATAGATCAATCATTATGTATCTACATAAACAAGACAATAATTGCGTCTACACATATGTACCATGTACGTATACGAGCAGCTGAGAGTCAATGCACAAACACATGCATATATCTGAGATACTCCTGAAAGTATGCAATGAGAAAAAATCATGCAATTGTAGTTACAGCTGAGAAGTTTGAGAGCTGCTGGACTAGTAGATTCTGGAAGCGCCTAGAAGATGCGAACGTTGAAATCCGGTAGTATAAAAGGCGGCAATTGTAGAGGCGCTGGAATTCAGTTTGATTTGAGATTTCGATTAAGACGCTATCTAGCGAGCAAGAGTAGTATTATTTTGAATAGTAGAGTTTAATTTGAACTATCAATCAGTTTGGTTATTAAGCAAGCTATTCGTTGCACAGTTTGAGTGTTATTGTGAAGTACTTTAATAAAGGCCATTTTGCATTATTACATATTGGAGTTATTTATTCAACAGTTTAGTGATCGAACTTAGCAGAAGGTTGCAAATAAGATGATTTGCAAGTAAATTCCTTACAATTGGTGTGAGAAGAGGAATTGTTGAATAAATTCCGGAGACTTCGAATACAACTTGGACATGGCAAAGTTAAGTTAATTGAAGATCCCGCAACTGAAGAAGGAGTTGGAGAGCCGTGGATTGAATACAGCCGGCATTAAACTCGAACTTCAGGAACGACTACGAGAGGCAATGGAATTAGAAGGAATGGACGTGGAAGAGTATGTCTTTCATCTTGATGGCGATGAGACAACAAAATTGGAGGAGAAAAATGAAACACCGCAGACAATGGCGAACACAGACTTGAACATGATATTGGCTGCAATATCGGCACAAATGTCCGAAATGTCACCACAAATATCCACCAACATGTCATCACAACTGGAAGAACAGAAGACATATGTGTCATCCAAGATGGAATCACAGGAGACACGTATTGCAGAAATGTCATCTGAAATAACAGCGAAGATTGAAGCACAAGAGGCACGAATATCCGAAATGTCGGCGCAAATTTCAGCACAGATATCATCGCAGATCTCTGCTCAACTGGAAGAGCAAGAAGGACGTATTTCCTCGAAGTTGGAGGCGCAAGATACAAAAATTTTACAGTTCGAAGAAAAAATCGAGGCCGAGGTGGATGCTTTGAGAGGACGTATCGAGCAGTTGCAACTAAATCGCCCAGCAATTTATGCGAGTAACCCAAAGGTAAAGACACCATCCTTTGACGGTTCTGTTCCTTTTCAGGTCTTTAAGCTACAGTTTGAGAAGACCGCAGCAGTGTTCGTGGCGCTGAAAAGGCCTGCCGCGGAAATCTTACAGAATATTCCAGAGTACGAACGGAACAGTTATGATGGCTGCTGTAGAACGAAGGTACGGAAGCGAACACAGGAAACAGATGTATCATATAGAATTGCAAAACCGTTACCAAAAAGCTAATGAGATTTTGCAAGAGTTTGCTTCGGATGTTGAAAGGTTGGCTCATTTGGCAAATGCGGACGCACACGTGGAGTACACCGAGAGGTAAAAATCCAGAGTTTTATAAACGGCATACGGGACGTAGAAACGAAGCGAGCGACATATGCTAACCCAAAACCCACATTCGCAGAAATGTTATCCCATGCGCTGACTCAGTAAACAGCGTCACTTTTGTGTAAGCCAGTTTTCAAAGCACGCCGTGTGGAAGTAGAAAGGCCAGAGTGGGTAGACGCAATATTGGAGGCACTGAAAAGATCGCAAAAGCGGAATGTAAAAGTTATTAAATGCTTCAAATGCGGGAAGTCCAGTCACATAGCACGTCATTGCGATCTTGGTCTTAATAGTTCCAACAATGTGGGTGGCCGTAAACGCAAAGCTGGAGGAGATGAGCAAGAGCGAGTAAGAGCTAGAGAGCTATATCCAGCTATTAAATGCCCTGTGATATCTGTGTCGCATATTGGTAGAAAATCGAGCAGTCTTACCGTCAGAGGGAATGTGGATGGCAAAGAACGAGTACTGACTGTAGATACGGGCGCATCTCATTCCTTGATCCGATCTGACTTGGTCAACAGGAGAGTAAAACCGTTACCTGGAGCAAAGTTGCGTACGGTCACTGGCGAGTATAACCAAGTCCAGGGAGAAGTGACATGTGAAGTATTGATTGGGAAGGTCATGGTTCTACACAAATTTGTTGTGGCGGGGATTGTTGATGAGGTTATATTGGGAGTGGATTTCATGGTTGACCATGACATCAATATCGATATGCAGAGAAGGGTGATGCGTTATGAGAACCAAGATGTGCCACTTAACTTCAGTATGGAAAAGGGTTCAGCAGTAAGCGAGTGCTGGTGGAGGAGATTCGACAGAGACTACGAAAGTCAAGGAAAGTAGATCGAGCAAAGGTTGATGGATCGAATGGGCCAAATAAAGCGAAATCAAAAGTACCTGCGAGAAAAACACTGGCATTGACAAACCCTAATGGACGCACTAAAACGACTGAAAGAATTTTCCAGAAAGAATGCAAGGGTGGTTTCAAGCCAGCGCGCACTACTGTTGTGAAAAATGAAGACGATACTGATGATGCAAAGTCCATCCGTCAAGATCAAGCTCTGCGAAGTAGTTCTTCATTGGCCAAGCAACGGAGTGCGAGGGAACGATCCAGGATAATGAGTAGTATAATGAAACACAGGTACGACAAGGAAAATAATTCGGAAGGTTTCCGGGAGCGAGATTTGGTACTGCTATAAAACCCTCACCGGCGGAAAAGTGTTCCAGCCAAATTTCGGTGCAGTTGGGAAGGCCCGTACAAAGTTGTGAAGAAGATCAGTGATACCATCTACCGCATACAAACCACTGGGAAACCACGGATTAGAAGAGTGGTACATTTGGAGATGCTAGCGGCGTTTAGATCGGGAGATTTGTCTGATCGGGACGATCAGACTTAGGTGGAGGGCAGTGTAACGAATGTTAGCAGCACTGAGCGATGCTATCGTCTCTAAGCCGATGCTAAGCAGTGACGTCAATTCACATCCATACATCAATCATTATGTATCTACATAAACGAAAAAATAATTGCGTCTATGTACCATGTACGTATACGAGCAGCGGAGAGTCAATGCACAAACACATGCATATATCTGAGATACTCCTGAAAGTATGCAATGAGAAAAAACCACGCAATTGTAGTTACAGCTGAGAAGTTTGAGAGCTGCTGGACTAGTAGATTCTGGAAGCGCCTTGAAAATGCGAACGTTGAAATCCGAGAGTATAAAAGCGGAGAAAGAGCAGTATTATTTTGAATAGTAGAGTTTCATTTGAGCTATCAATCAGTTTGGTTATTAAGCAAGCTATTCGTTGCACCGTTTGAGTGTTATTGTGAAGTACTTTAATAAAAGGCCATTTTGCATTATTACATATTGGAGTTATTTATTCAACATTTTAGTGATCGAACTTAGCAAATAAGAGGATTTGCAAGTAAATTCGTTACAATATCTTCTCCAAACCCAATTGTCAATACCTCACCCATCCGCGGCGAATCCAGTTTCACAAACACACGAGGCTCTGGCGACCCCAAGCTCCTGATGTAACTTGGAGGTGGGGAGGGATGGATGGCCTGAAGTTTTAATGTGGCCATATAAATCTTTCCCGAGATGGTCGGGCTAGCACTTTAATAATGCTGTGTTACTGGAGCGTACCGGATCTGTATTCGGCAAAGGACCATCACATCGATAACGCTCCCCGAAGCCTTCGGGGAGTAACCTTATCGCTACAACAACAACAACAACAACTTTTTCCGTGCGCACACATGTTTATTCTCCGAAATCGCTGTTGAATAAGCGCAATTTATGTTGTCCACATCTTCTTTAAAATTGACAGCATCTCTTATTCGTTGTTGTATCCTCAGTCCTTCCAGTGTCAGTCTTCTTTCTACGTCTAGTATTTGTACATTTGTAAAGTCCGCTGACTGTTTGTTGTTTGTTAGGTGGTCAGCTAAAGCTGTACAATTTGTTTTGTTATTTCTCGCGTCTGCTTTTTGCTCATTGACTCGAATTCCCAATGCACGTTTTGTTGTACCAATGTATATTTTGTTGGAGTTTTCGCCAACTTTACCTTTGCATTTTATTTCGTATATGACAATGTATTGTTGTTCTTTGTCTATTTTGTCTTTTGTTTGTGTAAATATTTTATTTAGGGTACAGTGCGGATTGTATGTAAAGCTTGTTGTTGTTGTTGTTCATAATTTTGTTTAATGTTTTGTTGTCCGTTAAGCCGGGTATATATGTGCCTCCTGTGTACACTTTATTTTCCCGTTCTTGGTTTTTTTCCATAGTTCTGTGTTCCTGTTCTAATTAATAATTGTTTGTATAAACATTTCAATCACTGTATTAGGGTATCCATTTTTGAATAGGATATTTTTTATTTTCCTCTCGTTGTCTATTCGAACTTCTGGTCGCTTAGAGTGAACATTTTGTTAATGAGGTTTACGGCGGTATTTTTTTCTTCTGGGTCCATGGGTTGTTGGAATGGTAATTTATTATTCTAGAGGAAGCTATGGATTTACAATACCAGTTCGTTTTGAGTTTGTTGTTTTCTCTTATAAATTTTATGTCTAGGAATGCTGATTTTTGGTTCTTTTCTTTTTCTGTCGTGAACTGTTTTTTTTATGTTGTGCGTTCAGTGTTTTGAGAATGTCTTCCACGTCTTGGATTTTTACAATAGCTGATATATCGTCTACAAAAATGCTGTCGTCTATAATTTTATCTAACACGATATCTGCCACCGTGGGTGATAAGGGATTTCCCATTGGTATACCACAAACTTTTTGATAAAGGGTCCAGTGTACATAAGGTAATTGTTGTCGAGTAGGCAAAACTCTAAAATTTTTTGAAATTGAGGTCTGGTTAGTGTTGTGTGTTCCTCTAATGTTTTCCATTGTTGCATAATGGTTTTTTCTTTTTTGTTTTACGAGGAGGAAGCATCGAAAGCCTCATAGTCAGTGTGGGACTTTAACCGCACTAAACCTCCTACCGTCTGAGTACCATTTACCCCCCGGTACTACCGTCAAGTATTCCGTCGGGAGGTAGGTTGAGCACTAAGCTCTACGTCTGTCGGGGTCCCGTTGCTGTACTTAGATAGTGCCGCGGTATGGTTAACGCTGGGACTGACACGCCCTGCTTACTACCTGAATGTGCTTGACGCATACCACTTCTACGAATTTTTGCAAGCCTACCTTAAACACTGTGCATATAGTGCTTGTGGCATGCTTGTGCGTTCGACTACTTGTATTGTAGGGTTTTGTTTTTTACATATGTATATATGTGTAAATAAATTATATATGTATAAATAGAAATTTTTTTTTTTTTTTTTTTTTGAATTTTTTTTTTTTTTTTTTTTTGTTTTTTGTTTTTTTTGTTTTTTTTTTTCCACAATACGTAACGGGGCTTTCCTCGTACTTCCACCGGTTGGAGAGGTCTTCTCTCCAATCCGAGTATAAACTCTGATTGCATGTGAGACGTTTACCCTCATACTCGTTGTTTCTACGGTTGGAGAGGCCTTGTCTCCAATCCGTAGGTTTGTTGTTGCGTGTATGTTGACTGCTTTTGGTCGAACGGTTGAAGAGGCCGTGTCTCCAATCCGTGCTTTATTCCTTCACCTGGGGCAGTATTCGAACGGTTGAAGAGGCCTTGTCTCCAATCCGTCGCCTGGTTTGCTATTACATTTACCTACATATATTACGGTATTTTCTTATGTTATCATTCTCACGCCGCTAATTGTACGGAGGCCTTGCATTCAATACGTGCTCAGCTCGATCCCCTCCACCTTAGCAATTTGTTATCCACCCACACAACTCGACTGTTCAATGTTCGCTGCTGCGCCGTAGCCTTTCAAGACTTCGTAGACTCTTCATTATTTCCGCTATTACATCGCACGCCGCTGACCATTTTACCTTGCTATGTAGCATGCATCCAACAATTGTTTCAGGAGTGTAATCCTCTCCAAATATTCTGCACAGTTTGCATCTCGAGCTATAGAACCTAGGACACTCGAAAAATACATGGTAAACATCTTCTACTGTATCGCCGCCGCAGTGATCGCATATGTTGTTAGGCTCGTGATTGAATCGGTGCAAATATTCCTTAAAGCATCCGTGACCACTCAGAAACTGTGTGAGGTAGAAATCCACCTCGCCGTGCTTTCTAGATATCCATATATTAATATCTGGGATACATCGGTGTGATGGCTAATTGTGTGGGTATATTGGTAAAGCGAGATATCACATCAAACGATACCAGGATTTCGTCATCTTCTAGCTCTATATTTTTTAATTTTTCTTTCACGTGGAACGCATTTTGGACGTTATACCTTTTTGATACGATTACTTTCAGTGTGTGGCCTATGTATTTCGAAAGGTTGTAACAAGGTACATTGACGGACGACGATATCGGATGAAGGCGCGTATATTCTTTATGTATCTTTGGGAGGCCATACAGTCTAAGTGCTACTGCCGCAGTGCACGCGAGTTGTGTCTTCTGTTTGAGGTTTATATTCTTTTGTTTATAGATATCGTTCACGATGTTATTGTTTTTTCTTTGTAACTGATGTGTTGGATACGTCCGTATGGTTTTGTAATTTGTCTTATCGTTTAGTAGCTCTTTAATTATTTGTTTGTAGTTTGTTTTGTACATCATTACTGTTTTGTTTCCCTTATCAGCATTAGTAACTACTATAGAGTCTTTGTGTTATTTCAAGAATTCTTTTGTGATCTTAAACAATTTTATTATAATTTTCTCCTTTGCGCCGTTCTTTACTTTATTTTTAAAAGGTGTTGATCTTGGTAGCAAACTTACATCTGATGGTGTCCTTTTGTCTATCATCTTCCATCGTCTGTATTGCTTGTTCAAGGTGTGCAATTAAATGTATAGGAGAAAATGTGTCTCTAGTAACAGGCAGGGCGAATGTTTTCCCCATACATTTTTGTCAGAGCATGTTTATTGTTCATTTTGATTTTTCAAAAATATAGCGACAACCAATCAGCGAGCAGAGATAGCGCACAACCCCTACCAACCATGAGTGGATAAAAATTTGGGTAATCATATTTGGGCGCATCCCTTGAATCTTGCTCCATAGACGTCCCAATTAGACTGGGCGAGATTAAGCGAAGGCGAGAGGCGCACATGATCGACCAAGCGGAAAGGCGTGGGTTCAAGCGCCGGGCTGTAAAGTGTCGAAGATTATGTGTAGGTCTTACAACCTTAGACTAATGAAGTTGCTTCTATCATTAAAAAGAGCGGCTGTGGACTCATGACGGGTATTCTGACTGGACACTGCCTTCTGGCGTCACATGCCTTTAAATTAGGCTTGGCCAGTGATAGCAGATGTAGGAAGTGCGGGTTGGAGGAGGAAACGATCGAGCACGTTCTGTGCTTGTGCCGTGCACTTGCCAGGCTAAGACTCCAGCTATTAGGAGGGATACAGCTTTCAGATGTAGAAGCAGCAAGTGGCTTAAGTCCTAGGAAGCTTCTAGTATTTGCCGAGAGGACGGAGTTATTTTATAACATAGGTCCGGGCTTTTCAGTTTGGTAGTTAAACAAACTTCTGGTAACACTTGTAATATTTAATATTGTTTATTGTGATGGCAGGATCGCCATGTAGTGTAAGACAGTTAAATTAAAACAAAATAGATTTTGTTGGCGCTAATGTTCAGCGCAGACATCAATTTATGATTGATTTTTATTAACAAATGCTTTCCCTTTTATAGCAATTTTTGTTACAATACTATTGCAATATTTTTGTACAATACTTACACACTAAAAATAACAACATTCTAATTCTATATACCTATTCAATACAATATTCTTATTACCTAACTATGTAATAATGTTTGGTCAGTCGCACCGACAAACCGACGCTGTCGATCAGTTATGTTTATGGGTTAAGCAACTGTAAATGGATATGGCTCCCCGCTGGGTTCAATGTAACTTAACTATGCCGCTATAACTGTGTCGCTATGCGTAATTTATGTGTGGTCGAAAGTGAAATTCATTTGCTTATGCATTTCAAGCTGGACCTATTCTGGCATGTACATATGTACAAATATCTTGTATTGTGGTAATGCCACATCATCCACCTTTAACAAGAATCGCATACACTTGAGAACAATTGTATGTGATTCCTAAAGTGATTTAATGACCATTTAGAGTTTACTAAATTTTAATTGCTTTTTAGTTTGCTATTGTAATTTATTGTCTTGCGGTAATTTGATATTGAACGTGAAGAGTTTGTTTACTTATTTTTATATCCGTTTACATTTGCTTGCCATGTGTGATTTTTGCTGACATTTTTTTTCTTTCTATTGTTCTTTTGTATGTACATTTTTTTTTTTTTTGTATAATATATATATATATATACATTTGTATGGTTATGTGCTTGTGAATAATGTTTTGCATCAAGTCTTATTGACATTTATTTTTACATATCAGAATTTTATATGTGTTTTGCCAGCCGGTCTTTAAGAGCGTCGACTCACTTAAAAATCGGCATGAGGTAACCGTAACTTGATGCCAACATGAATTTATATTTATGCATTTTTCTTTCTTTGTGTGTTTACATTTTTATTGATGAGTAAATTGGAATGTTTACAGTGTGATTGTTTGGAATTTTGTTTTTTTTTTCAAATTAATTGGGTTTAGCAGCAAATGTCTTATACTGGTTTACATCTATATGTGTTGGTTGAAGTAAAAATATTTCCTATTACTATTTTCTATTTTGTAGGAGGGTTTTTGCAGTATTTTTTATTACTATATTCTATTCTATTTAGAATAAAAGATGTTTCCCTATTCTACCTGTGGCTAAAGTAAAAATATTTTTCCTAAAATTATGACCTCTCTAAAACCTAGGTTTCCTAACTGAAACACCTCATACTTATATATATTTCTTTAATTATTTCTATTAAATAACGGCTTTTCATTGTTATTTCATTTTATTAGGGTTACATTAAACTTAGCACAAAAAAAAAATCTGTAGCTAATTATACGGAAATTTATGATATGAAATATGTCATTAATTATGTAGAAATTTAGGAGTTGCGATTGACGGAAGAGCAAGGTAGTTTATAGTAGTAGTAGTCCAAATAATGGGCAAAATAATGGCACAGTGGGTGCAAATATTTTTCATATCTTGTAGTTTATTTTTCTTCTTTTCCAGCAGTATCTTTGATCTTATTTGTCATGCGATTTCTGCGGCGGCCACCAAGACAGAATCATCATGACTTTTATGAAGAATCATTTTTATTTTTATACCGGGATTGTCACATGCACAACCTCTTTGGTTAATGCAATTATTTGATCTTAGAGAACTTGGTTATCAATTATTATTTTAAATTTGCCTACTCGAGTAAATATTCACTTATTTTTCACTAATTTGTCCCTCAGGACAACTGTGTTTTCCTTATAAATTTCAAGTCCTGGATTGGCGGCATTTGTATAACATGTGTACAGCCTGATGAGTAATTGTCCTGAGTCAATTTTATCATCTACAATCAGGTTTCTTGTATTTCTTACGCTACCATATTAGGAACGCGACATGTCTTAATGCTGTAAAATTATATAGCGATTCACAATCATTTTTATATGTTCTCATTGTGACTTTTCTTCATTATTATTATTTTTTTTATTGGCTGGTTGTAAAATTTTTGTAGTTTTTTTTTCGTCGTTATTAGATTTTAAGATCGCGAGTTTGAATCGAGCTTAAGGCCTAACAATAATTATTTTATCATTATTATTGTTATAATATATTATTTCTTCATTGAACAAATTTTAAATTAGAATAGAAGAAAGAAAAAATTTAGACAACTGCCGAAGCTCGTTGTATAGATCAATTTCGGGAACTGCTAAATTCCTTCATCGCCAACGTTTAGGCGCCGCTGGTATAACCATTCATCCATCAAAGCGGTTTTTTGTTTGTCTTCATTATTCCTATTTCAATTCTGGTTCTTGCCAATTGATATTCACAGCACTGCGACATCTGTTACAGAATAGTTGTGAAAATTGGACTTTGTTTATGGCGATGGTGCCATAGTGTCAAATTTCATTGACACTTTTTCTCCGTGCTCTGGGATGTATTAACAATTTTTGTTGTTATATCGGCCTACTGATTTGTAAGATCGCGAGTTTGATTTGAGCTCAAGGCCTAACAATAATTATTTTATATTTATTATTGTTATAATATATTTTATCTTGATTGAAAAAATTTTAAATTAGAATAGAAGAAATAAAAAATTTAGAAAAATGCCAAAGCTCGTTGTATAGATCCATTTGGGGAATTGCTAAATTCCTTCATCGGCAACGTTTAGGCGCCGATGCTATAACCATTCAGCCATCACAGCGGTTTTTTGTTTGTCTTAATTATTCCTACTTCAATTCTGGTCCTTGTCAATTGATATTCACAGCACTGCAACATCTGTTACAGAATAGTTGTGAAAATTGGACTTTGTTTATGGCGATGGTGCCATATTGTCATATTTTATTGACACCTTTTCCCCGTGCTCTGAGATTATTAACAATTTTTTTGTTATATCGGCCTACTGTTTTGTAAGATCGCGAGTTTGAATCGAGCTCAAGGCCTAACAATATTTATTTTATCATTATTATTGTTATAATATATTTTTTCTTGATTGAAAAGATTTTAAATTAGAATAGAAGAAAGAAAAAATGTATACAACTGCCAAAGCTCGTTGTATAGATCCATTTCGGGAACTGCTAAATTCCTTCATCGCCAACGTTTAAGCGCCGCTACTATAACCGTTCAGCCATCACAGCGGTTTTTTGTTTGTCTTCATTATTCCTACTTCAATTCTGGTTCTTGCCAATTGATATTCACAGCACTGCGACATCTGTTACAGAATAGTTGTGAAAATTGGACTTTGTTTATGGCGATGGTGCCATAGTGTCAAATTTCATTGACACTTTTTCCCCGTGCTCTGGGATGTATTAACGATTTTTGTTGTTATATCGTCCTACTGATTTGTAACATCGCGAGTTTGAATCGGGCTCAAGGGCTAACAATAATTATTTTATTATTATTATTGTTATAATATATTTTTTCTTGATTGAAAATAAATTAAATTAGAATAGAAGAAAGAAAAAATTTAGACAACTGCCAAAGCTCGTTGTATAGATCCATTTCTGGAACTGCTAAATTCCTTCATCGGCAACGTTTAGGCGCCGCTGCTATAACCATACAGCCTACTATGGCACCATCGCCATAAACAAAGTCCAATTTTCACAACTATTCTATAACAGATGTCGCAGTGCTGTGAATATCAATTGGCATGAACCAGAATTGAAGTAGGAATAATGAAGACAAAGAAAAGACCGCTGTGATGGCTGAATGGTTATAGCAGCGGCGCCTAAACGTTGCCGATGAAGGAATTTAGCAGTTCCCGAAATGGATCTATACAACGAGTTTTGGGAGTTGTCTAAATTTTTTCTTCCTTCTATTCTAATTTAAAATTTTTTCAATCAAGAAAAAATATATTATAACAATAATAATGATAAAATAATTATTGTTGGGCCTTGAGCTCGATTCAAACTAGCGATCTTACAAATCAGTAGGCCGATATAACAACAAAAATTGTTAATACATCCCAGAGCACGGGAAAAAAGTGTCAATGAAATATGACACTATGGCACCATCGCCATAAAAAAGTCCTATTTTCACACTAATTCTGTAACAGATGTCGCAGTGCTGTGAATATCAATTGGCAAGAACCATAATTGAAGTAGGAATAATGAAGACAAACAAAAAACCGCTGTTATGGCTGAATGGTAATAGCAGCGGCGCATAAACATTGCCGATGAAGGAATTTAGCAGTTCCCGAAATGGATCTATACAACGAGCTTTGGCAGTTGTCTAAATTTTTTCTTTCTTCTATTCTAATTTAAAAATTTTTTCAATCAAGAAAAAATATATTATAACAATAATAATGATAAAATAATTATTGTTAGGCCTTGAGCTCGATTCAAACTCGCGATCTTACAAATCAGTAGGCCGATATAACAACAAAAATTGTTAATACATCCCAGAGCACAGGGAAAAAGTGTCAATGAAATATGACACTATGGTATCATCGCCATAAACAAAGTCCAATTTTCACAACTATTCTGTAACAGATGTCGCAGTTGCTGTGAATACCAATTGGCAAGAACAACAATTGAAGTAGGAATAATGAAGACAAACAAAAAACCGCTGTGATGGATGAATGGTTATAGCAGCGGCGCCTAAACGTTGCCGATGAAGGAATTTAGCAGTTCCCGAAATGGATCTATACAACGAGCTTTGGCAGTTGTCTAAATTTTTTCTTTCTTCTATCCTAATTTAAAATTTTTCAAACCAATAAAAAATATATTATAACAATAATAATGATAAAATAATTATTGTTAAGCCTTGAGCTCGATCCAAACTCGCGATCTTACAAATCAGGAGGCCGATATAACAACAAAAATTTTATTAGATTTTGCTTATTTCCACTGTCCTAGAAGTTCTTATTGCTTCATGAGCATTCAAAGGAATTATGCAAATTTTGATTTGCTATTAAATTTTGGCAGGGTTAATGAGTCTGCCTTTACTGTTGATTGGGAAAACTTTAGAGTTATTATTTTACTTATTTGTTGCTCTTCCTCAGCTTTGGGTTTGGTTTTAAAAGGGGTTTAGATTACTTTGAGTATTAAATGCGGGCTTGAGCATTTTTCAACTGCCTATATTTAATTTTCATATAGTTTTTAAGTATCGTGGCTATTGCAATGATCAATAGCACGATAACGCAGATTAAAACTGCTAGCCAAACATCTGGAATGTTTGGAGCAGCTTTTGTTTCTGGTTCAGCTGGTGGTTCATATCTTACCATTTTATTTTCTGATGCTTCAGAACTTTCTTTTCCTACTTCGTAGCCAGCTATGGCTCTCATAATGCCTTGGGCTATTTTTGTCCACCAAGACATTTTGAAACTTCTCTAATTCTAATAAAATATTAAATATTTAGTTTTATTTATAACCTTTTTATTGTGAAAATTGTTGTTCAAAAATATTTCTTAAAATATTTTTAATTAGAGAAAAACAATTTTTTTTTAATATTTTAGGTTTATTAGCTTAATATAGTTTATAAAATATTTAAAATTATTTTTAGTTTGTCATAGTTAAAAAAAGTTTTAGATGCCACTATAACCTAACATTTGGCATCTTCGGAGAATACCATTCGAATCATTGGCACGGTTTCTTCTTCCCTGGTTGTGGGATTTTTTACATCCTCAATTGTGGGTTCCCTATTCATATCTATCTTTTACCAAAATGGTTTTAACCATTTTAATTCCTTTTCGTAATCTACTGTTCCTGCGTCTAAAATTACTTTGTCTTCCCACTCAATGGGGTGTTTAAAATATTTTCCGAAATTCCAATTTACTTAAATATTGATTTTTTTATTTATTTTACGTTTAGTTAATTCTTTTTTTTCTTTAAATTTTCACATATATTTTTTCTTCTGTTTAAATTATTTCTAATATCTCCTATTGTAATAAAAAAAATCCTAGGCAAAAATATAATTAAATAATTTAAATTAGTCGATCTGGTACATTCAACGATGTAAGTCAAATGTATACATGTACTTTTATGTTTTTTATTATAATACTTGTATTTTTGTATTTCTAGTCCTGAAGATGACTTCTAATTGAAGTCGAAATATCGATAAATAAAAAACGACAATATATAACATATACAAATAAACAGTTTTCTTTGTTTGGTATTTAATATTGTATGGCCTCGAGCTCGACAATTTACAAACATTTTTGCCAATGGTTAAGCGTCACTGGGCCGCTCAATTTATTCTAAATTTTATACTTATGTTGTTGCCCGTTTTGCTGTCACGCCTCCAACAGACTTCAATTGTAAAGATATTTCCCGTACTGTTTTTGCTGCTAAATTGTATTCCACTTCTTCTATGCTCGCTTGCTGCCAGTTGGTCACCAAACTTAATGTTCTGTTTTTACCGAATCCTTGCCTCTGTATGCATCATAGTGATCTTTTTATGGTAGTGATTAATTTGCCCTCTGGTGATTCTCCTTCACTGTGATATTTGCCAAAAAATCCGAACGAAAGAGCTCCATTTGTAACTATTCCAATCTCATTTGTGTTCTTTTTGTTGTCTGAGCTGGTAGGATCGAAGGGGAATTCTGCTTGTTTATTAACGCGACGCGAGAAAGTTAATTATCGCGAGCTGACAGGTTCCTCTGACCAGCTAGATCTTTAGCAGTTTTGCCAAATATTGATCTAGACTGGCAGGATCGCCATGTAATATTTAATATTGTTTATTGTGATGGCAGGATCGCCATGTAGTGTAAGAAAATTAAATGAAAACAAAATAGATTTTGTTGGCGCTAATGTTCAGCGCAGACATCAATTTATGATTGATTTTTATTAACAAATGCTTTCCCTTTTATAGGAATTTTTCTTACAATTCTATTACAATACTTTTGTACAATACTTACACACTAAAAATAACTACATTCTATTTCTATATATGTACCTATTCAGTACAATATTCTTATTACCTAACTATGTAATAATGTTTGGTCAGTCGCACCGACAAACCGACGCTGTCGATCAGTTATGTTTATGGTATGGTATGGTATTCTGGCATGTACAATAAGTACAAATATCTTGTGTTGTGGTAATGCCACACACTACGGGCTCAATCAGTCTATGTGAGGTCCTCATGGACCGGCCAGTTCAACCTAACCTAACCTAACCTTGTTCGGCGAGACGCCGATATTATCCATGGTAAAATATGTTTTTCGTGTACGTGTGATTTTTATTCTTATTACACTTATTCAAAAGCAACATATGGGAAAACGTATAGTTTAACTCTTCTAATAAAAAAATTGCATACTTTCGGGGGAGTGACATCAAGGCAGAGCCGCCACCCGAACGAATAATATATCCAAGAAACATTATCAAAATAATCAAAATAATTTTAATACCTTTTTTTAAATTTTTATTTTTAATCTAAAATTTCAAAATACAACAAATAAAACATTTGAAAAACTGTACATATATCTGCTAATATACATCCAGACAAAGGAACTTATAATTAAAAATAAATTTATTATAATAATAAATCCATTGAAAATACAAAAATTATTTATTTTATTTTATAAAAAATAAAATAGTAACGGCATAAGGAATTTAAACAAATGAAATAAAATAAAATTAAATATATTAAGATAAAATAAAATAAAATAGTATAAAATAAATCATGTAAATTGAAACAAAATAAAATTAAACTAAATTTATCTAAAATAAAATAAACTAAAATAAAAATTCTTTTTTAAATAACAAAATATAATAAAATAAAGTAAAATAATGTAAATTGAAAAAAATAAAATACAATAAAAAAAGGAAAAAAATTAAATAAAACAAAAAATAAAATGAATTGGAAAGAAATGAATGCAGTGAAATGCAATTAAATTAAATATATACATAATAAATAAATGTACAAAAGGTTAATGAAACTGAAGTAAAATCACAAAAGTTATGATGGTATTCTATCAATAATTTTTACTTAGAAAACTCGTTCACGCCCCAGACGTTACGATAAAAAAATGCCAAAATAAGTACACAATGGAGAACACGGAAATAACGTTGGTGAGCCCAGCTCTAAAATAGTCGGATATGCAAAAGTAACCGGCTATGCCAAATCCACTTCTTAATATCGTGAAACTTGGAACTCTTAAATAAACGACTATGCCACATCCATTCCTTCATCAGGCGATACTTGAAACTATCCGTATAAGTCTATAAATACGCATATATATGTTGACGCACCTAGCACTGCCATCATAATACAAAGCCGCAGCAATATATCAAGCCCGCTCTTCAGCACCATCTAACAGATAGGAAACTCGCCAGCGGTAGCAATCTATATTTCATTTGAACTCGTTTGTACTAACTCCATAAAATCCATAGTCAGTCTCTGGAAATATACGCGTTCTTAGTGTTATTTATCTTTGCATATTATAAATAGTACTTACCAAGAATAAAAATTTTAGAGATTGTGTTAAAAAATGTTTGCTGCTAAAAATTTTTCCAAAAAAATTTATTCAAAACAGCTGTTCAATTTCTGCTTGTCATAATTTTCTTTTCAATAACTAAAATCATACTGTTTCATTCAAACATTTTGGATTAGCAATAGCATGAAAATTTAATTATTTTTTGTTTCCGAATCATGGGGAAAAATATTTTATCAATGTCAGTTGGTGTTTGAGGTGCAAATGACAAAAATAGGGTAGCATTGGTTGGCAGGGACGTATCGCATTGTTTTATTGAATGTATTTAAAAATACTTCTACATACGTTCATTAAAAAAAAAACAAAGCTTCATTGTTTTCGTACAGCTGGTACGGCAAATGGCATTGCCGTCTTGTATTGGCGTCAAGGTATGAGAGTAGTATAGCAATAAACACAAACAGCGGTTTATCTTGATTGATAAGGCGTCCAAAGTTTAGCAAATATTCAGTCCTCATTTTTTCGAAAATATTTTTTTTTGTATGTTTGTATGGTAAATGTTGTGTTAAATTTTACTTAAGATATTTAAGAATTAATGAGCTTACCACCAGTAAATAATAATTGTTATTCAATTAATAAAATAATAATTGTTATTCAATTAATCCGTCCATTTGCCCGTTAACACGATAACTTGAGAAAATTTTGAGGTATCTTAATGAAATTGAGTATATAAGTTCATGGGCACTCATGTTGTTGTTGTTGTTGTAGCAGTGCTTCGCCCCATCCAATAGGTGCGACCGATCATTGTCATCAATATCCTCTAACGGGAGTCCATGGAAACTTGCTGTTTCAACAGGGGTGGACCAAAATGAGAGGGGTGTTAGAGGCGTTGGTTTCACATTACAATTAAAGCGATGGTTGGTGTCATGTGGGGACACATTACAAGCAGGGCATACATTTTGTATATCGGTGGACAAACTGAATACTCACTTGGTCTTTCCTCGCTACACTCGTAACTGGTTAAATAAAAAGGTTAATGTTGTTTTTTCTAAAACGTTATAAATGGTTCACTATTCTACTTATTTAATAATTTGTTAATTTCTTTTAAATATAAAGGATATTCAAATGCACTTTTACAACAACAATATTGAAATGAAATAATCACTCTTTACAACTTCAAGATATTAACTTCTAAATATATGTACAAGAGTTAAACTCAAATAAATGTATATAAAAGAGCGCGTCCGCGGTTGCCGAGTGATAGTACTTGACTGTTTTTTTCAAATATCGTTGACGACGATGGCAGTGGTCGCTCGTTGGTGTTTTCCACTTCGCCGCGCACGGCTGCACATACGCATATTTTGACGCCGTCTAAATATTTGTGAAGGCGGCTTAGACATTCTACCCGCCCTACAGGGAGGTGCTTGTAAGCACCTTCTGCAGCTCCTGCAAGGCGGGGATGGTGGTACCCAAAGCGCAACCGATATTGCGCCGTTGGCCTTGCGCCGTTTGCAGGCCGTCTGGGGTGCGCGTGATCGTGGGCTTGACCGTCCGTTTTGTTTTGGGGGTTGCCGCGGGTTTGGTCGCAGGGTGCGCCTTTTGTGACCTACAGGCGCAGGTGGACTTCCTCTCTTCTTTCTTCTTTTTCGGCCTGGGTTTCGGATTCCGGAATGCTTGCTGTGTTAGGACCTTTGGAGCCAGTGGGCATGCTGGTCGAGATGCCATGATGGTGTAGTCCTGAAAGTACAACAGCAGAGAGAGAAACCAGAAGTAGTTGGATACAGCGGATGATAAACGGAAAGTTAATACGGAAAGTTAGTTATACGAGGGAAATCTATAAATGTATATAAAGCACAGTTTAACTAAGGGGCGCATGGAAAGTCCATTTTGGGTGCGAACCTCTACAACCCGAACATGGTTGTCAGGGCCGAGGCGAACGTTCTCGATTCGTCCCAGACGCCACTCGGTGGGTGGGAGCGAATCTTCTTTAATTACGACGTGGTCGCCTGGTTGAGGATTTCGCTGTGGTGTTTGCCATTTATAGCGTTTCTGAAGGTCCTTCAGATAATTCTCTTTCCAGCGTCGACTGAATTGGTGATGAAAGGCTTCGGTGGTAAGGTCCGAACATAGTTCGAGGTGTACTGCCTTTGTGGAAAAACAGACGAATACAGCCACGTACCCTTTTATGATAGTGGTCGACCTCAGAAACGATGCTTTTATTTGGAATGGACCTGCAAAGTCTACTCCTGTTGTGGAAAAGGGGAGCGCTCAGGTGGTAACGCTGCCATTATTTGCGTGCGCGTTTTCTGTTTGAAAAGCGTGCGCGATTTGCATTTGAAAATGCATTTTTTAATAAGAGGCTTTAGTTTTGGTACGTAGTACTCTTGCCTCACCATTTGGAGCATCAATCGTATTTCTGCATGAAGAAGCAGGCGGTGTAAAAACTCCAGATACAACTTGCATAACCTTGAATCCGGAGGGAGGATTACTGGATGCTTCTCGTTTTATTGCATTGTAGAATGTTCCAATCTTCCACCGATACGTAGGAGTCCGTATCCATCAAGAAATTGGTTAAGAGCCAGAAGGGAACTCTTCTTGCTAGTTGGCATTTTGTTTTTTAGCTCGCTCTTTTCCGCCCCGTAATGGCGAGATTATGCCATTGCTACAAGTCGCGTTTTTGCATGTTGCAACTCTTTATGGTCCAGGTGGGAATTATGTGTTGTTGCCACCGATTTTGATTTGCTGCATGCATTGTTCGCAAAGCGGAACAAGTATGCAATTACACGGAGAGCTCGAGAGTATGAGGAGAAACGTTGAAGAATCTCATCCTCTTCCTCGAGTGCGTGATATGCTTCGACCTTGCATTTCTCGGGTGGAGAATCGCTACCTGCTTTCGGTTTTGGCCATGCCGAAATGTGGCAAGAAAGCCATTGTGGTCCGTGCCACCAAAGGGAGGAGCCTATCAAATCATGCGGCGTGCAACCACGTGTGGCACGTTCAGAAGGGTTATCTTGGCTAGATAGATGGCGCCAGGTGCCGCTAGGAAGATATTCTCGAATTTGAGAGGTACGGTTGGCCACATAAGTCTTCCAGGTCGATGGAGATTTTTCTAGCCAGGCTAGTACAATCTCAGAATCTGACCATAAGAATGTGTTGCATGCTTGTAAGTTGAGCTGTTTTCGAACAGTTGAAGCCAGTTTGGCGAATAGGATTGCACCACATAGCTCTAAGCGGGGTAAGCTTACAGTTTTTATGGTGGCAACTTTGCCTTTCGCAACCAAAAGAGAAGATTCTTTCGTGTCATCGGATAGTTGATGCAAAGTACGAATAGCGAGATATGGTGCACAATTGACGCCGAATATAACAGTTTTAAGATTGAAATCGCCAACATTTAACAAGTTCGAGATATGCAACACATGGTTGTACATTGTACCTGACTCCCCTTTTTCTGAATCGATCGCTCCATGCTGAAAAACTGCTGCAGAGGAGCCGGGCGGGATTTGCCGATGGAAAGTTCTTCAGGAAGTCGCACAATGTACCGACCGTTTGGTGCACGTATCGTGGTTGTTGCATATATCTGCTCACACGCTTGATCCTCGGGGGATATCTGTGGAGGTTGTGGAATTTCCTCCTCTTCCCAAAATTTTCTCAGTTGAGAACTGAGGGTCTCGTTTGACGCTTGGACTTGTGTCGAGAATTACACAAAATTTTCAGCTATTGGACCACTGATAATCCAACCAAAAATGGTTTGTTGCGCAAGTATGCTACCGCACACCTTTTTTATACCTTCCAGCAGAACTTTTGGAAGTATGTCGCTGCCACTGACCAAGTCAGTCTGACCTGGTATGTGGCAACTGGGATCAGCGAGTTCATGGAGTTTGAACTGCTGCCAGATTTTGCGACTAATGGTTGATGTTGGCAGATTCTTTGTCAGTTGCGGCAACACAATGGCATGAGCCTTTATCCTTTTCATGGCCTTGGATGCAACCAGTGTCAAAGGACAAAGTTTGGAGGACTTGTTGTGCTGGAGTTGTGTGCTGCACGTTTGATGCATTCGTTCGCGGGGTGGAACGTGGAGCTTGTGGGCTCGCATACAACAGCGTGTGATGCCGTTGATGACATGTCGAACATGACCACTTGCTCGTGCACTCATTGATGACATGAGTGCTGCTAAGGCAGTTTGTACACAGCTTAGCTTGTTTTACGATTGTGTCCGGTTTTGCACAGACATTCGCTTGAACTGTGGACAGAATCTAATAAGGTGCGTGGAGTTGCAACATAGACAAGTTTCCTTTTTAGATTCTGCCACCTGCGTCCTGTTGAAGGACCTGTTTGCGCAGAATTTTGATGAGCGACTGGTTTTTGTTTGCTTGGTTCAAGCCTATTGACTCTTTCAACGACTTCATATCTCGAGGTGAGAAAGTCGTTCATTTGTGACCATGAGGTTAGATCTCTTCGAGAAGAGAGAGATTGTTCCAAAGTTACAGGGTTTTTTCGGGGAGCTTTGATGAACAAATGTACACCAGAATCAGATCCCAACTGTCTGTCATAACTCCTTGAGAGTGAAGCACTGATAGACAGTTGTTGATTGTATTTTGCAATCTCTGGAGTTGCTCACTGTTTTCGGATGTAATAGTGGCAAGAGTCAGTAAGGACTTTATCTGGTTGCCCACCAGGATACGTTTGTTTTGGTATCTTGACCGTAAAGCTTCCCATGCAAGGTCACAGTTATCATCGCTCAACGCATATTGTTTGACGATGGAGCCGGCTTTGCCTTGCGTTTTGTATCGGAGATAGTACAATTTCTGAGCACGGAAGAGCGTTGGGTGGTTAATGTACACCGCTGTGAACATATCACGAAAAGCGGGCCATTCTTCATAGCCAAAAAGGTCTCCGTGTCGCATGCTGGGACGTAGAGGTAAATATTTGCCTCAGCCAGGGGTTGTTCCACGCGGCTCGGCGTTGCCATCATTTTGATCATCGAAAGTTGATCGGCAATCTTTGCTTTGGTCATTTCATACGTATCAAGGCAGGCGCATTGTTTGCCTTGTACTGAACTCTTGATGTCTTCAGGGAAACTTTCGTCTGGTTTCGAAAATACCAGAACATAAACCGATTGAAGCCGTGCCCAATAATCATCTAGTGAAGGACTCACTTGGTCTTTCCTCGCTACACTCGTAACTGGTTAAATAAAAAGGTTCATGTTATTTTTTCTAAAACGTTATAAATGGTTCACTATTCTATTTATTTAACAATTTGTTAATTCCTTTTAAATATAGAGGATATTCAAATGCACTTTTACAACAACAATATTGAAATGAAATAGTCACTCTTTACAACTTCAAGATATTAACTCCTAAATATATGTACAAGAGTTTCAGTTCCTCTTAGAAAACATAATAGTTGAAATTCAATTATTATAAGCTGGTGTTAAGCTCATGGATTCTTATATATAAGTATAAACTGAATACACCATTAAACAAACATACATAAATATATGTACAGGAGTTAAACTCAAATAAATGTATATAAAAGGAGCGCGTCCGCGGTTTCCGAGTGATAGTACTTGACTGTTTTTTCCAAATATCGTTGACGACGATGGTCTCTTCCACTTCGCCGCGCACGGCTGTGCATTCGAATATTTTGACGCCGTCTAAATATTTGTGAAGGCGGCTTAGACAGTCGGGGTTGTTTCTGCATAGGTAAGAGTTTAACCAGTTACAGTATCCAGATCGAAGTTGAGCTAGAGTGACTCGCCTTTCCCTGGGGAGTGTGCGTTCCTCTTCTGCAAGTTTTGGGTATTGTTCATTGAGTGCTGGATTCACTGGGCAATTCCTGGCATAAAGGTCCGACGCCTGTTTGTGGAGTTCACTGAGGATCTGCTTGTGTTTTTTGACTTCATACGGCTGAGTTCTCAGGTGCCGTATTTCCTCATAATGCTAACGGAGATGACTCCTTAATCCCCTGGGCGGTGTTGGCTCATCAATCAGGTTTCTGGGTATTCAACAGGAACTGTTTGGTTAGCATCTCATTTCTCTCCCTGATGGGGAGTATTCTCGCCTCATTATGTAGAAGGTGTTCTGGGGACATAAGAAGACAGCCCGTGGCGGTTCTGAGAGCAGTATTTTGGCAGGCCTGTAGCTTCTTCCAGTGAGTATTTTTTAGGCTTGGCGACCATATAGGGGACGCATAGCATGCAATCGGCTGACCAATTGCTTTTGTAACAGCAGGCTTTTAAACAAATAATAATGTCACCCTCGGCTCGGCAAAAAGGACCGGCCATTATTGTAATTTTGGACAAAGAAGAAAAACTTGAACTAGTGCGCAGAAACTAAACTATTTTATTTTATTGTTGATCTGATCCAGTTATTCCTCTTAGAGGACTTTTTTTGTATGTAGGCTATTATGGATCCATGTAGTGAAATTAAAAAACCAGGTTTTTGAACATTTTTCACTTAATGCCCGACGTTTCGCTAACAATTCTTAGCTTCTTCTGGGGCTTATCTTTTTTATTTATGCAAAGAAACAGAAAAAATTGTATATTAAATTAACAACCCTGTACACAGGCAAGTTCAAAAATGTAAAAAACACTCACATAAATTGACGTAACAAATTACTATAAAAATTATTAAATATACATATTTATATACTTATATATATGTGTGTATCAGTACCAGCAGGTTTTCGGTACACTTGTCATACTAATTTGTGTTTTGTGTTTTGTAAACACAAGAGGTAGATTGCAGCAATATCTTTGGTGTCTTCCTTTATGTTGACTGTTTGTTCTCTTTTTTCCAATATACGAAGGCTTTCCATGGTGTATCTTATTCTTCCTCTCTTCTCAATATCTAATATTTAGGTGTTTTTTTATATCTGCTTCGTGTCCACTGTTTAATATATGTTGTGATAGCGCGGTATTATCTTTCCTCTTCCTTATGTCTGCTTCATGTTCTGACAGTCGCACTCCAAGGGCTCGTTTTGTTGTTCCAATATAAACTTTGTTGCATTGTTCGTTCTCTTTACCATTACATCTTATTTCATATACTACATTGTTTTGTTCTTGCAGCTCTACCGGGCTTTTTGTTTTTGTGAAAACCGAGGATAAAGTGCAATTTGGTTTATATGCGAAAGTTATTTTTTGTTTTTTGTTGTATAAGTCGCGATTGAATTTCTCTGTTAATTTGGTATATATGTAACACTGAAGAATTTATTGTTATCTGTGTCTGTGTTTGTTGTGGTTTGTTTTATATGTTTATTGTTTATTGACATTAGGGTGTCCTCTATTAAGTTGTTTATAAGTTGACTCGGAAAATTATTGCGTTTAGTATTTTATGTATTTTCTGTATTCTTTGAACTTATGATGGCTCCTCGAATACATCTGCGTTTTTATGAAGTAACATGTTTAATTCCAATTTCTGATCTGTCGTTAGACTACAACATTTATTGTGGTTTTCATTGACTTGGACCATATACAAAGGAAATATTTCCTCGACGATTTGCTTTTCGTAGCCTTCCAACGGATTCTTAATTTTTATCGGTGGTGCAAACAGCCTAGAGTATTTTAGTGATCTCTCCAACCGGTAATGAACTTCTAAAAATATTCTGCACCCAACGTGGTGAGTAATCGTTATCGTTTGCACGCATTCCTTTTGCGCGCGGCCCATAGTTTCTCTCTGGACAAGTTTCTGGAGGTTCAGCATTGTGCTTGCTTTGGACTCATTGGTCCGTTTAAAAAGTTTGAATATTCTCTCAAAACTTTAGAAGGAGACAGCTGATTTTCTTTTACGTGTTCACCAACGACATCTTTGGCGATTATTTGGGGGTTGTTGTTAGGCTTAACGAAGAAATATTTTACTTTAGGTTCATCCTCGAAGTACCAGAAGCGTTGCCCCATATTTAAGACAATACCCGCTTGCTCAATAAAATTTGATCCGATAAGCGTCCAATTACATGTAGCATTTGGTAAGGATATCAAACGGATTTTCCGCACACGATTATCTATATTTTATATCGCAAATCGTGGATTGTACTCTTTGAGTAGTGGTGGTACCATCTGCAAAAGAAACGTCCGCTAGAACTTCCTGGAATACGCACCCTTTACTGCTAAAAAATATTTTTCAAGTTCGAACTTGCAACACTTGTTTTTGCTCCTGTATCGAACAGAGCTTCACCTCCCAACTGAAACATTTTATAACTGCCGGAATGGACCTACCAACGGGAATGGTGGTCACGCAATTTAGCGACAATGATTGAGGGCTTTCCTTACTACGCCCGGAGCATTTCGCGCAATTAGCGCGGTATACGCCTGGTGCGCCACAGCCATAGCATGAAAAAGCTGCTGTGCGTTTGGACGATCCAGAATTTTCACTTGCGTTATTATTTTGTTGTTGTGGTTTTTGGGCCGTCTGCGACTGTAAATAAAACTATCCGTCGGTTCACGTTGTTGTTGCTTCGTGTCAAATATATTTGGAAAAATTTTCCAATTGTGTAGTGGAGGCGAAAACGTTTTGCGTATAAGCTCAATAGCATCTTTAAAAACAAACACGGTATCTTTCACGCCGATCCACCATGTCGCTGCGTAATCCTCCAACAACAGTGTCATTCCACGCAAGGCATCCGCATCGGAAATTTTCTCGATATCCTTATACACGGTGATAGCTGATACGAATTCTTCAACTGCCGACGGGTCTCACCTTCCTCTTCGCAAGCTTGAAGCCAATTGAATTCAAAAATGATCGGCAAAATGAATTTAGGCAAAATTTAGAGAAAATTTTAAAGTAGTGTTGCAGCTTAACATAAAATGTACATTGGCAGACATGTTTTAAGTAGTAGTAAATTACATTGCAGGTATGTTACATATTGCTTAGATAGAATATTTGCAGGTGTGTTACATTACTTAGATAGAATACATATTATTGAATTACGAAAGGCATCCTTGTTACAGTACCTAATTTATTGCAAATTAACTGCGAGAAAAAAACATTTATAGCTTTACACATTTTTTTTATGACATTCTGCGCTAAAATAAGACTGAAGTTAGCGAAAGCAATCGGCGAAAAGTTGGCGGAATAAGTTGAAAATTTTACATAATGAGTACCTAATTTTTGCAAATTAACTGCGAGAAAAAAAATTTATAGCTTTACAATTTTTTTTTATGACATTCTGCGCTAAAATAAGACTGAAGTTAGCGAAACCAATCGGCGAAAGGTTGGCGGAATAATTTGAAAATTTTACGTAATGAGTACCTAATTTATTGCAAATTAACTGCGAGAAAAAAATTGTATACCTTTACAAATTTTTTTTTATGACATTCTGCGCTAAAATAAGACTGAAGTTAGCGAAACCAATTGGCGAAAGGTTGGCGGAATAAGATGACAATTTTACATGAGTACTTAATTTATTGCAAATTAACTGCGAGAAAAAAAATGTATAGCTTTACAAATTTTTTTTTTTTTTTGGTGACATTCTGCGCTAAAATAAGACTGAAGTTAGCGAAACCAATCGGCGAAAGGTTGGCGGAATAAGTTGAAAATTTTACATAACGAGTACCTAATTTATTGGAAATTAACTGCGAGAAAAATATGTATGGCTTTACAATTTTTTTTATGACATTCTGCGCTAAAATAAGACTGAAGATAACGAAACCAATCGGCGAAAGGTTGGCGGAATAAGTTGAAAATTTTACATAATGAGTACCTAATTTATTGCAAATTAACTGTGAGAAAAAAAAATTGATAGCTTTAAAAATTTTTTTTTAAGACATTCTGCGCTAAAATAAGGCTGAAGTTAGCGAAACCAATAGGCGAAAGGTTGACGGAATAAGTTGAAAATTGTACATAAGTACCTAATTTAGTGCAAATTAACTGCGAGAAAAAAAAATTTTATAGCTTGACACTTTTTTTATGACATTCTGCGCTAAAATAAGACTGATGTTATCGAAACCAATCGGCGAAAGGTTGGCGGAATCAGTTGAAAATTTTACATGAGTACCTAATTTATTTCAAATTAACTGCCAGAAAAAAAATGTATAGCTTTACAAATTTTTTTTATGACATTCTGCGCTAAAATAAGACTGAAGTTAGCGAAACCAATCGGCGAAAGGTTGACGGAATAAGTTGAAAATTGTACATAATGAGTACCTAATTTATTGCAAATTAACTGCTAGAAAAAAAATTTTATAGCTTGACACTTTTTTTTAAGACATTCTGCGCTAAAATAAGACTTAAGTTAGCGAAACCAATCGGCGAAAGGTTGACGGAGTAAGTTGAAAATTGTACATAATGAGTACCTAATTTATTGCAAATTAACTGCGAGAAAAAAAATTTATAGCTTAACACTTTTTTTTATGTCATTCTGCGCTAAAATAAGACTGATGTTATCGAAACCAATCGGCGAAAGGTTGGCGGAATAAGTTGAACATTTTACATGAGTACCTAATTTATTTCAAATTAACTGCGAGAAAAAAAATTTATAGCTTTACAATTTTTTTTTATGACATTCTGCGCTAAAATAAGACTGAAGATAGCGAAATCAATCGGCGAAAGGTTGGCGAAATAAGTTGAATTTTACATAACGAGTACATAATTTAGTGCAAATTAACTGCGAGAAAAAAATTTATAGCTTTACAAAATTTTTTTTTATGACATTCTGAGCGAAACCAATCGGCGAAAGGTTGGCGGAATAAGTTGAAAATTTTACATAATGAGTACCTAATTTATTGCAAATTAACTGCGAGAAAAAAAATGTATAGCCTTACACATTTTTTTTATGACATTCTGCGCTATAATAAGACTGAAGTTAGCGAAACCAATCTTCGAAAGGTTGGCGGAAGAGGTTGAAAATTTTACATAATGAGTACCTAATTTAGTGCAAATTAACGGCGAGAAAAAAATGTATAGCTTTACAAATTTTTTTTTATGACATTCTGCGATAAAATAAGACTGAAGCTAGCGAAACCAATCGGCGAAAGGTTGGCGGAATAAGTTGAAAATTTGATATAATTAGTAGCTAAGTAAGTGCAAATTAATTGGGGACAATTTTGCCTCTGATGTAACGTGAGTTACCATAGAAATGCCCATATGTATGTATGTTCCAAGGCGTCGTCCGTGGAATTGATTGATTTAGATCTATGTATATTAGGGCGGGGTCGATTTAAAAATCGCTCATTGCTCTGTGAAAATCGTATTCTAGGGATCAAAATAAGAAACTTTGCCGAAGGAACCATACCTCTAAAACGAATTCTGATGTCCTCCCCCCCCCCCCCCCTTTGGGTCGAACTTTTGGGTAGGGGCAATTTCAATTCTACCTGCTGTGTCTTGTGGTGGCTTAAAAAAAACAACACAAGCAATTTTACGATCTGCAATTGTGCCACAGTGATACCTTCATTTTTTAAAACGGTTGAATAAAAAACCCACACAACTATGTTTACGACATGCAAATGCATCACAGTGATGCCTTGGTTTTAAAAGGGGGTTGTAAAAACGCTAAATTCTAATAATTTTTTTTTTAATTTCTTTTCTATTACTAAGTTAAATTCATTTTTTCATTTACATATGTTCTGACTAAATAAATTTCTAAAGAGAAAAATAAACTCCAAAAAGAAAAAACATAGGCATTTCAAAGTGGGATTTTTCAAAATTTGCCCCTACGACCCAAAGGGGGGGGGGGCATCAGAATTCGTTTTAGGGTATGGTTCCTTCGGCAAAGTTTCTTATTTTGACCCCTAGAATATGATTTTCACAGAGCAATGAGCGATTTCTTTGCCTCCCCCACAAATCGACCCGGCCTAATATACATATATACGAATAGTATATCAGTTAGTTAGCAGGTAGATTTTCGAAGGGTTATTAGATACAAAAAACTGTTAGTGTCGTTTTCTCAAATCCAAGCAAGAGCATATTTTTAAGGCAGGTAGTGTTTTCTTTGTAGAACGGGCAACCGTTTTGTAGGCTTGAATTTTTACTTGATCTAAGTATAAATAATAGAACATGCGCCTTGTTCCTTCATATATCTGCAAGGCTCGCCGGATACTGTTCAGTTTATAACCCGTCATTTACTTAAAAATATAATATGAATAAAAGGGCGCGAGAGTTTGAGTGTACAAATGATCCATATATGATCTGTTTCATCTGCGGTCAATTTATCGTTAAAAGGACGCGACGTATGTTTTCAAATCCTTTGAAAGTTACATAGTATAAGTATTTTGGAATTGAGACTAAGAACAATAAAAAACGAAGGACACCGATTACTGTGTGCACCACATGTCGAGTCGAATTGATTTTATCGGAAACCAGAACAAAAAGGTACGTTGTAAAAATTAGGAATTTGCTCCCTTTTAATGCATAGCTGACTAATTTCTGAAACTATCTATTTAGGCGACATATGAAATTTATTACACCAATGAAGTGGAGGGAACAAATTTGCCATTCAACGGACTGCTATATTTGTACTACAAAAGTAGTTGGGGTTGGAAAGTCAAGAAAAGTAACCTATGCGAGCGTATCTACAGTGTCATTACCAGAACTAAATTCAACGGAAGCCAGAAATCAAATTTAACTTTAGTTCCGGCTACAGTTTCATTGTCAACAGCAGTATCTGATTACGCGGCATCCTGCTGTACTGGATTTGAAACGGAAAACGAAAGAAACTCTTTGTCGCAAGCGCAACTCAATGATTGGATAAGGGATTTGGAATTGTCAAAGGAAAAGGCCGAACTGCACGCCTCTCGTATGCAACAATTTAAATTTTTTTCATCCGATGTTAAGGTAACATATTATAGAACTCGTCACGAACAATTTTCCCAGTACTATACGAAGGAGGACAGTGTTTGTTACTGCAAAGACATTGCTGGCCTATTCAAACAGTTTGGTGAACCATATGATTCAAAAGAGTGGCGATTGTTCATAGACGGCAATAAATTAAGTTTAACGGCCGTATTGTTGCATATTGGCAACAAAAAGCCATCTATCCCGATCGCGCATGCAGTAAATACGAAGGAAACGTATGAGATAATGCAAAAATTGCTCAAACTAATCAAATACGAAGAACATGATTGGAAAATATGTGCCGATCTTAAAGTGGTTGGACTGCTATGTGGTCTACAAAGTGGATACACAAAATACTGTTGCTTTCTATGCAAATGGGATAGCCCAGCTCGTCAAGACCACTACAGAACGAATCGAGTTTCAAGTGTTGCAGTGAAATAACTCCCAAATGAAATAACTCCCATGAAATAAGTCCCAATGAAATAAGTCCCAATAAATATGAAACAACTCCCAACTTTAATAAATGAAATAACTGCCAAAGAAGGGGATGAAATAACTCCCAATATTTGCCAGTTATTTCATAATGAAACCACAAGTCCCAAAAAAAAAAAATTAAGTAACTTCCAAATGAAATAAGTCCCAAAAAAATGAAATAAATCCCAAATCAAAATTTGAAATGGTATCTTTATACTATATAATCAGTTACAACGAGAAATACAGCAAACTATTATGTACATATGTAAAAGTTACAGTTACAAGAAAACTTGAATAGTGTCGCAGAAAGGTGTTCTACGCACAATTACTGTGCATCGCGCGATTTTTTATTCCAAATTTTCTATTTTTTTGTAAAATAAATAAATAGAGTTGTATGAAAAAGGTCCATTTTTCTCGTTGGTACTATTTAAAAATGCTTCATTCGTTGGAACAATTTAAACCATCTGGTACTGGATGACAAACACGCCCACTATAAAAAAATAATACAAAAAGTTTTATATATATACAGCATATAGGTAAATGTCAACATTCAACTCCAGTAATAATATGGTGCAACAAAATACAAAAGTAAAAGAAATTTTCAAAATCGCTTCCCAATGCAGCCAGTTCTATGTACCGGAGCGACTCGGGATTTTTCCCGACCAAGGGCTGTCATTTCAGTGTACTCCATTTAATTTGTTGCGTCCCTCCCACAAATTGTCATCCTCCCAGCAGCTCCTTGCAGCGGGACTGCGCCATTTCCCCTACTCCGGGAAGGTATCGAACCCAATACGGGTCCGTCTCCAGACCCCGGGTATTGAGAAATGGTTGTACTGCGTTTGCCGGAAAAGAATCTTTTTAGGACGGTCATACTCTTGTCAGTGTGTCAAGTGCAAGGGATGGTTGCATCGGACAGGTTGTTCTGGGTTAGATCCCAACACCCGACCTCCTCGTAACTTTTATGAATCTTTTTTGGCTCCTTGCTGTTCATGCCCAAGGGCGTCTCGTAGTCCACGCCTCAGCCGACGGGCTTTAGTTGCCAGGCCGCAACCCCAGCTACACCGGGTACCCCAATGCTTACCCAGGGACGTCCAGTCCAAGGGCCACAACAGCAATTGCGTCCTGGCATCCCACAACTCAGGCGTAGTCACCCTTAACTTACTCCTAGAGTGACGACGTCTCACCCGCTGCACTTCAGAATTCTGCAGTTAAACTATAATGGATTAACCGGGAAGATCACGGATCGATTTCATGAAGCTGCACAACATCCGCATCGCTCCGATACAAGATACTAAACTCAAAGCCAGATCTGCTCTGCAGACCTGTGGTATAATGTCCACAGATAAGATCGCGAGAGCGGAAATGGAGGCGGTCTCGCGTTTATCATACACCACTCAGTGCATTATCATATATTTGATTCCGAAATCGGCCGCAGGGACAGTGTCTTAGAACGTCACGGTTTATCTGTACGGTCAGGCGATGTAAACCTAGAAATCATAAACATCTACATCCCTCCTGTCACCTGTTGCCCCAGTGGATACCGCCCTAATATCAGAGCACCACTCTCTGGTGATAATCGCATTATCCTAGGCGATCTCAATGCCCATCACGATCTATGGCATTCAAAGCTGCAGGCGGACAGCAGGGGTGAGAAACTGGCGGATCAGATAGAAAAAGCTACGTTCTGCACAATAAACGGAGACGCCCCCATCGTATGGCAGGAAGCTGTCACAGTTCGCCAGATATATCAATCGTGGCGCAGGACTCGTAAACTGCGTCAACTGGCAGCCGATGGTAACATTGGCATCTGACCACCTGCCTATACTTATTTCGCTTGAGCGAACAGCCGATTTCATTGTCACCGAAAAACGCACTTTCATAAACTTTAAAAAAGGAAAGTGGGATGAATACAAATCCCTTAAAGACAGCCCCTTTGCTGCCCTCCCTATACCAACTAATGCTCGCCAAGGGGAGCGCGCTTTCCGCATGGTCATTGAATGCTCCTCGGCTCCCTTTATTCCCGCCGGAAGAATTCCCGAAATTCGGCCTCATTTTCCGGCGGAGGCAGCAAATTTAGCGAGAGAACGTGACCTTGTAAGCTCGATCCCGGCGACGCCCAAATAAGGGATAGAAACCAACGCATCAGATTGCTTGCGGATGAACACAAGCGGGCGAAATGGGAGGAGCACCTGAGCGGTTGTAACTTCTCTGCCGGTGTAGGTAAGCTTTGGCCCACCGTAAAATCCCTATCGAAACCGTCTAAGCACAATAACAAAATTTCTATCGTCTTTGGCTATAAAGTCTTTCGGATGCGAAAAAATGCGCGAGCGCTTTTTGCCGACAATATATAATGTATTCTATGGTTGACAAAGTTAGACGGCGGGCCAACAGACGCGCACATAAACATAAATTCAGCGCGTCTTGAATTATCATCACGGCCAAAAAATAATCGGCTACCTCGCTATTCTCTCCAGTTTTTGCGCCTCGCGAAACCTGACATTATCACCAACTAAATCAATGGCGACCTTATTTACAATATGGACGTCTCAAATGTCGGCCATTTTGAAAATCCACCGACTGTCTTACAACCCAAAATCTCGGGTGTGACGTTTGATCAGGATCTACATTTTGGTGAGCACGCAGCCGCAATTGTACCGAAAATCCAGAGCCACAATAAAATCCTCAAATCTCTTGCTGGCAGTACTTGGAGTAAAGATAAAGAAACGCTCATTACCACTTACAAAGTAATTGGCCAGTCGATTGCATGCTACGCATCTCTCGTATGGTCGCCAAGCCTAAAGACTACTCACTGGAAGAGGCTACAGACCAGCCAAAATACTTCCCTCAGAACCGCCACGGGTTGGCTTGTTATGTCCCCAGAACACCATTTATATAATGAGGTGAGAATACTTCCCATTAGGGAGGGAAATTAAATGCTAACCAAACAGTTCCTGTTGAATACCCAGAAACCTGGACATCCCAACTAAAATCTGTATGATGAGCCAACACCGCCCAGGGGCTTAAGGTCTCATCTCCATAAGCATTATGAGGAAATACGGTACCTCAGAACACAAATGAAGCCGAAAAACACAGGCAGGTCCTCAGTGAACTCCACAAACAAGCGTCGGACCTCTATGCCAGGAATTGCCCTGTGAATCCTGTACTCAAAAAACAATACCCAAAACTTGCAGAAGAGGAACGCACAATCCCTAGGGATACGCGCCGCACTCTAGATCAACTTCGATCTGGATACTGTAACAGGTTAAACTCTTACCTATCCAGAATCAACCCCGACATATAAAAACATATGTCCTGCTTGTAACGTGTCCCCACATGACACCAACCATCTCTTCAACTGTATTGTGGAACCAACGCCGCTAACACCCCTCTTACTATGGTCCATCCCTGTTGAAACAGCAAGTTCCCTTGGACACCCATTAGAGGATATTTATGACAATTTGTGACCTGTCGCACCTATTGGATGGGGCGAAGCACTGCTACAACAACAACAACAAAATTTCAAAATGGGCGTTGCTCGGCCCTTTTTCATTTAATTTGTCTAAAATTCTTTTAGTGCCATAAGTCGAACAAAAATTTACCAATCCTTGTGAAATTTGGTAAGGGCATAGCTTCTCTGACGGTAACTGTTTTCTGTGAAAATGGGCGAAATCGGTCGAAGCCACTGCCAGTTTTTATACACAGTCGAGCGCTTGTCCTACGGTTCGGCCGTTAACACGATAACTTGAGCAAAAATCGATATATTTTTACTAAACTTAGTTCACGTACATATCTGAACTCACTTCATCTTGGTATTAAAAATTAGCGAAATCCGACTATGACCACGGCCACTTTTTTGATATCGACAATTTCGAAAAACGAAAAAAATGCCACAATTCTATATCAAATACGAAAAAAGGGATGAAAAATTGTGATTGGATTGGTTTTTTGGAAAAAACTTTTGAAACTATCTATATATTAATACGCTAACAAAATTTCCATACAATCAATTGACAGGCTGTTTTGCATACTTACCATACGTAAAATCATATAAAAGTTATATGAATCGATTCGCATGGATCATCCGCAGTGCATAGGCATATTTTTGTTAACAAATATTACTCTATTTGTTTATAATTAATAGAAACATTTTTTTTTAAATTCGAACAATCACTCCAGATATCTAATTTTACTGTCGTGCACAAAAGCGCACCATCTGTAGGACCAAGTATGTAAGTACTCTAAAACACACACCAACATATCATGTAAACCCACCGAATACGAAATTCGAAAAGCGACTACGAAATGTTGCACCTACACACATATGCGTACGTGCCAGACGGTGAAAGAATTAAACATGTTTTCCCATTGTTGCCACTTACCTAAAGTGGCCTCTACCAAAATCGTAAAAAATGTTTCAAAATAATTTGTAGCGTACAAAAAAATCTTAAATAGAATTAATTTTTGACCGGCCCAATTTTTGTGGTAAATTTCACTTACACGTAAATAAATAGGTCTTTATTTAACAGATTCTTTGTTTTTTATTTTAGTTGCTTTCGAAAAAACATGAAGTCACAAATATTGAGTTATATTTTGTTGAAACTAACTTAAATTTATTTATAACAATTAATAGCAAATTTGCCCGAAAATGTTTTTGCATTTGCAGATTTAATCCTCATTTTAGATAAAGTACGTCTTATAATGAACAAAAAAAAAGAAAAACAAAAATTTGCTACAAAGTAACACTAAATTTTTTATCTTGTCTTTTATGCTAATTTATTTTATATTCTTTTATTTCAGCTAAGTTTATTATTGTGTAAGCGATTTTTGCTGACCAATTTGATTTTATTAAATTCAAAATTATTATAGGCTTGTATGGTCAGATATTTAAACAGTGCAAGATAAAACTTTCGCCAAACTCCTTGGCATCTTCAGGGGCTGACATCTTTATTTAAAAACAATAAAACTTCTAGTTTATTATTATTGAAATGCAACTTGACTGAATCGGAAAACTTCACGTTGTACATATATTAAAAGGAAAAAAAACGTCCCAAAAACGTATCTGATTTTAGGTCAAAACGGCAACCGGCATCATAGCGGCCGTATTGCATAGGCAGTATATTACCCGCTATCTATATATTAATACGCTAACAAAATTTCCATCCAATCAATTGACTGGCTGTTCCGCATACTTACTTACCATACGTAAAATCATATAAAAGTTATATGAAGCGATTCGTATGGATCAGCCGCAGTGCGTAGGCCTATTTTTGTTAATAAATATTACTCTATTTGTTTATAATTAATAGACAATTTTTTTTTGTAAATTCGAACAATCACTCCAAATATCTAATTTTACTGTCGTGCACAAAAGCACGCCATCTGTAGGACCAAGTATGTAAGTGCTCTAAAACACACACCAACATATCATGTAAACCCACCGAATTCGAAATTCGAAAAGCGACTACGAAATGTTTCACCTAAACACATATGCTTACGTGCCAGACGGTGAAAGAATTAAACATGGTTTCCCATTGTTGCCACTTACCTATAGTAGCCTCTACCAAAATCCTAAAAAATTGTTCCAAAATAATTTGTAACTTACAAAAAATACTTAAATAGAATTAATTTTTCACCGGCCCAATTTTTATGGTAAATTTCACTTACACGTAAATACATAGGTCTTTATTTAACAGATTCTGTTTTTTATTTTAGTTGCTTTCAAAAAAACATGAAGTCAAAAATATTGAGTTAACTTTTTTTGAAATTAACTAAATTTTTTTATAACAATTAATGGCAAATTTGCCCGAAAAGGTTTTTGTATTTGCAGATTTAATCCTCATTTTAGATAAAGTACGTCTTATAATGAACAAAAAAAAAATAATTTGCTACAAAGTATAACATCAAATTTTTTATATTGTCTTTTATGCTAATTTATTTTGTATTCTTTTATTTCAACTTAGTTTATTATTATTTAAATGAAACTTGACTGAATCGGAAAATTTCATGTTGTATATTAAACGAACAAAAACGTCCCAAAAACGTTTCTGATTTTAGGTCAAAACTGCAACCGGCATCATAGCGGCCGTATTGCATAGGCGGTATGTTACCCACTATCTATATATTAATACGCTAACAAAATTTCCATACAATCAATTAACAGACTGTTTCGCGTACTTACCATACGTAAAATCATATAAAAGTTATATGAATCGATTAGTATGGATCAGCCGCAGTGCATAGGCCTAGTTTTGTTAACAAATATTACTCTATTTGTTTATAATTAATGAAAATTTTTTTTTTAAATTCGAACAATCACTCCAAATATCGAATTTTACTCTCGTGCACAAAAGCGCGCCATCTGTAGGATCAAGTATGTAAGTGCTCTAAAACACACACCAACATATCATGTAACCCCACCGAATTCGAAATTCGAAAAGCTGTAACAGCAGCCTTATAGTCTCACCCAGTTTCCCACTTGGTGCATCCCTGTTGTCTATTGTGAATGGACAACAGGTGTTGAAACAAGTTGGAAACGGGGAGGTCGGCTCTAAAAGAAAAGGCGGCCGTCATTATAATTTGCGACAAGGAAGGAAAAACTTGTGAGCTGAGTGAGCATACACAAAACAAAATTTTTTGATTTTACAAATAAATGGTAGAGACTAAAATAGCACTAAGCTTAGTGCTAACATATTTAAAATATTACATTACACGCAAAAAAAAAAAACAAAGTCTAACTTAAATAAAGGAAAGTAAACTAAAACTAAAGATATATGTTTGTGAATTTGAGTGTGTGCGAAAAGAGCATTTATTTTCTTCAAAGGTTCCAAAGTGGAACCTGACATGGCGACCGTGTGGCAGCTTGCCAAATCGGATGCAGAATGGAGAACCAGGCCACCTACAAAAGGCCACTAATTGGGCATGCGGAAAAATTTTAATTTTTATTAAAACAAAAAACTGCAAAACATAAAATACAAATTATCTACAAATTTTCACACTACAAAAAGAATTCAACATATAACATCGAAAAACGGTACCACGCCATAACGGCATGTAAAAGCCCGCGCCGGCTCCAATGAACATCAGGAGCAGAAGCACAGCCAGCTCCAATGAACTTCAGCAGCAACAGCACAGCCAGCTCGAATGAACATTAGCAGCAGCAGCGATAAATACCGGCCATCAACCAGCCAGATGTAGCGGCAAAAAAAAAGCATATACGTATGTATGTATTTAATAAATTACTTTTGCATAGGGATTCTAATACATATATGTACACTTATCTCTACAATTTTTTTTGATTAAACGCGGTGCGTCCGCATAACACATTACACATCATATAAAACATTCACATTTTTTTTTTGAATTTTGGAATTTTTTTGCATCAATTAAAATTATTCACCAAAATTTATACAAAAAAATATAAAATAGAGTTGCCTATAAAATGTGAAAAGTGAAATTGGTGATAAATAAACATTTTCTTTATAAAACATACAAAATACAACAATAAATTTTTATAGAATGTGTGTGCATATGCATATAATAAATAAACTATGGCTAAAAGCCAGTATGTTGCATTTAAAAAAAACACAAAGTATGCATATATATAGATACATTTTATGAAAATTTTAAATATTAAGAACTTTAAACATAAATACTTTTGAAATATGTAAGGGGAAAAAATGTAATACAAAAAAAAAAAAAACAAAAAAACCAAACATGTTTTGTGAAACGGTGCGGCCGACACGTTAGATAATGAATATATATTTTTGATGAAAACGGTGCGTCCGTAAAAATACCAAAATTAATGCTTTTTTTGTGCAACGGTGCGGCCGGCACGTAAAATTTGATGATGTTCTTTTGTGCAACGTTGCGGCTGTCACGTTAAACAATTGTAACAAATATTATATTGCAATAACTATATTCCGGTTAACGTCAATATCATCTTACGCCAATTGGAAGACTAGATCAGGATTCTCTCTTGTATACCGTATATGGTAGCACACCGAGTATAAAGAAAATTTTTTTATGGCCAAAATTTAATTGATTGTACACAGGGAATACAACCAAACTGTCTTTCAAGTGACTCCAACTTCCAAATAACTAACAAATTTATTTAATTAATTAATTTTACTTCAATTTTCAATACAAAATTTTATTTAAGCGAATTCAATGTAGATTATAAAGTCATCTAAAATCTGTTTTCCATTCGAATATTTCATATTCACAACTCAAACAATTTAGGTTATAAAACCATTCCAAATTTTTTTTCATTCAAATTCGTTCATATTCATACCTCAAACTTGCAACTTTTTCACAATTCGATTAAGGTTATAAAATCATTTCAACCTCCTTTTTCATTCAAATTTGTTAATATCCAAGCATACAAAGCTGCAAGTGTAAAAGTTTTTCTTCTGTTAATGTCAAATTTCGAACAAAATTCAAATAATTGAGAGAAAATTTCTTTAAAATTAAAAAACGCGTTTTACATACAGGTCGTTCTTTGCCAACAAGGCAAGAGAAGTTAGATGAATACAAAAATTCTTTAATTGAGGCATATAATAACATTTTAGTAGAGGTAAATGGTCATTTTGAAAACCTAGCTAGGCCATTTGTTGTGAATAAAAGTTTATCACGTTGTAGGGAAGAATTAATTAAATGTTTTACAAAACTCAACTGCACAGTTAAAGTACCAACCTACTACAGCGACTTAGTCCAAGATAACATTTTTATATCAGATAGTGATCAGGAAGAAAAAGAACCCTTCGATGCATACAAAATCGATTCTGAGGAAGAAGAAGACTTCTCTGACTCAGCAAAGCCGGAAATACTCGAGAGTCGTATAGGTGAACAAAGTTGTTCTTTACCTCATACTGAAAATATTTCATTACAAGAAAACTTCTGTGGTTTCGATAACCCAGTCGTCAAGCAATTCTTTAGAACTTTTACCAACCTTTTCAAATTCCAACCAATCTGGTAGTAACTTTCTACAACCAACAATAATGGCTACATCAGAGCAAAAGAAACAGTTTATTTGATCGTGGGCGCCCGTATTAAGGGAAAACTATAACGGTGACCCATTTGCGCTAGAGTCATTCATAGATAAAATTGAACTAGTAGAAGGCTGTACAGTAACCTGGGTCGATTTGTATGGACGAAAGTTAACCTATATAGCGTCATCGATTTTTCGATAGGATTTGGGCTCAGGAAAGAAAAGTTTCGCTACGCATACACAAAAAAATAATTTTTGAGCCTGCAAAAAAAAAATAGCTTTTCGACCAAAATTCTTCTAAATCTTCTTAAAAGAATTTTTTTTTTCATAAAACTGCATTTTGCATTTGCCAATTGACACGAAAAAAAATACGTAAAAAATGATTTGGATCCTTGAAAATGAAAAAATTCATAAAAAATCGAAAAAATCGTTGAAATTTTGCAGGCTCAAAAATTATTTTTTTGGGTATGCGTAGTGGAACTTTTTTTTCCCGAACCCAAATCCAATCGAAAAATCGATGGCGCGATATAGGTTAATAAATCGACCCAGTCTACTGTACAGATCTAGATCTTATGCCAACTTTCATTTCATTTGTTAAATCGAAGCTCGAAGGGAAAGTAAGAGAGCAATTCCGACAAATATAACATCTATACAAGAAATTAAAGATTCGCTTAAAAGACGAATAAAGCCAGAAAATTCAAAAGTCGTTGCAGGGAATATATATAGCTTCACTAAAAGTTACAAACAATAATTTAACCGAGTTTGCTAAACGCGTAGAGGAATTATCTGATGTTTTAGAGACGTCTCTAATTATCGAGGGCATATCAAAATCCAAAGCGCACGAGATGGCAGAACAGTCAGTAAACGTTTGTAGGCTAAATACGCGTTCAGACTTAGTCAAAGCAATTCTGGCATCAACCTCTTTTAGTGAAGCAAAGGACGTTATAGCAAAAATGATAGTCGAACAAAACAATCAGGCTACAGAAAGACTGGTATTAGCTTTTCGATCAAGGTTTAACAATCAAAATAATTTTCGCAATAACAATAGAGGCAATAACTACTACAACAACACTAATAGATACAACAACAATAGTAATTTCAATAGGTTCAATAACAATAATAATTTCAATAGGTACAACAACAATAGCCGTGTTTTTTAACACGCGTATATCCGTTTACGCTTAAACTTTATATGAACTGCTAAGCGACAAACTTTAAATACACCTCTGAAATTGCTGCGCATAAATTTTGTCCTACTAAATTCCAATACGCATTATACTCAGATGTTACTGAAATATGTGTCTTTGTTTCTCCCTGTACACTAATTCTATGTATTCTATGTGTGCCCACAATTCATCGCAACTGATTCAGCTATATGTTATACCCTATGGCCCTCCGCTTTTCGGTACACCCTGTTGATATAGCTAGTTGTTTAACCACAGCCGCTAGATGGGTCTCCAAAGCATTATCTAAGCGAGGATAGGCGTTTTTTTCACGCGCAAACGAAACGTATACGCGTGTAAAAAAAACACGGCTAATAATACCGGTTGATACAATTATAACAATCAAAATAGGCAAAACAACAACTATAGGCAAAACAACGACAATCGAAGCAATAGTAACTCGCAATATTGCACTCTACATGCTATCACTACTAAGATAGAGAAGGGACTTGCCTTTAAAGAATTCACGCTGGAAGCCTCTTGAAGAGCCTCTTGTGGAATTCGTCGAGCTCCTTCTAAACAAGAGAAGCATTATCTCTGAGCTGGGCAACTCTTCGTTAATAAGGTATACCAACAGAGGAACCCCCAGGGGTCGTTCTTTCTCCTCTACTATGGAACCTGATGGCGAACGCTCTGGTATCTATACTACAGCCCACCGGATGCCAAGTCTTTGCTTATGCCGATGACATAGCCTTGACAGTTACCGGCAAACACCTTCCGGTGCATGGCGAACTCTTGCAAAATACTCTTAATCTAACAAATACTTGGTCTAGGGAATGCGCACTCAGCATCAGCAGTGAAAAAACTGATATGGTGCTTTTTACCCACAAACGCCTTATACCGGAATTTACTCCCCGTCCCTAAATGGGAGGGAAATCAAACTCTCTACCGAGTTTAAATATATCGGAGTTATTCTAGACAGGAAGCTAGACTGTAAGCGAAATGTGGAGGAACGATCCAGGAAAGCCACAGTGGCTCTCTGCGCTTGTAAGTCGGCAATAGGAAAGAGGTGGGGTCTCCAACCCCGCATCGTCCATTGCATCTACACGGCAGTGTACTCTTCTACGCAATCACCGTATGGTGGACGGCACTCGATATCGAATCTAACAAGAGCAAAATAACGAGAGTGCAGAGGATGCCGTCAATGCTTACTAGCGGTGCCCTTCCCTCCACTCCCACCAAAGCTCTTGAAACCATATTATTTCTTCTCCCCACTGATCTATATGGAAAATACTGTGCCTCCTGCAATGCGGCAAGGCTCAACGCCATCGAACCATGGAGGGACTGCAGGTCCCCGAAACCTTCTTAAAGTTGGACTATACAATACCGTCCCCTTGCTGGTACAACAAATTTTCCACAAGAATCCCAGAGAGGAACGAGTGGGGAATCGGCAGGGAGTCGGGATCTCACGAAATCTCCGTTTTTACAGATGGCTCTAAACTGAACAACAGAGTCGGCAGCGAAACATTCTCAGAGAAGCTCAATTTAAGCGAGAGCTTACGCTTACCCGACCACTGCAGTGTTTTCAGGCTGAACTTATAGCTATCTGGGAAGCAGCCCTCTATTTTGCTAACCTGCAAGTGACCTTCTATTTCAATTTTCTCGGACAGCGAAATCGCCATAAAATCCCTGCAATGCAGTAACACCCCTCACTACTGGCGTTGAAAGTGCAGAGAAACCCTCAACAAGCTAACTGATAAATGCAACCTGAGCATTATATGGGTTCCTGGCCACTGTGACATCTCAGGAAACTGTGCTGCGGATGAGCTAGCAAGGGAAGGCACCAATCTGCAAACAATAACCCCCGCTGGTTAGGCCAGCCCTCCTCTAAATACCTGCAAGCACTGCTTGCGATCTCTATTCACGGATCAAGCAAACGCCATATGGGCCATGAAGCTGGATGAAAAGAGATCGCAATCGGTGATACTGTTAAACCGTATCTATATAGGCCCACTAGTGGGCCTTCTTACAGGACACTGTCTCATGGGCACTCATGGTGCCTATATATGCCTACAGACAAATGATTTCTGCCGCAGCTGTAGCGACGAGGAGGAGATAGAAAGCGTAGAGCACTATCTGTGCCACTGTCCCGAACTGTCAAAAATCAGGTACCGATGCCTCCACAGACACTCTTTTGGGGTTTTTGCGGAGCTTAAATCTGCACACATCTTGCGTTTCATCAGGCAAACGCGCTGTTTTAGCCTCACTGGGGTCTAAACATGTTTCGGAAGTGGGGAAATAGGAAAATAGGGGCCCCGTGTGGTAGCATAACGGGCCACAATGGCGTACGTGAGTCTCCACTCGGACAGCGGGGGTAGCCACTTCAACCTAACCTAACCTAATAAATAATGAACAACAACAAATACAGTAAGCAACCAAACTTATGTACATGCACACATACCCAGCAGCTCGAAGTGAAGAGATATCTCACACACACACATGAAGTCATCAGCCGAAGTTCTTACTCACACATACACACGTATATAACTAAATTACCAAGCAGGAGATAGAACAGTTCTTAGAAGGTGAAACGCCTAGACCTTTGGATAAATATGCGGACGAGGCAACAGAGAGTATAAAAGTAGAGCAAGCTGAGTAATAACTAATCAGTTTTGATTTAAACACGCTATTGGTTGTGAAGTATAATTGTGAAGTACTACTCCCGAAGTAAGCTAACTAAAGGCCAGTACAATATTGGAGTGATTTAATCAACAGTTTAGTCGGAGATCGGGTTGGGGGTTGGTCCGGTATATAGAACATCGTTAAGGCAGTGACCGGTGCCCGACTTTTTAGAGGTGTTGAATACAACTCTGACTGTTGTTGTCTTCTTGTCTGGCCTTACGACTGCATGGTGAGGGGGATGAAACAACAGTATTTACCGCTAGATTCTACTTCATTGGGACTGCATTCTTCCATGTGGCCTAGGGACAGATATTTTTAGAGTACCTGGTCGTACTGCTGCTTGAGATCGCCTTTTTTTGAGAGGGTACGTTCCATACCATGGAACTGTCGTAGGGCTGCAGTACGGGATTGTCCTAGGTCGATACCGTTCGGGAAAGTAGGTTTAAAGGGGAGCCGAACCATATATCGACCGTCACGCATGCGAGTGGTGGTGCTTTGACAAAAGTCTTCGCACATTTTATCTTCTGGGGTTTCTACTCGCATTATGGGTATTTCTTCAATTTTCCATAATTGCCGTAGCTGTTCATTCAACTGGAAATTCGTCACTTCCCGCGCTTGAGAGGAGTGTACTCCCACCTTTTCGGGGGTTTTACCACTTGTTATCCAGCCAAATATTGTGTTTTGGGCTAGCAGCGTGGGGGAGATCTTTTTGATGCCGTTTAGCATTGTTTGTGGGAGATCACTACCTAATACCAGATCGATTTGGGAGGGGTTCTGAGCATTCTTGTCTGCTAGCTTGAGGTGGGACCATTGACGCATTTGGTCGTTATTTAGCCTGAGTGTTGGGAGTTACCTAGTGAGACGAGGTAGCACTATTGCCTGGGCATTTATTTTCACCTTGCGGTTATTTGAGGCTAGGGCCAGTGAGCACAACTTGTTGGAGGTTTGTACTACTCCGCCTCCCATTCCGGATATTTCAAATAGGGAGTGGGTATATGGAAGGCCTATCTTGATCTGAGCTTTTGAAGGGATGAAGCCACGTTCTGACCCTTGATCCACTAAGGCTCTGAGCCTGAAGCAGTCCCCTCGGTGTTCTATCGACACTATCGCTGTAGGGAGAATTATTTGGCTATCATTTTCTGCATGAAACGATTGGGCGTGGGCAGCGTTTGAGGTGGAGGGAAGTTTTTTTGTTGGGTTCTGGGTTGGTAACGTCCTGACTAGTTGCTACTTGGGATTGTTGGAATGCTGCCTTCGGTTTCACATGATTGGCGATCGCGTCTACGGGTTTCCGGTTAATCCCCTCATCCCCAGGTGTCGCTTCGGGATATTCGAGTTCGTTAACCGGTTTAGCTCTGCTACGGTTTTCTTTAATTAGCCGTTCCGCCCTCCTACATTCCGCCTTAAGCTAAGAAGGTTAAGTTCGCGAGATAGGGTTTCAGGTTTCCTCGGATTATTCCTACTAATTCCTTCTCCTGTATCTTTTTCCGCAGGCGGAAAGTCAGGTTATGGACCTCACCGTAGAAGTCATCGAACCCTTCCTATCGCTGTTGTTTACGCTCCATAATTTCCCGAATTATCTGGTAATCGGACTCTGCTGTCTTGAAGTGGGTTAGAAGTTCTGTTTTCAGCCCTAAATACCCAAAGTCGGGTTCATCGGCATGATCTTCTAGAACTTGCCAGTACCGCTTCAAGGCAGAGCCCGTTACGAGACAATGGAAATCGGTGAAGAGCTGGAAGTGCGATATGTTGTGCTGTTGCCGCTCTCCACCGTTATCCCCTTACTTGTACCGTCAAATTTAACATGCCACTTATCCAGGTCCAACTTCTTCCATCTCGGTGGGTCCTGGACATTCCTATTGCTACCCGATGTTGTTGCTAATGTTGATGCTGGTTCCCAAATAAACGAAGTCTTTTACTATTTCGAAATTATGGCTGCCAACAGTAGCGTGGTTGCCAAGGCGCATATGCGCTGACTCTTTGCTCGATGACAGCAGGTACATCGTTTTGTCCTCATTCACCATCAAACCCATCTTTACCGCTTCTTTTTCCAGCTTGGAGTAAGCAGAACTAACAGCGCGGGTGTTTAGGCCGATGATATCAATGTCATCAGCATATGCCAGTAATTGCACGCTTTTATAGTATATTGTTCCAGTGCGGTTAAGTTCTGCAGCTAGTATAATTTTCTCCAGCATCAAATTGAAGAAATCGCACGATAGGGGGTCACCCTGTCTGAAAACTCGTTTAGTTTCGAACGGCTCGGAGAGGTCCTTCCCAATTCTGACTGAGCTGATGGTGTTGCTCAACGTCATTTTGCACAGCCGTATAAGTTTTGCGGGGAAACCAAATTCAGACATAGCGGCATATAGGCAGCTCCTTTTCGTGCTGTCGAAGGCGGCTTTAAAGTCGACGAAGAGGTGATGTGTGTCGATTCTCTTTTCACGGGTTTTTTTCCAAGATTTGACGCATTGTGAAAATCTGGTCGATGGTAGATTTACCAGGTCTGAAGCCGCACTGATAAGGTCCAATCAGCCGGCGCCTTACCAACTCCTCGCCGCCGAACTTGAATAGCTCCGCAGGCAATCCATCAGCGCCCACGGCCTTGTTGTTTTTCACTCTGGTTATTGCTATTCTAACTTCGTCATAATCGGGCGGGGGGACATATATTCCATCATCATCGATTGCGGGATCGGGTTCTTCATCTCTGCGCGGTGAATTGCTGCCTCCATTTAGGAGAGCAGAGAAGTGTTCCCTCCATAATCTAAGCACTCTCTGGACATCAGTTACAAGGTCGCCGTTTTTATTCCTACAGGAGTTTGCCCCGGTCTTAAAACCTTCCGTCTGTCGCCGTATTTTTTGGTAGAATTTTCGGGCGTTATTCCTGGTGGCTAGCAGCTCAAGCTCCTCGCACTCACGCCTTTCTGCTTCTGCTTTTTTCTTCCTGAAAAGGCGTCTCGCTTCCCTTTTCAACTCACGATAGCGTTCACACACTCCTCTTGTCGCGCTCGCTTTTAACGTAGCCCTGTAGGCAGCGTCTTTTCTTTCGGTTGCAACGCGGCATTCTTCATCATACCAGTTGTTTTTTCGTGGCCGCCGGTAACCAATTTTTTCCTCGGCGGCAGTATGAAGTGCTTTGGAGATATGCTCCCACTGCTCCTGTATTCCTTCAGGATGAGTTGTTCCCTCAGAGAGCAGGTGTGAGAGTCGAGTTGCGAAATCATTGGCAGTCTGTTGTGATTGAAGCTTTTCGACGTCTAGCTTTCCTTGTGTTTCTTGTTCCTTATTTTTAGCCGCGTTGAGGCAGGTGCGTATTTTGGCTGCAACGAGATAATGATCCGAATCGATGTTAGGTCCTCGGATCGTTCGCACATCTAAAACACTGGAGGCATGCCGTCCGTCTATCACAACGTGATCGATCTGGGTGCGAGTATTTCGATCAGGAGACAGCCATGTAGCTTGATGTATCTTTTTATGCATGAACCTCGTGCTTGATATGACCATGTTTCGAGCACCGGCAAAGTCAATCAGCCTCAGTCCGTTAGGAGAAGTTTCATTGTGTAGGCTGAACTTTCCGACTGTAGGGCCAAAAACACCTTCTTTGCCCACCCTGGCGTTAAAGTCGCCAAGCACGACTTTTATATCATGACAGGGGCAGCGCTCGTATGTGCGTTCTAATTGTTCATAAAAAGTGTCTTTCACCTCATCGTCTTTCTCCTCTGTCGGCGCATGGGCGCAGATGAATTATATATTAAAAAATTTTGCTTTTATTCGAATAGCGGCGAGACGCTCGTCCACAGGCGTGAACGCCAGCACTTGGCGACAAAGTCTCTCTCCCACCACGAATCCGACGCCGAAACTGCGCTTATTCGCATGGCCACTCCAATATATGTCACAATTTTTGATCTTCTTTCTTCCTTGCTTCGTCCAACGCATTTCTTGGATGGCGGTGATGTCAGATTTTGCTTTGACGAGGACATCAACCAGCCGGGCATCTGCACCAATCCCATTCAGGGAGCGGACGTTCCAGGTGCATGCCCTCAATTCATTGTCCTTCAAACGTTTGCCATGTTCGTCATCAATAGAGAGTGTATTTATCCGAGGCTTGTTGTTATATTTCATTGGAGTATGGTTTTACGTGGCGGGTCCCAAGCCCAGCGCACAACCCGCTCAGCGGGTAAATGTGTAGTAAAAAATCTTTCTGATTTCTTTGTTGCTGTTATATCTGTTAAATGTTCCGGTTATGCTATTGGTGTGTGTCGGTGTTGCACCTCGGCAAGGTCGTAGTGGATGCGAGTCGTTTGTCAGTGATTTGTCTAAGTCCAGGTCCTTTGTATTTTTCCCCCTTTTTTTTTTGTTTTTTTTTGTCACTCCGTCTGTTCAGTGTGGCACATCAAACCTCTAAGCCATGACCCAAAGCTTGGCTGCCACACTGCCGCAAACAACCGTGATGAAGGCTCACTGTAAACCTCATGTACAAGCAGTGCTGGACTGCTTGCACAGTAGCTTAAACAGTGGCCTTCACTCGAAGCGTCTCCCTACTATTATACTTGCTGCACCGCATGATCCCACTTATACAATCGTTGCAGCTTACATAAGGAACTCCTACGATAGGCTAAGTATCCCCCCTCGTATTTGTTACAGTGGCACTAATCACATCGAACACGTCCAAGTGATGTTGCCACTATAACGGTCTTCTGTCCAGTCGAAGAAAATAAGATTGTTAAAGAAAGTGACAGAGAAATCAAAACTATTTTTTTTTTTTAAACTTGAATGAAGCAAGAAAATTAAGGAGACTGAGAATTGGGCTATTGATGTTACAATTAGTAAGTAAAAAAAGTAAGTAAATAGAATTGCAAATAGACAGACATTTGGGAAAAATAAGAATAAAAAAAACTGGGCTATATCGTTGGGCGCCATTTTTGTATAACTGACTGTTGGGGTAAGGCGGAGGTGGCATTTGGAATGCTGGCAAGCCCCTGCTAGCTCGTCGGGAGGGGTGAGTTTTTGTTCACTCGCCTTACCTACAGTTATACAAACAAAAAGAGGGGTTCATGCCTGAAATCTGCGAAAGGAAAGCTGGAAGAAAAGGTCTGTCCGTTTCAGGTGGAGTCATCCCTCCCCTTCTGCGTAAAACCTTGACGCAGCCTTGGGCGTTGCACTGACTCCGGAACTTTAGCAACACCCCCTTTGCCTGACATTTGTCTGTACGTTACTGTCCCATGTCCCTCTCCAGTCTAGTCAGTCATAGTCGCCACACAATCACGTCCCCTTTATTGCACTCGTGCAACACCCACACCAACTGAGTGTCTTAGCCTATCATTTTTGAATGGAATCAACCCATGAACCTGCTAAATATAAAAGTATGAATTTTGGCGTAAACGTTATAAAAGCTCTTTATTCAATAGTTACCCTAACAAGAAAAATAATATTAATAAAATTCACAATTCAACAATATCACCTATCTAACGGCTAGTTATAGAAACTACTTATATCTATTGTATATATATATATATGGGTTGCAGAAGGCTAATAATAAGGAATGCGTTTTTGAAATATAGGTAGTACGGAAAAAGAAGCTAAGCTGGATAATTAGGAACTCAAAGAAAGATCAAGATACCGGAAAGTCAACAGGAACTGTTTATTTAATATAAAGGTTATGGATGCAAAAAAACAGAAAAAAAACAAAAGGAAACTCTATAATGAAACTTGAAATTAAAAATTACTGAATAGAAAATATGAAAGGAGCTTTAACGTAAAAGGAAAACTAATAATGCCAAAATTGACTTAATTGAAAATTATTAAATAACAAAAAAAACTTTAACATGAAACAGAAACTCAAAAATTAAAAAAAAATCTTATTCTGTGTTTTTTTCCCTTGCATACTTCAAACTTTTTTAGGAATGTTTTTACATCGGTTACCATACCAGGCCAATAGTATTTTTTGGCGTATTCGGGCCAAGGTTTTGTGGATGCCCCCGTGTCCGGCCGAAGGTGAGCTATGGGAGGATTCCACCAACCCTGCGCGCAACTCCGACGGTACCCAGAGTTTCCAGGTTTTGTCCTGCTGAAGATCGTCCACCGGTAAAACTGAGTCCGTTTATATACGTAACCGTCTGACACGCATAGTTCTGGAAGTTTGTCCTGGTTTTCTGTCACGGTTTTTCTAAGTTCGTCATACTCTTCAGTTTTAAAGTAGTCCAAGTCCAAGTCAATGTCCATTAGTCTGTCTGATAGCTGCATTTCCTCCATGTGAGCTCGCGACAGCGTATCGGGTACAACATTGAGTGATCCTTTTCTGTGTTCGATTTGAAAGTCGTACGCCTGAAGTTTTAAACTCCACCGCGTGAGTCTTCCTGACAGGTCCTTTTGGTTCATTAACCACTTAAGACTCGCGTGGTCGGTTATGATGGTGGAAAGTAAACCTTTGACGTACGGCCTAAATCTTTTCACACTTATCACCGCAGCGTAGCACTCAAGCTCGGTTATACTGTAATTATGCTGTGCTTTGTTTAGTTTGGCGGAAATGTAAGCTATGGGTCGTTCGTTGTTCTCGTCGTCTAACTGAAAGAGTACCCCGCCCACTCCGTCCGTCGAAGCATCGCACTGGATGCAAAAGCGGCTGTGAAGTCAGGGTGTACCAGTACGGGAGCGGAAATCAAGCTCTCTTTTAGTCGCTCAAACGACTTTCTTGCTTCTTCTGTCATCATAAACCTTTTGATTTTTTCTTTTGTGAGGCAGTCGTGCAGCGGCGCTGCAATGGTTGCGTAGTCTTGGATAAAACGGCGGTACCAGCCAGACATCCCTAGGAACCGTCGGAGCTGTTTTGGCGTTTTTGGTTTCGGGGAAATCCCTCACCGCCGCAACCTTGTTCGCATCGGTTCGAATGCATCCATCGCCCACTACATAACCTAGGTACCTAACTTCCCTGAAACAAAACTTGCTTTTCTCGACATTTATGGTAAGGTTGGCTTCACGTAAACACTTAGCGACCTTTTCCAACAAACATAAATGAGACGAAAAATCTACAGAACAAACTAACAAATCGTCTAAATACACAAAAACACAATCACGTAAACGGCATGACTGTGTACTGGTAGAGGGGACGCCCTGATACTGTAAATGCAGTCTTCTCTCGGGACTTCTTCTCCAATGGTATTTGCCAAAAAGCATCTTTTGGGTCGATGGCCGAAATGAACCTGGTATTTTGGAGTCGGCTGAGAATCCCATCAATGTTCGGAAGGGGATAGGCGTCCTTAATAGTTCGCTCATTCATCTTCCTCGCATCGAGACAGAGACGCTTCTTTTCACCGTTTATCACCAGCGATACTGGAGAGCTCCAACTGTTATTACTCTCCTCAATCACCCCTAGACCCAGCATGCGGTCTAGCTCAGCAAAAACAAGTTTTTGTATGGCTGGTGATATCGGATAGTGCCTCTGTTTCACGGGGAGATTCTCATCCGAGACCTCGATCACGTGTTCCTCCACGTTGGTTTTTCCCAACCCCAATACAGCAAAGGATGGGAACTGCGCCTTGACCCCCTCCAAGGCAATACTTTGCCTTTTCGTGAGGACATGTTGCACGGCATCAAACGACAAATCGCCCTCAGCGGGTACCAACTCCGCAACGGCAGTGCGGGTTGAACGCACCATCTTTCCTCGACTAACAACATACAGGTCGAAAGCCTGCCAAAAGTCTACCCCTAAATAAACCTCTTGCTAGAGACCTGGCTCGATAAGGAACTCAAGGTCCTTATACACTCCATCCCAAAAGACAGACAGAGTGATAGCACCAATCACCGGCGTTTCACCGCCATTCGCTGTACGTATATTGTGATTATTTAATGGGATGATGCTACCCTCTCTGCCTTCTATCACCTTTTCATAATTTTTCCCTAGGCAACTCGCGCCAGCACTTGAATCCAGCAAGGCTAAGACATCCCTATCACCGATCTTCGTTTGAGCGAAGAAACGGTTGTTGCCCTTCAACGTGACAATTGTTGAAACTATTTTATTAAAAATTCTTTTCATGATCTTTCTTTTTTCTCTCATTTTCTTTATTTTATTGTAATTCCTGCTTGTTTTCCTTGCTAACATTTCCTCACAAAAAATTCGGTGTCTAGCGGCCTCATAATCCAACTTTCTTTGATGTAGACTTTTTGGCTCGACTTTCGATACCCCCGCATTTTCATTAGAAAAACTACTATCAACCTTTTTTAAAATTTGGTAGCTGGGTTGGCCTCCGGGTACTCTGTGCCCAGGCGAGAGCTCCCGGCAATCTCCGCCAGCTGAGAGTTTCCCTTACCCTACCTTAACATACCATGTTATGGAAGGACGACTTACAATTATTCTCTTTCTTCAACTCGGACGGATTTTTAGCAAAAAAGTCGACAGACATACCACACGAAAAACATAACATGAGATGGAATTGGGACGCACAAAAGGAATTGGTGGCGGGCTTGGGGTTACAAAAAGGCTTTATTTGAGACGCACTTCCGGGCATTGACTGTGTTTGTTGTTGGTTGTTGTATAACTGACTGTTGGGGTAAGGCGGAGGTGGCATTTGGCATGCTGGCAAGCCCCTGCTAGCTCGTCGGGAGGGGTGGGTTTTTGCTCACTCGCCTTACCTACAGTTATACAAACAAAAAGAGGGGTTCATGCCTGAAATCTACGAAAGGAAAGCTGGAAGAAAAGGTCTGTCCGTGTCAGGTGGAGTCATCCCTCCCCTTCTGCGTAAGACCTTGACGCAGCCTTGGGCGTTGCACTGACTCCGGAACTTTAGCAACACCCCCTTTGCCTGACATTTGTCTGTACGTTACTGTCCCATGTTCCTCTCCAGTCTAGTCAGTCATAGTCGCCTCACAATCACGTCCCCCTTATTGCACTCGTGCAACACCCACACCAACTGAGTGCCTTAGCCTATCATTTTTGAATGGAATCAACCCATTAACCTGCTAAATATAAAAGTATGAATTTTGGTGTAAACGTTATAAAAGCTCTTTATTCAATAGTTACCTTAATCAGAAAAATAATATTAATAAAATTCACAATTCAACAATATCACCTATCTTACGGCTAGTTATAGAAACTACTTATATCTATTGTATATATATATGGGTTGCAGAAGGCTAATAATAAGGAATGCGTTTTTGAAACATAGGTAGTACGGAAAAAGAAGCTAAGCTGGATAATTAGGAACTCAAAGAAAGATCAAGATACCGGAAGTCAACCGGAACTGTTTATTTAATAGAAAGGAAACTCTATAATGAAACTTGAAATTAAAAATTACTGAATAGAAAATATGAAAGGAGCTTTAACGTAAAAAGAAAAGTAATAATGCCAAAATTGATTAAATTTAAAATTATTAAATAACAAAAAAAAACTTTAACATGAAACAGAAACTCAAAAATTTAAAAAAAAAATCTTATTTGCAACTCGTTAATTTTACTTAGCGAGCCGCCACTGCATGCCAATTGATCATCACCCTCTTGGCTTCCAATAGGGTTTCTTTGTTAAAAGGAAAGATATCTGTACGCTTGTATACATATGTGTTTGATTACAATGAATAGCTTAAAGAGATATCACTTACCGAGCATATCCCGCGACAGAGGCGCCTGTGTCGAAGAGAGAGAGCGTGGCTGGGGGATAACCATATACATACATACATAAGCATATACCTACAAACAAATCCTATGTTGGAACGACTACTCAGTAATACGTGGAAGAGGGGATAATGAGAAATTGCAAAGTTAATCGGGCATGCGGTTGCGGCCCGGATCAAAGGCTTTACGCGCGGTCAAACAAATTGAATTATAAAAAAAATATATATATATAAATGAATATGAAATATGGCAATAACAAAAGATTTAAAGTTTACTCGGGAGTTTACTAAGTTTAATATTATCCGGGGTATTGGCAAAACTCAAAAAATTTAATACCTCGGGCCACAAAAAGGGAATCGCAAAAAAATCTAAATTAATAAAAGTGTTGAAAAATAATAACAAAAATGGGCTAAGTGAAAAAAGAAAGAAACGCAAAGCGTGCACGAAAAGCCCGAGTCGAAAAGAAGAAGAGTTAGGTGAAATTTAGCAAACTTTAAATGCAAAAAAAAAAACGAAATAGAAGAAAAAAAAATAAGTGAAAGGTATAAAAACCGAACGCGAAAAAAACTGAAAATTAACCAAGAACTGAAGCAAAATATGCAATCCCGAAAAATGTAGATATGCAAAAGAGGGCAATAAAAGGTAAAAAAGTAAGAAAAAAGTGTGAGGAAAATAAAAAAGGTGTGAAGAGGTAAGAAGAAATGCACAAGTGGAAATGTTAATAATTATAAAAAAAAATTCTTAAGATTAGGGTGCCATAGCGACAATTAAATTCATACAAAAATCTAAACAAAATTCATCCAGGTTTTCCAGGTTATTAACTTAAATTTAACGAAATAGAAAAAAACTAAAAACTAGATCTAAAATTTAGCTGCCAAACTCCGTTGAAAAGATGATTGCAAATTCAGAAAACTCCAAAAAAAATTAAATTGCGCACGTTGGTAACTTTAACTTAAACTAGCTTAAAAAATTCAAACAAATGGATTGCAACCAAACTGCAAGAAAACAAATGCGGCGTTGGTTCCTCACTCCTCTATTGTGGTTTTCTCTGCAGGCGAAGCTTCAAAAAATGCTGCGGTGCCGGGACAGGATCGGCAAAATGCCCCTCCTTTATACCCTTCGGCGTGGAGTCCGGCACCGGCTCTATGTTTCCCCTCCTGCTGGACTTCAGATACTACCCCGCTTATCTGCTTATCTTTGGTGTCTGTGTGTGTGCGTGCGTGTCGTAGCACTAATTATGGTGGCTGGTGTTGCAAGTTTAACCCTTTGTGCCGCAATCTGAATAGGATCCAGGACACCGAGTTTATTTTTTTTCTATGTACCGGTGCATAACGGGCCAATAACGCGGTTAGCAACAACCGTAAACCGAAACTTATTTTTTTTTTTTCACAAAAGACTACATTTGCATTTACCACGACTTTAGTAGCTTCCGCACTCACTTGAATGTATTTGCATGTAAGTTTCGGTTTACGGTTGTTGCTACCCGCGTTATTGGCCCGTTAAGCACCGGTACATAGAAAAAAAAATAAACTCGGTGTCCTGGATCCTATTCAGATTGCGGCCCAAATGTTTAAACTTGCCACACCAGCCACCATCATTAGTGCCACGACACGCACGCACACACACAGACACCAAAGATAAGCAGAAAAGCGGGGTAGTATCTGAAGTCCAGCAGGAGGGGAAACATAGAGCCGGTGCCGGACTCCACGCCGAAGGGTATAAAGGAGGGGCATTTTGGCGCTCCTGTCCCGGCACCGCAGCATTTTTTGAAGCTTCGCCTGCAGAGAAAAACACAATAGAGGAGAGAGGAACAAACGGCGCATTTGTTTTCTAGCAGTCTTCTTTTCGACTCGGGCTTTTCTTGCACGCTTTGCGTTTCTTTCTTTTTTTCACTTAGCCCATTTTTGTTATTATTTTTCAATACTTTTATTAATTTAGATTTTTTTGCGATTCCCTTTTTGTGGCCCGAAGTATTAAATTTTTTGAGTTTTGCCAATACCCCGGATAATATTAAACTTAATAAACTCCCGAGTAAACTTTAAATCTTTTGTTATTGCTATATTTCATATTCATTTATATATATATTTTTTTTATAATTCAATTTGTTTGACCGCGCGTAAAGCCTTTGATCCGGGCCGCAATCGCATGCCTGAATAACTTTGCAATTTCTCATTATCCCCTCTTCCACCTATTACTGAGTAGTCGTTCCAACATAGGATTTGTTTGTAGGTATATGCTTATGTATGTATGTATATGGTGATCCCCAAGCCACGCTCTCTCTCTTCGACGCAGGCGCCTCCGTCGCGGGATATGCTCTTTAAGCTATTCATTGTAATCAAACACATATATATACAAGCGAACACATATCTTTCCTTTTAACAAAGAAACCCTATTGGAAGCCAAGAGGGTGATGATCAATTGGCATACAGTGACGGCTCGCTAAGTACAATTAACGAGTTCAAATAACATTTTTTTTTTTAATTTTTGAATTTCTGTTTCATGTTAAAGTTTTTTTGTTATTTAATAATTTTCAATTTAATCAATTTTGGCATTATTAGTTTTCCTTTAACGTTAAAGCTCCTTTCATATTTTCTATTCAGTAATTTTTAATTTCAAGTTTCATTATAGAGTTTCCTTTTGTTTTTTTTTTTGTTTTTTTGCATCCATTACCTTTCTATTAAATAAACAGTTCCGGTTGACTTCCGGTATCTTGATCTTTCTTTGAGTTCCTAATTATCCAGCTTAGCTTCTTTTTCCGTACTACCTATGTTTCAAAAACGCATTCCTTATTATTAGCCTTCTTCGACCCATATATATATACAATAGATATAAGTAGTTTCTATAACTAGCCGTAAGATAGGTGATATTGTTGAATTGTGAATTTTATTAATATTATTTTTCTGGTTAGGGTAACTATTGAATAAAGAGCTTTTATAACGTTTACGCCAAAATTCATACTTTTATATTTAGCAGGTTCATGGGTTGATTCCATTCAAAAATGATAGGCTAAGACACTCAGTTGGTGTGGGTGTTGCACGAGTGCAATAAAGGGGACGTGATTGTGAGGCGACTATGACTGACTAGACTGGAGAGGGACATGGGACAGTAACGTACAGACAAATGTCAGGCAAAAGGGCGTTGCTAAAATTCCGGAGTCAGTGCAACGCCCAAGGCTGCGTCAAGGTTTTAGGCAGAAGGGGAGGGATGACTCCACCTGACATGGACAGACCTTTTCTTCCAGCTTTCCTTTGGTAGATTTCAGGCATGAACCCCTCTTTTTGTTTGTATAACTGTAGGTAAGGCTAGTGAGCAAAAACCCACCCCTCCCGACGAGCTAGCAGGGGCTTGCCAGCATGCCAAATGCCACCTCCGCCTTACCCCAACAGTCAGTTATACAACAGGATGTTGTTCTTCGATGGCCATTGGTTTGATGGGATACTCCGGTGTCTTGGAGGGTGGAGTTGTGGCGACTTTTGCAGGAGATGCATGTTCTTGTGCTGGTGCAATCTTTTAAGATGTGGGTTTGAGATAGACAAGTTTCGCACAGGTTGTTATCTCTCACGAATTTTTTCCGCTCAGGGATTGTCAGCTTCTTGTAACGCAAGCAGCTTTGTAGCCTGTCTGCAGGCGTAGATTTTTTGATGCTCGGCCACATGAGCATTTGTTCGATTTTGCGAGTAGATGCTGTTCTGTGGGGGGTTGCGGCTTTGGTTTTGGGTCTGAGCCTGCAGTAATGGGGATTGTTCTGACTTGGGGGAGGCCTTGAGAAGTTGGTGGAGGGTGGATTATATCGGGGTTTGGCTGGTCGCCATTGATCCACCCTTTCCACTATCTCGTAGCGAGTGGTCAGAAACAGGTCTATTTGGACCAGTTCGGGAGGTCTCTTCGCAAACTTAACGACTGCTTCCACGCAACAGTATTTTCTGGGAGTTTTGACGTTACCAGGTATATTAAAATGGGATCCCAACTATCTGTTGAAACTTGTTGGGTGGCTAGAATCTGGAGGCAGTTGTTGACGGATGATTGTAACTTCTGGATTTCATCACTGTTTTCCGATTGAATCGCTTTTAGATTCATGAGAATTCGGATTTGATTGTCGATCAGGACTCTTTTATTTTCGTATCGGGATTTCAGGGCTTCCCACGCCAGAGCAAAGTTGTCATCACTAAGTGGGAATTGCTTTACTATCTGGCCGGCTTTTCCTTGGGCCTTGTACCTGAGGTGGTAAAGTTTTTGGGTCATCGAGAGATTTGGATGGTTGATATAGATCGCAGTGAACATGTCACGGAAGGACAGCCATTGATCATAACTCCCGTAAAAGACTTCGGTGTCACAGGCGGGTACTTTGAGGTGCATCCCGGATCTTTCTTGGGGAGTGGTGGTTATAGCGGGGACGGGATTACTTATAACCCTGAGCTGGAGTTGATCACCTATTCTTGCCTTCGTGTCCTTATACGCTGTAAGGCAGGCCCGGTATTTACCGAAAGCTGAGGACTTAAAGCCGTCAGGAAGGTCGTTGTCATCTGACTCTACGACGGCGTCATATTCCATCTGTACCCTTTCCCAGAATACATCGATATTTTTGTCTTTTAGTTTCAGAGATACCTCGGTATTATCCTGGATCTCGGTTGTGCCGAACCAAGCGCAGTAATCCGTAAAGAGATCTGTTTCGGATATAAATCTATTTTCGACCACGGTAGCCATTCTAAATAGGGACTTGCTTAATTTAACTTTGGCTATTTTGGTAATTTTGGGGATTGCCGAGTGTTTATTTATACGAGAATACTAAAAGTAGAAGTTTTTCTATTGGTTAAGACTGCAGTAGGCAAAGACCAGTTAGGCTGAATTGAGCGTAGTCTGTGTGCAGTTGGGCCGAGCGGCAGAATTTACTGCTGGGTATTTCAAACAATGTTAATGTGGCCGAATTTACTGCTGGGTATCGCAAATAATAATATAATGGTGAGGATATGTCTTTAAAATTATACCACAAGTATAAAAGGGCAATGAAATAACTTTGTAGAAGTATGTGAGGGATTTGCCGGTTTGTAATGGACCTCGTTTATGTATATGCGTATATGGGTAGGGAATATATATTGATTTGTCATACAATTTTTGCGGGAAAATAATGTTTCACTTATGGTACTTGGGGGCGTACTGTTGTGAGGGGAATAGAAATTTGATTTTCTACTTATAGTTTTACTGTTTTGGGTACTTGCACTTTATGTGCAGATGTGTTGCGCTGGCTTGTTGATGGCGTCGAAGGACCACTGTTCAAGCTGAGATCCTTTGAATATTCGCCGCTTCTGGAAAATCCCGATTCTTGAGCGATTCAGATGGATGGGTGCAGATGATTGTGCGCTTTGGTGTGGATACTACCGTAGTCTCCAATTAGACTCCGTATTCACAGGATTTCGTATATGAACTATTTCGTGTAACTTGTTGACTAAATGATGGAAGACGCAAAGTACGATTCAAATACTCCACATTAAATTTGTTTCCTTCGTTCAATCAATAGATACAAAATGAGTTTGCCACGTAAATATTTATTAATAGTATAATTTCTAATGTATTTGTAGCGTCGAGACAGGCTTTAGTTATAGAAATGGTTTCCCGCAAAAAACGATGAGAAAACCGACCGATGATAGCTTGAGTTCTTTTTCCAATCTTTATAAACACCACTATGATGATTGTATGACACGCCAGTATAATAACCCGTTCGATGAAATTGTAACGATTTTGCGCGGTGTATAATTACTTTTTGTAGGAATGGATAACAAGTTTCTGTTCAGCCAAAAGGTAGAACGATGGAATAGAAAAACTGAGCAAACTCTCTATGGATGATGATTGGTGACTGTTTGTATGGCAATTCGTTTGTACTTGTAGCTTCAATGAAAAATCTTGGAGCAACCGAAAAATGCTATCGTTCTGAAGTTACTGATAATGCCTGGACAGCCTTCAATTTCCGAACACTTCAAGGTTCTGGCTGAATTGCCGCACTTTAATTAATGCTCGGAACAAGTACGCGCGATTATCACAAATTTCGTATGGCCAGTGCACTTTAGTTGGCGAGATTCTCATAGAAGAATTTCAACTCGTTTGAAACGCGTGTAACAATAAGATTTATGGGGTATAAAAGCAGTGATTATCGTAGGGTTTGTGCAGTAAAGGATTTTTTATGAGTTGCACTGGAAAGAAAAATTTTGGTAAGCGAAGAAACTAGACGATGACTTTTGATTTTTCTATTTTTCAATAATGACAATTGCCCATAGAAGTTGGCTGCTCTTCGTGGCTGGGTTGCTCATGCCAGATTGAATTGACGTGTTGAAGTAAGCTAAATAAAGACCAGTACAATATTGGAGTGATTTAATCAACAGTTTAGCGATTCGAACGTTAGCTGAAGGTGCATAAATATCAGAAATCCCCAATTCGTTACAAATGGTGTGAGACGAGGAATCGTTGAATAAATTCCGAAGATTTCGAATACAACTTGGACATGGCAGAGTTAAGTGAACTAAAGATCCAGCAACTGAAAAGGGAGTTGGAGAACCATGGGTTGACTACAACCGGTAATAAAACAGAACTTCAAGCAAGGCTACGAGAGGTTATGGAGTCGGAAGGAATTAATGTGGGCGAGTATGTCTTTCATCCTGATGGGGACGAGACATTAACAAAATTGGAACAGAAGAACGGAAGTCCGAGTCCAGTCGCAAGCGGCAAGAATAATGCGATATTGGCTTTGTTATCACATATATCGACAAAAATGGAACCCCAGGAAACACGTGTAACAGAAAGTATAACATCCCAACTGGAATCTCAGGAGACACGTTGTTCAGGCTGAGAGCCTTTGAATATTCGCCGCTTCTGCAAAACCCCGATTCTTGAGCGATTCAGATGGATGGGTGCAGATGATTGTGCGCTTTGGTGTAGATACTACCGTAGTGTCGAATTAGACTCCGTATTCACAGGATTTCGTATATGAACTATTTCGTATGACTTGTTGACTAAATGATGGAAGGCGCAAAGTATAATTCAAATACTCCACATTAAATTTATTTCCTTGGAGCAACAGAAAAATGCTATCGTTCTGAAATTGCTGATAACGCCTGGACAGCCTTCAATTTCCGAACACTTCAAGGTTCTGGCTGAATTGCCGCACTCTAATTAATGCTCGGAACAAGTACGCGCGATTATCACAAATTTCGTATGGCCAGTGCACTTTAGTTGGCGAGATTCTCATAGAAGAACTTCAACTCGTTTGAAACTCGTGTAACAATAAGATTTATGGGGTATAAAAGCAGTGATTATCGTAGGGTTTGTGCGGTAAAGGATATTTTATGAGTTGCACTCGAAAGAAAAATTTTGGTAAGCGAAGAAACTAGACGATGATTTTTGATGTTTCTATTTTTCAATAATGACAAATACCTATAGAAGTTGGTTACTCTTCGTGGCTGGGTTGCCCATGCCAGATTGAATTGACGTGTTGAACTTCTAAGTGACGTGTTGGCGTATAAAAATTAATTGTTGGATACGATATGATGCTACGCGTGGTCGCGTAAACACACGTATAACACCTAAGATTGAAGCACAAGAGGAACGAATATCCGAAATGTCGGCGGAAATTTCAGCACAGATATCATCGCCGATCTCTGCGCAACGGGAAGAGCACGTATTTAAAAAATTTTACAACTTGAGGCCAAAATTGATGCCGAGATTGAAACATTGAGAGGTCGTAAACAGGAGTTGCAACTTAGCGAGTAATCCAAAGGTAAAAACACCATCCTTCGAAGGTTCTGTTCTTACCAGGTCTTTAAGCTACAATTTGAGAACACTGAACAACTGGAATGGAATTGAAAGGGCCTGCAGCTGAGATCTTACAGAGCATTCCAGAGAGCGAACGGAACTGTTACGAAGCATTGATGGGCGCTCTAGAGAGGCTATACGTGCTCGAGCATAGGAGACAGATATAACAAATGGAGTTACTGAACCCCTTCCAGAGGGCTGGTGAGACAAGTGTTTGCGTCGGGAGTTGAAAGGCTGGCACAATCAGCTAATGCGGACGCACCCGTGGAATAAACCAAAATGGTAAAAATTCAGAGCTTTATTAATGGAATACGGGATGTCGGTACGAAGTGAGCGACATACGCAAACCAAAAACTTAAATTCGCAGAAAGGGTATCATATGCTCCGAATCAGGAAACAGCATCGCTTCTGTGTAAACCAGCTTTCAAAGCACGCCATGTGGAAATAGAAAGGCCAGACAGGGTGAACACAATATGGAGGTATTGAAAACATCGCAAAAGCGGAGTGAAAGAGTTATCAAATGCTAAGTACAAATCTGGAGGAGATGATCAAGAGCGAGTCGGATATAAAGATCGAGAAGTTGCTCTAGAATGTCCTGTGATATCTGTATCAGATATCGGAAGAAAATTGAGCATTCTTACCGTCAGAGGAATTGTGGATGGCAAAGAACGTGTACTGACTGTAGATACGGGTGCATCTCATTCCACAATCCAGTCTGATTTGGCCAACAGGAGAGTAAGGCCATTACCTGAAACGAGGTTGGGTACGTTCACTGGCGAGTATAACCAAGGCCAGGGAGAAGTGGCATGTGAAGTCTTAATTGGAAAGGTCACGGTTTTACACAAATTCGTTGTGGCAGAAATTGTTGATAAAGTCATTTTTGGAGTGGACTTCTCTGTTGACCATGGCATCAAGATCAACATGCAAAGAAGGATTATGCGCTATAAGAACAAGGATGTGCCACTTAACTTCAGTTTTGAGAAAGGGTGCAGCAGTAAGCAAGTGCTGGTGGAGGAGATTTGACAAGGACCACAAAAGTCCAATGCAGTGAATCGGGCAAAGATTGGTAGAACGAATGGAATACACAAACAAAACCGAATGTACCTGCGGGAAAAACACCGGGATTGAAAAACCCAAATGGACACACTCAAGCGAAAGAAAGAATTTCCCTGAATGAATGCAAGGGTGGTTTCAAGCCAGGGCGCACTACTGTTGTGAAACGTCAAAACGATACTGATTATGCAAAGCCAATCCGTCCCTACGAAGTAGTTCATTGGCACATTCTGTTGTTTGGCCAATGAACTACTTCGAAAGGAACGAACCAGGCTAATCAGTAGAAAGATGAAACACAGGTACGTAAAAAAAAATAAATTGGGAAGGTTTTCTGGAGGGAGATTTGGTAGTGTTATACAACCCTCACCGGCGGAGAGGTGTTCATTCAAAATTTCAATGTAGCAGGGAAGGCCCGTACAAACTTGTGAAGCAGATCAGCGGTGTCGTCTACCGCATACAAAAAATTGGGAAACCACAAAATAGAAGGATGGTTCATTTGGAGATGCTAGCAGCGGTTAGATGGAGAGATTTGTCTGATCGGGACGATCAGACTTAGGTGGAGGGCGGTGTGGCGAATGTTGACATCACTAGGCTGTTAGTAAATAATCACGCAACAACAAAAACATCAAAGCAAGCCACACTTGTGTACATGAACACTTCAATAATCATTTGCACACATACATGGAAGTCGACGAGAAGTACATGCGCACACATAACCAGCAGCTCGAAGTTAAGAGGTATTTCACAGACATACAAGCAGTCATGAGCCGAAGCTCTTACGCATACACACGCATATAACTAAATTACCAAGCAGGAGATACATCAGTTCTAGAAGGTGAAACGTCTAGAGCTTTTGAGAAATAACCGGACGAGGCAACGAAGAATATAAAAGCAGCGAAAGCTGAGTAATAACTAGTCAGTTTTGATTTAAACACGCTATTGGTTGTGAAGTATTGGTCCTTGAAGTACTACTACCAAAGTAATCTAAATAAAGACCAGTTTGCAATACTGAATATTGGAGTGATTTTTTGAACCGCTTAGTGATTTGAACGTTAGCAGAAGGTGCATAAATATCAGAAATCGCCAGAATTCGTTACAATATGTACATACATATGTATGTCAAGCTGATATTAAATGAAAATACATACATATAAATGTACTCCCGAAGTTAAATAACGCATCGAATGCTATGTAGGTACTTTTTTAACCCATAATATCTCACTCATACCAAGTAATCGCACAGAGTTTACAGCGAACAACCACACGTACTGCATTTTTTGGTGAAGATGTTACTTTTATTTAAACAATTTTGCTGATACAAGAAAGTAATCAAGTTTTTTGTTATGTAGAACGAAGGTAAAATCTCAAAGTTTTGTTGCAAATAAGAAATATTCCAATCGATCAATCCATTTTGAATTTATAGCTGTGTAAAGAAAAATTTTATAATTTTTTCCTACAAAAGTGAAGTTCTTAGATTTTTCTAGGCAATTTTTTAAATTTTCGTACCTCAAGGAATATTCTAAAAAAGTAATTAGCGAAATAGGTTCAACCGTTCTCGAGATTCGCACTTACAACGCAGCTCATCAACTTATTTTTATATTATAGAATAAAATATTTGTTTGCTGTTTTGAATGGAGTCATGCAGATGTCAAATAAATGCCACACATGTTGGAACATTTATTCTAGGTATGAATTCATTCTAGCTAACAGTTAAGAGGACTCCCGTGGTAGAACATAAACACGTAAAAAACAAGGCACCTGGAGGATGTGCCTAGATTACCGCCAACTGAACGCCGTCACTGAACCGGACGCGTCTCCGCTACCACAATTTGGGGCGATTCTCGATCAGCTGAAGGAAGACAAATTTGTTTTGACCATCGTCCTGAAGAATGGATACTGGCAAATTGCTCCCGCCAGAAAGTCACGACCGTACACCGCATTCGCTGTTCCTGGCAGGGGACTGCTCCAAGGGAAGGTTATTCCCTTTGGCACACACGCCGCCCACACAGTACTTAGGCCAGAGTTCCAGCCGAAAGTTTTCGCCTACCTGAACGACATCATCGTGTTGGGGGATACTTTTGAAGAGCACTTGGCGATCTTGGGGGAAGACAAAGACATAAAATGCAGGTAAATTTCGAGAAGTGTAGTTTCTTCCAGCAGCAATTACATTACCTCTGCCTTTTGCTTGTATGTGAAGGACCCTTCATTATTTGATATTCATTTATTGATGTTTGCTGGGGAACATTCATTTTCGACCATGTGATTCGCGAAGTTAGACTCTGGTATAATGTTTGGATTCCGTGTTTTTTGTTGTAATCTCTTATGTGTTCTCTGAACCTCGTTCTGAATTTCCGTCTTGTTTTTCCTATGTAATTATGTTGGCATCCGCAGGCTGCTAAATGGATCCTCTGAGTTAGTGTTAGAGTACGCTTACACAGCCACCGATTTTGATCGCAAGATGCCGTTCGTAAGAGTAAACATATGTATTTAGATGAGCGTGTGTACATCTCAACCGAACACCGAATTGTTGTCGGCCGCTGTCGTTTTTCACTGCCGATAAATTCGCGCGTGTTCAGTTTTATCGTCCGATAATTTGCGTGCATTTACTGTGAAAATTTCGCGGTGGCCTGAAAAATTGATTAAATGTGTACAAAACAGGCGCCCTTTATGGGATAAGCACATAAAAGCATAAACGCAAGCGTATTTTTGCGAAAAAGTAAAATGCAAGAGAAAAAGCTGTCGGCCGATAATCGGTTGCAATTTCAACACCAACCGATTTCATGAGCTGATTGCAATTTTTCGGTTTATCGGTGGCTGTGTAAGCGTAGTCTTAGTTCTTAGCTTTTGCCCTAGATTGTTCGATGTTTTGAATGCTCTGTTAATGTTGTATTTTTTCAAGAAGTTTTCGAATTTTTATGTTGCTTTTTCAGTATATGTCATAATCGTCCAGGTGTTATTATATTCCTTTTCATTATTTCTTTTTGGTTCTACATACATCTTTCTGAGCTTATCTACTAGTCCTTTTTTATCCGTTGTTTGCAGCAATGTTATATATTACTTCAAACTCAATCTTATCGCGCACTAACTACAAAAGAGTCACAACTTGAAAAATATAAATGTTCAGGAGAGAAAAAAAAAACGGTTTATGTGAAAACGTCTGTAATGTTATACTGAAATCCAGTTTTACAAAGAAGGAGACCTTCATTATAAAATGAATTAACGAAATTTTGTTATAATTATTTGTTTACGGACAAAATATATACCAATTTTGAATTATGACTATTTCTAAGAAAACTTACTACTCGTACATTCACAATTATTTAATCAAAAAAGGCACATTTCACAATAATACAAGCAAATTTACTCACTTTGTACGCATAAAAAGACACCAATTTAATTAGTACACAACAAAGTTAAAACTTTTTTGCAACAAAATAGCCAGCATTTAAAATAATACGCCTTATGCGTAAAAAAACTGTTCACTTATTCTTAAGCACATTGATACAACTAAAAAGAGATCATTAGTTGATACAGCGCAAGCGATGCAATCAACACCAAAACTGGCATAACGGTAATTTTCCAGTTAAAGAAGAAAATAATGACAACGAAATTTGAGGGGCAGTCGATAAATGCTTAACAGGAGTACCTGTCTCCGTAGACCTACCTCCGGTGTTAAACATAGATCAATGTCCGTTGATCTTCGGCCCAAAAAGTTGGTACCAATCGGTGAGCTGGGTGTTCAAGTCCACTAGCCTTGGTTTGGCCGAGGAGGACTATCCACCCTCCTCTTCCATTTTCGGGTAATGGCACCCGGTTGCACGGCAACAAGCCGTGCTTGTCTTAGTATCCCTCTTTCATTGATTTTATAATCTCGGGTATCTAATTGACAAGTCAATCAGATCGAGGTTTGTGTTTTGTCGCAATTTAGGCATGTGACCGACCTTTCCTGTCCTGCAGTGTTACAACAATGTAAAACATTGTTGACGACGGAGCTGGTTTTGCTTAGATATTGCTTAAAGGCCGCACTACGTTGACAAACAGAGTGAGCTTGGCACCAATTATGCTCCGTATTAAACTCCATCAAAATTAAAATCAAGGGATGTGACCAACCTTTTCCGCACACAGACCTGTGAGTGCCGAGTGCCCGACTCAGCAATGTCTCTCGACAGCGCTTAAGACCACACTCGTTGACTTGACATTGTGCGCCATATTGTGCTACATTTAGGCTTCCATTTTTGTTACTATTATTTCACTCCAATTTTCACTCTATTACGCAACAATTATGTTCCATTTTTCACTCCAAATTACACTCCTACCACAATTAAAGGGATGTGTCTAACCCTTTCCGCTCACAGACCTGTAAATACCGAGTACCTGCCCCAGCAACATCTTCGCATAGCAGTCGGCCACACTGCAGTGATTTGACAGCATCAAATCTTGCTACATTTTTGGATGTGGCCATCCATTCTGCGAACGCCTTCTATTCGCTACGCAGTCTAAGGCAGCCTCAAACATCTCAAAAGACGAGATGAGCACCGGCCCACTCGTACAATTATCGATTGTTTTCGGCTGACGATAGACATACGTTTCATCTTTAACCATCTTTCACCGTTTTTCACCATCTTTCTCCGGTATCTCCGGTTGCCACAATTATCGAATGTGACCAACCTTTCATCTGCCCCTCAGGGTCAGTTTCTCAATGAAATTTGGTATACTGTGACAAGCAAGAGACCGAATTCCCTTGGGCAGTTAGAGATGTGTACTGTGAATTACTTACTTACTTAATTGGATCTTAACCGTCTAAACGGTTATGACCGTCTTAAAAGGCGCGCCAGTCGCTCTTTCGCTCCGCTAACCGGCACCAATTGGTCACACCAAGGGAGTTAAATCGTTTTCCACCTGGTCCTTCCAACGGAGTGGGGGCCGCCCTCTACCTCTGCTTCCATAGGCGGATTCCGATAGAAACACTTTCTTGGCCGGAGCATCATCTTTCATTCGAATAACATGGCGTAGCCAGCGCAGCCGCTGCGTTTTAATTCGCTGGACTATGTGGATGTCTGCGTATAGCTCGTACAGCTCATCATTAAATCTTCTTCGGTACTCGCCATCGCCAACGCGTAGAGGTCCATAAATATTTCGAAGAACTTTTCTCTCGAACACTCCCAAAGCCGCTTCATCTGCTGTTGTCGTGGTAAATGATTCTGCCCCATATAGCAAGACGGGTACGATAAGTGACTTGTAGAGTATGATTTTCGTTCGTCGAGAGAGGACTTTATTTTCAATTGCATACCTAGTCCAAAGTAGCATTTATTAGCAAGATTGATTTCTCGCTGGATTTCAGTGCTGTTGTTATTACTAGTGTTGATACTGGTTCCCAAATAAACGAAGTCTTTTACTATTTCGAAATTATGGCTGCCAATAGTAGCGTGGTTGCCAAGGCGCGTATGCGCTGACTCTTTGCTCGATGACAGCAGGTACTTCGTTTTGTCCTCATCCACCATCAAACCCATCTTTACCGCTTCTTTTTCCCATTTGGAGTAAGCAGGACTAACAGCACGGGTGTTTAGGCCGATGATATCAATGTCTGCCAGTAATTGCACGCTTTTATAGAATACTGTAAATTGGTTTATGGAAAAACCCGATTTTGAAACATTTTAAGTTATGACTCTTGTAGATAGTGTGCTTCTTGTGTAAGAGGTGTTCTTTCTAGTCTATGCACCAAATGCCTTAATGCTGCATGTTTATGATGTTGGGGGTGATTTCAGGTATTATGTATTATTGTGTCGGTGGCCATTGGCTTTCTATATATTTCGTAGTTAAATCTTTTGGCAACTTTATCAATATTTACTATGAGGTCTAGATAGTTGATTCCTTTGCCTTTTCCGGTTTCCATTGTTAAATGTTAGTTTAACACTATTTTCCCTGTCGAATTAACACGATGTGTCATGTTAAACTAACATTATCATTCTTGTTAAATTAACACGATTTGTCATGTTAAATTAACACTATCTTCCATGTTAAAATAAAACGCTTGCATCGGTTTTTGAAATTTATTTAATTAATGAATTCACCGGTACAAAAGGTGTTTTCTTTTACTTATAACAAAAATCGCATGTAGGATATATTTATATACATGCATAGAACAAATAAGGCACAGAACTTAACTTGTATAAAGGAATCTATATATTAATACGCTAACAAAATTTATATACAATCAATTGACAGGCTGTTTCGCATACTTAGCATACGTAAAATCATATAAAAGTTATATGAATCGATTCGTATGGATCAGCCGCAGTGCCTAGACCTCTTTTTATTAACAAATATTACTCTATTTGTTTATAATTAATAGAAAAACTAGTTTTTGTAAATTCGAACAATCTCTCCAAATATCGAAATTTACTTTCGTGCAAAAGAGTGCGCCATCTGTAGCACCAATTATATAAGTGCTCTAAGACACACACCTACATATAATGTACCAACCCCGCTGAATTTCTCAAATGTTTCACCTACATATATATTCGTACGCGCCAAACAGTGAGAGAACTACTCCCTCAGTCTTTTCAGTTGTAATAAAATAATGTTTCCCCATCGTTGCCACTTACCTATATTGGTCTGTACCAAAATCTTAAAAAAATTTTTCCAAAATAAGTGTTAGCGCACAAAAAAGCTTTAAAGGGAAGTTATTTTTAACCGGCCCATTTTTTTGAAAAATTTTTATTACACGTAAATGCATAGGTCTTTACTTAACAGATTCTTTGTTTCTTATTTTAGGTGCTTTAAAAAAACCACGAAATCACAAATAATGAGTTAACTTTTTTTGAAAGTCATTAAACTTATTTATAACAATTAATGGCAAATTTGCCCCAAAATGTTTTTGCATTTCCAGCTTTTATGCTCATTTTAGATATAGCACGTCTTATACTGATGAAAAAAAATAAAAAAATTATTTGCCCCAAAGATATAACTTTAAAATTGTGAATATGGTTTTTTATGCTAGTTTATTTTATTATATATTCTTTTATTTCAACTTAGTTTATTATTATTAAATGCAACTTGGCTGAATCGGAAAATTTCACGTTGTATATGAAACGAAAAAAAAGTCCCAAAAACGTTTTCGATTTTAGGACAAAACGGCAACCGGCATCATAACGGCTTTTCCCATTTCAAAACTGTAAATGCTCGCAGGCACCAAACGGCGAGAGAACTACTCCCTCGCTCATTTTCAGTTCGAAAAAAATATTGTTTCCCCATTGTTGCCACTTACCTATATTGGTCTGTGCCAAAATCCTAAAAAAATTGTTCCAAAATAATTGTTAGCGCATAAAAATTTATAGAGAAGTAATAATTTAACCGGCCCATTATTTTGGACAAATTTTACTTACACGTAAAAGCATAGGTCTTTATTTAACAGTTTCTTTGTTTTTTACTTTAGTAGCTTTAAAAAAACATGACATCACAAATAAAGGGTTAACTTTTGTTGAAACTCACTAAACTTATTTATAAAAATTAATGGCAAATTTGCCCCAAAATGCTTTTGCATTTCCAGATTTAATACTCGTTTTAGATAAAGTACGTCTTATACTGAATAAAATAAAATTAATTTGCCCAACGATATAACATTAAAATTCTTTTGTATTGTCTTTTATGCTAATTTATTATATTATATATTCTTTTATTTCAACATAGTTTATTATTATTAAATGCAACTTGGCTGAATCGGAAAATTTCACGTTGTATATGAAACGAAAAAAAAAAGTCCCAAAAACGTTTTCGATTTTAGGACAAAACGGCAACCGGCATCATAACGGCTTTTCCCATTTCAAAACTGTAAATGCTCGCAGGCACCAAACGGCGAGAGAACTACTCCCTCACTCATTTTCAGTTCGAATAAAATATTGTTTCCCCATTGTTGTCACTTACCTATATTGGTCTGTACCTAAATCCTAACAAAAATTTCCAAAATAATTATTAGCGCACGAAAAAAAAAAATTAGAGAGAAGTAAAATTTAGCCGGCCCATTTTTTGGAGAAATTTTACTTACACGTAAATGCATAGGTCTTTATTTAACAGATTCTTTGTTTTTTATTTTAGTTGCTTTCAAAAATACACAAAATCACAAATAATGAGTTAACTTTTGTTGAAACTCACTAAATTTATTTATAACAATTAATTGCAAATTTGCCCAAAATATTTTTTGCTTTTCTAGATTTTATTCTCATTTTAGATCAGCACGTCTTATACTGAACAAAAAATAAATAAATTTGCTAAAAAGATATAACATTAAAATTTGTATATTGTATATATATATTTATATTATAAGATCGCGGGTTCGAATCGAGCTCAAGGCCTAACAATAATTTTTTATCATTAATTGAAAAAATTTTTAAATTAGAATAGAAGAAAGAAAAAATTTAGACAACTGCCAAAGCTCGTTGTATAGATCCATTTCGGGAAGTGCTAAATTCCTTCATCGGCAACGTTTAGGCGCCGCTGCTATAACCATTCAGCCATCACAGCGGTTTTTTGTTTGTCTTCATTAATCCTACTTCTATTCTGGTTCGTGCAAATTGATATTCACAACACTGCGACTTCTGTTGCAGAATGGATGTGAAAATTGGACTTGTTTGATGGCAATGCTGCCATAGTGTCATATTTTATTGACACTTTTTTCCCGTGCTTTAGATGTATTAACACTTTTTGTTGTTATATCGGCCTACTGATTTGTAAGGTCGCGGGTTCGAATCGAGCTCAAGGCCTAACAATAATTTTTTATCATTATTATTGTTATGATAAATTTTTTCTTAATTGAAAAAATTTTTAAATTAGAATAGAAGAAAGAAAAATTTTAGACAACTGCCAAAGCTCGTTGTATAGATCCATTTCGGGAACTGCTAAATTTCTGCATCGGCAACGTTTAGGCGCCGCTGCTATAACCATTCAGCCATCACAGCGATTTTTTGTTTGTCTTCATTAATCCTACTTCTATTTTGGTTCGTGCCAATTAATATTCACAATACTGCGACATCTGTTGCAGAATGAATGTGAAAATTGGACTTGTCTGATGGCAATGCTGCCATAGTGTCATATTTTATTGACACTTTTTTCCCCGTGCCCTGGGATGTATTAACACTTTTTGTTGTTATATCGGCCTACTGATTTGTAAGATCGCGGGTTCGAATCGAGCACAAGGAGATGTCGCAGTGTTGTGAATATCAATTGGCACGAATCAGAATAGAAGTAGGATTAATGAAGACAAACAAAAAACCGCTGTGATAGCTGAATGGTTATAGCAGCGGCACCTAAGCGTTGCCGATGAAGCAATTTAGCAGTTCCCGAAATGGATCTATACAACGAGCTTTGTCAGTTGTCTAAATTTTTTCTTTCTTCTATTCTAATTGAAAAATTTTTTCAATTAAGAAAAATGTTACGAGCCCCTTCAGCCTCTTACTTAAGATGGGCTTGCTTAGCATGTTAGTAAAAGTGGTGTGTGCACTGGCATTAGTACGGGAGCTTCAGCCTGGGGAGGGTTCGAAACACCTTTACTGAACCAAGCCATCATCCTTCAGCTTGGGGGCATAACACGAAATTTAATTTGCACACTAACGAAAGCTACCGGAAAGCCTGAGTACCACCCATTATGCCTGGAAAAACCCATACCTAGCAGCGCGTATCTTACTTTGGCGGCTGCTCTCAACCCACCCTACCATGGCTTTAAAGCTGTTAATAAAGCCCCAATAAATCCACCCACACTAACTATGGAATCAGACCAACGCAATTAAGTTTAAAATTCCATAATTACAAATATTTATTAAAGCTCAATTCATTCTTCTTATATTCTAATAGAAGCTTCAAAATAGGTATAATGCTAACACTAAGATTACAATTAATCCTAAAGTACTAACATTTATTTGTTTGGGGGTATCAATCAGCTGACCAAAACCAACCTACCTCAACCATACATACATAAGGTATTCCATAGGCTAACGACCTTGCCATTCTCGTAGACTTGTGGCTTATTCAGAAAAAAAATAATAGAGAGGGAAGAAAAACCCACTCTAACTCCCTTTGGTTTGCTAAGCAGAGATCTCAGCAATCCATTCAAAGATAGAAATTAATGATACAAAAAAAAACTAAGTTGACGTGCATATATAGATATGTATGAACTTATGTGCAATTTGGCGCACGCAAAAAAAAAAACAAAAATATAATGCATCTACGTACATACATAACTAATATGTATGTAAGTACATGTGTAACTAAGCACCTCCTTCTCTGGTTATGCTAAAATAGTTGGTGGACAAAATGACTTAAATTCACTTACATGCTTTTGTCGTTATGTACCCATTTGCTTAGTCCAACGCTGTCCCACGAAGCGAAGAAGGCCTTCCTTGCTTTGTATGAAGCGGCTGGTACGCGATCGTAAGCTTAACCCTATGGAAGAATCGTTAGGGATAGGGAAGATTTCATCCAATCAACAAAAAAAAACCTGCGATATAATTAATCTTAAAAACCGGCTGGGGCTATTTTTAGGTCATGCATTGTAAGACTGGTGTGCGAAGGTCGCTTAAAAAGTATCAAAGATTAATCGCCGCCGGCATGAGCGCAAACAAATGAAAAACTGAGAGATTCTAAGAGAATTTCCAAACTTTTGTTAAAGTAAGAGTTTTAGTATGTTTAAGGTGCCTTTCGGGTTTCTCTCGAAAAAGTAAACAGAAAGTGGGTAAATGGAATGAAAAGTTATGACATTTTGTGGAACTAGGTCAGTTTTAGCAGCGATCATATGGTATTCTAAGTAAACGTACATAGAATAATTCTGTTAATAACAGGTTGTTTAACATATTTGCATATATAAAAAAAAATGTTCTTAATCAAATTAAATATCCGACGGCAAATTTGAGATCTAGGTTGAAGGTAAGTATAAAGAGTAGCTTAACTGGAAGTATGAAGATACTTGGTATATCTTAAGGGTAAGTAGTAAACTAATGTATTAACCGTATATTTAATTTCAAATTCATTTCAGCTTAAGTAAAATTTTAAATTCGTTTTTTCCTTTGTTTTTTTTTTTGATAAATATATGGTTATACCTATCCACATGTGTAATTAACATGCAGCAACATAGTTACAAACTAATAGGTCTTTTTAGCTAGCTTTACACAAGGGAACTCAGACCTTAGGTTCAAAGGTAGGTATTACTAAATTAAATTAGGTTAGGATCATTTTAGATCGGCATGCTAACCATCTTTCTAGATGCATATGCGGTTTTAAATCTATTTACTGTCCTAGTTTCTTTTCTAGCGACCACGCATCGCTAGAATAATATTGAACTATGGGAGTTAAAGTAAATTGATTATTTTATGTATGATTGGGTTTCATAATTTGCGACTATATAACTTGATGTATTTTAAGCGCCTAATTGGATCGGGTTTTGAGGGGTTAGCCGCATGCAACTCGATGGGGGCTCCTGCACCCGTCTTCCAGCGTTCCGCTCGCTAATCTTCTCCAGTGTATGCGCAGTAGGTATTTGTCTAATTTCTGGGCCGGATCTTTTGCAGGAATTGATGATTTTGTGTTGGTATGTTCGATCTACCGTGGGTAACGTCCTACGAAAACACTCGCGAATTTAGGCGCCTTGCTAGGTTTAACTTAAAATTGAACACTCGACCCGGACTTAAATTTCTACACCAGATGTTTACCGCACGGTAGTTCCTCAGGAAAAAAAAGAGCTGAGCTCCGGAAATCGCTCAAGACCCATATGGTTATCATTGACGTCTTGATTATCGATATATGTATTTTGTTATCAAAAATCATATGCAAGCATTGACAGACGGACGGAAGTTGAGTTTAGACTAGTGTTAGATAATACAGAGTGTTACAGAGTCATGAAACTTGTAATAAGAAAAATCAAAAGCATAAAAAGAAAAAAAAAATTTAAATGAAAAGATGGAAAGTATGGTTGGTGCTGAAGTGTTCATGTACCCAGGGTACATATACCCCCCCACCTAGAGTGTTGGTGCGGTTGGTATCTTTCCTCTGTCTTTTTGGATGTCCTTTTGGTTATAAATAGCTCGTTTGCCTGTATCTACGTCTTGCAATTCATATAAACAATTGCCAGTTTGTGCAACAACGGTTGCTTTTACGAACTTAGGGGCAAACTTGGCACAAAATTTCTTTGAGGCGTCACTCAGCACAAAATTTCGTCTATAGACCGAGTCTCCAACCTTAAATTTTTCTGCAGAACTTCGCAAGTTATATCTTTTTGCTGACGATTCGAACGCTTTTTTAATATTTTCACCTATAGACTGCCGTATTAACGCCAGTTTGTCTAATCTATCTACGACGAGACCTTCGAGGGACCCCAATTTTCGAAAAAGCGGATACTCGTCACCATGAGCCGGCATCTGCTGACCGAAAAGGGCATAGTAAGGGGTACAACCTATGGACTGGTGAACAGAACTCCTCAATGCCTCGGCAATGCTTGGCAAGTGTTTGTCCCACAGAGCCTGGTCATCTTTTAAGTAAGCCCTTATTCCTGCAATTATGGACCGATTAACCCGCTCGCTGGCATTCGCTTGAGGACTGTATAAGGCAGTGTAGACATGTTTGATACCCCGTTCAGCAAGCAAATTATTGAACTGGGATGACTTGAATTGTTTCCCGTTGTCACTTAAAATTATTTCGGGTGTTCCGAAAACAGCAAACACACTTTCCCGAAGAAAATCGCATATCCCAAGAGCATTAAAATTCTTTACGGGCTTGAAAAGAGGAAATTTGGTATAGTGATCCAAAACAATAAAGATTCCGATATTACCTTGCTTTGAACGGGGATATGGACCGAGAAAATCGACGTAGAGTTTTTGAAAAGGACGCTGAACGGTGTATTGTGCGGACATAGGGGATCGCAGCGTAGCGTTTGATGGCTTCGTGATTTGGCAGGTTTCACAACTTCGGATGTAGTCCTTTACGTCAACCGTCATGTTTGGCCAATAAAAGTTCATTCGAAGCCTTTCTAAGGTTTTTGCTATTCCTCCGTGGCATTTGTTAGGCGGGCGGTGAGCATTCTGTATCACGTTCTCAACCAAGCTTTTCGGGATCCATAGTTTCCAATTGTATACCTCCCGCTCCGGGTTACCGTTGGGACATTCGGTCCTTTTATAGACCCGGTCATCAACTATTTGCAGATCTGGTAGTCTACTTTGATTGTTTTTAATATGAACTATTAATTTCTTGTACTCTTCGGACTTGAACTCGGACGATTCTATATAAACTATCGGACGGACCTCTAACTCATTGATTTCTTCGAAATTTTGACGGGATAAGGTATCCGGCACTACATTTAAAGAACCCTTTCTGTGCTCTATTTTGAATCGATAACCTTGAAGTTTCAATGACCATCGTGCTAATCGGGTGGATAGGTCGCTTTGGTGCATCAACCACTGAAGGCTGGCATGGTCAGTCACAATTGTAAAATCTTGCCCTTCAACATAGGCTCTGAACTTTTTTAAACTGAGCATAGCTGCAAGGCATTCTAGCTCCGTAACGCTGTAATTGCTTTGAGCCTTGTTGAGTTTTTGGGAGAAATATGCAATTGGGACTTCGATACCTTCTTCATTCTGCTGCACCAAAACCGCACCAACACCAAGCTTAGAGGCATCACATTGAATTATGAATGGCTTTGTATAGTCAGGACTGGCTAAGACAGGGGCAGAACATAATACCTGTTTCAAAGTATCAAACGACTTCTGGGCTTCATCATTCCAAGTGAAATTTTTGTTTTTCTTTAATAAGTTAGTCAAGGGGGTGGCAATGGACGCAAAGTTATCTACGAACCGACGGTACCACCCGGCCATTCCAAGGAATCGCCGAACTTGTTTAACGGTAGTGGGTACTGGATAATTGGTAACTGCGGAAATCTTCTCCGGGTCGGTTCGAAGAGTGCCATTACCCACAATATATCCCAAATACTTCACCTCACTGATGCAAAACTTGCTCTTCTCCACGTTAATGGTTAGTCCAGCTTTTCTTAACTGGTGAGCAACGTCGGACAGAACGGACATATGGCTATCAAAGTCTTCGGACAGTATAAGCAGGTCGTCTAAATACACAAAAACTTGATTTTTTAATTTGGGTGGAATGACGCGATCCATCAAGCGGCAAAGTGCTTGAGGGGCGTTGCATAAGCCAAAGGGCATTACACAGTATCGATACAACGGACGGTTGGGGACAGTAAAACAAGTATAATCCCTAGATTTCTCGGACAGGGGGATTTGCCAAAAGGCTCTACGCAAATCTAGTGAAGTTATGTATTTTGCCTTTGGTATCCTGCTTAGTATACCATCTATATGCGGGAGGGGGTAAGCGTCCTTAACGGTTACGCTGTTTATCTTTCTGGAGTCAAGACACAGACGGACCTTATTTGGCTTCTTCACTAGAACGACCGGACTGGACCAAGGACTGTTAGGGGACTCTTCGATCACTCCTAACTTAAGCATTTCATCGATTTCTGCGTGAACTAATTTTTCTACCGCAGGGGAAATGGGGAAGTATCTTTGTTTGATCGGACGGACGTTGGGCTGTAGCTCTATTACGTACTCCATAAAAGACGTTTTCCCTAAGCCTTCCTTATCACAGTTCGGAAATCGGTTTTTAATCATATTTAAGTGAACGGTTTGCTCGTCAGTTAAGAACATGGCATTACCACACGGTTCTACATCAAGGGCAATTCCGGATATAAGGTGGGGCGCGATTTGGAATTTAATCCAAAAATCGACCCCCAATATAACTCTTTGAGACATGCTCGGTATGACAAAAAACGAAATCAACTGATTCCTACCCTCAAATTTTACTTCCAAGTCTATAATCCCGAAAACCACTTGCGTTTTACCATCACCGGTACAAACTGCAGTTTTATGTTCTCGCAGCTTCTTTTCTTTGCGAATCTCGTCTGCAAGTGAGGATCCTATACATGAGACTTGGGCTCCGCTGTCTAGCAATCCTAAATGATCTACACCACAAATCGTTACTTTAGCATAGGGCCTTAGGTCAGATGACTTCTTGGTCAAAGAGCACACAAAGTTCTTAATTGATCTTCGTTTGTCCTTAATACCTCGCCAAAACTCGTTAATGCGGACGGACGAACGACTTCTAACGGGTATAGACTTATTTTCTTCAGAAAAAATTCGGTTTCGGACTTCATTATAATTTTTCAGGCGGACATCGTAGGGAACAATCTCATGGACAAATGGACTAGTCTTCGCAAAGTGGCTACCTGTTTCTGCGCGGGAAATCAAAGGGCTTATTATTTCGGTTTTGGACCTTTGCGAGGGTTCAACTTCGAAACCTCGCCCGCTTGCAAGTTTCCCGAACACGTTTCGCATTTCGGCCTATAAACATTTGGCTTGCCGCAGCCGTAACAAAAGACACTTCGGTCTTCAAGACAATCCATATACCTGTGACCTTCACTCCTACAGTTCCAGCACACTAATTTCGACGCGTCGAACGACCGTTTCGTCACCTCGTCCACTTCACACTCTGCAGTTTCGGGTATTTCGTCTTCGTACTGCAGCTCATTAGCATATCTACGGGGTGCTTGTCGCGCATTTGCGGATGGTAGTGGAGTACAGGACTTTGTAATTTCGCTTGCAAGGCTTTCACCCTTCAAGCATAGTCTACGTAGTTCGGCGAGAGAGCTAACAGGTACATATAGCAACTGCTGTCGGATGCGGGGACGTAGGTTGTGTTGCAAAATTTCTATCAGTTCGGCCTCTGTCAGTGGTACTTGTAAGGGTTCAGCCAATTTGAGAACAGAATTCCTAAACTCATCAAAGCTCTCGGTCATACCCTGCTTTCTGCCTCTAATGTGCTCCTTCAACTCAAAATCACTTTTGTGTTGTTGGAAATTAGTTCTGAGGGCCTGACACAGGGAAATCCAAGTGACGCGTTCCACTGAACGTCGATACCTCCAGTACCAATCTTTCGCATCGTGAGTAAATAAACTTTGGACATGTTCGCAAAGGAGGTTGAAATTCCCACCGAGGGTATCTATTACCTGGCATTCGATACGGTAAATAAAGCTATCGACCGATAACCGCGTTGACCCATCGAACGTGATACCCCAACTCGAAATGAGGTGTGCAATTCTGCCTGAATTGGGTACACTCGACATATCGCTAAAGCGAAGCTGGTCAATTGCACGATGGAAAGTTTGGTTGGAGTTATTGGGTAAATGTGGTATGTCCCTAGGCCAAAATCCAGTCGAATGATTGTTTGGCGGACCTAAGGGGATATTGTTGACTACCGGACTATGGTTCTCTACTGGTGGAGCTGGCGGCTCATTCGGATTTTCCCTATTCAGGTTTAGCCTGGCTAGGACCGTGGTCAGGGTACTCTCGAGTCTTTGCTCGATCAAGTGGGCTACTCGGTTCTCGAGGTCATCAACTACAGTGGCCTGTCTAGCCGCAATCACGGCCGCAACTATATTTCTGATCCGCCCTTCCTCGTCTCTACTACCTGTATCTGGTGCAGAAATAGGTAAACTCTGAGCACCGTCTTCAACGTGACCTTGCTCATTGCGGGGCAGCTCTGTGTTCTTATTGTTGTTCTTTTTAAATTCCTTGCTAGTGCACCTGGCTCTGCATTGAGGACATGAATTGTTCTTTTTCAACCAATTTAGCAAACATGCTCGGTGAAAGGTATGGGAGCAAGACGTTGTTAAAATGTCGTCGGTAGCTTCAAGGGTTTCTTGACAGATTGTACAGCTATTCCCCTGAAGTGTCACCCGTACAGACCCTTGGTTAAACGCCATAATAGAAAAAAATTAAAAATCGAAAATCAAAAGAAAAGCAAATGCTTAAAAAAAAAACTCCGATCCTGAGGACCACAACCCAAAAACGATTCCTCAATGCCCGTAATGCGAGGGTTTGGGAACTAAAAAAATGTTAAATCCAAACAACAATGAATCGATTTACAATAATGGAAAAAAAACTAAGTGTTTTATATATTTAAATTGTATGCACATATGTACCTATATATAGTACATACATACGTATCTCGCTCAATCAAGGTGTATATGTATGGTTTTACCAATATAAGATTGGTAGTTTGCGTATTTCCTAATATTCGTGAAACTACAAAAAAAAAATTGTCAAATCTACAAAGTAAAGTAAATCATCAAAAATATGGTTGGTCTGACATCCAAGCTGTGTGGCGGTCAGTTTGGTAGGGGCATTCCAGGTCAATCGAAAATGAATACTCGAAGCTTTCGGCATGGAAGCAACAAAATCAAAAATTAGAAAAACACTCGAAAATGGATTTTGAGATAAATTAGTTTGCCAGAACTTCACAAAGGTGTTAGATAATTACACTATCGGTTGGCTAGCTGACATACAGACGAGCTAAAACCACAGTTCCAAATAGCTAACATCCAAACGCTCATGAAATCTGCAAAATCTTAACTCCTATAAGGTATCTTCGAATAGGTACAGTAGCTTCAGCGGTCAGATCCGTAGACATCAAGCCTTTAGGGTTCTGCAATTCCAGCGTCAGCCCTGAGCTACTCTGACTACCTAAACATGGCTTCAAAAAAACTATCAATTAAATTGGTCAAAACAAAAAGCATTTAGCTAAAGTTTCGCGCTTCCAATCAATCGACTTTGGTTCACAAAAAAAAAATAAAAAGGTCATATAGAAATTTTCAAGAAAACGAACAGACAAAAAAAACGAATATTCCAAGAGGGAATAATTGGTAGGGACCAAAAGTCTTCGGCGAAAACCTATTACGCCTTCGGTCGTCGGTCAGTCAGGTCCCTGCTCGGGCGCCATTTTCTGTTACGAGCCCCTTCAGCCTCTTACTTAAGATGGGCTTGCTTAGCATGTTAGTAAAAGTGGTGTGTGCACTGGCATTAGTACGGGAGCTTCAGCCTGGGGAGGGTTCGAAACACCTTTACTGAACCAAGCCATCATCCTTCAGCTTGGGGGCATAACACGAAATTTAATTTGCACACTAACGAAAGCTACCGGAAAGCCTGAGTACCACCCATTATGCCTGGAAAAACCCATACCTAGCAGCGCGTATCTTACTTTGGCGGCTGCTCTCAACCCACCCTACCATGGCTTTAAAGCTGTTAATAAAGCCCCAATAAATCCACCCACACTAACTATGGAATCAGACCAACGCAATTAAGTTTAAAATTCCATAATTACAAATATTTATTAAAGCTCAATTCATTCTTCTTATATTCTAATAGAAGCTTCAAAATAGGTATAATGCTAACACTAAGATTACAATTAATCCTAAAGTACTAACATTTATTTGTTTGGGGGTATCAATCAGCTGACCAAAACCAACCTACCTCAACCATACATACATAAGGTATTCCATAGGCTAACGACCTTGCCATTCTCGTAGACTTGTGGCTTATTCAGAAAAAAAATAATAGAGAGGGAAGAAAAACCCACTCTAACTCCCTTTGGTTTGCTAAGCAGAGATCTCAGCAATCCATTCAAAGATAGAAATTAATGATACAAAAAAAAACTAAGTTGACGTGCATATATAGATATGTATGAACTTATGTGCAATTTGGCGCACGCAAAAAAAAAACAAAAATATAATGCATCTACGTACATACATAACTAATATGTATGTAAGTACATGTGTAACTAAGCACCTCCTTCTCTGGTTATGCTAAAATAGTTGGTGGACAAAATGACTTAAATTCACTTACATGCTTTTGTCGTTATGTACCCATTTGCTTAGTCCAACGCTGTCCCACGAAGCGAAGAAGGCCTTCCTTGCTTTGTATGAAGCGGCTGGTACGCGATCGTAAGCTTAACCCTATGGAAGAATCGTTAGGGATAGGGAAGATTTCATCCAATCAACAAAAAAAAACCTGCGATATAATTAATCTTAAAAACCGGCTGGGGCTATTTTTAGGTCATGCATTGTAAGACTGGTGTGCGAAGGTCGCTTAAAAAGTATCAAAGATTAATCGCCGCCGGCATGAGCGCAAACAAATGAAAAACTGAGAGATTCTAAGAGAATTTCCAAACTTTTGTTAAAGTAAGAGTTTTAGTATGTTTAAGGTGCCTTTCGGGTTTCTCTCGAAAAAGTAAACAGAAAGTGGGTAAATGGAATGAAAAGTTATGACATTTTGTGGAACTAGGTCAGTTTTAGCAGCGATCATATGGTATTCTAAGTAAACGTACATAGAATAATTCTGTTAATAACAGGTTGTTTAACATATTTGCATATATAAAAAAAAATGTTCTTAATCAAATTAAATATCCGACGGCAAATTTGAGATCTAGGTTGAAGGTAAGTATAAAGAGTAGCTTAACTGGAAGTATGAAGATACTTGGTATATCTTAAGGGTAAGTAGTAAACTAATGTATTAACCGTATATTTAATTTCAAATTCATTTCAGCTTAAGTAAAATTTTAAATTCGTTTTTTCCTTTGTTTTTTTTTTTGATAAATATATGGTTATACCTATCCACATGTGTAATTAACATGCAGCAACATAGTTACAAACTAATAGGTCTTTTTAGCTAGCTTTACACAAGGGAACTCAGACCTTAGGTTCAAAGGTAGGTATTACTAAATTAAATTAGGTTAGGATCATTTTAGATCGGCATGCTAACCATCTTTCTAGATGCATATGCGGTTTTAAATCTATTTACTGTCCTAGTTTCTTTTCTAGCGACCACGCATCGCTAGAATAATATTGAACTATGGGAGTTAAAGTAAATTGATTATTTTATGTATGATTGGGTTTCATAATTTGCGACTATATAACTTGATGTATTTTAAGCGCCTAATTGGATCGGGTTTTGAGGGGTTAGCCGCATGCAACTCGATGGGGGCTCCTGCACCCGTCTTCCAGCGTTCCGCTCGCTAATCTTCTCCAGTGTATGCGCAGTAGGTATTTGTCTAATTTCTGGGCCGGATCTTTTGCAGGAATTGATGATTTTGTGTTGGTATGTTCGATCTACCGTGGGTAACGTCCTACGAAAACACTCGCGAATTTAGGCGCCTTGCTAGGTTTAACTTAAAATTGAACACTCGACCCGGACTTAAATTTCTACACCAGATGTTTACCGCACGGTAGTTCCTCAGGAAAAAAAAGAGCTGAGCTCCGGAAATCGCTCAAGACCCATATGGTTATCATTGACGTCTTGATTATCGATATATGTATTTTGTTATCAAAAATCATATGCAAGCATTGACAGACGGACGGAAGTTGAGTTTAGACTAGTGTTAGATAATACAGAGTGTTACAGAGTCATGAAACTTGTAATAAGAAAAATCAAAAGCATAAAAAGAAAAAAAAAATTTAAATGAAAAGATGGAAAGTATGGTTGGTGCTGAAGTGTTCATGTACCCAGGGTACAAAAAATTTATCATAACAATAATAATGATAAAAAATTATCGTTAGGCCTTGAGCTCGATTCGAACCCGCGATCTTACAAATCAGTAGGCCGATATAACAACCAAAAGTGTTAATATATCCCAGAGCACGGGGAAAAAAGTTTCAATAAAATATGACACTATGGCAGCATTGCCATCAAACAAGTCCAATTTTCACATCCATTCTGCAACAGAAGTCGCAGTGTTGTGAATATCAATTTGCACGAACCAGAATAGAAGTAGGATTAATGAATACAAACAAAAACCGCTGTGATGGCTGAATGGTTATAGCAGCGGCGCCTAAACGTTGCCGATGAAGGAATTTAGCAGTTCCCGAAATGGATCTATACAACGAGCTTTGGCAGTTGTCTAAATTTTTTCTTTCTTCTATTCTAATTTAAAAATGTTTTCAATTAAGAAAAAATTTATCATAACAATAATAATGATAAAAAATTATTGTTAGGCATTGAGCTCGATTCGAACCCGCGAAAAAAAATTTTTTTTTGGGTTTTGGGGAGTGTTTTTGTCCAAAAATTTACCTTTCATCATTTTTTTGCTGGCGCGAAAATTATTTTTTTGGGTATGCGTAGTGGAACTTTTTTTACTGAGCCCAAATCCTATCGAAAAATCGATGGCGCGATATCGGATACCTCAAAATTTACTCAAGTTATCGTGTTAACGGACGGACGGACGGACGGACGGACGGACATGGCTCAATCAAATTTTTTTTCGATCCTGATTATTTTGATATATGGAAGTCTATATCTATCTCGATTCCTTTATATATGTACAACCAACCGTTATCCAATCAAACTTAATATACTCTGTAAGCTCTGCTCAACTGAGTATAATTAAACAAGTAAGGAAGGTTAAGTTCGGGTGTAACCGAACATTACATACTCAGTTGAGAGCTATGGTGGCATCATAAGGGAAAATAACCATGTAGGAAAATGAACCGATGGGAATGTGTTTGTATGGCATGTGTATCAAATGAAAGGCATTAAAGATTATTTTATGAGGGAGTGGGCCATAGTTCTATAGGTGGACGCCATTTAGGGATATAGCCATAAAGGTGGATCAGGGTTGACTCTAGAATGCGTTTGTACGTTATGGGTATCAAATGAAAGGTGCTAATGAGTATTTTAAAAGGGAGTAATCCTTAGTTCCATAGGTGGATGCCGTTTCCAGATATCGCCACAAAGGTGGACCAGGGGTGACCCTAGAATTTGTTTGTACAATATGGGCATCAAACGAATGGTGTTAATGAGTATTTTAGAAGGGAGTGGGCCTTAGTTCTATAGGTGGATGCCGTTTCGAAATATCGCCATAAAGGTGGACCAGTGGTGACTCTAGAATGTGTTTGTACGATATGGGTATCAAATTAAAGGTATTAATGAGGGTCTTGAAAGGGAGTGGTGGTTGTTGTATAGGTGGTCGCCTTTTCGAGATATCGCCATAAAGGTGGTTTGTGCAATATGGGCATCAAACGAAAGGAGTTAATGAGTATTTTAAAAGGGAGTGGGCCTTAGTTCTATAGGTGGACGCCTTTTCGAGGTATCGTAATAAAGGTGGACCAGGGGGACTCTAGACTTTGTTTGTACCATATGGGTATCAAATGAATGGTGCTAAAGAGTATTTTTAAAAGGGAGTGAGCCTTCGTTCTATAGGTGTTCGCCTTTTCGAGATATCGCCATAAAGGTGGACCAGGGGTGACTTTAGAATATGTTTGTACGATATGGGTATCAAATGAAAAGTGTTAATGAGTATTTTAAAAGAGCGTGGGGCTTAGTTCTATAGGTGGACGCCTTTTCGAGATATCGCTATAAAGGTGGACCAGGGGTGACTCTAGAATGAGTTTGTACGATATAGGTATCAAATTAAAGGTATTAATGAGAATTTTAAAAGGGAGTGGTGTGAAGGCGTTTTCCAGATATCGACCAAAATGTAGACCAGGGTGACCCAGAACATCATCTGTTGGATACCGCTAATTTATTTATATATGTAATACCTGCCAAGATTTTAAGGGTTTTTTATTTCGCCCTGCAGAACTTTTTCATTTTCTTCTACTTAATATGGTAGGTGTCACAACCATTTTATAAAGTTTTTTCTTAAGTTATATTTCGCGTCAATAAACAATCCAATTACCTTACCATGTTTCATCCCTTTTTTCGTATTTGGTATAGAATTATGGCATTTTTTCTTTTTTCGTAATTTTCGATATCGAAAAAGTGGGCGTGGTCATAGTCGGATTTCGTTCATTTTTCATACCAAGATAAAGTGAGCTCAAGTAAGCACGTGAACTAAGTTCATTAAAGATATGTCGATTTTTGCTCAAGTTATCGTGTTAACGGCCATGCGGAAGGACAGACGGACGACTGTGTATAAAAACTGGGCGTGGCATCAACCGATTTCGCCCATTTTCACAGAAAACAGTTAACGTCATAAAATCTATGCCCCTACCAAATTTCAAAAGGATTGGTTAATTTTTGTTCGACTTATGGCGTTAAAAGTATCCTTGACAAATTAAATGAAAAATGGCGTAGCCACGCCCATTTTGAAATTTTCTTTTATTTTTGTATTTTGTTGCACCATATCATTACTGGAGTTGAATGTTGACATAATTTACTTATATACTGTAAAGATATTAAATTTTTTGTAAACATTTTACTTTAAAAAAATTTTTTTTTTAAAGTGGGTGTGATCCTTCTCCGATTTTGCTAATTTTTATTAAGCGTACATATAGTAATAGGAGTAACGTTCCTGCCAAATTTCATCATGATATCTTCAACGACTGCCAAATTACAGCTTGCAAAACTTTTAAATTACCTTCTTTTAAAAGTGGGCGCCACGCCCATTGTCCAAAATTTTACTAATTTTCTATTCTGCGTCATAAGTTCAACTCATCTACCAAGTTTCGTCGCTTTAGCTGTCTTTTGTAATGAATTATCGCACTTTTTCGGTTTTTCGAAATTTTCGAAATCGAAAAAGTGGGCGTGGTTATAGTCCGATATCGTTCATTTTAAAAAGCGATCTGAGATGAGTGCTCAGGAACCTACATACCAAATTTCATCAAGATACCTCAAAATTTACTCAAGTTATCGTGTTAACGGACGGACGGACGGACGGACATGGCTCAATCAAATTTTTTTTCGATCCTGATTATTTTGATATATGGAAGTCTATATCTATCTCGATTCCTTTATATATGTACAACCAACCGTTATCCAATCAAATTTAATATACTCTGTGAGGTCTGCTCAACTGAGTATAAAAAAAAAGATCCCAAACGGTCAATTCTTGAAAAAGTAATAGGATTTTGAAAAAAACACCGGTGTTTTTTTTAAATTCATAACTTTTTTTGAGTTGGATGAAAAAATTTGAAAAACTTCTGAAAAACGTCTTTCGTAAGCTAGAAAAAGAAGAAAAACTTTCAGCCAATTCTAAAGGGGTTGGGTTCAAAATTGGTCGAAATGGGATGGAATACCCCATATATAGATACCAAGAACAGTATTCTTGCCAAGATTCCAAGGGCCATTTACAAAGTTTTTTCTAAAGTTATATTTTGCGTCAATAAACCAATCCAATTACCATTTTTCATCCCTTTTTTCAATTTCAGCCACATTTTAACACCTAGAAGCTTCAAATTTCACCAAATGCGTACGTGTATAACATATATTGTTGTCTGAAAAAATTATAGAGATCGGTGGTATATAGTATATATCTCATACAACCGATTCTTCAGATAAGAAACTTTACGCAATATCTGCCCCATTTTAACAGATACCAAGAACAGTATTCCTGCCAAGATTCCAAGGGCTTTTGATTTCGCAGAACTTTTTCCCTTTCTTCTACTTAATATGGTAGGTGTCACATCCATTTTACAAAGTTTTTTCTAAAGTTATATTTTGCGGCAATAAACCAATCCAATTACCATGTTTCATCCCTTTTTTCAATTTCAGCCACTTTTTAACACCTAGAAGCTTAAAATTTCACCAACTGCTTACGTATATAACATATATTGTTGTCTGAAAAAATCATCGAGACCGGTGGTATATATATTATATACCACATATAAACTGTCATTTTTGCCCCTTTTTACTGCTAGAAGCTTCAAATTTCAACAAATTTCATTAAATACTTACGTTTACGTCATATATTGTTGAAATACGTGATTCGTAGTCATCGTTTTTACATGCAGACCACAAAAAACGTGAAACTTTGCATCCTCCCACAAAGTACCTACCTATTTTTATACCTTTCAAGAAAATGAAATGGTATATTAACTTTGGCACGAATCTCAAAATTGTAAGTTCTTAAAGGAAAATAGATAGACCCACCATTATGTATACCGAAATAATCAGGATGAAGAGCTGAGTTGTCCGTCTGTCCGTCGGTCTGTTTGTATGCGAACTAGTCCCTCAATTTTTGAGATATCTTGATAAAATTTGTTGAGCGGGTGAATTTGGGTGTCCGATTAGACATTTGTCGGAACCGGCCGGATCGGACCACTATAGCATATATTCTCCATACTACCGATTTTACAGTAAACAAGAATTTTTGTCATATCTTCCTCAATTTATCAGATTGAAGCTTCAAACTTCACCATATACTTTCATATATTGCACATATCGTTGTCTGAAAAAATAGATGAGATCGGTCGTATATATAGTATGTATCCCCACAATCGATTGTTCAGATATGAAACATTTCGTAATTACTGCCATATTTTAAGAGCTAGAGGTTTCAAATTTCAACAAATGCTTACGTATATAGCATATATTGTTATCTGAAAAAATTATAAAGATCGGTGGTATATATAGCATATATATGGTGGTATATATATATTCTTCTTCTATATATATAAAAATGAAATGTCTTTCGTGCGACCGCGAAGCCTGCCCAAACGGCTAAGCCGATCTCAATTCTGTAAAAAGTAGTTTGTTGGACCTTCTTTGTGGAAGGTTTAGAGATAAAGAAAACTCAAAAATGTTTGATTTAGCGGCCAAAAAATGCGGAAAGCTGAGATCTCACGATTTCGCATTTTTCTTGCGTTTTCAGTACATTGTATGCCACCAAACTACCAAACCGCTGAACCGATTTGGTTTGTGTTTGGAACATGTGTCAGCACTTTAAAGGAAAACGTTCCTACCATAAATTGGCTCCCGGGTGGCGCTTGAGTCCCTTGGAGATATAGGGCATAGAATATGTTTGTACGATATGGGTATCAAATGATAGGTATTGATGAGAGTTTTAACAAGGAGGTTAAACCGGGTTCATACGAGAGTCCATAACCGGAATATCGAACAAAATGTGGACTAAGGCTGATCCTAGGATGCGTTTATACGATATGGGTATTAAATTAAAGGTATTAATGATATGTCAACCGTTTAAAGAGATATCGACCAAAATGTGACCCGGCTGACAAATTTTATTGCGTTTTCAGTACTTTGTATGCCACCAAACTACTAAATTATTGGGTCGATTTGATTTACGTTTGGAACATACGTCAGCGCTTTGAAAGGAACGTGCCTAATGATAGATACCTCATCTCACCTCACCACACCCCAACTCACCTCATCACACTCAGGCGCGCATCTACGGGGGGGAACAGAGGACTTCCCCCAGCAAGCTCACAATCCGCTACTGATCACACTTCACCCCACACCAAGTAACAGTAATTGTCATGCACAATTCGTCGGGTTTGCGTTTTTTTCTTATTTCATTGCAATTAGCTTGTGTATTAATTAAAGTACGTATATACATGTGAACCATGAACCAGCGGAAACTTAAAAAGAAAATGCAATGATTGAGATATGTTTAAAACAAAGTACACATTGGAAAATTTAGAAAATACATTTAGCGAGTGAAAAATATTTAAAAAAAATTGTTAACGTTGGATTCAGTGATTGACAGCTATAAAAAAATTTTATAAATAAAAATGAATTGTGTTTTTGTGCTGATAATAATAAATTTTTGGTTCTTTTTTCTCAAGTTTAAAGTAAATTTTTCAGTGAGCAGTAATTGGGGGCATATACGACGCAATATCGGTCGTCGTACCCGTAATGCTAGACGTTTGTCTAACCGCTCAGAAGAACAACGCAAACGATTTAATGTAGGCAGACATGACCGAAATAATGCAAGGTTACGTTCTGCTCGAAGTGAAGAAGAAACGGAAGAACGTAATAGAAGTGATAGATTAAGGATGCAGTGTAGTGCGGTTGTTCGTAATCGATCTAATGATAGGAGTGAACGTTACAATTTGAATGTTCATGTTCTTAGACAAATCCGTGTTCGTAACAATTTAGAACGTCTCGCGTTCGAATACGATCCCGCAGTTGATTACGGTTCACACACATCCATTGTCTTTGGCACAATGAACAAAATTTGTGAGTATTGTGGTGCGAAAAAATTCAAAAATGAAACAGTGGGGTTGTGCTGTGCAAGCGGAAAAATTAAACTGCCGGTATTGCAAGCTCCACCTGAGCCTTTCATTTCACTGATGTTCGGAGCAACAGGAGACTCGAAGCATTTCTTAAAAAATATATAAGCATATAATTCGTCCTTCCAAATGACGTCGATTGGCGCAACTAATATAATACATCATGACTTTATGCCGACTTTCAAGGTAATTTAGACGCGTGATGTCAGCTACATTATTTTCGGTGAATGTGTGAAAAATTGCAGCCCGTTTTAAATTTTTTTCCTCGATAAATTTAATATCGGTAATTTTAGAGTAAATATTCAATGAATAGATACTTTAAGGCCCACTTACTGAACGGCAAGTTAAAGTTATAGCTCAGAGTTAATTTGAAAATTTGTCAAAAATATATGAATTTAACCCCTCATTTGACGTCAACTCTGTGTTAAAAATATAAATATTTGTTTAGCAAGTGGGCATAAGAAACCTATGTAATATGATATCAAAATTTGAGATTTTTTTCGAAAATTAACACAACTATGTATATTTAATGAGAAAAATACATGTAAGTGAAATTCTCTTAAATTTTGCTGCTTTCGTTGTCCACACAGGTGTGTACAGATATGTATGCACTTTTATTCATAGTTTAATTCAATAAATGGTTATAAATTGCAACTTTCTTTAAAATATATTCAAGGGCAAACTTATCATCGAACAGGATCATAATTACCATTGCCCCATATTAACCAACAATTTTTGCAAATTTATTTTATCGGCAATTCGAATGTCGAGTTGGATCGTCGATGTGCAATTCAATCGAACGTCAGACGAGAAATTGTGGAACAGCTGCAGATATTGTTGCATCAAGAAAATGAATTGGTTCGAGTATTTGAAACAGCACTCGATCGAATGCCATCGGATAACCATAAAGTTTTCATTCATGCAGATAAAGTACCGCATGAAAAACATCCAGGTAAATTTAACGAACCTAAGATTGATGTTGTTCCCATCGTAATGGTTGGAGAGGAATTTCCATCACGCGACATTGTTTTGCAGTGCCGAAACAAGCAGCTGCAACGTGTTTGTGAAACACATCGTTCTTATAATGCATTGCAATATCCAACATTGCTTTGTCGTGGAGAAGGTAGATATGAACTTAGTTTTTGACATTTAAAAAAGCATTTCTGTAGCTGACTTCCATAGCATCACTTGCAAAGAAAATTTGCAAAATATTATGCTTTATAACGCATCAATAAACTTAATAAAATAGCCATGTGTAATATTGATGTATGTCTAAAAAAAAGAGGGCGCTGTTGTCAAATAGCATTAAATTTTGCAATAGTACATATAAGAAGAAAGCCCGATTTATTTTTGGTATTTTAAGTAAATATAAACATTTCACATTATCTCCTTAAAAGGTGAAAGTATTCCAAATAAGAAAGTGAGCGCAATGAATTACTATTCATACCGATAATGCTACGTGAAAATGAATATAACCATATTTTTAATTGTCGAAGGTTATTTCACAAATTTGCTGTTGATATGTATGCGAAGATTGAGACAGAATATTTAAATTTTATAAGATTCAAACAACAAAAGTTAAGATCGGAAGAATACATTAATTTGCGTGATGCAAAAAATAATGATGTTAGTATGAATGATATTGACCGTTTGATAATTTTACCGTCAACCTACACAGGCAGTCCGCGTCATATGCATGAGTGTGCACAGGATGCGTTGATTTATGTTCACCATTAAGGACGTCCAGGTTTATTTTTGACCTTCACATGTAATCCAAAATAGGATGAGATAAAAGAACATTTGTTTATTGGTCAAATACCTTCCGATCGTCATGATATAACGGCACGTATTTTTAAACAAAACCTAAAAGCCTTTGTGGACTTCATTGTAAAATTAAAAGTCTTTGAGGAGGTTCGTTGCTGGATGATTTCCGTTGAATGGCAGAAAGGCCAACAAAATAACACCAAATGAAATTGACAGCTTAATATCTGCTGAGATTCCTGATCAAACCATAGATCCTGAGCTATATGAAGTGGTCATAAAAAATATCATACATGGTCCATGCGGTGACAAAAATAGAAAATCATCATGTATGGTTGATGGAAAGTACTCGAAACGTTACCCGAAGTTATTGGTTACAGAAATAGTAAGCGGCAATTATGGATACACTTTGTACCGTCGTCGAGCAACTGATGATAATGGAAGATCAACAGTGATTAAATTTCAAAACCAGGACTTGGAAGCTGATAATCGCTAGATCGTTCCTTATTCACCATTGTTGCTTAAAACCTTCAAAACCTACATAAACGTTGAATATTGCAATTCGGTGAAATCTATTAAATATATTTGCAAGTATGTGAATAAAGGCAATGATAAGGCCGTCTTTGGTGTTGTGAATGAAAATCGAAACGACGAAATTCTTCAATATCAAATGGGTCGATACATCAGTAGCAAAGAAGCAATATGGCCCATTTTTTCTTTTCCGTTACATGAAAGGTATCCAAACGTTATACACTTAGATATTCATTTAGAAAATGGACAACGTGTTTACTTCACGGATCAAAACGCTGCCCAAAGAGCCGCAAATCCACCGTCGACAACCCTCACTGCATTCTTCAAATTGTGCCAAAATTATGTATTTACAAAAACGCTGTTATTTGCAGAAGTACCATCATCATACTTTACATTGAATACATCGAATAAAGAATTTCAAACAAAGAACACCAATTCATGGCTTCGCAAATGTGTTTTTTGCAAGTATGCTGTTAATTAATATTCGCGGTCCAACTTCATTTCAAGATTTGAGGACGGTCAATGGAAATTTGTACCTGACGTATCGTGAGGCCTGTCAAAGATTGCACTTATTTGAGTGTGATGCACATTGGGATAACGCGCTTAATGATGCGTATCTTACATCTTCTCCACATAAAATAAGAACATTGTTTTCAATTTTGATATCAACATGTAGCCCATCAAACCCAATTGAGATATGGAGAAAATATCGGGATTGCATGAGTGAAGATATTTTGCTTCGCATGCGTCTTATGACTTTAAACCAAGATTTGGAGTTCACTAACGAAATATATAATGAAGCATTAGTTTTAATAGAAGATATGTGTTTTTCGATGGCTAATAAAATATTGGAACAACTTGGTATGGCCTCGCCCAATGCATGGTTTATTAAATCAAGAAGTGGAACGCGAACGAAGTTTTGATACCAATGAATTGGCAACATTTATTCATGCAAATATTCAAAAGCTAAATGCAGAGCAAAAACTAGCTTATGATACAATTATGCATGTTGTCGACAATGCGCTTGGTGGATTTTATTTTTTGGATGCTCCTAGAGGAACTGGAAAAACATTTTTAATTTCTTTGCTTTTGGCTACTTTACGATCACAAAATAGAATTGTATTAGCACTAGCTTCCTCTGGAATCGCAGCTACTTTGTTGGATTGCGGTCGAACGGCGCATTCTGCACATAAGTTGCCTTTAAATGTTCAACTTATTGATCATCCGACATGTAACATTTCAAAGACGTCCGGAATTGCAAAGGTGTTACAACAATGTGCCTTAAGTGTATGGAACGAATGTACCATGGCTCATAAGAAGTCATTGGAAGCGTTCGAAAGGACACTACAATATTTACGACAAAATCAAAATTTGTTTGGTGGAGTTTTGGTATTGTTAGCCGGTGATTTTCGGCAGACATTGCCAGTTATCCCAAAATAACCTGCTGCTGATGAACTAAATGGATCTTGGAAATCTTCCAATTTGTGGACGTTTGTAAAACCAATTAAACTTGAAACGAATATTCGTGTTCAACTGCAAGGGGAACCAACAGCTGCCTTATTTTCCAAACAATTGCTAGCTATTGCTTGGTTAAATGTAAGAGCTATTTTGGCAGGAAAAAATAAAGATGTCAACGAAATGACTGCAAATATTCAGTCCCAAATAATTGGAGACTTGGTATCATACAAGTCAGTAGATACTGTCATCCATCAAGAAGATGTTGTTAACTATCCAACAGAATTTCTAAATTCACTCGATGTGCCGGGACTGCCCGTGAGTAATTTAGAGCTCAAAATTGGGGTACCTGTGATAATGCTTCGTAACATTAATCAACCAAAAATGTTGTGTAATGGCACCAGACTTTCAGTGAAAAGGCTTATGAATAACATCATTGAAGCCACAATTATAACGGGCAAATACAAAGGTGAAGATGTATTGATTCCACGAATTCCCATGATACCAACTGATATGTGTTACGGTCTGCTGTTATGGTCTACGGCTACGGTCCACTTGGGAATGTTTTCGTGCGAACACACCTAGTGACTGGGGATGGGGCGAAAGTTGCGATACAAAAGTATCGAAACAGAAGAAAAAAAAACAGACCGGCCATCACTAGCGAAAAATCGCAATGAGTTTCCGGAAAAGTGTGATAGGCAGCAGCAAAATTTTGTGCTGACACAGATACATAGAAAAACAAAAAGGAAAAATCGTGCAACATCAGTTGGCCCACCGTCAATAGCAAGACGCCAACTGCCTTATTGACATTGCTGCTACATCCACTGCACATCCCCACTTATATTTAACTAATCGCCAAACACCCTAGCCGGCTGTGCACATATCAAAGTGAGCAATGTGGAAGAACCAAAGGACTGCAGCGAGGAATTGCAGGTCGAATCCAACTACTAGAGGAACAGTTAGGTGGTAGCAAACCTTATCACGGTAGTGTCGTAGCTCAACGTGTATAATATCCAGTGAAGCTAAACGGTGAGGAGAACCATTGCAATCCGAAGATGAACCCCTTTCTCTACTTCTACGAAGTACCCTACCACCTTCGGAACAGCGTCCGACATCAAGTCCGCCTCCAGGGCCAGCAGTACGTTGCTGCATAACACAACTAACGCCAAAATTGCCAAGTCATCCAGACCGTAAAGGTCAGCACGAGGTTTTATCGCCAACAGGTTCACTCGATTACCTCAGACCAGAGCGCAAGAACCACCAACCGTACCAACACCAACCTGCAACGACAACGACCACGGCAGAACCAACACCAATGGCCTGCAACCTGACAAGGGTGAGTTCGTTCCAAACAAAAACTTAGTAAAGAAAATTAGAAATTTTGATTTGCATGGAAAGCAGAAGACACGAAAAATATTCAAATTCAAATGGTAGTATACTACACTGGATAGTATACATAATTATATAGTATATCGGTACATAAATATATATGCGCTGGCAAAAGAAAAGGCGCTTGGAACGCCAAGCTAATGTTGTATTTATAATTAGTTTTTTAAATTTTCCTATATACGATTGTTTGCTTCATTCATATATATTTCATTAAATACACTACATACCTGCTACTTGCAACCATACTAGGGTGGAGAGAAAAAAAAGAACAAGTAAGGAAGGTTAAGTTCGGGTGTAACCAAACATTACATACTCAGTTGAGAGCTATGGTGGCAACATAAGGGAAAATAACCATGTAGGAAAATGAACCGAGGGTAACCCTGGAATGTGTTTGTATGACATGTGTATCAAATGAAAGGCATCAAAGATTATTTTATGAGGGAGGGGGCCATAGTTCTATAGGTGGACGCCATTTAGGGATATAGCCATAAAGGTGGATCAGGGTTGACTCTAGAATGCGTTTGTACGTTATGGGTATCAAATGAAAGGTGCTAATGAGTATTTTAAAAGGAAGTAATCCTTAGTTCCATAGGTGGACGCCGTTTCGAGATATCGCCACAAAGGTGGACCAGGGGTGATCCTAGAATTTGTTTGTACAATATGGGCATCAAACGAATGGTGTTAATGAGTATTTTAAAAGGGAGTGGGCCTTAGTTCTATAGGTGGATGCCGTTTCGAAATATCGCCATAAAGGTGGACCAGTGGTGACTCTAGAATGTGTTTGTACGATATGGGTATCAAATTAAAGGTATTAATGAGGGTTTTGAAAGGGAGTGGTGGTTGTTGTATAGGTGGTCGCCTTTTCGAGATATCGCCATAAAGGTGGGCCAGGGTGACTCTAGAATGCGTTTGTACGATATGGGTATCAAATGAAAGGTGTTAATGAGTATTTTAAAAGGGAGTAATCCTTAGTTCCATAGGTGGACGCCGTTTCGAGATATCGCCATAAAGGTGGGCCAGGGGTGACCCTAGAATTTGTTTGTACAATATTGGCATCAAACGAAAGGTGTTAATGAGAGTTTTAAAAGGGAGTGGTGGTTGTTGTATAGGTGGTCGTATTTTCGAGATATCGCCATAAAGGTAGACCAGGGGTGACCCTAGAATTTGTTTGTACAATATGGGTATCAAACGAAAGGTGTTAATGAGTATTTTAAAAGGGAGTGGGCCTTAGTTCTACAGGTGGACGCCGTTTCGAAATATCGCCATAAAGGTGGACCAGTGGTGACTCTAGAATGTGTTTGTACGATATGGGTATCAAATTAAAGGTATTAATGAGGGTTTTGAAAGGGAGTGGTGGTTGTTGTACAGGTGGACGCCATTTCGAGATATCGCCATAAAGGTGGACCAGGGGTGACCCTAGAATTTGTTTGTACAATATGGGTATCAGAAGAAAGGTGTTAATGAGTATTTTAAAAGTGAGTAATCCTTAGTTCCATAGGCGGACGCCGTTTCGAGATATCGCCATAATGGTGGACCAGGCGTGATCCTAGAATTTGTTTGTACAATATGGGCATCAAACGAAAGGTGTTAATGAGTATTTTAAAAGTGAGTAATCCTTAGTTCCATAGGCGGACGCCGTTTCGAGATATCGCCATAATGGTGGACCAGGCGTGATCCTAGAATTTGTTTGTACAATATGGGCATCAAACGAAAGGTGTTAATGAGTATTTTAAAAGGGAGTGGGCCTTAGTTCTATAAGTGGACGCCGTTTCGAAATATCGCCATAAAGGTGGACCAGGGGTGACTCTAGAATGAGTTTGTACGATATAGGTATCAAATTAAAGGTATTAATGAGAGTTTTAAAAGGGAGTGGTGTGAAGGCGTTTTCCAAATATCGACCAAAATGTAGACCAGAGTGACCCAGAACATCATCTGTTGGATACCGCTAATTTATTTATATATGTAATACCTGCCAAGATTTTAAGGGTTTTTTATTTCGCCCTGCAGATCTTTTTCATTTTCTTCTACTTAATATGGTAGGTGTCACAACCATTTTATAAAGTTTTTTCTTAAGTTATATTTCGCGTCAATAAAACAATCCAATTACCTTACCATGTTTCATCCCTTTTTTCGTATTTGGTATAGAATTATGGCATTTTTTTCTTGTAATTTTCGATATCGAAAAAGCGGGCGTGGTCATAATCGGATTTCGTTCATTTTTCATACCAAGATAAAGTGAGTTCAAGTAAGCACGTGAGCTAAGTTCATTAAAGATATGTCGATTTTTGCTCAAGTTATCGTGTTAACGGCCATGCGGAAGGACAGACGGACGACTGTGTATAAAAACTGGGCGTGGCATCAACCGATTTCGCCCATTTTCACAGAAAACAGTTAACGTCATAAAATCTATGCCCCTACCAAATTTCAAAAGGATTGGTTAATTTTTGTTCGACTTATGGCGTTAAAAGTATCCTAGACAAATTAAATGAAAAAGGGCGGAGCCACGCCCATTTTGAAATTTTCTTTTATTTTTGTATTTTGTTGCACCATATCATTACTGGAGTTGAATGTTGACATAATTTACTTATATACTGTAAAGATATTAAATTTTTTGTAAAAATTTTACTTTAAAAAATTTTTTTTTTTAAAAGTGGGCGTGATCCGTCTCAGATTTTGCTAATTTTTATTAAGCGTACATATAGTAATAGGAGTAACGTTCCTGCCAAATTTCATCATGATATCTTCAACGACTGCCAAATTACAGCTTGCAAAACTTTTAAATTACCTTCTTTTAAAAGTGGGCGGTGCCACTCCCATTGTCCAAAATTTTACTAATTTTCTATTCTGCGTCATAAGTTCAACTCATCTACCAAGTTTCGTCGCTTTAGCTGTCTTTTGTAATGAATTATCGCACTTTTTCGGTTTTTCGAAATTTTCGAAATCGAAAAAGTGGGCGTGGTTATAGTCCGATATCGTTCATTTTAAATAGCGATCTGAGATGAGTGCTCAGGAACCTACATACCAAATTTCATCAAGATACCTCAAAATTTACTCAAGTTATCGTGTTAACGGGCGGACGGACATGGTTCAATCAAATTTTTTTTCGATCCTGATTATTTTGATATATGGAAGTCTATATCTATCTCGATTCCTTTATATATGTACAACCAACCGTTATCCAATCAAACTTAATATACTCTGTGAGCTCTGCTCAACTGAGTATAAAAAGGGGGATACACCTAAATGATTCCCTTTAATTAAGATTAGCTTGTATCAATTATCTAATCGAAATAATTATTACATGAACACTTATGTTTGGCACCTTGACAAGATATTAAATAATGCAACAACAGTGTAATATACAAAATTGTTTACGCATTCTAAAGGTCTCTTCACAAATAAACGGGCAGTTTTGTCTCAGTCAGGTCAAGCAGCAATTACCTGTTAGAACGCTCAACGCTAATTCAGACTTACGCCGTTTATTTGAGAATGCATCTTATATACATTATATTGAACCAAACTCTTTAAATATAACTAAAAATGTATTCAGTCATTTACGAGTATAATTCAATTTACATAGTACCTACCTAGACAGTAAAAAGAGCATACATCCTTTTTTTCAGTGTAGTAACATATTTAGTCGCTTTAAGATGTTTGAAGTTGGCTCTGTAAGTTTTATTGATAATAGGCCGTCTTTATCACGTGCAACGTTTTAGCGATTCATTTTGGGAGCTCAACCATAAATTTAAAGACAATTTTTTTTTGCTACAGCAGCCATTAGTCGATTATGCTCGAATTGGCAAAAGGATTTCCATTTAGTTTTTTTTCTTATATCATATAAATGCTATATATATATATATATACATATAAATCCCTATTGCGGGCAATATCGTTCGGACAACGAGACGAAAGTAATATACGTGCACGTAATACATATTACTATCGCAATTTCATCTTTATTGCTTTTTTGAATACTCGTCTTAGTACATATTAGATATTATTATCATTATATCATAAGCATTAGCTTTACACAACAAAAAAAGCAGATAATACGGATTATTGTAACAATGTGCTTAAAAGCAACCCCTTAGGATAATAACCAAAACCAAACTTTATATATATTTTTTTGCTAACAAAATATAAGCTAGTCAATTTGAATACCTTGCGTTAGCGAGTATAGTTATATTAGAAATTTAGATAATAATGCAATAATTTTTTTTTAAAGACAAGCTCTAAATATTTATAATGAATTTGGAATAAATTTTGTAATTTAAATGGGAATGCTGACTATCGCATTTATTTAGAAGGCACTTAGGGAAACAGGTAAGGGGCCATGGTTTTTGAGGGTGGGATAATGCACCAGGCGTCGCAACATCACCCGCGGCGCCCCTATGTATATTCGACCTTTTTGTTTTCCTTTAATTTTTCAGCGTTTTTTTTGATTTTGATTTTCAGCGTTGGTAACCGGCCATGTCCGGTTCGGTAAATTTTTTTGCGGTTATTTTTTTTTTGCGTTTAGTTTTTTTTTGAATTTTGAATTAAATTTAACGGTCTGTCCGTGGCATCCGGTTCGACCGAATGTCGTTTTGTTTAGAATTTCCAGCGTTTTGAATTAGTTCTGCGCTGTGTCAGTTTTTTTTAAGGCATGATAGGAACTTTTTTTCTGATTGTGGCGCAGGAACAGTAAGGTTGGCAAGGACCCGCCCCAGCCGACAATGACTAGCCATTCTGCACCACCACATCATGCCGACCGCCTTCCTTACTGCTTCCATAGAAGATGCGTATCCATAACATATGCCACTTGAGTTTAAACGCCTTCAGTTTTCCGTGCGACTTGCTTTTGCCATAACGATTAATAAAGAGCAAGACCAATCTTTCCAAGTCTGTGGCTTAGACTTGGAATATCCAGTTTTTTCCCACGGACAGTTTACGTTCGATATTCAAGAGTTGGTAAGCCTTCAGAATTATTCATTTTCAGTCAAGACGGAAAAACCAAAAACGTTGTTTATCAAAGAGCACTGCAATGATTTTTTCTAAATAATTGCTGTTGATGTTGTTTTCACAAGCCATTTTTTTAATAACTTCTGTAATAATGTAAGCTTTTATAAAATAAAATAAAACCACAATGAACAATTTAAAGTTGCTCAACAGGATTCAAAAAGTATTTCAGTTATATCTAACTTATTTTCAGCGAAACGAAGTTCGCGGATTTTTTGCATCGACAGGGATGCCTGCCCAAATGGCTAAACCGATCTCAATTCTGTAAAAAGTAGTTTCTTGAACCTTCTTTGTGGAAGGTTAATAGATAAAAAAACCTCAAAGATGCTTGGTTTTGCAGCCGAAAAATGCGGAAAGCTGATATCTCACGATTTCGCATTTTTCCTGCGTTTTCAGTACATTGTATGCCACCAAACTACCAAACCCTAACCGATTTGGTTTGTGTTTGGAACATGTGTCAGCGCTTTAAAGGAAAACGTTCGTACCATAAATTGACTCTCGGGTGGCGCTGGAGTCCCGACCCCGGCTTTTGGAGATATAGGGCATAGAATATGTTTGTACGATATGGGTATCAAATGATAGGTATTTACGAGAGCCCATTCCCGGAATATCGACCAAAATGTGGACTAGGGGTGACCCTAGGATGCTTTTATACGATATTGGTATAAAATTAAAGGTATTAATAATATGTGAACCGTTTAAAGAGATATCGACCAAAATGTGGACCACTCTGACCAATTTTATTGCGTTTTCAGTACTTATATGCCACCAAACTACTAAATTGTTGGGCCGATTTGGTTTGCGTTTGGAACATGCGTCAGCGCTTTGAAAGGAAACGTTCCTAATGATAGATACCTCATCTCACCTCACCACACCCCACCTCACCTCACCGCACCTCACCACACCTAACCGTAGCTCACCTAACCTCATCACACCTCACCCCACCACAAGTAACTGTAAAATAAGTACGTATGTACATGTGAACCAGAGGAAACTTAAAAATAAATGCAATGATTGATATATGTTTAAAACATAGTACACATTGGATAATTTAAAAAATGCATCTAGCGAGTGAAAAATATTTAAAAAAAATCGCAAACATTGGATTCAGTGATTACAGCTATAAAAAAAATTTATAAATAAAATGGATTGTGTTTTTGTGCTGATAATAATAAATTTTTAGTTCTTTTTTCTCAAGTTTAAAGTTAATTTTTCAGTGAGCGCTAATTGGGGGCATATACGACGCAATATCGGTCGCCGTACCCGTAATGCTAGACGTTTGTCTAACCGCTCAGAAGAACAACGCGAACGATATAATGTAGGAAGACATGACCGAAATAATGCAAGGTTACGTTCTGCTCGAAGTGAAGAGGAAAGGGAAGAACGTAATAGAAGTGATAGATTAAGGATGCAGCGTAGTGCGGTTGTTCGTAATCGATCTAATGATAGGAGCGAACGTTACAACTTGAACGTTCATGTTCTTAGACAAATCCGTGTTCGTAACAATTTAGAACGTGTCGTGTTTGAATACGATCCCGCAGTTGATTACGGTTCACACACATCCATTTTCTTTGGCACAATCAACAAAATTTTTCAGTATTGTTGTGCGAAAAAATTCAAAAATGAAACAATGGGGTTGTGCTGTGCAAACGGAAAAATTAAACTGCCGGTATTGCAAGCTCCACCTGAGCTTTTGATTTCATTGATGTTCGGAGCAACAGGACCATCGAAACATTTTCTAAAAGTATACAAGCATATAATTCGTGCTTCCAAATGACGTCGTTTGGCGCAACTAATAATGATAATAATGACTTTATGCCGACTTTCAAGGTAATTTAGTCGCGTGATGTCAGCTACATTATTTTCCGTGAATGTGTGAAAAAAGTAGCAAGTTTTAAATTTTTTTCCTCGATAAATTTAATATCGGTAATTTTAGAGTAAATATTCAATGGATAGATACTTTAAGGCCCACTTGCTGAACGGCAAGTTAAATTTATAGCTCAGAGTTAATTCGAATATTTGTCAAAAATTTATGAATTTAACCCCTCATTTGACGTCAACTCTGTGTTAAAAATATAAATATTTGTTTAGCAAGTGGGCATAATAAACCTATGTAATATGATATCAAAATTTGAGATTATTTCGAAAATTAACACAACTACATATTTATAATTAATGAGAAAAATAAATGTAAGTGAAATTATCTTAAATTTTGCTGCTTTCGTTGTCCAGATATGTATGCAGTTTTATTCATAGTTTAATTCAATAAATGGTTATAAATTACAACTTTCTTTCAAATAGACTAAAGGGCAAATTTATCATCGAACAGGATCATAATTACCATTGCCCCATATTAACCAACAGTTTTTGCAAATTTATTTTATCGGCAATTCGAATGTCGAGTTGGATCGTCGATGTGCAATTCAATCGAACGCCAGACGAGAAATTGTGGAACAGCTGCAGATATTGTTGCATCAAGAAAATGAATTGGTTCGAGTTTTTGAAACAGCACTCGATCGAATGCCATCGGATAACCATAAAGTTTTCATTCATGCAGATGAAGTACCACATGGACAACATCCAGGTAGATTTAACGCACCTACGATTGATGATGTTTCCATCGTAATAGTTGGAGAGGAATTTCCAACACGCGGCATTGTTTTGCAGTGCCGAATCAATCAGCTGCAACTTGTTTGTGAAACACATCGTTCTTATGATGCGTTGCAAAATCCAATATTGTTTTGTCGTGGAGAAGATGGAAAAGAATTTAGTCTTCGATTGATAAATCCCCAAACCGGTATGAAAGGTTGACATTTAAAAAAGCATTTCTGTAGCCGACTTCCATAACATCACTTGCAAAGAAAATTTGCAAAGTATTGTAACGATTTTACTTGCAAATCCTCTTGTTTGCCCTTCTGCTAAGTTCGAATCACTAAACTGTTGAATAAATAACTCCACTATGTAATAATGCAAAATGGCCTTTATTAAAGTACTTCACAATAACGCTCAAACTGTGCAACGAAAAGCTTGCTTAATAACCAAACTGATTGGTAGCTCAAATGAAACTCTACTATTCAAAATAATACTGCTCTTGCTCGCTAGATAGCGTCTTAATCGAAATCTCAAATCAAACTGAATTCCAGCGCCTCTACAATTGCCGCCTTTTATACTCTCGGATTTCAACGTTCGCATCTTCTAGGCGCTTCCAGAATTTACTAGTCCAGCAGCTCTCAAACTTCTCAGCTGTAACAACAATTGAATGATTTTATAGTTTTTCTCATTGCATACTTTCAGGAGTATCTCAGATATATGCATGTGTTTGTGCATTGACTCTCCGCCGCTCGTATAAACACATGGTACATATGCGTAGACGCAATTATTGTTTCGTTTATGTAGATACATAATGATTGATCTATGGATGTGAATCCACGTCACTGCTTAGCATCGGCTTAGAGACGATATCATCGCTCTGTGCTGCTAACATTCGTTACATTGCCACCTAAGTCTGATCGTCCCGATCAGACAAATCTCCCAATCTAAACTTCGCTTGCATCTCCAAATGTACCACTCTTCTAATCCGTGGTTTCTCAATGCTTTGTATGCGGTAGATGGTATCACTGATCTTCTTCACAACCTTGTACGGGCCTTCCCAACTGCACCGAAATTTGGCTGGAACACCTTTCCGCCGGTGTGGGTTGTTTAACAGTACCAAATTTTCCGCCAAGAAACCTTCCGAATTAAAGTTCTTGTCATGCCAGTGTTTCATCTTACTACTCATTACCCTGGGCCGCTCCTTCACACTCTGTTGTTTGGTCAATGAACTACTTCGTAGAGCTTGCGCTGGACGGATTTGCTTTGCATAATCAGTATCGATCCGACGCTTCACAACAGTAGTGTGCCTTGGCTTGAAACCACCCTTACATTCTTTCTGCGAAATCCTCATGTGTTTCTCTCACAGGTACCTTCTGTTTTGATTTGTTTAGCCCATTTTTTCCATCAACCTTTACCTTTGAATTTCGTGGCCTTTGTCGAGTCTTCTCCACCAGTACCCGATTACTGCTGAACCCTTTTTCCAAACTAAACTTAAGTGGTATGTCCTGGTTCTTATAGCGCATAATTTTTCTCCGCATATCGATTCTGATGCCATGGTCACTTCATCAACGATCTCCGCCACAACGAATTTGTGTAAAGCCATGACATTCCCAATTAGGACTTCACATATCACTTCTCCCTGGACTTGGTTATATTCGCCTGTGACCGTACGCAACCTTGCTCCAGGTAATGACTTTACTCTCCTGTAGAACAAATCAGATCGTATCAAGGAATGAGATGCGCCCGTATCTACAGTCAGTACATGTTCTTTGCCATCCACATTCCCTCTGATGGTAAGACTGCTCGATTCTCTACCAATTTGCAACACAGATATCACAGGGCATTCAATAGCTGGATCTAGCTCTCGATCTCTACCTCTTACTCGCTCTTGCTCATCTACTCCATCTTTGCGTTTACGGCCACCCACATTGTTGGAACTACTAGGATCAAGATCTCAGTGACGGGCAATATGACCGGACTTCCCGCAGTTGAAACATTTGATAACTTTTTCACTCCGCTTTTGCGATCCTTTCAGTGCCTCCTATATTGCGTCTACCCACTCTGGCCTTTCTACCTCCACACGGCGTGCTTTTTAAACTGGCTTACACAGAAGCAATGCTGTTTCTTGAGTCAGTGCATGGGATACCGTTTCTGCGAATGTAGGTTTTGGGTTTGCATATGTCGCTCGCTTCGTTTCTACGTACCGTATGCCATTTATAAAACTGTGGATTTTTACCCTCTCGGTGTACTCCACGGGTGCGTCCGCATTTGCCAAATGTGCCAACCTTTCAACATCAGAGGCAAACTCCTGCAAAGTCTCATTCGCTCTTTGGTGACGGTTTTGCAACTCAATTTGGAATATCTGTTTCCTATGCTCGCTTCCATAACGTCGTTCTACAGCAGCCATCAATACTTCATAACTGTTCCGTTCGTACTCAGGAATCGTCTGTAAGATTTCCGCTGCAGGCCCTTTCAATGCCACGAACAGTGCAGCAACTTTATCTTCCGCATTCCAGTTGTTCACTGATGCGGTCTTCTCAAACTGTACCTTGAAGACCTGGAAAGGAACAGAACCGTCAAATGATGGTGTTTTTACCTTTGGATTGCTTGCTGAAACAGCTGAGCGGTTTAGTTGTAACTGCTCCATACGACCTTTTAACGCTTCTAATTCGGCATCAATTTTGTCCTCGAGTTGTAAACTTTTTGCGTCCTGCTCTTCCAGTTCCACAAAGAGCTGCGATGATACCTGTTCCGAAATTTGTGCCGAAATATGTGCCTCTTGCGCTTCCAGTTGAGATGCCAAATATGTCTTCTGTTCTTCCAATTGTGATGTTATACGGGTTTCCTGCGATTCCAGTTGGGATACCATATACGTCTTCTGTTCTTCCAGTTGTGATGAAATTTGTGTTTCCTGTGCTTCAATCATCGATGTTATTTCTGACGAAATTTCTTTTACTGTCGATGTTTGTGCAGATATTGCAGCCAAAATCATGTTCAAGTCTGTGCTTTTAACTGTCTGCGATGTTTCGTTTTTCTCTTCAATTTTTGTTTTGTATCGTCCTCATCAGGATAAAAGACATACTCGTCCACATCAATTCCTTCTGCTTCCATTGCCTCTCGTAGCCATGCCTGAAGTTCGAGTTTAACGCCGCTTGTATTCAATCCACGGCTCTCCAACTCCTTCTTCAGTTGCTGGATCTTCAATTCACTAAACTTTGCCATGTCCTTGTTGTCCTCTGGAATTTATTCAACAATCCCACTTCTCACACCAATTGTAACGATTTTACTTGCCATTCCTCTTATTTGCCCTTCTGCTAAGTTCGAATCACTAAACTGTTGAATAAATAACTCCACTATGTAATAATGCAAAATGGCCTTTATTAAAGTACTTCACAATAACGCTCAAACTGTGCAACGAATAGCCTGCTTAATAACCAAACTGATTGATAGCTCAAATGAAACTCTACTATTCAAAGTAATACTGCTCTTGCTCGCTAGATAGCGTCTTAATCGAAATCTCAAATCAAACCGAATTCCAGCGCCTCTACAATTGCCGCCTTTTATTATCTCGGATTTCAACGTTCGCATCTTCTAGGCGCTCTCAAACTTTTCAGCTGTAACTACAATTGCATGATTTTATAGTTTTTCTCATTGCATACTTTCAGGAGTATCTCAGATATATACATGTGTTTGTGCATTGACTCTCCGCCGCTCGTATACGTACATGGTACATATGTGTAGACGCAGTTATTGTTTCGTTTATGTAGATACATAATGAGTGATCTATGGATGTGAATTCACGTCACTGCTTAGCATCGGCTTAGAGACGACAGCATCGCTCAGTGCTGCTAACATTCGTTACAGTATTATGCTTTATAACGCATCAATAAACTTAGTAAAATAGCCATGTGTAATATTGATGTAGGTCTAAACAAGAGGGCGCTGTTGTCAAATAGCACACAATTTTGCAATAGTCATATAAGAAGAAAGCCCGATTTATTTTTGGTATTTCAAGTAAATATTAACATTTCACATTATCTCCTTAATAGGTGAAAGTATTCCAAATAAGAAAGTGAGCGCAATGAATTACTATTCATACCGATAATGCTACGTGAAAATGAATATGACCATATTTTTAATTGTCGAAGGTTATTTCACCAATTTGCTGTTGATATGTATGCGAAGATTGAGACAGAACGTTTAAATTTTATAAGATTCAAACAACAAAAGTTAAGATCGGAAGAATACATTAATTTGCGTGATGCAAAAAATAATGATGTTAGTATGAATGATATTGGCCGTTTGATAATTTTACCGTCAACCTACACAGGTAGTCCGCGTCATATGTATGAGTATGCACAGGATGCGACGACTTTTGTTCGCCATTACGGGCGTCCAGGTTTATTTTTGACCTTCACATGTAATCCAAAATGGGAAGAGATCAAAGAACATTTGTTTAGTGGTTAAATACCTTTCGAGCGTCATAATAAAACGGCACGAGTTTTTAAACAAAAACTAAAAGCTTTTGTGGACTTCATTGTAAAATTAGAAGTCTTTGGGGAGGTTCGTTGCTGGATGATTTCCGTTGAATGGCAGAAAAGAGGTTTGCCACGCGCGTATATGTTAGTTTGGGTGGTGAACAAAATAACACCAAATGAAATTGACAGCGTAATATCTGCTGAGATTCCTGATCAAACCATAGATCCTGAGATATATGAAGTGGTCATAAAAAATATGATACATGGTCTATGCGGTGACAGAAATAGAAATTCATCATGTATGGTTGATGGAAAGTGCTCGAAACGTTATCCTAAGTTATTGGTTACAGAAACAGTAAGCGGCAATGATGGATACCCTTTGTACCGTCGTCGATCAACTGGTGATAATGGAAGATCAACAGTGATTAAATTTCAAAACCAGGACTTGGAACTTGATAATCGCTGGATCGTTCCTTATTCACCATTGTTGCTTAAAACCTTCAAGGCCTACATAAACGTTGATTATTGCAATTCGGTTAAATCTGTTAAATATATTTGCAAGTATGTGAATAAAGGCAATGATATGGCCGTCTTTGGTGTTGTGAATGAAAATGAAAAAGACGAAATTCTTCAATATCAAATGGGTCGATACATAACTAGCAATGAAGCAATAGGGCTTTTTTTAATTTTCCGATACATGAAAGGTATCCAACCGTTATGCACTTAGATATTAATTTAGGAAATGGACAACGTGTTCTTTACAGATCAAAACGCCGCCTAAAGAGCCGCAAATCGACCGTCGACAACCCTCACTGCATTCTTCAAATTGTGCTAAAATGACGTATTTGCAAAAACGTTGTTATATGTAGAAGTACCATCATACTTTACATGGAATACATCGAATAAAAAATGTCAAACAAGGAACACCAGTTCATGGCTTCACAAATGTGCTTTTTACAAGTGCTTTAGGTCGAATTTATGCCGTGCATCCTAACAATGCTGAGTGCTTCTATTTACGTATGCTGTTAATTAATATTCGCGGTCCAACTTCTTATGACTTTAAACCAAGATTTGGAGTTCACTAACGAAATATATAATGAAGCATTGGTTTTAATAGAAGATATGTGTTTTTCGATGGCTAATAAAGCATTGGAACAACTTGGTATGGCCTCGCCCAATCGGCCAATGCATGGTTTATTAAATCAAGGAGGGGACCGCGAACGAAATTTCGATACCAATGAATTGGCAACATTTCTTCATGCAAATATTCAAAAGCTAAGTGCAGAGCAAAAACTAGCTTATGATATAATTATGCATGCTCTCGACAATGCGCTTGGTGGATTTTATTTTTTGGATGCTCCTGGAGGAACTGAAAAAACATTTTTAATTTTTTTGCTTTTGGCTGCTTTACGATCACAAAATATAATTGTATTAGCACTAGCGTCCTCGCAGCTACTTTGTTGGATGGCGGTCGAACGTCGGACGGCGGAAGACGTCCGGAGTGGCAAAGGTGTTGCAACAACTCAATTCAATTCAATTTTATTAAATATTTTGCTTACACCTATGTACATAGTGAATAATATTCAAAAAAACAAAAGTAAAAATAATATTACAGCGAATAAAAATACTATAGGTATAATAAAAGTTAAGGCATTTTATATGTTAAGCTTAACATAGCGCTAAATGCTAATATCTACTAGTTAAAAAAATACAGTGGGGTGGGTGGCTTTAAAAAGTTAAATAAATTGTAAAATTCAAATTAAAATTCAAAGTAAAAACAGAAGGAAAAACAAACTTAAAAATAAAAATGTACATCAGGTACGTGGGTAACACTTTTAAGATTTTTAGAAACATTAAAAGGATTAAAAGCAGAAAAAACAAATAGCAAATTTCAGAATATTCAAATATATTGTCAATATTGAACATACAAATATTAGGTATTGGCCCGCAGCAAAACTTCGATTTCGTCGTATGATTGTTCTAACAAGAAGGATTTCACATTCTTTAAAAAATGATTCATATTTCTTATGGCTCGATTTCCGGCAGGTAGCGCGTTAAATAGCTTACGAGACAAGATAGTATAAAACCTGCTATAAGTGTGGTTCTCCAAGAAGGTACTATTTCGGTGTTGTGCGAGTTTATCCTCAGACTATAAATTTCCGATGTCATGCTTTCCAGGTAACCACACCTAATAAAAAAAATTTTTAAGACCTTGAAATAATAAAGGTCTCTTACTGAAAGAATCTGTAAACTCCTAAACAGCTCTCTTGAGGGATGTGTCCGATTTACCTTGCATATTTTTCGAATAGCACACCTTTGCAATATTAATAAAGGTTGGATTTTGTTTAGGCTAGCACCTCCCCAGCAAATGATACCATATAGCAATTTAGAGTGAAATAATGAGTAGTATACTGTTTTTAGGGTGCTTTTTGAGCAGTAACTTCTGAGGTGATAGAAGCAGCTTAATGAAAATTTCAGATATTGTTTTAAACGCGTTATATGGTTGCACCAATTCATGTTTTTGTCTAGGGTGAGGATTAGATACTGGAATTCATCTACCGTGTCAATTACAAAGCAATTGGTACTACAAGGTACATGAGAATTAAAAGTATTGGTTTTTAAATCCGGACACAAGTGTTTGTGTAGGAGAAAACGTTCGCAACCTGAAGAATGAAAAGTTATGTTTATATCTGGCGATAGCATCGAGGCCAAAATAAAAAACATTAGCTTGGTTTTACTGCTAATTACGAGCTTGTGTTTCGCAAACCAAGTTCTTAACAGAGAAGCGTCGTAGTATATATTTGCTATTAAGTCCACAGCATTGCTAGAGCCATACGCAATCGCAAGGTCATCAGCAAAAGCAGTGACATTTCCTACGAAAGGTAAATGAAAGATTGAATTAACGTAAACTACGAAGAGAATAGGACCCAGGACAGAAACTTGTGGAACCCCAATCGTTATTGAATTACTGCTGCTTAGATATCCGTGTAATTTAACCTTTTGCACCCTATTAGACAAGTATGACCTAAACCACTCGTGTAAAAACCCCCGGAATCCGGCGCAGTATAATTTATGCAGTAAAATTTCATGGTCCACCGTATCAAAAGCCTTAGTAATGTCAACAAAGAGACTAGAGCTGCTTAGTTTACTATCGAGCTGTTTGTAAATGAAGGAGCAAAATCCTAAAAGGGCATCTTCAGTTGATCGTTCGGACCTGAACCCAAACTGCTTTGAACTAAAAAACCCATTTCTTTCAAGGAAACTTAAAATACGATTTTTAAATGCTTTTTCAAAAACCTTTGAAATAGATGACAGTAGGGAAATCGGCCTATAATTGTTTTTATCTTTTTTGTTACCTTTTTTGAATAAAGGGACGATTATCGCACATTCCAGCAGGTCCGGAAAATTTCCTAAGCATATACTGTTGTTAAAAATATATTTCAAAATATCCACTAAATTAAGTGCAGTGCTCTTCAGTAGCTTATTTGAAATGCCGTCATACCCACAAGAATTGGAGTTGTTTAAATTTTTAATAATTGCTAGAATCTCAGAACCTGTGAAAGTTTCAAATAAAAAAGTGTTATTGTGATTATATGCATCATTGTCAGAGAAGATACACTTGTAAGGAGTAGAGCTAGATTGCCCCACCGATACAAAAAAAATCATTGAAGATGCCAGACACAGTGGAAGGGTCTGAAATAATATTCCCATTTTCGGTTAGAGTGACAGCCTGCTCATCATTTACCCGTTTCCGGTTAACGACACTATTAATAACTTCCCATTCTTTTTTCGAGATACCTCGGCAGTCTAAGAATCTATCACGGAAATAGCTATCACGCTCAGATTGAATATCTTTATTTAGCTGCTTGCATAAGTTGTTATATCGAGAACGAAGTTCCCGATTTAATGGATGCTTACGGCATTTACCACCTGGCTTATTTTTAGATTGGCTTTCCTAATGAGGTTATCATTAATCCAGGATTTAAGTTTAGTTTTGTGTGTCTTCTGTGGAGTACACGTGTAGCTTGCAGACCGTATGTGAGAATGCATTATGTCGATAAAAATTGCGTACGCTTTAGAGATATTCTTCTCATTGTAAAACCTAACCCAATCTTAATGGCGTAGCCTCTCATTCAATAGCGAATAATTGATTTTGTTTATCACGCCTTTATTTTTTGATTTCTTATTCACGTAATAGAAATTAGCAACTTTAATTCCAGTCATAGTATTGTCGGTAATTTGAAAATCCAAGTTAACACCTGTGCAAGCACAAATGCTACTGAATCTACAAAAAACATCATCCAAGCAAGTTCCAGAGCTAATTCTTGTTGGTTCATTTACATAAGAAATAAATCCATGACTTGCCATAAGGGTTAAATAATTTTCAGATATAGTATTCGATTGGAGTATATCTAGATTCAGGTCACCTACTATAATAACGTTCCTCGATCTCTCAACATTTAGAAAGTTTGTAAATTCTTCCAGAAAGCATAGACCAGATTCAACATGACGTCTTTATACACAGACTAGAGTTAAACACTTATTATTATTTTTTAATACAACTTACAATATGTCTGCGCTCGACAGATTATAGCGTGATATATCGCATTCAATTGTATTACGCACAAAAACTCCTACACCACCTGCAGAATATTCATCATTGGTATTAGCAAATAAATTGTAGTCGGGTATACTATAAAACTCAGTTTCATGGGAGTAAATCCATATTTCTGACACGAATATTAAATCAGGAAGAACAGGAAGTGCTTCCAAGTTACACAACAAGGAATCAAAGTTTTGCCGTAGACTACGAATGTTTTGGTGGACTATATAAAGACAATATTTATCAGAAATAATCAGATTTTTACTGCGTATAGGGCTATCATTAAGTATGTTGTCGCTGTTGAGATCATTCGGTATAATTGTGTTCATATTTAAGGGTTTTAAAAAGTTGGTAAACGAACTAGTCTGGTAACAACCCCTTTTTCAGCTTTTCTTAACATTATTTTAGAATTCCTAACCCATAAATACTTATAGTGTTTCTCTTTTTTATTTTATTTGCTTCTGCATATAAAGCTCTCTTATAGGGCGTAAGACTGTCGTTAATAAAAATTTTTTGCTTTATGTTATCACTAGAGAAAATATCAGAGGTTAGCTTATTTTTTGCTTTTGATTTCGCACGCATTACTTTATTCTTCATCTCACGCACACTTATACTGGCTAGCGGGCCGCGGAGGGGCTGCTACGTTTTGTTGTCTTTATGTAGCTCCTTTCAATTTGATCAGCTGGTACAATAACTCCCAATGCATCAGCAAACAATTTCTCAATAAAAGAGTTAATTTTTTCGGGCTTCACCTTAGGTATACCAACAATGTCAATATCGTTCTCCAGCTGTTTTTGCGCAATAGAATTCACCTGTCGGTCAAGTCTAACGACCTTCTCTATATGAACTTTGTTCTCTTCTCTTAAACAGTCAATCGTTTTAAGAAAATCAATGTTGAGTGTCTTAAGGCATAAGATCTCTTTGTACAAGAGCTGTAGCGTAACATTATCGTCATCTTCGCAACTCACCGACTTGTCGTTTACAGTACCAGCAATGTGCCTTAATTGTATGGGACGAATGTACCATGGCTCATAAGAAGTCATATTAAGCGTAGGAAGGAATATTACAAGATTTACGACAAAATCAAAATTTGTTTGGTGGAGTTTTGGTATTGGTAGCCGGTGATTTTCGGCAGATATTGCCAGTTATCCCACAATCTACTGCTGCTGATGAACTAAATGGGTCTTTGAAATCTTCCAATTTGTGGAGGTTTGTAAAAACAATTAATCTTTTAACGAATATTCCTGTGCAATTGCAAAGGGAACCAACAGCTGCCTTATTTTCCAAACAATTGCTAGCTATTGGAGATGGTAAAATTCGTGCTGACAATATGGGATTGATAATATTACTACAAAGCATTTGCCAATTTACTGAAACCAAAGAACAATTGGCTGCGAAGGTTTTTCCCAATTTAAGAGAGCTGTACAAAAATAATGCTTGGTTAAGTAAAATAGCTATTTTGGGAGGAAAAAATAAGGATGTCAACGAACTGAATGCAAATATTCTGTCGCAAATAATTGGAGACTTGGTATCAAACAAGTAGATACTGTCATCCATCAAAAAGATGTTGTTAACTATCCAACAGAATTTCTAAATTCACTCGATGTGCCAGGACTGCCCGTACATAATTTAGAGCTCAAAATGCTTCGTAACATTAATCAACCGAAACTGTGCACCAGACTTTCAGTGAAAAGGCTTATGAATAACATCATTGAAGCCACAATTTTAACGGGAAAATACAAATGTGAAGATGTATTGATTCCACGAATTCCCATGATACCAACTGATATGCCATTTGAGTTTAAACGCCTTCAATTTTCCGTGCGATTTGCTTTTGCCATAACGATTAATAAAGCGCAAAGCCAATCTTTCCAAGTCTTTGGATTAGACGGACCCGCGGACAGCTTTACGTTCGATGTTCAAGAGTTTGTAAGCCTTCAGCATTATTCATTTTCAGTCAAGACGGAAAAACCAAAAACGTTGCTTATCAAAGAGCATTGCAATAATTTTTTCTAAATAATTTCTGCTGATGTTGTTCTAACATGACTGCATATCCATATTTCATTTGATTTCCACAAGCCATTTTTTAATAGCTTCTGTAATTATATAAGCTTCTATAAAATAAAATAAAACCACAATGAAAAATTTAAAGTTGCTCAACAGGATTCAAAAAGTATTTCAGTTATATCTAACTTATTTTCGGCGAAACGAAGTTCGCGGGGTCTTTGCTAGTAGTATGTATATATAGTATATATATATATATTTTCGCAATTTCAGCCCCATTTTAACAGCTAGAAGCTTCGAATTTCAAAATTTTCTATTTTTGTCACCGCATGGACCATGTATCATATTTTTTATGACCACTGCATATAGCTCAGGATCTATGGTTTGACCAGGAATCTCAGCAGATATTAAGCTGTCAATTTCATTTGGTGTTATTTTGTTCACCAGCCAAACTAACATATGCGCGCGTGGCAAACCTCCTTTCTGCAATTCAACGGTAATCATCCAGCAACGAACCTCACCAAAGACTTTTAATTTTACAATGAAGTCCACAAAGGCTTTTAGTTTTTGTTTAAAAATACGTGCCGTTATATCATGACGATCGGAAGGTATTTGACCAATAAACAAATGTTCTTTTATCTCATCCTATTTTGGATTACATGTGAAGGTCAAAAATAAACCTGGACGTCCTTAATGGTGAACATAAATCAACGCATCCTGTGCACACTCATGCATATGACGCGGACTGCCTGTGTAGGTTGACGGTAAAATTATCAAACGGCCAATATCATTCATACTAACATCATTATTTTTTGCATCACGCAAATTAATGTATTCTTCCGATCTTAACTTTTGTTGTTTGAATCTTATAAAATTTAAATATTCTGTCTCAATCTTCGCATACATATCAACAGCAAATTTGTGAAATAACCTTCGACAATTAAAAATATGGTTATATTCATTTTCACGTAGCATTATCGGTATGAATAGTAATTCATTGCGCTCACTTTCTTATTTGGAATACTTTCACCTTTTAAGGAGATAATGTGAAATGTTTATATTTACTTAAAATACCAAAAATAAATCGGGCTTTCTTCTTATATGTACTATTGCAAAATTTTATGCTATTTGACAACAGCGCCCTCTTGTTTAGACCTACACCAATATTACACATGGCTATTTTATTAAGTTTATTGATGCGTTATAAAGCATAATATTTTGCAAATTTTCTTTGCAAGTTATGTTATGGAAGTCAGCAACAGAAATGCTTTTTAAATGTCAAAGACTAAGTTCATATCTATCTTCTCCACGACAAAACAATGTTGGATATTGCAATGCATTATAAGAACGATGTGTTTCACACAATTTGCTGCTTGTTTCGGCACTGCAAAACAATGTCGCATGATGGAAATTCCTCTCCAACCATTTCGTTGTAAACAACATCAATCATCAAAAAAAAAAAAAAAATAAATGTAAGGCGCGATAACCTCCGAAGAGATCTAAGGCCGAGCTTCTCTTCCAATTTGCGTCGTGCTCCTCTTGATTTTTCCCTACAAATTGGCCGGACGGGACCTACATGTTTTATGCCGACTCCGAACGGCATCTGCAAGGCAGATGAGTTTTCACTGAGAGCTTTTCATGGCAGAAATACAATCGGAGCGCTTGCCAGACACTGCCGAGGGGCGACCCCGCTTAGAAAAATTTTCTTCTAATTGAAAAATCGTATTTCTAAAATTTTGATGTTGCTTTGCCCGGGAGTTGAACCCAGGGCATACGGTGTGATAGGCGGAGCACGCTACCATCACACCACGGTGGCCGCATTCATTTTCTTGATGAAACAATATCTGCAGCTGTTCCACAATTTCTCGTCTGACGTTCGATTGAATTGCACATCGACGATCCAACTCGACATTCGAATTGCCGATAAAATAAATTTGCAAAAATTGTTGGTTAATATTGGGCAATGGTAATAATGATCATATTCGATGATAAATTTGCCCTTGAATCTATTAGAAAGAAAGTCGCAATTTATAACCATTTATTGAATTAAACTATGATAAAAGTGCATACATATCTGTACACACCTGTGTGGACAACGAAAGCAGCAAAATTTAAGAGAATTTCACTTACATGTATTTTTCTCATTAAATATACATAGTTGTGTTAATTTTCGAAAAAATCTCAAATTTTGATATCATATTACATAAGTTTCTTAAGCCCACTTGCTAAACAAATAGTTATATTTTTAACACAGAATTGACTTCGAATGAAGGGTTAAATTCCTACATTTTTGACAAATTAATTCTGAGCTATAAATTTAACTTGCCGTTCAGCAAATGGGCCTTAAAGTATCTATTCATAGAATATTTACTCTAAAATTATCTATATTAAATTTATAGAGGAAAAAAATTTAAAACTTGCTGCTTTTTTCACATATTCACGGAAAATAATGTAGCTGACATCACGCGACTAAATTACCTTGAAAGTCGGCATAAAGTCATTATGTATTATATTAGTTGCGCCAAACGACGTCAATTGGAAGCACGAATTATATGCTTGTATATTTTTTAAAAAATGCTTCGATTGTCCTGTTGCTCCGGACATCAATGAAATCAAAGTCTCAGCCGAGCTTGCAATACCGGCAGTTTAATTTTTCCGTTTGCACAGAAAAACCCCATTGTTTCATTTTTGATTTTTTTCGCACAACAATACTGACAAATTTTGTTCATTGTTTCAATGACAATGGATGTGTGTGAACCGTAATCAACTGCGGGATCGAATTCGAACGCGACACGTTCTAAATTGTTACGAACACAGATTTGTCTAAGAACATGAACATTGTAACGTTCACTCCTATCATTAGATCGATTACGAACAACCGCACAACGCTGCATCCTTAATCTATCACTTCTATTACGTTCTTCCCTTTCCTCTTCACTTCGAGCAGAACCTAACCTTGCATTATTTCGGTCATGTCTGCCTACATTAAATCGTTCGCGTTGTTCTTATGAGCGGTTAGACAAACGTCTAGCATTACGGGTACGACGACCGATATTGTGTCGTATATGCCCCCAATTACTGCAATATACTACCAAAATGCAAGTGGTATACGAACAAAATCAAATGAATTTAGGATTGCTTCATCATTACGTGAATACAATATTGTTGCCATCACCGACACCTGGCTTTGTGAACAAATTTCCAGCTCCGAGTTTTTTGACAACCATTACACTCTTTATCGCCATGATAGATGCCCTATTGCTAGTGGCTGCGCTCGAGATGGAGGAGTGTTATTAGCAGCTAAAACAATCCTAAATAGCAGTTTGTTAGTTTTGCCCTTTGCTGATAAGTTAGTTGAACAAGTCTGCATAGATGTATCAATTTCAAATGACAAACATATTTACATCATGATATTATATATACCGCCTAACTCTAGCTTTAATGCTTATGAACAACATATTAATAACATCAAATTTGTCAGTGAATCTGTTGCACTAAATGGGCAGATAATAGTTATGGGTGATTTTAACTTGCCTGACATTATTTGGTCATTAGACAATGGCTGGATACTACCTTTTAATATTAAATCCGATATTGAATCTTCTGTCACTAGTTTTTTCTTATATAACAATTTTCAACAATTAAATTCATTTGCAAATTCTAATGATAAAATATTGGATTTAGTATTCGCAACAGAAGATCTCAAGTTAGCATGTGAATTGAATTTGTCACCTATATCACGTAACACAATTCATCATAAAGCTTTAACTATTCGAATTTCTAAGTTTTCAGCGACTTAATATGAACCACGAACCTTTATTGTCTTTTAGAAAAGCCAGCTTCGATGCATTGAATACCTTTCTTTATTGCACGAACTGGGATTTCTTAGATTTCATAGAAGATCCAGACTTAATATATACAAATATTTGTGACATTTTTTCTGATGCCGTCACCAATTTTGTGCTTTTGAAATCCTCTAAGCCCAAAAATAAACCGCCTTGGTTCAACGCGGAATTAAGCCATGTAAAGAACATTAGAAATAAGGCTCTAAAAAATACAGAAGTTCAAAGTCTCCCGTGGACCTTCATAATTTCAACAATTATAAAAGCGAATTTGACAGACTTCATAAGTATCTCTTTAATCAATATATAACCAAAATTGAAGACAGCCTGAAACTCAATCCCTCTTCGTTCTGCAATTACATGAACTCTAGGCGTAAATCATGCGGCATACCTGATATAATGGAATACAAAGGCTGTGTATCCAATACTACGCTAGAGACTTGCAATCTGTTTGCCTCATTTTTTCAAAAAGTTTATGAAAGCTACCAGTCCGAAGACACTCCTTCTACAATTTCAAGACCAACTGATTTTAATTTTATTGACGCATTTTTTATCACTGAGGGTGATGTTGCAGATGCAATCATAGACCTTAAGCCAAGCTTCAACTGCACTAATGGTCTTCCCCCAATATTTTTCATTCGGTGCGTGGATTCTCTTGTAAAACCAATCACCAAATTCTTTAAGACATGTTTACGCCAAGGAAGATTCTTAGATTGTTGGAAGTCGTGCTCAACTGAACTCATCTTCAAATCTGGAAACAAAAGCCTCATCTCCAACTATCGAGCTATAGTAAAGAAGGGGGTCTTTCCAAAAATGTTCGATCACATACTTAACAAAAAACTTCTGGAACATGTTCAGCATGACCTAACTAGCTGCCAGCATGGGTTTTTGCCAGGTAAATCAATAGTCACTAATCTATCTCTTATTTCAAACAACATTATCACTGCAATGGAACAATATTCGCAACTCGATGTCATATATACAGACTTCTCAAAAGCTTTTGATAAAGTAGACCATAACATTATTTTACTGAAGCTCATAAATTTGGTGTTTCCGGCACTTTATTGAGCTTTTTCAGAAGTTTTCTTTTTGGTAGGGAATTATCGGTGATAATAAACTCAATACGCTCGAACATTGAAGTCTATGCCACATCGGGTATTCCTCAAGGAACTCACATTGGCCCTCTGTTTTTCTTACTCTTCATAAACGACTTACCGTTGCATATCATATCGTCAAAGGGCTTAATGTTCGCAGATGATGTCAAAATATTGCACAATATTAACAGCCTTCTCGATTGCCAAAAACTTCAACAAGACATAATCATTTTCATAAATTGGTGTACCATCAATAACCTAAGCCTAAACATTAGCAAGTGCTGCGTTGTCTCTTATTGCCGCCGTGCATATGTCTATACTTTCAACTATTCTCTGGATGGCATTGATTTGTTGCGTAAATCCGAAATTAAGGATTTAGGAATTATCTTTGACACAAAATTAACTTTGTGTAAACATATTGATCTAGTCTCGTCTAAAGCGTACTCGATGGTGGGTTTCATAATCAGGAACACGAAAGATTTTAAGGACCCTATGACTCTGAAAACACTCTATATTGCTTTGGTAGGGAGTATTTTAGAGTATGGGGCGATCATTTGGAACCCATACTACACAAAGTACTCTGATAAAATAGAGATGATCCAGAGGAAATTTACCAGATTTGCTATGAAAAGAGTGTTTATCGAAAATGATATTCCAAGTTACGCCTCAAGGAGGAAACTCCTTGGCTTACAATCTCTTGCGGACAGAAGGTCATATCTGTCGCTGTTATTTGCCTACAATATTTTATCTGGCAATATTGACTGCCCAGATATATTTATTCTGTTTCGAGTACAGGAATCTAATATTAATCTCAGAAATCCCAGAAAGTTAACTGAGGGTTCACATAAGTCGCTTTATTCTTATAATGAACCGATAGCCAGAATCATTCGCCTGTGTAACACATTCGCTCCGCAAATAAACTTCAACGACAGACTTTATTGTTTTAAGTTAAGCCTATTTGCACTATTTAATTAAATATGTAAACATGATCATAGTATGTAAGAAATCTTGTTTCGATGACTGAAATAAATAAATAAATAAATTAGTGCTCACTGAAAAATTAACTTTAAACTTGAGAAAAAAGAAGCAAAAATTTATTATTATCAGCACAAAAACCTAATTCACTTTTTATTTATAATTTTTTTTTATAGCTGCAATCACTAAATCCAATGTTTACGATTTTTTTAAATAATATTCACTCGCTAAATGCATTTTCTAAATTTTCCAATGTGTACTATGTTTTAAACAGCTGGTATACATGTGCATACGTACTTATTTCTTAATTAATACGCGAGCTAATTGCAATGAAAGAAGAAAAAACGCAAATCCGACGAATTATGCATGACAATTACTGTTACTTTTGGTGGGGTGAACTGTGATGAGGTGAGGTGAGCTGCGGTTAGGTGTGGTGAGGTGCGGTGAGGTGGGGTGGGGTGTGGTGAAGTGAGATGAGGTATCTATCATTAGGAACGTTTCCTTTCAAAGCGCTGACGCATGTTCCAAACGCAAACCAAATCGGCCCAACAATTTAGTAGTTTGGTGGCATACAAGCACTGAAAACGCAATAAAATTGGTCAGCCTGGTCCACATTTTGGTCGATATCTCTTTAAACGGTTCACATATTATTAATACCTTTAATTTAATACCAATATCGTATAAAAGCATGCCTAGGGTCACGCCAAGTCCACATTTTGGTCGATATTCCGGGAATGGGCTCTCGTATGAATCCGATTTCACCTCCTTGTTAAAACTCTCATAAATACCTATCATTTGATACCCATATAGTATAAAGATATTTTATGACCTATATCTCCAAAAGCCGGGGTCGGGACTCCAGCGCCACCCCGGGAGTCAAGTTATGGTGGGAAAGTTTTCCTTTAAAGCGCTGACACATGTTCCAAACACAAACCAAATCGGTTCAGCGGTTTGGTAGTTTAGTGGCATACAATGTACTGAAAACGCAAGAAAAATGCGAAATCGTGAGATCTCAGCTTTCCGCATTTTTCGGCCGCAAAAGCAAACATTTTTGAGTTTTTTTTATCTATAAACCTTCCAAAAGAAGGTCCAAGAAACTACTTTTTACAAAATTGAGATCGGTTTAGCCGTTTGGGCAGGTATCGCGGTCGTACGAAAGACATTTCATTTTTATATATATAGATATATATATTTTTTTTGCAATTTCAGCCCCATTTTAACAGCTAGAAGCTTCAAATTTCACCAAATGCTTGCTTATATAGCATATATTGTTGTCTGAAAAAATCATAGAGATTGGTGGTATATATGTGATATACCCCATATAAACTGTAATTTTGGCCCTTTTTCACGGCTAGAAGCTTCAAATTACTTACGTTACCTCACATATTGTTGAAATACGTGATTCGTACCTACCTATTTTTATACCTTTTATGAAAATGAGATGGTATATTAACTTTGGCACGAATCTCAAAATCGTAAGTCCTTAAAGGAAAATAGGTAAACCCACCATTGAGTGCACCGAAATAATCAGGATGAAGAGTTGAGTTGATTTAGCCGTGTCCGTCTCTCCGTCTGTCTGTTTGTATGCAAACTAGTCTCTCAATTTTTGAGATATCGTGATAAAATTTGGTGAGCGGGTGTATTTGGGTGTCCGATTAGACATTTGTTGGAACCGGCCGGATCGGATCACTCTAGCATATATCCTCCATACAATCGTTTTTTCAGAAAAAGAGGATTTTTGTCATATCTTCCTCAATTTATCAGATTGAAGCTTCAAACTTCACTACATACTTTCGTATATTGCACATATTGTTGTCTGAAAGAATCATAGAGATCGGTGGTATATATTATATACCCCATACAAACTGTCATTTTTGCCCCTTTTTTACGGTTAGAAGTTTCAAATTTCAACAAATTTCATCAAATACTTACGTTTACGTTATATATTGTTGAAATACGTGATTCGTAGTCATAGTTTTTCCATGCAGACCACAAAAAAAACGTGACATTTTGCATCCTCACACAAAGTACCTACCTATTTTTATACCTTTCATGAAAATGAAATGGTATATTAACTTTGGCACGAATCTCAAAATTGTAAGTCCATACGGGAAAATAGATAGACCCACCATTAAGTATACCGAAATAATCAGGATGAAGAGCTGAGTTGATTTAGCCATGTCCGCCTGCCCGTCTGTGTGTTTGTATGCAAACTTGTCCCTCAATTTGAGATATCTTATAAAATTTGGTGGGGGTATGTATTTGGGTGTCCAATTAGACATTTGTCGGAACCGGCCGGATCAGACCACTATAGCATATATCCTCTATACAACCGATTTTTCAGAAAAAGAGGTTTTTTGTCATATCTTCCTCAATTTATCAGATTGAAGCTTCAAACTTCACTATATAATTTCGTGTATAGCACATATTGTTGTCTGGAAATATGGATGAGGTCGGTCGTATATATAGTATATATCCCCACAACCGATTGTTCAGATAAGAAACTTTTCGTAATTACTGCCCTATTTTAAGATAGAGGCTTCACATTTCAACGAATGCTTACGCATATAGCATATATTTTTGTCTGAAAAAATCATAAAGATCGGTGGTATATATAGTATATATATATAGTATATATATATTTTTTCCCAATTTCAGCCCCATTTTAACAGCTAGAAGCTGCAAATTTCACCAAAAGCTTACGTATATAGCATATATTGTTGTTTGAAAAAATTATAAATATCGGTGGTATATATAGTATATATCTCAAACAACCGATTGTTCAGATAAGACACTTTTCGCAATTTCTACCCCTTTTAACAGCTATAAGCTTAAAATTTCAACAATTGCTTACGTATATAGTATATATTGTTGTGTGAACAAATCATAGAGATCGGTGATATATATAGTATACTAGCGGGACCCCGGTGTGCTTCGCTACACCAATAGAAATATTGGAAAAAGAATAAAATATCATAGAATTTTTTAAATCTTTATTTCAATTCTTAATCCAAAACGTTTAGATACACTAAATTTTGCGTTTTTTCATCTGGGATATGAATAAACAAACAATTTGGAATGCCTACTATGGAACAGGCAACGTATAGCTGTCCATGCGAAAAGCGCGGTTCCTCCAAATTCAATCCGCGCCTTGTTGACTGTCATAGCAAATAACAGGTGCACTAGAAATTGCAAACGCTTGAATTCAAATGGCATTTCTGTTGGTATCAGTAGGATTGGCGGTATAAGCACAATTTCACCTTTCGCTTTGCCAGTCAGTATTGTTGCTTCAATTAAATTCGTCAACAACTTTTTTACATTCAGTCTTGTTCCATTACACAATTTTGATGCATATAAATTCCGTAATAAAATCACTGATGAGCCGACATTCAAATTTAAACAATGCGGTGGCATACCAGACGGTTCCATTGAATTCAAAAATTCAAATGGATAATTCACTGCGTCATCTTGATTCATTGCACTATCCACTGACTTGTATGTTGTCACCACACATGGCAATTTTTTCAGAATGTGATGATTGATTTCATTGACATGTACATTTTTTGGTGCCAGTATTGCGTGTTCTCTCAACCAATCGTGATTCATGTAATTTTGAACAATATTTGGAAACACTCGTTCAATTAATTTTTCTTTTGATTGGATAATTGTACAACAATTGTTTGGCAATGTAATCAAGCCATTTGTTTTGTCGATTGGAATTTTGCCATTTCCGATCTATAACAATTGCTTCGAGAACTGCTCTGCAGACTGATCATTGTGCAACTGAACACGCATGAGTATGTGTAATGTTAATTTTTTCACGTATCGCCACAAAACGGAAGACTTCAGACATGCATTTATCTCATCTGCCGGTGGGCGAAATACACCCACACGTATATGTCCAAAAGACAAAACGAAAATACAAACCGTGCAAAAATTTGATGAAAAACAAAATAAAACACGTGCGCACGATTAGATACAGTTGAAATCACTAAATGTGTTCTGTAAAATGAGCGAAGAAAGAACATTTGAAAAAAAATTTGAAGATAAAAACATGATACATCATTGCCACAATTTTCTACTATGTTTTTGTTCAACGATACGACATACTTACAGAAGGAATTCCCAATATGAATCGAAAACTACATAAATATTGAAACTGGTGTTGATTCTCCATAGTTCACAACAAAAAGACCTTATGTCAATATACACCGAAAGTACGATGTGACAGATATGTTGTGTTGTAGTGTATCTCTTTCCATTGTATCTGAAAAATCCCTATTGCCAAAATGGCAGCCATGTTCATTGTTCATAATCTTGTTTAAGAAAACTCGATCAGATGCAGATGAATCAGTACAACACATCATAAATACATTTCTTCATTACATTTTTTTAAAATTTTTTTATTCTTAAAGCATCAGAGTAAAAAAGTTAGTAAGTGTGTAGGAACAACAATTTTCGGGACGCTGGTGAATATATTCGTTGAACTCGAGGGTTACCACCGGGATTCGAACCATGAATCACATGGTGAAACTGCAGTAGCCTTTAACCACTACGCCATCCTGCTGGTATTTGTTTTCATGCTTAATTCAGTTTTTCTCATTTCTACACTTACAAAATTGCCTGATGATGATTACGTTGGCGGTTTTCGAAATGGTTCCATAGCAATATGCCAATAAATGTTTCATTCTTTTCAGTTTCTCTTAGAAAACATAATAATTGAAAATTCAATTATTATAAGCCGGCGTTAAGCTCATGAATTCTTAAATATAAGTATAAACTGAACACACCATTAAACAAACATACATAAATATGTACAACTGAGCCTGAGTTTACAAAGCTTCTCATTCGCAACGAAGAAGAACTTTACAAAAACAAATCTACATGGCACACAAATTAATATAGAGAAAAAAAATTTCTCAATTGTATTGTTAGTGTAGAAATGAGAAAAACTGAATTAAGCATGAAAACAAATACCATCAGGATGGCCTAGTGGTTAAAGGCTACTGCAGTTTCACCATGTGATTCACGGTTCGAATCCCGGTGAAACCTTTGACAACATTACAAAATTGCCTGATAATGATTACGTTGGCTTTTTTTTCTTTTGGTTTTCACTTGAGAAATGCCGAACGTCAAATTATAATTCCAGAAACGTCAATTCGATTGAGTAATGCAAAATGGATATAAGCACCACCTATTCCATTTCATGAAATAACGCAAATATGCAAATAAGCACCATCTATTTGCATGAAACGTAGCCGTAGCTTGGTGATATATCTCATGAACCGCTCGACCAAATTCAATCATACTTTACAGAAACCATCTACATGACAGCCCAAATGTACCGTAGAAATTCGGTTGAATTTGGTGGAGCCGGTCTCAAATTATAAAGTAACACCAGAAATGTGCACTTGTTTTTACATATATAGATATCTCATACAACTGATTGTTCAGATAAGAAACTTTGCGCAAATTCTGCCCCATTTTAACAGCTAGAAACTTAAAATTCCACCAATTGCTTACGTATATAACATGTATTTTTGTTTGAAAAAATCATAGAGATCGGTGGTATATATATTATATACCCCATATAAGCTGTAATTTTTGCCCCTTTTTTACGGCTAGAAGCTTCAAATTTCATCAAATACTTACGTTTACGTCATATATTGTTGAAATACGTGATTCGTAGTCATAGTTCCTACATGCAGACCACAAAAAACGTGAAACTTTGCATCCTCACACAAAGTACCTACCTATTTTTTTATTTTATATTTATCTTAAAAATCGTTTAGGTATGTACATCTGTTCACTATAGATTCCTTACCTTATAAATCCGATTATTTGGAGATTACGAACGGGGTAAGATTATTGTTCAGCGCCATTCATGAAAGGCGTGAAGTCTTCGGCACAGCCGAAGACAGTCCCGTCCTTACTTGTTTTCTCCTTGCGGACGGGCCGCGGGTAAAGGCTAGTGAAATATAAACGGGTAATCATTGCCACTGGTAATAATAAATAAATAATAAATAAACTACTGCAAATCCACTTAAGAAGTGTTATTTAGAAGAATTTTAATTGTGTGCATTTCTATTAAAGAAAAAGTCTACATCTTCTCGAATGCCAATAAAAGACAACTAATTAATAACTATATCTTTTCTTACTTTAGTGCCACAAAAAGGTGTTTTGGATATAATAACAGAATTTGGTAAACTAAAAGTGGGCCCGAATGAAATTTGTGTCATACCACAAGGTATCAGATATTCTGTCAAACTAACGGAACCATCCAGGTATGTAACCAAATATATAAACGGTATGCTGCAATAATATACTTATATTAGTGCTTTTAGATTTTCCATTTATCTGTTCATATCTTGTTTACTTGTTTAAGTTCTGCTCGCTTGGCGAAAAAGTTTACACTGGAAAGCCACATCAATGTTAGTCAGATATTTAAATCATTATAAAGTTGGAATTACCCCATTATATTGGTCGAATGTCAACTAGACAACTAGCTCAGTGCTACGATATCAATTCTAGACCAGATAGCACCAGGCCAACAACGTAAAATGAAACAGATAACAAGGCGCGTAATGTAAATATTTTCTGTTCAAAAACGGTACCCTGTACCCAGTGGCGGATTTGAATATTCGCCGCCCATAGGCAATACATGTAAGTCGGGCGAGGAGGCACTGTGACAGCACGCATATACCAACACATATGGCAGCGCAAACGTAAAACACTCAAGACGAATAACGAGCGCACAGCCTGAGTAAATTAGCTCGGAGAAAATCTAATAGCGAGCGGACAGTCAGTCGTAATCAGCCGTCGACCAAAGCAGCCGTCGTTACTATAATTATTCGCTGTACCAACCTACTTTAATTGTAATCCACTTTAAACCATAACTTTAATTGTACTTATTTTTGAATACTCAACTTTGAATTGAATAATAAACGTTATTAATTGCATAACTTTACATTTGGGGGCTCAACTTGCCGAACCTTAATACAAATTGAATCAAACTTATGTAAGTTGCAGCCGAATTGAAGAACAATAGGCAAGCAGTGCAATAAAGTGAAGTGGGCAAAACAGTACTTCTACAGTTGCAGTTCAGTCGCAAAAAAAAAAAAAAAGGGTCGTTGATCGGTCAAAAAAAAAATTCCGTTCAACGCATATGACTCGTGCTAGTCGCCAAAGCGCAGGCGATTCAAAAAACACCACCAAAGTCAAAAAGCAGACAAAGCAGGTAGAGGAAGTGAGACGGCGTTACAACACACGCTCAACAAAGCAGGCAACGAGGTGGAGAGAATACGCTCAGACAGCTTCCAAGAAAGTCATGGCCGAAGCAGAGCAGCAGAAAGCAGTAAAAGAAGCAGCGGCAATGGCAGAACAAAACAAAACAGTGGAATGTAAGAATAATGAATTGCTACAACAGCTGGTGCAATTGCTTACATTGAAAATCCAAGCAGACGAAACAAAGCAGGCCGAAACCAAAATTACGGCAGAAAGTTTTGGCAAAATTATACCCGAATTCGATGGAGGAAATATGCCAGTGAAACACTGGTTTACTAACTTTGAATTAAACGCAGCTGCATACGGTTTGAACAATGTACAGAAGTACGTGCAAGCAAGGGCGAAAATGACGAAAACTGCGAAACTTTTTCTTGAATCGGTAGCTGTTTACGAATATGGTGCAATGCGCACAATGTTGGAAGACGAATTTGACAAGTCAAAAATGTGTAGTGCTGATGTTCACGCAGAGCTACGAGAACGGAAAAAACAAAAGAATGAGAGTTTCCACGAATATGTGCTGCAGATGAAGAAATTGGCTACACGTAGTAATATAGACACGCAGTCGGTGATTCGTTATATAGTTGGTGGACTGCAATTAAAAGACGAATTTAAATACAACCTTTGGAGCTGTAAGTCATATAAGGAATTGCAAGATCAATACGAAGTTTACGAGAAAATAGTTTTGCGGGAAAAAAGCAACAAAGAGCATAAAGGGCAAGTACACGTAAACGAGAAGCGTTCGCACATTTCAAGCGAAAAGAAAACACATTGCTTTAACTGTGGCGCTACGGATCACATGCGGAAAAATTGCCAAGCAGAAACAAAGTGTTTTCGTTGCAATAAAAGTGGGCATATGTCGAAAGACTGTCCAACTGTAGCTGCTGCTGTAAACCTGGTTCATAATTCGAAACGCTGTAAAAACATAAAGATTAACAACGTCGAAGTAAGCGGGTTAGTAGACACGGGCGCAGATATAACTATTATGAAAAAAAGTACATTCGAAAAAGTTGGTGGAGGTGTGCTGCAAACATATATGCAACAGCTTCGCGGCCTCGGTACTAAATCTACAAAACCAATTGGGTGTTTCGTTGCTGAAGTAGGTGTTGACGACTTACTGACGCAGCAAAAATTCATTGTAGTATCTGACAAAGACGTTATGTATGATGCGCTACTGGGTTACGATTTTATTTCGAAGTTCAACTTGGCGGCGACGGCAGATGGATATAAGTTTTCTCCACTAAACGTGGGGGAAACTTATGAGGATCTTAATCAGATAAGTATTTATAATGTAACCGACACAAATTCTCATGTTGATGTTCCTCCGCAGTACGAAGCCGAAATTCGCTCCTTGATTACCAACTACAAGCCAATCGATTATGTTGAGGAATGTCCAGTTGTATTGAAGATCATTCCGGATGGTAACGTTGTCCCGTTCAGGCACGCTCCAAGTCGCATACCATTCCACGAAGTTGAAGCAGTCAACAAGCAAATTGATGAGTGGCTTAAAGCTGGAATCATAAGACAGTCTACGTCCAACTTCGCCAGCCGCATGGTTATCGTGAAGAAAAAGGACGGTACGTGCCGCATTTGTGTGGATTTTCGAAAACTTAACTCGGTTGTACTAAAAGATTGTTTTCCGGTCCCTATAATTGAGGACGTACTCGAAAAGTTGCAGAAGTCGAAATTTTTTACGGTTTTGGATTTGGAAAATGGGTTTTTCCACGTCCCCATTGAAGAGAGTAGCAAAAAATACACCGCTTTCACAACAACAAGGGGGCTTTACGAATTTAATAGGGCTCCGTTTGGCTTCTGCAACTCTCCCGCCGTTTTTATACGTTTCGTTAACTACGTCTTCCAGAATCTAATAAATAATAACGTATTAGACTTATATATGGACGATATTATCATTCACGCAGAAACAGCTGATGATTGTCTTCGTAAGACAAAGCTGGTTTTTGCAACGGCAGCAGAACACGGTTTGAAAATCAAATGGCCAAAATGCCATTTTATGCAGGCATCTGTAAGTTTCCTGGGTCACTTGGTTAAAGATGGATGCGTGTGGCCAGGCAAAGAGAAAACGGATGCGGTTAATAAGTTTGCAATCCCAAAAAATGTTAAGGCCGTGCAGTCGTTTTTAGGCCTAACGGGATTTTTTCGAAAGTTCATTAAAGGATACTCACACATCGCCAGACCATTAACAAATCTACTACGTAAAGACTCTGTGTTTGCTATCGGTCCAGCTGAAGTCGAAGCTGTACAAACGCTGAAAAATTGTTTGACTAAAGAGCCAGTACTAAGGTTGTACAACAGAAATGCAAAGACTGAGGTACATACAGATGCGTCGAAGGATGGTTTCGGTGCAACACTATTGCAATGGTATAGCGGCCAGCTATACCCAGTGTACTTCTGGAGCAAAAAGTCGACGGGGGCAGAAGCGCGACAGCACAGTTATGTTTTGGAAGCGAAGGCGGTATACCTCGCTTTTAAAAAGTTTCGTCACTACCTGTTGGGTATTCATTTTAAGCTAGACTGATTGCGCGGCGTTCAAACAAACGTTAAGTAAAAAGGATGTACCCCGAGAAGTTGCCTCGTGGGTGGTTTATTTGCAAGACTTCGACTTTAGTGTAGAACACCGAGCAGGCGAAAGGTTAAAGCACGTTGATTGCCTCAGTCGATACCCACAGCAGGTTATGATAGTAGCGTCGGAGTTGGCGGCTCGTATTAAAAAAGCACAGCAAGAGGATACAATGACTAAAGCAATCGCAGATCTACTGGATAGCCGACCATACGGAGCTTTTAAAATAAAAGGTGGGCTGTTATATAAAAATATTGAGGGTAACGATCTTTTGGTGGTTCCAAAGCAGATGGAAAAAGAAATTATTGTCGATGCTCATAACGTTGGTCACTTTGCGGTGCAAAAAACTATGCATGCTATACAACAAAATTATTGGATACCACACCTGGAACAAAAAGTTACGCAGGTAATCAACAATTGTGTGAAATGTATCATTTATAATAAGAAGTTGGGTAAAAAAGAGGGTTATCTGCACGTAATTGATAAAGGTGACCAACCATTGCATACGTTGCATATTGACCATCTGGGACCAATGGACGCTACCTCAAAGCAGTATAAATATATCTTGGCAATCGTCGACGCGTTTACCAAATTTGTGTGGCTGTACCCCACAAAGAGCACAGGTTGCGAAGAAGCGGTTCAGAAGCTGGAGTCATGGTCTGCGGTTTTTGGAAACCCCGCACGCATAGTTACCGATAGAGGTGCCGCGTTCACGGCACATATGTTTTCCGAGCACGTAAAGGAGAGGGGTATTGATCACATCTGGAGCACTACCGGGGTCCCACGTGGAAACGGACAGATCGAAAGAGTGAATCGAACGGTTATGTCGATTATTGCAAAGCTCTCGGCAGAAGAACCTGCAAAATGGTTCAAGTTAGTTCCAAAAGTACAGCAAGCTATTAATTCACATACTCATGCGTCTACAAAGCGGCCGCCGTTTGAACTTATGTTTGGTGTCAAAATGAACCACACATGCAGTGATCAGATACAACTTTTACTCGAGCAGGAGCTATATGATGCATACGACGAAGGGCGGCACAATTTGCGGCAAGAGGCGAGGCACGAAATCGAGCGCGCTCAGAATCAATACAAAAAGCAGTTTGATAGCAAACGAAAGAAGGAATACGGCTACAAGATCGGCGATTTAGTAGCAATACGACGCACGCAGTTTGTAGCCGGACGAAAGCTGGCTAGCGAATATCTCGGCCCGTACGAAATCACACAAGTTAAACGAAATGGCCGGTTCAACGTTAGAAAGGCGGCAGATGTAGAGGGGCCCTGTAATACGTCCACGAGTTGCGATAATATGAAACTTTGGAAGTATACAGTCAACAACGAAGAGCTTTTGTCATCTGAGGCAGATGACTAATCAGGGTGGCCGAATGTAAGTCGGGCGAGGAGGCACTGTGACAGCACGCATATACCAACACATATGGCAGCGCAAACGTAAAACACTCAAGACGAATAACGAGCGCACAGCCTGAGTAAATTAGCTCGGAGAAAATCTAATAGCGAGCGGACAGTCAGTCGTAATCAGCCGTCGACCAAAGCAGCCGTCGTTACTATAATTATTCGCTGTACCAACCTACTTTAATTGTAATCCACTTTAAACCATAACTTTAATTGTACTTATTTTTGAATACTCAACTTTGAATTGAATAATAAACGTTATTAATTGCATAACTTTACATACATAACTTGCCGCCCTTATTTTCACAATAACAATATTTTACACAATGATTGCGATTTTCAGCGCTTTATTATAGTGTAGTTTGTTATTAATTTAAACATAACTTTTTTCCAAACATTCCTCATTTACATTTCTTTTCCTCTAGATTTTTCAATTCGCAAACGACATCATCACAATCGATAGAAAGGTAATTCCGATTATATCGTCAACAACGCCAGAGCATTCAGTTTGTCTTCGCCCATTGAAGATCTGAGGTAGTTTTTCATGCGTTTTAAAACAAAACCATATCTCTGCGCTACAATTTGCAATAGGAATTGAAACAAACATTCGCAACGCAATGTTAACATTAGGTTAAGATATATGCAAATTATCCTGTCTCAGCATTTTCAACAGTTTCAGCGGAGAATAATTTGAAGTATTCTTTTCTATGCAGTATGCCTTGAAAAAGAGCATTTCACTTCCCAAATTTTCCTCAAGATCTTGAGTGTAGTAGTTGCTCAATATGGTGGGTTTCTTACGCAATTCTTCGTTGCTTAGATGTTTCATATCAGAGATAAGATAAAATTTATCACACGGTACAAACAGAAGAATATATATTGCCTTTTATTTGACGTACGACCAGGCTTGACCTTCAGATTTTATGCATTATAATATACTTGTGAGAAATAGAAGGGCTTGAACTCAAGACTTGCATCGAATAAATGCTTGGCAGTAATGTGAAGTGTGGTAACCTCTTAGATGATTCTGATTCTCAGGGTCGCAGGTCGGCTGTATCTTTACGCTATGCACAGGCGCACTGTTAGGTTTCTAAGGCGCGTGATTAGAAGTTTTATGCAAATTTTTACGACTGCTATGCGGAAAAATAATTTGCAGCTTCATTCTAATTTTGAAATGCATTCTAATTTCAAAATGCATAAAAAAGAATGAATTATTTATATATTTATTAGAATGAATTATTTATATATCACATAGACTAAATGAGTCCGTAGTGTTACCACAAGTTTGTTTTAACGAACAAACTGAAAAACCCTATCAAAAACCAGGACCTATGTTATTAAATAACTCCGTAATCTTGGCAAATACTAGAAGCTTTCGAGAACTTAAGCCACTTGTTGCTTCTAGATCTGACAGCTGCCTCACTCCTAACAGCTGGAGTCTTAGCCTGGCAAGCGCAGGGCACGAGCACAGAACGTCCTCGATCGTTTCCTCCTCCAACCCGCACTTCCTACATCTGCTATGTCTGACCAAGCCTAGTTTAAAGGCATGTGACGCCAGAAGGCAGTGTCCATTGAGAAATCCCGTCATGAGTCTACAGTCCTCTCTTTTTAATGATAGAAGCAACCTTGTTAGTCTAAGGTTGTAAGAACTACACATAATCTTCGACACTTTATAGCCATGCGTTTGAAATCACGCCTTTCCCGCTTGGTCGATCATTTGCACCTCTCGCCTTCGCTTAATAAAATTGCGCCCAGTCAAATTGCGACGTCTACGGAGCAAGCTTCAAGGGATGCGCCCTTTTTAGCTAGTTCATCCGGTTTTTTATTCCCATATGTCCTGGGACCCAATATAGATGTACGCTTATTTCTGTCCCGTTCTCTCCAGAGACTGCTTACACACTAACACGCATTTAGATGCTGTGCTATGCGACATTATTGCCTTAATTGCTGCTTGGCTGTCAATATAAGTTAACACGGTTGCAGCTTAAGCTATTCTCCTCCAGGGTTTCCACTGCTTTGGTCACGGCTAATATTTCAGCTTGGAAAACGCTACAGTAATCCGGCAGCCTGTAGGATCTGTTTGTTTCCGGATTAGCAGAGTATACCGCAGACCATACTCCTTCCACTACTTTGGAACCATCTGTGTACACGTATATCGCCTCGTCCGCCATTTGAGAACCCTTGCGCCAACCGTCAACCTCTATTGTGGCCTTAAGATCTCCCCCGAAGCGCAGAGAGGGATCAGATAGTCTATTCGTCTTGTGATTGATGACGCTATACTACTATGGCCGTATTGTAGGCGCTCAAGCTGCCCGAGGCACCGAGCCTGGTTGCAGTTGTTAACGCTATGTTCTCTGCTACCAGGTCTACAGGTGGTATGTATAGAATGGCATACAGTACAGCCGTCGGGGTTGTTTTCAAAGCTTCCGTAATGCTAAGCATTGATAGTCTGCATACCCCCTATAATTTTTGAGGTAGGTCGTTTTTCGTGTGGCATTCCACCAAACAAGAACTGCATAGTATAGAATAGGGTTTACAATCGCTGTAAAACCCCAATGAGAGAGACGGCAATAAGCCCCACTTATATCCCAGCATTCTTTTACATGCATAAAGTGCCGTTGAGGCCTTGTTCACCCTCTCCTCCACGTTGAGCTTTCATGACAACTTACTGTATAGGATGATTCCTAGATGTTTTGTGCAAGGTTTCTCCTGTAGGGTCACCCTTCCTAACTTAGGCCTGGTCAAATTTGGGACCTTGTACCTCTTTGTAACAAGACCATATCCGTCTTCTCCGCGTTGACTTTCAACCCGACATTAGATGCCCAGGTATGAAACGTAGCCGTAGCTTGGTGTGATATATCTCATTAACCGCTCTACCAAATTCAATCATACTTTACAAAAACCATCTACATGACAGCCCAAATGTACCGTAGAAATTTGGTTGAATTTGGTGGAGCCGGTCTCAAGTTATAAAGTAACACCAAAAATGTGCACTTGTTTTTACATATATAGATATCTCATACAACTGATTGTTCAGATAAGAAACTTTGCGCAAATTCTGCCCCATTTTAACAGCTAGAAACTTAAAATTCTACCAATTGCTTACGTATATAACATGTATTTTTGTCTGAAAAAATCATAGAGATCGGTGGTATATATATTATATGCCCCATATAAGCTCTCATTTTTGCCCCTTTTTTACGGCTAGAAGCTTCAAATTTCAACAAATTTCATCAAATACTTACGTTTACGTCATATATTGTTGAAATACGTGATTCGTAGTCATAGTTCTTACATGCAGACCACAAAAAACGTGAAACTTTGCATCCTCACACAAAGTACCTACCTATTTTTATACTCAGTTGAGCAGAGCTCACAGAGTATATTAAGTTTGATTGGATAACGGTTGGTTGTACATATATAAAGGAATCGAGATAGATATAGACTTCCATATATCCAAATAATCAGGATCAAAAAAAAATTTGATTGAGCCATGTCCGTCCGTCCGTTAACACGATAACTTGAGTAAATTTTGAGGTATCTTGATGAAATTTGGTATGTAGGTTCCTGAGCACTCATCTCAGATCGCTATTTAAAATGAACGATATCGGACTATAACCACGCCCACTTTTTCGATATCGAAAATTTCGAAAAACCGAAAAAGTGCGATAATTCATTACAAAAGACAGATAAAGCGACGAAACTTGGTAGATGAGTTGAACTTATGATGCAGAATAGAAAATTAGTAAAATTTTGGACAATAGGCGTGGCACCGCCCACTTTTAAAAGAAGGTAATTTAAAAGTTTTGCAAGCTGTAATTTGGCAGTCGTTGAAGATATCATGATGAAATTTGGCAGGAACGTTACTCCTATTACTATATGTACGCTTAATAAAAATTAGCAAAATCGGAGTAGGATCACGCCCACTTTAAAAAAAAAAACTTTTTTGAAGTAAAATTTTTACAAAAAATTTAATATCTTTACAGTATATAAGTAAATTATGTCAACATTCAACTCCAGCAATGATATGGTGCAACAAAATACAAAAATAAAAGAAAATTTCAAAATGGGCGTGGCTCCGCCCTTTTTCATTTAATTTTTCTAGGATACTTTTAACGCCATAAGTCGAACAAAAATTAACCAATCCTTTTGAAATTTGGTAGGGGCATAGATTTTATCACGCTAACTGTTTTCTGTGAAAATGGGCGAAATCGGTTGATGCCACGCCCAGTTTTTATACACAGTCGTCCGTCTGTCCTTCCGCATGGCCGTTAACACGATAACTTGAGCAAAAATCGACATATCTTTAATGAACTTAGTTCACGTGCTTACTTGAACTCACTTTATCTTGGTATAAAAAATGAACGAAATCCGACTATGACCACGCCCACTTTTTCGATATCGAAAATTACGAAAAAAGAAAAAAATGCCATAATTCTATACCAAATACGAAAAAAGGGATGAAACATGGTAAGGTACTTGGATTGTTTTATTGACGCGAAATATAACTTAAGAAAAAACTTTATAAAATGGTTGTGACACCTACCATATTAATTAGAAGAAAATGAAAAAGTTCTGCATGGCGAAATAAAAAACCCTTAAAATCTTGGCAGGTATTACATATATAAATAAATTAGCGGTATCCAACAGATGATGTTCTGGGTCACCCTGGTCTACATTTTGGTCGATATCTGGAAAACGCCTTCACACCACTCCCTTTTAAAACTCTCATTAATACCTTTAATTTGATACCTATATCGTACAAACTCATTCTAGAGTCACCCCTGGTCCACCTTTATGGCGATATCTCGAAAAGGCGTCCACCTATAGAACTAAGCCCCACGCTCTTTTAAAATACTCATTAACACTTTTCATTTGATACCCATATCGTACAAACATATTCTAAAGTCACCCCTGGTCCACCTTTATGGCGATATCTCGAAAAGGCGAACACCTATAGAACAAAGGCTCACTCCCTTTTAAAAATACTCATTAGCACCTTTCATTTGATACCCATATCGTACAAACAAAGTCTAGAGTCCCCCTGGTCCACCTTTATTCCGATACCTCGAAAAGGCGTCCACCTATAGAACTAAGGCGCACTCCCTTTTAAAATACTCATTAACTCCTTTCGTTTGATACCCATATTGCACAAACGAATTCTAGAGTCACCCCTGGCCCACCTTTATGGCGATATCTCGAAACGACGTCCACATATGGAACTAAGGATTACTCCCTTTTAAAATACTCATTAACACCTTTATTTTGATACTCATATTGTACAAACAAATTCTAGGGCCACCCCTGCTCCACCTTTATGGCGATATCTCGAAACGGCGTCCACCTATGGAACTAAGGATTACTCCCTTTTAAAATACTCATTAACACCTTTCTTTTGATACCCATATTGTACAAACAAATTCTAGGGTCACCCCTGGTCCACCTTTATGGCGATATCTCGAAAATACGACCACCTATACAACAACCACCACTCCCTTTTAAAACTCTCATTAATACATTTAATTTGATACCCATATCGTACGAACACATTCTAGAGTCACCCCTGGTCCACCTTTATGGCGATATTTCGAAACGGCGTCCACCTGTAGAACTAGGGCCCACTCCCTTTTAAAATACTCATTAACACCTTTCGTTTGATGCCCATATTGTACAAACATATTCTAAAGTCACCCCTGGTCCACCTTTATGGCGATATCTCGAAACGGCGTCCGCCTATGGAACTAAGGATTACTCACTTTTAAAATACTCATTAACACCTTTCTTTTGATACCCATATTGTACAAACAAATTCTAGGGTCACCCCTGGTCCACCTTTATGGCGATATCTCGAAATGGCGTCCACCTGTACAACAACCACCACTCCCTTTCAAAACCCTAATTAATACCTTTAATTTGATACCCATATCGTACAAACACATTCTAGAGTCACCACTGGTGCACCTTTATGGCGATATTTCGAAACGGCGTCCACCTATAGAACTAAGGCCCACTCCCTTTTAAAATACTCATTAAGACCTTTCGTTTGATACCCATATTGTACAAACAAATTCTAGGGTCACCCCTGGTCTACCTTTATGGCGATATCTCGAAAATACGACCACCTATACAACAACCACCACTCCCTTTTAAAACTCTCATTAACACCTTTCGTTTGATGCCCATATTGTACAAACAAATTCTAGGGTCACCCCTGGCCCACCTTTATGGCGATATCTCGAAACGGCGTCCACCTATGGAACTAAGGATTACTCCCTTTTAAAATACTCATTAACACCTTTCATTTGATACCCATATCGTACAAACGCATTCTAGAGTCACCCCTGGCCCACCTTTATGGCGATATCTCGAAAAGGCGACCACCTATACAACAACCACCACTCCCTTTCAAAACCCTCATTAATACCTTTAATTTGATACCCATATCGTACAAACACATTCTAGAGTCACCACTGGTCCACCTTTATGGCGATATTTCGAAACGGCATCCACCTATAGAACTAAGGCCCACTCCCTTTTAAAATACTCATTAACACCATTCGTTTGATGCCCATATTGTACAAACAAATTCTAGGGTCACCCCTGGTCCACCTTTGTGGCGATATCTCGAAACGGCGTCCACCTATGGAACTAAGGATTACTCCCTTTTAAAATACTCATTAGCACCTTTCATTTGATACCCATAACGTACAAACGCATTCTAGAGTCAACCCTGATCCACCTTTATGGCTATATCCCTAAATGGCGTCCACCTATATAACTATGGCCCACTCCCTCATAAAATAATCTTTAATGCCTTTCATTTGATACACATGTCATACAAACACATTCCAGGGTTACCCTCGGTTCATTTTCCTACATGGTTATTTGCCCTTATGTTGCCACCATAGCTCTCAACTGAGTATGTAATGTTCAGTTACACCCGAACTTAACCTTCCTTACTTGTTTTATTTTATATTTATCTTAAAAATCGTTTAGGTATGTACATCTGTTCACTATATATTTCTTACCTTATACATCCGATTAGTTGGAGATTACGAACGGGGTAAGATTATTGTTCAGCGCCATTTATGAAAGGCATGCCGAAGACAGTCCCGTCCTTACTTGTTTTCTCCTTGCGGACGGTCTGCGGGTAAAGGCTAGTGAAATATAAACGGGTAATCATTACCACTGGTAATCATTTTTTAACAGGTCTGTTTGAAACTACTGCAAACATACTGCCCAGGTATGGATATCCTTTCCATCTTGCCGTTCCCTCATCGAATCGACTGAGCAGTTGGTTGATGACCAGCGTCTACAGCAGAGGTGATAGCACGCCTACCTGCGGCGTGCCCCTGTCCACTGAATTTGTGTCCTCATACAATCCCCATTGTGATGTAATCTTCCTGTAATTTAACATGTAGCCGATCCAACGGAATAAGGCTGGATGTACTTTAATGTAATTAAGACCATCGATAATTGCCCATTTAGACGCATTTTTGAAAGCCCCGGCAATGTCTAAAAATACTCCAAGAGCTTATTCCTTATATTCTAGGGCTTTTTCTATGCTTATTACCTCTCTATCAAATGCGGTGTCTACCGACTTGCCTTTGGTGTACGCATGCTGTGTTGTGGAGAGCAGCTTTTCATCCACGTTGGACTTTATTTACACATCTATCAGCCTCTCAAAGGTTTTGAGCAGAAATGATGTTAAGCTAATGGGTTTATAGTCTTTGGGATACACGTGACCGATCTTCCCCGTCTTTGGTAGGAAAGCTACCCGAGCACTTCTCCAAGAGTGCGGTACATGATTCAGTCTTATGCACCCATCGAATATTATTTTAAGCCATTCCACGACCGCTCTACTTGCAACTTGTGGCATAGCCGGGAATATACCATCTGGGCCACCAAATATCCTTTCCTATGTATGTTATTTAAGGTATGTATGTAAGTCAAGCGAACCGCGTTGTTCACGTTGCCAAGCATGAGGCCGTTTTGTTCCACTCAAGGTTCACTGCATAGCTTTTGCTGACGCAGTACACGCACACCCGGTCAATTGCGATATTATATTCATTGAATTCATGAGAATTACAATATAGGCAACTAGTTGATTGTGCAATAAGAGGCATTGGTCGGAGCTGTAAAATTAGCTTAAACATACTTAGACTTGAAGTTAATTGGTAAGAAGTTTGTATTGTAAGTTCCAGTTGTATTTGATGGTGCAATATACACGCAGTAAACTATTGTAACGTGTAAAAATCCAAATTCTCGAGATCGGTAAACAGTGGGTTCATCGAAACTTTAACTTTTTGGCAGTCTCTCAGACCAGGACATAATCCGATTTCAGAGAGAGAAGAATAGTGTGCCAATAAAGTAAAGGATAGGTTAAGTCAAGAAGTGAAAAAATCCCTTACGGTGCGCTCAATACCATCCCCTCCGAATCGAAAAAACTGTACCAGCTGCTCAAAACCGTAGAAGCTAAAAATATTGATTAATCCTGGCTAGCACTGATTCAAAATATAGTAAGACCCAAGTGGAAAAAGTACGCAGAATACCAACCCAGAACCAATCTCAGAACCATAAATAAGTCCTCAGACGGAGAGCGAGCTCACGCAGATCTCTAAACGCCCTGTATGCTCTAAGGAGCACTTCACCTTCTAAATGCATAGCGTTATGCAGATAGCAAGGGATATCATATAGTGCGCTGATACCGATATTCAGAGCCTTAAGGCATATTAGGTACAAGATTAGGGGAGCGGCAGATACTGCATTGCTGTCAGATTCCGATTGGGCAAGATAAAACTAACTCTCTCCCTGCTTTACGCGAATACTAGGAATATAGGAACAATTAAATTTAATGTCACAAGGACGCCAAGAGATGTCCCACTCTTTTTCAAAGGCCCAAAAGCAATTGTCCTTACGATCAAGAGAACAAGCCCCGAAAAATATGCACACGGAGAGACAGTAGAAGCATTGGCTAAAACACACCGACGAAGGGCAATACATGTCTTCATGAGGGAGCTGAAATGTGTTCTGCCTGGTCTGGTCCTTATAGAAAATCTAAAATCCCTGCCGGAGGCATATTCGGCACCCCTTAAGTTCCTGAACGTAGATCACCGAAATGCTATCTATTGGCCACCAAGAACAACGCACGGGAATAATAGACATTTTAGCGATACCTAACAACCTTCAGCTTCTCAATTCCTTTCTCGTGGCAGAAGAGATTATGCTTGCCAATCAGACCTATTAGGCACATCCAAATACCAGTCGCACTTGGCAAGACAGTAACCAAGTAAGATCAAGTCCCCTTTTTAAAAGAAAATGAGGTTATTTTTTATGTTTGTCGGCAAGGATCTTGCCACTAACTTTACGAAATTAAGGCGCAACTAGATATTCTTATTCCAAAGCTTCTTGTCTCTCAGGCAGAAAATATCAGAGCAGGCTAACAATATCGGTGCACGATCTATGGCATTCTAACCTACAGGCGGATAGCAGGGGTGAGATGTTGGCGGACCAAATAGAGGAATAGGCGTTCTGCACAATAAACGAAGACGCCCCACCCGTATGGTAGGAAGCTGTCACAGTTCGCCAGATCTATCCATCGTGAGCGTAGGACTAGTCAATTGTGTCAACTGGCAGCCGATGGTAACATTGGAATCTGACCACCTGCCCATACTCCTTTCGCTCGAGCAATCTGCCGACTTCATCAATACTGGGAACTGCATTTTCATCAACTTTAAGAAAGGGAAGTGCGATGATTACAAATCCTATGCCAACAATAGCTTTGCTGCCCTCCCTGTCCCTCCCTGATGCCCGCCAAGGGGAACGGGCTTTCCACAGATTCGTTGAATACGCCTCGGCTCATTTTATTCCCGCCGGAAGAATTCCGGAAATCCGCCCACATTTTCTGGCGGAGGCCGCAAATTTAGCGAGAGGACGTGACCTTATAAGACAGCACGACCACGGCGACCTGAAAATAAGGGATATAAACCAACGCATCTGATTGCTTGTGGATGAACACAAGCGGGCGAAATGGGAGGATCATTTAAAGAATTGTAACCTCTGCCGGTGTGCTTTGGTCCAGTGTAAAGTCCCTATCGAATCCGTTTAAGCACAAGGGCTGCCGGATGCGAAAAAATGAGCGAGTGCTTTTTGCCAACAATATGTAATGCATTTTGCGGTTGACAAAGTTAGACGGTGGACCAACACACGCGCACACATGCATAAATACAGTTCGTCCCCAATTACCGTCACCGCCAAAGAGGTTGCAGATGAAATCATTCATGCTAAGCCATCTAAATCAGTGGGCCCAGACGGCATAGCCATACCGATGCTTAAAAACCTAGACAAAGAGGGATATAATTATCTAACGCATGTCTTCAACCTGCCCCTTTCCACCTTCGCCATCACCGAAAATGGAAAATGACCAAGGTAGTTTCACTACTAAAGCCTGGGAAGCCAGCTAAGATAGGAGATTCCTATCGTCCGATATCTCTCCTATCGCCAGTACCCAAGACACTTGAAGCCGTTCTGGTTCCCTATTCGAATGCAAATTTGCAACTAGCCAATCGTCAACATGGCTTCCGAAATTACATAGCACTACCACTGCGCTAAATGCCATTAGCACTCAGATAAATTTCGGACTACATTAAAACCCCTCCATTTGACATTACTCGTTGCAGCACGTTACGGCACGTTACTGAAAGACCTGGAAGGGTTTCCCCTCCCCCAAATCTCAAAAGGTGGATTGTAAATTATCTGTCTGGTCTGCAAGCGTCGGTGCAATTCCGGAACGTAACATCCAAACCAAGAAGAATTAAGCAAGGGGTGTCGCAGGGTGGTGTCCTATCCTCATTTCAGTTTAATTTCTACATATCAAAGTTACCTTCACCGCCAGGAGTCACTATGGTTTCCTGCCGATGACTGCACAATTTAGTGGTCATCCCAACCATCCCCCAATGACCCAGAGAGTCCCCAAAACTATCCCAGAATGCCCCCCAAATGACCCCGAGGGAGTCCCCAAAACCATCCCAGAATGCCCCCAAAATTACTCCGAGGGAGTCCCCAAAACCATCCCGGCATGACCCCCAAATTACCCCGGAGTCCCCAAAACCATAGCAGAATGTCCCCCAAATGACCCAGGGAGGACCCGATGTATTCCCCAAAACCATCCCAGAATGACCGCCAAATGACCCCGAGGGAGTCCCCAAAACCATCCCAGAATGTCCCCCAAATGACCCCGGGAGGACCCGATGGAGTCCCCAAAACCATCCCGGAATGACCTCCAAATGACCCGATGGAGTCCCCAAAACCATCCACGAATGACCCCGAAAAAAACCTGCGGATTATTTTTTCCTATTCCCATTTCGGGGTTAAAAAAATAAAAAAATAAATGTAAGGCGCGATAACCTCCGAAGAGGTCTAAGGCCGAGATTCTCTTCCAATTAGCGTCATGCTCCTTTCGATTTTCCCTACAAATTGGCCGGACGGGACCTACATGTTTTATGCCGACTCCGAACGGCATCTGCAAGGCAGATGAGTTTTCACTAAGAGCTTTTCATGGCAGAAATACACCCGGAGCGCTTGCCAAACACTGCCGAGGGGCGACCCCGTTTAGAAAAATTTTCTTCTAATTGAAAAACCTTATTTCTAAAATTTTGATGTTGCTTTGCCCGGGGTGCGAACCCAGGGCATACGGTGTGATAGGCGGAGCACGCTACCATCACACCACGGTGCCGCCTATGAATATAAAATGAAACATATCGCTCCAATTGCTCATGCGTAGCACCTTCCACTTTTGATTTCCTAGAAAAAAACATGATTTTAAAATATTTGTTACAAAATATAATGAACAATATTTAATTCTTACGTTTATTCAATCTCGCGATTGTTGCACTAAACAGCTGATTTCTGTTTACTTTATTTAGGTCACCACAGAATGGTGAAAAGCACAGGTCGTAGAGCTTTTTAGAGTTGTCAAGTTATGCACAGAATAGAAATATTTGTCAACTTGATAAAAATCTTGATTACTTGTCAACTTATTGACAATTTGTCAAGTGCACAGAATGGGGCCGTTAAAGTATTCAAGTTAATTAGTAGTGAAGTGAACTAGTAAACTAGCAAAAAAAAAAATACTAAGAATTCATGTATATGCATGTGGTGACAAGTGCCAAAATAAAATACCGGTTATCGTCCCGTTAATCAACGGTTCCTGAGTACACATCAGCTTACGGGACCCACGAGGGGCCCGCAACGCAGCTTACAACATCCTAGACAGCCATTTCCTGTGAAAGCCGGGATAAGTGTACACTTATGAAAAACGAAAAATTGTTGGGTAAATAAAGTTGCACAAAATGTGAGATGTGAGTGAATTTGCCTAAATGAACCGGAAAACTCAAAGACTAAAATAACTCTAGTTAGGATGTGGTTGCGTGCAATAACCACGTTAATCAATATGTGAAAAGAAAATTTTCACTTAAACGGTTACTGCTAAATGGCACATGTAAAACAAATTGAAAAAAAAAATCAGGAAAGTGTAAACTGAAGAAATAATACAATTACAAACAAGTAAGGAAGGTTAAGTTCGGGTGTAACCGAACATTACATACTCAGTTGAGAGCTATGGTGGCAACATAAGGGAAAATAACCATGTAGGAAAATGAACCGAGGGTAACCCTGGAATGTGTTTGTATGACATGTGTATCAAATGAAAGGCATTAAAGATTATTTTATGAGGGAGTGGGCCATAGTTCTATAGGTGGACGCCATTTAGGGATATAGCCATAAAGGTGGATCAGAATTGACTCTAGAATGCGTTTGTACGTTATGGGTATCAAATGAAAGGTGCTAATGAGTATTTTAAAAGGGAGTAATCCTTAGTTCCATAGGTGGACGCCGTTTCGAGATATCGCCACAAAGGTGGACCAGGGGTGACCCTAGACTTTGTTTGTACAATATGGGCATCAAACGAATGGTGTTAATGAGTATTTTAAAAGGGAGTGGGCCTTAGTTCTATAGGTGGAAGCCGTTTCGAAATATCGCCATAAAGGTGGACCAGTGGCGACTCTAGAATGTGTTTGTACGATATGGGTATCAAATTAAAGGTATTAATGAGGGTTTTGAAAGGGAGTGGTGGTTGTTGTATAGGTGGTCGCCTTTTCGAGATATCGCCATAAAGGTGGGCCAGGGGTGACTCTAGAATGCGTTTGTACGATATGGGTATCAAATGAAAGGTATTAATGAGGGTTTTGAAAGGGAGTGGTGGTTGTTGTACAGGTGGACGCCATTTCGAGATATCGCCATAAAGGTGGACCAGGGGTGACCCTAGAATTTGTTTGTACAATATGGGTATCAAAAGAAAGGTGTTAATGAGTATTTTAAAAGTGAGTAATCCTTAGTTCCATAGGCGGTCGCCGTTTCGAGATATCGCCATAAAGGTGGACCAGGCGTGACCCTAGAATTTGTTTGTACAATATGGGCATCAAACGAAAGGTGTTAATGAGTATTTTAAAAGGGAGTGGGCCTTAGTTCTATAGGTGGACGCCGTTTCGAAATATCGCCATAAAGATGGACCAGTGGTGACTCTAGAATGTGTTTGTACGATATGGGTATCAAATTAAAGGTATTAATGAGGGTTTTGAAAGGGAGTGGTGGTTGTTGTATATGTGGTCGCCTTTTCGAGATATCGCCATAAAGGTGGACCAGTGATGACTCTAGAATGTGTTTGTACGATATGGGTATCAAATTAAAGGTATTAATGAGGGTTTTGAAAGGGAGTGGTGGTTGTTGTACAGGTGGACGCCATTTCGAGATATCGCCATAAAGGTGGACCAGTGGTGACTCTAGAATGTGTTTGTACGATATGGGTATCAAATTAAAGGTATTAATGAGGGTTTTGAAAGGGAGCGGTGGTTGTTGTACAGGTGGACGCCATTTCGAGATATCGCCATAAAGGTGGACCAGGGGTGACCCTAGAATTTGTTTGTACAATATGGGTATCAAAAGAAAGGTGTTAATGAGTATTTTAAAGTGAGTACTCCTTAGTAACATAGGCGGACGCCGTTTCGAGATATCGCCATAAAGGTGGACCAGGCGTGACCCTATAATTTGTTTGTACAATATGGGCCACCAAACGAAAGGTGTTAATGAGTATTTTAAAAGGGAGTGGGCCTTAGTTCTATAAGTGGACGTCGTTTCGAAATATCGCCATAAAGGTGGACCAGGGGTGACTCTAGAATGTGTTTGTACGATATGGGTATCAAATTAAAGGTATTAATGAGAGTTTTAAAAGGAGTAGTGGTTGTTGTATAGGTGGTCGTATTTTCGAGATATCGCCATAAAGGTGGACCAGGGTGACCCTAGAATTTGTTTGTACAAAATGGGTATCAAAAGAAAGGTGTTAATGAGTATTTTAAAAGGGAGTACTCCTTAGTTCCATAGGTGGACGCCGTTTCGAGATATCGCCATAAAGGTGGAGCAGGGGTGGCCCTAGAATTTGTTTGTACAATATGAGTATCAAAATAAAGGTGTTAATGAGTATTTTAAAAGGGAGTAATCCTTAGTTCCATATGTGGACGCCGTTTCGAGATATCGCCATAAAGGTGGGCCAGGGGTGACTCTAGAATTCGTTTGTGCAATATGGGTATCAAACGAAAGGAGTTAATGAGTATTTTAAAAGGGAGTGCGCCTTAGTTCTATAGGTGGACGCCTTTTCGAGGTATCGTAATAAAGGTGGACCAGGGGGACTCTAGACTTTGTTTGTACGATATGGGTATCAAATGAAAGGTGCTAATGAGTATTTTTAAAAGGGAGTGAGCCTTCGTTCTATAGGTGTTCGCCTTTTCGAGATATCGCCATAAAGGTGGACCAGGGGTGACTTTAGAATATGTTTGTACGATATGGGTATCAAATGAAAAGTGTTAATGAGTATTTTAAAAGAGCGTGGGGCTTAGTTCTATAGGTGGACGCCTTTTCGAGATATTGCCATAAAGGTGGACCAGGGTGACTCTAGAATGAATTTGTACGATATAGGTATCAAATTAAAGGTATTAATGAGAGTTTTAAAAGGGAGTGGTGTGAAGGCGTTTTCCAGATATCGACCAAAATGTAGACCAGGGTGACCCAGAACATCATCTGTTGGATACCGCTAATTTATTTATATATATAATACCTGCCAAGATTTTAAGGGTTTTTTATTTCGCCCTGCAGAACTTTTTCATTTTCTTCTATACAACAACCACCACTCCCTTTCAAAACCCTCATTAATACCTTTAATTTGATACCCATATCGTACAAACACATTCTAGAGTCACCACTGGTCCACCTTTATGGCGATATTTCGAAACGGCATCCACCTATAGAACTAAGGCCCACTCCCTTTTAAAATACTCATTAACACCATTCGTTTGATGCCCATATTGTACAAACAAATTCTAGGGTCACCCCTGGTCCACCTTTGTGGCGATATCTCGAAACGGCGTCCACCTATGGAACTAAGGATTACTCCCTTTTAAAATACTCATTAGCACCTTTCATTTGATACCCATAACGTACAAACGCATTCTAGAGTCAACCCTGATCCACCTTTATGGCTATATCCCTAAATGGCGTCCACCTATATAACTATGGCCCACTCCCTCATAAAATAATCTTTAATGCCTTTCATTTGATACACATGTCATACAAACACATTCCAGGGTTACCCTCGGTTCATTTTCCTACATGGTTATTTGCCCTTATGTTGCCACCATAGCTCTCAACTGAGTATGTAATGTTCGGTTACACCCGAACTTAACCTTCCTTACTTGTTTTATTTTATATTTATCTTAAAAATCGTTTAGGTATGTACATCTGTTCACTATATATTTCTTACCTTATACATCCGATTAGTTGGAGATTACGAACGGGGTAAGATTATTGTTCAGCGCCATTTATGAAAGGCATGCCGAAGACAGTCCCGTCCTTACTTGTTTTCTCCTTGCGGACGGTCTGCGGGTAAAGGCTAGTGAAATATAAACGGGTAATCATTACCACTGGTAATCATTTTTTAACAGGTCTGTTTGAAACTACTGCAAACATACTGCCCAGGTATGGATATCCTTTCCACCTTGCCGTTCCCTCATCGAATCGCCTGAGCAGTTGGTTGATGACCAGCGTCTACAGCAGAGGTGATAGCACGCCTACCTGCGGCGTGCCCCTGTCCACTGAATTTGTGTCCTCATACAATCCCCATTGTGATGTAATCTTCCTGTAATTTAACATGTAGCCGATCCAACGGAATAAGGCTGGATGTACTTTAATGTAATTAAGACCATCGATAATTGCCCATTTAGACGCATTTTTGAAAGCCCCGGTAATGTCTAAAAATACTCCAAGAGCTTATTCCTTATATTCTAGGGCTTTTTCTATGCTTATTACCTCTCTATCAAATGCGGTGTCTACCGACTTGCCTTTGGTGTACGCATGCTGTGTTGTGGAGAGCAGCTTTTCATCCACGTTGGACTTTATTTACACATCTATCAGCCTCTCAAAGGTTTTGAGCAGAAATGATGTTAAGCTAATGGGTTTATAGTCTTTGGGATACACGTGACCGATCTTCCCCGTCTTTGGTAGGAAAGCTACCCGAGCACTTCTCCAAGAGTGCGGTACATGATTCAGTCTTATGCACCCATCGAATATTATTTTAAGCCATTCCACGACCGCTCTACTTGCAACTTGTGGCATAGCCGGGAATATACCATCTGGGCACCAATATCCTTTCCTATGTATGTTATTTAAGGTATGTATGTAAGTCAAGCGAACCGCGTTGTTCACGTTGCCAAGCATGAGGCCGTTTTGTTCCACTCAAGGTTCACTGCATAGCTTTTGCTGACGCAGTACACGCACACCCGGTCAATTGCGATATTATATTCATTGAATTCATGAGAATTACAATATAGGCAACTAGTTGATTGTGCAATAAGAGGCATTGGTCGGAGCTGTAAAATTAGCTTAAACGTACTTAGACTTGAAGTTAATTGGTAAGAAGTTTGTATTGTAAGTTCCAGTTGTATTTGATGGTGCAATATACACGCAGTAAACTATTGTAACGTGTAAAAATCCAAATTCTCGAGATCGGTAAACAGTGGGTTCATCGAAACTTTCACTTTTTGGCAGTCTCTCAGACCAGGACATAATCCGATTTCAGAGAGAGAAGAATAGTGTGCCAATAAAGTAAAGGATAGGTTAAGTCAAGAAGTGAAAAAATCCCTTACGGTGCGCTCAATACCATCCCCTCCGAATCGAAAAAACTGTACCAGCTGCTCAAAACCGTAGAAGCTAAAAATATTGATTAATCCTGGCTAGCACTGATTCAAAATATAGTAAGACCCAAGTGGAAAAAGTACGCAGAATACCAACCCAGAACCAATCTCAGAACCATAAATAAGTCCTCAGACGGAGAGCGAGCTCACGCAGATCTCTAAACGCCCTGTATGCTCTAAGGAGCACTTCACCTTCTAAATGCATAGCGTTATGCAGATAGCAAGGGATATCATATAGTGCGCTGATACCGATATTCAGAGCCTTAAGGCATATTAGGTACAAGATTAGGGGAGCGGCAGATACTGCATTGCTATCAGATTCCGATTGGGCAAGATAAAACTAACTCTCTCCCTGCTTTACGCGAATACTAGGAATATAGGAACAATTAAATTTAATGTCACAAGGACGCCAAGAGATGTCCCACTCTTTTTCAAAGGCCCAAAAGCAATTGTCCTTACGATCAAGAGAACAAGCCCCGAAAAATATGCACACGGAGAGACAGTAGAAGCATTGGCTAAAACACACCGACGAAGGGCAATACATGTCTTCATGAGGGAGCTGAAATGTGTTCTGCCTGGTCTGGTCCTTATAGAAAATCTAAAATCCCTGCCGGAGGCATATTCGGCACCCCTTAAGTTCCTGAACGTAGATCACCGAAATGCTATCTATTGGCCACCAAGAACAACGCACGGGAATAATAGACATTTTAGCGATACCTAACAACCTTCAGCTTCTCAATTCCTTTCTCGTGGCAGAAGAGATTATGCTTGCCAATCAGACCTATTAGGCACATCCAAATACCAGTCGCACTTGGCAAGACAGTAACCAAGTAAGATCAAGTCCCCTTTTTAAAAGAAAATGAGGTTATTTTTTATGTTTGTCGGCAAGGATCTTGCCACTAACTTTACGAAATTAAGGCGCAACTAGATATTCTTATTCCAAAGCTTCTTGTCTCTCAGGCAGAAAATACCAGAGCAGGCTAACAATATCGGTGCACGATCTATGGCATTCTAACCTACAGGCGGATAGCAGGGGTGAGATGTTGGCGGACCAAATAGAGGAATAGGCGTTCTGCACAATAAACGAAGACGCCCCACCCGTATGGTAGGAAGCTGTCACAGTTCGCCAGATCTATCCATCGTGAGCGTAGGACTAGTCAATTGTGTCAACTGGCAGCCGATGGTAACATTGGAATCTGACCACCTGCCCATACTCCTTTCGCTCGAGCAATCTGCCGACTTCATCAATACTGGGAACTGCATTTTCATCAACTTTAAGAAAGGGAAGTGCGATGATTACAAATCCTATGCCAACAATAGCTTTGCTGCCCTCCCTGTCCCTCCCTGATGCCCGCCAAGGGGAACGGGCTTTCCACAGATTCGTTGAATACGCCTCGGCTCATTTTATTCCCGCCGGAAGAATTCCGGAAATCCGCCCACATTTTCTGGCGGAGGCCGCAAATTTAGCGAGAGGACGTGACCTTATAAGACAGCACGACCACGGCGACCTGCAAAGAAGGGATATAAACCAACGCATCTGATTGCTTGTGGATGAACACAAGCGGGCGAAATGGGAGGATCATTTAAAGAATTGTAACCTCTGCCGGTGTGCTTTGGTCCAGTGTAAAGTCCCTATCGAATCCGTTTAAGCACAAGGGCTGCCGGATGCGAAAAAATGAGCGAGTGCTTTTTGCCAACAATATGTAATGCATTTTGCGGTTGACAAAGTTAGACGGTGGACCAACACACGCGCACACATGCATAAATACAGTTCGTCCCCAATTACCGTCACCGCCAAAGAGGTTGCAGATGAAATCATTCATGCTAAGCCATCTAAATCAGTGGGCCCAGACGGCATAGCCATACCGATGCTTAAAAACCTAGACAAAGAGGGATATAATTATCTAACGCATGTCTTCAACCTGCCCCTTTCCACCTTCGCCATCACCGAAAATGGAAAATGGCCAAGGTAGTTTCACTACTAAAGCCTGGGAAGCCAGCTAAGATAGGAGATTCCTATCGTCCGCTATCTCTCCTATCGCCAGTACCCAAGACACTTGAAGCCGTTCTGGTTCCCTATTCGAATGCAAATTTGCAACTAGCCAATCGTCAACATGGCTTCCGAAATTACATAGCACTACCACTGCGCTAAATGCCATTAGCACTCAGATAAATTTCGGACTACATTAAAACCCCTCCATTTGACATTACTCGTTGCAGCACGTTACGGCACGTTACTGAAAGACCTGGAAGGGTTTCCCCTCCCCCAAATCTCAAAAGGTGGATTGTAAATTATCTGTCTGGTCTGCAAGCGTCGGTGCAATTCCGGAACGTAACATCCAAACCAAGAAGAATTAAGCAAGGGGTGTCGCAGGGTGGTGTCCTATCCTCATTTCAGTTTAATTTCTACATATCAAAGTTACCTTCACCGCCAGGAGTCACTATGGTTTCCTGCCGATGACTGCACAATTTAGTGGTCATCCCAACCATCCCCCAATGACCCCGAGAGAGTCCCCAAAACTATCCCAGAATGCCCCCCAAATGACCCCGAGGGAGTCCCCAAAACCATCCCAGAATGCCCCCAAAATTACTCCGAGGGAGTCCCCAAAACCATCCCGGCATGACCCCCAAATTACCCCGGAGTCCCCAAAACCATAGCAGAATGTCCCCCAAATGACCCAGGGAGGACCCGATGTATTCCCCAAAACCATCCCAGAATGACCGCCAAATGACCCCGAGGGAGTCCCCAAAACCATCCCAGAATGTCCCCCAAATGACCCCGGGAGGACCCGATGGAGTCCCCAAAACCATCCCGGAATGACCTCCAAATGACCCGATGGAGTCCCCAAAACCATCCACGAATGACCCCGAAAAAAACCTGCGGATTATTTTTTCCTATTCCCATTTCGGGGTTAAAAAAATAAAAAAATAAATGTAAGGCGCGATAACCTCCGAAGAGGTCTAAGGCCGAGCTTCTCTTCCAATTAGCGTCATGCTCCTTTCGATTTTCCCTACAAATTGGCCGGACGGGACCTACATGTTTTATGCCGACTCCGAACGGCATCTGCAAGGCAGATGAGTTTTCACTAAGAGCTTTTCATGGCAGAAATACACCCGGAGCGCTTGCCAAACACTGCCGAGGGGCGACCCCGTTTAGAAAAATTTTCTTCTAATTGAAAAACCTTATTTCTAAAATTTTGATGTTGCTTTGCCCGGGGTGCGAACCCAGGGCATACGGTGTGATAGGCGGAGCACGCTACCATCACACCACGGTGCCGCCTATGAATATAAAATGAAACATATCGCTCCAATTGCTCATGCGTAGCACCTTCCACTTTTGATTTCCTAGAAAAAAACATAATTTTAAAATATTTGTTACAAAATATAATGAACAATATTTAATTCTTACGTTTATTCAATCTCGCGATTGTTGCACTAAACAGCTGATTTCTGTTTACTTTATTTAGGTCACCACAGAATGGTGAAAAGCACAGGTCGTAGAGCTTTTTAGAGTTGTCAAGTTATGCACAGAATAGAAATATTTGTCAACTTGATAAAAATCTTGATTACTTGTCAACTTATTGACAATTTGTCAAGTGCACAGAATGGGGCCGTTAAAGTATTCAAGTTAATTAGTAGTGAAGTGAACTAGTAAACTAGCAAAAAAAAAAATACTAAGAATTCATGTATATGCATGTGGTGGCAAGTGCCAAAATAAAATACCAGTTATCGTCCCGTTAATCAACGGTTCCTGAGTACACATCAGCTTACGGGACCCACGAGGGGCCCGCAACGCAGCTTACAACATCCTAGACAGCCATTTCCTGTGAAAGCCGGGATAAGTGTACACTTATGAAAAACGAAAAATTGTTGGGTAAATAAAGTTGCACAAAATGTGAGATGTGAGTGAATTTGCCTAAATGAACCGGAAAACTCAAAGACTAAAATAACTCTAGTTAGGATGTGGTTGCGTGCAATAACCACGTTAATCAATATGTGAAAAGAAAATGTTGATCTACATGCTAGTTGGAAACCTGAAAATTGGAAAATTTTTAACAAAAATTTTCACTTAAACGGTTACTGCTAAATGGCACATGTAAAACAAATTGAAAAAAAAAATCAGGAAAGTGTAAACTGAAGAAATAATACAATTACAAACAAGTAAGGAAGGTTAAGTTCGGGTGTAACCGAACATTACATACTCAGTTGAGAGCTATGGTGGCAACATAAGGGAAAATAACCATGTAGGAAAATGAACCGAGGGTAACCCTGGAATGTGTTTGTATGACATGTGTATCAAATGAAAGGCATTAAAGATTATTTTATGAGGGAGTGGGCCATAGTTCTATAGGTGGACGCCATTTAGGGATATAGCCATAAAGGTGGATCAGAATTGACTCTAGAATGCGTTTGTACGTTATGGGTATCAAATGAAAGGTGCTAATGAGTATTTTAAAAGGGAGTAATCCTTAGTTCCATAGGTGGACGCCGTTTCGAGATATCGCCACAAAGGTGGACCAGGGGTGACCCTAGACTTTGTTTGTACAATATGGGCATCAAACGAATGGTGTTAATGAGTATTTTAAAAGGGAGTGGGCCTTAGTTCTATAGGTGGAAGCCGTTTCGAAATATCGCCATAAAGGTGGACCAGTGGCGACTCTAGAATGTGTTTGTACGATATGGGTATCAAATTAAAGGTATTAATGAGGGTTTTGAAAGGGAGTGGTGGTTGTTGTATAGGTGGTCGCCTTTTCGAGATATCGCCATAAAGGTGGGCCAGGGGTGACTCTAGAATGCGTTTGTACGATATGGGTATCAAATGAAAGGTATTAATGAGGGTTTTGAAAGGGAGTGGTGGTTGTTGTACAGGTGGACGCCATTTCGAGATATCGCCATAAAGGTGGACCAGGGGTGACCCTAGAATTTGTTTGTACAATATGGGTATCAAAAGAAAGGTGTTAATGAGTATTTTAAAAGTGAGTAATCCTTAGTTCCATAGGCGGACGCCGTTTCGAGATATCGCCATAAAGGTGGACCAGGCGTGACCCTAGAATTTGTTTGTACAATATGGGCATCAAACGAAAGGTGTTAATGAGTATTTTAAAAGGGAGTGGGCCTTAGTTCTATAGGTGGACGCCGTTTCGAAATATCGCCATAAAGATGGACCAGTGGTGACTCTAGAATGTGTTTGTACGATATGGGTATCAAATTAAAAGTATTAATGAGGGTTTTGAAAGGGAGTGGTGGTTGTTGTATATGTGGTCGCCTTTTCGAGATATCGCCATAAAGGTGGACCAGTGATGACTCTAGAATGTGTTTGTACGATATGGGTATCAAATTAAAGGTATTAATGAGGGTTTTGAAAGGGAGTTGTGGTTGTTGTACAGGTGGACGCCATTTCGAGATATCGCCATAAAGGTGGACCAGTGGTGACTCTAGAATGTGTTTGTACGATATGGGTATCAAATTAAAGGTATTAATGAGGGTTTTGAAAGGGAGCGGTGGTTGTTGTACAGGTGGACGCCATTTCGAGATATCGCCATAAAGGTGGACCAGGGGTGACCCTAGAATTTGTTTGTACAATATGGGTATCAAAAGAAAGGTGTTAATGAGTATTTTAAAAGTGAGTAATCCTTAGTACCATAGGCGGACGCCGTTTCGAGATATCGCCATAAAGGTGGACCAGGCGTGACCCTATAATTTGTTTGTACAATATGGGCACCAAACGAAAGGTGTTAATGAGTATTTTAAAAGGGAGTGGGCCTTAGTTCTATAAGTGGACGTCGTTTCGAAATATCGCCATAAAGGTGGACCAGGGGTGACTCTAGAATGTGTTTGTACGATATGGGTATCAAATTAAAGGTATTAATGAGAGTTTTAAAAGGGAGTGGTGGTTGTTGTATAGGTGGTCGTATTTTCGAGATATCGCCATAAAGGTGGACCAGGGGTGACCCTAGAATTTGTTTGTACAATATGGGTATCAAAAGAAAGGTGTTAATGAGTATTTTAAAAGGGAGTAATCCTTAGTTCCATAGGTGGACGCCGTTTCGAGATATCGCCATAAAGGTGGAGCAGGGGTGGCCCTAGAATTTGTTTGTACAATATGAGTATCAAAATAAAGGTGTTAATGAGTATTTTAAAAGGGAGTAATCCTTAGTTCCATATGTGGACGCCGTTTCGAGATATCGCCATAAAGGTGGGCCAGGGGTGACTCTAGAATTCGTTTGTGCAATATGGGTATCAAACGAAAGGAGTTAATGAGTATTTTAAAAGGGAGTGCGCCTTAGTTCTATAGGTGGACGCCTTTTCGAGGTATCGTAATAAAGGTGGACCAGGGGGACTCTAGACTTTGTTTGTACGATATGGGTATCAAATGAAAGGTACTAATGAGTATTTTTAAAAGGGAGTGAGCCTTCGTTCTATAGGTGTTCGCCTTTTCGAGATATCGCCATAAAGGTGGACCAGGGGTGACTTTAGAATATGTTTGTACGATATGGGTATCAAATGAAAAGTGTTAATGAGTATTTTAAAAGAGCGTGGGGCTTAGTTCTATAGGTGGACGCCTTTTCGAGATATTGCCATAAAGGTGGACCAGGGGTGACTCTAGAATGAATTTGTACGATATAGGTATCAAATTAAAGGTATTAATGAGAGTTTTAAAAGGGAGTGGTGTGAAGGCGTTTTCCAGATATCGACCAAAATGTAGACCAGGGTGACCCAGAACATCATCTGTTGGATACCGCTAATTTATTTATATATATAATACCTGCCAAGATTTTAAGGGTTTTTTATTTCGCCCTGCAGAAATTTTTCATTTTCTTCTACTTAATATGGTAGGTGTCACAACCATTTTATAAAGTTTTTTCTTAAGTTATATTTCGCGTCAATAAAACAATCCAATTACCTTACCATGTTTCATCCCTTTTTTCGTATTTGGTATAGAATTATGGCATTTTTTTCTTTTTTCGTAATTTTCGATATCGGGTCCACGGTCATAGTCGGATTTCGTTCATTTTTCATGCCAAGATAAAGTGAGTTCAAGTAAGCACGTGAACTAAGTTTATTAAAGATATGTCGATTTTTGCTCAAGTTATCGTGTTAACGGCCATGCGGAAGGACAGACGGACGATTGTGTATAAAAACTGGGCGTGGCATCAACCGATTTCGCCCATTTTTACAGAAAAGAGTTAACGTCATAAAATCTATGCCCCTACCAAATTTCATTTAATTTTTGTTCGACTTATGGCGTTAAAAGTATCCTAGACAAATTAAATAAAAAGGGCGGAGCTACGCCCATTTTGAAATTTTCTTTTATTTTTGTATTTTGTTGCACCATATCATTACTGGAGTTGAATGTTGACATAATTTACTTATATACTGTAAAGATATTAAATTTTTTGTAAAAATTTTACTTAAAAAAATTTTTTTTTTTAAAAGTGGGCGTGATCCTTCTCCGATTTTGCTAATTTTTATTAAGCGTACATATAGTAATAGGAGTAACGTTCCTGCCAAATTTCATCATGATATCTTCAACGACTGCCAAATTACAGCTTGCAAAACTTTTAAATTACCTTCTTTTAAAAGTTGGCGGTGCCACGCCCATTGTCCAAAATTTTGCCAATTTTCTATTCTGCGTCATAAGTTCAACTCATCTACCAAGTTTCGTCACTTTAGCTGTCTTTTGTAATGAATTATCGCACTTTTTCGGTTTTTCGAAATTTTCGATATCGAAAAAGTGGGCGTGGTTATAGTCCGATATCGTTCATTTTAAATAGCGATCTGAGATGAGTGCTCAGGAACCCACATACCAAATTTCATCAAGATACCTCAAAATTTACTCAAGTTATCGTGTTAACGGACGGACGGACAGACGGACGGACATGGCTCAATCAAATTTTTTGATTAAGGTTCAGTTGGTTTTACTTATGACTATCAATAGAAATATGACGCGTCCAACGCTTTTATTTAATTGTCTGATCAACGCCCTAGATTGATAAGGAGTGTGATGACTAGTACCTAGGACCTACCTAATTATTTTCTAGCTTTTCGTATTATTATTATTTCATGTAAGTATTGTTTTCAATAAAACCGTTTAGCTTAAAAATTTTTTTTTAATTATTTTATTTTTATATACTTGAAATGGAAATGCATGTATGTACATACGTATGTACAGCATATTACGTACTACGCTGTAGCGCCACGTCTCAGTAAACAAAAATTATAAGAAAACGCAAAAATCAGTCGCTTGCAGTTTGCAAAAAGCGTTGATTTTCATATTTCACGACTGCTGCTTTTTGCGACTGTTGATTTTTGCGACTGTTAAAATCAACACTTCTAATTTTACAGCGACTGTGGCCACTGAGGAAAGCCGCAGTAATATCAATAATTAAATATACGAAGCTGCGACTGTTTAGGGCATTTCATTTCTTTCGCTTTTCGTTTTTTGCTTGTGCTAGAACTGAGACTGTTGTTTTTCTCAAAAGCGTAAGCACAAGCAAGTGTTCGTATTAATAAGTCGACGAACAGTAAAGTCTATGAAAATCGAAATTTTGGTGACTTTTACTATTCCGACTGCAGTTTTTTAAACACTCCTACAAACCAAGCTAATTATCGATCTCATTATTCTGCACAAGAACTTGACGATCGAAATGAACGTGAAAGAATTCGGATATCACAAACGCATGAAGCGAGAGTTCGAAATTCAAGTAATAACCGCGCAAGTTTGAATCGAGCTGCTTTCAGTTACGATGTGTCAATTGACTACAGTAAATACCAATGTGTTCTTATTGGTTCTATGAACTCGGTTTGCTCATATTAAAAGGAATTGAAATACAAAAACGAATCCAATGGATTATGTTGCGCAAATGGTAAAGTGAAATGGATACCATTGGCTCCACCACAGGAGCCATTGTACTTATTGGTTTCAGGAATAGGAACAGATTCTATACACTTTTTGACAAATATCCAACAATATAACAATTGCTTTCAAATGACTTCATTTGGGGCAACAAATGTAGTTCGGAAAAATTGTATGCCAACTTTTAAGGTATGTATTATAGCACCTTATTTATTTTATACCATTTTATAGTGTTTGGTAAAAAAATGTTTTTTTAATATCCAGATACAAGACCAAATATATCACAGAGCAGGTTCACTGTTACCAGTGTCAGATAGCAACTACAAATTCCTGCAAATTTATTTTATGGGCAATTCACCGCAGGAAATTAATCTGCGTGGTGCATATAACAGTTTAGTAAAGAGACATATGATAGAACAATTACAAACTTTATTTCATAAACACAATCAATTGGTTATATTGTTTAAAACTGCACTAGATTTGATGCCATCTGATAGTCACAAAATTGTAATCAGAGCTGATAAAACACCTGCGGGTTAACATGCAAGACGTTTTAATGCACCAACTATTGACGAAGTTGCTATCGTCGTTGTTGGAGAAAACTTGGAATCCCGTGATATTGTTTTACATCGTCGGAATGATCATGTACAACGTATAAAGGAAACACACCGCTCATATGATGCACTGCAATATCCCATTATATTTTGGCAAGGTGAAGATGGCTATGATTTCTCATTAAAAATGATAAATCCCATTACAGGTAACTAAAATATTATTTTAGCTATAGCGATAATATCTCTGTATATATTTTAATTTAAATTTCATGTTATAAAACAATATATATTTACAGGTTCTGAAACCAGCAAAAAAGTCAGTTCAATGAACTATTATTCATACCGCCTTATGATTCGAGAAAATGAAGAAAATCACATATTGAAATGTCGGCGATTATATCACAAATATATTGTTGAGATGTATGTTAAAATTGAAACGGAGAGATTAACATTCATCAGGTTGAATTAGACCAAACTCCGATCTGAAGAGTATATTCACCTTCGAGATGCGATTAATGCTGCTGGAAATGCACATAATGTTGGTCGGATGACTATTCTTCCAGCAACATACATCGTAAGCCCTCGGCATATGCACGAATATGCTCAAGATGCCATGTCGTATGTTCGTTATTATGGTACAGCAGATTTGTTTATCACATTTACATGCAATCTGCACTGGATAGAAATCAAACAGGAGTTATTCCCTGGGCAATCACCCATGGATCGCCATGATATTACAGCCAGAGTCTTTAGACAAAAGTTGAAATCTTTAATGGATTTCATTTTATAACATTGTGTGTTTGGTGAGACACGCTGCTGGATGTATTCTGTAGAGTGGCAGAAACGAGGATTGCCACATGCACACATTTTAATTTGGTTAGTTGAAAAGGAAAGGCCAAATGAAGTTGATGCAGTGATATCAGCTGAAATCCCTAATGTACAAGCAGATACTGAATTACATGATGTAGTTATCAAAAATATGATACATAGTCCCTGTGGAACTCTTAATCAAAATGCATCGTGTATGATGGATGGTAAATGTCCAAAACGATATCCACGGACATTATTAGCGGAAACAATTACTGGCAATGACGGTTATCCACTGTATCGTCGCCGATCGACAGCAGACAATGGAAGATCAACAATTGTCAAATTAAATCAACAAGATAATGAAATAGATAATCGTTGGATTGTTCCATATTCACCCATTTTATCAAAGACGTTCAAAGCACATATCAACGTTGAATTTGCCATTCAGTGAAATCTATTAAATAAATTTGCAAATATGTAACCAAAGGGAGTGATATGGCTGTGATTGGAATTGGTGCAGAGAATTCCAATGATGAAGTTACCCAATACCAAATGGGCCGCTATGTTAGTAGCAATGAAGCAGTTTGGCGAATATTTTCTTTTGCTATTCATGAAAGACACCCTACTGTTGTTTACTTAGCTGTGCATTTAGAAAATGGAAAAAGAGTATATTTTACAGCACAGAACGCAGTGCAAAGAGCTGCTCAGCCACCATCTACTACATTAACCAGTTTTTTTGAGACATGCCAAAATGATGATTTTTCAGAAACATTGCTATATTCTGAAATGCCAAAATATTATACTTGGAATCAATCATCAAGGAGATTTATACGACGGAAACAAGGAAAACCAGTTCCAGAATACCGAAATATGTATTCCACCGATGCGATTGGTCGAATTTATTCAGTACATCCAAGCAATGATGAATGTTTTTATTTACGACTGCTATTAGTCAATGTACGTGGCCCAACATCATTCCAACATTTGCGAACTGTTGATGGTGAATTGTGTAGATCTTACAGAGAAGTCTGTCAGCGTTTGCAATTGCTAGAAAATGACGCTAATTGGGATCAAACTCTCAATGATGTTGTGATTTCGTCAAACGCTCATCAAATACGAACATTGTTTTCTATAATCATATCAACATGCTTCCCATCAAACCCAAATGATTTGTGGATCAAGTACAAAGATTATATGTGTGATGATATTTTGTATCAAATACGGAACAGAATGGGAAATCCAAATATACAAATCAGTGAAGAAATTTACAACGAAACATTGATTTCAATTGAGGACATGTGCTTGATGATGTCAAACAAATTATTAATTCAATTAGGCCTGGCCGCTCCCAATCGTCCAATGTATGATGCTTTTAACCAAGAGTTGTATCGAGAAAAACTGTATGATCTCAACACTTTGAAAGAATTAATTCAAACAAATCTTCCACTTTTGAATGAACAACAGAAGTGTGTATTTGATACTCTTATGAAAGTAATAAATGATGAAACTGGAGGGATTTACTTCTTAGATGTACCTGGTGGTACAGGAAAAACTTTTTTGGTTTCACTGATATTAGCAACAATTCGCTCACAAAATAAAATTGCACTTGCACTCGCTTCGTCGGGAATCGCTGCAACTTTGCGTGAAGGTGGTGGAACAGCCCATTCAGCACTGAAATTGCCATTAAATATGCAAAGCAATGAAACTCCAACCTGCAACATTTTGAAGAACTCGGCAATGGCAAAGGTTTTGCAGCAATGTAAATTGATTGTTTGGGATGAATGCACGATGGCACATAAAAAATCTTTGGAGGCTTTAGACAGAACCTTAAAAGATCTACGGAGCAATCATCACCGATTTGGTGGTGCGATGTTTTTATTAGCAGGAGATTTTCGTCAAACATTGCCCGTGATTCCACGATCAACACAAGCTGATGAACTCAACGCATGTCTAAAGTCCTCCAATTTCTGGAAACATGTCAAAGTACTTCATTTAAGCAAGAATATGCGTGTGGAGTTGCAAAATGACCAATCTGGAAACATATTCTCTAAACAGTTCTTTTAAATTGGCAATGGCAAATTTCCTATAGATATCTTGACTGGCTGCATTAACTTTCCTCAAAGTTTTTGTCAGTTAACTCGTTCAAAAGATGAACTTGTTCAGAAAGTGGTTCCAGATGTTTCTCAAAATTACAAAAACCATGATTGGTTGAGCGAACGAGCTATATTGGCTGCAAAAAACATAGATGTAAATTAATTAAATTTAAAAATTAAAGATCAAATTACAGGCGAATCGAGAATATATAAATCAGTTGATTCGGCTACTAGCCAAGATGATGTAGTCAACTATCCACCGGAATTTTTAAACTCGCTGGTTTTGCCAGGATTGCGACCTCACAATCTTCAATTAAAGGTTGGATCGGTAGTTATAATGTTGTGAAATATCAACCAACCGCGTCTTTGCAACGGCACACGGTTAGCGATAAAAAAATTACTAAACAACGTGATAGAAGCAACTATACTGAAGGGAAAGTATAAAGGAGAAGATGTTCTCATACCGCGCATCCCAATGATTCCAACCGATGTTCCATTCGAGTTTAAACGACTGCAGTTTACAGTGCGGCTTGCTTTTGCTATGACCATAAACAAGTCCCAGGGGAATCTTTAAGTGTTTGTGGTATTAATCTGGAAACCCCATGATTCTCACACGGTCAATTTTATGTTGCCTGTTCCCGTGTTGGAAAACCATGAAATTTGTTTGTATATGCGCCAGTTATCAAACAAAAAACATCGTATATTACAAAGCACTACAATAATAATAAAACTGATTTTTTTTAATCATTATGATTCACATGATTAACAATAAAGGGATTACTTATAAATGTTTATATCTGTTTATTTAATTTTTTTTTAGTCACAACGCCCTATAACCACGGTAACGGTATGTATAGGAGAGTTTTTTGGCCCGACTATAAAGTAGGTAGGAACAAAAAACTGCCGCATTACAAATATTTTTGACAGAACGAAGTCAGTCGGGTCCGCTAGTTTATTACGAAACTATGTACATTGTAGTATGTAAGCATTAGGGCGGGTCGATTTAAAAATCGCTCATTGCTCTGTGAAAATCGTATTCTAGGGATCAAAAAAAGAAACTTTGCCGAAGGAACCATACCTCTAAAACGAATTCTGAGGTCCCCCAATTTGGGTAGAACTTTTGGGTAGGGGCAAATTTTGAAAAATCCCACTTTGACCCATTTAGAGTGCTCCAATCGAGTCCGAATGTATGACCGACCCCCACTAACTTTGGTGGCCCGACCCAACGATGGCAGTGGCACACCCCCTGGAACCCCCCTGGGGGTTCACCATAAACAAATTTCAAAAAATCGCCGGTTTTGCACTTTACATGAAGAAATCATTATTTTTATTTATTTATTTATAATAATATTTATTATTTATTTATAATAATATCAATTTTTTCTCTTAAGAAATTTATTTAGTCAGAACATATGTAAATGAAAAAATTTATTTAAGTGAGTTATAGAAAAGAAACTAAAAAAAATTATTGTTTGAAGTATTTTTTACTTTCAAGTCTGGGCAATTTCGCACAGCTCTCTAATGTCGCCGCCATAACAGCCTCTACATTTTCCGGTATAACCCGTTTGGAAACGCTAGCTAGCAATTGAACATGTCGTTCCGTTCCTTGTATGTGTAATGGAATTTTTGGATCATTAAACGGTGGATCATCTTGATTTAAATATTCTTTCAATGTATCGTACGGAATGCTTCGTGTGAATGGTGGTTCAAATACGATATTTATATCATTCAAATTGATCATTTCCGTATAACTTGTGCAATTAAAGTTTATATCTGGTTTTTATAAACTCTAAGTTCCATTGGCTCGTCAACATCGATTCGATAGCGTAGAATTTTCTTGATGGCACAGTCGAGCTTTTCTTTGCTATCATCAAACAACATTGATAAAAAGATGTTTTCCGAATGCGCGGAATATGAATTATCTTTAATTACTTGATCGACAATTTTGCGTAAACGAGGTTCTAGAAATCGTGACCAACCAATGAACTTGAAAAATAATGCACTGCCGTATACGACAGAGCTGTAATACTTGATATTGAAGTACATTGGCACATAACATTTTATTCTAAATTCAACCAGAATTCTTAAATTTGCATCTGGATTTTCCGTTGTCACATATAATCGCAATAATCTAGCGGCCTTGGTGAGTCACCAAGAATGTACAATTTTCTCTGGTTTGATGTTAGCCAGATCCACCGGAACCACGCCGCTAGAAATTGCATGGGCCATGTCGTATAAGTACTTCGAATCGGTGGAAAATTCAATTTTTTCTGGAGCAGAGGGCATATTTTGCAACTCAATTTTCTGGAAGCCGTCCACCACCTGAAAATATATAATAATAAAATAATTAAAAATGGTTGACAATTATAATAAATGAGTGATAGCAATAACTTACCGGAAGAGTTTCACAAGTTTCGATTTGACGGCTCAGTTTTCCGGTTGCCGATCTTGGTCCAGTGCTGGTTGGTTTATCCAAAGCTTCAAACAAATGCCGAAACGGAAGTTCGTTGAAGTTTAGAAGGCAAACGAACCAACGCAATGGTCTTTTTAACAGCAATTCGAATCGTCGTATAATTCCACCGTGTGGGCCAGTGTTTGTTGGCTCACCGTCAGTGGATATTCCAATTAATGCATCCAGTGATACATTTTTATCGTTGAAAAAACCATTTAATTTGGTTGTTTTGTATTCAGCGGTTTCATGTTCCAGTCTTAGTCAGAATTGGGTTCTCTCAAAATAACAAGATGAGGTTCATTTACCATCCTAGTATGATACTTCTCATCAATTTTATCTATCGTTAAAGTATCATCTTTTCTGCCATCGAATGAAAAGGCTAACAAATTGCACTTCTTGTCTGCATTTCTCTTTTTCTCTGCGAACTTTCGATTTAGCCATGATGAGAGGTTTCCCATGCTTATCTTTAATTTTAAAATCTTGCAAAAGGGTGGTTCCCAATTCTGATGCTACTCTGTCAGGCACACCAAATCTGTCACATACCAAGGCAAAGTTAAAACAATCGTATCTCTCTGTGTATTGTGAACTTGTGCTTCTATCCATATCTTCTTGAACCGGTGGCGTATGTTGAATCATCTGGATCTTGATGTATATTGGAACGATTTTCCGTCATCCCTTGTCAAATTTGGTTTTGAGACAAACCGGTTTCGGCGTTGTGCCATCATCAGTGTCGATTTTCGTTCTGATCTGTTGTTGTCATTTGTCCTGTATTTATAGTTCGTAGGTATATGAGCAGGTATTGTCAATTTGATGCTTGTGTATATTTAGTTATGTGTATGTGCTGTGTGTTCGTTCATCTGGATCTTGGTATGTTGGCATTGATGACATAGACGTTGCTCCTTGCTCTTCAGTTTCCATCATAAATGCATCCATTGTTAGTCTTCTCTGATTATGGTGATCGTGGATAGACTCTTTGAGGTGTTCGGGAACCCAGCCGCATGCACATGGAGCTGCCTTCAAATCGCATTTACATGTTCCAAAGTAAAAAATTGTTTCCAGAGATTTTACATACTCTGTAAATTGTTGGGTGTTGTTTCTTCTCTTGATTTGCTCTTGATACTTGTCAAGCAATTTATTCAATTTATTAAATACACTTTTTTCAGCATTATTTCCATACCAAGTTTTTCCAAAATTCCAATCAACTTATCGTGTACTTGAGTAGTGAATGATTTATGGGAAAACTTTTTTTGTTCTGTTTTAGCACGTTCGCTTAAGTAAAAATAATATCTCAAGGTATCCAGATGGGTTGGTAAATTAAGATCAGTTAAATCAGTAGACACACCAAAAACAATAACATCATGCTTGGGTATATGACTCATTGGGTTTTCTATAGTTGTTGATGTAGTTGCTTCATCTTGCGGTGTAGAGGATGGTGGATTCATTGTAAACTTTTTGATTTGGAATGGTCACTTCACTTATTTTTTTTTTTGAAATATTTTTTATCTGAAATTAGCACTGCACACTTTGAGTTCTTCACAACGATTTAATGCATTCATAAAAACTGTTGCGTTATATATGGTCTACGAGACGAGGTAATAAGAATGAAAGAGTAATTTTAATGGCGACCACCGTGGTGTGATGGTAGCGTGCTCCGCCTATCACACCGTATGCCCTGGGTTCAACTCCCGGGCAAAGCAACATCAAAATTTTAGAAATAAGATTTTTCAATTAAAAAAAAATAAATAAATGTAAGGCGCGATAACCTCCGAAGAGATCTAAGGCCGAGCTTCTCTTCCAATTTGCGTCGTGCTCCTCTTGATTTTCCCTACAAATTGGCCGGACGGGACCTACATGTTTTATGCCGACTCCGAGCGGCATCTGCAAGGCAGATGAGTTTTCACTGAGAGCTTTTCATGGCAGAAATACAATCGGACCGCTTACCAGACACTGCCGAGGGGCGACCCCGCTTAGAAAAATTTTCTTCTAATTGAAAAATCTGTTTGTGTTATGATAGGCTTTTCTTGACCATAATGTTGCTTTTAGTGCAAGTAAAACTCCACTATTACGTCCCAACGTTTCGCTAAGCACCTTAGCTTCCTCAGGGGCGAAACTGCATTTATTTAAATATTTTTTCAATTTACCAACGTAATTTGACATGAAATTATAAAAATAGTTGTTTAAAATTTCAACAATGTCCAAAAATTAAAACCAAACAAAAAACAATAAACGAAAATGGACTTACATACATATACATATATGTTAAATTTTCTGTTATAAAAACATATCGCTAATACCATCTGTATGTGGTACAATTGTCAAACTAAACAACAGAATTTAAAGGCATAACAAATAAGCCGCGGAAATGCAATCCGTGTCTTCTTTTATGTTTACTGTTTTGTTCCTTTTCTCCATTATTCGTAAGCTTTCTATAGTGTATCTGATTTTTGTTCGTTTCTCTTTGTCTAATATTTTGACATTTTTCATATCAGCTGAGTGACCGCTTGATGTGGTGTGTTGCGATAGCGCTGTGTTGATTTTCTTTTTCCTTATGTCTGCTTCATGCTCATTTAGGCGTACTCCTAGACTTCGCTTAGTCGTGCCTATGTATATTTTATCGCAGCTTTCGTTTTCTTTGCCTTTGCATGGTATTTCATAGACAATGTTATTTTGTTGTGAAGTTTTGAGAGGGGTTTTGGTTTTTGTGAAGATACTAGATAATGTATTATTCGATGTGTATGCTAAACATATGTTATTGTTGTCAGATGTAATGTGCTTGTAGAAGTATTCAGTTAATCTAGGTATGTACTTAACACTGTAATACTGTTTGGGTTGATCAGTTGTGGTTCTTGTTGTATTTGTATTAAAATTATTTTCAACATTTGACATTTTCTCTCGAATTAGGCTGTCTATAAGTGTTTTTGGAAAGTTATTGTTTGTAAGAATTTGTTTAATTTTTCTTATGTTTGCTTCCCAGAAGTTTTGATGGCTAATAGTTAGGACTTTGTTGATAAGATTTTTTGCGGTATTTATTTTGTATTTGAAGGGTTGGGCTGATAGAAAGTTTATCAGGCGGCCAGACGAGGTAGGTTTTGTGTGCCAATCTAATGTCAGAATGTTATTATATCTATGAACCCGTGTATCTAAAAAGGGTATGCTAAAATTCGTTTCGGTTTCAAGAGTGAACTTTAATTTATTGTGGTACTTATTTAGTGTATCTAGGATAGTATCCACATCATCTCTTTTCACTATCGCGAAGATATCGTCTACATATTTAACCAATAATTTTATCTCGATGTTGTGTAGTGTTTTTAGTTTAGATATGGAGTCGTTGAGTAAGTCGTCCATGACTATATCTGCGATGGTTGGTGACAGAGGGTTGCCCATGGGCATTCCAAATGTTTGGGCATACAGTTTTTCACCCCAAACGAAGTAGTTGTTTTCTTTAAGACAGAATTCTAGCATTTGTTGGAAATTTCTCTTTTGTATGTTTGTTGTTTTTTCTATTTCCCCCCACCTTTTTAAAATTATTTTTGTAGCAAGAATAGTTGGAATGTTCGTAAATAGTGATACTACATCAAAGGAAACTAATATATCTTCGTCATTGACCTTTATGGCATTCAGCCGTTCTTTAAACTCGAAGGAATTTTTAATGTTGTGCTCATTAGATACTAAACTTTTAAGTATATTTCCTACATACCTAGACATGTTGTAGCATGGAGCGTTAATTGATGATACAATTGGACGAAGTGGAATATCTCGTTTGTGTATTTTAGGAAGCCCATAAATTCTTGGGGCAATTGCAGTGGAACATGCTAATAGTTGTTTTTCTTTTGAATTGATTTGTTTGTTTTTGTGAAGCTCTTCTACTATTTTGTTATTCTTTTTTTGGAGCTCATTCGTGGGGTCACTCCTCATCATTTTATACGTACTTTTGTCGTCTAGTATTGTTTTCATCTTTGTCATGTAATCATCTTTATATAGTGCCACTGTTTTATTGCCTTTGTCTGCGTCGGTTATCACGATATTTTTGTGTTGGTTTAAAAAGGTTTTTGCTTTATTAAAGGCATGAAGGATGAATTTTTCTTTTTCATTGTGTCGGGCATTTCGTTTAAACTGCAATACCCTGTTACTTAATTTGTTACGGGCAACATCCTTAGCTTTGTCGTCTTTTATATTTTGTATTACCTGTTCCATTTCAGCTATGATATTTATCGGTGTGAAGTTTGTTTTTGTAGTAGGTATTGAGAATTTCCTACCTAGGGAAAGTAGCCATCTAACTTCGTCCGGAAATTCAATGTTGGTTTTGTTTACAAAAAAGTCGTTGTTTATGTGGATACCAATAGCGCATATTTGTTGGTATTTTAGTCCATTTAATTTTGATTTGTGTGTTTCTTCTCTTTCTTTTGTTATTCTTTGGCTTAAGAAGTTTTGTTTTTCGATAAAATTGGAAAAATCTGTATTATTTAATTGTCGTTTTAACCTATTTTCCGCATGGTGTATGTTGTTGTTGGAAATTTTTATGTCTATATTTGTTTGTGTAATTTCGATGTTCAATACTTTGTTAAGAAATAGTTTTTTGGTTTTTTCTAGTTGCTTTTTTACTTGGTTGGACGTGGTGTTGATTGTGATATTTTTGATGGCATTGTTGAGATGGGTTGGCGTTATGCTATACCGCTTGCATTCTAATAAAAACTTGAGTTGACATTTTAAGTTGGCTAACTTTTGTTTTTGCTTGCTAAGATGTTTTAAGGTAATGCAAGTGGCTTCACCGTATTTATACTTCATGTGTAGGTAGTAGTTCTTCATCTTTTTGTTGTTGTTGGTTTTTGAAAAACGTTTAAATTTATGCTGTATTCTATCGGCAGGCCTTCTGTATTGATTAATATTAGTTGTAGCCGGTCAATAAATTATTGTAAATATTTTTGTGTTATGATAGGCTTTTCTTGACCATAATGTTGCTTTTAGTGCAAGTAAAACTCCACTATTACGTCCCAACGTTTCGCTAAGCACCTTAGCTTCCTCAGGGGCGAAACTGCATTTATTTAAATATTTTTTCAATTTACCAACGTAATTTGACATGAAATTATAAAAATAGTTGTTTAAAATTTCAACAATGTCCAAAAATTAAAACCAAACAAAAAACAATAAACGAAAATGGACTTACATACATATACATATATGTTAAATTTTCTGTTATAAAAACATATCGCTAATACCATCTGTATGTGGTACAATTGTCAAACTAAACAACAGAATTTAAAGGCATAACAAATAAGCCGCGGAAATGCAATCCGTGTCTTCTTTTATGTTTACTGTTTTGTTCCTTTTCTCCATTATTCGTAAGCTTTCTATAGTGTATCTGATTTTTGTTCGTTTCTCTTTGTCTAATATTTTGACATTTTTCATATCAGCTGAGTGACCGCTTGATGTGGTGTGTTGCGATAGCGCTGTGTTGATTTTCTTTTTCCTTATGTCTGCTTCATGCTCATTTAGGCGTACTCCTAGACTTCGCTTAGTCGTGCCTATGTATATTTTATCGCAGCTTTCGTTTTCTTTGCCTTTGCATGGTATTTCATAGACAATGTTATTTTGTTGTGAAGTTTTGAGAGGGGTTTTGGTTTTTGTGAAGATACTAGATAATGTATTATTCGATGTGTATGCTAAACATATGTTATTGTTGTCAGATGTAATGTGCTTGTAGAAGTATTCAGTTAATCTAGGTATGTACTTAACACTGTAATACTGTTTGGGTTGATCAGTTGTGGTTCTTGTTGTATTTGTATTAAAATTATTTTCAACATTTGACATTTTCTCTCGAATTAGGCTGTCTATAAGTGTTTTTGGAAAGTTATTGTTTGTAAGAATTTGTTTAATTTTTCTTATGTTTGCTTCCCAGAAGTTTTGATGGCTAATAGTTAGGACTTTGTTGATAAGATTTTTTGCGGTATTTATTTTGTATTTGAAGGGTTGGGCTGATAGAAAGTTTATCAGGCGGCCAGACGAGGTAGGTTTTGTGTGCCAATCTAATGTCAGAATGTTATTATATCTATGAACCCGTGTATCTAAAAAGGGTATGCTAAAATTCGTTTCGGTTTCAAGAGTGAACTTTAATTTATTGTGGTACTTATTTAGTGTATCTAGGATAGTATCCACATCATCTCTTTTCACTATCGCGAAGATATCGTCTACATATTTAACCAATAATTTTATCTCGATGTTGTGTAGTGTTTTTAGTTTAGATATGGAGTCGTTGAGTAAGTCGTCCATGACTATATCTGCGATGGTTGGTGACAGAGGGTTGCCCATGGGCATTCCAAATGTTTGGGCATACAGTTTTTCACCCCAAACGAAGTAGTTGTTTTCTTTAAGACAGAATTCTAGCATTTGTTGGAAATTTCTCTTTTGTATGTTTGTTGTTTTTTCTATTTCCCCCCACCTTTTTAAAATTATTTTTGTAGCAAGAATAGTTGGAATGTTCGTAAATAGTGATACTACATCAAAGGAAACTAATATATCTTCGTCATTGACCTTTATGGCATTCAGCCGTTCTTTAAACTCGAAGGAATTTTTAATGTTGTGCTCATTAGATACTAAACTTTTAAGTATATTTCCTACATACCTAGACATGTTGTAGCATGGAGCGTTAATTGATGATACAATTGGACGAAGTGGAATATCTCGTTTGTGTATTTTAGGAAGCCCATAAATTCTTGGGGCAATTGCAGTGGAACATGCTAATAGTTGTTTTTCTTTTGAATTGATTTGTTTGTTTTTGTGAAGCTCTTCTACTATTTTGTTATTCTTTTTTTGGAGCTCATTCGTGGGGTCACTCCTCATCGTTTTATACGTACTTTTGTCGTCTAGTATTGTTTTCATCTTTGTCATGTAATCATCTTTATATAGTGCCACTGTTTTATTGCCTTTGTCTGCGTCGGTTATCACGATATTTTTGTGTTGGTTTAAAAAGGTTTTTGCTTTATTAAAGGCATGAAGGATGAATTTTTCTTTTTCATTGTGTCGGGCATTTCGTTTAAACTGCAATACCCTATTACTTAATTTGTTACGGGCAACATCCTTAGCTTTGTCGTCTTTTATATTTTGTATTACCTGTTCCATTTCAGCTATGATATTTATCGGTGTGAAGTTTGTTTTTGTAGTAGGTATTGAGAATTTCCTACCTAGGGAAAGTAGCCATCTAACTTCGTCCGGAAATTCAATGTTGGTTTTGTTTACAAAAAAGTCGTTGTTTATGTGGATACCAATAGCGCATATTTTTTGGTATTTTAGTCCATTTAATTTTGATTTGTGTGTTTCTTCTCTTTCTTTTGTTATTCTTTGGCTTAAGAAGTTTTGTTTTTCGATAAAATTGGAAAAATCTGTATTATTTAATTGTCGTTTTAACCTATTTTCCGCATGGTGTATGTTGTTGTTGGAAATTTTTATGTCTATATTTGTTTGTGTAATTTCGATGTTCAATACTTTGTTAAGAAATAGTTTTTTGGTTTTTTCTAGTTGCTTTTTTACTTGGTTGGACGTGGTGTTGATTGTGATATTTTTGATGGCATTGTTGAGATGGGTTGGCGTTATGCTATACCGCTTGCATTCTAATAAAAACTTGAGTTGACATTTTAAGTTGGCTAACTTTTGTTTTTGCTTGCTAAGATGTTTTAAGGTAATGCAAGTGGCTTCACCGTATTTATACTTCATGTGTAGGTAGTAGTTCTTCATCTTTTTGTTGTTGTTGGTTTTTGAAAAACGTTTAAATTTATGCTGTATTCTATCGGCAGGCCTTCCGTGATGATTAATATTAGTTGTAGCCGGTCAATAAATTATTGTAAATATTTTTGTGTTATGATAGGCTTTTCTTGACCATAATGTTGCTTTTAGTGCAAGTAAAACTCCACTATTACGTCCCAACGTTTCGCTAAGCACCTTAGCTTCCTCAGGGGCGAAACTGCATTTATTTAAATATTTTAGAAAAATCTTATTTCTAAAATTTTGATGTTGCTTTGCCCGGGAGTTGAACCCAGGGCATACGGTGTGATAGGCGGCGGAGCACGTTACCATCACACCACGGTGGCCGCCAGTACATAACACATATCATATTAAAAAAATAAAGAGAAGAAACCGAAACAATCGCAGTATAAGCATTTAAATTCACTCAACACTATAGACATGTAAGAAAGAAAATGTAAATAATAAATACTAACCAATGTTGGCATCAAGTGACTATTACTTCATAATAAATTTGCGAACATAACAGATTTTAGGTGGGTCGACACACTTAGAATTCTGATATATAAAACTAAATGTCAATAACACTTGAAGCAAAACATTATTCATAAACAAAAGCACATAACCATACAAATGTACATATATGTATATATTGTAATTCGTATAAAAAAAAAAACAAAATGTAAAAAATAATAAAAGAATCAAGGTCAGCATATTAGAAACAAAGTACGTTCCCCACGTAAAAGCATATAAAAAGTGTGCACATGAGCAAAAGAAAAAAAACCACAACATGTTAGATTGAAAAATGTGCATGATACAGTATGCCTTTACGCCAATGCATTTTTACTGACTCAAATAACCACTTGAGTTCATTTGCATTGACCAAACCATTCAATCACCCAACTTATGTATGAATCATACATTGAGTTCATTTGTACTTACCAAACCATTCAATATATCGGTCAACCAACTTATGCATGAATCACAATAACGGTATGTAAGTCACTACACATTATGCTGACTAACCATTATCTATTATATAAAAATGAATCGCAAAATGTGTTGGTTAGCGCATATCTTGAGAACGGATGGCCCTATTTCGTTGAATTTTTTTCCCAGTTACTCATAGTTTCCAGGAGACGGTCATTCGGAATGACTTTTTGAAAGGAAATATAGAAAATTCTTAGTGGAAAACTCGGAAAATTTCACAAAAACCCTGAAAATTTGGGAATAATATTTTTGTGTTTGTTGTTGCCATGGCGAGGTTTGTTTACAAAAAAAATTTAAAAGCGATTAAGATTTCGGTGACAAAGGTACATCAACACCTTAACCCGTTAAAAAAAAATTTCAACTTGGTTGGCTGCGCGGTATTTTTTTTTCTTTAAAATGCATCTGTTTTCACGTCATTACATAAGTCAAACCCAAACTGACAAAAGTACATCAACACCCAAACCTGTTTAAAAAATGTTCTACTTGGTTGGCTGCGCCATATTTTTTTTCTTTAAAATGCATCTGTTTTCACGTCATTAAATAAGTCAAACCCAAACTGACAAAGGTACATCAACACCCAAACCTGCTAAAAAAAAAATTTTTTTTCAACTTAGTTGGCTTCGCGATATATATACATATATTTTTTTTCTTTAAAACGCATCTGTTTTCACGTCATTACATATGCCGATTTGCCAGTGTACAAGTGTTGTTTTTCTTCGATTTTCCGTTATCGGAAAATTCCACAAAAACCCCGAAAATTTGGGAATAATATTTTTGTGTTTGTTGTTGCCATGGCGAGGTTTGTTTTCAAAAAAAATTTAAAAGCGATTAAGATTTTGGTGACAAAGGTACATCAACACCTAAACCTGTTAAAAAAAAATTTCAACTTGGTTGGCTGCGCGGTATTGTTTTTTTTTCTTTAAAATGCATCTGTTTTCACGTCACTACATAAGTCAAACCCAAACTGACAAAGGTACATCAACACCCAAACCTGTTTAAAAAATGTTCAACTTGGTTGGCTGCGCGATATTTTTTTTCTTTAAAATGCATCTGTTTTCACGTCATTAAATAAGTCAAACCCAAATCGACAAAGGTACATCAACACCCAAACCTGTTAAAAAAAAAAATTTTCAACTTAGTTGGCTTCGCGATATATATACATATATATTTTTTTTTCATTTAAAACGCATCTGTTTTCACGTCATTACATATGCCGATTTGCCAGTGTACAAGTGTTGTTTTTCTTCGATTTTCCGTTATCTACTCTACTGAGTTTGCTTTTGTCAACTGATAAACGAAAAAAAAACGTATATATTGTTTTGCGCGGAGTGTTAAGTTAATTTTGATCACTTATTATTGCATGTGACATAATAATTAATATAAAAGATGCCTCCTATAAGACGAAGAAAGTTATGTAGAAGAACCCGAAGTGCTACAAACCAGTGTTTAACAAGTAGGGAAGGCTAAGTTCGGGTGCAACCGAACATTACATACTCAGTTGAGAGCTATAGAGACAAAATAAGGAAAATCACCATGTAGGAAAATGAACCTAGGGAACCCTGGAATGTGGTTGTATGACATGTGTATCAAATGGAAGGTATTAAAGAGTATTTTAAGAGAGAGTAGGCCATAGTTCTATGGATGGACGCCATTTAGGGATATCGCCATAAAGGTGGACCAGGGCTGACTCTAGAATTTGTTTGTACGATATGGGTATCAAACGAAAAGTGTTACTGAGCATTTTAAGAGGGAGTGGGCAATAGGTCTATAGGTGGACGCCTTTTCGAAATGTCGCCATTAGGGTTGGCCAGGGGTGACTCTAGAATGTGTTTGTACGATATGGGTATCAAATGAAAGGTGGTAATGAGTATTTTAAAAGGGAGTAATCCTTAGTTCTATATGTGGACGCCTTTTCGAGATATCGCCATAAAGGTGGACCAAGGGTGACTCTAGAATGTTTGTACGATATGGGTATCAAACGAAAGGTGTTACTGAGTATTTTAAGAGGGAGTGGGCATTAGTTCTATAGGTGGACGCCTTTTCGAGATATCGCCATAAAGGTGGACCAAGGGTGACTCTAGAATGTTTTTACGATATGGGTATCAAACGAAAGGTGTTACTGAGCATTTTAAGAGGGAGTGGGCATTAGGTCTATAAGTGGAGGCCTTTTCGAGATATCGTCATTAGTGTGGGCCAGGGGTGACTCTAAAATGTTTGTACGATATGGGTATCAAACGAAAGGTGTTACTGAGCATTTTAAGAGTGAGTGGGCATTAGGTCTATAGGTGGACGCCTTTTCGAGATATCGCCATTAGGGTGGGCCAGGGGTGACTCTAGAATGTGTTTGTACGATATGGGTATCAAATGAAAGGTGGTAATGAGTATTTTAAAAGGGAGTAATCCTTAGTTCTATATGTGGACGCCTTTTCGAGATATCGCCATAAAGGTGGACCAAGGGTGACTCTAGAATGTTTGTACGATATGGGTATCAAACGAAAGGTGTTACTGAGTATTTTAAGAGGGAGTGGGCATTAGGTCTATAGGTGGACGCCTTTTAGAGATATCGCCATTAGGGTGGGCCAGGGTGACTCTAGAATGTGTTTGTACGATATGGGTATTAAATGAAAGGTGGTAATGAGTATTTTAAAAGGGAGTAATCCTTAGTTCTATAGGTGGACGCCTTTTCGAGATATCGCCATAAAGGTGGACCAAGGGTGACTCTAGAATGTTTGTACGATATGGGTATCAAACGAAAGGTGTTACTGAGCATTTTAAGAGGGAGTGGGCATTAGGTCTATAGGTGGACGCCTTTTCGAGATATCGCCATTAGGGTGGGCCAGGGGTGACTCTAGAATGTTTGTACGATATGGGTATCAAACGAAATGTGTTACTAAGCATTTTAGAGGGAGTGGGCATTAGGTCTATAGGTGGAGGCCTTTTCGAGACATCGCCAATAGGGTGGGCCAGGGGTGACTCTAGAATGTTTGTACGATATGGGTATCAAACGAAAGGTGTTACTGAGCATTTTAAGAGGGAGTGGACATTAGGTCTATAGGTGGACGCCTTTTCGGGATATCGCCATTAGGGTGGGCCAGAGGTGACTCTAGAATGTTTGTACGATATGGGTATCAAACGAAAGGTGTTACTGAGCATTTTAAGAGGGAGTGGGCATTAGGTCTATAGGTGGACGCCTTTTCGAGATATCGCCATTAGGGTGGGCCAGGGGTGACTCTAGAATGTGTTTGTACGATATGGATATCAAAATAAAGGTATTAATGAGGGTTTTAAAAGCGAGTGGCCCTTAGATGTATATGTGAAGGTGTTCTCGCGATATCGACCAAAATGTGGACCAGGTGATCCAGAAAATCATCTGTCGGGTACTGCTAATTTATTTATATATGCAATACCACTAACAGTATTCCTGCCAAGATTCCAAGGGCTGTTGACTTCGCCTTGTAGAACTTTTTCATTTTCTTCTACTTAATAAGGTAGGTGTCACACCCATTTTACAAAGTTTTTTCCAAAGTTATATTTTGCGTCAATAAACCAATCCAGTTACCATGTTTCATCCCTTTTTTCGTATTTGGTATAGAATTATGGCATTTTTTTCATTTTTCGTAATTTTCGATATCGATAAAGTGGGCGTGGTTATGGTCGGCTTTCGGCCATTTTTTATACCAAGATAAAGTGAGTTCAGATAAGTAGGTGGGCTAAGTTTAGTAAAGATATATCGTTGTTTGCTCAAGGTATTGTGTTAACGGCCGAGCGGAAGGACAGACGGTGGACTGTGTATAAAAACTGGGCGAGGCTTCCACCGATTTCGCCCATTTTCACAGAGAACAGTTACCGTCATAGAATCTATGTCCCTACCAAATTTGAGAAGGATTGGTAAATTTTTGTTCGACTTATGGCATTAAAAGTATTCTAGACAAACTAAATGAAACTGGGCGGAGCCACGCCCATTTTGAAATTTTCTTTTATTTTTGTATTTTGTTGCATCATATCATTACAGGAGTTGAATTTTGACTTAATGTACTTATATACAGTAAAGATATTAAATTTTTTGTTAAAATTTGAATTTAAAAAAATTTTTTTTTAAAAAGTGGGCGTGTTCTTCATCCAATTTTGCTAATTTTTATTTAGCACATATACAGTAATAGTAGTAGCGTTCCTGCCAAATTTCATCATGATATCTTCAACGACTGCCAAATTACAGCTTACAAAACTTTTAAATTACCTTCTTGTAAAAGTGGGCGGTGCCACGCCCATTGTCCAAAATCTTACTAATTTTCTATTCTGTGTCATAACGTCAACCCATCTGCCAAGTTTCATCGCTTTAACCGCCTTTGGCAATGAATTATCGCATTTTTTCGGTTTTTCGAAATTTTCGATATCGAAAAAGTGGGCGTGGTTATAGTCCGATATCGTTCATTTTAAATAGCGATCTGAGATGAGTGCCCAGGAATTTACATACCAAATTTCATTAAGATACCTCAAAATTTACTCAAGTTATTGTGTTAACGGACGGACGGACGGACATGGCTCAATCAAATTTTTTTTCGATCTTGATTATTTTGATATATGGAAGTCTATATCTATCTCGATTCCTTTATATATGTACAACCAACCGTTATCCAATCAAACTTAATATACTCTGTGAGCTATGCTCAACTGAGTATAAAAAACTGTGTGAGCTGTCATGTTATTTGATTTTGCTTGTGCTTGCGCTTTTGAGAAAAACAACAGTCTCAGTTCTAGCACAAACAAAAAACGAAAAGCGAAAGAAATGAAATGCCGTAAACAGTCCCGCCTTCGTATATTTAATTATTGATATTACTGCGGCTTTCGTCAGTGCCCACAATCGCTGTAAAATCAAAAGTGTTGATTTTAACAGTCGCAAAAATTAACAGTCGCAGAAATCAACAGTCGCAAAAAGCAGCAGTCGTGAAATATGAAAATCAACGCTTTTTGCAAACTGCAAGCGACTGATTTTTGCGTTTTCTTATAATTTTTGTTTACTGAGACGAGGCGCTACAGCGCTGTACGTAATACGCTGTACATATTTTTGTACATACATACATTTCCATTTCAAGTATATTAAAAAATAGAATATGAGATATTTCTGCATACATATGTACATATGTTATATTTTATTTTGAAACATTTTAAATTTAAATTCATGTAATTGTCTTTAATTGAAATATAAATAAATAAATAATAAAGCAAAACGATAGTTAAAAATCCTCATGGTCAAAAAGGGGTAAATTTTCTATGGCTGTGTCAAGAAAACTTGGGTTAAGTTTTACTAATAAAATATCTTCCAGTGTCTCTTCACTGAGTTGATTGCGGTAGTCAGTAAGCACCAGCCTCAGTGTTGAAAATGCTCGTTCAATGGTGACCTGGAACAAATGAAAATATTTACAGCTTTCGTCAATATTTATGGTTATATGGTTATCTAGGCACATGCTAGTATTATTTTGTGAATACTAAATAATAACAAACGAAAATAAAGTTGATCGCTTATTCAGCGGTATATACTTATGAAATAAATATGAGTTCGTTCCATATTTTTTAATGAATGAATGAATGATAACATAAATCTTATGGTTTAAAACTCTTGCAATATTAGAACAGCTTTATAATCTTATTGTAGAATGAAATCGTTATATTTACCTGAGTTGGTGGCACTGCAAAACAAACATTGCTTATAGCGATCAACTCTGGATCGGAATACTGTTTTCCCTTCCAAAACTTCAACACATCATCAATTCTTTGAAAGGAGAGTTTAAAATTATCAATTTTAGTATGAGCGTCGAGAGGCCCTTTGGTTTCCACTTCAGCGCTTTGAACTAAATAGTTATACATTAGTTCGTCTTCCTCATCAATATAATTGTCAGCCTGTACCCAAGTAGAAGTTGGTTGTGAGCATAGCGATTCAATTGAGCTGATTTCATAAATTCTATCCCAAACTGTTTTCAAGTGAGTTAAAGAAAGGTGGAATCGAGGGTCTAAAAACAAACACGAAACTAAGAATTTATTATCAAATAAAATTTTGTTTCTTTTTTCAATCGACTGCAATATCATGCTTCCAATTTTTCTTACAAGCTCTCGACTTGAGTCGTTAACAAGATTTTCAGTTTTAGTTTTTAGTTTCAGCCACTGTGCATAAAAATTAGCATAGTGTAGTTGCTCTTCTTGAAATATTTTTATTGTTTTTTGTAAGGGATGAAAAGCTAGGCAATAACACTCAATAAAATCCCAAAACAATGCATCAACTTCGAAAGTTTCATATTCAGAAACATTTTTGATTGAGTGAATCTTTGTAAGCATATGTTTGGCTGCTAATAAATCCTCTAACATAGAATATGTGGATCCCCATCTAGTGGGGCAATCAAGTTGGGGCATTTTAAAGTTTTTAAATTCAAATATTTCACGAAATCCATTTGACGTTTTCCTTATATATTTAGTGAGATTACGGCAATTCCAAAGGTGTTTAGCTACGTCGGAGTATTTGGTAACATCAAGAGCCACTAGCTGTGTTTGTGGCCTTCAGCATATTTGCACCGTTATCAGATGTTATCGAGACTATTTGATTCAATTTTATGTCATACCGGTTGAGCACATTTAAAACTTCAACAGCGAGATTTTTGGATGTGTTAGATCCAGCTCCTTTTAATTCTAACATTCCCAAAATAATAGATTTTATTTGACCGGCACTAATAAGTTGAGCACTTATACCAAATATGTTTCTGGAAAGTCGTGTAGCGCTGTCTATTTTCAAGGATAACAACTGACCTTTAACTTCATTGGCGATTTCTAATTTAATTTTATTAGCAATAGTATGTAATGTTTTTTTGCAGTTTGATGCATTCAAAGTCATTTTTTTTCCGTCCACAGCAGCAAGACCATCACATATAGGATCAATGAAATTTCGAAGATTTGGTGAATTTAAAATGTTAAATGGAATACAGTCATCAGTTACCAATCCTATATATGACCTCATTAACTGTTTTTTATTGACTTAAATTTTAATTTTCTTTTTGCGTATGGTTTTAACTAAACTTTTTGACGACTCCACTTCACTTTCGTTTAAATGAATTTTGTGCAAATTAATTAAGTGCGATTTTAAATTAGACACTCTATTATTTTTAAGCTTCTTTTGGCATTTTGTACAAATAGCTAAACCCGTGTCTGTATTATTTTCGAAATACATCCAAATATTACTTCTAGTTGTCATCGCGAAATGAATAGCTTACCGCACCAAATCATACTAAATTTTTTACATCTTTACTAAATCTTTAGCAGCAATATTGACCACCAAACAAAAAAAGACACCGTTATAAATATTGAGAACTAACGCAAAAGCTAACTCCTACCAATGTTCGGATGTACATATGTATGCAGAAATATCTCACACATTCTATTTTTAAACGGTTTTATTTAGCTTGAGTTGGCAGGCCGGCCGTTGTGAACGAATCTTGTAATTGAAATTTAAGTAACTTCCCGACAAGCTACAAGCTTGAAACTTGGAATATAGTTCAGAACCCGATGACAATGCAATAATAAGAAAAAAATCGCCGCTAGGTAGCGCAAGGATCGAGATATTCGCAAAATTCGCATTTGTGGTCCGATTTGGCTCATATTTGGAACACAAAATACATGCAAGAATAGAAATCGGCCTGTGAAAAAAATCGCCGCTATGTGGCGCATGGATCGAGATATTCGCAAAATTCGCATTTGTGGTCCGATTTGGCTCATATTTGGAACACATAATACATGCAAGAATAGACCTGTGAAAAAAAAATCGCCGCTAGGTGGCGCATCGATCGAGATATTCACAAAAATCGTATTTGTGGTCCGATTTGATTTGGTCCATATTTGGAACACATAATACATACATGAATAGAAAGCAACCTATGATGCCCGATTTGGCTCATATTTGGAACAAATATTGCATACAGTCCAGTAGAAGTGACATCAAAAAAAAATAAATCGACCCAGTCTATTATCGATATTCTATAAACACATTCTAGGAGTAGCCGGGTCCACGTTTCGGCCTATATCTCGAGACCCTGTACGTCGATCGCAACCAAACCTATGTAATAACCACCTAGTGAGGTATGCGCAACTTGTTTGAAAGTTTGAACAAAATGGAACTACGCATTTCTTCAAACACCGGCGACCAACTAACACATTTTAGCTATTCTTTTTATATATATGCATGCAACAGTATCCTATTTACGGATTTCCTCCACAAGCTAAACTCGGCCGGTTTTCCAGAAAATTCCCTCAAACACTTCACCACGTCCGGTATTCGGTCTGATGAGTCGAAATTCCTGCTGAAGTTTACCCTATGTTCTTCTTCCTCTTCTACTCTAGTGTGTAATATGGCTGTAACTGTTTCTGTAATTAAATCTGAAAGTTCTCTTCTCTGGCTACTAGTGAAAACAGAGGATAAGGAGGAGGTACCGGAAGAGTTATTATTTACCTGTAAATTTAGCTCCCAAAAAGGTATCTGCTATTTGTTCTTCCTGCGACATTTTATTTATTTATTTCCACAGACAATGCGGAACAACTATAAATACTGAAATTGTAGTATTTGCAAGAAAAAATTAACAAAATACTTTAGTATTGGATAAATTTTTAACCCTCAATTAATTTCTTTAAAATTTTAAATGTCCTTATTTCACTTATAGCTAACTTACATTATAAATATTCACCGTGGTGTGATGGTAGCGTGCTCCGCCTATCACACCGTATGCCCTGGGTTCAACTCCCGGGAAAAGCAACATCAAAATTTTAGAAATAAGGTTTTTCAATTAGAAGAAAATTTTTCTAAGCGGGGTCGCCCCTCTGCAGTGACTGGCAAGCGCTCCGAGTGTATTTCTGCCATGAAAAGCTCTCAGTGAAAACTCATCTGCCTTGCAGATGCCGTTCGGAGGCGGCATAAAACATGTAGGTCCCGTCCGGCCAATTTGTAGGGAAAATCAAGAGGAGCGCGACGCAAATTGGAAGAGAAGCTCGGCCTTAGATCTCTTCGGAGGTTATAGCGCCTTACGTTTATTATTTTTTATTGTTGGTATTGTTATTACTTTGTTCTTCTTTTTGCCACTGTTGCTGATGTTCTTTTGTGATTTCTTTTACAGTTGTTGTATTTGCTGTTCTTTTCGACTTTTATTTATTTTTGAATTTTATTCAAAGATTTTCTCTAAATCTGAACACTTATTTATATGTCCGTTTCTTCAAAATTTTTTCTTTCTCATTTATTTATTGTTTCTTATTTATTTATTTATGAATTTATTCAAGTATGGAGTTAAATATTTTCTTACATTCAGACACTTATGCTAATGTTCGTTTATTTAAAGTTTTATTAAGTGCACTGGTTTGTGAATAGTCTTTCATTAATTTGGCAGGGAAAATGCTTCCCGTCACTTTTTCTAAGTAGGTCCTGTTAAGTATTGGCTACCACCAAGAGTTCAACTGTTGAGAACGTATGATCGCTGTGCGTGACTAGCAGTGATTTACGCATATAGTGCATCACTAAGAGAGCTGCTGTGTTGTTGACATTCGTTTTTATGGATACACACACGGTGGCGAAACATCAAGAATAATAATTTAATAGTTTTAGTTGTATATTTGAAGTGAATTTAATATTGAATTAAATAATGTACATATCATAATAATAATAATAAAACGTTATATGATATTGTACAAATGGCGACGAGGATGGGATTTTGCCCATCGTATTAAATTTCATTTCAAACAACAAAATTATTGGAAGAGGAAACCTGTCGCTATTCCAATTTTCAAGGTGACCTTTTCGCATAATCCATAACATTCGAATAACCTTCAGCGAAAGATATCGTGTCATTTCGTAAGTGCACTTCCAATAACTCCTGCATACATTTTTTCGGCAACGGCAGTCGTAACATTCGATTGTGAGGTTAATACGCACATTGACACACAAGGTCTATGCCACTTAAAAAAGAGTCGGAGTTGGGGGAATCTTCGCCAAGTATTCTACGGGAATCAACCACCACTTCATCACAAACGCAATTTCCGTCAGCATCAAATCACGCAATGGCCGCGTTAGGCACGTTAGAGCAATTCGACATCAATCACCCAGAGAACTGGAGAACATATTATGCGCGATTCGAGTTGTTTCTTCAAGCCAACGACGTACAGGTTGCAGAACGTCAGAAGGCAATTTTTCTGACTTTGGCCGGCGCGACACTTTACGACCTCCTGTCGTCGTTGGCATCACCCAGAAAGGTGAGTGATCTTAATATTTCTGAAATTGAGACCATTCTAACAAAACATTTTTCCCCTCGACCGTCGGAAATTGCATCCTTCTATAAATTTCACAAACGTGACCAATTTCCGAGTGAATCGTTTGCGGAGTATGTAGCTGTTTTGCGAAGACTTGCAATTGACTGCAATTTCGGTGATGCTCTGGATCGTATGCTTCGCGACCGTTTGGTATGCGGCCTGAGAGACGAATCTCTTCAACGTAGCCTTCTGGCGGAAAGTGACCTGCACTTACAGAAGGTGATTGAAAAAGCTTCAACCGCAGAAGCTGCCTCTAAAAATGTATTGGTTATTCGTCAACCGGAACATGTCAACCAAATCGCAAAACGAAATGAACAACATGTAAAGAAAAATAAAAATCAACGTAGCACTACTGCTAATAAACTATGTAATGGCTGTGGAGGCGCACATCTCCGATCACAGTGCCCTCACAAAGAATCAACATGTTCTGCATGTGGTGTCAAGGGGCACCTACAGCGAGTATGCCGCACGACGAATCAAAGTACTACGACTGACCACACAACGCATACATCGAACAAACAGCGGAACCAACAAACCAAATCAAAATCAAAATTACAATCAATTAATCAAATTTCGACTACAACGAGCCGTAAAAAGTCAACAACAATTTCTGTTAATGGGAACCCATGTGTATTTGAAGTGGATTCGGGTTCTGACTATACGATCGTATCATCCACTACCTTCGATAAATTGTGGCCTACGGATAAGCCAGTTCTATACGACAGCGGTGTCGAGTTGAGGGATTTTCAGCATAATGGCGTTCCTATCAAAGGTACTGTAGATGTCGAAGTAATTTATGATAAAAGGAAGGTTAAAAATTTGCCCCTTTTAGTGGTAAATGGCAATCAAACAAACGTGTTAGGATGTAACTGGTTTGATTCTCTTGGTATAAGCGTACAGGGGGTTCTATTAATCGATGAGTGTCGTAGCATTAAGACGGTTTTAAAGGAATTTGATCATCTTTTCTCCACAGAACTAGGGAAATTCACAGGGAAACCAGTTTCTTTACGCGTCAAAGAATTGGTTGAACCAATAAGACTTCCGGTACGGCGAATTCCTATTGCTATACGGAATCTTGTTGAAGTTGAACTTGACCGATTGTGTTCACAAAAAATCCTAGAACCTGTTGAATATTCTGAATGGGCAACACCTATAGTCCCGGTTCCAAAAGCGATGGTTCGATCAGAATCTGTGGCGACTACAAGTCAACACTCAATAAGGCACTTCTGCCGCACAATTTTAAAATTCCTTCCATCAGCTCACTCCTATCTTCTATAGAGGGGGGAAAAATTTTTGCAAAGCTTGACCTAGCCCAGGCTTACCAACAACTAGCTGTGGATGAAAAATCGGCCATGATGCAAACTATTGTCACTCATAAGGGTGCATTTAAGGTGAATAGACTTCAATTTGGCATTTCGTCAGCGCCAGGAATTTTTCAAAATCTTATTGAAACACTTCTTCGTAATATTCCTGGTGTCGTACCATATTTTGATGACGTAGTCATAATGGGTGCAACTGAGGCAGAGTTGGCAGACCGTTTAGGGAAAGTATTAAAACGTTTTGACGAATCGGGGTTACGCCTTCGGAGAGACAAATGCAAATTCGGTGTCCCCACTGTTAGTTTTTTGGGATACAAAATCGATAGCCTTGGCATTAGGCCATGCCCAGAAAAGGTACAATCTATACATAATGCACCCGCACCGAAAGACAAAAAACAGCTGCAGGCATTTCTTGGTCTGTTGAATTTTTATCACACTTTCCTTCCAAATAAAGCTACAATTGCAGAACCCTTACATCGACTCCTGGAGAAAAATAGGAACTTTATTTGGAAGAATGAACATCAGGTAGCTTTCCATAAACTTAAGCAGCTTGTCACCTCTGATAGCGTTCTCATCCATTATGATGAAAAATTACCGCTGACACTCGTTTGTGACGCCTCTCCGTATGGTATTGGTGCTGTTCTAAGTCACATACTGCCTGGCGGGTCTGAAAGACCAATAGCATTTTATTCGAGAACCTTATCGAAGTCTGAGCGCAACTACGCTCAAATCGATCGCGAAGCAACTGCTCTGGTAGCAGGCGTAAAGAAGTTCCACGACTATTTGTACGGGCGGAAGTTCACTTTGGTTACTGACCACCGTCCACTTCTGGGAATATTCAGTACCACAAAGCAGACGCCCATCATTATATCACCCGTTATGCTCCGCCGCTGTACGTTTCTGAACGCCTATACTTTCGACTTAGTTTGTAGAGAAGGGAAGAAAATGGGAAATGCGGACTGTCTAAGTCGCCTACCTGTTGAAGATAAACTCAGCGAATCCAACCATGGGGAGGTATTCATGATAGAATTGGCAAGCTCACAAATTATACGCCCGAAAGACATAGCGACGGCTACCACCAAAAATGCATTGCTCACTAAAGTCACTAGCTGGGCGTTAAGGGGATGGCCGTCATCCATGCCCCGCGAGGATGAAGCTTATGCGTATTATGTGCGCCGCAATGAAATTACCACTCTTAAAGGATGTCTTCTCTGGGGAAACAGAACGATTGTTCCTCCGACTTGTCGAAAAGCCATTTTGCAGGCGTTGCATGGGGGACATCCCGGTATAGTTAAAATGAAGGCGTTGGCTAGAAGCTATTTTTGGTGGCCGAAGATGGATACGGAAATAGAAAGCATCGTAAAAACTTGTTCACCGTGCCAGCAAACTCGCCATGAGAAAGCCCAGGCACAACCTCATATTTGGGAAACGGCAAAAAATCCATGGTCACGTCTACACATAAATTTTGCGGGACCCTTCCATGGCAAAATATTTTTTCTCACGGTCGACTCATATTCTAAATGGCTGGAAGTACATATTGTTAAGACTACATCATCACAGTGCGCAATTAAGTCACTAAGATCGCTTTTCGCAACTCATGGCCTTCCAGATGTCATCGTGTCCGATAATGGATCGGCCTTCACGTCCTCAGAATTCGAGGAATTTATGAATAATAACCTAATCCGACATGTGAGATGTGCACCGTTCCATCCATCATCCAATGGACAAGCTGAGAGGATGGTGCAAACAACGAAGGATTTCCTTAAGAAACTTCCGCCCAATTCCGATTTCGAGCTCAACCTGGTTCGATTTGTATTTAATCAACACATCAGTCCACATGCAACAACAGGTCGTTCACCAGCCGAACTCTTCTTCAATCGCCAACTAAAAACTTACTTTGACAAAATTCACCCGCATGAGCTCTCAAATGTCAAAGACAATCCTACTGTTAAGCATACGTTCTGTGAGGGAGATCTTGTCTGGATCCGTAATTATGCAACGGGTCCTAAGTGGACACAAGGGCGCATATACTCAAGAACCGGCCCAGTCTCATATAAAATTCAGCTGGAAGATGGAAGAGTAATTAAACGCCATTTGGATCAGATCAGAGGCAGGGAACCCTCCGAGAGTATAGCGATGGACATTGAAGAAGAGAAAAATGAAGGTAGCAATAACTCAGACAGTAACCTAGAATCAATTGGCGGAAATGAATCTTCTGAAAACGCTGTTGAGGGCAGATCCACTTCACCGCCTACTAAATCATCATCGGAACCTCTCAACATTCAACCATCGCCTATTTTGGCACCAAACACACCGTCGGGTACAGCAGCTAATTCCACTCCGCCTCGCCAACAGACACCACGGCGCTCAAATCGACCGAGGAAAGTTCCAGAATTCTATTCTTCAGCTGGGCGTTAAGGGGTGTTAAGTATTGGCTACCACCAAGAGTTCAACTGTTGAGAACGTATGATCGCTGTGCGTGACTAGCAGTGATTTACGCATATAGTGCATCACTAAGAGAGCTGCTGTGTTGTTGACATTCGTTTTTATGGATACACACACGGTGGCGAAACATCAAGAATAATAATTTAATAGTTTTAGTTGTATATTTGAAGTGAATTTAATATTGAATTGAATAATGTACATATCATAATAATAATAATAAAATGTTATATGATATTGTACAGTCCCCTTAGTACCTAGTAAACTAGTGTTTATGGTTCACGTGGAACTTTTACGCTTTAAACCGCCCACGTTGGGCGCCAATAAACTACCGATGTTATTTCGTTTATTCTAACTTTTGGTTTATTTAAATATGTTTATTAGTTTACCGGCACTATATGCCTTTTGTTTAGAATAACTTAAAGATTTAATAAATTAGGCGGCACTATGTGCCTGTTGGTTTGAAACTAAAACTATATCGGTTATGCGGCGTTATGTGCCTTTCCGTTAAATCTAAAATTAAGACTGACTTATTCTTAAAGCTAAAAGATAAGCTACCCTTTCTGAGCCTGCCTACGTGGTCAGCAAAATAGGGTTTGCGCGTGTAGCACTCAGCTGAAGTATTTGGTCACGTGAGCGATTAAGCGGTTGCGCGTGTTTCACTCACTAAAGGTGTTTAGTTTCATTAACTAAGCATTTAGCGGATGCGCGTGTAGCGCAATTGCACTTTTGATTGCAAGACTCCAAAATATGCGAAAGGTTTGCTTGTTAGCAGAATATTCTCTGGGAATGGAATTTATGAAATGTTGTTGTGGCTATGTGGAGAAGTTCGCAAAGTATTGTTTTAACTTATTAACATCACTAGGCTGTTAGTAAATAATCACGCAAGAATAGAAACATGAAGCAGCCACACTTATATACATGCACACATTAAAGCTAGCAACACTTATGTACCAGGCAATGAAGAGATCTCTCAGACACACAGATATAGTCATCAGCCGAAATAGTTGCTTACAAATACACACGCATATGTTACGGATATACATGTATATAGCTCGTAACTAAGCAAGCATGAGCTACAACTGTTCGAGAAATTACTAGACTTCAGGAGAAACGGGTAAACGAGGAAACCGAGAGTATATAGCTGGTAACTAAACAAGCATGAGCTACAACTGTTCGAGAAATTACTAGACCTTAGGAGAAATGGGTAAACGAGGAAACCGAGAGTATAAAAGCAGCGGAAACTGAGTAATAACTAAGCAGTTTGATTTAAACACGCTATTAGTTGCGAAATGTAGTATAATTGTACTACTCCCAATGTATCTAAATAAAGACCAGTTTGCAATACTGAATATTAGAGTGATTTATTCAACAGTTTAGCGATTCGAACGTTAGCAGAAGGTTTCAAATAAGCGGAGTTTCCCAAAATTCTTCACAATTGGTGTCGGAAGAGAAGTTGTTGAATAAATTCCGAAGATTTTGAATACAACTTGAACATGGCGAAGTTAAATGAATTAAAGATCCAGCAGCTCAAAAAGGAGTTGGAAGATTGCGGATTGAATACAACTGGCAACAAATCCGAGCTACAAGCACGACTACAGGCAGCTATGGAATGTGAAGGAATAGACGTTGATGAACACAATTTTAATCGTGATGTGGAAGAGTCGGCGACTAAAATGGAGGCGAAGATAGAGACTCCGAATTCATTGGCAAGTTTAGACACTAACGCGATAACAACAGTAATGAAGCAAATGTCGTCGCAAATGTCTTCTCAACTAGAAGAACAGAAAACGTATATGTCATCACAACTAGAATCCCAGGAGAACCGTATAACATCCAAGATTGAAGCACAAGAGGCACGAATATCCGAAATATCGACTCAAATTTCAGCAAAGATATCATCGCAGATCTCTGCACAACTGGAAGAGCAAGAAGGAAGTATTTCTTCGAAGTTGGAGGCGCAGGATAAAAAAATTTTACAACTTGAAGACAAAATCGATGCCGAGATCGAAACATTGAGAGGTCGTATACAGTAGTAACAAATATATCGCCCAGAAGTTTCAGCGAGTTATCCAAAGGTAAAACACCATCCCCTTATGGTTCTGTACCTTTCCAGTTCTTTAAGCTAACGTTTGAGAAGACCGCAGAAGTGAAGATAAAATTGCAGCTCTATTCGTAGCATTGAACGGGCCAGCAGCCGAAATCCTACAGACGATTCCAAAGGAGAGCGGAAGCATTGATGGCTGCTGTAGAACGACATTAACGAAGCGAACACAGGAAACAAGTCTACCAAAAACCGGAGCAAATCCGCCACCAAAAATCTAACGAGATTTTGCCAGAGTTCGCTTCAGATATTGAAAGATAGGGACGCACCGGTGGAATACACTGAGAGAGTTAACATTCAATCTTTCACAAATGGAACTCGGAATGCCGAAACGAAGCGAGCGACATACGCAAACCCAAAACCTACATTCGCAGAAACGGTATCACATTCTCTGATTCAGGAAACAGCGTCGTTTCTGTGAAAGCCACTTTTCAAAGCACGCCGTGTGGAATTGGAAACGCCAGACTGGGTGAACACAGTATTTTTAGTTATAGTTCTTTTATATTTATTAAGTGGTTGTATACTAAATGTCTTTTAATTATTTTACACTTTCTTATCAATTAACTTTAGTTTTATACAACTGGATTTATTTTAGTTTTTAGGTTTTTGCCAATGTTCGTGTTTTTCTCTGTGTCGTCCAAATTACATAAAAATGGACGGTCTTTTTCTGCCGAGCCGAATTGCTCTGTTTCCAAGTTGTTCCAACACCTGTTGTTCGTTCACAGTAGACAACGGGTGTTGCAGCAATTTGGAAACAGGCTGACATTTTTATTGTTTGTTAAGGCTGCTGTTACATCATCCTTTTTGGGGAAAAGAAGAATTGACAAAGCGATCAGTTTTGTCACATTCTTCTTTGGCCATAAACTTATAAAAATTGTTGCCAACAAACGAATATATATTTATATTAGGGTGTGCCTCCCCTTTTTTATTCGTTGGTTCGGAACCATTTTTATTATTAATTGAAAAAAGATTTTATACATCGAATACTTAAATTGTAGTTACATTTTTGTATTTCATTGTAACTTAAATAAAAGGTATAAATATTAATAATATTTTAATTTACGACAAAATATGTTTAATGTTTTTTTGTAAATATTTGTGTTTTATATATTCAATTTAAAATTTTACATTTCTATTACATATTAAATATGAATTTTTTGTATTATGAATAATTTTTATAAAAAAAGTTTTTTTTTTCAATATACAAAATTTTTGTTATTTTCTCTTTTTTTGTTTTAACAGTTTTTAAGCCTTCGTGGCTGCTTAAATGCTAGTAAGAAAATTTGGATTTGTTTTTCAATCAAATTTAAAGTAAAAGTATTGAAGTAATGTTAATTTACTTTACTTTTATGTACTACTTTTTCTTTGTTTTCAACTTCATCGAAAATAGTTACGTTAGGTTCGTTAATTTTGGTTATAATAAACGGACCTTGATAAATATTTTCGTGTTTATGATGTGGTTCTTTCTGTAAAAGTACTTTATCTCCGATTTTTACAATTAAAGGTCGTGCCGTTTTATCGTACAGATTTTTACTTTGTAAATTATTTTTATTAATAGATTTTGCGCCATTTTGTGCGTTTTCTGCATCCTAAACTTAACTTCTTTGGCATAGTTTTCGACATTATAAATTGGGTAAATTTTTTCTTTTGTCAATTCATTAGGCAAAATTGCCTTTTTTCCAAAGACTAACTCGAAAGGAGAAAACTGATTATCGAAAACTGTGCTACTCGTAGTATTGTGTAGGAAAGTAAAGTATTTTAAATAAACATCCCAATCAGAAAAAGTATCTTTTAAATATGCACGTAAGTATTCATTAAAAACTCTATGATTACGTTCAATCGTGCCAACAGTTTCGTTATGGTATGCAGTTGAAAAATTATGTTCAATATTTAGAAGTTTAGTTAATTCTTCAAATAATTCATTTTTAAATTCAGTACCTAAATCTGATTTTATGGCATTCATTGTGCCGTATGTCAAAATGAATCCTTCAAAAATTGCTGAAGCGATTCTTTTTGCCTATTTGTCTGGCACAGCGACTGTTACCAGGTATTTAGTCATGTCGCAAATCATGGTAAGTGCGAACTTGTTACCATATTTGGACTCGGGTAGGGGTCCTATTGTGTTAATTACTAGTATATCAAATGGTTTACAAGGAGTTGGTGTTAAAACAAGTTTTTCTTTTGTTTTAAGTTTTACCTTTTTCAAAAGACAATCCTTAAAATTTTTGATATATTTCGATATATCGAGTCATATCTTTCCAATAAAATTTTGCTCGTAGTTTTGCGTTAAGTCTTTTCATTCCGCAATGTCCACCAGAAATGGGATCATTATGGTAAATTTTCATTAGCTTTAATTTTGTATCTTCATCTGTTACTGTCTCCACTGGATCTGTTAAAATAATTTCTAATGATTTTAAAATTTTATTTCCAATATTTTTGAAATTTGTAATAGTATAATGTTCGAACAAAATATCGTTTTTAGGCCATTCAATTTGCTTAATTTTGCGTTTTCCGGCTTCTGATTCAAGCCTCGAAAGTAATTTCTCTAAAGTCATTATTTCGTTAACAAGCTCAAAACTAAGTAACTCGAGTTTCTTATGTCTAATATGCGCAAAAATTCTTAAACTTGTTGTTTTATTATTTTTATCGTACGTAATTGCAGATTTTATCCGTGGAACTTTTTTCGAAAAATTAAATGAAAATTTGTCGTAGACATGTAAAGTAAGTTGTTTTTCGTCGTTTTTGTCTGTTTTAGTAGGAAGGTTATTGTCGTTTTGCCGTTTTGTCATTGATCTTGTCTGTACTGCTAAAATTTGTTTGCTCGATTCTTTAATCTCATCGATTGCAATGCGCGATAGTGCATCAGCGCCAACGTTTGATTTTCCCTTAATATGTAAATAAATAAAAAAAAAAAAATGTAAGGCGCGATAACCTCCGAAGAGGTCTAAGGCCGAGCTTCTCTTCCAATTTGCGTCGTGCTCCTCTTGCTTTTCCCTACAAATTAGCCGGACGGGACCTACATGTTTTATGCCGACTCCGAACGGCATCTGCAAGGCATATGAGTTTTCACTGAGAGCTTTTCATGGCAGAAATACACCCGGAGCGCTTGCCAAACACTGCCGAAAAATTAGAAAAATTTTCTTCTAATTGAAAAACCTTATTTCTAAAATTTTGATGTTGCTTTGTCCGGGGTGTGAACCCAGGGCATACGATGTGGTAGGCGGAGCACGCTACCATCACACCACGGTGGCCGCCATTTTGTCCGTGTCAAGAGCGAAAATGTCAGCATAATCAATGCAAAGGTCAATTAATTTACTATGAGCATGTTGAGGTATTTGATTTTTAAAATCGAAATAAGTTTTTCGTTCTGTTTCTGTCTTGTTAATTGTATAAACATTATAATTTGAAAGTTTTTCTGTCCGAATACTTTTTCTTTTCACATACTTGACACGATCCGTGGTGTTTATGACTTTAATTATTGGGTTACTGGAATTAAAAATGCACCTAGCTGTGAAAACACCTTTGGAATGATACAACTGTCGCTTTCTGTTCCGTGCAGGATTGGTATCGCAAATTTTCATTTCCTACCCAAAAGGAAATACTATTTCTTTCATAATTAATAATGCATTTGTTAATTTTCAGAAAATCTTTACCCAGTATGCCATCGGATGGAATATTAAAGTCTTCATTTACTACATGTAAATTATGTTTAATAGAAAAGTTAGAAAAATTTAAATTTGCTGTAATTTTACCTAAAGTAGAAACTGAATTAGAAGTTACACCGGTAATGTTAATAATGTCTTTCGTATTTAAGGAAATATTTCTGTCTAAACATGATATCTTTATTAAAGAAATGTCCGCTTGAGTGTCTACTAGGAAAGAACAATATTTTTGTGACTCGTTAAGTTGTAATTCAATGAAATCAGAGTAATTTAAATTTAAACAATAGATGCCTATAGGTGAGGGAAGCTCGCTCAGTTCGTCCTCCCCCAGTGTTCGCTCCTGAGGGGCACTCGTGTTTAAAGCGCGAACGTTTGCGTTTCTACCTCTACCATTGGCTGCTCTCGAATTGTTACCTCTATTGTTACTATTGTTTGAATTAGGATTTGTATTTGAACGCGTATTATTATTGTTATTATTCTGGTATATATTTCCGTTATAATTCCTATATCTTTGATGATTGTTTCCGTTATAGTTACTATTTTATGAAAATGAACTGTTATTATTTCTATAACCAGTATAGCCGCGGTTTGGGTAAAAACCTCGGTAACTATCACGTGAATTTCTGAATGTACTGTTACCACGTGATCGAAAAACTAGAACCTGACCTTCAGTTACTTCGTTGTTTTGTTCTACAATTAATTTTGCTACTACGTCTTTCGGATCAGTAAATGCCGTTGAGGCTTAAATGGTTTTTACTAAATTTGATTTTGCATTTAAACGACACACGTTAACAGTTTGTTCGACTGCCATTTCGTGAGCTTTTGCTTGAGCGATCCCTTCAATAATAAAAGACCGCTCAAGTGAGTCAGCTAACGTTAACGTGCAACGCTGCAATTCTCCCTGCTACAACTTTCGAGTTGTCTGGTTTGATCCTATTACGTAGAGCTGTTTTAATTTCATTGACTGAAGTTACTTGTGTTGGTATTGCTTCACGGGCTTTACCCGCTAATTTTGACCTTAAGAACGCTATAAAAGTATCATTTAAATCTGCAGTAGCGAATTGTTCAAGTAATGCGATTTTGTCTATAAAAGAATCAAGTGCTAGAGGATCACCACTGTAGTTTTCTCTAATAGAATTAGCACATGTGTTAATGAAAATTGTCTTTTCCCCCGGTGTCGCCATGATTTGATTGTTAAGATCTGAAGGTGAGGCCACGTTTGTACTATTTGGATCGTTAAGTTCTGATTTTAAAGTAAAAGAAGTTGAAGTTAGTTTTGCACTATTTGAATCGTTAAGATTTCAATCTAAATTAGAAGTTGAATTTTTAATGGAAGAATTTTCGAAGCCTGGAAAATCAGTTGACAAAGAAAATCGATTTTCCTGGTTTGTTACTTCTTCGGTCGAGGATGAAGCTAAACTTTCGTAGCTTGAGGCTGAATTATCGGTATCGGATTCTGAATTTTTTGCACTTGCTTACCACTTCTAAGGTATATATGTAGTTATCAGAATAGCACAAATAATTCAGTTCAAACTATGAAATTAATGAGGTACTTATTTGAATGTCTGAATTCTTTGAAGCTGAAATGTTGAGGAAAAAGGAAAAATAAATTTTGTATAAGAGAACTGATTTGAAGGTGAATAGTCACTAAAGAAGTATTTAAAAATTTATTTGAAGAATTAACTAAAACTGTAGTAACCTTGTATAGAAAAATCTTTAAGATGTAATTGAATTTAAACTTTGCACAAGAGTATATAGGTATTAATTGGTAACAATCTCAAAATTGTTGTAACTTGTTCAAAAGATCCATTTATATTCACGCTTTGTTAAAAAAAAGTCGTATATTTTCACGGACGCACCGCTTTATATAAAAAATCTCACTTGGCTTTTCACGGAACCACCGTTTATATAAAAATTTTAATTTGTTTTTAACGGAACCACCTCATATTTCAAACAAAATTTTAATTGATTTTTAACGGAACCACCGCATATTTCAAAAAATTTTAATTGGTTTTTAACGGAACCACCCATATATCAAAAAATTTTAATTGGTTTTTAACGGAACCACCACATATTTCAAAATAAAATTTTTAATTGATTTTTTTGTTCAAACACCGTTTATATCAAAATTCCAAAATTTACACGTTACAAACAGCTTATCAAGTTCAACAGTCTTATAAGGTGAAAATTAATATTATGCTTGAAACCGAAGTAGTTAAATGTAGAACGCACCACTTTAAAAAAATCCAAAATGTATATATATATTATAACGCACCGCATAAAAGAAATTTTCTGTTTTCTATACATACATATATATGTTATAAAAAACCGTAGGCAAAAATTTGTTAAATACATATATATATTATACTTATGACTGCTGCTGCTCCAACCATAAATGCTGCCGCTGCCGTAAACGCTGCCGCTGTCGTCGCCAATGCTGCTGATGCCGGAGTTGTTTCTGGCGGTCTTCGCCGGCGCTGCCGCTGCTGGTCTCGATGTTAAAGCTGGTGGTGGTAGTATTAGTTTTGTTGTATTAAGGATTTAACCATACTTTAATTATACATTTTCACCGCCACTGCCACTTCATACCACCACTCTTGCCCAAAATGTAAAAAATGACCGGGTTCCAGCCGCCACGGTCGCCATATGAGGTTCCATTTATATGAACCTCTGAAGAAAATGTAAACTTAAATGTGGACGTATCACGGTCGCCATATAAAGTTCACGAAAAGTACTTCCGAAAAATGGACGTGCGCAGTATTTTTAGTTTTAGTTCTTTTTTATTTATTAAGTGGTTGTATACTAAATGTCTTTTAATTATTTTACACTTTCTTATCAATTAAATTTAGTTTTGTACACTTGGATTTATTTTAGTTTTTAGGTTTTTGCCAATGTTCGTGTTTTTCTCTGTGTCGTCCAAATTACATAAAAATGGCCGGTCTTTTTCTGCCGAGACGAATTGCTCTGTTTCCAAGTTGTTCCAACACCTGTTGTTCGTTCACAGTAGACAACGGGTGTTGCAGCAATTCGGAAACAGGGTGACATTTTTATTATTTGTTAAGGCTGCTGTTACAAGAGGATCGCAGCAGCGGAGTGAAAGAGTTATCAAATGCTTCAAATGCGGGAAGCCAGGTTACATCGCACGTCATTGCGGTCTTATCCTAGTGGTTCCAACAGCATGGGTGGTCTTAAGTACACAGCTGGAGGAGATGAGCAAGAGCGAGCCAGATGTAAAGATCGAGAACTTGCTCCAGCTATTGAATGTCCTATCATATTTGTATCACAAATCGGAAGAAAATCGGGCAGTCTTACCGTCAGAGGAAATGTGGATGGCAAGTAGCGTGTACTGACTGTAGATACCGGCGCATCTCATTCCATAATCCGGTCTGATTTGGTCCACAGGAGAGTAAAGCCATTACATGGAGCAAGATTGCGTACGGTCACTGCCGAGTATAACCAAGTCCAGGGAGAAGTGGTATGTGAAGTCTTAATTGGGAAGGTCATAGTTCTACACAAATTCGTTGTGGCAGAGAATGTTGATGAAGTCATATTGTGAATGGACTTCCTAGTTGACCATGGCATCAGGATCGACATGCAAACAAGGAATATGCGCTATAAGAACTAGGATATACCACTCAACTTCATTTTGGAGACAGGGTTCAGCAGTAAGCGAGAGCTGGTGGAGGAGATTCGACAAATACAAAAAGTCAAAGGCAGTAGATCGGGCAAAGATTGATGGAACGACGGTACCTGCGAGAAAAACACTCGCATTGACAAACCTTAATGGACGCACTAAAACGAACGAAAGAATTGCCCATAAAGAATGTAAGGGTGGTTTCAAACCAGGGCGCACTACTGTTCTGAAACGTCAGAACGATGCAAAGGCGATCGATCAAGCGCAAGCTCTACGAAGTATTTCATTGGCCAAACAACAGAGTGTGAGGGAAAGAACCAGGATAATGACGAGGAAGATAAAACACAGGTGCGACCAGAACAACACTTCTGTACCCGGCAACGAAGAGATCTCTCACACACACAGATATAGTCATCAGCCGAAGTAGTTACTCAAACATACACACGCATATTGTACAGATATACATGTACATAACTAACCAAGCAAGAGCTACAACTGTTCGAGAAATTACTAGAAATGGGTGAACGAGGAAACCGAGAGTATAAAAGCAGCGCAAGCTGAGTAATACCTAATCAGTTTGATTTAAACACGCTATTAGTTGCGAAGTGAAGTATAATTGCACTACTCCCAAAGTAAATAAATAAAGACCCGTTTGTAATACCGAATATTGGAGTGATTTATTTAAGAGTTTAGCGAATCGATCGTTAGTAGAAGGTTTCAAATAAGCGGAGCTTCCCATATTTTTTAAATGTTTTATACTTTTCATAAAAGTAGTTTTAATTTTGTTTTTAACCTTTCTTACCGTTTCAAGTAAGTTTTTAATTATTCTCAAATTAAAATGTTTTTTTTAAATTGGAGAAAAAAAACACATAAGTAGTAATACTGTTTTTAACTACCACACTTCTTTTGTTTTTGAGTTTTTTTTTGCTGTGAATTTGATTATTTTTTAATCATAGTAATATCCGGTAATTGAACTTTACTTTTGTTTGATTTGAATTCTTTGGTTATTCGAATTTCTTTTTTTACCTATTTTTTTACGGTTGATATAGGTAGTCGATGGACATTCCCATCGACTCTGAAGCGCAACGGTTTGGTTTGGGGATAATACCGTCAGATAGGAGGGTAATTCGTGGTCTCGCTAGAGCGCTTGAAAATCAAGTGGTAGGATCTTTGCTCAAGCAAATAGATACTGCGATCGAACAGCCCATAGATTGTTTACCCACTGATTTTTTAACCGCTTCAGCTCGACGGAATAGACGCCAAGAGTAGAAGCTTTGTCGGATAGGTCCCTAAGTTTTTCGAGTATGTTCGATAGGATTCTAGAATTGCCAGGAGAGGGAGAGGATCAGAATTCACCTCAAGGAGCTGTCGGTGGAGCATTACCAACTGCATCTCCAGCCGTGTTAAACCGGATGGACCTACTTTATGGCAGAATTCAGGAAGGTGCGAATGGACATGTCACACATGTGTAATAGGATCGCAGGTGTGGAGGCATCCATGCAATCATCATCAGCTAGTTCCAACCCCAAACTACATCAACCCCAGGAAGGGCGAATCAGCAACCCCCTAGGAATAATCAAAGCAGGTTTGATAGGCACATGTACCGGAAGAAAATAGATCTGGAGAAATGACACCTGAAGTTCGATGGTACAACAAAAAATAAGACATGGAAAGCTTTGTTGGATGCGCGAACAACACGACGTCTCCCACGAGCAACTACTAGCGGACTTCAATTAAATCGTAACAGAAGCCGCTCTAAAATGGTACTGGCAAGTCTCTGTGAGTTTCTAACTAGATTCGCGGAATATGATTACGAGGTGCTACGTGAAATCATGGAGAGGAAGAAAGGAGGTCAAGAGTCCTTCGAAGATTTTTATGCGGAGATACAAGATCTCACCTTCCGGCTTAAGAAGAAAATACCAGAGACGGAACTGGTAAAAATTATAAAGGGTAACCTGAAGCCGTACTTTGTTCGCGGATCGAAACGTTAACCGACTTTAAAACGGAGTGTAAGAAAATTAATAAAAGCAAGTAGGTCGCGAAACAAGGTCGTTAGCGAGATAGATGATAGCACCAGGGAGATTGAAGGGGTCAGTAACATAGGGACAGAGGGAATAGGGAAGGATGACAAACGCAAACTAATGTCCTCTAGACCCGGTGCTACTAATATAAAACCCGGTGACCCGCCGAAACCCACGCGAAATCCTTTAATTCTAGCACTGCTGTCCGAAGTAATGTGTTCTGTCCGTTTCGTCTGTGGTATGCCAGTGGACTTCTTCACGAAGGATCCACAGGCAGCAGCCAAACATAGTCCCTGTACATCGTGCTTTCGTTATATGAAGTGTTTCCTGTGTGGTAGTGATGCGTCCTATTTTGTGTTTAAACAGGGTACGGAAAACAGGCAACTGGCAGAGATTTTCAGGCACTCTGTGCAGAGCCAGGAATCCCGGGAGAATTAGATTTAAGAGAACATGATCTAGGTGTAAACATTTTAAAACGCGAAGATTGTATGAAATTATTTGTTAGGATTTTGTAGGGGTTTCGATGGTGGGCGTTTATTAAATGGTTGAGGTTGCCCATTGTTTGGATATCCTTGTACAGGATTATGAAATCCTTGAGGTCCGGGTCTGTTCTGGTAACGCCCATTGGGACTGGGGATTTGGGCGGGAATTGTGGTATGTAGCTATTTTGAGATTTTCCGGAAAGCGTATTGTGCGATGTGACGTAGGGGTTTCCTTGTGGTGTACTGTAGGAGCGATATTGTGGATTCGGATTTGAAAAGGATTGTAGTAACATTCTGTCCATATCGTAGGGGAAGGTTTGGACCATACCGTAGTGGAGGTCTCGGAAAAGAGTGGCCCCCTTTAGACTTCGTGGTAAAACTCCTTTACTGTTCTACCCTGTTGGGCAAGAGGTGTCATTTTATATTGTAAGGTACTGACGTCTGCTTTGTTGGAGTAATGAAGCATTATGTACTTCTTGTTCTTATTCCAATTCAACGGAGTCCGAAATGATTCGAGTGCCGCGTCGGCCTCGCCTGTAACTTTATGTCTAATTGTGTGAAGAATTGAATAATATTTTGGCGAATCCCTGTTTTGACCATGCATCAACAGTATCCTATCTGCGGATTTCCTCCACGAGCTAAACTCGTCTGGTCTTCCAGAAAATTCCCTCAAATACTTCACCACGTCCGGTATTCGATCTAATGAGTCGGAATTCCTACTGAAGTCTACCCTATGCTCTTCTTCCTCTTCTACTCTAGTGTGTAATATGGCGGTAACTGTTTCTGTAATTAAATTTGAAAGTTCTCTGGCTACTAGTGAAAACAGAAGACATGGCGGAACTACCGGAAGAGTTATTATTTACCTGTAAATTTAGCCTCCAAAAGGTCTCTGCAATTTGTTCTTCCAGCGACATTTTATTTATTTATTTTCACAAACAAGGCGGAACAACTATAAATACTGAAATTTTAGATTTTGCAAGAAAAATTTAACAAAATACTTTAGTATTGGGGAAACTTTTAACCTTCAATTAATTTCTTTAAAATTTTAAATTATTATTACTTATTTCACTTATAGCTAACTTACATTATAAATATTCCTAAATTTCATTCATAACTCACACTATCGTTAACTGCATTCTGTGTGTTATTTTTGTTTTGCTATTGCTTTTTTAATGCTATTGCTGGAGTTGTTATTACTTTGTTTTTCTTTTTCCCACTATTGGTGATGTTGTTTTCCATTTACCTTTACAATTGCTGTTTTTGCTATTTTTTGCAGCTATTGTTGTTGTTATTATTACATTGTTCTTATTTTTGCCACTATTACTGATGTTATTTTGTGTTTTCTTTTACAGTTGTTGTATTTGCTGTTCTTTTCCACTTTTATTTATTTTTGAATTTTATTTAAAGATTTTCTCTAAATCTAAACACTTATTTTTATGTCCGTTTATCCAAAGTTTTTTCTTTCTCATTTATTTATTGTTTCTTATTTATCTATTTATGAATTTATTCAAGTATGGAGTTAAAGATTTTCTTACATTCAAATACTTATGCTAATGTTCGTTTATTTAAAGTTTTATTAAGTGCACTGGTTTGTGAATAGGTTAGGTTAGATTGCAAGGGCTGAGCTGAACACTATGGTAACAAGCTCACTACTTAGGCAACCAATGGGCCCATTGTAATACCCTGTACGGTCTCAAAAAAGGAGCGCTACCCTGCATAAAGCGGGTCAAACCACCTCGTGGAAATTATAAATTTTGCCAGAGCCTTTACTTCATAGCAAGAGACCTCAGCAAGGTCATGTAGAAAAGGTTTACCGAGGATAGCCATCCTACGCCTACTAAGCGCTGGACAGTGACAGAGAAGGTGCTGGACGCTCTCTTCCTCTTCTGTACATCTGCAGCTGCGACAATAGTCGAAGATCGCTACCCCCATTCTAGCACCGTGCGTGCCTATTAAGCAATGCCCTGTTAGAACCCTTATCAGGGACGATAGAGCTGATTTGTTTAAAGTCAGAAGCGCTTCTGTGCGCCCCTTGTCATATGAGGGCCAGGTTTGCCTGGATGTCTCACACGAAGATGTGGCTGACCATAGTCCATTTGCGATTCTTAAAGTGCTTGTGGTCACACGAAGCCTGAAAGTGGCCATGGGTATGCCTACCGAATCATTTCCTGGAAGGATATGGTCGGTGGTGCCTCTTCTGGCCAGCTCGTCTGCTCTGCAATTGCCTTCAATATCCCTGTGCCCAGGTACCCATATAAGGCTGATACTGAAGTGCTGAGCCATCTCGTTAAGAGATCTGCGGCATTCAGTGACCGACTTTTCGTTGTCGACGAATGAGTCCAGGGCCTTTAATGCGGCCTGGCTGTCAGAGAAAATAAACACCCGTTTACCATCCTTAGGCATAGGCCCGAGATGTTTCACAGCCCTGTGTATTGCCAGCATTTCCGCTTGGTAAACACTACAGTGATCTGGTAGGCGAAAAAAGACCTCTAGACCCAGATCCGGCGAAAAAAGGCCTGCTCCCACCTTCCCGTCAAGCTTAGAACCATCCGTGAATATGTTGATGGCACCCGGTACCGTATGTTGCCTGGTATTCCAGTCCTGTCGCGATGGTATATATATACTATAATTTTTAACGAAGACGTTATTTGGCGTGCAGTAGTCAGTGCGCGCCGATATTGGGACTGGGGCGCTCGTGCCCAGGATTGTCGCGTGTCCACTAGATCCATTTGACCAGAGACCTGCTTCCCTTATGCGTAGAGCGGCTATTACCGCTAATTCTTTCGCCACCAGGTCAAGAGGTGGAAGGTATAGCATTGTGTTGAGTTCCTCAGAAGGAGTGGAGCCGAGAGCCCCGGTGATGCAGAGCTCCGAACTCCGTTGCACCTTTTGAAGCGTCTTAAGATAGGTAGTTTTAGCTAGTGCAGGCCACCAGACCAAGGCACCATAAATAAGAATCGGGCGCACAATGGCTGTATAAATCCAGTATGTCACCTTGGGGGAGAATCCCCAGGAGGTGCCAATTGCCCTCTTGCAGGTGAAAAGCGCTGCTGCTGCCTTCTTGCATCGCTCCACTGTATGGTCACTCCATAATAGCTTCCTATCCAGAATTATTCCCAAATACTTGACTCGATCGCTAAACGCTAAAAACGTACCCCCATTTCTTGGCGGCGTTAGATTTGGCACCTTATACCTCCTCGTGAAGAGGACAAGCTCGGTTTTGTCCGGGTTGATTTCCAAGCGTGTGGCTGTGGCCCAGTGCGAGATTTTGGATAGTGCCCCTTCCATTAGGTTGCAAAGAGTTTGCGGAAAATTTCCCCGCATGGTGACGCAGATGTCATCTGCATACGCGATCACTTGGTGACCTTCCGATTCCATGAGGTGGAGTAGTTGGTTGACGGTAACCACCCAAAGTAGCGGAGAGAGAACACCTCCCTGCTGAGTGCCCCTGCCGACCGGTCTGCGGATCACGCATCCACCTAGCTCAGTTCTAATCTGCCTACGCGTAAGCAGATTGTATATAAACTCCACCAGGCACGCGTCCAGATCTAGAAATGCCACCAATGTGTATTCCTTGAGGTCTAGTGACCTTTCGATAGCGGATACCATTGAGTGCAAGGCCGTGTCAGTTGACCTGCCCTTAGTATAGGCATGCTGTGCTTGCGAAAGAAGCGACGGCTCAATCCTCCTCCTGATGTGGTCCTCTGGAAGTCTTTCAAGCGATTTAAGCAGAAAAGAAGATAAGCTTATAGGCCTATAATCATTTGGTTTAGAGTGGGAGTGTTTCCCTGCCTTGGGGATAAAGACCACGTTGACTTCCCTCCACGATACTGGTACGTAATTTAGCCTAAGACAACCTATAAACATCCCTTTAATCCAGGGCCTTATAAGTTCGGCAGTATACTGGAGCTGAGCCGGAAAAATTCCATCCGGCCCCGGTGATTTGTAGGGCTTGAAGGTCTGTAAAGCCCAGTCTATCCTTTTATCATCTGTGAGTTCGCTTATCAGCTGATCATTAGGTGACTTCGGTGTCTTCATGTACTCTATTTCCGCGGCGGTCATTTTGATACACAGGCCATGAAAATAACGATTGCAATCTCTGCATTCAATTTTTGTTAAATCAAAGCGATCAACCTTTTCTCTGCACACTACACAGTTAATTTTTTAATAGTTAAAATTTTGTGGAGTTGTGTATGAAACACTTAAAAACAATATTTTATTAATCCATGTTGCAAACAGTAGAGAGTTTTTTAGTCGTGTATACTAAGCGCGCACCCATCAGCGCAGAGCAAACACGTCCGCTCACGACGGGAGCTGACTCCCTGCAGGAGTCAGTTAGCGAATTACGTCGTGACAACGAGCGATTGCGAATGGAAAGAGATAATGCCGCCGCAGCAAATTTTCCAGCTGGTTCATCTGCCATAACATTGACATCATCCGCAAATGCTTTAAACAATTTAGCGCTGAGCTCTATCACCACTGTTGATTCAACCAGCGTATCTACCATTCCGCATTGCAAGTACTCCGCAACGACTACCAAACAATCATCAGAATATATGCCATACCAAACTACTTTAGGCACAGCAAATTCGCTAATTATTTCCGCCTCTCCTGTCACCACAACTGTCGTCGGTGTTTCACCAGTAACACAAATTGCCTATCACCATCAATTGCCATATTTAGGATCCATGCTGAATTTTCCTGTGAACCTTGGGAACACACCGCCACCGAGCCAATATTTACTTTCAGTGGTGATCCGGAAGACTGGCCATTACTTAAAGCTAGTTACGTTGACACCACCAGAGTTCGGCTACAATAACAAGCAAAATTTGATACGATGCGCTGAGTGGAAATGCCAAGCAAAAGGTTTCGTTACTGCTAATTTTTCCAGACGTGGTGTCACATGTTTTAGATGAGCTAGAATTTAATTTCGGACGTCCTGAGTTACTGTTACGTGTACATATGCAAAAGATACAACAGTGTCCAGTTATAAATGAAAGAAATATTGAACAAATAATTGACTTTTCAAATAAGGTACGCAAAAGTTTTTAAAGTTTTGTCATCATCATTTAATGAGCCATTTGCTATTGGAATTACTCGTCCTTAAGATGCCACCATCGAAGCAGTTCGAGTGGAGTCGTCACATCCTGAATATATCACATCCTAATCTTCAAGTTTTTTCTGATTGGTTAAGTGAATTGGCGAAAGTTGTTAGTCTGATATCGTCCATTTATACAGCTATTCAGCCTCCGGTTAGCACAACGTCGTGGCGCCAGCATGGGTCGCCAAAGAACAACATACGTAATGCCAGTCGTCGCCCCGTCAGTCAAAGTCTGCCCCTAGCACATCACGTCGAATGTTGTACACTCCCGAATTAGGTAAGTCCAAAGCCGTAACAACCTGTGTTAAATGCAATCAAGAGCACCAGCTAGAACTTTGCGGTCAATTTAAAACATTGTCGGTATCTAAAAGATGGGAGTTCGTTAAACAACGCTCCTTTTGTTTTCTTGTCTCAAAGCTGGCCATAATTTAAGTAACTGCCAATTTAAAAGGGTATGTGGCATTGATTCTTGTCGAAGTATGCACAACGAGCTGCTCCATAATTCAGAGCCAGTACCTGCTGCAGCTAAATCGAATGTTTCCACACCACAAGAAAGCGCACATATTTTAAATACGTCAATAAATAATACCTGCATGCCTATTCAAAGTCCTTCCAGTCATTATTAACGGACCGAAGGCAAGTGTTAAAATCTATTTAATGATGGATGAAGGGTCATCAGTCACACTTTTGGAAGACAATATTCCCAACGTCTTAGGTGTTCGAGGATGCATCGCACCCCTCACATTGCAGTGGTACAACGAAAAACAAACTAAAGAGAAGTCGCGCATTGTTAATCTAGAAATTCGTGGTTTAGGTTCAGCATCGTATCATCTTAAGAATGTACGAACAGTGAAACACCTCGATCTGCCAACGAAGTCGTTTCGCAAAGATGCGCATAAACATTTGGTACATTCGTGTGTAGTAGATTATGAAAACGTGAAGCCGTCATTGTTGATAGGCCTTGATAACAGCTTTCAAGGTACACCTAATGATACGATTGACGCCGGACCGGACCAGCCCATCGCAGTGGCCACCAAATTGGGCTGGCTGGCGTACGGACCAGTAGGTTAAGTCAGTACAGCCAAGGTGCTCCATGTGCACCAGTCCGTCAGAGAAAATCAATTACATCAGCTTGTCGCGGACTATTTCAGTATTGAAAACTTTAGTGTTAAGCATACAAACACGACTTTGGAGTCAAATGAAATCAGCCGTTCTAGGCGCATTCTGGAAGAAACCACCAGATACCTTGAGGATCGTTATGAGGTAGGATTTCTTTGGCACGAGGACCATATCCAACTGCCACTCAGCTATGATATAGCCAAGCGAAGATTAATTAATGTCGAAAACAAAATGATGAAGGATGCCAGCTATATCGTCATCTACAAAGCAGAAATAGCAAAGTATATCGATGAGGGATATGCACACCCGTTAACAATGCGTGAAGCAGAGCACCATACATCTTCGACGTGGTATTTACCTCATTTGGGTGTAATAAGCCCCAACAAGCCGAATAAGATTCGCATCGTATTTGATACAGCTGCTGTTGCGGAAAATACATCACTGAACTCTACACTATTGAAGGGACCAGAACATGCTCAATCATTAATGGCAAATTTTGTACAAATTTCGCCAACGTAAAATTGCTGTCGCTGGGGATTTCGAGGCCATGTCCTCCCAAATAAAGGTTAGACCGGAAAACATAAATGCGCAATGATTTTTATGGGGGATGGCAACCAATCCAAGCCTATAAGAGTATACGTAACGTCGTCCATTATATTTGGTGCAATTTGCTCACCATGTTGCGCTGAGTACGTGAAAAATAAAAACGCTGATCAGCTTATGCAATCCATGCCGCGTGATGCCAAAGCAGTGATACACAACACTTACGTAGACGACCTGGTCATCAGTTTCGACGATGATCAAGAAGCGGCCGAAGTTGTTAATGAAACTATAGTCATCAATGCCAGAGCAGGATTTAACTTGAGAAATTTTTTATCCAATGCCAAGCTACTGCAACAGCAATTGAATGGACACACCATAGCCAAATCAAATGTCGTTAATATGGACCAATCACAGACCGACAAAATTCTTGGTATGTATTGGAACAGCAATAGCGATGTTTTGGAATTTCATTTTAGGTTCTACAAAATATGTCGAGAAGTTAGCGATTGTGTACGTGGTCCAACCAAACGAGAACTACTTGCCATCGCCATGTCTATCTATGATCCGTTCGGCATTCTGGCGAATGTTACCATTACCGTTAAAATACTTATCCAAGCTACTTGGAAACAAAGAATTGAATGGGACGATTCTTTACCAGCGGACCTTTACAACCAGTGGGCAATATGGTGGTAATCCTTTCAGAACGTGGAGTAGTTCGCAGTGCCCAGATGCCTCTCATCCCGCTATTACACGGCAAATGAAATACAGTTATACATCTTCGTAGATGCAAGCGGCAGAGCTTATGCTGCGGTGGCATATTTAAGAATCAAGCAAGATGACAGTATCGAGGTCGCATTTTTGTCTGGAAAATCGCGGTGCGCACTCAAACGATAAATCTCTGTTCCACGATTAGAACTGCAAGCCGCTGTGATGGGTAGCCGTTTAAAGAGTTCCATAGAAGAGTGTCTTGAGCGAAAAATGCACAGTATAACGTTTTGGAGTGACTCTAAAATCGTATTACTATGGTCAGTCGTATTGCGGAGATATTAAACAAACACCGCACCCTTACAGTGGCGGTGGATACCATCGGCAGTAAACGTAGCCGACGCCGCAACAAAAATAAACCACCCATACTCCAATCAGATTCACCGTGGGTAAAAGGTCCCGAATTTCTATATTTCAGCGAAGACATGTGGCCGGAGGAACCCTTGCACATGCATTCCGAGCACTACTTCAAAGAAGAGACTCACAAATATTTGCTGGTAACAGCCAACAAGGTAAAGCACATTGTGGAAATTAGCAAATTTTCGTCATATTTGAGACTGTTGCGAGTTATTGCCCGGGTTAAACGTTTTGCTGATAATGTAAAGTCTAAACAGAGCAGATGCGGAGAAGTTACAGCAGAGGAAATGACTGAGAACGCAATCTGTCTTTGCCAACAGGACCAAAATGAAGTTTTTTATGAAGATATCTACGCCCTATAAAATAACCAATCTGTGCCAAAGTCTAGCGCGCTATACCAGCTTACCCCGAAGCTCGATGAAACGGGTATCCTACGGGTGAACGGCATAATCGATGCTGCTTACTGTCTCCCATACTCAGCTCGTCACCCCATTATACTGCCGAATGGTCATGCCCTCTCTAATTTAGTAATGGACCACTACCATACAAAACAGCATCACCATAACGATCAACTTATTTCATTAACGAAATTAGACAGCACTTCTGGATGTGGTGTGTGACTCACAGCTCCAAAGAAGTCAGTGGCAAACAGGCCGCATATCCGTATTCATTACCGCAAAGGATGGTCAGGTGAGGGGCGCAACAGTGCGAACAAGCCACGGTACCCTGCGAAGACCGACCTGCAAGCTAGCCGCTTTACTGCTGTGAATCCCCATGGATTCACGGAGGGGTGGAATGTAACTGCTTCGTTATCGTATTAACAAACGCAACCCTGCGTATTGCTGAATATTTGCCTTATTTTTTTATTTCTTGTATCTCGTATTGCTGAATATTGTGACGAATATTAGCAACACATTTAGTAATGGACTACTACCATACAAAACAGCATCACCATAACGATCAACTTATAATCAACGAAATGAGACAGCACTTCTGGATACCCCGGTCCCGTCATCTGATGAAAACTGTTCAAAGAAACTGTCCTGTGTGTATTAAAAGTAGCGCTAAATCTACTGTTCCGCTGATGGGTCAATTGCCACCGGACCGCCTTACGCCCTATGTACGCCCATTTACATATGCGTGTGTAGACTATTGTGGGCCATTCCTTGTCGCCATCGGCCGACGTCGTGAAAAAGGCTGGGTAGCGCTATTTACTTGCCTGACAACACGAACCGTCCATATAGAAAGCGCTGAGGAATTATCAACCGATGCCTTCATTATATGTATGAGAAAATTTGTTAAACGTAGGGGCGTGCCCATATTACAAAGAATTCTCAAAGACGAAGCACCACGTATCGAGACATTCCGAAGCGTGCTTATCGAAGCTGAAAATATAGTAAACAGTCGTCCGTTGACAGACATCCCAGTGACGCCCGACAATCCTGAACCATTGACGCCAAATCCCTTTTCATTAGGTGTCCTGAATTCGACACAGACACCAGCTGCCAGTGAGGCGAAAACAGTGGCGTATAGCACAAAACTTAAAAAACCGTTTCTGGAAGCGGTGGATATCCGAATATTTGCCCCAATTGCTCCTTCGGCAAAAATGGCGTGCACAAGTTCGACCATTGGAGGTATGCCAGCTCCTAAGAAGTCAGTGGCAAACAGGCCGCATAACCGAAGTCATTACCGCAAAGGATTGGCAGATGAGGGACGCAACGGTGCGAACAAGCCACGGTATCCTGCGAAGACCGAACTGCAAGCTAGCCGCTTTATTTCTGTGAATCCCCATGGATTCACGGAGGGGTGGAATGTAACTGCTCCATTATCGTATTAACAAACGCAACCCTGCGTATTGCTGAATATTTGCCTTATTTATTTATTTCTTGTATTTCGTATTGCTGAATATTGTGACGAATATTAGCAACACTAAGGCGTACTATCATCTCTAAGCCGATACTAAGCAGTCACTTGTATCTACATAAACAAATCAATCATTATGTCTACACATATGTACATACAGCAGAGAAGAGATACTCACAAAAGTATGCAATCATCAGCAAAGTAGTTCCAGTAAATACACATGCATATATCTGAGATACTCACAAAAGTATGCAATCATCGCGCATATTGCTATGCGAGAAGCTATAAACGTGCATCTGTAATTTATAGCTGGTTAGTTTAGAGCTGGTAAACAAGTAGTAAATTCTAGAAGACACAGCAGAGGGTATAAAGGGAGCAAAAGCTGAGTAAGCAGAATCAGTTTGATTTAAGCACGCTGTTGGTTGCGAAGTATAAGTGTTATGATCTGGTAACCTTGCCGTGCGCGGACGTGTTTTAGATCGCTCTTCGAATTGTTATTCTTTTTACTTTGTAAACAAGTTTTATCTTTTATAAATATTCATTAATTTAATAGAAAACAGTTTATAAGTTTAATTTTGTATTAAACCTTTACACAGTGCAATATACATAGTGGCTTTTTGTGCAATTTAAACATTTAGTCTGTGTGTTCATATATCATAGATTTTCACAAAAATTTGTGATAACTGCATACCTTTTTGTTGGTAGCAAGTTATTGTGTGCCCTTTTTGCTTTTTGTTGTGTTCGCTGCTAGCTATACGCTGTCTTGCGATTTGCATCCAGTGCTCCAAAATAACTCCTGCCCATATTTTTTGAACAGCTGTTCAATTTATCCTATACTTATAGTTTCTTTTGCCTATTTTTCTTTTGGGTTTGTTTAACTTTGCAATTATGTTGGATTGCTGTGTCAGCAACAGCTAACTTACATTATAAATATTCCTAAATTTCATTCATAACTCACACTATCGTTAACTGCATTCTGTGTGTTGTTTTTGTTTTGCTATTGCTTTTTTAATGCTATTGCTGGTGTTGTTATTACTTTGTTTTTCTTTTTCCCACTATTGGTGATGTTGTTTTCCATTTACCTTTACAATTGCTGTTTTTGCTATTTTTTGCAGCTATTGTTGTTGTTATTATTACATTGTTCTTATTTTTGCCACTATTACTGATATTATTTTGTGTTTTCTTTTACAGTTGTTGTATTTGCTGTTCTTTTCCACTTTTATTTATTTTTGAATTTTATTTAAAGATTTTCTCTAAATCTAAACACTTATTTTTATGTCCGTTTATCCAAAGTTTTTTCTTTCTCATTTATTTATTGTTTCTTATTTATCTATTTATGAATTTATTCAAGTATGGAGTTAAAGATTTTCTTACATTCAAATACTTATGCTAATGTTCGTTTATTTAAAGTTTTATTAAGTGCACTGGTTTGTGAATAGATTAGGTTAGGTTAGGTTGCAAGGGCTGAGCTGAACACTATGGTAACAAGCTCACTACTTAGGTCACCAATGGGCCCATTGTAATACCCTGTACGGTCTCAAAAAAGGAGCCCTACCCTGCCTAAAGCGGGTCAAACCACCTCGTGGAAATTATAAATTTTGCCAGAGCCTTTACTTCAGCAAGAGACCTCAGCAAGGTCATGTAGAAAAGGTTTACCGATGATAGCCATCCTACGCCTACTAAGCGCTGGACAGTGACAGAAAAGGTGCTGGACGCTCTCTTCCTCTTCTGTACATCTGCAGCTGCGACAATAGTCGAAGGTCGCTACCCCCATTCTAGCACCGTGCGTGCCTATTAAGCAATGCCCTGTTAGAACCCTTATAAGGGACGATAGAGCTGATTTGTTTAAAGTCAGAAGCGCTTCTGTGCGCCCGTTGTCATATGAGGGCCAGGTTTGCTTGGATGTCTCACACGAAGATGTGGCTGACCATAGTCCATTTGCGATTCTTAAAGTGCTTGTGGTCAAACGAAGCCTGAAAGTGGCCATGGGTATGCCTACCGAATCATTTCCTGGAAGGATATGGTCGGTGGTGCCTCTTCTGGCCAGCTCGTCTGCTCTGCAATTGCCTTCAATATCCCTGTGCCCAGGTACCCATATAAGGCTGATACTGAAGTGCTGAGCCATCTCGTTAAGAGATCTGCGGCATTCAGCGACCGACTTTTCGTTGTCGACGAATGAGTCCAGGGCCTTTAATGCGGCCTGGCTGTCAGAGAAAATAAACACCCGTTTACCATCCTTAGGCATAGACCCGAGATGTTTCACAGCCCTGTGTATTGCCGGCATTTCCGCTTGGTAAACACTACAGTGATCTGGTAGGCGAAAAAAGACCTCTAGACCCAGATCCGGCGAAAAAAGGCCTGCTCCCACCTTCCCGTCAAGCTTAGAACCATCCGTGAATATGTTGATGGCACCCGGTACCGTATGTTGCCTGGTATTCCAGTCCTGTCGCGATGGTATATATATACTATAATTTTTAACGAAGACGCTATTTGGCGTGCAGTAGTCAGTGCGCACCGATATTGGGACTGGGGCGCTCGTGCCCAGGATTGTCGCGTGTCCACTAGATCCATTTGACCAGAGACCTGTTTCTCTTATGCGTAGAGCGGCGATGACCGCTATTTCTTTCGCCACCAGGTCAAGAGGTGGAAGGTATAGCATTGTGTTGAGTTCCTCAGAAGGAGTGGAGCCGAGAGCCCCGGTGATGCAGAGCTCCGAACTCCGTTGCACCTTTTGAAGCGTCTTAAGATAGGTAGTTTTAGCTAGTGCAGGCCACCAGACCAAGGCACCATAAATAAGAATCGGGCGCACAATGGCTGTATAAATCCAATATGTCACCTTGGGGGAGAATCCCCAGGAGGTGCCAATTGCCCTCTTGCAGGTGAAAAGCGCTGCTGCTGCCTTCTTGCATCGCTCCACTGTATGGTCACTCCATAATAGCTTCCTATCCAGAATTATTCCCAAATACTTGACTCGATCGCTAAACGCTAAAAACGTACCCCCATTTCTTGGCGGCGTTAGATTTGGCACCTTATACCTCCTCGTGAAGAGGACAAGCTCGGTTTTGTCCGGGTTGATTTCCAAGCGTGTGGCTGTGGCCCAGTGCGAGATTTTGGATAGTGCCCCTTCCATTAGGTTGCAAAGAGTTTGCGGAAAATTTCCCCGCATGGTGACGCAGATGTCATCTGCATACGCGATCACTTGGTGACCTTCCGATTCCATGAGGTGGAGTAGTTGGTTGACGGTAACCACCCAAAGTAGCGGAGAGAGAACACCTCCCTGCTGAGTGCCCCTGCCGACCGGTCTGCGGATCACGCATCCACCTAGCTCAGTTCTAATCTGCCTACGCGTAAGCAGATTGTATATAAACTCCACCAGGCACGCGTCCAGATCTAGAAATGCCACCAATGTGTATTCCTTGAGGTCTAGTGACCTTTCGATAGCGGATACCATTGAGTGCAAGGCCGTGTCAGTTGACCTGCCCTTAGTATAGGCATGCTGTGCTTGCGAAAGAAGCGACGGCTCAATCCTCCTCCTGATGTGGTCCTCTGGAAGTCTTTCAAGCGATTTAAGCAGAAAAGAAGATAAGCTTATAGGCCTATAATCATTTGGTTTAGAGTGGGAGTGTTTCCCTGCCTTGGGGATAAAGACCACGTTGACTACCCTCCACGATACTGGTACGTAATTTAGCCTAAGACAACCTATAAACATCCCTTTAATCCAGGGCCTTATAAGTTCGGCAGTATACTGGAGCTGAGCCGGAAAAATTCCATCCGGCCCCGGTGATTTGTAGGGCTTGAAGGTCTGTAAAGCCCAGTCTATCCTTTTATCATCTGTGAGTTCGCTTATCAGCTGATCATTAGGTGACTTCGGTGTCTTCATGTACTCTATTTCCGCGGCGGTCATTTTGATACACAGGCCATGAAAATAACGATTGCAATCTCTGCATTCAATTTTTGTTAAATCAAAGCGATCAACCTTTTCTCTGCACACTACACAGTTAATTTTTTAATAGTTAAAATTTTGTGGAGTTGTGTATGAAACACTTAAAAACAATATTTTATTAATCCATGTTGCAAACAGTAGAGAGTTTTTTAGTCGTGTATACTAAGCGCGCACCCATCAGCGCAGAGCAAACACGTCCGCTCACGACGGGAGCTGACTCCCTGCAGGAGTCAGTTAGCGAATTACGTCGTGACAACGAGCGATTGCGAATGGAAAGAGATAATGCCGCCGCAGCAAATTTTCCAGCTGGTTCATCTGCCATAACATTGACATCATCCGCAAATGCTTTAAACAATTTAGCGCTGAGCTCTATCACCACTGTTGATTCAACCAGCGTATCTACCATTCCGCATTGCAAGTACTCCGCAACGACTACCAAACAATCATCAGAATATATGCCATACCAAACTACTTTAGGCACAGCAAATTCGCTAATTATTTCCGCCTCTCCTGTCACCACAACTGTCGTCGGTGTTTCACCAGTAACACAAATTGCCTATCACCATCAATTGCCATATTTAGGATCCATGCTGAATTTTCCTGTGAACCTTGGGAACACACCGCCACCGAGCCAATATTTACTTTCAGTGGTGATCCGGAAGACTGGCCATTACTTAAAGCTAGTTACGTTGACACCACCAGAGTTCGGCTACAATAACAAGCAAAATTTGATACGATGCGCTGAGTGGAAATGCCAAGCAAAAGGTTTCGTTACTGCTAATTTTTCCAGACGTGGTGTCACATGTTTTAGATGAGCTAGAATTTAATTTCGGACGTCCTGAGTTACTGTTACGTGTACATATGCAAAAGATACAACAGTGTCCAGTTATAAATGAAAGAAATATTGAACAAATAATTGACTTTTCAAATAAGGTACGCAAAAGTTTTTAAAGTTTTGTCATCATCATTTAATGAGCCATTTGCTATTGGAATTACTCGTCCTTAAGATGCCACCATCGAAGCAGTTCGAGTGGAGTCGTCACATCCTGAATATATCACATCCTAATCTTCAAGTTTTTTCTGATTGGTTAAGTGAATTGGCGAAAGTTGTTAGTCTGATATCGTCCATTTATACAGCTATTCAGCCTCCGGTTAGCACAACGTCGTGGCGCCAGCATGGGTCGCCAAAAAACAACATACGTAATGCCAGTCGTCGCCCCGTCAGTCAAAGTCTGCCCCTAGCACATCACGTCGAATGTTGTACACTCCCGAATTAGGTAAGTCCAAAGCCGTAACAACCTGTGTTAAATGCAATCAAGAGCACCAGCTAGAACTTTGCGGTCAATTTAAAACATTGTCGGTATCTAAAAGATGGGAGTTCGTTAAACAACGCTCCTTTTGTTTTCTTGTCTCAAAGCTGGCCATAATTTAAGTAACTGCCAATTTAAAAGGGTATGTGGCATTGATTCTTGTCGAAGTATGCACAACGAGCTGCTCCATAATTCAGAGCCAGTACCTGCTGCAGCTAAATCGAATGTTTCCACACCACAAGAAAGCGCACATATTTTAAATACGTCAATAAATAATACCTGCATGCCTATTCAAAGTCCTTCCAGTCATTATTAACGGACCGAAGGCAAGTGTTAAAATCTATTTAATGATGGATGAAGGGTCATCAGTCACACTTTTGGAAGACAATATTCCCAACGTCTTAGGTGTTCGAGGATGCATCGCACCCCTCACATTGCAGTGGTACAACGAAAAACAAACTAAAGAGAAGTCGCGCATTGTTAATCTAGAAATTCGTGGTTTAGGTTCAGCATCGTATCATCTTAAGAATGTACGAACAGTGAAACACCTCGATCTGCCAACGAAGTCGTTTCGCAAAGATGCGCATAAACATTTGGTACATTCGTGTGTAGTAGATTATGAAAACGTGAAGCCGTCATTGTTGATAGGCCTTGATAACAGCTTTCAAGGTACACCTAATGATACGATTGACGCCGGACCGGACCAGCCCATCGCAGTGGCCACCAAATTGGGCTGGCTGGCGTACGGACCAGTAGGTTAAGTCAGTACAGCCAAGGTGCTCCATGTGCACCAGTCCGTCAGAGAAAATCAATTACATCAGCTTGTCGCGGACTATTTCAGTATTGAAAACTTTAGTGTTAAGCATACAAACACGACTTTGGAGTCAAATGAAATCAGCCGTTCTAGGCGCATTCTGGAAGAAACCACCAGATACCTTGAGGATCGTTATGAGGTAGGATTTCTTTGGCACGAGGACCATATCCAACTGCCACTCAGCTATGATATAGCCAAGCGAAGATTAATTAATGTCGAAAACAAAATGATGAAGGATGCCAGCTATATCGTCATCTACAAAGCAGAAATAGCAAAGTATATCGATGAGGGATATGCACACCCGTTAACAATGCGTGAAGCAGAGCACCATACATCTTCGACGTGGTATTTACCTCATTTGGGTGTAATAAGCCCCAACAAGCCGAATAAGATTCGCATCGTATTTGATACAGCTGCTGTTGCGGAAAATACATCACTGAACTCTACACTATTGAAGGGACCAGAACATGCTCAATCATTAATGGCAAATTTTGTACAAATTTCGCCAACGTAAAATTGCTGTCGCTGGGGATTTCGAGGCCATGTCCTCCCAAATAAAGGTTAGACCGGAAAACATAAATGCGCAATGATTTTTATGGGGGATGGCAACCAATCCAAGCCTATAAGAGTATACGTAACGTCGTCCATTATATTTGGTGCAATTTGCTCACCATGTTGCGCTGAGTACGTGAAAAATAAAAACGCTGATCAGCTTATGCAATCCATGCCGCGTGATGCCAAAGCAGTGATACACAACACTTACGTAGACGACCTGGTCATCAGTTTCGACGATGATCAAGAAGCGGCCGAAGTTGTTAATGAAACTATAGTCATCAATGCCAGAGCAGGATTTAACTTGAGAAATTTTTTATCCAATGCCAAGCTACTGCAACAGCAATTGAATGGACACACCATAGCCAAATCAAATGTCGTTAATATGGACCAATCACAGACCGACAAAATTCTTGGTATGTATTGGAACAGCAATAGCGATGTTTTGGAATTTCATTTTAGGTTCTACAAAATATGTCGAGAAGTTAGCGATTGTGTACGTGGTCCAACCAAACGAGAACTACTTGCCATCGCCATGTCTATCTATGATCCGTTCGGCATTCTGGCGAATGTTACCATTACCGTTAAAATACTTATCCAAGCTACTTGGAAACAAAGAATTGAATGGGACGATTCTTTACCAGCGGACCTTTACAACCAGTGGGCAATATGGTGGTAATCCTTTCAGAACGTGGAGTAGTTCGCAGTGCCCAGATGCCTCTCATCCCGCTATTACACGGCAAATGAAATACAGTTATACATCTTCGTAGATGCAAGCGGCAGAGCTTATGCTGCGGTGGCATATTTAAGAATCAAGCAAGATGACAGTATCGAGGTCGCATTTTTGTCTGGAAAATCGCGGTGCGCACTCAAACGATAAATCTCTGTTCCACGATTAGAACTGCAAGCCGCTGTGATGGGTAGCCGTTTAAAGAGTTCCATAGAAGAGTGTCTTGAGCGAAAAATGCACAGTATAACGTTTTGGAGTGACTCTAAAATCGTATTACTATGGTCAGTCGTATTGCGGAGATATTAAACAAACACCGCACCCTTACAGTGGCGGTGGATACCATCGGCAGTAAACGTAGCCGACGCCGCAACAAAAATAAACCACCCATACTCCAATCAGATTCACCGTGGGTAAAAGGTCCCGAATTTCTATATTTCAGCGAAGACATGTGGCCGGAGGAACCCTTGCACATGCATTCCGAGCACTACTTCAAAGAAGAGACTCACAAATATTTGCTGGTAACAGCCAACAAGGTAAAGCACATTGTGGAAATTAGCAAATTTTCGTCATATTTGAGACTGTTGCGAGTTATTGCCCGGGTTAAACGTTTTGCTGATAATGTAAAGTCTAAACAGAGCAGATGCGGAGAACTTACAGCAGAGGAAATGACTGAGAACGCAATCTGTCTTTGCCAACAGGACCAAAATGAAGTTTTTTATGAAGATATCTACGCCCTATAAAATAACCAATCTGTGCCAAAGTCTAGCGCGCTATACCAGCTTACCCCGAAGCTCGATGAAACGGGTATCCTACGGGTGAACGGCATAATCGATGCTGCTTACTGTCTCCCATACTCAGCTCGTCACCCCATTATACTGCCGAATGGTCATGCCCTCTCTAATTTAGTAATGGACCACTACCATACAAAACAGCATCACCATAACGATCAACTTATTTCATTAACGAAATTAGACAGCACTTCTGGATGTGGTGTGTGACTCACAGCTCCAAAGAAGTCAGTGGCAAACAGGCCGCATATCCGTATTCATTACCGCAAAGGATGGTCAGGTGAGGGGCGCAACAGTGCGAACAAGCCACGGTACCCTGCGAAGACCGACCTGCAAGCTAGCCGCTTTACTGCTGTGAATCCCCATGGATTCACGGAGGGGTGGAATGTAACTGCTTCGTTATCGTATTAACAAACGCAACCCTGCGTATTGCTGAATATTTGCCTTATTTTTTTATTTCTTGTATCTCGTATTGCTGAATATTGTGACGAATATTAGCAACACATTTAGTAATGGACTACTACCATACAAAACAGCATCACCATAACGATCAACTTATAATCAACGAAATGAGACAGCACTTCTGGATACCCCGGTCCCGTCATCTGATGAAAACTGTTCAAAGAAACTGTCCTGTGTGTATTAAAAATAGCGCTAAATCTACTGTTCCGCTGATGGGTCAATTGCCACCGGACCGCCTTACGCCCTATGTACGCCCATTTACATATGCGTGTGTAGACTATTGTGGGCCATTCCTTGTCGCCATCGGCCGACGTCGTGAAAAAGGCTGGGTAGCGCTATTTACTTGCCTGACAACACGAACCGTCCATATAGAAAGCGCTGAGGAATTATCAACCGATGCCTTCATTATATGTATGAGAAAATTTGTTAAACGTAGGGGCGTGCCCATATTACAAAGAATTCTCAAAGACGAAGCACCACGTATCGAGACATTCCGAAGCGTGCTTATCGAAGCTGAAAATATAGTAAACAGTCGTCCGTTGACAGACATCCCAGTGACGCCCGACAATCCTGAACCATTGACGCCAAATCCCTTTTCATTAGGTGTCCTGAATTCGACACAGACACCAGCTGCCAGTGAGGCGAAAACAGTGGCGTATAGCACAAAACTTAAAAAACCGTTTCTGGAAGCGGTGGATATCCGAATATTTGCCCCAATTGCTCCTTCGGCAAAAATGGCGTGCACAAGTTCGACCATTGGAGGTATGCCAGCTCCTAAGAAGTCAGTGGCAAACAGGCCGCATAACCGAAGTCATTACCGCAAAGGATTGGCAGATGAGGGACGCAACGGTGCGAACAAGCCACGGTATCCTGCGAAGACCGAACTGCAAGCTAGCCGCTTTATTTCTGTGAATCCCCATGGATTCACGGAGGGGTGGAATGTAACTGCTCCATTATCGTATTAACAAACGCAACCCTGCGTATTGCTGAATATTTGCCTTATTTATTTATTTCTTGTATTTCGTATTGCTGAATATTGTGACGAATATTAGCAACACTAAGGCGTACTATCATCTCTAAGCCGATACTAAGCAGTCACTTGTATCTACATAAACAAATCAATCATTATGTCTACACATATGTACATACAGCAGAGAAGAGATACTCACAAAAGTATGCAATCATCAGCAAAGTAGTTCCAGTAAATACACATGCATATATCTGAGATACTCACAAAAGTATGCAATCATCGCGCATATTGCTATGCGAGAAGCTATAAACGTGCATCTGTAATTTATAGCTGGTTAGTTTAGAGCTGGTAAACAAGTAGTAAATTCTAGAAGACACAGCAGAGGGTATAAAGGGAGCAAAAGCTGAGTAAGCAGAATCAGTTTGATTTAAGCACGCTGTTGGTTGCGAAGTATAAGTGTTATGATCTGGTAACCTTGCCGTGCGCGGACGTGTTTTAGATCGCTCTTCGAATTGTTATTCTTTTTACTTTGTAAACAAGTTTTATCTTTTATAAATATTCATTAATTTAATAGAAAACAGTTTATAAGTTTAATTTTGTATTAAACCTTTACACAGTGCAATATACATAGTGGCTTTTTGTGCAATTTAAACATTTAGTCTGTGTGTTCATATATCATAGATTTTCACAAAAATTTGTGATAACTGCATACCTTTTTGTTGGTAGCAAGTTATTGTGTGCCCTTTTTGCTTTTTGTTGTGTTCGCTGCTAGCTATACGCTGTCTTGCGATTTGCATCCAGTGCTCCAAAATAACTCCTGCCCATATTTTTTGAACAGCTGTTCAATTTATCCTATACTTATAGTTTCTTTTGCCTATTTTTCTTTTGGGTTTGTTTAACTTTGCAATTATGTTGGATTGCTGTGTCAGCAACAGCTAACTTACATTATAAATATTCCTAAATTTCATTCATAACTCACACTATCGTTAACTGCATTCTGTGTGTTGTTTTTGTTTTGCTATTGCTTTTTTAATGCTATTGCTGGTGTTGTTATTACTTTGTTTTTCTTTTTCCCACTATTGGTGATGTTGTTTTCCATTTACCTTTACAATTGCTGTTTTTGCTATTTTTTGCAGCTATTGTTGTTGTTATTATTACATTGTTCTTATTTTTGCCACTATTACTGATATTATTTTGTGTTTTCTTTTACAGTTGTTGTATTTGCTGTTCTTTTCCACTTTTATTTATTTTTGAATTTTATTTAAAGATTTTCTCTAAATCTAAACACTTATTTTTATGTCCGTTTATCCAAAGTTTTTTCTTTCTCATTTATTTATTGTTTCTTATTTATCTATTTATGAATTTATTCAAGTATGGAGTTAAAGATTTTCTTGCATTCAAATACTTATGCTAATGTTCGTTTATTTAAAGTTTTATTAAGTGCACTGGTTTGTGAATAGATTAGGTTAGGTTAGGTTGCAAGGGCTGAGCTGAACACTATGGTAACAAGCTCACTACTTAGGTCACCAATGGGCCCATTGTAATACCCTGTACGGTCTCAAAAAAGGAGCCCTACCCTGCCTAAAGCGGGTCAAACCACCTCGTGGAAATTATAAATTTTGCCAGAGCCTTTACTTCAGCAAGAGACCTCAGCAAGGTCATGTAGAAAAGGTTTACCGATGATAGCCATCCTACGCCTACTAAGCGCTGGACAGTGACAGAAAAGGTGCTGGACGCTCTCTTCCTCTTCTGTACATCTGCAGCTGCGACAATAGTCGAAGGTCGCTACCCCCATTCTAGCACCGTGCGTGCCTATTAAGCAATGCCCTGTTAGAACCCTTATAAGGGACGATAGAGCTGATTTGTTTAAAGTCAGAAGCGCTTCTGTGCGCCCGTTGTCATATGAGGGCCAGGTTTGCTTGGATGTCTCACACGAAGATGTGGCTGACCATAGTCCATTTGCGATTCTTAAAGTGCTTGTGGTCAAACGAAGCCTGAAAGTGGCCATGGGTATGCCTACCGAATCATTTCCTGGAAGGATATGGTCGGTGGTGCCTCTTCTGGCCAGCTCGTCTGCTCTGCAATTGCCTTCAATATCCCTGTGCCCAGGTACCCATATAAGGCTGATACTGAAGTGCTGAGCCATCTCGTTAAGAGATCTGCGGCATTCAGCGACCGACTTTTCGTTGTCGACGAATGAGTCCAGGGCCTTTAATGCGGCCTGGCTGTCAGAGAAAATAAACACCCGTTTACCATCCTTAGGCATAGACCCGAGATGTTTCACAGCCCTGTGTATTGCCGGCATTTCCGCTTGGTAAACACTACAGTGATCTGGTAGGCGAAAAAAGACCTCTAGACCCAGATCCGGCGAAAAAAGGCCTGCTCCCACCTTCCCGTCAAGCTTAGAACCATCCGTGAATATGTTGATGGCACCCGGTACCGTATGTTGCCTGGTATTCCAGTCCTGTCGCGATGGTATATATATACTATAATTTTTAACGAAGACGCTATTTGGCGTGCAGTAGTCAGTGCGCACCGATATTGGGACTGGGGCGCTCGTGCCCAGGATTGTCGCGTGTCCACTAGATCCATTTGACCAGAGACCTGTTTCTCTTATGCGTAGAGCGGCGATGACCGCTATTTCTTTCGCCACCAGGTCAAGAGGTGGAAGGTATAGCATTGTGTTGAGTTCCTCAGAAGGAGTGGAGCCGAGAGCCCCGGTGATGCAGAGCTCCGAACTCCGTTGCACCTTTTGAAGCGTCTTAAGATAGGTAGTTTTAGCTAGTGCAGGCCACCAGACCAAGGCACCATAAATAAGAATCGGGCGCACAATGGCTGTATAAATCCAGTATGTCACCTTGGGGGAGAATCCCCAGGAGGTGCCAATTGCCCTCTTGCAGGTGAAAAGCGCTGCTGCTGCCTTCTTGCATCGCTCCCCTATATGGTCACTCCATAATAGCTTCCTATCCAGAATTATTCCCAAATACTTGACTCGATCGCTAAACGCTAAAAACGTACCCCCATTTCTTGGCGGCGTTAGATTTGGCACCTTATACCTCCTCGTGAAGAGGACAAGCTCGGTTTTGTCCGGGTTGATTTCCAAGCCTGTGGCTGTGGCCCAGTGCGAGATTTTGGATAGTGCCCCTTCCATTAGGTTGCAAAGAGTTTGCGGAAATTTTCCCCGCATGGTGACGCAGATGTCATCTGCATACGCGATCACTTGGTGACCTTCCGATTCCATGAGGTGGAGTAGTTGTTTGACGGTAACCACCCAAAGTAGCGGAGAGAGAACACCTTCCTGCGGAGTGCCCCTGCCGACCGGTCTGCGGATCACGCATCCACCTAGCTCAGTTCTAATCTGCCTACGCGTAAGCAGATTGTATATAAACTCCACCAGGCACGCGTCCAGATCTAGAAATGCCACCAATGTGTATTCCTTGAGGTCTAGTGACCTTTCGATAGCGGATACCAGTGAGTGCAAGGCCGTGTCAGTTGACCTGCCCTTAGTATAGGCATGCTGTGCTTGCGAAAGAAGCGACGGCTCAATCCTCCTCCTGATGTGGTCCTCTAGAAGTCTTTCAAGCGATTTAAGCAGAAAAGAAGATAAGCTTATAGGCCTATAATCATTTGGTTTAGAGTGGGAGTGTTTCCCTGCCTTGGGGATAAAGACCACGTTGACTTCCCTCCACGATACTGGTACGTAATTTAGCCTAAGACAACCTATAAACATCCCTTTAATCCAGGGCCTTATAAGTTCGGCAGTATACTGGAGCTGAGCCGGAAAAATTCCATCCGGCCCCGGTGATTTGTAGGGCTTGAAGGTCTGTAAAGCCCAGTCTATCCTTTTATCATCTGTGAGTTCGCTTATCAGCTGATCATTAGGTGACTTCTGTGTCTTCATGTACTCTATTTCCGCGGCGGTCATTTTGATACACAGGCCATGAAAATAACGATTGCAATCTCTGCATTCAATTTTTGTTAAATCAAAGCGATCAACCTTTTCTCTGCACACTACACAGTTCATTTTTTAATAGTTAAAATTTTGTGGAGTTTTGTATGAAACACTTAAAAACAATATTTTATTAATCCATGTTGCAAACAGTAGAGAGTTTTTTAGTCGTGTATACTAAGCGCGCACCCATCAGCACAGAGCAAACCCGTCCGTTCACGACGAGAGCTAACTCCCTGCAGGAGTCAGTTAGCGAATTACGTCGTGACAACGAGCGATTGCGAATGGAAAGAGATAATGCCGCCGCAGCTAATTTTCCAGCTGGTTCATTTGCCATAACATTGACATCATCCGCAAATGCTTTAAACAATTTAGCGCTGAGCTCTATCACCACTGTTGATTCAACCAGCGTATCTACCATTCCGCAATGCAAGTACTCCGCAACGACTACCAAACAATCATCAGAATATATGCCATACCAAACTATTTTAGGCAGAGCCAATTTGCTAATTATTTCCGCCTCTCCTGTCGCCACAACCGTCGTCGGTATTTCACCAGTAACACAAATTGCCTATCACCATCAATTGCCATATTTAGGATCCATGCTGAATTTTCCTGTGAACCTTGGGAACACACCGCCACCGAGCCAATATTTACTTTCAGTGGTGATCCGGAAGACTGGCCATTATTTAAAGCTAGTTACGTTGACACCACCAGAGTTCAGCTACAATAACAAGCAAAATTTGAACGATGCGCTGAGTGGAAATGCCAAGCAAAAGGTTTCGTCACTGCTAATTTTTCCAGACGTGGTGTCACATGTTTTAGATGAGCTAGAATTTAATTTCGGACGTCCTGAGTTACTGTTACGTGTACAGATGCAAAAGATACAACAGTGTCCAGTTATAAATGAAAGAAATATTGAACAAATAATTGACTTTTCAAATAAGGTACGCAAAAGTTTTTAAAGTTTTGTCATCATCATTTAATGAGCCATTTGCTATTGAAATTACTCGTCCTTAAGATGCCACCATCGAAGCAGTTCGAGTGGAGTCGTCACATCCTGAATATATCACATCCTAATCTTCAAGTTTTTTTGTTTTTTTTTTTATAATCTTCAAGTTTTTTCTGATTGGTTAAGTGAATTGGCGAAAGTTGTTAGTCTGATATCGTCAATTTATACAGCTATTCAGCCTCCGGTTAGCACAACGTCGTGGCGCCAGCATGGGTCGCCAAAAAACAACAGACGTCATGCCAGTCTTCGCCCCGTCAGTCAAAGTCTGGCCGTAGCACATCACGTCGAATGTTGTACACTTCCGAATTAGGTAAGTCCAAAGCCGTAACAACCTGTGTTAAATGCAATCAATAGCACCAGCTAGAACTTTGCGGTCAATTTAAAACATTGTCGGTATCTAAAAGATGGGAGTTCGTTAAACAACGCTCCTTTTGTTTTTTTGTCTCAAAGCTGGCCATAATTTAAGTAACTGCCAATTTAAAAGGGTATGTGGCATTGATTCTTGTCGAAGTATGCACAACGAGCTGCTCCATAATTCAGAGCCAGTACCTGCTGCAGCTAAATCGAATGTTTCCACACCACAAGAAAGCGCACATATTTTAAATACGTCAATAAATAATACCTGCATGCCTATTCAAAGTCCTTCCAGTCATTATTAATGGACCGAAGGCAAGTGTTAAAATCTATTTAATGATGGATGAAGGGTCATCAGTCACACTTTTGGAAGACAATATTCCCAACGTCTTAGGTGTTCGAGGATGCATCGCACCCCTCACATTGCAGTGGTACAACGAAAAACAGACTAAAGAGAAGTCGCGCATGGTTAATCTAGAAATTCGTGGTTTAGGTTCAGCATCGTATCATCTTAAGAATGTACGAACAGTGAAACACCTCGATCTGCCAACGAAGTCGTTTCGCAAAGATGCGCATAAACATTTGGTACATTCGTGTGTAGCAGATTATGAAAACGTGAAGCCGTCATTGTTGATAGGCCTTGATAACAGCTTTCTAGGTACACCTAATGATACGATTGACGCCGGACCGGACCAGCCCATCGCAGTGGCCACCAAATTGGGCTGGCTGGCGTACGGACCAGTAGGTTAAGTCAGTACAGCCAAGGTGCTCCATGTGCACCAGTCCGTCAGAGAAAATCAATTACATCAGCTTGTCGCGGACTATTTCAGTATTGAAAACTTTAGTGTTAAGCATACAAACACGACTTTGGAGTCAAATGAAATCAGCCGTTCTAGGCGCATTCTGGAAGAAACCACCAGATATCTTGAGGATCGTTATGAGGTAGGATTTCTTTGGCACGAGGACGATATCCAACTGCCCCTCAGCTATGATATAACCAAGCGAAGATTAATTAATGTCGAAAACAAAATGATGAAGGATGCCAGCTATCCCGTCATCTACAAAGCAGAAATAGCAAAGTATATCGATGAGGGATATGCACACCCGTTAACAATGCGTGAAGCAGAGCGCCATACATCTACGACGTGGTATTTACCTCATTTGGGTGTAATAAGCCCCAACAAGCCGAATAAGATTCGCATCGTATTTGATACAGCTGCTGTTGCGGAAAATACATCACTGAACTCTACACTATTGAAGGGATCAGAACATGCTCAATCATTAATGGCAATTATGTACAAATTTCGCCAACGTAAAATTGCTGTCGCTGGGGATTTCGAGGCCATGTCCTCCCAAATAAAGGTTAGACCGGAAAACATAAATGCGCAATGATTTTTATGGGGGATGGCAACCAATCCAAGCCTATAAGAGTATACGTAACGTCGTCCATTATATTTGGTGGAATTTGCTCACCATGTTGCGCTGAGTACGTGAAAAATAAAAACGCTGATCAGCTTATGCAATCCATGCCGCGTGATGCCAAAGCAGTGATACACAACACTTACGTAGACGACCTGGTCATCAGTTTCGACGATGAGCAAGAAGCGGCCGAAGTTGTTAATGAAACTATAGTCATCAACGCCAGAGCAGGATTTAACTTGAGACATTTTTTATCCAATGCCAAGCTACTGCAACAACAATTGAATGGACACACCATAGCCAAATCAAATGTCGTTAATATGGACCAATCACAGACCGACAAAATTCTTGGTATGTATTGGAACAGCAATAACGATGTTTTGGAATTTCATTTTAGGTTCTACAAAATATGTCGAGAAGTTAGCCAGTGTGTACGTGGTCCAACCAAACGAGAACTACTTGCCATCGCCATGTCTATCTATGATCGGTTTGGCATTCTGGCGAATGTTACCATTACCGTTAAAATACTTATCCAAGCTACTTGGAAACAAAGAATTGAATGGGACGATCCTTTACCAGCGGAGCTTTACAAGCAGTGGGCAATATGGTGGTAATCCTTTCAGAACGTGGAGTAGTTCGCAGTGCCCAGATGCCTCTCATCCTGCTATTACACGGCAAATGAAATACAGTTATACATCTTCGTAGATGCAAGCGACACAGCTTATGCTGCGGTCGCATTTTTGTCTGGAAAATCGCGGTGCGCACTCAAATGAGAAATCTCCGTTCCACGATTAGAACTGCAAGCCGCTGTGGTGGGTAGCCGTTTAAAGAGTTCGATAGAAGAGTGTCTTGAGCGAAAAATGCACAGTATAACGTTTTGGAGTGACTCTAAAACCGTATTACTATGGTCAGTTGTATTGCGGAGATATTAAACAAACACCGCACCCTTACAGTGGCGGTGGATACCATCGGCAGTAAACGTAGCCGACGTCGCAACAAAAATAAACCACCCGTACTCCAATCAGATTCATCGTGGGTAAAAGGTCCCGAATTTCTATATTTCAGCGAAGACATGTGGCCGGAGGAACCCTTGCACATGCATTCCGAGCACTACTTCAAAGAAGAGACTCACAAATATTTGCTGGTAACAGCCAACAAGGTAAAGCACATTGTGGAAATTAGCAAATTTTCGTCATATTTGAGACTGTTGCGAGTTATTGCCTGGGTTAAACGTTTTGCTGATAATGTAAAGTCTAAACAGAGCAGATGCGGAGAACTTACAGCAGAGGAACTGACTGAGACCGAAATCTGTCTTTGCCAACAGGACCAAAATGAAGTTTTTTATGAAGATATCTTCGCCCTACAAAATAACCAATCTGTGCCAAAGTCTAGCGCGCTATACCAGCTTACCCCAAGCTCGATGAAACGGGTATCCTACGGGTGAACGGCATAATCGATGCTGCTTACTGTCTCCCATACTCAGCTCGTCACCCCATTATACTGCCGAATGGTCATGCCCTCTCTAATTTAGTAATGGACCACTATCATACAAAACGGCATCACCATAACGATCAACTTATTTCATTAACGAAATTAGACAGCACTTCTGGATTTGGTGTGTGACTCACAGCTCCCAAGAAGTCAGTGGCAAACAGGCCGCATAACCGTATTCATTACCGCAAAGGATGGTCAGGTGAGGGGCCCAACAGTGCGAACAATCCACGGTATCCTGCGAAGACCGACCTGCAAGCTAGCCGCTTTACTGCTGTGAATCCCCATGGATTCACGGAGGGGTGGAATGTAACTGCTCCGTTATCGTATTAACAAACGCAACCCTGCGTATTGCTGAATATTTGCCTTATTTATTTATTTCTTGTATTTCGTATTGCTGAATATTGTGACGAATATTAGCAACACATTTAGTAATGGACTACTACCATACAAAACGGCATCACCATAACGATCAATTTATAATCAACGAAATGAGACAGCACTTCTGGATACCCCGGTCCCGTCATCTATTGAAAACTGTTCAAAGAAACTGTCCTGTGTGTATTAAAAGTAGCGCTAAATCTACTGTTCCGCTGATGGGTCAATTGCCACCGGACCGCCTTACGCCCTATGTACGCCCATTTACATATGCGTGTGTAGACTATTGTGGGCCATTCCTTGTCGCCATCGGCCGAAGTCGTGAAAAAGGCTGGGTAGCGCTATTTACTTGCCTGACAACACGAACCGTCCATATAGAAATCGCTGAGGAATTACCAACCGATGCCTTCATTATATGTATGAGAAAATTTGTTAAACGTAGGGGCGTGCCCATATTACAAAGAATTCTCAAAGACGAAGCACCACGTATCGAGACATTCCGAAGCGTGCTTATCGAAGCTGAAAATATAGTAAACAGTCGCCCGTTGACAGACATCCCAGTGACGACCGACAATCCTGAACCATTGACGCCAAATCACTTTTTATTAGGTGGCCTGAATTCGACACAGACACCAGCTGCCAATGAGGCGTAAACAGTGGCGTATAGCACAAAACTTAAAAAACCGTTTCTGGAAGCGGTGGATATCCGAATATTTGCCCCAATTGCTCCTTCGGCAAAAATGGCGTGAAGAAGTTCGACCATTGGAGGTATGCCAGTTGGTTTTGGTGTGTGATTCACAGCTCCTAAGAAGTCAGTGGCAAACAGGCCGCATAACCGAAGTCATTACCGTAAAGGATGGGCAGATGAGGGACGCAACGGTGCGAACAAGCCACGGTATCCTGCGAAGACCGACCTGCAAGCTAGCCGCTTTAGTTCTGTGAATCCCCATGGATCCACGGAGGGGTGGAATGTAACTGCTCCATTATCGTATTAATAAACGCAACCCTGCGTATTGCTGAATATTTGCCTTATTTATTTATTTCTTGTATTTTGTATTGCTGAATATTGTGACGAATATTAGCAACACTAAGGCGTACTATCATCTCTAAGCCAATACTAAGCAGTCACTTGTATCTACATAAACAAATCAATCATTATGTCTACACATATGTACATACAGCAGAGAAGAGATACTCACAAAAGTATGCAATCATCAGCAAAGTAGTTCCAGTAAATACACATGCATATATCTGAGATACTCACAAAAGTATGCAATCATCGCGCATATTGCTATGCGAGAAGCTATAAACGTGCATCTGTAATTTAAAGCTGGTTAGTTTAGAGCTGGTAAACAAGTAGTAAATTCTAGAAGAAGAAACGCCTAGAAGTATGCGAACGACACAGCAGAGGGTATAAAGGGAGCAAAAGCTGAGTAAGCAGAATCAGTTTTATTTAAGCACGCTGTTGGTTGCGAAGTATAAGTGTTATGATCTGGTAACCTTGCCGTGCGCGGACGTGTTTTAGATCGCTCTTCGAATTGTTATTCTTTTTACTTTGTAAACAAGTTTTATCTTTTATAAATATTCATTAATTTAATAGAAAGCAGTTTATAAGTTTAATTTTGTATTAAATCTTTACACAGTGCAATATACATAGTGGCTTTTTGTGCAATTTAAACATTCAGTCTGTGTGTTCATATATCATAGATTTTCACAAAAATTTGTGATAACTGCATACCTTTTTGTTGGTAGCTGCTATTAGCAAGTCATTGTGTGCCCTTTTTGCTTTTTGTTGTGTTCGCTGCTAGCTATACGCTGTCTTGCGATTTGCATCCGGTGCTCCAAAATAACTCTCGCCCATATTTTTTGAACAGCTGTTCAATTTATCCTATACTTATAGTTTCTTTTGCCTATTTTTCTTTTGGGTTTGTTTAACTTTGCTATTATGTTGGATTGCTGTGTCAAGAAGTGCACCAATCAAAAGAAAATTTCCCGTGGTGATACTTATGTTTGTTGTTGGCTCTGTGATAATATGGCTCATGTTATCTGTGCCGGTTTCTCTCACATAGGTGGTCGGGTGGTTGACCTAATATCCAATAAAATTGGACTGAACTGGACATGTCATGATTGTCGTTCCATAGAAAATGACATGCGAGCTTTTATGAGGCAAACTCAGAAAGAGTTCAACAATATTTTTATTGGGTTTCGTGACCTTAACGAAAGATTCAAAACGATGGAGGCTCACTTTAGAAAATTGAAAGTGTTATCTGAATCCCCAAAACGTAAGAAATGTATGCCCAACAATGACTCCAACTTGTCTTCGAGTCAGGGGCATAGCTGTCCCCCTACGAATGTCCCTTCAACCGCGTCGACTGATACGAACAGGCTTACCAAAAACGTCATGAACAATGCAGCTCAGGAATCTCCACAAGAATCTCCACAAGGCTGTGTTGAGGCTTCCAGTGAGACTATCTCTGGCAAATTAAAAGATGCACGAACTAATAGTGGTACCTTTGCGGCTGTTTGTTCTACGCCACCAATGTTGATTTCGCTGGACCCCCAATTCATCCTACACCTCCACCGGTATCTTTAGCTCCAACAATAACAGTTATCGATACTGGGGTTGTTGCTGGCGATACAAGTGTACCTGAAAAAAATAGTTCTTCTTTGACGGGCTCGATAACCAACGCTAGGTCAAGCAATGCGTTTTCTGTCAACTGTTCTATTACGGCCGCACCTTCCCAGCTCTCTGGTGCGCTATCCGCTACTCCTTTGCAGGTGAATGCCGTGCCACCTCGTAGGGCTGTATTTTTGTCCCGATTACACGCCTCGCTTACCGAAAATGAAATTGCTCATTACGTTTGTTCTAAACTTGGTTTTGCACCCATTATTAACATCATTGTGTATAAATTTAACTTTAAATATGAGAGAGACATCTCCTCATTTAAAATATCCCTTTCAGATGAATATTTCGATAAGGTACTTGATTCCTCTTTTTGGCCTAAGCATACTGTGTTTCACTTGTTCACAAGAAAGGGTAGGGCAGAACCTGTTTTATTACAGTCAAAAAACGGTATGACGAACACAGTAATAACAACACAAAGGTAATTGCTGATCTGTCCCGTCTTCTCATTAATTACCAAAATGTTCGTGGTTTACGATCAAAACTTGTTCCATTCTTCCTTAATTCTTTCAACTTTTCTGCACAAGTTGTAGCTTTTACGGAGACCTGGCTAAAGCCTGATAATTACAATTCTGAGGTTTTCTCAAATAAATATGCTGTTTATCGGCGTGATCGCATCTCTAGAGCGGGAGGTGTCCTTATTGCTGTTGAATCTAACCTATCATCTGAGTTGATTTCGCTGGACAATATGTCTCATATCGAATTCATAGCAGTTAGGCTTTCATTCGGTAGCTATAGCGTAATTGTTTGCTGTTCGTATATACCACCTCGTTCGGATATGGATGTTTATGCTAGTCATAGCTCGGCCATCTGCGATTTGCATTCGCAGTTGGGAGATAACGATCGACTTGTTGTTGTTGGTGACTTTAACTTGCCAACAGTTAATTGGGTTAATATAAGTGATTCAAACTTTTTAACTCCCACTGCTCAACATGAGTTTCTCAATTTCTCGTTAGACTCATCTCTTTTACAGATTAATAATAGTGGAAATAAAATGCAGGATTTAGTATTTGTGGATGGCTCGGTGGGTACTGCCCTTACGCAAATACCACCTTTATCGCTTCCAGAAGACCCTCTTCACCCTACGCTAGAGATATCACTTGATATCAGCCTACCCCGTAGGATTCAAGTACAGTTTCGTCCCCGATCTAGATGCTTCTACAAAGCGAATTTCATTATGCTCAATGATCTGTTGGCTTCCCGTGATTGGTCCGGATCTCCATGCTTGCACTGATGTCGATTCGGCTATCTCTATATTTTACAGTACACTTGATGGCTTCTTTGATACCTGCATTCCTACTCGCTATACCCTTTGTTCGAATAAGCCCCCTTGGTTTTCAAGGCAACTTATCAGACTTAATAACATTAAATCTAGGCTTTATAAGAGATTCAAGAAATCTGGAGCATCTGCAGACCTCTCTAAATATCTAATAGCTCGTTCTAAATTTCACCGTCTTAATCAGCTTTGTTATAAAAATTACTTGAGTTGTTGTAAAGCCCAATTTTTTAGCAATCCAAAAAAGTTTTACAGTTTCGTAAATTCAAAGCGGAAAACTTCTGGGTATCCTTCCTCATTAACCTTTGGAGGTAAAAAAGCTTGCACTGATGACGACGTTGCTGAACTATTTTCTAAGTTCTTTAAGTCCACGTATTCATCCAGTGGTTTTCATTCCGGTCAATATCCCTATCGCTTGGATAGCTCGAATTAATTAGGAATCCTGCTATTGATGGTAATATTGTTCTTCAGAGTCTTCAATCTTTGAAGCCCACCTTTTCTCCGGGACCGGACGGTGTTCCTAGTTGCGTGCTTAGGTACTGCGCCGAAAACATATATGAGCCTATTTTAAAATTATTTGAGCTATCTCTGGGATCTGCGTCATTCACGGCACTTTGGAAACAGCCTTTTATTATACCCCTGCATAAAAAAGGTAGTAGGTCAAAAGTTGAAAACTACAGGGGTATTGCTAAACTTTCAGTCATTCCTAAAGTCTTTGAACAGATTGTTACCAGTCAACTCCATTATCAGTGTTCTAGTCTTTTGTCTCCATGCCAACACGGTTTTATTCGTCAAAGGTCAACCACTACAAATTTGCTTGTATTCACCTCTATAGTTATGGAAGGATTTTTAGCGAACAAGAAAACGGATGTCATCTACACGGACTTTAGCAAAGCATTTGATACCGTCAACCATGAGTTGCTTATTCATAAGCTTGATTTACTGGGCTTTCCGTTTCACCTATTAATGTGGCTGAAGAGCTATATTTCTAACCGGACCCAAAAAGTCCTGTTCAAGTGCAATCTGTCGGAATCGTTCGGAGTTTCCTCCGGCGTACCCCAGGGAAGTCATCTAGGCCCTTTGCTCTTTGCCCTTTTCATTAATGACTTGCCACAGACAATATTATATTCCCATACTATAATGTATGCGGATGATGTAAAACTTTGCCACACTTACTGTCCTACCGATTTGAGTTCCTTGGATCTTCTTCAGGCCGACTTGGACTCGTTCCAATGTTGGTGCACAACAAATTTACTAGCTTTAAATTGCTCTAAATGTAAGCATATGACATTTCACCGAGTGAAGCCAGCATTGAAATCTTATGTAATAGATGGTACGCCTTTGGAGCGTATATCTATTACAAATGATATAGGTGTCCTTTTTGATTGAATTTTAACATGCATATTTCATCTATAGCCAACAAAGCGTTGGGTTTACTTGGATTTGTTAAAAGATGGGCTAAAGAGTTCGATGATCCGTACCTCACTAAGGTTCTTTACACATCGCTGGTTCGTCCAATACTCGAGTATTGCTCATGCGTTTGGTCCCCTGTTTCTCAAAAGCATATAAAGCGTCTTGAGTCAGTTTAAAAGCAATTTTTGATATTTGCATTGCGCGGCCTTAATTGGGACTCAAGTCTCAACCTTCCTCCATACAGAAGAAACTTCTTCTTATTAACTTACCCACTCTGGAAAATCGGAGAATATTACTGGGGGTATTGTTCATCCATAAGCTCATAATTGGAGAAATTGATTCTGCGGACCTCCTCAGCCGCTTGTTTTTTGCGGTTCCCCCTAGAGTATCAAGATACTACGTTCCTTTCTATTTACCCATTTGTCGACGAAACTTTGCTAAAAATAATCCTCTTCTTATCTGGTGCGCGCACTACAAGGGGTGACTCTAGAATTTGTTTGTACGTTATGGGTATCAAATGAAAGGCGTTAATGAGTATTTTAAAAGGGCGTGGGCCTTAGTTCTATAGGTGGACGCCTTTTCGAGATATCGCCATAAAGGTGGACCAGGGGTGACTCTGGAATTTGTTTGTACGATATGGGTATCAAATGAAAGGCGTTAATGAGTATTTTAAAAGGGCGTGGGCCTTAGTTCTATAGGTGGACGCCTTTTCAAGATATCGCCATAAAGGTGGATCAGGGGTGACTCTAGAATTTGTTTGTACGATATGGGTATCAAATGAAAGGTGTTAATGAGTATTTTAAAAGGGGGTGGGCCTTAGTTCTATAGGTGGACGCCTTTTCGAGATATCGCCATAAAGGTGGACCAGGGGTGACTCTAGAATTTGTTTGTACGATATGGGTATCAAATGAAAGGCGTTAATGAGTATTTTAAAAGGGCGGGGCCTTAGTTCTATAGGTGGACGCCTTTTCAAGATATCGCCATAAAGGTGGATCAGGGGTGACTCTAGAATTTGTTTGTACGATATGGGTATCAAATGAAAGGTGTTAATGAGTATTTTAAAAGGGGGTGGGCCTTAGTTCTATAGGTGGACGCCTTTTCGAGATATCGCCATAAAGGTGGACCAGGGGAGACTCTAGAATTTGTTTGTACGATATGGGTATCAAATGAAAGGCCTTAATGAGTATTTTAAAAGGGCGTGGGCCTTAGTTCTATAGGTGAACGCCTTTTCAAGATATCGCCATAAAGGTGGGCCAGGGGTGACTCTAGAATTTTTTTGTACGATATGGGTATCAAATGAAAGGTGTTAATGAGTATTTTAAAAAGGAGTGGGCCTTAGTTCTATATGTGGACGCCTTTTCGAGATATCGCCATAAACGTGGACCAGGGGTGACTCTAGAATGTGTTTGTACGATATGGGTATCAAATTAAAGGTATTAATGAGGATTTAAAAGGGAGTGGAAGATATCGACCAAAATATGGACCAGGGTGATCCAGAACATCATCTGTCGGGTACCGCTAATTTATTTATATATGGACTACCACGAACAGTATTCCTTCCAAGATACCAAGGGCTTTTGATTTCGCCCTGCAAAATTTTTTCATTTTCTTCTACTTAATATGGTAGGTGTCACACCAAGTTTTTTTCTAAAGTTATATTTTGCGTCAACAGACCAATAAAATTACCATGTTTCATCCCTTTTTTCGTATTTGGTATATAATTATGGCATTTTTTTCATTTTTCGTAATTTTCGATATCGAAAAAGTGGGCGTGGTCATAGTCGGATTTCGTTCATTTTTCATACCAAGATAAAGTGAGTTCAAGTAAGCACGTGAACTAAGTTCATTAAAGATATGCCGATTTTTGCTCAAGTTATCGTGTTAACGGCCATGCGGAAGGACAGACGGACGACAGTGTATAAAAACTGGGCGTCGCTTCAACCGATTTCGCCTTTTTCACAGAAAACAGTTATCGTCCTAGAATCTAAGCCTCTACCAAATTTCACAAGGATTGGTAAATTTTTGTTCGACTTATGGCATTAAAAGTATCCTAGACAAATTAAATGAAAAAGGGCGGAGCCACGCCCATTTTGAAATTTTCTTTTATTTTTGTATTTTGTTGCAACATATCATTACTGGAGTTGAATGGTGACATAATTTACTTATATACTGTAAAGATATTAACTTTTCTTTTAAAATTTGAATTAAAAAAATTTTTTTTTAAAGGTGGACGTGGTCGTTCTGCGATTTTGCTAATTTTTATTAATCAGACATATAGTAATAAGAGTAACGCTCCTGCCAAATTTCATCATGATATCTTCAACGACTGCCAAATTACAGCTTGCAAAACTTCTAAATTACCTTCTTTTAAAAGTGGGCGGTGCTATGCCCATTGTCCAAAATTTTACTAGTTTTCTATTCTGTATCATAAGTTCAACTCACTTACCAAGTTTCATCGCTTAATCCGTATTTGGTAATGAATTATCGCACTTTTTCGATTTTAAGAAATTTTCGATATCGAAAAAGTGGGCGTGGTTATTGTCCGATATCGTCCATTTTAAATAGCGATCTGAGATGAGTACCCAGGAACCTGCGTACCAAATTTCATCAAGATACCTCAAAATTTACTCAAGTTATCGTGTTAACGGACAGACGGACGGACGGACGGACGGACATGGCTCAATCGAATTTTTTTTCGACACTGATGATTTTGATATATGGAAGTCTATATCTATTTCGATTCCTTTATACCTGTACAACCAACCGTTATCCAATCAAAGTTAATATACTCTGTGAGATCTGCTCAACTGAGTATAATAATCCTCTTCTTATCTGGTGCGCGCACTACAATGACTTGTATAGCTGCATCAGTCTTGAATGTACTTTTGCCACTATACGTAATGTAATACTTGCCTATCTAATTTAAGAGATACAAGCTAATTAAATTTTCCGGCATTTTATTCCTTCCATAAACAACAGGAACTATCTCGCTTAAGGATGGAGGAACATTTATCAACATGTATCATTAAGAAGGAACAAGACAGTACTGTGTTGATTGGAATCTGGTGCATTCCAACAACGTAAAAAACATGCTGTTTCATGAGTTACTGACCGGAATCGTATGCATTACGGCAGTATAATCTTATGGGTCAGGCATCGGGCTGATTGGAATCCGCTGCATTCCAAGAACACAGGTCATGTTACTTTTTTATGCCTTGTGATGGCGTATCCTCATTACGCTACTCTTAGCACTGCCGGATTCCCATGACATGCTGATTGGAATCTTCTGGCATTCCAACAGGAAGATTGGAATACACTGCATTCCGAAATCATGCTGAGCGGAATCTGATGCATTCCGCCAGTATAAGATTTCGGCATAAGATCTTATTTCTGCTCATATTTCTTATTATTATTATATTCTGAAATTAAAGAGTAATGTTCATTAATATTTCTTTGTTTGTAATATAACATTGTTGAAATCTCGATATATCTTAAATTTTATCTTTTGAGTTGTATATTTATATATCTTTTATATTAAGCAGTCGACCAAAATTTGTCGTCGACTTTAAATAATAAATAAATAAATAAAAAAATTGTGAAGTATTTTCAAAGTAATCTAATAAATACCATTTTGCATTATTGAATATTGGAGTTATTTTATTCAAGAGTTTAGCGATACGAACGTTAGCAGGAGATTGCAAATAAGAGGAATTTCAGTAAATTCGTTACAATTGGTGTCAGAGGAGGAATTCTTTATTATTATTATTATTATTATTCTTTATTCGGTCTATGATAACAATATCTTACAGACTAGAAATGTACAGAAATTAGTTACTGACTAATTGGCTAGGAATAAAATGAAGTAATCTTATCGACGAACTGGGATCTCGGCATTGCGAAATCGAGATCAAGCGGTTTGTAAATATTGTTAATTTCAGTGACAGCCCTAGTAATTGGCGCGAGATAGTGGAAATTAGATTTAACTGTAGTACGATGGAAAGGGTAGTGGGAACGTAGGATGCGATTTGGGACATTGGAGGAAAGTTGATCGAGCAGATTCACGCAATCAATTAAGCCATTAACAATGTCGAAAATGACCATTATCGAATGGATTGTGCGCCTACTAGAGAGAGATTTCAAGTTTATGAGCAAACACCGTGCAGTATAGGATGGAGAGGGATCGACGAAATGAAGTGGATAGAGAGCAATGCGAGTAAAACTACGCTGTACACGCTCGATTCTGTCCGAATGAGAACTATATAATGGGTTCCAGATAATTGAAGAGTACTCCAACTTAGACCGGGCAAGACAAGTAAAAAGGGATTTTCTTGTATAGGGATCTTTAAAGTCTTTCGCATAACGCTTCAAAAAGCCCAAATTCGAAAAGGTCTTAGGGATAACTGTATTCACATGACTGACAAAGGTAAAACCAGAGTCAAATAGAACGCCTAGATCAGAAAGTACCTCAACTGAGGACAGTTGAGTGTTAAGAATCGAGTAAGTTGAATTTATACGATTATGCGTACGCGACAAAGTTAAGTGAAAGCATTTTTTTATGCTAAGCAACAGATTGTTTTTGAGACTCCAATCAGTAAGATTGTTGAGTTCATTTTGAAGCCGAAGCGCGTCAGCCACGCAGGTAACTCTAGAATACAATTTCAAGTCATCAGCATAGAGAAGAAATTGCGAGTGATTAAAACAGGACCGGATATCAATGATAAACAAAACAAAAAGAAGCGGGCCTAGAATACTACCCTGCGGTACTCCGGAGGTTACCACAAAAGAGTAAGACGCAGTACCATCGACTTCTACAAACGTTGTTCTGTACGTGAGATAGGATCGCAACCACAGAAGAAAGACTGAATTGAAACCAAGGAGCTCAAGCTTGTGTAATAAAATATCATGAGAGACTGTATCGAAGGCTTTAGAGAAATTGGTGTAAATGGTATCCACCTGAGATCCACTCTTAAAGGCCGACAAACAGTACTCTGAAAAAACCGCAGGATTGGTTACGGTGGAACGGCCACAGACAAAACCATGTTGGTTGGGATCAATAATTTCTTTAACTGCGAAGAATAACTTATCTTTTACAACCTTTTCAAAAAGTTTTGAGAAGGTGGTTAATTTTGAGATTGGACGGTAATTTCTGACATCATTCTTGTTACCAGATTTGTGGATGGGTGTAATAGAGCTCACCTTCCATTTGTCAATGAAAATACCGGAGGAAAGGGAAAGGTTAATTATCTGAGATAAAGGGACAGCTAGGGGTGAGCAGCATTTCTTAAGGAAAAAAGAGGTGAGGCCATCGGAGTCATTTTTATAAGACAGTTTTAAAGCAGAGATACCATTCTGTATATCCAAGTCAGTGATGCAAAGTGCTCCAAAATTAACGCAATGTGAACCAAGATAATCACCGTAATAAGTATAAGTGCCAACGCCAGCATCATTTACAAAATTGGACTTGAAAAAATCAGCGAATAGAGTTACGCTGTCATGCAGAGAAGAGGAGGAAAGACCATCCAGAGTCATACAGCTAGGAATATTCGAGCATCCTTTCTTAGAACGGATGAAGTTCCAGAATGCTTTGGGATTGGACTTTAACTCATCCGCGTACCGAGATATATAATTGTTATAGAGAGTTTTATCAAGTTCATGGAATTCTTTACTAAGGCTGATATACTTTTCTCTGAAGCTAAAATCGTTTGTGGACATGAAAAGTCTATAATATTTATTTCGTTTGTTCTTCAGTCTTTTAAGCCTTCTCGTATACCAAGGTAACTTATGTCTCCGAGGAGGGATCAGATTTAGGTTAGAGTTTAAGACCAAGTAAATTTGTTCAAGAAACATCTCATAGCACTCAGCAACATTACGCGAAAGAAAAATAGAGTTCCAATCAATTTCGTTGAAGATTGCATTTAAAGAACCGTAATCAGCATTTCTGAAGTTTAAAGACTGGGAATCGAATGTGTAGATTGTAGGAAATGTACAAAACTGAAGGGACAAAAAGAGCGGCACAAGGTACATATCAGGTTTACAGAAAGGGAAATTACACTCTTGTAACTGAAAGATCAAGTTCTCATCAATGAATAACAGGTCAGGGAAGTTACCAAGCATGTTGGGAATATAATTAATTTGGGATAGATTAATGCTGGAAAGAATATCTAGGACATGGATCTCATGTGGAAGGCAAGCATTAGAGGCAGTTAAGACACCGTTCATAAGCAGGTCAGACCAGACGATCTTGTTTAAATTAAAATCACCCAGTATGCAGAAGTGGTCATCTTCATGGTTTTCATAGATACGTAAAATGTTATTGATATGTAGTGCATATAAGTGTTTAGAACTGTTAGGCGGAATGTAAGATACGCAGATAAACAAGCTACCAAAGGTGCCGAAGATGCGGACACACAGTTGATCTAAAAGCGAATCTGCGTTTCCAAGAGCGACGACTGATGACCTTAACGCACGTTTTACCGCAATTAAGACACCCCCATCCCTACTACGGCCTGTTTTTTGCACATCCCTATCCTTACGATAAATATGAAAAATATTCGGATCAAAAAACTCTGAATCAAAAAAGTCACTAGTTAACCATGTTTCAACTAGCACAAAAACATCGAACTCACACCGAGACGTGAATAAAAATACTTCTTTAGCCTTAGTACTTAATAAGTACTTAATAAATTTTAAGAAGCTTAAGATTATCAATATTATTATAATCAGAAAGACAAGGAGTATTAACTACACTGTTATTTAAGTCGGTCACTTCAGTTCCTTGGGACGTTACGAAATGGCTGGACGTTTATCCCAGTTGGCCATAGGTTGGGATCTAAAAGCAGACTGTAGAATTCGGGAGACACGCCCAGTTTAAAATTAATCTTCCGTAGACTCTGAAGCGGGGTGTCTTTCTTAACTAATTTGTAGCAAGAAATAAATTGATCATCGATACCAGAGTGCTTCTTTACATAATCAACAATCATATCTTCAGACACCGATGGTTTAAACGAAGACAGATGGACGCATTTTCTAATTACGGCTACTTCTAGCTCTGTTGAAGCATTTCGACCAACCACACGATTATTAAAATTGACACCATTAATGTGACGCGCAGTAATATGATTATTTTGCTTACCGTCAGACTGTTGAGGTGCTTTGGTGGTATGAAAATTAACAACAGTTGAATTGTTGAATAAATTCCGAAGATTGCGAATACAACTTGGACATGGCAAAGTTATGTGAACTAAGGATACAGCAACTGAAAAAGGAGTTGGAGAACCGTTGATTGAATACAACCGGCAAGAAGATCGAACTTCAAGCACGGTTACGAGACGCTATGGAGTCGGAGGGAATTGGTGTGGACGATGAAGTTTTTCATTCTGATGGGAAAGAGACAACAACAAAAATTGAAGAGAAAAACGAAACATCACAGACTTGAACACGATTTTGGCTGCAATATCTGCTCAAACATTGACAGTGTCATCTCAACTGGCAGAACAGAAGACATATATGGCATCACAATTGGAAATACAGGAGGCACGCATTTCAGAAATGTCAACACAGATTACATCCAAGATGGAAACTCAACTAGAAGAACAGAAGACATATATGACATCTCAGTTGGCTGAGCAGTTGAAAGCACAAGAGGCTCGCATATCCTCGCAGCTGGAGGCGCAGGAGATAACGGTATCATCGAAGCTGGAGGCACAAGATACAAAAATTTTAAAACTCGAGGACAAAATCGATGCCGAGATTGAAAAATTGAGAGATCGTATACAGGAGCTGCCAGTAATTCGCCCAGCTGTTTCAGCAAGCAATCCGAACGTTCTGTTCCTTTCCAGGTATTTAAGCAACAGTTTGAGAAGACGTCAGCAGTGAACAACTGGAATGCGGATGATAAAGTTGTTGCACTGTTCATGGCATTGAAAAGGCCTGCAGCTGAGATCTGACAAACCATTCCAGAGGGCTAATGGAACTGTTATGAAGCATTGATGGGCGCTATAGAGAGACGATACGGAACCGAGCATAGGAGACATATATACCAAATGGAGTTACTGAACCTCTTCCAGAGGGCTGGTGAAACATTGCAAGGGTTTGCGTCGGATGTTGAAAGGCTGGCACGTTTAGCGAATGCGGACGCACCCGTGGAATACACCGAAAGGGTAAAAATTCAGAGCTTTATTAATGGAATACGGGATGTCGAAACGAAGCGAGCGACATACGCAAACCGAAAACCCATATTCGCAAAAACGGTATCACATGCTCTGATTCAGGAAATAGCGACGGTTCCATGTAAGCCAGTTTTCAAAGCACGCCGTGTGGAAGTGGAAAGGCCAGCCTGGGTGAACACAATTTTGGAGCCGCCGAAGGGATCACAACAGAAAAATGACGGAGTTATGAAGTGTTTCAAGTGCGGTAACCCAGGTCACATTGCTCGTCATTGCAGCACCGGTCCTGGTAGTTCCAACTTGGCTGGTCATAAACGCAAAGCTGGAGGAGATAAGCAAGAGTGAGTCAGATGTAAAGATCGAAAACTTGCCCCCGCTATTGAATGTTCTATCTATATCGCAAATTGGAAGAAAATCGAGCAGTCTTACCGCCGGAGGAAATGTAGATGGCAAGGAGCGTTTACTGACTGTAAATACGGGCGCATCTCATTCCTTAATCCGATCTGATTTGGCCAACAGGAGAGTAAAACCGTTACCTGGAGCAAGGTTGCGTACAGTCACTGGCGAGTATAACCAAGTCCAAGGAGAAGTGGTATGTGAGGTCTTAATTGGAAAAGTCACGATTCTACATAAATTCGTTGTGGCGGAGATCATTGATGAAGTCATATTGGGAGTGGACTTCTTAGTTGACCATGACATACGAATCGACATGCAGAGAAGGAGTATGCGCTATAAGAACCAGGATATACCACTTAACTTCAGTTTGGAGAAAGGGCTCAGCAGTAAGCGAGTGCTGGTGGCGGAGATTCAACACAGACCACAAAAGTCATAGAAAGTACAGCGGGCAAAGTTTGATGGAATGAATGGGCCAACCAAATCAAAACCCAAGGTACTCACGAGAAAAACACTGACATTGACAAACCCTAAAGGATGCACTGAAACGAACGAAAGAATTTCCCAGAAAGAATGTAAGGATGGTTTCAAGCTAGCGCGCTTTACTGTTGTGAAACGTCATGACGATACCTATGATGCAAAGTCAATCTGTCAAGATCAAGCTATGCGAAGTAGTTCTTCATTGGCCAAAGAACAGAGTGTGAGGGAACGGCCCAGGTTAACGAGTAGTAGGATGAAACACAGGTACGACGAGAACAAAAATTCGGAAGGTTTCTAGAAGGGAGATTTGGTGCTGTTATACAACCCTCACCGGCGGAAAGGTGTTCCATCCAAATTTGGGTGCAGTTGGGAAGGCTCATACAAAGTTGTGAAGAGGATCAGTGATACCATCTACCGCATACAAACCACTGGGAAACCACGAAATGGACGGGTGGTTCATTTGGAGATGCTAACAGCGTTTAGATAAGGAAATTTGTTTGATCGGGACGATGCAATCATCAGCAAAGTAGTTCTCACACATAAGCATGCATATATCTGAGATACTCACAAAAGTATGGAATTATCGCGCATATTGCTATGCGATAAGCTATAAACGTGCATCTGTAGTTTATAGCTGGTGAGTTTATAGCTGGTAAACAAGCAGTAAATTCTAGAAGAAGAAACGCCTAGAAGTATGCGAACGACACAGCAGAGAGTATAAAAGGAGCAAAAGCTGAGTAAGCAAAATCAGTTTGATTTAAGCACGCTATTGGTTGCGAAGTATAAGTGTTATTGTGAAGTATTTTCAAAGTAGTCTAAGAAAGACCATTTTGCATTATTGAATATTTGAGTTATTTTATTCAACATTTTAGCGATACGAACGTTAGCGTGAGGTTGGAAATAAGAGGAATTTCAGTAAATTCGTTACAATATTTATCATATTTCTTTATGCTCTTCTATTTCCCTCGTTCAATTTATTCGTTGTCAACTTTTCTTTATAACTTATAAGTTCAGTTAAGTACTGCACGCCAACAAAGTGTAACACGCTCAAAACTTATAAATTAATTATTCACTTGTAAAATTAGCAAACCATAGATTTTTTACTTACCAGTAGCATCAACGGCATGTACCTTTCCAGTTCTTTAAGCCAAAGTTTGAGAAGACCGCAGCAGTGAACAAATGGAAGATAAAGTTGCAGCTCTAGCCGAAATCCTACAGGCAATTCCTAAAGGAGAGCGGAAGCATTGATGGCTGCTGTAGAACAACGTTAACGAAGCGAACACAGGAAACAAGTCTACCAAATAGAATTGCAAAACCGCTACCAGAAAAAAACGAGACTTTGCAGGAGTTTGCTTTAGACATTGAAATATATGCTCATCTTGCAAATTCGGACGATCCTGTGGAATACACTGAGAGAGTTAAAATTCAATCTTTCACAAATGCGAAGCGAGCGACATACGCAAACCCAAAACCTACATTCGCAGAAGCGGTATCACATGCTCTGATTCAGGAAACAGCGTCGTTTCTGTATAAGCCAGTTTTCAAAGAACGCCGGATGGAAGTGGAAAGGCCAGACTGGGTGAACACAATACTAGAGGCACGGAGAGGATCGCAACAGCGGAGTGAAAGGGTTATCAAATGCGTCAAATGTGGGAAGCCAGGTTACATTGCGGGCTTGATCCTAGTGGTTCCAGCAGCATGGGTGGTCTTAAATACAAAGCTGGAAGAGATGAGCAAGAGCGAGCCAGATGTAAAGATCGAGAACTTTCTCCAGCTATTGAATGTCCTGTAATATCTGTATCACAAATCGGAAGAAAATCGAGCAGTCTTACCGTCAGAGGAAATGTGGATGTACTGACTGTAGATACCGGCGCATCTCATTCCATAACTCGGTCTGATTTGGTCAACAGGAGAGTAAAGCCATTCTATGGAACAAGATTGCGTACGATCAGTGCCGAGTCATGGTTCTACACAAATTTGTTATGGCAGAGAATGTTGATGAAGTCATATCGGGAGTGGACTTCCTAGTTGGCCATGGCATCAGGATCGACATGCAAACAAGGAATATGCGCTATAAAAACTAGGATGTACCACTCATCTTCAGTTTGTAGACCGGGTTCAGCAGTAAGCGAGTGCTGGTGGAGGAGATTCGACGAATACAAAAAGTCAAATCAGTAGATCGGGCAAAGTTTGATGGAACGAAGGTACCTGCGAGTAAAACACTGGCATTGACAAACCCTCATGGACGAACTAAAACGAGCGAAAGAATTTCCCAGAAAGAATGCAAGGGTGGGTTCAAACCAGGGCGCACTACTGTTGTGAAACGTCAGAACGATACTGATTATGCAAAGCCGATTCGTCAAGCGCAAGCTCTACGAAGTATTTCATTTGCCAAACAACGGAGTGTGAGGGAACGAACAAGGATAATGAGGAGTAAGATGAAACACAGGTGCGACAAGAACATCACTTACGTACCAGGCAAAGAAGAGATCTGTCACAAACACAAATGTAGTCACCAGCCGAAGTAGTTACTCACACATACACTCGCATTTGGTACAGATATACGTGTACATAACTAACCAAGGATGAACTACAACTGTTCGAGAAATTACTAGACCTTAGTAGAAATAGGCGAACGAGGAAACCGAGAGTATAAAAGCAGCGCAAGCTGAGTAATAACTAATCAGTTTGATTTAAACACGCTAGTAGTTACGAAGTGAACTATAATTGTACTACTCCCAATGTAACTAAATAAAGACCAGTTTGTAATACCGAATATTGGAGTGATTTATCCAACAGTTTAGCGATTCGAACGTTAGTGGAAGGTTTCAAATAAGCGGAGTTTCCCAAAATTCGTAACAAAATATATATATATGGTTTTTTTGAATTGTTTTATAATTTTCATAAAAATAGTTTTAATTTTGTTTTTAACCTTTCTTACCTTTTCAAGTAAGTTTTTAATTATTCTAAAATTGAATTTTTTTTTAATTCGAGAAAAAAAAACACATAAGTAGTAATACTGTTTTGAACTACGGCACTTCTTTTTTTTTGAGTTTTGTTGCTGTGAATTTGATTAATTTTTAATCATAGTTATTATCCGCTAATTGAACTTTACTTTTGTTTGATTTGAATTCTTTGGTTATTCGAATTTCTTTTTTACCTATTTTTTTACGGTTGATATAGGTAGTCGATGGACATTCCCACCGACTCTGAAGTGCAGCGGTTTGGTTTGGGGATAATACCGTCATATAGGAGGGTAACTCTTGGTCTCGCTAGAGCGCTTGAAAACCAAGTGGTAGGATCTTTGCTGACGCAAACCGAAGCTGGGATCGAACAGCCCATAGACTTTTTACCCACTGATTTTTTAGCGCCAAGAGTAGGAGCTTTATCGGATAGGTCCCTAAGTTTTTCGAGAAGGCTCGATAGGATTCTAGAATTGCCAGAATAGGGAGCGGATCAGAATTCACTTCAAGGAGCTGTCGGTGGAGCACTACCAACTGCACCTCCAGCCGTGTTAAACGGGATGGACCAACTTTATGGCAGAATTCAGGAAGGTGCGAATGGATATGTCGCACCTGTGTAATAGGGTCGCAGGTGTTGAGGCACCCATGCAATCATCATCAGCTAGTGCCCAACCCCAAACTACATCAACCCCCGGAAGGACGAACCAGCAACCCCCTAGGAATAATCAAAGCGGGTTTGATAGGCACATGTACCGGAAGAAAATAGACCTGGAGAAATGGCACCTGAAGTTCGATGGTACATCAAAAAATATGACGGTGGAAAGCTTTGTTTTTCACGTTGAGAGGATGCGCGAACAACACGACGTCTCCCACGAGCAACTACTAGCGGACTTCAATTGCCTCGTAACCGGAGCCGCTCTAAAATGGTACTGGCAAATATTGGAGGATCACCCCGATGACCGGGCTTTCAACTACCTCCAGTTGAAAGCTGAGTTGCTTGACCAGGTTAGGATCACGGAATCTGATTACGAGGTGATACGCGAAATCATAGAGAGGAAGCAAGGAGGCCAAAAGTCCTTCGAAGATTTTTATGCGGTGATACAAGATCTCACTTTCCGGCTTAAGAGGAAAATACCAGAGACGGAACTGGTAAAAATTATATAGGGTAACCTGAAGCCGTACTTTGCTCGCGGATCGAAACGTTAGCCGACCTTAAAACGGAGTGTAAGAGCGCCGAAAATTAATAAAAAATAGGCCGCGAAACAAGGTCGTTAGCGAGATAGATGTTAGCACCAGGTAGATAGGAGGGGTCAGTAGCATAGGGATAGAGGGAATAGAGATGGGTGCTACTAATATAAAACCCGATGACCCGCCGAAACCCAGTCCGCAATCTTTTAACCCTACCACTGATGTCCAAAGTAAAGTCTTCTTTTCTTCTGTGGTATGCCAGTGGACTTCTTCACGAAGGATCCACAGGCAGCAGCCACACATAGTCCCTGTAAGTCATCCTTTCATTGTATGAAGTGTTTCCTGTGTAGTAGTGATGCGTCCTATTTTGTGTTTAAACTATGTACGGAAAACAGGCAACTGGAAGAGATGTCCGGGCACTCTGTGCAGAGCCAGGAATCCCGGGAGAATTAGATTTAAGAGAACATGATCTAGGTGTAAAAATTTTAAACGGCGAAGATGGTATGAAAACATTTTTTGGGATGTTGAAGGGTTTGCGATGGTGGGCGTTTATTAAACGGTTGAGGTTGCCCATTTTTTGGATATCGTTGTACAGGATTATGAGATCCTTGAGGTTGGGGCCTGTTCTGGTAATTAACCTATTTTGTTTGTATGGACTTGTCAACGTCCATTGGAACTGGGGGTTTGGGTGGGAGTTGTGGTCTGTAACTCTGTTGAAATTTGTGACGGTGACGATGTGACGTAGGGGTTTTCTTGTGGTGTACCGTAGGACCGATATTGTGGAGTCGGATTTGAAAATGGTTGTAGTAAGACGTTCTGTCCATATCGTAGGGGAAGGTCTGGACCATACCGTAGTCTTTGCGGGGTATACAGTGGCGGATCCAGGGGACGAGGAGGCGATCGCCCGCCCCCCGCTCTGATCTGGAACCTATGAAAATTATAAAAGTTTGTGCAAGGTTCGATTCGAGCTCAAGGCCAGAACAATAATTTTTTTTCCAATGATAATTATTGTTATTTTTTAATTTTTCATTTAGCTATACAGCGGTGGTTTGTTTGACAGGCAAATTTGCTACTTCTATTCCTTTTTACCAACTATATTTATTCAGTGTTGCGCCATCTGGTGCAAATCACTGATAACGCTGGATTTTTGTTTATTGTCAATTATTTTGTTTGAAATTCCCAAGTGCTCATGGTTTATTAACAATTGTTTTTGTTTTTATCGGCCTATTGATAAATGATTCAAGGTTCGATTCGAGCTCAAGGCCAGAACAATAATTTTTTTCCAATGATAATTATTGTTATTTTTTAAATTTTCTAAATTTGAAAACTTGTATTTTGTTTTTGGAATAGTAAGTAGAAAATTTTTCAGACAACCTGCCATAGCTGCGCAGATAGATCCATTTCGAAGGGTGCTAAGCCTTCATCATCAGTACGCTTTAGGCATGTTGTGCTAACCATTTAGCTATACAGCGGTGGTTTGTTTGACTGGCAAATTTGCTACTTCTATTCCTTTTTACCAACTATATTTATTCAGTGTTGCGCCATCTGGTGCAAATCACTGTTAATGCTGGATTTTTATTTATTGTCAATTACTTTGTTTGACACTCCCAAGTGCTCATGGTTTATTAACAATTGTTTTTGTTGTTATCGGCCTATTGATAAATGATTCAAGGTTCGATTCGAGCTCAAGGCCAGAACAATAATTTTTTTCCAATTATAATTATTGTTATTTTTTAATTTTTATAAATTTGAAAAATTGTATTTTGTTTTGGAATAGTAAGTAGAAAATTTTTCAGACAACCTGCCATAGCTGCGCAGATAGATCCATTTCGAAGGGTGCTATGCCTTCATCATCAGTACGCTTTAGGCATGCTGTGCTAACCATTTAGCTATACAGCGGTGGTTTGTTTGACTGGCAAATTTGCTACTTCTATTCCTTTTTACCAACTATATTTATTCAGTGTTGCGCCATCTGGTGCAAATCACTGTTAATGCTGGATTTTTATTTATTGTCAATTACTTTGTTTGACATTCCCAAGTGCTCATGGTTTATTAACAATTGTTTTTGTTTTTATCGGCCTATTGATAAATGATTCAAGGTTCGATTCGAGCTCAAGGCCAGAACCATAATTTTTTTCCAATGACAATTATTGTTGTATGTTTGTTTAATGGTGTGTTCAGTTTATACTTATATTTAAGAATTCATGAGCTTAACACCGGCTTATAATAATTGAATTTCAATTATTATGTTTTCTAAGAGAAACTGAAAAGAAAGAAATATTTACTGACATATTGCAATGGACCCATTTCGAAAACTGTCACGTAATCATCATCAGGCAATTTTGTAATGTTATCAAAGGTTTCGCCGGGATTCGAACCGCGAATCACATGGTGAAACTGCAGTAGCCTTTAACCACTAGGCCATCCTGCTGGTATTTGTTTTCATGCTTAATTCAGTTTTTCTCATTTCTACACTAACAACACAATTGAGACATTTTGTCTCTATATTAATTTGTGTGCCATGTAGATTTGTTTTTGTAAAGTTCTTCTTCGCTGCGAATGAGAAGCTTTGTCAACTCGGGCTCAGTTGTACATATTTATGTATGTTTGTTTAATGGTGTGTTCAGTTTATACTTATATTTAAGAATTCATGAGCTTAACACCGGCTTATAATAATAGAATTTCAATTATTATATTTTCTAAGAGAAACTGAAAAGAAAGAAACATTTACTGGCATATTGCGATGGACCCATTTCGAAAACCGCCACGTAATCATCATCAGGCAATTTAGTAATGTTATCAAAGGTTTCGCCGGGATTCGAACCGCGAATCACATGGTGAAACTGCAGTAGTCTTTAACCACTAGGCCATCCTGCTGGTATTTGTTTTCATGCTTCGCAATATGCCAGTAAATGTTTCTTTCTTTTCAGTTTCTCTTAGAAAACATAATAATTGAAATTCAATTATTATAAGCGGGTGTTAAGCTCATGAATTCTTAAATATAATTATAAACTGAACACACCATTAAACAAACATACATAAATATGTACAACTGAGCCCGAGTTGACAAAGCTTCTCATTCGCAGCGAAGAAGAACTTTACAAAAACAAATCTACATGGCACACAAATTAATATAAAGACAAAATGTCTCAATTGTGTTGTTAGTGTAGAAATGAGAAAAACTGAATTAAGCATGAAAACAAATACCAGCAGGATGGCCTAGTGGTTAAAGGCTACTGCAGTTTCACCATGTGATTCGCGGTTCGAATCCCGGCGAAACATACATTGGAGTGGCCATGCGAATAAGCGCAGTTTCGGCGTCGGATTCGTGGTGGGAGAGAGACTTTGTCGCCAAGTGCTGGCGTTCACGCCTGTGGACGAGCGTCTCGCCGCTATCCGAATAAAAGCAAAATTTTTTAATATATCATTCATCTGCGCGCATGCGCCGACAGAGGAGAAAGACGATGAGGTGAAAGACACTTTTTATGAACAATTAGAACGCACATACGAGCACTGCCCCCGTCATGATATAAATGTCGTGCTTGGCGACTTTAACGCCAGGGTGGGCAAAGAAGGGGTTTTTGGCCCTACAGTCGGAAAGTTCAGCCTACACAATGAAACTTCTCCTAACGGACTGAGGCTGATTGACTTTGCCGGTGCTCGAAACATGGTCATATCAAGCACGAGGTTCATGCATAAAAAGATACATCAAGCTACATGGCTGTCTCCTGATCGAAATACTCGCAATCAGATCGATCACGTTGTGATAGACGGACGGCATGCCTCCAGTGTTTTAGATGTGCGCACGATCCGAGGACCTAACATCGATTCGGACCATTATCTCGTTGCAGCCAAAATAGGCACCCGCCTCAACGCGGCTAAAAACAAGGAACAAAAACACAAGGAAAGCTAGACGTCGAAAAGCTTCAATCACAACAGACTGCCAATGATTTCGCAACTCGACTCTCACACCTGCTCTCTGAGGGCATAACTCATCCTGAAGGAATGTAGGAGCAGTGGGAGCATATCTCCAAAGCACTTCGTACCGCCGCCGAGGAAAAAATTGGTTACCGACGGCCACGAAAAAACAACTGGTATGATGAAGAATGCCGCGTTGCAACTGAAAGAAAAGACGCTGCCTACAGGGCTACGTTAAAATAGAGCGCGACAAGAGGAGTGTGTGAACGCTATCGTGAGTTGAAAAGGGAAGCGAGACGCCTTTTCAGGAAGAAACAAGCAGAAGCAGAAAGGCGTGAGTGCGAGGAGCTTGAGCTGCTAGCCACCAGGAATAACGCCCGAAAATTCTACCAAAAAATACGGCGACAGACGGAAGGTTTTAAGACCGGGGCAAACTCCTGTAGGAATGAAAACGGCGACCTTGTAACTGATCCAGAGAGTGCTTAGATTATGGAGGGAATACTTCTCTGCTCTCCTAAATGGAGGCAGCAATTCACCGCGCAGAGATGAAGAACCCGATCCCGCAATCGATTATGATGGAATATATGTCACCCCGCCCGATTATGACGAAGTTAGAATAGCAATAACCAGATTGAAAAACAACAAGGCCGTGGGCGCTGATGGATTGCCTGCGGCGGCGAGGAGTTGGTAAGGCGCATGCAGCAGCTTCTTAGCAAAATATGGGCGGACGAAAGCATGCCCGACGGTTGGAATCTAAGTGTTCTTTGCCCAGTCCACAAGAAAGGGGGATACTGCAAAATGCACCAACTATCGTGGAATCTACCATCGACCAGATTTTCACAATGCTCCAAACCTTGGAAAAAACCCGTGAAAAGAGAATCGACACACGTCACCTCTTCGTCGACTTTAAAGCCGCCTTCGACAGCACGAAAAGGAGCTGCCCATATGCTGCTATGTCTGAATTTGGTTTCCCCGCAAAACTTATACGGCTGTGCAAAATGACGTTGAGCAACACCATCAGCTCAGTCAGAATTGGGAAGGACCTCTCCGAGCCGTTCGAAACTAAACGAGGTTTCAGACAGGGTGACCCCCTATCGTGCGATTTCTTTAATTTGATGCTGGAGAAAATTATACTAGCTGCAGAACTTAACCGCACTGGAACAATATACTATAAAAGCGTGCAATTACTGGCATATGCTGATGACATTGATATCATCGGCCTAAACACCCGCGCTGTTAGTTCTGCTTACTCCAAGCTGGAAAAAGAAGCGGTAAAGATGGGTTTGATGGTGAATGAGGACAAAACGAAGTACCTGCTGTCATCGAGCAAAGAGTCAGCGCATATGCGCCTTGGCAACCACGCTACTGTTGGCAGCCATAATTTCGAAATAGTAAAAGACTTCGTTTATTTGGGAACCAGCATCAACACTAGCAACAACATCAGCACTGAAGTCCAGCGAAGAATCAATCTTGCCAATAAATGCTACTTTGGACTAGGTAGGCAATTGAAAAGTAAAGTCCTCTCTCGGCGAACGAAAATCATACTCTACAAGTCACTTATCGTACCCGTCCTGCTATAGGGGGCAGAAGCATGGACCATGACAACAGCAGATGAAGCGGCTTTGGGAGTGTTCGAGAGAAAAGTTCTTCGAAAGATTTATGGACCTCTACGCGTTGGCGATGGCGAGTACCGAACAAGATTTAATGATGAGCTGTACGAGCTATACGCAGACAGAAACATAGTCCAGCGAATTAAAACGCAGCGGCTGCGCTGGCTAGGCCACGTTATGCTAATGAAAGATGATGCTCCGGCCAAGAAAGTGTTTCTATCGGAACCCGCCTATGGAAGCAGAGGTAGAGGGCGGCCCCCACTCCGTTGGAAGGACCAGGTGGAAAACGATTTAAACTCCCTTGGTGTGACCAATTGGCGTCGGTTGGCGGAGCGAAGGAGCGACTTGTTGGACGGCCATAACCGTTTAGACGGTTAAGAGCCAATTAAGTAAGTAAGTAAGGATGGCCTAGTGGTTAAAGGCTACTGCAGTTTCACCATGTGATTCGCGGTTCGAATCCCGGCGAAACCTTTGATAACATTACAAAATTGCCTGATGATGATTACGTGGCGGTTTTCGAAATGGGTCCATCGCAATATGCCAGTAAATGTTTCTTTCTTTTCAGTTTCTCTTAGAAAACATAATAATTGAAATTCAATTATTATAAGCCGGTGTTAAGCTCATGAATTCTTAAATATAAGTATAAACTGAACACACCATTAAACAAACACACATAAATATGTACAACTGAGCCCGAGTTGACAAAGCTTCTCATTCGCAGCGAAGAAGAACTTTACAAAAACAAATCTACATGGCACACAAATTAATATAGAGACGAAATGTCTCAATTGTGTTGTTAGTGTAGAAATGAGAAAAACTGAATTAAGCATGAAAACAAATACTAGCAGGATGGCCTAGTGGTTAAAGGCTACTGCAGTTTCACCATGTGATTCGCGGTTCGAATCCCGGCGAAACCTTTGATAACATTACAAAATTGCCTGATTATGATTACGTGGAGGTTTTGGAAATGGGTCCATCGCAGTATGCCAGTAAATATTTCTTTCTTTTCAGTTTCTCTTAGAAAACATAATAATTGAAATTCAATTATTATAAGCCGGTGTTAAGCTCATGAATTCTTAAATATAAGTATAAACTGAACACACCATTAAACAAACATACATAAATATGTACAACTGAGCCCGAGTTGACAAAGCTTCTCATTCGCAGCGAAGAAGAACTTTACAAAAACAAATCTACATGGCACACAAATTAATATAGAGACAAAATGTCTCAATTGTGTTGTTAGTGTAGAAATGAGAAAAACTGAATTAAGCATGAAAACAAATACCAGCAGGATGGCCTAGTGGTTAAAGGCTACTGCAGTTTCACCATGTGATTCGCTCTTCGAATCCCGGCGAAACCTTTGATAACATTACAAAATTGCCTGATGGTGATTACGTGGCGGTTTTCGAAATGGGTCCATCGCAATATGCCAGTAAATGTTTCTTTCTTTTCAGTTTCTCTTAGAAAACATAATAATTGAAATTCAATTATTATAAGCCGGTGTTAAGCTCATGAATTCTTAAAGATAATTATTGTTATTTTTTTAATTTTTCTAAATTTGAAAAATTGTATTTTGTTTTTGGAATAGTAAGTAGACAATTTTTCAGACAACCTCCCATAGCTGCGCAGATAGATCCATTTCGAAGGGCGCTAAGCCTTCATCATCAGTATGCTTTAGGCATGCTGTGCTAACCATTTAGCTATACAGCGGTGGTTTGTTTGACTGGCAAATTTGCTACTTCTATTCATTTTTACCATCTATATTCATTCAGTGTTGCGCCATCTGGTGCAAATCACTGATAATGCTGGATTTTTGTTTATTGTCAATTACTTTGTTTGACATTCCCAAGTGCTCATGGTATATTAACAATTGTTTTTGTTTTTATCGGCCTATTTATAAATGATTCAAGGTCCGATTCGAGCTCAAGGCCAGAACAATAATTTTTTTCCAATGATAATTATTGTTATTTTTTTAATTTTTCTAAATTTGAAAAATTGTATTTTGTTTTTGGAATAGTAAGTAGAAAATTTTTCAGACAACCTGCCATAGCTTCGCAGATAGATCCATTTCGAAGGGTGCTAAGCCTTCATCATCAGTACGCTTAAGGCATGCTGTGCTAACCATTTAGCTATACAGCTGTGGTTTGGTTGACTGGCAAATTTGCTACTTCTATTCCTTTTTACCAACTATATTTATTCAGTGTTGCGCCATCTGGTGAAAATCACTGATAATGCTGGATTTTTGTTTATTGTCAATTACTTTGTTTGACATTCCCAAGTGCTCATGGTTTATTAACAATTGTTTTTGTTTTTATCGGCCTATTGATTAATGATTCAAGGTTCGATTCGAGTTCAAGGCCAGAACAATAATTTTTTTCCAGTGATAATTATTGTTATTTTTTTATTTTTCTAAATTTGAAAAATTGTATTTTGTTTTTGGAATAGTAAGTAGAAAATTTTTCAGGCAACCTGCCATAGCTGCGCAGATAGATCCATTTCGAAAGGTGCTAAGCCTTCATCATCAGTACCCTTTAGGCATGCTGTGCTAACCACTTACCGGTGGTTTGTTTGACTGGCAAATTTGCTACTTCTATTCCTTTTTACCAACTATATTTATTCAGTGTTGCGCCATCTGGTGCAAATCACTGATAATGCTGGATTTTTGTTTATTGTCAATTACTTTGTTTGATATTCCCAAGTGCTCATGGTTTATTAACAATTGTTTTTGTTTTTATCGGCCTATTGATAAATGATTCAAGGTTCGATTCGAGCTCAAGGCCAGACCAATAATTTTTCTCCAATGATAATTATTGTTATTTTTTAATTTTCTAAATTTGAAAAATTGTATTTTGTTTTTGGAATAGTAAGTAGAAGATTTTTCAGACACCCTGCCATAGCTGCGCAGATAGATCCATTTCGAAGGGTGCTAAGCCTTCATCATCAGTACGCTTTAGGCATGCTGTGCTAACCATTTAGCTATACAGCGGTGGTTTCTTTGACTGGCAAATTTGCTATTTCTATTCCTTTTTACCAACTATATTTATTCAGTGTTGCGCCATCTGGTGCAAATCACTGATAATGCTGGATTTTTGTTTATTGTCAATTACTTTGTTTGACATTCCCAAGTGCTCATGGTTTATTAACAATTGTTTTTGTTTTTATCGCCCTATTGATAAATGATTCAAGGTTCGATTCGAGCTCAAGGCCAGAACAATAATTTTTTTCCAATGATAATTATTGTTATTTTTTAATTTCTCTAAATTTGAAAAATTGTATTTTGTTTTTGGAATAGTAAGTAGAAAATTTTTCAGACAACCTGCCATAGCTGCGCAGATAGATCCATTTCGAAGGGTGCTAAGCCTTCATCATCAGTACGCTTTAGGCATGCTGTGCTAACCATTTAGCTATACAGCGGTGGTTTGTTTGACTGGCAAATTTGCTACTTCTATTTCTTTTTACCAACTATATTTATTCAGTGTTGCGCCATCTGGTGCAAATCACTGATAATGCTGAATTTTTGTTTATTGTCAATTACTTTGTTTGACATTCCCAAGGGCTCATGGTTTATTAACAATTGTTTTTGTTTTTATCGGCCTATTGATAAATGATTCAAGGTCGGATACGAGCTCGAGGCCAGAACAATAATTTTTTTCCAATGATAATTATTGTTATTTTTTAATTTTTCTAAATTTGAAAAATTGTATTTTGTTTTTGGAATAGTAAGTAGAAAATTTTTCAGACAACCTGCCATAGCTGCGCAGATAGATCCATTTCGAAGTGTGCTAAGCCTTCATCATCAGTACGCTTTAGGCATGCTGTGCTAACCATTTAGCTATACAGCGGTGGTTTGTTTGATTGGCAAATTTGCTACTTCTGTTCCTTTTTACCAACTATATTTATTCAGTGTTGCGCCATCTGGTGCAAATCACTGATAATGCTGGATTTTTGTTTATTGTCAATTACTTTGTTTGACATTCCCAAGTGCTCATGGTTTATTAACAATTGTTTTTGTTTTTATCGCCCTATTGATAAATGACTCAAGGTTCGATTCGAGCTCAAGGCCAGAACAATAATTTTTTTCCAATGATAATTATTGTTATTTTTTAATTTCTCTAAATTTGAAAAATTGTATTTTGTTTTTGGAATAGTAAGTAGAAAATTTTTCAGACAACCTGCCATAGCTGCGCAGATAGATCCATTTCGAAGGGTGCTAAGCCTTCATCATCAGTACGCTTTAGGCATGCTGTGCTAACCATTTAGCTATACAGCGGTGGTTTGTTTGACTGGCAAATTTGCTACTTCTATTTCTTTTTACCAACTATATTTATTCAGTGTTGCGCCATCTGGTGCAAATCACTGATAATGCTGAATTTTTGTTTATTGTCAATTACTTTGTTTGACATTCCCAAGTGCTCATGGTTTATTAACAATTGTTTTTGTTTTTATCGGCCTATTGATAAATGATTCAAGGTCGGATACGAGCTCGAGGCCAGAACAATAATTTTTTTCCAATGATAATTATTGTTATTTTTTAATTTTTCTAAATTAGAAAAATTGTATTTTGTTTTTGGAATAGTAAGTAGAAAATTTTTCAGACAACCTGCCATAGCTGCGCAGATAGATCCATTTCGAAGGGTGCTAAGCCTTCATCATCAGTACGCTTTAGGCATGCTGTGCTAACCATTTGCTATACAGCGATGGTTTGTTTGACTGGCAAATTTGCTACTTCTATTCCTTTTTACCAACTATATTTATTCAGTGTTGCGCCATCTGGTGCAAGTCGCTGATAATGCTGGATTTTTGTTTATTGTCAATTACTTTGTTTGACATTCCCAAGTGCTCATGGTTTATTAACAATTGTTTTTGTTTTTATCGGCCTATTGATAAATGATTCAAGATTTGATTCGAGATCAAGGCCAGAACAATAATTTTTCTCGAATGATAATTATTGTTGTTTTTTAATTTTTCTAAATTTGAAAAATTGTATTTGTTTTTTGGAATAGTAAGTAGAAAATTTTTCAGACAACCTGCCATAGCTGCGCAGATAGATCCATTTCGAAGGGTGCTAAGCCTTCATCATCAGTACGCTTTAGGCATGCTGTGCTAACCATTTAGCTATACAGCGGTGGTTTCTTTGACTGGCAAATTTGCTACTTCTATTCCTTTTTACCAACTATATTTATTCAGTGTTGCGCCATCTGGTGCAAATCACTGATAATGCTGAATTTTTGTTTATTGTCAATTACTTTGTTTGACATTCCCAAGTGCTCATGGTTTATTAACAATTGTTTTTGTTTTTATCGGCCTATTGATAAATGATTCAAGGTTCTATTCGAGCTCAAGGCCAGAACAATAATTTTTTTCCAATGATAATTATTGTTATTTTTTAATTTTTCATTTCCAATTTCCATTTGTTTCGCTGTGGGTAAAATCAGCACAAAAAATGTACCATTCTGGTATTTGAAGAAAGAATTGCGTACTTTTCGCTGAAATTTGGCAGCCTTCGTCACTATTTCATGATCACGGTTGCCACACCACATCTTTTTCTGGACGAAAATTCCTTTTGAAAAAACAAAAGAGGGACCAATATTTTTAAAATGTCCCAAAAAAATTATTTGTATAGGCCTTCGCGAATTTCAGTCCCAACAGTAATACATTCACGCCAGGAAATCTCCATTATTTTGGGAATTGTGGCACGCTCTGACTTATAATATACATAATTCTACATAAAGATAAAGAAATATGTAAAATTAAGTCAATATATAGCTCTTTGGGCAGCTCTTAGTAGTTGATGGAACCTATCTTGCTCCGGTCCGAAATTCGGTTAATGCAGCATAACTTCTTTGAAAGTCGAAGGCTCGTACTTTATGAACAATGTGGAGAGTTGCTTGCTTAAAGGTGGATAAACTTTTAGTATTTTTCAGCTAAGATAACTAATAAAAATATTCATGAATTAGCCTAATTTAAAAATTTATAATGTTTCAAAACCTGTATAAGAGCTTTCAATACACGAACCGAAAAGCGGAATAACAGGTTGTTTAGGGTTCACAATAAGCCAAAATTTTTCATGAAACATAAACTTTCTCATCAAAATCAATAAAAAATGAGGCTTTTCCCGAAACAAAGTGAACACTTGTTATTTTCATCTTATAATTGTTTAACCGGAATTTAAGCTTAACTTATTGCTTTTGCCGGTTCAAGTTTCTGGCGGCGCCGTGGTGTAGTGGTAGCGTACTCCGCCTACCACACCGAGGGTGCTGGGTTCAAGGCCCGCGCAAAAGCAATATCAAAATTTAAGAAAAAAGTTCATTCAATTACAAAGAAGCAAACACTCCGAAAAGTGTCTGCCATTAAAAACCTTCTGAGTGGAAACTCATCTGCCTTCCAGGCGCCGTTCGGAGTCGGCATAAAAAATTAAAGCCCCGTCCCGTATATTTGTAGGAAAAACTAAAAAGGGGCAGGATGCAAACTTGAAGAGAATATTAAATATTTTCTGAGATAAATCGCGCCCAGTATATATTTTGTTTTTATTTATTTTTTATCACGGTTAAGGCCTGCTTATTCAATCGTTTATTTGTCAATTTAGCAAATGTTTGGCTCCGTCTTAAAATGCTGCAATAATTATTTCTTGGAGCTAAAAAATATGAGGACGTGTGTTAAGTGATCCTATTGCCCTACTATGAAAAAAGATATACACACATAAAAATAAATCTTTTATTTCATAGTTTTGATATCGGCTGACACTTCGGCCAAAAAGCCGCCTGAATATGCATTGCAATGTGACATCTTGAAGAAAAATCTATAATTTTGTTAATCGGTTTTGGTTTAAGTATATATTTTAGTGGCGCAAGCAAATCTATTTTTTTATCACTTTTGCTCTCGCTTCCGAACAAAGAACCAGACTGGAGGAAAATTGGCCATCAGACCAAACCTAAACAAAAAGCACTAGTTTTGTATAAATGGATCGAAGTGGTAACCGTAGGCGCTTTGATAAAAGTACCGTTCTTCGAATCTGCTGTGAACAGTGTTATCGTTGATAATTTTCAAAAAGCGGTCAATAGTGATTTTACTTTTATGCTACACTTCCACACAGAAGCGTGCCAAAGCAAGACCGCACCAAAATTATACATTGAACTGATCCGTTGAAGTTAAGCTCTTAGCAATGCACCTTTTAATTGAAATTCCGAAAAATCCTTTCTTACATTAAAATACCCAAAAAACTATGGTCATATTCACAATCAATGTTATGTAGGTAGGCTTTTTAGAATAATTTGCTATGGACAGTATGTCAAAAAAGCTGTGACCAAATTTGAAGTATAGGTAACTATATTTCGACTTTGAATACGCACCTTTATTTGTATACCTTTCATGAAAATGAAATGGTATATTAATTTCGTCACGAAACCGAAAATTGTAAGTCCTTAAAGGAAAATAGATAGACCCACCATTAAGTATACCGAAATAATCAGGTTGAAGAGCTGAGTTGATTTAGCCATGTCCGTCTGTCCGTCTGTCTGTTTGTATGCAAACTAGTCCCTCAATTTTTGAGATATCTTGATAAAATTTGGTGAGCGGGTGTATTTGGGTGTCCGATTAGATATTTGTCGGAACCGACCGGATCGGACCACTATAGCATATATCCTCCATACAACCGATTTTTCAGAAAAAGAGGATTTTTGTAATATCTTACCCAATTTAACAGATTGAAGCTTCAAACTTCACCATATTCTTTCGTATATTGCACGTATTGTTGCCTGAAAAAATTGATGAGATCGGTCGTATATATAGTATATATCCCCCACAAACGATTGTTCAGATAAGGAACTTTTCGTAGTTACTGCCCTATTTTAAGAGATAGAGGCTTCAAATTTCAACGAATGCTTACGTATATAGCATATATTGTTGTCTGAAAAAATCATAAAGATCGGTGGTATATATAGTATATATGTATCTCATACAACCGATTGTTCAGATAAGAAACTTTTCGCAATTTCTACCCCATTTTAACAGCTATGAGCTTCAAATTTCACCAATTGATTACGTATATAGCATATATATTCTTGTCTGAAAAAATCATAGAGATCGGGTGTATATATAGTATATATATCATACAACCGATTGTTCAGATAAGAAACTTTGCGCAATTTCTGCCCCGTTTTAACAGCTAGAAGCTTCAAATTTCACAAAATGCTTACTTATATAGCATATATTGTTGTCTGAAAAAATCATAGAGATCGGTGGTATATATATTATATACTTCATATAAACTGTCATTTTTGCCCCTTTTTTAAGGCTAGAAGTTTCAAAATTCATCAAATTTCATCAAATAGTTACGTTTACGTCATATATTTTTGAAAGACGTGATTCGTAGTCATAGTTTTTACATGCAGACCACAAAAAACGTGAAGCTTTGCATCCTCACAAAGATTACCTACCTATTTTTATACCGTTCATGAAAATGAAATGGTATATTAATTTCGTCACGAAACCGAAAATTGTAAGTCCTTAAAGGAAAATAGATAGACCAACCATTAAGTATACCGAAATAATCAGGTTGAAGAGCTGAGTTGATTTAGCCATGTCCGTCTGTCCGTCTGTCTGTTTGTATGCAAACTAGTCCCTCAATTTTTGAGATATCTTGATAAAATTTGGTGAGCGGGTGTATTTGGGTGTCCGATTAGACATTTGTCGGAACCGACCGGATCGGACCACTATAGCATATATCCTCCATACAACCGATTTTTCAGAAAAAGAGGATTTTTGTAATATCTTACCCAATTTAACAGATTGAAGCTTCAAACTTCACCATATACTTTCGTATATTGCACGTATTGTTGCCTGAAAAAATTGATGAGATCGGTCGTATATATAGTATATATCCCCCACAACCGATTGTTCAGATAAGGAACTTTTCGTAATTACTGCCCTATTTTAAGAGATAGAGGCTTCAAATTTCAACGAATGCTTACGTATATAGCATATATTGTTGTCTGAAAAAATCATAAAGATCGGTGGTATATATAGTATATATCTCATACAACCGATTGTTCAGATAAGAAACTTTTCGCAATTTCTACCCCATTTTAACAGCTATAAGCTTCAAATTTCACCGATTGCTTACGTATATAGCATATACTGTTGTCTGAAAAAATCATAGAGATCGGTTGTATATATAGTATATATCTCATACAACCGGTTGTTCAGATAAGAAACTTTTCGCAATTTCTACCCCATTTTAACAGCTATAAGCTTCAAATTTCACCGATTGCTTACGTATATAGCATATATTGTTGTCTGAAAAAATCATAGAGATCGGTTGTATATATAGTATATATCTCATACAACCGATTCTTCAGATAATAAACTTTTCGCAATTTCTACCCCATTTTAACAGCTATAAGCTTCAAATTTCACCGATTGCTTACGTATATAGTATGTATTGTTGTGTCAAAAAATCATAGAGATCGGTGATATATATATATATATATTATGGTATATATAATATATATATATAGTATATATATTTTTTTTTTGCGATTTCGGCCTCATTTTAACAGCTATAAGCTTCAAATTTCACCAAATGCTTACGTGCATAGCATATATTGATGTCTGAAAAAATCATTGAGATCGGTGGTATACATAGTATATATCTCATACAACCGATTGTTCAGATAAGAAACTTTGCGCAATTTCTGCCCCGTTTTAACAGCTAGAAGGTTCAAATTTCACAAAATGCTTACGTATATAGCATATATTGTTGTCTGAAAAAATCATAGAGATCGGTGGTATATATATTATATACTTCATATAAACTGTCATTTTTGCCCCTTTTTTACGGCTAGAAGCTTCAAAATTCATCAAATTTCATCAAATAGTTACGTTTACGTCATATATTTTTGAAAGACGTGATTCGTAGTCATAGTTTTTACATGCAGACCACAAAAAACGTGAAGCTTTGCATCCTCACACAGATTACCTACCTATTTTTTATTTTATATTTATCTTAAAAATCGTTTAGATATGTTCAAATTTCACCAAATGCTTACGTGTATAGCATATATTGTTGTCTGAGAAAATCACAGATACCGGTGGTATATATAGTATATATCTCATACAACCGATTGTTCAGATAAGAAACTTTGCGCAATTTCTTCCCCATTTTAACAGCTAGAAGCTTCAAATTTCACCAAATGCTTACGTGTATAGCATATATTGTTGTCTGAAAAAATCATTGAGATCGGTGGTATATATAGTATATATCTCATACAACTGATTGTTCAGATAAGAAACTGTGCGCAATTTCTTCCCCTTTTTAACAGCTAGATGCTTCAAATTTCACCATATGCTTACGTATATAGCATATATTGTTGTCTGAAAAAATCATAGAGATCGGTGGTATATATATTATATACCCCATATAAACTCTAACTTTTGCCCCCTTTTTACGGCTAGAAGCTTCAAAATTCATCAAATTTCATCAAATAATTACGTTTACGTCATATATTGTTGAAATACGTGATTCGTAGTCATAGGTTTTACACGCAGACTACAAAAAACCTGAAACTTTGCATCCTCACACAAAGTACCTACCTGTTTTTATACCTTTCATGAAAATGAAATGGTATATTAATTTCGTCACGAAACCGAAAATTGTAAGTCCTTAAAGGAAAATAGATAGACCAACCATTAAGTATACCGAAATAATCAGGTTGAAGAGCTGAGTTGATTTAGCCATGTCCGTCTGTCCGTCTGTCTGTTTGTATGCAAACTAGTCCCTCAATTTTTGAGATATCTTGATAAAATTTGGTGAGCCGGTGTATTTGGGTGTCCGATTAGACATTTGTCGGAACCGACCGGATCGGACCACTATAGCATATATCCTCCATACAACCGATTTTTCAGAAAAAGAGGATTTTTGTAATATCTTACCCAATTTAACAGATTGAAGCTTCAAACTTCACCATATACTTTCGTATATTGCACGTATTGTTGCCTGAAAAAATTGATGAGATCGGTCGTATATATAGTATATATCCCCCACAACCGATTGTTCAGATAAGGAACTTTTCGTAATTACTGCCCTATTTTAAGAGCTAGAGGCTTCCAATTTCAACGTATGCTTACGTATATAGCATATATTGTTGTCTGAAAAAATTATAAAGATCGGTGGTATATATAGTATATATCTCATACAACCGATTGTTCAGATAAGAAACTTTTCGCAATTTCTACCCCATTTTAACAGCTATAAGCTTCAAATTTCACCGATTGCTTACGTATATAGCATATATTGTTGTCTGAAGAAATCATAGAGATCGGTTGTATATATAGTATATATCTCATACAACCGATTGTTCAGATAAGAAACTTTTCGCAATTTCTACCCCATTTTAACAGCTATAAGCTTCAAATTTCACCGATTGCTTACGTATATAGCATATATTGTTGTCTGAAAAAATCATAGAGATCGGTTGTATATAAGTATATATCTCATACAACCGATTGTTCAGATAAGAATTTTTGCGATTCCAGTTGAGATGACATTTGTGACGACATTTCTGAAATACGCGTTTCTTGTGCTTCGATCTTTGATGTTATTCGTGTCTCTTGGGATTCTATCTTGGATGTTATACGGTTCTCCTGCGATTCCAGTTGGGATGCCACTGTTGATGTTTTTGCAGATATTGCAGCCAAAATCACGTTCAAGTCTGTGCTCGTAACTGTCTGCGATTTTTCGTTTTTCTCTTCAATTTTTGTTGTTGTCTCGTCCTCATCAGGATAAAAGACATACTCGTACGCATCAATTCCTTGCGGCTCCATTACCTCTCGTAGCCGTGCTTGATCTTATTGCAGGTTGTATTCAATCCACGGTTCTCCAACTCCTTTTTCAGTTGCTGGATATTTAATTCACTCAACTTTGCCTTGTCCAAATTGTATTCCCAGTCTTCGGAATTTATTCAACAATTCCTCTTCTGACACCAATTGTAGCGAATTTATGGAAATTCCTCTTATTTGCAACCTTCTGCTAACGTTCAAATCACTAAACTGTCGAATAAATAACTCCAATAATCGCTAATGCAAAATGGTCTTTATTAGACTACTTTCAAAATAACACTTCTATTGCTCGACAGATAGCGTGCTTAATCAAACTGTTTGATTGTTCCTCAACTGTTGCTGCTTTCATACTGTCTGGTTTCCTCGTAGCATATTTCTAGGCTTTTCTATTCTAGAACTTACTAGTTAGTTATCAGCTATAAAGTTACCAGCTATAACTACGTTTATAGCTTCCCATATGGGCGTGTATATGTGAGTGATACTTTCACAAGTTATTGCCTTCTTTTGTGAGCATCTCAGATAATATATATGCATGTGTTTGTGCGTTTTCTCTCCGCTGCGTGTACGTACATATGTGTAGACATAATGATTGATTCGTTTATGTAGATAGATACAAGTGACTGCTTGCTTTATTGTTGTTCTGGCTTTATTTACTTAGTATCAGATTAGTGCTGTGAGTATCACCTAGTGTCACTAATATTTGTCACAATATGTATGTTGTTGGCGTGGCTTTTCCGATAATTCACATTATCCAATTTAAGGCGTATGTGAAGGGCTTGTGCCCAGCTGGTTGGCTCTCTAACACTAAGCAAACTTGGCAATTGCACATTTAGACCCCTCATGAAGGTGTCTGGTGCCTTGTCTCTATTTTTGCCACACCAGGCATGGCTTCCTCTCCCAACTCTAGAAAATCAATCTTGTACAGTATGAGAGAGAGACACCTGTAGACTTCGTGGTAAAACTCCTTTAATGTTCTACCTTGTTGGACAAGAGTTGTCATTTGGTATTGTAAGGTACTGACGTCTCCTTTATTGGAGTAATGAATCATTAGATACTTCTTAATCTTATTCCAATTCAATGGAGTTCGAAATGATTCGAGTGCCGCGTCGGCCTCGCCTGTAATTTTGTGTCTAATTGTGCGAAGAATTGAGTAATATTTTGGCGAATCCCTTTTTTGACCATGCATCAACAGTATCCTATGTACGGATTTCCTCCACGAGCTAAACTCGCCTGGGCTCCCAGAAAATTCCCTCAAACACTTCACCACGTCCGGTATTCAGTCTGATGAGTCGGAATTCCTACTGAAGTCTACCCTATGCTCTTCTTCCTCTTCTACTCCAGTGTGTAATATGGCGGTAACTGTTTCGGTAATTAAATCTGAAAGTTCCCTTCTCTGGCTACTAGTGAAAACAGAGGATAAGGAGGAGGTATCGGAAGAGTTATTATTTACCTGTAAATTTAGCCTCGAAAAAATATGCCTATATAAAATATGACACTATGGCATCATTGCCATCAAACACGTCCAATTTTCACATCCATTCTGCAGCAGATGTCGCGGTGCTGTGAATATCAATTGGCAAGAACCAGAATAGAAGTAGGAATAATGAAGACAAACAAAAAACCGCTGTGATGCCTGAATGGTTATAGCAGCGGCGCCTAAACGTTGCCGATGAAGGAATTTAGCAGTTCCCGAAATGGATCTATACAACGAGCTTTGGCAGTTGTCTAAATTTTTTCTTTCTTCTATTCTAATTTAATAATTTTTTCAATTAAGAAAAAATGTATCATAACAATAATAATGATAAAATAATTATTGTTAGGCCTTGAGCTCGATTCAAACCCGCGATCTTGCAAATTAGTAGGCCGATATAACAACAAAAGTTTTTAATTTTAAATGTCCTTATTTCACTTTTAGCTAACTTACATTATAAATATTATTAAATTTCATCCATAACTTAGGCTTTCATTAACTACATTCTGTGTATTGTTTTTGTTTTGCTGTTAATTTTTTGATGCTATTGCTGGTGTTTTTACAGTGTTTGCTACTCTTTTGCCATTATTGCTGGTGTTGTTTGCGTTTCATTTTTCCCCGAATTGGTGATGTTATTTTGCGATTACCTTTACAATTGTTGTTTTTGCTATTTTTTGCAGCTATTGTTGGTGTTGCTATTACTTTGTTCTTATTTTTGCCACTATTGCTGATGTTATTTTGCGATTACCTTTGCAGTTGTTGTTTTTGCTATTTCTTGCAGCTATTGTTGGTGTTGTTATTACTTTGTTGTTCTTTTTGCCACTATTGCTGATGTTGTTTTGTGGTTTCTTTTACAGTTGTTGTATTTGCTGTTCTTTTCCACTATTATTTATTTTTGAATTTTATTCAAAGATTTTCTCTAAATTTAAACATTTATTTTTATGTCCGTTTATCCAAAGTTTTTGTCTTTCTCATTTATTTATTGTTTCTTATTTATTTATTTATGAATTTATTCAAGTAGTGAGTTAAAGATTTTCTTACATTCAAACACTTAAGCTAATGCTCGTTTATTTAAAGTTTTATTAAGTGCACTTGTTTGTCACTAGTCTTTCATTAATTTGGCAATGAAAATACTTCCCGTCCTTTTTCCTAAGTAGGTACTAAGTGGCCAAACTAGTGTTTATGGTTCGCGCGGGACTTTTACGTTTTAAATCGCCTCACGTTGGGCGCCTATAAACTACCGATGTTATTTCGTTTACTTTAATTTGTCGTTTATTTAAATATGTTTATTAGTTTTACGGCACTATGTGCCTTTTGTTTAGACTAACTTTAAAATTTAATCAATTAGGGCCTGGTGGTTTGAAACTCAAACTATATCGGTTATGCGGCATTATATGACTTTCCGTTAAAGCTAAAATCAAGACTGACTTATTCTTAAAGATGAAAGAAATAAGTTACCCTTTCTGAATCCGCCTACGTGGTCAGCAAAAAAGGGTTTGCGCGTGTAGCGCTCAGCTGAAATATTTGGTCACGTGAGCGAATAAGCGGTTGCGCGTGTTTCGCTCTCTAAAGGTGTTTAGTTTCATGAGCTAAGCATTTAGCGAATGCGCGTGCAGGGCAATTGCACTTTTGGTTGCCAAACTCCAAAACATGCGAACGGTCTGTTTGTTGCAGAATATTGTGTTGGAACGGAACTTATGAAATGCTGTTTTGGCTATGTGGAGAAGTTCACAAAGTATTGTTTTAACCTATATATTATGGCGAATGTTGACATCACTAGGCTGTTAGTAAATAATCACGCAACAATAAAAACATGAAGCAGCCACTCTTATATACATGAACACATTAAAGCGAGCAACACTTATGTACCAGGCAACGAAGAAATCCCTCACACACACAGATATAGTTATCAGCCGAAGTAGTTACTCACACATACACACGCATATGGCACAGGTATACATGTATATAACTGATAACTAACCAAATATGAGCTACAACTCTTCGATAAATTACTAGATCTTAGGAGAAATGGGTGAACGAGGAACCCGAGAGTATAAAAGCAGCGCAAACTGAGTAATAACTAAGCAGTTTGATTTAAACACGCTATTAGTTGCGAAATGTAGTATAATTTTACTACTCCCAAAGTATATAAATAAAGACCAGTTTGCAATACTGAATACGGGAGTGATTTATTCAACAGTTTAGTGATTCGAACGTTAGCAGAAGGTTTCAAATAAGCGGTATTTCCCAAAATTCTTTACAATTGGTATCAGAGAAGAAATTGTTGAATAAATTCCAAAGATTTTGAATACAACTTGAACATGGCGAAGTTAAGTGAACTAAAGATCCAGCAGCTCAAAATGGAGTTGGATAATCGCGGATTGAGTACAACTGGCAACAAATTCGAGCTACAATCACGACTACGGGCAGCTCTGGAATCTGAAGGAATCGACGTTGATGAACACAATTTTAATCTTGATGTGGGAGAGTCGGCGACTAAAATGGATAAGAAGATAGAGATTCCGAATCAATTGCTAAGTGTAGACACCGACGCGATACTAGCATTAATGAAGCAAATGTCGTTGCAAAAGTCTTCTCAACTGGAGGAACAGAAAACGTATATGTCATCACAACTAGAATCCCAGGAGAACCGTATAACATTCAAGATTGAAGCACAAGAGGCACGAATATCCGAAATGTCAACACAAATTTCAGCACAGATATCGTCGCAGATCTTTGCACAACTGGAAGAGCAAGAAGGACGTATTTCTTCGAAGCTGGAAGCGCAGGATACAAAAATTACAACTCGAAGACAAAGTCGATACCGAGGTTGAAAATTGAGAGGTCATATACAGGAGTTGCAAATAAATCGCCCAGAAGTTTCAGCGAGTAATCCAAAGGTAAAGACACCATCCTTTTGCGGTTCTGTTCCTTTCCAGCTCTTTAAGCTAAAGTTTCAGAAGACCGCACAGTGAACAACTGAAATGCTGAAGATATAGTTTCAGCTCTATTCGTTCCTTTGAAGGGGCCAGCAGCCGAAATCCTACAGACGATTCCCGAGGGGGTGCGGAACAACTATGAAGTATTGATGGCTGCTGTCGTTACGGAAGCAAACGCAGGAAACAAGTCTACCAAATAGAATTGCAAAACCGCTACCAAAAATCTAACGAGAATTTGCATGAGTTTGCCTCAGACATTGTGTTATGTGACTTTTGGCCGAGCTATCATGATGTGCTTGCAAAGCCTGTCAGCAGCCACGGTGTGTGCACTGGCGATTGCCGGGGCTTCAGCCTTGGGAGGGTTCAGGGACGCGCCTGCTAAACAAGCCAACATCCATCAACCTAAATCCATAACAAAATATATTAATTTGCACACAAATGGTATCTTCCACCAAATAACTACATGCAACCACCCATACTCGCACGTGAAACATCCCAACCATGCAGCGCTAATGTATATTGATGCGACTGCTCTACACCCACCCTACCGTGGCTTATTAGATGGTAATAAAGCCCCTTTTCCACACACCAACCTGCAAGAATCAGACCACTTTAATCTTCGATTTACTCCATATTAACAATTTATATATATAAAAATTCAGCTCATGTCTACATAAATATAGATATAAAAAAATATATCTTTAGTATGCTAATTAAATATTAAAGACCCGGTAATAAATTAACATTAGTGTTAATGAATTTGCAAAAGAAAATATCTTAAATGCTAATACAATGTAATTGCGTATGTTAACGAAATTCTTTTGGGGGTATGCTAACAGCTGATACTAACGTACTGACCTAATTTTTCACTTTCGAGGTCATTGAACGTCATTTACAATTCTTATTAGCTGTGCGTTCATATAATAAGGAGAGTACGCGCGCTTAGCAAAAAGTCTAATTGAGAGCTTAGAGCGCAACAAAAAAAAAAAAAGAGAAAGAAATGAATTGAGACTACGTTCACCTATATGTACATATGTTTGTGGAGATATATTCCATTGTTCTTAAGTATAGTCATGCATACAAACTACGATCGCCCTTTTCCTTTTAGACAAAATGAAGCACAATTGAATCGAAAAAAAAATGCAATTCATAAAGAGGAAATATGTAAAATATATATATATATAGGTTTGTTTATTCCAACTTACATTTTTATACTCAGTTGAGCAGAGCTCACAGAGTATATTAAGTTTGATTGAATAACGGTTGGTTGTACATATATAAAGGAATCGAGATAGATATAGACTTCCATATATCAAAATAATCAGGATCGAAAAAAAAATTGATTGAGCCATGTCCGTCCGTCCGTCCGTCCGTTCGTTAACACGATAACTTGAGTAAATTTTGAGGTATCTTGATGAAATTTGGTATGTAGATTCCTGAGCACTCATCTCACATCGCTGTTTAAAATGAACGATATCGGACTATAACCACGCCCACTTTTTCGATATCGAAAATTTCGAAAAACCGAAAAAGTGCGATAATTCATTACGAAAGACAGATAAAGCGACGAAACTTGGTAGATGAGTTGAACTTATGACGCAGAATAGAAAATTAGTAAAATTTTGGACAATGGGCGTGGCACCGCCCACTTATAAAGCAGGTAATTTAGAAGTTTTGCAAGCTGTAATTTGGCAGTCGTTGAAGATATCATGATGAACTTTGCCAGGAACGTTACCGGTATTACTATATGTACGCTTAATAAAAATTAGCAAAATCGGAGAAGGACCACGCCTACTTTTAAAAAAAAATTTTTTTTAAAGTAAAATTTTAGCAAAAAATTTAATATCTTTACAGTATATAAGTAAATTATATCAACATTCAACTCCAGTAATGATATGGTGCAACAAAATACAAAAATAAAAGAAAATTTCAAAATGGACGTGGCTCCGCCGTTTTTCATTTAATTTGTCTAGGATACTTTTAACGCCATAATTCGAACAAAAATTAACCAATCCTTTTGAGATTTGGTAGGGGCATAGATTTTATGACGCTAACTGTTTTCTGCGAAAATGGGCGAAATCGGTTGATGCCACGCCCAGTTTTTATACACAGTCGTCCGTCTGTCCTTCCGCATGGCCGTTAACACGATAACTTGAGCAAAAATCGGCATATCTTTAATGAACTTAGTTCACGTGCTTACTTGAACTCACTTTATCTTGGTATGAAAAATGAACGAAATCCGACTATGACCACGCCCACTTTTTCGATATCGAAAATTACGAAAAATGAAAAAAATGCCATAATTCTATACCAAATACGAAAAAAGGGATGAAACATGGTAAGGTAATTGGATTGTTTTATTGACGCGAAATATAACTTTAGAAAAAACTTTATAAAATGGTTGTGACACCTACCATATTAAGTAGAAGAAAATGAAAAAAGTTCTGCAAGGCGAAATAAAAAACCCTTAAAATCTTGGCAGGTACTACATATATAAATAAATTAGCGATATCCAACAGATGATGTTCTGGGTCACCCTGGTTCACATTTTGGTCGATATCTGGAAAATACCTTCACATATACAGCTACCACCACTCCCTTTTAAAACTCTCATTAATACCTTTAATTTGATACCCATATCGTACAAACTTATTCTAGAGTCACCCCTGGTCCACCTTTATGGCGATATCTCGAAAAGGCGTCCACCTATAGAACTAAGTCCCACGCCCTTTTAAAATACTCATTAACACCTTTCATTTGATACCCAAATCGTACAAACATATTCTAAAGTCACCCCTGGTCCACCTTTATGGCGATATCTCGAAAAGGCGAACACCTATAGAACGAAGGCCCACTCCCTTTTAAAAATACTCATTAACACCTTTCATTTGATACCCATATCGTACAAACAAAGTCTAGAGGCACCCCTGGTCCACCTTTATTGCGATACCTCGAAAAGGCGTACACCTATAGAACTAAGGCACACTCCCTTTTAAAATACTCATTAACACCTTTCTTTTGATACCCATATTGTACAAACAAATTCTCGGGTCACCCCTGGTCCACCTTTATGGCGATATCTCGAAACGGCGTCCACCTATGGAACTAAGGATTACTCCCTTTTAAAATACTCATTAACACCTTTCTTTTGATACACATATTCTACAAACAAATTCTCGGGTCACCCCTGGTCCACCTTTATGGCGATATCTCGAAACGGCGTCCACCTATGGAACTAAGGATTACTCCCTTTTAAAATACTCATTAACACCTTTCTTTTGATACCCATATTGTACAAACAAATTCTCGGGTCACCCCTGGTCCACCTTTATGGCGATATCTCGAAACGGCGTCCACCTATGGAACTAAGGATTACTCCCTTTTAAAATACTCATTAACACCTTTCTTTTAATACCCACATTGTACAAACAAATTCTCGGGTCACCCCGGGTCCACCTTTATGGCGATATCTCGAAATGGCGTCCACCTATGGAACTAAGGATTACTCCCTTTTAAAATACTCATTAACACCTTTCTTTTGATACCCATATTGTACAAACAAATTCTCGGGTCACCCCTGGTCCACCTTTATGGCGATATCTCGAAACGGCGTCCACCTATGGAACTAAGGATTACTCCCTTTTAAAATACTCATTAACACCTTTCTTTTAATACCCATATTGTACAAACAAATTCTCGGGTCACCCCTGGTCCACCTTTATGGCGATATCTCGAAACGGCGTCCACCTATGGAACTAAGGATTACTCCCTTTTAAAATACTCATTAACACCTTTCTTTTGATACCCATATTGTACAAACAAATTCTAGGGTCACCCCTGGTCCTTCTTTATGGCGATATCTCGAAACGGCGTCCACCTATGGAACTAAGGATTACTCCCTTTTAAAATACTCATTAACACCTTTCTTTTGATACCCATATTGTACAAACAAATTCTCGGGTCACCCCTGGTCCACCTTTATGGCGATATCTCGAAACGGCGTCCACCTATGGAACTAAGGATTACTCCCTTTTAAAATACTCATTAACACCTTTCATTTGATACCCATATCGTACAAACGCATTCTAGAGTCACCCCTGGTCCTTCTTTATGGCGATATCTCGAAACGGCGTCCACCTATGGAACTAAGGATTACTCCCTTTTAAAATACTCATTAGCACCTTTCTTTTGATACCCATATTGCACAAACAAATTCTCGGGTCACCCTTGGTCCACCTTTATGGCGATATCTCGAAACGGCGTCCACCTATGGAACTAAGGATTACTCCCTTTTAAAATACTCATTAACACCTTTCATTTGATACCCATATCGTACAAACGCATTCTAGAGTCACCCCTGGTCCTTCTTTATGGCGATATCTCGAAACGGCGTCCACCTATGGAACTAAGGATTACTCCCTTTTAAAATACTCATTAACACCTTTCTTTTGATACCCATATTGTAGAAACAAATTCTCGGGTCACCCCTGGTCCTTCTTTATGGCGATATCTCGAAACGGCGTCCACCTATGGAACTAAGGATTACTCCCTTTTAAAATACTCATTAACACCTTTCATTTGATACCCATATCGTACAAACGCATTCTAGAGTCACCCCTGGTCCTTCTTTATGGCGATATCTCGAAACGGCGTCCACCTATGGAACTAAGGATTACTCCCTTTTAAAATACTCATTAACACCTTTCTTTTGATACCCATATTGTACAAACAAATTCTCGGGTCACCCATGGTCCACCTTTATGGCGATATCTCGAAACGGCGTCCACCTATGGAACTAAGGATTACTCCCTTTTAAAATACTCATTAACACCTTTCTTTTGATACCCATATTGTACAAACAAATTCTCGGGTCACCCCTGGTCCACCTTTATGGCGATATCTCGAAACGGCGTCCACCTATGGAACTAAGGATTACTCCCTTTTAAAATACTCATTAACACCTTTCTTTTGATACCCATATTGTACAAACACATTCTAGAGTCACCCCTGTTCCACCTTTATGGCGATATTTCGAAACGGCATCCACCTATAGAACTAAGGCCCACTCCCTTTTAAAATACTCATTAACATCATTCGTTTGATGCCCATATTGAACAAACAAATTCTAGGGTCACCCCTGGTCCACTTTTATGGCGATATCACGAAACGGCGTCCACCTATGGAACTAAGGATTACTCTCTTTTAAAATACTCATTAACACCTTTCATTTGATACCCATATCGTACAAATGCTTTCTAGAGTCACCCCTGGTCCACCTTTATGGCGATATCTCGAAAAGGCGACCACCTATACAACAACCACCACTACCTTTTAAAACCCTCATTAATACCTATAATTTGATACCCATATCGTACAAACACATTCTAGAGTCACCCCTGGTCCACCTTTGTGGCGATATCTCGAAACGGCGTCCACCTATGGGACTAAGGATTACTCCCTTTTAAAATACTCATTAACACCTTTCATTTGATACCCATATCGTACAAACGCATTCTAGAGTCAACCCTGATCCACCTTTATGGCTATATCCCTAAATGGCGTCCACCTATAGAACTATGGCCCACTCCCTCATAAAATACTCTTTAATGCCTTTCATTTGATACACATGTCATACAAACATATTCCAGGGTTTCCCTCGGTTCATTTTCCTACATGGTTATTTTCCCTTATGTTGTCACCATAGCTCTCAACTGAGTATGTAATGTTCGGTTACACCCCAACTTAACCTTCCTTACTTGTTGTATATACTTTTCTGCGAGCAATTCCAACTACGCGCCGAAGGCCTCCTCGCTGTGGCTGTATTTTTGATATGATATCCCGCGCAATATAAGTTTTACAAAATTATGTACATATGTATATATATATATATATATATGTATAGGCATAATAAACTTAAGTATGCCAATTCATGCTTTACGAATGCATGATGAAAAAAAGGAACAAGAAAAACTGGGCTTACGAGCCAACAACAACAACGGATTACGTGTATGAGAAAAGAAAAAAAAAAATCGAATTTCTTTCATAAAATGCCAGATTTCACTTTCTGCTTGTTATCTTTTTTTCTTTTGTTGTTCTTGTTATTGCAACTACAAGTCAAGCATGAGTATAATTGATCGCGGAAATAGTAAGAAAGCCCAGGCCTATAGGTGTTGAGGGAGGCTAAGGGGAGTTGGTAACATGTGGGTTCGCTACATGGCCCAAAAGTATGAATGAATGAAACTATTCCTGATCGGAATGCTACATTTATGTAAATATGTATATAGGCACTTCAACTATACTTATTAGTATGATACTATAACTAAGTTAACTTTAAAAGCTCAATCTTTGTGTTTCTTTGTCTTGAATTATAGACGGGAGTAATAAATCCTTTTGAATTTTTGTTTCTATTCTAATTTATAATTTAGGTTTGCTACTATTTTGCATTCTTATTCTTGAACCATTTTCTTTTTTTTGTATTTGTGTGCTCTTTTTCTTCGGATTATAACGAAGAGATTTGTCACAATTTAAGGAAGCGTAATGGAATTCATTATTCAGCGCATAGTAAATTGCTAATAGTTTCCTATTTGGTTTAGGTTTTTAGTCGCTTCCTTTTTTATACATATATTTAATTACAACCAGGTATAACTTAATCCTTTCTTTGTACCTTTTACCTCATGGTACAAGAAAATGTAGTAATAATAGTAAAAAAAATTAAAGCAAATCTATTATAAAATATTAAAATTTTGCTTATTTTTATGAAGATCTATTGGTCCAACATTTCATTGCATTTGTATTTCCAGATCCATTGGTCAGGGGACATATGAAAGTGGTGGCTGCCACGTGGCAGTCTCACCAATAAGCCAGCGATTGCTGAGTCTTCTTGCGTTTGGAAAATTATGGAAATTTTTCGAAAGATTTTGCGACAACCCAGAAATTTATTTTCGGTTGGTTATTTTTCCCACGGTTGTACCGGAATAGTAATGATGGCGGATATCCCACTTTACTTCACAATTTTTGGAATGTACCCAGTGAAACTTATATATTGTTTTTTTTTTCTATAAACACTGTACACTAGGTATTTAATTTCCAAATGAACTTGACTGCTTGGTTGATCGTGGTTGAAAGGAGTAATTTTTCGCGGAAGTGCGATTAACCCAAGAACATGCGTATGCAAGTCCTCCTGTGGTTGCATTTTTGATATGATATCCCGCGCAATATAAGTTTTACAAAATTATGTACATATGTATATATATATTACACGGATATTAGCATCACTAAATTATCCCATCACTAAGGCGATGCTAAGGCCATGCCAAGCAGTATTTACGTTAATAATTAAATCAAGTATACACATATATAAGGCAGCCCAGAGAGATGTCACACACAGATGCATTTACTTATATGCCTATGTGCGCAAACTACAAACATTCACATCAATAATTCAATCTTTATGTATCTACTTAAACGAATAAATAATTGCGTCTACACATATGTACACATTCCGACGAGCAACATTTACATACAAGGCAGCAAGAGATGAGATGTCACACACCGATGAATTTACTTATACGCTTATGTGTGTGCGGGAGACTGTAAACTACAAACACATGCATATACCTTATCTGAGTTGTCACAAGAGTGAGCAATAATTTGTGCACGTAGTTGTGGCTGGCGATTTTGTAGCCGAAACAACTAGTAAGTTCTGGAAATCGAAGAGCCTAGAAGTATGCAGCGTAAACTATAAAAGCGGCGCCAGCGAGTAAGAAGTAATTCAGTTTGATTTGAGTTGATCAGCAGTTACGACTAAGAAGATATCTAGCGAGCAATACCAGTATTATTTTGATTAGTGGAGTTTCATTTGAGCTATCAGTTTGGTTATTAAGCTATTCGTTGCACAGTTTGAGTGTTATTGTGAAGCATTTTAATAAAGGCCATTTTTCCATTATTCAATATTGGAGTTATTTATTCAACAGTTTAGCGATACGAACCTAGCAAAAGGGGCAAATAAGAGGATTTGCAGAAAATTCGTTACAATTGGTGTCAGAAGAGGAATTGTTGAATAAATTCCAAAGGACAACAAGGACATGGCAAAGTTCGGTGAATTAAAGATCCAGCAACTAAAGAAGGAGTTGGAGACCCATGGATTGAATACAAGCGGCGTTAAACTTGAACTTCAGGCACGGCTACGAGAGGCAATGGAAGCAGAAGGAATTGATGTGGAAGAGTATGTCTTTCACCTTGATGGGGAGGAGACAACAAAAATTGAAGAGAAAAACGAAACATCGCAGACGGTTACCAGCACAGATTTGAACATGATTTTGGCTGCAATATCTGTTCAAACATCGACAGTGGCTTCTCAACTGGAATCGCAAAAGACAGATATAAAATCTCAACTGGCATCTCAACTAGAAGAACAGAAGACATATATGGCATCCCAACTGGAATCGCAGGAGACACGCATAACATCAAAGATGGAAGAACAAGAGGAGCGCTTATCATTGCAGGTGGCACAAATGTCTTCACAGTTAGAAGCACAGGAAGCAAGGGTAACATCAAAGCTGGAAGCGCAGGATGCAAAAATCGCTCAATTTCAGGCAGAAGTCGATGATTTGAAGGGTCGTATGGAGCAGTTACAATTAAATCGTCCAGCAGTTTCAGCGAGTAATTCAAAGGTAAAAACACCATCCTTTGACGGTTCTGTTCCTTTCCAGGTCTTTAAGTTACAGTTTGAGAAGACCGCAGCAGTGAACAACTGGAATGTGGAAGATAAAGTTTCCGCACTCTTCGTAGCATTGAAAGGACCAGCTGCCGAAATCTTACAGACTATTCCAGAATACGAACGGAACAGTTATGACGCATTGATGGCTGCTGTAGAACGGCGATACGGAAGCGAACACAGGAAACAGATATTTCAAATAGAATTGCAAAACCGCTACCAAAAAGCTAACGAGACCTTGCAGGAGTTTGCTTCTGACATTGAAAGATTGGCTCATCTTGCAAATGCGGATGCACCCGTGGAATACACGGAAAGAGTGAAGATTCAGAGCTTTATAAATGGCATACGAGATGTGGAAACGAAGCGAGCTACATACGCGAACCCAAAACTGACATTTGCTGAAACGGTATCACATGCATTGACTCAGGAAACTGCCTCCCTATTAAGTAAACCAGCATATAAGGCTCATCGTGTAGAAGTAGAAAGGCCAGAATGGGTAGACACAATTTTGGAAGCACTGAAGGGATCACAACAGAGAAATGCCGGAGTTATTAAATGTTTCAAGTGCGGCAACCCAGGTCATATTGCACGACATTGCAGCACCGGTCCCAATAGCTCCAACAATGTGGGTGGCCGTAAACGCAGAGCTGAAGGAGATGAGCAAATCTCCAAGTCCACTCAATCGTTAAACTAAAGCGAGTCAGCCGCAAGGGGCGACAGCTGGCTCCCTCAATTGAATGCCCCATAATCTCTATCTCACAAATTGGAAGAAGGTCAAACAATCTTACTGTCGGAGGACATGTGGATGGAAAGGAACGTTTACTGACTGTAGATACGGGTGCATCTCATTCCATCATTCGAGCGGATTTAGTCAACAAGAAGATAACACCATTGCATGGAGCAAGATTGCGTACAGCCACTGGAGAAGACAGCACGGTTCTAGGAGAAGTATCATGTGAAGTCGCAATTGGGAACGTCACGGTAGTACACAATTTTATAGTGGCAGAGATTGTTGATGAAATCATAATTGGAGTGGACTTCTTAATCGACCAGGGCATCAAGATCGACATGCAAAGCAAGACGATGCGATATAAGAACATGGATGTACCACTTAATTTCGGCTACGAGAGAGGCTACAGCAGTAAACGAGTGCTGGTGGAAGAGAGTCAGCGAATACCACCAAAATCCGAAGCAGTCATCTGGGCAAAGGTTGATGGAGATTGTGGGACAAACAAATTGTGGGTTGTCGAAGCAGCAAACAAATCAGCACTGAACATACTTGTAGGAAAAACCCTGGCTATGACAAAACAAGATGGACGTGTTCCAGTAAGAGTACTCAATGAGTTCAATTCACCACTCAAACTAACTAAAGGAGCTATTTTGGGAAGATGCCAAGAGGCTGAAGTAGTTATTAACTGTGAACAGCTCCAGGAACACGTTTCAGCTAGTAATACTAATCTTTCAAATGACATCACGGCATGGACGCAGGGGCTAGAGGAAGCATATCAGAGTAAGGCAAAACAACTGCTCCTAAAGTACGCGAACATATTTGACCAGGATGGTTCTAAACCAGGCCGCACCAACGTTGTGAAACATCAAATTGACACTTGTTATGAAACCTTCACCACGTATATAAACGAGCCTACGGCGTTTACATTGATTCATATTCCTGCCAGTGGAATGACCCTTTGGCCCTATAGTGTGCACTCGCAGTAACCAGCAGCTTCAGTAGGGTGGATTCGGATAGTTCGGAGCTTCAGGGACAGCGAGGAATACCGTAAAGGGAAGGTTCATACAGAGAAAGAAATTGCACACTGATGAAACTATCGTACTCGCAAAACAACAGACCAGTACCGCCTAAATTCCATTTGGCGTAGACTTCCATGCTTAGCAGCTTTCGCAATTATTTAAAGCTGCCATTCTCGCCCACCCTTCCATGGTCTCATGATGTTTTATTGAAACCCCATCAACCCGCCCAAAACCAAATAATTTCAGACCACTTTTCAAAGTTTACTAAACCATACTAGATTAAATTATTCAGGTTTATTCACATTCTTCTCCATACAGGACAACCAATATACATATTCAATGTATATATGTATCTAATGTATATTATACATATATATTTTTTGTATGTACATATATATATGTGTTATGCTGGGGTGCTAACGAAATTATGTCCAACGTAATTAAAATTTATAATGTGATCTGGTTGTTGCAGAATTTCCTGCCAAGGCTACTTCAAAAATATTCATAATTTTAATAACTACATACTATATATTTATAATTTTTTTTATTCTTTGTTTTACCCACTTGTTTTTCTTTTGTGATCTTATATAACAACTAAATTAATAAGAAGAAGTATGAAAACAGAACCAAGAGGCGGAATAAGAACGAAAGGAATTTCGTTGAAAAAAAAATGTGTAACTAAATTTCTATCGCAATATTAATACCAGTAGTATGATTATAAATCCAAAAAAACATATTGTGAAGAAGAAGAGTCACTTACTTGCTTGTTGTTGTAGAGCGCTGCTTCGAAGGCCTTCCAAGTTGCTGCTTATCGTTGTTGTGAACAAGTTTTTTTTTTTTTTCCCGTTTCCCAAATTTACAAGTTCCTCCCTGCTTCAATATGTATATTAAAGTTTTACGAATTAATTCTAGGTATTTATTTTATCACTTTGGACTAATTTTTTTTCTGTGCTTTCAACTCAGGGATTCTACGCACCTCTTTTCTCAATTTCTCATGCTTTTCCTTTCACATATTTTTCTAACTAACGTTATTTTTTTTTCTTTGTTGTGGTTTTGCCACTATATTTGCATAGTTTTTTTTTTTCTCTATTCCTTCATATTTTTTTTTTTGTCTTAAACAAAACTTTTTCGTTACTAAGAACGATAATTACACCATTTAGTAACTAAATATATTAAGGACTACTTTTAAAATGATCTTTTGTTTTTATATATGTTAGGTTTTTTTTTTTTATGTTTGAGCATTTGGTGCTGATTACCAGTGCGAAACTTTACTACGTTTGTACGCGAGGCTGTGGAAACTGATCACCGCGTAAGTAAAGTAACTACCCCTTCCTAGCTATTCTTCCCATTTGCTTCGTAGTTGGCTCTCAGTATGTATCAAGGTATACAATGAAACTTTTTAACATCTCAGCTATTACATTTTTGTTTTCTCTTAAACTCTTAAAGAGTGATAATAGTCTAATAAGAATGCGTGTTGTCCGAAGACGGGAACCAAAAAGGATTTACTTTGACGCTTTAGTAACTTCTAAATCTTCTACCCCACGTGTTCGAAAATACAGCAGTTGGAAAACTTATATCGTCAAGTGAATATAATGTTCGTACTCTTCAGCGCACAGCTATAACAATGCAGTTACCATATACTTTTGGTTTCGACGTACGGGTACTTCCACTTATAATTCCTTTGTTAAGTCGATTACCCCGTGGATGGCTGATGCTTATGATGAACTGACCAAGTATTAATTATATTTATAACTTTACCGACTGATGTGTACAGCTTGAAGTCTGGATATCAAAAGAGAGCGATACCTTTCCGGAAGTGCCGTCCTCGATTCCCTTTCTTTCCCCTTTTCACATGTCACAATGACATAAAGGAGAAATCGATATGTTCGATTATTTCCTTCGTTGGGTTCGCTCGGTATTTTTGGACCATTTTGTACAGAAGATGCCACTGAGTCATTTGTTGGTGCATTTAGAATGTTAGGAATAGCCTTAAAGATTTATTACTCTAAAATGGTCTGGGAGTTCTAAATACGTAAATGTGTACATATATTTTAAGTTTACTATAAAAATAATTGTGTTGGTTATTAGTACATCGGTACACACTCCCCCACTTAAATTCATGGTACGTTTACTCTTCTGTTGCTCTATAGTCGCGGATATCTTTTCGATGGTAGTACTCGCGTTTCTTTGTATTCGTATCTTCCAGTTGATATATGCAATTTCCTTTGAGTCCAACGACCTTAGCTTTCACGAACTTTGGAGCGAATTTTGCGCAAAATCGTTTGCTGGCATCACTCAAAACAAAGTTTCGTCGAAAGACGATATCCCCGACTTTAAACGATTTTGTGGTACTGCGTAAGTTGTAGCGCTTTGCGGAGTTTTCAAAAGCAGTCTTAATATTTTCGCCAATAGTTTTGCGGATCAATTGAAGTTTATCTGACCTGTCTAACAAACTTGTATTTATTGAATGCAGCTGACGTAGTAGCTGGTAGTCTTGAGCGTGAGTAACCATTTGCTGGCCGAAAAGAGCGTAATAGGGTGTAAAGCCTATGGTTTGGTGGTATGCACTTCTCAATGCTTCTCCTATTTCTGATATATGCCTATCCCAAACAGATTGATCATTCGCTAGATAAGATCTGATTCCAGTTATTATAGATCTATTAACACGCTCGCTTGCGTTTGTCTGAGGGCTATATAAGGCAGTATACACATGTCGTATACCTCTTTGGCTAAGCAATTGGTTAAATTGGGTCGATTTAAATTGCTTTCCATTATCACTCACTATCACCTCCGGTGTACCAAATATGCCGAATACTTGGTCGTGCAAAAATTCGCATATCACTGAAGTATGAAATTTCTTGATGGCTTTTAACAAGGGGAATTTAGTAAGGTGATCCAGAACTATTAATATTCCGATATGGCCTTGCTTAGACCTCGGATATGGTCCCAAAAGGTCAATATAAAGTTTCTGGAAGGGTCTTTGCACTACATATTGTGTTGTCATGGGTGGTCGAAGGGTCATGTTTGGGGCTTTGTTTTTGTGACAAGTTTCACATTTTGCGACATGGGCTTTTACATCAACGGTCATGTTTGGCCAGTAAAGATTCTTTCGAAGACGTTCCAGTGTTTTACCTATTCCACCGTGGCATTTATTTGGAGGTGCATGTGCGTTTTCGATTGCTTCTGGAACTAATGCTTTAGGTACCCATAGTTTCCAATTAAATGCCTCGTTTTCGGGATCTCCATCGGCCATTTCTGTCCGCTTATAGACGTGGTCATCGAGAATATGTAAGTCCGGTAAACGAGATATATTACTTCGAATTTTGCTTTTGAGTGTCTCGTATTCTTCGGACTTGAATTCTGATGAATTCAGATTTATGAGCGGCCGGATGTCGAGCTCGTCAACTTTATTTGTTTCAGAAGACATTTCCTCAAAATTTTGCCGAGATAAACTGTCCGCGACAACATTTTGAGCCCCTTTCCTATGTTCAATGTTGAATCGAAATTGCTGAAGTTTTAAAGACCAACGAGCTAACCGTCCTGACAAGTCTGATTGCCTCATGAGCCATTGTAGACTAGCGTGATCAGTTATAATTTTAAAGTCTTGACCTTCAACATATGCACGGAATTTCTTTAAGCTCAGTATAGCAGCAAGGCACTCTAGCTCAGTTACGCTATAATTACCTTGAGCTTTATTGAGCTTTTGGGAGAAATACGCTACTGGCATTTCTATTCCTTTGTCATTCAGTTGAGCCAAAACTGCACCTACACCTAGCTTGCTAGCGTCACATTGTATTATAAATGGTTTGTTGTAGTTGGGATTGGTAAGAACAGGGGCTGTGCAAAGCTTTTCCTTAAGTGCATCAAAAGCTTGTTGCGCTTCTGTCGTCCAACTAAATTTATTGCTCTTCTTAAGAAGATTAGTAAGAGGTGAAGTTATTGCTGCAAAATTGACAAGAAATCGGCGGTACCAACCCGCCATACCCAGGAACCTACGCAATTGTTTGACGTTGGTTGGCCTTGGATAATTTGTTACAGATGAAACCTTGTCTGGATCGGTTCGCAGGGTACCATTACCAACAATATATCCGAGGTACTTCACTTCCTTTATGCAAAAATTGCTTTTGGATAAATTGATAGTGAGACCTGCCTTCCTTAGCTGTTTTGCAATTTCTGCCAAAACCATCATATGAGTGTCAAAATCAGGTGAAACAATAAGAAGGTCGTCGAGATAAACAAACACTTGGTTTTTAAGCTGTGGTGGTATCACGCGGTCCATTAAACGGCATAAGGCCTGGGGGGCGTTACAAAGGCCAAAAGGCATCACGCGGAATCGATATAGCGGGCGGTTTGGTACCGTGAAACACGTGTAGTCCCGGGAGCTCTCCGCTAACGGGATCTGCCAGAATGCCCTACGGAGATCAAGCGAGGAAATGAACTCTGCTTTTGGTAACCTACTCAAAATTCCTTCTATATGCGGAAGAGGATACGCATCCTTCACGGTAATTTGATTTATTTTCCTAGAATCTAAACACAGACGGACTTTTTCGGACTTCCGGACTAAAACTATCGGACTGGACCACGGACTGTTAGGCGATTCTTCAATAACACCTAATTTGAGCATTTCATCTATTTCGGTATGAATCATTTTCTCGATGGCGGGAGATATAGGAAAATAACGTTGTTTTATTGGACGGACATGCGGGTCCACTTCAATTATGTGTTCCATTAGATCGGTTTTACCTAACCCTTCTTTCTCACAGTTAGGGAATCTGCTTTGAATTGTCCTTAAAACATTTTGTTGTTCTAGGGTTAGGAGAATCTTATTGGAATCTCCAATGGTGTTGCAATCATCGATATCGATTTCTGAGATTATATGTGGGGCTATTTGAAACTTTCTCCAAAAATCTATACCTAAAATAACGTTTTGAGACATTCCGGGTATGACAAAAAAGTTAATGTCATGCGAACATTTTTTAAAATTTACATTTAGGGCTATCGTTCCAAAAACCACTTGCTTACGTCCGTCTGCGGTGCAGACATCAGTTTTGTGGTGCTTTAGCTTATAAATATCAGAAATTTCTTTAGCTAGTGAGCCGCCTACGCAAGATACTTGCGCTCCACTATCCAGAAGAGCCAAAACCTCTCGTCCTAATAACAAAATTTGAGCGTATGGCCTTAAGTCGGATCCTTTGTTGGTTACTGAACAAATTATGTCCGCAACGTTTCTATGTTGGCCTTTAATCTTCCTCCAAAAGCTATTCATACGCTTTGCAGAACGGCTAGGTGTGGCGGAAGGTTGTGGAAAATGTTCAAATATCTTACTTTTAGCTTGTTGGTATTTCCGCAACCGGACGTCATAAGGGACAATGGATTTTAGTTTCGTACAGTTAGTTTTTGTGACAAGAGGGGGTAGGAGTGATTTTACTTGAACAGGTTCGGGTCTTAGCGAGGAGCCTTTTTCGGGACCTCGCTCGATTTCCCGTTTCCCGGATGGCACGTGGGGCATTTGGGCTTATAGATTCCAGATGCTCCGCAGCCGTAACAAAATATAGATCTTTCTTCCAAACAGTCAAAATACCTATGCCCATCTTTTCTGCAGTTCCAACAAGCTAGTTTTGAACCTTTTACTTTCTGTCCTAATTCGTCTACTTCCGTGACAGGGATATCAGATAAAACGTCCTCTTCCAACTCGAGCTCATTTACCTGGCGGCGTGGAATCATACGCTGGTTATTACTTATTTCATTCAGTAACCTTTCTCCTTTCAGACAAAGTCTGCGAAGTTCTGCCATCGAATTTATAGGGACATACAAAAGTTGTTGACGTATGCGCGGTCGAAGATTTCTTTGTAGAATTTCAATCAATTCCTCCTCGTGCAACGGAGTGTGTAAGCCTTCGGCTGTTTCGAAATTCATCAAATGTTTCCGTCATGCCTTGTTTTCGAGAACGAATAATTTCCTTGATTTCTGTATCAGATTTGTGTTCGATCTACTGTTCGGCGATAGCGCCAATACCAATTTTTGGCTTCGCCATTGAATAGACTCTGCACATTTTCACACAGTAAATTGAAATTCCCATTTAGTGTATCGAGAACCTGGGACTCAATCCGATAGATAAAGCTGTCCACGGTTAAGCGGGATGTTCCATCGAACTTTATATCCCAGCTTGCGATAAGTTGGGCAATCTTTGTATTATGGACCGTAGAGGAAGTGTCGCTGAATCGTATATGATCAATTTGTCTATTAAAATTATGTTGAGTGGAGTGAGTTCCGAGGTAAGGCATTTCTTGGGGCAACACGGGGGTTGAAACATTTCTAGATGGTGGAGAGGTGTTCCTACCCTGTGAGCCATCGGATATAGAAGGCAAATTACGGCTAATGCAAGCCGTATGACATTCGGGACATGACGAGTTTCGTTTAAGCCACGAAATTAAGCAGCTCCTATGAAATTGGTGTGAGCATGCAGTGTGAAGTATATCATCATTCTCACCGTAAACTCTACGACAAATCTTACAAGTGCTAGCCTGATCTGGCAAATTATCATTACTGTGTCTAACTGACATTGTTCTACAAGTAAATAGATGATAAGCCCTTCCAAATTCAAAGCAAAGTTAGCCAACGAGAAAATACTTTATCAAAAAAAAAATAATTTCCGATGAAAAATTTCAACAAAAATATTGAAGAAAACTATACTTTTACAATTTTACGTATGGTCTTACTCTTAAATGGTTTTGATGGCGGTAAAAACAGCATTTTAGTCCAAGCCAAATGGTGAGGAGGTTCTGGGGGAGACCACTCTAAAATAAATCTATTAATCTGTTATTTTAAAGCATTCACTAAAAGTATGAAAGAGTTATTAAACTGAAGGGGACCGTTTAACTTCTCGACGAAATAAAATCAGAATATGTTACTTCCCTCTGGATGAAGGGCTGGCTAACCTAGCATTTAGCTAGTTTAACCCAGAGTCCACAGAACAACCCAGGAAGCTAACATAGTCTAAAAGCCTACGGAACCAAATTGTAAATTTCTTAGGGTTTATAGCTAGACATGTAGCCTTTGCGAATAAATATCCTATAAGTTATTTGACAAAATGGAATAACAGCTTATTTTCAATTTAGTTAATTGCAATTGGTTGGTAAAAGGAGTATTTAACTCAATTATCGCGAATATCCAATTACAAACTTCATATTTAAAAGCACAAAAAAAAATTACAGACTGACAAAAACAGATTCCAAGAGTGAATCTAAAGATGGACCCCCACTATAACTTCGCGTGGCCCCACACTTGGACGCCATTTCTGTTATGAAACCTTCACCACGTATATAAACGAGCCTACGGCGTTTACATTGATTCATATTCCTGCCAGTGGAATGACCCTTTGGCCCTATAGTGTGCACTCGCAGTAACCAGCAGCTTCAGTAGGGTGGATTCGGATAGTTCGGAGCTTCAGGGACAGCGAGGAATACCGTAAAGGGAAGGTTCATACAGAGAAAGAAATTGCACACTGATGAAACTATCGTACTCGCAAAACAACAGACCAGTACCGCCTAAATTCCATTTGGCGTAGACTTCCATGCTTAGCAGCTTTCGCAATTATTTAAAGCTGCCATTCTCGCCCACCCTTCCATGGTCTCATGATGTTTTATTGAAACCCCATCAACCCGCCCAAAACCAAATAATTTCAGACCACTTTTCAAAGTTTACTAAACCATACTAGATTAAATTATTCAGGTTTATTCACATTCTTCTCCATACAGGACAACCAATATACATATTCAATGTATATATGTATCTAATGTATATTATACATATATATTTTTTGTATGTACATATATATATGTGTTATGCTGGGGTGCTAACGAAATTATGTCCAACGTAATTAAAATTTATAATGTGATCTGGTTGTTGCAGAATTTCCTGCCAAGGCTACTTCAAAAATATTCATAATTTTAATAACTACATACTATATATTTATAATTTTTTTTATTCTTTGTTTTACCCACTTGTTTTTCTTTTGTGATCTTATATAACAACTAAATTAATAAGAAGAAGTATGAAAACAGAACCAAGAGGCGGAATAAGAACGAAAGGAATTTCGTTGAAAAAAAAATGTGTAACTAAATTTCTATCGCAATATTAATACCAGTAGTATGATTATAAATCCAAAAAAAACATATTGTGAAGAAGAAGAGTCACTTACTTGCTTGTTGTTGTAGAGCGCTGCTTCGAAGGCCTTCCAAGTTGCTGCTTATCGTTGTTGTGAACAAGTTTTTTTTTTTTTTTCCCGTTTCCCAAATTTACAAGTTCCTCCCTGCTTCAATATGTATATTAAAGTTTTACGAATTAATTCTAGGTATTTATTTTATCACTTTGGACAAATTTTTTTTCTGTGCTTTCAACTCAGGGATTCTACGCACCTCTTTTCTCAATTTCTCATGCTTTTCCTTTCACATATTTTTCTAACTAACGTTATTTTTTTTTCTTTGTTGTGGTTTTGCCACTATATTTGCATAGTTTTTTTTTTTATCTATTCCTTCATATTTTTTTTTTTGTCTTAAACAAAACTTTTTCGTTACTAAGAACGATAATTACACCATTTAGTAACTAAATATATTAAGGACTACTTTTAAAATGATCTTTTGTTTTTATATATGTTAGGTTTTTTTTTTTTATGTTTGAGCATTTGGTGCTGATTACCAGTGCGAAACTTTACTACGTTTGTACGCGAGGCTGTGGAAACTGATCACCGCGTAAGTAAAGTAACTACCCCTTCCTAGCTATTCTTCCCATTTGCTTCGTAGTTGGCTCTCAGTATGTATCAAGGTATACAATGAAACTTTTTAACATCTCAGCTATTACATTTTTGTTTTCTCTTAAACTCTTAAAGAGTGATAATAGTCTAATAAGAATGCGTGTTGTCCGAAGACGGGAACCAAAAAGGATTTACTTTGACGCTTTAGTAACTTCTAAATCTTCTACCCCACGTGTTCGAAAATACAGCAGTTGGAAAACTTATATCGTCAAGTGAATATAATGTTCGTACTCTTCAGCGCACAGCTATAACAATGCAGTTACCATATACTTTTGGTTTCGACGTACGGGTACTTCCACTTATAATTCCTTTGTTAAGTCGATTACCCCGTGGATGGCTGATGCTTATGATGAACTGACCAAGTATTAATTATATTTATAACTTTACCGACTGATGTGTACAGCTTGAAGTCTGGATATCAAAAGAGAGCGATACCTTTCCGGAAGTGCCGTCCTCGATTCCCTTTCTTTCCCCTTTTCACATGTCACAATGACATAAAGGAGAAATCGATATGTTCGATTATTTCCTTCGTTGGGTTCGCTCGGTATTTTTGGACCATTTTGTACAGAAGATGCCACTGAGTCATTTGTTGGTGCATTTAGAATGTTAGGAATAGCCTTAAAGATTTATTACTCTAAAATGGTCTGGGAGTTCTAAATACGTAAATGTGTACATATATTTTAAGTTTACTATAAAAATAATTGTGTTGGTTATTAGTACATCGGTACACACTGGAGATGCGAGGCCGATCCGTCAAGCTCCACGTAGTGTTCCACTGGCGAAGCGGCAAGTTGTGAGTCAAATTATACAAGAAATGAGCGACAGCGGCGTCATCGAACCATCAGCTAGTCCCTGGAGCTCACCGGTAGTACTTGTAAAGAAGAAGGATGGAAAAATGAGGTTTTGCGTCGACTACCGGAAGTTGAATGACGTTACGAAAAAGGATAGCTACCCATTGCCAAGAATTGACGACACTCTGGACTCGCTCTCTGGTACGAAATGGTTTTCCACACTGGACTTGAAAAGCGGCTACTGGCAAGTGGAGGTAAATGAGGAAGACAAAGAGAAAACAGCCTTCAGCGTCGGAGATGGTCTTTGGCAATTTACAGTAATGCCCTTTCGACTATGTAATGCACCAGCTACTTTCGAGAGACTCATGGATCAGGTATTGAAAGGACTACATTGGAAAACATGCTTGGTGTACCTGGACGACATCATCGTATTGGGCAAGAATTTCGATGAACATCTTAAGAGCTTGGAGGAAGTTTTCCAAAGAATAGCTGGCGCTGGTCTGAAGTTAAGTCCCAAAAAGTGTGCGCTGTTTAAAAAGGAAGTAAATTATTTGGGTCACAAGGTAACGACAGAGGGCATCTGCACTGCGAACGAAAAGATAGAGGCTGTAAAGGATTGGCCAAGACCACAGAACCTACATGAATTAAGAAGTTTCCTTGGGCTGTGCACATATTACCGCCGATTTGTACAAAATTTTTCCAGCGTAGCCCATAGCCTCCATGAGCTTACAAGAAAAAATAAAGCTTTTGAATGGAAGAAGGAGCAAGAAGTGGCTTTCCAAACATTGAAGGAGCGTTTGTGCACTGCCCCAATGTTAGCATATCCGATTCCAGGAGCAACATTTATTCTATACATTTTCACAAATACCTCTACGGCCAGCGATTCCGTGTCAGGACAGATCACGCAGCTTTAAAATGGCTACTGCAGTTCCGTAATCCAGAAGGACAATTGGCACGGTGGATCGAGCGACTACAAAGCTACGACTTTTCCATTGAGCATCGAAAAGGTAGTACCCATGGAAATGCCGATGCAATGTCACGAAGACCATGTAGTTTGGAATGCAAGCACTGTTCAAAAGCCGAGGCTAAAGAAGACATTATAGATGTCCGGCTAATGACTATAACATGTACAGATGAATGGGACAAGGAACAGCTAAGAAAGTGCCAGCTAGAAGATGCAGATCTGTCACGTGTTATGCAAGGGCTCGAACGAAATGAAAGACCAAACAGAGAAGAGATGTCAGCAGAGAGTCCCATTGCGAAGTCATATTGGGCACAGTGGAACAGTTTGGAATTGATATCCGGTTGCCTTCATCGAGTATGGGAGAGTGAGGATGGTAAATACAAGAATAAACTGATAGTTGTTCCCAGAAAGAGGATTCCTGATGTGCTCAGCGAGCTGCATAATGGTCCAAGCGGAGGTCATCTTGGAATCACGAAGACGCTCGAGAAGATTAAACAGAGATTCTATTGGGTTGGTTGCCGTCAGTCGGTCACTGATTGGATTGCGAACTGCGAGGTTTGCAGCAGAGCGAAAGGGCCCAGAACACGAAGTCATGGCCAGATGAAGCAATATAACTCAGGTGCGCCATTTGAAAGGATCGCTATGGATGTCGCCGGTCCATTTCCTACTAGCAACGGCGGAAACAAATATGTACTGGTAGTTATGGATTATTTCAGCAAATGGCCAGAGGTATACCCAATCCCAAATCAAGAAGCGGAAACGGTAGCAGAAGTTTTTATAAACAATTGGGTTGCAAGGTATGGTGTACCAATGGAGTTACATTCTGACCAAGGCAGGAATTTCGAATCAGCTGTGTTCCAGGAAATGTGTAAGTCATTGGGCATTCGAAAAACACGGACAACTGCATTGCATCCTCAATCCGATGGTATGGTAGAACGATTCAATAGAACATTGGAGGAGCACTTAAGGAAAGTAGTGGACAAGTACCATAAAGAATGGGATACCCGCATACCATTATTCTTGATGGCTTACCGATCAGCAGTGCATGAGACAACGGGCCAAACCCCTGCAAAAGTAATTTTTGGCAATGACCTTAGACTGCCAGCTGATTTGAAGTTTGGGATAGATGCCAATGCGGAGAGAAATGTCAGGAAATCCACTAGTGATTTGGAAGAAGAGCTAAGAGAAATACATGATCTGATAAGGCAACGAACAAAGATTATGAGTGACAAGATGAAAGCCAGATATGATAAAGCAATTAATTCAGAAGGTTTTCAGGAAGGAGATTTGGTGCTGTTATACAACCCACAACGTAAAAAAGGTTTGTCCCCGAAATTGCAGTGTAATTGGGAAGGCCCATACAAAGTTGTAAAACGGATCAACGATGTAGTGTACCGCATACAAACCATCGGTAAACCACGAACCAAAATGAAGGTGGTCCATTTGGAAAGGCTAGCAACGTTTAGATCGAGAGATTTGTCTGATCGGGACGATCAGACTTAGGTGGAGGGCAGTGTCACGGATATTAGCATCACTAAATTATCCCATGACTAAGGCGATGCTAAGGCCATGCCAAGCAGTATTTACGTTAATAATTAAATCAAGTATACACATATATAAGGCAGCCCAGAGAGATGTCACACACAGATGCATTTACTTATATGCCTATGTGCGCAAACTACAAACATTCACATCAATAATTCAATCTTTATGTATCTACTTAAACGAATAAATAATTGCGTCTACAGATATGTACACATTCCGACGAGCAACATTTACATACAAGGCAGCAAGAGATGAGATGTCACACACCGATGAATTTACTTATACGCTTATGTGTGTGCGGGAGACTGTAAACTACAAACACATGCATATACCTTATCTGAGTTGTCACAAGAGTGAGCAATAATTTGTGCACGTAGTTGTGGCTGGCGATTTTGTAGCCGAAACAACTAGTAAGTTCTGGAAATCGAAGAGCCTAGAAGTATGCAGCGTAAACTATAAAAGCGGCGCCAGCGAGTAAGAAGTAATTCAGTTTGATTTGAGTTGATCAGCAGTTACGACTAAGAAGATATCTAGCGAGCAATACCAGTATTATTTTGATTAGTGGAGTTTCATTTGAGCTATCAGTTTGGTTATTAAGCTATTCGTTGCACAGTTTGAGTGTTATTGTGAAGCATTTTAATAAAGGCCATTTTTCCATTATTCAATATTGGAGTTATTTATTCAACAGTTTAGCGATACGAACCTAGCAAAAGGGGCAAATAAGAGGATTTGCAGAAAATTCGTTACAATATGTATAGGCATAATAAACTTAAGTATGCCAACTCATGCTTTACGAACGCATGATGAAAAAAAGGAACAAAAAAACTGGGCTTACGAGCCAACAACAACAACGGATTACGTGTATGAGAAAAGAAAAAAAAATTCGAATTTCTTTCATAAAATGCCTGATTTCACTTTCTGCTTTTTATCTTTTTTTCTTTTGTTGTTCTTGTTATTGCAACTACAAGTCAAGCATGAGTATAATTGATCGCGGAAATAGTAAGAAAGCCCAGGCCTATAGGTGTTGCAGGAGGCTAAGGGGAGTTGGTAACACGTAGATTCGCCACATGGCCCAAAAGTACGAATGAATGAAACTATTCCTGATCGGAATGTTACATTTATGTAAATATGTATATAGGCACTTCAAATATACTTGTGCGATTAACACAAGAACATGCGTATGCAAGTTATCGATATCCTCTTGGGTTATTCTTTGAAAATAATATGGTGTTATGTTCAGCCATCGACAGATCGTGTATGTGTGTTTATTTTGAGTTGACTCTTAGCGACAGTGATGGCCATAAAAAAAAATTCTCAAATTTTAAGTTTGTAAACAAAAATTATAAGGTGCGAATAAAAAATAATTGCGAAGACTAAGATTTTTCCCTTACGAACTAATGTACGTCAGTACAATTGAAACATAAGCTCATTTTGCAAATGCGGACGCACGTGTGGAATACATTGAGATAGTTAAAATTCAATCTTTCACAAACGGAATTCGGGGTGTCGAAACGTAGCGAGCGACATACGCAAACCCAAAACCCACATTCGCAGAAACGGTATCACATGCTCTGATTCAGGAAACAGCGTCGCTTCTGTGTAAGCCAGCTTTCAAAGAACGCCGTATGGAAGTGGAAAGGCCAGACTGGGTGAACACAATATTGGAGGTCCTGAGAGGATCGCAACAGCGGAGTGAAAGATTTATCAAATGTTTCAAATACGGGAAGCCAGGTCACATTGCACGTCATTGCGGTTTTGATCCTAGTGGTTCAAATAGCATGGGTGGTCTTAAGTACAAAGCTGGAGGAGATGAGAAAGAGCGAGCCAGATGTAAAGATCGAGAACTTGCTCCAGGAATTGAATGTTCTGTGATATCTGTATCGCAAATCGGAAGAAAATCGAGCAGTCTTACGGTCAGAGGAAATGTGGATGGCAAGAAGCTTGTACTGACTGTTGATACCGGCGCATCTCATTCCATAATCCGGTCTGATTTGGTCAACAGGAGAGTAAAGCCATTACATGGAGCAAGATTGCGTACGATCACTACCGAGTATATCCAAGTCCAGGGAGAAGTGGTATGTGAAGTCTTAATTGGGAAGGGCATGGTTCTACACAAATTCGTTGTGGCACAGATTGTTGATGAAGTCATATTGGGAGTGGACTTCGTAGTTGACCATGGCATCAGGATCGACATGCAAACAAGGAATATGCGCTATAAGAACTGGGATGTACCACTCAACTTCAGTTTGGAGACAGGTTTCAGCAGTAAGCGAGTGCTGGTGGAGTAGATTCGACAAATACAAAAAGTCAAAGGCAGTAGATCGGGCAAACGTTGATGGAACGAACGTACCTGCGAGAAAAACACTGGCATTGACAAACCTTAATGGACGCACTAAAACGAACGAAAGAATTTCCCAGAAAGAATGCAAGCGTCGTTTCAAACCAGGGCGCACTAGTGTTGTGAAATGTCAGAACGACACTGATTACGCAAAGCCGATCCGTCAAGTCCAAGCTCTACGAAGTATTTCATTGGCCGAACAACAGAGTGTGAGGGACCGAACCAGGATAATGAGGAGTAAGATGAAACACAGGTACGACAAGAACAACAATTCGAAAGGTTTCCTGAAGGGAGATTTGGTAGTGTTATACAACATTCACCGACGGAAAGGTGTTCCATCCAAGTTTCGGTGCAGTTGGGAAGGCCCGTACAAAATTGTGAAGCGGATCAGTGATGTCATCTACCGCATACAAACAATTGGGAAACCACGAAATCGAAGTGTGGTTCACTTGGAGAGGCTGGCAACGGTTAGATCGATAGATATGTCTGATCGGGACACTTATGTACCAGGCAACGAAGAGATCTCTCACACACATGGATGTAGTCATCATCCGAAGTAGTTACTCACACATAAACACGCATATGGTACAGATATACATGCATATAGCTGGTAAGTAACCAAGCATGAGCTGCAACTGTTCGATAAATTACTAGGCCTTAAGATAAATGCGTGAACGAGGAAACCGAGAGTATAAAAGCAGCGTAAGCTGAGTAATAACTAATCAGTTTGATTTAAACACGCTACTAGTTGCGAAGTGAAGTATAATTGTACTACCCTCTAAGTAATCTAAATAAAGACCAGTTTGCAAAATTGGAGTGATTTATTCAACTGTTACGCCGCTGCGAAAAATGAAATGCAGCGCCGTCGCTTACCTTCGCCAAAGGGTTTCATACTCTTTTTTGTGCTGCCTTTCGCTGTCATCGCTGATTTATCACTATTGCTAAAGTCGACTAATTTTCTTTCTTTTATAAATTTTCCCTCGAAACGTGGATACTTAAGGTTAAATTATTTGTTAAATTACATTGAGTTTGTATAATTGAAGTTTATATATTTAATAATTTAACTGCAGGTTGATAAAAACAGCAATTAAGTCTTTGTGAGCAATTATATCGTTTGTAGATAAGAACACAAGTCCCACTGTCGCTAAATGAATGCTGAAAATATTGTTTTTTACTTGAACTCACAATTCTAAAATTTTTGTTGCTCCCACCCTTACGGAAAATTCGAAGAAACCTTTACTTGGGAGAAGTTATCAAAAGTCACGTTGATAGAGCATCGAACCTAACCTCATTTGAAACTGGGATACGCGCTTCTTTCATGTTGGTAAATAGCTGATGTATGTGAGCGAACTGAAACTTTTAGCGCGACATTAGCGCCTTCAAATAACTTTGTTGTTCCTGTTACACCACCATTACCTGTTTCGGGTAGTACCACCGTCACGGCGACAGCAACCGGCACATACGCCACGACAAGCACCTCTTCACTTTCCGGTGAGCCGGCGGCAACTGAGGCGCACGCGCCAACAACTGAATCTTCGACGGCAATGCATGCACCTTTTATAGCATCAACTCCACGCCAGGAAACCGGGCAGCCGATTTCCTTTAATAAATAATGTAACGCTTTAAACCCCGATATGTCCCCTCCACGTGACCGTTCTGGAATTCACCGTGTCGTTGGGCAGAAAAAGCGTACACGTGTAACGCGCAATATCATCGCAATTAGCGAGGCGGATGAAAACGCATCACTCGATACTATGTACCCTACGGCAGCAACTTCTACAGTAGCACCTAGTGCCAGTAGTGCTTGTAACTTTAATATTTCTGGTACTAGTTTAAGTACTTTATTCGCTAGTCTTGGGATACAAACTAATACTACTTCTACACAAGTACACCAGCACAATCCGAATTTGTTTGTAGCACCTTATGCTTCCTTAGGCTAGTCAAATTGTAGCACAAAATAACATCTTTTCTCAAGGTGAGCCGTATGATGGACCACGTTCTAATGATATTTTTTCTGGTAGTTTGTCAAACACTTCGATCTTTTCCCTTGCAGCGCTGCATTCTAATGCGCCACATTCTAATGGCATTTTTTCTGGTAGTATGCACAGTGTAATTAGCATATCAAATACTTCGACGTTTTTATATGCTGCGGCGCCAACGTTTACGCCTATTGTAGCATGCAACAAGCGCAGCCCGCATATGTATTTAACACTACAGGTTGCGACCCCAATCTATAAGGCAACAGCACCTTCAAATTCGATGCGCCATTTACATCTTATAATTTTCCAAACAGACAAAGTTCGATGGCAGACATTACGCTTTCTATCTCCAATATTGCTGCACGTCGTGTGATGAGTAAAGATTTACCTATTTTTTCGGGAAATCCAAAAGCCTATATTTATAACAAATTATGTCCAGTCTACTTAAAGATGCGGATTTACCAAACAAGAGAATTTGATACGTTTGCAGAAGTGTCTTAAAAGAGCGCATTATAAGCAGTGCGGGCGAAAGTGTATGATGCCTAACACGGTGTCGTATGCGATTGAAACCCTACGGATGCTGTATGGTTGGCCCGATATCATCCATCAATCTCTTCAGTGTAAGTTGAGACAGCAGCAAAATGTGAAGATGGAAAAATTGGAAACCTTAATAAGTTCTTCTCTGGCAGTACAAAATTATAGCGCGACGATGCAGGCAATTGAGCTGGGATATTACTTAAATTTGATGAAATTACCCAATGATTTAAGATTGGATTGGGGTCATTATAGAATAACAAGGCCTCGTGTTTACATAACGGTTTTGATGAGTGGCTTTTCAATTTAGCTACTTGCGCAAGTCAAGTCACGCCACTGAGCTGTACAGCTATACCAGCGAACACAAGCGAAGAGAAGACGAACGGCCGAAAAAAGCCACATAACAGAATAATGGTACACGACGTCGCTGTCAGCGATCGAGATAAGTATAGTTGCCCAAAATATGTTAAAAGGCATTGCTTGACGGAATGTGAAGAATTTATTGCAATAAAAAAAGACATGCGTTGGAAGTTTATTAGAGATGCAAATTTGTGCATACGCTGTTGCAAAAAACCTTTGATTCGTCGATGCAGTTGTAAACAGAAATGTGGTGTGGATAGTTATCAGCGAGCACATAATCCACTTTTAAACACGCCACAATATGAGCGTTCTGCTACTCTTACACCTAAAGAAGGTAATGTTGAGTCCATGTAGAATCCCATTTTGTTTCATTCCAAAGAAAACAAGTGGGCAATATAATAAACTTTCAATCTGTGGCACTGCACATTTCATCCCAGATGCCTCAAGAAATTTTATGTGAAGAATATACGTACCATAACTACGCTGAAGCATCCAGAACAATCATTAGACATCGATACCATATCGACACGAAGTCATCTAAAAAATCGACCAATTGCTACATATACTTCGCAGCGAGCACGCATGCTTATCGGCTTGGACAATTTAAAGTTTGTTATTCCTCAAGAAATTCGACAAAGCGAAGATGATGAACTTATTGCGGCTCGATGCAAAATCGGCTGGTCTGTCTATGGACATGACAATACAAATAAAGAACCATACCAACAATACCACTTTTCATTAGAGACTTTCGGTATCCGCGATTCGGCTCCTTTGGTTTCAAAGGAAGACGAGCGCTCGCTGCACATAATGACGGCTTCGACAAAGTATCTCCCTCTGGAAAAACGATGGGAAACCGGGCTTCTATGGAAGCATTATTAAGTGGAGTTACCTGACTATCTACCAATGGCACGCCGGCGTTTACAATGCCTTGAAGCTAAAATGGATCGCGGTTCCGACTTGAATAAGTTTATGATCAACACCATTCACGAATATGAGCAGAAGGGGTACATAAGAGAATTGAAGTAAGGTGAAATATCCGCCGGGGGTAAGGCCTGATATATCCCGATGTTTACCGTTACGAAGCTCAATAAAAACATAAAACGATTGGTGTGGGATGCAGCTGCTTCAGTAAATAACGTTGCTCTTAACATGGTTCTTATGAAAGGTCCTGAAGTGCTTAGATCCCTAGTAGGTGTGCTGATACGTTTCCGCGAGCAGCCTATAGCACTGTCAGGCGACATACGTGAAATGTTTCACCAAGTTCGTATCAGAAAGGAAGATCAAACTGCGCAACAGTTTCTGTGGCGGAATGGCGACTGTTCAAAGGCACCGGGAGTGTACGTTATGCAGGTTATGGTATTTGGTGCAACCTGCTCCACCTCTCTTGCAAATTATATAAAAAATAAATACGCACTTAGTTTTCAACAAGAGAACTCTGCAGCCGTAAATGCAATTCCAGAAGACATGATTGAGCTCGATACTGCTGTACGGAAAATCCTCTCTGGAGGTGGGTTTGAGATGCGAAACTGGTTTTCTAACTCAAAAAGTATGTTGATCGCGTTGACTGGCAAATGTGAGCAAGCTGATAAAATCATTGAAAAGCCCGATCAGTGTCATGAACAAGTTTTGGGGATCGTGGTGGCCGTCGAGGCCTGATATGCTGCGATTTTTGTGAAATTCCAGAACGAGGTCTTCACAACGAGCGTTATACCAACAAAACGACAAATTTTGAGGGTCGTAATGGCAATATTTGATAGATTGAATCCTTTATTTTTTTCATCATCTACGCAAAAATATTTATGCAAGAAATATGGCGCTCTGGCATAACATGGGACGAGGCTATTAGGCAAGAAGAACTGGATAAGTGGTGGCGAGGATACGATTTTTGCATTCTTTTGAGGAAATACGCATTCCAAGCTGTTATAGTGGGATTAGTTCAGCAGAAAAAATTGAACTTCATATTTTTAACACACTTTTATTAGCTTGGCCTGTATATAACGGAATCTTTGCGCTTAATTTTCACCGGTTTCTAGAAGTTTGATTAATTTGAAACTTTGCATACGTATCAAGGACCGATGACAATGCATTGGTGTGATGGTGTGGTGACATAAGGTCAACGGCCATAAGGTCAATTGGCCTTATTACCACTTTGAATGTCCATTAGTTTGATTGAAACTTTGCACATGTATCAAGGCTCGATGAAAATGCGCTAATGTGATGGTCTGGTGACATAAGGTCAACGGCCATAAGGTCAATTGGCCTTATTACCACTTTGAATGTCCATTAGTTTGATTGAAACTTTGCACATGTATCAAAGCTCGATGAAAATGCGCTAATGTGATGGTCTGGTGACATAAGGTCAATGGCCATAAGGTCAATTGGCCTTATTACCACCTCGAATGGCCATTAGTTTCAGTGAAACTTTGCACACGTATCAAGGCTCGATGACAATGCAATAATGTGATGGTGGGGTGACATAAGGTTAACGGACATCAGGTCAATTGAACTTATGACCACCCCAAATGGCCATAGATTTGAAACCTTGCACATAATGCGAAAAACCCATTCCTTTATTAATGATAGAAGTGGATGCATGGCACATCTACGAAAGAGCATACTGGAGCCCTTTTTACACGCTTTTATTAGCTTAGCCTGTATCTATCTATGCATCTATGTATCCATGTATGTATGTAACGGAATCTGGAGTGGAGCCGAGAGCCCCGGTAATGCAGAGCTCCAAACTCCGTTGCAACTTTTGAAGCATTTTAAGATAGGTACTTTCAGCTAGTGCAGGACACCAGACCAAGGCACCATAAAGAAGAATCGGGTGCACAATGGCTGTATAAATCCAGTAGAGCACCTTAGGGTAGAATTCCCAGGAGCTGCCAATTGCCCTCTTGCATGTGAACAGCTCCGCTGCTGCCTTCTTGGATCGCTCCACTATATGGTCACTCCCTAATAGCTTCCTATCCAGAATGACTCCCAAATACTTGACTTGATCGCTAAACGCTAAGAACGTACCCCCAATTCTTGGCGGTGTAAGATTTGGTACTTTGTACCTCCTCGTTAAGAGGAAAAGCTCGGTTTTATCCGGGTTGACTTCCTAATCTGTGGCGGGTTATACTCCTGGAGCAGCTCCAGGATGTCAGCTGGGTCCGTTGGCGTCAATGGAACCCAGGCTATATCCCTTGGTCGTGAGGGGATATCACGCGCCTCCACTACCTTGAGGCGCGCGGATATACCACCCCTATCAGCGCGACGGCGGGCCCTATAGAGGTTTACCGACCTGGCGTCGTCACAGGCAATTAGCTTGGCATTGCCCTGGAAGCACCCTGCATCGGTGTAAGACGGCGGTGGACCAGGGTTGTCTTTCTTAACCTTAACGACCACCGTAGCCAGCGCAGCCTCGATCCACTTCCACTGTTGTTTCGGGATCCTGCCATCTTCGCTGCTCTCGTCTATAATGCCAGTGATCTTCGGCGAAAGACCACGTCCAGCCTCCCTGCGTCTTGGCCCTTTTCGGTGCCGTGGGGTTGGATTCATCCATGGACCGCTGGCGTTTCGAAGTTTTATAACTCTCGACTAAAAATTTTAAAGTTACTTGAACTAAAAAATTGAAAATAAATAATAGTTAAAAAAAAACTAAAAAAAACACGCTTTTATAGCTAACTGAACTAAAAAATAGAAAATAATTTTCAATTAAAAAGAGTTTATATAACAGTAGTAGAAGGTCAAACAATCATTTATAGTTAATCACCTCAAAATAAAATTCTAATAAAATTTAAGTTATTAACAGAATAATTTAATTCACAGTAAAAAGCGTAGGGTGCTTGATATTACAATCATTCTATTGGCAACTATCTGAGAGGAAAGATATGAAATTTAGTCAAATGCACCCCACGCTTTTTAATCTGAATTAAATTATTCTGTTAATAACTTAAATTTTATTATAATTTTATTTTGAAGTGATTAACTATAAATGATTGTTTGACCTCCTACTATAAACTCTTTTTAATTAAAAATTACTTTATATTTTTTAGTTCGGTTAGCTATAAAAGCATGTTTTTTAGTTTTTTTTTAACTATTATTTATTGTAGATGCAAGTAAGGATGCTTAGGCCGCTGCAGTTTATTGGCGCGCCATACAAAACAATAAAGTTGCCTGTAGTTTAGTTGCCTCAAAAACGCGCGTTGCTCCGCTTAAGCCTATATCCATTCCATGCTTGGAATTAATGGCTGCCATATTAGGTCTGCGTTTAGCAAAAGTGGTGGCCCGCGAATTATCTGTACATTTGGATCGGCGCGTATTTTTGTCGGATTCAAAAAATGTACTGTACTGGATAAAGTCTGATCCGAGAAAATTTCACCAGTTCGTAGCAGTTCGCATCGGAGAAATACTCAAGGACTCTTCCGTTTAAGAGTGGAGGTGGGTCTCTTCCGCAGACAACCTCGCAGATGAAGCCACAAAATGGTCCACTCAACCGGAGTTTAACAACGCGACCAGGTGGTTCGTTGGACCCGACTTTTTAAGCTTGCCTGAGGAGCTGTGGCCAAAAACAGACCTAAATATCACTAAAGATAACGAGCACGATATGATTTGTCACCTGGAAGTGAAGCAACGTACCTTTTCATCATTAGCAGTTATCATTCCCGATCCGATGTGATTAAGTAAGTGGGAAAAACTGCGAGGCGCTCAACGGTATATTTTGAAATTTCTACGCATATTGTGGCAGAATGGTAGGCGATCAGCTAACGTTCTATTTTTGACAAAAGATAGCGAACTGAAGAGCATCGATCATGTTATCATACGAAGTTGCCAAGAAGAAGTATATGGACTTGAGATAAAGCCATTACATCTCGCAAACCAATATCTCGTAAAAGTGCAATATACACATATTCACCCTACTTAGACAAATTTGAAGTGCTTAGAGTGATAGGCAGGATTGACGAAATGAGATTTGTGGACTATGATACTCGGCGTCCGATAATTCTACCACGTCGTCATCAAGTAACCTACCATATTGAAGATTTTTATCACAGGAAATTTCATCATCACAACGAAATTGTGGAGAACGAAATGCGTTAGCGCTATAGTGTTGAGGGCACTGGTCCGGGAAATCGCTAAGAAATGCTAAACGTGTCGTAACCGCCATGCGCTCCCGCAACCTCCAGAAATGGCCGCCTTGCCATTTGAAAGGCTTGCTACATTTTCTCAGCCATTTACAAACACTAGTATTGACTACTTCCGTCCTTTTGAAGTAATCGTTGTTAGACGTCGAGAAAAGCGGTGGGGGTGCTATTCACGTGCCTTACTGTTCGCGCCGTGCTCCTTCTCTTTCTATGGATTAATTTTTGCTGGTTATGAAACAATTTATTGCCCGCCGCGGTGCACCCCGATGCATTTGGTCGGACAACGGCACAAAATCCCGCGGAGCGAGTCGCATACTACAGAAGGAAATTGAGCGCTTCGCAACTAATGAGCTTACGCAACGTTATCCTGAAATCAAGTGGCATTTTATACCTCCAGCCGCGCCCCATATGGGAGGCTGTTGGGAGAGAATGATCCGTTCTGTGAAATCTGTGCTAATGGACATCTTACCGACTACTGGTTTACGCGAAGAAGTGCTATGTCAGCTATGGCTGATGTAGAGTATATTCTAAACTCACGTCCTCTAACGTACGTTCCCAAATCTCGAAAAGACGTCCATCTATAGAACTAAGGCCCACTCCCTTTTAAAATACTCATTAACACCTTTCATTTGATACCCATATCTTACAAACAAATTCTAGAGTCACCCCTGGTCCACCTTTATGGCGATATCTCGAAAAGGCGTCCACCCATAGAACTACGGCTCACTCCCTATTAAAATACTCATTAACACCTTTCGTTTGATGCCCATATTGTACGAACGCATTCTAGAGTCACCCCTGGTCCACCTTTATGGCGATACCTCGAAAAGGCGTTCACCTATAGAACTAAGGTCCACGACCTTTTAAATTCTCTTTAACACCTTTCATTTGATACCCGTATCTTACAAACAAATTCTAGAGTCACCCCTGGTCCACCTTTATGGCGATATCTCGAAAAGGCGTCCACCCATAGAACTAAGGCCCACTCCTTTTTAAAATACTCATTAACACCTTTCGTTTGATACCCATATTGTACAAACGCATTCTAGAGTCACCCCTGGTCCACCTTTATGGAGATATTTCGAAAAGGCGTCCACCTATAGAACTAGGACCCACTCCCTTTTAAAATACTCATTAACACCTTTCATTTGATACCCATATCGTACAAAAACATTATAGAGTCACCCCTAGTCCACCATTATGGCGATATCTCGAAAAGGCGTCCACCTATAGAACTAAGGCCCACTCCCTTTTAAAAAACTCATTATCAACTTTCGTTTGATACCCATATTGTACAAACGCATTCTAGAGTCAACCCTGGTCCACCTCTTTAACGATATCCCGAAAAGGCATCCACCTATAGAACTGAGGTCCACTCCCTTCTAAAATACTCATTAACACCTTTCATTTGATACCCATATCGCAGAAACGCATTCTATAGTCACCCCTGATCGACCTTTATAGAGATATCTCGAAAATGGGTCCACCTATAGATCTAAGGCCCACTCCCTTTTAAAATACTCATTAGCACCATTCATTTCATACCCATATCGTACAAAAACATTCTAGAGTCAGCCCTGGTCCACCTTTATGGCGATATCTTGAAAAGGATCACTCCCTTTTGAAATATTCATTACCGCCTTTCATTTGATACCCATATCGTACAAACACATTCTAGAGTCACCCCTGGTCCACCTTTATGGCGATATCTGGAGAACTAAGGCCCACTCCCTTTTAAAGTACTCATTAGCACCATTCATTTTATACCCATATCGTACAAACGCATTCTAGAGTCAGCCCTGGTCCAACTTTAAGGCGATATCTCGAAAAGGCGTCCACGTATAGAACTATAAGGCCCACTCCTTTTTAAAATACTCATTAACACCTTTCATTTGATACCCATATCGTAGGAACACATTCCAGGGTTACACTAAGTTCATTTTCCTACATTATTTTGTCTCCAAAGCTCTCAGCTGAGTATGTAATGTTCGGTTACACCCGAAATTAGCCTTCCTTACTTGTTTTCTTTTAGTTAGTTTTTGAGTGCTATTTTATTATGTGTCAAGTCTTTTCTCATGACTTTGATTTGTTTATTCGTTTCTACTAGTTATAAATTTAATATAATATATATATGGGGTATTCCATCCCATTTCGACCAATTTTGAACCCGACCCCTTTAGAATTGGTTGAAAGTTTTTCTTCTTTTTCTAGCTTACGAAAAACGTTTTTCAGAATTTTTTCAAATTTTTTCATCCAACTCAAAAAAAGTTATGAATTTTTGTTTTCAAAATGCTATAACTTTCTCAAAAATTGACCGTTTGGGGTCTTTTTTTGTAAATTTGTTTTTAAATGTAAAAAAAAAATCGGCCCACTCCGGGATTAGTGGGGATGATTGCAGAATTGATTGAAGTTTTTTATGAGAAAAAAAAATCTCGAAAAACTAAAAAATTTCAAAAAAAACTTTAAAAATTTGTTTGTATTTTTTCCGAAAACTACATTTAAAAACCAAATTTAAAAAAAAAAAGATCCCAAACCGTCAATTTGTGAAAAGTTATAGCATTTTGAAAACAAAAACGGTGTTTTCTTTAAAAATTCATAACTTTTTTTGAGTTGGATGAAAAAATTTGAAAAAATTCTGAAAAACGTCTTTCGTAAGCTAGAAAAAGAAGAAAAACTTTCAGCCAATTCTAAAGGGGTCGGGTTCAAAATTGGTCGAAATGGAATGGAATACCCCATATACATATATATATTATATATATATAATATATATATATATATATATATATATATTATATTATAACTAAATGTTCAGGATTAAAAAAAGAATTGATTTAGCCATATCCGTCCGTCCGTCCGTCTGTCTGTGCACACGATAGATTGAGTAAATATTGAGATATCTTATTGAAATGTGGTATATGTGTTCCTTGGCTCCCATCGCTATTAAAAGAGAGATAACCACGCCCACTTTTTACATATTTGACATTTTGGAAAACACAAAAAACCTGATTTTTTAGTAAATACTACACCTAGAAAGTTTAAATTTGATGTGTGGACCAATATTGAGACTTCATAAAAAGTTGAAATTGGGGGTAGCATTGCTCACTTGTGATAGAATCAATTTTAAATATATTATTAATCATAAATCAAAAACTAATAAACCTAACATAACAAAATTCGACGGAGAGTTTGCCATAAAAATGCTTAAAAAAAAAAAACAAAATCACGAAATCGGTTAAGGACCACGCACACTTTTACACAAAAGATTTTTAAATGGGCCGGGGATGAATAAAATAAGCTATATCTTTGCAAAGAAATGCTTTATATCAATGGTGTTTTACTTTCTAAATGGAACAATAACGAAAAGTTATAAAATATTAAAATTTTTGGTAATGGGTTTGGCACTGTTCCTTTTATCACTAAGCAATTTCCTATATTTCGGAAGCCATAACTCGAAGAAATATTAACATATCGTAATAAAATTGGGAGTACGTACTTCCCTTATTGCAGGAAATTATTCTTTTAAAAATGGACGTTATCGGTTAAAGACCACACCCACTTTTATGTAAAAGATGTTTAAAAGCGTTGTAGGCCAGAATAATAAGTTGTATCTTAGCGAAAAATAGTTTTGTATCAATGATATTTCACTTTCCAAGGTTTATTAAAACAAGTAAGGAAGGCTAAGTTCGGGATGTAACCGAAAATTACATACTCAGCTGAGAGCTTAGCTGTGTTGGTTTCGTAGGGTTTCGTAGATGGTTTATAAATGGTTTCTAATTCCATATCATATTCGTTTGGGAAATATCGACCAATGTAGAAAAATGAACCTAGGGTAACCCTGGAATGTGTTTGTATGACATGGATATCAAATGAAAGGTGTTAATGAGTATTTTAAAAGGGAGTGGGCCTTAGTTCTATAAGTGGACGCCTTTTCAAGATATCACCACAAAGGTGGACCAGGGGTGACTCTAGAATGTGTTTGTACGATATGGGTATCAAAAGAAACGTGATAATGAGTATTTTAAAAGGGAGTATGCCTTAGTTCTATAGGAAGCCTTTTCGAGATATCGCCATAAAGGTGGACCAGAGGTGACTCTATAATGTGTTTGTACGATATGGATATCAAACTAAAGGTATTAATGAGGATTTTAAAAGCGAGTGGCCCCTAATTGTCAAAAATCGACCAAAATGTGGACCAGGGTGACCCAGAACATCATTTGTCGGGTACCGCAAATTTATTTATATATGTAATAGCACGAACAGTATTCCTGCCATGACTCCAATTTGATATCGCCCTGCAGAACTTGCTCATTTTCTTCTACTTATTATGGTAGGTGTCACACCCATTTTACAAAGTTGTTTTGGAAAGTTATATTGTGTGTCAAAAAACCAATACAATGACAATGTTTCATCCCTGTTTTCGTATTTGGTATAGAATTATGGCATTTTTTTCATTTTGCGAAATTTTCGATATAGAAAAAGTGGGCGTGGTCATAGTCGGATTTCGTCCATTTTTAATACCAAGATAAAGTGGGTTCAGGTAATTACGTAAACAAAGTTTAGTTAAGATACATCGATTTTTGTTCAAGTTATCATGTTAACGGCCTAGCGGAAGGACAGACGGTCGACTGTGTGTAAAAACTGTGTATTGCTTCAACCGATTTCGCCCATTTTCACAGAAAACAGTTATCGTCATAGGAGCTATGTGCTTACCAAATTTTACAAGGATTGGTAAATTATTGTTCGAATTATGGCATTAAAAGTATTCTTGACAAATTAAATTAAAAAAGGGCGTAGCCACGCCCATTTTAATATTTTCTTTTGTTTTTGTGTTTTGTTGCACCATATCATTACTGGAGTTGAATGTTGGCATAATTTACTTATATACTGTAAAGATATTCAATTTTTTGTTAAAATTTTACTTAAAAAAATTTTTTTTTATTTGGGCGTGTTCGTCATCCGATTTTTCTAATTTTTATTTAAAACACATATAGTAATAGGAGTAACGTTCCTGTCATCATAATATCTTCAACGACTGCTACATTGCAGCTTGTAAAACTTTTAAACTCCTTCTTTTAAAAGTGGACTGTGCCACGCCCACTGTCCAAAATTTTACTAGTTTTCTATTCTGCGTCATAAGGTCAACCCGCCTACCAAGTTTCTTCGCTTTAGACGTCTTTGTTAATGAGTTATCGCACTTTTTCTGTTTTTCGAAATTTTCAATATCGAAAAAGTGGGCGTGGTTATAGTCCGATTTCGTTCATTTTAAATAGCGATCTGAGATGAGTTCCCAGGAACTCACGTACCAAATTTCATTAAGATACCTCAAAGTTTACTCAAGTTATCGTGTTAACGGACGGACGGATGGACAGGGCTAAATTATTATTTTTTTCGCCCAGATCTTTTTGAAGTATAGAGATCTACATATATCTATCTCGCTATGCTTTGCCGTTACGGATTACCGTTATGCGAACAAAATTAATATACTGTGTGAGCTTACTCAACTGAGTATAAAAAGGAAATCGGGAGACATTTTTTTCTTTAATGGGTGGTACCACCTCCCTATTCCGCTCAAGGATTACACGACATTTGTAGAACCTCAAAAGAATACATCTTTGGTAACAAAATTCGAAAAAGGAATTTATATGAAATTAACTATACAATTGAAACTCACGCTGAGTATATTATGTTCGGTCACACTTTGCCACATGCCATAATACCTTACATTTTTTATACTCAGTTGAGCAGAGCTCACAGAGTATATTAAGTTTGATTGGATAACGGTTGGTTGTACATATATAAAGGAATCGAGATAGATATAGACTTCCATATATCAAAATAATCAGGATCCAAAAAAAATTTGATTGAGCCATGTCCGTCCGTCCGTCCGTCCGTCCGTCCGTCCGTCCGTTAACACGATAACTTGAGTAAATTTTGAGGTATCTTGATGAAATTTGGTATGTAGGTTCCTGAGCACTCATCTCTAATGAACGATATCGGACTATAACCACACCCACTTTTTCGATATCGAAAATTTCGAAAAACCGAAAAAGTGCGATAATTCATTACCAAAGACAGATAAAGCGACGAAACTTGGTGGATGAGTTGAATTTATGATGCAAAATAGAAAATTAGTAAAATTTTGGACAATGGGCGTGGCACCGCCCACTTTTAAAAGAAGGTAATTTAAAACTTTGCAAGCTATAATTTGTCAGTCGTTGAAGATATCATGATGAAATTTGGCAGGGACGTTACCCCTATTACTATATGTACGCCTAATAAAAATTAGCAAAATCGGAGAAGAACCACGCCCACTTTAAAAAAAAAATTTTTAAAGAAAAATTTTAACAAAAAATTTAATATCTTTACAGTATATAAGTAAATTATGTCAACATTCAACTCCAGTAATGATATGGTGCAACAAAATACAAAAATAAAAGAAAATTTCAAAATGGGCGTGGCTCCGCCCTTTTTCATTTAATTTGTCTAGGATGCTTTTAATGCCATAAGTCGAACAAAAATTAACCAATCCTTGTGAAATTTGGTAGAGGCTTAGCCCTTAGGACGATAACTGTTTTATGTGAAAAAGGGCGAAATCGGTTGAAGCCACGCTCAGTTTTTATACACAGCCGATCGTCTGTCCTTCCGCTCGGCCGTTAACAAGATAACTTGAGCAAAAATCGATATATCTTTACTAAACTCAGTTCACGTACTTATCTGAACTCACTTTGTATTGGTGTAAAAAATGGCCGAAATCCGACTATGACCACGCCCACTTTTTCGATATCGAAAATTACGAAAAATGAAAAAAATGCCATAATTATATACCAAATACAAAAAAAGGAATGAAACATGGTAATTTTATTGGTCTATTGACGCAAAATATAACTTTAGAAAAAAACTTGGTAAAATGGGTGTGACACCTACCATATTAAGTAGAAGAAAATGAAAAAGTTTTGCAGGGCGAAATCAAAAGCCCTTGGAATCTTGGAAGGAATACTGTTCGTGGTATTACATATATAAATAAATTAGCGGTACCCGACAGATGATGTTCTGGATCACCTTTTAAAACCCTCATTAATACCTTTAATTTGATACCCATATCGTACAAACACATTCTAGAGTCACCCCTGGTCCACGTCCACTAAGGCCCACTCCTTTTTAAAATACTCATTAACACCTTTCATTTGATACCCATATCGTACAAACAAATTCTAGGGTCACCCCTGGTCCACCTTTATGGCGATATCTCGAAACGGCGTCCACCTATGGAACTAAGGATTACTCCCTTTTAAAATACTTATTAGCACCTTCCTTTTGATACCCATATTGTACAAACAAATTCTAGGGTCACCCCTGGTCCACCTTTATGGCGATATCTCGAAACGGCGTCCACCTATGGACCTAAGGATTACTCGCTTTTAAAATACTTATTAACACCTTTCATTTGATACCCATATCGTACAATCGCATTCTAGAGTCACCCCTGGTCCACCTTTATGGCGATATCTCAAAACTTTAGAAAAAACTTTATAAAATGGTTGTGACACCTACCATATTAAGTAGAAGAAAATGAAAAAATTCTGCAGGGCGAAATAAAAAACCATTAAAATCTTGGCAGGTATTACATATATAAATAAATTAGCGGTATCCAACAGATGATGTTCAGGGTCACCCTGGTCCACATTTTGGTCGATATCTGGAAAACGCCTTCACATATACAACTACCACCAGTTCCTTTTAAAACTCTCATTAATACCTTTAATTTGATACCCATATCGTACAAACACATTCTAGATTCACCCCTGGTCCACCTTTATGGCGATATTTCGACACGGCGTCCACCTATAGAACTAAGGCTCACTCCTTTTTAAAATACTCATTAACACCTTTCTTTTGATACCCATATTGTACAAACAAATTCTAGGGTCACCCCTGGTCCACCTTTATGGCGATATCTCGAAACGGCGTCCTTACTTACTTACTTACTTAATTGGCGCTTAACCGTCTAAACGGTTACGGCCGTCCAACAAGGCGCGCCAGTCGCTCCTTCGCTCCGCCAACCGGCGCCAATTGGTCACACCAAGGGAGTTTAAATCGTTTTCCACCTGGTCCTTCCAACGGAGTGGGGGCCGCCCTCTACCTCTGCTTCCATAGGCGGGTTCCGATAGAAACACTTTCTTGGCCGGAGCATCATCTTTCATTCGCATAACATGGCCTAGCCAGCGCAGCCGCTGCGTTTTAATTCGCTGGACTATGTTGATGTCTGCGTATAGCTCGTACAGCTCATCATTAAATCTTCTTCGGTACTCGCCATCGCCAACGCGTAGAGGTCCATAAATCTTTCGAAGAACTTTTCTCTCGAACACTCCCAAAGCCGCTTCATCTGCTGTTGTCATGGTCCATGCTTCTGCCCCATATAGCAGGACGGGTACGATAAGTGACTTGTAGAGTATGATTTTCGTTCGCCGAGAGAGGACTTTACTTTTCAATTGCCTACCTAGTCCAAAGTAGCATTTATTGGCAAGATTGATTCTTCGCTGGATTTCAGTGCTGATGTTGTTGCTAATGTTGATGCTGGTTCCCAAATAAACGAAGTCTTTTACTATTTCGAAATTATGGCTGCCAACAGTAGCGTGGTTGCCAAGGCGCATATGCGCTGACTCTTTGCTCGATGACAGCAGGTACTTCGTTTTGTCCTCATTCACCATCAAACCCACGGCGTCCACCTACTCATTAGCACCTTTCATTTGATACCCATATCGTACAAACGCATTCTAGAGTCACCCCTGGTCCACCTTTATGGCGATATCTCGAAAATCTAATATATCTATACAACAACCACCACCCCCTTTTAAAACCCTCATTAATACCTTTAATTTGATACCCATATCGTACAAACACATTCTAGAGTCACCCCTGGTCCAACTTTATGGCGATATTTCGACACGGCGTCCACCTATAGAACTAAGGCCCACTCCTTTTTAAAATACTCATTAACACCTTTCGTTTGATGCCCATGTTGTACAAACAAATTCTAGGGTCACCCCTGGTCCACCTTTATGGCGATATCTCGAAACGGCGTCCACCTATGGAACTAAGGATTACTCCCTTTTAAAATACTCATTAACACCTTTCTTTTGATACCCATATTGTACAAACAAATTCTAGGGCCACTCCTGGTCCACCTTTATGGCGATATCTCGAAACGGCGTCCACTTATGGAACTAAGGATTACTCCCTTTTAAAATACTCATTAATACCTTCCATTTGATACCCATATCGTACAAACGCATTCTAGAGTCACCCCTGGTCCACCTTTATGGCGGTATCTCGAAAAGGCCTTGTAATAAATAAGGCACTGTTTTTTACCACCTATTTCCCTTATATAAGTGGACGAAATCAGCAAAAAACATGTCTTTATATAAAGCCATGTTCTTGCTGAACTTTGATCTTAAAATTTTGACATAGAAATTTTCAAAATATTTTTAATATAAAAGTGGATCACAATTAATTGACTATATATTGATAAGTTGACTCCTTTTCTGCAAACTTTCCAATTCAAGTAATATGCGCTCCACTTTCATATTTTTATTTCTCATAAATATTTTTACAATTTCTATGTCAAAATTTTAAAATCAAAGTTCAGCAAGAATACGTTCTTATATAAAAACAAATTTTTTGGTGATTTTGTTCATTTATATAAAGGATAAAACCACTCTCTCATACATCTGGGACAAAAACTGAGAACTCTTCACCAAATTTAGCCCATGGCTTATGTATAATAGCTAGGCCTAAATTTTCGATATTGAATACTACGTTGGCTCTTCCGATGCTCTTGTGGCGCACTCAGCTTAACAAGCTCAGCAAATAAGTATAATAAAAATAGTACATCGAAAATACAGCACTGCGATATGACATTGCTTTTATTCTTTTTCTTCGCACTTTCTCGTTATTCTTCTATTCGTTTTCGTCAGACCGAGAAGTGCGCGTTGAGACATCGAATTCATAAAATTTACATTTTCCCTATTGTTATCACAAAATAAATATAGTTTAATTTAGCATATAACGTGTTAATTATTTGGTGCGAGTCTACATATTGGTGACCCCGACAATCAAAATGCCTACTGATGAATCAAAGGAGAGCACCGAACAGACGATATCCCAAAACTCTACACTCTCCCCGGCAACGGCACCCCCTGTAGCTAATGGAAACGAAATATCACGTGTTACTGTGAAAATTCCACCATTCTGGCATGCAAAGCCCGAGTTGTGGTTAGCACAGGTGGAATCACAATTTGTTGCAGCGGGAATCAGCAGCGATAGATCAAAATATCATACCGTGGTAGCCGCTATCGAGAGTAATGTAATCGCACAAATAAGCGATTTAATATTGCGCCCACCGGCTAATGATATGTACCAAACGTTAAAAACGCGCATTCTTGAGCAGTTTGCCGATTCGGAACGAAAACGAATCAAAAAATTATTACAAGATATTGAGCTGGGCGACATGAAACCGTCACATTTGCTACGTGAAATGCGCCATTTGGCAGGATCCGAAATGAATGACAGCATGTTGAGATCAATTTGGCTGAACAGGTTACCACAAAATATGCGCTCTATCATTTCAATTAGCAGCGAGCCACTCGACAAAGTCGCTCTGTTAGCCGATAAAATAATTGAGGTTAGCGACGGCCCGCAAATACATGCAGTCGCAGAACACAACGATGATGACCGCTCGGACATGAATCGCAAAATGGCGGCATTAACAAAAGAGGTTGCTGAATTGAAGGCGCAGTTAAAGCAACGTGGCAGGCAAACACGACGGTCGGTCTCGCGTAAGCGCTCGAGTACCCCTCACAAAGGCGATACGATTTGCTGGTACCATAAAACATTCGGTGAAAAAGCAACCAAATGCCGAGCACCTTGTTCGCAGTCGTTAAAATGAAAACCCTGGCACAAACGGCGGTATGTGACAGGCCCTTTCGAAAAACCTATACAACTACCCCCACTCCCTTTTAAAACCCTCCTTAATACCTTTAATTTGATACCCATATCGTGCAAACAAATTCTAGGGTCACACCTGGTCGCCTTTATGGCGATATCTCGAAACGGAGTCCACCTGTGGAACTAAACATCACTCCCTTTTAAAATACTCATTAACACCTTTGTTTTGATACCCATATTGTACAAACAAATTCTAGGGTCACCCCTGGTCCACCTTTATGGCGATATCTCCAAACGGCGTCCACCTATGGAACTAAGGATTACTCCATTTTAAAATACTCATTAACACCTTTCATTTGATACCCATATCGTACAAACGCATTCTAGAGTCAACCCTGATCCACCTTTATGGCTATATCCCTAAATGGCGTCCACCTATAGAGCTATGGCCCACTCCCTCATAAAATACTCTTTAACACCTTCCATTTGATACCCATATTGTACAAACAAATTCTAGAGTGAACCCTGATCCACCTTTATGGCGATATCCCTAAATGGCGTCCACCTATAGAACTATGGCCCACTCCTTCATAAAATACTCCTTAATGCCTTTCATTTGATACACATGTCATACAAACACATTCCAGGGTTTCACTCGGTTCATTTTCCTACATGGTTATTTTCCCTTATGTTGTCACCATAGCTCTCAACTGAGTATGTAATGTTCGGTTACACCCGAACTTGACCTTCCTTACTTGTTAGTTTAATAAAAATTAGCTATTCCGGAATGCGGTAAAATAGTCTGTTACTTTTTCTAGCAATTGATAATTCTGCGGAGTAACGAATTCTCTTGGAATTTAATACCTCTGGCATTTAATATCATATCTCGATCTCTGACACAATATCGAACATTAATAACACCGAAACATCTTGGCAGGCAACACTGTGTGTATTTCCGCTATGAAAAGCTCTTTAGTGAAAATACATCTACCTTGTAGAGGTTTACGCCGATCACTTTATCGGCGGCGCCCCGGCGTATGCCGGTGTTCTTACTTTAAAAAGATCGATTTTTCTATTTAAAAAACAAATATTTAAGAAAGGTTTTGTTTGCATGTATTTGAGGAAATCAACGTTTTGGCCATTTCGGAAAGATCCGAGGTTTTTGCCTCAAAATCTCGCAGATCGTTCAAAAATTTTCAGGAGTAGCTCCTTGCGGAGGGATTGTCCCTCGTTCGCTTACTCCAGAGAGGTTTCGAACCTAACCCCAATCTTTGGAATTGGTACTGGTGCGTCTGCTGAAAAGAAATAGATAAACATAAAATGGTCACACTTTTATTCTTTTTGTTGTTGTAGCAGTGCTTCGCCCCATCCAATAGGAGCGACAGATCACAAATTGTCATCAATATCCTCTAATGAGGGTCCAAGGAAACTTGCTGTTTCAACAGGGGTGGACCAGTACAATTGCGGCTACATGCTCACCAAAATGTAGATCCTGATCGAACGTCACACCCAAGATTTTTGTGTGTAAGACAGACGTGGATGCTCAAAATGGTCGACTTTTGGGATGTCCATGCTGTAAATAAGGTCGCCGATTATTTAGTCGGTGACAATGTCAGGTTCGACGAGGTGAAATAACTGGGGAGATCAGGGAGATAGCCGTTTATTTTGTTGCAAAGCTCATAGATCTGTGGGCCTGGGCCTGTGGCTACTCTGGTTAACAGAAGTGGGGATAGGACACCACCCCGTGGCATCCCTTGTTTAATTATTCTTGGTTTAGATGTTGCGTTCCTGAATTGCACCGATGCCTGCCGACCAGACAGATAATTTGTGGTCGACCTTTTAAGACTTGGGGGAAGGGTAGACCCTTCCAGGTCTTGCTGTAGTCCATCGTTGACCGTATCAAAAGCTTTTGACAGGTCTAACGCAACGAGTACTATCCTCTGGTGAGGGTTTTGATTTAAACCGCAATTCATATGTGTGATAACGGCACTTAGTGGGGTGGTTGTACTATTTAGTTTTCTGAAGCTATGTTGATGACAGGCTACTTGTAAATTTGTTTTAAAATAGGGGAGCAGAATGGGTTCAAGTGTCTTGGCTGCTGGTGATTGGAGAGATAGCGGGCGATAAGAATCTCCTATGTTGGCTGGTTTCCCGGGCGGTTTTCGGTGACGATGAAGTCGGCGGTTCGCTTCCCCAGGCAGCCGGTTCTATGTACCGGAGCGACTTGGAATTTTCCTCACCAAGGGCTGTCATTTCAGTGTAACTGCATTTAATTTGTCACACTTTTGTGCGTATATCTCGTGCAAAGCGTAGTTTCACCTGAGGTTAACTCCTAATAATCATCGTGAACACAATTTCTTTAAATACTTTGTTGCTCCTTGGCGGTCACGCACATAGCCGACTTCCGGTTGCTATTAATGGTCTTTTAATACTCATGGCTCTCGTAGCACAGGGCGCATCCAGTTCTTTGGAGCTACAATTTCCGATTATTAAGAGTTCAATTCCCGATGTGCGAACAATAGCAATCCCGACCAACAGTCGCTACCACGCCTCCTCACCTTCACACCATATGCCAGCACGGAAGATATAGGATTGCGACTTCGAACTTACATGTACCTTCGTTGACGTCAATTTACTAGAAGCTCTGGTGTAGCTCCGAAGACTTTCTAACGGATGTTTTTGGCCCGCTATGCTGCCGAGCTACACCAGAGAAACACCTTGAAATGCTAGGGAGTGACTATTCGCCCAAGGATGTCGCCTTCGAAATCATAAGCAGTCTAAGTGGATGCAATTGCGTAACTCATGGGGGAAAATCGTATAATCCTCTGCGCATCTAGGTTAGGTTGAACTGGCCGGTCCGTGCGGACCTCATATAGACTGAATAAGTCCGTAGTGTTACCAGAAGTTTGTTTTAACGACCAAACTGAAAAACCCTTTCAAACACCAGTACTTATGTTATAAAATAACTCCGTCCTCTTGGCAAATACTAGAAGCTTCCTAGGACTTAAGCCACTTGCTGCTTCTAGATCTGACAGCTGTATCACTCCTAATAGCTGGAATCTTAGCCTGACTAGCGCAGGGCACGAGCACAAAACGATTGTTTCCTCCTCCAGCCCGCACTTCCTACATCTGCTATCACTGACCAAGCCTAATTTAAAGGCATGTGACGCCAGAAGGCAGTGTCCAGTCAGAATACCCGTCATGAGTCTACAGTCCTCTCTTTTTAATAATAGAAGCAACTCTGTTAGTCTAAGGTTGTAACACCTACACATAATCTTCGACACTTTACAGCCCGGCGCTTAAACCCACGCCTTCACTTAATTTCGCCCAGTCTAATTGGAACGTCTACGGAGCAAGCTTCAAGGGATGCGCCCTTTTTAGCTAGTTCATCCGCTTTTTCATTCCCATCTATTCCCATATGCCGAGTGATCTAATATAGATGTGTGGTTCTCCCTGTCCCGATTCTGTCCAGGGACTGCTTAGACTCTAACACGCATTGCTTGACTGTCAATATAAAAGTTTACACGATTGCAGCTTGGGCTATTTTTTCCAGGGTTGCTAATGCTTTGTTTACGGCTACTTATTTCGCTTGGAAAACGCTACAGTAATCCGGCAGCCTGTAGGATCTGTTTATTTCCAGATCAGCAAAGTAAACCACAGACCCTACTCCTTCCACTGCTTTGGAACCATCTGTGTACACATGTATCGCCTCGTCCGCCATTTGAGCACGCTTGCGCCAACCGTCCACCTCTATTTTGGCCTTAAGATCGCCCTCGAAGCGCAGATAGAGGATCAGGTAATCTGTTCGTCTTGTGATTTATGACGCTACACTACTATGGCCGTATGGTCGGAGCTCAAGCTGCCCCGAGGCACCGAGCCTGGTTGCAGTTGCTAACGCTATGTTCTTTGCTACCAGGTCTACAGGTGGAATGCGCAGAATGGCATAGAGTGCAGCTGCCGGGGCTTTTTTCGGGGCTCCCGTCATACTAAGCATTGATAGTCTGCATATCCTCTCTAATTTTTTGAGGTATGTTGTTTTTTATGTGGCTTTCCACCAAACAAGAACTCCATAGTATAGAATAGGGATTACAATCGCAGTAAAAACCCAATGAGAAAGAGAGGGCGATAAGCCCCACGTACACCCCAGCATTCTTTTGCATTGTAGGATGTGAAAATGAATAGATTTGGGTTTTTGGTTAGTGCCAATTAATCGCAGTGTATTTAATCGATGCCGACATTCAGCATCAAGAAAATGAATTGCCTTTATTTCAAATATTTTCGGTCTATTTATACAAAAATATTACAAACAAATTCTTATGTATAAGTTATTTACTATGTTACATATTTACTTCTGATCTAAGCCTAACAACAGAATGCAGCCAAACGTACTCATGCACACTCGCAAACACATGCATATAGTTGCAAAGCGTGAGAACTTGCTGGTGCATATGAATACGCAAACTCAGCATAATTTTAATTGGTTGCGTTTTGTTTACGCTCTCATTGAGCAACTCAAAAGCCACGCGTGCTAAGTGTTTTGTAAGTATACATGTATGTATGAATGTGTTTATTTTGCCTACAGTACATCACCGTTTTCAACAAGAATCACGTTAGGGATTCTATTACATTTAATTGCTTTTGAATTTATGACTTACATTTTTTTTTTCTTTTGTTTGGGTAATTACTGATGTTACAAAAATATTTGGTTTTGTTTACTATATTTTCAATAGGGGTATTATATGATTTATGTCATTCAGAATTTTTGTTTGTTTTTATTGTATTTTTCTTTTGCATACAATAAGAATTTTGTTTGTGTTTACAAAATTTAAGTGTTCTTATTCTACGAGTTTAAGCCTATTTTTATGTATTATGATTTTCTTATTTTTATTGCTTAATGGATAATTACTAATCTGATTTATGTTTTTTACGTTGCTATTTTCTACATTATACGAACTTAATGTAAAATTATTGTTGTTATCGATATTTACTACTCTAAAGGGAATTATAGTAAAATTATTATTTTTATCGATTTTTTCTACCTTATAGGGCTTAAATGTAAAAATATTTTATTGAAATTTTCTATTCCAAAGGTTAAAATTATTTTTCCTATTGATACTTTCTATTTCGCAGGTCATTAATAAAATTACTTTTCCTATTCTACAGGTTATTAATACAATTATTTTTCCTATCGGTATTTTATATTTTGCAAGGCCCTATATGTATGTAAACTATCTACCTTATGACCTATCTAAAAGGCGAGGTTTTCCTAGATGAAGCAGTACAAACTTATATTTATATTATAATGAATGAATTGGGCTTTATTAAACTTAGAACATGAAGAATAAAAAAATTCTATAGCTAATTATACTGAAAATAGAGGAGCTGTAGTTGATGGAAGAGCAAGGTAGTTATATAGTAAAAGTAGTGTAACTAATGGGTAAAAAGAAAGTACAATGGATGCAAACATTTTTCAAATCTTTCCTATACCATTTTTCACATTTTCCAGCAATATTTTTATTAGATATTATGTGTCATGTGATTCCCTTGGTGGCCTTCCCAGATGGGATCGTCATGAAATTTATGAAGAATTTCTTTATTTTTGTCAACATTTGTCACATGCATAACTTCCAGGTTTAATTCGGTTGTTAAATCTTTGAGAACTTGGGTACCTTTTTATATTATTTAAACTTGCTTACTCGAGTATTCATTATCATGGACCAATTTGTCTCCTAAGGGACAACTGTCTTTCTTTTACAAATCTTAGATTGCCGGCATTTTTCAGCCTGGTCGAATATTGTCCTAAGTCAATAACTTCCTCAACAATGCGGTTGTTTGTATTTATTATGCTACTAATTTTCTATCCTTTTGGATGAAAACGAGCGGGACATGTCTAATTGCAAATTTATTTATTAAGCGCTTTATCTATTATAAGGTTCTCTTGTGACTCGTTATTTTCTCCATTCTTGTTGGTAGTATTGTTATTGGCTGGTTAATGTATGCTTCCACTTTATTTTCCTGCTATGTACCTTTGAAGTGTTAGTCATGATATTACTATTGATTGTATCTTTTCCTGTACTTATCAGGAGGGAAATATTTTGTACATATGTAGCTATTTAGCTGAAGATTGAGTACATGAACACAACTTTTCTTTAAAATTATTACAATTCTTAGGTCGCCATTAACCGGCGCTGGTGAAGCTGTCTTTACTGTTGATTGAGGCATTTTATTGTTTTCAGTTTGTGAGTTTTTATCAAAAATTTCAATTTTTGGGGTTTCCCCTAAATTTGGTTGAGTTTCAGGTAATAAGCTAGCAAAATTTATTTCTATTTCCCCTTCAAATGACGTTGGGACTAATGCCTCAATGTTATATCTACCTAATGAGAATACTAATTTATCTCTAACACCGGAAGAAATTTGTTGTGCCTCTAGTTTATAGCTGGCAGTTAATTTGCTATGTACTTCTTGTATAGCTTTGCCTATATTATTCAATGACTGTAATATTGTCGTGAGGTATTTTAAAATAGTTATTCTTTGTATGCTTATATTTTTATTAATACATTTATAAGCTTTTTCTGCTAAAATTTTTTCTTCTACAAGCTTGTTCAGAATGGTTTCCCATTTCTCCATTGGGTTATATATTTGTCCTTTAGAATTAGACTTTGTCTAGACCATCTGCTCGGCTCATGTATCTTTGCTTTAAGAATTTATTGTGAGTTGAGTATAATTTTAGAAATATGTTGACGCAAGTGCAGACTGTCAAAATTATCAATAAGATCTTGATAATATCTAGTGCCTCACTATGGCCAATTGCTTGAATGGAATTGATTACATTCGCATTAGGCTCTTCTAGTTTTGATTCTTTGCTTCCCATTGTTAAAAAAATTATATATTCAAAAATTTGGTTATATTTTTTTTTTCTTTTATTTATTTTTATTTATAATTTGTACATTGACATCATGCGTTTGGTCTCTTCGACTCGCGTGGTATGATTAGTAACATCCTCCATATTTGGTTCCCTAGTCATACCAATATGTTTCCAAAATGTTTTCAAACATTTTAATTCCTTTTCTAAATCTATTGTTTCTATTTTATTCTCAAGCCTAGTGATTGGGTTTTTTATCGGCATTAAAAAATAAACTTTTTAAAAAAAATTCTTTTTTTCTTGTTTTAATTCCCTAATTTTATTTTTTCCTCTGTGTTTGTTATTAAATTAATTTCTTTATACAATATGGCTACAGCCTTTCTTATGTTAAATCTTTTTCCTCTTCTCTTCCATTTATTTTTAGTGGGTTTTGGAATCTTTGGTTCCTCAATTTTTTGTTGTTTTATTCTACGCCTATATTCTTCTATGCTAATTGCCTTAGGGACTTGTTTAATTATTTCTACTGCTTTTGCTTTTTCTAATTTATTTACCCTCAATTGATATACAACAACGCAAGAATATTGCGTCAAATTTTTTTGATTATTGATTTCGTTCATTGAAAAAGTTAGAGCGAGAAGAAAAAAAATTCTTAATTTTATTAGCAAAAATCTACTTTTTTCCCGTAAACTGGCAGCCGTTAGGTTGCCAAATGCTTTTAAAATAAACTACTTAAATAATTAGATACATAATCTGCTATCTTCTTGATGTGTGTCTGCAGCCCAAGGTCTATTCCATTTCTCTATGCCTTACGCTTCAATTCCATGTGTTCATATATTTGCTTATCACGAATAATAGTCTGTTGTACGTGTGAAAGTTTATTTAAATTATGTTCGTTGGGATCATCACCTCGCAGTTTAACATGCACCCAATACAGAGAATTAATTGCATAGGCAAGATGGTTATCCAGTTTAACTGTTTCCTAGTCGATAATTCCTCGAAATCCTTTAGTTATACCGCCGTACTAATTTTTATATTTTGTCCTGCTTCAGGTTTTGCAGGATCCTTTTCAAAAAATTTTAAGAATTTTTAGAGGAAGTCTGCCTATATTTCAAGCAGCAGACGAGAGAAGCTGCCTATTTAATTTAGCAGTTCTAAGGATGATAAGGAGACTGCCTGTTTATTTTCAGCAGTATGGCAGGGTCGCCATGTAGGATGGGAAAATTAATAAATTTGGTTTTTTGGTGAGTGCCAATTAATCGGCACTGCTATTGTATTTAATCGATGCCGACATTCAGCATCAAGAAAATTAATTGCCTTTATTTCAAATATTTTCGGCCTATTTATACAAAAATATTACAAAGAAATTCTTATGTATAATTAATTTACTATGTTACATATTTACTTCTGATTCTAACAGCCCTATTCTGTGCACTTGACAAATTCACCATCTTGCTTATTTGTCAAGTTTGATAATTTATCAAGTAATTGCTATTCTATGTAAAAAATAAAAAGCCTTTTCGCTGACAAATTGTCAATAAGTCAAACGCTCTTGATAATTTAATTTATACGGATAAACTTAAATTAAAATTCTGTTATTGTGCGATCGAGAGAAAATGGAAGATTTATTACTTTTGCTATTATTGTGGTAAGATCCTCTGGGGATTTTGGGGGTAATTTCAGGACGGTTTTGGGGAGTCCCTCGGGGTCATTTGGGGGACATTCTGGGAAGGGTTTGGGATTTCCATTGGGTGCTCCCGGGGTCATTTGGGGGTCGTTCCTGTATCGTCTTGGGGACTCTCTGGGGGTCATTTGGGGATCATTCCGGTACAGTTTTGGGGACTCCCTCGGGGTATTTGGGGGTCGTTCGGGATGTTTATGGGGACTCTCTCGGGGTCGTTTAGGGGTAATTTTGGCACGGCTTTGGGGACTCCCGCGGGGTCATTTGGGGATCATTACGGGGAGGTTTTGGGGAGTTCCTCGGGGTCATTTGGTGATCATTCCGGGATGGTTTTGGGGACTCCCTCAGGGCATTTGGGGGACATTCCGGGATGGTTTTGGGGACTCCATCTGGTCCTCCCGGCGTCATTTGGGGGGTCGTTCCGGTATCTTTTTGGGGACTCTCCCGAGGTCATTCCGGAATGGTTTTGGAGACTCCCTCGAGGTTATTTGGGGGTTTTGTCCCCCAAATGACCCCCAGAGTCTCCGAAACGATCTCGGAACGACCCCTAAATGATCCCGGGAGGGTTCGATGGAGTCCCCACAACCATTCCGGAATGGCCCCAAATGACCCCGAGGCAGTCCCCAAATGGATCCCGGAATGACCCCCATGTGACCCCTAGAGGGACCCGAGGGAGTCCCCAAAACCATCCCAGAATTCTCCCAAATGACTCCGAGGGAGTCCCTAAAAACATCCCGGCACGACCCCAATTCACCCTGGGAAGACCCCGAGGGAGTCGCCAAAACCACCCCGGAAAGACCCCGAGGGAGTCCCCATAAACATACCGGAACGACCCCTAAATGACCCCGATGGAGTCCCCAAAATCATCCCGAAAGACACCCAAATTATCCCGAGATTCCCCAAAAAGATCCCGGAACGACCCCCAAATGTACCCCATGGGGACCCCAAACCAATCCCGCAATGTCCCCCAAATGACCCCGAGGGAGTCCCCAAACCCGTCTCGGAATGATCCCCAAATGACCACGAGGGAAACCCCAAATGCCCCGAGGGAGTCCCCAAAGCCATGCCGAAATGACCCCCAAAAAACCCAGCGGATTATTTTTTCCTATTCCAATTTCGGGGTTAGAAGCATAACATGAGACATATCGCTCCAATTGCTCATGCGTAGCACGTTCCACTTTTGATTTCTTTGAAAAAACTATGATTTTAAAATATTTGTTACAAAAAATTAAGAACAATATTTAACTCTTACGTTTTTTCCATTTCGCGATTGTTGCACTAAACTGATTTTAAAATATTTGTTACAAAAAATTAAGAACAATATTTAACTCTTACGTTTTTTCCATTTCGCGATTGTTGCACTAAACCGTTGAAATAAATGAAAATAAAATGCAGTCCATTAAAATAATAATTTATGAAATAAAAAAAAATAATAAATTTAAAAAATGCTTGCTTGCAGTGGGCTTTGAACCCGCAGCCCCAAACGTGTGAGTCGGGTACTTCATCCACTGTGCCACGACTCATACATCTACAAGCCCATCAAATTACTCCCTTATAACTCACATTAAACTGCTCGCCCTCAACTGCCCCACGCTTAGCTAATTTAGTTCACCCCAATATGGTGAAAAGCACAGGTCGTAGAACTTTTTAGAGTTGTCAAGCTTTGCACAGGACAGAAATATTTGTCAACTTGATAAAAATCTTGATTACTTGTCAACTTATTGACAATTTGTCAAGTACACAGAATAACCCGGTAAGCCTAACAACAGAATGCAGCCAAACGTACTCATTCGCATACACATGCATACAGTTGCAAAGCGTGAGAACTTGCTGGTGCATATGAATACGCAAAATCAGCATAACTTTAGTTGGTTGCGTTTTGTTTACGCTATCAGTGAGCAACTCAAAAGCCACGCGTGCTAAGTGTTTTGTAAGTATACATGTATGTATGAATGTGTTTGTTTTGGCTACACTTCAAATGCCTAAAGTGCCGTTGAAGCTTTCTTCACCCTCTCCTCCACGTTGAGCCTCCATGACAGCTTACTGTCTAGGATGATTCCTAGATATTTTGTGGAAGGTTTCTCCTGTAGGGTCACCCCTCCTAACTTAGGCCTGATCCAATTTGGGACCTTGTACCTCTTTGTAAACAAGACCATATCCATCTTATCCGCGTTGATTTTCAACCCAACATTTGATGCCCAGGTATGAATATCACGAAGCGCCTGATCCATCAAAGAACTAATCGCTGGAAGGCACTTTCCACTTATGACAATTGCAACGTCATCCGTGTAAGCCCTAAGTTTTACGGTTCCCTCATCGAATCGCCTGAGCAGTTGGTTGATGACCAGCGTCCACAGCAGAGGTGACAGCACCCCTCTCTGCGGCGTTCCCGTGTCCACTGATTTCGTGGCCTCGTACAATCCCCATTGTGATGTAATCTTCCTGCAATTTAACATGCAGCCGATCCATCTCGTTAAGGCTGGATATACTTTAATGTTATCAAGGCCATCCATAATCGCCTATTTAGAAACATTTTTTAAAGCCCCGGAAATGTCTAAGAGGACTCCTAGAGCATATTCCTTATATCCCAGGGCTTTCCCTATGCTTATTACCACCCTATGCAATGCGGTGTCTACCGACTTGCCTTTGGTGTACGCATGTTATGTTGTGGAGAGCAGCTTTTCATTCACGTTGGACTTTATGTACACATCTATCAACCTCTCAAAGGTTTTGAGCAGAAATGATGTTAAGCTAATGGGTTTGTAGTCTTTAGGATACACGTGACCGATCTTCTCCACCTTTGGTGGAAAAGCTACACGAGCAGCTCTCTAAGAGTGCGGTACATGATTCAGTCTTATGCCCCCTTCGAATATTAGTTTAAGCCATTCTACGACCGCTCTACTTGAAACTTGTAGCGTGGCCGGCAATATACCATCTGAGCCCGGCGATTTAAATTTAGAAAACGTATTTACTGCCTATTCGATCTTGGTATCGGTCACCAAGCACGGCACTACCCGCTCCGTGATCGAGGTGTGAGTGCTGTGTGCTGGCTCTTCTAAACCATCTCCCGATGGGAAATGTGTATCGAGAAGCACCTCAAGGGATTCCTCACTATTACGTAACCATTTACCGTTCTCTTTCTTTATTAGTCCTGGACTATGTTTCCCCTTGCTAGGACTTTTCTCAACCTAGCTGTTTCGCTGGAGCACTCTATATCCGCACAGAAACTTTTCCATGAGATTCTTTTTCCCCTAGAAATTTCACGCTTGTAGATCCTCAGTAGATCCCTGTACTCGTCCCGACACGCTTCGCTTTCCGCGGTCTTTGTTAGCTTAAACATTTATTTTACCTGTCTTCTTAGAAGACTCGGCTCATTGCTCCACCATGGCAGCTTTGCTTTTCCTCTGAGTCTTAGAGGACAAGCTTTGTTATACGCAGACATAAGCATCCTTGTTAGGAATTCATTGGACTCCTCCAGTTCTTATACATTGGCAACCTCTTTGGGTTGTCCCAGTTTCGTTTCTACCTGTTTCTGGAATTTAGTCCAGTTTGTTAACCTAGGGTTTCTAAAGGTTCCTCCCTTCTCTACCCTCTTTAGGGGGATGCTGAAGCTGATATACGCATGGTCGGAGAAGGATGGTCTATCAAGAACCATCCAATCATACCTTGATATATCACGTTCGGAGCTCAGTGTAATATCCAAAATATTGCTGGATGTTGGACCAGTGTATGTAGGGACATTTCCCCTGTTGGCTATCTGCAAATTGGTTTGCAGGATGTAACAAAATATACATTCGCCTCTCTCGTTCGAATTGTGGTGCGCATTTGTATCCGCGCCTATTACCAACCGCCCTTCGTCCTGTACTAGCCTCTTTCACTCCATCGGTGGAACCTCCGCAGCATGGGCCATGTAGCAGGATGCCAGGATAAATGCCTGCTTATTCCTTTGCTCAACGGCCACCACTACGAGGTCCTCAGTAGTGTAATTAGGCAGAATATATGAATGCAGCTGCTTCCTTACCATTACTACAGCTCGCACCCGTCCTTCTGTTTGCGCATAATAAACGCCAAATCCGCGCGCGCTAAGTCCAGAAACCTTTCCTACCGATGAGAGCCACGGCTCCTGGATCAGCACCACGTCAAGGGTTAGGAGGATTTCGCTCGACGCCACTTTACTGTGTTGGAGGTTTATCTGTAGGACTCGCAGCACCATTGGGCTGTTTCGTGAGTGTTCGAAGCCCCCTTCAGCCTCTTGTAACTCTTGTGTCGGGTGTTCCTCTGTGCGACTCACAGCACTATTTGGCTGTAGGTCCTCTTCTAACACCTTCGTGTTGACGTCGGCTACCTCCACCTGTCTTTTTTCCCTTAGAATTTTGAGGTCCTTTTCGACTTCGCCCACTTCCAGCGTGTTAGGAGTTTTATCCTCGGGACTTATTTTCCTGAGTCGCATATAAATTGTGCCTGTACCACACATTTTTCCAAGCTGTGTGTACAATATATCCTCCGCCTGCTTGTTTATTTGGAAGATGTAGAACTGTCGTCAAGCGATACGGACGTGTTTATTTTCGCTCCGTATTTACATATGTGCATTTTTAATAGTTCACTTAACAAATTTTAATAATTTGTGCATACTGCCACATTGAGATAGTGACTCTTGTTTTGGATTTCAATCCTTAAAGTAATTTTAAATCAGAACCGGCCACACAAATATAAAACAATTGCATAAGTGTGTGTAAAAATTTAGTGACAACACCCCACAGTGTGCTAAAAGAAAATGTGGACTGTGAAGTTCAAAATTAAAAAGGACTCTGGTTATTTGATTTCAAGCTAATCCTAACAATATTTACTTATATTCATAAAACTAAGAACGCGGAAGTCGAGCTAGCCAGATAAAAGTTTTTTATAAAAGAAGGTATGGTGTTTCTTCAAACCAAAGTTTACTTAAAAAAATCACTTTTTCAGTAAGAAAGAACTACAAAACAAAGTAAATGTAAAGATAGATATATATATTTTCAAAACATAAAGTTATTCAATAAACAAAAATGTATAAAAATTAATAAAACTAAGTAGAACGTATAAAAAGATACTTATATTAAATTGTCAATATTTATTAATAATTAATTAATTATTAATATTTAAATCGTCAATGTTAATGTGTATGTTCAAAGGAACTTAATAATACTAACTAAAACGTATTAAAAGTCACTTTAACCTTGCAGCATATTGTTTTTATTATGTGCCCAAAAAGTAGCATGGACTTTTCCTTTTGCATTCACTGTTGATTTTAGTGAGTGACAAACGAAAGCAAACGATCGTGATCGCACATCGTTAGTGTCTGTGTGAAAATACGAACTCAAATTACACAATGTGCAACTTTTGGCCGCCTCTGTTTTAAATGTTACAAATGAACATGATATAAAATAAAATAAAATTAATAGTGGCAAAGTGTTATCATTAATATATCATTATGCCGTGCGATTGTGGACAAAAGGTTGAAAGAGGCAAACTGAAAGTGTTGTGTGCTAAGTGCAATGACCTCTTTCATTTGAAGTGTGTCAACATGTCGTCGGCTGATCTTGATTTTCTCATTTCGTCAAAGAAACATTATTTCTGCAAAGTGTGTTCGGTTGAGCGACGCGTGTCTAATCGTACGCCACCAACTACTGCTCTCCCCACTATCGTTAACAATGTTGAGCGCAATTATAATATAAGTGGTATTGTTAAAAACATTGCCGACCTACGTTGTGATAACGCTCGTATACTATCGACCATGGATGCTCTAAAACGTGAAAGCTGAAATCCGCCTATTATACTCAGTTATAGAAGATAAAAATGGTATAACCTCTACGATGAGTTCTGAAATAAAAAATCTTGGTAGTATTGTTGCTACAGTTGCTAGTGATCTGAAATCCATTCTCACTAGTGCTGCGGACAACAATAAGCAAACAAAATCTGCAATAACAAAACAGCATACAACAAAAAGGAAGGGCAAAGGCAATGAGTTGGAGCTGCATCACGCTGGAACCCGCTTTGAAAAAATCCAAATTTTTTTTTGTGATTTCTATAACTGCAAACGATGCAATTGATTGTAGTGAAATTCATTTTTTTGTAGTTCTTATAGTTACTCCGAAAATATAATACATTGTGCGGAAACCAAGCAATTTAAGTAAATTTGGTTTTTTCTTTTTGAAATACGTTTTAAATCGTTTGTAGTTTTTCATACGAAAAAAAAATTTTTTTTTGGTCCACAGGTTTCGGAGATATCGCTAACGCATCTCAAAAAAACCAAGAATGCAGCAATTTGGAAGCCCTAAAAGTACTTTTCCTATAACTACAAACGATTAAACTGATTGTAGTGAAATTAATTTTTTTGTAGTTTTTATAGTTACTCCGAAATTATAATACATTGTGCGGAAACCAAGCAATTTAAGCAAATTTGGGTTTTTTCTTTTTATACTCAGTTGAGCAGAACTCACAGAGTATATTAAGTTTGATTTGATAACGGTTGGTTGTACATATATAAAGGAATCGAGATAGATATAGACTTCCATATATCAAAATAATCAGGATCGAAAAAAAATTTGATTGAGCCATGTCCGTCCGTCCGTCCGTTAACACGATAACTTGAGTAAATTTTGAGGTATCTTGATGAAATTTGGTATGTAGGTTCCTGAGCACTCATCTCAGATCGCTATTTAAAATGAACGATATCGGACTATAACCACGCCCACTTTTTCGATATCGAAAATTTCGAAAAACAGAAAAAGTTCGATAATTCATTACAAAAGACAGCTAAAGCGACGAAACTTGGTAGATGAGTTGAACTTATGACGCAGAATAGAAAATTAGTAAAAGTTTGGACAATGGGCGTGGCACCGCCCACTTTTAAAAGAAGGTAATTTAAAAGTTTTGCAAGCTGTAATTTGGCAGTCGTTGAAGATATCATGATGAAATTTGGCAGGAACGTTACTCATATTACTATATGTACGCTTAATAAAAATTAGCAAAATCGGAGAAGGATCACGCCCACTTTTAAAAATAAAATTTTTTTAAAGTAAAATTTTTACAAAAAATTTAATATCTTTACAGTATATAAGTAAATTACGTCAACATCCAACTCCAGTAATGATATGGTGCAACAAAATACAAAAATAAAAGAAAATTTCAAAATGGGCGTGGCTCCGCCCTTTTTCATTTAATTTGTCTAGGATACTTTTAACGCCATAAGTCGAACAAAAATTAACCAATCCTTTGAAATTTGGTAGGGGCATAGATTTTATGACGTTAACTGTTTTCTGTGAAAATGGGCGAAATCGGTTGATGCCACGCCTAGTTTTTATACACAGTCGTCCGTCTGTCCTTCCGCATGGCCGTTAACACGATAACTTGAGCAAAATCGACATATCTTTAATGAACTTAGTTCACGTGCTTACTTGAACTCACTTTATCTTGGTATGAAAAATGAACGAAATCCGACTATGACCACGCCCACTTTTTCGATATCGAAAATTACGAAAAAAGAAAAAAATGCCATAATTCTATACCAAATACGAAAAAAGGGATGAAAAATGGTAAGGTAATTGGATTGTTTTATTGACGCGAAATATAACTTAAGAAAAAACTTTATAAAATGGTTGTGACACCTACTATATTAAGTAGAAGAAAATGAAAAAGTTCTGCAGGGCGAAATAAAAAACCCTTAAAATCTTGGCAGGTATTACATATATAAATAAATTAGCGGTATCCAACAGATGATGTTCTGGGTCACCCTGGTCTACATTTTGGTCGATATCTGGAAAACGCCTTCACACCACTTCCTTTTAAAACTCTCATTAATACCTTTAATTTGATACCTATATCGTACAAACTCATTCTAGAGTCACCCCTGGTCCACCTTTATGGCGATATCTCGAAAAGGCATCCACCTATAGAACTAAGCCCCACGCTCTTTTAAAATACTCATTACCACTTTTCATTTGATACCCATATCGTACAAACATATTCTAAAGTCACCCCTGGTCCACCTTTATGGCGATATCTCGAAAAGGCGAACACCTATAGAACGAAGGCTCACTCCCTTTTAAAAATACTCATTAGCACCTTTCATTTGATACCCATATCGTACAAACAAATTCTAGAGTCCCCCTGGTCCACCTTTATTACGATACCTCGAAAAGGCGTCCACCTATAGAACTAAGGCGCACTCCCTTTAAAAATACTCATTAACTCCTTTCGTTTGATACCCATATTGCACAAACGAATTCTAGAGTCACCCCTGGCCCACCTTTATGGCGATATCTCGAAACGGCGTCCACATATGGAACTAAGGATTACTCCCTTTTAAAATACTCATTAACACCTTTATTTTGATACTCATATTGTACAAACAAATTCTAGGGCCACCCCTGCTCCACCTTTATGGCGATATCTCGAAACGGCGTCCACCTATGGAACTAAGGATTACTCCCTTTTAAAATACTCATTAACACCTTTCTTTTGATACCCATATTGTTCAAACAAATTCTAGGGTCACCCCTGGTCCACCTTTATGGCGATATCTCGAAAATACGACCACCTATACAACAACCACCACTCCCTTTTAAAACTCTCATTAATACCTTTAATTTGATACCCATATCGTACAAACACATTCTAGAGTCACCCCTGGTCCACCTTTATGGCGATATTTCGAAACGGCGTCCACCTATAGAACTAAGGCCCACTCCCTTTTAAAATACTCATTAACACCTTTCGTTTGATGCCCATATTGTACAAACAAATTCTAGGGTCACGCCTGGTCCACCTTTATGGCGATATCTCGAAACGCCGTCCGCCTATGGAACTAAGGATTACTCACTTTTAAAATACTCATTAACACCTTTCTTTTGATACCCATATTGTACAAACAAATTCTAGGGTCACCCCTGGTCCACCTTTATGGCGATATCTCGAAATGGCGTCCACCTGTACAACAACCACCACTCCCTTTCAAAACCCTCATTAATACCTTTAATTTGATACCCATATCGTACAAACACATTCTAGAGTCACCACTGGTCCACCTTTATGGCGATATTTCGAAACGGCGTCCACCTATAGAACTAAGGTCCACTCCCTTTTAAAATACTCAACACCTTTCGTTTGATACCCATATTGTACAAACAAATTCTAGGGTCACCCCTGGTCTACCTTTATGGCGATATCTCGAAAATACGACCACCTATACAACAACCACCACTCCCTTTTAAAACTCTCATTAACACCTTTCGTTTGATGCCCATATTGTACAAACAAATTCTAGGGTCACCCCTGGCCCACCTTTATGGCGATATCTCGAAACGGCGTCCACCTATGGAACTGAGGATTACTCCCTTTTAAAATACTCATTAACACCTTTCATTTGATACCCATATCGTACAAACGCATTCACCCCTGGCCCACCTTTATGGCGATATCTCGAAAAGGCGACCACCTATACAACAACCACCACTCCCTTTCAAAACCCTCATTAATACCTTTAATTTGATACCCATATCGTACAAACACATTGTAGAGTCACCACTGGTCCACCTTTATGGCGATATTTCGAAACGGCATCCACCTATAGAACTAAGGCCCACTCCCTTTTAAAATACTCATTAACACTATTCGTTTGATGCCCATATTGTACAAACAAATTCTAGGGTCACCCCTGGTCCACCTTTGTGGCGATATCTCGAAACGGCGTCCACCTATGGAACTAAGGATTACTCCCTTTTAAAATACTCATTAGCACCTTTCATTTGATACCCATAACGTACAAACGCATTCTAGAGTCAACCCTGATCCACCTTTATGTCTATATCCCTAAATGGCGTCCACCTATAGAACTATGGCCCACTCCCTCATAAAATAATCTTTAATGCCTTTCATTTGATACACATTTCATTCAAACATATTCCAGGGTTACCCTCGGTTCATTTTCCTACATGGTTATTTTCCCTTATGTTGCCACCATAGCTCTCAACTGAGTATGTAATGTTCGGTTACACCCGAACTTAACCTTCCTTACTTGTTTAAATACGTTTTAAATCGCTTGTAGTTTTTCATACGAAAAAAAAAAAATTTTTTTGGTGCACAGGTTTCGGAGATATCGCTAACGCATCTCAAAAAAACCAAGAACGCAGCAATTTGGAAGCACTAAAAGTACTTTTCCTATAACTACAAACGATGAAATTGACTATAGTGAAATTAATTTTTTTGTAGTTTTTATAGTTACTCCGAAAATATAATACATTGTGCGGAAACCAAGAAATTTAAGCAAATTTGGGTTTTTTCTTTTTGAAATACGTTTTAAATCGTTTGGAGTTCTTCACAGAAAAAACATTTTTTTTTTTGGTCCACAGGTTTCGGAGATATCGCTAGCGCATCTCAAAAAAACCAAGAACGCAGCAATTTGGAAGCACTGAAAGTACTTTTCCTATAACTACAAACGATGAAATTGATTGTAGTGAAATTAATTTTTTTGTAGTTCTTATAGTTACTCCGAAAATATAATACATTTTTCGGAAACCAAGCAATTTAAGTAAATTTGGTTTTTTTGTTTTTGAAATACGTTTTAAATCGTTTGTAGTTTTTCATACGAAAAAAAATTTTTTTTTTGGTCCACAGGTTTCGGAGATATCGCTAACGCATCTCAAAAAAACCAAGAACGCAGCAATTTGGAAGCACTAAAAGTACTTTTCCTATAACTACAAACGATGAAATTGACTATAGTGAAATTAATTTTTTGTAGTTTTTATAGTTACTCCGAAAATATAATACATTGTGCGGAAACCAAGCAATTTAAGCAAATTTGGGTTTTTTCTTTTTGAAATACGTTTTAAATCGTTTGTAGTTCTTCACAGAAAAAACATTTTTTTTTTTGGTCCACAGGTTTCGGAGATATCGCTAGCCGCATCTCAAAAAAACCAAGAACGCAGCAATTTGGAAGCACTGAAAGTACTTTTCCTATAAATACAAACGATGAAATTGATTAGAGTGAAATTAATTTTTTTGTAGTTCTTATAGTTACTCCGAAAATATAATACATTGTACGGAAACCAAGCAATTTAATTAAATTTGGTTTTTTCTTTTTGAAATACGTTTTAAATCGTTTGTAGTTTTTCATACGAAAAAAAATTTTTTTTTTGGTCTACAGGTTTCGGAGATATCGCTAACGCATCTCAAAAAAAAACCAAGAACGCAGCAATTTGGAAGCACTAAAAGTACATTTCCTATAACTTCAAATGATGAAATTGATTGTAGTGAAATTCATTTTTTTGTAATTCTTATAGTTACTCCGAAAATATAATACATTGTGCGGAAACCAAGCAATTTAAGCAAATTTGGGTTTTTTCTTTCTGAAATACGTTTTAAATCTTTTGTAGTTTTTCATACGAAAAAAAAATTTTTTAAGTCCACAGGTTTCGGAGATATCGCTAACGCATCTCAAAAAAACCAAGAACGCAGCAATTTGGAAGCACTAAAAGTACTTTTCCTGTAACTACAAACGATGAAATTGATTGTAGTGAAATTAATTTTTTTATAGTTCTTATAATTACTACGAAAATATAATACATTGCAAAATTGGGAAATTCGAATACACCCGGTTGGGTATTCCAAACAATGATTTTTGCACAGCAAATGGGTTCTTTGAATAATTCTCTCGATTTAAATTACAAGCATATTAAAGTTTTTGAATATGCAAGTAAATATTGTTGCTTACAATTCATATGTTCAAAAATAAAACAAACTTCATTTCGGCATACCCCTTCTAACAAAAATTATTCTTACGCTCAAGCAAATGTACGTACATACATATGTATGTATGCTCATATGTAAGCTAAGAAATGTATGAACATGGTAATGTATCTGCTATGACGATCGTAGCGTATAAACAAACTTAGATATATATGCAAACACATACATATATTCTTAAACTAAAGATCAACCAACACCCCACTTCACTCCACTTCACACCCACCGCATTGATACCAATATATCCAAGCATAAACTAACATATGTATGTTTGTACATTCACATGTTCAAAAAAAAAAAAAAAACTTCTATTCAACCAACCACTTCCAACAAAAATTATTCTTACGCACAAGCATGTGTACATACATACATATGTATGTTCAAATGTAAATCACAAAATCCTGAAAACTAGCTCCTCTTTTTCGTTCATAATGCTTCCTCTTAAGTTGTCCAAATTGGTGATGCAATTTGGCAATATGGCATTTGATAAAATCGTCAAAAGAAAAATGTTTGTGATTTTATAAATACCAACTTCGATGCATATTGAGGGCTTTCATTATAACGCGCATAACTACTTCCATAACTAGGCACTTTTCCTATGAAATAATACCAAACTATTTATATGCCCTAATCGAAGTAATAATATGGTAGTAAAAAATGCAAATAAAGATGCGAGTATATTGCCCAATAAATGCCCAGTAACGTATTAGCAATATAATCTAAAAATTTTCATGCATTGTTCATATAAATTTTTGCAAATAATTTTCCAATATGCCGAATTGCCGAGTTGGCAGAGCTTATGGAAATTTTAATTTGCTATTTGAAAAACCTGATCTTATTCTGTCGAAAAATTGTTCGCGCAGTCGAACAACCAAGTTTTCAGCAGCTGTGTTGCAGTTAATACATAAAAGTCGAGTTTTACCCGTTTCTGGCCCGAATTCGCACTGTGACGTCATATTGTATATGCTGACTTGTTTATCACATGTCAGTACAAAGTAAGAATTTTACACTATTTTCATAGATAAAAAGTAATAAATGGGAGGGGCGAAATGAAATAAAGTAATTTTGCGAAGAAAAATAACATTATGTCGCAAAAGAGCAATAAATTCCTTTATTTTAGTATTAATAATAAATTCCCCTTTTAGCTGTCAGTTGATTAAAGCTGCAAACGGCAACACTTTTAACCACCGACGACACATAATTTGGCTCGTGCCTATTGTATTTCGTTGGCTAATTGCTACGAGCATTCATATGTATATATATATGTCTGTATACGCGGATTTACATAAAGTCTTTGGTCGCTTTAGAACGTAGCAAGCGGCAAGTTTTTTTCTTCTTATCTCAAGACGCTGCCACAGCATTAAAGCGACCAAAGTATTTATTTATGGAGTATTATTGAATATGTATGTATATACATTTCTAATTTGGTTCATATTTTCATACATATATATTCAATGATACAATGCTCAAAAGCTGATCGACAGGCACAGGCTTCTGTGTACATATGCACATACGTATTTAAGGGTGGAATTGATGCTAGTCAAGCGCTCTTTGACTTTGCTTATCAAACTACAAATGATGAAATTAATTGTAGTGAACTTAATTTTTTTGTAGTTTTTATAGTTACTCCGAAAATATAATACATTCTGCGGAAACCAAGCAATTTAAGTAAATTTGGTTTTTTTCTTTTTGAAATACGTTTTAAATCGTTTGTAGTTTTTCATACGAAAAAAAAATTTTTTTTTGGTCCACAGGTTTCGGAGATATCGCCAACGCATCTCAAAAAATGTTTTTTCGTATGAAAAACTACAAACGATTTAAAACGTTTTTCAAAAAGAAAAAAACCAAATTTACTTAAATTGCTTGGTTTCCGCAGAATGTATTATATTTTCGGAGTAACTATAAAAACTACAAAAAAATTAATTTCACTACAATTAATTTCATCATTTGTAGTTTGATAAGCCAAGTCAAAGAGCACTTGACTAGCATCAATTCCACCCTTAAATACGTATGTGCATATGTACACAGAAGCCTGTGCCTGTCGATCAGCTTTTGAGCATTGTATCATTGAATATATATGTATGAAAACATGAACCAAATTAGAAATGTACATACATACATATTCAATAATACTCCAAAGTAAAGGCAGGTATAAATAAATACATTAGTCGCTTTGATGCTGTGGCAGCGTCTTGAGATAAGAAGAAAAAAACTTGCCGCTTGCTACGTTCTAAAGCGACCAAAGACTTTATGTAAATCCGCGTATACAGACATATATATATACATATGAATGCTCGTAGCAATTAGCCAACGAAATACAATAGGCACGAGCCAAATTATGTGTCGTCGGTGGTTAAAAGTGTTGCCGTTTGCAGCTTTAATCAACTGACAGCTAAAAGCGGAATTTATTATTAATACTAAAATAAAGGAATTTATTGCTCTTTTGCGACATAATGTTATTTTTCTTGGCAAAATTACTTTAATTCATTTCGCCACTCCCTTTTATTACTTTTTATCTATGAAAATAGTGTAAAATTCTTACTTTGTACTGACATGTGATAAACAAGTCAGCATATACAATATGACGTCACAGTGCGAATTCGGGCCAGAAACGGGTAAAAGTCGACTTTTATGTATTAACTGCAACACAGCTGCTGAAAACTTGGTTGTTCGACTGCGCGAACAATTTTTCGACAGAATAAGATCAGGTTTTTCAAATAGCAAATTAAAATTTCCATAAGCTCTGCCAACTCGGCAATTCGGCATATTGGAAAATTATTTGCAAAAATGTATATGAACAATGCATGAAAATTTTTAGATTATATTAGGGGGACTCATGATAGCATATAAACTTATAAGGTGTAAAATTATATCCATTTACACACGCGGTTATATGAACGCACCTAGTAATACTCTTGATAAACTTGATTGTTTTTCAGCTGTATTATTTCCAAAAAATTTTTTTGATTGTTATACACATTAGGGGGACTCATGTAACCGTATAAATGCCTTATAAAGTGTGTAAACGTATAAATTTATCTAGTTTACGCACGAGCTGTCAAATTTTGTATGAAAAATCATTTACACAATTTGTATAAATTTACGCGCACATTTCATTGTGTAAACGCGGTAAACTCAAAGGAATGCAACCTTGCAGACATTACAGACGGCATTTTCATCAAAAATCTCCAACATCAGCAAGTAAAGGCGTTTTAGTTTTGATTTTTCACTTAATCTTGGTATTTTTTAATTTGTATAACAATCAAAAACATTTTTTTGGAAATAATACAGCTGAAAAACAATCAAGTTTATCAAGAGTATTACTAGGTGCGTTCATATAACCGCGTGTGTAAATGGATATAATTTTACACCTTATAAGTTTATATGCTATCATGAGTCCCCCTATTAAAAAATACCAAGATTAAGTGAAAAATCAAAACTAAAACGCCTTTACTTGCTGATGTTGGATATTTTTGATGAAAATGCCGTCTGTAATGTCTGCAAGGTTGCATTCCTTTGAGTTTACCGCGTTTACACAATGAAATGTGCGCGTAAATTTATACAAATTGTGTAAATGATTTTTCATACAAAATTTGACAGCTCGTGCGTAAACTAGATAAATTTATACATTTACACACTTTATAAGGCATTTATACGGTTACATGAGTCCCCCTATTGCTAATACGTTACTGGGCATTTATTGGGCAATATACACGCATCTTTATTTGCATTTTTTACTACCATATTATTACTTCGATTAGGGCATATAAATAGTTTGGTATTATTTCATAGGAAAAGTGCCTAGTTATGGAAGTAGTTATGCGCGTTATAATGAAAGCCCTCAATATGCATCGAAGTTGGTATTTATAAAACCACAAACATTTTTCTTTTGACGATTTTATCAAATGCCATATTGCCAAATTGCATCACCAATTTGGACAACTTAAGAAGAAGCATTATGAATGAAAAAGAGGAAGCTAGTTTTCAGGATTTTGTGATTTACATTTGAACATGCATATGTATGTATGTACACATGCTTGTGCGTAAGAATATTTTTTGTTGGAAGTGGTTGGTTGAATAGAAGTTTGTTTGTTTTTTTTGAACATGTGAATGTACAAACATACATATGTTAGCTTATGCTTGGTTATATTGGTATCAATGTGGAGGGTGTGAAGTGGAGTGAAGTGTGGTGTTGGTTGATCTTTAGTTTAAGAATATATGTATGTGTTTGCATATATATCTAAGTTTGTTTATACGCTACGATCGTCATAGCAGATACATTACCATGTTCATACATTTCTTAGCTTACATATGAGCATACATACATATGTATGTACGTCCATTTGCTTGAGCGTAAGAATAATTTTTGTTAGAAGGGGTATGCTGAAATGAAGTTTGTTTTATTTTTGAACATATGAATTGTAAGCAACAATATTTACTTGCACATTCAAAAACTTTAATATGCTTGTAATTTAAATCGAGAGAATTATTCAAAGAACCCATTTGCTGTGCAAAAATCATTGTTTGGAATACCCAACCGGGTGTATTCGAATTTCCCAATTTTGCAATGTATTATATTTTCGTAGTAACTATAAGAACTACAAAAAAATGAATTTCACTACAATCAATTTCATCGTTTGTAGTTATAGGAAAAGTACTTTTAGTGCTTCCAAATTGCTGCGTTCTTGGTTTTTTTGAGATGCGTTAGCGATATCTCCGAAACCTGTGGACTTAAAAAATTTTTTTTTTCGTATGAAAAACTACAAACGATTTAAAACGTATTTCAAAAAGAAAAAGCCCAAATTTGCTTAAATTGCTTGGTTTCCGCACAATGTATTATATTTTTGGAGTAACTATAAGAACTACAAAAAAATGAATTTCAATACAATCAATTTCATCGTTTGTAGTTATAGGAAATGTACTTTTAGTGCTTCCAGATTGCTGTGTTCTTGGTTTTTTTGAGATGCGTTAGCGATATCTCCGAAACCTGTGAACCAAAAAAATAAATTTTTTTTCCTATGAAAAACTACAAATGATTTAAAACGTATTTCAAAAAGAAAAAACCCAAATTTGCTTAAATTGCTTGGTTTCCGCACAATGTATTATATTTTCGGAGTAACTATAAGAACTACAAAAAAATGAATTTCACTACAATCAATTTCATCGTTTGTAGTTATAGGAAAAGTACTTTTAGTGCTTCCAAATTGCTGCGTTCTTGGTTTTTTTGAGATGCGTTAGCGATATCTCCGAAACCTGTGGACCAAAAAAAATTTTTTTTTTCGTATGAAAAACTACAAACGATTTAAAATGTATTTCAAAAAGAAAAAAACCAAATTTAATTAAATTGCTTGGTTTCCGCACAATGTATTATATTTTCGGAGTAACTATAAGAACTACAAAAAAATTAATTTAACTAAAATCAATTTCATCGTTTGTAGTTATAGGAAAAGTACTTTCAGTGCTTCCAAATTGCTGCGTTCTTGGTTTTTTTGAGATGCGTTAGCGATATCTCCGAAACCTGTGGACCAAAAAAAAAATTTTTTTTCCTGTGAAAAACTACAAACGATTTAAAAGTATTTCAAAAAGAAAAAACCCAAATTTGCTTAAATTGCTTAGTTTCCGCACAATGTATTATATTTTCGGAGTAACTATAAAAACTACAAAAAAATGAATTTCACTATAGTCAATTTCATCGTTTGTAGTTATAGGAAAAGTACTTTTAGTGCTTCCAAATTGCTGCGTTCTTGGTTTTTTTGAGATGCGTTAGCGATATCTCCGAAACCTGTGGACCAAAAAAAAAATTTTTTTTCGTATGAAAAACTACAAGCGATTTAAAACGTATTTCAAAAACAAAAAAACCAAATTTACTTAAATTGCTTGGTTTCCGCACAATGTATTATATTTTCGGAGTAACTATAAGAACTACAAAAAAATGAATTTCACTACAATTAATTTCATCGTTTGTAGTTATAGGAAATGTACTTTTAGTGCTTCCAAATTGCTGCGTTCTTGGTTTTTTTGAGATGCGTTAGCGATATCTCCGAAACCTGTTCACCAAAAAAAAAATTTTTTTTTCTATGAAAAACTACAAACGATTTAAAACGCATTTCAAAAAGAAAAAAACCCAAATTTGCTTAAATTGCTTGGTTTCCGCACAATGTATTATATTTTCGGAGTAACTGTAAAAACTACAAAAAAATTAATTTCGCTATAATCAATTTCATCGTTTGTAGTTATAGGAAAAGTACTTTTAGTGTTTCCAAATTGCTTCGTTCTTGGTTTTTTTGAGATGCGTTAGCGATATCTCCGAAACCTGTGGAGCAAAAAAAAAAAATTTTTTTTTCGTATGAAAAACTACAAACGATTTAAAACGTATTTCAAAAAGAAAAAAACCAAATTTACTTAAATTGCTTGGTTTCCGCACAATGTATTATATTTTCGGAGTAACTATAAGAACTACAAAAAAATGAATTTCACTACAATCAATTGCATCGTTTGTAGTTATAGAAATCACAAAAAAAAATTGGATTTTTTCAAAGCGGGTTCCAGCGTGATGCAGCTATGAGTTGGTTGTCTCTACAAGCAAAATTAACTCGAAAGCTGTTACGGCTGCAAAAACAATACAGGCAGCCTATCTCCAAAATGCAAAGGCAATTCAGTCAGGCGTAACAAGCAAATCAACTTGCGAAGATGATACGACAGAAAATACAAAACAACCAGCAGATGATAGCACTAACAACAACTCAGCTGTGCCAAATGATCAGTGTGCTATTGTTGATTTGTCTTCCTCACCCAGTTCTTTTAGTGGCGCTTCCGTTTGTTCTACTAATAATGCAAATATCAGTTCCGCTGCACCTGCCAATAATAAAACTGGGTATTCCGGGGTTGTAGCTTTTGGCCTTCAGGGATCAGTCGCTACTAACCTAGCATCTAATAATAATTCTAGCTTAGCATCTAACAATAATAATAATATTTCAAATAAGTTCATAAAAGCACCCACCATTTTCGTAGGTAATAATTCAAACGCAAATCTTAGCTTAGCTGTTCGATTGAAATGGTTACATTTGTCGTCTTTTAAGCCGACGGTAAACGCTAGCGATATTGTCGACTATGTCTCACATAATGCAAACATCTCGCCTTCATTAATTCATTGTTATAAATTAATGAAGAAAGATGCAGACTCCAGTTTGTTATCAAGATGTAATTTTTAACTCGGAGTCTCGCCTTCAATATATAATAAGCTTCTTGAGTCTTCACTATGGCCATCTGACGTCAAAATTAAACCATTCCGTTTTTTTTCAAAAAGCGCAGGGCTCAACTGCACAACCTTAGCTATATGCGGTAATATTAAAAAAAAAGTATAAATATCTATTATCAGAGTATATCGGGGTTGGGAACGAAATCTAAAGATATATTTTTTGCCACTTCACGGTGCGACTATGATGTCTACGTCATTGTTGAGACTTGGCTTAATAATGACTTCTCTGAATCAGAATTTTTTGATCAAAGTCTGTTTCAAACTTATCGAAAAGCTAGAGACCCTATCAAAACAGGGCGTCTCAGAGGCGGTGGGGTGTTAATTGCTGTAAGGCGTTCTCTTCTCTCTTCGTTTGTGCCGCTTTCTAATTGGTACTCTCTCTTGGACCAGCTTTGTGTCAATTTATTTATCTGCGTTTCTTACATTCCGCCTTGCAGCACAGATTTGCTGTACCGTGCTCATGTTAATAATATATTTGACCTATATGAATACATATATGTAATACTTCTATATCACTACTACTGAACTGTGCAGCCTGTCAACATTACAGTATAGATATACAACGAGAGAAGGAGACAAAATCTCAAGGCTGTCGTTAAATTTTTGTAAAAAAGGGGCTTAAATATTCCAGCGCACAAAAATAAAAGTCCGTTTGTCGCACCCTCTGCGGACGTATGTAATATTTGTATAGTGTCAGAGAAAGCTTTAAGACAAGTTCTCAAGGCATGCCTAACTGGAAATGCAAAATTGGGTTAAATAAATAAAATTTTTGAAAATACAAGCGATGCATTCTCCAGTAGTATCATGGACGATCACATAGCCATCGAAAATTTATTTATGACATCTTTAATAATCACCGGACACAGCTGTGTAAGGAAGTAATATAGTATGTTTTTATTTGGATATTCGTTTGGTTTTTGAAACAAAAAAGCACGGATAAAAAAGAATATGTTAGAAAAAAATTTACAAAATTAATATTATTTCAACACCAATAGCAGCTAGTCCAGTACTCATATTTTGTTCACTTCATCAAAAATTTACTTCATTAAAAACTCAAAATAAGTAAAATTTTGAAAACGTTTATATACCGTTTCTAATTCACTTTAAATTATTTTTAAAAATGTTTAAAGAAATGCTTGTTGGGATGTATGTATAAGTATATTTTTATATATGTATATTTGAATTTTTTTCATTTCAAAAATATGAATTTTTCGCCTTGTTTTTTTTTACTATTTATATAAATAACCTACTTTGCATGCCTCAAGCCCATGTTGAAATAATAAATACATCAAGCCTTGTATTGTATTTGTTGGCCTTTTCATTGTTTAATCGACTAAACTGAGATTTTATAACAATTAGTATGCTGAAGTTGGGTAAAGGGGATAGTGACCCGTTGTTACCCGTTTAATACTTTTTTTACACACGCTACTACAATTCACTAACACTAACAAAGCCCGCGCATGCGCAGAACATAGGCCCCTATTATGAGACAAATTCGATCTTCGACTGTGGTCGAAAGAGCTGATCGAACGAATTTTCATTCGGTATTATGACGCGCGTTCGATGAAGGAAAGCGTTATTGTGAATTTCGATAAATTCAAAAGTTCACAATAGCACATTTCCAATACTCTGTCAAATAAAATAAAATAAATAAACAAAAGCAGAACTAGTTATTAAATGCAAATATTAAAAATAAAAGTATGACAACAACGGAATTGTGGTTTCATGATTCGTCAGATGAAGAGGAAAGCTTACTCGAGCTAGCCAGAAGTAGGAGACGGGTGAGATGCTTCAAATCCTTTGGAAAGGAGTTCCACCACGTAAATGTAGATTTCTAAATAAGTTGGTAAATTGTTGAAATTATAAGTTTTGTTTATAGACTTATTCAAAATTTCAGACTGTCCAAAAAAGCGTTCATGGACTTGTTGTCCAGTACAGATGAACTGCTGCAGCAATGCACAAAAGCCAAGTCTATTCCTAATATTTTTTAATTTTGGCAACAGTTCTCCGATTTTTTGCTCGGGGATCCTACCAACTGAGCATTGGAAACGAAAATGCACTCGGACTTGCCCAGCCGACTGTGTCTGTGGTACTATCAGAGGTGTTGAATGTCTTGGAAAATTTTATTTGTTAAAGATGGATAAAATTGAATTACGAGGAGGCTGAGCTGCATCAAGCAAATTTGCATTTCTATAATGTGAAAGTTCCTTTGCTATATGGGGATTTTGTTCCATAATTGAAACCAGTCTTTCAAGCTGTTGTTTTGTACTCACGACCTTGGACCTATATAAAATTAATTCAAATAGTTTAAATTACTACTAGGTAGTAAAAAAGTAGAACATAAATACAAAAAACTTACATTTTAAACAATTCTTTTTCTATTCGATACAGCATCGACAACAAATTTCTATTCGCTTGAAAATTAGATACACAACGAAAATTTCGACAGAGATGAGTTGTCATAATACCAATTACAAATTCGATTTTCGATGTTCGATAGCCAGCGAAGATCGAAGATCGAATAATGCTCATAATAGGTGCCATACATTTGCACAGTTTCAGCAAATAATGATTGACAGAAAATTTGCACATTAGGAAGATAGGAAGGTATTGATATAGAAGTACTATATACATGTATGAATATAATGTTGATAGTAATTTTTGCGTCCTGGGGAATTTTAATCTCAGCAAGGTTGTTTGGTCGAAGTTACTAGAAGATAATATCTTAACACCTACTAATGTTCATCACCCCCATGAGATTAATTTCTTAGACACCCTTTTTAGTGCCAATCTTATTCAGATTAACAGTTTCGTGAATCAGTTAAACAATATTTTGGACCAAATTTTTTTCTATGAGAACCTCATAACTCACTTGATTGAATGTGTGTTTCCTATATATAAATCAGATATGCATCATGTAACACTATCTTTATCTATTGAATTTTTCGACCTAGTGCCGAAAAACAATATAAATAATAATGGGCGCTCCTATAACTTTAAAGATGCAAATTATGAATCTCTAAACTCTCTCGGCGGCCACTGTGGTGTGATGGTAGCGTGCTCCGCCTACCACACCGTATGCCCTGGGTTCACACCCCGGGCAAAGCAACATCAAAATTTTATAAATAAGGTTTTTCAATTAGAAGAAAATTTTTCTAAGCGGGGTCGCCCCTCGGCAGTATTTGGCAAGCGCTCCGGGTGTATTTCTGCCATGAAAAGCTCTCAGTGAAAACTCATCTTCCTTGCAGATGCCGTTCGGAGTCGGCATAAAACATGTAGGTCCCGTCCGGCCAATTTGTAGGGAAAAGCCAGAGGAGCACGACGCAAATTGGATAAGGCTCGGCCTTAGATCTCTTCGGAGGTTATCGTGCCTTACGTTTATTTTTTTAAACTCTCTCATATCTGAAATAGACTGGACATCTATTTGCTTTGCTAAAAATGCAACTGAATGTTTCGACGTTTTTCTGCTAAAGATGGCTGACATATTCAGTAGGAATCTCTCTCTCCTACCAGTTAAAGTTCACAAACTACCCTGGTACAAAACTAGGTTGTAAAAGTTGAAAAATCAAAGAAATAAGTACTTTAAATTATACAAGGCTACCAGCGCTACTGTTTTTAAAGATCAGTATACTTCTTATATGACGCAGTTCAATGCTCTTGATAAGTTTTTGTGCAATAAATACGTTTCTCGAGTTGAAGATGTGTTGACAGTTAATCCTAAATCTTTTTGGAACTATGTTCGTCCAAAGAAAGGTTGTTCTAATATACCTACCTGTGTTAGATTTAATGACATTTGCTCTAACAGTTTGGTCGATTCGGCAAATCTTTTTGCTGATTTTTTCAAATCTACGTTTGTTGTTGAGGCCAATAACTTTGATAATAGGTATCTTACTAATATCCCCAAACCTTTAGATTTTGGGTCTTTGTCCGTGTCCGAAACCGATATTATCTTGGGTATATCCTCCTTACAGACCTCAATCAAAAATGATATTGATGGATTGTCCTCTTTTTTATTTAAGAAGTGTAGTATTTCTCTTTGTGTGCCACTGTGCCACATTTTCAATGTTTCGCTATCGACTGGAGTTTTTGTTGATCCCTGGAAGCTTGCGTCTATCACTCCTATCTTCAAGTGTGGAAATAAAAATGAAGTAAAGAATTACAGGCCAATATCCAAACTTTCAACATGTTCAAAACTTTTTGAAAAGGTAGTTAAAAACAAAGTGTCATTCCCTATAAATAAAATAGTCGCTCCATATCAGTCCATATGGTTTCATTTCGGGACGTTCGACTGCTACAAATCTGCTTGTTTTCTCTCAGTTTTGTGTCTCTGCGTTTAAGGATGGATGTCAAGTTGACACCATATACGTATACGGATTTTTCCAAGGCTTTTGACACAGTTTCGCACAAATTACTTCTGTGGAACTTGAAAACATAGGCTTTCACTCAAGCTTTCTGTCGTGGCTGAAGTCCTATTTGGAAAATAGAATATCTTTTTTTGAAATCGAGAGAACTAAGTCTTATGAGTTCTCAGCAACTTCGGGTGTACCACAAGATAGCATCCTTGGTCCTATTTTGTTCTTAATGTTTATTAATGATGTTGGTGCATGCATAAACTATTCGAATTATTTGCTTTATGCTGACGACTTAAAACTTTTTCGGAGAATCTCCTGTACTACTGATGCATTGCGTCTGCAAGAAGATCTGAATGCTATAAATAATTGGGCCTGTCAAAATAATCTGCGATTCAATATTAGTAAATGCTGTCACATGACGTATACAAAGTCTATGAATGTGGTTTCATTCGCGTACTCGATTTCAAATGTAACTCTTGCGTCAATTAATGAGTTTCGTGATCTTGGCGTAATTTTTGATTCATCTTTTACTTTTTGTAATCATGTAAACTTTCTCATACCAAAGGCTTATATCAACTTAGCTTTCTTGCGACGATATGCCAAGGATTTCAAGGACCCATATACTAGGAAAATCTTACACAATGCCTTAGTGCGTTCCAAGTTAGAGTATGCATCAGTCATCTGGAATCCCATATACTATTCATACTTTTAAGAATTGAAAGAATTCAGCGCAAGCTCATACGATTTGCTCTTCAACCTCTGCATTTTGTTAATCCCCTGCCACCCTACAATGCAAGATGCATGCTTATCAATGTCTTGCCACTTGAAGTTAGACGTCTTGTTCAAAACTTTATGTTTATTTTTGACATAATATCCGGTGCCATTGACTGCTCAGAACTATTTGGGCAGTTGACTTTCAATATCCCTAACAGAGCTCTCCGCTTTCACAGTTCATTCCGCGTTGAAGTGCTGCGGTCGAATTACTTCAGTTTCGCACCTCTTCTAAGAGGTCTTGTAGAATTTAATCGCCTATCCAGAAGCCTTGACCTGGACTTTGCCATGCCAAGGTCTCTGTTTAAGGCACGAATTGAATCCTATTACTTATCTCAGTAAATCTTACTTTAAAATTGTTAAACTAGTACTAAGTTAACCTGTAATCTAGTCAGTAAGGTTGTTACCATTTGACTTAATAAAGATATGAAATGAAATGAAATGGCCTTCCTCCGTATGCCTAGATACAGTAAGTACCTTTCAATCCTCTGTCGGTATGTTCGGATTCTGATTCTGTAGAAGTCGCAGTGGATCCGTCGCATGGTATCCATACCTTAACTTTTGGTACCGTGGGGATTTGTGCTTTATCCACCACCTCAAACCGCGCATTCGTGCCTTGCCTTTGGTGTTTTAACCCACTTCCTCCAGCCACCGCAAGCTCGCGATTTTGTTGCACGCTGTCATCTTCACACCATTGTACAATCCCCCCGAATCAAAAGTTGGAAGGGCTTACTTGGTTGTTCCCGCATCATCTTAATCATTAAGCTATTAAGCTCCCTTTCTACAGATCTCCACCTTTCAGTAGTCATCTGTCCGAAAGGACTGCTACGATCAACCGGCGCCACTGTCAGTGACTGCTTTGCCACATCACTCATCTTCTAGGGAAAATATGGAGTCTTAGTGTTAACTCCCTTTGGCACCTCCGAGAAAGCCAGAGACTTAGCTTTAACTTCCTTTAGCACGTTTGGCTCCCTTTGGGGCCATCTGTCTTACAGCTTTTGTACTACTTGTTTTGTCTATGTGACTGCCCTGCCCCGCGGCTCTGGGACTGGGTCCTTTCTGCCTCTTGAAAGCAGGCTTGTCGCCTTCCGCCGAACGTCGTCTCTCCATTCTGCCATTCGACGCTTCTTCCTCCTCGTACCAGTTGCAGAACCGAGGGTTTCTCGCAGCAAACCTTTTGAACTGCCTTCGACCTACTTCTACCGCCTCATGGGCCTATTCCAAGCGCTCGGTCTCCACTTCTGTTGGGTCGAACACTGCTCCCAGGCGATGGACAATTCTTAGTGCTACGCGGTACTGTGAGAGAGCTGTTTTACTTCCTATGCTCCGTAACCTTCTCCACTCTTTTACTCCGTTTTCATTTGTGTGCTTTTCCAACACGGAGTTCATTGAATCAGCACTACTCTCGCTCCCCGATTCCGACGCATCGGTTAATGAGTATTTGTCGTCCTTGGCTTGCGACTCAGTACTCCTCTTATCATCCTCCTTATTACAATTTGGTAATGAGTCGTTCATCTTGGTCGTACGACCACCTGCCCGACAAGGCGGTATCAGCGGTCCAGTATTAAATACGGGGAAAGAACCGTCAGCCACAGCAGCGCCCCTTACTTTGATAAGGCCATTAATACTTCCCGAGGTGGCCCGGTATCGGGAATACAGCCGAATTTATCCCCTGGCTGCAAATCGTCCACTAGGCACGGTGCGTATAACACCCTGGATTATGGGTTTGGCAGTTCTTGGTAGTAGTATGTACATGCCGATTCCAGACCAATTTTGTATGGAAAAAATGGTGCAAGGAAAAGTATATACACACCGACACACATATCTATACAGCAAAAATTTCGTTGCCTACTTTTAGGCCCATACGTATGAAACCGCAAAACAGCAAATCAATTTCGTTGCCTACATTTAGGCGCATCCATGTGTGTATGGGTGTGTGTGAACTTTGTGAACCCCGCAAACGAACGAGCGACTGATCAGTATTAGATCCGTATCTGATCAGACTGATCATGTTGTTAATAAGGTCGGCTATGATTTAGTCGGTGATAATGTCAGGTTTAGCGAGGTGAAGAAACTGGAGATATCAGGGAGGTTGCCATTATTGTGCAGTTTTGATATGTAGAAGTTAAACAAAAGTGGGGATAGAACACCAACCTGTGGCACTCCTTGTTTAATTCTTCTTGGTTTTGATATTGCGTTTCTAAATTGCACCGATGCCTGCCGGCCACCCATATAATTGTCGGTCCAACTTTTAAGACTTGGGGGAAGGGTAGAACCTTCCAGGTCTTGCAGTAACGTGCCATGGTTGATCGCATCAAAAGCTTTTGATATGTCTAGCGCAACGAGTACTGTTCTATGGTAGGAGTTTTGATTTAAACCGCAATGTATCTGGGTGCTAATGGCACTTAGCGCGGTGGTTGTGCTATGAAGTTTTCTAAAGCCATGCTGATCACAGGCTAGTTGCAAATTTGCTTTTTCTACTCATTTAAGACTGTTTAGGTCATTTATTGTTCATGTCGAAATTTGGTCGGATATTGTCGAAAGTGGTATCAACGGATGCGCATCACTGCCAGTTATATGAAACTAATTGCGAAATTTAACTCTTTCCAACTGTTCCAAAACAAAACACTAAACGAAAACAATGAATTCAAATAAAATTACCCAAGGCGAACATGTTTTCATATTGTCCTCGAGTTGATCAAAAGCAAATTACCCAAAAAACGTGCCGATTTTTTTTAAAAAAATTTACATTGCGGTTGGCTGGAAGAATAAGCGAAATCAGTGTGCAAAATCTTTAGTAGGTTCTAGAGGCATAAACACTCCTTTGAAATGTTTCTTACCTCATATATAAGTTGTACGTATGAGAAGGGTTTGAAAAATCACTTGGCCTTACATTCAAACATCTCTTGTTTATTTGCGAAACTATACAATGGCGTCTGAAATATTAATTTTGATTTTCAAACTTCATCCTTCAACAACCAAGTCTCCCGGCTTGACATTTCCAAAAGTTGGCGGCCCTAACCAAAACTAGTCCCTTGGAGTGAATCAACCAAGTATAAATATCACCTACACGTTACGGCTCCTTTTACAAATAGGAACACGTAGGCATATATATGTTCCAGGTGAGTCTTTGTCGTTCGCCTAAAAGTAGGCAACGAAATTGTTTTGCTGTATATATATGTGTGTCGGTGTGTATATACTTTTCCTTGCACCATTTTTTCCATACAAAATTGGTCTGGAATCTGCATTTACATACTACTCTTGGTCACCGACATCCCGACGCCTTCCTATGAGGCGAATCGGCGTAGATGCCAGTCCTAAACAGATCCGCCTCATCGTCGGGCGCTATGAAGATCGGCTAAGCCCTCACAACAACGAAAAGGTGCCTACCCTAGTGAGGGCGTCGGCGCATCTACATAATTAAAATTTTACAAGGACCCTGTATACAACTTTTAAAATATAGACCAAAGTTTGCAGACGTTCTTTTCACATCATTGAATTCAATAGTCTTCGTTGTATCAAAACGATATTTTAGAATGAAAGGCCAACGATTTTAAGTTGAAAGATGTTAACTGCTATTTTGCGGCCCTATGACATAAGAGCTCATTATGGATGACCGCATAGCTTCTGTTTTCAGAGTAGTTCGCCTGTCCACTACGTTAGAGTAGTAGCACCCAGGGTTATTTGTTCGACTGTCTTGAGAAAGCTCTTACTTCACCACTTTGAGTGTTCTTGCGAAGGACAAAGACTCACCTGGAAAATATATGTGCCTACGTATTCCTATTTGTAAAAGGAGCCGTAACGTGTAGGTGATATTTATACTTGGTTGATTCACTCCAAGGGACTAGTTTTGGTTAGGGCCGCCAACTTTTGGAAATGTCAAGCCGGGAGACTTGGTTGTTGAAGGATGAAGTCTGAAAATCAAAATTAATATTTCAGACGCTATTGTATAGTTTCGCAAATAAACAAGAGATGTTTGAATGTAAGCCCAAGTGATTTTTGAAACCCTTCTCATACGTACAACTTATATATGAGGTAAGAATCACTTCAAAGGAGTGTTTATGCCTCTAGAACCTTCTAAAGATTTTGCACACTGATTTCGCTTATTCTTCCAGCCAACCGCAATGTAAATTTTTTTTTTAAATCGGCACGTTTTTTGGGTAATTTGCTTTTGAACAACTCGAGGACAATATGAAAATATGTTCGCCTTGGGTCATTTTATTTAAATTCATTGTTTTCGTTTAGTGTTTTGTTTTAATAACTTGGTGAATTGGGCGATGCAAAGTCCGTGTTAAACTGACATTGAACGCGGTATTTTTTAAATAATTTGGAACAGTTATAAAGAGTTAAATTTCGCAATTATTTTCATATAACTGGCAGTGATGCGCATCCGTTGATACCACTTTCGACCATATCCGACCAAATTTCGACATGAACAATAAATGGCCTAAACAGTATTAAACGAGTAGAAAAAGCCTGTGCTTCCCAAGGCAGTCGGTTCTATGTACCGGAGCTACTCGGGATTTTTCGCGACCAAGGACTGTCATTTAAGTGTAACCACATTTAATTTGTTGTTTCCCTCCTACAAATTGTCATCCTCCCAGCATCTCCTTGCAGCTGGACTGCACCATATTCTCTTGCTCCGGGAAGGTATCGAACCCAATCCAGGTCTGTCTCCTGACCCCGGTCCTGAGAAATGGTTATGCTGCGTTTGCCGGAAAAGAATATTTTTAGGACGGTCATACTCTTGTCAGTGTGTCTCGTGCAAGGGTTGGTTCCATTGGACAGGTTGTTCTGGGCTAGATCCCCAAATTCGACGTCCACGTAACTTTTATAAATTTCACGCCCAACGGCGTCGCGTAGTCTACGCCTTATGCGCCCTAGCCTCTCATAACTCAGGCGTAGTCACCTGTCATTTACTCCTAGAGTGACGACGTCTCCCCGCTGCACTTCAGAATTCTGCAGTTAAACTATAATGGATTAACTGGGAAGATCACAGAGATAGTCAATAGATAGTTTCTTGAAGCGAAACAACATCCGCATTGCTGCGATTCAAGAGACTAAACTGACAGCAAGATATGCTCTACAGACCTGTTCTGGGTATAATGTCCACAGAAAATATCGCGAGATAGGAAATGGAGGCGGTATCACGTTTATCATACACCACTCAGTGCAATATCATATATCTGATTCCGACATTGGCTGCAGGGACAGTGGCTTAGAACGTCACGGATTATCTGTCCGGTCAGGCGAGAAATCATCAACATCTACATCCCTCCTGCCACCTGTTGCTCCAGGGGCACCGCCCCAAAATCAGCGCCTTACTCACAGGCGAAAATTGCATTATCTTCGATTTCAATGCCTATCACTATCTATGGCATTCAAACTTGCAGGCGGACAGCAGGGGTGAGATGTTGGCTGATCAAATAGAAGAAACGACGTTCTGCAAAATAAACGGAGATGCCCCAATAGTATGGTAGGAAGCTGTCACAGTTCGCCAGATATTTCAATCGTGAGCGCAGGACTCGTAAACTGCGTCAACTGGCAGCCGATGGTAACATTGGCATCCGACCACCTGCCAATACTTACTTCGCTCGAGCGTACCGCCGATTTTATCATCACCGAAAAAGGAATATCATAAACTTAAAAAAAGGAAAGTGGGATGAGTACAAATCCTTTACAGACAGCCGCTTTGCTGCCCTCCCTATCGCGACTCATGCTGGCCAAGGGGAGCGTGCTTTCCGCAAGGTCATTGAATCCACCTCGGCTCGATTTATTCCCGACGGAAGAATTCCCGAAATTCGGCTCATTTTCCGACGGTGCCCGGAATTTTATCGAGAGAACGTGCCCTTAAAAGACAGCTCGATCCCGGCGACCCCAAATGAGGGATATAAACCAACGCATCAGATTGCCTGTGGATGACACAAGCGGGCGAAATGGGAGGAGCATCTAAGTGGTTGTAACCTCTCTGCCGGTGTGGGTAAGCTTTGGTCCACCGTAAAGTCCCCATCGAATCCGTCTAAGTACAATGACAAAATTTCCATCGCCTTTGGCGATACAGTGCCGTCGGATGCGAAAAAATGTGCGAGCGCGTTATACGGTTGGCAAAGTTAGACCGAGAGCCAACAGACGCATAAGCATGAAAGCATGGATTCAGCGCGTCCCCAATTACCATCACCGCCCAAGAGGTTGAGGATGGCATCGGCCATGCTAAACCATCTAAAGCAGTGGGCCCAGACGCCATAGCCATGCGATGCTTAAAAGCCTAGGAAAATAAGTTTTCAAATATTTAGCACATGTCTTCAACCTGTCCCTTTCCACCTTTGTTATTACCGAAAAATGGAAAATGGCACGGTGGTCCCGCTACTAAAGCCTGTCAAACCAGCTAACATAGGAGCTTCATATTGGCCGCTATCTCTCCTATCGCCAGTAGCCAAGATACTTGAAGCCATTTTGCTCCCCTATTTCAAAGCAAATTTGCAACTAGCCTGTCATAAGCATGGCTTTAGAAAACTTCATATCACAACCACCGCGCTAAGTGCCATTAGCACCCAGATACATTGCGGTTTAACTCAAAACTCCCACCATAGAACAGTACTCGTTGCGCTAGACATATCAAAAGCTTTTGATGCGATCAACCATGGCACGTTACTGCATGACCTGGAAGGGTCTACCCTTCCCCCAAGTCTTAAAAGTGGGCCGAAAATTATATAAAACCAAGAAGAATTAAACAAAGAGTGCCACAGGTTGGTGTTCTATCCCCACTTTTGTTTAACTTCTATGGCCACAGGACCAGGCCAACAGATCGATGGGCTTTGCAACAAAATAACCGGCAACCTCGCTGATATCTCCAGTTTCTTCACCTCGCGAAACCTGACATTATCACCGACTAAATCATAACCGACCTTATTAACAACATGGACGTCCCAAATGTCGACCATTTTGAACATCCACGTTAATGGCCCTACACTACCGACTGTCTTACACCCCAAAATCTTGGGTGTGAGGTTTGATCATGATCTACATTTGGGTGAGCAAGCAGCCGCAATTCTACCAAAAATCCAGAGCCGTAATAAAATCCTCAAATCTCTTGCTCGCAGTACTTGGGGAAAAGATAGAGAAGTGCTCATTACCACTTACAAAGCAATTGGTCAGCCAATTGCATACTACGTGTCCCCGATATGGTCGCCAAGCCTAAAGACTACTCACTGGAAGAAGCTACAAGCCTGCCAAAATACTGCCCTCAGAACCGCTTCGGGTTGTCTTCTTATGCCCCCAGAGCACCATCTACATAATGTGGGAGAATACTCCCTATTAGGGAGAGAAATGAAATGCTAACCAAACAGTTCCTGTTTAATACCCAGAAACCTGGGCATCCCAACAGACATTTTATTTATGAGCCAACACCGTCCAGGGGCTTACGGAGTCATCTCCGCAAGCATTATGGGGAAATACGGCACCTGAGAGCACAGCCATATAAAGCCAAAAAAACACAAGCAGGTCCTCAGTGAACTCCACAACCAGGGCATCGGACCTCTATGCCAGGAATTGCCCGGTGAATCCTGTACTCAAAGAACCATGCCCTAAACTTGCAGAAGAGAAACGCATACTCCCTAAGGAAACGCGGGTCACTCTAGCTAAACTTCGATCTGGATACCGTAACAGGTTAAAATTTTACCTATCCAGAATCAACTCCGATATACAAAACTTATGTACTGCTTGCAACGTGTCCCCACATGACACCAACCGTCTCTTCAACTGTATTGTGGAACCAACGCCTCTAACACCCCTCTCACTCCCTTTAGAGGATATTGATGAAAACTTGTGATCGGTCCCACCTATTGGATGCGGCGAAGCACTGCTACAACAACAACAACAGTAAAAAATATAGTAACGCGCCGGATGCCGTCGCCGCCGCTGCGCCGATATTTTTGACATTCGGCGGCGGCGTACGAAAAACGACATAAATCGGCGGCGTATATCTCTACTAACTTGTAGGTGCCGTTCGTAGTCGGCATAAAACATGTTTTTTGGAAGAGAAGCTCGGCCTTAGTCTACTTGGAGGTAAATCATATTTTCACATATATACCTATATATTTACACCATTTGTGGTCGAAGCGATTAAGTGCATTATTTGCTCTATAATCATCTTATTTGTTGCCGTCCGATTTTGATAATTTTAAATAGCGGTGGAAGATGAATGCCAGCAACCCATATATCAAGTTTCATTTAAATTTACTCAAGTTATAGTGCTCTTAGACAGAAAGACGGACGGGTAGGTTAATTAATTTTTTCTCCCTGAGATTTGGTAAATGAAAGCGAGTAAAATTATATTAATTTTCAATCAAACGCAAATGAAAGTTTAAGCACTGAAAAATCAGCCGCCCTTCAAAAGTGGGTGCTAACGATTGAGATTTTGGACTATCGATAAGTTGAACCAAAATTTTACAAGAATAATAGCGAGCAAGAATATTAGTCAATTAAAGCAAGTAAGTAAGGTTAAGTTCGGGTGTAACCGAACATTACATACTCAGCTCAGAGCTTTGGAGACAAAATAAGGGAAATTCACCATTTAGGAAAATGAACCTAGGGTAACCCTGGAATGTGCTTGTATGACATGTGTATCAAATGGAAGGTATCAAAGAGTATTTTAAAAGGGAGTGGGCCATAGTTCTATAGGTGGACGCCATTTCGGAATATCGCCATAAAGGTGGACCAGAGGTGACTCTAGAATATGTTTGTACGATATGGGTATCAAATGAAAGGTGTTAGGGAGTATTTTAAGAGGGAGTGGACCTTAGTTCTATAGGTGGACGCCTTTTCGAGATATCGCCATAAAGGTGGACCAGGGGTGACTCTAGAATGTATTTGTACGATATGGGTATCAAATGAAAGGTGTTAATGAGTATTTTAAAAGGGAGTGGGCCTTAGTTCTATAAGTGGACGCCTTTTCGAGATATCGCCATAAAGTTGGACCAGGGGTGACTCTAGAATGTGTTTGTACGATATGGGAATGAAATGTTAATGAGTATTTTAAAAGGGAGTGGGGCTTAGTTCTATAGGTGGACACCTTTTCGAGATATCGCCATAAAGCTGGGCTAGGGGTGACTCTATAATGTGTTTGTACGATATGGGTATCAAATTAAAGGTATTAATGAGGGTTTTAAAAGGGAGTGGCGCTTAGTTGTGTATGTGAAGGCGTTTTCGAGATGTCGACCAATATGTGGCCCAGGGTGACCCAGAACAACATCTGTCGGGTACCGCTAATTTATTTACATATGCAATACCACGAACAGTATTCCTGCCATGATTCCAAGGGATTTTTATTTCGCCCTGCAGAACTTTTTAATTTTCTTCTACTTAATATGGTAGGTGTCACACTCATTTTACAACGTTTTTTCGAAAGTTATATTTTGTGTCAATAAACCAATCCAATCACCATGTTTGTTCCCTTTTTTTGTATTTGGTATAGAATTTTGTCATTTTTTTCATTTATCGTAATTTTCGATATCGAAAAAGTGGGCGTGGTCATAGTCGGATTTCGGCCATTTTTATACCAAAATAAAAAGAGTTCAGATAAGTACATGAACTAAGTTTAGTAAAGATATATCGATTTTTGCTCAAGTTATCGTGTTAACGGCCGAGCGGGAGGACAGACGGTCAACTGGGTATAAAAAGTGGACGTGGTTTTAATCGATTTCGCCCATTTTCACAAAAAACAGTTACCGTCACAGAATCTATGCACCTACCAAATTTCACAGGGATTGGCAAATTTTTCTTCGACTTATGGCATTAAAAGTATTCTAGACAAATTAAATGAAAAGTTGCGGAATCACGGCCATTTTGAGATTTTCTATTATTTATGTATTTGGTTGCTCCATATCATTACTGGAGTTAAATGTTGAGATAATTTACTTATATACTGTAAAGATATTAAATTTTTTGTTAAAATTTGACATCTTCAATTTGATATATTCAACGACTGCCAAATTATAGCTTTCATAACTTTTAAGTTACCTTCTTTTAAAAGTGGGCGGTGCCACACCCATTGTCCAAAATTTTACTAATTTTCTATTCTTCGTCATAAGGTAAACCCATCTACCAAGCTTGATCGCTTTATTCGACTTTGGTTATGAATTATCGCACTTTTCCTGTTTTTCGAAATTTTCGATATCGAAAAAGTGGGCGTGGTTATGTCCGATATCGTTCATTTTAAATAGCGATCTGAGATGAGTGCCCTAGAAACTACATACCAAATTTCATCAAGATACCTCAAAATTTACTTAAGTTATCGTGGACAGACGAGCGGACAGACGGACGGACATGGCTCAATCAAATTTTTTTTCGATACTGACGATTTTGATATATGGAAGTCTATATCTATCTCGATTCCTTTATACCTGTACAACCAACCGTTATCCAATCAAAGTTAATATACTCTGTGTGCAAAGCACGCTGAGTATAAAAATGCTCTTGATATATTATACGAACGGCTGTTATATTATTTTAAAACATATTCATATTTTTATTTTCAAGGGGATACATTCTGGAAGTTTACAACAACCATTTCCAGCTACCAGATCTAGGTCCTATTGGAGCAAACGGTTTGGCAAACCCTCGGGATTTTAAAACTCCAGTTGCTTGGTTTGAAGATAATGAACAAGGTATATGATCATTTAAAATATGTGTATATTAGAGTTTGCCATAACTGAGTTCAGTTATACGGTTCATAATAATGTGTACCTGAAGTCAGTTTAAATGAATGTTTCTCTCACTAACGGTCTTTTATATTTTGCAAAATATGTTTCAATTTTTTATTCTACTCTTTATGAAATTATGTAATCGATTTTCAGTTTTTTTTTTAAATATAGGAGTGTTTAGTATTTGCATCACTGAATTTGATAATAATCATTTATTTTTTTGCAAAGTGTGCCTTGAAATGCCGACCCGTTTTTTAATCTTTTATGTCTGTTAAAACTCAGCACTCAATATGCCAAGTAAATAAGATGTCCGCTTTAACGGCCGGACTTTGGTTTATTTCTTTCTAAATATCCAATCCGTTAATTTTATACTTATTTATTACATGAAAACACTCACAGAAATCGATTATGAAGGTATACAAAATTTTTTAAATCTGTGATTTAGCAAAGTTATAGTCTTGGGTGTTTCCGTAACAGTGTCAACTAACAGCAAAAGGGTAAAGTTTTTCCTAAGAATTTTTTATAATTGTTAATCGTACGCTGCATATCGACTGGTTTCTGTTTCAACCACGTAATGGCAAAATGTCAAATTTTCAGGGGAAGCAAAAAACTTTTTTTTTGTTTATAGATTAATGTGTTTGATTATTAGAATATTTACAAATATAAAATAAAGTCTCTTGACCTTCATTATTAAAAAAAACTAAAATATTTCAAAGACGTAACTTTTTTATTATTCAGTATGTACTTACGAGGTTCTTGTTCTTGCCAAACTTAAAAATATACACGGATATACTTGGTTTCAGCTTTTATATTTTTTGCAATGCTACACAACGACTTCTTGTAATATTACGTGATTTCGTTAAAAGTATGTACGAAAATAAAAGTTTTTTTCAAAACGACAAAAAAAAACTAAATAGCTTTCATGACATAACTTATACATTCGATATGTTTAGTATGAAGTGAATATTTTTTATAAAATGCAAAACGAATGTTCGTGAAGAGTCGTGGCATAATTGATCGTAAAAAGAGTGATAATCATTGGAATGAACGCCTTAAAACTTTGTAAGCTCGAAACTTTTTTAAAGGTAGCTTCAAGTATGCTTTAAACATTTAATATCTGTGATGCAAAGGTCGCCTGATTTTAGTCCTGGTCTGATAGATTTGTAAAAATTTAAATCAAAATATTAAAAAAAAAAAAAATGTATGTCCAATATTATGAACCCTATAAGACCCATGGTTAGTTCGTGCTTCCTTTATAAGCTTGACAAAATTTGCTGGCACAAATAATTCTTTATATTTCTTTTTTTCTCGATATTAGCATGAACAGAGTCGCATTCCATTTGAGTGTGACCAACGGCCAGGTATTTCTGGTATACTTTGGTGTTATACTTCTTTGCTAAATGTATTACTGTGCACCGCAGCCATCACTAAACATGCTTATAGGAATATGGTTTTCAGTTACTTCAGTTTCTAAAAAATTTAATATACAAGACGTAGAATCAATAGCATCCATTGTACCTTTAACTTCGTGCCATACGTAGCAAACTACTTTCGAATCTTTTAAATTATAAATTGTGAACTGGTGACAGGCTAACTTCTGTTTAAAGTATTGGGCTCCTGCAACTATAGATGGGATAATTTGAACACCCTGAACATCCCACGCGAAACAATGAATTTCTCCTTTAATTGCTCTTTTTTTATCTTCTTTTTTTTATTTTCGAGCTCGCTCTTTTCATCTCAAATATGTTTGAAAAGTTCTCTCATCAATATGCTTATTTTTATAGGCATAACATATATTGCATTGGTCTTTTTTTGGTTTATAAAGTCACATATTCATTTAAGGTGCAACTTTGAGAAACGAATTATAACCAGCTTTTTCAGAATCCGAAATGTGATTCACATTAATGTTGCTTTCAAATTGTTTGTAAACCTGTTTTATGGACGTATAAGTCAAGTCCATATATAATTTTCGTGTGTTTTGACGGCAGTAATGGGATGGCATTTTTGGGACATTGTCCAAAAAAGATCGGGCATGTTCTACTTTTTTTAAGTTTAAATCGCTTTTTTTTACCTACACCATGACCGTTTTTTACTTTTAATGTATTTCGAACAAACCATTCTCCAATACCCAGTGTAGCTAAAAACATTTTTTTACAGACTTTGTTTCATCATCATCTTTGAAATGATAAAGCATGGTACACGTTCTCCTGACCGACTCCCCCCTTCTACGGTTACCTGGAAAAACACTGATAAGTGCATTTATCCATGATCTTCTTTGCTCCCATGACATTTCTTTCCAGAACATCCATCGGCGTTTCATAGATCAATTGACCAGACAAACAGGTTACGCTCTTCACACAGACAGGTTGCGCTCTTTGCTTACCAAATGATTTAAAGCGGAGTTATTGGTGTCGTTTGTCGTATCGCTGTAGTCGTATCCATAACGTAACCCTATACGATACATTGTGATCGATTAATGCTACCTTAACCTAAAAATCGTGAAAATTTTATAAATAAGAAGAAAGCGCAAAAAATTGCAAACATATTCCACAAAAAATAAGTCTGTTAGTCATAACGTATCCAAAACAATGAATAAAATCTACAAAAAATCTACAAAAAGTTCACCTACTCAAATATTTTTAGGTTATAGGTATGGCGAAAAACCAAAAACCAATTGGTTGGCTACGATACGGTTACGACCTTAGCGTTACGATATGGCACCAATAATGGATTGCATTGATTCCCATAAGGTTGGTCGAATCAGCTGTTATAAGGTTACCGATACGGTTACCGATAACGCACCAATGTCTGCAGCTTTAGTCGTCGCTGAACAAGTGGCGAGGCAACATCGTTTATTGTTATCGCATGTTTGCGCAGCGAATGTTAAAAATATTCATGAATGTACGTATAATTTTACATTTTATGAAATTAATAAGTTTTTTGGTTAGAAAAAAAAAATTATGTATTTATTAGGTAAAAACAATTAAGGAAGTTTAAGTTCGAGTGAAACCGAATATTACATACCCAGCTGAAATGCTGTTGTTGTTTGTTTTGTGTGCTTAATAGTTACAAGGCTTCGCAATAATACATGTACATATGGCTCTATTCTGAACTAATTTTTGTTTAAAAGAAGCAAAAAGGATACAGAGGCTAACACCAATGACCTTGAACGGCTAATAATGCATTTTTTCTTCAGATATGGGGATTTCCCTACTGTTAAGTTTAAAATAAAGATATAATGGAACAATAAAAATACGATTGGTACACTATTTTTTGCTAAGATTTAACTTATTATTGCCAAACCCTTTTTAAAGTCATTTATATAAAAGTGGGCGTGGTCCTTAACCAATCTTATCCATTTATCTGCTGCTATAAGAAAAATATATGTACCCAATTTTGTTACGATATGGAAATTTTTCTTCGAGTTATGACTCCCGAAAATTGCTTATACAAAAAAGGGGCGGTGCCACACCCATTTTCAAAATTCTAGTGTTTTCCAATTTAATGTTATAATACAAGTTAGAAAGTAAAATTCTATTGATACAAAGCTCTTTTTCGCTAAGATATAGCTTATTATTTTCGTCTACGACCCTTTTAAAATCTTTTATATAAAAGTGGGCGTGGTCTTTAACCGATCAAGTCCATTTTTTCTAGAAATATTTTCTGCTATAGGGAAACTTTGTGGACGCAATTTTATTAAGATCCGTTAATTTTTCTTCGAGTCATGGCTCCCGAAACATAGAAATTGCTTAGTCATAAAAGGGGCGGTGCCACTCCCATTTTTTTTAATTTGAAGTATTTCCTATTTATTGTTATAAACCCACTTGGGAAATGAAATGCCATTGATATAAAGGTCTTTTTCGCTAAGATATAGCTTATTATTTTCGTCCACGACCCTTTTAAAAATCTTTTATATAAAAGTGGGCGTGGTCCTCAACCAATTTCGTTAATTTTTCTTCAAAGCATTCCTTATAGTAAAGGCAACTCTTCTGCCGAATGTTATGATAGGTTTAACGATTTTTGATTTATGATAAATGATAATTGGAAATTTATTTTATCACAAGTGGGCGGTGCCACGCCCGTTTTAAAATTTTTTTTAAAATTTTTATCAAGGGTCTCAATATCAGCCCACACGTCAAATTTCAACATTCTAGGTGTATGATTTACTAAATAATCAATTTTTTTGTGTTTTCCAAAATGTAATATATATGAAAAGTGGGCGTGGTTATCATCCGATTTCGCTCGTTTTCAACACTAATCTATTCTGGGCGGCATAGCCATCTTTTTTAAACCTTACTTGCAATATAAAGTTATACATACATCAGGCTGTACAGATCCAGTTGAGAGTGTTTTTGTCGAATTTTATGATAACGTTCAAAAATGTTTATTTGTTTGCATCTACAATCCCCATAACAGCAATGACCTTCCCATAGTTTTCAATAAAATATCTGAATTGTCAATGCACTATGTACATGTCCTAATCTGTGGTGATTTTAATGTAGATATATTAGCTGATAGTAATAGATCCAGGAACTTGTTAAGTAAATTTAACTCTGTTGGCATTACCATTGTTAACAAATACGCTACACGTTTCGCGCCTCAAAGCTGACCAAGTATCCTGGACCTCTTTGGTGCAAGTGACACTAGAAATATAATGCATATTGACCAATTTCCTTTAGCTGGAATTTTCGACCACGAGTTAATTTTGTTATCTTACGGTGTTGAGTTCAGCAAAACGAAAAATACTGTGAAACTTATGTACAGGGATTTTAATAAAATAAATATGAATGCTCTCCAGTATGAAAGTTTCGCAATGGACTGGAATTACTGCTATCTTCTTCCGCATATTGAAGATAAGCTATCTTATTTCGCAATACTGGTAAAATACTTATATGAAAAGTATATTCCTATTTCCACTACCAATGCAATTAACAATAAAAAGCCTTGCTCAATAATAGGATCTTAAGGCTTATCAAAACCCGTAATAATGCTTATAAATATTGGAAGCGTAACCCTATTACTGCGCGGTGGAGAGAATACAAAAATTAAAAAACAAATTAACAACTCATTTGCGTCAAGCCAAAATAAATCAGGGATGCACCTTAACGTTAAGCTAATCGTTTATCAAAAAATTTCCACCGCTTCCGTTGAAACACTTCGAAATTTTATCGATAAAGAAATTATCAAGATAAATTGTATCTCGTTTCTAACCGAAACGAAAAGCTTTCGTTAACGTTAAAAACGTTAACAGAAACGTGATACTTTATGTGTGAATTGTGATGGCAATGCTATAGCCATGGTGAAGCCGTAAGGTGGTAACATCGAGCGGACATACACACACATACTCCATGTAATTTGTTTGTGTAATTCGTTGGTGGTAATGTCAAAAATACTCTGAGAAATGTTCGTACTGTCAAAATTCATGAGAAAAGTTGCATTCAGCTTGGCTTTCACCTTTAATGACTCCGCCATCAATCTGCTTTGCCAGCATAGTTTGAAATTAATAATCAACATAAACGATTTGATTTCGTTTTGATATTGCAGAAAACGAAACAAAATCATTTCGTTGATTTGACGTTCTTAACGTTAATAAACGAAACGAAATGACTTTGTTTCGTTTCTTAACATTAATTATCGTAACGAAATGATATCGGTTCGTTGGTTAAGCATGCCTGAAATAAATTATCTCAAAACCAAATTTAATGATAACGTTCCTTCAAAAATTCTGTGGAAAATTTTAAATTCGTTAGGAGCTCGTCAGAAGACTGATAAAGCTTGCATTGTTGATGCAAATTTAATGAACTCGTATTTCATAGGAATAAATAGACGGCATGACCATGTTTCAAAATTTATTGTGAATCAAAACTTAGAATACAACCTCTCTAATAAATTTACATTTGTTTCAGGCACTGAAGATGAGATCGCCAAGTGCGTATACAACATCAAGTCGAATGCTGTGGGTGTGGATGGACTTAGTCTACGCATTTAAAATTAATCTTGTACCTCTGCAATCCCTCTCTTACACATTTCATAAACTTTGCCATAACCTTATCTACGTTTCCAAACCAATGGAAAGTAGCGAACATTGCCCCTATAGCCAAGAGCAACAACTATGACTGCCCTCAAAATTATAGGCCTATAAATATTTTACCAGCTTTATCAAAAGTATTTGAAAAGTTTATTGCTAATCAAATAACATCTCACCTGAGCAAGAATGGGATGCTGGCTGACAATCAATCTTGCTTTAGAGCTGGTCACAGCTGTTCCACAGCCATTCTCAAAGTAATATATTCGCCCCAGTCTCGATGGCAAATTACTTACATTTTTAATTCTTTTAGATTTTTCTAAAGCTTTCGATACTGTAAATCACGATATATTACTTTTGAAGCTGAAACATTATTTCGGTTTTGACTCAACTTCAATTAAGCTTATTGGAAGCTCGAGCAGGCAACAACAAGTTCAGTGTGGGGAAGTATTTTCTGAACGTAGTAAAATTACCTCAGGGGTACCTTAAGGACCAACCTTGGGTCCTATACTATTTACAACTTTTATCAACGACATCGTTCATTGCTGTCAAAATTCTTCAATACATTTATATGCTGACGATACTCAGATTTATTTTTCACGCCCAATAGGACGGAGCGAAGATCTTCTCTTTAGGCTAAGCGAAGATCTTGATAAAATATCAGATTGGGCAGAAACAAATGGCATTTGCCTGTACGCGGAAAAAACACAGGTCCTGCCAATATCGCACGATTCGGTTGATCTAACTGCTCTATCACCCATAGTCCTCGGTGGACAAATATTACAGTATCAATCCGTCGTTACTAGTCTCGGCTTTAAAGTCAACACCCGCTTAACATGTACACATCACATTTCCTATTGTATATCAAAAATATACAATACTTTAAGAAAGACTGCGAATCTAAAAATAAACTAAGTTTGACTATTAACAACCTGGCAAGATTCATCTATTGTAAAAGAAAGTTTGACCACATTTCACCATACTCAAAAAATATACTTGGGTTTAGCATAGAAGTCTATCTAAATGTCCGAAATGTTTTGTGTTCATATAAAATAATTAAATTTCAACAACCTAGATATCTTTATGAGGATCTAAAATGTGTACAATCTTCGCGAACTCACAACATCGTTGCCCTAGGCATAACACAGTAGCGGCTTCTAGATTATACTTTGTTAGTGCTGTGAAACTGTCGAATTCTCTACCTATGCCAATAAAATGCAGTCGTATGGATGCTTCAAAACAACATTAACAGATCTCTTCAAACACAAACCTGTTTTCCTGTTCAACCTACCTACCTACCACGCCTGTGTCGTATTGTCTAAAACTAATGTTAGCTTAAGCTTAAATTTAAGAAGAAAAATTGTAATTAACCTCTTAAATATGTGCAATGAAAAGACTCCAAGGTTTAATGTACTTTGAGATAAATAAATAATAATAATAATAATAAATAATAACAGTAATTAAGAATTAAATAAAAAAAATCAAATATTTTAGGGAAATTAAGTGGATAAATTCAATTATTCCATCAAAAAAATAAAAAATACTTAATTTTAATATGGGTTTTATTAACAGTAAGATTAAAAATGAAATTGTCCTCTCCAGTAAAGTTTGACATTTTGAGGCAGGGTAAGCCGTTGACTTATGGTGAATCAAAAAAAAAAAAAGTTGTAATAAACGACTTGTACACAGGGTATTACAACTTTGATTGGATAATGGTTGGTTGTACAGGTATAGGCTTCCATATATCAAAATCATAAGTATCGAAAAAAAATTTGATTGACCCATCTCCGTCCGTCCGCCCGTTAACACGATAACTGGAGTAAATATTGAGATATCTTCACCAAATTTGGTACACGAGCTTACCTGAACCCAAAATAGATTGGTAGTGAAAATGAGTGAAATCGGTTGAAAACCACGCCCACTTTTTATATATAACATTTTGAAAAACACAAAACACCTGATTATTTAGTAAATAATACACCTAGAATGTTGAAATTTGACGTGTGGAAAATAAATGTGAAATAAATGTGAATAAAAATGTGAAAAAAATTTTTTAAATGGCCGGGGCCCCGCCCACTTGTGATAAAATCAATTTTCAAATATTATTTATTATAAATCAAAAATAGTTAAACCTATTGTAACAAAGTTCGCCAGAGAGGTTGCCTTTACTGTAAGGAATGCTTTGAAGAAAATTTAATGAAATCGGCTAAGGACTACGCCCACTTTTATATTAAAGATTTTTAAAAGGGTCCTGGACGACTAAAATAAGCTGTATCTTTGCAAAAAAAGAGCTTTATATTAATGGTATTTCATTTCCCAAGTGGATTTATAACAATAAATAGGAAAAACTTCAAATCTTAAAAAATTGGCGTGTCAACGCCCCTTTCATGACTAAGCAATTTTCTATGTTTCGGGAATCATAACTTGAAGAAAAATTAACATATCTTAATAAAATTGTGTTCACATATTTTCCTTATAGCAGAAAATATTTCTAGTAAAAATGGACGAGATCGGTTAAAGACCATGTCAACTTAGATATAAAACAAGTTTAGAATGGTCGTAGACTAAAATAATAAGCTATAACTTAGCAAAAAATAGTTTTGAACCAATGGTATTTCACTTATCAAGTTTTATTGTTTATACTCAGCTGAGCAGAGCTCACAGAGTATATTAATTTTGTTCGCATAACGGTAATCCGTAACGGCATAAACTAAGCGAGATAGATATAGACTTCTATCAAAATGAGATGGACGAAAAAAGAAATTAATTTAACCATGTCCGTCCGTCCGTCCGTCCGTAAACACGATAACTTGAGTAAACTTTGAGGTAATGAAATTTGGTATGTAAGTTCCTCTGCACTCATCTCCGATCGCTATTTAAAATGAACGAAATCGTACTATAACCACTCCCACTTTTTCGATATTGAAAATTTCGAAAAACCGAAAAAGTGCGATAATTCATTAACAAAGACGGCTAAAGCGATGAAACTTGGTAGGTGGGTTGACCCTATGATGCAGAATAAAAAATTAGTTAAGTTTTGGACATTGGGCGTGGCACCTCCCACTTTTAAAAGAAGGTAATTTAAAAGTTGTTCAAGCTGTAATTTGGCAGCCGTTGAAGATATTATGATGAAATTTGGCAGGGACGTTTCTCCTATTAATAAGTGTGTTCTAAACAAAAATTAGCAAAATCGGATGACAAACAGGCCCACTTTAAAAAAAATTTTAAGTCAAATTTTAACAAACAATTTAATATTCTTACAGTATATAAGTAAATTATGTCAACATTCAACTCCAGTAATGATATGGGGCAACAAAATACCAAAATAAATAATAGTTTAAAAAAACTAAAAAAACACGCTTTTGTAGCTAACCGAACTAAAAAATAGAAAATAATTTTCAATTAAGAAGGGTTTATATAACAGTAGGAGGTCAAACAATCATTTATAGTTAATCACCTCAAAATAAAATTATAATAAAATTTAAGTTATTAACAGAATAATTTAATTCAGATTAAAAAGCGTGGGGTGCATTTGACTACATTTCATATCTTTCCTCTCAGATAGTTGCCAATAGAATGATTGTAACTTTCAATATCAAGCACTCCACGCTTTTTACTGTGAATGAAATTATTCTGTTGATAACTTAAATTTTATTATAATTTTATTTTGAGGTGATTAACTATAAATGATTGTTTGACCTCCTACTACTGTTATATATAAACTCTTTTTAATTGAAAATTATTTTAAATTTTTTAGTTCGGTTAGCTATAAAAGCGTGTTTTTTTAGTTTTTTTTAAACTATTATTTATTTTAAATTTTTTAGTTCAAGTAATTTTAAAAGTTTTAGTCGAGAGTGATGAAACCTCGAAACGCCAGCGGTCCATGGATAAATCCAACCCCAAGGCACCGAAAAGGTCCAAGACGCAGGGAGGTTGGACGCGGTCTTTCGCCGAAATTGCCAAGGGTCGGCAGATCATTGGTATTATAGACGAGAGCAGCGAAGATGGCAGGATCCCGAAACAACAGTGGAAGTGGATCGAGGCCGCGCTCGCTACGGTGGCCGTTAAGGTTAAGAAAGACCACCCTGGACCACCGCCGTCTTACACCGATGCAGGGTGCTTCCAGGGCAATGTAAAGCTAATTGCCTATAACGACGCCAGGTCGGTAAACCTCTATAGGGCCGCCGTCGCGCTGATAGGGGTGGTATATCCGGGCGCGCCTCAAGGTAGTGGAGGCCGTTAACCTTATGTCGCCACACCATAACACTAATGCATTGTCATCGAGCCTTGATACGTGTGCAATGTTTCAATCAACCTTATGGCCATTCAAAGTGGTAATATGGCATATTGACCTTATGGCCGTTGACCTTCTGTCACCACACCATCGCATTAATGCATTGTCATCGGTCCTTGATACGTATGCAAAGTTTCAAATTAATCAGACTTCTAAAATCCGATGAAAATTAAGCTCAAAGATTCCGTTACATACAGGCCAAGCTAATAAAAGCGTGTTAATAAGAGAAAATTTCAAAATGGGTGTGGCTCCGCCCTTTTTAATTTAATTTGTCTAGAATACTTTTAATTCAATAAGTCGAACAAAAATTTACCAATCCTTGTGAAATTTGGTAGGGGCAAAGCTTCTATGACGATAACTGTTTTCTGTGAAAATGGCCAAAATTGGTTTGAAGCCACGCCCAGTTTTTATACACAGTCGGCCGTCTGTCCATCCCCTCGGCCGTTACACGATAACTTGAGCAAAAATCAATATTTCTTTACTAAACTTAGTTCACGTACCTATCTGAACTCGCTTTCTTTTGGTATAAAAAATGGCCAAAATCCGACAATTACCACGCCCACTTTTTCGATGTCGAAGATTTCGAAAAATGAAAAAAAAAATGCCATAATTCTATACCAAATATGAAAAAAGAGATGAAACATGGTAATTGGATTGGTTTATTGACGCAAAATATAACTATAGAAAAAACTTTGTAAAATGGATGTGACACCTACCATATTAAATAGAAGAAAATGAAAAAGTTCTGCAGGGCGAAATCGAAAGCCATTGGAATCATGGCAGGAATACTGTTCGTGGTATTGCATATATAAATAAATTACCGGTACCCGACAGATGATGTGCTGGTTCACGTTCCACATTTTGTTCAATATCTCCAAAACGCCTTCACATATAAAACTAAGGACCACTCCCTTCTAAAACTCTCATTAATACCTATAATTTGACACCCATATCGTACAAACACATTACAGAGTCACCCCTGGTCCACCTTTATGGCGATATCTGGAAATAATGTCCACTCCCTTTAAATAATCATTAACACCTTTCATTTGATACCCATATTGTACAAACGCATTCTATAGTCACCCCTGGTCCACCTTTATGGCGATGTCTCGAAAAGGCGTCCTCCTATGGAACTTAGGCCCACTCTCTTTTAAAATACTCATTAACATCTTTCATTTGATACCCATCGCTTCCCAAGGCCGTCTGCTCTATGTACCGGAGCGACTCGGGATTTTCCCGACCAAAGACTGCCATTTCAGTGTAATCGCATTTAATTTATTGCGTCCCTCCCAGAAATTGTCATCCTCCCAGCAGCTCCTTGCAGCGGGACTGCTCCATATTCTCTTGCTCCGGGAAGGTATCGAACCCAATCCGGGTCCGTATCCTGACCCCGGTGCTGAGAAGTGGTTTTGCTGCATCTGCCGGAAAAGGATCTTTTTGGGACGGTCATACTCTTGTTAGTGTTGTTATGAACTAGTGGACAGGGTAGAAAAGGGAAACGATTGAGGGTCGTCTAGAAGGGCCGGTTAAGTCTTGTCCTACGACTGTCGCGTTTGCACTGGCTCGTTCCCGGAGCTTCAGCCTGGGGCAGAGTATTTGAACAGCTGCAGGACCCAGACACCTTCTACCCAATACCTAGCTCTAACAAGACAATATATAATATTGCACACGACTAAAAAAAAACAACACCCATCGACATCCATACTTACTCCTCCAGAACTTGGACGCCCATCACCTTGCAGCACATGTAGATATTTCGGTTGCTCTAGACCCACACAACCATGGCCTTTAAGGTGGTTAAAAAGGCCCCAATAAACCCACTCTCACTATCCTTATTCAGACCAAACTAATAGATTTATGTACTCATGTTAACAATATTTTTATTACAATTCAAAGCATGATTAACCTTAACATTAGAAGTGAGGATAAGAAGTGAAAAGCTATCTTATAAGTTGTACAAACTACGAATTCCAAATTTAGAAAAAAGAAATTACTTTACTTAACTTCTAACAATTTTTGTTTGGGGGTACTTAAATGCAAATCCCTAACCTACCTCAACAGCTGATCTGTATCTGTATGGTCATTGAACTATCTTTTTCAAGAGAAACGAAAATCATATGTACAGGTTACATATTCATACACATACATATGCTTGCGGAGAACGAAAAAAATGAAAATAAAGAACCAATATGTATGTAGCTGAGATTGATGACTTTGTCACCAAAAGCAAATGGGTGGAAAAAGAGAAAAAAACCCACTTGCTGATCACTAACTTTGGCAATCGCTACTAGAGAAAACAAGTAAGGAAGGTTAAGTTCGGGTGTACCCGAACATTACATACTCAGTTGAGAGCTATGGTGGCAACATAAGGGAAAATAACCATGTAGGAAATTGAACCGAGGGTAACCCTGGAATGTGTTTGTATGACATGTGTATCAAATGAAAGGCATTAAAGATTATTTTATGAGGGAGTGGGCCATAGTTCTATAGGTGGACGCCATTTAGCGATATAGCCATAAAGGTGGACCAGGGTTGACTCTAGAAAGCGTTTGTACGTTATGGGTATCAAATGAAAGGTGCTAATGAGTATTTTAAAAGGGAGTAATCCTTAGTTCCATAGGTGGACGCCGTTTCGAGATATCGCCACAAAGGTGGACCAGGGGTGACCCTAGAATTTGTTTGTACAATATGGGCATCAAACGAATGGTGTTAATGAGTATTTTAAAAGGGAGTGGGCCTTAGTTCTATAGGTGGATGCCGTTTCGAAATATCGCCATAAAGGTGGACCAGTGGTGACTCTAGAATGTGTTTGTACGATATGGGTATCAAATTAAAGGTATTAATGAGGGTTTTGAAAGGGAGTGGTGGTTGTTGTATAGGTGGTCGCCTTTTCGAGATATCGCCATAAAGGTGGGCCAGGGGTGACTCTAGAATGCGTTTGTACGATATGGGTATCAAATGAAAGGTGTTAATGAGTATTTTAAAAGGGTGTAATCCTTAGTTCCATAGGTGGACGCAGTTTCGAGATATCGCCATAAAGGTGGGCCAGGGGTGACCCTAGAATTTGTTTGTACAATATGGGCATCAAACGAAAGGTGTTAATGAGAGTTCTAAAAGGGAGTGGTGGTTGTTGTATAGGTGGTCGTTTTTCGAGATATCGCCATAAAGGTAGACCAGGGGTGACCCTAGAATTTGTTTGTACAATATGGGTATCAAACGAAAGGTGTTAATGAGTATTTTAAAAGGGAGTGGGCCTTAGTTCTATAGGTGGACGCCGTTTCTAAATATCGCCATAAAGGTGGACCAGTGGTGACTCTAGAATGTGTTTGTACGATATGGGTATCAAATTAAAGGTATTAATGAGGGTTTTGAAAGGGAGTGGTGGTTGTTGTATAGGTGGTCGCCTTTTCGAGATATCGCCATAAAGGTGGGCCAGGGGTGACTCTAGAATGCGTTTGTACGATATGGGTATCAAATGAAAGGTGTTAATGAGTATTTTAAAAGGGTGTAATCCTTAGTTCCATAGGTGGACGCCGTTTCGAGATATCGCCATAAAGGTGGGCCAGGGGTGACCCTAGAATTTGTTTGTACAATATGGGCATCAAACGAAAGGTGTTAATGAGAGTTCTAAAAGGGAGTGGTGGTTGTTGTATAGGTGGTCGTATTTTCGAGATATCGCCATAAAGGTAGACCAGGGGTGACCCTAGAATTTGTTTGTACAATATGGGTATCAAACGAAAGGTGTTAATGAGTATTTTAAAAGGGAGTGGGCCTTAGTTCTATAGGTGGACGCCGTTTCGAAATATCGCCATAAAGGTGGACCAGGGGTGACCCTAGAATTTGTTTGTACAATATGGGTATCAAAAGAAAGGTGTTAATGAGTATTTTAAAAGTCAGTAATCCTTAGTTCCATAGGCGGACGCCGTTTCGAGATATCGCCATAAAGGTGGATCAGGCGTGACCCTAGAATTTGTTTGTACAATATGGGCATCAAACGAAAGGTGTTAATGAGTATTTTAAAAGGGAGTGGGCCTTTCTTCTATAGGTGGACGCCGTTTCGAAATATCGCCATAAAGGTGGACCAGGGGTGACTCTAGAATGTGTTTGTACGATATGGGTATCAAATTAAAGGTATTAATGAGAGTTTTAGAAGGGAGTGGTCGTTGTTGTATAGGTGGTCGTATTTTCGAGATATCGCCATAAAGGTAGACCAGGGGTGACCCTAGAATTTGTTTGTACAATATGGGTATCAAACGAAAGGTGTTAATGAGTATTTTAAAAGGGAGTGGGCCTTAGTTCTATAGGTGGACGCCGTTTCGAAATATCGCCATAAAGGTGGACCAGGGGTGACCCTAGAATTTGTTTGTACAATATGGGTATCAAAAGAAAGGTGTTAATGAGTATTTTAAAAGTCAGTAATCCTTAGTTCCATAGGCGGACGCCGTTTCGAGATATCGCCATAAAGGTGGATCAGGCGTGACCCTAGAATTTGTTTGTACAATATGGGCATCAAACGAAAGGTGTTAATGAGTATTTTAAAAGGGAGTGGGCCTTAGTTCTATAGGTGGACGCCATTTCGGAATATCGCCATAAAGGTGGACCAGGGGTGACTTTAGAATATGTTTGTACGATATGGGTATCAAATGAAAAGTGTTAATGAGTATTTTAAAAGAGCGTGGGGCTTAGTTCTATAGGTGGACGCCTTTTCGAGATATCGCCATAAAGGTGGACCAGGGGTGACTCTAGAATGAGTTTGTACGATATAGGTATCAAATTAAAGGTATTAATGAGAGTTTTAAAAGGGAGTGGTGTGAAGGCGTTTTCCAGATATCGACCAAAATGTAGACCAGGGTGACCCAGAACATCATCTGTTGGATACCGCTAATTTATTTATATATGTAATACCTGCCAAGATTTTAAGGGTTTTTTATTTCGCCCTGCAGAACTTTTTCATTTTCTTCTACTTAATATGGTAGGTGTCACAACCATTTTATAAAGTTTTTTCTTAAGTTATATTTCGCGTCAATAAAACAATCCAATTACCGTACCATGTTTCATCCCTTTTTTCATATTTGGTATAGAATTATGGCATTTTTTTCTTTTTTTCGTAATTTTCGATATCGAAAAAGTGGGCGTGGTCATAGTCGGATTTCGTTCATTTTTCATACCAAGATAAAGTGAGTTCAAGTAAGCACGTGAACTAAGTACATTAAAGATATGTCGACTTTTGCTCAAGTTATCGTGTTAACGGCCATGCGGAAGGACAGACGGACGACTGTGTATAAAAACTGGGCGTGGCATCAACCGATTTCGCCCATTTTCACAGAAAACAGTTAACGTCATAAAATCTATGCCCCTACCAAATTTAAAAAGGATTGGTTAATTTTTGTTCGACTTATGGCGTTAAAAGTATCCTAGACAAATTAAATGAAAAAGGGCGGAGCCACGCCCATTTTGCAATTTTCTTTTATTTTTGTATTTTGTTGCACCATATCATTACCGGAGTTGAATGTTGACATAATTTACTTATATACTGTAAAGATATTAAATTTTTTGTAAAAATTTTACTTTAAAAAAATTTTTTTTTAAAAGTGGGCGTGATCCTTCTCCGATTTTGCTAATTTTTATTAGTCGTACATATAGTAATAGGAGTAACGTTCCTGCCAAATTTCATCATGATATCTTCAACGACTGCCAAATTACAGCTTGCAAAACTTTTAAATTACCTTCTTTTAAAAGTGGGCGGTTCCACGCCCATTGTCCAAAATTTTACTAATTTTCTATTCTGCGTCATAAGTTCAACTCATCTACCAAGTTTCGTCGCTTTAGTTGTCTTTTGTAATGAATTATCGCACTTTTTCGGTTTTTCGAAATTTTCGATATCGAAAAAGTGGGCGTGGTTATAGTCCGATATCGTTCATTTTAAAAAGCGATCTGAGTTGAGTGCTCAGGAACCTACATACCAAATTTCATCAAGATACCTCAAAATTTACTCAAATTATCGTGTTAACGGACGGACGGACGGACGGACATGGCTAAATCAAATTTTTTTTCGATCCTGATTATTTTGATATATGGAAGTCTATATCTATCTCGATTCCTATATATATGTACAACCAACCGTTATCCAATCAAACTTAATATACTCTGTGAGCTCTGCTCAACTGAGTATAAAAACTCATCCATAGGTACATAGGTATGCATATATATATGCATATACAGGTTCTCACTCAAATCATTCCAGTGAAATTAGAGTATTAAAAAAAACCAAAGCGAATTAATATTTTATTTGCTTACAAAAAAAGACATAATAACCATGTTACTTACATATGGAGCATTTCGAAGTAGCGTTGAGCCCTCCTCGCTGAGACGTAGTGCTGAAAATGAATGCGTTATCTCGCCTAACTCCTATAATTTTCTTTTGAATACTTGTGTATATCTTTTATATATGAAGTTAAAGTTTCATTAATTTCGTTGTAATTAAGATCAGTGAAGATCATTTTGGAGAAACATTAATTATTGTATAATAACAAAGGAAGTGAATTTGGAAAATTATAACGTTTTCGGAAAAAACTAAAACAGACCTTTTTATTTAGTAAAGTAGTGCAGCGAAGAAAGACCAAGTGAGTATTCACCTTTTTGTTCATGGTCCTTCGTAGCCATCTTTGGCCCGCCCTTAAATTAACCAACACACAAAAAAATATTATTAAATTTTAATCGAAAAATTTCGTTCGCTTAACAAAAAAATAAATAAATATTTAAAAACACCAAACGCAGTGAGTTAAAATTGAGTAGGAAAAAGAAAATATTTACCTACATACATAGACAAAAAAGCATACAAATATAAACGAAAACAATTTTGGAAAAAAAGTGCAAAACTCAATCCACCCAAAACAGAAAATCGAGCAAATTCAAAAATAAACAAATAAAAATATTGAGAAAAAGCTCAGCCAAAAAAGAGTACAAAAATAAGTTAAATACATACACTTCTATATTTCAAAAAAATTTTAATTAAAAAAAAAAAGAAGACAGAATTTTTGTTTGAAAATTGTGGGCGCACTAATCTTAAGTGCCAGGGTGGAAAAAGTTTTGAAATTATCGAAATCATCTTTACCCACCAGCCAAGCAGCAGCAACATCAACCAGCTAATAATCACCAGGCGAGCAACAACAATAAGGAGCAGAACATACAGGAATTGGTGAGTAGGCAGTTTTTTATTTTTCATAAAAATACCAGAAAATAATACAACTTTTTTCCGCGGAAATTTTCTTACCGTTGCTTTAACTGCAACTTTTTTGCAACCAAAAATTGGTAGAAAATATTCCGCTATAGAAATAGGCAAAATCCGCCAATTATATATATATATGTAAAAAATTTACAGTGGTATTCAACCAACAAAAATTACTTGCCTACTCAAATCCACTGTGCAAGAACATCAGCAAAAATTTCTTCTACAGCTGAGTTTACCCCGTTGTTCGCACAGAGCGCTGAACTTGGCGATACAGTTCAACTTCCAAATCATTTTTTCTGCTTCGCAGCATATAGAAAAGTATAATATTCATACGTATGTACATACTTGCATACATGTACAAATAATTTCAAGTTGCTTTTCCAACATTCCTATTTCTCCACTCTGAGAACATCATACGTGTTTGCTAACACGTTCAAATCGCTCTTCCAGCGATATTCTCCCAGCACGTATAGTTATATTAGCAACGAGAGTTGTGTACTGCTGATCAAATTTCTCAACCTATCTCATATTTGCAATTTTTTCATCTTTCTTTGCTGCACTCTCCCAACAGTGCAATCAAGCGCACTCAGCTTCACAAAAGAAACGCGACATTAAAGCGACGAAGAAGCGAATCAAAACAAACTCTTCTGTTTGTAAACATAAACAGAGAATCTCATCTGATTCTCGTGCATACGTTCGCACAAACAAATATATACATACATTCGTTTGTATATTGCGCACGTACACTTGTACTTATTCTGGCGTAAAAAACTAAGTTTGAGATATTTTCGTCCCTATAGGAACTTTCAAAAAAAATATCCGTACAAACTTCAAGTACATATTATTATTTTCTAATATATACATACCTATATATACCAGTACGTATATTTACACGTATATATAAGTGAAAAATGTTTGTGATTTTTTTTTTAATTTTATATTTTTTGTTTTTACAAAACATTATACATACTATTAAATTCCGAATTTCGCGAATTTAAATCATTTAAGGAACGTCCCGTTGTCCGTGCTTGACTCTATTTTTCAAAAAAAAAAAACAAAAAACAAACACCGCCACCAATTTAAATTCCCTTTTTTAAATTTCTGTGGCACGAAGAGTTTTCCATCTTCGAATTTTGCGAACGTTCTCTGAGCGAACAAATATTTTATTCGGAATTTTTGCCGGAAATCCAAATCAGTTGACCCATCCGCGCAAAAGTTCATCGCGGAAAATGACAATCTGATGAGATACTGTGAAAAATTTAACGAAGCACCGATTCAAGATTACACTGAATCGTATCTCATGATAAAGAAAAAATCACTAGATGATTATTGGGCACGGCTTCAATCGGTTTACGATCTGGTATTTTCGAAACCAGACGAAAGTTTCCCTGAAGACTTCAAGAGTTCAGTACACGGCAAATAATGCGCCTGCCTTGATACGTATGAAGTGACAAAAGCAAAGATTGCCGATCAACTCTCGTTGATCAAAATGATGGCAACGCCGATTCCACCACCCCGCGTGGAACAACCCCCGGCTGAGGCAAATATTTACCCAGCATGCGACACGGAGACCTTTTATGGTGGCTATGAAGAATAGCCCGCTTTTCGTGACATGTTCACAGCGGTGTACATTAACCACCCAAGGCTCTCCCGTGCTCAGAAATTGTACCATCTCCGGTACAAAACGCAAGGCAAAGCCGGCTCCATCGTCAAACAATATGCGTTGAGCGATGATAACTTTGACCTTGCCTGGGAAGCTTTACGATCACGATACGAAAACAAGCGTATCTTGGTTGACAACCAGATAAAATCCTTACTGACTCTTGCCAATATTCCATCCGAAAACAGTGAGCAACCTCAGAAATTGCAGAATACAATCAACAACTGCCTATACGTCCTTCACTCCCAAGGAGTTACGACAGACAGTTGGGATCCGATTCTGGTGTACATTCGTTCATCAAAGCTCCCAGAAACAACCCTGTCACTTTGGGAACAGTCTCTCTCTTCTCGAAGAGATCTACCCTCATGGTCACAAATGAACGACTTTCTCACCTCGAGATATGAAGTCGTTGAAAGGGTCAATAGGCTTCAACCAAGCAAACAAAAACCAGTCGCTCATCAAAATTCTGCGCAAAACAGGTCCTTCAACAGGACGCAAACCCTTGTGGCAGAATCTAAAAAGGAAACTTGCAAATGTTGCAACTCCCCGCACCTTATTAGATTCTGTCCACCTTTCAAACGAATGTCTGTGCACAACCGGACACAATTCGTAAAACAAGCTAAGCTGTGTACAAACTGCCTTAGTAGCACTCATATCATCAATGAGTGCACGAGCAAGTGGTCATGTTCGACATGTCATGAACGGCAGCACACGCTGTTGCATGCGAGCCCACAAGCTCAACGTTCCACCCCGCGAACGAATGCACCAAACGTGCAGCACACAACTGCTGAGTCAACATCTCCCGTTCGACAAACGCAGAATAGCTCCGATTCTAGCGAGCTACCCAGTTGTTCAAAACACGCACCGGTTCAATCATTGCATGCAGCCAATGATAACCAAATTCTCCTTCCTACTGCTATGGTCGCAGTCGAACACGAAGGGGAATTATTTCAACTGAGAGCCCTTATTTATCAGGGCTCGGAAAGAACTTTCATTTCCTCGAAAGTTCAAAAAAGGTTGAAACTTCCATTCGAACATTCAAAGTTCGAAATCTCTGGCATGGGTGGACAAGTCGTACAAAAGTCCTCCAAGCTTTGTCCTTTGACACTGGTTGCATCCAAGAACATGATAAAGGCGCATGCCATTTTGTTGCCGCAACTGACAAAAAATCTGCCAACATCCACCATTAGTCGCAAAATCTGGCAGTAGTTCAAACTCCTTGAGCTCGCTGATCCCAGTTGCCACATACCGGGTCAGACTGAAATGGTCATTGGCAGCGACATACTTCCACAAATTCTGCTGGAAGGAATAAAAAAGGTGGGCGGTAGCATACTTGCGCAACAAACCATTTTTGGTTGGATTCTCAGTGGTCCAATAACTGAAAATGTTGTGTCATTCTCGACGCAAGTCCAAGCGTCAAACGAGACATTCAGTTCTCAACTGAGGAAATTTTGGGAAGAGGAGGAAATTCCACAACCTCCACAGATATCCCCCGAGGATCAAGCGTGTGAGCAGATATATGCAACAACCACGACACGTGCACCAAACGGTCGATACATTGTGCGACTTCCATTCAAGGAAGACTTTCCTGAAAAACTCTCCCTCGGCAAATCCCGCCCGCTGCTCTGCAGCAGTTTTTCAGCATGGAGCGATCGCTTCAGAAAAAGGGGGAGTTAGATACAATGTACAACAATGTGTTGCAAGAATATATCGACCTTGATCACATGGAATCTATCGACCCATGCGAAATAACTTTGAATGGCAAGGTCTTCTCATTTTACTTGCCACATCATGCGGTAGTCAAACCAGATAAGGTCACCACCAAAGTTCGTGTGGTTTTCAACGCCTCTAAAAAATCTGGGTCAGGAAATTCCCTGAATGACGTGCAATACACTGGTCCAACTCTCCAACCAGATCTCATGCTACTAATTCTACAGTGGCGCATGCATAAGTGTGTGTTCAATGGAGACATTGAAAAAATGTACCGTCAGATCCTTATACACGAGGACGACAAAGATTTTCAGCGAATCCTATTTCGCAAATCGGCCAACTCCATTGTTAGTGATTTAAATCTGAAAACGGTTACATTCGGCGTCAATTGTGCACCATATCTCGCTATTCGTACGTTGCATCAACTATCCGATGACATGAAAGCGACATTCCCGTTGGCTGCAAGAATTCTCAAGACGACATCCTATCCGGAAGTCATACCATCGGTAACGCCACTGAATCCCTCGTTCAAGTGATAAACGCCCTAAAATCAGCTGGTTTCATACTAAAGAAATTAACGGCTAATCACCCGGCCATATTAGAACAGTTTCCGAAGGAGGATCTTCTAGACTCCAACTTCTTAAAATTTGAGAGCACTTCCAATACCAAAACTCTGGGCATTCGATGAAATGCGCTCACGGACAAATTTTCATACACCATTCTGCCGGAACACACCCAAAATGCGGTCACAAAGCGACAAATTTTATCCTCTGTTGCAAAACTGTTTGACCCGGCAGGATGGCTGTCGCCAGTTATGATCCAGGTCAAGATGCTTCTCCAAGAAATCTGGATGGATGGCAGCGATTGGGATGAAAGCGCCAAGCCCGCAACATTATCAAAATGGCAACATTTCGCATGAAATCTGCCAGCTATTTGCCACATCGAAATCCCTCGGTGGGTTTATGTCGTTCCAGGGCAAGACACCCAAATCCACGGGTTCTGTGATGCCTCGGAAAAAGCATATTGCGCAGCGATTTACATCCGCACACATGTGGGCAACCAAATAAAATCTTCACTTTTGGTTGCGAAAGGCAAAGTTGCCCCCATAAAAACTGTAAGCTTACCCCGCTTAGAGCTATGTGGTGCAGTACTACTCGCCAAACTGGCTTCAACTGTTCGAAAACAGCTCGACTTACAAGAGTGCAACACATTCTTATGGTCAGATTCTGAGATTTTACTAGCTTGGCTAGAGAAATCTCCATCGACCTGGAAGACTTATGTAGCCAACCGTACCTCTTAAATTCGAGAATATCTTCCCAGCGGCACCTGGCGCCATATATCTAGCCAAGACAACCCTGCTGATCTTGGCATACGTGGTTGCAAGCCGCATGATTTGATAGGCTCTTCACTTTGGTGGCACGGACCACAATGGCTTTCTTGCCACGTTTCGGCATGGCCAAAGCCGAAAGCAGGTAGCACTTCTCTACCCGAGAAACGCAAGGTCGAAGCATATCACGCACTCTAATATCGATGAAAACATCAATATACTCTACCATAATATTCAAAGTCTTAGAAATAAGTTAAATAACTTAGAAATCCTTATCAAGGAAAATAGTAAAAATAAAGTAATTCATGTTATTGCTCTCAGTGAAATATGGATATATGAGAATGAGAATCCTTATTATAATTTAAAAGAATATAACTCCTATTTTTCGAAACGTAGCTTAAATAGAGCTGGCGGATGTTTAATTTATGTGCATAAAAGTATTGCTTCAACTTTAGTATCATCAACTGAGTTTGAAGCAAGTAACTTTCTAGTAGTCAAACTAATAAAATTAAACATTAATATCCCGTGCATCTATAGATTTTGCTCTTCTGATGTTGGGAATTTTGTAAATTACCTGGAAAATGAAATTCTACGAATAAAAAACTCAATAATATTAGGAGACTTAAACATTAATATTTTAAAAATGAGCAATGATGCGATAAATTATATACAATCTGTTTATACTAACGGATATATTTGTTTGAATAGTTGGACGAGTGATATGTATACTAGAAAAAGCGAGTCCGGTGGAACAATAGTTATAAACTTTGTAATGTCTTTAGATGAAACCCCTATTTCAGATCACAGACTTATTTCCATAGTTGTATGTAAAAGTAAGGAAAAAATACCATGCTGGATAAATCTGTCATTGAAATCTTTGACTACAATAAATTCGAAGAAACTGATTTGATAGCCTCTACTATTAACAATTCAACTTTCACAAATTTCTATGACAGTCTTTGCGAAAATATTAAAAGTTGCACAAAAACCATTCAAAAATCAAAAAATTATAAAAAATCGTGGATGAACAAGGAATTACTTTCACTAATAAAAAAGAGAAATAAAATTTACAAATTAAAAAAAAATATACTAATAATCTATTTTTCGAAAACGAATTCCAAAGATACAAAATTAAAATAAGAAATAAAATAAACTATTTACGTAAAAAGTATTATGGAGAGCAGATAGAGAATAATATCGATTCAAGTAGCAAAACTTGGAGAATTTAAATGAAATAATGTACGAAAAAACTCAAGAAAGTAATAATGATATAGTACAACTAAATTATAAAGGCAATATTATAACTGACTCAAAAGAAATAGCTGAGTCATTCAACGACTATTTTACCACTGCAGTAACAATACCCCAAAATTTTCATTACATTAATTTAAGTTATTAAGTTTGACCACATTTCACCATATTCAAAAAATATACTTGGGTTTAGCATAGAAGTCTATCTAAATGTCCGAAATGTTTTGTGTTCATATAAAATAATTAAATTTCAACAACCTAGATATCTTTATGAGGATCTAAAATTTGTACAATCTTCGCGAACTCACAACATCGTTGCCCTAGGCATAACACAGTAGCGGCTTCTAGATTATACTTTTTTAGTGCTGTGAAACTGTCGAATTCTCTACCTATGCCAATAAAATGCATTAAGTCGTATGGATGCTTCAAAACGACATTAACAGATCTCTTCAAACACAAACCTGTTGTCCTGTTCAACCTACCTACCTACCACGCCTGTGTCGTATTGTCTAAAACTAATGTTAGCTTAAGCTTAAATTTAAGAAGAAAAAATTTAATTAACCTCTTAAATATGTGCAATGAAAAGACTCCAAGGTTTAATGTACTTTGAGATAAATAAATAATAATAATAATAATAAATAATAACAGTAATTAAGAATTAAATACAAAAAATCAAATATTTTAGGGAAATTAAGAGGATAAATTCAATTATTCCATCAAAAAAATAAAAAAATACTTCATTTTAATATGGGTTTTATTAACAGTAAGATTAAAAACGAAATTGTCCTCTCCAGTAAAGTTTGACATTTTGAGGCAGGGTAAGCCGTTAACTTATGGTGAATCAAAAAAAAAAAAAGCTATAATAAACGATTTTAATAAAATAATAGGCATATGTATATGTACTTATAAAAAATTTGAAAAAGAATAGATTTTAGAAGACGGTCTTTTTATACCCGCTGTACCTGTACACAGGGTATTATAACTTTGATTGGATAACGGTTGGTTGTACAGGTATAGGCTTCCATATATCAAAATCATAAGTATCGAAAAAAAATTTGATTGACCCATCTCCGTCCGTCCGCCCGTTAACACGATAACTGGAGTAAATATTGAGATATCTTCACCAAATTTGGTACACGAGCTTACCTTTACCCAAAATAGATTGGTAGTGAAAATGAGTGAAATCGGTTGAAAACCACGCCCACTTTTTATATATAACATTTTGAAAAACACAAAACACCTGATTATTTAGTAAATAATACACCTAGAATGTTGAAATTTGACGTGTGGAAAATAAATGTGAAATAAATGTGAATAAAAATGTGAAAAAAATTTTTTAAATGGCCGGGGCCCCGCCCACTTGTGATAAAATCAATTTTCAAATATTATTTATTATAAATCAAAAATAGTTAAACCTATTGTAACAAAGTTCGGCAGAGAGGTTGCCTTTACTGTAAGGAATGCTTTGAAGAAAATTTAACGAAATCGGCTAAGGACTACGCCCACTTTTATATTAAAGATTTTTAAAAGGGTCCTGGACGACTAGAATAATCTGTATCTTTGCAAAAAAGAGCTTTATATTAATGGTATTTCATTTCCCAAGTGGATTTATAACAATAAATAGGAAAAACTTCAAATCTTAAAAAATTGGCGTGTCAACGCCCCTTTCATGACTAAGCAATTTTCTATGTTTCGGGAATCATAACTTGAAGAAAAATTAACATATCGTAATAAAATTGTGTTCACATATTTTCCTTATAGCAGAAAATATTTCTAGTAAAAATGGACGAGATCGGTTAAAGACCATGGCAACTTAGATATAAAACAAGTTTAGAATGGTCGTAGGCTAAAATAATAAGCTATAACTTAGCAAAAAATAGTTTTGAACCAATGGTATTTCACTTATCAAGTTTTATTGTTTATACTCAGCTGAGCAGAGCTCACAGAGTATATTAATTTTGTTCGCATAACGGTAATCCGTAACGGCATAAACTAAGCGAGATAGATATAGACTTCTATCAAAATGAGATGGACGAAAAAAGAAATTAATTTAACCATGTCCGTCCGTCCGTCCGTCCGTAAACACGATAACTTGAGTAAACTTTGAGGTAATGAAATTTGGTATGTAAGTTCCTCTGCACTCATCTCCGATCGCTATTTAAAATGAACGAAATCGTATTATAACCACTCCCACTTTTTCGATATTGAAAATTTCGAAAAACCGAAAAAGTGCGATAATTCATTAACAAAGACGGCTAAAGCGATGAAACTTGGTAGGTGGGTTGACCCTATGATGCAGAATAGAAAATTGGTTAAGTTTTGGACAATGGGCGTGGCACCGCCCACTTTTAAAAGAAGGTAATTTAAAAGTTGTTCAAGCTGTAATTTGGCAGCCGTTGAAGATATTATGATGAAATTTGGCAGGGACGTTTCTCCTATTAATAAGTTTGTTCTAAATAAAAATTAGCAAAATCGGATGACAAACAGGCCCACTTTAAAAAAAAATTTTAAGTCAAATTTTAACAAACAATTTAATATTCTTACAGTATATAAGTAAATTATGTCAACATTCAACTCCAGTACTGATATGGTGCAACAAAATACAAAAATAAATAATAGTTTAAAAAAACTAAAAAAACACGCTTTTGTAGCTAACCGAACTAAAAAATAGAAAATAATTTTCAATTAAGAAGGGTTTATATAACAGAAGGAGGTCAAACAATCATTTATAGTTAATCACCTCAAAATAAAATTATAATAAAATTTAAGTTATTAACAGAATAATTTAATTCAGATTAAAAAGCGTGGGGTGCATTTGACTACATTTCATATCTTTCCTCTCAGATAGTTGCCAATAGAATGATTGTAACTTTCAATATCAAGCACTCCACGCTTTTTACTGTGAATTAGATTATTCTGTTGATAACTTAAATTTTATTATAATTTTATTTTGAGGTGATTAACTATAAATGATTGTTTGACCTCCTACTACTGTTATATATAAACTCTTTTTAATTGAAAATAATTTAAAATTTTTTAGTTCGGTTAGCTATAAAAGCGTGTTTTTTTAGTATTTTTTAAACTATTATTTATTTTAAATTTTTGAGTTCAAGTAATTTTAAAAGTTTTAGTCGAGAGTGATGAAACCTCGAAACGCCAGCGTTCCATGGATAAATCCAACCCCAAGGCACCGGAAAGGTCCAAGACGCAGGGAGGTTGGACGCGGTCTTTCGCCGAAATTGCCAAGGGTCGGCAGATCATTGGTATTATAGACGAGAGCAGCGAAGATGGCAGGATCCCGAAACAACAGTGGAAGTGGATCGAGGCCGCGCTCGCTACGGTGGCCGTTAAGGTTAAGAAAGACCACTCTGGTCCACCGCCGTCTTACACCGATGCAGGGTGCTTCCAGGGCAATGTAAAGCTAATTGCCTATAACGACGCCAGGTCGGTAAACCTCTATAGGGCCGCCGTCGCGCTGATAGGGGTGGTATATCCGGGCGCGCGCCTCAAGGTAGTGGAGGCCGTTGACCTTATGTCACCACACCATAACACTAATGCATTGTAATCGAGCCTTGATACGTGTGCAATGTTTCAATCAACCTTATGGCCATTTAAAGTGGTAATATGGCAAATTGACCTTATGGCCGTTGACCTTCTGTCACCACACCATCGCATTAATGCATTGTCATCGGTCCTTGATACGTATGCAAAGTTTCAAATTAATCAGACTTCTAAAAACCGATGAAAATTAAGCTCAAAGATTCCGTTACATACAGGCCAAGCTAATAAAAGCGTGTTAATAAGAGAAAATTTCAAAATGGGTGTGTCTCCGCCCTTTTTAATTTAATTTGTCTAGAATACTTTTAATTCAATAAGTCGAACAAAAATTTACCAATCCTTGTGAAATTGGGTAGGGGCAAAGCTTCTATGACGATAACTGTTTTCTGTGAAAATGGCCAAAATTGGTTTGAAGCCACGCCCAGTTTTTATACACAGTCGGCCGTCTGTCCATCCCCTCGGCCGTTAACACGATACCTTGAGCAAAAATCAATATTTCTTTACTAAACTTAGTTCACGTACCTATCTGAACTCGCTTTCTTTTGGTATAAAAAATGGCCGAAATCCGACAATTACCACGCCCACTTTTTTGATGTCGAAAATTTCGAAAAATGAAAAAAAAAATGCCATAATTCTATACCAAATATGAAAAAAGAGATGAAACATGGTAATTGGATTGGTTTATTGACGCAAAATATAACTATAGAAAAAACTTTGTAAAATGGATGTGACACCTACCATATTAAATAGAAGAAAATGAAAAAGTTCTGCAGGGCGAAATCGAAAGCCATTGGAATCATGGCAGGAATACTGTTCGTGGTATTGCATATATAAATAAATTTCGGTACCCGACAGATGATGTGCTAGTTCACGTTCCACATTTTGTTCGATATCTCCAAAACGGCTTCACATATAAAACTAAGGGCCACTCCCTTCTAAAACTCTCATTAATACCTATAATTTGACACCCATATCGTACAAACACATTACAGAGTCACCCCTGGCCCACCTTTATGGAGATATCTGGAAATAATGCCCACTCCCTTTAAATAATCATTAACACCTTTCATTTGATACCCATATTGTACAAACGCATTCTATAGTCACCCCTGGTCCACCTTTATGGCGATGTCTCGAAAAGGCGTCCAGCTATGGAACTTAGGCCCACTCTCTTTTAAAATACTCATTAACATCTTTCATTTGATACCCATCGCTTCCCAAGGCCGTCTGTTCTATGTACCGGAGCGACTCGGGATTTTTCCCGACCAAAGACTGCCATTTCAGTGTAACTGCATTTAATTTATTGCGTCCCTCCCAGAAATTGTCATCCTCCCAGCAGCTCCTTGCAGCGGGACTGCTCCATATTCTCTTGCTCCGGGAAGGTATCGAACCCAATCCGGGTCCGTATCCTGACCCCGGTGCTGAGAAGTGGTTTTGCTGCATCTGCCGGAAAAGAATCTTTTTGGGACGGTCATACTCTTGTTAGTGTTGTTATGAACTAGTGGACAGGGTGGAAAAGGGAAACGATTGAGGGTCGTCTAGAAGGGCCGGTTAAGTATTGTCCTACGACTGTCGCGTTTGCACTGGCTCGTTCCCGGAGCTTCAGCCTGGGGCAGAGTATTTGAACAGCTGCAGGACCCAGACACCTTCTTCCCAATACCTAGCTCTAACAAGACAATATATAATAGTGCACACGACTAAAAAAAAACAACACCCATCGACTTACCCATTGACATCCATACTTACTCCTCCAGAACTTGGACGCCCATCACTTTGCAGCACATGTAGATGTTTCGGTTGCTCTAGACCCACACAACCATGGCCTTTAAGGTGGTTAAAAAGGCCCCAATAAACCCACTCTCACTATCCTTATTCAGACCAAACTAATAGATTTATGTACTCATGTTAACAATATTTTTATTACAATTCAAAGCATGATTAACCTTAACATTAGAAGTAAGGATAAGAAGTGAAAAGCTATCTTATAAGTTGTACAAACTACGAATTCCAAATTTAGAAACAAGAAATTACTTTACTTAACTTCTAACAATTTTTGTTTGGGGGTACTTAAGTGCAAATCCCTAACCTACCTCAACAGCTGATCTGTATCTGTATGGTCATTGAACTATCTTTTTCAAGAGAAACGAAAGTCATATGTACAGGTTACATATTCATACACATACATATGCTTGCGGAGAACGAAAAAAATGAAAATAAAGAACCAATATGTAGCTGAGATTGATGACTTTGTCACCAAAAGCAAATGGGTGGAAAAAGAGAAAAAAAACCCACTTGCTGATCACTTTGGCAATGGCTACTAGAGAAAAAAACTCATCCATATGTACATAGGTATGCATATATATGCATATACAGGTTCTCACTCAAATCATTCCAGTGAAATTAGAGTATTAGATAAAATAACCAAAGCGAATTAATATTTTATTTGCTTACAAAAAAAGACATAATAACCATGTTACTTATATGTGGACCATTTCGACGTAGCGTTGAGCCCTCCTCGCTGAGACGTAGTGCTGAAAATGAATGCGTTATCTCGCCTAACTCCTATAATTTTCTTTTGAATACTTGTGTATATCTTTTATATATGAAGCTAAAGTTTCATTAATTTCGTTGTAATTAAGATCAGTGAAGATCATTTTGGAGAAACATTAATTATTGTATAATAACAAAAGTGAATTTGGAAAATTATAACGTTTTCGGAAAAAACTAAAACAGACCTTTTTATTTAGTGAAGTAGTGCAGCGAAGAAAGACCAAGTGAGTATTCACCTTTTTGTTCATGGTCCTTCGTAGCCATCTTTGGCCCGCCCTTAAATTAACCAACACACAAAAAAATATTATTAAATTTTAATCGAAAAATTTCGTTCGCTTAACAAAAAAATAAATAAATATTTAAAAACACCAAACGCAGTGAGTTAAAATTGAGTGGGAAAAAGAAAATATTTACCTACATACATAGACAAAAAAGCATACAAACAATTTTGGAAAAAAAGTGCAAAACTCAATCCACCCAAAACAGAAAATCGAGCAAATTCAAAAATAAACAAATAAAAATATTGAGAAAAAGCTCAGCCAAAAAAGAGTACAAAAATAAGTTAAATACATACACTTCTATATTTCAAAAAAATTTTAATTTAAAAAAAAAAGAAGACAGAATTTTTGTTTGAAAATTGTGGGCGCACTAATCTTAAGTGCCAGGGTGGAAAAAGTTTTGAAATTATCGAAATCACCTTTACCCACCAGCCAAGCAGCAGCAACATCAACCAGCTAATAATCACCAGGCGAGCAACAACAATAAGGAGCAGAACATACAGGAATTGGTGAGTAGGCAGTTTTTTATTTTTCATAAAAATACCAGAAAATAATACAACTTTTTTCCGCGGAAATTTTCTTACCGTTGGTTTAACTGCAACTTTTTTGCAACCAAAAATTGGTAGAAAATATTCCGCTATAGCAATAGGCAAAATCCGCCAATTATATATATACATATATGTAAAAAATTTACAGTGGTATTCAACCAACAAAAATTGCAGTTTACTCGCCTACTCAAATCCACTGTGCAAGAACATCAGCAAAAATTTCTTCTACAGCTGAGTTTACCCCGTTGTTCGCACAGAGCGTTGAACTTGGCGATACAGTTCAACTTCCAAATTATTTTTTCTGCTTCGCAGCATATAGAAAAGTATAATATTCATACGTATGTACATACTTACATACATGTAGAAATAATTTCAAGTTGCTTTTCCAACATTCCTATTTCTCCACTCTAAGAACATCATACGTGTTTGCTAACACGTTCAAGTCGCTCTTCCAGCGACATTCTCCCAGCACGTATAGTTATATTAGCAACGAGAGTTGTGTACTGCTGATCAAATTTCTCAACCTCTCTCATATTTGCAATTTTTTCATCTTTCTTTGCTGCACTCTCCCAACAGTGCAATCAAGCGCACTCAGCTTCACAAAAGAAACGCGACATTAAAGCGACGAAGAAGCGAATCAAAACAAACTCTTCTGTTTGTAAACATAAACAGAGAATCTCATCTGATTCTCGTGCATACGTTCGCACAAACAAATATATATACATACATTCGTTTGTATATTGCGCACGTACACTTGTACTTATTCTGGCGTACAAAACTAAGTTTGAGATATTTTCGTCCCTATAGGAACTTTCAAAAAAAATATCCGTACAAACTTCAAGTACATATTATTATTTTCTAATATATACATACCTATATATACCAGTAATTTACAAATACACGTTTATTTCCACACGTATATTTACACGTATATATAAGTGAAAAGTGTTTGTGATTTTTTTTAAATTTTATATTTTTTGTTTTTACAAAACATTATACATACTATTAAATTCCGAATTTCGCGAATTTAAATCATTTAAGGAACGTCCCGTTGTCCGTGCTTGACTCTATTTTTCAAAAAAAAACAAAAAAAAAACACAAACACCGCCACCAATTTATATTCCCTTTTTTAAATTTCTGTGGCACGAAGAGTTTTCCATCTTCGAATTTTGCGAACGTTCTCTGAGCGAACAAATAATTTATTCGGTTTTTTTTTGGTGAAAACCCAAAAGTTTGCATAAAATGCCTCCCAGTCCCCCAAAAACGTCCGAAACCGGAACAAAACCAAAAGGTGGCCCAAAGGAAGAAACGGCCAAGGAAAGGTCAACATCCCCCCGCCGGAAATCCAAATCAGTTGACCCATCCGCGCAAAAGTTCAACGCGGAAAATGACAATCTGATGAGATACTGTGAAAAATTAAACGAAGCACCGATTCAAGATTACACTGAATCGTATCTCATGATAAAGAAAAAATCACTAGATGATTATTGGGCACGGCTTCAATCGGTTTACGATCTGGTATTTTCGAAACCAGACGAAAGTTTCCCTGAAGACTTCAAGAGTTCAGTACACGGCAAATAATGTGCCTGCCTTGATACGTATGAAGTGACAAAAGCAAAGATTGCCGATCAACTCTCGTTGATCAAAATGATGGCAACGCCGATTCCACCACCCCGCGTGGAACAACCCCCGGCTGAGGCAAATATTTACCCAGCATGCGACACGGAGACCTTTTATGGTGGCTATGAAGAATGGCCCGCTTTTCGTGACATGTTCACAGCGGTGTACATTAACCACCCAAGGCTCTCCCGTGCTCAGAAATTGTACCATCTCCGGTACAAAACGCAAGGCAAAGCCGGCTCCATCGTCAAACAATATGCGTTGAGCGATGATAACTTTGACCTTGCCTGGGAAGCTTTACGATCACGATACGAAAACAAGCGTATCTTGGTTGACAACCAGATAAAATCCTTACTGACTCTTGCCAATATTCCATCCGAAAACAGTGAGCAACCTCAGAAATTGCAGAATACAATCAACAACTGCCTATACGTCCTTCACTCCCAAGGAGTTACGACAGACAGTTGGGATCCGATTCTGGTGTACATTTGTTCATCAAAGCTCCCAGAAACAACCCTGTCACTTTGGGAACAGTCTCTCTCTTCTCGAAGAGATCTACCCTCATGGTCACAAATGAACGACTTTCTCACCTCGAGATATGAAGTCGTTGAAAGGGTCAATAGGCTTCAACCAAGCAAACAAAAACCAGTCGCTCATCAAAATTCTGCGCAAAACAGGTCCTTCAACAGGACGCAAACCCTTGTGGCAGAATCTAAAAAGGAAACTTGCCAATGTTGCAACTCCCCGCACCTTATTAGATTCTGTCCACGTTTCAAACGAATGTCTGTGCACAACCGGGCACAATTCGTAAAACAAGCTAAGCTGTGTACAAACTGCCTTAGTAGCACTCATATCATCAATGAGTGCACGAGCAAGTGGTCATGTTCGACATGTCATGAACGGCAGCACACGCTGTTGCATGCGAGCCCACAAGCTAAACGTTCCACCCCGCGAACGAATGCACCAAACGTGCAGCACACAACTGTTGAGTCAACATATCCCGTTCGACAAACGCAGAATAGCTCCGTTTCTAGCGAGCTACCGAGTTGTTCAAAACACGCACCGGTTCAATCATTGCATGCAGCCAATGATAACGAAATTCTCCTTCCTACTGCTATGGTCGCAGTCGAACACGAAGGGGAAATATTTCAACTGAGAGCCCTTATTGATCAGGGCTCGGAAAGAACTTTCATTTCCTCGAAAGTTCAAAAAAGGTTGAAACTTCCATTCGAACATTCAAAGTTCGAAATCTCTGGCATGGGTGGACAAGTCGTACAAAAGTCCTCCAAGCTTTGTCCTTTGACACTGGTTGCATCCAAGACCATGAAAAGGATAAAGGCGCATGCCATTTTGTTGCCGCAACTGACAAAAAATCTGCCAACATCCACCATTAGTCGCAAAATCTTGAAGCAGTTCAAACTCCTTGAGCTCGCTGATCCCAGTTGCCACATACCGGGTCAGACTGACATGGTCATTGGCAGCGACATACTTCCACAAATTCTGCTGGAAGGTATAAAAAAGGTGGGCGGTAGCATACTTGCGCAACAAACCATTTTTGGTTGGATTCTCAGTGGTCCAATAACTGAAAATGTTGTGTCATTCTCGACGCAAGTCCAAGCGTCAAACGAGACATTCAGTTCTCAACTGAGGAAATTTTGGGAAGAGGAGGAAATTCCACAACCTCCACAGATATCCCCCGAGGATCAAGCGTGTGAGCAGATATATGCAACAACCACGACACGTGCACCAAACGGTCGATACATTGTGCGACTTCCATTCAAGGAAGAGTTTCCTGAAAAACTCTCCCTCGGCAAATCCCGCCCGCTGCTCTGCAGCAGTTTTTCAGCATGTAGCGATCGCTTCAGAAAAAGGGGGAGTTATATACAATGTACAACAATGTGTTGCAAGAATATATCGACCTTGATCACATGGAATCTATCGACCCATGCGAAATAACTTTGAATGGCAAGGTCTTCTCATTTTACTTGCCACATCATGCGGTAGTCAAACCAGATAAGGTCACCACCAAAGTTCGTGTGGTTTTCAACGCCTCTAAAAAATCTGGGTCAGGAAATTCCCTGAATGACGTGCAATACACTGGTCCAACTCTCCAACCAGATCTCATGCTACTAATTCTACAGTGGCGCATGCATAAGTGTGTGTTCAATGGAGACATTGAAAAAATATACCGTCAGATACGACAAAGATTTTCAGCGAATCCTATTTCGCAAATCGGCCAACTCCATTGTTAGTGATTTAAATCTGAAAACGGTTACATTCGGCGTCAATTGTGCACCATATCTCGCTATTCGTACGTTGCATCAACTATCCAATGACATGAAAGCGACATTCCCGTTGGCTGCAACAATTCTCAAGACGACATCCTATCCGGAAGTCATACTATCGGTAACGCCACTGAATCACTCGTTCAAGTGATAAACGCCCTAAAATCAGCTGGTTTCATACTAAAGAAATTAACGGCTAATCACCCGGCCATATTAGAACAGTTTCCGAAGGAGGATCTTTTAGACTCCAACTTCTTAAAATGTGAGAGCACTTCCAATACCAAAACTCTGGGCATTCGATGGAATGCGCTCACGGACAAATTTTCATACACCATTCTGCCGGAACACACCCAAAATGCGGTCACAAAGCGACAAATTTTATCCTCTGTTGCAAAACTGTTTGACCCGGCAGGATGGCTGTCGCCAGTTATGATCCAGGCCAAGATGCTTCTCCAAGAAATCTGGATGGATGGCAGCGATTGGGATGAAAGCGCCAAGCCCGCAACATTATCAAAATGGCAACATTTCGCAGAAAATCTGCCAGCCATTTGCCACATCGAAATCCCTCGGTGGGTTTATGTCGTTCCAGGGCAAGACACCCAAATCCACGGGTTCTGTGATGCCTCGGAAAAAGCATATTGCGCAGCGATTTACATCCGCACACATGTGGGCAACCAAATAAAATCTTCACTTTTGGTTGCGAAAGGCAAAGTTGCCCCCATAAAAACTGTAAGCTTACCCCGCTTAGAGCTATGTGGTGCAGTACTACTCGCCAAACTGGCTTCAACTGTTCGAAAACAGCTCGACTTACAAGAGTGCAACACATTCTTATGGTCAGATTCTGAGATTTTACTAGCCTGGCTAGAGAAATCTCCATCGACCTGGAAGACTTGTGTGGCCAACCGTACCTCTTAAATTCGAGAATATCTTCCCAGCGGCACCTGGCGCCATATATCTAGCCAAGACAACCCTGCTGATCTTGGCACACGTGGTTGCAAGCCGCATGATTTGATAGGCTCTTCACTTTGGTGGCACGGACCACAATGGCTTTCTTGCCACGTTTCGGCATGGCCAAAGCCGAAAGCAGGTAGCACTTCTCTACCCGAGAAACGCAAGGTCGAAGCATATCACGCACTCTAATAGCGATGAAAACATCAATATACTCTACCATAACATTCAAAGTCTTAGAAATAAGTTAAATAACTTAGAAATCCTTATCAAGGAAAATAGTAAAAATAAAGTAATTCATGTTATTGCTCTCAGTGAAATATGGATATATGAGAACGAGAATCCTTATTATAATTTAAAAGAATATAACTCATATTTTTCGAACCGTAGCTTAAATAAAGCTGGCGGATGTTTAATTTATGTGCATAAAAGTATTGCTTCAACTTTAGTAGCATCAACTGAGTTTGAAGCAAGTAACTTTCTAGGTCAAACTAATAAAATTAAACATTAATATCCCGTGCATTTATAGATTTTGCTCTTCTGATGTTGGGAATTTTGTAAATTACCTGGAAAATGAAATTCTACGAATAAAAAACTCAATAATATTAGGAGACTTAAACATTAATATTTTAAAAATGAGCAATGATGCGATAAATTATGTACAATCTGTTTATACTAACGGATATATTTGTTTGAATAGTTTGACGAGTGATATGTATACTAGAAAAAGCGAGTCCGGTGGAACAATAGTTATAAACTTTGTAATGTCTTTAGATGAAACCCCTAGTTCAGATCACAGACTTATTTCCGTAGTTGTATGTAAAAGTAAGGAAAACAAGTAAGGAAGGCTAAGTTCGGGTGTAACCGAACATTACATACTCAGTTGAGAGCTATGGAGACAAAATAAGGAAAATCACCATGTAGGAAAATGAACCTAGGGTAACCCTGGAATGTGGTTGTATGACATGTGTATCAAATGGAAGGTATTAAAGAGTATTTTAAGAGAGAGTAGGCCATAGTTCTATGGATGGACGCCATTTAGGGATATCGCCATAAAGGTGGACCAGGGCTGACTCTAGAATGTGTTTGTACGATATGGGTATCAAATGAAAGGTGATAATGAGTACTTTAAAAGGAAATGGGCTTTAGTTCTATAGGTGAACGCCTTTTCGAGAAATCGCCATAAAGGTGGACCAGGGGTGACTCTAGAATATGTTTGTACGATATTGGTATCAAATGAAAGCTGTTAATGAATATTTTGAAAAGCAGTGATCCTTAGTTCCATAGGTGGACGCCGTTTCGAGATATCGCCATAAAGGTGGACCAGGGGTGTCTCTAGTTGTACGATATGGGAATCAAATGAAAGGTGTTACTGAGCATTTTAAGAGGGAGTGGGCATTAGGTCTATAGGTGCACGCCTTTTCGAAATGTCGCCATTAGGGTGGGCCAGGGGTGACTCTAGAATGTGTTTGTATAATATGGGTATCAAATGAAAGATGGTAATGAGTATTTTAAAAGGGAGTAATCCTTAGTTCTATAGGTGGACGCCTTTTCGAGATATCGCCATAAAGGTGGACCAATGGTGACTCTAGAATGTTTGTACGATATGGGTATCAAACGAAAGGTGTTACTGAGCATTTTAAGAGGAAGTGGGCATGAGGTCTATAGGTGGACGCCTTTTCGAGGTATCGTCATTAGGGTGGGCCAGGGGTGACTCTAGAATGTGTTTGTACGATATGGGTATCAAACGAAAGGTGTTACTGATCATTTTAAGATGAAGTGGGCATTAGGTCTATAGGTGGACGCCTTTTCGAGATATCGCCATTAGGGTGAGCCAGGGGTGACTCTAGAATGTTTGTACGATATGGGTATCAAACGAAAGGTGTTACTGAGCATTTTAAGAGGGAGTGGGCATTAGGTCTATAGGTGGACGCCTTTTCGAGATATCGCCATTAGGGTGGGAAAGGGGTGACTCTAGAATGTTTTTGTACGATATGGGTATCAAATGAAAGGTGGTAATGAGTATTTTAAAAGGGAGTAATCCTTAGTTCTATAGGTGGACGCCTTTTCGAGATATCGCCATAAACGTGGACCAAGGGTGACTCTAGAATGTTTGTACGATATGGATATCAAACGAAAGGTGTTACTGAGCATTTTAAGAGGGAGTGGGCATTAGGTCTATAGGTGGACGCCTTTTCGAGATATCGCCATTAGGGTGGGCCAGGGGTGACTCTAGAATGTTTGTACGATATGGGTATCAAACGAAAGGTGTTACTGAGCATTTTAAGAGGGAGTGGGCATTAGGTCTATAGGTGGACGCCTTTTCGAGATATCGCCATTAGGGTGGGCCAGGGTGACTCTAGAATGTGTTTGTACGATATGGGTATCAAATGAAAGGTGGTAATGAGTATTTTAAAATGGAGTAATCCTTAGTTCTATAGGTGGACGCCTTTTCGAGATATCGCCATAAAGGTGGACCAAGGGTGACTCTACAATGTTTGTACGATATGGGTATCAAACGAAAGGTGTTACTGAGCATTTTAAGAGGGAGTGGGCATTAGGTCTATATGTGAACGCCTTTTCGAGATATCGCCATTAGGGTGGGCCAGGGGTGACTCTAGAATGTTTGTTCGATATGGGTATCAAACGAAAGGTGTTACTGAGCATTTTAAGAGGGAGTGGGCATTAGGTCTATAGGTGGACGCCTTTTCGAGATATCGCCATTAGGGTGGGCCAGGGGTGACTCTAGAATGTTTGTACGATATGGGTATCAAACGAAAGGTGTTACTGAGCATTTTAAGAGGGAGTGGACATTAGGTATATAAGTGGTCGCCTTTTCGAGATATCGCCATTAGGGTGGGCCAGGGGTGACTCTAGAATGTTTGTACGATATGGGTATCAAACGAAAGGTGTTACTGAGCATTTTAAGAGGGAGTGGGCATTAGGTCTATAGGTGGACGCCTTTTCGAGATATCGCCATTAGGGTGGGCCAGGGTGATTCTAGAATGTGTTTGTACGATATGGATATCAAATTAAAAGTATTAATGAGGGTTTTAAAAGCGAGTGGCCCTTAGATGTATATGTGAAGGCGTTCTCGCGATATCGACCAAAATGTGGACCAGGTGATCCAGAAAATCATCTGTCGGGTACTGCTAATTTATTTATATATGCAATACCACTAACAGTATTCCTGCCAAGATTCCAAGGGCTGTTGATTTCGCCTTGTAGAACTTTTTCATTTTCTTCTACTTAATATGGTAGGTGTCACACCCATTTTACAAAGTTTTTTCCAAAGTTATATTTTGCGTCAATAAACCAATCCAGTTACCATGTTTCATCCCTTTTTTCGTAGTTGGTATAAAATTATGGCATTTTTTTCATTTTTCGTAATTTTCGATATCGATAAAGTGGGCGTGGTTATGGTCGGATTTCGGCCATTTTTTATACCAAGATAAAGTGAGTTCAGATAAGTACGTGGGCTACGTTTAGTAAAGATATATCGGTTTTTGCTCAAGTTATTGTGTTAACGGCCGAGCGGTAGGACAGACGGTGGACTGTGTATAAAAACTGGGCGTGGCTTCCACCGATTTCGCCCATTTTCACAGAGAACAGTTACCGTCACAGAATCTATGCTCCTACCAAATTTGAGAAGGATTGGTAAATTTTTGTTCGACTTATGGCATTAAAAGTATTCTAGACAAACTAAATGAAAATGGGCGGAGCCACGCCCATTTTGAAATTTTCTTCTATTTTTGGATTTTGTTGCATCATATCATTACTGGAGTTGAATTTTGACTTAATTTACTTATATACAGTAAAGATATTAACTTTTTTGTTAAAATTTGAATTTAAAAAAAAAATTTTTTAAAAAGTGGGCGTGTTCTTCATCCAATTTTGCTAATTTTTATTTAGCACATATATAGTAATCATCATGATATCTTCAACGACTGCCAAATTACAGCTTGCAAAACTTTTAAATTACCTTCTTGTAAAAGTGGGCGGTGCCACGCCCATTGTCCAAAATCTTACTAGTTTTCTATTCTGCGTCATAACGTCAATCCATCTACCAAGTTTCATCGCTTTAACCGCCTTTGGCAATGAATTATCGCATTTTTTCGGTTTTTCGAAATTTTCGATATCGAAAAAGTGGGCGTGGTTATAGTCCGATATCGTTCATTTTAAATAGCGATCTGAGATGAGTGCTCAGGAACCTACATACCAAATTTCATCAAGATACCTCAAAATTTACTCAAGTTATCGTGTTAACGGACGGACGGACGGACGGACATGGCTCAATCAAATTTTTTTTCGATCCTGATTATTTTGATATATGGAAGTCTATATCTATCTCGATTCCTTTATATATGTACAACCAACCGTTATCCAATCAAACTTAATATACTCTGTGAGCTCTGCTCAACTGAGTATAAAAATACCATGCTGGATAAATCTGTCATTGAAATCTTTGACTACAATAAACTCGAAGAAACTGATTTGATAACCTCTACTATAAACAATTCAACTTTCACAAATTTCTATGACAGTCTTTGCGAAAATATTAAAAGTTGCACAAAAACCATTCAAAAATCAAAAAATTATAAAAAATCGTGGATGAACAAGGAATTACTTTCACTAATAAAAAAGAGAAATAAAATTTACAAATTAAAAAAAAAATATACTAATAATCTATTTTTCGAAAACCAATTCCAAAGATACAAAATTAAAATAAGAAATAAAATAAACTATTTACGTAAAAAGTATTATGGAGAGCAGATAGAGAATAATATCGATTCAAGTAGCAAAACTTGAAGAATTTAAATGAAATAATGTACGGACAATCTCAAGAAAGTAATAATGATATAGTACAACTAAATTATAAAGGCAATATTATAACTGACTCAAAAGAAATAGCTGAGTCATTCAACGACTATTTTACCACTGCAGTAGCAATACCCCAAAATTTTCATTACATTAATGAAATAGTCACAGAAATGCGCATCCTATTTCAGTTAACTTATTGTGACTCCGTTGAAATTATAAACGTCATAAATAGTTTGAATTCCAAATCAGCAAATGGAATCGACGGAATCTCGGTACGATTTGTGAAAAGGTATAAGGAAGCATTAGCGTCAAAATTAGCTGAACTTTTTAATGACTGTTTCATTTTGGAAAGTACCCGGAAGAACTTAAAGTAGGCTTAGTAGTCCTTGTACATAAAAATGGAAGCAAAGAGTTTTGCTCAAACTATAGGCCTATTACCAAACTTAGTACAATCGACAAAATTTTTGAAAGTATAGTTCTAGTACGATTAAAAACATTCCTGAGGGACAACAATATTATTGATAACAAGTAAGGAAGGCTAAGTTCGGGTGTAACCGAACATTACATACTCAGTTGAGAGCTATGGAGACAAAATAAGGAAAATCACCATGTAGGAAAATGAACCTAGGGTAACCCTGGAATGTGGTTGTATGACATGTGTATCAAATGGAAGGTATTAAAGAGTATTTTAAGAGAGAGTAGGCCATAGTTCTATGGATGGACGCCATTTAGGGATATCGCCATAAAGGTGGACCAGGGCTGACTCTAGAATGTGTTTGTACGATATGGGTATCAAATGAAAGGTGATAATGAGTACTTTAAAAGGGAATGGGCTTTAGTTCTATAGGTGAACGCCTTTTCGAGAAATTGCCATAAAGGTGGACCAGGGGTGACTCTAGAATATGTTTGTACGATATGGGTATCAAATGAAAGCTGTTAATGAATATTTTGAAAAGCAGTGATCCTTAGTTCCATAGGTGGACGCCGTTTCGAGATATCGCCATAAAGGTGGACCAGGGGTGTCTCTAGTTGTACGATATGGGAATCAAATGAAAGGTGTTACTGAGCATTTTAAGAGGGAGTGGGCATTAGGTCTATAGGTGCACGCCTTTTCGAAATGTCGCCATTAGGGTGGGCCAGGGGTGACTCTAGAATGTGTTTGTATAATATGGGTATCAAATGAAAGATGGTAATGAGTATTTTAGAAGGGAGTAATCCTTAGTTCTATAGGTGGACGCCTTTTCGAGATATCGCCATAAAGGTGGACCAATGGTGACTCTAGAATGTTTGTACGATATGGGTATCAAACGAAAGGTGCTACTGAGCATTTTAAGAGGAAGTGGGCATGAGGTCTATAGGTGGACGCCTTTTCGAGGTATCGTCATTAGGGTGGGCCAGGGGTGACTCTAGAATGTGTTTGTACGATATGGGTATCAAACGAAATGTGTTACTGATCATTTTAAGATGGAGTGGGCATTAGGTCTATAGGTGGACGCCTTTTCGAGATATCGCCATTAGGGTGAGCCAGGGGTGACTCTAGAATGTTTGTACGATATGGGTATCAAACGAAAGGTGTTACTGAGCATTTTAAGAGGGAGTGGGCATTAGGTCTATAGGTGGACGCCTTTTCGAGATATCGCCATTAGGGTGGGAAAGGGGTGACTCTAGAATGTTTTTGTACGATATGGGTATCAAATGAAAGGTGGTAATGAGTATTTTAAAAGGGAGTAATCCTTAGTTCTATAGGTGGACGCCTTTTCGAGATATCGCCATAAACGTGGACCAAGGGTGACTCTAGAATGTTTGTACGATATGGATATCAAACGAAAGGTGTTACTGAGCATTTTAAGAGGGAGTGGGCATTAGGTCTATAGGTGGACGCCTTTTCTAGATATCGCCATTAGGGTGGGCCAGGGGTGACTCTAGAATGTTTGTACGATATGGGTATCAAACGAAAGGTGTTACTGAGCATTTTAAGAGGGAGTGGGCATTAGGTCTATAGGTGGACGCCTTTTCGAGATATCGCCATTAGGGTGGGCCAGGGTGACTCTAGAATGTGTTTGTACGATATGGGTATCAAATGAAAGGTGGTAATGAGTATTTTAAAAGGGAGTAATCCTTAGATCTATAGGTGGACGCCTTTTCGAGATATCGCCATAAAGGTGGACCAAGGGTGACTCTACAATGTTTGTACGATATAGGTATCAAACGAAAGGTGTTACTGAGCATTTTAAGAGGGAGTGGGCATTAGGTCTATATGTGGACGCCTTTTCGAGATATCGCCATTAGGGTGGGCCAGGGGTGACTCTAGAATGTTTGTACGATATGGGTATCAAACGAAAGGTGTTACTGAGCATTTTAAGAGGGAGTGGGCATTAGGTCTATAGGTGGACGCCTTTTCGAGATATCGCCATTAGGGTGGGCCAGGGGTGACTCTAGAATGTTTGTACGATATGGGTATCAAACGAAAGGTGTTACTGAGCATTTTAAGAGGGAGTGGACATTAGGTATATAAGTGGTCGCCTTTTCGAGATATCGCCATTAGGGTGGGCCAGGGGTGACTCTAGAATGTTTGTACGATATGGGTATCAAACGAAAGGTGTTACTGAGCATTTTAAGAGGGAGTGGGCATTAGGTCTATAGGTGGACGCCTTTTCGAGATATCGCCATTAGGGTGGGCCAGGGTGATTCTAGAATGTGTTTGTACGATATGGATATCAAATTAAAAGTATTAATGAGGGTTTTAAAAGCGAGTGGCCCTTAGATGTATATGTGAAGGCGTTCTCGCGATATCGACCAAAATGTGGACCAGGTGATCCAGAAAATCATCTGTCGGGTACTGCTAATTTATTTATATATGCAATACCACTAACAGTATTCCTGCCAAGATTCCAAGGGCTGTTGATTTCGCCTTGTAGAACTTTTTCATTTTCTTCTACTTAATATGGTAGGGGTCACACCCATTTTACAAAGTTTTTTCCAAATTTATATTTTGCGTCAATAAACCAATCCAGGTACCATGTTTCATCCCTTTTTTCGTAGTTGGTATAGAATTATGGCATTTTTTTCATTTTTCGTAATTTTCGATATCGATAAAGTGGGCGTGGTTATGGTCGGATTTCGGCCATTTTTTATACCAAGATAAAGTGAGTTCAGATAAGTACGTGTGCTAAGTTTAGTAAAGATATATGGGTTTTTGCTCAAGTTATTGTGTTAACGGCCGAGCGGTAGGACAGACGGTGGACTGTGTATAAAAACTGGGCGTGGCTTCCACCGATTTCGCCCATTTTCACAGAGAACAGTTACCGTCACAGAATCTATGCTCCTACCAAATTTGAGAAGGATTGGTAAATTTTTTTTCGACTTATGGCATTAAAAGTATTCTAGACAAACTAAATGAAAATGGGCGGAGCCACGCCCACTTTGAAATTTTCTTTTATTTTTGGATTTTGTTGCATTATATCATTACTGGAGTTGAATTTTGACTTAATTTACTTATATACAGTAAAGATATTAACTTTTTTGTTAAAATTTGAATTTAAAAAAAATCTTTTTAAAAAGTGGGCGTGTTCTTCATCCAATTTTGCTAATTTTTATTTAGCACATATATAGTAATCATCATGATATCTTCAACGACTGCCAAATTACAGCTTGCAAAACTTTTAAATTACCTTCTGGTAAAATTGGGCGGTGCCACGCCCATTGTCCAAAATCTTACTAGTTTTCTATTCTGCGTCATAACGTCAACCCATCTACCAAGTTTCATCGCTTTAACCGCCTTTGGCAATGAGTTATCGCATTTTTTCGGTTTTCGAAATTTTCGATATCGAAAAAGTGGGCGTAGTCCGATATCGTTTATTTTAAATAGCGATCTGAGATGAGTGCTCAGGAACCTACATACCAAATTTCATCAAGATACCTCAAAATTTACTCAAGTTATCGTGTTAACGGACGGACGGACGGACGGACGGACGGACGGACGGACGGACGGACGGACATGGCTCAATCAAATTTTTTTTCGATCCTGATTATTTTGATATATGGAAGTCTATATCTATCTCGATTCCTTTATATATGTACAACCAACCGTTATCCAATCAAACTTAATATACTCTGTGAGCTCTGCTCAACTGAGTATAAAAATCAATTTGGATTTGTAGAGAAATCCAATACTTTATCGGCATGCATTAACTGCACCGAGTTCATATATGAAAATTTAGATAAAAAAAAATATGTCGCTATGCTGGCGATAGACCTGAGTAAAGCCTTTGACTCCGTAAACTTAAATATCTCGGTACAAAAGCTCCATGAACTTAAATTTGACAAAACTGCCATAAGCTTCTTCCAAAACTTTCTCCTAGATAGGAAGCAAATTGTGCAATTAGGAAAGATCAAAAGTACATTAAAAGCGGTAAAAGTAGGGGTACCGCAAGGTTCCAAACTTGCAGCAACATTATTTATAATCAAAGTATGTTTGAGCTCTAGGCCAATATATACATATGTTTATTAAAATACAGCAAATGTGTTTAAACAATGTATATTTATTTGTCGAATGGTTTGTCTTGCCAATATTTCGACTTCAATCTGAAGTCATCTTCAGGAACTTATGACTGCACCTGGACTGGACCTCAGTCGACCAGGTGCAGTCATAAGTTCCTGAAGATGACTTCAGATTGAAGTCGAAATATTGGTAAGAGAAACCATTCGACAAATAAATATACATTGTTTAAACACATTTGCTGTATTTTAATAAACATATGTATATATTGGCCTAGAGCTCAAACATACTTTGAATATATTAACTAAAAGGCCGGAATACAAGAAATTAATTATTTATAATCTATATAAATAATGTATTGAAACTCGGGCTGTGCGGAGTTCTACAGTTCTATGCTGATGATGGTAGTTTCCTATATGCTACAGATACTTTGGAAGAATTAATCAGTAATATTAAAGCAGATTTGCAAGAAATTTCAAAGTGGTTTGCCAGAAACCTCCTGCAAATAAATTTGACAAAAACCAATTTTATCATTTTCAACAATTTTAGAAAAATTCCTGATAAAAGTGAACTTCCTGGGATAATATACAACGGTAACTTTATTTCAAGAGTAGACAAATTAAAATACCTGGGTATTTGGTTCGACGAAAATTTGAATTGGAATGAACAGATTCAAAAAAAAAATATGAAAGTAATACCTTTAAACTTTTTCATTTATAGAAACCGTAACAATATTCCAAAGAAGCAGCTATGGCTTCTATACAATTCCCTCTTTCTCTCGAAAATAAATTATCTAAACCCAATTTGGAATAGATGTTCAGAAGAAAGATTAAGTGAATTACAAAGGCTACAAAATAAATTAATAAAAAATATCCTTGTACTCCCGCGTACAACTAGCACATCCAATCTATATGTAAACAAGCTTGATATCCGAAAGTATTCCGCTCTTCAAACTATTATGGTCATATATAAGATAAAAAACAACTTAATAAAACACAATATACAATTAACAGCAGTAGAAAGCACTGATTATAACCTACGAAACTCTCAGAACATCAGGACTCACTTTTTTCGAACTGAAAGATGCGCTAGATCTATTAGAAGCTACAGTATAAGATTATTCAATAAATTACCGTTAGAGATAAAAAATATAAATAACATTCTACTATTTAAACGATATGTAACAAATTTACTACTATCTATCTATAATTTTAGAATAAACATATATATAACCACATACTTAAAATATTTATGGAACAATCCAATTTATTTTCTCCTCTAATTAGGAATGTTTCCTCTTGCCACAACTGATTGATGCAAAATGAGAAAAATGTATTCGTTGTCTTCTCGCACAAAATTTTATATTTTTTGAGAAAAATGATGTATGTATATATATTGTATATCAAAGTTGGTAATAAAGGAAAAAAAAAATAATTACTGCTTCGAGCAACTAGTTATTACTTTCTTTTAAATCAAATAGTGGTTCTTTTTATGTATTTCTTCCTTATATGACGAAAGATCGCAACATAAGGAAGAGATTAAAAAAAAACAATATTTATCCTACGAATCGTTTCGTGGCTTTTTTTTATTTACGCCACTGTAACTACTTATTTGAGTGAACGCCGAGTGAGTGGAAAAACTCGAAGCGCTAAACAAATCAAAGTTTAAAACCGAAATATTTATATAAGAAAGAAGCAAAAAAAACTTCGATTTCTCATTTAATAATAAATATGTATGTACATGGGTATGTAACCTATAAGAATTCCGCCAACCCAGAGAAAAGACAAAAAAACCAACAAAAACAATAAAGATATTGTGTGAGGGAGGTAGGTAGGTTGAACTGGCCGGTCCATGAGGACCTCACATAGACTGATTGAGTCCGTAGTGTTACCAGAAGTTTGTTTTAACGACCAAACTGAAAAACCCTATCAAAAACCAGGACCTATGTTATAAAATAACTCCGTCCTCTTGGCAAATACTAGAAGCTTCCTAGGACTTAAGCCACTTGCTGCTTCTAGATCTGACAGCTGTATCACTCATAATAGCTGGAGTCTTAGGCTGGCAAGTGCAGGGCACGAGCACAGAACGTGCTCGATCGTTTCCTCCTCCAACCCGCACTTCCTACACCTGCTATCACTGACCAAGCCTAATTTAAAGGCATGTGACGCCAGAAGGCAGTGTCCAGTCAGAATACCCGTCATGAGTCTACAGTCCTCTCTTTTTAATGATAGAAGCAACTGTGTTAGTCTAAGGTTGTAAGACCTACACATAATCTTCGACACTTTACAGCCCCGCGCTTGAACCCACGCCTTTTCTGCTTGGTCGATCATGTGCACCTCTCGCATTCGCTTAATCTCGCCCAATCTAATTGGGACGTCTACGGAGCAAGCTTCAAGGGATGCGCCCCTTTTAGCTAATTCGTCCGCTTTTTCATTCCCATCTATTCCCATATGCCCTGGGACCCAATATAGATGTATGCTTCTCCCTGTCCCGATTCTCTCCAGAGACTGCTTACACTCTAACACGCATTTAGATGCTGTGCTATGCGAGATTATTGCCTTAATTGCTGCTTGACTGTCAATATAAAAGTTAACACGGTTGCAGCTTAAGCTATTCTCTTCCAGGGTTTCTACTGCTTTGGTTACGGCTAATATTTCCGCTTGGAAAACGCTACAGTAATCCGGCAGCCTGTAGGATCTGCTTAATTCCGGATCAGCGCAGTATACCGCAGACCCTACTCCTTCCACTATTTTGGAACCATCGGTGTACACATGTATCGCCTCGTCCGCCATTTGCGCACCCTTGCGCCAACCGTCCACCTCTATTGTGGCCTTAAGATCTCCCTCAAAGTGCAGGTAGGGAATCATGTAGTCTGTTCGTCTTGTGACTGAGGACGCTATACTACTATGGCCATATGGTCGGCGCTCAAGCTGCCCCGAAGCATTGAGCCTGGTTGCGGTCGTTAACGCTTTGTTCTTTGCTACCAGGTCTACAGGTGGAATGTGCAGAATGGCATACAGTGCAGCCGTCGGGGTTGTTTTCAGGGCTCCCGTAATGCAAAGCATCGATAGTCTGCATACCCCCTCTAATTTTTTGAGGTATGTTGTTTTTTGTGTGGCTTTCCACCAAACAAGAACTCCATAGTATAGAATAGGGCTTACAATCGCTGTAAAAACCCAATGAGAAAGAGAGGGCGATAGGCCCCACGTACACCCCAGCATTCTTTTACATGCATAGAGTGCCGTTGAGGCCTTCTTGACCCTCTCCTCGAAGTTGAGCTTCCATGACAGCTTACTGTCTAGGATGATTCCTAGATATTTTGTGCAAGGTTTCTCCTGTAAGGTCACCGCTCCTAACTTAGGCCTGGTCCAATTTGGGACCTTGTACCTCTTTGTAAACAAGACCATATCCGTCTTCTCCGCATTGACTTTCAGCCCGACATTAGATGCCCAGGTATGAATATCCCGAAGCGCCCGATCCATCAAAGAACTAATCGTTGGAAGGCATTTTCCACTTATGACAATTGCAACGTCATCTGCGTAAGCCGTAAGTTTTACGGGTCCCTCATCGAATTGCCTGAGCAGTTGGTTGATGACCAGTGTCCACAGCAGAGGTGATAGCACCCCTCCCTGCGGCGTGCCCCTGTCCACTGATTTCGTGGCCTCGTACAATCCCCATTGTGATGTAATCTTTCTGCAATTTAACATGCAGCCGATCCATCTGATTAAGGCAGGATGTACTTTAATGTAATTAAGACCATCCATAATCGCCCATTTTGCAACATTATTGAAAGCCCCGGCAATGTCCAAGAAGACTCCTAGAGCATACTCCTTATATTCCAGGGATTTCTCTATGCTTATTACCACCCTATGCAATGCGGTGTCTACCGAATTGCCTTTGGTGTACGCATGCTGTGTTGTGGAGAGCAGCTTTTCATCCACGTTGGACTTTATGTACACATCTATCAGCCTCTCAAAGGTTTTGAGCAGAAATGATGTTAAGCTAATGGGTGTATAGTCTTTGGGATACACGTGACCGATCTTCCCCGCCTTTGGTAGAAAAGCTACACGAGCAGTTCTCCAAGAGTGCTGTACATGATTCAGTCTTAGGCACCCATAGAATATTATTTTAAGCCATTCCACGACCGCCCTACTTGAGACTTGTAGCATGGCCGGGAATATACCATCTGGGCCCGGCGATTTAAACTTAGAAAACGTCTTCACTGCCCACTCGATCTTGGTATCGGTCACCAAGCCCGGCACCACTAGCTCCGTGATCGAAGTGTGAGTGATGTCTGCTGGTTCTTCTAAACCGTCTCCCGATGGGAAATGTGTATCGAGAAGCACCTCAAGGGATTCCTCACTATCACGTGACCATTCCCCGTTCTCTTTCTTTATTAGTCCCTGGACTATGTTTCCCTTTGCTAGGACTTTTTTCAACCGTGCTGTTTCACTGGAGCACTCTATGTCCGTACAGAAACTTTTCCATTAGTTTCTCTTCGCCCTGGTAATTTCACGCTTGTAGATCCTCAGTAGATCCCTGTACTCGTCCCGACATGCTTCGCTTTCCGCGGTCTTTGCGAGTTTAAACATTTCTTTTACCTGTCTTCTTCGAAGACTCAGCTCATTGCTCCACCATGGCGGCTTTACTTTTCCTCTGAATCTTCTTAGAGGGCAAGCTTTGTTATACGCAGTCATAAGCGTCCTTGTTAGGAATTCATTCGACTCCTCCAGTTCCTCTACATTAGCAACCTCTTTGGGTTGTCCCAGTTTCGTTTCTACATGTTTCTGGAATTTAGTCCAATTCGTTGCCCTAGGGTTTCTAAAGGTTCCTCCCTTCTCTACCCTCTTTAGTGGGATGCTGAAGCTTATATACGCATGGTCGGAGAAGGATGGTCTATCGAGAACCATCCAATCATACTGTTGCGGACCTTGCAAAATAATGAACCACTAAGTTTTAATAGCTGTGCTTTATTAATTCAGATTGCACTAGATGCTTTAAAAATCTGTAATACATATATATAGTGTTTCATGTTACATATTTATAATATTCAATTGAGCAACATGTTTTAATATATACCTTAGTTCTTTATATTAATTTCAATATTCTGCTGTCCTATGTAAAATAATGAATTTTCTGACTATCGCCTGATCGACGTTAAGAAGCAAATGGCGAAATTCTGATAAAGAAAATTAACGCAAAGAAGAATGGACAAGCGCGCATGATTGCATTTTCAGCGCATTTTAATAGAGTTGCTTTAATCGGTAACATTCTCCCCCCGGTGAGCGGATGAACCTTCGGAGCTCTCTCTACTTTTATCGATGTCGAGTACTGCTAGTTTTACTGCGGGCCGCTCCAGTACTCATTGCTTTGTTTTGACTTTAGCTCGTCGTACTTGTCCATCCTTTGCCAATGTTGTTTCGATGACAACACCCTTAAGCCAAGTGTTTCTCGCAGCGTTCTCGTCCACTATGAGCACGATGTCACCTTCGCTGATGGGTTTAATTTCCAGGTGAAACCTTTATGAGCGATTTGGCTTTCTACTACTGATGTGTTTAGTTTGATCAATTCTTCTTTCAGAAAATTTTCCGTTCCTCGGAAGTTTGTTCCATTGTCACTGTATATTTCGGCAGGACAGCCGCGCCGAGCAATGAAGTTACGCAAGCACATTAAACACGAGTCAGTACTAAGCGAATGTGCTATTTCTATATGCACTGCTCTTACAGTGAGACATGTCAACATTAACCCCATCTTTTTTTTGTTTTTCGGTTCTCAATTACAGTCATGGGACCAAAATAATCAATGCCTACGTAAGTGAATGGCCGAGTGTATGCAGCAAGCCTGGCTACTGGTAGAGGCGCCATCTGTGGTGGTTGTGGGGATGCGTTCGCATTTTTGCATACCTGACAGTTGCGCCTTACCTTTTTCAATAAATATCGCAATTTAAGTATGAAGAATGTCTGTCTTACCTCGTTTAAGGCAGTATCGTGCTGTATGTGGTGGTAAAGTTGATGATAGTGCTCTACTACGAGGTTTGTGACCGAATGTTCTGTGGGCAAGACGATAAAATCATGTTGGGATTTTAAGGAAGACTGAAAATATGATGCCCTGTTTTGGACGCGCATGACGTCATTATCATCCAGGTAAAGTTGCAGTCTGCGTAACGACGAGTCTTTGCCAACAGTCTTACCATTTTTGAGTAGATGCCATTCGTCAAAATTCTCCATTTGGATTGTTTTGAAAATAAACTGTTTTGCACGACGATAATGATCAGCTTGTAGCCGACAGTCATTCGATGTCGAGTAGATTCGCTGCTTAAGCTTTTCGAAATATAGAATCCAGTTAGCAACAGCTCTGTACAGCCGTACCCAGTTCGAAAAATATGTAAAGTTGGTATGTAATCGCCGATTATCGTGTATTAGGAGCCTAGGTCGCATTTCGCTAGTGCTCATCGTCCCCAAGTCATCGCATTTTGGCCATTCTTCAGGACGTTTGGAAAGAAAAGCAGGACCATTCATCCATAGTTCTCCCACCTCGATTGCCGGTTTTGTCTTAGTGGCGATATCGGCAACATTCAGCTTAGTAGGTACCCATCTCCACTCACCCGGGTTAGCTGTTTCGTGAATTTCGGCTATTCGAAACATGACAAATTGTTGGAATTTGCGAGGATCGCCGTTGAGCCAGTGAAGGACTGTTTTGGAGTCGCTCCATATGTATCGCTTTTCCAACTGAATTGAATGCGCCTCCTCTATCACATTTGTTAAACGCGCCCCAAGAATTGCTGCTTGCAGTTCCATGCGTGGAATTGAGAGAGGTCGCAACGGAGCTACTTTTGTTTTGGCGGACACAAGCTTGGTCGAAATTTCGCCATTAAATTCGATTCGGAAATAAGACACCGCAGCATAAGCATACTCGCTTGCGTCGATGAACGTGTGTAGTTGCACTTTACAGTCTTTTTCGTAGAGATATGGGGAATAGAAGCGCGGAACCGTTACATTGGTAATGACGGGAATGTACTTGATCCAAGTTTGCCACTTTAACTGAAGTTCAGGGTCGAGCGGTTGATCCCAGTCTATTCCGCTGCGCCATATATCCTGAATGAGTATTTTAAGATACGACGTTAAGCAGGCTACTAAGCCAAGGGGGTCGAAAACTGACATGAGTACTTGTAATACTTCCCTTTTGGTAGGCGTAATTCCTTCAGCGAGTACATTGCGCCTTAGTCGAACAAATTTTAACACGTACTTAAAACTGTCTGCTTGCGTCGCCCAATACATTCCAAGAACTTTTTCGACAGTTGTTATATTTGCGCTCCAGTCAAACGACTTATTTTTTGGCTCACTTTCGCCTTCCAGAGCAGCCAATACCTCTTGCGAATTGCTAGACCAATTTCGTATATGAAAGCCGCCCTTTGAATGTATATCGCGAACGCTTTTTGCTAAGGTGATGGCTTCCTCCACTGTTCGTGTGGATTCGATAAAATCATCAACATAGTGATGGTTTGTTATTGCATGCACTGTTTCTGAGCGGCCCTCGGAATGTATTGAAGCATTCAGATTCCGCACATAATGCGCTATACACGGCGAGCACGAAGCTCCGAAACTTAAAACGTTAAGTCTATACACGCATATCGCCTCTTTGTTGTCGCCAAACCAAAGAAAGCGCTGGGCGTCAGCATCTGCTTCGCGTAATTTAATGCGGTGAAACATTTCTTCAATATCTCCGCAAATTGCGATGGCGCCCATGCAAAAGTTGAATAAAATATTGATGAGTGGGGTTAACATGTCAGGACCTTTGAGTAGAAAACTGTTTAGCGAAACATTGGCGGACTTCGCTGCTGCGTCCCACACGAGCCGAACTTTGTTTGGCTTATGTGGATTACGCACAATAAAAATCGGTAAATACCACACTCTTGAACCGCGATCGTGTATAGCATCCGCTGGTAGTTTAGTAGCGTAGTTTTTTGCAACTAGGTTGTCAACTTGTTGTTGTATATTGGAAAAGAGTTCCTCATCGGCACTCACTGTGCGTTTCAAACATTTAAATCGTCGAAGTGCCATTGGCAAGCTGTCCGGCAGATGCGTGTCATCGTTGGCCCACAGTAAGCTCGCAACAAAGCGGCCTTCACGAAGTTCACAACTCTTTAGAATTTCAACGGCCCGTTGGTCTTCAATGGAAATGGGATTATTTTTAGGTGCACAAATGCTCATTTTTTCATTTATAATAAAGGCTTTCACTAGATCGTGCAAGTCGTTGTCGTTGCCACAGCTACACTCGTGCAAATTTAAATGTACGGGTTTACTTACGGCATTGTTGCCTCCTAGTACTGTCCAACCTAACCTAGTCTTCACCCCTATCGGATCTTGCCAGCCCTCTTCACGTACCTTTAATGCCGATATCAGGTTTGGGTTGTTCACGCCAATGATAAGCTTAGGTGGAATACCTTGGAAACTCGGAAAAGGAACATCTCTTAGGTGATCATGCATTTCCTTAAGTTCGTTGGCCATAAGTGATTCCGGTGACATATTCAGATTTTTTACGGTGTGGACGTTGCGAAGGGGATATATTTTTGCTCCTTGGTAAGCCCCTGAAATCTTTAGGTCCAGCTTTCGTGAATCCGATTCGCGCCTACTTATGTTTCCAGTCCAAGTGATACACAGCGGATCTGAAATACCTGTTTCTCCCAACTCGTCGGCTAGACTTTGTTCCATAAGGCTAAGTGTGGAGCCATCGTCCATAAACGCAAATGCGCGTATCGTTTTATTTTTGCCATGTAGATTAACCGGCAGAATGCGAAAACAAGTGCTGCCTTTCGAAGCTGAACAGTGATTATTTAGAGTTGTTGTCAGCTCGCTGCCGTCTCTGCTGGCGCTGTTGTGCAGCAACATGTGGTGGCGGACTGCACACCCGTCTATACCGCATAACTTGCTGCTCCAACAGCGACGAGAATGTGTGCCCAAACATTTCTCTTGCGTGGAAAGGGCTTTAAATCGTTCGCATTGAGTTACTTTATGTGCTATACTACAGAGAGGGCACTTGGAATTTGATTTAACCTGTTTCATAACTGTCTCAGATTTATGAGTGTTTAGTTGAGCTTCTCGCTTGCTGTATTTTTCCAGAAGAGCAGGCGGACTTGTAACACGACATGCTGCTTCTGCCAAAGTGGACAGCCAACTCGAAAAGTCCTCTAAGTTAGGGTTGTTTAACCCCATTGAGTAAATTGCCCAGTTGAGTTTTGACTCTTGAGAGAGCTTTTCTATAATGGGCTATTTAAATAACCACCGAGTTTGCTGGCATGAATTGTTGCTACTATATTTTTAATTGCGAAAGAGAACTCTATCAACATGTCGAGTCTGCCCTTTTGTGCTGGTAATTGGTGCGCTCTATCGATAAGTTGTTTGAGTATGTGCTCAGGGCGACCGAAATACATTTTAAGCGTGCTCATTATGTTCGGCACCATGTTGGGTAATACCAACAAATTGCGAACAACTTCTCTGGCTTTACCTCGCAAACACTTCTGAAGGCGAATTAAATTTTCGTTATGAGAGTAGCCCGCCATTTGAGTGCTTTGTTCATAAGAACTAATAAAAATGTGCCACTCTTGCGGATCACCACTGAACAAAGGCAAATCTTTCGATACACATTGCCGACATGCTATCTGCGCCATGGTTAAATTGTGTGTATCATTTGACGGAGCGGCATAGTTTGGCGAATGTACAGTAGTGCTTCGTAAGTTGGGAGTGGTGAGCGACGTAAAAATGTTTCGAGAAGCACTCTTACTATCTACTTGCGTTACCTGGTTGGCATCTGCTGCCGTCAGCGTTGAATTTTGGTGTGCAAACTGCATTGCTGTATGCACCGGTACTTCTTCATCTGTCGGTTGATACGCGCCTGACGAGTTGCTTTGTGCAAATAGTGTTAAAGGAGGATGAAATTCTGCATTGTCGCGCACATTAGTTCCAGACTCTTTTGTCGGGCCAACAACACAGGATTTGCCACTGCAAAAACCTCCAATTTCTGAATTTTCTTCAGCCTGTAATATTCGACACTTCTCTCGCAAATATTCCTCTTTTAAACGCATTGTCTCTTCTAGCTCCTGCAGACGGAGTAGTTTAAGTTTGCTGAGTGCCGGCAACTCTTGTGCGGCGTTGAGACCACCGCTGTCACCATCCGCGCTACACTGTGGACTTTGATCTACACGCGGTTGGGTATGAGTGAGGTTATGGTCATTCTCACCCTGCTCCGCCGCTTCTTCAGCGATTGCATTTAGCGACTCAGGAATACCATTAGACTGCGCCATTGTAGAGTGTATGAAGCGGTTTATATATCCACGAAATAAGATTTTTAAACAATTGTTGCGGAACTTGCAAAATAATGAACCACTAAGTTTTAATAGCTGTGCTTTATTAATTCAGATTGCACTAGATGCTTTAAAAATCTGTAATACATATATATAGTGTTTCATGTTACATATTTATAATATTCAATTGAGCAACATGTTTTAATATATACCTTAGTTCTTTATATTAATTTCAATATTCTGCTGTCCTATGTAAAATAATGAATTTTCTGACTATCGCCTGATCGACGTTAAGAAGCAAATGGCGAAATTCTGATAAAGAAAATTAACGCAAAGAAGAATGGACAAGCGCGCATGATTGCATTTTCAGCTCATTTTAATAGAGTTGCTTTAATCGGTAACACATACCTTGATATATCACGCTCGGAGCTCAATGTAATATCCAGAACATTGCTGGATGTTGGACCAATGTATGTAGGAACATTTCCCCTGTTGGCTATCTGCAAATTGGTTTGCAGGATGTAACAAAATAGAGATTCGCCTCTCTCGTTCGTATCTGCTCCTCCCCACGCATTGTGGTGCGCATTTGCATCTGCGCCTATGACCAACCGCCCTTTGCGCCCTTCCTCCTGTACTAGCCATTTGCACTCCATCGGTGGAACCTTCGCAGCATGGGCCATGTAGCAGGACCGCAGGATAAATGCCTGCTTATTCTTTTGCTCAACGGCCACCGCTACGAGATCCTCGGTGGTGTAATTAGGCAGCATATATGAATGCAGCTGTTTCCTTACCATTACTACAGCTCGCACCCGTCCTTCCGTTTGTGCGTAGTAAACGCCAAACCCGCGCGCGCTAAGTTCAGAAACCTTTCCTCCCGATGAGAGCCACGGCTCCTGGATCAGCGCCACGTCAAACGAACCCTCCTCAAGGGTTAGGAGGAGTTCGCTCGACGCCACTTTACTGTGTTGGAGGTTTATCTGTAGGACTCGCAGCACCATTGGGCTGTTTGTCCCCCTCCAGCACCTTCGTCTTGACGTCGTCGTCCTCCTCTTGCCCTTTTGGTTTAGAGTATTCGAGGCCCCCTTCAGCCCCTCGTGAATGTTGTGCCGTGTGTTCCTCTGTGCGAGTCACAGCACCATTTAGCGGTTGGTCCTCTTCTAGCACGTTCGTGGTGACGTCGGGGACCTCCACCTGTCTTTTTTCTCTTAGGCTTCTGAGGTCCTTTTCGACTTCGCCCACTTCCAGCGTGTTAGGATTTTTATCCTCGGGACTTCTTTTCCTGAGTCGCATGTAAATTTTGCCAGTGCCAAAGGACATTTTGCCAAGCTGCGTGTACAAAATATCCTCCGCCTGCTTGTTTATTTGGAAGATGTAGAACTGACCATCCTCGGTAGGCCGAGATACAGTAAGTACCTTCCAATCCTGTGTCGGTATGTTCGGATTCTGCAGAAGTCGCAGTGTATCCTCCGACTTCATCACGCATGGTATCCATACCTTAACTTTTGGTACCGTGGGGATTTGCGCTTTATCCACCACCTCAAACCGCGCATTCGTGCCTTGCCTTTGGAGGTTTGGAACGACTTCCTCCAGCCACCGCAAGCTCGCGATGTTGTCGCACGCTATCATCTTCACACCATTATACCATCCCCCCGAATCAAAGGTTGGAAGGGGCTTACTTGGTTGTTCCCGCATCATCTTAAGCATTAAGCTAATAAGCTCCCTTTCCACAGATCTCCACCTTTCAGTATTCATTTGTCCGAACGGACTGCTACGATCAACCAGCGCCACAGTCAGTGACTGCTTTGCCACATCACTCATCTTCTCGGGAAAAGCAGGAGTCTTAGTGTTATCTCCCTTTGGAACCTCCGAGAACACCGGAGTCTTCGCGTTAACTCCCTTTAGCGCCTCCGAGAAACCCGGAGTCTTAGCGTTATCTCCCTTTGGCTTATCTCCTACTTCCGTAGTTGGAACTTCCCTCTGACTGGCAGCTTTCGAGGTAGTTGCTACCTCGCTATTGGAACCCACCTGTCTTACAGCTTTGGGCCTACTTGTCTTGTCTATGCGACTGCCCTGCCTCGCGGCTCTAGGACTGGGTCCTTTCTGCCTCTTGAAAGCAGGCTTGTCGCCTTCTGCCGAACGTTGCCTCTTCATTCTGCCATTCGACGCTTCTTCCTCCTCGTACCGGTTGCAGAACCGAGGGTTTCTCGCAGCAAACCTTTTGAACTGCCTTCGACCTACTTCTACCGCTTCATGGGCCCATTCCAAGCGCTCGATCTCCACTTCTGTTGGGTCGACCACTGCTCCCAAGCGTTGTACAATTCTTAGTGCTGCACGGTACTGCGAGAGAGCTCTTTTACTTCCTCTGCTCCGTACCCTTCTCCACTCTTCTACTCCGTTTTCATTTGTGTGCTTCTCCAACACGGAGTTCATTGAATCAGCACTACTCTCGCTCCCCGAGTCCGACGCATCGCTTAATTCGTATTTGTCGTCCTTGGATTGCGACTCAGTCCTCCTCTTTACATCCTCCTTATTACATTCAGGTAATGAGTTGTTCATCTTGGTCGTACTTTTTTCAAATATGTGGCACAAAGGGTGCTTCACTAAGTTTAACTCTTTAATTTAACTTTAAAATTTACAATAATATGTATACATATATAATAATATTTATAAATTTTTCCTTGTGTACTTTTATTTTTAATTTTTAGTTATTGTCTTTTAGGTTTATGCATGCATACATACGCTTATGCATACACACTTCTTTCAGACATACAAAAAAATCTTCCTGATATTTTGTTGTGTTATTGGAACCGAACATATGCGAGCTAAGGGCTACAACCCATATAAAAAAATCCTGCCCAAATACTTTAAATGTATAGATATCTATACTTTATTTAATATCGGTGAAACTATACAGCTGGGATACGGCTCCTGTTGGTCAAGTGGTGATAACTGGCCTCGTGGCATGCAGCTTGGATGGTTCTCTTGATATTGGCGTGTCGGCTTCAGCGTGGGATCAGTGTAGATAACTTTATGTAACGAAACTGATGGTAAATTACGCGCAGGTATACTTTTTAACCTTTACTTGCGGTCTTAAATAAACTTTGCGTACGCGGGCAGATAGAATTAATTAGAAAGCACACTTGTGTGTGCATATGTATATAAAACAAATTCGCCTAAACTCCACTGATCTTACCTCCTCGATATCTCGTTCAGAAAGAAGGAAACCCAAAAGACATGTTTCCTTCCGGAAGTCTAGCTATGCTCTTTTCTGTCAGCTAGCAGCCAGTCGTTTTTGAAGTGGTATCAAATGATATAAAAGAAGTGTTCTAATCGTGGTGTGGTGAGTAACTTTCTTGCACCGGAATGTATACACCGAAAGTGAAAAGTACTCAAACACGTACCCGATATGATTTTAGATATAAAATTATATTAAATGGAAGAATTGTAACTTTACCAGGTACACCAGTACACCCCCCCCCCCCCCCCCACCTAGAGTGTTGGTGCGTTGTTTTTATCTTCTTGAATATCTTTGCGATGATACATTCCCCGCCTTCCACTAGCTACATCCTCAATCCTCATATATACAATTTCCTTCTACATTTACGACTTTTGCTTTTATGAATTTTGGTGCAAGTTTGGCGCAGTATTTCTTCGTGGCATCGCTTAAGGTAAAATTCCGACGAAAAACAATTTCGCCAACTTTAAATGTTTTCGCAGTGCTCCGGAGGTTATACCGTGTGGCTGTAGATTCGAACGCTAGGCTAATATTTTTCATAATCGCATCACGTATACAGTTCAAACGACCTGCTCTACTTGCGACATTCTCGTCAAGCGTTCCCAGTTCCCGTAGCAGTTTATAATCATTTCCGTGTGAGATCATTTGCTGGCCGAAAAGTGCAAAATACGATGAATATTCAATAGTCTGGTGGTAAGAGCTCCTGAGAGCTTCGGCAATGTCTCCTAAATGCTCAGCCCAAAGTCCCTGGTCATGTTTGAGGTATGACCTAATGCCAGTGATGATGGACCGATTTACTCTTTCACTCGCGTTAGCCTGTGGGCTATATAAAGCAGTGAATATATGTTTCACTCCACGGTCGGCTAAAAATGTGTTGAACTGTTTCGATCTAAACTGTTAGCCATTATCTGTTAGGACAATTTCAGAATTTCCAAAGATGCTAAATACTTACCGCAGATACTCGCGAATTGGTGTGTTGTTAAAATTTCTAACAAGCTTTAATAAGGGATATTTTGTTAGGGCGTCGAGGATAATCAGTACCCCAATATTTCCCTTGTTTCGATCGTGGATAAGGTCCTATTAGGTCAATGTAAAGTTTCTGGAAGGGTCGCTCAACGATGGACTGCGTAGACATAGGGGGATGTAGAGTAGTATTTGGTGATTTACGCTGCCGACAAGTATCACATTGCCCGACATATAATTTACGTCCGCTGCCATGTTGGGCCAGTAAAAGTTAAGCCGCAATCGTTCCAATGTCTTAGCCACACCTCCATGGCATTTGTTTGGAGGGCAGTGGGCATTGTCAATCACCGAACGGGTAAGAGTTTTTGGAATCCACAGCTTCCAGTTGAAAGCTTCTCGATCGACGTTACCACTAGGATGCTCCGTGCGTTTATACACTTTGTGGTCCAATACCTGTAAGTCCGGAAGTCGAGTTTTGTGGGTTTGAACGTATTGTACAAGCTTCTTGTACTCTTCAGACAAAAACTGGGGTGAGATAATATCCACCAGCGGACGGACTTCTAGTTCAGTGATTTCGTCGAAGTTTTGGCGCGATAAACTATCCGGGACAACATAAAGCGAACCTTTGCGATGCTCTATTTTAAACCTAAGGCCTTGTAGTTTTAATGCCCATCGAGCCAGTCTACTTGACAAATCCGTCTGTCGCCTGAGCCATTGCAAGCTGGCGTGGTCTGTTATGATGGTAAAGTCCTGACCCTCTACATAGGCTCTAAACCTCTTAAGGCTGCGAATTGCAGCGAGGCACTCCAGTTCAGTCACACTATAATTCGCCTGAGCCTGGCTCAGCTTCTGAGAAAAGTAGAGAATAGGGACTTCGGTTCCTTCATCATTTCTTTGTGCCAAAACAGCACCAACACCAAGCTTACTAGCATCACACTGAATGATAAACGGCTTTTCTTAGTCCGGGCTTGCTTAGACAGGCGCGGTGCACAACATATTTTTGAGTTTGTCGAACGATTTCTGAGCCTCCTCGTTCCATGTGAAATTTTTGCTCTTTTTTAGCAAATTTGTTAAAGGTGTGGTAATGGCTGCGAAATTATCCACAAAACGTCGGTACCAGCCGGCCATTCCGAGGAACCTTTGCAATTGCTTTACAGTGGTTGGAATGGGATAATTCGTTACGGCAGAAATTTTGTCGGGGTCAGTGCGAAGCGTACCATTCCCTACTATGTAGCCGAGGTATTTAACTTCGCGGATGCAAAATGAGCTTTTTCCCACGTTTATAGTTAGGCCCGCTTTCCTTAAGTGTTGAGCAACCTCTGCGAGAACGGACATGTGGTTTTCGAAAGTCTCTGATAGAATCAAGAGATCATCCAAATAAACAAAAACTTGATGAACGTGATCCATCAGTAAACAAAGCGCCTGTGGAGCATTACATAGACCGAAAGGCATAACGCAGTATCGGTAAAGCGGACGATTAGGGACAGTAAAACAGGTGTAATCTCGGGAGTTTTCCGCTAAGGGAATTTGCCAGAAGGCACGACGTAAGTCGAAGGAACTAATAAATTCAGCCTTTGGTAATCTGCTTAATATACCATCAATATGTGGGAGTGGATAAGCGTCCTTAACGGTGACACTGTTAACTTTTCGGGAGTCGAGACACAGACGGACTTTATTGGCTTTTTCACTAACACGGCCGGCTGGACCATAGACTATTTGGAGCTTCCTCGATTACATCTAATCTAATCATTTCATCAATCTCTTCGTGTACTACCTTTTCCACTGCAGGAGATATCGGAAAATATCGCTGTTTTATCGGACGGACGTTGGGTTCAAGCTCGATAACGTATTCCATTAAGGAAGTTTTTCCCAGACCTTCTTTTTCGAAGCTGGGAAACCTATTCGTAATTTAGTCTAACTGGCGCTGTTGGTCCACACTTAAGGAAATACGGTTTGCATCATTTGCATCAGGGGTTTGGCAAGTCGAAATTTCAGAAATGATATTTGGAGCAATTTGGAATTTTACCCAAAACTCGACGCCTAGAATGACTTATTGGGACATAGACGGGATAACAAACAAGTGAATAGTCTTTCGTTTTCCTTGAAATTGAACATCTAGGTCGATGCAACCATAAACGACTTGTCTCTTCCCATCTGCGGTGCAGATTGAAGTGGCATGTTCGCGTAGTTGATTTTGGGCTTTCACGGTATTCGCTAACGAGGAGCCTAAACAAGAAACCTGGGCTCCGCTCTCTAACAGACCCAAATACCTACAACCTAGAACCTCTAACTTAGCGTATGGCCTTAAGTGGGAAGACTTCTGGTAAATGGAGCTAACCACGCTATTCAAAAGTTTGTGGTCACGTTTGACTTTTTCCCAAAATTCTTGCAACATACGGACGATCGCTTGGGGTTGGTTTAATATCCTCCGCAAATATCCTATTCCTAACTTTATTATAGTTTTTGAGACGCTCTTCGTATGGGATAATTTCCCGGATGGGTGAATTGGGTTCACTGAAATCGCTCTCGGAAATTTTATTAGGACGGACGGCTATCCTATTTGGGGCTACTTCCGGTCGTCGCGAGGAATCTTCCTGAAACCCTCGCTCGGTTTCGGGTTTTCCGGATTACACTTACTACATTTTGGCCTGTAAACGTTGGGTGTTCCACATCCGTAGCAAAACACTGTCCGATGTTCGAGGCAAACAAAATACCTATGGCCTTCGCCTTGGCAATTCCAGCAAATTTGTTTCGTCTTGGATGATTGCTCTGATATTTCGTCGACTTCCGGTTCAGCTTCGATTTCGGTGCGCTCACAAGGTAGTTCACTAACATAACGTTGTTGTCGGATATTCCCTAATGGCGTCGGATTAGCACCCCTACTGATTTCGTCAGCAAGACTTTCTCCCTTAAGACAGAGTCTACGCAGATCCGCTAGCGGTCTTATTTGAACATATAGAAGCTGCTGTCTTATCCGAGGTCGCAAGTTGTGTTGGAGGATTTCCATCTTCAGAACGGCATTGCGGAATTCGTAAAAAGTTTCGGTCGGTCCTTGTTTTCTGCTACGTAGCATCTCTTTAATTTCAAAATCCGTACGATGTTGCTGAAAATTAGTACGTAAAGCTTCACAAAGGGATGGCCACGTAACTCGTTCCACAGTACGACGATATCGCCAATACCAATCCTTGGTTTCATTAAGAAACAAGCATTGAATGTGCTCACAGAGTAAATTAAAGTTACCCCTAAAGTATCAGAAACCTGACATTCAAGCCCTGAAAGAAAACTATCTACAGATAATTTCGATGAAGCATCAAACTTTATATCCCAGTTTGATATCAGCTGGGCAACCCTACCTGCATTTGTAACACTTGAAATGTCACTAAAGCGAAGCTGGTCAAATTGCTGGTGAAAGTTGGGTTTCGAATGGTATGGTAAATTCGGTATATCTCTAGGCCAACGTGGAGTTGAATAGTTCCGGTGAATACTAGGTTGCGGATCCACTCTTTCGGGACTAGGGACATTTGGTTGTTGAGCGGGTGGAGCATTGAGGTTCAGCCTATTCATTAGTTGAGACACTACACCCTCAAGTTTATGGTAGCTTGCCTTGCCGATACCACCGCAGATACGATGTTGCGGATACGATTGTCGTCATCATTTCCCTCATTATTTCCAACTGGGGCATTCACAACAGGCAAACTGACAGCGCCTTCATACTGCTGTTGATCATTTTGCGATCCCATGGTGGGACCTACTTCCCTACATATGTTGTGCTGGTTGTGCTGATTGTGCTGAGGAGGTTGGTGTGAACGCGTCTTCATCCGTGCGCCGGTGTTTTGGCTAAAATATCGACTGTGACATTTGTTGCGGCATTGTGGACAGGTCGAGTTCCTTTTCAACTAATTCAAAAGGCAAGCGCGGTGGAACTGATATGAACACCCGGTTATTAATACATCGTCTGCCTCAGAGAATGCGTCTAGACATATCGTACATATATTGACCTGCTCTGGCACATGCTCATTACTGTGGCGCAGGGCCATTTTCGCAGTTTAACCCGAATGTAACCAAAATCCAACCAAATAGAATTAAAAGGGTTTAAAAAAGTCTTTAAAGAAAAGGACGACTTGTAATCTCCGATATTTATATATTATAAAAATAATATTCACTGGCACGAAAGAAAAAATTCCGAACAATATGAAATCTCGTAACTAAAATCTCCTCCTAAAATCAAATTCGCAAATCTTTGATTTTAGTGTCTATGCATTTTAGGCCGTATCTCGAAAAAAAGGATTATTCAATTAAGGTTTTTTTTTTGTTTTGTTTAATTAATAGTAAAAAGAGTATATAAAAAATCCGCAAAAGGCTACTATGGTCTGATTCTCCGGAAGTGAGAGAGGCAGAACTGGAATTTTTGAAGCAAACAAGTTCTATATTTCAAAAGGAATGATTAGGTAAAATGAAGAAAAAAAATCACGCAAACTTTTAAAATATGTAAATTTTACTAGTGTTGGTAAGCCAGCAGGCATTTAGCCATACTGCAGCTAAACTCCTAACAACGGCAAAAAAGAAAATCATAAAAGTGAAAAAAAAACTATTAACTAGAAAAAAATTTCAACTTAAATTTTATCTAAATACACAACATCCAAAAGCGGCAAACTCCCCAGATATTCAACCTTGTGAGAGTTGATTTCCAGCTGGCGGACGTTTGCGTATGAATTACATTTTGAAAGTAGGCTATGATGCCAGAACAACTTTACAAGCTGGTCAAAACCGAATGCATATAGCTATCAGTCTTGAGATCCGAAACTTTTTGGAAGTTCCAATAACCAAAATTTATAGACTAATAAAAATATTTTAAAGTCGGACAATGAAAATGAACTGTAAAAATCCGAACAAATGTTACTAAGCTTTCAAAAGCGTGCCTAAAAATCATATCCACACCATTAGGAATAAACTACATACAGAGTGTATGTGCCTACATGGTGATCAAAAGGAATATAAACAAAAAGGCAACTCTTAGAGACCAATTGTACAGCGAACAACGGGACATTCATATGGCTTAGCAACTAAAGGCATCTACCTTTGCACTGATATGAATGTTGAAGATCTGAGTTCAACGCTCAGCTCCCGAAAAGCTAGCTAATGAAGAAGTGAAATTCAGAAACATGTCCTAGTAATCATCGCCGCTTGTAAACTTACAATTTTTCTCTAATATCAATTACAAAAACCATTGTATAAAGCAATATGAGCAAAGCTCGCTAATTAAATACCTATGATCATATTGATATAATAGTAACAGCGGAAGTATTAAAAACAAATACTGTAAAAATCCGAACAAATGTTACTAAGCTTTCAAAAGCGCACCTAAAAATCATATCCACACCATTAGGAATAAACTACATACAGAGTGTATGTGCCTACATGGTGATCAAAAGGAATATAAACAAAAAGGCAACCCTTAGAAACCAATTGTACAGCGAACAACGGGACATTCATATGGCTTAGCAGCTAAAGGCATCTACCTTTGCACTGATATGAATGTTGGAGTTTCGAGTTCAACGCTCAGCTCCCGAAAAGCTAGCTGATGAAGAAGTGAAATTCAGAAACATGTCCTAGTAACCATCGCCGTTTGTAAACTTACAATTTTTCTCTAATATCAATTACAAAAACCATTGTATAAAGCAATATGAGCAAAGCTCGCTAATTAAATACATATGATCATATTGATATAATAGTAACAGCGGAAGTACTAAAAACAAATACTGTAAAAATCCGAACAAATGTTATTAAGCTTTCAAAAGTGCGCCTAAAAATCATATCAACACCATTAGGAATAAACTACATACAGAGTATATGTGCCTACATGGTGATCAAAAGGAATATAAACAAAAAGGAAACTCTTAGAGACCAATTGTATAAGAATTCCGAAAACCCAGAGAAAAGACAAAAAAACCAACAAAAACAATGAAGATATTGTGCGACGGAGGCTAGTGAGTACATTTGTACCAAAAGAAGTCAAAAAGAATTAAAGTTGAAAAAGAAGAAGAATTCTTGATGATTTTAATATAGCTAACTTAATTAGTTCCTATGTTAAATCCAATCCAAACTTCTTTGAATTATGTGGCACGAAGGGTGCTTCACTAAGTTTAACTTTTTAATTTAAAATTTACAATAATATGTATATATATATATAATAATATTTATAAATTTTTAGTTATTGCCTTTTAAGTTTATGCATGCATATATACGCTTATGCATACACACTTCTTTCAGACATACTCTAGCAAAAAAAATATTCCTTATTATTTTGTTGGGTTATTGGAACCGAGTATATGCGAGCTAAGGTTTACAACCCATATAAAAAATCCTGCCCAAATATTTTAAATGAATAGATATCTATACTTTATTTAAGATCGGCGAAACTATACAGCTAGGATACGGCTCCTGGTGGTCAAGTGGCGATAACTGGCCTCGTGGCATGCACCTTGGATGGGTCTCTTGATATTGGCGTGTCGGCTTCAGCGTGGGATCAGTGGAGATAACTTTATGTAACGAAACTGATGGTAAATTACCCGCAGGTATACTTTTTAGCCTTTACTTGCGGTCTTAAATAAGCTTTGCGTACGCGGGCAGATAGAATTAATTAGGAAGCACACTTATGTGTGCATATGTATATAAAAAAAAAAACAAATTCGCCTAACCTCCACTGATCTTACCTCCTCGATATCTCGCTCAGAAAGAAGGAAACCCAAAAAATATGTTTCCTTCCGGAAGTCTAGCTATGCTCTTTTCTGACAGCTAGCAGCCAGTCGTTTTTGAAGTGGTATCAAAAGATATAAAGGAAGTGTTCTGATCGTGGTGTGGTGAGTAAGTTTCTTGCACCGGAATGTATACACCGGAAGTGAAAAGTACTCAAACACGTACCCGATATGATTTTAGATATAAAATTATATTAAATGGAGGAATTGTAACTTTGCCAGGTACACCAGTACAGTGTGTCTCGTGTAAGGGATGGTTGCATCGAACAGGTTGTTCTGGGCCTGACCCCAAAACCAGACGTCCACATAAATTCTATAAATCTTTTGTGGCTCCTTGCTGTTCACGCCCTAGGACGTCCCGTAGTCTGCGTCTTAGCGCCCCCCCCCCCCCCCCCCCCCAGCTACCTTCCATCAGCCTCGCTGCTCAGCAACCCACAACAAGTACCCGCTGTTGCTCGCGCCCCACGGCGCCACCAACTCACACGGCTGCTCCCACTCATACATACAATCTCCGTAGTAGAGTCGGGAGCAATGCCGAGCATCAGCCGCTTCCCCCGTCTTCTTCCCCCCTATTTTCCGGGAGCAATTGTGTAGGTCAGGGAAAAATACTCTTAGTCCCTACCTCCCTTTGCACCGTGTGCCAGCACAGAATATATACGTTTGCGACATCTGCCCAATGCAGCGCCTGCCATGGACGGTGCCACTTTCCTAGATGTTCTGGTCTCCGCCACGGCAACCCTTCGACGTGTTTCATTGCGCCATGTTGCCAGGCCGCATACCCAAATACACCGGGTACCCCAATGCTTACCCAAGGACGTCTAGTCCCAGGGCCACAACTGCACTCGCGTCCTGGCCTTCCACAACCCATGCGTAGTCACCCGTCACTTGCTCCCAGAGTGACGACGTCTCCCCCTATGCACTTCAGAATTATGCAGTTAAACTCTAATGGATTCACTGGGAAGATCACAGAGATAGTCGATTTCATGAAGCGGCACAACATCCGTGTTGCTGCGATTTAAGACACGAAACTCATAGCAAGATCTGCATTACAGACCTGTTCTGGGTATAATGTCCACAGAAAAGATCGCGAGAGCGGAAATGGAGGCGGCCTCGCGTTTAACATACACCACTCTGTGCAATATCATATATTTGATCCCGACATCGACCGCAGGAACAGTGTCTTAGAACGTCAAGGATTATCTGTCCGGTCGGGCGATGCAAACCTAGAAATCACCAACATCTACATCCTTCCTGCCACCTGTTTCCCCAGTGGATACCGCCCCAATATCAGCGCCATACTAACTGGCAACAATCGCATTATCTTAGACGATTTCAATGCCCATCACTATCTATGGCATTCAAACTTGCGGGTGGACAGTAGGGGTGACATGTTGGCGGATCAAATAGAAGAAACGACGTTCTGCACAATAATCGGAGACGCCCCCACACGTATGGTAGGAAGCTGTCACAGTTCGCCGGGTATTTCAATCGTGAGTGCAGAACTCGTAAAATGTGTCAACTGGCAGCCGATGGTAACATTGGCAACCAACCACCTGCCTATACTTATTTCGCTCGAGCGTTCCGCCGACTTCATCGTCGCAGAAAAACGCACTTTCTTTAACTTTAAAAAAGGAAAGTGGGACGAATACAAATCCTTTACAGACAACCGCTTTGCTGCCCTCCCTATTCCAACTGATGCCCGCCAAGGGGAATATGCTTTCCGCCTCGGCTCGTTTCATTCCCGCCGGTAGAATTCCCGAAATTCGGTCCCACTTCCCGGCGGAGGCCGCAAGTTTAGCGAGAGAACATGACCTTATAAGACAGCTCGATCCCGTCGACCCCCAAATAAGGGATATCAACCACGCATCAGATTGCCTGTAGATGAACACAAGCGGGCGAAATGGGAGGAGCACCTAAGCGGTTGTCACTTCTCTGCAGGTGTAGGTAAACTTTGGTCCACCGTAAAGTCCCTATCGAATCCGTCTTGGCACAATGACAAAGTTTCCATCGCATTTGCTATAAAGTGTTGTCCGACGCAAAAAATGCGCGAGCGCTTTCTGCTGACAATATATAATGCATTCTACGGTCGAGAAAGATAGACGGAGGGCCAACGGACACGCAAATTCACACATAAATTCAGCGCGTCACCAATTATCATCACCGCCAAAGAGGTTGAGGATGCCATCGGTCTTGCTAAACCATCCAAAGCAGTGTTCCCAGACGGCATAGCCATGCCGATGCTTAAAAGCCTAGGGAAAGAGGGTTTCAAATATTTAGCATATGTCTTCAACCTGTCTCTTTCCAACTTTGTTATACCCGAAAAATGGAAAATGGCCACAGTGGTCCCGCTACTAAAGCCTGGGAAACCAGCTAACATAGGAGAGTCATATCGCCCGATATCTCTCCTATCGGCAATAGCCAAGACGCTTGAAGTCATTTTGCTCCCCTACTTCAAAGCAAATTTGCAGCTAGCGTGCCATCAGCATGGCTTCAGAACACTCCATAGCACCACCATCGCTCTAAATGCCATCAGCACCCAGACAAATTGCGGTTTAAACAAAACCCCCACCATAGAAGAGTACTCGTAGCGCTAGACCTATCAAAAGCTTTTGATACGGTCTACCATGGCACGTTACTGCAAGACCTTGAAGGGTCTACCCTTCCACCTTGTCTTAAAAGGTGGACCGCAAATTATCTGGGTGGTCGGCAGGCATTGGTGCAACTTAGAAATGAAACATCAAAACCAAGAAGAATTAAACAGGGGGTGCCACAGGGTGGGTGTCCTATCCCCACTTTTGTTTAATTTCTACATATATAAGCTACCCTCGCCACCAGAAGGAGTTACTATCGTTTCCTACGCCCATGACTGCACGAAAATGGCCACAGGCCCAGGCCCAAAGATCGATGAGCTTTGCAACAGAATAAGCGGATACCTCCCTGGTCTCTCCAGTTTTTTCCCCTCGCGAAACATGGCATTATCACCGACCAAATCTTCCGCGACCTTATTTGCAACATGGACGTCCCAAATGTCGACCATTTTGAACATCCACGTCGATGGCACTACGCTACCGACTGTCCTACACCCAAAATCTTGGGTGTGACGTTTGAACAGGATCTACATTTTGGTGAGCACGCAGCCGCAATTGTACGGAAAATCCAGAGCCGTAATAAAGTCCTCAAATCCCTTGCTGGCAGTACTTGGGGAAAAGACAAAGAAACGCTCATTACCACTTACAAAGCAATTGACCAGCCGATAGCATGCTACGCGTCCCATATATGGTCGCCAAGCCTAAAAATAACCCACTGTAATAAGCTACAGGGCTGCCAAAATACTGCACTCAGAACCGCCACGGGCTGTCTTCTTATATCCCCAGAACAGCATCTACATAATGAGGCGAGAATAGTCCCCATCAGGGAGAGAAATGAGATGCTAACCAAACAGTTCCTGTTGAATACCCAGAAGCCTGGGCATCCCAACAGACATCTGATTGATAAGCCAACGCCGCCTAGGGACTTAAGGAGTCATCTCCGTTACCATTTTGAGGAAATACGGCACCTGAGAACTCAGCCGTATGAAGCAAAAAAACACAAGCAGCTCCTTGGTGAACTTCACAAACAGGCGCCGGACCTTTATGCCAGGAATTGCCCAGCGAATCCAGTAAATACTCAAAAAACAGTACCCAAAACTTTCGGAAGAGGAACGCATACTCCCCAGGGAAACGCGAGTCACTCTGGCTCAACTTCGTTCTGGATACTGTAAACAGGTTAAACTCTTACATATCCAGAATCAACCCCGACTTACAAAATGTATGCCCCGCTTGCAATGTGTCCCCACATGACACCAACCATCTCTTTAATTGTAATGTGGAACCAACGCCTCTAACACCCCTTACATTATGGTCCACTCCTGTTGAAACAGCAAGTTTATTTGGCCTCCCGTTAAAGGATATTGATGAAAATTTGTGATCGGTCGCAGCTATTAGGTGGGCGAATCATTGCTACAACAACAACAACAACATTTGATACCCATATCGCACAAACACATTCTAGAGTCACCCCTGGTCCACCTTGAGGCGATATCTCGAAAAGGCGTCCACCTAAGGCCTACTCCATTTTAAATAATCATTAACAGCTTACATTTGATACCCATATCATACAAACGCATTCTAGAGTCACCCCTGGTCCACCTTTATGGCGATATCTCGAAGAGGCGTTCACCTATAGAACTAAAGATCACTCCATTTTAAAATACTCATTACCACGTTTCATTTGATACCCATATCGTACAAACACATTCTAGAGCCACTTCTGGTCCACCTTTATGGCGATATCTCGAAAAGGCGTCCACCTATAGAACTAACGCCCACTCCCTTTTAAAATACTCAGTAACACCTTTCATCTGATACCCATATCGTACAAACACATTCTAGAGTCACCCCTGATCCACCTTTATAGCGATATCTCGACAAGGCGTGCACCTATAGAACTAAGGATCACTCCCTTTTAAAATACTCATTACCACCGTTCTGCTATAAAAATATCAATGTGAACGATTTGTCCTGGGTATTCGGGAATAGCGGTTTTTTTTATTTCTGGCTTATTAGGGTGCCTATCATATTTGTTTTCAGCACATATTTTACACTGTTCCACAATTTTGTTAATTTTGGACTTCATTTGGGGGAAATAGAATTTTTGGATTATTTGGTTTTAGTTCTCCATTGTGTTTCTGTGGGCTCTTTGTGTTCTAGCAAAATGTGTTGCTCTTGTTGTTCAACTGTGCTTAGGTCCTTAGCTTTTGACTGAGTGTATAGTTCCTGGATTTGGCCCATTATCTCTTCGGAGGTAAATAAGCCATTGATCACAGAGGAGTTGAGATGTTTTTGAAGTAGTCTTTGTAAATCGTCTTTAGAGTACTGCGGTTTGCCAATTGTGTGCCTGTGGTATGTCGGAAAAGGAATTTTGAAGTCGTATGAGTCCTTCTGTCAAGATTTGATTTTTGAAAACGTTAATTGGGGCTTCTGTTGATGGTATTAATTTGTGTCCTGAGCTTTCGTCAGAATTAGTTGCTTTTGTTACTGAATTGAGCTCTGGAGGTCTGGAAAGGGTATCGGCAACGATATTTGTTTTACTGGTTTATATTTAAGTTCGTGATCGTATTTTTCTAAGATTGCCTTCCATCTTTTTAATTTGGAATTGTCGTTTTTACTGCAGAGGGCGTACGTTAAGGGTTGGTGATCTGTAAATATTTTTATTTTTATAGGTAGTTTCTTAAAGATTTGTATGCCCAGATGATGGCGAGCATCTCATTTTCGTTCGTCGCATAGTGTTCTTCTGTTTTTGTTAGGGTCCTCGAAATGAAGGTGATTGCTTTTCCTTCCTGTTCCAAAACTGCGCCGATAGCATGTTTTGAAGCATCTGTGGTCAAATGAAATTCTTTCTGGTAATTGGGGTAAGTTAATATCACTTCTTTTGATATCAATGAGTTTTTGACTTGGTTAAAAGCTTCGACGGCTTCTGCGTTTAATTGAATGGGCCTATTTTTTGATTGATATTTTGAAATTCTTCCTGCTTCTCCTCTTAGGAGACTAGTGAGGGGTTTGGTTATCTTGGCATATTCTTTTATGAATCTTCATTGATGCTTTTGGTGGGCGTTTACCTGGTTCGTGTTGTTTGGAACGGTTTATGTAGTTTACTGCTTTCGTCCTAATACTTTCGTCTATGTCCATCGGTTGAGGTGGTTTAGGTGGTCTTGGAGGGGGTGGTCTTGTTGTTGGTTATAGGGGTTTTGTGATTGGCAATAGGAGTTTTGTAGTTGGTAATAGGGATTTTGTGGTTGATATCTATTGTATGGGTTTGATTGGTTTGAGTTTTGTTGGGGATTATAGGGATTAGTTTTGATGAGGGTGAGGTATATGAGCTAATTCGGGGTAGAGTCTTGATTGTGAGCTTGTAGGTTGCACATATCTTTGAGTGGGGAGCTGTTGTCTAGGAATAGAAGAATTGAAGGTTTGATTTCTGAGGGTTGGGTGTGGGTTTTGCATTTGATTGTTTGAATGCTGCCCTCTAAAGCTTTGGTTTTCTAGTTTGAGGCAAAGGTGTAGGGCTTCTGGAAGGCTCTTCGGCTCTTTTATGCCTAGGAGTCTGGGAAGATCTCCAGAAAGTCCTCTGACGAAATTGTCGAGGGCTTTAGCGCGGTAGTTATCCGTTAATAGATGGACTGCCTCTTCTCCTATTTCCATACATCCTATTTTATTAAGCATCAGGGATAAATGATTATACTCTTTTTGATAAAATTCGTTAATCGTCATTCTTATTATATTATTATATCTATATTGCGTTTGCCTGCGTAATGGGTAGTTAAAAATCGGGAGATTGCTGTCCAATCCAAGGGGGTGTTGTACGATTCAAGGGCTATATCCGCTTTTCCTATGATTTTGTTTCGGATCACATTTAGGATACCGAAGTATCTAGGGGTGCTTTCTGAGGGTTCGTAAATCCTCAAAATACGCTCAACGCTCTTCTTCAATGAACTAAATTCGGAGGCATTTCCTAAAAATTCTCGTAGTGAACATACTACGTCAGGAATTTTGTCCAGTTCATTCAAATTGTTCCTAAATTGTTCCTCTATTGTTTGGTCTGTTATTATAGGGGGCTGTTATTATTAAGGACATTTTGGATAAGATGAGGTCCACTGGCTTCAATGGTTTCACTAATCATTCTCCTAATAAGAGTAGCTAAATCTGGGTAAATTTGGGGGTTTGAGTTTGGAGGTGCTGCGGCTGCAGGGGCTGTTAGGGGTGCAGTTAGTACTGGTGGCCTAAGAAGATTGTTCGGGTAAGCCATTTTTTCTTTTTATTTTATGTTTACTTTTATTGAAAAATCTAGCTAAGGTACATAATTTTTAATCTACTCTATTGTTATTTCTAACTTTTGTATGCAAAATTTTAATAAATTGGATTCAAAAAAAATGTTTATTTTATCTAATAATTTTCTTATCTTAGATTCGAAAGGAAAACTTTGGATGACCTTAATGTTCTAAATTTACTTTATATACTCAGTTGAGCAGAGCTCACAGAGTATATTAAGTTTGATTGGATAACGGTTGGTTGTACATATATAAAGGAATCGAGATAGATATAGACTTCCATATATCAAAATAATCAGGATCGAAAAAAAATTTGATTGGGCCATGTCCGTCCGTCCGTTAACACGATAACTTGAGTAAATTTCGAGGTATCTTGATGAAATTTGGTATGTAGGTTCCTGAGCACTCATCTCAGATCGCTATATAAAATGAACGATATCGGACTATAACCACGCCCACTTTTTCGATATCGAAAATTTCTAAAAACAGAAAAAGTGCGATAATTCATTACAAATGACAGCTAAAGCGACGAAACTTGGTAGGTGAGTTGAACTTATGACGCAGAATAGAAAATTAGTAAAATTTTGGACAATGGGCGTGGCGCCCACTTTTAAAAGAAGGTAATTTAAAAGTTTTGCAATCTGTAATTTGGCAGTCGTTGAAGGTATCATGATGAAATTTGGCAGGAACGTTACTCCTATTACTATATGTACGCTTAATAAAAATTAGCAAAATCGGAGAAGGATCACACCCACTGTTAAAAAAAATTTTTTTTTTAAGTAAAATTTTAACAAAAAATTTAATATCTTTACAGTATATAAGTAAAGTATGCCAACATTCAACTCCAGTAATGATATGGTGCAACAAAATACAAAAATAACAGAAATTTTCAAAATGGGTGTGGTTCCGCCCTTTTTCATATAATTTGTCTAGGATACTTTTAACGCCATAAGTCGAACAAAAATTAACCAATCCTTTTGAAATTTGGTAGGGGCATAGATTTTATGACGTTAACTGCTTTCTGTGAAAATGGGCGAAATCGGTTGATGCCACGCCCAGGTTTTATACACAGTCGTCCGTCTGTCCTTCCGCATGGCCTTTAACACGATAACTTGAGCAAAAATCGACATATCTTTAATGAACTTAGTTCACGTGCTTACTTGAACTCACTTTATCTTGGTATGAAAAATGAACGAAATCCGACTATGAGCACGCCCACTTTTTCGATATCGAAAATTACGAAAAATGAAAAAATGCCATAATTCTATACCAAATATGAAAAAAGGGATGAAACATGGTAAGGATTGTTTTATTGACGCGAAATATAACTTTAGAAAAAACTTTATAAAATGGTTGTGACACCTACCATATTAAGTAGAAGAAAATGAAAAAGTTCTGCAGGGCGAAATAAAAAACCCTTAAAATCTTGGCAGGTATTACATATATAAATAAATTAGCGGTATCCAACAGATGATGTTCTGGGTCACCCTGGTCCACATTTTGGTCGATATCTGGAAAACGCCTTCACACCACTCCCTTTTAAAACTCTCATTAATACCTTTAATTTGATACCCATATCGTACAAACTCATTCTAGAGTCACCCCTGGTCCACCTTTATGGCGATATCTCGAAAAGGCGTCCACCTATAGAACTAAGCCCCACGCCCTTTTAAAATACTCATTAACACTTTTCATTTGATACCCATATCGTACAAACATATTCTAAAGTCACCCCTGGTCCACCTTTATGGCGATATCTCGAAAAGGCGAACACCTATAGAACGAAGGCCCACTCCCTTTTAAAAATACTCATTAACACCTTTCATTTGATACCCACATCATACAAACAAAGTTTAGAGTCACCCCTGGTCCACCTTTATTGCGATACCTCGAAAAGGCGTCCACCTATAGAACTGAGGCCCACTCCCTTTTAAAATACTCATACACGAATTCTAGAGTCACCCCTGGCCCACCTTTATGGCGATATCTCGAAACAGCGTCCACCTATGGAACTTTACTCCCTTTTAAAATACGCATTAACACCTTTCTTTTGATACCCATATTGTACAAACAAATTCTAGGGTCACCCCTACTCCACCTTTATGGCGATATCTCGAAACGGCGTCCACCTATGAAACTAATGATTACTCCCTTTTAAAATACTCATTAACACCTTTCTTTTGATACCCATATTGTACAAACAAATTCTAGGGTCACCCCTGGTCCACCTTTATGGCGATATCTCGAAACGGCGCCCACCTATGGAACTAAGGATTACTCCCTTTTAAATACTCATTAACACCTTTCATTTGATACCCATATCGTACAAACGCATTCTAGAGTCACCCCTGGTCCACCTTTATGGAGATATCTCGAAAAGGCGACCACCTATACAACAACCACCACTCCCTTTTAAAACCCTCATTAATACCTTTAATTTGATACCCATATCGTACAAACACATTCTAGAGTTACCCCTGGTCCACCTTTATGGCGATATTTCGAAACGGCATCTACCTATAGAACTAAAGCCCACTCCCTTTTAAAATACTTATTAACACCATTCGTTTGATGCCCATATTGTACAAACAAATTCTAGGGTCACCCCTGGTCCACCTTTGTGGCGATATCTCGAAACGGCGTCCACCTATGGAACTAAGGATTACTCCCTTTTAAAATACTCATTAACACCTTTCATTTGATACCCATATCGTACAAACGCATTCTAGAGTCAACCCTGATCCACCTTTATGGCTATATCCCTAAATGGCGTCCACCTATAGAACTATGGCCCACTCCCTCATAAAATACTCTTTAATGCCTTTCATTTGATACACATTCCAGGGTTTCTCTCAGTTCATTTTCCTACATGGTTATTTTCCCTTATGTTGTCACCATAGCTCTCAACTGAGTATGTAATGTTCGGTTACACCCGAACTTAACCTTCCTTACTTGTTTTATTTCACTTATATTAACTTACATTAGTATGAGCTGCTTTCTGGCAAGTGTGCTTATTCCTTTTTCTTGTTCTGGTACTCTGGAGCACTGGCTTACTATTCTTGGTACTAGTAGTTTTCTCGCCTGGTTGGTGTCGTGTTGCCGTTGGGACGTCAGGGAAGTTTCTACGTTCCCATTCACGCCACTTTATGTAATATTTTAATACTGTGTCACTTTCTTCCCGTGTCATTTTTTTTTTGAAGTAGAAAAAGTTTTTTTCTTTAAAAGTTTACTGTGGCAAGTTTTATCCTTTTTGGGTTCACTTTTTGTTTGGCACTTTAAGTGGCAATTTTTTTTGGATTACCCTTTTCTTTTCGTGGCACTTTTAATTTCTTCAGTCTTCTATTATCTTGGTGACACCAACTCTACGTTACACCGTCAAGCTTGTTAGTTCGGGCGCCAAATACAATGTTTGAGGTTTTTAGGTCCTCAACCTTTTCACTTCAGAAACAGAACTAAACTTTAATAATTTAATAATTAGTATTTGTAGCTAACGTTTTGTTGATGAGAACAACAACAACTGGTTTACACCAATTACTGTAGACGCTGACATCAGCGCTTAACATTTTGCCGGATGCGCGTGCAGTTGGTTGCTTGGTCAATTGATTTAGCTGTTGCGCTAATTCTTTGAATTAGTGCAACTTCGAATGCAAAACAGGAAATGTAAAATAATATTGGTTAGCAATAAAGAATTTACCTGTGGAAAATTCTTATTGCGAAATTTACTTTTAATTTAAGAGTCAGCGAAAGTTTGACTGTGTGCAGTTATTGGGGCGATTGCCAAAAAGTATGTAAGTACGTAAATATGTAATTCGCTACGCTGTAGCGGAAACAAAAAGTAAACAAGCTATTGTGGCTCTTGCCAAAACTATGTAAGTATGTAATTCACTACACTGTAGCTCCGACAAAAAGGTAAGTAATTTATTATGTGTTAGGTTAGGTTAGGTTAGGGTGGCTGCCCGAGGGCACACTTAGGCCAGTAGTACTAGGCTCGTTGTGATACCACGAAAAACACCGTTACCTTTCCTCTTCGAACCATTTTGAGGACCTGATGAAAGCTTCCAGGTCCTTGACGGCTCCACAACCTGACTAATATTATCAAGAAATGGAGCTCCCAGAAAGCGCTGCCGTGCTCCGCTTAGTGCTGGGCAGTTGCAAATGAGGTGAACCACCGTTTCCTCCTCCTCGTCCTCTTTACAACTCCAACAGCAACGACGATAAGGTGCTCCTAGCCTTTCTGCATGCCTACCTATGAGGCAATGACCCGCTAGTGCCCCACAAGTGTTGAAATTGTATCCCTTCTTAGGTTGTACACGTGACGGGACCTTTTAGGATCCCATTTAGGCCAGGTTTCTTTCGATGTTCGACACCTCGGTGTTTGTAGCCATCTTTCGTTGGCTTGACGGTAGATGTGCTCTTTTAGCATTAGCTTGCATGTGGACAGGGGCATACCTAAGCGTCCTTGTCCAGGATAGTTAGTAGTTTCCCTCGATATCCCTATGTCCAGGGACCCATGTGAGGTGTACACGGTTCTGTTGAGCCATCTCTTGAAGAGATCGGCGACAGTTTAGTGCTAGTTCAGAATTGAACGAGTGGGAGCCCAGAGATTTTATGGCAGCTTGGCTGTCGCTGAAGATAAAAATTTCTTTGCCGACATTGTATGTCCCTATCCTAGCTGCGGCTTCCATTATGGCTGCAAATTCTACCTGGAATACACCGGAGTGGTCGGGTAGTTTGAATGAGAGCTGGAGGTCAAGGTCCCTTGAGATACTCCACCTCCAACTCTACCGTTTTGCTTGGAGCCGTCCGTGTATATGGAAATGCTGTTGCTCATAGCAAGGCACTTATCCGACTCCGTCCAGTAATCCCTGCTGGGTATGTTTATCTTAAAGTTGGTTTCCGCAACTGTTGTGGTCGCACAGCGATCCGTGCTAGGAGTGAGAAACCTGTATTTGTTTAGTATACTTGAGTGTCCTGTGGTCTTGTTGTTCCAACACGACAACTCCTTTAGACGCAGGGCTGACGTTGCCGCTGCTCGATGACCAGCCAGATCCAATGGAAGGATGTCAAGAATGACCTGAAGAGCTTCGCTAGGCGTTGTTCTTAGAGCCCCGCTTATGCTTATCATGCTGGATCTGTGGACTTTACCCAACAAGTTTAGGTTTGACGCCTCGCTCAAGGCTGGCCACCATACGACTACCCCATACAGCAGTATGGGTCTGATAATCGCGGTATAAATCCATCTGCATATGTTGGGGGTGAGTCCCCATTTTTTGCCAATGGCTCTTTTACACGTATATAATGCAATGTACGCTTTCTTTTGTCGCTGGATAACGTTGTTCTTCCAGTTCAGCTTTTTGTCTAGAACTACGCCTAGAAATTTGGCTTTATCTGCCAGGCTTAGGCGCACCCCATTTAGTTCTGGTAGGTTCAACGATGGTATTTTGTATCGTTTGGTATATAAGACAAGCTCTACTTTATCGTTGTTGACGCTGAGTCCACATCGGAAAGCCCACAAGGAAACCTCTCGCAATGCTACCTGCATCAAGTCGCATAAAGTTTGAGGGAACTTGCCTCTGTAGACAATCGCTAGGTCATCAGCATATGCCACGACCTTCCCGCTCCCCCAACCAGTATCTCTTAAAAGCGAGTTTACCGTTAGGTTCCATAGTAAAGGGGAAAGGACACCACCCTGGGGCGTGCCCCTTGCGACAAATCGTGTTATATCAACCTTCCCCAGTGAGGAAAGCACTTTCCTTCCCTTGAGCAGTTGATCAATCAGTCCCACTAGGGGTCTATTTACGTCCAGATCAGTTAAAGCAATGTTAACGGCGTCTGGACTTATATTGTTGAATGCTCCTTCAATGTCGAACAAGGATGTTTCTATAGTAGAGACTAGGCTGTGTAGCGCAGTCTTCGCAGATTTACCTTTGGTGTACGCGTGTTGATAGCCCGAAATGAGATTCCTATCAATGCTTGTAGTGAGAAAATCGCTAACTATTCTCTCTAGGGTCTTGAGTACGAAGGATGAAAGACTGATAGGTCTGTAGTCCATCGGCTCGTAGTGAGAGGCTTTGCCTGCCTTAGGAATGAATATGACCATGGCGCTCCTCCATGTACACGGAATATAGTTCATAGCCAAACAAGCGGTATATATGTGCCGCAGCCAGTTGGCTGATAACTCCAAAGAGTAGATAAGTTGAGCGGGTACAATTTTGACTGCCCACCTCACCCTCTCCTCATTGATGGGTATATTCACAGCATGGTTTGCTGCGGGTAATTCCGGTGCGTTGGTCATATTTCCCGGGAAATGTGTGTCCAGGAGTAGCTCTAGAGTTTGCCCTTCGGTGCTGGTCCAGGTACCATTCGGTCTCTGCAGAAAGCCAATAGTTGTTTGCGTCTTTGAAAGCACGCACTGTAGCCTTGATGTGTCAACGACACTTTCGACTCCAGTGCAGAAATTTCTCCATGAAGTTCTCTTCGCTGTCTCAGGACTTTTTTGTAGGTCCTTAGTTTGTCCTTGTATTCTAGCCATTGTGACCCGTTATCGAAGAATTTGGCTTTGTTAAACTATTCTCTACAGGATTTACGAAGTAGGTCCAGATCATGGGACCACCAGTGAGGTTTACGTTTACCGCGTGGTTTTGGCCTGTTCTAAGGCATTTGAGAATGCCGATGTGAAGGTTTCTACCAGACCCTCTAGCTCCATCGTTGATGATGGGCTTTGTGGGGGCAGTTCTGGTAGTTCTACTTGTAACAGCTCATTATGTAGTTCCCAGTTTGTATTACGTGGGTTACGTCTCGCAATGGGCTGATCGACGAAGAACTCTAACATTACTTCAATATACCGGTGGTCTGAAAAGGAATGTTCCTCAAGAACACGCCATTTTTTAACCCACTCATAAACGCTTTCGCTGCAAACAGTGAGGTCAAAAACCTCTCTTCGGTTTTTAGTAATAAAAGTTGGTTCATTACCTACATTGCAAACTACAAGGTTAGTTGTTAAAAGGTACTCAAAAAGTGACTCACCACGAGTGTTTATGTCGGAACTACCCCACCGCACATGGTGGGCGTTTGCGTCTGTCCCGATTAGCAGATGGCCTTTGCTTGAGTCGGCCATCAGATCCTTTACCGTCTTTTGCGGAGGAGGTACCTCTGCGTCGTACGGCTAGCGTTAATTGGGTGCCTCCGTTTGCCAAGCTGGCCGCTGTAACGTCACCATTGCTATAATTAGGTAGGAGAAAGATATTAAGCTCAGACTTTACTAAAATGCATGTTCTCACTTTACCTTCATCTGCAGCTCGGATGAGCTTGAACCCAATGGCCCCCAATCCGCAAATCCTTGAGTTGTTCACCCAGGGTTCTTGGATAAGGACCACTTCGATGACGCCTTTAGAAAAGCGACTGATGGGAGCAGCCGAGGCTGCCTTACTTTTGTGCAGGTTTATCTGGAGCAACCTCAGCATGAGCTTGCTCAGACTCCCCTGCCTCCATCACCGTGATGTTCGGATCCTCTCCATCGCTATCCAGCAGAGCATCCTCCATCGAAAAATTTCCCAGAGCCCCTGCGCAATTTGACTTGGCGGAAACCAGGCTTTCGGCGTCGGAGATTTCCGCTTCCGCTTCGGGTGCCTCAATGTCCGTGTCCAAATAGGCACTCGAAAGGGATGCGCGCTGTGCGTCCCCACGGTATACGTGAATTACAACCTCGGCTAGGCCGTAAAACACTCTTCCTTTGCTCCGTCTAAGGGGCTCGAGAGCTTCCTTATTCAGGGCTAACACGACCTGTCTCCTAGGTCCTACAGCGTCCTCGACTTGGATGACACTCCAGTCCTGCGTTGGGAGAGCTGGGTTCATCAGTTGCAGCATTCTGAGAATTCTCTCAGGTTCTGCTGGAACTGCTGGAACCCATGCCCTGGCCCTTGGCCGAGCCGGAATGTCCTTCAAGTCGACGACCTCGATAATCGCCCCGGGATAGACTTGTCCCAGCTTAGCGGCTGCTGCCTTGTACAGCGCAACAGACTTTGCGTCCGCGCAAGCGAGTACCTTGATTTGGCCCTGGTACCATCCTGCATCAGAACCTCGCGGCGGACTACCCGGAGACTCCATCAGCACGTCGAGAACGGCGTTACCGATTTCATTCCGGACGTACGGCCACTGGTATTTAGGGATTGCACCACGGTCGTTCCCTCGGTCCAGGTTTCCTATAAGGATCCGGCCCTTGGCTACCTCTGCAAAGCTGGGTTTGGCTACCGCGGGGTGATTCTGGTGTCTTTTCGGCGGTGGTTTGATATCCTCATCAGAACTTTGACGCTTATATGGGGTTGCGCTTGTTGGCAGAGAACCCCGAAAATTCGGCAGTAGAGCTCGCGCCCTTTCCACCGAATTCCTGGCGTTCTCTGACAGCGTTTCCAGCGGAACGCCCTCATACCTTGACAGGACTTTTGCAGCCCTTCTCTTGTTCCTGTGGAACGATCCCTTGTGGGACTCTTCTTGAGAAGGGGTCCGACCTGAAGTTGCCCTCGCCGTCGTACCCCCGGATGATGTCTTCCTTATGGCTCCTTTCTCCTTTGGCTCAGTGTGACCAGATCGTGGGACCCCTGTCACAGCCGTGGGGAGAACAGTCACACGGGCGCCCAGCATCAGCAGGCGCGTCAGTGTTCGCCGTTGCCAGCCCAACTACCTTCGCCGCCATACTGGTGCTTGCCCCCGTCCGATCACCTAAGACTGTGTTAACTGAGGTTGCCCTCTTGTCGTCCATGGGGAGCCGACCCGTCGTTTCCAACGCAGTCGCTCCTCCGGTTAAAGTAGCTGTTGCGGCCCCGTTTTCCCTTGGCTCGGAGTGGCCAGGTCCAGAGACCAGTGCCACAGCCGTGGGAAAAATGGTTGCCGTTCCGGCGCTTGGTCGGTGTCCGGCAACAGCAGGCGCGTCAGGGTTCGCCGTTGCCAGCGCAACTCCCTTCGCCGCCATACTAGTGCCGACCCCCACCAAGTCGCTCTTCCCTTTAGCATTGGTAGCATTGGTAGCCCTCCCTCGTTCACTAGGGCATATGGATGCCAATGCTATTGTCCTTATCCCTGTAGAGGAGGACGAAGTATATATTTCTTTTTGTTTGTTTTTTTTTTGTTCATCTTGTTCTTACGACCCCTTGCTAGACGAGGCCAGCTTAGGGTCACCTTGTTGAAAGGGGGAAAAGTGTCGTCCGCCGCGGCAGAGCCCCTTACCGCGGTAAGACCATTTCTACTCTCTGAAGCGGCCCGGTGTCAGAGAGGCTCCGTACAAATACAGCCAGATAAACCTCCCGGCTGCAAGCCATCCAATGGGCACGGTGCCGCATAACACCCTGGATTGGGAGGGGGCAGATCTTGGTCATCGCTCACCCTAGGACTAGGCCACCGTAGTCATGGAGATCCGTATGAACCTGCATCCTACTGGGTGGCATAGTCCCGTGGTCAGCGACTAAGCCCTCGCATGGCGGCAAGATGTCTGCCCTCCGCGAGGGTATTATGTGTTAACTTATATGTCTCTTGTTATGATATATTAGCACTCACCTGGTCACTCCGTTCCTCCGGTACCGTCGCTCTTGAGCACCTGTTGCTGAAAAAAGGAACTCAAAAACATTTTTGCTTTACATACATTCCTCTTTTGAGCGTGATAGCTGCGATCCATTGCCCATCATTTAACTTGGGATATTCTACACGGTGGTGTGCTTAGGCACGAAAGTGCGTGGGAAGAAAATCCCAATAGTTATTCGCTAAAACGCAGAAATTGCTGCTTAGTGGGTAGTAAGGAGAAATACTGCAAGAATTTTTACAGCAGTTCTCAACGGAATGCAAAAACTTGGAAAAATGGTGTAAAAAAACCCAAACAAAATAATTTAAAAAAGATGTAAAAGCAAAATGAAATAAAGAAAAGTGTAAAATATCGTAAAGTTTTCCAAGAAAAATTACTCTAACGCAAAAACCCAACTGAATTTTGCCCAAAAACCAAAAGGAGAAAGTTATAAATCAAACATAAACAAAAATAAAAAGTGAGGTTTCTTACCCCTCTGTCCTATCGTAAGTGATCATCTAAGTGTACATATAATACAATAAATTATATAAACATCAACAAAAATCATCCGATGCCTTATTTGGGTTCCGGATTTCCAATTTCCAATGCTTGATATCCCTTGGTGTTGTTGTTATGGTGATGGTGATGGGGGCTGTAGTTGCAGTTGCCGCTGTCTATCGGGCGTCTGCCGCTTCTTTTGCCTCAATGTTGTTGGGCTTTCTTTCAACTTAGGTTTCTCTGTATTGGTGATGGTGTGGTAGCGGTTTTGTTTAGTGTTGTGGTACGCGATTGGTTTTGTCTTGTTTTACTGGAGCTGGGCGTATTTAATTCAGGCATGGTGGCATCAAATTACTATTAGGCTTGTGGCTGTGGTTGATATCTAGTTGGTGATGCTGTTTGGGTATGTGCTCCTGTGCTAAGCAAGTGGTGGTGTGCAGTATGTGTGGTGTTTGCTTCGGTGATGCGATCTAACAAAAAAATATAAAAAAACCAAAATAGAATTTTACTAGCAATATCTCGCAGTGGATATCTTGCGCATGCGCATGCAATAAATAACTTTTTCTTTTATATTTTCTGTTTGTTCAAATATCCATAACCGCACAGTTGTGAGCCTATCTGGCGGCAAGGATTGGGGCAATGGAACCTTTTATTTGCCTTGCTTTAACGACGGAGCATGGAGAATCCCAGACCCCCGTTCGTAAGCCAAGGGAAATATCTATTGACTACAGAAGCACAATTTTTTGAACTTACCTTGTACTCAGGCAAGTTGCCGAGGTTACACAAATCTGGGGGAGATGTATCCCGGTATCCCGTGAGACATAAATCTTTGGTCTAAATTTCAATCCGTGTTAACTTTAAGGACCGCAATCGCAATATATTCGCGCACAACTTCTAGTTTGTTCCTTTTTTGTTCAAAGGAAAATCAAAGACTTCCACTAAGCACTTTAGCACTTCACTGCACAGTTTACTTTCAACTTTGGCCCGTTGCCTTTTAGAGCCAATCCCGGCCTATAGAAAGTTAAGTTAGAAATGAACAATTTTCACCAACACTTATGCAACTTACTTTTAGCTTTCCCGTATTCACACGTACATGGTCACCCACTCACACACTCATCCGCGCACAAACTTTCGCTACATGATGCCCACACTACTTAAACAATGTTGCTAGCACTTCTCCAATGTTGTTGTGAGCAGTATGCGAGTGTGTGTACATGTTGCGTGCCACTTTTAGCCAATGTGAAGGAAAGGCCTGCGTTACAGGCTCGCGACCGCCGATGGTGCCCACGAGCATACCTGCTTGCCGCCACTCCTCACCAAACAAACATGCAGCTACATTACAATGTAGGACACATGATTCAATCACAAGAGGTTTTTCTCTGTAGGAAAGAACTGATATCCATAGACAATAGGATTTTTTTTCCTTTTTTGTGAGCTTATTTATAAAGGTTTTTCTACTCAGATTGTAAGGAATAACTTAACTTTTTGTTCCACTTTACTTTTGGTTAAACCATGTAGGCTACTGAGTGGAACATCGCCCTATCTCGAATGTCGTTTCGAAAATTCCCAATCTCAGAAACCTTTACAAAAACGACTTATATGAGATTTTATTTGAAGAACGCCCTATATCAGAATTGGGTTGCAGAACGCCCTGTCTCAGAATTTCTTTAAATGGCCTCAATATATGTATATGAAAACAAATTCTATGATGTGCGTTCTAAGACGGGACGTTGCTTAACTGAATTCTGAGAAAAGAAATAAATTTTGAGGCAAAGCAGTTTTGAAACGGCAGCCCAAGTAAGGTGATATTCCAGTCATTTGTTCATATACGGCTTTATCCTCTTCAAAGCAAAGGCTTCCTTAACCAATTTAAATTTTTATAGTTTTCTGCAAATATGCTCATCAAAAGCTGTTTTTTTTATTTTTTTTATTTTTACGTATTGTAGTTTAGCCTAGCTAAGCGTCGTGTTTTAGAATAATACTATATGCCTTTCTTCGCCTTGAAGCTACCAAAGCGTTTATGTAAATATGTATGTATGTAAGTACATATGATTTTGTGCTAATTAGAATTTGACTCTACAAAAACAATGTACGGGTAAATAAGCAAACTTTAAAAGATAATATATCATGAACAAATTAACCAATTTAAATTTTTATAGTTTTCTGCAAATATGCTCATCAAAAGCTTTCTTTTAGTGTATATTTCATATCTGTACGTGTTGCAGTTTAGCCTAGCTAAGCGTCGTGTTTTAGAATGATACTATACCACGTTCGCCACTCAGCGTCACATATATGTGACGTGGGGTATTTAAAAAAAACTCATGTCACATATATGTGTCTTAAAATTACTAAAATGTATTGAGCTGTTATTTCATGAAGGTTTGTAGGAAGTAATTTTCTTGCATGTTTTAGTATCTGGCAAGGTGTCAAATATGTACAAAATCTGCGGTTTGGGTATGGGCTGAGCCGGTATTTTAAAATTTCGCTTTTTAAAGGGGTATTCCCCGAATTTTTTCAATGTGCTAATTAATGTGAAAATAAGTTTGAAATATGCTTTCATCAGTTCATTCGTGTCACAATAGCATTAGAAGAAGGTTCTTATAAGTAAAAGTGTGCATATTTTTTAAGGTAAGTTTTTTTACAATGCTTCAACTATTTTATACTAACATAGAAAACATATAACTATTTATATATATGTGTATATTTTTCGTTTATTGTTTAGAATGGAGGGTCGTAGACGAAGGCAAATATCTGAGGAGGAAATTCTTGAAGCCATTTTGAATTCCAGCGAAAGCGACCTGGACTTTGAGGATTCTGGAAGCAGCTTCTCCCCAGAAAGTGAGGACGAAGAGTCTGGGGAAGAAAATTACTCAGAAGGTGGGATAGAGATAGAATAAACCGATCTTGGTGGAGACGTTACCAATGAAAATGAGTGGATGGATTTGGAGCCCGAAATCCAAAACATGGAATTTACACGTGAAGAGAAAATTTCTATTGATTTACCACCTAGTGCAAAACCCATAGATTATTTTATGAAAATATTTGATGCAGTGCTTGTAAAGAAAATTGTTTTTTGGACAAATGCACGTGCTAATTTTTTATCTAAAAATGAGAAATTGGGGACGAAATCTAATCTTCAACGAAGGTTTTCCGATTTACCAAGGGCTTTGCGGGTTATATCCTATATTCTTCGGTTTTTCCAGAATACGCACCCAAAAACTAAAGCCTCCTTGAAAAGGGATTCTCATTCGATCGCTCCTGACGAAATAGAAAAAACAACGCGAAGATTGATAACAATATGCCAGAGGCAACATTATCAAGAAGAGTACGCAAACTTGAAGTCAGGAAATCTAATAAATGGGAAGAGTGAGATTCTACCCCTGAACCCATATATAGATGAAGAAGGCATCATTCGAACTGGGGGGCGGACTGGGGCATCGAAAGACATGTCCCATAATGAAAGTCATCCCATTATTCTTCCTTATACTTGCAGGTTATCCAGACTTATCGTCCAATCCTCTCATGAGACCACCCTGCATGGAGGGAACCAGCTGATGCTACGTCATATTCGCACTCAGTACTGGATCCCACGCGTTAAAGTCATGATAAGGTCGGTTATCCACAACTGTAAAGTCTGCACTATTTACAGGAAGCGGACACAAACGCAACTTATGGGGATCCTTCCGAAAGAGCGCACCACCTTTACTAGGGCCTTCACTAACACTGGGGTAGATTTCGCGGGACCATTCGATATAAAATCCTACCGAGGGAGGGGATGTCGAATTTCAAAAGGATACGTTTGCCTGTTTGTCTGCTTTTCGACGAAAGCCATCCATCTAGAAGCGACAAACGATCTTAGTACCGGGTCCTTCCTAGCTGCCTTCGCCAGATTTGTATCCAGACGAGGCTGTCCGAAAAACGTTTACTCCGACAATGGTACTAACTTTGTCGGAGCTTCTCGATCTTTACGATCCGAGTTTAAAGCATTTCTGCGTGAAGCAAGGGACGGAACGTTGACTAAGTATAGCCATCACATTATAGAATGGCATTTTATACCGCCAAGCGCTCCTCACATGGGAGGTTTGTGGGAAGCGGGGGTAAAAAGTTTTAAGACCCACTTTAAAAAAATCGCGTCCGATCATAAATATACTTTCGAAGAGTTTACAACCCTCTTATGTCGAATTGAGGCCTGCCTCAACTCGAGACCTCTAAGTCCCTCATCCAACGACCCTTCCGACCTGGAGCCACTTACACCAGACCATTTTCTCGTAGGTGGGCATCTTCTAGCTCCACCTGAACTCGACTGTAGTGAAAACCCTGCCTCCATTGTAAACCGATGGCAAAAGATGAAAGCCCTTCATCAAACCTTTTGCAAAAGATGGAAATCGGAATATCTCACCGAGATCCAGAAACGGTATAAATGGAAACATCCACAATCCAACTTAAAACCGGGGGACCTAGTCGTCATCAAGGAGGATAACCTACAACCGAACGAGTGGAAAATGGGGAGAGTCGTCAACACACACCCAGGTTCCGATAACCGCGTACGTGTTGTTGACGTTCATACAATGAAGGGACAAATTACGAGACCAATCGCGAAATTGGTACTACTTCCGCCCAACGACAAGGGAAATGAACTTTAATAGTCCATATCCCTTTATTCCAGATAACCCTGCTCTCATTCCCCTGAACAAGGCCAACATACCCTAACGCAGACTCACTATCTGCCCCAGAATACAATTGAATTAGCAACCACACATTCAAACTTAAAAGTATTTTCGAATATAAAATTAAGATACACGTCGTAAAGGTGTAAAAGTGCAAATAAATGTTTAACAAGCCGGCCCAATAAAACCGCACGGCGTTCTTTGCCCTAACCCAAATAAGCATGCGTTGCGACAATGTAAAGCATGTGTGCAAACGTCGAATCTAAATGTTACGCAGAACAAAAATTGGAAATCGAGTTAGTTTTTCACGCAGCAAATTCAACTTGGGTTGCTCTCATATAACTTGTATGTACATGAGACATTTTTGACAAAAAATTACTTGCGTGCGTTTATATTGGGTTGGCTGTAAGAAACACAAGGTGGTGTTCCGAATAGCAATCCGGCCTGTTCTGGATTCCGACTCGCTTTGAAAGGTCAGGCGGGGTTGATTCCGAGTCGATTTCTTTTTGGTGTTCTCAGTTCCGATTTAAACAAATCGATTCGAAGCTAATTTCGTATCGTTTTTCATATCGAGTCGATAATAAAGCGAAACAGCTGTTTTTATTTATTTTGGTTTTAGTTAAATTAAAATTGTGCAAAAATTTGAACAAAATACCAGCACCAATGGTTTTCGGAAATGCAGAGGCAACAAGACAATTGCAATTTTGCATAAAAAAAAAAAAAAAACGCTAAAGAATCGATCGATCGAAATTGAGAACACGTCGGCTTGCTTTCGGCCGGAATCGCTTTGCTTGGGTGGGACAATTTTTGATAGGAGTTTTCAAATTGAGATTTATTATACTACGTAAACAAATAGTCCAGCAAAACGTTGTAATAAATCTTCCCAATAAAACGAATAATTTAATAAAACTTATTTGTGGGGAAAATAATGTAATGATCTGTGCTTAATTGGCTAAATACTTTCGATTCCGGAGAACCGGTCTGAATAACTTAAATCCCAATTTGAATATCCTAATATTTTCCACACAAGACAACTAAAAGTGGAAACGACATTTTACAAATTCATGGATGTCACATCCATGCGTACATGTGAGGAAAACACATATACATAAAATAGTTAAGAGATCATCTAAGAACCACACATAAACGAATATGTCCATAGTGTGGCCAGTTGTTTGTTCCGTACAAAGTGTTTAAAATTAAAATTTTTATATGGGAAAAAAAAATTGTAACAAATGTGAAACACCCTTCAGGAAACAAGTTTTTTTTCAAAAATCATTACAAACTTCCATTTTTTGTACTCCAAAAATTCTAAATAAAAGTTTGAAATTTCCATGAAGACTTGCAAAAACTATTTATTCCTTTTTTACTTTTGGATCAACCAAGAAAAATAAGATAACAGAAATTTTGCAAACATTACTCGCAGTTACTGAAATATTGTAAGGATAATGAGCGATATTCAAATAATTTCAATTTTACCCTCAATGAACAAGAACTTTGTATTGGTTTTTTTAATGTTAACCATCAAGAGTAATGTCAGAGCACATTTTAATGACAATACACAGTTAGAGTGGGAAGGATAGGAAACAAGAGATTGGGCATAGCCTTTAACTTCCTGTAACTACATATTTATTCCTATAATTTAACACAAATAGCACGTTATTTCATAATTTACTAAAAGGTATTTCCGCAAGTTGCACTATCTATACCAATTCTGAGAACCCCTATCAGCATTAAAAAACACCACCCAGCACACATAATACATGCGCATGGGTGCCACTGAGTATACAGGACTACGACCAAATATGCTATACAAGCATGCTGGTATTAATACGGCTGTATATGAGTCCAAGCCATAATCGAAGAGTTCGCCTAATGGCCCAGCTAGGCCTATACGACGCGCTCGTTTGCCATCAATTCCATCCAATGTATAAGCTAAGAATATATTTATTGCGCAACAAAGCACAACCCACACATACGCAACGTAGCCACCAACCGACTATCCAAAACCAATCAAACACAAGGGATGGAGGAAGTTATTATTTTTCACTTAGCAAAATCAAACCATTTCTTCACTTTGTCCTATTTGATTTCATGGAATCATACACAAGTTTCGGTTTTGTTGCATTTGCATTCAGCTGAAGTAGATTTATTCACAACTTAATTCACATTATTAATTAGAAAAAAAATGCGTACGTAACACACCCCACCACAAATTGTTCAACTATTCAGATTTCGTACATACACTAAATAAGCTTTAGCACAAATAAATTTGTTCTGCTGTACTTCGAATGACTTAAGCGTTTCGCGTCCTTTACGAGCTGTCCGCCGGCCGCAGCGGGGTCAGTGGACAACAATCGCCAATAGATAAAACCACGATCACGCAAATCAGGATTATCTGAATCTTGCGTAGCTAAAGAAAGTACATGTTGCATGAGCTCTTGCGCGCAGATGGGCGTTTTAAGAATAATTTAACCGCAGCGGTCAACAATTGCAATCGCACTTGAGTGTTTTTATCTTGGAAGCCTTCCAAAAAGCTATCGAGTAATTCATCAGCATTATCAATACGCCCAGCCTATTCCCCCATAATCCAAACCATGGAGGCACGTGCCTCAGGCTCATCGAGTGTCTCAAGATTCTCACAAAGTGTGCTAATAATGCTTTCAAATTTATTCGGGTACTGGCGGAAAATGTCTTTAATTACAACAATTGCCTCTTGAACAACATAATTTACTTTGGTTTGAATCAAATCGAGAAGTGTAGAAACGCAGCGTTCGGCTGATGGTTCAACCTTCATAGCACAACGCGCAATGGCGCGTACAGCCTTGCGCACAAAATCTACATCCACCTCAGTGGCATATTCTTTAATTCACTAAAAACTTGTGCAATGTCGGTTGGATTGGTCAAACGTATCATAATGTCACGCTTTTCTAATTTTACATTAATTGGATAATTATACTTAACAAAGAACGCTTTTATCTCATGCTTAAGAATGTCTGGGCGCTTTTGCACAATTGAATTTATGTTACGCAGTGCCACATATTGAACCTCGGGCTCTGGGGAGGGTAGTGTCACGAATGGTGGCGCCAACTTCTTAGTGAGTGTGGCACCGGAATCGCTATCACTTGAAAGCATTTCTAATAATTTCTAATTTCATAAGCACTTTACCAGCGCTCAACACAACTGCTGCATTAGCGTGCGCTTAACGTGGTGTCAAAAAAATCAAATCAATTGAGCTTCGCGCTATCTTCAGGACTATAATTAGCCAATGAATCAAGAATGAATACTTGTCCCTATTCGGTGCATTCGTTAAGCGCAGTAAGCAATTTGTTAATAGTAACTGCGTTCAATTCTACAAGGGGTTGACCCGACTGACTGGCTTCGGTGGTTTCACCCAGTGCAGCAACAGCATTGGCCACCACCATGGGATTCGAATCGGAGAGTGAATCTTTTGATCAATCTTAAAGTTCTTGATCTTCGACCATTGATGATAAGATGTCATAAGGCTTATCACACACCGCGGCTGTTTTACGTACCTAGGTATCCTCATCCTTCAAGCACCTTCGTGGTGGCTCGCGTAAATATTCGGTTGTCTTACTGATGCGTATACATCCCATCGTACGTACAGCCAAAGTACGTAGAAGGGGATTGGAGTCTTCGCAGTCCTACACAGGCGTATTAGCTGCCGTAATTGCCGTCTCTGATTGCGATGTATCGCAATTCATTAAACATCAATAAACCATTTTTTTTGGGCTCCAGGTTGTCCGTTTGCATACAATTGACCACATCAAGAAAGCGCGTAAAATTTCGCTTCCCAGCGTTACCATGGAATGAAAACCTGAAAATAAAAATATAAAATTAGTCAATAAAAAGTAAGTTTACGCAGTTTATCATCTTTACTCACCGCGTGTTTTATACGAATGACATTTTTTTTTTTTCATTCAGGAAATGAAAAAAAAAAAAAATTGTAACAAATGTCAAATGTCTACACTTTTCTTTGACAGTCAATGCACGGCAGCACCGACATTAGGCCTCATGCGCAATCATCGCGCACACTACACGTCACGTACTACAGGCCGCACTACACGTCATGCACTACACGCCGCACTACACGTCACGCACTGTAGGCAGCACGACATATCGAGCACAACACGCCACACATGTCGCGTATTACATATCTGCACCAATCATTCATTTGGTCGAGATTTAAAATACTTAATTCCACGAATCCCAACATTATACCCGTCAAAATAATGTTGAATGGTGGAAGTGCAACTCTGTAATACCTTTTCAGCCAGGTTTCGAACCGTTCCGTGTGGTGGTAGGCCACTTGTCGTGAAAACAAAGTTCACCACAAACCAAAAAATAAATCTTTAGGCCTACTTCGGCGACATCTACCGACATAAAATAAATTATAAAATCCCTACAAAAATTTGGTCACAAAACCTAATCACGCCCATGCAAGTGTGACTAGGAATATAACCTATGACCGTAAGGCGCTAAAGCACCAGCCACATCGCATGGATGCGTGCTAAATCCGTTTTTTTCTTCTTTCTTCTTTTTTTTTTTTTTTTTCTCTATTTATTCAATATGTATAAATACAACAAGTGTTAAGGAAATTTATTAACAGATGTTGTGAAAATGAAAATGGTAAAGATATTTTCGGAAATTATTTTATGAATTTGACAACTTACGTGAACGGGCGATTACGTGTTCCTTTGCTGGCTGCTGGATCAAAAGAGGACGAGCCTCTTTGCAACATGAGCCGATGAACCCGAGATACAGCTCCTTCGTTGGGTTTCCCGGCAACAAAGTTGCTATACCGCGGGCTCACAGCGGTAAAAATCTAAGATACATGCGTACCACCACTCACACATGCCTGTGTGTATTAGTGATCACAAGCATATGCGGGTGGTAGTAAACGAAGGAAAGAAGAACATTATGTTACGAGGGAGGGGAGATATATTTAGGCCTGTGGCCTAAACATACCGGCCCCCTTGCCGTAAGCAACAAAGGAAACATTAAAAAAAAACACTGTGAATTCTCTTGTATTAATACGAAACCCTTTTTGGTGTTTTTATTTTCTTATTTTTTTCGCCTTAACTATTATTTAACAAATACGTGGGTGCGCGCCGTTGCCACCACGCATTTGTTCATGGTCCTTACCACGCCGGTAAGAAGAGCCAATCACCAAGAACTACAGTCCACTCCACTCCCTAGGCAATTAAATCGAGGAAGAAGAGATTTACAATAGTGATAATATATTCATCAGCAATTGGCATACACAAACAGATTTGAGCGACATCCAACCTCCAAACAACATCAACAACACCGACAATCCACAAAAGTCAATCTACTAATCCGGATCAGCAATTTATTGAAAGGTACGTGGTTTGAAAATATTCCGTGCTAGGTAGGGTTTTCCTTTTCACTTTTAATAAAATTTCACAAAATAAAATTACAAATTACAAAGTGACTTTTTTATATGTAATAGTGCAAGTGATTTTGTTTTTTTTCCGTGAAGTGAGAAGTCTCATCTTGTGCAAAAATTTGAAAAAGGCGCTTAACGCAGTTATTTAAAGTTTGTGCAACACGCCTTGTGACTATCCGGAACTATCCCCCACCAGCGGTAAGATTTTCCGGACACAGCTCAAGGTAGCACAACACTGTTCTAAAAGGTTAACATAACCTCAAACACCGATTTGCGTCACTTTTCGATTTTCACCTTTGCAGGATTTATCTGAAAAAATTAATTTAATCCACTGCACAAAAATTCGATTTGTTAAGGTTGCTTATTCAGAAACCTGTAAATTTATTTTAGGCGCACATTTAATTAAATAAAATTTTCTCCCACATAAAAATCACTTGCACTTATTTACACGGGCAATACGTTTGCAATTTAGTTTGGTGCTATAGTACAAAGTGCACTTAGTTACATACACATATATTGTTGTTGTTGTTTGGGTGGCCAAAAGGCTTATTTCCTGTTCAATTTTTTAAAAATTGAATTATTTTTATTTTTCACTTGCGGCAATACACAAATCAGTTTTTGACTGATCTAATTTTTTGTGATACAAAAGATCACAGCCCTTGGTTAAATTACCAAAAAGTCCATAACGAACGTTCATACATTTCTTTATTTTTTCACTAACACCACTTTCTTCACTAGCCATTACTTATTGGCTTACACAAGTCATTGGCACATCTGCATTAGAGCATTCTTTGAATAATTACGTGGGTGCGCGCCGTTGCCACCACGAAAATTGCACATTCTTTAAATTAATTCCTAGCTTTCTCGCAAGCTTCGAGGCCACTTCCTCGAGAGATCTCTCTCAAACACAGTCCTTCGTTTCAGTTCATTTTCACTCAATACTCTCTGCAAAGGCAATTAATCAATTAATATTTCAATAAATTTTCATATAATGGATACCTATACACGCCAAGCAGATGCAGTGACGGAGTATGAAAATGACTTCAACGACATGTCACCTTCACAACACAGTAAACACTCCCTAATATACCAAAGGGATGAGTTAAAAACTCTGTGGGAAGCTATGAAGGTGACATACGAAAAGCTCTTAGGTTCATCAGAGCTTGATTCAAAGGACTTATCGGCTATCAAGAAGAAGCATAAAATGTGCTATTTCAGCTTCCTAAAGTGTCAGGCGGCAATAGCTGAGCTTTTGGAAAATTTTGAAAAGAAAGATAAGAAAGCAGATGTCTCAGATAATATGGAATATCATGTGCGCCTGCCAGCATGTGATACGGATATTTTCAAAGGTGACTATATTTCATATAAAAAAGGTAATCGGTTTATGTATTACAATGCCCTTAAATAAAAAGCCGGAAATGAGATTGTTTTGGAGCAAAGATCCTCTTTATTTTCAAAATATTTTCGGAGCAACTATGAGTCGCATAAAATTTGAAAATATACTTCGTTGTATGTGTTTCTATTTTCATGACCAATGTGATAGATCCAACCGTCTACACAAAATTGAAAATGTGGTAAACCATATTCTTCAAAACATAAAAAAAATCTATAGTCCCCCGCAAAACTTATCTTTGGATGAAGCTCTTCTTTTGTGGAGGGGAAGACTTTTATTTCGGCAGTATATTCCAAATAAAAGACATAAATATGGAATAAAATTTTACGAACTGTGTACCTCAGATGGATTTTAAATAAATTTACTTATATACACTGGAAAAACTACCGTGTGCAATGAAAAAGGACATGCATTTGGTGTTGTCGCTAAATTAATAGAGAATTACTTACAAAAAGGGCATACGCTTTACATGGACAACTATTACAATAGTGTAGATCTCGCTGAATATTTATTGAGTAATAAAACAACAATGTGTGGAACGTTGAGAAAAAATAGAAAACGGAACCCCTCATATGTCATCAAAAGCAAACTGACCCAAGGAACAACAGCAAGGAGACGAAACGCAAAAGGTGTTGTTGTTTTAAAATGGAAAGATAAACGGGACGTACTCATGATTTCTACAAAGCATAATGCTGAAAACGTAAACACAACATCGAAGAGAGGAGTAAGTATAGTCAAACCGAAAATGGTTCATGACTATAATAAAAATATGTCAGGTATCTATCGTTCCGATCAAATGGTGTCGTATTATGCGTGTCCCAGACGATCAATTCGCTGGTATATGAAGGTATTTTTTTCACCTAATAGATATATCGCTTTGGAATGCCTGCTGGATTTACAACAAAATAAATTTCGAAAATCCATTTACACTCCTGTCGTTTAGAGAAAAAATTATAAAAGCATATTTGGTTGAACCTCCAAGACAAAGATTATCTGTTCATGTAACACCCAGTACATCTACTGCTGCTCATTTTCCAGACATGACCTCTTCAAGAAAACGATGTCGCCAGTGCAGTAAAACTAAAAAGAGGACCGCAACTAAATATATATGTGGAGTCTGCAGAGACAAAGATGGCGATGTAATTGGATTATGCCCATATCCATGTTTTAGGGACTGGCATATCCAATAAAGCAGACATATGTACATATATAGAAAATAATAAAAATGTTTAATATATAATAAAAAAATTCAGTTTATGTTTTATTGATAGAAATCAAACTATGTAGTGACTCCCATATGTGACACCTGTACTTCCCAAAACTCATGACACTTATATGTGACTTTTGTGTATGTCACAAATACGTGGCACACAGTTTCTCTTAAGAAAATTGCTTAGAAAACTCATGTGACATATATGTGACATATTTTTTTTGTTCGTGAGTTTTTTTTGAAAGCACAAAAAATCAACGAGTGGCGAACGTGATACTAGTATGTAACCCCCGATAACCGGGTGTGTTTTTTAGCAAAAAATTATATCTCACACTTTGATAGATAAAAGCTGATGATGATTTAATTTTATAAAAAATATTTTATTTATACCTATGTATATATGTATAAATACATATCGTCGACCCGGCGGTAAAAGCTGCTAAGTCCACTTTTCACTCAAAACGACTTTTTGATACAGATAGAAAAGACCATGATTTCTGCGCTTCCCCAGGCAGTCGGTTCTATGTACCGGAGCGTCTCGGTATTTTTCCCGACCAAGAACTGTCATTTCAGTGTGACCCCATTTAATTTGTTTCGTCCCTCCCACAAATTGTCATCCTCCCAGCAGCTCCTTGCAGCAGGACTGCTCCATACTCTCTTACTCCGGGAAGGCATCGAATCCAATCCGGGTCCGTCTCCTGACACCGGTCCTGAGAAATGGTTTTGCTGCATCTGCCGGAAAAGAATCTTTTTGGAAGGTCATACTCTGTTCAGTGTGTCTCGTGCAAGGGATGGTTGCGTCGGACTGGTTGTTCTGGGCTTGATCCCAAAACTCGACGTCCACGTAACTTTTATAAATCTTTTGTGGCTCCTTGCTGTTCACGCCCAAGGGCGTCCCGTAGTCTACGCCTAAGCGCCCCCCACTACCTTCCAGCAGCCCCGCTGCTCAGCAAGCCACAACAAGTACTCGCTGCTGCTCGCGCCCCACGGCGCCAACAACTCAAACAGCTGATACCACTCATAACTACTACCTTCGTAGTAGAGTTGGTAGCAATGCTGAGCATCAGCCCCTGCCCCCGTCTTCTCCCCCACCCCCTCTTTTCCGGCAGCAATCGTGCAGGTCAGGGAAACAGACTCTTAGTCCCTACCTCCGTCTGCCAGCACAGAATATATAGGTTTGCGACATCCGCCCAATGCAGCTCTTGCCTTGGGTGGTGCCACTTTCCTAGATGTTCTGGTCTCCGCGACGGCAACCCTCCGACGGGTTTCATCGCGCCATGTTGCCAGGTCGCAAACCCAAATCATCCGGGTACCCCAATGCTTGCCCAAGGACGCCCAGTCCCAGGGCCACAACAGCAATTGCATCCTGGCCTTCCACAACCCAGGCGTAGTCACCCGTCACTTACCCCCAGAGTGGCGGCGTCTCCCCTTATGCACTTCAGAATTCTGCAGTTAAACTGTAATGGACTAACTGGGAAGATTACGGAGATAGTCGATTTCATGAAGCGGCACAACATCCGCATTGCTGCGATTCAAGAGACTAAACTCACAGCAAGATCTGCATTGCAGACCTGCTCTGGGTATAATGTCCACAGGAAAGACCGCGAGAGCGGAAATGGAGGCGGCCTCGCGTTTATCATACACCTCTCTGTGCAATATTATATATTTGATCCTGGCATCGACCGCAGGGACAAGGTCTTAGAACGTCAAGGCCTATCTGTCCGGTCAGGCGATGCAAACCTAGAAATCATCAACATCTACATCCCTCCTGCCACCTGTTGCCCCAGTGGATACCGCCCTAATATCAGGGCCTTACTCACTGGCAACAATCGCATTATCTTAGGCGATTTCAATGTCCATCATGATCTATGGCATTCAAACTTGTGGGCGGACAGTAGGGGTGAGATGATGGCGGATCAAATAGAAGAAACGACGTTCTTCACAATAAACGGAGACGCCCCCACACGTATGGTAGGAAGCTGTCACAGCTCGCCAGATATCTCAATCGTGAGCGCAGAACTCGTAAACTGCATCAACTGGCAGCCGATGGTAACATTGGCATCCGACCACCTGCCCATACTTATTTCGCTCGAGCGTACCGCCGACTTCATCGTCACTGAAAAACGCACTTTCATAAACTTCAAAAAAGGAAAGTGGTAAGAATATAAATCCTTTACAGACAACCGCTTTGCTGCCCTCCCTATCCCGACTGATGCCCGCCAAGTGGAGCGTGCCTTCCGTAAGGTCATTGAAACCGCCTCGGCACGTTTCATTCCCGCCGGAAGAATTCCCGAAATCCGGCCCACTTCGCGGCGGAGGCCGCAAACTTAGCGAGAGAACGTGACCTTATAAGACAGCTTGATCCAGGCGACCCCCAAATAAGGGATATAAACCAACACATCAGATTGCTTGTGGATGAACACAAGCGGGCGAAATGGGACGAGCACCTAAGGGGTTGTAACCTCTCTACCGGTGTGGGTAAACTTTGGTCCACCGTAAAGTCCCTATCGAATACGACTAAGCACAAAGACAAAGTTTCCATCGCCTTTGGCGACAAAGTGCTGTCGGATGCGAAAAAATGTGCGAGCGCTTTCTGCCGACAATATATAATGCATCCTACGGTCGACAAAGATAGACGGAGGACCAATAGACACGCACATAAACACAAATTCAGCGCGTCACCAATCACCATCACCGCTAAAGATGTTGAGGACGCCATTGGTCGTGCTAAACCATCCAAAGCAGTGGGCCCAGACGGCATAGCCATGCCGATGCTTAAAAGCCTAGGGAAAGAGGGTTTCAAATATTTAGCGCATGTCTTCAAGCTGTCTCTTTCCACCTTTGTCATACCCGAGAAATGGAAAATGGCCAAGGTGGTCCCGCTACTAAAGCCTGGGAAACCAGCTAACATAGGTGAGTCGTATCGTCCGATATCTCTCCTTTCGCCAGTGGCAAAGACGCTTGAAGCAATTTTGCTCCCTTATTTCCAAGCAAATTTGCAGCTAGCCCCTCATCAGCATGGCTTCAGAAAATTCCATCGCACTACCACCGCGCTAAATGCCATTAGCACCCAGATAAATTGCGGTTTAAATCAATACCCCCACCATAGAACAGTACTCGTAGCGCTAGACCTATCAAAAGCTTTTGATACGGTCAACCATGGCTCGTTACTGTAAGACCTGGAAGGGTCTACCCTTCCCCCATGTCTTAAAAGGTGGACCGCAAATTATCTGGGTGGTCGGCAGGCATCGGTTTAGAAACGAAACATAACAACCAAGGAGAATTAAACAAGGGGTGCCACAGGGTGGTGTCCTATCCCCACTTTTGTTTAATTTCTACATATCTAAGCTACCTTCACCACCGGAAGGAGTCACAATCGTTTCCTACGCCGATGAATGCACAACAATGGCCACAGGCCCAGGCCCAAATATCGATGCGCTATGCAATAAAATAAACGGCTACCTCCCTGGTCTCTCCAGTTTTTTCGGCTTGCGAAACCTGGCATTATCACCGACTAAAACTTCCTCGATCTTATTTACAACATGGACGTCCCAAATGTCGACCATTTTAAACATCCACGTCGATGGCACTACGCTACCGATTGTCCTACACCCCAAAATCTTGGGTGTGACGTTTGATCAGGATCTACATTTTGGTGAGCACGCAGCCGCAATTGTTCCGAGAATTCAGAGCCGTAACAAAATCCTCAAATCCCTCGCTGGCAGTACCTGGGGAAAAGATAAAGAAACGCTCATGACTACATACAAAGCAATTAGCCAGCCGATTACGTGCTACGCGTCACCCATATGGTCGCCAAGCCTAAAAATTACCCACTGGAAGAAACTACAGGCCTGCCAAAATACTGCTCTCAGAATCGCCACTTGCTGTCTTCTTATGTCCCCAGAACACCATCTGCATAATGAGGCGAGAATACTCCCCATCAGGGAGAGAAATGAGATGCTGACCAAACAGTTCCTGTTGAATACCCAGATCAAATAGAAGAAACCTGGGCATCCCAACAGACATCTTATTGATGAACCAGCACCGCCTAGGGGCTTAAGGAGTCATCTCCGTAAGCATTTTGAGGAAATACGGCACCTGAGAACCCAGCCGTATGAAGTGAAAAAACACAAGCAGGTCCTTGGTGAACTCCATAAACAGGCGTCGGACCTTTATGCCGGGAATTGCCCGGTGAATCCAGTACTTAAAGAAAATTATCCAAAACTCGCGGAAGAGGAACGCATACTCCCCAGGGAAACGCGTGTCACTCTTGCTCAACTTCGTTCTGGATACTGTAACAGGTTAAACTGTTACCTATCCAGAATCAACCCCGACATACAAAATGTATGCCCCGCTTGCAATGACACCAACCATCTCTTTAATTGTAATGTGGAACCAACGCCTCTAACACCACTTTCCTTATGGTCCACCCCTGTTGAAACTGCAAGTTTCCTTGGACTCCCGTTAGAGGATATTGATGACAATTTGTGATCGGTCGCGGCTATTAGGTGGGGCGAGCATTGCTACAACAACAACAACAACAACAGGATGATTTCTGCACAGGACGGTAAACTAAAAGAATATGTTCAGTGTTCAGAAGTCATAAAAATTACTGAAAGTAAAACCTGTATCTATAGCGAGATAATATTGCGGTTCGAATATGGACTCGTCGGATATGTATTTCGTCGGGATTACATTCGTTCGGTCAGTATTTTGGCTCGCCTTTAGTTCCATTTCGGTTACAGTTTTTAGTTTAAATTTCGATTCTGATTTTGTTTCCGGTTTCGGCCCCACCTTCGGTTTTGGTTACGGCTTTATTTTCGGCTCGGATTTAATTTCAGTGCGTTTTGCTTTTGTTCCGTTTTTGGTTTCTGATACCATTTTGGTTACGGTTTCGAAGTCGGAATTGAAAATAAAACTAAAATCAAAATCAAATACAAAATCAAAATCGAAATCGGACTCGAAGTTAAAAATTTAAACCGAAGCCGGTTTCGATAATCGACATATGTATGTATCTTACAGTGTCATAATCATGCTCATAAACAACGTACAGTCAGCAAAGATCTTTACACATCAAAATTAGCGTAAATACAATGCAGAGCAGAAACTTTGAGCCTGTTTTTTTCAGTGTAAAAAACCGGCACCTGCATCCCTTTGCATTTACCCGTTCTCTTCTACCACTTAAAGAAGTACGCGCTCTGCGAACTCTTCTTGGTCGTCCTCTAGGCATTATTATATTTTAAAAATATGCAAGTACCTTGCTTTTCTTAAAACTAATTTGCACTGTTAACGTTGTTTTGAGTGAATTGTCAATTCCAATGCAATTGTCATTTCATACAAATTATTGCCGTCCCACCAAAATTTTGAAAGAAATTCGCAGCAGCTTAAATTATACGAATAAGGGAGTCAAAAGAAAACAAAATTAGATAAACACCACTGATGACCTGATACGAAACTTTTATTCTCTCTCAATTCGTTTCCAGGAATGGGGCTCGAAATCAGCTGTCTGTTCATTCAATTGTAAACAAAAGTTCATTCGTTATAAACAAAAGTTCATTCGTTTCCAAGAATGGGGTCTGAAGTCAGATGGCTATAGAGTTGCCTAAAATACGCAAAAAAAATTTCCAAGAAATCCGTTCGGTTTCATTATTTTCAAATAAATCAGCAAGTAAGCTGATAAAAACTTATTAAAATTTATAAAAAAGGTAAAGTTTTGTAGAAATGTTTTGTGGTAGATAAGTGAAAAAATATGAAATAATATATTTCAATTGCGTTGCTTTGCTTTGTTGCTCTGGCACCGCCATAAGATAACAATAAGCGGCTAGTCCCTTTTTTCACTTTGATGCGGCCAAAACGTTTATGTACATACATATGTATATCCACATACAATAAAAAACGCATGATAAAAACTTATTAAAATTAAAAAAAGGCAAAGTTTTGTAGAAATATTTTGTGGTAGATAAGTGAAAAAATATGAAATAATATATTTCGATTGCGTTGCTTTGCTTTGTTGCGCTGGCACCGCCATAAGATAAAAATGAACGGCTAGCCCCTTTTTCACTTTGTTGCGACCAAAATGGCTATGTACATACATATTTATATCCACATACAATAAAAAAACGCAAAAAATTTATAAGAAATTACGAAATTAGATCACTTGGTGAAGTATCTGCGTTGTCGTCCGCAAAAGGCTGTTAATTATACATGTTGCGTTAACCTCTACGTATACCTACAATTTATCTCAGCTGTCAAAAGTGGAATGTTGCAACGCTCCACAAAAACCTGACCTTTATGCATCCATTTACATCAATGCGAAGACTAAGAAGCTGACTTTTTCACCAATCGAAAGCTGCTACCAAAACCGATGAAAGGTGTTGTCACTGATAAATTTTCCACGGATGAAAAATAGTTATTTTTTCTTTGTGTTTGTAATCCTGACAAAAATTCCAGTTTTTTGATATCCCATTTGACAATCTTGAATAAGTTTTCGCTGAAAATTATATATTAAACCGTATCCATGTAAAATACCCCAAAGTTATTCTGAAATGCCCAAATTTGATTTTGAGCATGATGGTATCTATGGCCAATATTATAAAAAATGCACATTTTCACGCGCTCTCAGAGAGCGAGAAGTCTTTCAATCAATAGTAGGCAAGGAGAAGCTTTCAGCTATATGTACAGACGGAGCATCTGTTTTGGTTGGCCGTAAGCCGGGTTTTGTAGGGCAATTAATTAAAGCCGAAATAAATGTTCCCACGTTTCATTGTATTATACACCAACAAGCTATATTTGCAAAATCAATTGGCCTTGTCGAAGTAATGAAAACTGCTGTGCAAATATTCAATCGTTTAAAAGGTGGGCACAACGCTCTTACACATAGGAAGCTGGTAGCGTTTTTGAAGGAAATAGATTCAGAATACAAGGATGTGTTACAATTTACAGAAGTCAGGTGGCTCAGTCGGGGAAAAAGTTTAGATCGTTTATTTTGTCTTAGAGAAGAAATAGCTCGTTTTTTTGAGTCCGAGGCTCTTTCAAAGGATGCTCAAATATTTAATACCATTAGATGTCCCGAATTTTTATTACAGCTTGCTTTTCTTACAGATATTACGTTGCAAATAAATAATTTAAATCTAGTTTTGCAGGGAAGAACTAAAAGCATATGCGACTTGCTTCAAGCAATAATTGAGTTTTCCACAAAGCTAATTAGTTTCAAGAACGAAATGGCTTGCCAAAACTTTGTTAACTTTCCAAAAGTTTCCGAAATATATTCAAAATTTCCAAGTCCCCAAAAATTAGATAAATTCATGGAAGAAATAAATAATCTTTTAACAAACTTTGACAGTAGATTTAAAGATGTTTTTTTAATGAAATTGGTTATAAACATTTTTAATAGTCCATTGACATGCTCACTGGAGAATGTACCTATAAATATTCAAGATGAGCTATTAGCAATGAGGGAGGATTTAGCTATTCCATTGGAAACCGGCATTCCTTTTTGGAAAGATATTTGCCCTAACAAATACAGGGCCACCAGGGACCTTGTATTAAACATGTATTCAATGTTTTCGACAACATATATATGTGAGTCTACATTTTCGTCAATGTCTCTCATAAAACGCAAACATCGAAGCCAGCTAACGTACAAGCACTTGGAAACATTGCTCAAAATAAAGTGCTATGATAAGGAAATTCAAATTGAAAAATTATTAGAGTTTCACAGTTTATGTAAATAGTTAACTTTTTAAACTCTTTGTAGTTTGTAATTATCATTATCATCACATTGTTAGTTTATATTTCATCAAAAAATTAATATTGATTTCAAAATGTAAAAAACTTAAATAATTAATACATACTCCCCTAAGGAAAAGTTTACTACGATCACGTAAAAATTACATATACATATGTAGGTATGCTACTTTCTTTTTTGAATTACCTAACTTATTTTGAATATTCATAGTAGGTACACGAAGTACGTTAGCTTTATTTTTCTGAACACCCACATATGAATTTTAAAAAAATGTTTATTTTTAATTATTGGCAAAAAAAAAGTTAAAAAGGTTAAAAAAATTTCTATTAATATTTAGGTATTTTTATCTGTTAAGTTATGCCTACAACAGATACTTTTCGTATTACAGAACTTACTTAAATTCATAGTGCTTGAAGCACTCGCTTTATTTCGTTCAAAACCCCTATTTTAATTAAAAAAAAAAAAAAAGTTATTTATTTATTGATAAACAACTTAAGAAAAACTAAGCACAAAGCATACACACATGTTCTTTTTTATTAATATCTAAGTTAAGCCACCTTCATAATTTAACTATTAATACAACAGATACATAGATACATTTTGAATTCCGAAAATGTGCTTGAAGCACGTTAGCTTGATTTCTTTTAAAAACCCATATATGAATTAAAAAAAAAAAAAAAAAAAAATTTATATTCAAAAAAATTACCCTCCAAAAAACTTGAAAAAAGTTCAAGTAGACACAAAACATAAGATTTTTATGTTTTCCTGTCAATTTAAGTTACGTCGATCACGTTAAGATTCCTCTGTTAACTTATACAACATATACATTTTTTCCAGTGCAATACCACCAACACATAAGCATTTTTGAGCGTAACACACTAATATTCCCACATATTGCGTCCTCTCACCGTGCCGGGCTCTGCTCTAAATGCCGATGCCTGGCGTAAATTTACAGCTAAACTACAGGACAGCATTGAAGCCTTCACTCAGCGCATTGATAAAGTTGAACGTAGGCTTGAAGCATTTATATAATACTTCTATATCACTACTACTGAACTGTGCAGTCTGTCAAACATTACAGTACAGATAAAAAACGAGAGAAGGATACAAAATCTCAAGGATTTCGTTAAATTTTTGGAAAAAAGGGGCTTAAATATATGTATATTTCTACACGCCGTCTTGCTTCTATCAGTATTGCACATTTATTTAGCAATAGCCGTGTTTTTTTACACGCGTATACGTTTCGCTTGCTCGTAAAAAAAAAACGCCTATCCTCGCTTAGATAATGCTTAAGAGACCCATCTAGCGGCAGTGGTTAAATAACTCACATAACACCACAGGGTGTACCGAAAAGCGGAGACACAACCCTCTGATGGCCATAGGGTATAACATATAGCTGAATCAGTTGCGATGAGTTGTGGACACTTATAGAATACATAGAATTAGTGTAGAGGGTGAAACAAAAACATATATTTCAGTTACATCTGTGTATAATGTGTATTGAAATTTAGTAAGACAAAATTTATGCGCAGCAATTTCAGAGGTGTATTTAAAGTTTGTTGCTTAGAAGCCCATATAAATTTAAACGTAAACGTATATGGGAGTAAAACCAAGTAAGGAAGGTTAAGTTCGGGTGTAACCGAGCCTTACATACTCAGTTGAGAGCTATATTGTCAACATAAGGGAAAATAATCATGTAGGAAAATGAACCGAGGGTAACCCTGGAATGTGTTTGTATGACATGTGTATCAAATGAAAGGCATTAAAGAGTATTTTATGAGGGAGTGGGCCATAGTTCTATAGGTGGACGCCACTTAGGGATATCGCCATAAAGGTGGATCAGGGTTGACTCTAGAATTTGTTTGTACGATATGGGTATCAAATGAAAGGTTTTAGTGAGTATTTTAAAAGGGAGTGATCCTTAGTTCCATAGGTGGACGCCGTTTCGAGATATCGCCATAAAGGTGGACCAGGGGTGACCCTAGAATTTGTTTTTACGATATGGGCGTCAAATGAAAGGTATTAATGAGTATTTTAAAAGGGAGTGGTGGTAGTTGTATATGTGAAGGCGTTTTCCAGATATCGACCAAAATGTGGACCAGGGTGACCCAGAACTTCATCTGTTGGATACCGCTAAATTATTTATATATGTAATACCACGAACAGTTTTCCTGCCAAGATTTCAAGGGTTTTTTATTTCGCGCTGCAGAACTTTTTCATTTTCTTCTACTTAATATGGTATGTGTCACACCCATTTTACAAAGTTTTTTTCTAATGTTATATTTTGCGTCAATAAACCAATCCAATTACCATGTTTCATTCCTTTTTTCGTATTTGGTATAGAATTATGGCATTTTTTTCATTTTTCGCAATTTCGATCGAAAGTGGGCGTGGCCATAGTCGGACTTCGGCCATTTTTTATACCACTTCAAAGTGAGTTTGGATAAGTACGTGAACTGAGTTTAGTAAAGATATATCGATTTTTGCTCAAGTTATCGTATTAACGGCCGAGCGGAAGGACAGACGGTCGACTGTGTATAAAAACTGGGCGTGGCTTCAACCGATTCCGCTCTTTTTCACAGAAATAAGTTATCGTCCTAGAATCTAATCCCCTACCAAATTTCAAAAGGATTGGTAAATTTTTGTTCGACTTATGGCATTAAAAGTATCCTAGACAAATTAAATGAAAAAGGGCGGAGCCACGCCCATTTTGAAATTTTCTTTTATTTTTGCATTTCGTTTCACCATATCATTACTGGAGTTGAATGTTGACATAATTTACTTATATACTGTAAAGATATTAAATTTTTTGTTAAAATATTACTTTAAAAAAATTTTTTTTAAAGTGGGCGTGGTCGTTCTCCTATTTTGCTAATTTTTATTAAGCATGCATACAGTAATAGGAGTAACGTTGCTGCCAAATTTCACCATGACATCTTCAACAACTGCCAAATTACAGCTTGCAAAATTTTAAATTACCTTATTTCAAAAGTGGGCGGTGCCACGCCCATTGTCCAAAATTTTACCAATTTTCTATTTTGCGTCATTATTTTAACTCACCTACCAGGTTTCATCATTTATCCGTCTTTGGTAAATAATTACCGCACTTTTTCGGTTTTTCGAAATTTTCGATATGGGCGGGGGTTATAGTCCGATATCGTTCATTTTAAATAGCGATCTGAGATGAGTGCTCAGGAACCTACACACCAAATTTCATCAAGATACCTCAAAATTTACTCAAGTTATCGTGTTAAGGGACGGACGGACGGACATGGCTCAATCAAATTTTTTTTCGATCCTTATGATTTTGATATATGGAAGCCTATATCTATCTCGATTCCTTTATACCTGTACAACCAACCGTTATCCAATCAAAGTTAATATTCTCTGTGAGCTCTGCTCAACTGAGTATAATTAAAAAAAAATAGATTTTATTTCAACACCAATAGCAGCCATATTTTGTTTACTTCATCAATAATTTACTTCATTAAAAAACGCAAAATAAGTAAAATTTTGAAAACGTTTATATATCGTTTGTTCAAGCTAATTCTTACTTACTTACTTAATTGGCGCTTAACCGTCTAAACGGTTATGGCCGTCCAACAAGGCGCGCCAGTCGCTCCTTCGCTCCGCCAACCGGCGCCAATTGGTCACACCAAGGGAGTTTAAATCGTTTTCCACCTGGTCCTTCCAACGGAGTGGGGGCCGCCCTCTACCTCTGCTTCCATAGGCGGGTTCCGATAGAAACACTTTCCTGGCCGGAGCATCATCTTTCATTCGCATAACATGGCCTAGCCAGCGCAGCCGCTGCGTTTTAATTCGCTGGACTATGTTGATGTCTGCATATAGCTCGTACAGCTCATCATTAAATCTTCTTCGGTACTCGCCATCGCCAACGCGTAGAGGTACATAAATCTTTCGAAGAACTTTTCTCTCGAACACTCCCAAAGCCGCTTCATCTGCTGTTGTCATGGTCCATGCTTCTGCCCCATATAGCAGGACGGGTACGATAAGTGACTTGTAGAGTATGATTTTCGTTCGCCGAGAGAGGACTTTACTTTTCAATTGCCTACCTAGTCCAAAGTAGCATTTATTGGCAAGATTGATTCTTCGCTGGATTTCAGTGCTGATGTTGTTGCTAATGTTGATGCTGGTTCCCAAATAAACGAAGTCTTTTACTATTTCGAAATTATGGCTGCCAACAGTAGCGTGGTTGCCAAGGCGCATATGCGCTGACTCTTTGCTCGATGACAGCAGGTACTTCGTTTTGTCCTCATTCACCATCCACCATCAAGCTAATTCACTTTAAGTTATTTGTAAAAACGTTTAGAGAAATGCTTGTTGGGATGTATGTATAAGTATATTTTTATACATGTATATTTGAATTTTTTTCATTTCAAAAATACGAATTCTTCGCCTTGTTTTTTTATATTCAGTTGAGCAGAGCTCAAAGAGTATAATAACTTTGATTGGATAACGGTTGTTTGTACAGGTATAAAGGAATCGATATAGATATAGACTTCCATATATCAAAATCATCAGTATCGAAAAAAAATTAGCTTGAGCCATGTCCGTCCGTCCGTCCGTCCGTTAAATCGATAACTTGAGTAAATTTTGAGGTATCTTGATGAAATTTAGTATGTAGGTTCCTGAGCACTCATCTCAGATCTCCATTTAAAATGAACGAAATCGGACTATAACCACGCCCACTTTTTCGATATTGAAAATTTCGAAAAACACAAAAAGTGCGATAATTCTTTTCCAAAGACGGATAAAGCGATGAAACTTGGCACTTGAGTTGAGCTTATGACGAAGAATAGAAAATTTGTAAAATTTTGGACAATGGGCGTGACAACGCCCACTTTTAAAAGAAGGTAATTTAAAAGTTTTGCAAGCTGTAATTTGGCAGTCGTTGAAGATATGATTATGAAATTTGGCAGGAACGTTACTCCTATTACTACGTGTATGCTCAATAAAAATGAGCAAAATCGGAGAACGACCACGCCCACTTTAAAAAAAATTGTTTAAGTCAAATTTTAACAAAAAATTTAATATCTTTACAGTATATAAGTAAATTATGTCAAAATTCAACTTCAGTAATGATATGATGCAACGAAATACAAAAATAAAAGAAAATTTCAAAATGGGCGTGGGTCCGCCCTTTTTCATTTAATTTGTCTAGGATACTTTTAATGCCATAAGTCGAACAAAAATTTATCAATCCTTGTGAAATTTGGTAGGGGCTTAGATTCTAGGACGATAACTGTTTTCTGTGTAAAAGGGCGGAATCGGTTGAAGCGACGCCCAGTTGTTATACACAGTCGACCGTCTGTCCTTCCGCTCGGCCGTTAGCACGATAACTTGAGCAAAAATCGATATATCTTTACTAAACTCAGTTCACGTAATTATCTGAACTCACTTTGTATTGGTATAAAAAATGGCCGAAATCCGAGTATGACCACGCCCAATTTTTCGATCTCGAAAATTACGAAAAATTTAAAAAATGCCATAATTCTATACCAAATACGAAAAAAGGGATGAAACGTGGTAATTGGATTGGTTTATTGACTCAAAATATAACTTTAGAGAAAAACTTTTTAAAATGGGTGTGACACCTACCATATTAAGTAGAAGAAAATGAAAAAGTTCTGCAGGGTGAAACTAAAAGCCCTTGGAATCTTGGCAGGAATACTGTTCGTGGTATTACATATATAAATAAATTAGCGGTGCCCGACAGATGATGTTCTGGGTCACCTTGATCCACATTTTGGTCTATATCTGGTAAACGCCTTCACATATACAACTACCACCACTCCCTTTTAAAACTCTCATTAATACCTTTAATTTGATACCCATATCGTACAAACTCATTCTAGAGTCACCCCTGGTCCACCTTTATGGCGATATCTCGAAAAGGCATCCACCTATAGAACTAAGCCCCACGCCCTTTTAAAATACTCATTAACACCTTTCATTTTATACCCATATCGTACTAACAAAGCCTAGAGTCACCCCTGGTCCACCTTTATGGCGATATCTCGAAACGGCGTCCACCTACGGAACTAAGGATTACTCCCTTTTAAAATACTCATTAACACCTTTCATTTGATACCCATATCTTACAAACGCATTCTAGAGTCACCCCTGGTCCACCTTTATGGCGATATCTCGAAACGGCATCCACCTATAGAACTAAGGCCCACTCCCTTTTAAAATACTCACTAACACCATCCGTTTGATGCCCATATTGTACAAACAAATTCTAGGGTCACCCCTGGTCCACCTTTGTGGCGATATCTCGAAACGGCGTCCACCTATGGAACTAAGGATTACTCCCTTTTAAAATACTCATTAACACCTTTAATTTGATACCCATATCGTACAAACACATTCTAGAGTCAACCCTGATCCACCTTTAAGGCGATATTTCGAAACGGCATCCACCTATAGAACTAAGGCCCACTCCCTTTTAAAATACTCACTAACACCATTCGTTTGATGCCCATATTGTACAAACAAATTCTAGGGTCACCCCTGGTCCACCTTTGTGGCGATATCTCGAAACGGCGTCCACCTATGGAGCTAAGGATTACTCCCTTTTAAAATACTCATTAACACCTTTAATTTGATACCCATATCGTACAAACACATTCTAGAGTCAACCCTGATCCACCTATATGGCGATATTTCGAAACGGCATCCACCTATAGAACTAAGGCTCACTCCCTTTTAAAATACTCACTAACACCATTCGTTTGATGCCCATATTGTACAAACAAATTCTAGGGTCACCACTGGTCCACCTTTGTGGCGATATCTCGAAACGGCGTCCACCTATGGAACTAAGGATTACTCCCTTTTAAAACGCTCATTAATACCTTTAATTTGATACCCATATCGTACAAACACATTCTAGAGTCAACCCTGGTCCACCTTTATGGCGATATTTCGAAACGGCATCCACCTACAGAACTAAGGCCCACTCCCTTTTAAAATACTCACTAACACCATTCGTTTGATGCCCATATTGTACAAACAAATTCTAGGGTCACCCCTGGTCCACCTTTGTGGCGATATCTCGAAACGGCGTCCACCTATGGAACTAAGGATTACTCCCTTTTAAAATACTCATTAACACCTTTAATTTGATACCCATATCGTACAAACACATTCTAGAGTCAACCCTGATCCACCTTTATGGCTATATCCCTAAATGGCGTCCACCTATAGAACTATGGCCCACTCCCTCATAAAATACTCTTTAATGCCTTTCATTTGATACACATGTCATACAAACACATTCCAGGGTTTCCCTCGGTTCATTTTTCTACATGGTTATTTTCCCTTATGTTGTCATCATAGCTCTCAACTGAGTATGTAATGTTCGGTTACACCCGAACTTAACCTTCCTTACTTGTTTAATTTGTATAAAAATCAAAAAATTTTTGTTTGGCAATAATACAAGAGTATTTCTAGGTGCGTTCATATAACAGCGTGTGTAAAAGGATATAATTTTACACCTTATAAGTTTATATGCTTTCATGAGTCCCCCTAATGTGCTAAGCAAACATGCTGATGGCTTTAAAGCTGTACATTTTAATGCTCGTAGCTTGAACAGTGAAAAGTTAGAGTATGTTCGGAGTATTTTTGAACAATCTACTGTTGATGTAATCTGCGTGTCCGAAACTTGGTTCCACCCAGATATTCCGGACCAATTTTACTCCATTAAAAATTACAAGCTATTCACGAATGATCGGTCGGGTAAAAAAGGAGGTGGTGTAACTATATATTGTAGAGATTACCTAGATGTTAACACTGTAACTCGGTCTTCTTTAACTGAAATTGAGTTTCTCTCGTTAATCCTGTCTGATTCCTTCTCAAAAGTGCTTGTGTCTTGTGTTTACAACCCAAATAAAAACCCTTCCTGTCTCCCTTTCTTCGACGATCTTTCTTCCAAATTAACTGATTTTGATCATTTAGTTATTTGCTGGGATTTCAATATTAATTTATTAACTCCTGACTCCAATTCGGTAAATTTCGTAGACGCGGTCGCATCTACTGGCATGCGCATTGTTAATAGCCAAATGCATACTAGGGTTTCTTGTAATTCGCATCCAAGTTTGTTAGACATTTTATTGTCCCAACTTCTAACGCTGTGGTTCTATTTGATCAATTGTCTTTTCTTTCAGATCACGACTTAATATTTTGTACTTTAAATTTTAAAATGCAATATAATGATGTTACAACCACTGATTTTTACTACCGTGATTACAATGCTATTAATTTAAATAGTTTGTTTTTCGATTTAAACCACTTCTCCTGGGAACGCTGCTGGCAATTAGTCACTGTTGATGACAAACTTAATTTTTTATCACAATCCCTACTTTACTTTTTTAATAAGCATGTTCCTCTTCGTAAACTTGTGTGCTCCTCGCGCTCTAGCCCTTGGATTTCACGTGAGGTCAAAGTGGCCAGTTCCTCTGCTACCCCTAGTCCTCTACCTTTAGATTCCTTGTTTTTTTATCATCCTTACCTAAGTTTCAATTCGTGTCGGTTGGGGAACTCGAAGTGGCTAAATATGTTTATGGTATCATGGCAATAGGATCTGATGGCATTCCACTTAAATTTATTAAATTTATCCTACCTATTTTAAGCTGCATCACTCATCTCGATGAAATCCTTCAGCAGTATGACCAGGGCCACTTGACGCTTCTGTGTCTTTTGGATTTCTCCAAGGCATTTGACTCTGTCAACCATAGCCTTCTCTGTGATAAGCTATACAAATGTTTCGGGTTTGATGATAACGCAGTTAAGCTGGTACAGAGCTATCTTAGCAACCGAACTCAAAAGGTTAAAGTTGGGAATAGTTTCTCTGCAGCGGGGTTTACCAGGTCTGGAGTACCACAGGGCTCTGCCTTGGGTCCCCTTCTTTTCAGTATCTTTATAAATGACATTTTTAATATCTGCTCTTATGCTCGACGACATGCTTATGCGGATGATGTGCAATTATACATTTCAAGCCAAATCAGCCTGATTCAGGATTAACAGATAAGCTGAATGCGGACTTACGCTCGATTATGGAGTGGTCTAGGTCATACTTTCTGTGCCTTAATGCTCCAAAATCATATGTTCTTCGAATCTATAAAGATAAGATCCTGATTTCTGATATCCCACACCTTTATATTGGATCTGCAAGAATTCAGTTAGTCGAAATCTGGGCCTTATAATCAACTCTAAATTGTCCTGCGAAGACCACATCAATCAAGTTGTAGGTAAAATCTATTATACATTGCGGTGCCTTAGAGTTTCATCAATTTTCGTACCTTCTGATACAAATAAAAAGCTTATTCTGTGTCTTATTGTACCTTACATAACCTACTTTGAGTTCGTTTATAGCAATTTAGATGTTGTCCCCTTCATAAACTTAGTGTTGCTTTCAACCACGCCACTAGATATGTGCACGGTTTGAAGAAATTTGCTCATTTATCTACGTTGAGAAACTCAATTCTTGGATGTGACCTAATAAATTTTATCAAAGCACGTTATTACATTTATATGTTTAAATTGCTAGTTTACAAAAAGCCGGGTTATTTGTAGGATAAGCTTACGTTTTCCTAAAGCACACGCTTCTCTAATTTTATTCTTCCAAAGTTTAATTATTTAACCTCTTCTACGCTTTTCTTTGTTAACGGCGTTAAGCTATCTCCATTCTACAGTCTTTAAGGAAATCAATGAGAGAAAATAATTTTTAAAATCTTATTTTTGACTATTTCAGTGATCAAATTGCATAACACAGTTTTATAAATTTGTCTATCTCATATTTTTAATTTTCATATAAATATTTTCATACACATAAGTTTTATGTTTGTTTTGCGCAATAAAAGATTTTAATCTTAATGTGCTAATGTATTAAAACTAATAACTAATAAATGATGAAATGATGATGAAATGAACCACTGATACTGAACAATGTTTTGAGAAAAGCAAACAACAGCTAGCAGAAGCAATATTGCTGGCCCATCTATTACCGGACACTGAATTGTCGCTATGGGTTGACGCTTCAAACTATGCTGCTGGGGCTGTTCTGAATCAAGTTATGAGTAACGAAATGCAACGGCTGAGCTTCTTTTCATTGAAATTTTTTCCGGCCGAAACTCGCTACAGTGCATATGATCGCGAACTCACTGCCGTATACCTGGCGATCGATATATGATGGAAGGTAGGTGATGCCATATCTACACCGACCATAGACCTCTTACATTCGCATTCCACCAAAATTCATCAAAAGCATCGGATCGTCAAGCAAGACAGCTCGATTTCATCGGTCAAATAACCACCGACATTCGTTATATTGTGGGCAGCGAAAATATCGTTGCTGATCTGCTATCACGCATCTAGTCTATAACTTCTGAAGGTATAAATTACGAGGAATTAGCTGCGGATCAAAGGAGGGATGAAAGGCTAAAGAAATACTTTCACGAAGGTAATAAAAAAATCATATCAATTAAGGCCTGTAACGTAGCGTTACAATAACATAACCCCCTGTACTTCCTTTTTCACTTAAACCTGAACCGCCTGTATTTCTTTTTCTATAGCATAGCCAACAACCACTATGGTAAATAACCGCACTATAGCAACGACTGATGGCAAACCAATGGTGTGTTTCGTCAACACACCACACAAGAAAATCACAATAATGGTGTATTGGTTTTTCAACCAGTTTGCGGCACCATCCGTATAAAAACAGCGAATTTGCATTTTGCAATTCAGTCCTCGCAGGTGAGCCAGCGGAAGTGGTTGTCTTTTTAAAGACAAAATTGCCACTCCGGCTAGCCAGCTGAGTGGAAGGGGCGCTGTCATGGCGCGGGTCACCCTTCACCCAGGTAAGGACGAGCGGGGTGGATGCGTTTGTGCTATTACCACCCGTCGCCCCCTGGGTGTTGAGCGGCCCGAAGCCTTAATGACTATATCACCCCTCCCTCTCAGCTCTAGCTTCGGCCAGCTCAGTGGAAGGGGCGGGGGTTACCCTTCACCAGGTAAGGACGAGCGGGCGGATGCCTTTGTGCTATTTCCACCCGTCGCTCCCTGGGTGTTATATATCACCCCTCCCTCTCAGCTCTGGCTTCGGCCAGCTCAGTGGAAGGGGCGGGGGTTACCCTTCACCCAGGTAAGGACGAGCGGGCGGATGCCTTTGTGCTATTTCTACCCGTCGCTCCCTGGGTGTTATATATCACCCCTCCCCCTCAGCTCTGGCTTCGGCTAGTTGATTGGAAGGGGCGCCGTAATGGCACGGGTCACCCTTCACCCGGGTAAGGACGAGCGGGGCGAATGCCTTTGTGCTATTGCCACCCATCGCACCCCTGGGTGTTGAGCGGCCCTACGCCTTAATGGCTATATCACCCCTCCCCTCAGCTCTGGCTTCGGCCATGGACCGATGCGTGCGCACAAGGGGCTACCGCTGCGCCGTTAAGGTGCACTTCCCCTCCGCCCACGGATCGATCCGCGGTGTCCCAGCTGGTACAGTCCCGCCCCCCTTAAGCACCTTCTATCTAGCGTGCAAGTAGGGCGGCGGGGGTGTCCAGCGGTGAAGCCGGCACTAACGAGCCCCCACAGTCTCTTCCCCAGGCGACCGAACCCGCCTGCTGTCGATTCTGCTGAAGACTACCGATCAATCCGATCCCGCCGATACCGCCCGGAACGAGCCGCCGCTGTCCAGGTAAACACCATCGCCCGCCTACTTCCCCTCTCACCATGGCCCTGGCACGCGCTCCGTAGCCCGCTGCCGTCGCATCGTCGCCCCTCTGGTGCCGCCGCTGCTTCCATCCTGCCGGTTCTACGCCGACCGTTGGCCGTCCGCCATTCCCCCGCTGTGCCGATCCCGCCTTGCTGGTGCCACCGCTGCAACACCAACCACTGGCCGTTCACCGTCCTGTCGCTATTCAGACGCCGTTGCTACGACGACCGTTGGCCGTTCGCCATCTTACCGCCGTTAAGCCGCTGATACGACAACCGTTGGCCGCCCGCCACCCTACCGCCGTTATGCTGCTGCTTCTACCTCGCCGCTGCTTCCATACCGCCGTACCAATCCGTCCGTTACCCGACCGTTCAACAGTCCTTCCGAACCTCCTCTGCTCCAACGAAAGTTAGCCACCGCTCCGCCCCTCTCAAATCTTGCGATGGAAAGCTGCTGCCCGCCTAATACATCCAGCCGTGTGTGCGTGTGTTCGTAACACATAAATATTGTGTTTTTATTCAGTAGGGGGTTGTGGGACCTCTACTCGACTCTGGATTGACTGAGCGTTACCCCAGCCTTAGACAAAACCCACCTCATAAATGGCACCCGAGCAGGAACCCTCATCCGCAGATGACGGTGAAAAAACAAATACAATAGCCACCAACACTGCCGGGCGGGTTCGACGAACACACCACCAGAAACAACAAACACAACGGCCCCCGAAGTTACGATGCTGAATACCGACTCACTCGATAGGATCTACTTACTGAAAGGGGAGAGGCTGATAGAGGAGTGTAAGTAGCATAGCATTCCAGTTAAAGGCCAAACCGTAGCCGATCTGCGCCGCGCACTGAGCACGTACGTGCAAGCAAAACGCACGAGGAAATCGAGCGAAGACCTACTGAAGGAGTTGGAGAAGGAAGTAGAAGAGGACGAAGGGAAACCAGCTAAACTACCAACACCGACACTAAACATCACCCCAATAGAACCGACCAAGTCAATACCCGCCATTCAGGTAAAAAATCCCCCTCGCATGCGCATGAGAGAGAACGCGCGAAACCGAAACGAGACGAAATGAGCACCGGTGAGCTAAATACCGTCCGCTACTGGGATCTGCCTTTTTCGGGGGAGGAGTGGCTGCAGGAACTTCGGCTGAGGGTAGAAGAGCTCGCCAAATGGTACCGCCACCCCGTCGACCGGCTCCTCTTAACGCTGCCAGAACTGTTGCGTGACAAAGCACTCCAATGGTACCGCATCCGTAAGCCACAAATCAACCACTAGAGCGATTTTCGAAGGGAGATGAAAAATTTTTCCTACCTAAGCGTCATCTTCAACATTTAGAAGGGCCCATCCGAAAACGCAGGCAACAAGGCCGAGAAAAAGCCAAGGACTACGTCGTCGCATTGGAAACGCTGATCCGCCAGCATCCGACAATGTGCAAGGAAAACCACCTCGAGCGGATATACGATGGCCTACGCGTTGATTACCGCCTATTCGTGAAGCGCAGCGAGTTTAAGACGATCGATGAGCTCCTGGAAATAACGGAGGAATATGAGCTGCTAAAAATCGAGGAAGCGAAACAGGGCAAGATGGCGGTTCACAGCCTGTATCATCTTCAAACGGAGTACGATAGTAAGGAGTGCTGCTGGCGCTGCAAGGAACGCGGACACCGCCGCTTCCATTGCAGGGGCCGCTGGAGAATATTCTGCTCCATGTGTGGACAAGGCAACTTCCTCTCGCCTATGCCCTTCGACCAACCAATCCACCGACAAAAGCACATCCAGGATGCCGTCAAACTATGTGAGAGGAAGCCGCTAAGCATTATTTGTTCGGCCACAGAAGGCAATAGAACCACCAAGCTGTGAGCTCGCTGCCGAAATGCAAGTAGGCGACCGTTTCTACATACCGATAACCATCGATGGTATGAGTGTGCGCGCGCTAGTGGACACCGGCGCCACCCTATCCTATGTCGATGAGTGAATACGAAATCACTTGGAGCGGAACAACATCAAATCACGTATTAACAAGCGGAGCGTCCAATTGGCAGACCAGACGTGTGTCTATAGTTCGAATTCCTACCCATCACGGATTACGTACCAAGAACGAACGACTAACACAATGATGTCTGTCATCCCGAACCTGGCAGAACAGATGATCTTAGGAATGGACTTTCTACGGGAAAGGGGAATCACCCTCACGATAGATGGCCAGCCGCTAGAAGTCACCTTGACCAGGAGAAAGCCGAGCTAGACACACTATGTGCAATGACCAGCCGGGAAGACGTGGACAATGGTCAAAATCAGGAGCACCACCAGAAGCGATTGATCAAAACCGTTAGCTCAATTACCGCAGCCGAACATTCGATCATCCGTAAGCATAACCGACCGCTGAAGCAGCGCTTCTATCCCCTTTACCCGGATATAAAAAAATACAACTTCAATAAAGAGTACCGAAAAAGAGCGCCGAACGCGATATGCAAACGCGATATCCCGCCGCCCGTTACAAAATACCGAACCGGACATATTTTACACAATAAAAAGCGACAGAGAAGAGCCCGGTGAGATTATTGGCAACCATGCATTATCCGCGGACAAGGGAAATAGTAACCACCGACTTTGTGCCATCACTACCACGTTCCAAGCAAAGAAGCACTTACCTCCTCGCCATGATGAACAAATTCTACAAGTGGGTGGAGTTAATCCCGTCGCGCCAAGCAAAAACGGCAAGCATGCTCAAAGCGCTACAAGAAAAAGTCATATACCGACTTCGCTATCCGAAAACCCTTCTCACCGACAATGGGAATCAGTTCGGCGGAAAAACGTTAGCACCGTTCCTGAGCGACCACCGCGCATGGGAGTAGGAGATTCCACAAATGGCACTTGCAGTAAATATGGTCAGCAAAAAGGGTACAAAAGCATCTTCAGCAGGCATAAACTTCGGCGAAATAAAGCGACGTCAGAGCGGTGCACACGGGGGGGGGCAGTAACAGTGGCCACCAACCGAGTAAATATGCAAAGGGAACCGACTTTTTTCGGTCCACATTTTGCCGAATACTTGATGGCCATGATGAAATCACAACACGAGCTTTCCGCAGCTTTCCGTCAACCGAAGTGGGAGGGGGACTGTAACGTAGCGCTACAATAACATTAACCCCCTGTACTTCCTTTTTCACTTAAACCTGAACCCCCCTGTGTTTCTTTTTCAATGGCATAGCCAACAACCACTATGGTAAATAAGCACACGCTACCAACGACTGATGGCAAACCAATGGTATGTTTCGTCAACACACCACAAAAGAAAATCACAATAATGGTGTATTGGTTTCTCAACCAGTTTGCGGCACCATTCGTATAAAAACAGCGAATTTGCATTTTGCAATTCAGTCCTCGCAGGTGAGCCAGCGGAAGTGGTTGTCTTTTTAAAAACAAAATTGCCACTCCAGCTAAGTGGAAGGGGCGCTGTCATGGCGCGGGTCACCCTTCACCCAGGTAAGGACGAAAAGCGCGGATGCCTTTATGCTATTGCCACCCGTCGTCCCCCTGGGTGTTGAGCGGCCCGACGCCTTAATGGCTATATCACCCCTCCCCTCAGCTCTGGCTTTGCCGTGGACCGATGCGTGCGCACAAGGGGCTACCGCTGTGCCGTTAAGGTACACTTCCCCTCCGCCCACGGATCGATCCGCGGTGTCCCAGCTGGTAAAGTCCCGCCCCCTTAAGCACCTTCTATCTAGCGTGCAAGTAGAGCGGCCGGGGTGTCCAGCGGTGAAGTCGGCACTAACTAGTCCTCACAGTCTCTTCCCCAGGTGACCGAACCCGCCTACTGTCGATTATACCGAAGACTCCCGATCAATCCGATCCCGCCGATACCGTCAACCGATCCCGCCCGGAACGAGCCGATGCTTTCCAGGTAAACACCATTGCCCGCCTGCTTCCCCTCTCACCCCGGCCCTGGTACGCGCTCCGTAGTCCGCTGCCGTCGCATCGTCGCCTCTCTGGTGACGCCGCTGCGTTCATCCTGCCGGCTCTACGCCGACGGTTGACCGTCCGCCATTCTCCCGCCGTGCCGATCCCGCCTTGTTGGTGCTACCGCTGCAACACCAACCACTGGCCATTCGCCGTCCTGTCGCCATCAGCCGCCGCCATCCTGCCGCCGTTAATCCGCTGCTACGGCAACCGTTGGCCGTCCGCCATCCTACCGCCGTTAAGCCGCTGCCACGACGTCCGTTGGCCATCCGCCACCCTACCGCCGTTAAGCCGCTGCTTCTACCCCGCCGCTTCTTCCATACCGTCGTACTAATCCGTCCGTTACCCGACCGTTTAACCGTCCTGCCGAACCTCCTCTGCTCCAACGACCGTGGGCCTAAAGCGACGGCTCGACTAATGTATGAACGATACGTCTGGCCAGGAATCCAACGTGACAGCAGACGGTTTGCTCAGAACTGCACGGCCTGCCAACGAAACAATATTCATCGCCACTGCGTAACTCCACTTTTCAGACAGGAAACACCATCTCAGCGATTCGCCCATATAATCGGCGATATCGTTGGCCCGTTCCCCATATCTGCTGGATTCCGATACTGCCTCACGATAGTAGAGCGTTTTAACCGAAGGCCAGAGGCTATTCCGATGCCCGACAAGACAGTGTCCAACGCATTGAATAATGGTTGGATCGCCAATTTTTTAGTACCCGTCGATATTACCTCGGACCTCGGCCAGCTGTTCGAGAGCTCAGTTTTTCGACAACTTATGAAAACTCTCGGTATTAAACACCTGCGTACGACGCTGTACTATCCGCAAACAAATGGGCCATAAAGGTGGACCAGGGGTGACTCTAGAATATATTTGTACGATATGGGTATCATTTGAAAGGTGTTAATGAGTATTTTAAAAGGGCGTGGGGCTTAGTTCTATAGGTGGACGCCTTTTCGCGATATCGCCATAAAGGTGGACCAGGGGTGACTCTATAATGCGTTTGTACGATATTGGTATCAAATTAAAGGTATTAATGAGAGTTTTAAAAGGGAGTGGTGGTAGTTGTATATGTGAAGGCGTTTTCCAGATATCGACCAAAATGTGGACCAGGGTGACCCAGAACATCATCTGTCGGATACCGCTAATTTATTTATATATGTAATATCTGCCAAGATTTCAAGGGTTTTTTATTTCGCCCTGCAGAACTTTTTCATTTCCTTCTACTTAATATGGTAGGTGTCACAACCATTTTACAAAGTTTTTTCTAAAGTTATATTTCGCGTCAATAAACCAATCCAATTACCATGTTTCATTTCATCCCTTTTTTCGTATTTGGTATAGAATTATGGCATTTTTTCATTTTTCGTAATTTTCGATATCGAAAAAGTGGGCGTGGTCATAGTCGGATTTCGTTCATTTTTTATACCAAGATAAAGGTCGTTCAGATAAGTACGTGAGCTAAGTTCAGTAAAGATGTGTCTATTTTTGCTCTAGTTATCGTGTTAACGGCCATGCGGAAGGACAGACGGACGACTGTGTATAAAAACTGGGCGTGGCTTCAACCGATTTCGCCCATTTTCACAGAAAACAGTTAACGTCATAAAATCTATGCCCCTTCCAAATTTCAAAAGGATTGGTAAATTTTTGTTCGACTTATAGCATTAAAAGTATCCTAGAGAAATTAAATGAAAAAGGGCGGACCCACGCCCATTTTGAAATTTTATTTTAGTTTTGTATTTTGTTGCACCATATCATTACTGGAGTTGAATGTTGACATAATTTACTTATATACTGTAAAGATATTAAATTTTTTGTTAAAATTTTACTTAAAAAAAAATCTTTTTGGGCGTGGTCCTTCTCCGATTTTGCTAATTTATATTAAAGTGGGCGTGGTTATAGTCCGATATCGTTCATTTTAAATAGCGATCTGAGATGAGTGCTCAGGAACCTACGTACAAAATTTCATCAAGATACCTCAAAATTTACTCAAGTTATCGTGTCAACGGACGGACGGACGGACATGGCTCAATCAAATTTTTTTGTCGATCCTGATGATTTTGATATATGGAAGTCTATATATATCTCGATCCGTTTATACCTGTACAACCAACCGTTATCCAATCAAACTTAATATACTCTGTGAGCTCTGCTCAACTGAGTATAAAAAAATGGTTTAAAATGGGCCGCCCACATGTGATAAAATAAATTTTACAAGTATTATTAATCATAAATCAAAAATCGTTAAACCTATCGTAACAAAATTCGGCAGAGAGGTTGCCTTTACTATAAGGAATGCTTTGAAGGAAAATTAACGAAATATGTTAAGGACCAGTCCTACTTTTATATAAATAATTTTTAAAAGGGTCGTGGACGAATAAAATAAGCTATATCTTTGCAAAAAAAGCCTTATATCAATGGTATTTCATTTCCCAAGTGGATTTATAATAATAAATAGGGAAAACTTCAAATTTAAAAAAATGGGCGTGGCACCGTACCTTTTATGACTAAGCAATTTTCTATGTTTCGGGAGCCATAAATCGAAGAAAAATTAGATCAGAATAGAACCATATGTATATGAATTATTGCGCAGCCTTTTAACACTATTAAGCACACAAAACAAACAACAACAGCATTTCAGGTATAAGCTGGGTATGTAATATTCGGTTTCACCCGAACTTAGACTTCCTTACCTGTTTATTTTCATCTGTATTTAATTAGCGGGACTTGCTCATATTGCTTCATAACATTTTGCTTGATGTATATTGGAACGATTTTCCGTGATCCCTTGTCAAATTTGTTTTGAGACAAACCGGTTTCGGCGTTGTGCCATCATCAGTGTCGATTTTCGTTCTGATCTGTTGTTGTCGTTTGTCCTGTGTTTATAGTTCGTAGGTACATGAGCAGGTATTGTCAAAATTGATGCTTGTGTATATTTAGTTATGTGTATGTGCTGTGTGTTCATTCAGAACCGAGGGTGGTTTACTAATCGCTTTGTGTGGCTGACTGTGTTAGGTAATAATCCGTAATTTTAGTCGCTTCACCTTATTTGTGGGTTTGTTGTTTTGGTGTGTTAATTGTTTTGTGTTTATTTGTTGTTGTGTGCTTGTCTGTTGTACCTGTGTGATTACTTTGTTTCTTATAAACAAGTGTTAAAGGCTCGAATATTGTGTCAGAAATTGTGTTTATCTGTTCGTTTATTATTCTAACATCGAATGTTTTCTGTTTGTATATTTCAATGTTTTCTAGTACGTTGAGACGTCGGCGTCATTCTCGACCACGTGATTCGCGAAGTTAGACTCGGGTATAATGTTTGGATTCCGTATTTTTTTTGTTGTAATCTCTAATATGTTCTCTGAACCTCGTTCTTATTTGCCGTCCTGCTTGTCCAATGTAACTATGCTGGCATCCGCAGGTAAGCTTGTATACTCCGTGGCTGCTAAACGGATCCTCTGAGTTAGTATTAGTTCTTAGTTTTCGCCCTAGATTGTTTGATGTTTTGAATGCTGTGTTAATGTTGTATTTTTTAAAGAAGTTTGCCAATATATATGTTGCTTTTCCAGTATATGTCATAGTCGTCCAGCTATTATTTTCCTTTTCATTATTTCTTTTTGGTCCTCCATTTGTCCTTCTGAGCTTATCGTAGTCCTTTTTTATATCCGTTGTTTGCAGCGATATTATATATGACCTCAAGTTCTCTCTTATATGCCTCTTGTGTAAGAGGTGTTCTTTCAAGTCTATGTACCAAGTACCTTAATGTTGCATTTTTATGCTGTTGGGGGTGATTTGAGGTATAATGTATTATGGTGTCGGTGGCCGTAGGCTTTCTATATATGTCATAGCTAAATCTTTTGGCTTCTTTATTAATATTTATCGTGAGGTCTAGATAGTTGATTCCTCCGAAAAGGAAAATAATAGCTGGACGACTATGACATATACTGGAAAAGCAAAATATAAATTGGCAAACTTCTTTAAAAAATACAACATTAACACAGCATTCAAAACATCGAACAATCTAGGGCGAAAACTAAGAACTAACACTAACTCAGTGGATCCGTTTAGCAGCCACGGAGTACAAAAGCTAACCTGCGGATGCCAGCACAGTTATATTGGACAAACAGGACGGCAAATAAGAACGAGGTTCAGAGAACATATTAGAGATTACAACCAAAAAATACGGAATCCAAACATTATACCCGAGTCTAAGTTCGCGAATCACATGGTCGAAAATGAATGTTTCCCAGCAAACATCAATAAAACAGTTAGGGTTCTTCACATACAAGCAAAAGGCCGACGTCTCAACGTACTCTAAAACATGGAAATCTACAAACAGAAAACATGCGACGGTAGAATAATAAAAGAACAGATAAACACAATTTCTGACACAATATTTGAACCTTTAAAACTTGTTTATAAGAAACAAAGTAATCACACAGGCAAACACACAACAACAAATAAACACAAAACCATTAACACACCAAAACAACAAACCCACAAAGAAGGTCGAGCGCTAAAATTACGGATTATTACCTACCCCAGTCAGCCACACAAAGCGATTAGTAAACCACATTCGGTTCTGAATGAACACACAGCACATACACCTAACTAAACATTTTGTTTTGTTATTGATATTAGAGAAAAATTGCAAAGTTTACAAACGGCGATGGTTACTAGGACATGTTTCTGAATTTCAGTTCTTCATCAGCTAGGTTCTCGGTAGCTGAGTATCTTCTGATAAAGTGTTTTTTGCGTGTTTATTTCATATTTGGCACATCGGTAGCCACAACCGCTAGTGCTTAGACATATTTTGCTTACGTGCGGCGAATAAAAATCTGGCTTAGAAGTTCATACAATGACAAAGTCGGTAGTGCGAGCATTCTATGGAAAATCGTTAATTTTCGCTGATTTTCGAACTGTTCTCCTTATTACTTTCCAATGCTTATATATTTAAAAATAAAAATTGATATGGAAAAATTTAGTTGAAAAATCAAATAATTCTCAAAAACTTCTTAACAACCTTTTTTTTTATTCCTTCATATTGTGACGAATATTAGCAACACTAAGGGATACTATCATCTCTAAGCCGATACTAAGCAGTCACTGGTATGTAGAAAAACAAATCAATCATTATGTCTACACATATGCGCATACAAGCAGCGCAGAAGCAACGGAGAGATATGCACAAACACATGCATATGTCTGAGATACTCACAAAAGTATGCAATCATTGCTGGAAGTATTACTCACATATACACGCGCATATTGCTATGCGAGAAGCTATAAACGTGCATCTGTAGTTTATAGCTGGTAAGTTTATAGCTGGTAACTAAGTAGTAAATTCTAGAAGAAGAAATGCCTAGAAGTATGCGAACGAGGAAACCGAAGAGTATAAAAGCAGCACAAGCTGAGGCATGAGTAATCAATTTGATTTAAGCACGATATTGGTTTCGAAGTATAAATGTTATTGTGAAGTATTTTCAAAGTAGTATAATAAAGACTATTTTGCATTATTGAATAATTTAGTTATTTTATTTAACAGTTTAGCGATACGAACGTTAGCAGGAGGTTGCATATAAGAGGAATTTCAGCAAATTCGTTACAATTGGTGTCAGAAAAGGAATTGTTGAATAAATTCCGAAGATTGCGAATAAAACTTGGGAATGGCAAATTAAGTGAATTAAGGATCCAGGAACTGAAAGAGGAGTTGGAGAACAGTGGATTGAATACAACCGGCAATAAGATCGAACTTCAAGCACGGCTACGAGACGCTATGGAGTCGGAAGGAATTAATGTGGACGATGATGTCTTCCATCCTGATGGGGAAGAGACAACAACAAAAATTAAAGTGAAAAACGAAACATCGCAGACAGTAACGAGCACAGACTCGAACACGATTTTGGCTGCAATATCTTCTAAAACATCGACAGTATCATCTCAACTGGCAGAACAGAAGACATGTATGGCATCACAATTGGAAATACAGGAGGCACGCATTTCAGAAATGTCGACACAGATTACATCCCAGATGGAAACTCAACTGGAAGAACAGAAGATATATATGACATCTCAGTTGGCTGAACAGTTGAAAATACAAGAGGCTCGCAGATAAGTGTATCATCAAAGCTGGAGGCACAAGATACAAACATTTTACAACTGGAGGACAAAATCGATGCCGAGATTGAAACATTGAGAGGTCGTATACAGAAGCTGCAAATAAATCGCCCAACTGTTTCAGCAAGCAATCTGAAGGTAAAATCTCCATCTTTTTACGGCTCTGTTCCTTTCCAAGTATTTAAGCTGCAATTTGAGAAGACGTCAGCAGTGAACAACTGGAAGGCGGAAGATAAAGTTGCTGCACTATTCGTGGTATTGAAAGGGCCCGCAGCGGAAATCTTACAGACTATTCCAGAGTACGAACGAAACAGTTATGAAGCATTGATGGCCTCTGTCGAGCGACGTTACGGAAGCGAACAGAGGAAATAGATATTCCAAATGGAGTTACTGAACCGCTTCCAGAGGGCTGGTAAAACATTGCAAGGGTTTGCGTTGGATGTTGAAAGGCTGGCACATTTCGCGAAGGCGGGGGCAGCCGTGGAATACACCGAAAGAGTAAAAATCCAGAGCTTAATTAATGGATTTTTTATTATTTTTTTTTTAATTAATGGAATACGGGATATCGAAACGAAGCGAGCGACACACGCAAACCCAAAACCTACATTCACAGAAACGGTTTCACATGCTCTGATTCAGGAACAGCGTCGCTTCTGTGTAAGCCAGTTTTCAAAACACGCCGTGTGGACGTAGAAAAGCCAGACTGGGTGAACACAATATTGGAGGCGCTGAAAGGATCGCAAAATCGGAGTGAAAAAGTTATCAAATACTTAAAATCCGGGAAGTCCGATCACATTGCACGTCTTTGCGATCTTGATCCTAGTGGTTTCAACAGCGTGGGTGGTCTTAACAACAAAGCTGGAGGGGATGAGCAAGGCGACTCAGATATAGAGATCGAGAGCTAGATCCAGCTATTGAATGTCCTGTGATATCTGTGTCGCAATTTGGAAGGAAATCAAGCAGTCTTACCGTCAGAGACAATGTGGGTGGCAAGGAGCGTGTACTGACGGTAGATACGGGCGCATCTCATTCCTTAATCCGATCTGACTTGGTCAACAGGAGAAAAAAACCGTTACCTGGAGGAAGATTGCGTACGATCACTTGCGAGTATAACCAAGTTCAAGGGGAAGTGGTATGTGGGGTCTTAATTGGAAAGGTCACGATTCTACACAAATTCGTTGTGGCGGAGATTGTTGAAGAAGTCATATTGGGAGTGGACTTCTTAATTGACTATCACATCAGGATCGATATGCAGAGAAGGATTATGCGCTATAAAAACCAGGATATACCACTTAACTACAGTTTGGGGAAAGGGTTCAGCAGTAAGCGAGTGCTGGTGGAGCAGATTCAACAGAGACCACAAAAGTCAAAGAAAGTAAATCGGGCAAAGGTTTATGTAATGAATGTGCCAAACAAATCAAAACTAAAAATACCTGCGAGAGAAACACTGGAATTGACAAACCCTAAAGGACGCACTAAAACAAACGAGAGAATTTCCCAGAGAGAATGTAAGGTTGGTTCCAGGCCAGCGCGCACTACTGTTGTGAAACGTCAAGACGATACTGATGATGCAAAGCCAGTCCGTCAAGATCAAGCTCTGCGAAGTAGTTAATTGGCCAAAGAACATAGTGTGAGGACTGTCCAGGGTAATGAGTAGTAGGATGAAAGACAGGTACGACAAGGACTATAATTCGGAAGGTTTCTTGGAGGGAGATTTGGTACTGCTATACAACCCATCCAAATTTTTGTGCAGTTGGGAAGGCCCGTACAAAGTTGTGAAGAATATCAGTGATACCATCTACCGCATACAAACCGAAAACAACGAAATAGAAGGGTGGTTCATTTGGAGATGCTAGCAACGTTTAGATCGAGAGATTTTTCGGATCGGGACGACCAGACTTAGGTGGAGGGCAGTGTGATGAATATTAACAACAATAAGGGATACTATCATCTAAGATGATACTAAGCAGTCACTGGTATGTATGTACACAAACAAATCAATCATTATGTCTACACATATGCACATACAAGCAGCGGAGAGATACGCACAAACATATGCATATATCTGAGATACTCACAAAAGTATGCAATAATTGGTAGAAGTATTACTCACACATATACGCGCATATTGCTATGCAAAAAGCTATAAACTTGCATTTGTAGTTTATAGCTGGTAAGTTTAAAGCTGGTAATCAAGTAGAAAATTCTAGAAGAAGAAACGCCTAGAAGTATGCGAACGAGGAAACAGAAGAGTATAAAAGCAGCACAAGCTGAGGCATGAGCAATCAGTTTGATTTAAGCACGCTATTGGTTGCGAAGTATAAGTGTTGTTGTGAAGTATTTTCAAAGTAGTCTAATAAAGACCATTTTGCATTATTGAATATTGGAGTTATTTTATTCAACAGTTTAGCGATACGAAAGTTAGCAAGAGGTTGCAAATAAGAGGAATTTCAGTAAATTCGTTACAATATTAACTCTGGAGTTGTATACTAGAGGAATACTAGTTTGCCAAAAATCCCAACTCTTATGAGTTCTGTAATTTTTCCATATTAACAAGTGGTATTTTTAACACGGCGATGTCCTACGAAATATCAATTGCCAGTCTCTGCATCGACGTCATACCAATTTACCAACTAGCATTAAATACACCAACATCGTTCTAGATGCCATACTAGTCAGCATGCCCATCAGGGGCATACCAATATACATACTAGTTAGCCTTTGCGCCAGCATTATACCAGATGGCATACTACTTATTATATACACCAATTTCATACCAATTGACATATTAGTGTATTCAACATCAACATACCAGTTGGCATACTACCCAGTCTATGCATCATTGTAATACCAGTTGACATACTAGTCGATATTTGCATCAACATCCTACTAGTTAACATATTAGTCCTAGTCCGGTTGAAAAATTACTTGAAAATTGATAAGTTAGATCAAATTCATTATATTCGTTATATTTCATATACATAAAAAGTATGTCTATATATACATTTTAGACTGGGTCGATTTATTAACCGATATTGCGCCATCGCTTTTTCGATAGGATTTGGGCTCAGGAAAAAAATGTCCACTACGCATACCCAAAAAAATAATTTAATTTTTTTGGCTTTTTTTCGACTTTGATTTTTAAGGTTTTTTTCATGACCTACTAAAAAAATTTTCATTTGATTGTAAAATTTTCATGTATACTAGGCCGGGTCGATTTGTGGGGAAGCAAAAAAATCGCCCATTGCTCTGTGAAAATCATATTCTAGAGATCAAAATAACAAACTTTGCCGAAGGAACCTTACCTCTAAAACGCATTCTGATGTCCCCCCCCCCCCCTTTTGGGTCGTAGGGGAACATTTGGAAAAATCCCACTTGGAAATGCCCACGTTTTTTTCTTTTTGGAGTTTATTTTTCTCTTTAGAAATGTATTTAGTCAGAACATATGTAAATGAAAAAATGAATTTAACTTAGTAATAGAAAAGAAATTAAAAAAATTAATAGAAATTAGCGTTTTTACAACCCCCTTTTAAAACCAAGGCATCACTGTGATGCATTTGCATGTCGTAAACATAGTTGTGTGGGTTTTTTATTCAACCGTTTTAAAAAATGAAGGTATCACTGTGACACAATTGCAGATCGTAAAATTGCTTGTGTTATTTTTTTTAAGCCACCACAAGACACAGCAGGTAGAATTGAAATTGCCCCTACCCAAAAGTTCGACCCAAAGGGGGGCATCAGAGTTCGTTTTAGAGATATGGTTCCTTCGGCAAAGTTTCTTATTATGATCCCTAGAATACGATTTTCACAGAGCAATGAGCGATTTTTAAATCGACCCGCCCTACGGTATACCCTGTCCGACCCCAAAATGTCCGCTAGAAACGTTGGCGATAACAGTTTTTTGGAAAAAAAAAATATATATCGCCATAAGTCGATCAAAAATCTTTTAAATAATTTAATGTTCGTGACGTTTCCTTAAAATATATGTAAGAGCATAGATATAGTGTTCGGTTTAGTCCCAACTTTAACTTCCGTACTTGGTTTCTTCTAAATTCAAAACATAAGATCTCATTTAAAAAAAAAGTGTTTTCTCTTTTGATAAAACTTCCGAAATACACACTTGGATTCCATACTCTTTACTCAGTATGAGTACTAGCATCAATACTTTTAATTTATAAGAGTACCGGTATCGATACTTTTTTTTAAAAGTTCTATCACTAAAAACACATATATACCCCCAGAGCAAGTATTTTCAATAGCGGAACTAAATAATTTGTTTTTCAAATTTATTTCCTCAATCCTGTGGACTGGTCCTTCAACGCATGGAGCCCTTTCTGGGGATCACCCAAATCAAATAAGAAAGGCCAAATTCTATAAAGTTGTATACTCCAACAACAACTTATGCTTTTTAATGATCGATCACCTACTCATTTTTCTACGCACTCATCTTTCGCACATGTTGATCTTTCTATAATTTCCCCACAACTTTATCCCAGAACCAAATGGAAAATTTTCTCGATACTTAGGGGTAGAGATAATTTCCATATATATATTTCTATTCGTACTAATATTAACTTTCAAAAGGTCGAACATATCCCCAAATTCAAAAGCGGCCTTGCCAATTGGGATTTATATCAATCACAATTCACTAATACAATTACCAATAATTTCTTAGAGCCATTCCAAAACGTAAACAAAGAAATAGCAATTATCACAAAGATTATCCGTTCTGCAGCCAACAAATCCATTCCTCAAACTAAAGCTAGTTCATCCAAGACTTTCCCCATTTGGTGGTCTAAGAACTTACAAAATCTTCGTGAGGAAAAAAAAAATCAATATTGGAAAGCCTACAACCTATGTATGCCTGACGAGAATTTAATAAATTACAAGAAGTCTAATGCCATGTTCAAGAGAGCGGTAAAAGAAGCAAAGAAAAAAAGTTTTGAGAGTTTTACTTCAAAGATTTCTCCACTTTCGCCGCCAGAGAAAGTCTGGGAAGGATATAAAGTCACTTTCAAGTACTTCAAACTAAACTATAAGTTGTATTCAGCACAATCAGTCTCTTTTGACGAACTCTTTATTCATGGCTGAGACTTTCGCGAAGCTTTGGTCTGATTACTCAGATGACAAGAACTTTTCAGAGGCATTCAACCGTGAAAAAACACGTTGGCTCTCTGAAACGTATTCTCCACTTAGCCTTTCTCCACCAGCACGGTATGTTGAAAACAAAATTAATTTATGTGAATTGGAATCAACCCTGAAACACGCCAAAAGAAAATCTCCCGTTCAGACCGCATCTCTTATGTAATGCTTCTGAATTTACCTGAGATAGCAAAAATAAAATTACTAGATTTTTATAATAAAATCTATAATGAACGCTTATTTCCCCAAGTATGGCGTACAGCCACCGTCATTCCAATCCCTCTACCTAATAATCCCCCCACCTTACCACTTCCTACAGACCCATATTCCTCCTGTCCTGTATAAGCAAAATCATGGAAAAAATAATTGCCAAGCGTTTGATGTGGTTTATCGAGAAAAACAACTCGATCAGCCACACGCAAACAGCTTTCAAAACAAGTAAGGAAGGCTAAGTTCGGGTGTAACCGAACATTACATACTCAGTTGATAGCAATGGAGACAAAATAAGGAAAATCACCATGTAGGAAAATGAACTTAGGGTAACCCTGGAATGTGGTTGTATGACATGTGTATCAAATGGAAGGTATTAAAGAGTATTTTAAGAGAGAGTAGGCCATAGTTCTATGGATGGACGCCATTTAGGGATATCGCCATAAAGGTGGACCAGGGCTGACTCTAGAATGTGTTTGTACGATATGGGTATCAAATGAAAGGTGATAATGAGTACTTTAAAAGGGAATGGGCTTTAGTTCTATAGGTGAACGCCTTTTCGAGAAATCGCCATAAAGGTGGACCAGGGGTGACTCTAGAATATGTTTGTACGATATGGGTATCAAATGAAAGCTGTTAATGAATATTTTGAAAAGCAGTGATCCTTAGTTCCATAGGTGGACGCCGTTTCGAGATATCGCCATAAAGGTGGACCAGGGGTGTCTCTAGTTGTACGATATGGGAATCAAATGAAAGGTGTTACTGAGCATTTTAAGAGGGAGTGGGCATTAGGTCTATAGGTGGACGCCTTTGCGAGATATCGCCATTAGGGTGGGAAAGGGGTGACTCTAGAATGTTTTTGTACGATATGGGTATCAAATGAAAGGTGGTAATGAGTATTTTAAAAGGGAGTAATCCTTAGTTCTATAGGTGGACGCCTTTTCGAGATATCGCCATAAACGTGGACCAAGGGTGACTCTAGAATGTTTGTACGATATGGATATCAAACGAAAGGTGTTACTGAGCATTTTAAGAGGGAGTGGGCATTAGGTCTATAGGTGGACGCCTTTTCGAGATATCGTCATTAGGGTGGGCCAGGGGTGACTCTAGAATGTTTGTACGATATGGGTATCAAACGAAAGGTGTTACTGAGAATTTTAAGAGGGAGTGGGCATTAGGTCTATAGGTGGACGCCTTTTCGAGATATCGCCATTAGGGTGGGCCAGGGTGACTCTAGAATGTGTTTGTACGATATGGGTATCAAATGAAAGGTGGTAATGAGTATTTTAAAAGGGAGTAATCCTTAGTTCTATAGGTGGACGCCTTTTCGAGATATCGCCATAAAGGTGGACCAAGGGTGACTCTACAATGATTGTACGATATGGGTATCAAACGAAAGGTGTTACTGAGCATTTTAAGAGGGAGTGGGCATTAGGTCTATATGTGGACGCCTTTTCGAGATATCGCCATTAGGGTGGGCCAGGGGTGACTCTAGAATGTTTGTACGATATGGGTATCAAACGAAAGGTGTTACTGAGCATTTTAAGAGGGAGTGGGCATTAGGTCTATAGGTGGACGCCTTTTCGAGATATCGCCATTAGGGTGGGCCAGGGGTGACTCTAGAATGTTTGTACGATATGGGTATCAAACGAAAGGTGTTACTGAGCATTTTAAGAGGGAGTGGACATTAGGTATATAGGTGGTCGCATTTTCGAGATATCGCCATTAGGGTGGGCCAGGGGTGACTCTAGAATGTTTGTACGATATGGGTATCAAACGAAAGGTGTTACTGAGCATTTTAAGAGGGAGTGGGCATTAGGTCTATAGGTGGACGCCTTTTCGAGATATCGCCATTAGGGTGGGCCAGGGTGATTCTAGAATGTGTTTGTACGATATGGATATCAAATTAAAAGTATTTATGAGGGTTTTAAAAGCGAGTGGCCCTTAGATGTATATGTGAAAGCGTTCTCGCGATATCGACCCAAATGTGGACCAGGTGATCCAGAAAATCATCTGTCGGGTACTGCTAATTTATTTATATATGCAATACCACTTACAGTATTCCTGCCAAGATTCCAAGGGCTGTTGATTTCGCCTTGTAGAACTTTTTCATTTTCTTCTACTTAATATGGTAGGTGTCACACCCATTTTACAAAGTTTTTTCCAAAGTTATATTTTGCGTCAATAAACCAATCCAGTTACCATGTTTCATCCCTTTTTTCGTAGTTGGTATAGAATTATGGCATTTTTTTTCATTTTTCGTAATTTTCGATATCGATAAAGTGGGCGTGGTTATGGTCGGATTTCGGCCATTTTTTATACCAAGATAAAGTGAGTTCAGATAAGTACGTGGGCTAAGTTTAGTAAAGATATATCGGTTTTTGCTCAAGTTATTGTGTTAACGGCCGAGCGGTAGGACAGACGGTGGACTGTGTATAAAAACTGGGCGTGGCTTCCACCGATTTCGCCCATTTTCACAGAGAACAGTTACCGTCACAGAATCTATGCTCCTACCAAATTTGAGAAGGATTGGTAAATTTTTGTTCGACTTATGGCATTAAAAGTATTCTAGACAAACTAAATGAAAATGGGCGGAGCCACGCCCATTTTGAAATTTTCTTTTATTTTTGGATTTTGTTGCATCATATCATTACTGGAGTTGAATTTTGACTTAATTTACTTATATACAGTAAAGATATTAACTTTTTTGTTAAAATTTGAATTTAAAAAAAATTTTTTTTAAAAAGTGGGCGTGTTCTTCATCCAATTTTGCTAATTTTTATTTAGCACATATATAGTAATAGTGGTAACGTTCCTGCCAAATTTCATCATGATATCTTCAACGACTGCCAAATTACAGCTTGCAAAACTTTTAAATTACCTTCTTGTAAAAGTGGGCGGTGCCACGCCCATTGTCCAAAATCTTACTAATTTTCTATTCTGCGTCATAACGTCAACCCATCTACCAAGTTTCATCGCTTTAACCGCCTTTGGCAATGAATTATCGCATTTTTTCGGTTTTTCGAAATTTTCGATATCGAAAAAGTGGGCGTGGTTATAGTCCGATATCGTTCATTTTAAATAGCGATCTGAGATGAGTGCTTAGGAACCTACATACCAAATTTCATCAAGATACCTCAAAATTTACTCAAGTTATCGTGTTAACGGATGGACGGACGGACTGACGGACGGACGGACGGACGGACGGACATGGCTCAATCAAATTTTTTTTCGATCCTGATTATTTTGATATATGGAAGTCTATATCTATCTCGATTCCTTTATATATGTACAACCAACCGTTATCCAATCAAACTTAATATACTCTGTGAGCTCTGCTCAACTGAGTATAACAAAACATAGTACAATGGATTCACTGGTACAAATCCAACACTTCGTGTCGGATTCTCTAAGAACCAAAAATCACGTCACTATTTTGGCGACAACTTGCTGCATGGAAGATTGGTCAGAAAGCCTTCACTTTTGTTAAGGCTTTCATGACACATTGACGCTTTCGTATTCGTGTAAATAACAATTTATCCGATTTTCATAATATGCATAATGGCATTCCATAGGGTTCGCCCCTATCGGTCGTTTTATTCATAATAGCTTTTGATAAATTAAATGATATATGTATCAATATTAATAATATAAAATTAACTATGTACGCCGATGATGCTATAATGCACACAAATATAAAAACCCCCAACTTGTAAATAATACATAAATTTTGCGAAGTTCTTAATGAATTTAAAAAATGGGGTATCAAACCCGGCGCATCAATTTCGATATCTATATGTAAATTACTACATATCTGTAAAAAGAAAATTTGTACTTATCCTCAACTCATTTTTGATAATAATACAATTGGAAACGTAATTTTTTTTTAATTCTAGGAGTATCTATATTTTGATAGGAGTTTTAGTTTTAACCATCAATGTAATTCTCTCATAAAAACCTTTTTTGGAGATTAAACTTAATCAAATATCTTATATGTAAAAAGTCATTTATTTACACTAATACATTGATATATTTTACAAGGGCCTTAATTCTCTCTAAAATTGATTACGCCTTACCTATCTTTGGATGGTGTGCCAATACCAACATCAAGCATATAGAAGCGCCATATCATACTGCAGTATGCCGAAGCATAAACTCTTTTCCAACGACAGCAACTAAGTGTTTCCTAGCTGAAAGTGGCCACCAATCCATAAAAGAAAGAATATATAAATCGACAATGCAGCTTATTCGAAAATTATTTAATTCTCCCAATAAAAATATGCACCAAACCTTAGATGCAGTATCAAGACACAAACGTTGTTTTAAACCTGGCTCCATCCCCTCCAAAAAAGTGCCCTAAAATAAATGTGCAACCTGTATGGCTACTAAATAAAATATCCATTGATGTATCGCTTCACTGTTTAAAAAAGGCAAGCACAAATAAAGTTGTATATCAAAAAAGGTTTTTGGAGACCATAAATATATACAAATCCCTTAAATGCTCGCCCATATTTACTGATGGTTCAAAGAAAAATAACACTTCCTTTGTGGTCACTAGAGAAGACCGAAAAACTATCACTGGAGGAATCCTTCTTTCATACTCCTCGGTATTCAATGCTGAATAATTTGCAGTCCTCAAAGCTATGGAACATAGTTAAGAGTAAAGGAAAATTTGTCATTTGCACAGACAGCATTTCATGTCTACTAGCTGTAATTAATATCTACAATCTTTCCACAACTATTTCCGTAATTCGAGACTTATGTATTAAGTATAAAAACAAAATTTTTCTCCGTTGGGTGCTTGGCCATGTTGGCTTAACTGGCAATGAAAATGGCTCTAATACTGATAGTTACTTTGAAGCAGCGCCGACATTTCAATTCGATTCGCTCGCTAAAAAGGATTTGACTAAGCATATCAATAAATAAGTACTACAGAAAAAAGACATGGAGTGGCTTAATTTCAGTCACAAATACACCAACATCAATCCTACATGTAAAAAGACAGTGTACTCCGGTACGTCATCAATCAACCGTTTTCACCCGCTTAAGGCTAGGGCATCGACTAATATCTCGCCAATTTTAGAGAGACAACGGCAAAAACACTTTATTTCTTCAAACCCTTATACCTTTCTAAAAGATGCACCTCACGCTAATGTAAACAAAATTTTCGATTTCGTATCAGAATGTAAACTTTTAAAAGTCATATGAAACAACATTGATATATTCTTACATTAATATACATTCTTAACACATACTAATTTACTATATATTTATCCAATAATATTATAATCTTTATTTATCTTTATCTTTATTCTTTAATCACACACAACAACCAATGGTTATATTTACAGTGAATGATATCTTACACACTAACATTTTAACATTTTAAATAAAAACTTATAATATTGAAACCAATTCATGTAGGCCTTCACATCGGGTTACCTGGTTAATAAGTGATAATTTTACACAACACATACAAATACTCAAAAATAAAATAATCCTTAACCAGTTAAGTAGATAACTAAGCTGAATATAACCAGAGAATATTTGAAGAAAAACAATATTCGGAATACTTAGAATAGGTGAAAAACGTATACAATGAAGAAATAGAGAGAGAGGTATACAAATCATTTGGCAAAGTGTTGCATAACTGCGTGTTTGAACCGGGTTGTGTTTTTCAAACTTCTAATCGCTTTTGGTAGATTATTCCAAAGGCGAACGCTGACAACAAAAAACTGTCGCTCGGTAACCGAGCAAGTATATTTCATGCAGATAGCGAGTGATCGAGAGGATCTCAGGAAACTAAAACGCTCCTTCAAATAATCTGGCTCATGTGTAACTATGACTTTATGTAACAATGTTAAGCATCTGAGTTTTAAGAGATTTTCAAATGAGATGGAAAATATTTTTAGATCAAAAATTGAGATGTGATCATAACGTTTAACACTGTAAATATACCCAGCCACGTTGTTGTATAGGATATTAAGTTTCCTCCTACCCATGCTATCACAACCGGCATATAGTTCACAGCCATATAGCAATTTCGGTATAAGATACGCTTTAGCGTGATCTCAGCATTTCATATACGCGGCCTACATTAGCGATTATTTGGTTGGTCCATGTTAGCGTTCTATTGAAAACCACATCCAGATTTTTTACAGTGTCTACATATTTTACTACAGTGTTATTCAACTTTATCTCGTGAAAATTTGCGAGTTCAAATCGTTTTTATATATTGCTATACATTGGGACTTGTTTGGGTTCAAGACTAGGCCATTATGACAGGCCCAAGTGTATATCTGATCTAGGTCGGTGTTTATGTTCCCAATGCAAGCATTTATGGAATCTAAGGGACAACCAAGATATAGTTGAACGTCATCTGAATAGGTATGAATGTTACAATGCTTTATAACATCCACGATATCATTTATATAAAGCACAAATAAAAGTGGACTGAGAATTGATCCTTGAGGGACACCTTTTGTTACATTCAAAAGTTCCGATGTTGAGTCTCCCATACTTACGGCTTGTGAACGACCGAAAAGGTAAGTTTGAACTAGGCTCAGTGACGATGAAGAGAAATTATACAATTTATTGAGTTTTATGCATAGAAGTGTGTGATCTACAGTGTCGAAAGCTTTAGAGTGATCAAGTAGAGTTAGAAATGTTACGTTATTTTTTTCCATGTTTGACCTTATATCATCGGTGACCTTTAGAAGGGCTGTGGTACAGCTCCTGTTATGTCTAAATCCAGATTGATAGTGGCTAAGCAGTGAGTTATTATTGATGAAGTAACAGATTTGATTGTGCATTAGTCGTTCAAGAACCTTAGATAGGAATGGTAAGATGGCAATTGGCCTAAAATCGCCATTGGGTTTCCTCACCGGAATAATTTTAGTTTTTTCCAGCAGTCTGGAAAACTCGACGTAAATAAAACTGTATTGAAAGCGTAAGTAAGGTATGATAAGATCTTTGGGAGTAAGCACTTCAAAAACTTCGGGTGAATCCCGTATAAACCCGTCGCGTTAGATTTTATGCTAAGTATAGCTTGAACAACATCGCACTCATCAACACTCTTAAAACTGAAATTAGACGCAGCTAAACTACCTTTTTCATTGTAACGGCCATATCATATATTACTATTACATACCGACAAATCGACAAAATTTTCTTTTAAGTCGTTGATGTCCAGGGATTCATCATTGAAATAATTTTTAGCACCAATACCTATTTCACGAATACGTTTCCATATTTGACTGGAGCCTATGGCCGAGTTGAATTGGCTTTCATAAAACGCCAACTTTTCACGTCTAATGGCTTTTGTTACTTCCCTTCTCTTAAATTTGAAATCATGGTGTGCCTCCTCAGACCTGCATTGCTTCCATTTTAGATACGCTTTATTACGCTTAACAATCAACTCTTTTATTTGATGGTTAAACCATGGGCGGCTCTTGGCGCATTTTGACTTCAAAACTAAGGGCACAAACTTTTCAAACAGATTATTGATTTTTGATTGGAGGAATTCTATCTGATCATCTGCTGATATTAGGGTTTGGACTAATCCCCAATCTACCGAATCAACTTCCATCTCTAGTTGGTGGTAATCAATATGTGCAAAATCACGATACGTAAACGAAATCAAATCATGGGAGATATGAAAGTCATACGTGAGAAATATAAGATTATATTTAGAAAAGTTTGGCACTGATAGTTGGTCGTACAAAAGCACCTTCGTTCCTGAATCTACAAAAAATACATCTAAAAGGGTACTACTGGTCCGTGTAAAATGTGTGGTTGATGTGCAATTTACAGGTAGAAGACCGAGTGTTTGCATTGAAAGAGTGAGTTTAGTGTCAGTTAGCAAGTCACAATTTAAATCCCCAGTTATGACTATATTACTGTAGCCAAGTATAATATTTTCAATGCAGTCAACGAATTGACAGTAATCAACCTGTTTGTTAGGTCTGCAAGCACACCCTACAAGCACTTTACCCGATCCTGACGATATTTCAACAAAGATATGTTCAACAGACTCATTAGATACTGAAGCATACTTGAGTTTGGACGAGATACACATTTTTACATATATAGCTACACCACCTCCATGCCCAGCCCTATCAGAGCGATAAAGTTTATACCCAGATACATTGAAAGGAGCATCACAATGACATGTTGAAAACCAAGTCTCCGATACACACACGACATCTACATTCAAACATTCAAAAAGATATCTAAATTCATCAATTTTCATAGGGAGACTTTGAGCATTGATGTGACATATTTTAAATCCGTTCTTTTGTTTGCCCAGTACACGAATCATGTTGAAAGTATTGTCTTTGGGCCTACCGCAATTTGCATTATTATTATTAACTAACATTAAGAATGCAGACAGTGCCAAACAATTTGAGTGTGGTATGTATAAAAATAATAGTGCAAGAGAGCATGTTAAGCAACGGGATATGAGCAAAATAGAGCAAAAAGAAATGAGTTTTCAAAAGCTTAAATAATAATTTCGTACATGGTACTAATACATATGCAAAGAGAGTAGATAGGAGATGAGCGAGAATTAAAATACTTAAAACAAAATAGGTATGTACTAGTCACTTAGCACTCTGTATAAGTTTTATGATGCCTTCTTTGCAAAGAACTTTTACTGCAATTTGCCCAGGCCGCATTCTATGAATATTTCTCCCCTCACTGAGAATGCAGATATTAAGCGCTTTTGCTTTTTCAGCTGTGTAGCGAACTGCATGGTCTCACGGTTGGATTTAGTGAGACGCTCATTTAAAAATACTCTCTCATTTGACGTATGACCAATATCGCGCAGCTGGAGGCCTCTTTTGTTGTAGTAGCCACGCTGAGAAGGGTTTTTCACTCTTGCGTATTTTTCACTGAGGTGTAGATTTGTTCGATGATGCTCCCTCCAGCCGAGCAGATTTTGCACGGGTCATAATTGAACTGAGTTATTACTCAACAAATTGATGTTCTCAATACTGCAGTAAAACAGCTACTGTCCAGTGGAAGTTCACAGTATAGTTGAGAGATCTCTGCCTTGGAATGTGCCGATAAAGAAAAAATAATAATGAAGGCAGAGACGGCGACAGCGACTGAAAAAATATAAAAAACAATGACGTTTGCTCCGGTGGTGGACAGCTAAAACAGCTAAAACAGCAGGAACACAGAAATTCAGAAACTTGAGATGTGGAAAACACCGGCTAAGGAAGTCTTTGTGATTTAGATGGAAATTATCACCAGTTTTCAATATTATTGCAAAAGCACTTTGAAACGATTTTTTGTAGAGCGCTTGAAAACACGTCTGCTCACTGGAGCGTACAATACAATCTTAGATATATAATTTTTTACTACCATTTTAAGTCGAGTCGATGGCCACAGTTGCTAGTACTCTTTATATATTTGTATATATTACTTAATAAATAATAATAATAATAAATTTTAAAGTGATATATGTATTAGGGTGGATCAATTTGTATGGAGGAAAGTTAACCGATATCGCGCCATTGATTTTTCGATAGGATTTGCGCTCAGGAACGTTGGCGATATATATGAGCAAATCCCAGAAACTTTTACTTTTTTGGATACTCTGGTTTTACACACGGGCAAAAAACTTAAGGCCAGAAAAAAGTACAAGGACATTAAGTTTGACCTTTTGACTATCAGATCTGATGATCTTAAAAATCAAGACAGATAGTAAGTTTTTGCAGAACTTCGAAACGTAAAAAACGTTGATTTTTACGCTTTTTCAAGCGATACCTTTGATTTTTTTTTTTTTGAATTTTTTCGATAAAATTTTGAGGCATCGCTGAAACGCTATGGAATTTAAACTGAATGTTGTTTTTGAGACGGAGATTCTAAAAGTATGAGCAAAATTAATGTGCCCCTTCAATACACAAAACTATCATCAGTCAAATTAGCGATACTTTTATTTTTGTCATTTTCAATATTGACAGTTTTTTGCTTATAGCTTTTTGAGGCAACTGAGTATTGAAATTTGGATTATGCACGATAATAGCATATCAGGGACTAAAAATACCTGGAGCTTCAAATTCGATCTGCCCCTTTCAGTTTTGAAGGTAGAGGCAGAAAAGTGGAAGCACTTGGTTGCGTAAATTTTTTTCAGGAGCATGTTTTTTTGTGGGCACAGCTACAATTTTACTTTTATCACTTCATACCCGTTTGTTAATTTTTTCTCTACACAACAGTAGTATTCCATCAATTGCCTCATCTTGGAATATTCACGCAAGGAAAGTTATTGATGTTTGTACATGGGGCAAATATACGAAATTTCCGACGAAAATTGGCAATCGTCAAAAAGTGTAGACATTTTTTTTTTAACCTGGTTTTATTTAAAAGTAAATAAAACGAAACACAAATTTGGTACAAAAATTAAAAAAAAAAATAAAAATTTTTGGCGATAATTTCATAAAAAACATCCTTTCCTTACGTGAATATTCCAAGATGAGGCAACTGATGGTATACTACTGTGGTGTAGAGAAAAAATTAACAAACGGGTATGAAATATTTGACGGTTACCCCATTTCATACTTTTGCCGATATCTTTAAAACCGGGTTTCGGGTATCAACAAAATTTTACCTGAATATACCCTATATAGATATGTACATCCTGATAAAATTTCAACACAATCGGTTAAGAAGTGTTTAAATAAGTAACAAAATTTAAGGTTTTCCGGGTTTATATTTTTATCAATATCTCCAAAACCGGATCTCGGGTATTAAAATTTTTTTACCTTAACATACTTCGTTCACATGTCTATATGTTTTTAAAGTTTCAAAAGAATCGGTAGAAAGGTGTTAAAATAAATGTGTTGCAAACTTTACAGTAAAAAATATTTGGCGGTTATTCGGTTTTATATTTTTACCGATATCAACAAAACCGGGTCTCGTGTATCAAAAAAAATTTTACATAGCTAACAGCTGCATATATCCCCATATTTTGTTAAAATTTCGATATAATCGGTACAAAAGTGTTGAAATAAATGTATATTTAACATTGCCACCTCAATTTATATATATTTTGCTCGATCTTTTGACTATATCTTTTTGAGGCATTATGTAAAACGGGTAACAGCGATGCACTATAGCTCCAATTTACCCCTCAATGTTCCTAACAAAAAGATATTTGCGTGATACCACGATTCAAAAAAATTTTTTTTTCTACAAAAAAACCAAAGTTTGGCTGATTTCCCCATATATATATATTTTATTTATTTTTTTTTCAAAAAACTGTTATCGCCAACGTTTTTAGCGGATATTTTTACTCATTTTGCCTCAAAAAATTATAGGGGTATGCTATCTTTAAATGCTTTGCATTACGGGAGCCCTGAAAACAATCCCATCGCGACGGCTGCACTGTTTGCTATTCTGCAAATTCCACCTGTAGACCTGGTGCCATAAAGTTACAGCTGCAACGAGCGCAGACCATACGTCATTAGAAGTATAGCGTCATTAATTACAGGACGAACATACTACTTCATTCCCTATCTGCACTTTGAAGGGGCCCTTAAAGCCACAATAGAGGTGGATGGTTGGCACAAAGGTGACCAAATTGCGGACGAGGTGATACATGTGTAGACCGATGGTTCCAAACTAGTGGAAGGAATAGAGTCTGCGGTATACTGCGCTGATCTCGAATAAACAGATCCTTCAAGCTGCCAGATCACTGAAGCGTTTTTCAGGCAGAAGTGTTAGCCGTAACCCATACAGTGGAAACCCTGCATGAAAACTGCAGCCGTTTCAACTTTTACATTGACAGCCAAGCAGCAATTAAGGCAGTTATATCGCATAGAGACAGGGAGAAGCATACATCTATATTGAGTCATAATGCATAAAGGAAAATATGGGAATGAAAAAGCGGATGAAATAGCTAAAAAGGGAGCATCCCTTGAAGCTTGCGAGACCAAGCGGAAAAGGCGTGGGTCCAAGCACGGGGCTCTAAAATATCGAAGATTTCGCGCAGGTCCAGGGCCGTAGAGAGAAAATCCGGGCCCGGGACTAAACAATTTAAGGGCATTCTATAAAAAATCCCCTAATACATTTGATTAATTTTAATTAACGACGTCTCATTCATGAATCATTATTGATGGATTACATGAAACAAAATTTTTGCCACATCAACTAAATGATTTTTGGACTAAGAGCTGACAATAAAATTAGCACAGAATATTTATTATTTATACTATTTTATTTTAACGTAGCAATACAATTCTCTTTTAACAGCCACATATTGTTTCAAATAATCTTTTCTAGTTATTTGGTCACATTTTAATACATTTCTGATAAATTTAATGAATTTTAATTATTCAATATATAAGGTTCTTGCTTTTCTCGCTGCAAAATTTTTCATAATAATATCAAAATGTAACTGTCTTGCCAAAACGGATTCAACACAAAGCGTGGTAAGTCCTGAAACTCGCTGTTGAGATGAACGCGATCTACGAAAGTTTTTGATTTTTGAAAGGACGCTGAAGGAACATTCTGCACTAGCTACAGTGACAGGTATAGTGCAAAAGATACGTAAAGCAACACAAATGTTGGGGAAAATTGTATACAGATTTTGAACATAGACGGCAAAATTCTATAAAAAATTTCTTTCCACTTTTGAGTTTCAGTGATTAGCTGTTCATTGATAAGTGTATCAATTGTAGCCTCCTTTTGAATTAGATTTTGTAAAGATCGCCATCGAATATAACATTTAATGTGATCTTGAGTATTTTCGTGTGATGGCAGTTTATCGCATAGCTTCTTCCATATCTGGAATTGCGAATATCCGCCAGGACAACAAATCGATTTAAAGTATTGGTGCTTAACAGACGACATGGTACGCAATAAAAAGCATTGCTACTGGCACTCCACACCAACCACTCACGCTCCACTGTCTCTCCATTTGGCAAGATTCTGTTTAACAACGAAATGCCTCGTCATGACAATCACGTGAAAAAATAACAGCACACTTTTGATGACCTCGACGAATTATTTCGTTGACTTCTTCAGATCGCAAAAACTCATTATTCACGGTACCGATATCGAAGCCGTTTAAATAATCTGGACTTTGATACAGAGCTGGTGGAATTGTTGGAAAACTTTTTGCAGATGAACCTTCACCAGTGTCACCACGAAAACTTTACGATTTCAAATTGATGTAAACATACATTTTTGTTTAAGGTTTTTATTGTCTTCCCACTGCTCGAAAGCCCAGACAAAAAATTATTATCAATATTCGTTGCTTTTGAAATTCGGCTTAAAATTTGCATATGGAACAACTAAAGACTCTCCTGAATTAAAAAAAAATGTTTTAGTATCTCTAAATCGCGGGCCCCCTGAGAAACCATGGGCCCGGGGGGAATCCCCCATTCCCCCTCCCCTCTCTTCGGGCCTATGCAGGTCTTACAATCTTAGACTAACAAAGTTGCTCCTGCCATTAAAAAGAGAGGACTGTAGGCTCTTGATGGGTATTCTGACAGGACATTTCCTTCTGGCGTCACGTTCCTTTAAATTAGGTTTGGTCAGTGATAGCAGATGCAGGAAGCGCGGGTTGTAGGATGAAAAGATCGAGCACGTTTTTTGGTCGTGCCCTGCGCTTGCCAGGCTGAGACTCCAGCTCCTAGGAGTGATACAGCTGTTAGATTTGGAAGCAGCAAGTGGTGTATGTCCTAGAAAGCTTATAGTATTTGCATAGAGGGCGAAGATATATTATAACAGAGGCCCTGGCTTTTGATAGAAGTTTTCAGTTTGCTTGTTAAACAAACTTCTGGTAGCACTATGGACTCATTCATAATATGTGAGGTCATCATGGGCCGGCCGGTTCAACTTAACCTAACCTATTGTAACGAAGCTTTTCCTTGCCGCGGTGCTTCTTCAGTAATTGCTGGGGTATACTCGCCATGTCCAAGGTTCGTTTACAATAAGTTTGTATTTCGGGGCACATTGCAAATCGCTTTCATATAAAAATTCACTTTATTGCTCCACTCCTTAAATATATGATATAAAATGTATAAAAAAGATGTGTGTATAATTCACTTAATTTGATGCTTGCTATACTAATACTGATATACTAACGGTCCCTCATGTCCCGTTAGGAGCGTTCCGTTAGGGCGTCTTACTGGTCGCGGCCCAGGTATGTATAAGTGTATCTCAGTAAAGCCTTGCGTCGGCGTGTTTCTACTACAGTTAGCGACTGTGCTGCCTCTATTGCGGCTTATGTCGGTGCGTCTGCGTGAGTGTAGCTCTGGTATGGTTGACGTCGTATGTTTGCGCCGCTCCGCTGCGGCTAACGTCGTATGTTAGCATGACTCTGCTGTGGTCAACGTCGTATGCTTGTGTAACTTTGCTGCGGCCAACTTCGTATGTTTGCGCAGCTCTTAACTGACTTATTCAATATGTTCCTAAAATATGGTGATTTTCCTGCTGCTTGGAAGGAATCTTTTTTTATACTTCTTCATACAAACGGCAGTAGGTCATGTATAGAAAATTATCGAGGAATTGCAAAATTGTCTGCCACCCCAAAGGTATTTGAAGCCATTATTATTCCATTTCTACGTTGATTACAGATTCACAGCACGTGTTCTCTAAAGGCAAATCTACCATTACCAACCTACTTGAATTCACAACTCATGTTTCCTATGGATTTAGAGAGAATCTTCACACCGATGGTATATACACTGATTTCAGTAAAGCATTTGATAAAGTTTCCCACTCCTTGCTTATTCACAAGCTTGATCGACTTTTGACTGATTTCTAGCCCCTTTCTTTTGAACGAAGTAAACTTCAATGCCCCATCACGAGCGGCAAAACATTACAAACCTCTTCTTTTGAGGCAGTGCAGAACTAATTTCGATGTAAATGAACTTCGAAAAACCGAAAAAGTGCGATAACTCATTACCAAAGATGGATAAAGCGATGAAGCTTGGTAGGTGCGCAATAGAAAATTAGTAAAATTTGGACAATGGGAGTGGCTCCGCCCACTTTTAAAAGAAAGTAATTTTAAAGTTTTGCAAGCTGTAATTTGGCAGTCGCTGAAGACATCGTGATGAAATTTGGGAGGAATGTTACTCCTATTACTGTATGAGTGCTAAATAAAAACTAGCAAAATCGAGTGACGAACACGTCCACTTAAAAAAAATTTTTTTTAAAGTCAAATTTTAACAAAAAATTTAATATCTTTACAGTATATAAGTAAATTATGTCAACATTCAACTCCAGTATTGATATGGTGCAACAAAATACAAAAATAAAAGAAAATTTCAAAATGGGCGTAACTCCGCCCTTTTTCATTTAATTCGTCTAGAATACTTTTAACACACATTCTAGAGTCACCCCTGGTACACCTTTATGGCGATATCCCGAAATAGCATCCACCTATAGAACTATGGTCGACCCCTTTTAAAATACTCTTTACCCATGTCATACAAACACATTCCAGGGTTACCCTAGTCTTTTGCCGCTTCATTGGTGTGGCGTGTGCCAATTTCTACTGCTTATGTGTGTCACGTGTGTATGTTTTGTGGCGCCTGATAATTGTTGGCTGAAGGGGTATTGCGCCTGATGTTCGACTCGAAGTTTCTTTACTCTATGGGATAATCTTTGGCGATCTGGACCTTGTTCTGAAATAAAATGTTTACAAATTTCGGCCATTCGGTCATAGCATTGGCTGGCTATGTTATTCGCGTAGTTCATCGCCGTCTGGATCCCGTTATCCAGGGTTGAGGCTTGCACTTGTGCTGTGTGCCACCCACTCCGGTCGCCGTCTACAATCTGTTGATTGTTGCTTATGTCTGCCCGTTCGGTTCTGGAACCATTTGCACCTAAATTGACAGGTGCTAGCGAAGCACGTATCGCTACCGTGTTGTAGTCTGTCTGATCTTCTTCCGTAACCTGGGCTTCTTGCGATGTTGACGCGCGTGGCGTTGCTCTTACTACGGCCAGTTGCTCTGCGTGTTCCTCGGTGGATATCTCGGTGAAATGTTGATCGGGGCTCTACTACACGATGCTGATGATGGCGCGTGTTGTGTTGTTGCTATCGTCGTCGGCTGTCTCGTTTGTTCCCCTATGTTAACTTCGGTGAAGCCCCCATTCGGGGCTTGGCGAGACACCTTCGACTTACGACGCTCACGGGCTGAACGTATTCTTCTTTCTGCTGCCGGACTTGCTTCTTCTACGACTGTCGCCTGATGGTAGGCTTTTAGCTTGCTTATATGTGCCGTTCTCCTTTTGCCGTTATGCACCTTATCTAGCTCGACGATCACCTGGAATACGAAGTTCGTTGCACGATGAGGCCCACTGTATCTGGGTGCTAACTTTGCTGCGAAGTTGTCCACTGGCTTGGACAGCTGATGCTCTTTTACTAATACCAAGTCGCTCACCGCCGGTTGCCACTTTCTCCTACGTAAGTTATAATGCCTTGCCTGCTCCGCTGAGGCTTGCTGTTGTCTACGACGTGCCGTCTGATACACATCCTTCATCTTCGCCATCTTTTCACTGAGAGCCACCTTCTCCTCGCCTGTGCCAAATGTTTGCTCATCGCAGAGGGCGTTGGGGATCCTCGGTTCCCTATCCTGTACTACGAATGCTGGACTGTAGCCTGTTGACTCGCATAAGCTCGTATGCAGTGCTAGTGTCATCTCTGGCAGCAACTCATCCCATGTCTTATGCTCATTCCCAGTGAATTGCGCTATCATCCTCTTGATGTTACGATTTGCTCTCTCCGTCTTGTTCTGTTGTGGTGTGTACGGTGCCGTTAGCTGGTGCTTTGATCCAGCCTCTTGTAAAAATTTCTTAAAATGCCTGCTCGTGAACTGCGCTCCACTTTCTCCGGCTCCTTCTTTACTTGGGCCATCTTCGTCGTGTGCCATTTGCATGTATGCTTCTCCTGTATGCTTCCCAAAAATTCTCCCAGTGGCTGCCTTGAGAGTGCGTCTGCGGCCACATTCATTTTGCCTTTTCTGTATTGTATGTCGAACGAATACTGCTGTAATTCAAGAGCCCATCTTACGATCCGGCTCGATGGACTTTCGATCGCGTTCAACCGTTTTAACGCCAAGTGATCGGTGATTACCGTAAAATTCTACCCCTCCAAATATGGCCTCATCTTCCTGGTAGCCCAAACGATGGCTAGACACTCCTTCTCCGTTGCCGAGTAATTTTTTCGGCCTTATTCAACCGACGGCTCGCGTACGCTATCACTCGTTCTTCGTCGTCCAACCCCTGAGTAAGAACTGCACCAAGGCTGTAATCGCTCGCATCCATATGTAACCGGAACCTCTTTCTAAAATCTGGCCATGCCAATGTTGGTGCTTGTATGAGCGCGTTCTTCAACGCTTCGAATATCACCTGTTGTTGCTCGCACCATTTCCACCTACTTCCTTTCTTCAACATTGATATTAGTGTGTGTTCTACACGTGAAAAGTCGGGGACGAACCTTCGGTACCACGAAACTACTCCTAGGAATCCTCTTAACTCTCGCATGTTCTGTGGCGGCGTTAGCTTCTTGATGGCAGCGATTTTGTCAGGGTCCGTATGGATACCCCCTTCGCTGACCACGTGACCTAGGTATTTTAAACTTTTCTTAACAAACTCACATTTCTCCGGATTGATCTTCAAGTTTGCTCATTTTAGTCTCTCGAAAACTTCTCTCAGGTGGATGATATGCTCTTCCAGTGTCGTGTTAGTAATTATTATATCGTCTAGGTAGGCAAACGCGTGTGGTTCCAACTCTGGGCCAATGACTCGATCGAGAGTGCTCTTTGAAGTGTGGCCGGGGCAGAGTGCAATCCAAACGGTATTACCTTCCACTGGTACAATCCTCGCCCGGGCACCGTAAATGCTGTGAATTGCTTACTACTTTCTTCCATCGGGATTTGCCAATAACCGTTTTTGAGATCCAAGCTGTTTATAAACCGCGCGCTGCGTAATCTATCTAAAATGCGCTGTATTCGAGGTAGTGGGTAAGCGTCTGGTACTGAGCGAGCGTTGAGTTGTCGATAGTCGACGCAGAGTCTCCATTTGCCGTTCTTCTTTCGGACCAGAACTATCGGTGCGCTGTGTGGGCTACGGGATGGCTCGATGCAGCCTTTCTCTATGAGCTCGTCTATCTCCTTGTTTATTATCTCCTGCATTTTTGGGGTATTTGGAAAATATCGTTGCTTTATCGGCGATCATATCGCATTACTATCTTGTGGGTGGCTATGTTCGACAAGCCGGAAATCTCTTCAAAAATCTGTAACTCGTGTTTGAGAAAGGTACTTACCGCATCATCCATGCTGTTCTCCGCTAGTGGGTCTTCTTGCTCACGTCCCTCGATCTCCTTGACACCTTTGTAATCTCCTTGGTCTACCATCGTCGTACATGTTTGCCGCCGGCTGCTTCTGGTAATCAACTTGTAATACTAACTTTTCTCCGCCACACTTCAGCCCCAACTTAGCCTTTGCCAGATAGTCTGTGCCAATCACCACCCTGTCGCCTAGCCCAGGTAAAACTAATAGCTCACTCGCATGCCTTTGTTCGCCCAATTGTATCTCCCACTCGTGTCTCTACGTCTTTGAATTTGCTCGTGTCGAACTTCGCGGCTACCTTTTCGTTAACAAAGCTCCTCGTCGCTCCCGTATCGATCGATGTCATCATTTCTTGTCCCTTCAGTGTAATTGCAGCCAAGATTCGCTCCTGGGTCTGCCTAAGTATTTTTATTGTGCACGAGGATTCGTTACTGGAGACCCTACCCCTCGTTATCAATGGGGTCTCGGGTCATTTCGCGGCTGCCTTCGACAGCAATCACGCGTCAACATGCCTGGTCGACCACACTGCCAACAGAAGTCGCGTCGCTCGTTGCGGCACCCATAGGTGAAGTCTCCGCTCTCCCCGTATCGTCTGTACGCGCTTCGTGAATCTATGGTCCCTTGTTGTGGTCTAGTTGCGCTGCCTTGTGCTCCTGCGGCCTCCTGTCTCGAGTGTTCCTTCTCTCTCTCGCCTGTTTGCATGTACTGGTACCTCTTCTCCGGTCTTCGTGGTACGAATGGTCTTGCTGTTGATTTTAGTGTTTCCTTCTCTGGCGTAATATTTTCATAACCCTCAACTAAGCTGATCAATCCCTCCAGGCTACTAAACTCATTTCTTTTTACGTACAGCTGGTACTCTCGCTGCGAATTTCTATATATTCTATCCAGCTTTTTGTCATCGGTGTAGTCGGCGTGTCGCATTAGCCCCTGTAACGATAGCACATAGCCTTTAAAAGCCTCACCTGGTCGCTGAACTCGCTGCCGGATCTCGTCATCCAAATGCTCAAATTACCTGGAACTTAGGAAAAACCTTAGGAAGTCTTCCTTAAAGGCTTCCCACTCTTGCCGGTGCCGGTTGTTGTTGCGGTATCATATCAACGCCTTATCTTTCAAGAGTTCTGGTAGCGCTCGTGGGATGGAGTTGCGAACAACTTCGTTGCTGTCGGCCAGCTCCTCCACCCGTTCAATAAAACATAGCGGGCCGCCGTCATATTTCAGACCCCACTTACGTACTCGATCCATTATATTTGTGTGTGATGCTGGCTGGTATATCGCGTATGTCTGCTGCTCCTCGTTTCTGAGCGTATCGACCGGATTCTTCTTCTGCTCCATCGTTTGATTCGCGGCTGAAACACCGCTGCTGCCTGGCAACGCTAGCTGGTCGCCAGGCCTTGGCGTTATTGGTCTTGGATGCTGGGTCTCTAATTCGATGAAACGAGCCTCGAGGCTTGACTCGCTACCTTGCGCTTGAATAAAGCTCGCCAAGCGCTTTCGTAGTTCATCCACTGTTCCACTGCTCTCTAGCTGAAATTCTGCCGCGTATTTCACTTGCGGTTGAGGTAATATACCCAAGTGACTCTTGCCATTGTGTCTATGTGTATGTTGGTTTCTTTATGCTTATATCCTCTGTATACTCGTGTTTTTAATTATCTTTTTCTCCTCTCGTGATTATAATCGTATTGTGAGTTGTTTTCCATATGCCTCTGTGTTCAGTGTCCCTGCTCGGGCGCCATTTGTGACGGACTTTTCCTTTAGCCGGGGTATGCTCAGTCCGTCCAGGATCCCTGTGGAAAGAGAAAATGATCCCTATCGCCTCCTTTTAAAGACAAAGACCCTGTTTCAATTTCAAACGTTAAAATTTGTTTTATTCAATTTATTTTCTAAACTACTCTTAGGGCTAAAGGCCGCGGAGGTGGAAAAAGCACCACTTCCTCCCCGTCGGTGGAGTTGGAAAACCCCCACCGACTATAATCTTAAAGAATACCCTGTTCTACCTGAAGGCCGCGGAGGTGGAAAAACCACCACAATCCCTCTAACGATGGGGTTGGAAAAACCCCAAAAGTCTCTAAATTAAAAGACTCGTGAGCTGGATAATCCCAGGAGTCCCATTCGCCGCTAAACAAGGCGTTAGCAGTCTACTATACCTAGCTAGCTACTACTCAACTTCTTAAAAAATTCTCACCCTTTTATACTAGTTTGCGCGCAGGCAAACCATTCCTTTACACTAACAAATCCTCATTATATCTTAGTTCATAATTTACTGACAATTTCTAACAGTATTTTATCTACTTATGTGAATATAATATTTTCTTATATATGTATATAGGATAATTTCCCCTTCGGCCTGGAATGCCACCCTCATATGCAAAACATCTGTTGGCTAGCATTGCATCTATCAGCAGGTATTCGTTGGGGGGTTTTTCTGTGCGCCCATTGTCAGCTGTCTACGCACTAACAATGTTCTTTTGCTGCTTATTGCCTTGCTGTATTTCCATTGTTGTTTTCCTTTCTTTAGAATTCCAGGCGGCTATGGGATATCTGTGAAAAATATAATGTCCAACCAAAATATTCATTATTATTTAAGCGACATAATTAGATGTTTTCATGAATATTTATATGTATATTAGGGTGCTTCAAAATGCAATATTTTATATGTATGGAAATTCAATTTTGTTAATTCAAATATGTAGGGGTATTTATGTTTTACATGATATGTATGTGTATAAATTCAATATTATATATTTATATTATTATATATTATATTAGATTGTTTTAAAAGATGCCATTTTATATAAATTTCAACGAATTATAAATATACCAATAAGTTGGACAAATATAATATAAAGCCGGTGGATTTGGGTCCTCACAATGTATTAATTCCAACTGTTATGTATAATACTCTGCTGATGATTTTTATTCAGTAGCTGAGCAGTTTAAGATCTCAACGCTTAACCAACCTCCGCCTATCAACAACTCGGCAAAGAAAATCCGTGCGTCATGCGAATGGGCCCCTCGTGTCTGTTGGGCGGGTTTTGGAGGGTATTTATCCGTTGGGGTTATTATTAACCCGTCGTGGGTTTTGAAAGGCCGAATAGCCAGTCTATGAACTTTGTTTTCTTCTTATTTACTCATTTTTTATGTATAATAATTTAATATACATTAACTTGTAAAATATACATCTTAGAAAAATCAAAATTATCTGGTCGGCAAGCATCGGTGGCAATTCAGGAACGTAACATCTAAACCAAAAAATAAACAAGCTGTACCACAGGGAGGTGTTCTGTCCCCGCTTTTGTTTAACTTCTACATATCAAAGCTACATTCGCCTCTAGAACGAGTAAGCAATGAACTGAGTTTCATACAGCTAAAAATGCTGGGTGTGATGATCGATCAGGGCCTAATTTTGGCGAAAATGCAACCTCAATTGTAACTTAAATCCAGAGCCGTAATAAAATCCTAAAATCTCTTGACGTCAGCACTCGGGGTAGAGACAAAGAGGCGATCATTACCACTTACAAAGCAATTGCCCGGCCACCTACATGCCACTCGTCCCCGATATGGTCTCCAAGCCTAAAGGTTACTCACTGGAAGAAAATACAGGCCAGAACTCTGCTCTCAGAACCGCTACGGGGTGTCTTCTTATGGCCCCAGAACACCTCGCACACAGTGAGCCGAGAGTACTCCCCATTAAGGTGAGAAATGAAATGTTAAACAAACATCCGATTGAAGAGGCCAGAGGCTTTCGAAGTCATCTCCGCAAGCATTATGAGGAAATACGGCACCTGAGAACATAGCCGTAAGAAGAAAAAACACAAACAGGCCCTCAGACGCGCGCTCCACTCTAACTCAACTTCGATCTGGATACTGTAACAGGTTAAGGTCTTACCTATCCAGAATCAACCCCGACATGTATGTCCTGCTTGCAATGTGTCCCCACATGACACCAACCATCTCTTTAATTGCAATGTGGAACCACCGCCTCTAACACCCTTCTCACTCTGGTCCTCCCCTGTTGAAACTGTTACAGTAATACTCCTAGTCAAAGCCCCAGCCCCATTTCCAGTCCTTCTCTTATTCGGTCCCTGGTCCGATAAAAAAGAGTTGTAAATACCTACCTAGGCAAAAGGCTTCCTATCTACCAAATTTCTTTCGAATCGAACAATGGATAGAATTTATTTGATAAGATTGTCCTCTGGACTACTTTCCGCGAAGCAACTTCATAGGAACACTCTTAGGTTTGTCATGAAGCTACCCTGCAAATTTGAATAAAATGGGGGAGTGAGAGATAAATAGGTTAAATCTCTTTTGCACACAAACATTAGCATATACAAATAAACATACAAAAAAATAGAAGTTTTGGTTAAGAATTTTAACGAAATGTTTAAAATTTTTAACGAACAAGTATTTTTCGAAAGATGAATGCATTCTCAACCATTTATGTTGCATTAACTTGGCAACACGCAAAAATGTGTTCAGTGCACATATAGCAGTTGTCCCCAAAATGAAAACTGTGGCTGTGTGAGTAAAACTAAAATCATCTTATTGGTAGTGGTTTAGTTGCTGATGAAAAATCAGTGAAGTAAGACGTAAGTACGCATGTTTGTTCACACACAAAAAGTAACTCGTAAGTATGCCATACAAATACTACTTTGTTGTTTGAGTCTAATGAAAAATTTAAACAAAATAAATTGTTAACATTAAACCATGAAAACATTCTGCGCATTAGCTTTTGTTTATAAAATATCTTTTCGCAAATGCGCAAATAAACAATAACTTCATCCGTTGTTGCTACTCTGCTTGTTGTTGTAAAGACGAGTAAAGACGAAAGAGAATAATAATACGTGTGAAGTGGTGCCAATAATTATTTCACTAGCTGAGGACCGCTCACATATAGTATAAATGTACTCCCGAAGTTAAAAACCTCTAGCGAATGCTATGTATGCTATGTATGTACGCAAGTTTGCTGCACAGTTCACAGCGAACAAACACACGCACTGCATTTTTGGTAAAAATTCTACTTTTCCCAATAAACAATTTTTCAATTCTCAGTTTGAGGTACATTTGAGAATCAGTCCATTTCTCACATTTCAAACGTTAGTTTTCAAAAGCATTTAAAATAACCGTTGATAGCATTCTCAAGCTAAAAGGCTCATTTTTAATATGGAATTTTTCTTTATTTTCAAATTGAGAATTTTTGGATTCTCAACTTTTTCTCAAACGATAATAAAGCGGAACGAAATGGAATCCAATCACTCTAATTTAATTGTTTCTTCAGTGTTACATACGCTGCAAAAGAAATACCCAGTTTTAATAATAAGAGTTCTTTTTTATGAGTTTTGACAAATTTTTTAAATTTTTTTATTCAGTTAATTCAAAAAAGTATATCAATGCAAAAATTAGTTACATACCAGTTTTTCAACCATCTTTCTATTATATTAAAATATACTGTAACTAATTTTTATTGTTGGTTTTTTGGCCTTTAGTTTGTAAAAATGTTTGTAAATTGTCGAGCTCGAGGCCATACAATATTAAATAACAAACAAAGAAAACTGTTTATTTGTATATGTTATATATTGTCGTTTTTTATTTATCGATATTTCGACTTCAATTAGAAGTCATCTTCAGGACTAGAAATACAAAAATACAAGTATTATAATAAAAAACATAAAAGTACATGTATACATTTGACTTACATCGTTGGATGTACCAGATCGACTAATTTAAAATTTGATATGACAAAAACGAAAATAAACATAAAAAGTAAACAAATAAAGAACCGTAATTATAAACAAAATTCTTAACTAACAACAATATAGCATAAAAAGTTAAACTGTGAGCGACACCCATAGCATAAGTATGTATTAAATTCCCACCAGGTAAATGTTGTTGTATAACACTCTCAGCATTAATTTTTGCAATTTTGCTTTACCAATTGTCTGTATGCGTGAGCGCATTGGTCTGTGTCTGACTTAAAATTCATTCTTTTATCGTTGGGTGTGCTGATTATGTGAAGCATCTCCAAAATATAGGTTTTGGTATAATGTTTTTCTTGTTGTAGAATTTCTACCTCATCGAAATCCGGAGAGTGTCCAGTTGTTTTGCAATGCTGAGTGAGGGCCGTTTTGTTATCATTAGTGTGGTGCCTATTTTTATAAGCTTTTATTTAGTTTCACTTTTGTTGTCTGTAATGGAATCTTGCAAGTTAAATTTGATACACTTCCCGGTGTCCGATTGAGCTGAAATTTTGCACACATATATAACTCCGATGACAATGCAATATTACTTTGTTAGAATTCGATAAATTAATCGATAACACAGTTATCGGTAAAGATTTGTATTTACTTTGGCATAACAGCCTAAGTCCCATACAAACCCGCCGGTACCTATCCGTGGATTGTGATATTTGGACGTGGTGAATCACGCGTGGTGAATCTCAACGCTTGCGAAAAGCGGAGACACAACCCTCTGCTGTATTTCTGTGTATAACCAACATAGCTGAATTTTTAAGGCTGTTTAACTCTGTAATCTTTTCTGTAATTTATTTTGCTTTTGGAAAAATTACCTATTTGAAAAAAGCTGGCTGAAAAATATTGGCATAACAGCTTAAGTTAAATCAAGAATGGAAAATCTTGGAAAATTTGAGCAGATGTGGCAATTTCGCGCGTCCGTTGAACGAAATATTGACAATCTGCTGATCATCGCTAGGAAATTAGCGACATTCCATCAACTAAGCAGCACTTTAGCAATACTACTGTTATTATTTGGCCGCTCAAACACACACATATTAATTGTGCATTAAATCTAAAATATACAAATACACCATAATAATTTACCCTACTAAAAATAAAAAAAAAATTAATATTTAAATTAAATTTAAGAAAAAGGCTTTTCTAAGAACAAGCTTCTATTACTTGTTAATAAAACGAACTAAAAAGTAAAAAATAAAATTAAAGAAAAAAAAAACTTTTTTAAAAATAAGCTTTTATTATTTTGGTTAATAAAATTAACTAAAAAGTAAACAATAAATTGACTCTAAAGAAATATAACACTTTATAAGTTCATTGTAAGCTGAAACGATAATTAGGCTTTTTCGTCTGCGACAAAAAAATTCTATATTGTACATAATTATATATTTTTAACATTAAAACTTTACACCTAAATTATTAAAGCTTACAGTTTATATCACAGTCCTAATTGTTCTAACTTCTAATGAACTTATAAAGTGTTATATTTCTTTAGAGTCAATTTATTGTTTACTTTTTAGTTAATTTTATTAACCAAAATAATAAAAGCTTATTTTTAAAAAAGTTGTTTTTTCTTTAATTTTATTTTTTACTTTTTAGTTCGTTTTATTAACAAGTAATAGAAGCTTGTTCTTAGAAAAGCCTTTTTCTTAAATTTAATTTAAATATGATTTTTTTTTTTATTTTTAGTAGGGTAAATTATTATGGCTTTGGCCGTGTAAATTATTATGGTGTATTTGTATATTTTAGATTTAATGCACAATTAATATGTGTGTGTTTGAGCGGCCAAATAATAACAGTAGTATTGCTAAAGTGCTGCTTAGTTGATGGAATGTCGCTAATTTCCTAGCGATGATCAGCAGATTGTCAATATTTCGTTCAACGGACGCGCGAAATTGCCACATCTGCTCAAATTTTCCAAGATTTTCCATTCTTGATTTAACTTAAGCTATTATGCCAATATTTTTCAGCCAGCTTTTTTCAAATAGGTAATTTTTCCAAAAGCAAAATAAATTACAGAAAAGATTACAGAGTTAAACAGCCTTAAAAATTCAGCTATGTTGGTTATACACAGAAATACAGCAGAGGGTTGTGTCTCCGCTTTTCGCAAGCGTTGAGATTCACCACGCGTGACACGCTTGATTCACCACGTCCAAATATCACAATCCACGGATAGGTACCGGCGGGTTTGTATGGGACTTAGGCTGTTATGCCAAAGTAAATACAAATCTTTACCGATAACTGTGTTATCGATTAATTTATCGAATTCTAACAAAGTAATATTGCATTGTCATCGGAGTTATATATGTGTGCAAAATTTCAGCTCAATCGGACACCGGGAAGTGTATCAAATTTAACTTGCAAGATTCCATTACAGACAACAAAAGTGAAACTAAATAAAAGCTTATAAAAAATTAAAGAAAAAAACTTTTTTAAAAATAAGCTTTTATTATTGGTTAATAAAGTTAACTAAAAAGTAAACAATAAATTGACTCTAAAGAAATATAACACTTTATAAGTTCATTGTAAGCTTTAACGATAATTAGGCTTTTTCTTCTGCGACAAAAGAATTCTATATTGTACATAATTATATATTTTTAACATTAAAACTTTACACCAAAATTATTAAACCTTACAGTTTATATCACAGTTCTAATTGTTCTAATAAAAAACTTGTTGAATTTTGATGGTATAATTAAGAACATTTAGGATCTCCTTTTCTTGCTATCGCAATGTAACACGCTTTTATTAGAACAATTAGGACTGTGATATAAACTGTAAGGTTTAATAATTTAGGTGTAAAGTTTTAATGTTAAAAATATATAATTATGTTCAATATAGAATTCTTTTGTCGCAGACGAAAAAGCCTAATTATCGTTAAAGCTTACAATGAACTTATAAAGTGTTATATTTCTTTAGAGTCAATTTATTGTTTACTTTTTAGTTAATTTTATTAACCAATAATAAAAGCTTATTTTTATAAAAGTTTTTTTCTTTAATTTTATTTTTTACTTTTTAGTTCGTTTTATTAACAAGTAATAGAAGCTTATTCTTAGAAAAGCCTTTTTCTTAAATTTAATTTAAATAGGAATTTTTTTAAATTTTTAGTAGGGTAAAATATTGTTTAAATTAGTTACGTAATCTTTACTTAGTTATTTGTAACGTTTCTCATTCTATCCATTTCTTTTAATGCATCAACTTACTTTTTAGTTAATTTTATTAACCAATAATAAAAGCTTATTTTTAAAAAAGTTTTTTTTCTTTAATTTTATTTTTTTCTTTAATTTTTCTATATCATAATCCGAATATATTGGGGCATATTCATAATCGAAATAAAATGTGACTAAGTTAGTTGAAGCATTTTTGACAGAGAGCGCATATAAAATTGTGTCAAACAGTGTTAAATAACTTAACTTTGCCTATGCCGCGTTCAGTTTACAACTACTTATTGCAGATCTCTCATCTGTGGGTTAAATCTGTTTTAAAATAAAATTCCTACTTTCGCTTAGCTAAAATTCCATCGCCAAAAATCTGTAAAACAAAATCAAGTGCGCAGAAAAGTATGCAACACTTACCGATAACAGCCTAACGGCGTTAGCGTTCGATGTATCACAGAATTTTTACACTTTGAAAATGACGGCTGTTGTTTGCAAGGTTGCATTCCTTTGAGTCTTCGTTTTCACCATCTGGATTAACAAAGTCATGAGCCTGGACATTCGTGCAATTTTAGTGATGTAAATTGCATTGCGCCAGCGCCAATGCGGTGCCAGCTCAATGGTAGCTCATTGACGAAATGACTCCAATCGAATTTTTGACGCTACTTAGTAGTGAGTGCGTAGTACATTTCACTTGCGCTATTGAGTGAAACGACTTTTGTATGTCAGGCACGAGTTTGGTGTTATTGGCGCTACTGGCAATGATGACACTGAGCTGATGGCGGTAGCGCTGGTAGTTCAGCTTTTGAATCAGAGAAAGAATTGATGACCCGTGCAAATTATTATGGCTTTGGCCGTGTAAATTATTATGTTGTATTTGCACCAAATAAATGCTGCGGACATAACAACCGGAGTCATTTTTGAGTTGTATATTTTAAATTTAATGCACAATTAATATGGATGTGTTTGAGCGGCCAAATAATAACAGTAGTATTGCTAAAGTGCTGCTAAGTTGATGGAATGTCGCTAATTTCCTAGCGATGATCAATAGATTGTCAATATTTCGTTCAACGGGCTCGCGACATTGCCACATCTGCTCAAATTTTCCAAGATTTTCCATTCTTGATTTAACTTAAGCTGTTATGCCAATATTTTTCAGCCAGCTTTTTTCAAATAGGTCATTTTTCCAAAAGCAAAATAATTTACAGAAAAGATTACAGAGTTAAACAGCCTTAAAAATTCAGCTATGTTGGTTATACACAGAAATACAACAGAGGGTTGTGTCTCCGCTTTTCGCAAGCGTTGAGATTCACCACGCGTGAAACGCGTGATTCACCACGTCCAAATATCACAATCCACGGATAGGTACCGGCGGGTTTGTATGGGACTTAGGCTGTTATGCCAAAGTAAATACAAATCTTTACCGATAACTGTGTTATCGATTAATTTATCGAATTCTAACAAAGTAATATTGAATTGTCATCGGAGTTATACATGTGTGCAAAATTTCAGCTCAATCGGACACCGGGAAGTGTATCAAATTTAACTTGCAAAATTCCATTACAGACAACAAAAGTGAATAAAAGCTTATAAAAAGCTTATAAAAAGCAGATGAGGTACAAAAGTTCATATTAGTGACATGTATACAAGCCTAACATATTAGATCTGTTCATCTACAAAAAAATTATTACTGGAAGTTACTAATTTCTGTCATTGCTCATACAAAACATCAACAATTAGTAAATTCCCGAAACAATTCTTTTGTATCTCACATGAATAAAAAAAAAATTTACATAAAAGGTTACAAAAAATGCATATGATCTAGAAAAACTCCTACAGGTTACACATATAAATGTTCTTTCAATTTAGGTGAAGAAGTGAAAAGAATTTAATACAAAAATTCAAATTACATTTTTTTAGTTCAAAAATACAACAGAAATATCCTGCCTTTTTAAGAAAAAGCAAACATTAAATAATAAATAAATACATAAATAAATAAAATGTATTTAATAGTTATTAATTATAGATTATAATCTATGGCAAGCTGGTATTCTTCTGTTTTTCGTATTCAACCTTTTAGCCTAGTACTAGCGTGTTGGAACAAGTTGATTGTCGTTCGTTCAAACTCGCTGTCGTTGGCCACATTAGGAAGTTTGAGATAAAGGGCTTCTAAATATAATCAACAAAATAACTAAAGCCACAACATAAGATCATATGCGTAATTACGTTTCAGTGCTCCTGTTACTCTTAGCGCCTTAGCTGGTGTCTTTGTTTTAGTTCCTTGCCAGGAATACGATTGCGCAACATTGTCAGTTATTATTTTGTACCAAGCCATTTTTATGAATTTAGTTGTACTTGCACAGATGATGGTCTGCAGTTCGGCCACCTGGAAAAAGAAACATGTATAAAGTAGCTGCATTTTAATTTAATAGCTAAATTGTTAGGATATTCACCAACTCGTTATATTTATTCTCAAAGCTTTGAATTTTACTTCAAATTCGGAAAATTCATGCACTTCTAAAAAGGTTTTTGTGGTAAAATCTTCTTCCTTTTTACAGTTGCGGAACTAGCGTTAATTTAACTTCTTCCAATACCCTCTTTAACAACTTTTGTGTTGATTGATCTGAAATTATTGAATTTATATGAATACTATACAAATAATTACATATAATATATATATATATATTGGAAGTACGCCTCGTTTCAAGATTTTCTACTGGGGTGCCACCATTGTGATTTTTTTTAAGTATTAAGCAAGATATGCCAATAGGGGTATCAAATGACAGGTATTTTAAGTCGTATACCAACTAAAGTACTTTCAAGGAGGATTATCATTATATATACACGGTTTGACTGATTTTGAGTAAGGATAAAATTCTTCATTGCTAAATTTTTGTAACTTTTCAATCAAATGTTTCACAATATTTTCGAGTATTCCATTTATTCCATACAACGTAAGGACAAAATCTAAATTTTGTATACTAAAGTTATACTAAAAAGTGCATACTCGAAAATGTTATGAAAAACCTGACTAAAAATATAAAAAAATTGGGTATTCAAATTGAACATATCGCACACTAATTCAAAAAATTATGGTTGGTTTGTTGATTGGAGTGGCGAGTCCCGATTGACTCCAATTAGCGCTGATGCGCCGTTTTGATACCACAAACTCGTAAGTTAACCAATGAAAGGGTGTTGTAAGAATACTAATGAACTTTTCACGTACCTCAGCGAAAAACCCGTCCCCCTATGTCCATCCCGTGAAGTTTATAAATTTGAGAAGCTCTCCCGCCCTAACATCCTTGAGTTCTGGGAGGCTTTCGAGAAAGGGATTTCCAAGAAACTTTATTCTGCTTCGACAGTGTGCTGGGCATTCGCACAGCAGATGCTCAACCGTGTCCTCCGCCTCCGGACGCTTGCAGCTGCGAGAGGAGGTATTGTGTTCCAGTCCCATCCATGCCGCGTGTACCCCAATTGTTCAATGACACGTGAGCACCGCAACTACTCTGGATATATCCCTTCTGTTCATCTTAAGGACAGCTACCGATCGTTATTCGTTATATAGTTGTAATAAATAAACAAATATTACCCTTTGATAAATTTGATCTCCATTCGTTTATTTTCTTGTCTAAGGCATCGATATTCCTATTCAAATTATCCAAATCTGAAAAATAAACGGTAATAGGCTATTAGTAAAAACAATTTCAAATAAACAATGAATAGTCAAAAACCTTACCTTGTTTGGTAACTTGGTTATCTCCAGCAGACAAAAATGTGCTGTTAAAATCCATCTATGAGTGAATAAGTGGTAAAAATTGGAATTCGTTATTTTCACAGTTATGAAATAAAACAACTTCTTTTGATATTTCATCTACATAATGCTGAAATCGATAATTGGAAAAGTCGCAACAATGAATATTAAAGTTTGATGACTTTATTGGTGTAATAAAAAGATCATTTAAATTTGCTAGTGGAAGGCCGTGAATATTTATGTTGAGGTGGATTTCAGAAGATAAGAACGATTTTCTCATTAAAGAATGGGAATCTTAAACACCGCAGTGGACATATTCTCCTGACCCCATTTTTTCCACTGGCGGTATCTTGGGAGTACATTTCAATGTCCTGCCATCTTTTGGAATGCCATTAATATATTTCCGAAGTATTCCTAACAAACCATTTGTTGCATCAGTGGAAATATTAAAATGGACGGCCCATCCAACTAGCTCTTCTCGTATAACACTTTCCATTTCACTTTCTGCATCAATGTCAGATTCCGAATAGTCGCAATCCACACTTTCTGACTCACCTCGATCATAAATAACACTATTGGAAATAGAAGGGCCTTCACCTAAGTTGGCGCCTACTCCTGAACTTTCTATTATTTCTGGTGCCACTGTTGTGCCACTTTCGTTAAGCAAATTTATTATTTGCCTTACTTCCCTTTAATAATGTAGTACAATATCACTTAATATTATTAAAGTATATAAATACTTCCTTATTTTTTCACTTTATGTCCAACTTCACTCAATAAAATCGATTGTATACATTTCCAGCTAAAGTATGTAAATTAGAGATCTACGAATATCCACCAATTCGATAGATTTCGATATCTTTGCTATGTTGACATTTCAGGAATGGAACGAAATGCAAGTATATCTCAAACCATTCTCAAGTTGAAGAACAACGTTTGAGAAAAAGTAGAGAGAATATTTAGTTTCAAATGATTAATAATGCTGAATATCAAACTGAGAATTAATGTTTTCTCAAGCATTTGAGAGAAAAAAAAATTTTAAATATGTCTCAAATTATTCTCAAGTTGAAGATCGACGTTTGAGAAAAAGTCGAGAAAATATTTTGTTTCAAATGATAAATAATGTTGAATATCAAACTGAGCATCAATGTTTTTCTCAAACATTTGAGATTTTTGGCTTCAGTGTTTGTTGGGTTGTGTTAACAACTTTGCTCATATTAGAAAGGAGTGAAGTATTTTTTTGTTTTTTTGTAAAACTAGGGTATTATTACAAAGTTTTACCGCATAGAAGAAATATTCTAATCGACCATCCGTTTTGAGTTTATAGCCGTGTAAACAAAAGATTTATGATTTTTGTTACATTCTAAATGCAACTTTGCAAACCTTAACTCATACCGGCAATTGGTAGTATATAACCCTTATATATTTATACATGTAGCTCTTAGACATAAGATCATACCACTCTTCAAACGGCACTCTAAATAAATATTGTCAATCGAAAGGTAACGTTTTTATTTGCTCTGCGCGAAAACTCCTACAAAGGTTATGGGCCCAGAAACTGTTCTGGTCCTTTGTCTAGTCGGTTGAGAATAAAAGTTAAAGAAAAGTATAAATTAAAAAGTTTAATCAAAATGTCGTTTTAAATATATAAATTTATTAAATTAAAATGTCTTATTCGATCGCGAACGTAGAAAGACTAGATGGCGATAACTAATCTCATCTCTACTCATCACATTGGATCTATGGAGTGCAGTCGTGGATGCTTGTCCAGAAGAAGAAGATGGAAAGGCGGTTTGGCTTAGCATCGACAAAAAGGCCCTGGCTACTATTACATTGACTGTTAAACCTAGTGAATTTATACAGATCAAGAACTTTGGAACAGCGTAAAGTACATGGTATACTTTGTTTGCTTTGTATAAGGCTGATACAGCTTATAGAAAGGTTAACTAATTTAAAAATTTTGTGCGCTTTAAATTTACAAGCGCCGTAAAATTCTCGTTTCGACTAAATGACTTCAGTTGTACGATAGATGAGTTGAAAGAAATTTCCATTACAGTTAACAGTGATTTTTTGTCTGTTTTATTACTGTGTTCATTACCAGACGAAATGGAAAATTTTGTGAAATGAGAGCCGGGATACATTGCCAACTTCGATGAACTTATTTCCAAAATTTTAGAGGAAGAGCGTAGGCAAGGAGGAGGCGAGACAGCGGTGAAAGCGTTTTTTGTGTAAATGACAAGCACCGAAAATTCAGTCAACAGCAGCAAGGGCGGGAGCGCCAGCGCCAGCAGTAACTTCAGAGGAGGTGTAAGTGATGGCGACAGCAGCAACATTGAACGAAAAGAGGTTGATATGCAAAATAAGAGCATCCACAATAATAGATCAAACAAGTAAGGAAGGCTAAGGCTACTCAGTTGAGAGCTATGGAGACAAAATAAGGGAAAATCATCATGTAGGAAAATGAACCTAGGGTAACCCCGGAATGTGTTTGTATGACATGTGTATCAAATGGAACGTATTAAATAGTATTTAAAGAGGGAGTGGGCCATAGTTGCATAGGTGGACGCCATTTAGGGATATCGCCATTAAGGTGGACCAGGGCTGACTGAAGAATTTTTTTGTACGATATGAGTATCAAATGAAAGGTGTTAATGAGTATTTTAAAAGGGCGTGGGCCTTAGCTATAGGTGGACGCCTTTTCGAGATATGTCCATAAAGGTGGACCAGGGGTGACTCTAGAATTTGATTGTACGATATGGGTATCAAATGAAAGGTGTTAATGAGTATTTTAAAAAGGGGTGGGCCTTAGTTCTATAGGTGGACGCCTTTTCGAGATATCGCCATAAAGGTGGACCAGGGTTGACTCTAGAATGCGTTTGTACAATATTTATTTATTTATTATTATTATTACAGCTTTTATGCCTAGATTTACAACATATAAACTTATCACATGTAATATGAAATATCTATCGTATCACAGTTGTGTGACAATATAAGTATATTTTATTTTTAAACATATTTAAGTCTTCGCAGTTTCTAATTTCTACAGGAAGTTCATTAAATCTTTTTAGACCTTTATAAAACAAGTTTAGCTGTCCTCTTTCCGTTGTAAAGAGTGGAAGTCTGAAGCTATTTTTATTTCTCGTATTAATATTGTGAACGTCTCTTTGATATACTATATTGTTGCTTTTTAATATTAAAAATAAAAATCATCACAAAGAAAAGGATCCGCTGTTTTACACTAAGCCATTGCAATTCATTTAGCATTTCTCTTGTCGGAGTATCGTATTTTTTCTTTAGAATAAACCTCATCGCTTTATTTTACATTTTTTGTAAACTGTCTATCACACTATCTGCCACTAAAAACAATATGGTAGGGCAGTAATTAAAATGAGGTTCCACGATTGTTCTATATACAAGAATTTTATGTTTTTTTGAAACAAATTTACATGATCTGTATAAAAAGCCTATCTTTTTTGCAATCTTTTGCTTCAAGTCGTTTACATGATCCTCGAATTTCACTTTATTATCAATAACTATACCTAGGTATTTTATTTTATCTACTTCCATAATTTTGCAGTTTCCGATTTTTAGTTCATTTGTATTACTAATAAGTGTTCTACTTAAGATCATATATTTGGTCTTATCAGCATTTAATTAATTTTGGCACATCCAGAGATATACACTATCTAAATCTGATTGCATTTTTTCAATAGCTACATTGAGATTTTTATCGCTTATCATAATAAGGGTATCATCTGCAAACAATTTGATATCACAATGGTTTACTGCTTTGACTATGTCATTTATATATATTTTAAAAAGTATTGGTGCAAGTATCGATCCTTGTGGAAGGCCGATACAGCTTCTTCACTTGATATAGAAGTACCATTAATTAATGTTTGTTGACGTCGGTTGGAGAAATAACTTATAAACCAGTTCAGCGCTTTGTCTCTTATGCCGATACTATACAGTTTATCCATCATAATTTGGTGAGATACAGTTTCGAAAGCTCGTTTTAGGTCCAAAAATACCGCAATTACGTAGTTTCTTTCATTTAGTTGATTTTTCCACTCAAAAACAATTGAATTTAAAACCGTCTCACATGAGTGTTTTTTCGAAAACCTGATTGCTTCGAAGTTGTAATTTTATTTAATTCAATGTATTCTTGCAGCTGCTCTTTTACAATTAATTCGATGATTTTCTCATCTGCTGGCAATGTATTTATTGGTCGCATTTCATTCGATTTTATGGTATTTTTGACTTTATAAACTGGCGTTACCGTAGTAAGTTTCCAACAATCTGGCATGGTAGCAGTTCTAAAGCTCTCATTAATTATATCAGCATAAAAGTACCCTGTGTATTCAACTGAGTCTTTTACAACACCATCCGTTAAAAGTTTCTTGTCACCTATCTTGTGTTTAAACTGTTTAACAACCAGTATCAGCTGTCACTTCCGTGAACTCGAAGTATGTGTGTACATTATAATCATGGTTAAAGTTATTTCCCACTATTTCAATCTCGTTATTAATATTTTGTATACTGTTCACGAAAAATTGATTTAGTTTATTTGCTATGTCTCTTCCATCGCTGTATATTATGTTATTTATTTCCATTTTTGTTATCGGAGTTTTCTCTTTTTTTAAATTAACTGTGTCTTTTAAATATTTCCACATAAGCTTATTGTTTTTTCTATTAGCCAAGATTTTACTTTCCAGGTACCTGTTTTTCTTAATCTTAATTAGTTTTTTGTAGTGTCTGTTTAGGCTTTTGTACTGCCTCCAGTCACCACTCATTTGACTACTTTTATAGAGACCATTTTTGCGTCTGCTTAGATCAGTTAACTCGCGATCATACCATTTATTCATTAGTTTCACTTCAATTTGTTTTTCAAACGTTAGAACTTTCACTGCTTGAACCATAACATAATTTAAAGCTTTGATTTTATCTTCAAGTGATAAATTGATTAATATACTCAAGTTATAATATCTATGAAGAAGGTTTTCAGCAATATGGGTATCAAAAGAAAGGTGATAATGAGTATTTTAAAAGAGAGTGGGCCTCAGTTTTATAGGTGGACTAGGGTGACTCTAGAATGTGTTTGTACGATATGGGTATCGAATTAAAGGAATAAAGGGTTTTAAAAGGGAGTGGTGGTAGTTGTATATGTGAAGGCGTTTTCGAGATATCGACCAAAATGTGGACCAGGGTGACCCAGAACATAATCTGTCGGGTGCCGCTAATTTATTTATATATGTAATACCACGAATAGTATTCCTGCCAAGATTCCAAGGGATTTTGATTTCGCCCTGCAGAAATTTTTCATTTTCTTCTACTTAATATGGTAGGTGTCACACCCATTTTACAAAGTTTTTTTCTAAAGTTATATTTTACGTCAATAAACCAATCTAATTACAAAGTTTCATCCCTTTTTTCGTATTTGGTATAGAATTATGGCATTTTTCATTTTTCGTAATTATCGATATCAAAAAAGTGGGCGTGGTTATAGTCGGATTTCCGCCATTTTTTATACCAATACAAAGTGAGTTCATATAAGTACGTGAACTGAGTTTAGTAAAGATATATCAATTTTTGCTCAAGTTATCGTGTTAACGGCCGAGCGGAAAGACAGAGGGTCGTGTATAAAAACTGGGCGTTGCGTCAACCGATTTCGCCCTTTTTCACAGAAAACAAGTATCGTCCTAGATTCTAAGCCCCTACCAAATATCACAAGGATTGGTAAATTTTTGTTCGACTTATGGCATTAAAAGTATCCTAAACAAATGAAATGAAAAAGGGCGGAGCCACGCCCATTTTGAAATTTTCTTTTATTTTCGTATTTCGTTGCACCATATCATTACTGGAGTTGAATGTTGACATCATTTACTTATATACAGTAAAGATATTAAATTTTTTGTTAACATTTGACTTAAAAAAAAAAATTTTAAAGTGGGCGTGGTCGTTCTCCGATTTTGCTAATTTTTATTAAGCATACATATAGTAATAGTAGTAACGTTCCTGCCAAATTTCATTATGATATCTTCAACGACTGCAAAATTACAGCTTGCAAAACTTTTAAATTACCTTCTTTTAAAAGTGGGCGGTGCCACGCGCATTGTCCACAATTTTACTAATTTTCTATTCTGCGTCATAAGTTCAACTCATGTACCAAGTTTCATCGCTTTATCCGTATTTGGTAAAGAATTATCGCACTTTTTGGGTTTTTCGAAATTTTCGATATCGAAAAAGTGGGCGTGGTTATATTCCGATATTGTTCATTTTAAGTAGCGATCTGAGATGAGCGCCCAGATGCCCACATACCAAATTTCATCAAGATACCTCAAAATTTACTCAAGTTATCGTGTTAACGGACAGACGGACGGACGGACATGGCTCAATCAAATTTTTTTTTTCGATACTGATGATTTTGATATATGGAAGTCTATATCTATCTCGATTACTTTATACCTGTACAACTAACCGTTATCCAATCAAGGTTAATATACTCTGTGAGCTCTGCTCAACTGAGTATAAAAATATTAAATGCTAGCAATGTGTGCGGAGAGGCCACATTCGCTCCCAGTGCACGCATGGAAGCAATAACAACGCCTCAAGCGACAAAGCATTAGGTGTGTACATCTGTTCACTATATATTTCTTGTCTTATACATCCGATTATTTGGAGATTATGAACAGGATAAAATTATTGTTCAGCCCCATTCATGAAAGGTATGAAGTCTTCGGCACAGCCGAAGACAGTTCCGTCCTTACTTGTTTGTTTTTGCAGCCGTATCAGCTTTCGATTTAATTTTGTTTGCTGAGCCAGCCAAATCATTGCCTTTGCCTTTGTTTTTGGTTGTAGGCTGTTTTGCTTTTGCAGGCTTTGTTTGCATATTGTTGTCCGCAGCACTAGTGAGAGAAGATTTGAGATCACTAGCAAATGTAGCAACAATACTACCCAGATTTTTTATTTCAGAACTCAGCGTAGAAATTACACCATTTTTATCTTCGATAATTGAGTATAATGAGCGGATTTCAGCTGATAATGAATCGCACTTAAATGATAACTGAGAATTTTCGCATTTTAGAGCATCCATGGTAGATAGTATACGAGCGTTTTCACAACGTAGATCGGCAATGCCTTTAACGATACCACTGAAGTTATCATTGCGCTCGACATTGTTAACGATAGTGGGGAGAGCAATGGGTGGCGGAGTACGAATAGACGCGCGCCGCTCAACCGAACAAATTTTGCAGAAGTAAGATTTATTAGATGAGATGAGAAAATCAAGATCAGCCGATGACATGTTGACATACTTCAAATGAAAGAGGTCATTGCACTTAGCACACAACACTTTGAGTTGGCCTATCTCAAACTTTTGTCCAGTTTCGCACGGCAATATACAATATTATTATTATGGTTTGCCACTTGTTGTTGTTGTTGTAGCGATAAGGTTGCTCCCCGAAAGCTTTGGGGAGTGTTAGCGATGTAATGGTCCTTTGCCGGATACAGATCCGGTACGCTCCGGTACCACAGCACCATTAAGGTGCTAGCCCGACCATTTCGGGAACGATTTATGTGGTAACATTAAACCTCCAGGCCATTCCCTCCCTTCCCAACCCCAAGTTCCATGAGGAGCTTGCGGATAGGTGAGGTCGACAAATGGGTTTGGAGAAGCCATATATTGCGCTGGCAAACTGAAGGGTTGCGCTACACAGCCCCTTGAATCTGGTATTTTAGTCGCCTCTTACGACAGGCATATCTACCGAGGGAATATTCTGACCCCCTAACCCGCTGGGGTTTGCCACTGTTATTTATTTATTTTTATTATGTTCATTTGAAAAATATAAATGGCTTTAGGAATTAAAATCCAAACAATAGTCACTATCTCACTGCAGCAATGGGCACGGATTATTAACATTAGTAAAGTTAACTATAGAGAAACACAAAAATACGGAGCAAACACAAACACGTCCGTATCGTTTGACGACTGTTAGCTTTGATATCACATTTACATTTAGTGACAATTTATTACCGCAAAAAAAATTTAAAGCTGCGTCCGGTTCCTAGAAACGGGAGTGTCTGCTAGCTTAAGACTCAAGCCAGCAAACATTTCTTGTAACACGACCTACAGCTTCCGAACGACTTGAATAATTTATATTATATTTATTGGCAATTTATTACCGCAAAAAAAAATTTAAAGCTGCGTCCGGTTCCGGGAAACGGGAATGTCTGCTAACGTAAGACTCAAGCCAGCAGACACTTCGTGAAAACACGACCTACAGCTACCGAACGACTTGAATAATTTATATTAAATTTATTGCCAATTTATCACCGCAAAAAAAGTTTTAAGCTGTGTCCGGTTCCGAGAAATGGGAGTGTCTGCTAGCTTAAGACTCAAGCCAGCAGACACTTCGTGAAAACACGACCTACAGCTTCCGAACGACTTTAATAATTTATATTACATTTATTAGCAATTTATTACCGCAAACAAAATTGAAAGCTGCGTCCGGTTCCGAGAAAAGTGAATTCTGCTAGCTTAAGACTCAAACCAGCAGACACTTCGTGAAAACACGACCTAAAGCTTCCGAACGACTTGAATAATTCATATTAAATTTATTGGCAATTTATTACCGCAAAAAAATTTAAAGCTGCGCCCGGTTCCGAGAAAAGTGAGTATCCGCTGGCTTAAAGGCCGCGGCACCAAGACATTTTTCATATAGACGCGTTTTACATAAGCTTATGCATTCTACTAACATCGCGACAATCAAGCAAGATGTTGCGTTTATTAATATGAAGGATAGACTTGGCAATTGAAGTTTATTTCGCCTTGCCCATTCACATTCAAAATTTTGCGAATCATTGTTATAAACATTTTCACTACAGGTACAAAAATTTTACTTTCTAACATATTGTAACGAATTTACTGCAATTCCGCTTATTTGCAACCTTCTGCTAACGTTCGAATCACTAATAATGCAAAATGGTCTTTATTAGATTACTTTCAAAATAACACTTCTATTGCTCGACAGATAGCGTGCTTAATCAAAACTGATTCATCGTGCCTCAACTTTTGTCGCTTTTATACCGTCCGTTTTATCGCCGGCATATTTCTAGGCGATTCTATTTCCCGAACTTACCGTTAGTTATCAGCTATAAATTTCTCAGCTATAACTACAGATGCACAATTTTATAGCTTATCTCATACCCCATGCGCGTGTATATGTGAGTGATACTTGCACAATTATTGCATACTTTTGGGAGTACCTCAGATACATATATGCATGTGGTTGTGCGTTGCTTCTCCGCTGCGTGTCCGTACATATGTATAGACCAGGACTCTTCATTGCATAGCACAATTGTGCCCTTTCAATTCACACGCATATGATTCACTCTGTCGTCGTTAATTGAGTTAGTCGCCGCTTGGCACTTAGCGTAGCAACGTCGGTGATGGGTATCAGCTGATCGGTATCAAAATATGTATGAATAATTGTGCGCGATACATATGCTCGTTGCTTGCTAGTAAGCGAGTAAATGAAAAATCAATTTACCCGCACGATCATTGCGACGATCGCGCTCTCACTAATACAGGCGCACTTTCAATTTTGAAGAGCCCTGGTGTAGACATAATGATTGATTCGTTAATGTAGAAGTGTGAAGTGACTATCTGCTTTATTGGGCCTCATCGAAAACCAAATTACGGGTGCCAAGTTGCCTTCTAATGGGCAAGTGTTACGAGTTTTTTTCTACAATATTGGAAAAATAAAATTAAGTGTTCGCGAGAGTGCATATCTTGTGATAAAAGAGACGGAAGTGTTTTGGAAAAAAGCACGCATCCCTATCAAGCCTAAACATCATAGTGTTGCGAAGTTAGAAGCATAGATGAATGGATTTGCAACTCTTTGTTTCGAGAGAGCGCTGTCAAAATGCACATTTTTTATAACATTTATCAATGATGCCACTCCAAACAAAAATTTTTGTCATACATTTCGGCGATTATAGGTTCAATCATTTAATAAAATGATAGTCGTAAAATATTTATTTCCTTAAAGTTGTTTTACAATAATACGACTAGTTAGAGTTAAATATAAACAAATCTAAGTAAAATTTACATTTCGATTAAATTAATTAGTCAAATATTGTAACGCACTTAACTCGCAGTGAAAACCATATATTCTTTTGAAATTTCAGTAAATCGGACCTATGATATAATAGTTAACATTATTTAATGGATAGGGCTTATCCTACATATCTGGCGTTCCAGGTTCTGTGATCAAAATGGACTGGTTGCATCGGAAGTTCATATTTACAAAACTTATTTTTAGTGATAACTTTTGAATGGGAAATAATATTTACCCTCCGCCTTCGAACTAATAATACTTACACTAAAACAAGTATTTTTATCCTTTTTCCCATAATTTTTGAACGCTATTCTACAGTTGTAGGTCAAACTAATGTTTACCAAAATTTTTGGCACGTTTTTCGTTTTGGCTGGCACATTTTTTGTTCTGGCACCCGCTTCAGCTGGCGCGAGGGATTTATCTGTGATTGTTGCCAGCAACAACTAGAAGATAAATCCCTCGTGAGAGCGAAAATATGAGAGCGTAAGCAAAAGATTCGTATCAATCTAATCTATGGTTAGAAGCTTATATATGAGATGGCGTTCGCTTTTTAAAAGCAGTAAACGCCATTCTGCACACCAAAAAGCGAAAGAGTCGAGATTTTGCAAAGAATTGGAAAATTAATTTGATATAGCTCACGAAAAAGCATTGAACATGATCAACAACCAAACTGATAAGGAGTTTCTTATCAATCAGAGGAAGAAAGGACGTATAGTCGCATTTCCAAGAATAAATTGTACCGGAAATAACAAAGAAGTGCTTAAAAAAGCTGCGATGTAGACTCGCCTGGAGGTAATAAACATTCTTTGTTACTTTTTACAATTATATAATTCCAAAATCATTTCAATACTGCGTTAGAAAAAGCCGTTGAAGAAAGCGAAAATTAAGATTTTGATCGGGGAAGCAATTGCTCACTAGAAATATCAAGTCGGAGTGAACCAAAAAACAAAAGAGGGCAGAAAAGTTTAATTACACCCAAACAAGTATCAGTTCGTGATAAGTGTAAAGTAAGTTGCTCACTAGAACGATCAAGTCGAAAAGTGGCAAAAAACAAACGAGGGCAAATAAATTTTATTACACCCAAACTAGTATCAATTCTTGACAGTTGTAAAGTCAGCGATCGAAATTCAGGCAGAATACTAATAACAGCATCCGAAGCCCTTGGTGCAAATGTAAAAATTCTAACCGTAAACCGGAGTAGTATCCGACGATGTCGCTTATCAAAGCGCCGATAAATAATGAAGCAGCTAAAACGATCGTTTCAATCCAACGCAATTACGCCAGTTACCGTTCACTGGGATGGGAAGTTGTTGCCTGCAACAGAAGGAGCAAGGAAAGTAGACAGGCTTCCAACAATTATTTCCTGGGAAGATGGAGAACAACTACTCGGTGCTCCAGCAATTTCGAACGGAAGTATTCGTAACCAAATTTTGAATGTAATATCTCCGACCATAGTGATATCTATTTCGGGTCTTAGATAAAAAGAAAAATCACTTTTATTTTTTGAGCCTCCATAGGGTAGTCTGAACTTTTACCCCCCTGCGACACGCCTTAGGCTTTTCCAATCATAACCAAATTTTGTATGTGATATCTCTGACCATAGTGATATCTATTTCGGGTATTAGATAAAAAGAAAAATCACTTTTATTTTTCGAGTCTCCATAGGGTAGCCTGAACTTCAACCCCTCTGCGACACCCCTTAGGCGTTTCCAATCGGGACCAGAATTTGCATCTGATATTTTCTACCATAGGGCTACCGATTTCGAGTATTAGATATAAAGAAAAATCACTTTTATTTTTTGAGTCTCCATAGAGCAATTTCAACTTTGACCCCCTTGCGACACACCTAAACCATCTCGAATCGGGATACAAATTTTTGTGCGATATAAGTCGTGTTTTTTTCAAACGCGTATACGTTTACGTTTGCGCGTAAAAAAAAACATTTATCCTCGCTTAGATAATGCTTAGGAGACCAATCTAGCGGCAGTGGTTAAATAACTACAGCTACAGCACAGGGTGTACCGAAAAGCGGAGACACAACCCTCTGATGGCCATAGGGTATAACATACAGCTGAATCAGTTGCGATGAATTGTGGACACACATAGAATACATAGAATTAGTGTAGAGGATGAAACAAAGACACATATTTCAGTGACATCTGAGTATAATGCGTATTGAAATTTAGTAGGACAAATTTTATGCGCAGCATTTTCAGAGGTGTAATTAAAGATTGTCGCTTAGCAGTCCATATAAAGTTTAAGCGTAAACGGATATACGCGTGGTAAAAAACACGGCTATAGTTGACCGTGGTGCAACCGATCTAGGGGGGTGAGACTGGAAAAAATACTACATTCGATTATAAGGACCACCCTAATGAACTTACATACAATGTACACATGTACGATGTACATGTTAGCGCCCATACTTGCTACAAATGATTTAAGTAATGCGTAAATTTAGTTGCATCAATGCGCTGATATTTTTTTTTTAAGTTAAATTTTAACAAAAAATTTAATATCTTTACAGTATATAAATAAATTATGTCAACATTCAACTCCAGTAATGATATGGTGCAACAAAATATAAAAATAAAAGAAAATTTCAAAATGGACGTGGCTCCGCCTTTTTTCATTTAATTTGTCTAGGATAATTTTAATACCATAAGTCGAACAAAAATTCACCAATCCTTGTGAAATGTGGTAGGGCCTTGGAATCTAGGACGATACTTGTTCTCTGTGAAAAAGGGCGAAATCGGTTGAATCAACGACCAGTTTTTATACACAGTCGACAGTCTGTCCTTCCGCTCGGCCGTTAACACGACAACTTGAGCAAAAATCGATATATCTTTATTAAACTCAGTTCACGTACTTATATGAACTCACTTTGTATTGGTATAAAAAATGGCGGAAATCCCACTATGACCACGCCCACTTTTTCGATATCGAAAATTACGAAAAATGAAAAATGTCATGTGATCCTTAGTTCTATAGGTGGGCGCCTTTTCGAGATATCGCCATAAAGGTGGACCAGGTGTGACTCTAAAATGAGTTTGTACGATATGGCTATCAAATGAAAGGTGTTAATGAATATTTTAAAAAGAAGTGAGCTTTAGTTCTATAGGTGGCCGCCTTTTCGAGATATCGCCATAAAGGTGGACCAGGGGTGACTCTAGAATGCGTTTGTACGATATGGGTATCAAATGAAAGGAGTTAATGAGTATTTTAAAAGGGAGTGGGCCTTAGTTCTATAGGTGGGCGTCTTTTCGAGATATCGCCATAAAGGTGGACCAGGGGTGACTCTAGAATGGGTTTGAACGATATGGGTATCAAATGAAAGGTGTTAATAAGTATTTTAAAATGAGTTGGCCTTAATTCTATAGGTGGACCGCCTTTTCGTGATATGGCAATAAAGGTGGACCGAGGGTGACTCTAGAATGTGTTTGTACCTACGATATGGGTATGAGATGAAAGGTGGTAATGAATATTTTAAAAGGGAGTGATCCTTAGTTCTATAGGTGGACGCCTTTTCGAGATATCGCCATAAAGGTGGACCAGGGGTGACTCTAGAATGGGTTTGTACGATATGGATATCAAATGAAAGGTGTTAATGAGTATTTTAAAGGGAGTGGGTCTTAGTGCTATAGGTCGACGCATTTTCGAGATATCGCCATAAAGGTGGATCAGGGGTGATCCTAGAATGCATTTGTACGATATGGGTATCAAAAGAAAGGTGTTAATGAGTATTTTAAAAGGGAGTGGGCCTTAGTCCTATAGGTAGACGCCTTTTCGAGATATCGATAAAGGTGCACCAGGGGTGACTCAAAGATGTGTGTCACTACGACAGCTTGGATGAATAACTTTATTGAATTCAGTTTAACGAATGACTTTCTTTACATTTCATAAAATAATAAAACTTAAGCTCGGAATAATATTTCAGTACAAAGTGAAGAGAGATTGAATATAAAGAATGAATGAGTAGATAATAATAGAAGTGAGAGGGCAGGGCTGCCAATGAACATGAAAGTGCACGATGACAGCTCGGCCTCTCCTGACATTAACTCGTCCCAAGTTACCCTGGTTCGTAATCAATTCAGGATCACCATCCTCATCAATTTCTGAGAACAAAGCACACCAGGGCTTCATCTTGTCTGTCGTGGCAATGGTACTGTATTTTCGTTGAGAACGCTGCATGCCCTCCAAATTTTCGATAACATATCGGTCGAATCGCAACACTTTCTTTAGGACATACGGACCCTTATACTTAGGTTGCAGTTTTCGAGATTCGCCTGTACTCTCTGGCGGTGTTTCAATGAGGACCAATGATCCCTCCTCATAGAGCACGGGCTTTTTATGCTTTGCATCGAATTTCTCTTTCCACTTAACTCTTGCTTTTTCGATATTGCGAATTGCTTCATCACGTCGCCCTTGCATATGTAATTCATGATAGTCTACTTGTAATGCTGCCAATATCTTACTTTCGCTCAGGTCAAGCAAAGGGAAATCGTAAACCAGGTCAATGGGTGCAAATTTCGTTGTTGCATTCACCTTTGTGTTTAGCGACCACTGAAGCATCCGGATGTGTGTGTCCCAGTCCTTTGTATAACTGCTCGATGTTCTCAAATACGCCAAAACTGCTTGATTGACACGCTCTGCGAGTCTTTTTGACCGTGCCGTTCGCACTGCCACCTGAATATGTTGAATATTGTTTGCCTGAAAAAATGTACTGAATGCAGCTGACGTAAACGCAGTACCCTGATCAAACACAATTCGTTGTGGTAAACCAAAATAAAGGGTCAGCTGATTCAATGCGTCCACTACCAGCTTCGTCTTCGTCGAACGTGTTTGGCAAACTACAGTACATCTCGTTAGTGCATCGACAACAACAAGCACATACTCGTAGCTACGTCGGCTTTTCACGAACGGTCCTAAATGGTCTACATGGAGTGTCTGGAATGGCAACTGCGGTATATCCATCGCATATAATTCACACTCCTTACACCGTGGCTCGCGGTAGTAGCAACATTCGATGCATGATTTTATAAACCCCTTGACAAAATTCCGCATTCTCGGAAACCAAAATTTTGAGCAATTCTCTTAATAGTTCCGTCAACACCAGGATGTCAAGCGTCATCATGGCACATCTTGAATATACGCCACCGCATCCCCTTTAGAACGACCAGTAATAAGCACTCGTGTTCACCCTTTCGATATAGTCGATTTTCTTTCAAACAGGAATTTGTAGCCATGTCACCTCGTCGGCCATCAACATCATTCTGCAAACTATTAACAATTTCGCTTAACTTGGCATCTTGCCTTTGCATCGTACAGACTCAGTCACTGGTGGTTAATGTTAAAACCTTAGCACCAACATCTCCTACTTGCTGTGCTCCATCAACGGGCGAACGACTCTTGGCATCGACATGACACATTGACGACCCAGCCCGATGTACGATCGTACACTCATATTCTAAAAGTCTCAAGAGCCAACGCGATACCCTTGGTTTCATTGGTGTGGACGATTTTGCCGTTGTGATTGCCTGACAATCGATAACAATGGTAAAATCTTTTCCCAATAAAAACATTCTAAATCTATCGCAAGCTTCTACAACTGCCAATACCTCCAATTCATACGCAAGGTAATTCGCTTCTTGTGGAGTACATGCTCGACTATAATACGCTAATGGCTTCAAATCGTTACCCTCTCTCTGTAGTAGTATAGCTGCGATGCCAATAATCGATGCATTGGTATAAAGTTCGTGCTCTTTCGTAATATTATAAATCGTTAGCACTGGTGCTCTGGTAATTAAGTTGATTAACAATCGAAATGCTTCTTCACAGTCTGTACTCCATTCGAATTCGACGGGCTTCTTCGTAAGATCGGTGAGGGGCTTAGCGATGTGCGCATACCCAGGAACAAACTTCCGTCAATCCCAAGAACCTACGAATTTCTAATTGATTGCGTGGAGTTGAGTGGTAATATCCAGACATAAGGTCCAATGTTGTATAAAACTTCTTTCCAGACAATGTTGCCAGAACCCCGTCCACTGTAGTCATCAACCACGACTGCTTTTCAGTCACTGCATTCAGCCCATGGTAGTCTACGCAGAGTCTGTCTTCACCATTCTGCTTTCGAACCAAAACGCTTGGTGATGCATACAGTGAATTTGATTTTCTAATGATTCCTAAATCCAACAACTCTCCGACTATATTTTCAACGACACGCTGTTTAGGGATTGGAAAGCCGTATGGTTTTCTAACTACCGGCCTCTCGGACGTCAACTTAATGTCCATCTTAAACGTTTTGGACCTCCCTAACTCATACACCTTTTCGCCGAAACAATGTACACATGCATTAACTAAATGAACCAATTCATTACCCACATTAGCCTTTAATGATTTACCAGTATCTAAAACATCACTACTAATTGCCATAACTCTACACGCTCCATTTTCAATTACAACCTTTGTAATGTTTGCGGATAAGAGAAAATCGAAATCTAGGTTGCAGTGCCCAGTTAGCGGCACCAGATAGAATTTGCTGCCAATTGAAACGGCACACCCAGAAAAAAACTTCTCCCTATTGAAAAAAAACAGCTATAAAAACGAAGAAAAATGGGAATGAAAAGACACTTAAGAGATTTTATCCTCATTCGCATGGCCAAAATTTCTTCAAAATGAGGAAAAATTACTTGTTTGTTTTAATGAAAAATATGCTTCGAATATAAAGGATTTTGTACAATTGAAGTAAATTATGTATTTAAATCATGGAAGAGTTTACTCTGAAATAAATATGTTATCTCTTAATATGAACAAGAAAATATTTGTTGTAGAGAAATTTTATATAAAGTCAGATTAAATTTTATACTCAAAGCAAGCAGTATTTTCCTAAATAAAGGTATTGCTTTCTTCCTTTTGAAGATAATATCTTGCTATTATTATTATTATATATAATAAAACGCTCATAAATGTAAGGTTTTCATAAAAGAAATATTTTTTAAACTTTTTATTGATAAAGAAAGGATTTTAAGATGTACATACATATGTGTGAATCGATAAATTTTTTAATTCGCTTATTTGTAATATTTCAGATAACAGTCATTAATATTAAAGTACTTATATTTAAAAATTATTTAATTGACAAAAAAATAAAACTTAACTGTTACTACAAATAATACAGTATTGGCATATACATAATAAGTATTTTATTATTAAAAAAAGAATTTTGGTCACAAAAAAGTTTGATTGTTTACAATGTACGTGTGGATTGGTGGGTATTTCAATTCATTTGCATTTATGATTTTAAATATACTACTTTTTGAATCTATTTGATATGACAAATAGTGACGATGACACTTTAAGACATTTATTAAATTACAAAATAAAAATACTTCTTCGTTTATAACCAAAATTTCCAATACTTGATAGGGTACAAAAGTTGGGGTGTTAAAAAATATAAAGTAGTCTCTTTTATATGTTGTGCCACATAGTTTAAAACTTGAGTGGCACATACAATGGTCAATACTGTCTTCAGAAAGTATATTTATGATTTTATCAAAGTATTTTGATGACGTCGCTGCATTCTTTTTGCTGCTTAACGTGTAAGTAATTTCCTTAAAATTAAAAATTATTTCAGAGAAATTCATACAAAATTTCAAAGCCAAAGATAACGTTAAATTTATTCTTGAGGTAATATTTTTCGAATATGACTTCAACTGTCTGTGCTTGGATTCAAACGGCAGCGTCCACAAATATTTTAAAGGACCTGACATTTGAATAATTCTACAATAGTGAGTGAGGAGGTGGTGCTTTGGTTTCAGAGTGGCATTTGAAAATTTTAGTATATTCCTTGTTGTGGAATATAATACGATCTCTTAAATTGTCTATATCCAATTTAGTATAATCAGACAAAAGTAATAAATCTAAGAGCTATATAAGGTTTGAAACGAATTTCCACAAGTTATCACTCTCATCAACTGCGTCGTCTATAATCAGTGGCAAAAAGTGAGCAAATGTTAACATTTCCCTTCCCGACAATTTTAAGTTAAATGTTTTTAAATTCTGCATCTGAAATGATGGAGAAGAGTTTCCCACTTCAGTCTCGCCATACGCAAATGTTTGTTAACGAATGTTTAAAAATTCTATATCAAATATCTTTTGTTGAATATAATGTAAAATTATGTCATGAAGTAAATCTACAGAGAAGTTCTCCGTTACGTGGAAATTATTGACATTATTAAAAATGAAAACTCTCTTATGCCAGTTGTTTCCAAATCGTCCAAAGAAATATCGTAAGCGTAATTTTCTTTGTTTCTTAATTGACTTATATCTTCAGTAAAGGCGGATTTGGCTTCACTTTTATCAGTTTTGCAAAATCGGCAATAATGTTTGGAGGAAAACGAACGAGAAAATCCTAAACATTGTTAAGCGCTAAGTTATCTCCAATTATCAAGCCAAGACATAAATAAATTCTTTTGTTGCCATTCGATGTTTCAATTTCAATACGATTTCTTTCCAAATCGTTTAATATTTCTATCAACTTATAAAATGATTTGCGATTACCAAATTCTTTTACATCTTGTGACTTAAAAAGTGCGGCTACAAAAATACTTTGAAGCTTATGTTTAATAGAAGTTGGTGCCGTGGGAAAGGAATAATATGCTGCCAAAACTGATGAACTATGTGAACCTAAGGGATTGTTAACTTCGAAGTCGTCGGAATATAGAAAATACGGGATTACGAACTTATTTTTAAAACTTTTAACTTTAGTTTGCCAAATATCGCTATTTACAAAATTCTTTAAAACTTCGTTATTAGCGGATAAAATATCTGCATTTTTGTGAAATTGTTCGTACATGCCTGGCAATTCAAAAAATTTTTTGTTTGAAATTTAATTGGAAATAGCACACCCTTTACCAGTGCTGCATCTAATTGGTTTGTGTGTCTAGTTTGTAAGCTGATTATTGAATTATTGATGGTGATAACTTGTGGACTTTCATATAAATTCAAATCTTTAAGAGTTTTAATAAATTTATATTCTGAACTTAATTGTTCAAATGGATCGCTACATACAGATACTAATTCTTCAATACTGCTTTTAATATCGTATTTACTTGTAGAATTGAAATTGTGTAGTAAATTATTTAACTGATTTCTCAAAGGACACAGAATCATATTTGTCACATCTTTCTGCAACTCAAGAGTTTCTTTTCTAGGACAATTTTTTTTTGGCGTATTGTTTCATGGAAAGTTTGAGGCAACCAATTTTTAGAGTTTCTTGGTTCTCATTTAAACTTACTAAGCTACTGAAATTATTTGTACTTTGATAACAAGTATATAATATTAAGTTAGGTACGATTGAAGTATTATCACATGAACTGTCGATTACTTGTTCTTCATTGTTTAATAAAATACTGTTATATCTTTTGTTTTCGGTAAGCATATGTTTACAAAGCGTTTCAAGATTAGTAAATGATTGGTTACAAGTTGTATATCCACATTTATACATATCATTTGGTGATAAGCAATGAATAATTTTGAAATGCTTAAATAAATTTTCGCATTGTTCGAAAGATTGTTTACATACAAAACATTTAATCTCTACTTCCATTTTCAATAACTTTTTTTATATCATTTAATACTGCACACAAAGTACTACTTTTTTCATGTGATTTCAAAGTAAAGTCATAAAAAAATTGCTGGATAAAAAGCCAAATAGATTTGCATTCAAAAGGATACTTAAGATTAAGTACATGGAATATCTTAAAGCATACATCAACACATTTTATGACATTATCAAACTTATAAAATATATTTGCGAAGTACACAAAATATTCTTTACATTCAAAAAAGTTCTCTCCTATAGCACATGTTATGGGTTGAATGGTGTCTTTGTCTTTATAATTTTCATCAACAGTTAATTTACGCTTCGATTGAAGCTCAGAATTTGTTACTGCGCATATCATAAAGCTATTTCTAGAATCTGCAATAGTGGACTTTACTAAATGTTTCTTGTTCGTTTGCTTGCTCCCTTTATATTTTCGGCTGGCTGGAACTAAAACTGAGTGTAAGAGGTAGCATATAACAGAATCCGTTGCGCCTGAAATTAATAATTTGATCAATAAAATAATTAAACTCATTATTCCATTTTAATACCTTGGTTAATTTGTTCTTCCTTAAAAAGCTTCCAGGTTTCTAAACTGTGCGAGTCTTTTATATAAATGTTAAATAGATGGCGTACTGCTTGCGTAAAATGGATCCATTTTTCAAACAACAAATTCTTTTTTCCTGGATACAGTTTTTTAAAATCAGCCTCAATCTATAATTCAAATATGAAAGTAATATAACTTTACTCTTATGACTTACATTGATCCCACAAAAGTCCCGAAATAACCCCGACGGGATCCCGGACTGATCCCGAAAACCATTCAGAAATGATGCGAAAGGGTCCCCAAATGATCCCGTATCAGTCGAGAAAAAGTCCCAAAATGACCACGGCGGGATCCCGGACGGATCTCGAAAACCATCCAGAAATGATACCGGAAGATACCCCAAATGATCCCAAAATACATACATAGACCATACTCCACTTAATATTCCTCCAAAAAATAGTTCATCAATAACCGCAAAAGGGCCAGAAAAATTGGCTAATACAATTTCGAAAAAATCCCAAAATGACCACGATGGGATCCCGGACGGATCTCGAAAACCATCCAGACATGATACCGGAAGATACCCCAAATGATCCCAAAATACATACAAAGTCCATACTCCACTTAATGTTCCGCTAGAAAATAGTTCATCAAAAACCGCAAAAGGGCCAGAAAAAGTGGCTAATACAAATTCCTTTCTTAACGTTACATCGTTTCAATCTGATGACAATGACGAGGCATCCAAATGGCTTGACTTCAACACCAACAAAGATTCCTTGGTAAAGCCGGCGTCTATATGTATGTACCTAAATGTAAATAAAATAATAAAACCAATTAATTACCGAGGAAAACGTCAATGAACAAGTCTCCACGTAATTGTTTTTCGATTTTGTCCAATTCGTCCATTTCTTTATTAATTTTTGATAATTTGCACAATTTATTTTACCAGCTGCAACAACTTCTTACGCCAAAAATTATAGAGTTGTGTAACACATTCACGAGTTCAAAATTGCTTCGTTCTGCACATTTACGTCACACATGACGGCTTCAGCGAATGAAAGAACGAGAGAAAGAAACAAGAGCTAAAGGAAAATGACGTAAAAATTGCTCATGAAATACAGCTGAACTAATGTTTACATGCGCAATGCGCCACCTTCTATATTTCCATCATGATGTTACTGTGCCGACATTCAAACGGCAAAATACATGGTTGCCATATATGTTCTTCGACTGAAACGCGTTAGAAAAGGCATTGGTAGATTTCTGGTTATTTAATAACTTCAGTTAAAAGATATTAATATGTTAGAAATACTTTACTTTTATTTTTTTCAAGCGTACGTACGCTCAGCGACCAACATTGCTGTACGCTTAACTACATGAAGCTTTCATGCAGTTTACGCCTCGTGTGCAGGTCTCCATTCAAAGTACATATGTTCGACAGCAAAGCGTACAGATTTCGCCTGCAGCGTATAATACGCGTAGCCTCGTGTGCACCTTGCCTAAGTAAAACATTTCGTTTGTAATTAATTAAATATACAAACATGTAATATGTACTTTTAGATATTCAAAATGAAAATAACGAGTGCCGACAATGACAATAATGCTATTAGACTTTTTGAATCCTCTCAATGCATAGACAAATATGCATATGGATTTTGTTTATTGTAAATATGGTAGGCGGCAACAGTGCCATCAAATCGAAAATAACAAGGAAATAGCGTACATCAAAATAAACTCCATGGTTGCATATTTCAAGTAAGATTTTACTCGTTTGAGGGAAATTTTTGGAAATTTGGTGGTATTCAAAATAAAGACAAGTTTTCTTTGATATAGATATGGACTTTTTTCTCAGTGCAGCAGGTTGAATCCTCCTCTTTATTAAAAAGTTGTTTTCTTTTATACAAAATGTCTATGAGCTAAAATACTTACTTACACTAATACTTACAAACTAAGTACAACACACATATACATTCAGTTCAGTACCCTGGGAACTGCATTCTAAGCATAATTAAAAATGGCTGTGGAATGTGTAACGCAAACATAAATGAATCATTTATTATGTTGTTTGGGTCAATTTATAAATATTTGGTTTGCTAAAATGAGCATTTGTGGCCATAAATTAAAACAGGGTATATTTTTTAATCCCGACGCGTTTCGACGTTACCTTGCGTCTTCTTCTTTGGGATCTGTTAATTTAAGTATATAAAATTATACTTTATTTTAGTATATCTAACAATAAACATAAAACTGACACACCACTTAACACTTATTTAGCTACTCATATTAATATTCACATTAATAATTATTTATTTCAGGTACAAATATAATTTTTGCACAACATTATTAACATAGGTATATTAAAATGACATTTGTTTATTTTTTACATTCTCTTGCATCTCTGTATAACAGCTGAGTAAGCGCTGCTTATGTTGTCAAAATCTTCTTTGAAGTTCATCGCGTTTTGTAGTTGTTGTTGAATGCGTATACTTTCCAGCGTCATTTTCGTTTTCTCTCTCCGTTCAATGTCTAAAATTTTAACATTTGAGAAATCCGCTACGTGTTTGCTCTTTGTAAGGTGTTGTGCTAGACCGGTCGACGTTTTTTTGTTTTCTGCATCTTTCTTATGTTCATTAATTCTTATACCTAGTTGCCGTTTTGTTGTACCGATGTAACATTTGTTACATTTTTCGTTTTCGTTACCATTGCAAGTTATTTTGTAAACAACATCTGTTTGTTTTTCTTTTGTAATTGGGTCTTTTGTTCTAGTGAAAATTTGTTTGAGCGTGTTATTTGGTTTATGCGCGTAATTAATGTTTTTGTAATTTATAGTTTTATGTACTATTTCATTCTCTGTAAGGCCCGGGATGTAATTTATGCCGATATATTTCTTGTTCGTATTATCTTGTTGGGTGTTGTTATCTTTTTGGTGAACTCTGTTTACCATATTTTGGATGAGTCTATCCGTAATAGAACTTGGATAGCTATTTTTAAATAGAATTTTCTTTATCTGTTTAATGTTATCCGTCAAGAAATCTTTATTGCTAAGTAATATTACTTTTCTTATTAAATTTGTTATTGTGTTGATTTTTTGTTTTCATGGATGGTTTGAGTGGTAATTTATTAATCGTCCCGAGGTAATGGATTTTATGTACCAATTCATTAGTAAATTTTTATTTTTTCTACTCACTTCTACATCTAGGAAGGCTAATTTGTTGTCTTTTTCCGTTTCAATCGTGAATTTTATACTCGTGAGTTGAGAATTTAATGTGTTTAATATTTCTTCCGCGTCCTTAGATTTGATTACTGCGAATACATCATCTACATACTTGTTGATGTATTTTATGTATATGTCCTTTTTCTTCAATTCAGCTATGCTGTCGTCAAGAATTTTGTCTAGTACTATACCCGCTATAGTTGGCGATAGTGGATTTCCCATTGGCATCCCGTAGGTTTGTTGATACAGTTTTGAATTGTACATAAAAAATTGTTTTCTCGCAGGCAAAATTCTAGTATGGTTTGGAATTGTTTCTTTGAAATATTTGTATGTCTTTCTAACTGCGTCCATTGTTTCATTATCGTATGTATTGCTATGTGTGTGGGAATGTTTGTAAAAAGTGCAATAACGTCAAATGGTATAAGCATTTCGTCATCGTCAATATTTCAATTCAGTAGTATCTTTCGGCACATCAAAACTAAATACAATGAAGATATACAACACAATATTAATAAATTCAACAAACAATCAAAAAATATCGCGAAACAAAACGAAAGGCTTAAATTTCTGCTCAAATGCAAGAACTACGACATCACACCACCACACTTACGAGGTAAAATTAGATTCTTAGCAAACTCCTTTAAACACCAGTCCACCCGAACGCAACTACAAAAATTGGAAACCGGTTTTCTACTAAAAATAATAAACCAAGAAATTAAGGAAACTTATATAAACATTAAAATAATTGAAGACGAATTAAAATACGTAACAAATACACTAAAACATAAATTAAATGAACACGACTATGATAATATTGTAGAAAAAGAAAAACCTTTCACAAAATACTTCATCAACGCCACGAAAAGAACACACCTAAAGAAGATCCAAACACAAATAACAAAAAACATCGACAATTTGGCATACGATGCAACGAGGACTGGTTCATTAACAAAACGAATATCGACGTACCTCAAGAAAGCTGCTTATCACTCTCGCTTGGCACAAAGTTTGCATTACCGGTCACAAAAGATAATCTTTCTCCAATACATCGTATCGCGCAGCTGGAACAAGGTTTACATGAGATCGGAGATGAAAAAAGTAAGGACGCAATAAGAAGCAGTATAGCTGAAAAAATCACTAGCTACCAAAGACGAAGCAACCAGAACCCCAAAGATAAGCTAATTATGAAAACTTTCGAAGACACAAAGAAGTTTTTACGTCAACACAAGGACAAAATAGTACTGACACAGGCGGATAAAGGTAACAAAACGGTATTAATGAATAAAATCGAGTACGAGGAAAAATGACAGACTTACTAAGCGACAGGAAAGTCTACAAAATAATTAGGAAGGATCCAACGCAACAACTAATGAGGAAAAACAATACCATCGTTAACGAGCTATACAAAGAAAATAAAATTAATAAAAGAGAAAAATTCCAACTATCATGTACTGCGGCTGTCGCGCCCAGATTATACGGTCTACCAAAAATCCATAAAGATAACATACCACTGCGACCGATCTCATCATTTACGAAAGTACCTTGCTATAGGTTAGCTAAACATACCGGTGCCATACTGAAAAACTTAATATCTGATGATTACAATGTAAAAAATGCGTTCCAATTAAAAGAAAGATTGAAAAATATTAATATTGACGATGACGAAATACTTATATCATTTGACGTAATTTCACTTTTTACAAACATTCCCACACACATAGCAATACATACGATAATGAAACAATGGACGCAGTTAGAAAGACATACAAATATTTCAAAGAAACAATTCCAAACCATACTAGAATTTTGCCTGCGAGAAAACAATTATTTCATGTACAATTCAAAACTGTATCAACAAACCTACGGGATGCCAATGGGAAATCCAATATCGCCAACTATAGCGGATATAGTACTAGACAAAATTCTTTACGACAGCATAGCTGAATTGAAGAAAAAGGACATATACATCAAATACATCAACAAGTATGTAGATGATGTATTCGCACTAATCAAATCTAAGGACGCGGAAGAAATATTAATCACATTAAATTCTCAAATCACGAGTATAAAATTCACGATTGAAACGGAAAAAGACAACAAATTAGTCTTCCTAGATGTAGAAGTGAGTAGAAAAAATAAAAATTTACTATTGAATTGGTACGCAAAATCCATTGCCTCGGGACGATTAATAAATTACCACTCAAACCATCCATGGAAACATAAAATCAACACAACAACAAATTTAATAAGAAAAGTAATATTACTTAGCAATGAAGATCTCTTGACGGATAACATTAAACAGTAAAGCAAATTCTATTTAAAAATAGCTATCCAAGTTCTTTTGCGGATAGACTCATCCAAAATACGGTGAACAGAGTTCACCAAAAAGATAACAACACACAACAAGATAATACGAACAAGAAATATATCGGCGTAAATTACATCCCGGGCCTTACAGAAAATGAAATATTACATAAAACTATAAATAAAAAAAAACATTAATTACGCGCATAAACCAAATAACACGCTCACCAAATTTTCACTATAACAAAAGACCCAATTACAAAAGAAGAACAAACAGATGTTGTTTACAAAATAACTTGCAATGGTAACGAAAACGAAAAATGTAACAAATGTTACATCGGTACAACAAAACGGTAACTAGGTATAAGAATTAATGAACATAACAAAGATGCAGAAAACAAAAACACGTCGACCGGTCTAGCACAACACCTTACAAAGAGCAAACACGTAGCGGATTTCTCAAATGTTAAAATTTTAGACATTGAACGGAGAGAGAAAACAAGAATGACGCTGGAAAGTATACGCATTCAACGACAACTACAAAACGCGATGAACTTCAAAGAAGATTTTGATAACATAAGCAGCGCCTATTCAGCTGTTATACACAGATGCAAGCGAATGTAAAAAATAAACAAATGTCATTTTAATGTACCTATGTTAATAATGTAGTGCAAAAATTATATTTGTACCTGAAATAAATAATTATTAATGTGAATATTAATGTAAGTAGCTAAATAAGTGTTAAGTTATGTGCCAGTTTTATGCTTATTGTTAGATATCCTAAAATAAAGTTTAACGTATTTAATTTTATATACTTTACATTAAACATATCCCCAAAGTAGAAGACGTAAGGTAACGTCGAAACGCGTCGGGAATAACAAATATACCCTGTTTTAATTTATGGCCACAAACGCTCATTTTAGCAAACCACATATATGAATCATGTTAATAATTTATCTACAGGTAAAGGCTTGTCGCGAGCAAGCTCTAAACAGTGGCATACCAAGTCTCTGGTTACCATATGATGCACGGTGTACAAAATATATGTTTGTACAAATGAATGAACGTGTCAATAGAATCTCATGCCGTACCAAAGCGAGCCAAAATGTACGTATGTACAATTGTATGAATATGTATGTAAGCGTCAATATATTTTAAGACATTCCAAAACGGGTTGAAATATATGTTTGTACAAATGAATCAATAACTTAATGAGTGAATGCTACACCATCCGCCTTTGAAAGAGTAGACATATATAATTTTGTGCACGAATTATCTATGGCTACTCAAGTTAGGTTAATGGTTTTGAATCCGTTTGTGCTTACTTTGCTTGTTGGTTTTTTTTGTTGTTGTGACATTTAGCTTGATTTCCAAAGAATAGGTTACATTTGTTTTTTTCTCTTTTGTTTTGTTTTATTTTTATTTTTTATTTTTCTTTTGCATTCAATATAAATTTTCTTTGTGTTTATAAGGTTAAAGTGCTTTTATTCTATGAGTTTAAGTATATTTTTATGTATTATAAATTTCTTATTTTTATTAGTTCGATTTATGTTTTCTATGTTTCTATTTTCTACATTGTTTTTATCGATATTTTCTATTAATGTAAAATTATTGTTTTCATCGATATTTACTACTCTAAAGGATCCTTTATACCTACTATCTTACTTATGCCCTGATTCATTTTTCACTAACACTAAATTTCCTAAATTTTTTTCTTTATATTGTGTTTTCCTATCATAACTCATTTTTTGTTTTTCCTTAGCCTGTTTTACTAATTTATATGCTCTATCTTGCGCTATACTTAATTTCTTTGTCGTAAGCCTCATAAATGTATAATGGGCTTACTGTGTTTTCTCTTAAAAATTCGTAAGTCTGGGGTTTTTTGGCAAATACTAGTTCGTATGGACAATAATTATGAACTGTAGATGGGGTAGTATTGTAACAATACGCAAAATATTTATGATATTCATCCCAATCATTTTTGTCAATGGATATGTAGGAACGTACGTATTCATTGAATGTCCTATGAATACGTTTAACTGTGCCTAAAGTATGATGGTAGTAGGGTGTTGACGTTTTATGGTTTATCTTTAGAAGCTTGCATAATTCTTCAAATAAGCTATTTTTATATTCGCTTCCCATTTCCGTTATAATTGCCTTCATGCAACCATAAACTAGGATACAATTTTCGAATATCGCTTTGGCTATTGTTTTTGGGTGTTTGCTGGGTATTGGTATTGCAACCAAATACTTAGTCAAGTCACAAACTATAGTAACTGCATATTCATTTCCATTTTCCGTTATGGGAAGAGGGCCTGTCGTATCTATTTGTACTGTGTCGAACGGTTTTGTGGGCGTTTCGGTTATAATCATGGGCTCTTTCAAATTTTTAATTATTTTATTTTTATTACAATGAGCGCATTTTTTGATATATTTTCTGGTATCATTTTTCATTCCTTTCCAATAGTATTTTTGTTTTATTTTATTTTTCATGCGATTTATTCCTGGGTGTGCACCAAAAACAGGATATTCATGAAATTTGTGAAGAATTTCTTTAATTTTTTCATTATTTGTCACATGCATAACTTCTGGAGCTAATGCTATAATTAAATTTTTGAGAACTTTGGTACCAATTTCTTTAAATGTGTCTACCCGGGTATAATTATCTTTAAACAATTTGTCTCCTAAGGACAACTGTTTTTCCTAAATTGCCGGCAAAGAATTGACCTAAATCAATCTTCGCCTCAACAATTCGATTTTTTATATTAACTTCGCTACAAATTTTCTTTCCTTTTTTGAAACGTAATTTCGGAGGATCGAAAACGAGCTGGACTAGTCTCTTTACTTCATATTTATTTAGCGCTTCAAATATTATTGGGTTCACTTTGTGACTTTTTATTTCTGCATTTTTACTACTGGAATGTTTATTGTTATAATTTTTGTTAGTTTCCGACCTAGTCGTAACTTTTAATATTCTAAACGCTTCTACCGATATTTGTTTTAGTTCTTTAATATCTATGCGTGATAATGCGTCGGCTACATAGTTTTCTGTACCTGAGATATACTCCACCTCGAAATCATATTCTTCCAGATCTAATCTGATGCGAGTTAACTTTTATGACGGATTTTTCATCGAAAATAAAAATGTTAAGGGTCTGTGGTCTGTTTTGACCAAAAATTTTCTACTGTAAATGTATGGTCTAAAATATGTTATGGCCCAATGAATGGCCGCTAATTCCTTCTCAATTGTTGCTTTATTAATTTCTCCTTTAGTAAATGATCGTGATGCATAGGCAATTGGCAATTGTTTTCCTTCATACTCTTGGCTTAATACTGCTCCGGAAGCATATCCACTTGCGTCAGTTGTTATACAAAATTGTTTATTGAAATCGTGATATTGTAGGATATTAGGGCTTATTAACGCAGCTTTCAAATAGTAAAAGGATTTTTTGCAATCTTCTGTCCAGTCGAAAACTATATTTTTCTTGCAAAGCCTTGTTATTATTCTAGAATATTCTGCAAAATTTGGGATAAAACGTCTGTAATAATTGCAAAATGCGACGAATCTCTTCGCCTCATCCGCGTTTTTAGGTGTTGGGTAATTTTTAACTGCCAACTGCGGCCGCCGTGGTGTGATGGTAGCGTGCTCCGCCTACCACACCGTATGCCCTGGGTTCACATCCCGGGCAAAGCAACATCAAAAATTTTAGAAATAAGGTTTTTCAATTAGAAGAATTACATTTTATTTACTTGTCTGTAATCTACAACCATTCTCCATCTTCTTTCTTGGTTTTTCGGGAGTGATTTTTTCGGTACTAATAAAATTGCACTATTGAATTCTGAAATTGAAGGTTGTATTATACATCTTTAACTAATTTGTTTACTTGTTTCAACTCTTATGAGCTTCTGGTATTCTATAATTTTTTACGTAGACTGGGTTATTGTCTTTCATATGAAGTTTTTGTTTGTAAAAAAAATTAAAATGTTGAAAAAATGTCAATGAATTCCGCACATAATGCATTAAGTGCTTTATTTGCAAATTTTGGAAAATGTTTATTTAATGTTTCTAATTGGTCCCTATTGTTGGCCTCATTTTCGAGTTTTTTATTTTTAACTATTGTATAATCATTTAAATTTTCTGTACGAATATTAAAATCTTGAAGTGTTGCATTTTTATCTGTTGTATTTATAATTCTAACAAATGTTTGTTGTTAATTTGCTAGTGTGTTTGCAATAAAAATACCTTCAGACAATTTTTGTTGTGGGATTAATAAATCTGAATTTTTATTTTCTATATGAATTTGTCGAACTTCTTTGTTGTGGGATTAATAAATCTGAATTGTTATTTTCTATGTGAATTGCCGAACTACTTCTGATCGTGCGGGAATTGAAATACTATTGATTGTTGGTTTGTTAGTCTTCTGAATTATTATGTTTTCTGGGTAGTCATATGGTCTTAGTATTAGAGTGTCACCTTCTGTTTGATAATCTAAAATATTTTTTAATGAAATCTAATCCCAATATTCCATCGCATGGGATTGGGAAATTGTCTTTTACTACGTGAAATTTGTGTCTAATTAGTAGGTAACCATCTTTTAAGTCCGCTTTAACCGTGCCAATTCCTCTTACATCTGTTTTTTGAGAATTATTTATCGTGACATTACTGTCAATTTGACCCTTTTTTATTATTGAAATATCCGCTTCCGTATCGATTAGGAGGGTTGATATGGAATCATTCAGAGTTGTTCTGGAAGATATGTAGCTATTAAGGTGTAAATTGAAAATATATAATTTTTTATTTTTTGAGGTGGAGTTTGTTGGTTTTCCTGTTGTGTAACATTTCGGACATTTCTGGTGCTATTGTGGGTATTTCCTCGCGATCCGAAATTTCGACCACATCTTTGGTTATTTTGTCTGTTATTATTATAATCTGCTATCTCCGTTTGTCTTCTTGATGTGCGTCTGCAGCCTAAGGTCTATTCCATGTCTTCTTGATGTTTGTCTGCAGCCCAAGGTCTATTCCACTTATCTAAGCCCCACGCTTCAATTCCGTGTGTTCATAATAATCTGCTATCTTCTTGATGTGTGTCTGCAGGCCAAGGTCTATTCCCCTTCTCTATGCCTTACGCTTCAATTTCATGTGTTCATAATAATCTGCTAGACACACCTTTACGCAAAATCGATAAACTTTAGGCATCCATGTCAAACCCAAAGTGTTGATGGTTTGACTGGTCTCATTGTCAAAGTCTACATCAACTTCATGGTCCTCCACACCAATATTTTGCAGTAAGTGTGAATCATTCGAGTACCACTTTTGTGGGTTGAGGCCATGTTTCCCTAAAATGTGTATTAATTGCTGTTGAATTTCAATTGTTGTATTTAAGTTGTCTGGGCCACCAATTCCGTCATCCACATAAAAGTTGTCCTGTAGAAACTAGGCCCCAGCGGATATTGTAACATATTTTCTATTGCAATTTTTTGTAAGCACTTCGTCGCGTCCTGCTAAAGATGTCTAGCAGACTGCATTGTAAACAGCAGTTTGCCTAAGCAGAACTGGCAGGATCGCCATGTAATGTTTGCGGATAAGAGAATATCAAAATCTAGTTTGCAGTGCCCAGTTAGCGGCACCAGATAGAATTTACTGCCCATCGAAACGCCAGCAGTTGTTTTCTTTCATACAAAATTTTTATGAGCTAAAATACTTACTGTTTAGACCGGCGGTCCAAAACCTTATACTTTTGGGGTAGCCCTAGTATTTCTTTTTGTTTCAATAAGGTTAACAGAGGTGATCGAACGGTTTAAGCTATCTATGTTAAAACATCGCACAGATGAATAAACCGTTCGACAACAACCGGTGCTAACATTTTTATAAGTTTTCCGCCACTTGGATTTTGATTGCTTACCGATCGCACGCAGCCGTCTTGTTCCAGATTTTACAAGGTAACCTGTAATTAAATATTGTTACATATATACATATTAAACAATAATTTATAATTATTAAAAGCACTTTTATATTTTATACAAATAATATATAATTATTAAAAGCACCTTTATACTTAACATTAATACCAACCTTTTTATTATTTTCGTTCCATTGAAACTTGACCGATCAAACTTTCGGAGTTTTTTGGTTCGCGTCAAGACATTTGGTCCTTACAACGCCTTATAAATTGGTGCAAAGCACCAGTGGAAATCCTTGCTAGCCAACCGAGAATTTGGAGTCCAGTTCTGATAAAACAAATTACCAGCGGCTGAATTTAATCAAGGCATAACAACAGCAATTTTTTATCGAAGTACACAATCCACGACAACTACAATAAAATTAAAAGTAAGTGGTTTTAAATTATCAGTGCGCACATGAATAGTTTTATATAAATAATAAAGTGAAAAAAAAAAAATATTTTTTTGTGAAAGTTAAAAGGTGAAACGAGTGTTCTGTGATTTAAAGGAAAAATTTGTACAAGTAACCCTTTTGATCATCAGGTATTTCCCCCCACCAGTGGTAAGGAATACTTGACACGGCTTAAGGGTCTTCAGTGTCACACGCACACACGTACTTGTACAAATCAGTGTTTGAGAGTGATAGAGAAGTGCACGTAATTTTCTGTTGAGGATTAAGTAATCCAACTTACTCTGGAGTTTAGACGTGACTTGCTCTTCATATCCTCTTCACTTCCCACAACAACAACACTGCGCGGTGGTCATAACCCCACTTTAATTAAATTTGCACGGCAGAATTTTTTTTCACACAAAATCACTTCACCGTTTCCATTTTCATTTTTTCGATAATTCAGTTTTACAAAACCTTGGAGTATTTTGCAAAATAAAATACATGCAAGTGATTTAGTGAGCATAGCAAAAAATTTTTTCACCACAAGTAAATTGCAGTGATTTTTTTTTTACAAATAGCCCCTTTTGAATATCAGGTATTACTCCCCACCAGTGGTAAGGAGTACCTGACACAGCTTAAGGTTTTTGCTGAGTTACACACACTCACACATTGTACAATTATTGTTGTTGGAATAAGCACAATACAAGTTGCAAGCAGTTTCTTGCGGAGATCACTTAAATCCCATTTATTTTTTTTTCTTCTCGTTACTTGCACTTACGCTTTAATATTCCACAAACAACAACACTACACTGTGGGCATAACCTCACTTATTTTCCATTTGAATCTTAGCATTTGAAATTACAAAAGCTTGTTCACAAAATCACTTCACGTTATTAAATTAAATACTTTCCAAAGAAACAAAATTAATTTTGGGAAAATAGCTTTGAAAAATTATTCCCATAACTTTAGTGCTTGCAGTAATACACAAGTACATAATTCAAGTTTGGTTGGCGAGCAATAATTTTTTTTAACATAATAACACATACATATACACACATGTGAAATGTAACATTACAGTCCATTTTTCACACTCCTAAAAAACGTTTATTTTCGTTGATTTTTTTTTCCAATAAATTTATAATAATTAAATCATTTTAACATATTTACGATTTATTGGTGGTTATTGCTATTTAATAAACATAGTATAAAGCGGGTTACCTCGATACAGATTCTGTCTCTGTCAAAATAAGCAAGATTTGCAACAACAAAAGCTTGGTGCGTTTCAAATTATTTCAAATTTTCCAAGCATAAAGTAAAAATGGAAGCATTCAACCGCCTAGCAGACACGGTAATTGAATTCGACATAGAATTCTTAAGCAAACCCACAAGCGAACACTCCAAAAATTCGCTGAAAATTCAGCAGCAGGAGTTGAAGTCCATGTGGGAGAAAGCCAAAGCTGCTTTCGAAGCTCTGCTAGTGGCCGAGGACACTAGCGCTAAAGACATTACCGCAATTAAAAAGAAAAATAAATCATGCTATTCCGTTTATGTACGGTGCATGACGAAAATAAATGACCTGGCGGAAAATTTGGAGAAGGTAGAGAAGGAAAGTGAAACCTCCTTCGCTCCACGCAACCTACATTTACCACCGTGTGATACCGATGTATTCAAAGGTGATTATATGACATGGCCAACCTTTCGTGACATGTTCACGGCCATTTATATACTAAATAAGCACCTGTCGCCAATTCAAAAGCTCTATTACTTCATCCAAAAGACACAAGGTGAAGCTCGCGAAATTGTCAAGAAGTGCGAATTGACAAACGATGGTTTTAATGTAGCCTGGAAAAATTTGTGTGACAGGTACGAGAACAAAAGAATCTTAGTCAACACCCAACTAAAAATTTTTTCAATTTTCATGCTGTTGAAACTGAATGCGGCGCGTCCATTAAACGTTTACAGAGGGATATTAACAATTGTATATCCTCATTAGAGAGTCATCGTATTGACATTTCTAACTGGATCCGATAATCACATACCTCTGTTCAACAAAGCTACCTGATGTTACCCTGTCCTTATGGGAACAATCAGTAGAAAATAAAACTGAAACGTCCAAGTGGGCGGATATGGATCGATTCCTCACAAATAGGTTCCAAACCTTAGAATCGGTTTCAGGTTTAAGAGGAATCAAGCCTTCGAAACCACCAAAGGGTCAAAGCAACAAGCATTCCTCTGAACCACCGCCTAAAAAGTTAGGGTCATTCCAAACCACAGTCGCCAAATACGCATGTAAAATGTGCAAAAACAGCGACCACAAAATCCACACATGCCAGAAATTCAGAAATTTGACACCATCTGAAAGGGTTTCCTTTATCAAACGTAACAACTGCTGTTTGAACTGTCTCTCTTCGAGGCATTCCGTGTCAAAGTGTACAAGCTCACACAACTGCAGCACGTGCCATACACGACACCATTCCCTTCTGCATTTGCAGACAGCTCAAACGTAGCCTTCTTCGGCGAAAGCGGCTGTAGAATCATTGGATGTTTCGGCGTCTACGTCGAAACAAGCGCGATTACGCCACAGTACGGAAAAAACAAAAGGTTCAGGAGAAACAATTAATATGAAATCAAATTTCGCGAATACTAGTAGAGGTGTATTACTAGGAACGGCTCGTGTAACCATTCGCTATAATGGTACAGATTTTTCGGCAAGAGCCCTCATAGATTCTGGCTCTGAATGCTCTTTCATTACAGAAAGACTCAGACGCAGAATTAACCTGCCAACTAGGAAAATGCATGCCCAAGTGTCGGGCATCAATAACTCAATCTCTGCGCAGGTAAAAGAGGCATGTGCCATAGAACTGCGGTCACCGGTTGACCCACTTATATCAATTGATGTTATTGTGTTAGTTTTGCCACAATTGACAGGCAATTTACCCACACATGACGTCAGTTCATTAACACAACAGGCATTCCCTGACCTTGTACTGGCGGACAAACGATTCTTTGTCAATGAACAAGTCGATCTTGTTCTGGGCGGAGACATCTACCCGCAAATAATCTTAGGCGGGATTAAGAAAAACATTCTCAGCACACTTTTAGCCCAAGAAACAGTTTTCGGTTGGATACTGACTGGTCGTGCTGATGCAGCCAGCCCAACTAATAATAATCGGGTTTCCTTTTTCAATGAAGTGGCTTTAGACATTCAGCTTAGGTCATTCTGGGAAATTGAGGATATATCCAAGGCAAAATCCCCCACAGTAGAAGAAAAAATATGCGAAGAACTCTACGAGCGCACAACGCAGCGAAACTCAGAAGGAAGATACATCGTGTCCCTTCCGTTCAGAGCGGAATTTCCTGCAGATATTTGCCTGGGGCCCTCATTGAAAATCGCGTGCTCTCAATTTTACAAAATTGAGACGCGACTTAGAAAAAACCCAGAGTTGAAAATGGAATATAATAGAGTACTTATGGAGTACGAGAAAATGGGTCATATGTCGAAAATAACGTCAATACAGTCAGCTGACGCTGTGGACAATTATTATCTGCCTTATCATGCTGTTATTAAAGAAGAGAGTGTTTCAACAAAAGTTAGGGTGGTTTTTAATGCCTCGTCTTCAACTTCGAATGGCGTCAGTCTGAACGAAATTCTTATGCCAAGCCCAGTGCTTCAGTCGGATTTACCGACCTTAATTCTTCGCTGGAGACTTTTCAAATATGTTTTCAACAGCGATATTGAAAAAATGTATAGGCAAATCCTAGTAGAGCCTAACCATACAAAGTACCAACGAATAGTCTTCCGCCCAAGCCCAGATGAACCAATCAGTCTCTACGAGCTTAAAACGGTTACTTTTGGTATAAATTGCGCTCCTTATTTAGCAATAAGGACTTTACTCCAACTGGCGGATGACTCAGAAAGTTCTCATCCAATTGCCTCTAACATTTTGAGAAAAAATATGTACGTAGATGACGTGCTTTCCGGTGGTCATACTATTGCCTCCGCGGTAAAGGCAAGAAATGAAGTTTCAGGGATATTGAAATCAGCCGGGTTTCCTTTACGTAAATGGACCTCGAATAGTAACGAAGTATTGAAAGGCATTCCAAAAGCTCATCTACTGAGCGAAGATTTTTTAGAATTCGAGGATTCCAGTAGCGTGAAAGCTCTGGGCATTAGGTGGAATGCACATTCTGACCAATTCTACTTTATAGCAAAGTCAATAGAAGAAGATTCCACTTTCACCAAAAGGACAGTCTTGTCAACTATAGCGAAACTCTTCGATCCATTAGGGTGGCTAGCTCCTACAATTATTGTCGCAAAAATTATTATGCAAAATATATGGCTCGAGGGTACTGGTTGGGATGAAACGTTATCTTCTTCCACATTAGACAAATGGCACAATTTTGCCAGAACATACAAGGAAATCGACCAGATACGGATTCCTCGATGGGTATTTTATTCGCCAACTGAAAACGTCGACATTCACGGTTTCTGTGATGCATCTGAAAAGGCATATGCCGCAGCAGTCTACTTGCGCGTGGAAAGGGATGACGGCATACTTGTTAACCTGCTTTTAGCAAAGACGAGAGTGGCTCCAGTCAAAACCATTTCGCTCCCAAGATTGGAACTTTGCGGGGCGGTACTACTAGCTGAAATCATCGAATCGATATCCAACAATGTGGACTTCGGCCACACTACGATACATCTTTGGACTGATTCGACGATCGTACTGGCATGGATACGCAAACCCCCATGTTCATGGTCTACTTTTGTATCTCATCGAGTCACAAAAATCTTAGACAAAGTAGGAAATTCGACTTGGTATCACGTGGATTCAGCTACAAATCCAGCAGACTTAGCGAGCAGAGGCGTTTTAGCTCAAGAATTGATCAACAACACTCTGTGGTGGCAGGGACCTTCTTGGCTACAAGAAGATAAGGAAAAGTGGCCAACCCAGGAAACGGACTTCACAACAAACGTTGAGGAAAAACGAGTGCAGGCTCATGCAGCAACAATTAATGACAACATTAGTGATATTCTTGACAGGTTTTCCAGTCTTTTGCGAGCTTTGAGGGTAATATCGTATATTTTGAGATTCCTTCAAAGAACCCATCCGAAAACAAGAGCTTCTAGCCAGCCGGACTCTTGTCTAATTTCATCCGATGAAATTAAAACAACGACGAACCGTCTGATAAAACTAGCTCAGAAGCAACATTACGGATCAGAGATCACGAAATTGAAAGCCAAAGTATCACTTGAGTCTAAAAGCGAAATCCTTTCACTTAACCCTTTCCTTGATGAAAACGAAGTATTAAGGGTTGGCGGGCGACTCGGCGCATCCAAAGATATGCCTTATCCTGAGCGCCATCCAATAATACTACCATACAATTGTAGGTTTACACGTCTATTTGTCCAGTTGGTTCATGAGGATTCGCTCCACGGTGAAAACCAACTCATGCTGCGTATTATTCGAACGCAGTACTGGATTATAAAAGTGAAAACCCTGATTAGGTCAATCATTCACAATTGCAAAATATGTACAATCCATAAGAGACGCGCCCAAAATCAGCTTATGGGTATTCTTCCCCAGTAGCGAACGACTTTCTCGCGCGCATTTACTAATACCGGGGTGGACTTCACAGGCCCTTTCGATATTAAAAGTTATAGTGGGCGCGGGTGTCGCATTTCCAAAGGTTACGCTTGTCTGTTCGTGTGCTTTTCGACTAAGGCCATCCACTTAGAGGGCACTAGCGACTTGAGCACCTCATCCTTTGCAGCAGCTTTTGCTCGATTCGTAGCCAGACGTGGATGCCCCAGAAATGTCTACTCAGACAACGGGACCAATTTCGTCGGAGCGTCACGCGCATTTAAGGCGGAATTTAAAGCCTTTCTGGCTGACGCCCGCACCCAAACACTTTCCAAACATTCCCATCAGGCATTGACTTGGCATTTTATACCACCGGGGGCTCCGCACATGGGGGGGCTGTGGGAAGCTGGGGTGAAAAGTTTCAAAGCCCATTTCAAAAAGGTAGCTTTCAGGCAAAAGTTCACCTTCGAAGAATTTAATACACTATTATGCAGAATTGAGGCGTGTCTTAACTCACGACCCCTCAGTCCGGCCTCAAATGAGCCATCAGACCTTGAACCTCTAACACCAGGGCATTTTCTAGTCGGAGGGCACCTACTAGCCCCTGCGGAAATCAACGTCGATGAAAACCCGGCCTCAATTGTGAACAGGTGGCAAAAACTCAAGGCTTTGCATCAGAACTTTTGCAGAAGGTGGAAAACAGAATATCTTTCAGAACTTCAAAAGCGGACCAAGTGGAAACATTCTAAGTCCAACATAAAAGTGGGAGACATGGTGGTCATACGGGAGGACAGCCTGCCACCCAATGAATGGAGATTAGGGCGAGTTGTCAAATTACACCCTGGTTCCGACAACCGGGTACGCGTGGTAGATGTCCTAACTGAGAGAGGAGAAGTGACAAGACCGCTCGTCAAATTGGTATTGCTACCGTCGAATAGTGCAGAAACCGAAGATACGACAACCCCAAATTTACAGACACAATAAGCACAAAGCAAAGAAGGTACAAACAATATTTAATATCAAAAAAAAAAAAAATTTTGTATGGTCCAGCCTAATGCATGCACGTCAAAGGTTTGTCTTGTCCCTTTAAAAGTGAAAAAAAGGGTGCAGAACATTTTTAGCAACTTCAGCTAATAATATTTTTTCACCTTTTAACTTCACTTCTTTCGGGGCTTTTTTTCGGCTCATGGCCGAACAGACTGCCTGCTGGGTAGTCACCATTATCATATGTACAAAGATACATACCGCGTGCATACGCATTGGACTGACCTCGAAAATCTACTTTTTCAGAAAACAATTTATTTTTAATTTTTTTTTTTTTTTTTTTGCAAGAGCAAAATATTTATTTTTCTTAGGGGGCCACACACTCTACCGCACATACAAACGTATTCACCTAGCTTAATCCGTTTTATGTTGCTAAAACTGCACTATAAGGGTGCCCTCAAAATGTAAATTTTCCTGTCTCTTTTCTTTCGCGAAGTGTATTGGAGGATGGGAAAAGGATATCACAATGGTAAAGGCAGCGTCACTCAAGAAATATTTATCCGCTACCAATTCCATTGAATTCACCCTTTTCCGTCATTTATAAACCGCGCACAATAAAAAAAAAAATTTTTTTCTCACAACATTTGGGACACCCGGGCGCAGTAGCAAGCTAAACTCTAGAATTACCTATTTTAGTTTCACTGGTCGTTCCAGTCCTAACCTTTATTAACACAAAAAAAAAGGGAATTCGCAAGCAAAAAAAAAAAAACTTCTTTGGAAACACCCTAACACACAAGTGCCGTAGGAACATGCCATTTCATTATTTCATTTTCACTATGCACAACAACAAAACTAAATCACACCACCGCCACTTATTGTATGTTTAACGAAAACAATGGCCTTACAGGCTCTTTTACTTGATTGAGGAATCAATTTTGCCTTAATTAAAGGCGCAGATTTTTTTTTCACTTTCCTCATATTATTTCAGTTTTTTATATTTTCACTATCACTCACGAGACTTATTTTTTTGGATTCCCGTGGAAATCCAAAGTCGCAAACGCGAAAACCACACCCGCACGTAAAAACATTAAAACATTAAACCGTAACGTTTCACTTTTAATCAAAAACTTCCGGCTTCATCATTATAGGGATATGCATATGCTATCGAATATGTACTAAATTCGATACATTTGCATGATAGTATAGGCACTGGATACCATCAATTTTTCGGTCAATCGTTATGGTCACTGACCATTACGATCAAGTTTGACCAAGAATTGGGTGCACATCAAGATAAATGTATAGAACTGAATGAATGGCATGTGTGGGTGATTTTCTAGGGCACTTTTCGAAGCGTTTTTCTTTCTTCGTTGGATTTGTGTTGAGGGCGCCAGGATATCATTTGTTAGCCAAATGAACTTGTTTGACAATAGCTCAATGGCTATTTTGCTAGTAAATTAGTTAACCCTGTTTCCACCAACCATCAATAAGAGAGTCAAACATGCAAATATTGCTCGCCACCAAAAACAAAAAAAAGCAAATCGCTGCAATGGAAAAATTATTATTTACAGAAATGACGCGTTTCACCACCATTCGCAAACGGGCTGAAGCAAACCATTACGCATTGGTATGTCGTGTATGCGGTAACCGGCACCCGCTTAGAGTATGCCCAGTTTTCCGGGCGAAAGAACCAGCCGCACGTTTACGCGATACTCACATATATAATTATTGCACTAATTGCTTATCAGAGGCTCACCTCGCATCTCAATGCACCAACGAGGGATTATGCCGTCGATGCAGCGAGCACCATCACACAATGCTCCATATAGACCACATTGGGGAAGCACCAAAACGCCAACGACGACCACGACGACCCAAGGGAAATGACGCCGATGACAGCGATGCAATCTCGTTGTACGCCTCTGAAGTAGGAAACGATACTCATTCTGGAGCGGAAACGTTCGCTTTCCGCCTAGAAAACCTAGCTGGAGTGGAATCACATGCATTCCCCCCAGCTATAGTCGGCGGATCGGAACCTCAGCGTTTCCGACCGCAACTTCAGCACGAAATAAAAAGAACCAGCGGATTGGAAATGAAAACTTTCCAACCGTCTAATAGAAAGAGCGCAAAAGCCCGACAGAGATCCCGTAAACACCGTCAACACGAGAGAGTGGAATCTTCAGCATTCCACCTCACGCCTTCGAGGAATTTCCGGTCCGGAAGAGTGGCCCCAGTAAGAGCGCCACCACAACCAGTTCAGTCCCTCACATCAGTGGCTCCAACCGCGGTGGTGAAAATTGAAGCCCGAGGGCGTCTGCATCTCGTGAGGGCATTGATCGATCCCTGTGCCACCACCTCAATAATCAGCGAAGATTTCGCGCGAGAGCTGCAGCTAAGTGTGACCTACATAAATCGCCAGATGGGCTGCTTCATCAAGTTGCGCGGGAAGCATGGTCAATCCACGACCATCACCACGCACGCAGTATGCCTCCGGAAGTTCAATCGACGCACGCCACTAACCACACTAGATGCCACAATAGCGGGGAAATATTCAAATCTACGTTTGGCGGACCCGCGCTTCCACGTCGCTGCTCCAGTTCGTCTCGTGCTGGGGGCAGACATTTTTCCTAAAATTTTTCTAGGGGTCATTCCAGCTGGAATACTGGGTCCACTACTGGCCCAAAATACTATATTTGGATGGGTCCTGTCGGGCGCGTGCTAACTATATACGTATTTTTTATTTATTTTATCATTTTTTCTTTCTTTTCGCATTTATATTCAGATGAACCTAAAAATGAATTCACAGTAAATTTTGAATATGCATACTTATCTGATTTTTTTTTTTAATGAATAAATGTGCCATTGAAATTTGAAACCACCTTTGTTCCTATTTTTTTTCTTTTCTCTCTCTAGCCTAGGTACAAGGTTCCAGGACTAGGCGATAGAAATACTTAGATAATAAGAAGTAGCCTTCAGTAGTCAATGGAACACGGCGGTGCAAGCGTTCGGTTCTAGTTCAGGGTTGCGTGACGCAAGGGGGCCGGCATGTTTAGACCGGCGGTCCAAAACCTTATACTTTTGGGGTAGCCCTAGTATTTCTTTTTGTTTCAATAAGGTTAACAGAGGTGATCGAACGGTTTAAGCTATCTATGTTAAAACATCGCACAGATGAATAAACCGTTCGACAACAACCGGTGCTAACATTTTTATAAGTTTTCCGCCACTTGGATTTTGATTGCTTACCGATCGCACGCAGCCGTCCTGTTCCAGATTTTACAAGGTAACCTGTAATTAAATATTGTTACATATATACATATTAAACAATAATTTATAATTATTAAAAGCACTTTTATATTTTATACAAATAATATATAATTATTAAAAGCACCTTTATACTTAACATTAATACCAACCTTTTTACTATTTTCGTTCCATTGAAACTTGACCGATCAAACTTTCGGAGTTTTTTTGTTCGCGTCAAGACACTTACTTACACTAATACTTACAAACTAAGTATAACGCACATATACATTCAATTCAGTTCCCTGGGAACTGCTTTCTAAACATAATTAAAATTGGCTGTGGAATGTGCAACGTAAGCATAAATAAATCATGTTAATAATTTGTCTATAGGTAAAGGCTTGTCGCGAGCAAGCTCTAAACAGTGGCATACCAAGGCTCAGGTTACCACATGATGCACGGTGTACAAAATATATGTTGTCATTAGAATCTCATGCCGTACCAAAGCGAGCCAAAATATACGTATGTACAATTTTATGAATATGTATGTAAGAGTCAATATATTTGAAGACATTGTAAAACGGGTTGAAATATATGTTTGTACAAATGAATGAATAACTTAATGAATGAACGCTACACCTTTCCCTTGGCTAGCTTCCAACAAGTGCATCATGCATCATCACTGAATCATTGATAACAAGAAATACGACCATACGTATAACGTCATCAAACTTAACGCGTATTATTATTTTTCCGTGGCACTCAACTTCACCAACAGAAAAACCCATCAATTTTTCATTACACGGAATAACACATGAACCGCACTTTTCGGCAATCGACCGCTTCACCAAGGATTTGCTGCTACCCGAATCAATTAGCGCTTTACACTTCACCTCTAGTTTGCCTATAATTAAAATATCTTTACACAATTCCATACACATCTTTTCGTAATCGATTTTATTTATTATTGTCTCACTTTCTACACTTTGCTTACCAACCTCCTGCTCTTCACCTGCATTATAATGTACTCGATCGATTTGTTTTGCTACACTCTTCGCTCTTGTCTTCGCACAATTCTTAGCTATGTGCCCTCTTTCGCTGCATTTGTAACATATCGGTCCAACTACGATTGTTTTGTTAATATCACCCAAAATATGCGAACTTTGCTGCATTGAAATTCTTTCATTTCGACCTTCTACATTAGCAGATAAATTTAAAAGAGATTGCAACAAATCTGCACATTTTGAAAACTTCATTACATTCAATGTTTTACGCAAATTGCTATCGGCTAATATGTTTATAATATATCTACTTACTGAGCAGTCATCAATATTCCCTCTACGACCTATAGCGAGCATATTGTAATAATACTCAATCAATGTTTCACTTTTTTTATTATTGTATTCATCATGCGAATATGGGTATCAGCCGAATTACTTACGTATGGGAAATCTGTCAACAATGCTGACACAAACTCACTCCATTTCCTAAATGCTGGTTGAGCATCTGCCCATCGCTTTGCAACACCACTCAACCTACTGAGAACCGCAAGAATTACGAATATATCGTCCCAGTGATACATTTCTCTCAACTGCTCAACTCTCTCAATGAACTGAATTGACCAATATTTATTGTCGGTAGGGTTGAAAATTGGCAGAATCGCTGCTATTTCACTCGGCTTATGTGTATATGTGTTTGTCATCGCATGCGAGCATCTATCTTTCGCTGTCGAATTTGAAATTACCAGCTGTATGGTGTCATGCACAAAATGCGATCCATTTGACCCTTTGTACCTGAATACGATGAAATAAGCTGCTGCGCTGTTGGATACGCTGACTGCGCAGTTGAATACGGCGACTGCGTTATTGCATATGGCAAAGTTGAGTACGAAAAGTACGGTTGTTGTGACGTTTGTGGCATATACGAGTATTGCGGTGCAGGGGGAAAATTCCATTCAATTCGCGCTGAAAACGACGTAGGCAATGCTGTCGACGCTGGCGTTGTCACCGATGCTACTTGCGACACGAACGCTACCGGCGCCTGTGTGACTACGAGCGGCGCTGAAACACACGTTGCCCTATACAAATCGATGCAGTTACCTGTATTTGGTTCAAGAACACTTGATCCTCCTGGACGCATGGCCTGCAACTGTGCACTTAGCGTATCTATCGCCCCATGTAGCGCGCTAACTTGCACCACCAGCTACGTTATGACCACAGCGTCGTCCCTGGACTGCTGCTCACTCTGCTTCAGATTCGCGTTACTTGCCTGTGTTACCGCTGCACCCACTTGCATATAAGGCTCCAGCATTGGCGTCAATAATGTTTCGTCTACTTCTTGTAATCTGCTGACCAATTCGGTTTTTGTGCCACTTGTCTTAATTTGCAGTTTATGCAGTATTTCTTTTAAGTCTACAACCGTCAACCGATTTAGGTCCATGAACACTTCTGAGAACTGTCACTACGACAATTTTGGATGACCAACTTTATTGAATTCAGTTTAACGAATGACTCCCTTTACATTTCATAAAATGATACAACTTAAGCTCGGAATAATATTTCAGTACAAAATAAAGAGAGAATGAATATAAAGAATGAATGAGTAGATAATAATAGAAGTGAGAGGACAGGGCTGCCAATGAACATGAAAGTGCACGATGACATGTGTTTGTACGATATGGGAATCAAATGAAAGGTGTTAATGAGTATTTTAAAAGGGAGCAGGCCGTAGTTCTAAAGGTAGACGCCTTTTCGAGATACCGTCATAAAGGAGGATCAGGGGTGACTCCATAACGTGTTTGTATGATGTGGATATCAAACTAAAGGTACTAATGAGAGTTTTAAAAGGGAGTGGCCCTTATTTCTATAGGTGGACGCCTTTTCGAGATATCGCCATAAAGGTGGACCAGGAGTGACTCTAGAATGCGTTTGTATGATATGGGTATCAAATGAAAGGTGTTAATGAGTATTTTAAATGGAAGTGGGCCATAGTTCTATGGGTGGACGCCTTTTCGAGATATCGCCATAAAGGTGGACCAGGGGTGACTCTATAATGCGTTTTACGATATGGGTATCAAATGAAGGGTGTTAATGAGTATTTTAAAAGGGAGTGGGCCTTAGTTCTAAAGGTGAACACCTTTTCGAGATATCACCATAAAGGAGGACCAGGGGTGACTCTATAACGTGTTTGTATGATATGGGTTATCAAATTAAAGGTACTAATGAGGGTTTTAAAAGGAAGCGGGCCTTAGTTCTATAGGTGGACGCCTTTTCGAGATATCGCCATAAAGGTGGAACAGTGGTGACTCTAGAATGCGTTTGTACGATATGGGTATCAAATGAAAACTGTTAATGGGTATTTTAAAAGGGAGTGGGCCTTGGTTCTATAAGTGGTCGCCTTTTCGAGATATCGACATAAAAGTAGACCAGGGGTGACTCTAAAATGTGTTTGTACGATATGGGTATCAAATGAAAGGTGTTAGTAAGTATTTTAAAAGGGAGTGATCCTTAGTTCTATAGGTGGACGCCTTTTCAAGATATCGGCATAAAGGTGGACTAGGGGTGATTCTATAACGTATTTGTACGATATGGGTATCAAATTAAAGGTACTAATGGAGTGGTCCTTAGTTGTAAATGTAAAGGCGTTTGGAGATATCGACCAAAACCTGGACCTGGGTGACCCAGAATATCATCTGTCGGGTACCGCCAATGTATTTATATATGTAATACCACGATACTGTTCTTGCCAAAATTCGAAGGGCTTTTGATTTCGCCCTGCAGAACTTTTTCATTTTCTTCTACTTAATATGGTAGGTGTGACACCCATTTTACAAAGCTTTTTCCAAAGTTATATTTTGCATTAATAAACCAATCCAATTACCATGCTTCATCCCTTTTTTTATATGTGGTATAGAATTATGTCATTTTTTTAATTTTTCGTAATTTTCGATATCGAAAAAGTGGGCGTGGTCATAGTCGGATTTCGGCCATTTTTTATACTAAGATAAGGTGAGTTCAGATAAGTACGTGAACTAAGTTTAGTAAAGATATATCTATTTTTGATCAAGTTATCGTGGTAACGGCCGAGCGGAAGGACAGACCGTCGACTGTCTATAAAAACTGGTAAAATTTTTTTTTTAAAAAGTGGGTGTGTTCGTAATCCGATTTTGCTAATTTTTATTTAGCGCACATACAGTAATAGGAGTAACGTTCCTGCCAAATTTTATAATGATGTCTTCAACAACTGCAAAATTACAGCTTGCAAAACTTTGAAATTACCTTATTTTAAAAGTGGGCGTTGCCACGCCCGTTGTCCAAAATTTTACTGGTTTTTTATTCTGCGTCATAAGGCCAACCCACCTACCAAGTCTCGTCGCTTTAGCCGTATTTGGTAATGAATTATCGCACTTTTTGGGTTTTTCGAAATTTTCGATATCGAAAAAGTGGGCGTGGTTATGGTCCGATTTCGTTCATTTTAAACAGCGATCTGAGATGAGTGCCCAGGAACCTACGTACCAAATTTCATCAAGATGCCTCAAAATTTACTCAATTTATCGTGTTTACGGACGGACGGACGGGCGGGCATGGCTAAATGAATTTCTTTTGCGCCCAGATTATTTTGATATATAGAAGTCTATAGCTATCTCGATTAGTTTATGCCGTTACGGATTACCGTTATGCGAACAAAATTAATATACTCTGCCAGCTCTCCTCAGCTGAGTATATAAAGTTGTTCAGGATCCGCTATCATTTGCTGTAGCAACGTTTCCAACACCAAATACCAAAAATTCTGAACTCCCTTAATATTTTTTATGTACTCATTATTCATGAAGTTGCCCTAGATAAACTTGAAGTGTGCTTCAATTTGAAGGTATATGAATGGAAGACGAATCTTTTCTGATTGGAACTCTTCATTTAAGGTATTTATAATTTTAAGAATATAGGCGAGAAACAGCATATACGCTTTTATTTCGGGTCTGACATTAAATTGGCTAATTTTATTGCACTAAAGCCACTTACTTCGAGTCACGCACAATGTTACACGACAAAGCGATCTATGTAAAACCGGTCAATAGCTATCGGCTCTGCTGGGGAGAGTTACTGAAAACCGATTGCCATTCATAGGGTGTTCAAAAAAGCAAATTTTTTTATCTGTGTTGCGTATTGTTATGAAAGTAAAAAAATTCAAATCAAAGTATCAAAATCGTGACGGCTCGCCCAAAAAGGCCCAAAATTTAAAACAAAAAGGACCAGCGGACCAAACGCGGTTGGAGCGGACCAAATTTGGTCCAAATGGACCGAAAGTGGCAACCGTGGTGGCGCGACTTCACACATATGTAAAAATGCTAATTACTTCAGCTCTCTTCCCAACCAAAAGCATGAGTGTGTATTAGCATCAGGTGGAAGTAGTGATAGAACTTTTAGAAAAATTATCGGTACCGGCACTCGTATAAAATACTCTGAGCAAAATATCGATGCTAGTACTCATACTCAGTAAAAGGTATCGAGTATACTCTGAAGTACTCACAGAATTTTCACCAAAAGTGAAGAAACTTTTTTAAAATGAGATCGTATGTTTTGAATTTAATAGAAAACGGATAAGGAAAATTCAGTTTGGTCGTAACCGAACATTATATACCCATTTGTGTGCTGTTAAATATATTTTGAGGATACATTTAAGAAGAAACGTTCAAAATTTTTTTATTTTTCAGTGAGAAAAAAGTTTTTCTAAAAAGATTCGCCCCTCGGCAGTGGTTTGGCAAGCACTTCGAGGCTATTTCTCCCATGAAAAGCTTCCCAGTGAAAAAACATTTGCCTTGCAGATGCTGCTCCGAATCGTCATGAAATATGTAGCACGAAGCAAATTGGAAGAGAAGCTGGGTCTAAATCTCCTCGGAGGTAACTCGCGTCCAGCATTTTTTATGGCATGAAACGTTTTGTGGAGAGATTACCTAAATAGAACTTATGTACTTTTCACTGCCATATCCACCAGTAGGTTGTCGTAACAGTGCTTCGCCCCATCCAATAAGTGCGACCACATCATCGATATCCCCTAAAGGGAGTCCAAAGAAACCTGCAGTTTCAACAGGGGTGGACCACAGAAAAAGGGGTGTTAAAGGCGTCGCCTTTTTAAGTGGTAATGAGCGCCTCTTTAACTTTAACCCAAGTGCTGCAGCAAGAGATTTGAGGATTTTTTTACGGCACCCGGGCCGTAGAGAGAAAATCCGGGCCCGGGACTAAACAATTTACGGGCCCCATATAAAAAATCCACTAATACATTTCATTAACTTGAATTAATGAGTCTCATTCATGAATCATTACACTGCGTTACAAAAACCAGCTTTAGTTCTGTCCTATGAATCAAATATACTTTTTTCGGAAAGGGGAGAAAAAATAAAAATACACGTGTATCGGCGATTTTCTTATACAAGTCAGAATTACTTTTTTATGTATAAAGTATAAAGCTCATAGTGTCCGTCTGTCCGCCATAAACAGTTTAGTGTTAGAAAGTTACTATTGATAAACTACAAATATATGGAGTAGGATGGTTCGAAAAACAACTTTTTTTCGGAACGCTTTTGTAATTTAAAAATTTGGAGTCCCTTCACGTTATGCCGAAAAAAGTGAAAAAAAAAAATAATGAAAATCGCCGATACACGTGTATTTTTATTTTTTCTCCCCTTTCCGAAAAAGTATATTTGCTTCATAGGACAGAATGTGTGTAACGCGGTGTTATTGATGGATTACATCAAACAATTTTTTGCCACGTCAACTAAATGATTTTTGGACTAAAAGCTGACAATAAAATTATAACAGTATACTTACTATTTATACTATTTTATTGTAACGTAGAAATAAAATTCTCTTTTAACAGCCACATATTTTTTCAAAAAATATTTTCTAGTTATTTGGTAACATTTTAATACATTTCTGATAAATCTAATGATGATTATGAACTTTAATTATTAAATATAGAAAGTTCGGATATCAAAAACTGGCTTTACTTCCTTTTTTCACTGCAAAATTTTTATAATAATATCAAAATTTAACTGTCTTGCCAAAACGGATTCAACACAAAGCGTGGCAAGTCCTGAAACTCGCTCTTGAGATGAACACGATCTATGAAAGTTTTTGATTCTTGAAAGGACGCTGAAGGAACATTCTGCACTAGCTACAGTGACAGGTATAGTGCAAAAGATACGTAAAGCAACACAAATGTTGGGGAAAATCGTATACAGATTTTGTATATATGTAGATGGCATTTAGCCATTCCAATGGTGACAGACCTTTATCAAAATTTGCTTCGCGAATGTGTTTCAAGCGAATTATTTCGCATTATAAGAATTGAGAAATGTCCGACTTGTATTTTTCGACAAATTTTGCTGCGCACGCCCGAACCGTAGTTTCATCCATGTCTTCAAATTGCCACGAGAGGAAAACGTCTCGCTCAAATTTAACATAGCTGCAAATCGTTCAGTAATGCCAGTTACTACCGAATCAACGATCACCAGGATTGTATTGTTTTTAAAATCAGACTCTGAATCATCCGTAATCATCTCATTTAAATTATCTTCAGAATGTCTTTCGGGTTTTCTCTTTCGAATGTCCGGAAAGTTTGGCGAGATGTTCAATTGAATAGCAACTGTTTCGCATTCGTTTAAAATTGTTTCCCATTGGCTCTTGATCGACTTCAAATCAGCTAATAAGGCATCTAGATGTCGGACCTCAACATCTATGGTGGCGTCTCTAGTTTGGATGACCACGTTTCTTTCATTAATTAGTATTAATTCGAACTTGTTGATGTACTTGAGAATACCGGTAACATCGCCGTATGCTTGCGCAGTCAAATTTGGCCTTTGGCTGAAAGACTATGAAGAGAGCTCGGTACATTTTTTTGAGGATGTCTCATCGTTGTGGAGTGCTGGAGAAAATAGTAAACCATTTTTGTACAACTCCGAAGAAAGTAATTGCAGCCGTACAACATTATGCAGCATCAATACCACATACATTGAGACTGTGGGTTGCACAAGGCGAATAATCAGCATTCGAGTTTTTGTCGAGAATGACGTAGTGCTCCGTTGTAAGCTCCTTTTATATTGGCGCCGTTATCGTACCCTTGTGCACGCCAATCTTTTAATGGGATTTCATGTTTACCTCGAGTATGGCAAATTAGATCAGCGATTTTCTGACCAGTTTTTTGGTTACAATTCACGAAAGACAAAAATCGTTCTTGAATTGTAAAATTTGTTGCTTTCGAATTGGAATGGAGTTAGCGCAAAATGAACGTAGTAAACGTGACTAGAATCAGGTATAGCATCAACGATAATAGCAAAATACTTGGCTTTCTTGGCTTGATCTAATATATTTTCCCTCACGTGCTTTGCACAAATTTCTATAAACCCGTTCTGAATGTCTGGCGAAAGATAATGAACTTGTAAACGTTTGTGCTGCTGTTGTGAAATCCTAAATTTCTCCAAATAATCTCTAAGTATCGGATCATATTGGCTTATGAGATCTTATATGCCCAAAAAATGCCCATGGTTTCGTTCACCAAGATGTATACTTTCGCCTTTGAAAGCTAGGCCTCTTTCAACCAAAAAAAAATAGTGTCCAAAATTCTATATAAAATTTCTTTCCACTTTTGAATTTCAGTGATTAGCTGTTCATTGATAAGTGTATCAATCGTAGCCTCCTTTTGAATTAGATTTTGTAAAGATCGCGATTGAATATAACATTTAATGTGATCTTGAGTATTTTCGTGTGATGGCAGTTTATCTTATAGCTTCTTCCATACCTGGAATTTCGAATATCCACAGAACAAATTTTAGGTCGATTTAAAGTATTGGTGCTTAACAGACGACATGGTAGGCAATAAAAAGCATTGCTACTGGCACTCCAAACTACCCAGTCACGCTCCACTTTCTCTCCACTTGGCAAGATTCTGTTTAACAACGAGGTAGGAAATGCCTCGTCATGACAATCACGTAGAAAAATAATAGGACACTTTTGATGACCTCGACGAATTATTTCGTTGACTTCTTCAGATCGCAAAAACTCATTATTCACGGTACCTATATCGAAGTAGTTTAAATAATCTGTACTTTGATACAGAGTTGGTGGTATTGTTGGAACACTTTTTGTAGATGAACTTTACGATTTCGGATTCATCATACATTTTTGTTTGATGTTTTTATTGTCTCCTCAGGCCGTGGCAAAAAATCATTATCAATATTCGTTGCTTTTGAAATTCGGCTTCAAATTTGCACATGGAACAACTAAAGATTCTCCTGAATTAAAAAAAAATGCCTTAGTACCTCTAAATCGCGGGCCCCCTGAGAAACACATTTTTGTTTGATGTTTTTATTGTCTCCTTAGGCCCAGGCAAAAAATCATTATCAATATTCGTTGCTTATGAAATTCGGCTTAAAATTTGCACATGGAACAACTAAAGACTCTCCTGAATTAAACAAAATAATGCCTTAGTACCTCTAAATCGCGGGCCCCCTGAGAAACACATTTTTGTTTGGTGTTTTTATTGTCTCCTACTAAAGGAGAGTGAGGAGAGTGAACTAAAAAAAATGCCTTAGTACCTCTAAATCGCGGGCCCCCTGAGAAACGCCGGGCCCGGGGGGAATCCCCCCTAGTCGGATCTGGTCACACCCAGTATTTTTGGTCGTCGGTAGCGTATTGCCATCGAGGTGGATGTCCAATATGGTCGACATTTGTTTTGTATATGTTGTAAATAAGGCCGCCTATGATTTGGCCGGTGAAAATATTAAGTTTCGCGAGGCGAAAAAACTGCAGAAATCAGGGATATGGTTGTTTATTTTTTACATAGGTGGGTTGGCCGGGACCTGAAGCCATTATCCTGCAGGCATCGGCGTAGGAAATAATGTTTAACTCCTTCTGGTGGGTAAGAGAGCTTCGATATGTAGAAGCTAAACGAAAGCGGCGATAAAACACCACCGTGTTTAATTCTCCTAAGTTTAGATGTTACGTTCCTGAATTGCACAAATACCTGCCTACCAAACAGATAAATTGCGGTCCACCTTTTGAGACTAGGAGGAAGAGGGGACCTTAGAAGTCTTGCATGAACCTGCCGTGGTTGACTGTATCAAAATCTTTTGATAAGTCTATCTCTTCTGGTAGTATTGTTGCGTACCATATTTATATAGAAAATTTGTTAAGATTAAAACTGTAATCCTCTTTTCTTTAAAGTAGGCGTGGTCCTTATCTTCTTTTGATCGGATCTATATATGTATATTGCTTTTGATATTGCAAAGTGGTATCAACGGATTTTGATTACTGGTTAGAAAAACTTTCAAGTTGTCTTCTGCTTAATGTGAATTTTACAAAATTGTAATAAATTTATATTGTAAATCGCAAGTTTTTATCCAGTCGTCAAGTTTCCCCACTTCATCAACATTTGTTAAAACATTGTCCCTTTTCTCCATTTTTGAAAGTAGACGTGGATATAATCTGATGTCGACCATTTTAAATACCTATATGACGTCGAAGATGCTGCAAAAGCTGCTAGAAAGAAAAAGCACTATTGCATGACAAGTTAAAATGTATTGAATTTTTACGGAGTTAGGAATTCTGGACAATAAACACATACTTTTCTTTTATGTACTATCATATGCAGAAATCGTGTCCCATTCCACCATCATCAAAAAGTCGGTGGTGATTTATAGAGTGTTTTCTATAAGTTTTTGTTGCAAAAAAAGGTGCGAGACAATTTAATTTTTTTTACATTACGAATGATCTTAAAAGCTAAAAAGAAGTTCAGTGCAAGCCGACAATTTTACCATAGGAATTTTCCATTGAAAAGTCCTGCTTTTTAAAATCATGATTTGCAGCAAATTGAATATCGAATGATTTTATGAAATGGGTAAATAATAAGACAATCACCCTTATCGCGAGTTTTATTTCCACATGAAAATATTCACAGTTTTTGTTCACCCTATCGCAGAGGGTGGTGAAACAATTTTTCATTTTGAAAAAGATTTCACCTTATCGGCAACTCTTTGTTCGGGCGAAATGAATAGCGGGGAAACACAAATTTGTTCTCTTATATTTTACAGGCGAACGAGAGAAAAGCAAAATGTGAGTAATTTTTTGTTTTGAAATTTGATATTCTTATAATTATATGTACTTTTATTATTAGGAGTAAATCAATAAATAATGCACAATCGAAAATGCTGCTTGACAATATGATGGGGAATAAGTGGCGGACTTCTGGAAGCAGCTAACTTTATGTTTAAATAGCCTTTGTCCACCAGTTAAGAGTGAAGCTGAGTGGAAAAAATTAAAAATCCTTTATTGCTAAGTATGCAAATTAAATTTTTTATGACAGTTTATCTTTTTGTAGGTATGGAATAACCAAAAAAGATATGTACGAACGAAGGCGTCTAAAAATGCAATTTATGCGAAGGGGACAAGAGGCGGGCCCAACATCCTACAACTCCTAGTATTCCGAACTTTGTTAAAAATCGTGTGCAGTTTGACGTTGCTCTTTTAAAGGCCAAGTTATCCATTGTGGACAAAGCAACGGTTCCAATGTTCAGCAACTCTGAAAGTACCTCACTGAAACAAAATTGGATAAGACGCACCTCATGGTTCTTTCCAATGCCTTTTCGATGTCCTCCCTGTGCTAAAAACGAAGACATGCGCTCAAATTTACAATATTTGGAACTCCAAATAGTATCAAGGAGTTTTTAAGACTATCTAGCAAATATTTGAATACCGGCTTGTTTAGCCTATATTATTGCCGAAAACAAACTGAAAAAATGTTGGCATTTTATTTAAAAGTGCTGAAAATATTAATTTTTAACTTACAGTGGATCACTTTGTAACATTCACTGCAACAACTTACACTTTATAAATTATTAATTTATGACATGGAGAAGTTGGTCGTTTCCTGACTGGTCGGTAGACTAATAGTTTGGTTATTTTTAAACTAAAATCTTTTACATAAGGTTTCCCTTGCATGACCGTGCAGGAAAATTACTGGCATGCGATAAATTTTTGTTTGATAAAAGAAGACTGGGTAGCACTTTTATCTACAAACTGTTTTACCCACCATCGTTGCTTTTGACATTTAGGATATGACAGCCTAAGTCTGCTTCACGGAAGCCAGTTTCTTTCTTTCCGTTTGAACCAGAAACCAGGCAAGTTGGCCAAATAAACGTCCTAGGAAAAATTCCAAACCATGTAAGTTACAACTTCTTATAACATTTTTTTAAAGCTAAGAAGCTTAGCTAATTAAATTTCCCCTCTTTTATTTTTAAAAGAGAATCCATTAACTTCAAAATTAAGGAACTTAATTACTACATATGTAGATGCATAACAGCAACTTTTTAATTGTCTAATTAAGGTCCTATAAAGAATTCAACAATAAAGGTAATCAATAATCGATTAGAGGTCAGATTCTATTTCGCTTAATTACATTTTCGTTTCTGCTATAGCATATACCCAACCATAGGATACATACAGGAAGGTAGAGGGAAATTTCCTTTTCCAGCTCTCCTAACCACTACCGGCCACTTAAAATTTGACATACAGCAGTATAGTAATAGACGGGAACGGATCAAGCACGCGCATAAGCTAATACATACCACATATAATTACTTAAAAATTATAAAATCGTGCGAAAATCAAAAATATTTGTTGAAAGCCAAAAGGGCTAACAAGCCAAAAAAAAATAGTGTTGTGTAAAATTAAAAAACATAAAAAGAAATTGATTTTATTTTCTCGTTCACTGCACAAATAAAGTATGTATACACATATATAAACCTATACGAGAATTGTGAAAGAAAAGGTTTAATTTTTACAACCAAAAACTATGAATATTTAGAAAAACCTAATTTCCAAAAAGAAAAAAAGAAAAACAAGTAAACAAAATAAAATTTTTCAAATTTAGAAAAAATTAAAAATAACAATAATTATCATTAGAAAAAAATTATTGTTCTGGCCTTGAGCTCGAATCGAACCTTGAATCATTTATCAATAGGCCGATAAAAACAAAAACAATTGTTAATCAACCATGAGCACTTGGGAATGTCAAACAAAGTAATTGACAATAAACAAAAATCCAGCATTATCAGAGATTTGCACCAGATGGCGCAACACTGAATAAATATAGTTGGTAAAAAGGAATAGAAGTAGCAAATTTGCCAATCAAACAAACCACCGCTGTATAGCTAAATGGTTAGCGCAGCATGCCTAAAGCGTACTAATGATGAAGGCTTGGCACCCTACGAAGTGGATCTATCTGCGCAGCTATGGCAGGTTGTCTGAAAAAATTTTCTACTTACTATTCCAAAAACAAAATACAATTTTTCAAATTTAGGAAAATTAAAAAATAACAATAATTATCATTAGAAAAAAATTATTGATCTGGCCTTGAGCTCGAATCGAACCTTGAATCATTTATCAATAGGCCGATAAAAACAAAAACAATTGAAAAACAAGTAAGGAAGGCTAAGTTCGGGTGTAACCGAATATTACATACTCAGTTGAGAGCTATGGTGACAACATAAGGGAAAATAACTATGTAGGAAAATGAACCGAGGGTAACCCTGGAATGTGTTTGTATGACATGTGTATCAAATGAAAATCATTAAAGAGTATTTCATGAAATAGTGGGCCATAGTTCTATAGGTGGACGCCATTTAGGGATATCGCCATAAAGGTGGATCAGAGTTGACTCTAGAATTTGTTTATACGATATGGGTATCAAATGAAAGGTGCTAATGAGTATTTTAAAAGGGAGTGATCCTTAGTTCCATAGGTGGACGCCGTTTCGAGATATCGCCATAAAGGTGGATCAGGGGTGACCCTAGAATGCGTTTGTACAATATGGGTATCAAACGAAAGGTGCTAACGAGTAATTTAAAAGGGCGTGGGGCTTAGTTCTATAGGTGGGCGCCTTTTCGAAATATCGCCATAAAGGTGGACCAGGGGTAACTCTAGAATGTGTTTGTACGATATGGGTATCAAATTAAAGGTATTAATGAGGGTTTTAAAGGGAGTGGTGGTAGTTGTATATGTGAAGGCGTTTTCCAGATATCGACCAAAATGTGGACCAGGGTGATCCAGACCATCATCTGGTGGATACCGCTAATTTATTTATATATGTAATACCACGGACAGTATTCCTGACAAGATTTCAAGGGTTTTTTATTTGGCCCTGCAGAACTTTTTCATTTTCTTCTACTTAATATGGTAGGTGTCACGCCCATTTTACAAAGTTTTTTTCTAAAGTTATATTTTGCGTCAATAAACCAATCCAATTACCATGTTTCATCCCTTTTTTCATATGTGGTATAGAATTATGGCATTTTTTTCATTTTTCGTAATTTTCGATATCGAAAAAGTGGGCGTGGTCATAGTCGGATTTCGGCCATTTTTTATACCAATACAAAGTGAGTTCAGATAAGTACGTGAACTGAGTTTAGTAAAGATATATCGATTTTTGCTCAAGTTATCGTGTTAACGAAAGGACAGACGGTCGACTGTGTATAAAAACTGGGCGTGGCTTCAAACCGATTTCGCCCTTTTTCACAGAAATAAGTTATCGTGCTAGAATCTAAGCCCCTACTAAATTTCATAAGAATTGGTAAACTTTGGTTCGACTTATGGCATTAAAAGTATCCTAGACAAATTAAATGAAAAAGGGCGGAGCCACGCCCGTTTTGAAATTTTCTTTTATTTTTGTATTTTGTTGCACCATATCATTACTGGAGTTGAATGTTGACATAATTTACTTATATACTGTAAAGATATTAAATTTTTTGTTAAAATTTGACTTACAAATTTTTTTTTTTAAAGTGGGCGCGGTCGTTCTCCGATTTTGCTAATTTTTATTAAGCATAAATATAGTAATAGGAGTAACTTTCCTGCCAAATTTCATCATGACATCTTCAACGACTGCCAAATTACAGCTGGGAAACTTTTAAATTACCTTCTTTTAAAAGTTGGCGGTGCCACGCCCATTGTCCAAAATATTACTAATTTTCTATTCTGCTTCATAAGTTCAACTCACCTACCAAGTTGCATCGCTTTATCCGTCTTTGGTAATGAATTATCGCATTTTTTCTGTTTTTCGAAATTTTCGATATCGAAAAAGTGGGCGTGGTTATAGTCCGATATCGTTCATTTTAAATAGCGATCTGAGATGAGTTATCAGGAACCTACATACTAAATTTCATCAAGATACCTTAAAATTTACTCAAGTTATCGTGTTAATGGACGGACATGGCTCAATCAAATTTTTTTTCGATCCTGATGATTTTGATATATGGAAGTCTATATCTATCTCGATTCCTTTATACCTGTACAACCAACCGTTATCCAATCAAAGTTAATATACTCTGTGAGCTCTGCTCAACTGAGTATAAAAAATAAATAAAATGTAGGAAGCTGGTTAGGCTTCACTAAGTAAAGTTTGATGTATGTTGTTGCGTTTGTATGACCAGCCAACAAGAGCCAAGAATTGTATACAGGCGGCCAAATCATACAAAGCGGAAGGGGGGGCGGGGGGGGGGGGGGGGAAATAAATAGGCGAGTTGATTTAAAATAGTCTGCTCTGCTTGAGCGATAGTTACCGAATTAATTTTATTCTTCTTGCTTTGCTTAGCTTAAGGTACATTTTTAAGGTATCATTGAGAATGAAGAGAAACAAATAACAATAACCGTTAAGTCTACATTGTACTAAAACAGTGGTGGCTAAGCATATTAAGCCGTACATAAAAATCAATAAATAATAGTCAAGTCACACTAATGGTAGATATATTAGTCAGCTCTTTACATCCTCCTCTCTGATGCAGATATCGTCCCGATGATGCAATCAGCTTTAATTTCGTTTTCGCTTTCGTAAATTTCTTGTTCCGCTTGGTTGTGTTTTGCGTTGTTGTTGCGTTTCTTGTTGTTTTTGTTATTGTTGTGTTTCTTGTTGTTTTTGTTGTTGTTGTAGTGCTTCGTTACTTGCGTATTTTGTAGCTTTAGGTCTGCCTCTTTTGCGTTGTGGATACTTTGGCTCAACTTGTTGACCTTCAAATGGTGTCAGCGCTGAAGCGTGGTGTGTGGCTATGGGCGTATTCGGATCGTCAACTGATACAATCACATAGCATGCTGATCCTTTTTGAGCCATAATAATGTATGGACCATCTCTCTGTGTGGCGAACTTTGACGTGGTGGCTTCACTTGCTTTGCTCAGTAAATTCGTTGCAACCAGCACTTTATCGCCCACATTGAATTTGGGACGAGGCCTTCTTTTACCATCGGCATACGCCTTGTTCTTATCTTGTTGTTTCTCCTGTATTTCAGTAGATGTTTTTAGAGTATCTGCTAACTTTAGCGAGTGTGGTGATATCTGTGGTACAAAGTTTTCGGCTTCCACTATGGCCTTCAAATCATGATGAGCGACAAGAGGAATTCGGAGTTCACGCCCAAAAGTTAAATATGCAGGCGTCTGACCTGTACTTTCGCATCTTGCCGTATTCATTGCAAACCTTATTGCTGCAAGACATGTTTCCCATGACCTATGGTTTTTTCCCACGTAAATTGAAAGTTGTGTTTTCAAATCTCTATTCTTTCGCTCCACAGGATTGGACTCTGGGCGATAGACTGGAGTGAGAGTTTATTGAATACCCAAACAATATGCAAGCTTTTGCATGGCACATGAAACAAATTGGATACCGTTATCTGCATGGAGCCGTCTGGGAACGCCGTATCGCAAAACATCTTCGTTTAAAAGTATTGCTGCACATGATTCTGCCGATGCATTTTACAAGGCGAAAAGTTCAACCCAACGACTGCAACGAGTATCCATCGATTGCCGTTCACGGTGCATGGCAACGGATCAAAAAGGTCCATGGCAACTATTTCAAACTTTTTGTTGCTAGTGACTGTTTGCATATGGCCAGCTGGTTTTAAATTCGCTGCCTTGTATTTTTTACATTCGATGCATGAATTAACATATTCGGCGATTTCGGTTCGCATACCAGACCAATAATAATTCGGTGTTATACGATTAATTGTACGTTCGATACCGTAGTGACCTGCTGTTGGATCGTCATGTATTTTCTTTAATATGTCTTGCTTCAGATTTTTGGGTACAACTAATTGACCGTTTTCAGAATCTTCCTCTGCACAAAAGCGATGTAAAACTCCATTCACCATTATATATCCGCTGTTTACGTATCTCGATACATTTTCATCGTCGTTTTCAAATGAATTAATAATGGTTTTTATGTCTTCATCTTCAAGTTGCAGTTTCCTAAACTCTTCGGCTCCTTTTCTTGGAAAATCTGCCTCAATTGCACAAATTCCGCAATTCTCCATCGAATGGGTGGTTGATGAACAGGGAGGGCGGGACAGCATGTCTGCTACAATGTTTTGTTTTCCAGGCATATACGCAAAGTGCAAATTGTACGTTTGTAATTGTAAAGCCCATCTGGCAAGACGACCTGTGGGTGCTTTGAGACTAAGCAACCATTTTAAGGCTGATGATCGGTGAGCACTGTTATTTCCGCTCCCTCTATATAACCCCGAAATTTTTGGATAGCCCAAACAACTGCAAGTGCTTCTCTTTCCGTTGTTGAGTAATTAATTTCCACCGGAAGTAGTAAACGACTTGCGTATTCAACAGGATGTACTCTTTCCTTCTCCCCCTGGAACAAAAAAGATCCCAACGCATAGTTACTTGCATCTGTGTTGCGGATAAAAGGTTTGTTTTCGTCAACCTGTTGCAGTACTGGAGGAGAAGCCAAACTATTTTTCAACGAATCGAAAGCTTTCTGCTGCTCTCCTGGCCATTGCCACTGTGCGTTTTTCTTTGTTAACTTCGATAATAGCTTTGAAATTTCTGCAAAATTCGGTATGAATCGTCTATACCACGAGCAAGTTTGTAGAAAGGAAATTAGTTGTTTCAAGTTTTTTGGATTCGCACGATCCAAAATGGCTTTCGTTTTTTCGTTGTTTATTTTTATTCCTTTGGCTGTCAGAATATGACCCAAATATTTAACTTCAGCGCAACAGAAAACACATCTTATCCTGTTAAGTGTCAACCCAAAAGATTCCAGCCTTTCAAATACTTCCGTCAAGTCATTAAGGTGAGATCGAAAATCTTTGAACAAATAATTATATCGTCGAGATACGCCAAAATTAAAATTTGTGGGAGACCCGCTTTAAATTTGTCGATTAGCCGCTGAAAAGTAGCAGGCGCATTTTTTAAGCCAAAGGACATTCTATTGAAGATAAATATGCCGAACGGCGTTGTAAACGCCGTTTTAACTTTATCCCTTTCATCCATTTTAATCTGCCAATAACCAGATTTTAAGTCCATCGTCACCATAAGTGGTGTAGCTTTAGCAGCGTGCAACAAATCATCCATTCTTAGCAAAGGGTACGAGTCAGTGGTGGTAACGGCATTCAAGCGACGATAGTCCACAAAAAATTTTACTTTGTTGTCTTAGGAACAAGCACTAGTGGAGATGCCCACGGAGACTCGCACTCTTGGATGATACCGTTTGTCAACATATCATCGAGCTCTATTTTCAACTTTGCCTTCATCGCCGGTGAAATACGATATGGTGGAGAAAATATTGGGGCATGTGAACCGGTGTCAATGAAATGTTCAACATGCGGTATCGATTTCCCAGTTGGTTCAAAAACTGCTTTATGCTTTATAATCAGACGTTGTAAGGCGTTCTTTTGACTCTCGTCTAACTGAGTACCCTCGTCGGATCTTAGATGTAGATCAAGTGAATTTATATTGATGGAGCAGCTTACTCTCCCTTCAGACTGCTTGCATCTTTTAACTTTCTTCATAAGCGGAAATAGGTTACTTTTTCCAGGCGATTTATAATTTGCCGGTAAACAGTCGGGAAAATCTCTTTTATACCCGTTGGCGAATATACGTACGAACCTTCGGCCACGCTTGATGTTTCAGTGACCGCACTATTCGATTTTTCGAACCAATTTAAAAAAATCTAACAATTTGTCCTGGGTTCTGGTATGACTTTCAACGTTGGCTTTAGTAAGTGAAATATAATTTTCAATGTTTGCTTCCTGTGACTTAAATTCAAATATTGTACCAGGGTCATCCTTAAAGTGCCATGTTCTTTGAGCCAAGTCCATTACTATTTCGGCTTGTTCAAGAAAGTCAATACCGAGTAATGTGCGATTATTTCTTGTATTGGACAAACAAATGAAGCGTATTCTCTTTAAGCGTTTTCCTATCAAAATATCGACAATAGTAGAGTAAACCATCTCCTTACGAGGTATGCCATCTGCTAATCTTATTTCTTTATACAATTTTGGAATTTTACCTGTTTTTGTCTTAGTTGTTCATACAGTTTCTGACTGGCAACGCTTGTTCGGACGGTGGTATCGAGGTACGCTTCGCCTTCTAGGCCATTAATATTAATTCTGACTGCAGGTACATTCCTTCCGATTATGGTTGATTTCACTAAATTAAAATCGAGTGGTCGGGGGCTGTCTATCGGATTGGATTTATTGCATTTTGGGCAATTAGCACGATAGTACCCAGGCGTTCCACACCCGTAGCAGCTGTAGGTAGGTTCCTTGACCTTGCATGAACCTTTGTTTTCCGACTCAGTTTTCTTAAAGCATGTTTCAACCGTATGATTTTTTTTTTCGGGAGTATGAATAGCGACCAGAAATCTTATCAACCTGATGAACTATCCTTGTAACTTCGTTGCTTTCTTTCAGCATCATCTCAGATTCCCTTGACTTTTCTAGCAAATCGTGAAATGTTTTCACCGAATCACGAAATATTTTTTTCCTAATTTTTAATAGTCATTGCGAGAAGATCATATCGATCATGGTTTTTTCTGAGAGTCTTTCGGACATTTGCGAGAAAGGTTGTCTTTTTTTGCATATAAAATCATCAGTTTGCTCAAGAGTTTTTTGTTTGTCGCTATTTATTTCAGCGAATATTCGCCAATCCGGTTTTGGTGGAGAAAACGCACTCCGTAGAAGATCAATGGCACCATTGAAGGATGCTACTTCGCTTTTCACTCCTTGCCACCAGGAGGAAGCATAGCTTTCTAGCAATAAGGGTAAACTTAATAATGCCATTTCATCCGAAACGTTTTCTGCTTGTTTGTAGACCAGAATTGTTGCTATAAAATCTTCAATTTTGGTGACATTTCTACCGCCACTAAAACGACCGCTGCATTTGCTAAACGTTATTCTGGTTTCCTGAGCTACATGAAGGTTGCCTAGCAACATCCTAAATTGACTTTGCGACAAAGTAACATTGGCTTGACCTGAATTAGGATTGGTGCTTGGACTAGCGTCTAGTCTTTGCGACTGTACACCAACTGTACTAGTGCTTGCGTTTGATGGAACAGCATTTGCCGTGGTGTTTGCTCTTTGCCTTGCACCTTCCATTGAAATGACCTTTGAATTGGCATTAGAGGTCGTAGCGTTATTTTGTTTTTGAGCGTCCATGTTAGGCTTATCTGCTTCCGGGTTTAATCTGGAATTTTTCCTTATCATGCGCGCAGATATTCAGGAAGTTAAGCAGCAAAATTCTAGATTCGTCGCAAAAACTTTAAAAACTCAGATGAATTTGCTAGCAAAGAGGTTTATCGAATGGTAAGTACGACCTTTTAGAATAACAGCAACAATGTATGGCAGCAAGCTAAGTTTGGTTGCATGTAAAAAATCAGCGAATCAATTACCGCCAATAACAACAGCAACGCAGAAAAATTCAATACAGGAATATAATTTTAGTCTTTCTAAATGGTTAGTTTCGCAAATATTGACCAACAACCGTTTTATATGGTAGCCAACAACAAACCACGCATAAACTGATTATAAAAAATTTGTGATTCTGTTATATGGCAATAATTTCAGCACAACACAAAATTTTCCAGCATTCAAACGTAATATTTTCTCGTTTGGATTTTATTTCGTTTTACTGCAATCTGCCCCTGTCTGGTATTAGCCATGTACGCATAAAATATTGCACCAACAACAACAACAATTGATGATGAATTCGAGTAGTTACACACAGTTAGCGGTACCAATAATGTATAATGTAATGTATTTATTTATTACGGCTTTCCTAAGCCTAACTTAAATCTATTTTACATGTTTATAATTGTCTTCTGGACTATGCAATCTAGAATAGTTACATCTATGTCCTACCTTGGAGTACTATGGATGGGAGACTTCCAGATCATGCGAACAAAGTGTTGTGCTTGTGTAGTATGTAGGCACTTTACGCATGTTAGTAAAGCGCGAAGGCAACATCTGCACGGCGATGCACTGAATTAATCGGGTGACACGTTTCAGTATGTGCTTCAGCAATCTTTTTTGTATGCGTACAAGAGCTTGGAAGTCTTGGCGCTACATGGCAGTATAGTTTCGCTGCACTTCTATTGATGCTATGGAAGCCCGCCTGTCCAGCACTAAATTGGTAGTGTTCTGCAATAATTGTACAATTTTTGTTTAAATTTATTGGAATGACATGATTTAATATCATTCGGTAGTTCATTATAGGATTTAAGACCTTTATAATACAGATTACATTTTTCTTCTTCAGTTTTATAAGCCAGCTGATTAAAATCATTTTTATTGCAGGTATTTACAGAGTGCATATCTTTTACATATTTTATATTAGTCCTCAAATACGCAGGCAAAGTTCTTTCTATTATGTTTTTAATAAATTGTATGGTATAATAAAAAAGTTGTTGTCTAATGCTAAGCCAATTAAGAGAGCATAGCATGTCTCTGATAGGTGTGTCATACCGTTTTTTGAGAATGAATCTCATAGCTCGGTTCTGTTGCTTTTGTAGCTTGTATATCTGACTATCTCGCAAGATGAAAAATATAGTTGGGCAATAAATAAAATGAGGTTCGATTATAGATCTGTGGACGATGATTTTATACCTTCTATTTAAATATTTGCAGGTTCGTTGTGTAAAATATAACTTTTTCGCTATTTTTCCTACCGTATAATCCACGTGCTCGTTGAAATTCAGCTTATCATCTATTTTTATTCCCAAGTATTTTATGGTGCTGACTTTTTCAATTAGTTTGTTATTTATATTTAAGTTTTGTAGCTCACTGTTTTGAAAATTGCGTATAGATATAACCATAAATTTCGTTTTATTGACATTCACTTTTAGTCTGTTTACGCATAACCAACCATATACGCTGTTAAGATCTTCTTGCAGCTTAGCATATATTTCAGTAATATTGTCCCCACTTATCATCAGCAATATATCATCAGCAAACAATTTTATTTCACAGTGCTTAATGGAGCTAGTTATATCATTAATATATATATTGGACAGTATGGGTGCCAGCATATACCCTTGAGGTAGACCAACAGGTACCTCCCTTTTATCCGATACGGACGTTCCAATCACTGTTCTTTGGTATCTGTTAATTAGGAAGTCTTGAAACCATTTTAGTTCTATACCAGAAACGCCAATGTAAGAAAGCTTTTTCAGCATTAAGTTTTGGTCGATCGTCTCCAATGCACGTTTTAAATCCAAAAACACAGCTAATATGTGTTTTTTCCTGCTTAAGTATTCTTTCCAGTTAGCTACAACCAAATTCAAAGCACTTTCACAGGAATGTTTCTTTCGAAAACCAGATTGTTGAGGTATAATAATTACATCATCTTCTAAATATTTTACCAGCTGATTTTTTACCACTGTTTCCAAAATTTTTTTCATCACATTGTAACGTGTTAATAGGTCTTATCTCCTCAGCTTTGATGGTATTTTTAACTTTTTCTAATGGCACAACTATAGAAGATTTCCATAAACTAGGAACGAGACCTTTATCTAAGCTCTCATTAACAAGTTGAGAATAGAAAAACCCTGTATGTACGTTATGGAGTCTTTAACGACTTGTTCCGACACAAGTTTCTTCCTTCCAATTTTATTTTTAAACTTACTATATCAACTATTTCTGAAGTGGATACTTTCTGAAACTTAAAAACATTAGGGCCATTTTGCTCATCTATAGTACCTTCATTACTTAAAGAAGTAGGAATATTCATGCTAATCTCCAATATACTATCAATGAAATAGTTATTCAAAGTCTGCGCTATTTCATTTTCCTCTGTGTAGAGTTGGTCGCTTATTTTAATTTTTTTAATACCATTGTTTTCTTTAGCCATGCTTATGGAATTTTTCAAGTTTTTCCCCATGACCTTACTATCACCAGCACTATGGTTGATTTTGTTTTCCATGTACTTGGCTTTTTTATCTTAATTAGCCGTTTATATTGGCGTTTCGCACTATAATAATCAATCCATTCACCAGTGGATAGGCTGATCTTGTAAAGATTTAGCTTACCTTTATTTAAGTTAGCCAGCTCAAAATTATACCACTTTTTCATAAGTTTAACGCTGACTTCTTTAGAGTATATCAGGGTGGTCACTGCGCTTGATAGCGTATTATATAGGAATGTTGCCTTATTTTCGATGCTCAGATTTTCAAAGTCAAGGTAGTTAAGCTGTCGTAATTCATTAACAAGGCTGTCGCTTGTATAATTTTCCCAGGAACTTATTGTTCTCTTCGTTCTCATCTGAAATAGTTTATGTAATTTGATATTGAATTTAATCGTTTCATGATCTGAAATCTGAAACTCTTCTAATTTTAAACATGATATAGAGCTACTATCTGTAAATAACAAGTCGATCAATGTATCTGTCATATCGCCCTTTCGTGTATAAAAATCTATTTTTTGCTCCATAGCAAAGGATCGAAATAAGTCAACTAACTGTTTACTATAAGTTGTGCTCTTGTAAAGGTTTATATTGAAATCGCCCACAAAGATAATATTATTCTGTGTTACGCAGTTATTATTTAAAATGTCGTATAAGTGCGTTATAAATCTGCATCACTCGAGCCCGGTGAGTGATATATCAGAGCTATTTAATATTGGGGGAAAATATTTTTAACTTTTAGTATAATACACCAGATGTTCTTGTTTAATGTTCTGTTGTAACTTATTGAGTATTCAATTGTTTCATTTATATATATTAGCACACCGCCTGTGTGCCTGCTGTGGGAATCGCACCGTACAAGTTTATATGTTTGTATCTGTAGCTCTTGATTCGTTATTTCTTCAGTCGAACAAGTCTCCGAACAAAATATTAAATGTGGTTTATGCAGACGCTCTAGTTCAGCTTTATTGGCGACGATACTGCTAATATTTAAATATATACAACTCAGCTCCTCTGGTATTCGTTGCTAAACTCATGCCTTATTTCTTGGCTGCGAATATTTTTTATACGCAGGACAATCTTTGCTGAAAGTGGAATGGCTAACATCGACGTCAATAACTTTTTTTTGAACAAGTTCGCTACAGTTTATACATTTAACAATGTTAGATGTGCATTCTTTGCTATCATGGGGTCCAGCATATTTGCTGCAAGCTACTTTATTCGTGCACTCAGCTGCTTTGTGCTTATATCCCAGACATTTAAAACACCTCAAAACACTTATCTGCTCCTAAGCGACGCAAGTATCCCACTATATATATAGTTTCTTTTGTTGCAACAGATTATCGAATGTTAATGCATCTTTTTCCACTAACGCAATGTAGCTTACTTCTCTACGATTGGTATTTTCATACAGTTTTAACACTTTAAAATCCTTGCCCCACCTAATAGCCGCGACCGATCACAAATTGTCATCAATATCCTCTAACGGGAGTTCAAGGAAACTTGCCGTTTCAACAGGGGTGGACCATAAGGAAAGGGGTGTCAGAGGCGTTGGTTCCACATTACAATTGAAGAGATGGTTGGTGTCATGTGGGGACACGTTGCAAGCGGGGCATACATTTTGTATGTCGGCGTTGATTCTGGATAGGTAAGAGTTTAACCTGTTACAGTATCCAGAACGAAGTTGAGCAAGAGTGACACGCGTTTCCCTGCGGAGTATGCGTTCCTCTTCCGCAAGTTTCGGATAATTTTCGTTAAGCACTGGATTCACCGGGCAATTCCCGGCATAAAGGTCCGACGTCTGTTTATGGAGTTCACCAAGCACCTGCTTGTGTATTTTCACTTCATGCGGCTGGGTTCTCAGGTGCCGTATTTCCTCAAAATGCTTACGGAGATGACTCCTTAAGCCCCTAGGCGGTGCTGGTTCATCAATCAGATGTCTGTTGGGATGCCCAGGTTTCTGGGTATTCAACAGGAACTGTTTGGTCAGCATCTCATTTCTCTCCCTGATGGGGAGTATTCTCGCCTCATTATGCAGATGGTGTTCTGGGGACATAAGAAGATAGCCCGTGGCGATTCTGAGAGCAGTATTTTGGCAGGCCTGTAGTTTCTTCCAGTGGGTGATTTTTAGGCTTGGCGACCATATGGGTGACGCGTAGAACGTAATCGGCTGGCTAATTGCTTTGTATGTAGTCATGAGCGTTTCTTTATCTTTTCCCCAAGTACTGCCAGCGAGGGATTTCAGGATTTTGTTACGGCTCTGAATTCTCGGAACAACTACATGAGTCATTTTGCTTCTACCAAACGCTCATTGCTAACTTTTTCAGTTAAACCAACAATTTTTATTTTCTTTTTTATTTCATCCTTATTTTTTGTTTTCTCTGCTTCGTAATCGTTTCCAATAGCGTCTCTTACCTTTAGCTGGACTTTTTCACAGGCGTCTTTATTTTTACATTCTACAATAATGGCACCGCTATTTACTTCTTTAACATTTTTAACAAGGCCTTCGGTTAGGTTCGACAATTTTTTAGAGCTTCCTTGGTTTCCTTAGCTTTTTTGCCCTTCTTTTTCGGTTTAATGACAATTGTATTCTCATTTACTGAAGCGCCCTGAGCATAAGATAGTTTTTATGGCTGATCATGTGCCACGCGTAAATCGTTAAGCAATTCATTGCTCTTTTTTAATTCATTAGATAAATCTTTTACTATCTCATTCTTCATTGCAATCAATTTTACTTCTATGTTATGCTCTAAAAGGGAGTTGAAGTCCGTAATAATGCTACTTTTAATCTGGGAGAATTTATTACAGAATATCTGCTCGACTATCTGTTTAATATCAACGGATTTCATTTTTGTTTCTTCACATTTATTAATCAAATGTTTGATTTCCACAAATTTAGTATTGGTATCCGATAATGCACATACATTACAGAACCATTTTATGTTCATATTATCTTCTATTATCTTTTTTTAATTTCTTTTAATATTACTGCATTTCAAGCAGAAACTATAGCCACACCCACCAGAGCCTGCTACTATGTCATCTACCTGAAGCAGTTTCGCAGTACATTTTTTGAACTCTGCTGGCATTGTAAATGTATATCTTTATAAGAAAATGTAAAAGATATGCAACTTTACATGGCAACTTTGTGATACACAACTTTAAATATTCGCAAGACTGGTTTGAAAAAAGAAACTAAAATTTCTACCGTGATGGCAGCCCTGTTTTAGGCTGACACTTTTCACTCTTTTATGTCTTCCACTTGCCCTTTCTATCATTCACATTTGTAAACAAATTCGGGCGCTAATTTTTCGCGCTAAGTTAGTGATAGCAAAGAAAAGTCAAAAACACAAAATAAAGAGCGACAGTATAGCAACAAAGCGGCTTGACAGGTTGTTGATGTTCTCACCCGTACGCAGCGTATCAGCAGGCGTTTGTGTGAAAGTGTCCTTGGCGATGTTTGCAGCGCGCCGACTGCGGTAATGGCAGCACAGCAGATAGCTTTTGCAAATTACTAACCACCTAAATACTCCACTCTCCCAAACTATGTTTTTAGATTTGTCCACTTGAATACAGCTTCCCGCACCTATTGTTAGATGTTGTACGTTTTTTTTAGCGCTTTTGTATGTTGTTTACTATTTTTTTGTTTAATAAAAACACGGAGCACGTATCAAAACGACCCTCTTGTTCTTCTTTATATACTCTTCTTTTGCAGTACAACAACAACGCACAATTTCTATATGCTGAGTATTTAAATTTTTTGCCGGAATATTATTTGATGCCGCTTTTCTTTCTGCCAGTTGTATTCAGCAATAGCGCCAAAAATCGAGCGTTTTTCTTTTTTATATATAAAGCACTAGCCGCAAGAGCCAAACAACTTTTGTCCACATGCGTCTTAATGATTTATTTTTTGTCTTTTATTTGAAATTTATTTTCTCTTTAGTTTTGTTTGATTTTACGTTGTGCGCCAGTTGTAGGAAGCTGGTTAGGTTTGATGTATGTTGTTGCGTTTGTAAGACCAGCCAACAAGAGCATAGTGTACAAGTACAAGTGTGTTGACTTATCTGTCAAGCATTCTGACAGGCACTCGCTGGATTCGGAATGACAGCGAATTCAAAATGGATACCATTACCGAATGCTCCGAATGATTGAAAAATTGAAAAAGGCGAGACGATTGGTAGACAAAAATGTTGTCGTTGAGACCAAAAATGCGACTCTAGACCTGAGATTTCCATCAGGTGAGCGAGGCTGTTTGTAGTTTTGACGTTTATCGCTTAGTGAACACACTTGGTATAGGTACACTATGAACAAGAGACAAGAATTGTATACAGGCGGCCAAATCACACAAAGCGCAGGGGGAACCTGCGTGGAACATGCGTTTGACACTGAACGAAGTGTCAAAATTACCGGGGTTGCTGTCGTGGAAGGCGACGCAGGGAAACAAAAAAAGGAGCGGAATATCAGATATGGGTTGCCGTGATGGTAAATTTTTTTGAACGAATTTAGTATGAAAATGTATTGCACCTATATGCGTCCTACAGAAAATTATACAAAAGTCTTGAATTGGGGTATCTGAGGACGCGTAGTTATTCCAGCATTAAGAATACAAATACGAGTGGTTTTTGTACCCGTTCAAAAGTTTTCCGCGAAAAACTGTTTGAAACCAAGGTCGACTGCAATAACCCGTCCAAAAATAGGGAAAGAGAAATGAAAAGACGCAATTTGTCCTGTTATCAATAGTTCAAAGGCGAAAAAGTATTCGAATTATTGGGAGCGAGGCAAAAATCTCCCCCACGGTTATGATCGTGTTTTAGCAATCGTCCCCGTTAATAAAGTATCACAATTTGTTAACTAAAATTGTCCAAAACATATGGATTTTAAAGAGAGGTGTAATTAAGTGCTCGTTTGAAAGAAAATAAGGATATTTCTTTGTAATTTTACAATAAAAATTTCACACAGTTTTCGCTAGCAGCTACTACACTTTTCTTGGACCTGAGAAGTACAACAGTGCCAAATAGCATCCACACAAAAAACGAACAAGAACAAGCATTTTATCAGGCGAGCGTGACTGTGTATGTGCGCGCTGCTACATATCCTACTTGTAGACCTGTACTATGCGATAGTTACCGAATGAATTTTATTCTTCTTGCTTTGCTTAGATTAAGGTACGTTTTTAAAGTTTCATTGAGAATGAAGAGAAACAAATAACAATAACCGTTAACTCTACATTGTACTAAAACAGTGGTGGCTAAGCACTTTAAGCCGTACATAAATAAAAATAAATAATAGTCAAGTCACTTAATATCATATACATATGTACATGTATGTAAATATGCATTTACCTTGTCATATAGAGAATTCGGAGGAGGTACAGTTAAGTAAAGAGTTATAAAGCAAAGTTAAAGTATTTTAGTGCAAAGTTAAATTAAAGTCATCCATGCTATAAACGTGAATTTACATTAACAAAACAATCGAGATGTAAGATTTTATTAGTTAGCAACAAAAAAAGAAAAAAAAAATTCGAAAATATGCAAATCTCAATTTAGTCGTTTTTGCATTAGCAAAGAAAATTATTTTAAAATTGTTCAACAAAGAAGAAAAAAATGGTATAAGTAAATACTCGAAAATTTAAAAATTGCAACTTAGCGCTTTTTGCACTTTAGAATAAAAAAATATAAAAACATATAAATTAGAAAATCATAATATAAGTATAACGTAAAAGAAAAAGAGTGCTTGCATTTCCAACATGTACATACTAAATTAGTATGTAAATGCCAAAAACCGGTTTTTTGAAGAAGCAGGGTAAATGACAACACCGAAACCAGATACACAAAATTTGCAACTTTACCTTTATTCGCCTGTCTACTGCAACAACAACATGAAAGGCCTTTCGTCGTTTTGCTGCTAGTTGGTAAGTCAATTATATGCTTCTATATATAATTATTATGTGAGCTTTACCGTGAGATAACATCCCCGTCAATCATCCCAGGCTTTGCTCTCACTGGAAGCAATGGCTTGCTTAGCCACAATCGGAAATCCTCTCACGGTATGCTTAAAACTGATACCTACATATGCACATTTTGTTTTGGTGTAAATTGTCATTCTATTGATTATTAACTTTTCCTTATATTTTGTTAAGTGACTTATTTTGAAATTTTTATAAATGAGATGATAAAATAATGTTAGGAGTTAACATTTTTTTGCATAAGCCCTCGCATTTAAAGTCATATCCTAGGAAAGGAGTTGTATGGCAAAAACAAAAATAATGCTGTAGTGTTTAAAATAAATACAATTAGATCGGAAGTCATGGGAGATTTGATAGCTATTGTTGTTTTTCTTTCTACTGTATATACCGAGTTCTCTAAATTAGGCATATAGCTATAATTTTCTTTTCAATTTTTCTTGTAATAACAAACAACAACTATTGCAATTATGAACAAATGTTATAAAAGAACATATTTGTTGGAATTCACAATAAAGGTGATGATATTATATGTAGAACCTTTACATTAAAGTTAGATACATAGGTTTGTTAATAAAAAGAAAAAACTATTTTCAATTGGAAATGCATTACACACCCAAACGAGTGTTTGAGATTATTTCTGACGGCAATGCTAAACATGTGTGAGTAGAAATATTCACCTCGTTTCCTCAGGCAAGGAGAATTGCATGATGTAAGGCAGTATAAAGTGTGCTTTTGGGGTTTTCCAAAATAAGGGTATGTGTGTACATAAAGGCCAAGGAAAATCACGGATGGGAGGGTTGCGAGCCACCAAACCAAATACCATCGTTGGTTTGGCTATGTTTGGTGAGGTTTTGAGCCCCTTTTTGTTGTTATTATTGTAGCACGCTGGCCCTGATTGTAGATTGTAACTTTGGTTATGGACCCTGGTCTATTTGAGTTTTTTTGTTTAGTCATTTGTTTTAGCGGGACTCTATAATAAAATTCCCTGTTGGTGATAGTTTCGAGGGTAGCCAAGAACCTCCCCGGCCACTGAAGCCTAGCCATGGTCAATGGGTCCCGCTCGGCTATTCTTGTTGCTAGTAAACTCTTAAGTTCAATTTTCACAACTCTCCCAAAAAGGTTATATTACATTTTTTGGCGCCCAACGCGGGGCCAAGCCAGCTTGGTGTTTAAAAACATTTTTGGGATATTAACGACCTTTGGTTAAACCATATTTTCTTAAAACACAAAAACAACCTGTTTGGTCCAAATCCGATTACTAGCTTACATGAAATAGTTTATTTTACATTTAAAGTTCCTACATTCTTATCAGTTGTTTGGCTTGGCTGGATTTTCGAGTTCTTGGCGCTGATCCGAGTATCTCAACCGCTATCCTGATAATTGGTATGGGGTAGGAAAGTAGAATACCTTCTGTTGTTCAGAGTGAACACATAATAATGAGTGGGTTGGATTTTTCACTTAATTGACGAGTGCTCGATTGCATTGACCACCTAGTAAACGTTCTTACGTTTATTTTATTAATATATGTGTATATAGATAATTTTTTTGTGAAGAATTATAAAATACCTGTTTCTATACGGAGATCTTAACTTAATGGAAAATTTTCTATTAAACCATATTCAGGATCTACATTGCTTAGCGGCTAAGTTAAGACCTGTCCGAATTATTAACGGCTTTGAGTAAATTCGTGTTTACTTTTGAACGCTAGAATCAATAGCCCAATATAGTTTCCACTCTTAACCAAAACCTGTAACCTTAATAGACATTTATAAATACATTACAAGTGTAACCACCTAAGCCAGATATGAGGAAACACCAGTTTGATATTTTTTTGTATTCAAGTTCTCTTTCTTTAATTTTTATTTGCAAAAAAATAAAAATGCCCATTACTAGGAACGCAGATAATATTCCGCAATTGTCAGCTGTTACTAGCGGAGGATGTAGTTGTCCTATTTGTCAACAGCCCATGACAAGTACCCAGGAATGCTTATTTTCTTTATGTAATCATGTATTCCACAAACAATGCATTGAAACATGGTTAAAAGAGCAACATGAATGTCCATGCTGTCGACGACTATGTCCCCCAAAAGACTGCTTGCCTATAACAATCACCCCTCAAACAAAAAACATTGAAGGCCGACAACAACACAGCTTTCGAGGACGAGGCGGAGCTATACGTAGAAATACGCCTAAAAGAAAATCTAGGCAAAGAACAAGCCCGTTAGCTTCACAGTCATTTTCGGAAAACGAAAACGTACACCCAGCGGTACCCTTAAATATGAATGCCCAAAATACGTCTATGCCTCTTATTCAGATGGATAGGATGGATAGCAGGGAAATAAATAGCGACATCAATAACCAAGGACATGCTTCGAACGAGTTCATAGCTATTGATTATAATAGGCTAACTCAAATTATTGAGAATAGCATTACGCGAATGTTAGCCAATCTTTCGGTTGATCGTCAACCAGGGAGCGGCTATCGCCATTCGAACAATAGTCCACGTCAAATAGATCTAAATAGCCAAAAAATATCAAATTTTCGCCCAGATAAGACTATCACCATTATCCAAAATTGGAATGTTAAATATGATGGATCATCGGAGGGATTAACGGTGGATGGATTTATTTACCGAATCCAATCCCTTACCCAAAAACACTTCAGCAATGAATTTTCCTTGTTGTGTAAATATCATATATATTATTTCTAATTGCTGTTTTTATGTACGGGTCTTCGTTCTTATTTGGAATCCAAATCGATAACGTTTAAAGATGGAGATTCGGGCTATTAGCGAGCTAACGGCAATTTTGGTCGTAGTGCTTTTGTTTAGCTATATTTTATTAAAATAATTTGTTAAAAATAAACGACTGTGAGCATACAAAGTACTATGGTACTATTGTGAATATTTGCACTGCATTACCGGCAGTTGCTACCATAAGCTAAATGGCAGATCAAGCTGTAAGTTTTAATTGATTGATAGAAGAGTTGATTTCTGTTTATATTTGATAAGAGACTTTTATATTGGTTGCGCAAGATGCGCACGTGTCCGGCACGTATACGCATATTACTAATTCGTAAAGCTCGTGATTGGTATTAGAGATACCACAAACAAACAGGGCATATTGAGTGGCCATAATTTTGTGCAGCTCTAAAATATCAATTTAAATATTATCGGTATAATTTCGACATACATGAACAAATACGGAGTCGGAAACAAAAATATGGAGAATCGTTTTAATCATTTTATGATGCGGTTTGTGTCATGTGTGATCGTCTCACGGTGCCTTTCGATGAAGGCGAGTTCATCGAAATATTAGTAAGGAACCTTAAACCAGGGTACGTTATTGGGCAAGGAGGTGTCCCGACAGACCCTTCTAAAGATGACTCGATATTGTCATGGCTAGTTCCACGCATCTTGAAACAAGTTCGAGGGTTTTTGGGGATATGCGGGTAGTATAGAAGGTTAATAGAAAACTTTGCTGATGTCACATTTCCCATAACAGAGGTGTTGTCAACAACGAAAAAATTCTTGTGGACAGCGGAGGCGCAAGTGGCATTTGAGAAGCTTAAGACTTTGCTTACCTCGGCTCTGATTCCACAAAATCCAGATTTTTCGAGAAAGCTTTACCTCCATTGTGATGCTAGCGATTTTGGAATAGGTGCAGTGTTCGTGCAAACGTCGGAAGATGGCTTGGATAGCGTGACAGAGAGGGAGCGTCTTGCGACAATAATGGCCATTGAAAAGTTTCGATGTTACCTCGAGCTACAAGAGTTTGAAGTCATCACGGACCATTCGTGCCTAGTTTGGTTGCTTCGACAGCAAAATCTGAATGGACGTCTAGCTCGATGGGCCTTCAAGCTCTAAAGCTACAAGTTTACCATTTCACATCGCAAAGGAAAGGGTAATGTCATGCCAGACGCCTTGTCGCGAAGACCGATGGAATCAGTCGCTCGATGTTATGGGCCCAGAAATAGGTCTGGATTCCCCAGAATTTTTGGAGGAAGACTACGTTAACTTAAAAATGAAAGTATTGGAATAACGGGATCATCTACCAGACCTTCAAGTTGTGGATAAATACGTACATATTCGCACGGAACATAGCACTGGTGATGTGACACAGGAAGAGAAGGCGTGGATATTATGGGTACCGGAATTTTTTCAAGAAGACGTTATAAAACGTGCACATGTTTTTACCTTAGCTTCCGGAGGAATGAGTAAAACTATCGTACATATACGAAGGTATTTATTTAGGCCAGGGTTATTGAAACAAGTAAGAGAGTATGTTAGAAACTGTGAAACGTGTAAAGGGACTAAGGCCCCTAATAACACTTTACGACCACCAATTGGAAGTCCAGCTATTTCTCTACGCCCCTTTCAGAGACTGTGTGTCGATTTGCTTGGTCCGTATCCCAGAAGTAGGAAAGGAAATATTGGCCTTTTGATTGTCGTGCACCACTTCAGAAAATTTCATTGGTTATGCCCTTTACGTAAATTTACGTCTTTTGCTATTAGAGAATTTCTCTTAAAGGAAATATTCCATTCTTTTGGAGTGCCGGAAAATTTAGTTAGTGACAATGGTGCACAATTTAAGTATAAAGAGTTCAACGACTTGTTAGCGGAATATGGAATTAAACATGTTTATATCGCATTGTATTCCCTCAAAGCAATGCATCCGAACGCGTTAATCGTTCGCTGATTGCAGGGATACGTGCCTACATCAAAAACGACCACACAAAGTGGGACGAACAGCTTAGTAGCACATCTTGTGCTCTAAGAAATTCCATCCATAATTCCATTAACTGCTCCCTGTATGAAGCTCTATTTGGTAATAGTATGTTAACCCATGGGTCACAATATCGCTTATTAAAGGATTTGGGTATACTGTTAGAATCCACTCTTTCTATCAGAAAATCAGATTAAAGCATCTTGTTGAGAAGTGACATTCAGAAGGAAATCAAAAAAGCCTATGACCGAAACACCAAACAATACAACCTTCGTTCAAAGCCAATTTCTATTCAACCGGGACAAGAAGTTTTCAGACGCAATTTTTCTCAAAGTGATTTCTCCAAAAATTTCAATACTAATTTGCTCCAAAGTTTATAAAAAGCCGTGTGAAAGAAAAAAAGGCAATCACTACTACTTATTGGAAGATTTAACAGGTCGAACGATAGGTACCTTTTATTCTAAAAACATTCGACAATAACGTTTAAATTCCGACTAACCTTCTTAGTCAAAGAGTGCAGTTTATCCGGTTTCGTAACATCCACCTCAACAAGTTAGACTTTATAAATTATTAATTTATGACATGGAGAAGTTGGTCGTTCCCTGACTGGTCGGTAGCCTAATAGTTTGGCTATTTTTAAACTAAAATCTTTTACATAAGTTTTACCCTACATGACCGAGCAGGAAAATTACTTGTATACGATAAATTTTTGTTTGATAAAAGAAGACACGTTTATCTACAAACTGTTTTACACACCATCGTTGCTTTTGACATTTAGGATATGACAGCCTAAGTCTGCTTCACGGAAGCCAGTTTCTTCCTTTCCGCTTGAACCAGCAACCAGGCAAGTTGGCCAAACAAACGTCCTAGGAAAAATTCCAAAACATGTAAGTTACAACTTCCTATAACTTTTTTTTTAAAGCTAAGAAGCTTAGCTAATTAAATTTCCCCTCTCTTCGTTTTAAAAGACAATCCATTAACTTCAAAATTAAGGAACTTAATTATTACATATATAGATGAATAACAGCAATTTTAAAATTGTCTAATTAAAGTCCTATAAAGAATTCAACACAAAGGTAATCAATAATCGATTAGAGGTCAGATTCTATTTACCTTAATTACATTTTATTTTATGCTATAGCATTTACCCAACCATAGGATACATGTAAAAAACATCCTTATTTTTTATTTTCTCTGCTTCGTAATCGTTTCCAATAGCGTCTCTTACCTTTAGCTGGACTTTTTCACAGGCGTCTTTATTTTTACATTCTACAATAATGGCACCGCTATTTACTTCTTTAACATTTTTAACAAGGCCTTCGGTAGGTTCGACAACTTTTTTAGAGCTTCCTTGGTTTCCTTAGCTTTTTTGCCCTTCTTTTTCGGTTTAATGACAATTGTATTCTCATTTACTGAAGCGCCCTGAGCATAAGATAGTTTTTATGGCTGATCATGTGCCACGCGTAAATCGTTAAGCAATTCATTGCTCTTTTTTAATTCATTAGACAAATCTTTTACTATCTCATTCTTCATTGCAATCAATTTTACTTCTATGTTATGCTCTAAAAGGGAGTTGAAGTCCGTAATAATGCTACTTTTAATCTGGGAGAATTTATTACAGAATATCTGCTCGACTATCTGTTTAATATCAACGGATTTCATTTTTGTTTCTTCACATTTATTAATCAAATGTTTGATTTCCACAAATTTAGTATTGGTATCCGATAATGCACATACATTACAGAACCATTTTATGTTCATATTATCTTCTATTATCTTTTTTTAATTTCTTTTAATATTACTGCATTTCAAGCAGAAACTATAGCCACACCCACCAGAGCATGCTACTATGTCATCTACCTGAAGCAGTTTCGCAGTACATTCTTTGAACTCTGCTGGCATTGTAAATGTATATCTTTATAAGAAAATGTAAAAGATATGCAACTTTACATGGCAACTTTGTGATACACAACTTTAAATATTCGCAAGACTGGTTTGAAAAAATAAACTAAAATTTCTACCGTGATGGCAGCCCTGTTTTAGGCTGACACTTTTCACTCTTTTATGTCTTCCACTTGCCCTTTCTATCATTCACATTTGTAAACAAATTCGGGCGGTAATTTTTCGCGCTAAGTTAATGATAGCAAAGAAAAGTCAAAAACACAAAATAAAGAGCGACAGTATAGCAACAAAGCGGCTTGACAGGTTGTTGATGTTCTCACCCGTACGCAGCGTATCAGCAGGCGTTTGTGTGAAAGTGTCCTTGGCGATGTTTGCAGCGCGCCGACTGCGGTAATGGCAGCACAGCAGATAGCTTTTGCAAATTACTAACCACCTAAATACTCCACTCTCCCAAACTATGTTTTTAGATTTGTCCACTTGAATACAGCTTCCCGCACCTATTGTTAGATGTTGTACGTTTTTTTAGCGCTTTTGTATGTTGTTTACTATTTTTTTGTTTAATAAAAACACGGAGCACGTATCAAAACGACCCTCTTGTTCTTCTTTATATACTCTTCTTTTGCAGTACAACAACAACGCACAATTTCTATATGCTGAGTATTTAAATTTTTTGCCGGAATATTATTTGATGCCGCTTTTCTTTCTGCCAGTTGTATTCAGCAATAGCGCCAAAAATCGAGCGTTTTTCTTTTTTATATATAAATCACTAGCCGCAAGAGCCAAACAACTTTTGTCCACATGCGTCTTAATGATTTATTTTTTGTCTTTTATTTGAAATTTATTTTCTCTTTAGTTTTGTTTGATTTTACGTTGTGCGCCAGTTGTAGGAAGCTGGTTAGGTTTGATGTATGTTGTTGCGTTTGTATGACCAGCCAACAAGAGCATAGTGTACAAGTACAAGTGTGTTGACTTATCTGTCAAGCATTCTGACAGGCACTCGCTGGATTCGGAATGACAGCGAATTCAAAATGGATACCATTACCGAATGCTCCGAATGATTGAAAAATTGAAAAAGGCGAGACGATTGGTAGACAAAAATGTTGTCGTTGAGACCAAAAATGCGACTCTAGACCTGAGATTTCCATCAGGTGAGCGAGGCTGTTTGTAGTTTTGACGTTTATCGCTTAGTGAACACACTTGGTATAGGTACACTATGAACAAGAGACAAGAATTGTATACAGGCGGCCAAATCACACAAAGCGCAGGGGGGAACCTGCGTGGAACATGCGTTTGACACTGAACGAAGTGTCAAAATTACCGGGGTTGCTGTCGTGGAAGGCGACGCAGGGAAACAAAAAAAGGAGCGGAATATCAGATATGGGTTGCCGTGATGGTAAATTTTTTTGAACGAATTTAGTATGAAAATGTATTGCACCTATATGCGTCCTACAGAAAATTATACAAAAGTCTTGAATTGGGGTATCTGAGGACGCGTAGTTATTCCAGCATTAAGAATACAAATACGAGTGGTTTTTGTACCCGTTCAAAAGTTTTCCGCGAAAAACTGTTTGAAACCAAGGTCGACTGCAATAACCCGTCCAAAAATAGGGAAAGAGAAATGAAAAGACGCAATTTGTCCTGTTATCAATAGTTCAAAGGCGAAAAAGTATTCGAATTATTGGGAGCGAGGCAAAAATCTCCCCCACGGTTATGGTCGTGTTTTAGCAATCGTCCCCGTTAATAAAGTATCACAATTTGTTAACTAAAATTGTCCAAAACATATGGATTTTAAAGAGAGGTGTAATTAAGTGCTCGTTTGAAAGAAAATAAGGATATTTCTTTGTAATTTTACAATAAAAATTTCACACAGTTTTCGCTAGCAGCTACTACACTTTTCTTGGACCTGAGAAGTACAACAGTGCCAAATAGCATCCACACAAAAAACGAACAAGAACAAGCATTTTATCAGGCGAGCGTGACTGTGTATGTGCGCGCTGCTACATATCCTACTTGTAGACCTGTACTATGCGATAGTTACCGAATGAATTTTATTCTTCTTGCTTTGCTTAGATTAAGGTACGTTTTTAAAGTTTCATTGAGAATGAAGAGAAACAAATAACAATAACCGTTAACTCTACATTGTACTAAAACAGTGGTGGCTAAGCACTTTAAGCCGTACATAAATAAAAATAAATAATAGTCAAGTCACTTAATATCATATACATATGTACATGTATGTAAATATGCATTTACCTTGTCATATAGAGAATTCGGAGGAGGTACAGTTAAGTAAAGAGTTATAAAGCAAAGTTAAAGTATTTTAGTGCAAAGTTAAATTAAAGTCATCCATGCTATAAACGTGAATTTACATTAACAAAACAATCGAGATGTAAGATTTTATTAGTTAGCAACAAAAAAAGAAAAAAAAAATTCGAAAATATGCAAATCTCAATTTAGTCGTTTTTGCATTAGCAAAGAAAATTATTTTAAAATTGTTCAACAAAGAAGAAAAAAAATGGTATAAGTAAATACTCGAAAATTTAAAAATTGCAACTTAGCGCTTTTTGCACTTTAGAATAAAAAAATATAAAAACATATAAATTAGAAAATCATAATATAAGCATAACGTAAAAGAAAAAGAGTGCTTGCATTTCCAACATGTACATACTAAATTAGTATGTAAATGCCAAAAACCGGTTTTTTGAAGAAGCAGGGTAAATGACAACACCGAAACCAGATACACAAAATTTGCAACTTTACCTTTATTCGCCTGTCTACTGCAACAACAACATGAAAGGCCTTTCGTCGTTTTGCTGCTAGTTGGTAAGTCAATTATATGCTTCTATATATAATTATTATGTGAGCTTTACCGTGAGATAACATCCCCGTCAATCATCCCAGGCTTTGCTCTCACTGGAAGCAATGGCTTGCTTAGCCACAATCGGAAATCCTCTCACGGTATGCTTGAAAACTGATACCTACATATGCACATTTTGTTTTGGTGTAAATTGTCATTCTATTGATTATTAACTTTTCCTTATATTTTGTTAACTGACTTATTTTGAAATTTTTATAAATGAGATGATAAAATAATGTTAGGAGTTAACATTTTTTTGGATAAGCCCTCGCATTTAAAGTCATATCATAGGAAAGGAGTTGTATGGCAAAAACAAAAATAATGCTGTAGTGTTTAAAATAAATACAATTAGATCGGAAGTCATGGGAGATTTGATAGCTATTGTTGTTTTTCTTTCTACTGTATATACCGAGTTCTCTAAATTAGGCAGATAGCTATAATTCTCTTTTCAATTTTTCTTGTAATAACAAACAACAACTATTGCAATTATGAACAAATGTTATAAAAGAACATATTTGTTGGAATTCACAATAAAGGTGATGATATTATATGTAGAACCTTTACATTAAAGTTAGATACATAGGTTTGTTAATAAAAAGAAAAAACTATTTTCAATTGGAAATGCATTACACACCCAAACAAGTGTTTGAGATTATTTCTGACGGCAATGCTAAACATGTGTGAGTAGAAATATTCACCTCGTTTCCTCAGGCAAGGAGAATTGCATGATGTAAGGCAGTATAAAGTGTGCTTTAAGGGTTTTCCAAAATAAGGGTATGTGTGTACATAAAGGCCAAGGAAAATCACGGATGGGAGGGTTGCGAGCCACCAAACCAAATACCATCGTTGGTTTGGCTATGTTTGGTGAGGTTTTGAGCCCCTTTTTGTTGTTATTATTGTAGCACGCTGGCCCTGATTGTAGATTGTAACGTTGGTTATGGACCCTGGTCTATTTGAGTTTTTTTGTTTAGTCATTTGCTTTAGCGGGACTCTATAATAAAATTCCCTGTTGGTGATAGTTTCGAGGGTAGCCAAGAACCTCCCCGGCCACTGAAGCCTAGCCATGGTCAATGGGTCCCGCTCGGCTATTCTTGTTGCTAGTAAACTCTTAAGTTCAATTTTCACAACTCTCCCAAAAAGGTTATATTACATTTTTTGGCGCCCAACGCGGGGCCAAGCCAGCTTGGTGTTTAAAAACATTTTTGGGATATTAACGATCTTTGGTTAAACCATATTTTCTTAAAACACAAAAACAACCTGTTTGGTCCAAATCCGATTACTAGCTTACATGAAATAGTTTATTTTACATTTAAAGTTCCTACATTCTTATCAGTTGTTTGGCTTGGCTGGATTTTCGAGTTCTTGGCGCTGATGCGAGTATCTCAACCGCTATCCTGATAATTGGTATGGGGTAGGAAAGTAGAATACCTTCTGTTGTTCAGAGTGAACACATAATAATGAGTGGGTTGGATTTTTCACTTAATTGACGAGTGCTCGATTGCATTGACCACCTAGTAAACGTTCTTACGTTTATTTTATTAATATAACAAGCCCGTTAGCTTCACAGTCATTTTCGGAAAACGAAAACGTACACCCAGCGGTACCCTTAAATATGAATGCCCAAAATACGTCTATGCCTCTTATTCAGATGGATAGGATGGATAGCAGGGAAATAAATAGCGACATCAATAACCAAGGACATGCTTCGAACGAGTTCATAGCTATTGATTATAATAGGCTAACTCAAATTATTGAGAATAGCATTACGCGAATGTTAGCCAATCTTTCGGTTGATCGTCAACCAGGGAGCGGCTATCGCCATTCGAACAATAGTCCACGTCAAATAGATCTAAATAGCCAAAACATATCAAATTTTCGCCCAGATAAGACTATACCATTATCCAAAATTGGAATGTTAAATATGATGGATCATCGGAGGGATTAACGGTGGATGGATTTATTTACCGAATCCAATCCCTTACCCAAAAACACTTCAGCAATGACTTTTCCTTGTTGTGTAAATATCATATATATTATTTCTAATTGCTGTTTTTATGTACGGGTCTTCGTTCTTGTTTGGAATCCAAATCGATAACGTTTAAAGATGGAGATTCGGGCTATTAGCGAGCTAACGGCAATTTTGGTCGTAGTGCTTTTGTTTAGCTATATTTTATTAAAATAATTTGTTAAAAATAAACGACTGTGAGCATACAAAGTACTATGGTACTATTGTGAATATTTGCACTGCATTACCATAAGCTAAATGGCAGATCAAGCTGTAAGTTTTAATTGATTGATAGAAGAGTTGATTTCTGTTTATATTTGATAAGAGACTTTTATATTGGTTGCGCAAGATGCGCACGTGTCCGGCTCGTATACGCATATTACTAATTCGTAAAGCTCGTGATTGGTATTAGAGATACCACAAACAAACAGGGCATATTGAGTGGCCATAATTTTGTGCAGCTCTAAAATATCAATTTAAATATTATCGGTATAATTTCGACATACATGAACAAATACGGAGTCGGAAACAAAAATATGGAGAATCGTTTGAATCATTTTATGATGCGATTTGTGTCATGTGTGATCGTCTCACGGTGCCTTTCGATGAAGGCGAGTTCATCGAAATATTAGCAAGGAACCTTAAACCAGGGTACGTTATTGGGCAAGGAGGTGTCGCGACAGACCCTTCTAAAGATGACTCGATATTGTCATGGCTAGTTCCACGCATCTTGAAACAAGTTCGAGGGTTTTTGGGGATATGCGGGTAGTATAGAAGGTTAATAGAAAACTTTGCTGATGTCACATTTCCCATAACAGAGGTGTTGTCAACAACGAAAAAATTCTTGTGGACAGCGGAGGCGCAAGTGGCATTTGAGAAGCTTAAGACTTTGCTTACCTCGGCTCTGATTCCACAATATCCAGATTTTTCGAGAAAGCTTTACCTCCATTGTGATGCTAGCGATTTTGGAATAGGTGCAGTGTTCGTGCAAACGTCGGAAGATGGCATGGATAGCGTGACAGAGAGGGAGCGTCTTGCGACAATAATGGCCATTGAAAAGTTTCGATGTTACCTCGAGCTACAAGAGTTTGAAGTCATCACGGACCATTCGTGCCTAGTTTGGTTGCTTCGACAGCAAAATCTGAATGGACGTCTAGCTCGATGGGCCTTCAAGCTCTAAAGCTACAAGTTTACCATTTCACATCGCAAAGGAAAGGGTAATGTCATGCCAGACGCCTTGTCGCGAAGACCGATGGAATCAGTCGCTCGATGTTATGGGCCCAGAAATAGGTCTGGATTCCCCAGAATTTTTGGAGGAAGACTACGTTAACTTAAAAATGAAAGTATTGGAATAACGGGATCATCTACCAGACCTTCAAGTTGTGGATAAATACGTACATATTCGCACGGAACATAGCACTGCTGATGTGACACAGGAAGAGAAGGCGTGGATATTATGGGTACCGGAATTTTTTCAAGAAGACGTTATAAAACGTGCACATGTTTTTACCTTAGCTTCCCACGGAGGAATGAGTAAAACTATCGTACATATACGAAGGTATTTATTTAGGCCAGGGTTATTGAAACAAGTAAGAGATTATGTTAGAAACTGTGAAACGTGTAAAGGGACTAAGGCCCCTAATAACACTTTACGACCACCAATTGGAAGTCCAGCTATTTCTCTACGCCCCTTTCAGAGACTGTGTGTCGATTTGCTTGGTCCGTATCCCAGAAGTAGGAAAGGAAATATTGGCCTTTTGATTGTCGTGCACCACTTCAGAAAATTTCATTGGTTATGCCCTTTACGTAAATTTACGTCTTTTGCTATTAGAGAATTTCTCTTAAAGGAAATATTCCATTCTTTTGGAGTGCCGGAAAATTTAGTTAGTGACAATGGTGCACAATTTAAATATAAAGAGTTCAACGACTTGTTAGCGGAATATGGAATTAAACATGTTTATATCGCATTGTATTCCCTCAAAGCAATGCATCCGAACGCGTTAATCGTTCGCTGATTGCAGGGATACGTGCCTACATCAAAAACGACCACACAAAGTGGGACGAACAGCTTAGTAACACATCTTGTGCTCTAAGAAATTCCATCCATAATTCCATTAACTGCTCCCCGTATGAAGCTCTATTTGGTAATAGTATGTTAACCCATGGGTCACAATATCGCTTATTAAAGGATTTGGGTATACTGTTAGAATCCACTCTTTCTATCAGAAAATCAGATTAAAGCATCTTGTTGAGAAGTGACATTCAGAAGGAAATCAAAAAAGCCTATGACCGAAACACCAAACAATACAACCTTCGTTCAAAGCCAATTTCTATTCAACCGGGACAAGAAGTTTTCAGACGCAATTTTTCTCAAAGTGATTTCTCCAAAAATTTCAATACTAATTTGCTCCAAAGTTTATAAAAAGCCGTGTGAAAGAAAAAAAGGCAATCACTACTACTTATTGGAAGATTTAACAGGTCGAACGATAGGTACCTTTTATTCTAAAAACATTCGACAATAACGTTTAAATTCCGACTAACCTTCTTAGTCAAAGAGTGCAGTTTATCCGGTTTCGTAACATCCACCTCAACAAGTTAGACTTTATAAATTATTAATTTATGACATGGAGAAGTTGGTCGTTCCCTGACTGGTCGGTAGCCTAATAGTTTGGCTATTTTTAAACTAAAATCTTTTACATAAGTTTTACCCTGCATGACCGAGCAGGAAAATTACTTGTATACGATAAATTTTTGTTTGATAAAAGAAGACACGTTTATCTACAAACTGTTTTACACACCATCGTTGCTTTTGACATTTAGGATATGACAGCCTAAGTCTGCTTCACGGAAGCCAGTTTCTTTCTTTCCGCTTGAACCAGCAACCAGGCAAGTTGGCCAAACAAACGTCCTAGGAAAAATTCCAAAACATGTAAGTTACAACTTCCTATAACTTTTTTTTTAAAGCTAAGAAGCTTAGCTAATTAAATTTCCCCTCTCTTCGTTTTAAAAGACAATCCATTAACTTCAAAATTAAAGAACATAATTATTACATATATATATGAATAACAGCAACTTTAAAATTGTCTAATTAAAGTCCTATAAAGAATTCAACACAAAGGTAATCAATAATCGATTAGAGGTCAGATTCTATTTACCTTAATTACATTTTATTTTATGCTATAGCATTTACCCAACCATAGGATACATGTAAAAAACAGGAAGTTTATTGATATCATATTTCGCGAGCAAATTAGTATTCAATATTAAAATTCACGGTATAGATATAATTGAGATTTAAGTAGTTAAGTGAAATTAAATAAAATAGGTAGATTTAATGCCAACGATCAACTTTACAACTTTCAACCGATCAACGTTCTGTTGAGTAACGACTGACTTCCTCTCTTCTGATGTTACTCCGTTCTACTTCATCTAATGGGAGCATTGGAGAGTTGTCAGACTTCCCTTTTACATTTGGCCATCTGACAACTCGTCGTCAGACCCTGACGACAGCAAGTCTTCGTTGGATTCTACGTATCTCCACAGCTTCATATTATCTGCACTGGTACACATAGTATTTGGGCCTTCTATTTGTGCAGCTTTTCTGACGTCGTATCGGCCATTGCGTTTTGCTTTAGTTAGGTACTTCGTATGGGCCAAGAAATGGGCTCGCTAACTTTTTACCGGCGACAAATTGGGTGCGCTTAATTGCAACCAGATCACCTTCTTTATATGCGTATTCCTCTTTGCGCTACTTATCGTACTGCTTTTTATAAATATCTTGAGCTCGCTGTATTTCACCTTTCCATGATTTCTTGTTCCAGCATAGACAACAACTTATCACTGCTTTTATCTTGGATTTTAACGCCAAACATTAATTCAAAAGGGGGGTTTTTTCGTAGAATTGTGAATATGAGAGTTTATTGCTACAAGTGCATCTTTCAGTAGCTTTATCGCGTTTAGTTCAGCTGCTTCCATCTTAAATGGTACATCATATTTCAGCGGGACAGCGGGTGTGCCAGCTGCGAATACCCCTGAATAAATCTTCGAAAAAAACCTGTTAGGGCTAGAAAAGATTGCACCGATTTAATATTCTTCGGCGTGGGAAAATGTCTTACTGCGTTTGTTTTCTCGGTACTTGGCCAAATTTTGCCGTTCTCTATTTGATGCCCCAGAAAATAAATTTTTCGTTTTAAAAAATGGCATTTCTTCCAATTAATTTTAAGATTAAACCTGGCCGCAACTTCTAAAACTACTTTAAGTTTCGCTATGCATTCGTCGTCTGTCTGCGCATAGACAATAATATCGTCCATGTACAGCTGCATTACGTGCTGGGCTATCAAATCCTGAAATACGCAATTTACAAAACGAATAAAAGCGGCAGGGGAGTTGCAAAAACCACACGGAGCCTTGCTAAACTCAAACAGTTCCTCTTTTGTGATAAAATCTGTGTATTTCCTATCGGTTTCGTCGATGGGAACATGGAAAAAGCCATTTTCCAAATCCATGACACAGAAAACTTCCGCTGCCTGAAGTGTCTCGAGATCGTCATCGATAAGCGGTACCGGGAAGCAATCTTTAAGAACCATACTGTTCAGTTGTCGAAAGTCAACGCAAACTCGAAGGGGTCCATCCTTCTTCTTAACTGTTACGACTCTACTTGAAAAATTCGACGATGATCTACGCACATTGCCATCTTCCAACCAACAATCGACTGGATGTTTAATTGCTTCGCATTCGACGGGAGGGTGACGGCTCGGCTGCTGGCGAAAAGGTTTGATGTTCCCGTCTGGTAATATTTTGAGCGTAACTGGACATCCCACGCTCGAAGTTGTTGGCTTGTATTTGTTGATTAGAGACTGGATAACTGATTGGAACTGCGGTGGAGTGCTAATTTGTACCAATACTTTCGTTAATATTAGGTGTATTTTTTTCAAGCGAGCTTGAAGAAAACGCTTCAACTAGCTAAACAGTTTCATTATGCCAAAACCATACAGATGGTGGAAGTTTATCAGCTAATTGTTACTTTTTTTCGCTGCTATGACATTTCTACTTCTAGCGCAGTATGTTTTTGACACTCAACCAGAGAATTACAAAAACAAAATACATGAAATGCGTGTGTTTGTTTGTATGTATGTCACCCTTCCGCCACGCTGTTATTTTGTTATTATTGTTTATCTGCACATTAGTATGTTCATTTCATTCGCTCGTTCACAACAGTGCCCTATTTTTGAATATCCAACACTATACAACACTATCAATCAGGCCGACAATTACCTAAGCGGTTTCACCTGAAAGCGCTTAGCTAACTCAACTCGATTACTTTTTATTTTTCCTTTCCATGCAATTCGGTAAGCTAGCTAGTGTTTTAATTGTACTAGTTAGCAACTAAATACAGCTATTATATACCTTCAACTCGTCGACCACTTCGGAGGCAGCGCTCGCTGATGGCAACACAAACGTGAAACCCTTTTCATTCATCGTGACATGAAATTTTGAAACAAAGTCATACCTCAACAACACATCATACCCAATTTTGCTGGGTGAAAAAAGAAATTCATTTAGCCATGTCCGTCCGTCCGTCCGTCTGTCCGCCCGTCTGTAAACACGATAACTTGGATAAATTTTGAGGTATCTCGATGAAATTTGGTATGAAGGTTCCTGGGAGCTCATCTCAGAACGCTATTTAAAATGAACGAAATCAGACTACAACCACGCCCACTTTTTCGATAATGAAAATTTCGAAAAAAGGAAAAAGTGCGATAATTCATTACCAAAGACGGATTAAGCGATGTAACTTGGTAGGTGCGTTGACCTTATGACGCAAAATAGAAAATTAGAAAAATTTTTGACAATGGGCGTGGCACCGCCCACTTTTAAAAGAGGGTAATTTAAAAGTGCAATTTCTGGCATATGCTGATGACATTGATATCATCGGCCTAAACACCCGCGCTGTTAGTTCTGCTTACTCCAAGCTGGAAAAAGAAGCGGTAAAGATGGGTTTGATGGTGAATGAGGACAAAACGAAGTACCTGCTGTCATCGAGCAAAGAGTCAGCGCATATGCGCCTTGGAAACCACGCTACTGTTGGCAGCCATAATTTCGAAATAGTAAAAGACTTCGTTTATTTGGGAACCAGCATCAACACTAGCAACAACATCAGCACTGAAATCCAGCGAAGAATCAATCTTGCCAATAAATGCTACTTTGGACTAGGTAGGCAATTGAAAAGTAAAGTCCTCTCTCGGCGAACGAAAATCATACTCTACAAGTCACTTATCGTACCCGTCCTGCTATATGGGGCAGAAGCATGGACCATGACAACAGCAGATGAAGCGGCTTTGGGAGTGTTCGAGAAAAAAGTTCTTCGAAAGATTTATGGACCTCTACGCGTTGGCGATGGCGAGTACCGAAGAAGATTTAATGATGAGCTGTACGAGCTATACGCAGACATCAACATAGTCCAGCGAATTAAAACGCAGAGGCTGCGCTGGCTAGGCCATGTTATGCGAATGAAAGATGATGCTCCGGCCAAGAAAGTGTTTCTATCGGAACCCGCCTATGGAAGCAGAGGTAGAGGGCGGCCCCCACTCCGTTGGAAGGACCAGGTGGAAAACGATTTAAACTCCCTTGGTGTGACCAATTGGCGCCGGTTGGCGGAGCGAAGGAGCGACTGGCGCGCCTTGTTGGACGGCCATAACCGTTTAGACGGTTAAGCGCCAATTAATTAAGTAAGTAAGTAATTTAAAAGTTTTGCAAGCTGTAATTTGGCAGTCGTTGAAGATATCATGATGAAATTTGGTAGGCACGTTACTCCTATTACTATATGTGTGCTAAATAAAAATTAGCGAAATCGGAAGACGAACACGCCAACTTTTAAAAAAAAAATTTTATTTATTTAATTAAAGTCAACTTTTAACAAAAAATTTAATATCTTTACAGTATAAAAGTAAATTTTGTCAACATTCGACTCCAGTAATGATATGGTGCAACAAAATGCAAAGATAAAAGAAAATTTCAAAATGGGCGTAACTCCGCCCTTTTTCATTCAATTCGTCTAGAATACTTTTAATGCCATAAGTCGAACAAAAATTTACCAATCCTTGTGAAACATGGTACATAGATTCTATGACGACAACTGTTTTCTGTGAAAATGGGCGAAATCGGTTGAAGCCACGTCCAGTTTTTATACTGTCCTTCCGCTCGGCCGGTAACACGATAACTTGCGCAAAAAACTATATATCTTAACTAAACTTAGTTCACGTTCTTATTTGAAGTCACTTTATCTTGGTATAAAATATGGCCGAAATCCGACTATGACCACGCCCACTTTTCCGATATCGAAAATTACGAAAAATGAAAAAAAATGCCATAATTCTGTACCAAATATGAAAAAAGAGATGAAACATGGTAATTGGATTGGTGTTTTGACGGAAAATATAACTTTAGAAAAAACTTTGTAAAATGGGTGTGACACCCACCATATTAAGTAGAAGACAATGAAAAAGTTCTGCAGGGCGAAATCAAAAGCCCTTAGAATCTTGGAAGGAATATTGTTCGTGGTATGACATATATAAATAAATTAGCGGTACCCGACAGAAGATGTTCTGGGTCACCCTGGTACATATTTTGATCGATATCTCGAAAACGCCTTCACATATACAACTAAGGGCTACTCCCTTTCAAAACCCTCATTAATACTTTTAATTTGATACCCATATCGTACAAACACATTCTAGAGTCACCCCTGGTCCACCCTTATTGCGATATCTCGAAAAGACGTAGACCTATAGAACTAAGGCCCACTACTTTTTAAATACTCATTAACACCTTTCATTTGATATACATGTCATACAAACACATTCCAAGGTTACCCTAGGTTCATTTTGCTAAATGGTGATTTTCCATTATTTTGTCTCCAAAGCTCTCAGCTGAGTATGTAATGTTCGGTTACACCCGAACTTAGCTTTCCTTACTTGTTTTTCGTTTAGACTGTTAGCGTCCGCGTTTTGTTCGAAGTTAGAAAACCAATGTTGTACCGGCATGTTTTGGCCATCGAAATCCGGCACAATTTTCGAAAAACTTTCCACGGTTATCTTTGGTTGTTGTTGTTGTTGTTGTAGCAGTGCTTCGCCCCACCTAACAGCCACGACCGATCACAAATTGTCATCAATATCCTCTAACGGGAGTCCAAGGAAACTTGCTGTTTCAACAGGGGTGGACCATAAGTAAAGGGGTGTTAGAGGCGTTGGTTCCACATTACAATTAAAGAGATGGTTGGTGTCATGTGGGGACACATTGCAAGCGGGCATACATTTTGTATGTCGGGGTTGATTCTGGATAGGTAAGAGTTTAACCTGTTACAGTATCCAGAACGAAGTTGAGCAAGAGTGACACGCGTTTCCCGGCATAAAGGTCCGACGCCTGTTTCTGGAGTTCACCAAGGACGTGCTTGTGTTTTTTCGCTTCATAATTCTGGGTTCTCAGGTGCCGCATTTCCTCAAAATGCTTACGAAGATGACTCCTTAAGCCCCTAGGCGGTGCTGGCTCATCAATCAGATGTTTGTTGGGATGCTCAGGTTTCTGGGTATTCAGCAGGAACTGTTTGGTCAGCATCTCATTTCTCTCCCTCATGGGGAGTATTCTCGCCTCATTATGCAGATGGTGTTCTGCGGACATAAGAAGATAGCCCGTGGCGATTCTGAGAGCAGTATTTTGGCAGGCCTGTAGCTTCTTCCAGTGGGTAGTTTTTAGGCTTGGCGACCATATGGGTGACGCGTAGCACGTAATCGGCTGGCTAATTGCTTTGTATGTAGTCATGAGCGTTTCCTTATCTTTTCCCCAAGTACTGGCAGCGAGGGATTTGAAGATTGCTCTGAATTCTCGGAACAATTGCGGCTGCGTGCTCACCAAAATATAGATCCTGATCAAACGTCACACCCAAGATTTTGGGGTGTAGGACAGTCGGTAGCGTAGTGCCATCACCGTGGCTGTTCAAAGTGGTCGATATTTGGGACGTCCCTGTTGTAAATAAGGTCGCGGAAGATTTAGTCGGTGATAATGCCAGGATTCGGGAGGCGAAAAAACTGGAGAGATCAGGGAGGTAGCCGTTTATTCTATTGCATAGCTCATCGATCTGTGGGCCTGGGCCTGTGGCCATTATTGTGCAGTCATCGGCGTGGGAAGCGATTGTGACTCTTTCCGGTGGTGAAGGTAGCTTAGATATGTAGAAATTAAACAAAATTGGGGACAGGACACCACCCTGTGGCACCCCCTGTAGACCCTTACAGGTCTTGCAGTAACGAGCCATGGTTCACCGTATCAAAAGCTTTTGATAGGTCTAGCGCTACGAGTACTGTTCTATGGTGGGGGGTTTGATTTAAACCGCAAGTTATCTGGGTGCTAATGGCATTTAGCGCGGTGGTAGTGCTATGGAGTTTTCTAAAGCCATGCTGATGACAGGCTAGCCGCAAATTTGCTTGGAAATAGGGGAGAAAAATGGCTTCAAGCGTCTTTGCTACTGGCGATAGGAGAGATATCGGACGATACGACTCTCCTATGTTAGCTGATTTCCCAAGCTTTAGTAGCGGGACCACCTTGGCCATTTTCCATTTTTCAGGTATGACAAAGGTGGAGAGAGACAGGTTGAAGACATGCGCTAAATATTTGAAACCCTCTTTCCCTAGACTTTTAAGCATCGGCATCGCTATGCCGTCTGGGCCCAGTGCTTTGGATGGTTTAGCGTGACCAATGGCGTCCTCAACCTCTTTAGCGGTGATGGTGATTGGTGACGCGGTGAATTTGTGTTTATGTGCGTGTCTGTTGGCCCTCCGTCTATCTTTGTCGACCGTAGAATGCATTATATATTGTCGGCAGAAAGCGCTCGCGCATTTTTTGGCATCCGACAGCACTTTATCGCCAAAGGCGATGGAAACTTTGTCTTTGTGCTTAGACGGATTCGATAGGGACTTTACGGTGGACGAAAGTTTACCCACACCGGTAGAGAGGTTACAACCTCTTAGGTGCTCCTCCCATTTCGCCGGCTTGTGTTCATCCACAAGCAATCTGATGCGTTGGTTTATATCCCTTATTTGGGGATCGCCTGGATCAAGCTGTCTTATAAGTTCACGTTCTCTCGCTAAGTTTGCGGCCTCCGCCGGGAAGTGGGGCCGAATTTAGGGAATTCTCCCGGCGGGAATGAAACATGCCGAGGCGGATTCAATGACCTTGCGGAAGGCACGCTCCCCTTGGCGGGCATCAGTCGGGATAGGGAGGGCAGCAAAGAGGTTGTCTGTAAAAGATTCATATTCGTCCCACTTTCCTTTTTTGAAGTTTATGAAAGTGCGTTTTTCTGTGACGATGAAGTCGGCGGTACGCTCGAGCGAAATAAGTATAGGCAGGTGGTCGGATGCCAATGTTACCATTGGCTGCCAGTTGACGGAGTTTACGAGTTCTGCGCTCGCGATTGAGATATCTGGCGACTGTGACAGCTTCCTACCATACGTGTCGGGCGTCTCCGTTTATTGTGCAGAACGTCGTTTCTTCTATTTGATCCGCCAACATTTCTCCCCTACTGTCCGCCCGCAAATTTGAATGCCATAGATCGTGATGGGTATTGAAATCGCTTAAGATAATGCGATTGTTGCCAGCGAGTAAGGCGCTGATATTAGGGCGGTATCCACTGTGGCAACAGGTGGCAGGAGGGATGTAGATGTTGATGATTTCTAGGTTTGCATCGCCTGAACGGACAGATAGGCCTTGGCGTTCTAAGACATTGTCCCTGCGGTCGATGCCAGGATCAAATATATAATATTGCACAGAGTAGTGTATGACAAACGCGAGGCCGTCTCCATTTCCGCTCTCGCGATCTTTTCTGTGGACATTAAACCCAGAGCAGATCTGCAATGCAGATCTCGCTGTGAGTTTAGTCTCTTGAATCGCAGCAATGCGGGTGTTATGCCGCTTTATGCAATCGACTATCTCCGTAATCTTCCCATTTAGTTTATTACAGTTTAACTGCAGAATTCTGAAGTGCATAAGGGGAGACGTCGCCACTCTGGGGGTAAGTGACGGGTGACTACGCCTGGGTTGAGGAAGGCTGGGACGCAATTGGTGTTGTGGCCCTGGGACTGGGCGTCCTTGGGCAAACATTGGGGTACCCGGATGATTTGGGTTTGCGACCTGGCAACATGGCGCGATGAAACCCGTCAGGGGGTTGCCGTTGCGGAAACCAGAACATCTAGGAAAGTGGCACCACCCAAGGCAGGAGCTGCATTGGGCGGATGTCGCAAACATATATATTCTGTGCTGGCAAACGGTGCAAACGGAGGTAAGGACTAAGAGTATGTTTCCCTGACCTACACGATTGCTGCCGGAAAAGAGGGGGGGGAGAAGACGGGGCAGGGGCCATTGCTCCCGACCCTACTATGAAGATAGTAGTTATGAGTGGTAGCAGCTGTTTGAGTTGTTGTCCCCGTGGGGCGCGAGCAGCAGCGGGTACTTGTTTTGGTTTGCTGAGCAGCGGGGCTGCTGGCAGGTAGTGGGGGGGGGGGGGCGCTTTGGCGTAGACTACGGGACGCCCTTTGGCGTAAACAGCAAGGAGCCACAAAAGATTTATAAAAGTTACGTGGACGTCGGGTTTTGGGGTCAAGCCCAGAACAACCTGTCCGATGCAACCATCCCTTACACGAGACACACAGAACAGAGTATGGTCGTCCTAAAAAGATTCTTTTCCGGCAGATACAGCAAAACCATTTCTCAGGACCGGGGTCAGGAGACGGACCCGGTTTGGATTCGATACCTTCCCGGAGCAAGAGAATATGTAGCAGTCCCGCTGCAAGGAGCCGCTGGGAGGATGACAATTTGTGGGAGGGACGAAACAAATTAAATGGGGTTACACTGAAATGACAGTCCTTGGTCGGGAAACGTTGGGAAGCGTTACCTTTGGTTCATTTTGTTTAGTTTCATCAGCTTTTATTTTCAACGTAAGCAGCTTTATAACTTCTTGTAAACTCTTATTATTTTCTTCGATCTTTGCCTCCATATTTTCACTACCTCTAACTATCGTTTCTACTTTTTCGTCTGCGCTTTCGGGCGCGGAGTTCACCGTTTTTGCAAGTCTCTGAGAGCGCTTTTGAGGTTGTTGTAAATTCTTTTCGGTAACTTCGGTTTGGAATAAAGACATCCTTTCGCGAAACGAATTCGACGCACACACGTACGTTAATATTTTATGCTAACGGGCTGGGAATTTCGCACAGTACACTTTATTATGCCGTTAATAGTTTTTATTAAGTTTTTTTATATGGCTTCGGTTGAGCCCCCAAATGTAAAAAAAGAGTAAGTTTATTGATATCATATTTCATGAGCAAATTGGTATTCAATATTAAAATTCACGGTATGGATATAATTGAGGTTTAAGTAGTTAAATCAACTTAAATAAAATAGGTAGGTCTAATGCCAACGATCAACTTTACAACTTTCAATCGATCAACGTTCTGTTGAGTCACGACTTGGCGACTGACTTCCTCTCTTCTGATGTTACTCCGTTTTACCTCATCTAATGGGAGCATTGGAGAGTTGCCAGACTTCCCTTTTACATACGTACAGGAAGGTAGAGGGAAATTTCCTTTTCCAGCTCTCCTAACCACTAGCGACCTACTTAAAATTTGACACCCAGCAGTATAGTGATAGACGGGAACGGATTAAGCACGCGCATAATCTAATACATACCACATATAATTACTTAAAAATTATAAAATCGTGCGAAAATCATAAATATTAGTTGAAAACCAAAAGGGCTAACAAGCCAAAAAAAATTGTGTAGTGTAAAGTTAAGAAACATAAAAAGAAAGTGCTTTTATATTCTCTTCTTTTGTTGAAAAAGAAAAGAATGCATTCACTGCACAAATAAAGTAGTATACACCTACATAAACCTATACGAGAATTGTGAAAGAAAAATTTAATTTTTACAACCAAAAACTATGAATATTTAGAAAAAACTAATTTCTATAAAGAAAAAATAAAAAAAAAATAAATGAAAGTTAGAAAATCATACATATTTAACATAAAAGCTAAATAAGAAATTCAAAGCTTGTGAATATCATATACATATGTACATAAGTATGCAAATATGCATGTACCTTGTCATATAGAGAATTCGGAGGAGGTACAGTTAAGTAAAGAGTTATAAAGCAAAGCTAAATTAAAGTTATCCATGCTATAAACGTGAATTTACATTAACAAAACAACCGAGATGTAAGATTTTATTAGTTAGCAACAAAAAAAGAAGAAAAAAAATTCGAAAATATGCAAATCTCAATTTAGTCGTTTTTGCCTATTAGCAAAGAAAATTATTTTAAAATTGTTCAACAAAGAAGAAAAAAAAATGGTATAAGTAAATACTCGAAAATTTAAAAATTGCAAATTAGCGCTTTTTGCACTTTAGAATAAAAAATATAAAAACATATAAATTAGAAAATCATAATATAAGTATAACGTAAAAGAAAAAGAGAGCTTGCATTTCCAACATGTACATACTAAATTAGTATGTAAATACCAAAAACCGGTTTTTTGAAGAAGCAGGGTAAATGACAACACCGAAACCAGATACACAAAATTTGCAACTTTACCTTTATTCGCCAGTCTACTGCAACAACAACATGAAAGGCCTTTCGTCGTTTTGCTGCTAGTTGGTAAGTCAATTATATGCTTCTATATATAATTATTATGTGAGCTTTACCGGGAGATAACATCCCCGTCAAGCATCCCAGGCTTTGCTATCACTGGAAACAATGGGTTGCTTAACCACAATCCGAAATCCTCTCACGGTATGCTTGAACACTGACACCTACATACATATGCACATTTTGTTTTGGTGTAAATTGTCATTCTTTTGATTATTAATTTTTCCTTATATTTTATTGAGTGACTTATTTTGAAATTTTTATAAATGAGATGATAAAATAATGTTAGGAGTTAACATTTTTCTTTTGCATAAGCCCCTCGCATTTAAAGTCATATACTAGGAAAGGAGTTGTACGGCAAAAACAAAAATAATGCTGTAGTGTTTAAAATAAATACAATTAGATCGGAAGTCATGGGAGATTTGATAGTTGTTGTTGTTTTTCTTTCTACTGTATATACCGAATTCTCTAAATTAGGCTGATAGCTATCATTTTCTTTTCAATTTTTCTTGTAATAGCAAACAACAACTATTGCAATTATGAACAAATGTTATAAAAGAACATATCTGTTAGAATTCACAATATGTAGAACCTTTACATTAAAGTTAGATACCTAGGTTTGTTAATAAAAAGAAAAAACTATTTTGAATTGGAAATGCATTACACACCCAAACGAGTGTTTGATATTATTTCTGACGGCAATGCTAAACATGTGTGAGTAGAAATATTTACCTCGTTTCCTCAGGCAAGGAGAATTGCATGATGTAAGGCAGTATAAAGTGTGCTTTTGGGGTTTTCCAAAATAAGGGTATGTGTGTACATAAAGGCCAAGGAAAACCACGGATGGGAGGGTTGCGAGCCACCAAACCAAATACCATCGTTGTTTTGGCTATGTTTGGTGAGGTTAAGAACTTCAGTTTTGAGCCGCTTTTAGTTGTTATTATTGTAACATGCTGGCCCTGATTGTAGATTGTAACGTTGGTTATGGACTCTGGTCTATTTTAGTTTTTTTGTTTAGTCATTTGTTTTAGCGGGACTCTATAATAAAATGCCCTGTTGGTGATAGTTTCGAGGATATCTAAGAACCTCCCCAGTCACTGAAGCCTAGCCATTGTCAGTGGGTCCCGCTCGGCTATTCTTGTTGCTAGTACACTCTTAAGTTCAATTTTCACAACTCTCCCAACAAGGTTATATTACATTTTCTGGCGCCCAACGTGGGGCCAAGCCAGCTTGGTGTTTAAAAACATTTTTGGGATGTTAACGATCTTTGGTTAAACCATATTTTCTTAAAACACGACAACAACCTGTTTGGTCCAAATCCGATTACTAGCTTACATGAAATAGTTTATTTTACATTTAAAGTTCCTACATTCTTATCATTTGTTTGGCTTGGCTGGATTTTCGAGTTCTTGGCGCTGATCCGAGTATCTCAACCGCTATGCTGATAATTGGTATGGGGTAGGAAAGTAGAATACCTTTTTGTTGTTCAGAGTGAACACATAATAATGAGTGGGTTGGATTTTTCACTTAATTGACGAGTGCTCGATTGCATTGACCACCTAGTAAACGTTCCTACGTTTATTTTATTAATATGTGTGTATATAGATAATTTTTTTGTGAAGGATTATAAGATACCTGTTTCTATACGGAGATCTTAACTCAATGGAAAATTTTCTATTAAGCCATATTCAGGATCTACAGTGCTTAGCGGCTAAGTTAAGACCTGTCCGAATTATTAACGGCTTTGAGTAAATTCGTGTTTACTTTCGAACGCTAGAATCAATAGCCCAATATAGTTTCCACTCTCAACCAAAACCTGTAACCTTAATAGACATTTATAAATACATTACAAGTGTAACCACCTAAGCCAGATATGAGGAAACACCAGTTTGATATTTTTTTTGTATTCAAGTTCTCTTTCTTTGATTTTTATTTGCAACCATAATACAAATGCCCATTACCAGGAGCGCAGATAATATTCCGCAATTGTCAGCTGTTACTAGCGGAGGATGTAGTTGTCCTATTTGTCAACAGCCCATGACAAGTACCCAGGAATGCTTAATTCCTTTATGTAATCATGTATTCCACAAAGAATGCATTGAGACATGGTTAAAAGAGCAACATGAATGTCCATGCTGTCGACGACTATTTCCCCCAAAAGACTGCTTGCCTATAACAATCACCCCTCAAACAAAAAACATTGAAGGCCGACAACAACACAGCTTTCGAGGACGAGGCGGAGCTATACGTAGAAATACGCCTAAAAGAAAATCTAGGCAAAGAACAAGCCCGTTAGCTTCACAGTCATTTTCGGAAAACGAAAACGTACACCCAGCGGTAGCCTTAAATATGAATGCCCAAAATACGTCTATGCCTCTTATTCAGATGGATAGGATGGATAGCAGGGAAATAAATAGCGACATCAATAACCAAGGACATGCTTCGAACGAGTTCATAGCTATTGATTATAATAGGCTAACTCAAATTATTGAGAATAGCATTACGCGAATGTTAGCCAATCTTTCGGTTGATCGTCAACCAGGGAGCAGCTATCGCCATTCGAACAATAGTCCACGTCAAATAGATCTAAATAGCCAAAACATATCAAATTTTCGCCCAGATAAGACTATCACCATTATCCAAAATTGGAATGTTAAATATGATGGATCATCGGAGGGATTAACGGTGGATGAATTTATTTACCGAATCCAATCCCTTACCCAAAAACACTTCAGCAATGACTTTTCCTTGTTGTGTAAATATCATATATATTATTTCTAATTGCTGTTTTTATGTACGGGTCTTCGTTCTTATTTGGAATCCAAATCGATAACGTTTAAAGATGGAGATTCGGGCTATTAGCGAGCTACGGGCAATTTTGGTCGTAGTGCTTTTGTTTAGCTATATTTTATTAAAATAATTTGTTAAAAATAAACGACTGTGAGCATACAAAGTTATCTATTTGTACTATGGTACTATTGTGAATATTTGCACTGCATTACCGGCAGTTGCTACCATAAGCTAAATGGCAGATCAAGCTGTAAGTTTTAATTGATTGATAGAAGAGTTGATTTCTGTTTATATTTGATAAGAGACTTTTATATTGGTTGCGCAAGATGCGCACGTGTCCGGCTCGTATACGCATATTACTAATTCGTAAAGCTCGTGATTGGTATTAGAGATACCACAAACAAACAGGGCATATTGAGTGGCCATAATTTTGTGCAGCTCTAAAATATCAATTTAAATATTATCGGTATAATTTCGACATACATGAACAAAAACGGAGTCGGAAACAAAAATATGGAGAATCGTTTGAATCATTTTATGATGCGATTTGTGTCATGTGTGATCGTCTCACGGTGCCTTTCGATGAAGGCGAGTTCATCGAAATATTAGTAAGGAACCTTAAACCAGGGTACGTTATTGGGCAAGGAGGTGTCCCGACAGACCTTTCTAAAGATGACTCGATATTGTCATGGCTAGTTCCACGCATCTTAAAACAAGTTCGAGGGTTTTTGGGGATATGCGGGTAGTATAGAAGGTGAATAGAAAACTTTGCTGATGTCACATTTCCCATAACAGAGGTGTTGTCAACAACGAAAAAATTCTTGTGGACAGCGGAGGCGCAAGTGGCATTTGAGAAGCTTAAGCCTTTGCTTACCTCGGCTCTGATTCCACAAAATCCAGATTTTTCGAGAAAGCTTTACCTCCATTGTGATGCTAGCGATTTTGGAATAGGTGCAGTGTTCGTGCAAACGTCGGAAGATGGCATGGATAGCGTGACAGAGAGGGAGCGTCTTGCGACAATAATGGCCATTGAAAAGTTTCGATGTTACCTCGAGCTACAAGCGTTTGAAGTCATCACGGACCATTCGTGCCTAGTTTGGTTGCTTCGACAGCAAAATCTGAATGGACGTCTAGCTCGATGGGCCTTCAAGCTCTAAAGCTACAAGTTTACCATTTCACATCGCAAAGGAAAGGGTAATGTCGTGCCTGACGCCTTGTCGCGAAGACCGATGGAATCAGTCGCTCGAAGTTATGGGCTCAGAAATAGGTCTGGATTCCCCAGAATTTTTGGAGGAAGACTACGTTAACTTAAAAATGAAAGTATTGGAATAACGGGATCATCTACCAGACCTACAAGTTGTGGATAAATACGTACATATTCGCACGGAACATAGAACTGGTGATGTGACACAGGAAGAGAAGGCGTGGATATTATGGGTACCGGAATTTTTTCGAGAAGACGTTATAAAACGTGCACATGTTTTTACCTTAGCTTCCCACGGAGGAATGAGTAAAACTATCGTACATATACGAAGGTATTTATTTAGGCCAGGGTTATTGAAACAAGGGAGGGTGGGGCCGTGTGTAGAAGTCCACGAAAGTGGGGAAAGCTTCTGACCGCCATTCACCTGGGAATGGCCAGAGCGATTCTTTTGCATGCGGTTCAAGCAGCTCACTACTGCCGGTCGCTTGCGGCCAAGTATCCTCTGGGTAGCCGCTAAACACCCGTTTAGCGGTGAGCTAATGTGAGAAGGCGACAACCTGGCTAGGCCACTCTGACATAATCGGTTTAAGGGCTAGCCGGGGGGAGATTTCATCGGCAGCGTCTGTACACCTCTAGGTGCGGCTGCAAGCGGGCGTCTGTCTTGGAGCAAGCGGCTCGCTATATAAACGTGCCAAGTAATATTTTCAACCCCGCTGAGCGGGTTGTGCGCTGGGCTTGGGACCCGCCACGTAAAACCATACTCCAATGAAATATAACAACAAGCCTCGGATAAATACACTCTCTATTGATGACGACCATGGCAAACGTTTGAAGGACAATGAATTGAGGGCATGCACCTGGAACGTCCGCTCCCTGAATGGGATTGGTGCAGATGCCCGGCTGGTTGATGTCCTCGTCAAAGCAAAATCTGACATCACCGCCATCCAAGAAATGCGTTGGACGAAGCAAGGAAGAAAGAAGATCAAAAATTGTGACATATATTGGAGTGGCCATGCGAATAAGCGCAGTTTCGGCGTCGGATTCGTGGTAGGAGAGAGACTTTGTCGCCAAGTGCTGGCGTTCACGCCTGTGGACGAGCGTCTCGCCGCTATTCGAATAAAAGCAAAATTTTTTAATATATCATTCATCTGCGCCCATGCGCCGACAGAGGAGAAAGACGATGAGGTGAAAGACACTTTTTATGAACAATTAGAACGCACATACGAGCGCTGCCCCCGTCATGATATAAAAGTCGTGCTTGGCGACTTTAACGCCAGGGTGGGCAAAGAAGGTGTTTTTGGCCCTACAGTCGGAAAGTTCAGCCTACACAATGAAACTTCTCCTAACGGACTGAGGCTGATTGACTTTGCCGGTGCTCGAAACATGGTCATATCAAGCACGAGGTTCATGCATAAAAAGATACATCAAGCTACATGGCTGTCTCCTGATCGAAATACTCGCAATCAGATCGATCACGTTGTGATAGACGGACGGCATGCCTCCAGTGTTTTAGATGTGCGAACGATCCGAGGACCTAACATCGATTCGGACCATTATCTCGTTGCAGCCAAAATACGCACCCGCCTCAACGCGGCTAAAAACAAGGAACAAAAAACACAAGGAAAGCTAGACGTCGAAAAGCTTCAATCACAATAGACTGCCAATGATTTCGCAACTCGACTCTCACACCTGCTCTCTGAGGGCACAACTCATCCTGAAGGAATACAGGAGCAGTGGGAGCATATCTCCAAAGCACTTCATACTGCCGCCGAGGAAAAAATTGGTTACCGGCGGCCACGAAAAAACAACTGGTATGATGAAGAATGCCGCGTTGCAACCGAAAGAAAAGACGCTGCCTACAGGGCTACGTTAAAAGCGAGCGCGACAAGAGGAGTGTGTGAACGCTATCGTGAGTTGAAAAGGGAAGCGAGACGCCTTTTCAGGAAGAAAAAAGCAGAAGCAGAAAGGCGTGAGTGCGAGGAGCTTGAGCTGCTAGCCACCAGGAATAACGCCCGAAAATTCTACCAAAAAATACGGCGACAGACGGAAGGTTTTAAGACCGGGGCAAACTCCTGTAGGAATGAAAACGGCGACCTTGTAACTGATGTCCAGAGAGTGCTTAGATTATGGAGGGAACACTTCTCTGCTCTCCTAAATGGAGGCAGCAATTCACCGCGCAGAGATGAAGAACCCGATCCCGCAATCGATGATGATGGAATATATGTCCCCCCGCCCGATTATGACGAAGTTAGAATAGCAATAACCAGATTGAAAAACAACAAGGCCGTGGGCGCTGATGGATTGCCTGCGGAGCTATTCAAGTTCGGCGGCGAGGAGTTGGTAAGGCGCATGCAGCAGCTTCTTAGCAAAATATGGGCGGACGAAAGCATGCCCGACGGTTGGAATCTAAGTGTTCTTTGCCCAGTCCACAAGAAGGGGGATACTGCAAAATGCACCAACTATCGTGGAATCAGCCTTCTTAATATCGCATATAAGGTCCTTTCAAGTGTATTGTGCGAAAGATTGAAGCCCACCGTGAACCGGCTGATTGGACCTTATCAGTGCGGCTTCAGACCTGGTAAATCTACCATCGACCAGATTTTCACAATGCGCCAAATCTTGGAAAAAACCCGTGAAAAGAGAATCGACACACATCACCTCTTCGTCGACTTTAAAGCCGCCTTCGACAGCACGAAAAGGAGCTGCCTATATGCCGCTATGTCTGAATTTGGTTTCCCCGCAAAACTTATACGGCTGTGCAAAATGACGTTAAGCAACACCATCAGCTCAGTCAGAATTGGGAAGGACCTCTCCGAGCCGTTCGAAACTAAACGAGGTTTCAGACAGGGTGACCCCCTATCGTGCGATTTCTTTAATTTGATGCTGGAGAAAATTATACTAGCTGCAGAACTTAACCGCACTGGAACAATATACTATAAAAGCGTGCAATTACTGGCATATGCTGATGACATTGATATCATCGGCCTAAACACCCGCGCTGTTAGTTCTGCTTACTCCAAGCTGGAAAAAGAAGCGGTAAAGATGGGTTTGATGGTGAATGAGGACAAAACGAAGTACCTGCTGTCATCGAGCAAAGAGTCAGCGCATATGCGCCTTGGCAACCACGCTACTGTTGGCAGCCATAATTTCGAAATAGTAAAAGACTTCGTTTATTTGGGAACCAGCATCAACATTAGCAACAACATCAGCACTGAAATCCAGCGAAGAATCAATCTTGCCAATAAATGCTACTTTGGACTAGGTAGGCAATTGAAAAGTAAAGTCCTCTCTCGGCGAACGAAAATCATACTCTACAAGTCACTTATCGTACCCGTCCTGCTATATGGGGCAGAAGCATGGACCATGACAACAGCAGATGAAGCGGCTTTGGGAGTGTTCGAGAGAAAAGTTCTTCGAAAGATTTATGGACCTCTACGCGTTGGCGATGGCGAGTACCGAAGAAGATTTAATGATGAGCTGTACGAGCTATACGCAGACATCAACATAGTCCAGCGAATTAAAACGCAGCGGCTGCGCTGGCTAGGCCATGTTATGCGAATGAAAGATGATGCTCCGGCCAAGAAAGTGTTTCTATCGGAACCCGCCTATGGAAGCAGAGGTAGAGGGCGGCCCCCACTCCGTTGGAAGGACCAGGTGGAAAACGATTTAAACTCCCTTGGTGTGACCAATTGGCGCCGGTTGGCGGAGCGAAGGAGCGACTGGCGCGCCTTGTTGGACGGCCATAACCGTTTAGACGGTTAAGCGCCAATTAAGTAAGTAAGTAAGTATTGAAACAAGTAAGAGAGTATGTTAGAAACTGTGAAACGTGTAAAGAGACTAAGGCCCCTAATAACACTTTACGACCACCAATTGGAAGTCCAGCTATTTCTCTACGCCCCTTTCAGAGACTGTGTGTCGATTTGCTTGGTCCGTATCCCAGAAGTAGGAAAGGAAATATTGGCCTTTTGAATTTCGTGCACCACTTCAGAAAATTTCATTGGTTATGCCCTTTACGTAAATTTACGTCTTTTGCTATTAGAGAATTTCTCTTAAAGGAAATATTCCATTCTTTTGGAGTGCCGGAAAATTTAGTTAGTGACAATGGTGCACAATTTAAGTATAAAGAGTTCAACGACTTGTTAGCGGAATATGGAATTAAACATGTTTATATCGCATTGTATTCCCTCAAAACAATGCATCCGAACGCGTTAATCGTTCGCTGATTGCAGGGATACGTGCCTACATCAAAAACGACCACACAAAATGGGACGAACAGCTTAGTAGCACATCTTGTGCTCTAAGAAATTCCATCCATAATTCCATTAACTACTCCCCGTATGAAGCTCTATTTGGTAATAGTATGTTAACCCATGGGTCACAATATCGCTTATTAAAGGATTTGGGTATATTGTTAGAATCCACTCTTTCTATCAGAAAATCAGATTAAACCATCTTGTTGAGAAGTGACATTCAGAAGGAAATCAAAAAAGCCTATGACCGAAACACCAAACAATACAACCTTCGTTCAAAGCCAATTTCTTTTCAACCGGGACAAGAAGTTTTCAGACGCAATTTTTCTCAAAGTGATTTCTCCAAAAATTTCAACACTAATTTGCTCCAAAGTTTATAAAAAGCCGTGTGAAAGAAAAAAAGGCAATCACTACTACTTATTGGAAGATTTAACAGGTCGAACGATAGGTACCTTTCATGCTAAAAACATTCGACAATAACGTTTAAATTCCGACTAACCTTCTTAGTCAAAGAGTGCAGTTTATCCGGTTTCGTAACATCCACCTCAACAAGTTAGATTTTATAAATTATTAATTTATGACATGGAGAAGTTGGTCGTTCCCTGACTGGTCGGTAGCCTAATAGTTTGGCTATTTTTAAACTAAAATCTTTTACATAAGTTTTCCCCTGCATGACCGAGCAGGAAAATTACTTGTATACGATAAATTTTTGTTTGATAAAAGAAGACACGTTTATCTACAAACTGTTTTACACACCATCGTTGCTTTTGACATTTAGGATATGACAGCCTAAGTCTGCTTCACGGAAGCCAGTTTCTTTCTTTCCGCTTGAACCAGCAACCAGGCAAGTTGGCCAAACAAACGTCCTAGGAAAAATTCCAAAACATGTAAGTTACAACTTCCTATAACTTTTTTTTTTAAAGCTAAGAAGCTTATCTAATTAAATTTCCCCTCTTTTCGTTTTAAAAGACTATCCATTAACTTCAAAATTAAGGAACTTAATTATTACATATATAGATGAATAACAGCAACTTTAAAATTGTCTAATTAAAGTCCTATAAAGAATTCAACAAAAAGGTAATCAATAATCGATTAGAGGTCAGATTCTATTTACCTTAATTACATTTTATTTTATGCTATAGCATTTACCCAACCATAGGATACATGTAAAAAACAGGAAGTTTATTGATATCATATTTAGCGAGCAAATTAGTATTCAATATTAAAATTCACGGTATGGATATAATTGAGATTTAAGTAGTTAAGTGAAATTAAATAAAATAGGTAGGTTTAATGCCAACGATCAACTTTACAACTTTCAACCGATCAACGTTCTGTTGAGTAACGACTGACTTCCTCTCTTCTGATATTACTCAGTTCTACTTCATCTAATGGGAGCATTGGAGAGTTGTCAGACTTCCCTTTTACATTTGGCCATCTGACAACTCGTCGTCAGACCCTGACGACAGCAAGTCTTCGTTGGATTCTACGTATCTCCACAGCTTCATATTATCTGCACTGGTACACGTAGTATTTGGGCCTTCTATTTGTGCAGCTTTTCTGACGTCGTATCGGCCATTGCGTTTTGCTTTAGTTAGGTACTTCGTATGGGCCAACAAATGGGCTCGCTAACTTTTTACCGGCGACAAATTGTGTGCGCTTAATTGCAACCAGATCACCTTCTTTGTATGCGTATTCCTCTTTGCGCTTCTTATCGTACTGCTTTTTATAAATATCTTGAGCTCGCTGTATTTCACCTTTCCATGATTTCTTGTTCCAGCATAGACAACAACTTATCACTGCTTTTATCTTGGATTTTAACGCCAAACATTAATTCAAAAGGGGGTTTTTTCGTAGAATTGTGAATATGAGAGTTTATTGCTACAAGTGCATCTTTCAGTAGCTTTATCGCGTTTAGTTCAGCTGCTTCCATCTTAAATGGTACATAATATTTCAGCGGGACAGCGGGTGTGCCAGCTGCGAATACCCCTGAATAAATCTTCGAAAAAAACCTGTTAGGGCTAGAAAAGATTGCACCGATTTAATATTCTTCGGCGTGGGAAAATGTCTTACTGCGTTTGTTTTCTCGGTACTTGGCCAAATTTTGCCGTTCTCTATTTGATGCCCCAGAAAATAAATTTTTCGTTTTAAAAAATGGCATTTCTTCCAATTAATTTTAAGATTAAACCTGGCCGCAACTTCTAAAACTACTTTAAGTTTCGCTATGCATTCGTCGTCTGTCTGCGCATAGACAATAATATCGTCCATGTACAGCTGCATTACGTGCTGGGCTATCAAATCCTGAAATACGCAATTTACAAAACGAATAAAAGCGGCAGGGGAGTTGCAAAAACCACACGGAGCCTTGCTAAACTCAAACAGTTCCTCTTTTGTGATAAAATCTGTGCATTTCCTATCGGTTTCGTCGATGGGAACATGGAAAAAGCCATTTTCCAAATCCATGACACAGAAAACTTCCGCTGCCTGAAGTGTCTCGAGATCGTCATCGATAAGCGGTACCGGGAAGCAATCTTTAAGAACCATACTGTTCAGTTGTCGAAAGTCAACGCAAACTCGAAGGGTTCCATCCTTCTTCTTAACTGTTACGACTCTACTTGAAAAATTCGACGATGATCTACGCACAATGCCATCTTCCAACCAACAACCGACTGGATGTTTAATTGCTTCGCATTCGACGGGAGGGTGACGGCTCGGCTGCTGGCGAAAAGGTTTGATGTTCCCGTCTGGTAATATTTTGAGCGTAACTGGACATTCAACGCTCGAAGTTGTTGGCTTGTATTTGTTGATTAGAGACTGGATAACTGATTGGAACTGCGGTGGAGTGCTAATTTGTACCATTACTTTCGTTAATATTAGGTGTATTTTTTCAAGCGAGCTTGAAGAAAACGCTTCAACTAGCTAAATAGTTTCATTATGCCAAAACGATACAGATGGTGGAGGTTTATCAGCTAATTGTTACTTTTTTTCGCTGCTATGACATTTCTACTTCTAGCGCAGTATGTTTTTGACACTCAACCAGAGAATTACAAAAACAAAATACATGAAATGCGTGTGTTTGTTTGTATGTATGTCACCCTTCCGCCACGCTGTTATTTTGTTATTATTGTTTATCTGCACATTAGTATGTTCATTTCATTCACTCGTTCACAATAGTGCCCTATTTTTGAATATGCAACACTATACAACACTATCAATCAGGTCGACAATTACCTAAGCGGTTTCACCTGAAAGCGCTTAGCTAACTCAACTCGATTACTTTTTATTTTTGCTTTCCATGCAATTCGGTAAACTAGCTAGTGTTTTAATTGTACTAGTTAACAACGAAATACAGCTATTATATACCTTCAACTCGTCGACCACTTCGGAGGCAGCGCTCGCTGATGGCAGCACAAACGTGAAACCCTTTTCATTCATCGTGACATGAAATTTTGAAACAAAGTCATACCTCAACAACACATCATACCCAATTTTGCTGTCATGAACTACGATGAACCGCTGCTGCATTTCAATGCCATCCACATTGACAATGCCTATAAAGTCACCTATCGGCATAGTTTTGTTGTTCCCTAGCCCACTTAACACTGAGTAGCATTTCTGCATATTAGAGTCATTAAACTTTTTGTAAATACTGGCCTTGACAATAGAAACATCAACCCCTGTATCAACAAGGCAGCTGACCCTAACACCGTTTATTCGTACTACCTTAAAACGTTTTAGATCTTTCACCAGTTGCACACTCTTCGAGATTTGTGTACAATTTTTTGTCATATGTCCATTACCATTTCACCTAAAATATTTTGTGCCAGCCTTGCAGTCTTTTCTTAAATGCTCCACTGAGCCGCAGTTGAAGCAATGATTAGTTTTAACACCTTGTGTACTTTTTTAACACCACTGTATATATTTTTATTTGTATTTTCGGTCTCACCTTGCATATGTTCGTACATTTCATGTTTTTCATATAGTTCCGACCACGATTTGCAAGTGTACATAATGTATTTGCACTCTTTCTTTACATTCAAGCCGTCGACTATATAACGCATTACCGAATCAATGTCAACACTACCAAGAGCGACCATCTTTTTCATATGTAAAACATATTCGTGAAACGTCTCTTCAGCTCTCTTTTTCTACCACTTAGTTTTTATGCACTTCCCCAATTTTTCTTGAATTCTGCTTCTAGCGCTTTCTTTAGCTCTATATACGTACTTACAAACAAGGATTCTAGGTATAATTGCGCAGTTTTAGTCATTTTGCTACGCGCCTGAATGTATTTTTGTTATACTCAGCTGAGAAGAGCTCACAGAGTATATTAACTTTGTTCGCATAACGGTAATCCGTAACGGCATAAACTAATCGAGATAGATATAGAATATATCAAAATGATCTGGGTGAAAAAAGAAATTCATTTAGCCATGTCCGTCCGTCCGTCCGTCTGTCCGTCCGTCTGTAAAGACGATAACTTGGATAAATTTTGAGGTATCTCGATGAAATTTGGTATGAAGGTTCCTGGGAGCTCATCTCAGAACGCTATTTAAAATGAACGAAATCAGACTACAACCACGCCCACTTTTTCGATAATGAAAATTTCGAAAAAAGGAAAAAGTGCGATAATTCATTACCAAAGACGGATTAAGCGATGTAACTTGGTAGGTGCGTTGACCTTATGACGCAAAATAGAAAATTAGAAAAATTTTTGACAATGGGCGTGGCACCGCCCACTTTTAAAAGAGGGTAATTTAAAAGTGCAATTACTGGCATATGCTGATGACATTGATATCATCGGCCTAAACACCCGCGCTGTTAGTTCTGCTTACTCCAAGCTGGAAAAAGAAGCGGTAAAAATGGGTTTGATGGTGAATGAGGACAAAACGAAGTACCTGCTGTCATCGAGCAAAGAGTTAGCGCATATGCGCCTTGGCAACCACGCTACTGTTGGCAGCCATAATTTCAAAATAGTAAAAGACTTCGTTTATTTGGGAACCAGCATCAACACTAGCAACAACATCAGCACTGAAATCCAGCGAAGAATCAATCTTGCCAATAAATGCTACTTTGGACTAGGTAGGCAATTGAAAAGTAAAGTCCTCTCTCGGCGAACGAAAATCATACTCTACAAGTCACTTATCGTACCCGTCCTGCTATATGGGGCAGAAGCATGGACCATGACAACAGCAGATGAAGCGGCTTTTGGAGTGTTCGAGAGAAAAGTTCTTTGAAAGATTTATGGACCTCTACGCGTTGGCGATGGCGAGGTCCTGAAGAAGATTTAATGATGAGCTGTACGAGCTATACGCAGACATCAACATAGTCCAGCGAATTAAAACGCAGCGGCTGCGCTGGCTAGGCCATGTTATGCGAATGAAAGATGATGCTCCGGCCAAGAAAGTGTTTCTATCGGAACCCGCCTATGGAAGCAGAGGTAGAGAGCGGCCCCCACTCCGTTGGAAGGACCAGGTGGAAAACGATTTAAACTCCCTTGGTGTGACCAATTGGCGCCGGTTGGCGGAGCGAAGGAGCGACTGGCGCGCCTTGTTGGACGGCCATAACCGTTTAGACGGTTAAACGCCAATTAAGTAAGTAAGTAAGTAAGTAATTTAAAAGTTTTGCAAGCTGTAATTTGGCAGTCGTTGAAGATATCATGATGAAATTTGGTAGGCACGTTACTCCTATTACTATATGTGTGCTAAATAAAAATTAGCGAAATCGGAAGACGAACACGCCCACTTTAAAAAAAAAATTTTATTTATTTAATTAAAGTCAACTTTTAACAAAAACTTTAATATCTTTACAGTATAAAAGTAAATTTTGTCAACATTCGACTCCAGTAATGATATGGTGCAACAAAATTCAAAGATAAAAGAAAATTTCAAAATGGGCGTAACTCCGCCCTTTTTCATTCAATTCGTCTAGAATACTTTTAATGCCATAAGTCGAACAAAAATTTACCAATCCTTGTGAAATATGGTACATAGATTCTATGATGACAACTGTTTTCTGTGAAAATGGGCGAAATCGGTTGAAGCCACGCCCAGTTTTTATACTGTCCTTCCGCTCGGCCGTTAACACGATAACTTGCGCAAAAAACTATATATCTTAACTAAACTTAGTTCACGTTCTTATTTGAAGTCACTTTATCTTGGTATAAAATATGGCCCAAATCCGACTATGACCACGCCCACTTTTCCGATATCGAAAATTACGTAAAATGAAAAAAATGCCATAATTCTGTACCAAATATGAAAAAAGAGATGAAACATGGTAATTGGATTGGTGTTTTGACGCAAAATATAACTTTAGAAAAAACTTTGTAAAATGGGTGTGACACCCACCATATTAAGTAGAAGACAATGAAAAAGTTCTGCAGGGCGAAATCAAAAGCCCTTGGAATCTTGGAAGGAATATTGTTCGTGGTATGACATATATAAATAAATTAGCGGTACTCGACAGAAGATGTTCTGGGTCACCCTGGTACACATTTTGGTCGATATCTCGAAAACGCCTTCACATATACAACTAAGGGCTACTCCCTTTCAAAACCCTCATTAATACTTTTAATTTGATACCCATATCGTAGAAACACATTCTAGAGTCACCCCTGGTCCACCCTTATTGCGATATCTCGAAAAGACGTAGACCTATAGAACTAAGGCCCACTACTTTTTAAATACTCATTAACACCTTTCATTTGATATACATGTCATACAAACACATTCCAGGGTTACCCTAGGTTCATTTTGCTAAATGGTGATTTTCCATTATTTTGTCTCCAAAGCTCTCAGCTGAGTATGTAATGTTCGGTTACACCCGAACTTAGCTTTCCTTACTTGTTTTTCGTTTAGACTGTAAGCGTCCGCGTTTTGTTCGAAGTTAAAAAACCAATGTTGTACCGGCATGTTTTGGCCATCGAAGTCCGGCACAATTTTCGAAAAACTTTCCGCGGTTATCTTTGGTTGTTGTTGTTGTTGTTGTAGCAGTGCTTCGCCCCACCTAACAGCCACGACCGATCACAAATTGTCATCAATATCCTCTAACGGGAGTCCAAGGAAACTTGCTGTTTCAACAGGGGTGGACCATAAGTAAAGGGGTGTTAGAGGTGTTGGTTCCACATTACAATTAAAGAGATGGTTGGTGTCATGTGGGGACACGTGCCAAGCGGGGCATACATTTTGTATGTCGGGGTTGATTCTGGATAGGTAAGAGTTTAACCTGTTACAGTATCCAGAACGAAGTTGAGCAAGAGTGACACGCGTTTCCCGGCATAAAGGTCCGACGCCTGTTTCTGGAGTTCACCAAGGACGTGCTTGTGTTTTTTCGCTTCATAATTCTGGGTTCTCAGGTGCCGCATTTCCTCAAAATGCTTACGGAGATGACTCCTTAAGCCCCTAGGCGGTGCTGATTTTGGGATGTAGGACAGTCGGTAGCGTAGTGCCATCACCGTGGATGTTCAAAATGGTCGATATTTGGGACGTCCCTGTTGTAAATAAGGTCGCGGAAGATTTAGTCGGTGATAATGCCAGGATTCGGGAGGCGAAAAAACTGGAGAGATCAGGGAGGTAGCCGTTTATTCTATTGCATAGCTCATCGATCTGTGGGCCTGGGCCTGTGGCCATTATTGTGCAGTCATCGGCGTGGGAAGCGATTGTGACTCTTTCCGGTGGTGAAGGTAGCTTAGATATGTTGAAATTAAACAAAATTGGGGACAGGACACCACCCTGTGGCACCCCCTGTAGACCCTTCCAGGTCTTGCAGTAACGAGCCATGGTTCACCGTATCAAAAGCTTTTGATAGGTCTAGCGCTACGAGTACTGTTCTATGGTGGGGGGTTTGATTTAAACCGCAAGTTATCTGGGTGCTAATGGCATTTAGCGCGGTGGTAGTGCTATGGAGTTTTCTAAAGCCATGCTGACGACAGGCTAGCTGCAAATTTGCTTGGAAATAGGGGAGAAAAATGGCTTCAAGCGTCTTTGCTACTGGCGATAGGAGAGATATCGGACGATACGACTCTCCTATGTTAGCTGATTTTCCAAGCTTTAGTAGCGGGACCACCTTGGCCATTTTCCATTTTTCGGGTATGACAAAGGTGGAAAGAGACAGGTGGAAGACATGCGCTAAATATTTGAAACCCTCTTTCCCTAGACTTTTAAGCATCGGCATCGCTATGCCGTCTGGGCTCACTGCTTTGGATGGTTTAGCGTGACCAATGGCGTCCTCAAACTCTTTAGCGGTGACGGTGATTGGTGACGCGGTGAATTTGTGTTTATGTGCGTGTCTGTTGGCCCTCCGTCTATCTTTGTCGACCGTAGAATGCATTATATATTGTCGGCAGAAAGCGCTCGCGCATTTTTTGGCATCCGACAGCACTATATCGCCAAAGGCGATGGAAACTTTGTCTTTGTGCTTAGACGGATTCGATAGGGACTTTACGGTGGACGAAAGTTTACCCACACCGGTAGGGAGGTTACAACCTCTTAGGTGCTCCTCCCATTTCGCCGGCTTGTGTTCATCCACAAGCAATCTGATGCGTTGTTTTATATCCCTTATTTGGGGATCGCCTGGATCAAGCTGTCTTATAAGTTCACGTTCTCTCGCTAAGTTTGCGGCCTCCGCCGGGAAGTGGGGCCGAATTTAGGGAACTCTCCCGGCGGGAATGAAACGTGCCGAGGCGGATTCAATGACCTTGCGGAAGGCACGCTCCCCTTGGCGGGCATCATTCGGGATAGGGAGGGCAGCAAAGAGGTTGCCTGTAAAAGATTCATATTCGTCCCACTTTCCTTTTTTGAAGTTTATGAAAGTGCGTTTTTCTGTGACGATGAAGTCGGCGGTACGCTCGAGCGAAATAAGTATAGGCAGGTGGTCGGATGCCAATGTTACCATTGGCTGCCAGTTGACGGAGTTTACGAGTTCTGCGCTCGCGATTGAGATATCTGGCGAACTGTGACAGCTTCCTACCATACGTGTCGGGCGTCTCCGTTTATTGTGCAGAACGTCGTTTCTTCTATTTGATCCGCCAACATTTCTCCCCTACTGTCCGCCCGCAAATTTGAATGCCATAGATCGTGATGGGTATTGAAATCGCCTAAGATAATGCGATTGTTGCCAGCGAGTAAGGCGCTGATATTAGGGCGGTATCCACTGTGGCAACAGGTGGCAGGAGGGATGTAGATGTTGATGATTTCTAGGTTTGCATCGCCTGAACGGACAGATAGGCCTTGACGTTCTAAGACATTGTCCCTGCGGTCGATGCCAGGATCAAATATATAATATTGCACAGAGTGGTGTATGACAAACGCGAGGCCGTCTCCATTTCCGCTCTCGCGATCTTTTCTGTGGACATTATACCCAGAGCAGATCTGCAATGCAGATATCGCTGTGAGTTTAGTCTCTTGAATCGCAGCAATGCGGGTGTTATGCCGCTTTATGAAATCGACTATCTCCGTAATCTTCCCATTTACTTTATTACAGTTTAACTGCAGAATTCTGAAGTGCATAAGGGGAGACGTCGCCACTCTGGGGGTAAGTGACGGGTGACTACGCCTGGGTTGAGGAAGGCTGGGACGCAATTGGTGTTGTGGCCTGGGACTGGGCGTCCTTGGGCAAGCATTGGGGTACCCGGATGATTTGGGTTTGCGACCTGGCAACATGGCGCGATGAAATCCGTCAGGGGGTTGCCGTTGCGGACACCAGAACATCTAGGAAAGTGGCACCACCCAAGGCAGGAGCTGCATTGGGCGGATGTCGCAAGCATGTGCTGGCAAACGGAGGTAAGGACTAAGAGTATGTTTCCCTGACCTACACGATTACTGCCGGAAAAGAGGGGGGGGGGGGGGGAAGACGGGGCAGGGGCCATTGCTCCCGACCCTAATACGAAGATAGTAGTTATGAGTGGTAGCAGCTGTTTGAGTTGTTGTCCCCGTGGGGCGCGAGCAGCAGCGGGTACTTGTTGTGGCTTGCTGAGCAGCGGGGCTGCTGGCAGGTAGTGGGGGGGGGGGCGCTTTGGCGTAGACTACGGGACGCCCTTTGGCGTAAACAGCAAGGAGCCACAAAAGATTTATAAAAGTTACGTGGACGTCGGGTTTTGGGGTCAAGCCCAGAACAACCTGTCCGATGCAACCATCCCTTACACGAGACACCCAGAACAGAGTATGGCCGTCCTAAAAAGATTCTTTTCCGGCAGACACAGCAAAACCATTTCTCAGGACCGAGGTCAGGAGACGGACCCGGTTTGGATTCGATACCTTCCCGGAGCAAGAGAATATGTAGCAGTCCCGCTGCAAGGAGCCGCTGGGAGGATGACAATTTGTGGGAGGGACGAAACAAATTAAATGGGGTTACACTGAAATGACAGTCCTTGGTCGGGAAAAAAACCCGAGTCGTTCCGGTATATAGAACCGACTGCCTTGGGAAGCGTTACCTTTGCTTCATTTTGTTTAGTTTCATCAGCTTTTATTTTCAACGTAAGCAGCTTTATAACTTCTTGTAAACTCTTATTATTTTCTTCGATCTTTGCCTCCATATTTTCACTACCTCTAACTATCGTTTCTACTTTTTCGTCTGCGCTTTCGGGCGCGGAGTTCACCGTTTTTGCAAGTCTCTGAGAGCGCTTTTGAGGTTGTTGTAAATTCTTTTCGGTAACTTCGGTTTGGAATAAAGACATCCTTTCGCGAAACGAATTCGACGCACACACGTACGTTAATATTTTATGCTAACGGGCTGGGAATTTCGCACAGTACACTTTATTATGCCGTTAATAGCTTTTATTAAGTTTTTTTATATGGCTTCGGTTGAGCCCCCAAATGTAAAAAAAGAGTAAGTTTATTGATATCATATTTCATGAGCAAATTGGTATTCAATATTAAAATTCACGGTATGGATATAATTGAGGTTTAAGTAGTTAAATCAACTTAAATAAAATAGGTAGGTCTAATGCCAACGATCAACTTTACAACTTTCAATCGATCAACGTTCTGTTGAGTCACACTTGGCGACTGACTTCCTCTCTTCTGATGTTACTCCGTTTTACCTCATCTAATGGGAGCATTGGAGAGTTGCCAGACTTCCCTTTTACATACGTACAGGAAGGTAGAGGGAAATTTCCTTTTCCAGCTCTCCTAACCACTAGCAACCTACTTAAAATTTGACACCCAGCAGTATAGTGATAGACGGGAACGGATTAAGCACGCGCATAAGCTAATACATACCACATATAATTACTTAAAGATTATAAAATCGTGCGAAAATCAAAAATATTAGTTGAAAACCAAAAGGGCTAACAAGCCAAAAAAAATTGTGTAGTGTAAAGTTAAGAAACATAAAAAGAAAGTGCTTTTATATTCTCTTCTTTTGTTGAAAAAGAAAAGAATGCATTCACTGCACAAATAAAGTAGTATACACCTACATAAACCTATACGAGAATTGTGAAAGAAAAATTTAATTTTTACAACCAAAAACTATGAATATTTAGAAAAAACTAATTTCTATAAAGAAAAAATAAAAAAAAAAAATAAATGAAAGTTAGAAAATCATACATATTTAACATAAAAGCTAAATAAGAAATTCAAAGCTTGTGAATATCATATACATATGTACATAAGTATGTAAATATGCATGTACCTTGTCATATAGAGAATTCGGAGGAGGTACAGTTAAGTAAAGAGTTATAAAGCAAAGCTAAATTAAAGTTATCCCTGCTATAAACGTAAATTTACATTAACAAAACAACCGAGATGTAAGATTTTATTAGTTAGCAACAAAAAAAGAAGAAAAAAAATTCGAAAATATGCAAATCTCAATTTAGTCGTTTTTGCCTATTAGCAAAGAAAATTATTTTAAAATTGTTCAACAAAGAAGAAAAAAAAATGGTATAAGTAAATACTCGAAAATTTAAAAATTGCAAATTAGCGCTTTTTGCACTGTAGAATATAAAAATATAAAAACATATAAATTAGAAAATCATAATATAAGTATAACGTAAAAGAAAAAGAGAGCTTGCATTTCCAACATGTACATACTAAATTAGTATGTAAATACCAAAAACCGGTTTTTTGAAGAAGCAGGGTAAATGACAACACCGAAACCAGATACACAAAATTTGCAACTTTACCTTTATTCGCCAGTATACTGCAACAACAACATGAAAGGCCTTTCGTCGTTTTGCTGCTAGTTGGTAAGTCAATTATATGCTTCTATATATAATTATTATGTGAGCTTTACCGTGAGATAACATCCCCGTCAAGCATCCCAGGCTTTGCTATCACTGGAAACAATGGGTTGCTTAACCACAATCCGAAATCCTCTCACGGTATGCTTGAACACTGACACCTACATACATAATCACATTTTGTTTTGGTGTAAATTGTCATTCTTTTGATTATTAACTTTTCCTTATATTTTATTGAGTGACTTATTTTGAAATTTTTATAAATGAGATGATAAAATAAAAGAACATATTTGTTAGAATTCACAATATGTAGAACCTTTACATTAAAGTTAGATACCTAGGTTTGTTAATAAAAAGAAAAAACTATTTTGAATTGGAAATGCATTACACACCCAAACGAGTGTTTGAGATTATTTCTGACGGCAATGCTAAACATGTGTGAGTAGAAATATTCACCTCGTTTCCTCAGGCAAGGAGAATTGCATGATGTAAGGCAGTATAAAGTGTGCTTTTGGGGTTTTCCAAAATAAGGGTATGTGTGTACATAAAGGCCAAGGAAAATCACGGATGGGAGGGTTGCGAGCCACCAAACCAAATACCATCGTTGGTTTGGCTATGTTTGGTGAGGTTAAGAACTTCAGTTTTGAGCCCCTTTTTGTTGTTATTATTGTAGCACGCTGGCCCTGATTGTAGATTGTAACGTTGGTTATGGACTCTGGTCTATTTTAGTTTTTTTGTTTAGTCATTTGTTTTAGCGGGACTCTATAATAAAATTCCCTGTTGGTGATAGTTTCGAGGGTAGCCAAGAACCTCCCCGGCCACTGAAGCCTAGCCATTGTCAATGGGTCCCGCTCGGCTATTCTTGTTGCTAGTAAACTTTTAAGTTCAATTTTCACAACTCTCCCAAAAAGGTTATATTACATTTTTTGGCGCCCAATGTGGGGCCAAGCCAGCTTGGTGTTTAAAAACATTTTTGGGATGTTAACGATCTTTGGTTAAACCATATTTTCTTAAAACACGAAAACAACCTGTTTGGTCCAAATCCGATTACTAGCTTACATGAAATAGTTTATTTTACATTTAAAGTTCCTACATTCTTATCATTTGTTTGGCTTGGTTGGATTTTCGAGTTCTTGGCGCTGATCCGAGTATCTCAACCGCTATCCTGATAATTGGTATGGGGTAGGAAAGTAGAATACCTTTTTGTTGTTCAGAGTGAACACATAATAATGAGTGGGTTGAATTTTTCACTTAATTGACGAGTGCTCGATTGCATCGACCACCTAGTAAACGTTCTTACGTTTATTTTATTAATATGTGTGTATATAGATAATTTTTTTGTGAAGGATTATAAGATACCTGTTTCTATACGGAGATCTTAACTCAATGGAAAATTTTCTATTAAGCCATATTCAGGATCTACAGTGCTTAGCGGCTAAGTTAAGACCTGTCCGAATTATTAACGGCTTTGAGTAAATTCGTGTTTACTTTTGAACGCTAGAATCAATAGCCCAATATAGTTTCCACTCTTAACCAAAACCTGTAACCTTAATAGACATTTATAAATACATTACAAGTGTAACCACCTAAGCCAGATATGAGGAAACACCAGTTTGATATTTTTTTTGTATTCAAGTTCTCTTTCTTTGATTTTTATTTGCAACCAAAATACAAATGCCCATTACCAGGAGCGCAGATAATATTCCGCAATTGTCAGCTGTTACTAGCGGAGGATGTAGTTGTCCTATTTGTCAACAGCCCATGACAAGTACCCAGGAATGCTTAATTCCTTTATGTAATCATGTATTCCACAAAGAATGCATTGAGACATGGCTAAAAGAGCAACATGAATGTCCATGCTGTCGACGACTATTTCCCCCAAAAGACTGCTTGTCTATAACAATCACCCCTCAAACAAAAAACTTTGAAGGCCGACAACAACACAGCTTTCGAGGACGAGGAGGAGCTATACGTAGAAATAAGCCTTAAAGAAAATCTAGGCAAAGAACAAGCCCGTTAGCTTCACAGTCATTTTCGGGAAACGTAAACGTACACCCAGCGGTACCCTTAAATATGAATGCCCAAAATACGTCTGTGCCTCTTATTCAGATGGATAGGATAGACAGCAGGGAAATAAATAGCGACATCAATAACCAAGAACATGCTTCGAACGAGTTCATAGCTGTTGATTATAATAGGCTAACTCAAATTATTGAGAATAGCATTACGCGAATGTTAGCCAACCTTTCGGTTGATCGTCAACCAGAGTGCGGCTATCGCCATTCTAACAATAGTCCACGTCAAATAGATCTAAATAGCCAAAACATATTGTTACGAATTTTAGCAACACAAAGGGGTACTGTTATCTCTAAGCCGATGCTAAGAGTGACTTGTATGCACATCCATAAATCAATCATTATGTATCTACATAAACGAATCAATCATTATGTCTACACTTATGCACCAACACGCAGCGGAGAAGCAACGCACAAACACATGCAAATATCTTATCTGAGATGCTCCCAAAAGTATGGAATTGTAATTGTGGAAGTGCCGCTCACAAATACACGCGCATATGAGAAGCTTTACACGTGCATGTGTAGTTATATTTATATGGCAGTAACTAAGTAAATTCTGGAAGAGCCTAGAAGATGCAACGAGGAAATCACAGAGTATAAAAGCACCAACAGTAGAGGTGCGAGAGTCAGTTTCGATCAAGCACGCTATCTGTCGAGCAATAGAAGTGTTATTTTGAAAGTACTTGAATAAAGGCCATTTTACATTATTAAATATTGGAGTTATTTTTTCAACAGTTTAGTGATTCGAACTTAGCAGAAGGTTGCAAATAAGAGGAGATTATGTCTTTCATCTTGATGTCGACGAGACAAAAACAAAAATTGAACAGAAAAACGAAACATCGCAGACATTTACGAGCACAGACTTGAACACGATTTTGGCTGCAATATCTGCTCAAACATCAACAGTGTCATCCCAACTGGAATAGCAAAAGACAGTGTTTAGGCCACCAGCCTAAATATTTCGGACCACCCTAACACGCACATTAATTATTTTGTTATTAATACCGGTAACGGCTAACACCAGCCGAGAGCTAACTTTGAAGGGGAAAAACTCAACGAAAGTTAGCTATCGGCAGGTGCCGCGGACTTGTTCGCGGTCTTGGCTCCTTTTTTCTATTTTGGAACGTTCACGAGCCAGCAGCTAGCCCCGGATGAGTAAGACAAAACAACCATTTTATACAGTGTCACATATAAATAATTTGCGAGTGTCAGTTAGTTAATATTTGCAAACAATGAACGTCATAAATTGCGAACGGCTAAGCGAATTTATTGGTATGATTTAACTCCTCGCCATTGCCACTTAATTTTTAATTCTTAATTTTCTTTTTGCAATTAATTACTGGCATAACGTTGAATGTGTCAAGTGCATTTTGTATTTTAATTAGCTTTCCTGGCGAACAGGAAGTTTGTGAGTATTTTACTTTGATAACCAAATATTGTAAAATATTTATAAATAAATAATTGTAACTACTCGGTACTAATTCTTCCTTTTTTATTTTCTTTTATTTGCGTGCGATCGCGCCCCACGACCCGGGTGCCACATTCCCCCCGCAACATTTGGTCCATTCGTGCCGAGAAATTTTTTTGGAGAAAACAGCACCTTTTTGTAAAATTTTGGCCAATTTTCATCTTGGAAATTAAACAAAAGTTAAGGAGGCGATTATTAACATACATAGAAACCAGCCAAAACACAAAACAAGCGAGCACACATACAGCCACAAATCATCACATACAGTCTATTGACATCGAAATCATATCACGTCAGCGCACAACATCAAACAGTCCACACGACATCACATACAATCCATTGATCATCACAGGTCATAACATCATACAGTCCATTACAGTCAACAGCACATCATACATTTTCAATATCGCAGTACACTCTTCAAGTTCACATACAACATCCCATCAGACAAATCATCACATCAACACAGCGCCGAAGAACTTAAGGTACGTGGTTTTGCTTGGTTGAACAAAACCCTTTTTTTTATTAGTTGCGTGATTTTACGCACGGTAAGTGCATTCCGTGTTAGATATAATAAAGGCAAAGCAAGTGAAATTGCTAAATTTCGTGGTTTAAACACACCAATCGCCTTTTGACGATCGGGTAATTCCCCCCACCAGTGGTAAGGGTTACTCGACACCGCTCAAGGCAAACAGTCAGTGAATTTATTTAAGTTTTTTTTTCACATTCAGCACTGCACTGTGTTGTACCCCTCGTCGTCACATACGTTGACAAAAACTTGCTACAGGAACCGTATTTTCACTTGGTTGATAGCCTTAGCTTATCTATCACGGAATTCGCTTTATTAAGCAATTTGCGAGCTGAAATAATACCAAAAGCCAAAAACTATCACTACGTTGGGCTAGTGGCTTGATCACACAATTAAACTATATCACCTCATATTATATAGCTGTACTTTTCTCACTCTTTTCTTAATAAATATTTTAAATTGTACGTATTCCACGTCAAGTTGAATATACAAAATTTATTTCTTTTGGTTGGGAAAGATACCCTGGCTGGCTACTCGAGGATACTCATCAGCGTTCACATCACACTTATTGCATACACATTAAATCCTCATTGGGATTTCCATCTGTGGTTCAAATTTCTAGAATTACACACATTAAATTCACAGGATTTCGATTTGTGGTTCAAATCTCGAGGTTGACACACTATATCCACATCGGGATTACATCTGCGTTTTTTAAACTTTTTTTAGACACGCTAAGTTTTCAGAAAATATTTCTATCTGTGTCCAATACACCCTTTAGACATATTAAATATTTGCAGACGATTTCTCTTCTCTGCATTGCACATCACTGTAGACACATTAAATCCTCGTCAGGATTTCTATCTGTGGCTTACATAATCCTCGTGAGGATCTCTATAAGTGGTTCATATCACTGGCCACACATTACATTCACGTCAAGATTTACATCTGATTCATTTTTTCGCTTATCACCAAATTCACATAAGATTGCTTTCTGTGTTAACACATACAATCAGTTCAGAGTTTCAATCGGTGTGTTTTTTAAGATTTTACTTATACAGCACAATCACAGCAGGATTGATAGCTGGGCTACGTTCAAAAAACGAAACACACTTGTAATTTTTGCTGCGGTTAGATACACACCAACGCCACTAAGTATTTTGCCTCCAAGCTCGAACCCTTTAAAGAATCAAGATATTCAAATTAATAAAATCAATGGAGACTTATATTAGATTGGCTGATTCCATAGCCAAGTTTGAACAAGATTTCAACTCCACCCCGGCCGAATCCCGGAACAAGCACACCCTTGCACTACTGCAAGAGGAGCTAAGGGCACTATGGAAGGAGACCAAGTCCACATATGAAAGTCTTCTCAGCAATCCTTAGCTGTCCAGAGACGAGCTCAGCTTACTAAGAAAGAAGAATAAAAGCTGCTTCGCATGCTACCTGCAATGCATGTCTGCTGTGGCGGCTGAAGCCGAAGCTATCACCCCACAGCCGGCAAAAGATGAAACAAAGGATGAAGACTCTTCGCGCCGTGGACATAAAATGCGTCTGCCGCCTTGTGACACCGATGTATTTAAAGGCGACTACCTTTCCTGGCCAGCCTTTAGAGATATGTTCACGGCCATCTGCATCCACAATACTGATCTGAAAGATGTCGAGAAATTATACTATTTAAAACAAAAAACGCAAGGGGAGGCAAAAGAAATAGTGGGCAGGTGCTCATTAACAAACGAGGGTTTTGCTACCGCCTGGAAGAATCTAAGCGACAGGTACGAAAATAAACGTATCCTCGTCAACACACAATTAAAACTTTTATTTAATCTGACGGTAGTCGAGCAGGAGTGTGGAACATCAATCAAAAAATTGCAACGTGAGATAAACAATTGCATTTCTGCGCTACAATGTCACAATATTGACATCACAAATTGGGATGCAATCATAACCTACCTATGCTCCACAAAACTCCCTGAATCTACGTTGGTTCTTTGGGAACAGACCGTGGAACGAAAAACATATATCCCGAAATGGGAGGATATGGACAAATTCCTGTCCAATCGCTTCCAGACATTAGAGACGGTTTCTGATCTTAGGGGTAACAAAACCACAAAAGCACCCAAAAATCAAAATTTGAACTCTAGGGAAAATTCTACAAAACTTGGGGTTTACCAAGCCAGCGTACCCAAATCAGCCTGTAAGATGTGCATCAGTACGGAGCACAAATTACGAAATTGCCAAAAATTCCGTAGGTTGTCTACATCAGGGAAAATCGAGTTTGTAAAAAGCAATAGTTATTGTCTGAATTGTCTGTCGGGTGGACACACCGTGACACGATGCACTAGCCCATTCAACTGCAGCACGTGCCACGCAAGGCACAACACCTTGCTCTATCTCCCGACAGCACAACAAAAGACAACGCCTCAAAGGTGGACTCAAAACGCCACTGAGAACACACCTTCAACCTCACAACAGGCTAGAGCAAGACTGGAAGCTGAAAAAAGGCAAGATAATGCTAACAACGTCACTTCGTGTCATGCTAACACAACAAAAGGGGTGTTATTAGGAACAGCGCGGGTTTATATAATCCACAATGGAGTTAAATTTTCCGCCAGAGCGCTGATAGACTCTGGGTCCGAATGCTCTTTCATAACTGAAAGACTAAAGAAGCGAATAAACCTTCCGTCCAAACGTTTGCATTTGCGAGTGTCAGGAATAAACAATACACCATCTGCACAGGTAAAGGAATCATGTGCGATTAACTTAGGTTCGCTTACAGACCCCTTAGTAAGCATAAATACAGTGGCCCTAGTCCTGCCTCAATTAACAGGGGACCTTCCGACTTGCCAAGTGAGCGCAACGACTCGGCAAGCGTTCCCTGATCTGATTCTGGCGGATAAGAGGTTCTTCATTAATGAACCAGTCGACCTCATACTTGGAGGCGACATTTATCCCCAGATAATACTGAACGGTATACGGAAGAACGTTCTAAATACGCTTATCGCCCAAGAAACCGTCTTCGGTTGGATTGTAACCGGTCGTGCAGATGCACCTCACCCAACCAATATACGAGTATCCTTTTTTAACGAAATTAGCCTAGACAAGCAGCTAGCCGCTTTCTGGGAACTTGAAAACGTACCTACAAAAAAGGCCCTGACGGAAGACAATGCCTATTGCGAGGCAATATATGAAAACACAACGGAAAGGAATTCAGATGGAAGATATACCGTCGCCCTTCCATTCAAACAAAGCTTCCCAAAAACCGTCTGTTTGGGCCCATCTCTCAAGAGCGTCTGCTCTCTGTTCTATCGGAACGAGACACGCCTGGCCAAGACACCGGCCCTACAGACGGAATACAATAGGGTACTGACAGAATACGTCACGTTAGGGCACATGTCTAAGGTGGACACCATAGTACCACCACAATCAATTGATTGCTATTTCTTACCGCATCAAGCGGTGATCAAAGAAGAAAGCACAACGACTAAAGTAAGGGTCGTATTCAACGCGTCGTGCCCGACATCCAATGGCACAAGCCTGAACGATGTTCTACACACCGGCCCAGTACTTCAAGCCGACTTAACAACACTACTCCTTCGATGGAGATTCAACAAGTACGTCTTCAACAGCGACATTGAGAAGATGTACAGGCAAATTTGGGTAAAGGAAAATCAAACCCAATACCAAAGAATAGTTTTTCGACTCAAAGCAGAGGACCCTGTCAGCGTGTATGAGCTCAACACGGTAACTGGGGTCAACTGTGCCCCCTATCTAGCGATCAGAACCCTACATCAACTTGCAGATGACGTCGAACCTTCACTGCCGATCGCATCTCACATCTTGCGAAATAGCATGTACGTCGACGACGTCCTTGCAGGGGGGCATAGCATCGAGGCAGCAATCGCGATGAAATCACAGCTGCATTAAAGTCAGCAGGATTCCCTCTGCGAACGTGGACCTCTAATTGCAGTAGGATACTACAGGGCATACCCAAACCTCACAGGCTTACGGAAGACTTTCTGGAGTTCGAGGACGCGATCATGGTAAAAACCCTAGGCATCCGTTGGAACGCGCATTCCGACTATTTTTATTTCACAGCGAAACCAATCGAAAACCAGGACATCTTAACAAAGAGGGCGATCCTATCTACCATCGCCAAACTCTTCGACCCGTTAGGCTGGCTTGCTCCAGTTATCATCGTAGCCAAGATACTAATGCAGAACATTTGGCTGGAGGGGACGGACTGGGATGAACCGGTATCCGCAATCACTTTAGATCGGTGGCAAACCTTTATGCAGGAGTACCCCGCCATTAACCGGATTCGTATACCTCGGTGAGTGCACTTCACCCAAACCAACGATATAGAAATTCACGGCTTCTGTGACGCGTCCGAAAAAGCCTACGCGGCTACGGTTTATGTGCGAGCTAAGATCAACGATAGGACATACGTTAGTCTACTCATGGCAAAAACGAGGGTGGCATCAGTAAAAACAATTTCACTACCAAGATTGGAGTTATGCGGTGCCGTCTTGCTGGCTGAGACTTTGGAAACCGTGATGGAGAACCTGAACTTAGGCACATTTAACATTCACCTATGGACAGATTCGACCATCGTCCTAGCGTGGATTCGAAAACCCCCGTGTTCCTGGTCTACATTTGTAGCTCACACGGTGACACAAATCGTGGAGAAGGTAGGAACGAAAGCATGGCATCAATGTGAGTCCGCATCCAATCCAGCGGACTTATCCAGCAGAGGACTTCCAGCCACGGACCTAGAAGACAACTCTTTGTGGTGGCAGGGACCTTCTTGGCTGAAAGAAGGCAAAGCGGAATGGCCATCTCAAGGCGAACAGGAGTACCATACAAACATCGAAGAAAAACGAGTACAAGTGCATGCAGCAACAAACATCAACAATAGCGAGGATATTCTTGATCGGTTTTCCGATTTATCAAGGGCGTTGCGGGTAATCTCCTACATTATAAGATTCGCCAATAGAACCCATCCAAAAACTAAACCGTCTTTTAAAGCAGAGTCGCACCAGATTTCGCCTGACGAAATCAAGGCTACGACTAGCCGCCTCATCAGAAGAAATAAGCTCTCTGAGAGCTAGGAAACCCATCGCGGCCAAAAGCGAGATCCTCTCCCTAGACCCCTTTATCGACGAAGATAATGTACTTCGGGTGGGGGGTTGTCTCAACGCATCCAGGGACGTTCCCGTCGACAAGCGTCACCCGATAATCCTCCCTTACGCCTGCCGACTCACCCGTCTCCTAGTCCAGTTTTTCCACACCATTTCCGTACATGGCGGAAACCAACTGATGCTGCGGCTCCTACGCACGCAATACTGGGATCCATCATACACAACTGCAAGGCCTCTACGCTATTCCGCAAACGTTCCCCGACGCAACTCATGGGAACCCTCCCTGCGGAACGCACTACCTTTAGCAGGGCATTTACCAACACCGGGGTGGAATTCGCAGGACCGTTTGACATCAAGTCTTACAGTGGACGAGGATGCCGCATGTCTAAGGGTTACGTCTGCCTATTCGTCTGCTTTGCGACTAAGGCGATCCACTTAGAGGCTACTAGCGACCTCAGCACCGCCGCGTTTCTAGCAGCGTTTAGTCGGTTTGTCGCCAGACGAGGATGCCCGAAAAACTTCTACTCCGACAACGGGACGAAGTTTGTCGGTGCGTCGAGGGCTCTCCGCTCGGAGTTCAAGGCATACCTCGTTAATGCGCGCTACCAAACTCTCTCGAAATACGCCCACCAAACCCTGACATGGCATTTCATACCAGCCGCTGCTCCTCATATGGGCGGGCTGTGGGAAGCGGGAGTCAAGAGTTTCAAAACTCATTTCAAAAAGATCGCATCGGATCATAAATTTACTCTAGAGGAGTTTAGCACCCTTCTGTGTAGGATTGAATCCTGTCTCAACTCCCGACCCCTAAGCCCATCGTCAAATGACCCGTCCAACCTGGAGCCACTTACCCCCGGACACTTCCTAGTCGGGGGCCACCTACTAGCGCCACCCGAGATTGACGTCAGCGAGAATCGCGCTTCACTCGTCAATCGATGGGAAAAGCTTAAGGCGCTGCATCAAAACTTCTGCAAACGGTGGAAAACGGAGTATCTCACCGAATTTCAGAAGCGCGTTAAGTGGAAGCATCCACAATCAAACCTTAAACAGGGAGACCTAGTCGTCATTAAGGAGGATAATCTGCCCCCCAATGAATGGAGACTAGGTCGGATAGCCACCCTTCATTATGGCCCCGATAACCGAGTTCGAGTCGTCGAACTGGATACGGCAAAGGGACAAACCACCAGACCAATCACGAAATTGGTCCTACTACCACCCTCCAGTGAGGGTGAGGGAGACTTGTAACTCCCACCCGTTATAACAACCCGCTTAACTCAGCTCTCGTTCACCCCGAACGAGGCCAACAACCCGTTTAACCCAGCTCTCGTTCACCCCGAACGAGGCCAACAGAATCCTAAAGCAGATCCACTATCCGCCACCGAATACAATTACACCCAGAGAAAATATGAACTGGGGAAAACACACAACTCACTTCATCTCGTATTGTATCCTTCCGCCCCTAAACTGAAAGAATCAAAACCATCAGTCAGTCCAGACGCCTATAACCACTCGGTACATAGATGTTACTTTTTTTAATGGTTGGAAAGATTTCGAAATATCACGTTTCCTTCGAAAAAACACAAACACACGAACCGTAAACAAAAACACAACAGGGCTAGAATACTGGACTAGACTTATGTTATTAGCATCAGAAAACGTAAGAAGCCTTTTCAACGTTAAAATATTAGCCAAATTGATAAGAATAACCATAAAAAAAAAAAGAAAAAAATAATTATGTTAATAATAATGAGCTTAAAGGCCGTGGTTAAATAAAACACAATGTTTAAAATTTCATTGGTTTTTTTAATTTGTCAATATTTCGGCTTCAGTCTGAAGCCATCTTCAGGAACTTGTGGTTATTCTTTATCGACAGTCGCTTTTCGCGCGCTTACAAATCGGGGATGGCGCGGAGACACGTCCATTCCGCCCATCGCACCGCCCTACTGGTAAACAGCGTGACGACGCGGAACCGCGTCCGTCCCGCTCGTCACGACAGTTCACTGGGAGGGCGGCCCCTAATAAGATGCGCAACAACCATCGAGCGCTCGTGAGGCAGCAACAAACCCCCACTGGCTTCAGAAGTGGTCGACTCCGGGACAATTTAGCGGCACCGACTATAACTCGAGCATTAATCGCCATCGCGCCGACAGCCATAGTCCGAATTGAGGCAGGAGGTCGTTTACACCTGGTCCGCGCCCTGTTAGATGCCTGCGCTCCCACCAGCATTATCGACGCCAATCTGTGCAAGGATCTACACCTTGAGCGTAACAATACCGCACGTCTTTCGAGGTGCACCGTCATTCTTCGAGGGAAGTATGGGGTAGCGGGAAAGATCACGACCCAAGCCACCGTAATATCAAACTATGCCAGGTTAAACCCCACAGCAAATCTGGACCCGTCGGTAGCGGCCCCATTCCAGTTCATGAAGCTGGCCGATCCGACGTTTTACCGATCGTCGCCAGTGTTGCTCACTTTAGGCGCCGAAGCCTACGCCAGTATTATGGTCGGCGGCACACCCGCGTCGACTGTCGGCGGGCTCCTCACCCAAGCCACAATTTTCGGCCTCGTCGTGTCTGGTGCCCACCCACTATAAAAATTTTAACTATACCACAAGGTGCATTTTAAACCAAGCAACCCCACGTATTTGAGCACTAACGCTTTTCTCTTTCATCCACAGCTCAGCGAGGCTAAAGAAGACATTGTAGATGTTCGGCTAATGGCTATAACGTGTACGGATGAATGGGACAAGGAACAACTAAGAAAGTGTAAGCTTGAAGATACAGAAGTGTAAGCTTGAAGATACAGATCTGTCACATGTTATGCAAGGGCTCGAACGAAACGAAAGACCAAACAGAGAAGAGATGTCAGCAGAGAGTCCCATTGTGAAGTCATATTGGGCACTGTGGAACAGTTTAGAATTGATATCCGGTTGCTTGCATCGAGTATGGGAGAGTGAGGATGGTCAATGCAAGAAGAAGCTGGTAGTTGTTCCCAGAAAGAGGATTCCTGACGTGCTCAGCGAGCTGCATAATGGTCCAAGCGGAGCTCATCTTGGAATCACGAAGACGCTCGAGAAGATTAAGCAGAGATTCTATTGGGTTGGTTGCCGTCAGTCGGTCACTGAGTGGATTGCGAACTGCGAGGTTTGCAGCAGAGCGAAAGGGCCCAAAACCCGAAGTCATGGCCAGATGAAGCAATATAACTCAGGTGCGCCATTTGAAAGGATCGCTATGGATTTAGCAGGTCCATTTCCTACTAGCAACTGCGGAAATAAATATGTACTGGTGGTTATGGATTATTTCAGCAAATGGCCAGAGGTATACCCAATCCCAAATCAAGAAGCGGAAACAGTAGTAGATGTGTTTATAAACAATTGGGTTGCAAGGTATGGTGTACCAATGGAGTTACATTCTGACCAAGGCAGGAATTTCGAATCAGCTGTGTTCCGGGAAATGTGTAAATCATTGGGAATTCGAAAAACACGGACAACTGCATTGCATCCTCAGTCCGATGGAACGATTCAATAGAACATTGGAGGAGCATTTAAGGAAAGTAGTAGACAAATACCACAAGGAGTGGGATACACATATATCATTATTCTTGATGGCTTACCGATCGGCAGTGCATAAGACAACGGGCCAAACTCCCGTAAAGGTAATTTTTGGCCCTTCTAAAATTTATATTTATACCGAAAAAGATGGAGAAATCAACTATCTAGACCTCACGATAAATATTGGTAAAGAAGCCAAAAGATTTAACTATGACATATATAGAAAGCCAACGGCCACCGACACAATAATACGCAATACCTCAAATCACCCCCAGCAGCATAAAAGGCAGCATTAAGGCATTTGATACATAGACTTCAAAGAACACCTCTTACACAAGAGGCATATAAGAGAGAGCTTGAAGTCATATATAATATTGCTGCAAACAACGGATATAAAAAAGCACAAGTAGATAAGCTCAGAAGGACGCATGGTGAACCAAAAAGAAATAATGAAAAGGAAAATAATAACACCTGGACGACTATGACATATACTGGAAAAGCAACATATAAATTGGCAAAATTCTTCAAAAATACAACATTAACACAGATTTCAAAACATTGAACAATCTACGGCGGAAACTAAGAACTAGCACTAACTCCGAGGTTCGTTTAGCAGCCACGGCGTATACAAACTTACCTGCGGATGCCAACAAAGTTACATAGGACAAACATGGACGACAAATAAGAACGAGGTTCAGAGAGCACATTAGAGATTACAACAAAAAACACGGAATCCAAACATTATACCAGAGTCTAACTTCGCGAATCACATGGTCGAAAATGAATGTTCCCCAGCAAACATCAATAAAACAGTTAGGCTTCTTCACATACAAGCAAATGGCCGACGCCTCTACGTACTCGAAAACATAGAAATCTACAAACAGAAAACATTCGACGGTAGAATAATAAACAAACAGATAAACATAATTTCTTACACAATATTCGAGCCTTTAAAACTTGCTTACAAGAAACAAAGTAATCACACAGGTACAACAGACAAACACACAACAACAAATAAACACAAAACAATTAACACACCAAAACAACAAACCCAAAAAGGAGGTCAAACGACTAACATCACGAATTTTTACCTACCCCAGTCAGCCACACAAATCAATAAGTAAACCACCCTAGATTCTGAATGAACACACAGCACATACACATAACTAAATATACACAAGCATCAATTTTGACAATACCTGCTCATGTACGTACGAACTATAAATACAGGACAAACGACAACAACACTGATGATGGCACAACGCCGAAACCGGTTTGTCTTAAAACCAAATTTGACAAGCGATGACGGAAAGTTGTTCCAATATATATATATATATTACTGTTTAAAGCTGACCAAATGTTCGCCACAAGCCTTTACCTGCATACAAATTATTCCAACAATTTATTTATGCTTACATTGCATTTCCCACAGCTAATTTTATTTATGCTTAGAATGCAGTTCCCAGGGAACTGAAAGTATATTTATGTAATACACTTAATTTGTAAGTATTAGTGTAAGTAGGTATTTTAGCTTATAGAAATTTCGTATAAAAGAAACGACTTTTTAATAAAGAAGAGAATTCAAACAAACAAAACAAAACTCCTACAATTTTTTACTACTTTTTGGCAAGTTGACACGCCCTCATATGTAGTTTATACCTTCAAATTATATTGAAAATATTTATCTCACGTACTAAGCTTTCAAATGCAAAAACCCGTTTTACAATAGGAGGATTCTGTGTGAAGGGATGGCACTTACATTTGGTGACTTTATTTTATAAGATTTGTGGAAGACCTGGTAATAGCGACGAAAATGCATGTAGATTTACTACAATTTGTTTAAGAACTAATTACATCATTAAAGATACATTAACTGGGTAATTAGGGCACATTGACCACCTACACACAGCGGCTTGTTGAGGCTATGCCGCTGCTGTAGTGCACATATAAACAATTTGTTTTTGATTGATAAAATACTAATTTAGAATTTCAGATATTTGTAAAGTATCAAGGAAGACTTTTTTCAGCCAAGCAGTCACACTCTCCGTTTAATGTAGTAGCTTGGCATGGAAATTATGCCCCGTTCAAGTATGACTTGTCTAAGTTTATGGTTATAAACTCTGTAAGTTTCGATCATTGCGATCCAAGCATCTTTACGGTACTAACCTGCCCAGGCTTACGTCCTGGTACCGCTATTGCCGATTTCGTAATATTTCCTCCACGTTGGGTAGTTCAAGAACATACGTTCAGGCCTCCATACTATCACAGTAAGTAGTTTTAAATATGAGAAATTTAACAATGAACACTTTTGATCACTGCTTCATTTGGGCAAAGAGGATAGATTTAATAAGGGCCCCACAAGTTAAACATTTAAATACTTCGAAATTTTAACAATGATATACTAGAACATAAATATATGATATAAAACACTCGAATTGGAAATCTGAATATTATAATAAGAACTAAAGGTAATATTAAGAACTTTTGCTGGCGGAATGTACCAGATTTCGCTGAGCGTCTGTGAGAATGCAAACGATTCCAATCAGCATGCCGCCGGAACGCGGCAGAATTTCTATTAGTATAGTACTGCATTAAAAAGTAACATGACTTGCATTGTTGGAATGCACTAGATTATAATCAAGTTAATGCCCGATCCCAGAAATTTGTACTGAGGGAAGCATACGATCCCGGTCAGCATTTCGTGAGACCGTATGTTATTGACGTTGTTTGAATGTACTCGAGGAAGTTTGGTTTAATTTTCCTCTTTTTATGCCGTATAGTGACATTGCGTAATTATCGTTTTTGGAAAGAAATAAACACAAATTCGCCATGAAAATGTTTAGAAGGCATTTTTATGCATGATTCCTACAAAAGAAAATCAGCGCCTGCCTTGAAAAAATATCCGTGATTGTCCAAAGGGTGTTGGTGTCTCTTATTAAATCTATACTCTTTTTTTGAGACCTGGGGCATGTTTCATAGAATTTTTCTGAAAAATTACAGGTTGTTACAAATTACTGCTGACAAGTTTTCTGTTTCATAGATACCTGTAGACAATTACGCAAAGCTTAAAAAAACGACAGTGACTAAATCGAAAATTGTCGGACAATAATTAATTTTTTCAAATGGCAGGATCCATGGGAAAGTGAACCTTACAAAACTGGAGACCGTGTGGATACAAATATTGTAGAAACCTTCAATCCACCGAAAAATAATTAATTTGTTCTTAAATGCATTTTCAACGTCTCTTTTTCCTCTTAAAGTAAATTGCTGGTTGAATTATATCAATTAGGTTCAAAAAGCTTCAATCCACCGAAAAAAAATAAAATTTATTCTTTAAATGCATTTTCAACACCTTTTTTTTCCTTTTAAAGTAAATTGCTGATTGAATTATTTCAATTAGGTACAAAAAACTTGTTTTGAAAAAACTATAAAAAATGTGTGATTTAACACTTGAAAGGCGAATAAGGAAAATAACTGCATTAACTCCTTATTGTTCAATGGAGCTGATTAAAATACCAATTTATATAAGCCCTTAAGCCTATAAGGTCTATCGAATAGTATCAGCTTTGTCCTACCCGTGACAAAAAAAGTCAAAAGCTGTTATACCAAATTTTGCAAATCGTTCTTTTTTGATATTTGTTATACAATGTTAGAAACTAGAGCTTACGATTTCCTGTCGAATACAAGTGCGATTTGCGAGACCCTAAGGTAAATCACTATTCACCAAAAGCGGTACACAAATCAGAATCTTCGACAATGGGGCATGGTAAAATGCAGGCCAGCGGCGACTCCATGGGCCCTGGGACGGTGCTAGAGAAATTCGATAAGCAATGTAACGAACAGCAAACAAATTGTTATCAAAGTTTGATATCAAGGCCGGACATTGCTTATGTTGTATCCAAATTGTCACAGTTTAATGTGCATCCAGATAATGAACATATGAATGCCGCTCAATACATATTAAGATATTTGGCGAAGAATCCTTATGGTAAATTAACATTTCGACATACCTACGGTTTCAGTACATACGTGAAAAGTTAGAACAACAACAAATCGTGGTGAAGTATGTTTCGACAAATGAACATATCTACTGCAAATATTCTCATTACAGCTTAGGGAAAGCAAAAGCATTCTGATGTTTCTAAATTAATAAAAATTCAAAAGTAATGTATCTGAGATGTAATTTTTTATGATATCGGTTTGAGGGAGCGATTGTTACGTTATAAATGCAATTCAGCAAACCTAAACTCATACCAACATATTAGCTGTATATAACCCTTATATATTTATACATGTAACTGTGAGACATAAGATCATACCACTTTTCAAACGGCACTCTGAATAAATATTGTCAAGCGAGCGGACACGCTTTTATTTCCTCTACGCGAAAACTTGACTTCTCGTAACGGCGTAAACTAATCGAGATAGATATAGACTTCTATATATCAAAATGATTTGGGCGAAAAAAAGAAATTCCTTTAGTCATGTCCGACTGTCCGTCCGTCTGTCCGTTAACACGATAACTTGAGTAAGTTATGAGGTATCTTAATGAAATTTGGTATGTGAGTTCCTGGGCACTCATCTCATATCGCTATTTAAAATGAACGAAATCGGACTATAACCACGCCCACTTTTTCGATATCGAAAATTTTGAAAAACCGAAAAAGTGCGATAATTCATTATCAAAGACGTATAAAGCGATGAAACTTGGTAGGTGGGTTGACCTTATGACGCAGAATGGAAAATTAGTAAAAGTTTGAACAATAGGCGTCGCACCGCCCACTTTTAAAAAAGGTAATTTAAAAGTCTTGCAAGATGTAATTTGGCAGTCGTAGATATCATGATGAAATTTGGCAGGAACGTTACTCGTTACTATTACTAGATGTTTTTTGTTTTTTTATATTATTGAGCTCAAGGCCGGATTAAATAAAACACTTTTAATTTTTAATTTAATTTGTTTTATTTTAATTATTCGTTAATATTTCGACTTCAAAAAACGATAAGTAATTTCAATACAAATATATACAAATAAAAACATTCATTTATGTATCAACACCACTTACATCTTCAAATGTGCTTTCAAGACTAACATTTAACATTATAATTATAAAAAGAAACAGTGATTAAAAATCTAAACAAACAGAGTAAACAAATGAAAACCGTAATTGTAAACAAAAAACTTTAAAAACAACAATATATTAGACGGCAAATAGTACATCGATACATATATATTTGGCATTACAGTGTTGTTGTGAAACGAAGACGAAACCTTTTATGTTTGTGCGGGTCAGTAAAAATGCATTTTTATAAGCTTGCGGTAGACGTGAGAACAATTCGCGATGTCCGTTTTGAAATTCATCCTCTTATTATTAGGGGTGTCCATTATATGAAGCATTTCTAATGTGAAGCGTTTGTTGTAATTTTTCTCTTCTTCTAAAATGGTTACATTGTCAAAGTCTGGATAATGTCCTGTTTCTTGGCAGTGTGATGTTAAAGCCGTTTTGTTGTCTGAAAAATTGTTCCTTAATTTTATATTAGATCTATGTGCGGATATCCTTGTCTTTAATTTTGTTTTTGTAGTCCCCACATATACTTTCTCGCATACGTGGGACCCGTCGCCATTGCAAGAAATCTTGTAAACTACATCCGATTTTTCATGTGTTGAAATTTTATCTTTAAGGTTACTAAAAATTTTCCGTAGGGTGTTGTCATATGTGAAAGCTAACCGCACGTTCTCTTTATAGTACACGTTTGAATATTTTATTCTCTCCGATAATTTCGGGACATACGATGTAGACTTGTAAATTTTGGCATCTATAGTCTCTTTATTACCTACATCACTGTGCCGGGAATAATAATCACGAATTATTTTCGATGTTAACTTTATGGGAAAGTTGTTGTTTTCTAAAATATTTTTGATAGTTTTTATGTTTTTATCGTGATAAATATTGTCGCTGATGGATAGAACTCGTTTGGCGAAGTTTTTGGCCGTGTTCAAAATTGTTCTCTTCTCATGTTGTGAGCGAAAGTTTATAAGCCTCCCCGAGGCTGTTGGTTTTTGATAATAATCTATAGTTAAGAAATTATTTCTTTTGATTACCAATGTATCTTAAAATGGTATTTGCCCGTCTTTTTCTATCTCAATTGCAAATTTGATGGATCTGTGATATCCATTCAGTATGTTAAGCAGTTTCCTCGTATCTACTCTTTTTACTATAGCGAATAAATCATCCACATACTTTGTAAGTAATCGTGGTTTGTTAACCGATTGAGTCTCAAATCTGGTTAATAGTTCTTCCACAACGATATCCGCTATTACCCGTGACGCTGGTGATCCCGTTGGCATCCCTGATCGTTGCTCGTATATTTTGTCTCTGCATTTAAAATAACGATTTTCTTTGATACAAAACTTAACAACACTTAAGAAAAGCTCTTTCGTCATGGATGTGTATTCTTTTATCTGGTTCCACTTAGAAGCTATGATATCAAGGGCAAAATCGACTGGGATACTGGGAAACAAGGAAACAACATCGAACGACACTAGACTCTCATCATCATACACATAAGTATCTTTTATCTTTTTCTTGAAATCTATTGCGCCTTTTACATTAAATTTGGATGTCATTGTTAGTTTTTTTAATATTTGAATAAAGAATTCAGCGGAATCCCTGCCTTATGGATTTTTGGCAGACTATAAATTCTGGGTGGATTCGCTGTTTTACAGGTAAGACGGTACTTTTCTTTAAGATCGATGGATTTGTTATTGTACAATTTTTCCACTATTTCATTATTTTTTTGTTGTAGTCTACTAGTGGGGTCACGCTTCAATACTTTGTACATAGAAATATCATTTACTATTGTCTGCATCTTTTTTTCATATTCGATCTTATCCATCACTACCGTAACATTTCCCTTATCTGCGTTGAGAATTAGAAGCTGTTCGTTGTTCTTTAAAAATTGCTTAGTGGAACGCAGGGTGTCTTTTGTAAATTTATCTCTAACAGAAGTTTTCGTCATATTTAGGTGATTTTGCAGAAGTGTCGTCAAGTTGTTCCTTTCTATCTCTTTTTCTTTAATCATCTGTATGTAATTTTCTCAGCTATCATTTTAAAAAGAGGATATTCACTCACTTCCGTTGGCAGGGCATGTTGAGGGCCTAGGGGAAGAAGCCACTGAATATTTGTAGGTATTTGTACGTCTGTCGTGTTACAAATCCATTCCTGTATCGCCCTAATGTTCAACAGTTGTTCTTGTTTCTGGTTTAGATCTATATATTTGTTGATATGTGTAGTTTTCATGTTCGTTTTTAATTTGTTTGTCAGTAGTTCTTCACTTATGAGAAATGCCGTAGAGTCTTTTGTGGTGAGATGTTGTGTTATTTGTGTCTTTAATCTATTAACCTCTTTTCCTTTTTTACGTAGAACTTCGTGTTTTATTGCGATGATTATATTTAAAAGTTTTGCTTTGATCCTTTCTATGTATGTACTTACAATGTCTGAAAGTTTTGTTGGTAGTTTGTTGTTGTTGCTGTTGTTGTTAGGTTAGGTTAGGTTGAACTGGCCGGTCCATGAGGACCTCACATAGACTGAATAAGTCCGTAGTGTTACCAGAAGTTTGTTTTAACGACCAAACCGAAAAACCGTATCAAAAACCAGGACCTATGTTATAAAATAACTCCGTCCTCTTGCCAAATACTAGAAGCTTCCTAGGATTTAAGCCACTTGCTGCTTCTAGATCTGACAGCTGAATCACTCCTAATAGCTGCAGTCTTAGCCTGGCAAGCGCAGGGCAACAGCACAGAACGTGCTCAATCGTTTCCTCCTCTCCGCATTTCCTACATCTGCTATCACTGACTAAGCCTAATTTAAAGGCATGAGACGCCAGAAGGCAGTGTCCAGTCAGAAAACCCGTCATGAGTCTACAGCCCTCTCTTTTTAATGATAGAAGCAACTTTGTTAGTCTAAAGTTGTAAGATCTGTACATAATCTTCGACACTCTACAGCCTCGCGCTTGAACCCATGCCTTTCCTGCTTGGTCGACCATGTGCACCTCTCGCCTTCGCTTAATTTCGCCCAGTCTAATTGTGACGTCTACGGAGCCAGCTTCAAGGGATGCGCCCTTTTTGCTAGTTCATCCGCTTTTTCATTCCCATCTATTCCCATATGTCCTTGGACCCATGCTTCTCCCTGTCCAGATTCTCTCCAGGGACTGCTTACGCTCTAACACGCATTCAGATGCTGTCCTATGCGAAATTATTGCCTTAATTGCTGCCTGACTGTCTATATAAAAGTCAACACGATTACAGCTTGGGCTATTTTCTTCCAGAGTTTCTACTGCTTTGGTTACGGCTACTATTTCCGCTTGGAAAACGCTACAGTAATCCGGCAGCCTGTAGGGTCTGTTTATTTCCGGATCAGCACAGTATACCGCAGAGCCTACTCCTTCCACTACTTTGGAACCATCTGTGTACACATGTATGGCCTCGTCCGTAATTTGAGCACCCTTGCGGCAACCTTCCACCTCTATTGCAGCCTTAAGACCATCCTCGAAGGGCAGATAGGGAATCAGGTACTCTGTTCGTCTTGTGGTTGATGACGCTATACTACTATGGCCGTATGGTCGGCGCTCATGCTGCCTCGAGGCACCGAGCCTAGTTGTAGTTGTTAACGCTATGTCCTTTGCTACCAGGTCTACAGGTGGAATGTGCAGAATGGCATACAGTGCAGCTGTCGATGTTGTTTTCAGGGCTCCTGCAATGCTAAGCATTGATAGTCTGCATACCCCCTCTAATTTTTTGAGGTAGGTTGCTTTTTGTGTGGCTTTCCACCAAACAAGAACTCCATAGTATAGGATCGGGCTTACATTTGCTGTAAAAACCCAATGAGAAAGAGAGGGCGATAAGCCGCACGTACACCCCAGCATCATTTTACATGCATAAAGTGCCGTTGAAGCCTTCTTCACCCTCTCCACCACGTTCAGCTTCCATGACAGCTTACTGTCTAGGATGATCCTAGATACTTTGTGCAAGGTTTCTCCTGTAGGGTCACCCCTCCTAACTTATGCCTGATCCAATTTGGGACCTTGTACCTCTTTGTAAACATGACCATATCCGTCTTATCCGCGTTGACTTTCAACCCGACATTTGATACCTAGGTATGAATATCCCGAGGCACCCGATCCATCAAAGAGCTAATCGTTGGAAGGCACTTTCCACTTATAACAATTGCAACGTCGTCTGCGTAAGCCGTAAGTTTTACGGGTCCCTCATCGAATCGGCTGAGCAGTTGGTTGATGACCATCTTCCACAGCAGAGGTGATAGCTCCTTTCCCTGTGGCGTTCCCCTGTCCACTGATTTCGTGGCCTCGTGCAATGCCCATTGTGATGTAATCTTCCTGCAATTTAACATGCAATTTAACATGCAGCTGCTGTTGTTGTTGATGATATAAAGAATGGTTTACGTAGCATTATTGTTGAATTTTGGTGTTATTCCATTTCTCCTACACCTCTCCAGAAACAACGTCGACTCTGAAAGCCTCGTGGACTGATGTGTATATCATTGGTATTGCTTTATTTGATTTCGGGTTTTGCTGCCATAACTCCTCTTTATGTTCTTGTAGACGTTGGTAGCGTTTTCAACTTCTCGGTGTGCTCTCCGCTTTTGCATGATTTATTTTCTTTTTTGGTCGTCAGTAGAAACTGTTATTTTATATTTTTGAGCTCAAGGCCAGATTAAATAAAACACGTTTAACAATTTTTGTTGTTATATCGGTCTACTGATTTGTAATATCGCGGGTTCGAATCGAGATCAAGGCTTAACAATAATTATTTTATCATTATTATTGTTATGATAAATTTTTTCTTAATTGAAAAAATTATTAAATTAGAATAGAAGAAAGAAAAAATTTAGACAACTGCCAAAGCTCGTTGTATAGATCCATTTCGGGAACTGCTAAATTCCTTCATCGGCAACGTTTAGGCGCCGCTGCTATAACCATTCAGCCATCACAGCGGTTTTTTGTTTGTATTCATTAATCCTACTTCTATTCTGGTTCTTGCCAATTGATATTCACAACACTGCGACATCTGTTGCAGAATGAATGTGAAACTTGGACTTGTTTTGATGGCAATGCTGCCATAGTGTCATATATTTTATTGACACTTTCCCCGTGCTCTGGGATGTATTAACAATTTTTGTTGTTATATTGGCCTACTGATTTGTAATATCGCGGGTTCGAATCGAGCTCAAGGCCTAACAATAATTATTTTATCATTATTATTGTTATGATAAATTTTTTCTTAATTGAAAAAATTATTAAATTAGAATAGAAGAAAGAAAAAATTTAGACAACTGCCAAAGCTCGTTGTATAGATCCATTTCGGGAACTGCTAAATTCCTTCATCGGCAACGTTTAGGCGCCGCTGCTATAACCATTCAGCCATCACAGCGGTTTTTTGTTTGTATTCATTAATCCTACTTCTATTCTGGTTCTTGCCAATTGATATTCACAACACTGCGACATCTGTTGCAGAATGAATGTGAAACTTGGACTTGTTTTGATGGCAATGCTGCCATAGTGTCATATATTTTATTGACACTTTCTAGGATGTATTAACAATTTTTGTTGTTATATCGGCCTACTGATTTGTAATATCGCGGGTTCGAATCGAGCTCAAGGCCTAACAATAATTATTTTATCATTATTATTGTTATGATAAATTTTTCTTAATTGAAAAAATTATTAAATTAGAATAGAAGAAAGAAAAAATTTAGACAACTGCCAAAGCTCGTTGTATAGATCCATTTCGAGAACTGCTAAATTCCTTCATCGGCAACGTTTAGGCGCCGCTGCTATAACCATTCAGCCATCACAGCAGTTTTTTGTTTGTCTTCATTAATCCTACTTCTATTCTGGTTCTTGCCAATTGATATTCACAACACTGCGACATCTGTTGCAGAATGAATGTGAAACTTGGACTTGTTTTGATGGCAATGCTGCCATAGTGTCATATATTTTATTGACACTTTCCCCGTGCTCTGGGATGTATTAACAATTTTTGTTGTTATATCGGCCTACTGATTTGTAATATCGCGGGTTCGAATCGAGCTCAAGGCCTAACACTAATTATTTTATCATTATTATTGTTATGATAAATTTTTTCTTAATTGAAAAAATTATTAAATTAGAATAGAAGAAAGAAAAAATTTAGACAACTGGCAAAGCTCGTTGTATAGATCCATTTCGGGAACTGCTAAATTCCTTCATCAGCAACGTTTAGGCGCCGCTGCTATAACCATTCAGCCATCACAGCGGTTTTTTGTTTGTCTTCATTAATCCTACTTCTATTCTGGTTCTTACCAATTGATATTCACAACACTGCGACGTCTGTTGCAGAATGAATGTGAAACTTGGACTTGTTTTGATGGCAATGCTGCCATAGTGTCATATATTTTATTGACACTTTCCCGTGCTCTGGGATGTATTAACAATTTTTGTTGTTATATCGGCCTACTGATTTGTAATATCGTGGGTTCGAATCGAGCTCAAGGCCTAACAATAATTATTTTATCATTATTATTGTTATGATAAATTTTTTCTTAATTGAAAAAATTATTAAATTAGAATAGAAGAAAGAAAAAATTTAGACAACTGCCAAGGCTCGTTGTATAGATCCATTTCGGGAACTGCTAAATTCCTTCATCGGCAACGTTTAGGCGCCGCTGCTATAACCATTCAGCCATCACAGCGGTTTTTTGTTTGTCTTCATTAATCCTACTTCTATTCTGGTTCTTGCCAATTGATATTCACAACACAGCGACATCTGTTGCAGAATGAATGTGAAACTTGGGCTTGTTTTGATGGCAATGCTCCCATATTGTCATATATTTTATTGACACTTTCCCCGTGCTCTGGGATGTATTAACAATTTTTGTTGTTATATCGGCCTACTGATTTGTAATATCGCGGGTTCGAATCGAGCTCAAGGCCTAACAATAATTATTTTATCATTATTATTGTTATGATAAATTTTTTCTTAATTCAAAAAATTATTAAATTAGAATTGAAGAAAGAAAAAATTTAGACAACTGCCAAAGCTCGTTGTATAGACCCATTTCGGGAACTGCTAAATTCCTTCATCGGCAACGTTTAGGCGCCGCTGCTATAACCATTCAGCCATCACAGCGGTTTTTTGTTTGTCTTCATTAATCCTACTTCTATTCTGGTTCTTGCCAATTGATATTCACAACACTGCGACATCTGTTGCAGAATGAATGTGAAACTTGGACTTGTTTTGATGGCAATTCTGCCATAGTGTCAATTATTTTATTGACACTTTCCCCGTGCTCTGGGATGTATTAACAATTTTTGTTGTTATATCGGCCTACTGATTTGTAATATCGCGGGTTCGAATCGAGCTCAAGGCCTAACAATAATTATTTTATCATTATTATTGTTATGATAAATTTTTTCTTAATTGAAAAAATTATTAAATTAGAATAGAAGAAAGAAAAAATTTAGACAACTTCCAAAGCTCGTTGTATAGATCCATTTCGGGAACTGCTAAATTCCTTCATCGGCAACGTTTAGGCGCCGCTGCTATAACCATTCAGCCATCACAGCGGTTTTTTTGTTTGTCTTCATTAATCCTACTTCTATTCTGGTTCTTGCCAATTGATATTCACAACACTGCGAGATCTGTTGCTGATTACTGCCCAACTTATTAGGCCCTGGATAAAAGGGATGTTTATAGGTTGTCTTAGGCTCAATTACGTACCAGCATCTTGGAGAGAAGTCAACTTGGTCTTTATCCCCAAGGCAGGGAAAACCTCCCACTCTAAACCAAATGATTATAGGCCTATAAGCTTATTTTCTTTTCTGCTATAAGCACTCGAATGTCTCCTAGAGGGCTACATCAGGAGGAAGATTGAGCCATCGCTTTTTTCGCAAGCTCAACATGCCTATACTAAGGGTGGGTCAACTGCCACGCCTTGCACTCGCTGGTGTCCGTTATCGAAAGGTCACTTGACCTCAAGGAATACACACTGGTGGTATTTCTAGATATAGCGGCTGCCTTCAACAATGTTCTCCCTGAGGCCATCACCTGGGCGCTGGCCGATCTGGGGGTTGACGCGTTCCTGGTGGAGTTTATATACATTCTGCTTACGCGTAGGTATATTAAAACTGAGCTAGGTGGATGCGTGATCCACAGACCGGTCGGTAGAGGCACTCCGCCGAGCGGCGTTCTCTCTCCGCTAATTTGGGTGGTTACTGTCAACCAACTACTACGCCTCATGGAGGCAGAAGGTCACTAGCTGATCGCGTATGCAGATGACATCTGCGTCACCATGCGGGGAAAATTTCTGCAAACTCTTTGCAAACCAATGGAAAGGGCACTATCCAAAATTTCGCACTGGGCCACAGGCACAGATTTGGACGTCAACCCGGATAAAACCGAGCTTGTCCTCTTAATGAGGAGGTGCATAGTACCAAATCGTACACCGCCACGAATTGGGGGTACGTTCTTAGCGTTTAGCGATCAAGTCAAGTATTTGGGAGTCATTCTGGATAGGAAGCTATTATGGAGTGATATAGTGGAGCGATCCAAGAAGGCAGCAGCAGAGCTGTTCACCTGCAAGAGGGAAATTGGCACCTCCTGGGCATTCTCCCCTTAGGTGACCTACTGGATTTACACAGCCATTGTGCCCCGATTCTTCTTTATGGTGCCTTGGTCTGGTGGCCTGCTAAAAGTACCTATCTTAAAATGCTTCAAAAGGTGCAACGGAGTTCGGAGCTCTGCATTACCGGGGCTCTTGGCTCCACTCCAGATTCCGTTACATACATACATGGATACATAGATAGATACAGGCCAAGCTAATAAAAGCGTGTTAAAAAGGGCTCCAGTATGCTCTTTTGTAGATGCGCCATGCATCCACTTCTATCATTAATAAAGGAATGCGTTTTTCGCATTATGTGCAAGGTTTCAAATCTATGACCATTTTTGGTGGTCATAGGTTCAATTGACCTTATGTCCGTTAACCTTATGTCACGCCACCATCACGTTATTGCATTGTAATCGAGCATTGATACGTGTGCAAAGTTTCAATCAAACTTATGGCCATTCAAAGTGGTAATAAGGCCAATTGAACTTATGGCCGTTGACCTTATGTCACCACACCATCACATTAATGCATTGTCATCGAGCCTTGATACGTGTGCAAAGTTTCAATCAAACTTATGGACATTAAAGTGGTGATAAGGCCAATTGACCTTATGGCCGTTGACCTTATGTCACCACACCATCACATTAATGCATTGTCATCGAGCCCTGATACGTGTGCAAAGTTTCAATCAAATTTATGGCCGTTCAAAATGGTAATAAGGCCAACTGACCTTATGGCCGTTGACCTTATGTCACCACACCATCACATTAATGCATTGTCATCAAGCCTTGATACGTGTGCAAATTTTCAATCAAACTTATGGCCATTCAAAGTGGTAATAAGGCCAATTGACCTTATGGCCGTTGAACTTATATCACCACACCATCACATTAATGCATTTTCATCGGTCCATGATACGTATGCAAAGTTTCAAATTAATCAGACTTCTAGAAACCGGTGAAAATTATGCTCAAAAATTCCGTTACATACATACAGGCCAAGTTAATAAAAGCGTGTTAAAAAGAAACAGCTATTAAAAATCTAAACAAACAGAGTAAACAAATGAAAAACCGTAATTGTAAACAAAACACTTTAAAAACAACAATATATTAGACGGCAAATAGTACATCGAAACATATATATGTGGCATTACAGTGTTGTTGTGAAACGAAGACGAAACCTTTTATGTTTGTGCGGGTATGTAAAAATGCATCACAAGCTTTTGTTGTTTTTTATAAGGCTGCGGTAGACGTGAGAACAATTCGCGATGTCCGTTTTGAAATTCATCCTATTATTAGTGGTGTCCACTATATGAAGCATTACTAATGTGAAGCGTTTGTTGTAATTTTTCTCTTCTTCTAAAATGGTTACATTGTCAAAGTCTGGATAATGTCCTGTTTCTTGGCAGTTGCTTCTTTCCCTAGGCCCTAAACATGCCCTGCCAAGTGAGTGAATTTCCTCTTTTTAAAATGATATCTGACGGAGAAAATTACATACGTATGATTAAAGAAAAAGAGAAACAAGAGATAGAAAGGAACAACTTGACGACACTTCTGCAATATTACCTAAATATGAAGAAAACTTATTTTAGAGATAAATTTACAAAAGACACCCTGTGTTCCACTAAACAATTTTTAAAGAATAATGAACTGCTTCTAATTCTCAACGCAGATAAGGGAAATGTTACGGTAGTGATGGATAAGATCGAATATGAAAAAAAACAGACAATAGTAAATGATATTTCTATGTACAAAGTATTGAAGCGTGACCCCACTAGTAGACTACAACAGAAAAATAATAAAATAGTGGAAAAACTGTACAATTAAAATCCCTCGACCTTAAAGGAAAGTACCGTCTTACCTGTGAAACAGCGAACCCACCCAGAATTTATGGTCTGCCAAAAATCCATAAGGCAGGGATTCCGCTGAGACCTATTTGTTCGTCTATTAATTCTCCGTCCTACAGTCTATGTAAATTCGTTGTTCAAATATTAAAAAAAACTAACAATGACATCCAATTTTAATGTAAAAGACGCGATAGATTTGAAGAAAAAGATAAAAGATACTTATGTGTATGATGATGAGAGTCTAGTGTCGTTCGATGTTGTTTCCTTGTTTCCCAGTATCCCAGTTTATTTGGCCCTTGATATAATAGCTTCTAAGTGGAACCAGATAAAAGAGCACACATCCATGACGACAGAGTTTTCTTAAGTGTTGTTAAGTTTTGTATCAAAGAAAATCGTTATTTTAAATACAGAGACAAAATATACGAGCAACTATCAGGGATGCCAATGGGATCACTAGCGTTACCGGTAATAGCGGATATCGTTATGGAGGAACTATTAACCAGATTTGAGACTGAATCGGTACAAAGTACGTGGATGATTTATTCGCTATAGTAAAAACAGAAGATACAATGAAACTGCTTAACATACTGAACGGATATCACAGATCCATCATATTTACAATTGAGGTAGAAAAAGACGGGCAAATACCATTTTCAGATACATTGGTAAACAAAAGAAATAATTTCTTAACTATAGATTAGTATCAAAAACCAACAGCCTCGGGGAGGCTTATAAACTTTCACACACAACACGAGAAAAGAACAATTTTGAACACGGTCAGAAACTTCGCCAGACGAGTTCTATCCATCAGCGACAATATTTATCACGATAAAAACATAAAAAACTATCAAAAATATTTTAGAAAACAACAACTTTCCCATAAAGATAACATCGAAAATAATTCGTGATTATTAATCCCGACCCAGTGATGTAGGTAATAAAGAGACTAGAGATGCCAAAATGTACAAGTCTGCATCATATGTCCCGAAATTATCGGAGAGAATAAAATATTCAAACATATACGATAAAGAGAACGTGCGATTAGCTTTCACATATGGCAACACCCTACGGAAAATTTTTAGCAACCTTAAAGATAAAATTTCAACACATGAAAAATCGAATGTAGTTTACAAAATTTCTTGCAATGGCGACGGGTCCCACGTGTGCGAGAAAGTATATGTGGGGACTACAAAAACAAAATTGAAGACAAGGATATCCGCAAATAGATCTAATATAAAATTAAGGAACAATTTTTCAGACAATAAAACGGCTTTAACATCCCACTTCCAAGAAACAGGACATTATCCAGACTTTGACAATGTAACCATTTTAGAAGAAAAGAAAAATTACAACAAACGCTTCACATTAGAAATGCTTCATATAGTGGACACCCCTTATAATAAGAGGATAAATTTCAAAACTGACATCGCGAATTGTTCTCACGTCTACCGCAACCTTATAAAAATGCATTTTTACAGACCCGCACAAACATAAAAGGTTTCGTCTTCGTTTCACAACAACACTGTAATGCCAAATATATATGTATCGATGTATTATTTGCCGTCTAATATATTGTTGTTATTAAAGTTTTTTGTTTACAATTACGGTTTTTCATTTGTATATTCTGTTTATTTAGATTTTTAATCGCTGTTTCTTTTTATAATTGTTATGTTATATGTTAGTCTTGAAAGCACATTTGAAGATGTAAGTGGTGTTGATGCATAAATGAATGTTTTTATTTGTATATATTGGTATTTAAATTACGTATTGTTTTTTGCAGTCAGTACTGATGATGACTTCAGAGTGAAGTCGAAATATTGACGAATAATTAAATTAAAAATTAAAAGTGTTTTATTTAATCCGGCCTTGAGCTCAAAAATATAACATAACAGTTTATACTGACGGCCAATAAAGAAAATTAATCATATATGTGTTCTAAATAAAAATTAGCAAAATCGGAACATGATCACGCCCACTTAAAAAAAAATGTTTAAGTCAAATTTTAACAAAAAATTTTATATCTTTACAGTATATAAGTAAATTATGTCAGCAGTCAACTCCAGTAATGATATGGTGCAACAAATATAAAAAAAAAAGAAAATTTCAAAATGGGCGTGGCTCCGCCATTTTTTCATTTAATTTGTCTAGAATACTTTTGTTGGATATCTTACTTTTTATTTGGCGGATCCAAGTAGATAAACACGATTGATTCCCTAGCCGGAATCCACAAAACACTCAATTGGTTTGCCTGTCTTGTAGTACCTCAGTTGTTTATTTTGAGTTGTGCATAAATATCTCAATACCCGCTTTGCTGCCAATAAGTTCTCTACTTGTGGATCATTGTTCCTTTGCGCTAGCTAACAAACTGAGTGCAAAATATCAGGCCTGATGTACACAGTCAAATACATAAGTAACCCTATGAGAGATTGGTACTGCATTTGATCTGTTTTTTTGCAATTTTGGTTATCGCACTTAACTTGATGCCCTGGGTCTAATGGGGTGGCGATCGGCCTACAATTTTCGATTTGGTATTCACGAAGTAACCTTTTAATATGTCTCTTTTAACTGGCAACAATACCTCCAGTGTCGTCATCTCTTTCGACCTCCATGCTTAAAAAATGTTGGACTTGACCCTTGTCCACTACTTGTAGTTCACGCGATATCAAATTCTTAATGTGCTGTAAATCACTAAGATCTGAGCTAGCAAACAAAAGATCATCAACGTATACGCCTATAATATTTATCTGTTTATCTCTGTGCATAACGCATACACACAGTTCACATTTGCACTGCCTGAAACCTATCTGCTTCAATATGGAATCTAAAGTAATATTCCACTGTGGACTGGATTGCTTAAGTCCGTATAGCGCTTTGTTCAATTTCAAGTAATAATCCGTATAACGCTTATCAACAAACTTTTTAGGTTGACTCAGATAAACATCTTCTGTCAATTCGCTGGTCAAATAGGCGGCGGAAACGTCCATTTGGTGCAAGTGCCTTACCACGGGTCAACGGGTGAAAACGTCTCGGTATAGTTTACGCCATACATTTGCGAACGCCCTTTCGCAACTAACCTAGCTTTATACCAGTATACATTTCCATTCACATCTCTCTTGACAGCGAACACCCCTTGTTACGCACCACCTTTTGGTTTTTAGGACGCTTCACAAGCTCCCATGTCTTGTTCTTCATTATCGATTCGTTTTCAATTTTCATTGCTTCATACCACTTGCCTGACAGTGTACTAGATAAAGCCTCGTCTACTGTCGCAGGTATATTAATATCGTCAGTTTTCATCAAGCTTAAATAGTTCTAATTCCCTTTAGATTTAAGCCATACGCCTGTGAGAGTTACCTCAGGTCTGCCTGGTTCACGTTTAAGCGTAGTTTTGTCTTCTTCAGCAGATTCGAAATCATCATCACTTCTCTCTAGCTGTACAAAAGTCATGTCGTCACCGACGGCAACCTCATCTTCGTTCGCGTTCTTCGTAACTTCATCGACTTTAATGGAAGGTAAAGGAACTATCTCCACATTTTCGGAAACATGTATATGTGTTGGATTCAACACGTCAAAAACTACCTCAGACTGTTGTTTGTGTTTTACTTGCTCGATAAAGTATACATCCCGACTAAAAATTAAACGTTTCGTTTCTCTATCAAACAACCTATATGCCTTGGACGTGTTGGAATATCCGACCATTACATAATCCTTTCCCTTTGGTTTGAATTTTTCTCGTTGGCGTTTATCAAGTGCTACTGCAAATGATGTAAATGCCCTCAAATGCGATACTGTTGGCTTATACCCATGCCATGCTTCATATGGCGTTACACTATCTAACGCTTTAGTTGGAGATCGATTTCTCAAGTATGCAGCTGTGTATACTGCTTCACCCACAATGACTGTGGAAGACCCGAATCTAACAGCACGCACCTTGCCATTTCAATAAGCGTACGATTTAATCTCTCTGCAGCGCCATTTTGCTGTGGCATATACTGAACCGACAGTTGCCTCAAATTCCATTTTCTCTTAAAAATTCATTAAATTCATTGTTGATAAACTCTGTGCCATTGTCACTTCTTAATATTTTCAATTTGCCGTTTGACGCTCTGCCATTGCCTTAAACTCTTTGAATTTGTCAAACACTTCATTTTTATGCCGTAAGAAATAAACAAAAATGTATCGCGTCTTATCATCCATAGAGGTTAAGAAGTATCGGGCTCCACCAATTGAAGAAACATTTACCGGACCGCATACATCTGCATGCACCACACCTAATACATCTTTTGCATAATTTTGTTAGCTAACATATGGTCTTTGACTACATTTACTTGCCATGCACAAAGCACAGTTTACCTAACCAGATGGGATGTTGAGAGAAAGTCCAAATACCATATGTTTATTACTTAGTTCCCGTAAACTAGCGAAATTAAGGTGGTCAAACCTATTGTGCCATTTCATCACGTCATCAGAAGTTTTCCTCGAAAAAAAAAACAATTTATTTTCATTTGCTTGAAATATGTACAAATCACTGACCTTAACACAAACAATTATTCCTCCGTGCTTGTCAATGATCTTCGCCGTGTTTTCCTTAAATTCGACAATGTAGCCGCTGTTAACCGCTCTGGCAACTGACATAAAGTTGCACTGTAAACCAGGAACAAATAAGACATCTACGAGTGTTATGTCAATTTCGCTTGTTCTTAATTGAACAACAACTTTTTTTGCTTTTGCTAATATTTTATGTTCCGCTGTTAGCACAATTATCTCTTCACAAGATTCGAACTCTTCAAACATGTTGCGATTGCAACACAAATGCGAAGAAGCACCGCTGTCAATACACCAAGCACTTATATTAAAAATTCTATTAGTAACAGCAGCGAACAGCCCATTTCGTTTAACATTTTGTTGGGATGTTTGATCTCTTTCTTTTGATTTGCATTGTGCGGCGAAATGACGTTTTTTTCCACAGCTATAACATTTTAGGTTCGTTCGTTGGCTACTACCAGTGCGCTTACTTGCGCCATCGTATGATTTTGCATTTTCAAAACACTTCTTTTTATACCTTTCATGAAAATGAAATGGTATATTAATTTCGTCACGAAACCGAAAATTGTAAGTCCTTAAAGGAAAATAGATAGACCCACCATTAAGTATACCGAAATAATCAGGTTGAAGAGCTGAGTTGATTTAGCCATGTCCGTCTGTCCGTCTGTCCGTCTGTCTGTTTGTATGCAAATTAGTCCCTCAATTTTAGAGATATCTTGATAAAATTTGGTGAGCGGGTGTATTTGGGTGTCCGATTAGACATTTGTCGGAACCGACCGGATCGGACCACTATAGCATATATCCTCCATACAACCGATTTTTCAGAAAATGAGGATTTTTGTAATATCTTACCCAATTTAACAGATTGAAGCTTCAAACTTCACCATATACTTTCGTATATTGCACATATTGTTGCCTGAAAAAATTTATGAGATCGGTCGTATATATAGTATATATCCCCCACAACCGATTGTTCAGATAAGGAACTTTTCGTAATTACTGCCCTATTTTTAAATTTCAACGAATGCTTACATATATAGCATATATTGTTGTCTGAAAAAATCATAAAGATCGGTGGTATATATAGTATATATATGGTGGTATATATAGTATATATATATAGTATATATATATATATATTTTCGCAAATTTTAGCCCCATTTTAACAGCTAGAAGCTTCAAATTTCACCGAATACTTACGTATATAGCATATATTGTTGTCTGAAAAAATCATAGAGATCGGTTGTATATATAGTATATATCTCATACAACCGATTGTTCAGATAAGAAACTTTTCGCAATTTCTACCCCATTTTAACAGCTATAAGCTTCAAATTTCACCGATTGCTTACGTATATAGCATATATTGTTGTCTGAAAAAATTATAGATGTAGGTTGTATATATAGTATATATCTCATACAACCGATTGTTAAGATAAGAAACTTTTCACAATTTCTACCCATTTTAACAGCTATAAGCTTCAAATTTCACTGATTGCTTACGCATATAGCATATATTGTTGTCTGAAAAAATCATAGACATCGGTTGTATATATAGTTTATATCTCATACAACCGATTGTTCAGATAAAAAACTTTACGCAATTTCCACCCCATTTTAACAGCTATAAGCTTCAAATTTCACCGATTGCTTACGTATATAGTATGTATTGTTTTGTCAAAAAATCATAGAGATCGGTGATATATATAATATATATGATGGTATATATAGTATATATATATAGTATATATATATTTTTTTTACGATTTCGGCCCCATTTTAACAGCTAGAAGCTTCAAATTTCACCAAATGCTGAAAAAATCATTGAGATCGGTGGTATACATAGTATATATCTCATACAACCGATTGTTCAGATAAGAAACTTTGCGCAATTTCTGCCCCGTTTTAACAGCTAGAAGCTTCAAATTTCATAAAATGCTTACGTATATAGCATATATGTTGTCTGAAAAAATCATAGAGATCGGTGGTATATATATTATATACTTCATATAAACTGTCATTTTGACCCCTTTTTTACGGCTAGAACCTTCAAAATTCATCAAATTTCATCAAATAGTTACGTTTACGTCATATATTTTTGAAATACGTGATTCGTAGTCATAGTTTTTACATGCAGACCACAAAAAACGTGAAGCTTTGCATCCTCACACAGATTACCTACCTATTTTTTATTTTATATTTATTTTAAAAATCGTTTAGATATGTTCAAATTTCACCAAATGCTTACGTGTATAGCATATATTGTTGTCTGAAAAAATCTTAGATACCGGTGGTATATATAGTATATATCCCATACAACCGATTGTTCAGATAAGAAACTTTGCGCAATTTCTTCCCCATTTTAACAGCTAGAAGCTTCAAATTTCACCAAATGCTTACGTGTATAGCATATATTGTTGTCTGAAAAAATCGTTGAGATCGGTGGTATATATAATATATATCTCATACAACCGATTGTTCAGTTAAGAAACTTTGCGCAATTTCTGCCCCTTTTTAACAGCTAGACGCTTCAAATTTCACCATATGCTTACGTATATAGCATATATTGTTGTCTGAAAAAATCATAGAGATCGGTGGTATATATATTATATACCCCATATAAACTCTAATTTAGCCCCCTTTTTACGGCTAGAAGCTTCAAAATTCATCAAATTTCATCAAATAGTTACGTTTACGTCATATATTGTTGAAATACGTGATTCGTAGTCATAGTTTTTACACGCAGACCACAAAAAACCTGAAACTTTGCATCCTCACACAAATTACCTACCTGTTTTTTATTTTATATTTATCTTAAAAATCGTTAAGGTATGTAGATCTGTTCACTATATATTTCTTATCTTATACATCCGATTATTCAGAGATTACGAACGGGATAAGATTATTGTTCAGCCCCATTCATGAAAGGTATGAAGTCTTCGGCACAGCCGAAGACAGTCCCGTTCTTACTTGTTTAAGTTTGTGTTTGCGTGTGCTACAAAAGCTTGCACGCTATTTTCGGTCTGTTCTGTCCGACATGTTTTATGCCGCTCACCTTCTTCAATTAACTTATTTTCACCGCACTGAGATTTGGTAGTTCGTCGCGAGATTCCAAAGAAAACAACCAAATTTTCGAATAATTTCGGAAAACTTATGAATAATGACGAACAAATCATCTTGGATACACACTCCGATTGCAGCCAACTTCTCTGCAACTGTTGTGAATTTGCAAACGTATTGCTGTACACACTCACCGTCAATCATTCTGATGCCAAGCAACTGCTTAAACAAGGTTACCTTTCTTACAGGTCCTTTTGGTCTATGCACTTCCTGTAAACTTTTCCAAGCCTAATTTGCCGTTTTGCTGTTTTTGATATGGCCTATCTGCGTAGGCGTGATGCTGGTGATTATTGTTGCTTTTGCCTTATCATCCTTACCCTTCCACAGTTGTATAGTCTTTTCCGCTGCATCGTCACCTGGCTGTGGTGATTCTCCGCATGTAACCGACCACAAATCTTTATGGACGAGCACACTTTGCAGTTGCAAGTTCCATGAGTCATAATTGGACTCGTCGAGTTTCTCTATGTTGAAAAGCGAGGAAGTCATTTTTTCCATTTGCCACTTATTACGTTTTATTTGGTTCCCAGGGATTTGCACCTGGGCCCATAACCTGTTGGATATCTTACTTTTTATTTGGCTGATCCAAGTAGAAAAACACGATTGAATATACTATTCAATGTTACAAAAATGTGGCTTTTATTCAATGTAATAAAAAGGAAGTAAAGAAGATACAGAAAAATTTGGTTTTGCTTTTACGATACAATAACAGCAAATCAGGGTAGCTAAAATATGTAAGTTGATAACAGGGTTGCATTTCAACAACTTTTAATGCCATAAGTCGAACAAAAATTTACCAATCCTTGTGAAATTTGGTAAGGGCATAGCCTCTATGACGATAACTGTTTGGTAGTAGTGTACTTTTTTCCAATTTTTTTATATTGTTTGCAATACTCATCTCTCTTGAAAAAGTGATGATACTTCTGCTGCATAAGTTAGCTCATCAGCACTTCTGGATAATTAACCCTAAACTTGGCGTCGTTTGGTCTTTGACTGGGATGAAGGAAGCCATTCTTGGGTCTGGGTTACCTATTGTTGTAGATGATGGTTCTGGTGGCAGCAACTGCACAGCAATTGTAAAGATGATATCTGTACCCGAAGCCCACACCGAATTTGTATTTAAAGCTGTTCCCGGTGTCTTCCAAAGTTGTTCCATTTCTCTGAAAACTTGGAAGAATATTGCGAAACTCGTACGTTTAAATCTCTTACAGAACTTTCGATTAGTTTACTAAAATTTATTAAAAAATTTTGTTCTAACGAGAAGAAAATTTAAAATTCTTTATTTCTTGAATGTTTTGAATTTTTCAACAAAATTTCAAAAAGCCCGCTTTAGACGTGTTAACGAAATCTAAAAAAAAAAAATTTAAATAGATGTGCACGAAATTCGCGATGGGTTTTTTTCGAATCGTAGAAACTACCTACTACCTACAACTATAATATGTACTAGCTATACCCGGCGTACGTTGTAACGCCCGATATCGAAGGAATGTTGCGTTATTTTTTCTGTTTTGTTTGTTGATAATTTAGTTTATTGTTCTGTAAATTAAATTGAATTTTATACACATATTTGGCGAAATTTTCGCTCAGAACATTTCATTATTGTATCTTATTGTAATGCATATGGGTACACAATATTTTTGGTTTTTTCGTTCGGTGCAAAGATAAACAAATTTTTTGGCGTTCCAACTCTAGAGCAAGCAACACATAGCTGGCCATGAGGAAATGACATACTCTCTAAATTTAATCCTGGAACAATAAGCGATTGTCCTTGTGCTTTGTTGATTGTAATTGCAAAAGCAAGGAAAACTGTACACGAAATTTTAAGAGCTTAAAATTGAATGGCAAAACTGTAGGAATCATTGGGATCCGTGGAATGAGCACATCTCCATCTTCGCTTTTACCGCTGATGGTTGTTGCTTCGATTACATTCGGCATTGATTTCTTAACGCAAAATCTGGTTCCATTGCACAATTTTGGTGGGTCTAAATTCCGAAAAAGCATGATTGGTGAGCCAATTTTCAAAGTTAATATATGCGCAGGCATTCCAGGTGGTTCTTAAGAGTTTAGAAATTCAATTGGATAATTCACGATTTGATCTTCATCTGTAGATCGATTTATATTTCGCCACTTCCAGGAATTTGGTTTTAATGCGATCATTGATTTTGTTAAAAAAAAAAATAAATGTAAGGCGCGATAACCTCCGAAGAGATCTAAGGCCGAGCTTCTCTTCCAATTTGCGTCGTGCTCCTCTTGATTTTTCCCTACAAATTGGCCGGACGGGACCTACATGTTTTATGCCGACTCCGAACGGCATCTGCAAGGCAGATGAGTTTTCACTGAGAGCTTTTCATGGCAGAAATACAATCGGAGCGCTTGCCAGACACTGCCGAGGGGCGACCCCGCTTAGAAAAATTTTCTTCTAATTGAAAAATCTTATTTCTAAAATTTTGATGTTGCTTTGCCCGGGAGTTGAACCCAGGGCATACGGTGTGATAGGCGGAGCACGCTACCATCACACCACGGTGGCCGCCCATTGATTTTGTTAACATGATCATATTTGGGAGCTAAGATTGCTCGTTCGCATAGCCAAAAAAAAAACTTTTATTTAAAATTCTTTATTCTGAAATATGAAAAACCTTCGTCTTGATCGAAGGAACTTATAGCCGAAATTTGGTGATGATTGAAGTGCGGGAAATACGTTTCCATAGGGACACACACACAGAATTTGATTTTTATAGAAGATGTAGATAGACTGAAGCTATCAAATCTTTTTAACGACGGCAGATTACTAAACGTCCAAAAGGAATAACAGCCAAACTCAAAAATGCAGTCAAACCTTAGGTGTTAAAATAACCTAAGTTTGTACGGCAGCCATAGTTCGGAAAAATCCCAAATGTAGGGAAGGTGCCACGTCCCTTTTTTACCAATTCCACCTTTTACTGAAGGTGTTAGGACTTAATGTCATATAGCTCCTTACCAATTTTCAATATCCTACCATTACTACATCCAGAGATATGCAGTATGATATATTACATTTGTATGGGAGGTGCCACGCCCCCTTTTTCCCAATTCCACATGTTCTGGCATGTATACCCTCAGAGTTATGCAGTACGAAAGATTCCATTTGTATGGGAGGTGCCACGCCCCTTTTATATATCCAAATTGTTTTTAGCCTAAAACTTTCCCGTTTATCCAAGGAACCTATAACCAAAATATGGTGATGATTGAAGTGTGGGAAATACGTTTCCATAGGTAATACACACACAGAATTTGATTTTTATATATATAGATTTATATGGGAGTTGCCACGCCCCATTTTTCCCAATTCCACATTTTCTTGGTGGTGTTAGGGATTTACCTCATATAATTCCTTACTGAATTTAAATGTTCTGGGATTTATACCTTCAGATTTATGCAGTACCAAAGATTTTTTTGTATATGAGGTGCCGCGCCCCTTTTATATATCCACATTATTTTCAGCCTAAAACTTTCCCGTTTATCGAAGGAACCTATAACTAAAATTTGGTGATGATTGAAGTGTAGGAAATAGGTTTCCATAGGTAATACACACACAGAATTTGATTTATATATATATATATTTGTATGGGAGGTGCCACGCCCCCTTTTTCCAAATTCCACATTTTCTTGGTGGTGTTAGGGATTGCCCTCATATAAATCCTTACTGAATTTGAAAGTTCTGGCATGTATACCCTCAAAGTTATGCAGTACCAAGGATTTCATTTGTATGGGAGGTGCCACGCCCCTTTTATATATCCAAACCTTCAAGCTGATCGAAGGAACATGTAGCCAAAATTTGGTAATGATTGAAGTGTGGGAAATACGTTTTCATAGGTAATACACACACAGAATTTGATTTTTATATATATAGATTTGTATGGTAGGTGCCACGCCCCCTTTTTCGAACTTCCACATTTTCTTGGTGGTGTTAGGGATTGACCTCATGTAACTTCTTACTGAATTTGAATGTTCTGGCATGTATACCTTCAAAGTTATGCAGTACCAAAGATTTCATTTGTATGGGAGGTGCCACGCCCCTTTAATATATCTAAATTATTTTTAGCCTAAAACGTTCCCGTTGATCGAAGGAACCTATAGCCAAAATTTGATGATGATTGAAGTGTGGGAAATACGTTTCCATAGGTAATAAACACATAGAATTTGAATTATATATATATAGATAACATGTGAAGGGGTGGCATGAGGTGACATGTGTATAATTTTTCCACCTCTGAAAACAAAAATTAAAATAAAAAGTCGCTTTTCTTCTTAATCACAGAAAGTTTAATGTACTTAAAATATTTAAATTGCCAAAATTATATAATAAAAAATGTAAATTACCTTCGGGTTAAGAATCCATGACAAAAGTAATGAAAAGGTATTTACGTAATATTTATATAAAGCGTAAAATCGAAAATATATCTGACGAACGAATAAGTGCTAACTTCGACTCCACTTGCCTACCCTGCAAAAATCGTTGGATCATGTGGTCCACTTTTGTCATACTGGAGTACTCCATGGATTACTCTGATGTAATGTTGAGCTGGAGTATATCGTCCAGTCCTAGGACATCGCAATGTTAATTGGACCATATTTTTTGCACTTTTGTATTCAACTCAAGTAATGATATGATGCAACCCAATACAAAAATAAAAGAAAATTTCAAAATGAGCGTGGCTCCGCCCTTTTTCATTTGATTTGTCTAGAATATTTTTAATGCCATAAGTGGAACAAAAATTTACCAATATAACTTTAGAAAAAACTTTGTAAAATGGGTGTGGCACCTACCATATTAAGTAGAAGTAAATGAAAAAGTTCTGCAGGGCGAAATTAAAAGCCATTGAAATCTTGGCAGGAATACGTTGTATTACATATATAAAAAAATTAGCGGTACCCGACATATGATGTTCTGGGTCACCCTGGTCCACATTTTGGTCGATATCTCGAAAACGCCTTAACATATACAACTACCACCACTCGCTTTTAAAACCCTCATTAATACATTTAATTTGATACCCATATCGTACAAACACATGTCGTGAGTTGACCAAAATTAAATAAATTGTAGGCCAATAATTTTATAAAACGTTATAATATTTAATAGAACGAAGGACTCCTTCCAAACGGTTACAAATTCAAGAATAATTTTATGATTTCGGAAAAAATATGACAAAAGTCGTTTTACAAAAATGTTGCTAGGTTTTACATTTCAATACAAGTACAAATACTACAAAGTGTTAACTGACACACATTATAGAGTCACCCCTGGTCCACCTTTATGGGGATATCTCGAAAAGGCGTCCACCTATAAAACTAAGGCCCACTCCCTTTTAAAATACTCATTATCATCTTTCGTTTGATACTCATATTCTACAAACGCATTCTGGAGTCAACCCTGGTCCACCTTTATAACGAGATCTCGAAAAGGCGTCCACCTATAGAACAAAGGCCCACTCCCTTTTAAAATAATCATTAGCACCTTTCATTTGATACCCATATCGTACAAACAAATTCTAGAATCACCCCTGTTCCACCTTTATGGCGATATCTCGAAAAGTCGTCCACCTATAGTACTAAGGCCCACTCACTTTTGAAATACTCATTAACACCATTCATTTGATACCCATATCGTACAAGCAAATTCTAGAGTGACCCCAGGTCCACCTTTATGGCGATATCTCGAAAAGGCGTCCACCCATAAAACTAAGGCCCACACCCTTTTAAAATACTCATTAACACCTTTCGTTTGATATCCATATTGTACAAACGCATTCTAGAGTCACCCCTGGTCCACCTTTATGGCGATATCTCGAAAAGGCGTCCACCTATAGAACTAAGGCGCACTCCCTTTTAAAATATTCATTAACACCTTTTATTTGATACCCATATCGTACAAACAAATTCTAGCCACCCCTGGTCTACCTTTATGACGATATCTCGGAAAGGCGTTCACCTATAGAACTAAGGCCCACGCCCCTTTAAAATATTCATTAACACCTTTCATTTATACCCATATTGTACAAACAAATTCTAGGGTCACCCTAGTCCACCTTTATGGTGATATCTCGAAAAGGCGTCCACCTATAGAACTAAGCCCACGCCCTTTTAAAATACTCATTAACAACTTTCATTTGATACCCATATAGTACAAACAAATTCTAGAGTCACCCCTGGTCGACCTTTATGGCGATATCTCGAAAAGGCGTCCACCTATAGAACTAAGCCCACGCCCTTTTAAAATACTCATTAACGCCTTTCATTTGATACCCATATCGTACAAACAAATTCTAGAGTCAGCCCTGGTCCACCTTTATGGCGATATCCCTAAATGGCGTCCACCTATATAACTATGTCCCACTCCCTTTTAAAATACTCTTTAATACCTTCCATTTGATACACATGTCATACAAACACACTCCGGGGTTACCCTAGGTTCATTTTCCTACATGGTGATTTTCCTTTAGTTTGTCTCCATAGCTCTCAGCTTAGTATGCAATGTTCGGTTACACCCGGACTTAGCCTTCCTTGCTTGTTTGTATGAATTGTGGTTAATTTTGGAGCACTCACTTGGTCCATAGCGAGTACTCCGTACATCCATACATAGAGTACTCGCGTTTTTTGCAGGGAAGCGCAATTTATGTTGTCCACATCTTCTTTGAAATTGATAGCATCTTTTATTCGTTGTCGTATTCTCAGTCCTTCCAGTGTCAGACGAGTTTGTGTTCTTTCGTCATATTCTCTCTCAATATTTTTATACTCAGTATAGCTCACAGAGATATTAACTTTGATTGGATAACGGTTGGTAGTACATATATCTAGGAATCGAGATAGATATATACTTCCATATATCAAAATCCTCAGTATCGAAAAAAAATTTGATTGAGCCATGTCCGTCCGTCCGTCTGTCCTTTAACACGATAACTTGAGTAAATTTTGAGTTATCTTGATGAAATTTGGTATGTAGGTTGCTGGGCACTCGCCTCAGATCGCTATTCAAAATGAACGATATTGGACTATAAGCCCGCCCACTTTTTCGATCTCGAAAATTTCGAAAAACCTAAAAAGTGCGATAATTCATTACCAAAGGCGGATAAAGCGATGAAACTTGGTAGGTGAGTTGAACTTATGACGCACAATAGAAAATTAGTAAAATTTTGGACAATAGGCGTGGCGCCGTCTACTTTTAAAAGAAGGTAATTTAAAAGTTTTGCAAGCTGTAATTTGGCAGTCGTTGAACATATCATGATGAAATTTGGCAAGAACGTTACTCCTATTACTATATGTATGCCAAATAAAAATTGGCAACATCAAAAAAAATTTAATATCTTTACAGTATATAAGTAAATTATGTTAACATTCAACTCCAGTAATGATATGGTGCAACAAAGTACAAAAATAAATTTCAAAATGGGCGTGGCTCCGCCCTTTTTCATTTAATTTGTCTAGGATACTTTTAATGCCATAAGTCGAACAAAAATTTACCAATCCCTGTGAAATTTGGTAAGGGCATATCTCCTATGCCGGTAACTGTTTTCTGTGAAAAAGGGCGAAATCTGTTGAAGCCACGCCCAGTTTTTATACACAGTCTACCGTCTGTCCTTCCGCTCGGCCGTTAACACGATAACTTGAGCAAAAATCAATACATCTTTACTACACTCAGTTCACCCACTTATCTGAACTCACTTTGTATTGGTATAAAAAATGGTCGAAATCCGACTACTACCACGCCCACTTTTTCGATATCGAAAATTACGAAAAATAAAAAAAATTACAAAATTCTATACCAAATACGAAAAAAGGGATGAAACATGGTAATTGGATTGGGTTATTGACGCAAAATATAACTTTAGAAAAAAAATTTGTAAAATGGGTGTCACACCTACCATATTAAGTAGAATAAAATGAAAAACTTTTGCAGGGCGAAATCAAAAGCCTTTGGAGTCTCGGCAGGAATACTGATCGTGGTATTACATACATAAATAAATTGGCAGTAACCGACAGATGATGTTCTGCGTCACCCTGGTCCACATTTTGGTCGATATCTCGGAAACGTCTTCACATATAAAACTAAGGGCCATTCCTTTTTAAAACTCTCATTAATACCTTTAATTTGATACCCATATCGTACAATCACATTCTAGACTAACCCCTGGTCCACCTTTATAACCATATCTCGAAAAGGCGTCCACTTAGAGAATTAAGGCCACTCCCCTTTCAAAAACTCATTAACACCTTTCATTTGATACCCATATCATACAAACATATTCTATAGTCACCCCTGGTCCACCTTTGTGGCGATATCTCGAAAAGGTGTCCATCTATAGAAATAAGGCCATTCCCTTTTAAAATACTCACTAATACCTTTCATTTGATACCCATATCTTACAAACAAATTCTAGAGTCACCCCTGGTCCACCTTTATGCCGATATCTCGAAAAGGCGTCCACCTATAGAAATAAGGCCCACGCCCCTTTAAAATACTCATTAAAACCTTTCGTTTGATACCCATATTGTACAAACGCATTCTAGAGTGAACCCTGGTCCACTTTTATAATGATATCTGGAAAAGGCGTCCACCTATAAAACTAAGGCCCACTCCCTTTTAAAATACTCATTAACACCTTTCATTTGGTACCCATATCGTACAAACAAATTCTAGAGTCACCCCTGCTCCACCTTTATGGCGATATCTCGAAAAGGCGTCCACCAATAGAACTAAGGCCCAATCCATTTTAAAATACTCATTAACATCTTTCGTTTGATACCCATATTGTACAAACGCATTCTAGAGTCACCCCTGGTCCACCTTTATGGCGATATCTCGAAAAGGCGTCCACCTATAGAGCTAAGGCCCACTTCCTTTTAAAATAATCATTAACTCCTTTCATTTGATACCCATATCGTACAAACAAATTCTAGAGTCTCCTCTGGTCCACCTTTATGGCGATATCTCGAAAAGGCGTCCACCAATAGAACTAAGGCCCACTCCATTTTTAAATACTCATTAACACCTTTAGTTTGATACCCATATTGTACAAACGCATTCTAGAGTCACCCCTGGTCCACCTTTATGGCGATATCTCGAAAAAACGTCTACCTATAGAGCTAAGGCCCACCCCCTTTTAAAATACTCATTAACACCTTTCATTTGATACCCATATCGTACAAACAAATTCTAGAGTAACCCTGGTCCACCTTTATGGCGATATCTCAAAAAGGTGTCCACCCATAGAACTAAGGCCCACTCCATTTTAAAATACTCATTAACACCTTTCGTTTGATACCCATATTGTACAAACATATTCTAGAGTCACCCCTGGTTCACCTTTATGGCGATATCTCGGAAAGGCGTCCACCTATAGAGCTAAGGCCCTCTCCCATTTAAAATACTCATTAACACCTTTCATTTGATACCCATGTCGTACAAACAAATTCTAGAGTCAGCCCTGGTCCACCTTTATGGTGATATCCCTAAATGGCGTCTACCTATAGAACTAAGGCCCACGCTCTTTTAAAATACTCATTAACAACTTTCATTTGATACCCATATCGTACAAACACATTCCAGGGTTACCCTAGGTTCATTTTCCTACATGGTGATTTTCCCTTATTTTGTCTCCATAGGCCTCAGTTGAGTATGTAATGTTCGGTTACAGCCGAACTTAGCCTTCCTTACTTGTTTAATTTTTCTTTAACTTGGAATGCATTCACCTGACCTTGAGCAAGCAATGCAGACGATGGAAGATGATAGACAAAAGGACACCCTGTTCGAGTGAAGTGCTGTTCTCAAGTGAGCGCGCTAATAACTCGCAAATTTAATCATTTCTATAGACAGTGTAACAAAAACTTTCAAAATGTATAAAAGTATAGCAACCGCCAAAGTGTGGAGCACGGAGTGCAACCGAAATTAATTAATTCTAGTGAAATAAGAGAAAATTATAATTCTGCTTGTGATATTAAGGTGGTGATAATACAAAAGCGGGAAACATTACAATAACAACAGGCGAGCCTCAATCGGTTGCCATAGAAACAAAGCAAAACTTTAAGATTTAAGCTTAGCAAAGACGAGAACCAGGAGTGGAGACCTTACCATACATCAGTTCCGCATCAGTGCTGCCACCACGGTAGAATAGGTTTTTATATTCATTAACCCACTGAAATTAAAACTGCTATGTAAAATTATATGTATCACTCTTACTATTCTAGTTAGTTTAAGACTATAATATTATTGCATATCTTTGCCACATACTGAAAAGATATACATTAATAATGCCAGCAGAGTGCAAAGAATGTACTACAAAGCTGCTTCAAGTAGATGAGATGATAGCTTGCTCTGGTTGGTGTGGCTATTGCTTCTGCTTAAAGTGCAGTAACATCAAAAGAATCGAAATCAAAATAATAACCGATATTTTAATTTGAAATGGTTCTGTAACCAATGTGCGTTATCAGATACAAATAAAAAAATTTGTGGAAATTAAACATTTGATTAGCAGATGTGAAGAAACAAAAATGAAATCAAGTGATATTAGGCAAATAGTTGAGCAAATATTTAGTAATAAATGCTCTCAAATAAAAACTAGCATTATCACGGACTTGAACTCCATTTTGGAACACAATATTGAAGTAAAAATGAATACAATGAAAAATGAAATCGTAAGGGATTTGTCGAACGAACTTAAGAAGAACATGTAAGGACGGGACTGTTTTTGGCTGTGCCGAAGACTTCATACCTTTCATGACTGGGGCTGAACTATAATCTTATCCTGTTCGTAATCTGCAAATAATCGGATGTATAAGATAAGAAATATATAGTGAACAGATGTACATACCTAAATGATTTTTAAGATAAATATAAAATAAAAAATAGGTAGGTATATGTGTGAGGATGCAAAGTTTCAGGTTTTTTTTTTGGTCTGCGTTTAAAAACTATGACTACGAATAACGTATTTCAACAATATATGACGTAAACGTAACTATTTGATGAAATATGATGAATTTTGAAGCTACTAGCAAAGGGGCAAAAATGAGAGTTTATATGGGTTATATAATATATATACCACCGATCTCTATGATTTTTTCAGACAACAATATATGCTAAATACGTAAGCATTTGGTGAAATATGAAGCTTCTAGCTGTTAAAATGGGGCAGAAATTGCGCAAAGTTTCTTATCTGAACAATCGGTTGTATGAGATATATACTATATATAACACCGATCTCAATGATTTTTTCAGACAACAATATATGCTATATACGTAAGCATTTGGTGAAATTTGAAGCTTCTAGCTGTTAAAATTGGGCAGAAATTGCGCAAAGTTTCTAATCTGAACAATCGACAACAATATATGCTACACACGTAAGCATTTGGTGAAATTTGAACATATCTAAACGATTTTTAAGATAAATATAAAATAAACAAGTAAGGAAGGTTAAGTTCGGGTGTAACCGCACATTATATACTCAGTTGAGAGCTATGGTGGCAACATAAGGGAAAATAACCATGTAGGAAAATGAACCGAGGGTAACCCTGGAATGTGTTTGTATGACATGTGTATCAAATGAAAGGCATTAAAGATTATTTTATGAGGGAGTGGGCCATAGTTCTATAGGTGGACGCCATTTAGGGATATAGCCATAAAGGTGGATCAGGGTTGACTCTAGAATGCGTTTGTACGTTATGGGTATCAAATTAAAGGTGCTAATGAGTATTTTAAAAGGGAGTAATCCTTAGTTCCATAGGTGGACGCCGTTTAGAGATATCGCCACAAAGGTGGACCAGGGGTGACCCTAGAATTTGTTTGTACAATATGGGCATCAAACGAATGGTGTTAATGAGTATTTTAAAAGGGAGTGGGCCTTAGTTCTATAGGTGGATGCCGTTTCGAAATATCGCCATAAAGGTGGACCAGTGGTGACTCTAGAATGTGTTTGTACGATATGGGTATCAAATTAAAGGTATTAATGAGGGTTTTGAAAGGGAGTGGTGGTTGTTGTATAGGTGGTCGCCTTTTCGAGATATCGCCATAAAGGTGGGCCAAGGGTGACTCTAGAATGCGTTTGTACGATATGGGTATCAAATGAACGGTGTTAATGAGTATTTTAAAAGGGAGTAATCCTTAGTTCCATAGGTGGACGCCGTTTCGAGATATCGCCATAAAGGTGGGCCAGGGGTGACCCTAGAATTTGTTTGTACAACAGGGGCATCAAACGAAAGGTGTTAATGAGAGTTTTAAAAGGGAGTGGTGGTTGTTGTATAGGTGCTCGTATTTTCGAGATATCGCCATAAAGGTAGACCAGGGGTGACCCTAGAATTTGTTTGTACAATATGGGTATCAAACGAAAGGTGTTAATGAGTATTTTAAAAGGGAGTGGGCCTTAGTTCTATAGGTGGACGCCGTTTCGAAATATCGCCATAAAGGTGGACCAGGCGTGACCCTAGAATTTGTATGTACAATATGGGCATCAAACGAAAGGTGTTAATGAGTATTTTAAAAGGGAGTGGGCCTTAGTTCTATAGGTGGACGCCGTTTCGAAATATCGCCATAAAGGTGGACCAGGGGTGACTCTAGAATGTGTTTGTACGATATGGGTATCAAATTAAAGGTGTTAATGAGGGTTTTGAAAGGGAGTGGTGGTTGTTGTATAGGTGGACCTAGAATTTTTTTGTACAATATGGGTATCAAACGAAAGGTGTTAATGAGTATTTTAAAAGGGAGTGGGCCTTAGTTCTATAGGTGGACGCCGTTTCGAAATATCGCCATAAAGGTGGACCAGGCGTGACCCTAGAATTTGTTTGTACAATATGGGTATCAAACGAAAGGTGTTAATGAGTATTTTAAAAGGGAGTGGGCCTTAGTTCTATAGGTGGACGCCGTTTCGAAATATCGCCATAAAGGTGGACCAGGCGTGACCCTAGAATTTGTATGTACAATATGGGCATCAAACGAAAGGTGTTAATGAGTATTTTAAAAGGGAGTGGGCCTTAGTTCTATAGGTGGATGCCGTTTCGAAATATCGCCATAAAGGTGGACCAGTGGTGACTCTAGAATGTGTTTGTACGATATGGGTATCAAATTAAAGGTATTAATGAGGGTTTTGAAAGGGAGTGGTGGTTGTTGTATAGGTGGTCGCCTTTTCGAGATATCGCCATAAAGGTGGGCCAAGGGTGACTCTAGAATGCGTTTGTACGATATGGGTATCAAATGAACGGTGTTAATGAGTATTTTAAAAGGGAGTAATCCTTAGTTCCATAGGTGGACGCCGTTTCGAGATATCGCCATAAAGGTGGGCCAGGGGTGACCCTAGAATTTGTTTGTACAACAGGGGCATCAAACGAAAGGTGTTAATGAGAGTTTTAAAAGGGAGTGGTGGTTGTTGTATAGGTGCTCGTATTTTCGAGATATCGCCATAAAGGTGGACCAGGGGTGACCCTAGAATTTGTTTGTACAATATGGGTATCAAAAGAAAGGTGTTAATGAGTATTTTAAAAGTGAGTAATCCTTAGTTCCATAGGCGGACGCCGTTTCGAGATATTGCCATAAAGGTGGACCAGGCGTGACCCTAGAATTTGTATGTACAATATGGGCATCAAACGAAAGGTGTTAATGAGTATTTTAAAAGGGAGTGGGCCTTAGTTCTATAGGTGGACGCCGTTTCGAAATATCGCCATAAAGGTGGACCAGGGGTGACTCTAGAATGTGTTTGTACGATATGGGTATCAAATTAAAGGTGTTAATGAGAGTTTTAAAAGGGAGTGGTGGTTGTTGTATAGGTGGTCGTATTTTCGAGATATCGCCATAAAGGTGGACCAGGGGTGACCCTAGAATTTGTTTGTACAATATGGGTATCAAAAGAAAGGTGTTAATGAGTATTTTAAAAGGGAGTAATCCTTAGTTCCATAGGTGGACGCCGTTTCGCGATATCGCCATAAAGGTGGAGCAGGGGTGGCCCTAGAATTTGTTTGTACAATATGAGTATCAAAATAAAGGTGTTAATGAGTATTTTAAAAGGGAGTAATCGTTAGTTCCATATGTGGACGCCGTTTCGAGATATCGCCATAAAGGTGGGCCAGGGGTGACTCTAGAATTCGTTTGTGCAATATGGGTATCAAACGAAAGGAGTTAATGAGTATTTAAAAGGGAGTGGGCCTTAGTTCTATAGGTGGACGCCTTTTCGAGGTATCGTAATAAAGGTGGACCAGGGGGACTCTAGACTTTGTTTGTACGATATGGGTATCAAATGAAAGGTGCTAATGAGTATTTTTAAAAGGGAGTGAGCCTTCGTTCTATAGGTGTTCGCCTTTTCGAGATATCGCCATAAAGGTGGACCAGGGGTGACTTTAGAATATGTTTGTACGATATGGGTATGAAATGAAAATTGTTAATGAGTATTTTAAAAGAGCGTGGGGCTTAGTTCTATAGGTGGACGCCTTTTCGAGATATCGCCATAAAGGTGGACCAGGGGTGACTCTAGAATGAGTTTGTACGATATAGGTATCAAATTAAAGGTATTAATGAGAGTTTTAAAAGGGAGTGGTGTGAAGGCGTTTTCCAGATATCGACCAAAATGTAGACCAGGGTGACCCAGAACATCATCTGTTGGATACCGCTAATTTATTTATATATGTAATACCTGCCAAGATTTTAAGGGTTTTTTATTTCGCCCTGCAGAACTTTTTCATTTTCTTCTACTTAATATGGTAGGTGTCACAACCATTTTATAAAGTTTTTTCTTAAGTTATATTTCGCGTCAATAAAACAATCCAATTACCTTACCATGTTTCATCCCTTTTTTCGTATTTGGTATAGAATTATGGCATTTTTTTTTTTCGTAATTTTCGATATCGAAAAGTGGGCGTGGTCATAGTCGGATTTCGTTCATTTTTCATACCAAGATAAAGTGAGTTCAAGTAAGCACGTGAACTAAGTTCATTAAAGATATGCCGATTTTTGCTCAAGTTATCGTGTTAACGGCCATGCGGAAGGACAGACGGACGACTGTGTATAAAAACTGGGCGTGGCATCAACCGATTTCGCCCATTTTCACAGAAAACAGTTAACGTCATAAAATCTATGCCCCTACCAAATTTCAAAAGGATTGGTTAATTTTTGTTCGACTTATGGCGTTAAAAGTATCCTAGACAAATTAAATGAAAAAGGGCGGAGCCACGTCCATTTTGAAATTTTCTTTTATTTTTGTATTTTGTTGCACCATATCATTACTGGAGTTGAATGTTGACATAATTTACTTATATACTGTAAAGATATTAAATTTTTTGTAAACATTTTACTTTAAAAAAATTTTTTTTTTAAAGTGGGCGTGATCCTTCTCCGATTTTGCTAATTTTTATTAGGCGTACATATAGTAATAGGAGTAACGTTCCTGCCAAATTTCATCATGATATCTTCAACGACTGCCAAATTACAGCTTGCAAAACTTTTAAATTACCTTCTTTTAAAAGTGGGCGGTACCACGCCCATTGTCCAAAATTTTACTAGTTTTCTATTCTGCGTCATAAGTTCAACTCATCTACTAAGTTTCGTCGCTTTAGCTGTCTTTTGTAATGAATTATCGCACTTTTTCGGTTTTTCGAAATTTTCGATATCGAAAAAGTGGGCGTGGTTATAGTCCGATATCGGTCATTTTAAATAGCGATCTGAGATGAGTGCTCAGGAACCTACATACCAAATTTCATCAAGATACCTTAAAATTTACTCAAGTTATCGTGTTAAGGGACGGACGGACGGACATGGCTCAATCAAATTTTTTTTCGATCCTGATTATTTTGATATATGGAAGTCTATATCTATCTCGATTCCTTTATATATGTACAACCAACCGTTATCCAATCAAACTTAATATACTCTGTGAGCTCTGCTCAACTGAGTATAAAAATAGGTAGGTACTTTGTGTGAGGATGCAAAGCTTCACGTTTTTTGTGGTCTGCATGTAAAAACTATGACTACGAATCACGTATTTCAAAAATATATGAAGTAAAAGTAACTATTTGATGAAATTTGATGAATTTTGAAGCTTCCAGCCGTAAAAAAGCAAATTGAGGGACTAGTTTGCATACAAACAGACAGACGGACGGACGGAGAGACGGACAGACGGACATTGCTAAATCAACTAAGCTCTTCATCCTGATTATTTCGGTATACTTAATGGTGGGTCTATCTATTTTCCTTTAAAGACTTACAATTTTGGGTTTCGTGACGAAATTAATATACCATTGCATTTTCATGAAAGTTATAAAAATGGGTAGGTACTGTGTGTGAGGATGCAAAGCTTCACGTTTTTTGTGGTCTGTATGTAAAAACTATGACTACGAATCACGTATTTCAAAAATATATGACGCAAACTATTTGATGATTTTTGAAGCTTCTAGCCGTAAAAAAGGGGCAAAAATGACAGTTTATATGGGGTATATAATATATATACCACCGATCTCTATGATTTTTTCAGACAAAAATATATGCTATATACGTAAGCATTTGGTGAAATTTGGAGATTCTAGCTGTTAAAACGGGGCAGAAATTGCGCAAAGTTTCTTATCTGAACAATCGGTTGTATGAGATATATACTATGTATACCACCGATCTCAATGATTTTTTCAGACATCAATATATGCTATACACGTAAGCATTTAGTGAAATTTGAAGCTTCTAGCTGTAAAATGGGGCTGAGATTGCAAAATATATATATATATACTATATATACCATCATATATATATTATATACATCAGCGATCTCTATAATTTTTTTACACAACAATATATACTATATACGTAAGCAATTGGTGAAATTTGAAGCTAATAGCTGTTAAAATGGGGTAGAAATTCCGAAAAGTTTCTTATCTGAACAATCGGTTGTATGAGATATATACTATATATACAACCGATCTCTATGATTTTTTCAGACAACAATATATGCTATATACGTAAGCATTCGGTGAAATTTGAAGCTTCTAGCTTTTAAAATGGGGGTGAAATTGTGAAAATATATATATATACTATACATATACTATATATACCACCATATATCTATATATATAAAAAGAAGTGTACATTTTGACTGTCACTCCATAACTCGAGAACGGATAGAAAGATTGCCATGAAATTTTTAGGAAAGATACAGGAAGGAGAGATGATGGTTAGTTGATTTTGAAATCCCAAATCGGTTTAGCTATTCTTGAGTCATGATTTTTTTTTTAGAAAAAATTCCAAATTAGAAAAATTACTCATAAAAATAAGTCGGGTTTTCCTTCCTGACGCTATAACTCCAGAACGCACTAATCGATTTCCACGGTTTTGCATTCGTTGGAAAGGTCTCGGGCTGCGTGAGCTTAGTAGCAAAGAAAATTCAGCATCGACGCACAGGGTCTCGAGATATAGGCCAAAACGTGGACACGGATAGCCCTGGAATGTGTTTATAGAATATTGTGACGAATATGAGTGACACTAAGTGATACTCACATTCCTAGTCTGATGTTATAAGTAAATAAAGTCACAACAACAATAAAGCAGACAGTCACTTGTATCTACATAAACGAATCAATCATTATGTCTACACATATGTACGTATACGCAGCTGAGAAGCAACACACAAACCCATGCAGATAACTTATCTGAGATGCTCCTAAAGGTATGCAATTATAATTGTGGAAGTGTCGCTAACTCATCATACAAGTGCATGGGGTATGAGAGAAGCTATAAAAATTATACATCTGTAGTTGTAGCTGAGAAATTTATAACTAACTAGTAAGTTCTGGAATTAGAAAAGCTTAGAAATATGCAACGAGGAAATCAATAGTATAAAAAGGCGACAACAGTAGAGGCGAGAAATCAGTTTCATTTAAGGTATCAGTCAGTTTGGTTATTAAGCAAGCTACTAGCAAATTATAAGTGTTATTGCGAAGTACTTTAATAAAGGCCATTTTTTCATTATTCAATATTGGAGTTATTTATTCAACAGTTTAGTGATTCGAACTTAGCACAAGGTTACAAATAAGAGGATTTGCAAGTAAATTTGTTACAATTGGTGTCAGAAGAGGAATTGTTGAATAAATTTCGAAGAATTCGAATACAACTTGGACATGCCAAAATTAAGTGAATTGAAAATCCAGCAACTGAAGAAGGAGTTGGAGAGCCCTAGATTGAATACAACCGGCATTAAACTAGAACTTCGGGAACGACTACGACAGGCAATGGAGTTAGAAGGAATTGACGTGGAAGAGTATGACTTTTATCTTGTTGGCGAGGAAACAACAAAAATGGAAAAAACACCGCAGACAGTTACGAGCACAGACTTGAACATGATACTGGCTGCAATATCTGCACAAACATCGACAGTAACTTCAATGTCGTCGCAAATGTCATCTCAACTGGAAGAACAGAAGACATATATGGCATCTCAACTGGATGAACAGAAGACATATATGGCATCCCAACTGGAATCGCAAGAGACACGCATAACATCTAAGATTGAAGCACAGGAGACGTGTATTTCCGAAATGTCGGCACAAATTTCAGCACAGATATCATCTCAGATCTCCACACAACTAGAAGGGCAGGAAGTCCGTATATAATCTAAACTGGAAGCGCATATGGAAGAAAAACTAACACAGTTTCATGAAGGCTTCAGTGGTCGACAGGATAAAATAGAGGCAGAGATGGATGCTTTGGAAGATCGTATACAGGAGTTGCAACTAAATCGCCCAGCAGTTTCAACGAGTAATCCAAAGGTAAAAACACCATCGTTTGAAAGTTCTGTTCCTTTCCAGGTCTTTAAGCCACAATTGGAGTGAACAACTGGAATGCTGAAGATAAAGTGGCTGCACTCTTCGTGGCATTGAAAGGGCGTGCAGCGGAAATCTTAAAAACGATTCCAAAGTACGAACGGAACAGTTATGACGCATTGATGGCTGCTGTAGAACGACGGTACGGAAGCGAGCATAGAAAACAGATATTCCAAATTGAGTTGCAAAATCGTCACCAAAGAGCGAATGAGACTTTGCAGGAGTTTGCGTTGGATGTTGAAAGGCTGGCACATTTAGCGAATGCGGACGCACCCGTGGAATACACTGAGAGGGTAAAGATTCAGAGCTTTATAAATGGCATACGGGACGTCGAAACGAAGCGAGCCACATACGCAAACCCAAAGTCAACATTCCCAGAAACGGTGTCACATGCTCTGATTCAGGAAACCGCGTCGCTTCTGTGGAAGCCAGTTTTCAAAGCACGCCGTGTGGAAGTAGAAAGGCCAGAGTGGGTAGACGCAATATTGGAGGCGCTGAAAGGATCGCAAAAGCGGAGTGAAAAAGTTATCAAATGTTTCAAATGCGGGAAGCCCGGTCACATTGCACGTCATTACGATCTTGATCCTAGTGGTTTCAACAACATGCGTTGTCTTAATAACAAAGCTGGAGGGGATGAAGAGCGAGTAAGATGTAGATATCGAGAGCTAGCTCCAGCTATTGAATGTCCTGTGATATCTGTGTCGCAAATTGGTAGAAAATCGAGCAGTCTTACCGTCAGATGGAATGTGGATGGCAAAGAACGTATACTGACTGTACATACGGGTGCATCTCATTCCTTAATTCGATCTGACTTGGTCAACAGGAGAATAAAAACGTTACCTGGAGCAAGGTTGCGTACAGTCACTGGCGAGTATAACCAAGTCCAGGGAGAAGTGGTATGTCTTGATTGGAAAGGTCACAGTTCTACACAAATTCGTTGTGGCGGAGATCGTTGAAGAAGTCATATTGGGAGTGGACTTCTTGGTTGACCATGACATCAAGATCGATATGCAGGGAAGGGTGATGCGTTCTAAGAACCAGGATATATCAATTAACTTCAGTTTGCAGAAAGGGTTCAGTAGTAATCGAGTACTGGTGGAAAAGACTCGACAAAGACCACGAAAGTCAAAGGCAAAGGTTGATAGATCGAATGGGCCAAATAAAGCAAAATCAAAAGTACCTGCGAGAGAAACACGGGCATTGACAAAACCTAATGGACGCACAAAACCGAAGCAACGAATTTCCCAGAAAGAATGCGAGGGTAGTTTCAAGTCAGAGCGCACTACTCTTGTGAAACGTGGGAACGATACTAATTATGCGTAGCCAATCCGTCAAGCGCAAGCTCTACGAAGTAGTTCATTGGCCCAGCAACAGAGTGCGAGGGAACGATCCAGGTTAATGAGTAATAAGATGAAACACAGGTACGACAAGGAAAATAATTCGGAAGGTTTCCGAGAGGGAGATTTGGACTGCTATATAACCCTCACCGGCGGAAAGGTGTTCCATTCAAGATTCGGTGCAGTTGGGAAGGCCAGTACAAAGTTGTGAAGAAGATCAGTGATACCATCTACCGCATACAAACCACTGGGAAACCACGGAGAAGAAGAGTGGTACATTTGGAGATGCAAGCGGCATTTAGATTGGGAGATTTGTCTGATCGGGTAGATCAAAATTAGGTGAAGGGCAGTGTGACGAATATGAGTGACACTAAGTGATACTCACATTCCTAGTCTGATGTTAAGTAAATAAAGTCACAACAACAATAAAGCAGACAGTCACTTGTATCTACATAAACGAATCAATCATTATGTCTACACATATGTACGTATATGCAGCTGAGAAGCAACGCACAAACCCATGTTGATATCTTATCTGAGATGCTCCTAAAGGTATGCAATTATAATTGTAGAAGTGTCGCTCACTCATACAAGTGTATGGGGTATGAAAGAAGCTATAAAAATTATACATCTGTAGTTGTAGCTGAGAAATTTATAACTAACTAGTAAGTTCTGGAATTACAAAAGCCTAGAAATATGCAACGAGGAAATCAGACAGTATAAAAAGGCGACACCAGTAGAGGCGAGAAATCAGTTTCATTTAAGCTATCAATCAGTTTGGTTATTAAGCAAGCTAGTTGCAAATTATAAGTGTTATTGTGAAGTACTTTAATAAAGGCCATTTTTTCATTATTCAATATTGGAATTATTTATTCAACAGTTTAGTGATTCGAACTTAGCAGAAGATTACAAATAAGAGGATTTGCAAATAAATTTGTTACAATATGGATAACAAATGAAAGCTGTTGATGAGAGCTTTAGTAGAGGGTAATTTTCATACCCCTGGGTGACTAGGGTCTCGAGATACAGGCCAAAACGTGGACCCCGGTACCCCTAGAATGTGTTTATAGGATATGGTTATCAAACGAAGGCTGTTGATGGGTGCTTTAGTAGAGGGCAATTTTCATACCCCTGGGTGACTAGGGTCTCGAGATATAGGACAAAACGTGGGCACGGGTACCCCAGGAATGTTTTTATAGGATATGGATATCAAATGAAAGCTGTTGATGAGTGCATTAGTAGAGAGTAATTTTCATACCCCTGGGTGACTAAGGTCTCGAGATATAGGCCAAAACGTGGGCCCGTGAACGCCTAGATAGTGTTTTTACATTATGGGTATCAAATTCAAGATGTTGATGTGTGCTTTAGTACAAAGTAAGTTTTACACCGCTGGGTGACTAGGGTCTCGAGATATAGGCCAAAACATGGACCCGGATACCCCTAAAATGTGCGTGTATTATGGATATCAAATGAAAGCTGTTGCTTAGAGCTCTAAAGTAATTTTCATTGTGATATTCTATTTAGTCGCATCAACCTGGCATGCATGCGAAGCCGAAATAAAGACATGAATTAATAATACCCACATACCTATTTATATACGTCCAATTCAATTTTCCTAAAATTTGGTATATAAGTTTGCCTATATTAGTATTTACGATGCTTTTCCGAAGCCGAAATAAATACATGAATTAATAATACCCACATACCTATTTACATACGTCCAATTCAATTTTCCTAAAATTTGGTATATAAATTTGCCTATATTAGTATTTACGATGCTTTTTTCCGGGAAGTAACCAGAGACGGACTGTGACTGAGACTGGGACTGAGACTCGAAAAGGACTGGAACAAAATACATACCACCCTTTGGGACTGGCGATAAGATATTAAGAAGAATGGGAAAAACTTTAGAGAAGAGAAAAGAGAAAAGGAGAAGGAGACTGAGAAAGAGATAGAATGAGACGAAGATGGAGATAGATAAAGCGAAAAATACGGAGGGAGGAGTAAATACAAGGATTAGGAAAAAGTGTAGAGGGGCGAGGGAAGAGTTAGACGGAAAGAGCTTATTAAAATGTATGCATGTGGACCAAATTTAGGGCAGAACAACATCTGCCGAGTCTGCTAGTATACTATATATACCACCGATCATTATGATTTTTTCAGACAACAATATATGCTATATATCTAAGCATTCGTTGAATTTTGAAGCCTCTAGCTCTTAAAATAGTGCAGTAGTTACGAAAAGTTTCTTATCTGAACAATCGGTTGTGGGGGATATATACTATATATACGACCGATCGCATCAATTTTTTCAGACAGCAATATGTGCAATATACGAAAGTATACGACGAAGTTTGAAGCTTCAATATGTTAAATTGTGGAAGATATGACAAAAATTCTATTTTTCTGAAAAATCAGTTGTATGGAGGATATATGCTATAGTGGTCCGATCCGGCCGGTTCCGAAAAATTTCTAATCGGACACCCAAATACACCCGCTCACCAAATTTTATCAAGATATCTCAAAAATGAGGGACTAGTTTGCATACAAACAGACAGACGGACAGACGGACATGGCTAAATCAACTCAACTTTTCATCCTGATTATTTCGGTATACTTAATGGTGGGTATATCTATTTTCCTTTAAGGACTTACAATTTTGGGTTTCGTGACGAAATTAATATACCATTTCATTTTCATTAAAGGTATAAAAATAGGTAGGTACTTTGTGAGCGGATGCAAAGTTTCAGGTTTTTTATGGCCTGCGTGTAAATACTATGACTACTAATCACGTATTTCAAAAATATATGATGCGAACGTAACTATTTGATGAAATTTGATGAATTTTGAAGCTTCTAGCCGTAAAAAAATGGGCAAAAATTACAGTTTATGTGGGGTATATAATATATATACCACCGATCTCTATGATTCTATGATGAAATGGTGTCAAACATTTTCATAAATTTAATTTTATTTTTATAAAAGCGGTATTCATGTATAAATTGCCGAGCATCGTGAAATACCAAAATTTTGTGTCTACTGATATTTGCAAAATTTTTCTTGAATGTTTTGTGATCTGCGTACAGCGCTTAATAATACCAAAATGTAAGCTTTCGATTTCAAAGTATTTTCGAAAGTATGTATGTATTATGTTTTTAAATACTTTCAGGGCCGCGGAGAGGGATGATTTTAAGTTAGATAAACGTTTTTGACACAATTTTATAAGCGCTATCTGTCAAAAATGCTCTCAAGTGGTCGCCATTTCCTTCAAATCACACCCCATACTACTCTAAAATAAAATAATTAAAAAAAAATTTTTAAGTTAAACGGTTTTATTGAAAACAATACTTACATGAAATAATAATAATACGGAAAGCTAGAAAATAATTAGTTAGGTCCTAGGTACTAGTGATCACACCCCTTATCAATCTAGGGCGTTGATCAGACAATTAAATAAAAGCGTTTGGCGCGTGAAATTTCTAAAAATGTAAGGCGTAGCATAACCTGATTAAGGTTCAGTTGGTTTTACTTATGACTATCAATAGAAATATGACGCGTCCAACGCTTTTATTTAATTGTCTGATCAACGCCCTAGATTGATAAGGAGTGTGATGATTAGTACCTAGGACCTACCTAATTATTTTCTAGCTTTTCGTATTATTATTTCATGTAAATATTGTTTTCAATAAAACCGTTTAACTTAAAAATTTTTTAAATTATTTTATTTTCAAGTTTTTAGTCTTTATTTAATTGCCTATTATTTCTCATTCTATTTAGTTCATTTAGTGACTCATTATTACAAGGACTCTTTCCTGACAATTTGTTACAACCTAAGTCCTCAATACATAATCCTTCCAAAGTCTTTACTCGACTCTGCGCCACGTATGCTTGTCCCTCCTCCAACTCCAAAATATTTTGATGTCACTTCTACTGGACTGTATGCAATATTTGTTCCAAATATGAGCCAAATCGGGCATCATAGGTCGCTTTCTATTCATGTATGTATGTATTATGTGTTCCAAATATGGACCAAATCAAATCGGACCACAAATACGATTTTTGTGAATATCTCGATCCTTGCGCCACCTAGCGGTGATTTTTTTGATAGGTCGCTTTCTATTCTTGTATGTATTATGTGTTCCAAGCATGAGCCAAGTCGGACCACAAATACGATTTTTGTGAATATCTCGATCCTTACGACACCTAGCGGCGATTTTTTTCATAAGTCGCTTTTTATTCTTACATGTATTATGTGTTCCAAATATGAGCCAAATCGGACCACAAATACGATTTTTGTGAATATCTCGATCCTTGCGCCACCTAGCGGCGATTTTTTTTTTCATAAGTCGCTTTTTATTCTTACATGTATTATGTGTTCAAAATATGAGCCAAATCGGACCACAAATGCGAATTTTGCGAATATCTCGATCCTTGCGCCACCTAGCGGAGAATTTTTTCTTATTATTGCATTGTTATCGGGTTCTGAACTATATTCCAAGTTTCAAGCTTGTAGCTTATCGGGAAGTTACTTAAATTTCAATTACAAGATTCGTTCACAACGGCCCACAGTGTTTTGTGTAGAACAAGCTAGCTGGACAAAATTATTTTATGAGATTTTCCGTTTCATATGCAGTCATTTATTACAACTACGTCATTTTTTTTAGCCATATGTTCTTTTTTTTATTTTTTTCCAAAATTTTACTTCATATGCATACATTTGCTTATTTCGTATACAGCAACTCATGTGAATAAGTGACATAGATCCAAAAAAATTTAAAGGAGTCAAGAATATTACTTTATTGTACTTAAATTGAATGGACTACAAATCTCAATACTCTAAAAAATTCTAAAAATTCGGAAAAAGATTAAAATTTTTTATGAAAATTCGTCGAATTCTTCAAACATTTTTTAAATATAATTTAGTTTTTGTTATAGATCGTGACAAATTTTCTTATGGAAAATAAGTTAAAATATGAAAATTCGTCGAAATTTTCAAACATTTTTTAAATATAATTTAGTTTTTGTTATAGATCGTGACAAATTTTCTTATGGGAAATTAGTTAAAATAAAGTTTCGAAATCGAAAATTGTAAGAATTGTCCAAAAAGGGGTGTCTACTTATTTATGTGAGTGACTGTACATATGTCCATACATGTTTTGAATTTATTTGAGTATTTATCCTGTCACTACAATTTTTACAAAATTATTTTATAGTACCAGTCAGGAATGTAAAAGTGAATTACAATAATAATAATAACAATGTAAATATTTAAATTAATTATGTGAAAATTACTTATTACAAAAACTTAAAAGTAAAGTAACATACAAAGTACAAAAGACAATAGATTTAAATTAAATAAAACCTGATCCAACAAAAAGTTATAGGGTAGGTTATCTTTTGTTTGTTTAGAAAACATAAATAAACAATGTTACCTTTTTCATCCTGTAATTGAAGAGGAACGAAAGAAGATATAAACAAAAACTCATCAGTGTCAGAACTGCATGTAAACTTTTGCTTATATGTACTATGGTCAGAGCTTCCATCGCAACCCCACTTGCTGATTAAAGTATACGTCAAGTTTGTAGGTAATAAACTAACAAAAACTTCTTGATTTGCTAAAACTAAACGCTCAACAGTTTTACCTAATACGGACTGGACTTTAATTTCCGCACGTGTCTCACCCACACCAATTTCATTTGGATAGCATTCTGCCTTAGCTTTTCTTAGACTATAAAATGATGGATAAACTTTATGGCCTGCCTTGATGCTCCACTTCCGAGTCGTTTTTTACCTATGAGTCGTCGACTTGCTATCTACGTAGTATGCTAAAGCTTCTACATTGCTCAAGCATATTGCATCTGGCTCACAAGTCATCTTTGTTCCGGATATTTGAGTGGTTTCCTGTGATTTTTGTATAATGTTAGCAACATTTCTGTTGCCGGACATACGCGTTGATACTTCTGCCGCATAAAGTAATTCACCAGGACTTCTAGATTGCAAGAGGTCATACACTCGACGCCGTTTGGTTTTTTCACTGCAGCTAACAAAGTCCTTCTTTCTTCTTCCGGGGCCGGGGTTACCTGAAGAAGTGGTTGGCTGGTCTGATAGCAACTTTGAATCCACCGTTATTGTAAATGTGAAGTCTGGACCCGAAAGTCACTCCGAGTTTTTATTCAAAAAACGCTCCTTATGTCTTCCAGAAGTGTTCCACTTTTGATCCAGCTTCGACGAATATGCCGATATTTGTAAGCTTAAACTTTTTATCGAATACTCGGCTGCTTCGCTTAAATCGTACTTAAGTACAACAAAACTCAATAATTCTTTATATCTGGTTTCCTTCGAATGTTGAAACCAAATGTCAAAAAACTCCGTTCTTGGTACGGTTATAACTAAACTGCTTTGTGTTGTTGATTTTCCGACAGGGTGAATAGTTGATGATTGTTGTGCTGCCATCTTAAGTGTCGTTGATCGTTCTGATTTGTTATCAGTTGTGCAGTATTTATATTACATTCAGGTATTGGCGTAGATGCTAACAAATGGGGTTGTTTTGTGTAGCGTTCCAGTGTGGTTATACCTGCATTAGGATTGCTTTGTATGTACCTGTTTTTATGCCTTGGTGACTAGTGCGTTAGGTTGTGGCAGGTTGAAGTCAGTGATCTTCGCCTTTTTGCTTTTGGTGTGCTCTTGTTGACCTTGCGCGTTTATTTTTGTGTGTTTTATGTTTGTTGCCTGTACCTGGGAATTGGCTTTGCCGTTTGTAGAACAGCTTTAAAGGTTCAAATACTCGTCGGAGCTGGTACGTACATACATCCTTTTTTATATGTAGAGATAACTAAATCTACAAAAAAAAATTTAAAATAGATGTGCAAAGCATTCGCAATGGTTTTTTCTTTCGACTATTAGAGAATACTTGCGGCTATAACAAATGTAAAATTTAGCCCGGATGTCCGCGGATGTATGTAACTTTTTTGTCCCTAAATTTAAAAATATAGAGAAAAAGTACCTTTTCTTCTTAATAACGGAATGTTAAATATATTGAAAATACTCTAATTGTGAAAGAATTACTATTAAAAAATTTTACTTACCTTCGAGCTTAGAATCCATTAAAAAAATTATATAAAAGTGTTCACTTAAAAGAAATATGAAGCTTAATATTCAACAAGAATTTTGCAAATTAATCAATGCATTTTACGGCCACTACTGCCTTCTTACTTCAATTACTCAATATATATGAGCAGAAATATCAAAAAAAAAAGCAAAACTCCCGTTATTTTGTTTATTTTCTTTCATTTCTCATTACACTTTTCTTGGAATAAGAACTTTGTTTTTGTGCGGCCGTGCATGCGGCCTGCCTGTCAACTCAAGCTAAATAAAACCGTTTAAAAACGGAAAAAAAGTAAAGCGTGATTGGCTCGTTTGGGGTGCAACAAAAGAAGCGCTTTTTTGTTTTCCATGCCGGCTTTTCAGCAAAATTTCCGAAAATACCCGATCAGTTTTGACAAAATCTTCAGGTTATTCTAAAGAAAAAGGTTGGAAGAGGTCACACGACAAAATTCCTGAACACGAAAATAGTCAAAATCATAAAACTTGCTATATAGAGTGGCGCCAATATGAAATGAGAATTCGAAATGCAAGTTCAGTGGATTTTCTCTTAGCGGAAGCCCTTAAAAATGAAGCAGCTCGCTGGAGTATTTTGAAACTGATCAGCAATTATAACCCCCTATTGCATGAACATTTGGAGAAGGTGAGGGAATCTCAAACGAAAAAGAATCGTCTCCAAGCACATCATTTATCTGATAGAATACAAAATGAGTTCATAGAAGTCTGAGCAAATCAAGTGATTAGAAAGATAGAAGGCGAGAGAAAGTCCGTCAAGTATTACACAGTAATAGTGGATGCGACCCCTGAGCATAGTGAGCAGACTGTTTTTATATTGCGTTATGTTTTATTAGACAGGGACTCCTGAAAATGGAAAATCCAAGAACGCTTCTTATAGTTTGTCGATTGTAACGCAAAAACAGGAGAAGCTATCGCTGAGCTGATTCGCAGCACTCTAAAAAGGCAGTATATTCCACTGGATGACTGCCGTGGGCAAGGGTATGATAATGGCAGTAATATGAGCGGTCATTACAAAGGAGCGCAGAGTCATATCCTGAGAGATAACTCCCTGGAAATATTTGCATCTTTTGCTTGTCATAGTTTAAATTTTTGTGGAGTGCAAGCTGCTGAATGTTGTGCAGAAGTTATCACATTTTTCGGTATTGCGCAGAAATTGTATAATATCTTTAGCGCAAGCCCTCAGAGATGGGAAATTCTCAAGGAAAAAACTAATTGCTCCTTGCACAGCATGTCACAAACACGATAGTCTGCTCGTGTGGATAGTGTGAAACCTTTCGCAATTCACATTTCCCAAGAAAGCTATTGATGAAATCAAGCTTTTGAATCTGAGCTCAGAAACAGTAACGGATTTGGAAGCTATTGAAGCATATATGGGGAAATTTGAGTGTATCCTCTTAGCCTCCATTTGGCTCAAATTGTTGACGGTAATCAACCATCGAAATCTGGTAATGTAAGCTAGAAATTCTACACTGGACGTGGAAACAGAAAATATACGTAGCCTGATTGATGAGTTGAAGAACTTCACGGACCAATGGTCGATCATACTTCAAGAATGTAAGGTTCTGGCAGGGAGTATAGGAGTTGTGAATACCTTCGCAGAGAAAAGAAGGAAGATAAGGAAGTACGAGTTCGATGAATTACCTGGCGAATCACCTGAGTGTGATTCCAAAACTCAATTCAAACAGCAAGTTTCTTACTTTCTTTTGGACTGCTTGATTGATAACATGACAAGACGTTTCAAAGCCGTAAATGACATTGCTATTAAATTTAGTTTTTTGTGGAAGTATCAGGATCTGACGGAAGAAGAGCTCACAGAAAAGGCAGCGGCATTCTGCACGATTTATGGTATCGATATTTCTACGGATCTAATAGATGAAATCATTCATCTCAAAGCCATCCACTTAGCAAATTTGGGATGTGATTCGCTGCCACCATTTCAACTTCTGAACAAATTTCATAACTTGAAGATGGAAGTATTACTTCCGAACATCTGCATAGCATTAAGAATATTTTGCACACTTCCAGTCAGTGTGGGAGCGTTCTTTTAGTCTATTGTCTTGCGTGAAAAACTTTTTACGTTCTACTATGAGCCACAATCGCTTGACAAGTCTTGGAATATTGGCGTTCGAGTCCAGCCTTGCTCGCAGCATTAGTTTCGAATCGGCAATTTCCATATTCGCAGACCAAAAAGCACGGAAGGTTTTCTTTGGCTGATTCAAGCTCTTAAAATGTACTTATTTAGAAAAAGTTAATATAAGCAAACCAAACAATGAAATCTAACATTTCATTTATGTAAGTGCTCCAGTAAATCTTATTTTATATGAAATAAAACTGACAGTGTGAATTGAAAAATTTATGTATGTTATGTTATTTTTTTACTGAATTGAGTTTATTTTTCACATTATTATTTTCGAGGTCAACACGCGTCTTTTGACACCTCTCTCGATATTTTTGGTAGCGTATTAGCAGTCGACCCCTCAACTAGACTTTTACCGACAATTCAAACATCAATTTGCTTGTAATTAAAAACTCTTTAAGAGCACATTTTTTATTTCTGTGAAATAAATTTCTATTTTTAAAATTGTTGCAAAAACCGTGCAAAAAAATTGTTCTTGGGCACATTTTTGCACGCAAGGAAAAGCACATACGCAAAATTTTACTGTCTATGATATTCCGTTGAGAAAAAAATGGCCCGCGAATAGGGGATATCCCCCCCGTAGATCCGCGCCTGTATGCTATATACGTAAGCATTCGGTGAAATTTGAAGCTTCCAGCTGTTAAAATGGGGCTGAAATTGCGCAAATATATATATATATATATATATATACTATATATACCACCATATATATACTATATATACCACCATATATATACTATATATACCACCGATCTCTATGATTTTTTTCAGACAACAAAATATGCTATATAGTAAGCATTTTGTGAAATTTGAAGCTTCTAGCTGTTAAAATGGGGCAGAAATTGCGAAAAGTTTCTTATCTGAACAATCGGTTGTGGGGGATATATACTATATATACGACCGATCTCATCAATTTTTTCAGACAAGAATATGCGCAATATACGAAAGTATATGGTGAAGTTTGAAACTTCAATCTTTTAAATTGAGGAAGATATGACAAAAATCCTCTTTTTCTGCAAAATCGGTTGTATGGAGGATATATGCTATAGTGGTCCGATCCGGCCGGTTCCGACAAATGTCTAATCGGACACCCAAATACACCCGCTCACCAAATTTCATCAATATACCTCAAAAATTGAGGGACTAGTTTGCATACAAACAGACAGACGGACGGACGGAGAGACGGACAGACGGACATTGCTAAATCAACTAAGCTCTTCATCCTGATTATTTCGGTATACTTAATGGTGGGTCTATCTATTTTCCTTTAAAGACTTACAATTTTGGGTTTCGTGACGAAATTAATATACCATTTCATTTTCATGAAAGTTATAAAAATGGGTAGGTACTGTGTGTGAGGATGCAAAGCTTCACGTTTTTTTGTGGTCTGCATGTAAAAACTATGACTACGAATCACGTATTTCAAAAATATATGACGCAAACTATTTGATGAATTTTGAAGCTTCTAGCCGTAAAAAAGGGGCAAAAATGACAGTTTATATGGGGTATATAATATATATACCACCGATCTTTATGATTTTTTCAGACAAAAATATATGCTATATACGTAAGCATTTGGTGAAATTTGGAGATTCTAGCTGTTAAAACGGGGCAGAAATTGCGCAAAGTTTCTTATCTGAACAATCGGTTGTATGAGATATATACTATGTATACCACCGATCTCAATGAGTTTTTCAGACATCAATATATGCTATACACGTAAGCATTTGGTGAAATTTGAAGCTTCTAGCTGTTAAAATGGGGCTGAAATTGCAAAAAAAATGTATATATACTATATATATATATTTTTATTTATTTATTTATTTATTTATTATTCATTCAGTCTAAAAAGTACAGGCTCTCTTACAGACTAGTTAAAAATAGAAAAGAGTTCAAGCTTAAACTTATATAATCTATTATTAAAATTAAGAACACTGCTATATCGATTTGCTAGATGTATAGTCGTGGATATAGGCTCATTCATAGCATAGTTCGTTCTATGAGTTGCTTCGATAAATAGTCTATTATTCCGTAGATAACGTGGAGGAAAATACGGAATGAATAAGCTGGATAAGTCGGAACAGTTGATGTTAGAGTTTATAACATTATAGGCAAACGTGAGTGAGAAACAAGTTCTTCTGTCACACAAAGCCTGAAGACCGAGCAATTTCCCCCTGCTAGTGTACGATGTGAGACCATCGGGCCAATGAAGCAAACGCAATGCAATTTTTGTAAAAATTTTTGAACTCTATCAATTTTGTGCGAGTTAGCTTCATAAAATGTATTCCTTATTATTGAGCAGTATTCCAGATGACTTCTTACAAAAGAGGTATAAAGTGCCTTCAACGTCATAGGGTCCTTAAAATCTTTTGTGTTACGTGTAATAAATCCAACCATTGCAAAAGACTTCGAGACAATGAAATCAATGTGACTTGAAAAGGAAAGTTTAGGGTCAAAAATCACACCCAGAGCTTTAATTTCATGACAGCGATTCAGAGATCTGTCATTTAGTCTATAATTAAAATATGTTGCGGTTGTCTTTTTAGAATATGAAATAACACAACATTTGTTTGTGTTTAGGAGCAAGTTATTGTTTGAGCACCATTCGGCAAAAGAATTGAGATCGCATTGTAAGTTAAAGTGGTCGGAAGTATCACGGACTCTTAGAAAAAGCTTGACGTCGTCTGCACACATTAAACATTTAGCGAACTTGAATTGCTGAGGCAGATCATTGATACAAATTAGGAATAGTAGAGGACCACAATGGGTACCCTGAGGAACTCCTGACCAGGCGTTGATAAGCAAGGATTACCTATCGGCTCCAATTGACACATATAGCATCCTGTTTTCCAAACAACTTGAGAAGAATTTTAACAGGTTACCATTGATACCGTACATCGTCAGCTTGTGTAGCAGTATCGAATGATCGACCTTGTCAAACGCTTTAGAGAAGTCCGTATAAATAACATCAAGTTGCTCTTGGCTCTCATAAGCACCGACAATTTGATTGGTGACTAAAGCTAAATTAGTGGAGGTGGACCTTCCAGGGAAGAATCCATGCTGGCACTCAACTATAGTATTACCGATGTAATCGAGTTTACTATACAATATATGATGGAATACTTTTGCCACGGTACTCTGCTTAACAATCGGTCTGTAGTTGTGTATATCATTGCGGCTACCAGATTTATATACGGGATTTATGGAGCATAACTTCCATGAGTCTAAAAAACTTCCATTACTCAGGCATTCTCGAAAGAGAAGCGCCAGAGGCTCTGCAAAGGTGTTCGAACATATTTTACAGAATAACGGAGAATATCAATATCTGATTTTGTGCTACTTGGCAGCTTAGAGATCGACAGAAGAACATCATCTGCAGTAATATCAAAAGAAGAAATTTAAGATTGGTATCCAGAGTGAAATACCGGAATTGGTGAAGAGGTAAACTTTGAATATAACTTCCGAAATAATTTGGCAAACAGGTTACACGTATCTTGCGTATTGCTGGAGAATTCGTCATCATACTCCATGGTCATGGGGAAGCCCTTAGTCTGTCTCTTGGAATTTATAACCGACCAAAAACTAGACTATACTATATATGTGGGATTATAATCCGGCAGCACAACTCCATCTGGCAACACAACTTCATCTGACAACGCAACTGACAGAACATGACGAAGACTATGACAACGAAAAGACGACGACAACTTGAACAAGGACAACGAACAGGCAGTTCAGATTTAAAAGCCGCCGCGCATAGACACGAAAACCCTTAATATAAGTGTTACAATAAATTTAATAATCTAAAAAACTAAAACTGTATTAAATATATAACTAACAAATATCACATGAATTATGCCAGAAGCGGAAAAGTTCGCTTAAATTCTTGCGTGTGTGTCAGCTTGTGCCACGCAGAAAGCAAATCAGTTGGTATTGAATGTAAACATCGCTGTGTAGATGCGATGGTATTTGAACTATCGTGTGTGTGAAAAGTAACTCCATAATGCAAATCACAGAGTAGTTGCGATAGTTGACGCGATTGTGAGTGGGAAAAACAACAGTATACAACGCAGAGTAGACGCGGTATAAAGGAAGCATTTAGCAGCAGATACCAGCAGTGCACAGGACAGAGGCGAGATCGTAAAAATTCTTATTCGTATATGTATATTTGTACGTACAATTGTAACAGGTATGCCTTAAGTAGATAGAAGGAGAAAAATATTTAGTTCTAAAACGTTAATCACTACATTTTGAATAAATATAAACATAGACGTGTGAGAAAATAACTCATTGTATTTGTAACAAGAATACGAAATATTTTAATTTGATTGAAATTGTCGAAGACAAAGTAATTACTAACTTTTGTATAAACCTATATCTTAAAAGATAGGACAGCATTTTGAATTTCAATTACATACTGTAACAACCTATCAATTTTAATTTGTTTACATTGATGTTTATTCTTATTGGAACTTTTCGGAAAGAGAGAAAACTAGAGTAAGACTTCTAATTGCAAGTTATATGGAATATATTGTACACTAAGGAGTATAAAAGAGATAAACTTATGGAAAATAGTAAAATTGCAATTAATAAAGCCCAATTGGAAATTTGAAAGCATCGTAAATACATTCTTACAAGAATAATTCAATGTTAACTAAAATCGTATAGGAAAGCTAAATATAAATATATCTTAAACAAAGTTAGAGTGAAACTATATCCTATGTATTCTTATTGAAGAGTTGGAAAGTACCCATATTTTCTTACATTATACACAAAATTACATAAAGCTATCTTACTAATATTAATAAATTCAAATTTATTTAATAATAACTAAGAGCAGTTTTAACAATTTATAGGTTTATCATATAAGCTTAAGAATTCAGAATGGACAGGGATGAGATATTTTCACTAACGGTAGTTGTGATAGAAGCGAAATTAGGAGATTTAGGATTACGGACAAACGGGCGTAAATCAACGTTGCAAGATAGATTGTGCGAACACTTCGGTCTTACTGTAGACGAGGAGGATGGCTCTGATAGTCAAAGCGAGTCACTCCAATCGTGTATTTTGCCGGCAGAAGGAGTGTGGCGCTCGGCTTTCACTTTACGTGATATTGAGGGCTCACTTTCTTCATTTAGTGGTACGGGGCAGCATTCAGTCGAAGAATGGCTTGATGATTTCGAAGCAAATGCCACGGCGGTGCAGTGGGGTGAACTGCAAAAGTTTATTTATGGTAAGCAGCTATTAAAGGGTGCTGCGAAAATCTTCGTTCGCAGTCAGCGGGGAATCGCCAGTTGGGATTTGCTTAAGCGATCATTACAAAAGGAGTTTGGGGTTGTAGTCTCATCGATTGAGGTGCATCGCGCATAAAGGAGCCGCCGTAAACGCCCTAACGAGGATTATAGGGAATATCTATATTCACTTATGGCGAAGGCGAGAGGTGCCCAATTAAATTGGGACGTCTACGGAGCAAGTTTCAAGGGATGCGCCCTTTTTAGCTAGTTCGTCCGCTTTTTCATTCCCATCTAATCCCATATGCCCTGGAACCCAATACAGATGTATGCTTCTCCCTGTCCCGATTCTCTCCAGAGACTGCTTACACTCTAACACGCATTTAGATGCTGTGCTATGCGAGATTATTGCCTTAATTGCTGCTTGACTGTCAATATAAAAGTTAACACGACTGCAGCTTAAGCTATTCTCTTCTAGGGTTTCTACTGCTTTGGTAACTGCTAATATTTCCGCTTGGAAAACGCTACAGAAATGCGGCAGCCTGTAGGATCTGCTTATTTCCGGGTCAGCGCAGTATTCCGCAGACCCTACTCCTTCCACTACTTTGGAGCCATCGGTGTACACATGTATCGCCTCGTCCGCCATTTGCGCACCCTTGCGCCAACCGTCCACCTCTATTGTGGCCTTAAGATCTCCCTCGAAGCGCAGGTATGTTGTTTTTGTGTGGCTTTCCACCAAACAAGAGCTCCATAGTATAGAATAGGGCTTACAATCGCTGTAAAAACCCAATGAGAAAGAGAGGTCGATAGGCCCCACGTACACCGCAGCATTCTTTTACATGCATAGAGTGCCGTTAAGGCCTTTTCGATGCTCTCCTCCACGTTGAGCTTCCATGACAGCTTACTGTCTAGGATGATTCCTAGATATTTTGTGCAAGGCTTCTCCTGTAAGGTCACCCCTCCCAACTTAGGCCTGGTCCAATTTGGGACCTTGAACCTCTTTGTAACCAAGACCATCTCCGTCTTCTCCGCATTGACTTTCAACCCGACATTAGATGTCCAGGTATGAATATCCCGAAGCGCCCGATCCATCAAAGAACGAATCGTTGGAAGGCACTTTCCACTTATGATAATTGCAACGTCACCTGCGTAAGCCGTAAGTTTTACGGGTCCCTCATTAAATTGCCTGAGAAGTTGGTTGATGACCAGCGTCCACAGCAGAGGTGATAGCACCCCTCCCTGCAGCGTGCCCCTGTCCACTGATTTCGTGGCCTCGTACAATCCCCATTGTGATGTGATCTTTCTGCAATTTAACATGCAGCCGATCCATCTGATTAAGGCAAGATGTACTTTAATGTAATTAAGACCATCCATAATCGCCCATTTTGCAACAATATTGAAAGCCCCGGAAATGTCCAAGGAGACTCCTAGAGCATACTCCTTATATTCCAGGGACTTCTCTATGCTTATTACCACCCTATGCAATGCGATGTCTACCGATTTGCCTTTGGTGTACGCATGCTTTGTTGTGGAGAGCAGCTTTTCATCCACGTTGGATTTTATGTACACATCTATCAGCCTCTCAAAACTTTTGAGCAGAAATGATGTTAAGCTTATGGGCCTATAGTCTTTGGGATACACGTGATCGATCTTCCCCGCCTTTGTTAGAAAAGCTACACGAGCAGTTCTCCAAGAGTGCGGTACATGATTCAGTCTTATGCACCCATCGAATATTATTTTAAGCCATTCCACGGTCGCCCTACTTGAGACTTGTAGCATGGCCGGGAATATACCATCTGGGCCCGGCGATTTATACTTAGAAAATGCCTTCACTGCCCACTCGATCGTGGTATCGGTCACCAAGCCCGGCACTACTAGCTCCATGATCGAAGTGTGAGTGATGTCTGCTGGCTCTTCTAAACCGTCTCCCGATGGGAAATGTGTATCGAGAAGCACCTCAAGGATTCCTTACTATTATATGACCATTCCCCGTTCTCTTTCTTTATTAGTCCCTGGATTATGTTTTCCTTTGCTAGGACTTTTTTTAACCGTGCTGTTTCGCTGGAGCACTCTATGTCCGTACAGAAACTTTTCCACGATTTTCTCTTCGCCCCGGTAATTTCACACTTGTAGATCCTCAGTAGATCCTTGTACTCGTCCTGACATGCTTCGCTTTCCGCTGTCTTTGCGAGCTTAAACTTTTCTTTTACCTGTCTTCTTAGAAGGCTCGGCTCATTGCTCCACCATGGCGGCTTTGCTTTTCCTCTGAATCTTCTTAGAGGGCAAGCTTTGTTATACGCAGTCATAACTCCTCCAATTCCTCTACATTAGCAACCTCTTTGGGTTGTCCCAGTTTTGTTTCTACATGTTTCTGGAATTTAGTCCACTTCGTTGACCTAGGGCTTCTAAAGGTTCCTCCCTTCTCTAACCTCTTTAGGGGGATGCTGAAGCTGATATACGCATGGTCGGAGAAGGATGGTCTATCAAGAACCATCCAATCATACCTTGATATATCACGCTCGGAGCTCAATGAATTGTCAAGAACATTGCTGGATGTTGGACCAATGTATGTAGGGACATTTCCCCTGTTGGCTATCTGCAAATTGGTTTGCAGAATCTAACAAAGAAGAGATTCGCCTCTCTCGTTCGTATCTGCTCCTACCCACGCATTTGCATCTGCTCCTATGACCAACCGCCTTTTGCGCCCTTCCTCCTGTACTAGCCTTTTGTACTCCATCGGTGGAACCCCCGCAGCATGGGCCAGGTAGCAGCATGCCAGGATAAATGCCTGCTTATTTTTTGCTCAAAGGCCACTGCTATGAAATCCTCAGTGGTGTAATTAGGCAGCATATATGAATGCAGCTGTTTCCTTACCATTACTACAACTCGCACCCGTCCTTCCGTTTGCGCGTAGTAAACGCCAAACCCGCGCGCGCTAAGTCCAGAAACCTTTCCTCCCGATGAGAACCACGGCTCCTGGAACAGTGCCACGTCAAACGAACCCTCCTCAAGGGTTAGGAGGAGTTCGCTCGACGCCACTTTACTGTGTTGGAGGTTTATCTGTAGGACTCGCAGCACCATTGGGCCGTTTGTCCCCCTCCAGCACCTTCGTCTTGACGTCGTCGTCCTCCCCTTGCACTTTTGGTTTAGAGTATTCGAGGCACCCTTCAGCATCTCCTGACTGTTGTGCCGGGTGTTCCTCTGTGCGAGTCACAGCACCAGTTAGCGGTTGGTCCTCTTCTAGCACGTTCGTGGTGACGTCTGGGACCTCCACCTGTCTTTTTTCCCTTAGGCTTTTGAGGTCCTTCTCGACTTCGCCCACCTCTAGCGTATTATGGTTTTTATCCTCGGACTTCTTTTCCTGAGTCACATGTAAATTTTGCTAGTGCCAAAGGACATTTTTCCAAGCTGCGTGTACAAAATATCCTCCGCCTGCTTGTTTATTTGGAAGATGTAGAACTGACCATCCTCGGTAGGTCGAGATGCAGTAAGTACCTTCCAATCCTGTGTCGGTATGTTCGGATTCTGATTCTGCAGAAGTCGCAGTGTATCCTCCGACTTCATCACGCATGTTATCCATACCTTAACTTTTGGTACCGTGGGGATTTGCGCTTTTTCCACCACCTCAAACCGCGCGTTCGTGCCTTGCCTTTGGAGGTTTGGAACCACTTCCCCCAGCCACCGCAAGCTCGCGATGTTTTCGCACGCTATCATCTTCACACCATTATACCACACAGCCACCATCACAGCTTTCGAGGTAGTTGCTACCTCGCTATTGGAGCCCATCTGTCTTACAGCTTTGGGTCTATTTGTATTGTCTATGCGACTGCCCTGCCTCGCGGCTCTAGGACTGGGTCCTTTCTGCCTCTTCAAAGTAGGCTTGTCTTCTTCCGCCGAACGTTGCCTCTTCATTCTGCCATTCGACACTTCTTCCTCCTCATACCGGTTCCAGAACCGAGGGTTTCTCACAGCAAACCTTCTGGGCCCATTCCAAGCGCTCGATCTCCACTTCTGTTGGGTCGAACACTGCTCCTAAGCGTTGTACAATTCTTAGTGCTGCAGGGTACAGCGAGAGAGCTCTTCTACTTCCTCTGCTCCGTACCCTTCTCTACTCTTCTATTCCGTTTTCATTTGTGTGCTTCTCCAACACGGAGTTCATTGAACCAGCACTGCTCTCGCTCCCTGAGCCCGACGCATCGCTTAATTCGTATTTGTCGTCCTTGGGTTGCGACTCAGTCCTCCTCTTTACATCGTCCTTATTACAATCAGGTAATGAGTCGTTCATCTTGGTCGTACGACCACCTGCCCAACAAGGCGGACTCAGCGGTCCAGTATTATATACGGGGAAAGAACCGTCCGCCACAGCAGCGCCCCTTACTGTGGTAAGGCCATAAATACTTCCCGAGGTGGCCCGGTATCGGGAAGGCTTCATTCGAATACAGCCGAATTTATCCCCTGGCTGCAAATCGTCAAATAGGCATGTTCCGCATAACACCCTGGATTAGGGGGTTGGCAGTTCTTGGTCACCGACATCCCGTGGGCATCCTATGAGGCGAATCGGCGTAGATGTCAGTCCTAAACAGCTCCGCCTAATAGTCGGGCGCTATGGAGTTCGGCCAAGCCCTCACACCAACGACAAGGTGCCTACCCTAGTGAGGGACTCGATGAGGGACCTGTAAAACTTACGCAGATGACGTTTAATTGTCGTAAGTGGAAAATGCCTTCCAACGATTAGCTCTTTGATGAATCGGGCGCTTCAGGATATTAATACCTGGGAATCTAATGTCGAGTTGACTGCCATCGCAGAGAACACGGATATGGTCTTGTTTACCAAAAGGCACAAGGACCTAGCCTAAGCTATAAAGGATGACCCTACAGGAGAAACCTTGAAAAAAATATCTAGGAATCATCCTAGACAGTAAGTTATCATGGAAGCACAACGTGGGGGAGACAGGGAAGAAGGTCTCGACGGCACTTTATGCATGTAAAAGAATCTTGTGGTGTAAGGGCTGCACGCCTTATCGCTCTCATTGTATATTTACAGCGATTTTATACCATACTCTACGCTATAAAACTTTTGTATAAAATTAAGATTAAAATGGGGGTAAATTCCTGTTGAAATAATTTTTTGGTGTAAAATGCACATTTTTTGTTCGCATTCATGTTGAAAATAAAAAAATGTATGATATTACAATTTGATTTGAAAGGTACATAGTTTTACGCAAGAAGAGTGCAAGAGTTGCATTTTCATACAACAATGTGTAAATTTCGGTCACTCATACGTATTTTGCTTTAGGTTACTGTAAATTTTCATTTCCTGTGAAATCGTCGCGTTTGTCGTCTCGTGGTGTAAAAAAGAGAATAAGGCTAAGCTTATGATCGAGCGTAATCGCATCGCGCGAGCGACGAGAATCGCTGTTAGCGATAAATTATATTAGTGTATATGGAGATGTTTATGACAAAGACATTTAGCGTAAAGCGAATTGAGCGATTACAAGCGAGAAAAGCGACGAAAATTTGCAACCATAATATTTTCATTCAGTTGAGCGAAATTAGCGAAACAATATGGATGTTTTTATTGAAAAGGTACGTGACAAGCAGTGTTTGTGGAATTTGCGTCATGCAGATTACCACAATCGCGATTGGATGTACTTGATATTTTTTTTTTATGTATACTTTTTAAATATTTTTTTCGTCACAAATAACTATTTTCTAATAATAAAATTTAACGAGTTAATGTACGCGTGTTGCTTTCTCTACACTGCCACAATGTGAATAAAAAGATGTTGAGTTATATTGGTGAACATTCCATCGCTTGCGATTTCGCTCTACTATAAACACTCAATCGCCAGCGATAACGCTAGCGAAAATGTAACAAGCAATGGAGCGTTTCTCGTCGCATCGCGTGATGCGATTACGCTCGATCATAAACTTAGCCTAAGCTTTAAAATATAAATTATCAATTGGTGAATAAGCTATAAAATATATGTAAATATAAATAATTGATAAGCTTTAAAATATTTTTGTAAATATAAATAAGCGAATAAGTTTTACAAATATATTGGAAAAGTTTGTGTGTAAAGACGCCGTGGTTGAAGGTGTCACCATTGTGTACCACAAATTCATTTGTTCGATGGCTTCTTACGACTTTTTCACTACAAGCAAATGTACATGAAAAAAATAGGCCCTTAATGTTTAAAATCGCGCTCTTACGGTGTAAATATAAGCAACTGGTGTGTACAATTTTAGGCTTATAATGTCTAAAGTATTACATATGTGTTGCGTAAAATGCAACAAGAAATTTGTAAAAATAAAAATGTGTAAAATTACACATTTATAGTCGTTAAAGTGTTGCCTACCATTTTGGTAGTAAATTTACGAATTCGCTTTAGAGTGTACTATGGAATCCTTATTTAGTTGACAGCCACTCAAAAAAGAACCTACCTTAAAAAATGACGGGAGCCCTGAAAACAAGCTCGACTGCTACACTGTATGCTATTCTGCAAATTCCACCTGTAGACCTGGTATTAAGGAATATAGCATTAACAACTGCAACGAGGCTCAGTGCCTGGGATTCAAGGGGTTGTGTAGCGCAATATATAGCTTCTCCAACCCAATTGTCAACCTCACCTTCGAGCGGCGAATCCCGTTTCACTAACAGACGAGGCTCTGGCGACCCCAAGCTCCTCATGGAACTTGGGGGTGGGGAGGGAGGGATGGCCTGAAGGTTCAATGTGGCCATATAAATCGTTCCCGAGATGGTCGGGCCAGCACCTTAATGGTGCTGTGTTACCGGAGCGTATCGGATCTGTATACGACAAAGGACCATCATATCGATAACACTCCCCAAAGCCTTCGGGGAGTAACCTAATCGCTACAACAACAACAGGCTCAGTGCCTCCGGACAGTTTGAGCGCCGACCATACGGCCATAGTAGTATAGCGTCATCAATCACAGGAAGAACAGACTACCCTATTCCCTATCTGCGCTTCGAAGGAGATCTTAAGTCCACAAAATGGCTGGTTAGCGCAAGTGTGCTCAAATGCCGGATGAGGTGATACATGTGCACACAGATGGTTCCAAAGTAATACATAGGCCCTACAAGCTGACAGATCACTGTAGCGTTTTTCAGGCGGAATTAGTACCCGTTACCGAAGATAAAGTTGCTGTATTGCTCGTAGCGTTAAAAGGACCTGCTGCTGAGATCTTACAGACCATTCCAGAGGAAGAACGGACGCTGTGGAAAGGCGATAAGGAACCGAACATAGGAGACAGATATACAAAATGGAGTTACTAAACCGCTTTCAGAAGGCCGGTGAAACATTGCAACATCGCGGAGGACATTGAAAGTTGGCTCACCTTGCAAATGCGGGCGCATCTGTGGAATGCACCAACAATGGAATTCAGGATGTCGAAACGAAGCGAGCGACATACGCAAACCCAAAACCTACATTCGCAGAAACGGTATCACATGCTCTGATTGAGGAAACAGCATCGCTTCTGTGTAAGCCAGCTTTTAAAGCACGCCGTGTCGAAGTAGAAAGGCCAGACTAGGTGAACACAATATCGGAGGCACTGAAAGGATCGCCAAAGCGGAGCGGAAGAGTTACCAAATACGCGAAGCCAGGTCACATTGCACGTCATTGTGGTATTGACCCTAGTGGTTTCAACAGCATGGTTGGTTTTAAGTACAAAACTGGAGGAGATGAGCAAGAGCGAGCCTGTAAAGATCGAGAGCTAGCTCCAGCTGTTGAATGTCCCGGTATCATTCTAACACAAATCGGAAGAAGGAGCTTTTACTGACTATAGATACGGGCGCATCTCATTCCATAATCCGACCTGATTTGGTGAACAGGAGAGTAAAGTCATTACATGGATCAAGATTGCGTATGGTCACTTGTGAGTATAACCAAGTCCAAGGAGAAGCGGTATGTGAAGTCTAAATTGGAAAGATCACTGTTCTACACAAATTCGTTGTAGCAGGGATCGTTGATGAAGTCATATTGAGAGTGGACTTTTTATTTGACCATGGCATATACCTGCGAGAAAAACACTGGCATTGACAAACCTAATGGACGCACTAAAGGAAGGAAAGAATTTCCCAGAAAGAATGCAAGGGTGGTTTCAAGCCAGGGCGCACTACTGTTGTGAAACGTCAGAACAATACTGATTATGCAAAGCCAATCTGTTAAACTAAAGTTCTTCGAAGTAGTCCAGTGGCCAAACAACGGAAGGTTTCTTGGAGAAAGATTTGGTACTGTTATACAACCCTCACCGGCGGAAAGGTGTTCCATCCAAATTTTGGTGTAGTTGGGAAAGTCCGTGCAGAGTTGTGAAGAGGAGTGATCTCATCTACCGCATACAAACAATTGGGAAACCACGAAATAGAAGGGTGGTTCACTTGGATAGGCTAGCAGCGGTTGGATCGAGAGATTTGTCTGATCGGGATGATCAGACTTAGGTGGACACTGCCCTCCACGAATATTAGCGTAACTATGCTGTTAGTAAATAATCACAACAACAATTATAGTAAGCAGCCAAACTTATGTACCTGCACACCCATAGCAAGCAGCTCGAAGTGATGATATATCTCAAACCCACCCATGTAATCATAAGCCGAAGTTGTGACTCACACATACACACGCATATAGTTCAATTTCCAAGCAGGAGATACAACAGTTCTAGAAGGTGAAACGTCCAGGCCTTAGGTGAAATATGCGGACGAGGCAACCGAGATTGTAAAAGCAGCGCAAGTAGAGGAATCAGTACTCAATTTGATTTACACACGCTGTTGTGACGTTCGTGACATTGAAATATAATTGTACTACTCCCAAAGTAGACTAAACAAAGACCATATTGCAATACTCAATATTGGAGTTATTTATTCGACAGTTCAGCGATTCGAACGTTAGAAGAAGGTGCATAACAAGCAGGATTTCCTTAAATTCGTTACAATACATTTACGAAAGAGCTCGTCTAAAGAGAAGTAGGTTTTTTCTTCCGTTAGGATAAAACAACAAAATAACAGCTAGGCGACAAGATTATTGTCTCACAGACGTTTTTTGAATTTTGCTTTGAAAGCAGTTCGAACCTAAGATTTGTTTGTTTTTCTATGTTGCCAAACAATTTAAAGATTACTAAAACGGCGTCAAAAGCGGGGTTATTTGGAAAAAACGACTAAGAGCAGTTGGCCAAATTCATTGACGGTGAGAGAATAACCCCTAATTTAAGGGGAAAACCATCAAAGCCCTCATCAATCGGCCCTAAAAATCAACGCCAATCTTTAAACTACACCACAAACCAGGGATGCACCTTAACGTTAAGCTAATCGTTTATCAAAAAATTTCCACCGTTTCCGTTGAAACACTTCGAAATATTATCGATAAAGAAATTATCAAGATAAATTGTATCTCGTTTTTAACCGAAACGAAAAGCTTTCGTTAACGTTAAAAACGTTAACGAAAACGTGATACTTTATGTTTGAATTGTGCTGGCAATGCTATAGCCATGGTGAAGCCGTAAGGTGGCAACAACGAGCGCACATACACACACAAACTCTATGTAATTTGTTTGTGTAATTCGTTGGTGGTAATGTCAAAAATACTCTGAGAAATGTTCGTACTGTCAAAATTCATGAGAAAAGTTGCAATCAGCTTGGATAATGCTTTCACCTTTAATGACTCCGCAATCAATCAGCTTTGCCAGCATAGTTTGAAATTAATAATCAACATAAACGATTTGATTTCGTTTTGATATGGCAGAAAACGAAACGAAATCATTTCGTTAATTTGACGATCTTAACGTTAATAAACGAAACGAAATGACTTCGTTTCGTTTATTAACGTTAATTATCGTAACGAAATGATATCGTTTCGTTGGTTAAGCATGCCTGCCACAAACCCAAGAATGGAATGAAACAAATAGAGGAGCGCATAAACAAGTAAGATATTCAAAGCTCGGGTGAAACCGAGCATTACATACCCAGTTGTGCACTTGAAACGCTGTTGTTTGATTATTGTGGTTAGTAGTTATAAGGCTGTGCAATAATATACAATTTATGGTTCTACTATGAACTTATTTTCAAATTTTACAGACACATTATCAGAGCTATTATAAAGAAGGAGGAGCAGCTCTCAGGCGATTTCGCTCATTTTCAGAGCAAACAGTTGTAGCTATGAAAAATATGTTTATGCCAATTTCGTTCGGATTGATAGATTTGATTCGTCTTATGGCATTAAAAGTATTGGAGAGAGAATAACAAAAAAGGCGCGGGTCACGCCCATTTTCAATATTTTTTTAAGTTTTGCTCTTAGCTAAGCCATACCACTAGTACCTAGGACCTACCTAATTATTCCTAGCTTTTAATATTATTATTACTAAATGTAAGTATTGTTTTCAATAAAACCGTTTAACTAAAAAAATTTTTTTAAATTATTTTATTTGTGATGAAATCAAATCTAGCATATTTCCATCAGATGGTCTCCGCATGATATGACGGAAGCGAAATTAAATGTTGCAGCTCAAATATTTTAAGGCAATTGTGGGGTATGGTGGAGGTTCTGCCATGCTGTGTAGGTATGTCTGCTTAGAAAATTGGGAGAATAGTTTTCTTAGAAGACACAATGAGTGAGCATTTTTAGTCGTCCATCTAAACGGAAAATTTTTAAAATTTTTTTTGTTGTTTAAATGTGGACTTTTTGTATGTGGTAATTTACGGAACTGGCGGCCTCAGTGGTGTAATGGTAGCGTGCTCCGCCTACCACACCGAAGATCCTGGGTTCAAGGTTTTTCAATTAGAAGAAAATTTTTCTAAGCGGTGTCGCCCCTCGGCAGTGTTTGGCGAGCAATCCGTGAGTGTTTCTGCCATAAAAAGCTTCTCGGTGAAAACTCATCTGCCTTGCAGATGCCGTTCGGAGTCGGCGTAAAACAAGTAGGTCCCGTCCCGCCAATTTGTAGGAAGAACGAAAAAGGAGCCACATTGCAAATTGGAAGAGCAGCTCGGAGTAAAATTTCTTCGGAGGTTATCGCGCCTCATGATTCAATCACAAGAGGTTTGCTCGACAGACACATTTTTTGACAATTGCAGCCATTTTGCTCCCAAATGGAATTGACATCCGTTAGCTGTGTTGTTTCTTTGCGATTTTTCGAAAAATATTAGTAGTAGAAATAGAAAGCAATCAGTTTACAAATACCCGATAAGTACTGAAGTGCATAATTCCTTAGAACATTTATTTTAATTTTATGATTAATTTATTAGCTATGCCATATCTATTAGTGTGGCTGAACATAGATTTTATGAAAAGTACGGACACCAAGGAATCGTGCACTTTCGTAAATCTATGAACATACGAAACCTAATCCACTTCAAAATTCATCTTTCAACGACAAAAACTCGACTAGTAAATCGATTCATGTAAAAATGTCATTAGTAAATAATGGAAATGCCATAACGATATATTGGTACATTGAACATGTTAACTTATTCATTCCGTATGTTCGGAACATTTGTCTCCATTTAAGAATTTGGGGAATCGGTTTATATTTTGAAAATTATGTATATTCGGACCTCGTGAGGTAGTATCAAACGAACGTGTTCCGAATATTCTAAATTTCCGTTTTATCCGGAACACTTCCATGAATACTTAACGTAAAGGAGCTTTCCGAAATGTAAGAATAAAAAGGTAAATACTCCCTGTGTAGCAGGAGCGCATAAAAGCTGAACTCTTCTGTCAGAGTCAAGACCGGAATACAAAGTTCTAAGACAATAAGCCATTTTCTTTTATTTTTTTTTCAGACCATGTCGGCTGCGTTTTCAATATCGTCCTATCTCAATATATTTTTCAAAAACTTCCCATTTCATGATTTGTCACAAAAACGCCCTATATTAGAATTAGATTGAAGAACGTCTCACAATGCTTTTCATTAACTCCCTCTTATGTCAAAATACATTGAACTTATGCTCATATAGAGAGTTTTTGAAACTAATTGTGATATAGTGTATTTTTGAATAAAATTCTAAACCAACATAGCTCTTTATCAATTCACGAAATATTTAGTAGAAAATGAATTATTTCCTGCAAAACCTGTTGGCATTTACAAATTTATTATCAGTACTAATATACTACTAAAAGTACTTTTCTATAACAACTTTCGCTAAAGGGGATTGAATTATTACCCGATTTCCTTACTTCGTAATAGCAACCCGTCCAGATTTTTCAATATGGGAGTGTCAAAGCTCTGCCGTCATTGAAGAACAAACCTCTAGTAATTGAATCATGATCGCGCCTAACATTTGTTTTTAATTTACGGAAAATAAAAAAAATATTTTGAAATTTAAATATCTCATAATATCATTTGTTTTAATCATTTGCTTTAATATCTGGAATTTTTACTAATAAATAATAAAATGTAAAAGTAATCAGAGGCTTTTATAATCAGTTTCGAATGCAAGGTACTTTTGTGAGCCACTATATGTATATTCGCGATATGGCACATGAAGAAAATTTTATGTCTATGTGTCCCATTGAACAATACGTATGAATAACTTAAAAATATTTTATTTAATTAAAAAAGAAAAAACTGGCACAATAACGATTTTTTGAAGTCACGAATTCAGTTCTTTTTATTGAGGTTCTTTATGGGCACATGTCTTTTTGTACGCAACTCGTTATTTGATGTTATAAATAAACATTACTGAAAGTTATGCCTGGTTATTCAGTGCGAGTTTAAACTACAGTTAAAGTTGACTAGAGTTAAAATTCCACTTTGGCCACTCAAGCTAAGATGAGCAGCAACACTTTATGTTATTGAAGTGGCGAGGTTAAAATCTAGTCAACTTTAATTACAGTTTAAACTCGTACTGAAAAATCGGGCATTAGTCCCTTTTATCTGACAAGTTTCTTAAACGAAAGCATTATTTGAATGTATAACGGTGTCAGCTTTCACATGTTAAGGCAATTATGTGTTTAAACCAGGCATGCTCAACCAACCAAACGATATCATTTCGTTACGAATTAACGAAACGATTTTGTTTCGGTTTCTGCCATATCAAAACGACATCAAATCGTTTATTTTGATTATTAATTTCGAACTATACTGGCAAAGCTGATTGATGGCGGAGTAATTAAAGGTGAAAGCATTAGCCAAGCTGATTGCAACTTTTCTAATGAATTTTGACAGTACAAACATTTCTCAGAGTATTTTTGACATTACCACCAACGAATTACACAAACAAATTACATGGAGTTTGTGTGTATGTCCGCTCGCTGTTACCACCTTACGGCTTCACCATGTCTATAGCATTGCCAGCACAATTCAAACATAAAGTATCACGTTTTTTAACGTTTTTAACGTTAACGAAAGCTTTTCGTTTCGGTTAAAAATGAGATACAATTTATCTTGATAATTTCTTTATCGATAATATTTTGAAGTATTTCAACGGAAACGGTGGAAATTTTTTGATAAACGATTAGCTTAACTTTAAGGTGCATCCCTGGTTTAAACTCCATGATAAAACTACATATATACTTGTTAATTTCTATAGGAAACTGCATGTCTGAATTCATGGGTCTTATTCTGGGAAAGTATGAAGCAAAAGAAAATGGATTTTTACCAGGAGGGGCTACGCTTCATTCCATAATGACTCCACATGGGCCGGATTATAATTGTTTTGAGAGTGGAACTAATACACAACTAATACCTGAAAAAGTAGCGGATGGTACGCAGGTTTGTGTGTCTTTAAATTATATATTATATATAATATATATACATTATCTTTATATATAAAAATCACGTATCACATTGTTTTTCCGCAATGGACTCCTAAACTACTAAACCGATTTTGAATTTGTTTTGCACACCGTGTGTAGTTTGATTTAACTTGAAATATAGGATAGGTTATATCTCAGTTTATTGTCGCAATACTATTTTATTGCAATTTTTTTTAAATGTTATTGGGGGATTACCCCCGGGTCCGGGGTTTCTGAGGGGGCCGCAGCTTAGAGGTACTAAGACATTTTTTTTTTAATTCAGGAGAGTCTTTAGTTCAATTTTTAAGCCGAATTTCAAAAGCAACGAATATCTGCATTTCGTTTTAATATTATAGCGAAGTGTGAAAAATAAAAATCTAATATATAAAAAGAAAGGCTAAAATGTGTGTTAGTTGGTTGCCGGTGTTTGAAGAGATGCGTCGGTCGATTTTGTCCAAGCTTTCACACAAGTTGCGTTACCTCAAGCGGTGGTTATTACATAGCTTTGGTTGCGATCGACGTACAGGGTCTAGAGATATAGGCCGCAAAATGGACCCGGGTACCTCCAGAATGTGTGGGTAATATGGATATCAAATGAAAGCCGTTGCTGAGACCTCTAAATTAATTTTCATTGTGATATTTGATTTAGTCGCATCAACCTGGCAAAACTGATAAATATGCATGCGAAGCCGAAATAACGACATGAATTAATAATACCCACATACCTATTTACATACGTCCTATGCGATTTGCCTGAAGTTTGGTATATAAATTTGCCTACATATATTAGTATTTACAACCCTTTTTTTCGGGAAGTAGACCGGAAACGGACTGCGACTGAAACTCGGAGTGGGACTGGGACTGAGAAACGGAGTGGAACTGGGACTGGGACTAGAACAAAATACATACCACCCTCTGGGACAGGCAATAAGGGATGAAGAAGAATGAGAAGAACTTGAGTGAAGAGAAAAGGGAGAAGGGGGAGACTGAGAAAGATATAGAAGGAGACGAAGATGGTGATAGATGAAGCGAAAAAGACGGGGTGAGGCGTGAATAAAAGGATTAGAAAAAAGTGAAGAGGGGGGAGGGTAGAGTTAGACGGAGAAATCATATTAAAATGTATGCATATAGGCCAAATTTAGGGCACAACAACTTCTGCCGGGTCTGCTAGTACCTATATATATACAATGGGCATTCCCCTTTTATTGATTCTTGCGATCCCGTAATTTTTAAATCAATCCACTTTTTAAAAACGTTTACATACGTTCACGTAATGTTATTGCATTATAAATAAGATTTTTTTGCATTTGGATGTCGTGACGAAGTAGGTTCAGAGTTAATAGCAAGATAATTTAAAAATATCTTTAAAATCGTAATAGTATTAGCAAAATTTTTTTTACGAAATTGTCCTTCTTTTACAAATATCAAACTAAGCTGAGTTGAACTTGACATACTTTTTCGCTAATGCAAAACAAATCTCAAGATATTTGGAAGAAGGTACTAGAGATATTTGCTGCCGATAAACGCCGCCGCCGATTTTAGTAGTTTTTCAAACGCAGCGGCGGCGTTCGGCGCGCTACTATATTAATACCCAGCTGTACTTGTACACAGGGTATTATTATAACTTTGTACAGGTATAAAAAGAATTAGATAGATATAGACTTTCTTATATCAAAATCATCAATATCGAAAAAAATTTGATTAAGCCATGTCCGTCCGTCTGTCCCCCCATTAACACGATAACTTGAGTAAATACTGAGCTATCTTCACTAAATTCGGTATTACCTGACCCAGAATAGATTGGTATTGGAAATAAGCGAAATAGGACGATGACCACGCCCACTTTTTCGATATCGAAAATTTAGAAAAATGAAAAAATGAGATAACTCAAAAACGAATACCGCTGAGTTATTGAAATTTGGTAAGCGGATTCGTTTCATGACGCAAATTATAAATTCCAAAAATTTTAAAAATGGGCGTGGCACCAGAAGAAGAAGAAAATTTGGAAGTTTAACAAACCGTTTGTCACAAAATTTTATTTAGGTGGCAATGCCGTAATGCCGACGATGTTGACACGTACTTCTTCATTTTGGACAGTCATAAAACAGAGAGTGAGAAACGAGGAGTCGCAGAGTAACAACGTTGTCTTTTTGTAATGTTCTTGATAATAAAAACTGTAATTGAAATCCTGACTGAATAAAACATTATATTATTAACTTTGAATTAAAAATAATTTCTGACAATTTTCATAAGTGATATGTGCTTGCGCCTACGCGAAAATAAAAAAAGAAAAATTCTTGTTAATACCTGCGCATGAACGACAATCGGTCGAGCGGTAGATTGTGCATACACTCGTGCATACAAAAATACATTCGTAACGTCGTGTAAAAATTATTTTAATACATACAATATGCCGAAATTCAGCGAATTAAAAGTGGAGCAATTGCGTCAGAAATTGCGAGAATTGGGTTTATCTGCCGCCGGTAATAAAGCGCAATTGGTAGAAAAGCTGTGTGATTTTAATGAAGAGCGTTTTACGAGTGCTATGAATAATAGTGCGGTATTTAATGAAAAGAAGGAGTTAGAAAATTCCTTTCAGCATACGCATGATGAAGGTAGGCCACTGAGTAGCTCGTCTCCAGTTACAGTGACGTTGCCTTCAAGTTCGAATACGTGTGTTACCACAACGGCAAATGATGCAACGTTTATGGCGCCTTTGCAAACGCATATATATAAAAGTAGTTGGGGAACCAACGATGGCATCTCGCTGCCGACGTATTATGGTGGCGCGGCGCCGGTTTGCCCAGTCACTTTTCCCAACGTTCACGGGCAAGCGAAAATATATATGTCATCGGCCGACGCTAATGGTCGAGTAAATGTAAGTACAAACGTATATAGTGTACCAACCGTGGCACATACATACACAAACAACGCTATGCCTGGTGTTCAAAGCCAGCCTACGATTCAAATATCAGCTGCTAGCGAAAATCACAGACATGTTCATTGGGGTACGCAAACTATAATGTCGCAGCCGACGTTCTCTGCTGATAGCGCAGTCATCGCGGATCGAAAGCGAAACGACGTAGTAAGAAACGAGCTTCAGTATAGCTACAACGTGAACAGGCAGCAACATGTTGGAATGCCTAAAATATTCGGTCGAAACGAAATTTTAAATGGCAACGGTCAACATTTTTGCTGGGGAAATCAAGCACCGAGTGATTATCAAATACAACAAACGAATGCGAGAAGCAACGAAATAATGGAATGACAACATTAGAAGAACGAATGTTGCCACACGAAGTGTATAGAAATGTAAACAATGAAACGAATACAAATAAATCAGTGATTTTTGGTGATGTTCGCGATATTATTGCAATTTTGCCTACATACGACACAAGTAAAAAGAATTTAACTTCTGAACAATTTGTAAAGCGTGTCGAACAACTACGAAATGTGTATAATTGGAACGATAAAATATTGTTGTATGCAGTGCAAACAAAACTTGAAGGTGTAGCAAAAATGTGGATAGATGCCAGGGCAGAAATATTTCTAAATTGGTCACATTTTGCTAATGAATTGTTGAATGAATTTCCATGTTTTGTAAATGCTGCTGATGTTCATATGGAACTAATAAATATGAAGCGAAATTATAGTGAAAGTGCCGAATCTTTTTACTATAGAGTTTTAGCGACGGGTTGACGCCGTAATATTGACGATGCATCTATAATAAAATACATTTTATACGGAATGAATGACGTTGATTTAAAGAGAAGTGTATCGGTTAATAACTACAATACGTGTAATGAACTTTTACGGGCGATAATTAATTATTGCAAATATAATACGGTGAAAACATCAAATGCGGTAAAGCGCGTTGAAGAGTCAACTCAGGCCAGTGTAAAGAAAGATAATCAAACGAAGAAAATTATTTGTTATAATTGTAATAAGCCCGGACATCTTTCGCGAGATTGTTCAGAGCCGCAAAAACGTGAACGATGTACAAAATGTTTGAAGGTGAGTCACTCCACGAATAATTGGAAGACGACGGTAGCAAAAACAAATTGTAATTCTGTGAATAAAGTTGAGAATGATTTTCCTATTAAAGAAATCGAAGTAAATGGTTTGAAAACTAATGCATTCGTAGATACTGGTAGTTGTCGTACGTTGATTAGAAAATCTTTGGCGTGTAAATTCGGAAAATTGGATAATTGTTGTATAACATTGAAGGGTTTCGGAGGAGCATCATATGAGTGTACTTCGAAACTTAATGTTGCGTTGAATATAGATGGTAATATGTGTACACGGAAATGTTAGTGGTAGACGATAATATGATTGATTATCCGGTGCTATTGGGTATCAACGTAATACATGGAAACGATAAACATTTCGTGTTCAAAGGCAATCAAATGTGGGTTATTGAAAAACTGAATAACGAAATATTGAAACTTAAAGATGGTGAATTTGGTAACTTGAGCAAGATGTTGCAAAAATATAAACAGTGTTTTAGCAACGAAATGGGTACAGTAGGTAAAACAAATATAGTAAACATGAATATATTATTAACGTCAGATATACCTATCGACTTCCGTTCGAGCGCCGGTCTATTGTAAAGAACATTATCGAAGACTTATTGAAATGCGAAATAATCCGTCCGTCGTGTTCTCCGTACGCGTCTCCAATCGTGCTCGTGGAAAAAAAGGATAACAGCTTCCGAATGTGTGTTGATTATCGCCAATTGAACAAGATTACTGTAAAACAGCCATACCCGATGCCGATTATTGATGAGCTTTTTGCAAAGTTGTCTGGTAATAACTTCTTTACTACGTTAGATTTTAAAATGGATTTTCACCAAATTGAAGTGAGTGAGTGTTCGAAGAAATACACTGCATTTGTGACCAACGAAGGTCACTACGAATACAATCGCATGCCGTTTGGGTTAGTGAATGCCCCTGCCGTGTTTCAAGAAACTATGAACAAACTTATTAAATCGTGTGAATCGAGGAACATTATTGCGTATTTGGATTATGTAATTATTCCAAGTCAATCGGTAGAAGAGGGTATACGAAAACTAGACAATTTTTTGTGTGTTGTTAAAGAAAACGGTCTAACTTTACGTTTAGATAAATGCGAATTTTTGAAAGATGAAATTGATTTTCTTGGACATAAGATATCACGTGACGGTATAAAACCGGGTGAAAGAAAAGTGCAAGCGATAAAGGATTTTAAGGTACCCACGACACAAACTGAAATTAGAAGATTCCTCGGGTTAACCGGTTTTTTTTAGAAAATTCGTGGAAAACTATTCTAACAACGAAAGCTAGTAGTGAAAAATTTGAATGGGGCGAGTGTCAACAGAGAGCATATGCCACTTTAATTGACAGACTCTGTAACTAACCAGTGCTGAAATTAGAAGATTCCTCGGGTTAACCGGTTTTTTTTAGAAAATTCGTGGAAAACTATTCTAACAACGAAAGCTAGTAGTGAAAAATTTGAATGGGGCGAGTGTCAACAGAGAGCATATGCCACTTTAATTGACAGACTCTGTAACTAACCGGTGCTAGTTTTGTACGATTCTAATGCGCAACATCAAGTACACACTGATGCAAGCAGTGTAGGTATCGCAGCAGTTTTGTTGCAAGCGAAAGGTGAAGGTGACAAGTGGCAAGCGGTTATGTATTTTAGTCGTCACTGTACACCTACAGAATCGAGTTATCATAGCTATGAACTCGAAGTATTGGCAGTTGTTGAAGCATTACAACAGTTCCGTATATACTTACTAGGTATGTCGTTTAAAATTTTCACTGCTTGTTCTGCGATTTCGTCTCTAAAAGCTAAAACTCCACCCATACCACGTATTTCGAGATGGTTAGTCCGTCTAATGGAATACGGCGCTGAAATAATTCATATATCTGGGACTAGAATGGCTCACGTCGACGCAATGAGTCGTGCTCCTGCACCATCGAACAAAATTCTACGTATTGATGATGCTGATGATGATTGGTTGTTGACAATGCAACTAAAAGACCAATCCATACGAGATGTAATAGCAGTGTTGAAAGGCGACAACGAATCACCTCAATCTAAACATATTCGAAAGGATTACTGCCTTCAGCGACATCGCCTATATAGGCGCATAGATGGTAATTTATTGTTTGTTGTTCCTAAGGCAGTATGATGGCGTGTAGCTCGTTATTGTCACGACGATTTTGGTCATTTTGGTATCGAGAAAACCATAAGACGAATTCTTCAACATTTTTGGTTTCCAAAAATAAGAAAGTATGTAAAAGACTACGCGGTATCTTGTGTGGAATGCTGCTACTCCAAATCGAAAGGTGGAAAACCAGAAGGTGTGTTATACACCGAACCCATGGAGTCAATTCCATTTCGACTTTTACATATTGATCATTTAGGGCCATTTGTTAAAAGTAAGCGAGGAAATACACATATTATTGCGATTAGTGACGCTTTTACAAAATACATTGTGGTGAAACCGGTACGTAGTACTAAAACTTTACCGGTTATACAAGCGTTGAACGAGGTATCTAGCTATTTTGGGTTACTTGCTCGCATAGTCACCAACCGTGGCTCAGCATTTACTTCAAAACAGTTCATGAAGTATTGCACTGACAACAATTTAGTACATATTAAAACTGCTGTCCGAACTCCACGCGCTAATGGACAGGTTGAACGTGCAAACCAGCTAATTTTAACATATCTCCGTACTACGTCTTCAAATCCAAAAGAATGGGACGACCATTTGCGTAAATTACAATCGTCAGTAAATTCCCAAACAAATTCTACAACTGGATATACTCCGAATGAACTTATATTCGATTTTAAATTAAACGATATCATACAAAATCAACTACTATCAACGAAGAGAATGAACAACTATACAAGATAAACGTGACATCGCCTGGTCTTCAATTCAAGAACAACGTAATTTGTGGAAAGAGCGTTTTGATAAAAAACATAAAACGCCCACTGGTTATAAGGAACATGATTTAGTTGTAATTCAAAATAAACCTTCCGCAACAGGTGAATCCCGTAAAATAGAACCAAAATATCGTGGTCCATTTGTGGTGGCTAAAATACTTGGTAAAGATCGTTACTTACTTACCGATATCGACGGTATGCAAATCAGTCAGAAAAAGTTTGCATCCGTTTATTCGGCAGACAAAATGAAACCGTGGTGTTCTATGCCACCCGAACTTGATACATCTATCGACGATAATTCATCCGACGAAGAAGATAGTGAAGTTGCTGACATCGGGCCTATGCCATTATCAGGAGAGGCCGAGCTGTCACAAAATTTTATTTAGGTGGCAATGCCGTAATTCCGACCATGTTGACACGTACTTCTTCATTTTGGACAGTCATAAAACAGAGAGTGAGAAACGAGGAGTCGCAGAGTAACAACGTTGTCTTTTTGTAATGTTCTTGATAATAAAAACTGTAATTGAAATCCTGACTGAATAAAACATTATATTATTAACTTTGAATTAAAAATAATTTCTGACACGTTAAAGATATTACTTTGAAATTTGGCAGAGATACTACCCTTGCCAAGTTATATAGACTGAGTAGACCTAATGGTCTAACCTTAACAAAATTTGCAATAACTATGGTATTTAATTACATACGACTGATATTCTACCTCAGTAGAGGTATGGTTTAGCTAAGAACAAAAGTTAAACAAATTTTGAAAATGGGCTCCCCTTTTTGTTACTCTTTCCAAAATGCTTGACAGTTGTCTTCAATAAAATAAAAGTTTCGCTTATTATTAAGAAATCATGAGCTGAATACCGGCTTATAATAATTGATTATTCAATTATTATGTTTTTTCTAAGAGAAATTTAAAAGAAAGAAAGAAACATTTACTGGCATATTGCGATGGTACCATTTTGAAAACCGCCACGTTGTCATCATTTGTAAACTCGTGCTCAGTTTTACATATATATATTTGTTTGTTTTTAATGGTGTGTTCAATTTATACTTATAATTAAGAATTCATGAGCTTAACATCGGGTTATAATAATTGAATATTCAATTATTATATTTTTTCTAAATGAAACTGAAAATAAATAAAGAAACATTTACTAGCATACTGCGATGGTAACATTTCGAAAACCGCCACGTAATCATCATCAGGCACTTTCGTAATGTTATCAAAGGTTTCACTGGCTATCCTGCTTTACTTTATACATTTTTTTATTGGAAAATAAATTTTTTATTTTTATTTTTTTTGAACTTCTGAGTTCTCTGGAATTGAGGACATCTGTTCATAGTACTAGTGGCTAAATGTCTATTTTTGCAAACCTCCATTTTTTTGATTTATTTTTTTATTTTGTTGAAGTTCATTATACCTTGTAATAACAGTTTTGAAGTTCAGTTGATTGCTGAAGGATATATTTTTATTTATTTTCATTTGTATTTATTTTTAGTTGATTTTTTTTCCAAAAGTCTAGAATTCATTTATTTTGCTTTAAGTACATTTTTTGCAATTTTTACGTCCTGGATTTTTCTGTTTAGTAAATATTTTTTGGTTACCTTGGGTTGACTACACAATCCCTCAAACATTTTCTTGATCGTTTTTGCTTTTTTTACTACCGCTAAACCTAATCACAGGGTTAGGATTTGTTTAGCTTGCTTATTTATCTTGGTGTTCAACCCCAATTGGCTCGAAAAAGTTTTCCTTTTTCGTGAGTGTCTGTTTTCGTGTATGGAGAGGGGAGACGGAGCGGAAGGAGTTGCTGGTGGATTGGGATTATTCAACGCGAATAAGAGGGTAACAAGGAGCGTGAGTAGAGCACTGCAGAACCAGGTCGCCGGATCCATCTTCACTCAGATTGACACGGGCGTACCCCATCCCGTAGATTTTTTACAAATAGACTTATTTAACAGGTGCGGGTATTCGGTACGGTAAGGGAAGAAATCGTCCGTTCGCCCAGGGTTAGAGTTTCTGACAGCTTTTATTTGAGCGAGGGTATAGTAGTCTGAATTTTTCGAGGAAAATCGACCAACTTTTTGAAATGTCAGATACGGAGAAGCCTGGTGCCGTTGGGGGTGCAATTGCACGTGCAGCTGGAGGAGCGATCCCTAAGCGAAGGGAGCCACCAGTGAACGCGGGTGCTGTGGGCTCGGAACCTCGGAGTAGCGGAGCCAGTACGACAGCTGCCAACATCGATCAACTAAAATTATGGCACAAGAGAACGAGCCTATGGTGCAGTACATGAACGAGGTCCGCCACATCCGAGATAACGTTTCGAACCCCAGCACACGCATCGCTAACATGAAGACATCGGCACAGACGTTAGAGCAGCAGTCCCAGCGGGCATCTACTCCAGAGACGAGGAATGTAAGGAATCTATCAGCCAAACAGCGTGTCAATGTAGATGCAGCAGGGGGGTTTCAGGTACCGATAGGAATGCCCAGGACCACCGCGATGGAAGAAGTTCAATCTCCACAAGTGGCAAGTTAAGTTTGACGGTACAAACAAGGGAATTACGGTGGAGAGCTTCATTTTTAGAATCGAGAAGCTGAGGCAGCAGCACAATATCTCTCACTTCCAGCTTTTCACCGATTTCCATTGTCTTGTAACGGGCTCTGCCTTGAAGTGGTACTGGCAAGTTCTAGAAGATCATGGGGGCGAACCCTATCAGGGTACAGACTGCCTGGAGACCAACTCACCTACAAAATTTTAAAAAGGGTTTATAGTAGTTTGTCGAATGAAAATGCGGGGGTGTCGAAAGTCGAGCCAAAAAGTCTACACCAAAGAAAGTTAGATTATGAAGCCGCAAGATATCGAATTTTTTATGAAGAAATGGTAGCAAGGAAAACAAGCAGGAATTACAATAAAACAAAGAAAATGAGGGAAAGAAAAAAGATCATGAAAAGAATTTTTAATAAAATAGTTTCAACAATTGTCACGTAGAAGGGCGACAACCGTTTCTTCGCTCGAAGATCGGTGATAGGGACGTCTTAGCCTTGCTGGATTCAGGTGCTGGCCCGAGTTGCCTAGGGAAAAATTACGAAAAGTAATAGAAGGCAGAGAGGGTAGCATCATCCCATTAAATAATCAAAATATACGTACAGCGAATGGCGGCGAAACGCCGGTGGTTGGTGCTATCACTCTGTCTGTCTTTTGGGATGGAGTGTATAAGGACTTTGAGTTCCTTATCGTACCAGGCCTCCAGACAGAGGTTTATTTAGGGGTGGACTTTTAGCAGGCTTTCGGTCTAAATGTTGTTAGTCGGGGGGTTAGCACGCCTTCAACCCACACTGCCGTGGCAGAATTGGTACCCGCCGAGGCCGATTTATCTTTTGATGCCGTGCAGCATGTCCTTGCAAGAGAGAAAACTGTGGCTTTATAAGGAATCAAGGCGCAGTTCCCATCGTTTGCTATTTTGGGGTTAGGTAGAACTAGTGTAGAAGAGCATATAATAAAAATTGTAGATGAAAAGCTCCCAGTGCAACAGATACACTATCCCATATCACCAGCGATCCAAAAGCTAGTTTTCAAAGAGCTGGATAGGATGCTTGGTCTAGGAGTGATTGGGGAGACCAACAGTAGCTGGAGCTCGCCTGTATCGCTGGTGATAAAGGAGGAAAAGAAGCGGTTGTGTCTCGATGCGAGAAGAGTTAACGAGAGGGCTATAAAAGATGCATACCCACTACCAAATATTGATGGGATTCTCAGCCGACTCCAAAATACCAGGTTCATTTCGGCCTTCGACCTAAAAGATGCCTTTTGGCAAATACCTTTGGAAAAGAAGTTCCGAGAGAAGACAGCATTTACAGTGCCAGGACGTCGCCTTTGCCAGTACACAGTCATGCCGTTTGGACTGTGTAATGCAGCACAAAGAATGTGTAGATTAATGGACAAGGTTATACCCGCTTCTTTACGTGATTGTGTTTTTGTGTATTTAGACGATTTGTTAGTTTGTTCTGTAGATTTTTCGACTCATTTATGTTTGTTGGAAAAGGTCGCTAAGTGTTTACGTGAAGCTAACCTTACCATAAATGTCGATAAAAGCAAGTTTTGTTTCAAGGAAGTTAGGTACCTAGGTGATGTAGTGGGCGATGAATGCATCCGAACCGATGCGAAAAACGTTGCAGCTGTGAGGGATTTCCCTGAACCTAAAACGCAAAAACAGCTCCGACGGTTCCTAGGGATGTTAGGCTGGTATCGCCGTTTTATCCAAGACTACGCCACCATTGCAGCGTCGATGCACGACTGTCTAACAAAAGAAAAATTAAAAAGGTTGACGATGACAGAAGAAGCAAGAAAGTCGTTTGAGCGACTAAAAGAGAGCTTGATTTCCGCTCCCGTACTGGTACACCCTGGCTTTGACAGACGCTTTTACATCCAGTGCAATGCTTCGACAGACGCAGTGCGCGGGGTACTCTTTCAGTTAGACGACGAGAAAACGAACGACCCATAGCTTACAAACTAAACAAAGTGCAGCGTAATTATAGTATCACTGAGCTTGAGTGCTACGCTGCGGTGATAAGTGTGAAAAGATTTAGGCCGTACGTCGAAGGTCTACCCTTCACCATCATAACCGACCACGCGAGTCTTAAATGTTTAATGAACCAAAAGGACCTGTAAGGAAGACTCGCGCGGTGGAGTTTAAAACTTCAGGCGTACGACTTTCAAATCGAGCACAGAAAAGGAGCACACAATGTTGTACCCGATACGCTGTCGCGAGCGCACATGGAGGAAATGCAGCTATCAGACAGACTAATGGACATTGACTTGGACTCGGACTAGTTTAAAACTGAAGAGTATGACGATCTTAGAAAAACCGTAACAGAAAACCGGGACAAACTTTCAGAACTATGCGTGTCGGACGGTTACGTATATAAACGGACTCAGTTTTACCGGGGGAACGATCTTCAGCAGGACCAAGCCTGGAAATTCTGGGTACCGTCGGAGTTGAGCGCAGGGTTGGTATTACGACATCTTGCTTACGTATTGGGCAAGAACTTTGATGATCATCTTAAGAACTTGGAGGAAGCTTTCCAGAGAATTGCTGGCGCTTGTCTGAAGTTAAGTCCCAAAAAGTGTGCGCTGTTTAAAAAGGAAGTAAATTATTGGGGTCACAAGGTAACGACAGAGGGCACCTGCACTGCAAACGAAAATTAGAGGCTGTAGAGGATTGGCCAAGACCACAGAACCTACATGAATTGAGAAACTTCCTTGGGCTGGGCACATATTACCGCCGATTTGTACCAAATTTTTCCAGCGTAGCCCATAGCCTCCTTGAGCTTACAAGAAAAAATTAAGCTTTTGAATGGAAGAAGGAACAAGAAGTGGCTTTCCAAACATTGAAGGAGCGGTTGTGCACTGCCCCAATGTTAGCATATCCGATACCAGGAGCAACATTTATTCTAGACACAGATGCGAGCGGATATGCTATAGGAGGCGTTTTATCACAACTGGTCGATGGACAGGAGAAGGTAGTTGCATATTACAGCCGTTCGATTGGAAAACCAGAGGGGAACTACTGCGTTACGCGGAGAGAGCTGTTGGCATTGGTAGAGTGCATTAAAAATTTTCACAAATACCTCTACGGCCATCGATTCCGTGTCAGGACAGATCACGCAGCGTTAAAATGGCTTCCGCAGTTCAGTAATCCGGAAGGACAATTGGCACGGTGGATCGAGCGACTACAAAGCTATGACTTTTCCATTGAGCATCGAAAAGGTAGTACCCATGGAAATGCCGATGCAATGTCACGAAGAGCATGTGGTTTGGAATGCAAGCACTGTTCAAAGGCCAGGGCTAAAGAAGACATTATAGATGTCCGGCTAATGACTATAACGTGTACGGATGAATGGGACAAGAACAACTAGGAAAGTGTCAGCTAGAAGATACAGATATGTCACATGTTATGCAAGGGTTCGAACGAAACAAAAGACCAAATAGAGAGGAGATGTCAGCAGAGATTCTCACTGCGAAGTCGAATTGGGCACAGTGGAACAGTTTAGAATTGATATCCGGTTGCTTGCATCGAGTGTGGGAGAGTGAGGATGGTCAAAGAAAAAAGAAAGTGATAGTTGTTCCCAGAAAGAGGATTCTTGACGTGCTCAGCGAGCTGCATAATGGTCCAAGCAGAGGTCATCTTGGAATCACGAAGACGCTCGAGAAGATTAAACAGAGATTATGGGTTGGTTGCCGTCAGTCGGTCACTGAGTGGATTGGGAACTGCGAGGTTTGCAGCAGAGCGAAGGGGCTCAAAACCCGAAGCCATGGCCAGATGAAGCTATATAACTCAGGTGCGCCATTTGAAAGGATCGCTATGGATGTCGCCGGTCCATTTCCTTCTAGCAACGGCGGAAACAAATGTGTACTGGTAGATATGGATTATTTCAGCAAATGGCCAGAGGTATACCCAATCCCAAATCAAGAAGCGGAAACAGTAGCAGAAGTGTTTATAAACAATTGGGTTGCACGGTATGATATACCAATGGAGTTACATTCTGACCAAGGCAGGAATTTCGAATCAGCTGTGTTCCAGGAAATGTGTAAATCATTGGGCATTAGAAAAACACGGACAACTGCATTGCATCCTCAATACGATGGTATGGTAGAACGATTCAATAAAACATTGGAAGATCAATTAAGGAAAGTAGTAGACAAGTACCATAAAGAGTGGGATACCCGCCTACCATTATTCTTGATGGCTTACCGATCAGCAGTGCATGAGAAAACGGGCCAAACCCCTGCAAAAGTAATTTTTGGCAATGACCTTAGACTGCCAGCTGATTTGAAGTTTGGCATAGATGCCAATGCGGAGAGAAATGTCAAGAAATCCACTGGTGATTTGGAAGAAGAGCTAAGAGAAATACATGATCTGATAAGGCAACGAACAAAGATTATGAGTGACAAGATGAAAGCCAGATACGATAAAGCAATTAATTCGGAAGGTTTTTAGGAAGGAGATTTGGTGCTGTTGTACAATCCACAACGTAAAAAAGGTTTGTCCCCGAAATTGCAGTGTAATTGGGAAGGCCGATACAAAGTTGTAAAACGGATCAACGATGTAGTGTACCGCATACAAACCATCGGTAAACCACGAGCCAAAATGAAAGATGGAGAGATTTGTCTGATCGGGACGATCAGACTTAGGTGGAGGGCAGTGTTACGAATGTTCGCGGCACTAAGGGGTACTGCCATCTCTAGGCCGATGCTAAGCAGTGACGTGAATTCACATCAATAAATCAATCATTATGTCTACACATACGCGTGCACGCGGCGGAGAAGCAACGCACAAGCACATGCAGATAACTTATCTGAAATGCTCCTAAAGGTATGCAATTGTGATTGTGGAAGTGTCGCTCACACGTACAAGCGCATGGGGTATGAGAGAAGCTATAAAAATTATACATCTGTAGTTGTAGCTGAGAGATTTATAACTAACTCTGGGGTACTTATTTTTATATTCTAATTTGTATTTTAAATTTTATAAAAATTGAATCCATTTATTTTAATACGAAAAATATTAATATTAATAATCAAAAATTTTCTTTGTTTGAAGCAACAATTCAAAAACAACTCAAATCTATTTTTTTAAATTTTAACAAGTTTAAATAAATACAGTAAAATTATAAACCCTACAATACTCCCCCTTCAGAAGAATTAATATTAAATAAATTAAATGTAACATGTTTCTTTTTTTTTTGTAATATCATTTGTGTCACTGTTAGTATAAGATGTTTGAGTTGTTTCAATTATAGCTGGTTTGAGTCTATCTATTAAAATTGTTTTAATTTCATCTCCTATTTCAATTTTAAAATATTTGTTATCCCTTTCCACAACTTTATATGGTCCTTCAAATGGTCGCTGCAAATTCTTTTTATTTATAACTCTTATAAAAACATATTTACAACTTTTTAAATCGTTTGGTATATAAATGCCAGTATCAGAATTTGATTATGTATTAAATTTGATTTAAAGTTATCTCGTAAACTACTTAGAATATCTGTGGGAGAAAACTTTTCTTGAGAAGGAACTACTAATTCACCGGGAAGACGTAAATTTTGTCCGTATACCATTTCTGATGACGTAACTGAAATATTTTCTTTTTATATCGATTGTAAACCCAAAAGTATTATCGGAAGTTCATCATACCAATTACTGACTCCATTTCTTGCCATAATCGTTGCTTTTAATTGTCTGTGAAATCGTTCTACCATACCATTTCCTTGAGGATGATATGCAGAAATTGTAATATGGTGACTACCAAGCAATTTTGTTAATTCTAAAAACCACTTTGACGTAAATTGTGCACCTTGATCAGTGGTCATTTGTAAAGGAACTCCAAACCGCGAAATGTATTCTCTTAAAATGTATTTGCAACTACTGTTGCTGAAATTTCTCGTAATGCATAAGCCTCTGGCCAACGTGTAAATCTATCAATTATTGTTAAAATATAACGATGTCCTGGCAGAGGTCCGACAATATCTAAATGGATATGTTCAAATCTTTTGTTAGGTACTGGAATTTTTTTAACTAGAGATTTTGTATAACGATTTACTTTAGATTTTTGACAATTTATACCTTCTCTCGACCAAATTTTAATTTCCTTGTTCATTTTTGGCCAAAAATATTTTTGGATAAAAAGCGACGTGTAGCCCTGACCCCAGAATGTGTAATTCCATGTAGCATATTAAACACTGTCTTTCGTAAATTATTCGGTACAAATGGTCTAGGATATTCACCTGTCATTTCGCACCAAATACTAAAATTTAACAATGGAACTTCAATAAATTTAAGATTATGTAATTTATCTGAAGATTTTAACTCTTTTAATTCTTCGTCTTGACTTTGCTCAAATTGCAAAATTTTGAAATTTGATTCTGTATTTTTAATAGCTTCGACTTCAAAAGCTCGAGATAATGTGTCAGCTACAACATTCTCTTTACCTTTTATATACTGAATATCAGTAGTGAACTGTGCAATAAACTCCATATATCTAGTTTGCCTGGGGCTTCGTTCCGTCTTTGCATTTAAAGCAAATATTAAAGGTTTGGGATCAGTGAAAACTGTAAAATTTCGCCCTTCTAAAAGGTATCTGAAATGTTTAATGTTAAATAAATAGCTAGTAGTTCTGTGTCAAATGCACTGTATTTAGTTTCAGATGAAGAAAGTTCTTTTGAAAAGAAAGCACGAGGCTCTGAAATCCCATTAAACGTTTGATGTATGACACCACCAATTGCTATGTTAGAAGCGTCTACATTTAAAGAGAGTTTTGCATCTTTGTTGAAGTGGTTCAACAATATCGTAGAGGCAAACTTTTCTTTAATGCTCTCGAAAGCCTTATTTGATATGTCGTCCCAAATTAAAGTCTTGTCACGTCTTTTATTCGTTTGATTTATTAAGTCATATAATTTTGACGTAAACTCCGCTAATTTTTATATGTACCGATGGTAGTAGTTAACCATCCCAATAAATTTTTTTGTCTGTTTAACTGATTTTGGACATTCGAAATTGCGAATAGCTGATAGCTTTTCATCAGAAGGTCGAATACCTGTTCCAGAAATGTTACTAGGTACACCAAAAGTAAATTTACTTGGTATAATGTTTAAACCATACTCTGTAAGGCGTTGAAAAAGGATATATAAATCTTTTAAATGTTGTGCTTCGTCTTTACTTGCAATAAGTAAGTCGTCGATGTAAGCATATACAAAACCTTAGTCATTTATGAATCTTTGAAAGTTTGTGCAGAATTTCTAAGTCCGAAAGGCATTGTCATGAATTCAAACATACCGAAAGGAGTTGTAAAAGCAGTTTTATTAATATCTTCTTCAGCCAAAAGGAAAATAATTTTGAAAATATATTTTTATTATGTAGGTTCATATTAAAATCCTGAATGTGGGGTAGAGGATAACGATCGGGTACAGTTACACTATTTAATCTTCTAAAGTCACCACAAGGACGCCAATCGTTTTCTTCTTTCTTAGGTAAAAGATGAAGCGGAGAGGCCACTGAAGAATTTGAAGGCCGGCAAATTCCTGTCTTAACCAAAAAATCAAATTCTGTTTTAGCGACTTTGAATTTAACCTGTTATAAGGGCCTAGGCTTAGAAAATGGAAGGCTTCCTTCCGTTACAAGTCGATGCACCGTTGTATGTTTAACAGGTTTTGTATAGTCTGGCTCCGCAATAAGTGACGGAAACTCTTTTAATAATTTTGTATATCAGCTATCAAAAACGTAAAAAGAATTCACGCCTTAAACCTAAATTTACATTTAAAAGCCTTTTCCTGAAAGTAGAAATTGTTGAACCGTGAGCTGCTGTGATAATTATATCTGAACGTTTCTTATGAGCAAATTTGGAAGCAGGTAATACCGAAATTTCTGCCCCACTATCAATCAAAATATTGTGTTTATTATGTTTGTCAAAAATGAATAAGCGACTAGTTGAAAATTCTAAATTCCCGTTTTCGTCGCTGCAACAACGGTCGAATTTAGTTTGTCGAATCTTTATTTTTATTGTAAGAACAAGGTTGTTCACAATTTCGAGCGTTATTTCCAAATTTTTAGTGGAATCTACACAACCAATTTGGATTATTACTCGAGTTAGAACGACGCCTAAAAGAATTTCTAAAAATTTTCCAAGAATTAGATCCCGACCTATACTGACTTCGATACATTTCTGTTTTAATTTCAGCTAACTCCAAAGAAAGTTTCTGAAAATTTTCACATATCAAAGAGGTGGTTTTAACTAGATTTTCAATAACCAAATTTTGAACTTTTGTATCTGATATTGTATTTACTGAGAAAACTTCTTTTTTATTCATAACTTCAAAAGTTTTATCCGGTAATTTTACTAATTCATTAATATTATTAGAACTTGAGCTAGCCAAAATTTCATTTAAATTTTGGGAAGTTTTCTCACCCAAATTCTCTTTAAAATATTTTCACTAAAATTTGAACCGGCTAACAAAATTAATGACCGACAAAACTCAGAGGGTTTGCGATCACCCATTTCAGAATCATTTAAGATTTTGTCAAGTTTGAATTTTCACTAAGAGAATGTCTTTCTATTAAAACTTTTTTGAGTTCACTAAACTTGTTAGTGAGGGGAGGGTTTTGGATAAAATCGAAAATTGTTACTATTACGTCTTGTGGAAGTGCTGCTATAATGTGTTCGTATTTGATATTCTCTTCAGTTATATTTTTGATGCTTAATTGTGTTTCAGCGTATATAAACCACGCTTCTGGACAACTAGTCCAAAATTGTGGAAGTTTGACAGATATAGAACAAATTTCAGAATTATTTTGATTTGCATATGGATTTACTAAATCTTCTTGAGAAGAATTATTCTGTAAATCAATAAGCGAATCATTTAAATTTTGTGTGAGTGTAGAAGTGTGTGTATTGTGTCGGGGAGAATGAAACATTTTAACTAAATTGAAGAAGGAGTTTACAAATTTAGTAAGCAATTAAATATCAATATCAAAAATATTTATATTTTATAATAACTGTTTAAATAAACAAAACAATCCAATCTCAAATTTCTTCTTCCAAAATTTTTGTTATTTCTTCTTCCAAATTCAATTTGATCCTTTTAATATCGTGCAATGGCTTTAAAATTGTTGATGAAATGGACATTGTATTGTGCAATGGCTTTAAAATTGATTGATGAAATTGGACAATGTATTGTGCAATGGCTTTAAAATTTATTGATGAAATTTGGTAATCAATTTAAGATTTAAAACGGGGCGGTTTTGCAGTTTTATTTATCATCAATTAATTTTGTTTGTTAAAAACACTCAAATGAATTTACACAGTTTGGTTGTAGTTGCTTTCGTTTTTAATATTCCTTTCTTCTATAATTTCTGCTTTGATATTGCTTTTGTTTTGTAGTTCTAGTTTAAATATTTATTGCCAATTCTTATTTTCTCGATGTTGTTCAACAATATGGCGTAACTGATAAAAATTATATATTGTAAATTCAAAAATTATAGAAGTGAATTTAAACTGATGGTCACACTAACTTTTGGTTTGTTCGAATTTCTGTCTGATTTTAGGCGCACTAATAAATTATGTTTGTTTGTGGTAGTACATTTTTATGCGTGCAATAAATATTTAAAATATCACATTCTTTTTTGTTTAAAGGTTAATGTTTAGTTAAATCCTCCTGGCAGGTTTGCCAATTGTTGGGTACTTATTGTAACGAATGTTAGCAGCCCTGAGCGATGCTATCGTCTCTAAGCCGATGCTAAGCAGTGACGTAAATGCACATCAATAATTCAATCATTATGTATCTACATAAACGAAACAATAACTGCGTCTACATATATGTACCATGTACGTATACGAGCAGCGAAGAGTCAATGCACAAACACATGCATATATCTTATCTGAGTTGTCACAAGAGAGAGCAATAATTTGTGCACGTAGTTGTGGCTGGCGATTTTGTAGCCGAAACTAACTAGTAAGTTCTGAAAATCGAAGAGCCTAGAAGTATGCAGCGTAAACTATAAAATCGGGGCAGGCGAGTAAGAAGTAATTCAGTTTGATTTGAGCTGTCAAGCAGTTACGACTAAGACGATATCTAGCGAGCAATAGCAGTATTATTTTGAAAGTCAGTTTGGTTATTAAGCTATTCGTTGCACAGTTTGAGTGTTGTTGTGAAGTATTTTAATAAAGGCCATTTTTCCATTATTACATATTGGAGTTATTTATTCAACAGTTTTGCGATAAGAACCTAGCAAAAAGGCAAATAAGAGGATTTGCAGCAAATTCGTTACAATTGGTGTCAGAAGAGGAATTGTTGAATAAATTCCAGAGGACAACAAGGACATGGCAAAGTTCAGTGAATTGAAGATCCAGCAACTAAAGAAGGAGTTGGAGAGCCGTGGATTGAATACAAGCGGCGTTAAACTTGAACTTCAGGCACGGCTACGAGAGGCAATGTAAGCAGAAGGAATTGATGTGGAAGAGTATGACTTTGATCTTGATGGCGAGGAAATAACAAAAATGGAAGAAACACCGCAGACAATGGCGAACACAGACCTGAACATGATATTGGCTGCAATATCGGCACAAATGTCCGAAATGTCATCACAAATATCTAACAACATGTCATCACAATTGGAATCACAGGAAACACGTATAACATCCAAGATGGAAACTCAACTGGAAGAACAGAAAACGTATATGTCATCACAGATGGAATCACAGGAGAACCGTATAACATCGAAGATTGAAGCACAAGTAGCACGAATGTCCTAAATGTCGGCACAAATATCAGCGCAAATCTCTTCACAACTGGAAGAGCAAGAAGGACGTATTTCTTCGAAGATGGAGGCGCAAGACACAAAAATTTTGCAACTTGAGAACAAAATCGATGCCGAGATTGAAACATTGAGAGGTCGTATACAGGAGTTGCAACTAATTCGCCCAGTTGTTTCAGCAAGCAATACGAAGGAAAAAACTCCATCTTTTGACGGTTCTGTTCCTTTCCAGGTCTTCAAGCTACAGTTTGAGAAGACCGCAGCAGTGAACAACTGGAATGCGGAAGATAAAGTTGCTGCACTGTTCGTGGCATTGAAGGGGCCAGCAGCGGAAATGGAGCGGAAGTGAGCATAGGAAATAGATATTCCAAATTTAGTTGCAAAACCGTCACCAAAGAGCGAATGGGACTTTGCAGGAGTTTGCCTCGGATGCTGAAAGGTTAGCTCATCTCGCAAATGCGGACGCACCCGTGGAATACACCGAGAGGGTAAAAATCCACAGTTTCATAAATGGCATACGGGACTGGGAAACGAAGCGAGCTACATACGCAAACCCAAAACTGACATTTGCTGAAACGGTATCACATGCATTAATCCAGGAAACAGCGTCGCTTCTATGTAAGCCAGTTTTCAAAGCACGCTGTGTGGAAGTAGAAAGGCCAGATTGGGTAGACACAATTTTGGAAGCACTGAAGGGATCTCAACAGAAGAATGCCGGAGTTATTAAATGTTTAAAGTGCGGCAACTCAGGTCACATTGCACGTCATTGCGATCTTGGTCCTAATAGTTCTAACAATGTGGGTGGCCGTAAACGCAAAGCTGGCAGAAATGAGCAAGAGCGTGTCGGATGTAAAGAACGAAAACTTGCCCCGGCTATTAAATGCCCTGTGATATCTGTGTCGCAAATTGGCAGAAAATCGAGCAGTCTTACCGTCAGAGGGAATGTGGATGGCAAAGAACGAGTACTGACTGTAGATACGGGCGCATCACATTCCTTGATCCGACCTGACTTGGTCAACAGGAGAGTAAAACCGTTACCTGGAGCAAAGTTGCGTACGGTCACTGGCGAGTATAACCAAGTTCAGGAAGAAGTGATATGTGAAGTATTGATTGGGAAGGTCATGGTTCTACACAAATTTGTTGTGGCGGAGATTGTTGATGAAGTTATATTGGGAGTGGATTTCTTGGTTGACCATGACATGAAGATCGATATGCAGAGAAGGGTGTTGCGTTATGAGAACCAAGATGTGCCACTTAAATTTAGTTTGGAAAAAGGGTTCAGCAGTAATCGGGTACTGGTGGAGAAGACTCGACGAAGGCCACGAAATTCAAAGGTAAAAGTTGATGGAACAAATGGGCCAAACAAATCAAAGCCGAAGGTACCTGTGAGCGATACACTGGCATTGAAAAGCCCTGACGGACGTACTAAAACGAAGAAAGAATGCAAGGGTGGTTTCAAGCCAAGGCACACGACTGTTGTGAAGCGTCAGAACGATACTGATTATGCAAAGCAAATCCGTCCAGCGCAAGCTCTGCGAAGTAGTTCTTCATTGGCCGAGCAACAGAGTGCGAGGGAACGATCCAGAATAATGAGTAGTAAGATGGAACACAGGTACGACAAGGAAAATAATTCGGAAGGTTTCCGGGAGGGAGATTTGGTACTGCTATACAACCCTCACCGGCGGAAAGGTGTTCCATCCAAATATCGGTGCAGTTGGGAAGGCCCGTACAGAGTTGTGAAGACGATCAGTGATGTCATCTGCCGCATGCAAGCAATTGGGAAATCACGAAATAGAAGAGTGGTACATTTGGCGATGCTAGCAGCGTTTAGATCGAGAAATTTGTCTGATCGGGACGATCAGACTTAGGTGGAGGGCAGTGTAACGAATGTTAGCAGCACTGAGCGATGCTATCGTCTCTAAGCCGATGCTAAGCAGTGACGTGAATGCACATCAATAATTCAATCATTATGTATCTACATAAACGAAACAATAACTGCGTCTACATATATATACCATGTACCTATACGAGCAGCGAAGAGTCAATGCACAAACACATGCATATATCTTATCTGAGTTGTCACAAGAGAGAGCAATAATTTGTGCACGTAGTTGGGGCTGGCGATTTTGTATCCGAAACTAACTAGTAAGTTCTGGAAATCGAAGAGCCTAGAAGTATGCAGCGTAAACTATAAAAGCGGGGCAGGCGAGTAAGAAGTAATTCAGTTTGATTTGAGCTGTCAAGCAGTTACGACTAAGACGATATCTAGCGAGCAATAGCAGTATTATTTGAAATTAGTTTGGTTATTAAGCTATTCGTTGCACAGTTTGAGTGTTATTGTGAAGTATTTTAATAAAGGTCATTTTTCCATTATTACATATTGGAGTTATTTATTCAACAGTTTAGCGATACGAACCTAGCAAAAGGGCAAATAAGAGGATTTGCAGCAAATTCGTTACATTATTTTAATATTCTAACTTGTATTAATTGTATATTCCGATCAGTTCTCTTTTAATTTAACTTGTATTTTTATATTTTATAAAAATTGAATCCATTTATTTCAATACGAAAAATATTAAGAAAATCGGCCCCAATTAGCGGCTTAGCTATATTAGCTTTCAAAAACGTAAAAGGAAATTCACGCCTTAAACCTAAATTTACATTTAAAAGCCTTTTCCTGAAAGTAGAAATTGTTGAACCGTTAGCTGCTGTGATAATTATATCTGAACGTTTCTTAAGAGGAAATTTGGAAGCAGGTAATACCGAAATTTCTGCCCCACTATCAATCAAAAAATTTTGTTTATTATCTTTGTCAAAAATGAATAAGCGACTAGTTGAAAATTCTAAATTCCCGTTATTCGTCGCTGCAACAACGGTCGAATTTAGTTTGTCGAATCTTTATTTTTATTGTAAGAACAAGATTGTTCACAATTTCGAGCGTTATTTCCAAATTTTTAGTGGAATCTACACAACCAATTTGGATTATTACTCGAGTTAGAACGACGCCTAAAAGAATTTCTAAAAATTTTCCAAGAATTAGATCCCGACCTATACTGACTTCGATACATTTCTGTTTTAATTTCAGCTAACTCCAAAGAAAGTTTCTGAAAATTTTCACATATCAAAGAGGTGGTTTTAACTAGATTTTCAATAACCGAATTTTGAACTTTTGTACTTGATATTGTATTTACTGAGAAAACTTCTTTTTTATTCATAACTTCAAAAGTGTTATCCGCTAATTTTACTAATTCATTAATATTATTAGAACTTGAGCTAGCCAAAATTTCATTTAAATTTTTGGGAAGTTTTCTCAACCAAATTCTCTTTAAAATATTTTCACTAAAATTTGAACCGGCTAACAAAATTAATGACCGACAAAACTCAGAGGGCTTGCGATCACCCATTTCAGAATCATTTAAGATTTTGTCAAGCTTTGAATTTTCACTAAGAGAATGTCTTTCTATTAAAACTTTTTTGAGTTCACTAAACTTGTTAGTGAGGGGAGGGTTTTGGATAAAATCGAAAATTGTTAATATTACGTCTTGTGGAAGTGCTGCTATAATGTGTTCGTATTTGATATTCTCTTGAGTTATATTTTTGATGCTTAATTGTGTTTCAGCGTATATAAATCACGCTTCTGGGCAACTAGTCCAAAATTGTGGAAGTTTGACAGATGTAGAACAAATTTCAGAATTATTTTGATTTGCATATGGATTTACTAAATCTTCTTGAGAAGAATTATTCTGTAAATCAATAAGCGAATTATTTAAATTTTGTGTGAGTGTAGAAGTGTGTGTATTGTGTCGTGGAGAATGAAACATTTTAACTAAATTGAAGAAGGAGTTTACAAATTTAGTAAGCATTAAATATCAATATTAAAAATATTTATATTTTATAATAACTGTTTAAATAAACAAAACAAACCAATCTCAAAATTCTTCTTCCAAATTCAATTTGATCCTTTTAATATCGTGCAATGGCTTTAAAATTGTTGATGAAATGGACATTGTATTGTGCAATGACTTTAAAATTTATTGATGAAATTGGACAATGTATTGTGCAATGGCTTTAAAATTGATTGATGAAATTTGGTAATCAATTTAAGATTTAAAACGGGGCGGTTTTGCAGTTTTATGTATTATCAATTAATTTTGTTTGTTAAAAACACTCAAATGAATTTACACAGTTTGGTTGTAGTTGCTTTCGTTTTTAATATTCCTTTCTTCTATAATTTCTGCTTTGATATTGCTTTTGTTTTGTAGTTATAGTTTAAATATTTATTGCCAATTCTTATTTTCTCGATGTCGTTCAACAATATGGCGTAACTGATAAAAATTATATATTGGAAATTCAAAAATTATAGAAGTGAATTTAAACTGATGGTCACACTAATTTTTGGTTTGTTCGAATTTCTGCCTGATTTTAGGCGCACTAATAAATTATGTTTGTTTGTGGTAGTACATTTTTATGTGTGCAATAAATATTTAAAATATCACATTCTTTTTTGTTTAAAGGTTAATGTTTAGTTAAATCCTCCTGGCAGGTTTGCCAATTGTTGGGTACTTATTGTAACGAATGTTAGCAGCACTGAGCGATGCTATCGTCTCTAAGCCGATGCTAAGCAGTGACGTGAATGCACATAAATAATTCAATCATTACGTATCTACATAAACGAAACAATAACTGCGTCTACATATATGTACAATGTACGTATACGAGCAGCGAAGAGTCAATGCACAAACACATGCATATATCTTATCTGAGTTGTCACAAGAGAGAGCAATAATTTGTGCACGTAGTTGTGGCTGGCGATTTTGTAGCCGAAACTAACTAGTAAGTTTTGGAAATCGAAGAGCCTAGAAGTATGCAGCGTAAACTATAAAAGCGGGGCAGGCGAGTAAGAAGTAATTCAGTTTGATTTGAGCTGTCAAGCAGTTACGACTAAGACGATATCTAGCGAGCAATAGCAGTATTATTTTGAAAGCCAGTTTGGTTATTAAGCTATTCGTTGCACAGTTTGAGTGTTATTGTGAAGTATTTTAATAAAGGCCATTTTTGCATTATTACATATTGGAGTTATTTATTCAAAAGTTTAGCGATACGAACCTAGCAAAAGGGCAAATAAGAGGATTTGCAGCAAATTCGTTACATTATTTTTATATTCTAATTTGTATTTTTATATTTTATAAAAATTTAATCCATTTATTTCAATACGAAAAATATTGAGAAAATCGGCCCCAGTTAGCGGCTTAGCTATATCAGCTTTCAAACACGTAAAAGGAAATTCACGCCTTAAACCTAAATTTACATTTAAAAGCCTTTTCCTGAAAGTAGAAATTGTTGAACCGTTAGCTGCTGTGAGAATTATATCTGAACGTTTCTTATGAGGAAATTTGGAAGCAGGTAATACCGAAATTTCTGCCCCACTATCAATCAAAAAATTTTGTTTATTATCTTTGTCAAAAATGAATAAGCGACTAGTTGAAAATTCTAAATTCCCGTTATTCGTCGCTGCAACAACGGTCGAATTTACTTTGTCGAATCTTTATTTTTATTGTAAAAACAAGGTTGTTCACAATTTCGAGCGTTATATCCAAATTTTTAGTGGAATCTACACAACCAATTTGGATTATTACTCGAGTTAGAACGACGCCTAAAAGAATTTCTAAAAATTTTCCAAGAATTAGATCCAGACCTATACTTATTTCGATACATTTCTGTTTTAATTTCAGCTAACTCCAAAGAAATTTTCTGAAAATTTTCACATATCAAAGAGGTGGTTTTAACTAGATTTTCAATAACCGAATTTTGAACTTTGGTATCTGATATTGTACTGAGAAAACTTCTTTTTTATTCATAACTTCAAAAATGTTATCCGCTAATTTTACTAATTCATTAATATTATTAGAACTTGGGCTAGCCAAAATTACATTTAAACTTTTGGGAAGTTTTCTCAACCAAATTCTCTTTAAAATATTTTCACTAAAATTTGAACCGGCTAACAAAATTAATGACCGACAAATCTCAGAGGGCTTGCGCTCACCCATTTCAGAATCATTTAAGATTTTGTCAAGCTTTGAATTTTCACTAAGAAAATGTCTTTCTATTAAAACTTTTTTGAGTTCACTTAACTTGTTAGTGAGGGGAGTGTTTTGGATAAAATCGAAAATTGTTACTATTACGTCTTGTGGAAGTGCTGCTATAATGTGTTCGTATTTGGTATTCTCCTGAGTTATATTTTTGGTGCTAAATTGTGTTTCAGTGTATATAAACCACGCTTCTGGACAACTAGTCCAAAATTGTGGAAGTTTGACAGATGTAGCACAAATTTCAGATTTATTTTGATTTGCATATGGATTTACTAAGTCTTCTTGAGAAGAATTATTCTGTAAATCAATAAGCGAATCATTTAAATTTTTTGTGAGTGTAGAAGTGTGTGTATTGTGTCGTGGAGAATGAAACATTTTAACTAAATTGAAGAAGGAGTTTACAAATTTATTAAACAATTAAATATCAATATTAAAAATATTTATATTTTATAATAACTGTTTAAATAAACAAAACAAACCAATCTTAAAATTCTTCTTCCAAAATTTTTGTTATTTCTTCTTCCAAATTCAATTTGATCCTTTTAATATCGTGCAATGGATTTAAAATTGTTGATGAAATGGAGATTGTATTGTGCAATGGCTTTAAAATTGATTGATGAAATTGGACGATGTATTGTGCAATGGCTTTAAAATTGATTGATGAAATTTGGTAATCAATTTAAGATTTAAAACGGGGCGGTTTTGCAGTTTTATGTATTATCAATTAATTTTGTTTGTTAAAAACTCTCAAATTAATTTACACAGTTTGGTTGTAGTTGCTTTCGTTTTTAATATTCCATTCTTCTATAATTTCTGCTTTGATATTGCTTTTGTTTTGTAGTTCTAGTTTAAATATTTATTGCCAATTCTTATTTTCTCGATGCCGTTCAACAATATGGCGTAACTGATAAAAATTATATATTGTAAATTCAAAAATTATAGAACTGAATTTAAACTGGTGGTCACACTAATTTTTGGTTTGTTCGATTTTCTGCCTGATTTTAGGCACACTAATGAATTATGTTTGTTTGCGCTAGTACATTTTTATGCGTGCATTAAATATTTAAAACATCACATTCTTTTTTGTTTAAAGGTTAAAGTTTAGTTAAATCCTCCTGGCAGGTTTGCCAATTGTTGGGTACTTATATTTATATTCTAACTTGTATTTTTATATTTTATAAAAATTGAATGCATTTATTTCAATACGAAAAATATTAATATTAATAATCAAAAATTGTCTTTGTTTGATGCAACAATTCAAAAACAACTTAAATCTATTTTTTAAATTTTAACAAGTTTAAATATATACAGTAAAATTATAAACCCTACACTAACTAGTAAGTTCTGGAATTAGGAAAGCCTAGAAATATTCAACGAGGAGGTCGGACAGTAGAAGGGCGACAACAGTGGAGGCGAGAAATCAGTTTCATTTAAGCTATCAGTCAGTTTGGTTATTAAGCAAGCTAGTTACAAAGTATAAGTGTTATGTGAAGTACTTTAATAAAGGCCATTTTTCCATTATTCAATATTGGAGTTATTTATTCAACAGTTTAGCGATACGAACGTTAGCAGAAGATTGCAAATAAGGGGAATTGCAGTAAATTCCTTACAATAAAATAAAACAAAATTCAAATAAATTAACTAAAATTATAAAATAACATAAAATTATAAAACTAATTAAAACAAAATTACATACATAAATACATAAAGTCCAATATTTGCGTAAAATCTAATAGATAACATTAAATATATAGATACAATTAAGTAAAAGAAATAAAATCAAATAAGTAAATAAAATACATAAATGGGTAAAATGAAATAAATCGATAAAATCAGGTAAATAAATAAAATTACACAATATAATAAAATTCAATAAATATAGGGAAAAGCAAAGATAAAAGCTAAAGAAACTTCACATGCACCTAAAAGTTCCCTTATTTGCGGCATGATCCAACTCCTGAAATTGTTTCTTTTCCCCTCGAATAGATCGCGGCTCTAATAGTGAAGCCGGTCACATGTGCCACCACCATCGAGTCACAAACTCACACAAAAGCGGGGTAGTACTTAATACAGGAACTTGCCACACCATCACTACACACACACTAAAGTCAACATAAAAAGCGGGGTAGTAAATTGAAGAAGACAAGAGGAAGCATACAGACGGCGCCAGGCTGAACATCAAAGGGGTATCTTGGCGCTCCTGTCCTAGCACCGCAATCATTGATTGGAGCATAGCTGCGGATAGAAACACTAATTGGTGGAGAAGAGCAAACGCGTGCGCCGCTGCCGGAGTGTATATATATATATATATATATATATATATATATATATTTTGTTTTTTTTTGAAATTTTATTTGGATTTTTCTTGAACTTATCAGAGATTTTTGTTAATTTTAATTCTCATCTCGCTACATTGAATCCGTTTAATTTGATTTTTCATTTTAGCTTTTTATGTTTGTTTTAAATTTAAGTTAATTCTAGTTTTATCTTGTTTGGTTGATTTTCCGACAGGGTGGATAAATGATGTATATTGGAACGATTTTCCGTCATCCCTTGTCAAATTTGGTTTTGAGACAAACCGGTTTCGGCGTTGTGCCATCATCAGTGTCGATTTTCGTTCTGATCTGTTGTTGTCGTTTGTCCTGTATTTATAGTTCGTAGGTATATGAGCAGGTATTGTCAAATTGATGCTTGTGTATATTTAGTTATGTGTATGTGCTGTGTGTTCATTCAGAACCGAGGGTGGTTTACTTATCGATTTGTGTGGCTGACTGGGGTAGGTAGAAATCTGTGGTTTTAGTCGTTTGACCTTCTTTGTCGGTTTTTTGTTTTGGTGTGTTAATTGTTTTGTGTTTATTTGTTGTTGTGTGTTTGTCTGTTGTACCTGTGTGATTAAGTTGTTTCCTGTAAACAAGTTTTAAAGGCTCGAATATTGTGTCAGAAATTGTGTTTATCTGTTCGTTTATTATTCTACCGTCGAATGTTTTCTGTTTGTGGATTTCCATGTTTTCGAGTACTTTGAGACGTCGGCCCTTTTCTTGTATGTGAAGAACCCTAACTGTTTTATTGATGTTTGCTGGGGAACATTCATTCTCGACCATGTGATTCGCGAAGTTAGACTCGGGTATAATGTTTGGATTCCGTATTTTTTTGTTGTAATCTCTAATATGTTCTCTGAACCTCGTTCTTATTTGCCGTCCTGTTTGTCCTATGTAACTATGCTGGCATCCGCAGGTAAGCTTGTATACGCCGTGGCTGCTAAACGGATCCTCTGAGTTAATGTTAGTTCTTAGTTTTCGCCCTAGATTGTTCGATGTTTTGAATGCTGTGTTAATGTTGTATTTTTTAAAGAAGTTTGCCAATTTATATGTTGCTTTTCCAGTATGTGTCATAGTCGTCCAGCTATTATTTTCCTTTTCATAATTTCTTTTTGGTTCTCCATTTGTCCTTCTGAGCTTATCTACTAGTGCTTTTTTATATCCGTTGCTTGCAGCGATATTATATATGACCTGAAGTTCTCTCTTATATGCCTCTTGTGTAAGAGGTGTTCTTTCAAGTCTATGTATCAAGTGCCTTAATGCTGCATTTTTATGTTGTTGAGGGTGATTTGAGGTATTGTGTATTATTGTGTCGGTGGCCGTTGACTTTCTATATATGTCATAGTTAAATCTTTTGGCTTCTTTATCAATATTTATCGTGAGGTCTAGATAGTTGATTCCTCCGTCTTTTTCGGTTTCCATTGTAAATTTTATATTTCCGTGCTGCTTGTTGAGGTACTCCAGTACAAGCTCTTCGTTATTAGTAGTTAAAACGCATATTATGTCATCCACGTATCTAGCATAAAATGACACGCCTAATTTGGACTTCAGCTCCTGTATGTACCTTTCTTCCAGATTTTGCATGAACACTTCCATAAGAATTGCTGATGTGGGCTTCCCATTCCAATACCGTTTGTTTGTCTATATATTTTATTGTTGAATTGAAAATAGTTTTGACGTAAAGTGGTTCTTAGCGTATTTGTGATTTGCATACTTTTCACTTTGTTTTTTGTGTTATGAACTATTGTTGAGCTAACTATGTCCAAAGTCTCCGATAGTGGTATAGATGGGTATAAATCTTTTATGTCAAAAGATACCAATTTGCTGTTTCTTGTTAGCTCTACGGTTTCGAGTCTCTCTATTAGTTCTGTTGTGTTAGCTATTGCACATTCGTTCCTTAGCTCCAGAGTATCCATCAATATCGTTTTTAAATATTTTGATAGTTTGTAACATGGTGCCGATTTAAAATTAATGATGGGCCTCATTGGCGTGTCCGGCTTGTGGATTTTTTGTATGAAATATGAGTTGGAAAGCTTATACTCGAAGAAGGATGAGATAAATGCCGAGTTATTATCTATCCATTTAAGATTGGCAGAAAAACTACCTACGACTGCATTAATAGAATGTTTCGACCGCATTAAGACAGAGGTCGATCAGGAACTACAACAAAAATACAGGTCGCTGAACCGAAAATTGGACAAGCTGGCAGGACGACGAGAGGGTAACCAAAACCAAAACACTCACCAGTTTCATGACAAGTTCGTTAACCTCGCAACAGTGGCCATTACCAAGGAAGAGGCACAACTTCTCGAAAAGGGCCTGAAGCACAATATCATGGACCAGAATACAGTAAGAAAAACGGAGCAAGCGATTGTAGATGCGGAGATCGCAATATCATTGATACCACAGAAAGAACAGGAGCACGCAAGACACATGTGCAGGGAAATCATAAAAAAGGAGGTGAAAGCACAGGACGGACAAAAATCAAATACAGAGGAGAAAACAATAAAGAACCTACAGCATAAACTAAGGAAAAACAATATTGTCACAACGAAAGCGGACAAAGGAAACACCACTGTGCTAATCGAAAAAGAGCAATATATATCCAAAACCGAGGATCTCATAGAGGAAATAAAATGCCGTAGAATGAGAGAGGATCCCACAGATGAATACCAAAAACAAATCAAAGTTGCTATAAAAAGTGCAACAATTATAGTAGATTCTAACATGGCACATAGATTGGTCCAAATGAACCCTTCGGCTCCTCCACTGGTTGCGCTACCAAAAATCCACAAGCCGGACACGCCAATGAGGCCCATCATTAATTTTAAATCGGCACCATGTTACAAACTATCCAAATATTTAAAAACGATATTGATGGATACTCTGGAGCTAAGGAACGAATGTGCAATAGCTAACACAACAGAACTAATAGAGAGACTCGAAACCGTAGAGCTAACGAGAAACAGCAAATTGGTATCTTTTGACATAAAAGATTTATACCCATCTATACCACTATCGGAGACTTTGGACATAGTTAGCTCAACAATAGTTCATAACACAAAAAACAAAGTGAAAAGTATGCAAATCACAAATACGCTAAGAACCACTTTACGTCAAAACTATTTTCAATTCAACAATAAAATATATAGACAAACAAACGGTATTGGAATGGGAAGCCCCACATCGGCAATTCTTATGGAAGTGTTCATGCAAAATCTGGAAGAAAGGTACATACAGGAGCTGAAGTCCAAATTAGGCGTGTCATTTTATGCTAGATACGTGGATGACATAATATGCGTTTTAACTACTAATAACGAAGAGCTTGTACTGGAGTACCTCAACAAGCTGCACGGAAATATAAAATTTACAATGGAAACCGAAAAAGACGGAGGAATCAACTATCTAGACCTCACGATAAATATTGATAAAGAAGCCAAAAGATTTAACTATGACACATATAGAAAGTCAACGGCCACCGACACAATAATACACAATACCTCAAATCACCCTCAACAACATAAAAATGCGGCATTAAGGCACTTGATACATAGACTTGAAAGAACACCTCTTACACAAGAGGCATATAAGAGAGAACTTCAGGTCATATATAATATCGCTGCAAGCAACGGATATAAAAAAACACTAGTAGATAAGCTCAGAAGGACAAATGGAGAACCAAAAAGAAATAATGAAAAGGAAAATAATAGCTGGACGACTATGACATATACTGGAAAAGCAACATATAAATTGGCAAACTTCTTTAAAAAATACAACATTAACACAGCATTCAAAACATCGAACAATCTAGGGCGAAAACTAAGAACTAACATTAACTCAGAAGATCCGTTTAGCAGCCACGGCGTATACAAGCTTACCTGCGGATGCCAGCATAGTTACATAGGACAAACAGGACGGCAAATAAGAACGAGGTTCAGAGAACATATTAGAGATTACAACAAAAAAATACGGAATCCAAACATTATACCCGAGTCTAACTTCGCGAATCACGTGGTCGAGAATGAATGTTCCCCAGCAAACATCAATAAAACAGTTAGGGTTCTTCACATACAAGAAAAGGGCCGACGTCTCAACGTACTCGAAAACATGGAAATCTACAAACAGAAAACATTCGATGGTAGAATAATAAACGAACAGATAAACACAATTTCTGACACAATATTCGAGCCTTTGAAACTTGTTTACAGGAAACAACTTAATCACACAGGTACAACAGACAAACACACAACAACAAATAAACACAAAACAATTAACACACCAAAACAAAAAACCGACAAAGAAGGTCAAACGACTAAAATCACAGATTTCTACCTACCCCAGTCAGCCACACAAATCGATTAGTAAACCACCCTCGGATCTGAAACACACAGCACATACACATAACTAAATATACACAAGCATCAATTTGACAATACCTGCTCATATACCTACGAACTATAAATACAGGACAAACGACAACAACAGATCAGAACGAAAATCGACACTGATGATGGCACACCGCAGAACCGGTTTGTCTCAAAACCAAATTTGACAAGGGATGACGGAAAATCGTTCCAATATACATCATTTAATTCTAGTTCTTATCCGATTACATTTTTGAACTTTTTTAATTTTTATTAACCTATTTTATTTTAAAATTTGTAAAATTGTTAGCATTTCTACTTTTGCGTTCCGTTTCCTTACCCTTTCTAATTTTTTTCTATCTTTTCAATATTTCACTTGCCATTTATTTGCCTATTATTTCCTTACCTTACCTTTTTTTTATCTTTCCACATTTAATCTTGTTTTTCGGTCTCCCTTGATCGCTTAAATTTCATATACAAATTTCATTTTTTGCTTCCTGTTCTTTTCATGATTTGCCTACCTTTTTAAGCTTTCCCATTTTCGCCATGTTTTTTATACTCAGCGTGCTTTGCACAAAAAGTATATTAACTTTGATTGGATAACGGTTGGTCTTACGGGTATAAAGGAATCGAGATATATAGACTTCCATATATCAAAATCATCAGTATCGAAAAAAAATTTGATTGAGCCATGTCCGTCCGTCCGTCTGTCCGTTAACACGATAACTTGAGTAACTTTTGAGGTATCTTGATAAAATTGGGTATGTAGGTTCTTGGGCACTCATCTCAGATCGCTATTTAAAAAAAACCAAATCGGACCATAACCACGCCCATTTTTTCGATATCGAAAATTTCGAAAAACCGAAAAAGTGCAATAATTCATTACCAAAGACGGATAAAGCGATGAAACTTGGTAGGTGGGTTGAGCTTATGACGCAGAATAGAAAATTAGAAAAGGTAATTTAAAAGTTTGCCAAGCTGTAATTTGGCAGTCGTTGAAGATATCATGATGAAATTTGGCAGGAACGTTACGCCTATTACTATATGTGTGCTCAATAAAAATTAGCAAAATATGATGACGAATACGCCCACTTTGAAAGAAAAAGTATTTAAAGTCAAATTTTAACAAAAAATTTAATATCTTTACAGTATATAAGTAAATTATGTCAATATTCAACCCCAGTAATGAATTGGTGCAACAAAAGACAAAAATAAAAGAAAATTTCAAAATGGGCGTGGCTCCACCATTTTGTCATTTAATTTGTCTAGAATGCCATAAGTCGAACAAAAATCCTTGTGAAATTTGGTAGGGGCATAGACTCTATGACGATAACTGTTTTCTGTGAAAATGGCCGAAATCGGTTGAAGACACGTCCAGTTTTTATACACAGTCGACCGTCTGTCCTTCCGCTCGGCCGTTAACACGATAACTTTAGCAAAAATCGATATATCTTTACTAAGCTTAGTTCACGTACTTATCTGAACTCGCTTTATCTTGGTATAAAAAATGGCGGAAATCCGACTATGACCACGCCCAATTTTTCGATATCGAAAATTACGAAAAATAAAAAAATGTCATAATTTTATACCAAATATGAAAAAAGGGATGAAAAATGGTAATTAGATTGGTTTATTGACGCAAAACATAACTTTAGAAAAAACTTTGTAAAATGGGTGTGACACCTACCATATTAAGTAGAAGAAAAGGAAAAATGTCTGCAGGGCGAAATCAAAAGCCCTTGGAATCTTGGCAGGAATACTGTTCGTGGTATTCCATATATAAAAAAATTAGCGGTGCCCGACAGATGATGTTCTGGGTCCCCTGGTCCACATATTGGTCGATATCCAATAACACAAAGCATGCTGTTGAGTCACAGTATGTTGATGACGGTAATAAAGGCAAACGTACAGGTGTTAGCAAACGTCGTAAGAAGTCGACCACAGCGGGTTCGTCAGCTGCATCTACATCAACTTCAACATCAATTTCTGCTTCGACAGTGGGCTCATCACCTGCATCTACGTCAACTTCTGCATCTAAATCAACATCTATTTCTGCTTCGACAGTTTCCGTGGTGCAACCTGTTGGTCCTAAGGAGGTGACTGCCGTTCCGCCTCGCAGAGCAATTTTTGTTTCTCGGTTGCATGCTTCATAGACTGTCGACGATATTTCAAATTATATATGCTCTAAACTTAATATTAATAATTCTAGTGTTGAAGTTTTCAAATTTAACTTTAAATATGAAAGGGAAATTTCATCTTTTAAAATAACTGTGCCACACCTTTATGTTGATAGTGTTCTTGACAGTTCTTTTTGGCCGGAGCATTCTGTGGTGCATTTGTACAAGAGAAATACCAATATAGTGCCAAAAAACTCTATTACATTCACCGCGGGTACAGCAAAAAAGTAGTCACCGACTCACTCTCTATAGTCGTTCATTACCAAAATGTTCGTGGTTTACGATCTAAATTAAATACCTTTTTTTTAACAGTTTCGCTTTTACATGGCAGGTTGTTGCTTTCACCGAGACCTGGTTAAAACCTGACAATTTTAACGCTGAGCTTTTTTCAAGTAACTACGTCGTTTACCGGCGTGATCGTATATCTAGAGCAGGCGGTGTTCTTATTGCTGTGGACTCAAGCCTTTCATCCGAGTTGCTGTTGTCGGGCAACGCATTTGATATTGAGTTTATAGTAGTAAAAATTTCAATGCGATGTTTTAACTTATATATTTGTTGCTCATATATTCCGCCCCGGTCGGATGTATGTTTACAATTGCCATAATTTAGCTATTCGAAACTTGTACTCTCAGTTGCGAGACAAAGATCGCTTAGTCGTTCTTGTTGATTTCAACTTACCCTCGGTAAATTGGATTAGCTTGAGCGACTCAAACACTTTGACTCCCACCTGTCAGCATGATTTCGCTAAGAATATTTTAGATACATCTCTCGTACAGATCAACAATGTTTTAAATTGTAAACACAAGATTCTTGACCTGGTATTTGTGGATGAATCAGTGGGTATTGCTCTCAATCGTATTTCTCCTTTATCTTTTCCAGAAGATCCATTACATCCTACGCTTGAAATAGCAATTGATATTATTCAGCCTCCTATCGAGCTGTGCTTTACAAAATTAAAATCTCGATCGCGCTCAAGATGTTTTTATAAGGCGGACTTCATAAAACTCAACGAATTGATTCCTACTCATGACTGGTCATATCTTTATTCGAGTAATGACATCGACTCAGCGACTTCATGATTTTACGGTATTCTTGATGGCTTCTTTGAAAGCTGTGTCCCCCTTCGATGTGTTAGTGCTGGAACAAGTAAACCACCTTGGTTCACAAGACAACTTATTAGACTCAATAATGTTAAATCTAGGCTTTATAAAGGTTTCAAGAGATCAGGATCGTCTGCCGATTTTTCTAAATATTCGGTTGCTCGTTGCAACTTTCATTGTCTAAACCAACAATGTTATAAGTTGTACTTAAGCAGTTGTAAATTTCAATTTTTCAACAATCCGAAAAGATTTTACAGTTTTGTTAATTCCAAGAGGAAAACATCTGGTTTTCCAGCTACTTTTTCTTTTGGTTGCAAGAATGCTAGTTTTGATAATGATATTGCGGAATTATTTGCAGAATTCTTCAGGTCGACCTACTCATCTAAACGTTTTCAACCCGGTCAACACTCCTACAACTTGGAAAGTTTTAATTGCATTCCTAATCCAGTAATTGATAAGAATACTGTTCTTCAGAGCCTTCTCGGTTTGAAACCGATTTTTTCGCCGGGTCCAGATGGTGTTCCTAGTTGTGTACTCAAATACTGCGCAGTTAACTTATCTGCCACTTTGCCATTGATTTGGAAGAAATCATTTATTATACCTTTACACAAAAAAAGTAGTAGGTCTAGTATCGAGAACTATAGAGGTATAGCTAAGCTTTCAGCTATTCCCAAAACATTTGAGCGAATAATTACATGTCAACTTCAACACATGTGTAGCTCCATATTATCGCCCTGCCAGCATGGGTTTGTGCCGCGTAGATCAACTACTACCAACTTGCTAGAGTTTACTTTTTTTGTAATGGATGGATTTTTAAACAATAGGCAAACGGATGTGATCTATGCCGACTTCAGTAAAGCGTTTGACTCTGTCTATCATGAGCTTTTAGTTTACAAACTTGATTTACTTGGATTTCCGAAGCATTTACTTGCATGGCTCGAAAGCTATCTCGCGAATCGGACTCAACAAGTTTTGTTTAAAAACAGCATTTCTAGGTTGTTTGATGTAACGTCTGGTGTGCCTCAGGGTAGTCACTTGGGTCCGTTACTTTTTACCTTGTTTATAAATGACTTACCACAAACTCTCATACATTCCCGTACTCTTATGTATGCGGATGATGTTAAACTTTGTTACTCATACTTGCCTTCGGAGTCTTCCCGTGTGGAGTTTCTTCAGGCAGACTTGGACTCATTTCAATGTTGGTGTTCTGCAAATTTACTAGTTTTGAATTGCTCGAAGTGCAAACTAATGACATTTCACCGAGTGAAGCCAAGTTTGACATCGTATACGTTAAACAGCACGCTTTTGGAGCGTATATCTGTCGTAAGTGATCTAGGCGTTATTTTTGATCCTAAACTGACTTTTAATACGCATATTTCATCAATGGTAAGCAAAGCAACGGATATACTCGGTTTTGTGAAGCGATGGGCTAAGGAGTTTAATGATCCATATCTGACTAAGACCCTCTACACATCGTTGGTACGACCAATCTTAGAGTATTTTTCGTGTGTCTGGTGCCCAGGGTATCAAAACTTTATAAAGCGTATTGAGTCAGTACAGAAGCAATTCATTATATTTGCACTACGTGGTCTTAACTGGGATTCTAGTGTGCATTTGCCACCATATAGAAATAGGCTTCTCCTTATAAATCTGCCAACTTTAGAAAATCGAAGAACTTTACTCGAGGTAATGTTCATTTACAAGCTCATTATGGGCGAGATCGACTCATCTGATCTTGTTAGTCGACTAAATTTTGCTGTTCCTGGTAGAACGTCCAGGCACTTTGTGCCTTTTTATTTACCACTTTGCCGGCAAAATTTTAACAAAAATAATCCACTGCGAAGTTGGTGTTCGCAATACAACAACTTGTATAACTGCATCAGTTTTGAATGTTCGTTTTCCGAGTTGCATAATTCAATACTGTCACGTCTGGCCTGATATTTTGTACTTTCTTTCCTATGTATGGTTGAATTTAAATATTTTTAATTCTAACATTAATTTTATGTTTTATATATCTTAGTAGTGGACCCCATTGTGTCTGTGTCGACTTTAATCCAAATAAATTAAATTAAATCTCGAAAACGCCTTCACATATAAACGTAAGGGCCATTTCCTTTTAAAACCCTCATTAGTACCTTTAATTTGATACCCATATCATACAAACATATTCTAGAGTCACCCCTGGTCCACCTTTATGGCGATATCTCGAAAAGACGTACAATTATAGAACGTAAGGGCCACTTCCTTTTAAAATACTCATTAGCACCTTTCTTTTCATACCCATATCGTACAAACACATTCTAGAGTCACCCCTGGCATCCACCTTTAGAACTAAGGCCCACACTCTTTTAAATAATCATTAACCCATTTCGTTTGATACCCATACCGTACAAACCCATTCTAGAGTCACCCCTGGTCCACCCTTAAGGCCATATCCCGAAATGCGTCCACCTATAGAGCTATGGCCCACTCCCTTTTAAAATACTCTTTAATACCTTCCATTTGATACCCATGTCATACAAACACATTCCAGGGTTACCCTAGGTTCACTTTCCTACATGGTGATTTTCCCTTTTTTGTCTCCAAAGCTCTCAGCTGAGTATGCAATGTTCGGTTACACCTGAACTTAGCCTTCCTTACTTGTTTTTAAATACACATATACATATATTATAGAGTTAGTTATTAGAGTTAGTTTCAACAAATTAGTCTTAAGGAAAAATCAATACAATTGAAGTTTTTTTGAATTTTTCGATCATTAATGTTAGGATAAATATTGTATAAAGAGTTTTTGTATAACGTTTTACACAGAAATCCAAACATATCATATTTATTAGTTCATGGGTTGAGCTTACCCTAAAAATGTCAGGCTAAGACACTCAATTGATATGGGTGTTGCACGAATGCAATATAGGGGACGTAGATGTGAGGCGACTGTGACACTAGACAGGCTAGGGACATGGAACAAATTTCAGGCAAAGGGGTTGTTGCTAGAGTTTCGGAGTCAGTGCAACGCCCAAGGCTGCGTCGAGGTTCTACGCAGAAGAGGAAGGATGACTCCATCTGACACGGACAGACCTTTTCTTTTCTTTCTGCTATCCTTTGCAAATGTACATTTCAGGCATGAACTCTCTTTTTTTTATATAACTGTAGGTAAGGCTGGTGAGCAAAAACTCACCCCACCCGACGAGCTAGCAGGGGGGGATTCAAGGGGTTGTGTAGCGCAATATATAGCTTCTCCAACCCAATTGTCAACCTCACCTTCGAGCGGCGAATCCCGTTTCACTAACAGACGAGGCTCTGGCGACCCCAAGCTCCTCATGGAACTTGGGGGTGGGGAGGGAGGGATGGCCTGAAGGTTTAATGTGGCCATATAAATCGTTCCCGAGATGGTCGGGCCAGCACCTTAATGGTGTTGTGTTACCGGAGCGTATCGGATCTGTATCCAACAAAGGACCATCACATCGATAACACTCCCCAAAGCCTTCGGGGAGTAACCTAATCGCTACAACAACAACAACAACAACAGCTAGCAGGGGCTTTCCAGCAAACCACATGCCACCTCCGCCTTACCCCAACAGTCAGTTCTACAACACATCATCAGGCAATTTCGTAATGTTATCAAAGGTTTCACCGATATTCGAACCGCGAATCACACGGTGAAACTGCAGTTGCCTTAACCACTAGGCTATCCTGCTTGTATTTGTTTCCTTGCTTAATTCAGTGTATCTCATGTCTACACTAAAAACAGAATTGAGACATTCTGCCTCTATTAATTTGTGTGTTATGAAGATTTGTTTTTGTAAAGTTTCTTTTTCGTTGCGAAAGAGAAGCTTTGTAAACTCGTGCTGAGTTTTACATATTTATGGTTGTTTGTTTTAAAGGGTGTGTTCAATTTATATTTATAATAATTGAATATTCAATTATTATGCTTTTTCTAAGAGAAAATAAAAAGAAAGAAAGAAACATTTACTGGCATATTGCGATGGTACCATTTCGAAAACCGCCACGTAATCATCATCAGGCAATTTCGTAATGTTATTAAAGGTTTCACCGAGATTCAACCCGCGAATCACACGGTGAAACTGCAGCTGCCTTAACTACTAGGCTATCCTGCTTGTATTTGTTTCCTTGCTTAATTCAGTTTATCTCATTTCTAAACTAACAACACAATTGAGATATTTGGGCTCTATTAATGTGCGTGTTATGTAGATTTGTTTTTGTAAAGTTTCTTTTTCGTTGCGAATGAAAAGCTTTGTAAACTCGTGTTCAGTTTTACATAAATATATTTGCTTGTTTTAATGGTGTGTCCAATTTATACTTATTATTAGAATTCTTGAGCTTAACACCGGCTTATAATAATTGACCATTCAATTATTATGTTTTTCTCAGAGAAACTGAAAAGAAAGAAAGAAACATTTACTGGCATATTGCGATGGTACCATTTCGAAAACTTCGTAATGTTATCAAAGGTTTCACCGAGATTCAACTCGCGAATCATACGGTGAAACTGCAGCTGCCTTAACCACTAGGCTATCCTGCTTGTATATGTTTCCTTGCTTAATTCAGTTTATTTAATTTCTGCATTAACAACACAATTTGAGACATTCTGCCTCTATTAATTTGTGTGTTACGTAGATTTGTTTCTGTAAAGTTTATTTTTTGTTGCGAATGAAAATGAATGAATCAAGCAAGGAAACAAATACAAGCAGGATAGCCTATTGGTTAAGGCAACTGCAGTTTCACCGTGTGATTCGCTGTTCGAATCGCGGTGAAACCTTTGGTAATATTACGAAATTGCCTGATGATGATTACGTGGCGGATTTTGTAACAGTACCATCGCAATATGCCAGTAAATGTTTCTTTATTTCTTTTCAGTTGCTCTTAGAAAAAACATAATAATTGAATATTCAATTATTTATTATAAGCCGGTGTTAAGCTCATGAATTCTTAATAATAAGTATAAATTGAACACATCATTTAAAACAAGCAAACATAAATATGTAAAACTGAGCACAAGCTTACAAAGCTTCTCATTCGAAACGAAAAAGAAACTTTACAAAAACAAATCTACATAACATACAAATTAATAAAGGCAGAATGTCTCAATTGTGTTGTTAGTGCAGAAATGAGATAAACTGAATTAAACAAGGAAACAAATACAAGCAGGATAGCCTAGCGGTTAAGGCAACTACAGTTTCACCGTGTTATTCGCGGTCTGAATCTCGGTGAAACCTTTGATAACATTAAGAAATTGCCTGACGATTTCTTTCTTTCTTTTCAGTTTCTTTTAGAAAAAACCTAATAATTGAATATTATAAACCTGTGTTAAGCTCATGAATTCTTAATAATAAGTATAAATTGAAGACACCATTAAAAGCAAACATAAATAAAAGTTTTGCACAAATGTGTCGCAATCGTTGTATTGGAAACTCCCATATGGAAATCCCAGGATCTCGGTGTGAAATCCAGTTTTTATACAAACAAAAGATTAGTTATTTGTAAATATTTGGAAACAATAATATAAATAACCAGTATTTAAGATTTAAACAAGATCTAATGTCTTCGTATCCTGAAGATATGGTCAATAGTAGATTTACTAGGTGTGAAGCAACAGTGATAAGGTTCAATCAACTCGTTGAGCTTTGACTTCAATATTTGCAGAGTACGCTAGATAGCAAACGCGCGATATTTAGCAAACGCGGTTTGAAGGATTGCCTTTCTTGCGGATTGGGCAGACCAACTTAAATTGCAATCTGGAGGCGTCCGCTCGTTCGGTCATAGCGTAGGTGTTGATGCATGCTCATAGGTCAACGTAAAAATCGATGCCGGAGGAGATATTCCAATACGCCGTTCTTTGCCCATTCCACGAGCGCACTTGTTTTGAATTAGCGCAGAACCATCTTATTAGACAGTACTAGTTCAAGTTAGGGCTTGTCAGGCGTATTGAGGTCTCAGACAGGACGACCCTCTGTCATGACCGTGAGCACAAATGCCATAGTTTCTGCTTGCTCCAAAAGAAAAAAGACGTGGATATATGCATTTTATGGTGAATGAGGAAAAAACGAAGTACCTGCTGTTATCAGTAAAAGGTCAGAGCTCTAACGTCGCGGCAATCGCGCCACTGCTTTGTTTGTTTGGAAATCAGTATTAATTATTATTTGTCTAGGCGGTGTGATAGTGAGCACTTGCTAATAATCACAACCAGTTTATTATTTAAGTTCGCGAACAGTATCACCTTTAACTGTGTCTTTAAACTATTCGCTCGATCTTATTTTGGATTCTTACAAATTGAATTAACTCCAGAAATAATTTTAAAGTATAATGGATTACAAGGAAACCGACAATGCTCGGTGGCTTGCAGACTTTCTCACAATATAATTGATGGTAATGTTAATTGTAGAAAAATAAACTCTCTGTGATTTGACAATTTGACTTTGAGCGAAATATATACAATATAAACTTTGATTATCAGAAATTAAAATACTTTTTCTGCAGCACAGGAAAAGCTATGATTTTTAGATTTCTGTACAATGACAATAATGACATTTGCAAAGGTGTGTTTCATGGCTAGTCATCATTACAACGAATATGTATATAAAAATATATATAATGACTTTACAATGAATACTTATGTACCGATATACATATATGTCGAAAATGCTTTGTTAATAAACGTGATAAAATGTTAGGCTGGAACGTGTGGTCGCGTAAACCCATGCCAACAAAAATTACTTTGGACTAAGTAGGCAAGTGATAAGTAAAGTCCTCTCGACAAAGAATTCGCTTATCGTACCCTTCCTGATATATGGTGCAGAAGTATGAACACGGACAACATTTGATGAGGTGGTCTCGGCGAGTGTTCGAAATAAAGATGGAGATGTGCTCCCTTTACAACTTAAGCACACTCTTTACGTCAGTTTCAATGCGCCATCAATTTTTTTGGAGTATACCGCCGTCTTAAAACTTTCCGTCATCCATCGGCTTTTGGCAAAATTTTAAGCTTTATTTCTACTAGCCGGCATCTGAAGCTATCCGCACTCACGCCGTTCTGCCTCAAGTTTTTATTTCTAAATAGGCGTCTCTTTTCATTCTTCAATATAGGCAGGGTTCTTTTTGCAGAGGCCTTTCTCATTGTAGGAAATATTTTTTCCGTGTCTTTGGAAAGAATTCGTATCAGTGGTGGTTCTAAGTTATGAGAAAAATACGCTCCCACTGCTTGGCAACTTCGTCAGGTCGAAGAGTGTTCTCAGTGAGCAGGTGTGAGAGTGGAGTGGAGTAATCATCATCTGCCTGTTTCGTCTGTTTCGTGAGGAGTTGGGGATGAACAAAGAAAAGTAATCGATACTATTGTATCAAGTACTGGGCAGATATCAGAAAAATTATTTCTATCGAAACAATGTATATCGAAAAATGTATTACCGCACAATTGTTACTGCAATTCTTTGCGGAGATTTGTTGATTATATTTTGCTTAAATAAACTGATAGAAGTGAGCTAGTGAACATAGTAGCAGTTAATTATGTTACGAGAGGGGGGGGGGGGGGCAGATATATTTAAGTCTTTTATTTAACATACCGGCCCCTTGTCGTAAGCAACAAAAGAGAAAAAAGAAAAAAGGAATTCCACGTCATTGCACGTCCAGTAAGGCGATGCGTCGATGTGCAGATGCGGACGCCGTATGTTTGACTTCAGGTTTCGCTCTCCTGTAGAAAGAGAAAAAAAATTATGCAATACAAGTTCGTGGTCTATCGAAGTCTAGTCTAGTCGAAGTCTATATCTATCTCGATTCCTTTATACCTGTACAACCAACCATTATCCAATCGAAGTTAATATACTCTGTGTGCAAAGCACGCTGAGTAAAACAATTGAGCATGTCTTTAACATAAGTGATTTTAGCACGGATCTGTTAACCAGCCAATAAGCCCAAACGCAATTCTGGCCCTACTTCTGTAATAAGACCCACCAATTTGAGTGCATTTTTCAATTATGTACCATTTACTTTGACATTAACGTAGTACATTTCATGTTCATCGCTTTGAATAGTGGAGGTTAAAATTTGAGCAGTTTTTTTATTCGAACGTAACGATGTAACATCGCTTGAGGAAGCAATCGAGGGTTATATTAAATTCCTCTTTCTCTAATAGTAAGTATTGTTCAAATGGCATGGAAATCTTGTACAGCTTTTTCATTATTTTCAGATCTGCTTTGGCAACTGATTTCACACTATCACGTTTTTCGTTTCCTGGAAATAAAAGGAGAAATAAATTAGAAAAAGTAAGGAAGGCTAAGTTCGGGTGTAACCGAGCATTACATACTCAGCTGAGAGCTTTGGAGACAAAAAAGGGAAAATCACCATGTAGGAAAGTGAACCTAGGGTAACCCTGGAATGTGTTTGTATGACTTGGGTATCAAATGGAAGGTATTAGAAAGTATTTTAAAAGGAAGTGGGCCATAGTTCTATAGGTGGACGCCATTTCGAGATATCGCCATAAAGGTGGACCAGGGGTGACTTTAGAATTTTTTTACGATATGGGTATGAAATGAAATGGGTTAATGATTATTTAAAAGGGTGTGGGCCTTAGTTTCAAAGGTGGACGCCGTTTCGAGATATCGCCATAAAGGTGGCCCACGCGTGACCCTGGAATGCGTTTGTACGATATGGGTATCAAATGAAATGGGTTAATGATTATTTAAAAGGGGGTGGGCCTTAGTTCTAAAGGTGGACGCCTTTTCGAAATATCACCATAAAGGTGGACCAGGGGTAACTCTAAATTGCGTTTGTACGATATGGGTATCAAATGAAAGGTGTTAATGAGTATTTTAAAAGGAAGTGGGCCTTAGTTCTATAGGTAGACGCCTTTTCGAGATATCGCCATAAAGGTGGACCTGGGTTGACTCTAGAATGTGTTTGTACGATATGGTTATCAAATGAAAGGTGTTAATGAGTATTTTAAAAGGGAGTGGGCCTTAGTTCTATAGGTGTACCCTTTTCGAGATATCGGCATAAAGGGTACCAGGGGTGACTCTAGAATGTGTTTACGATATGGTTATCAAATGAAAGCTGTTAATGAGTATTTTAAAAGGGAGTGGGCCTTGGTTCTATAGGTGGAGGGATGCCTTTTCGAGATATCGCCATAAAGGTGGACCAGGGGTTACTCTAGAATGTGTTTGTACGATATGGGTATCAAATGAAAGGTGTTAATGAGAATTTTAAAAGGGAGTGGGCCTTAGTTCTATAGGTTGACGCCTTTTCGAGATATCGTCATAAAGGTGGACCAGGGGTGACTCTAGAATGTGTTTGTACGATATGGGTATCAAATGAAAGGTGTTAATTAGTATTTTAAAAGGGAGTGGGCCTTAGTTCTATAGGTTGACGCCTTTTCGAGATATCGTCATAAAGGTGGATCAGGGGTGACTCTAGAATGTGTTTGTATGATATGGGTTAGAGGTTTACGCCGATCACTTCATCGGCGGCGGCGGCGTACTCTCTATTATATACCGGCGGCGTGAGCGGCGCGCCGACGTACGCCGGTGTTCTTACTTTTCTTGATATTTCTATTTAAAAAAAATACTTAGGAAAGATTTTGTTTGTATGTATTTAAGAAAATTAACGTTTTGGCAATTTCGCAAAGATCCTAGGTTTTTGCCCCAAAATCTCGCAGATCGTTCAAAATTTTCAGGGATAGCTCTTTACGGAGGGATTGTCCCTCGTTCACTTACTCCAGAGAGGCTTCGAACCTAGCCCCGGTCTTTGGAATTGGTACTGCTGCGTCTGCTGAAGAGAAATGGAGATACATAAAATGGTCACACTTTTGTCTGTATATCTGGTGCAAAGCGTAGTTTCACCTGGGGTTAACTCCTAATAATCGTCGCAAACACAATTTATTTAAATCATTTGTGGCTACTTGGCGGTCACGCACAAATGCGACTTACGGTTGCTATTAATGGTCTAATACTCAGGACTCTCGTGGCACATGGCGCCTTCAGTTTTTTCGGCTGTGTTTAAGAGCTACAATTCCCGATGTGCGAACAGTAGCATTCTCGACCACCAGTCGCTACCACGCCTCCTGCCCTCACACCATATGTCAGCACAGAAGCTATAGGACTGCAACTTCGAACTCATACCTCCGTCGACGTCACTTTCCTAGAAGCTCTAGGTGTAGCTCCGAAGACTTTATAACCAATGTTTTTGTCCCGCTATGCTGCCTAGCAACAACAGAGAAACACCTTGAAACGTTAGGGAGTGACTATTCGGCCATGGATGCCGCCCTCGAAATCATAAGCAGTCTAAGTGGATGTCATTGCGTAACTTATGGGTGAAAATCTAATCCTCGGTGCATCTATATAATTAAAATTTAACAAGGACCATGGATAAAATTTCTAAAATGTAGACCAAAGTTTGCAGACGTTTGTGTTCACAACATTAATTTCGATAGTCTTCGTTAAATCAAAACGATATTTTAGAATGAAAGTCGACCGATTTTAAGTTGAAAGATGTTAACTGCTGTTTTCCGACCTTATGATATGAAAGCTCATTATGGATGACTAGTTCGACTGTCCACTACGTTATGGTAGTAGCACACACGGTTGTTAGTTCGACTGTCTTGGGAAAGCTTTTGTTTCACCCCTTTGAGTGTTCTTGCGAAGAACAAAGCCTCACCTTGTAAATATATGTATGTGCCTACGTATTCACATTTGTAAAAGGAGCCGTATCGTGTAGGTCATATTTAAACTGGGTTGATAGGCCATAATCAATGTGATTCACTCCAAGGGACTAGTTTTGGATAGGGATTTTGCCTCACTTATTTAGCTTATTCTCTCAGCCAATCGCAATATAAATTTTTTTAAAAAATCCGCACCAAAGGCGGTGTTAAGCTGACATCGAAAGCGCCTGTTTTTTTAAATAACTTTTGAGCAGTTGGAAAGAGTTAAATTTCGCAATTAGTTTCTTATAACTGGCAGTGATGCGCATCCCTTCATACCATTTTCGACCATATTCGACAAATTTTCGACATGAACAATAAATGGCCTAAACAGTCTTAAGCTGCAGACATTGGTGCTTTATCGGTAACCGTATCGGTAACCTTATAACAGCTGATTTGACCAACCGTATGGGAATCAATGCAATCGATTATTGGTGCCGCTAAGGTCTTAACCGTATCGTAGCCAACCAATTGGTTTTTGGTTTACCGTCGTAACGATAAACAGCTGATTACGTTAGGGATACGACTACAGCGATACGACATACGGCACCAATGACTCCCGCTTTAAACGAGTAGAAAATATAGTAATGCGCCGGACGCCGCCGCCGCGCCGATATTTTTGACATTCGGCGGCGGCGTGCGAAAAACGACCCAAATCGGCGGCGGCGGCGGCGTTTATCGGCGGCGTATATCTCTAATATGGGTATCAAATTAAAGGTAGATACTAATGAGGGTTTTAAAAGGGAGTGACCCTTAGGTTTATATGTGAAGGAGTTTTCGAGATATCGACCAAAATGTGGACCAGGTTGATCCAGAACATCATCTGTCGGGTACCGCTAATTTATTTATATATGTAATACCATGTAGTGGCGCTTGTAGCCAAATAATCATTCCTACCTCATAAGAAACAGTTTAGTTTCATTGGTAATTTATTTCTACAAGATCTAAGTCCCACAAATTTGCCATTAATATATTTTTTGGACGTTTAGTATACCTTTTTCTACACCTTTTTATATCTTCTACTGCTATGCTATTTTTACTAATTATTACTATACTACTTATATATATTTACTACCCCTTTGTAGTAAAATCTACCATATTAATAATTGTTTACTTATACATATATGCTAATATGTTTAAAATTAGTTTATCTAATTATTACTAAATTCTAATAAGAAGTAACGAATTTGGATTTCATTTATATCGAAAAATTCGAACTTCTGGTTTTGTTCTCGGCTAAGTCAGTACATTTTTATTTTGTGTATCCAATATTATTGTTTGAACAATACTATTGTTTACCCTGACATTTATCTTTACGTGTTTTTGAATTTCCATGAAAATCATGCCAGTCGTGATGATTAAGCATAAAAATTAAAAGATTGGAAAATTTCCGCAAATAGCGGCTTAGCTGATGCTATGATTGCGGTAGTTGGATCTCTTTGGTTTTGGACAAAGCAGACATTGAACATCGTTTTCTAACGTTTCGAAAATTTATAGAGTCTAAAGTGTGACTCACGTGTTCAATATTTTATTAAAAATTTAAAGTGGTTTTAATTCGCTGAAAATTTTTGCGATAATCGCGATTCAAAAACTTAATGAACGCGTATATTTAATAAAGTTCTAAAACTGCGAAATCCATTTAACATCTTTAATGGGAAAAGTTTCCCGAAACCAGGATGCAATCATCATCAGTATAATCAATTCAGAGGCCGAGCTTTGGCAGCGTTTTCTACCTACCGTGGATGCCAAAATTTTTTTTGTTGCGCATAGGACAGTGAAGATAAATGTCAGAATTTCATATAGTTTTGGAATTTTTCTTAAATTTTTCTAAGATACAAGCATGTTTCAATTATATGGGGCTCATCTGTACAATAACAAAATATGTCTGTTCAAATTGTCAAAATTTGTGTATTGGGGTTGGTGCGAATGGTATGGAATGGAAACATAAAACTTAGCAGTTTTTGTATGTGTAAGAAAATGTTGCCAATGTGTTGGTTTCATTTCGAGTTTGCCATCTCCTTTTGACAATCCCATCGACCATGCAATGAAATAAATAAAATCAGCTGATGAGATGAGCCAACCATATAATTGAGCCATGGATACAAGATATTTAAAATTTACTTCAGTTTTTTGAAATTCCTTTGTCTGTTTCTAATAAAATTGAGAAATTTGCAAAAAAATAAATTCTTCCTAAAAATTTGTATAAAGAAGAAAATTTTAAAAATAACATTAAATGTGTACATATATTTAATCATATTCATATATATGTACATAAAAAGTTGAGTGCTTATAGCTTTTCGAGCTTGATGAAGAAGAAGCAGAAATAGTAGATGTATACCAAAATGAAATATGTATACCTAAATTGTAAATTAGTATACACATACTTGCATATACAGATTTTAGTGTTTTTGTTTTGCTTCAATGGAGAAAGGATTAAAATATTTTTTGGAGCTTTGCTAAAATAGAAATTTAACAATAGTGGTTTTTTCTTTAGTGTGGAAGTTGAAAATCTAAATAATTAATGTGTTAGTGTACCAAATTAGTAAGCTTTGCATTATTATAAATGCGATAGAATTCTAATTTCCAAATTTATCGCATGCGATTTTTGGGATGCAATATAAATTGCACGCGTTTGTTATAATCACACTTTAATGTTGAGAGACATATATCATTTGGAACCTGCGAAAGGAAAAGGAAATAAATAAGTGTTAATGAGGATAATTTTTAATCGAAAACAACAACAATATCCATGTATTTCGATTTCAGTCATCATTTTAGTTCCAGGTCCTCTGCTGAAAGATCTTTCAACGTTGGAGCGTAAGCGGTGAGTTTGTATTGTATTTGTTATTTCTCCCAATTTTTTTTTTTGTTGGTGAGCAACTGGATATTAAAATATTCATTTCTCTTTCGGTGAGGTTTATAACTATGATAAAAGTGGTGTTACCATATTCGTGCATTAAAATAGTACCAATATTTATTTAACTTTTATTCGGGATTTTTAAGTTTGCAAAGTAAGACCTAATTAAAGCATTAGAAAAGAAAATCTAAACTTTTTTTAAACTGAATGTTTTTAGCGACCTTTTTATATGTAAATATGTTGAACTTTAGCTGGCTCGAGGTCAATAAAACTACGTTGAATAAAACCACAGGTTTTTTAACTAATTTATTCCAATATATTTCGGTTATTCCGCGATAACCGTTCTCAAGGATCTGTGTATAAATGTGATATAAACAATTTTCTTATTACCAAAAACAGTCAAAACATAAACAATATTTGTATATATGTACATACATTTCTTTTTACGTCTTTATAACTTGACGCGGAGCTTAACACTGTCTATTTGATCGTTAGTAAATGACGAAACAAGTGAGCAACGCCATCGGTATCCGTTTTGTAGTTTAGCCGAATGTCTGGTGGAGTGTTAATTATATGTAACATTTCTAGTGTAAATCGTTTGTTGTAGTGTTGTTCTTGTTGTAATATTGTTACTTTTTCGAAGTTGGGGGAGTGGCCGCTACTTGCACAGTGTGCCATAAGTGCAGTTTTTTGTGAATTTGAATGATGGCACTGTTTAACGTCGCATTTGTGTTGTCTGGTTTTTAACTTTGATTTCGTTGTGCCAATATACATACTTTTGCAAGGTTCTTGGTTATTGCCGTTACATGGAATATTATAAATTACATTACTTTTTTCTAATTGAGGTATTTTTGACTTAGTTTTGTTGAACATGGTTTTCAGAGTGTTGGTTGGCTTATGGGCTATTCTTACTTTTTCTTTATCATAACAATCTGACTTCGCTAGTCGTTCTGATAAATGAGGTACATAAGTGACGGATTTGAAAATTTTTTTAGGGGTTTCACGGTCTTGTTGATTTTTTGTAAATTTGGCTCTTTTTAATAGTGTTTTTATCATGTTTTCCGGAAATTCGTTGTCTTTTAACAGTAATTTTGCTTCTTTTTTAATCTCATTGTGGTAAACTTCGTCTGTTATCTGCAACATACGTCGTATACAGCCCATTGCTGTATTTATTATCATCGTTTTGGGATGTTTCGAATGAAAGTTGATGATTCGTCTGGATGCTGTTGCTTTTCTATACCACTTTAGTTTTAGCTGATTTCCTCTGCGGATTATAATAGAGTCAAGGTACGGCAGTGAGTTTTCTTCTTCAAGTTCTATCGTGAATTTAATATTTCTGTCAAACGAAATAATATGTTTAGCGTATTTTGTACTTCATCCTCCCGTATGATCGCAAATAAATCATCGACATATTTGGTTAATATTCTTGGTTTACGGCTTAACTTTTCCATCGTTTTGTTGAGCAATTCTTCCATTATGATATCCGCTATGACTGGGGATGCCGGGAATCCCATTGGCATTCCTCTCAATTGTGTATATACCGTGTCATTAAATTTGAAGTATCTAGTTTCTTCAATGCAAAATTTAAGTATTTCCATGAAAATTTGTTTGGGTATATTAGTGTGTTCTTTTATAACCGCCCATTTTTCTCGAATTATGTCTAATGCTAAATTTGTTGGTATGCTGGGGAACAATGACACCACGTCAAATGAGATGAGTTTTTCATCATCATAAATAAATGTGTTATTAATTCTTTCTTTAAATTCGTATGTGTTCTTTATGTTGTAAGTGGAGTTCGCCGTTACATTTTTTAAAATATTCACGATATATTTGCACAAACCGTATGATGGTGAACCAGTGGCAGAACAAATAGTTCGAAGTGGCGTTCCTTCTTTTTGTATCTTGGGAAGTCCATAAATCCTGGGTGCTAGCGCGGTGGTCGTAGTTAATTTGTATTTTTCAGCTTTTGAGATACACCCGATTTTGAAAAGTTTCTCTACAAGACTGTTATTTTTATTTTGCAACCTTGATGTAGGATCCTGTCTTTGAATACGATAAGTAGTCAAGTCATTTAAAATATCACCCATTTTGCTGTTATAGTCATTTATGTCCATAGCTACGGTTTTGTTTCCCTTGTACGATGTTAAAATTCTAATATTGTCATTTTTGCTTAGAAATTTCTGCGTCTGTTCCACTGTGTCTAATATTGCACGGTCTATTGCACTTTCCTTATTAGTTGTTGTATGATTTTTTATTAAAAGCGTGAGTTTAGTGCGGGCTTCTTCTTGTGTCTCTTTTTCTTTATTGCTCTGTATAAGTTCCTCTCCGTCAGCAATATACTGGAAGAGTGGGAAACGTTGATTTTTTACCGGTAACGCGAACTTCGGTCCCTTTGCGAGAAGCGCTTTGATATCTTGTGGGAAGTCGATTGTCGTTTTGTTTACAAACCAATCTTCGTGGTTGTTGTTAGTAAGTATGCTATTTTGTTTGTTTCTTAATTTCTCATGTTTTGCCACTTGCCTTTTTTTTACCAATGATGTTAGTTTATTTGTGACGTTTTCTTCATTTTCCATAAATTCTCGTAGATCATCTGCACTCAAAGCTTTCTTTAGTTTTTTTGTTATGTCATCCAATCGCTTATTTTGTCTCTTTAGTATGTTGTGTTTGTGTTTAAGAAGTAGGTTTAATACTTTTGTATGATAATGGTGTGTATATTTGTCTAATGTTCTGTCTATGTTTTGATGCATGTCTCGTTCATATACAAATAGTTTATAAGATTTTGTACAATTTTTAATAAAATTAGGTATAAGTTTAGATTTTCTGCATTTTAACAAAAATTTTATACTAGACTTAAGCTTTACCACTTTCTTCGATGTAACTTGAAACTTGTTTATTATCCATTTGGAGTTGTTGTTGTTGTTCTTTATATCTGCAAAACCCATTTTTGCTGTGTCTATGCTTACGGCGTGCCTTCCGTCTTTGTAAACTGAATGTTTTTAGCGACCTTTTTATATGTAAATATGTTGAACTTTAGCTGGCTCGAGGTCAATAAAACTACGTTGAATAAAACCACAGGTTTTTTAACAAATTTATTCCAATATATTTCGGTTATTCCGCGATAACCGTTCTCAAGGATCTGTGTATAAATGTGATATAAACAATTTTCTTATTACCAAAAACAGTCAAAACATAAACAATATTTGTATATATGTACATACATTTCTTTTCACGTCTTTATAACTTGACGCGGAGCTTAACACTGTCTATTTGATCGTTAGTAAATGACGAAACAAGTGAGCAACGCCATCGGTATCCGTTTTGTAGTTTAGCCGAATATCTGGTGGAGTGTTAATTATATGTAACATTTCTAGTGTAAATCGTTTGTTGTAGTGTTGTTCTTGTTGTAATATTGTTACTTTTTCGAAGTTGGGGGAGTGGCCGCTACTTGCACAGTGTGCCATAAGTGCAGTTTTTTGTGTATTTGAATGATGGCACTGTTTAACGTCGCATTTGTGTTGTGCTAGTCTGGTTTTTAACTTTGATTTCGTTGTGACAATATACATACTTTTGCAAGGTTCTTGGTTATTGCCGTTACATGGAATTTTATAAATTACATTACTTTTTTCTAATTGAGGTATTTTTGACTTAGTTTTGTTGAACATGGTTTTCAGAGTGTTGGTTGGCTTATGGGCTATTCTTACTTTTTCTTTATCATAACAATCCGACTTCGCTAGTCGTTCTGATAAATGAGGTACATAAGTGACGGATTTGAAAATTTTTTTAGGGGTTTCACGGTCTTGTTGATTTTTTGTAAATTTGGCTCTTTTTAATAGTGTTTTTATCATGTTTTCCGGAAATTCGTTGTCTTTTAACAGTAATTTTGCTTCTTTTTTAATCTCATTGTGGTAAACTTCGTCTGTTATCTGCAACATACGTCGTATACAGCCCATTGCTGTATTTATTATCATCGTTTTGGGATGTTTCGAATGAAAGTTGATGATTCGTCTGGATGCTGTTGCTTTTCTATACCACTTTAGTTTTAGCTGATTTCCTCTGCGGATTATAATAGAGTCAAGGTACGGCAGTGAGTTTTCTTCTTCAAGTTCTATCGTGAATTTAATATTTCTGTCAAACGAATTTAATATGTTTACCGTATTTTGTACTTAATCCTCCCGTATGATCGCAAATAAATCATCGACATATTTGGTTAATATTCTTGGTTTACGGCTTAGCTTTTCCATCGTTTTGTTGAGCAATTCTTCCATTATGATATCCGCTATGACTGGGGATGCCGGGGATCCCATTGGCATTCCTTTCAATTGTGTATATACCGTGTCATTAAATTTGAAGTATCTAGTTTCTTCAATGCAAAATTTAAGTTTTTCCATGAAAATTTGTTTGGGTATATTAGTGTGTTCTTTTATAACCGCCCATTTTTCTCGAATTATGTCTAATGCTAAATTTGTTGGTATTCTGGGGAACAATGACACCACGTCAAATGAGATGAGTTTTTCATCATCATAAATAAATGTGTTATTAATTCTTTCTTTAAATTCGTATGTGTTCTTTATGTTGTAAGTGGAGTTCGCCGTTACATTTTTTAAAATATTCACGATATATTTGCACAAACCGTATGATGGTGAACCAGTGGCAGAACAAATAGGTCGAAGTGGCGTTCCTTCTTTTTGTATCTTGGGAAGTCCATAAATCCTGGGTGCTAGCGCGGTGGTCGTAGTTAATTTGTATTTTTCAGCTTTTGAGATACACCCGATTTTGAAAAGTTTCTCTACGAGACTGTTATTTTTATTTTGCAACCTTGATGTAGGATCCTGTCTTTGAATACGATAAGTAGTCAAGTCATTTAAAATATCACCCATTTTGCTGTTATAGTCATTTATGTCCATAGCTACGGTTTTGTTTCCCTTGTCCGATGTTAAAATTCTAATATTGTCATTTTTGCTTAGACGCAGAAGTCTGTTCCACTGTGTCTAATATTGCACGGTCTATTGCACTTTCCTTATTAGTTGTTGTATGATTTTTTATTAAAAGCGTGAGTTTAGTGCGGGCTTCTTCTTGTGTCTCTTTTTCTTTATTGCTCTGTATAAGTTCCTCTCCGTCAGCAATATACTGGAAGAGTGGGAAACGTTGATTTTTTACCGGTAACGCGAACTTCGGTCCCTTTGCGAGAAGCGCTTTGATATCTTGTGGGAAGTCGATTGTCGTTTTGTTTACAAACCAATCTTCGTGGTTGTTGTTAGTAAGTATGCTATTTTGTTTGTTTCTTAATTTCTCATGTTTTGCCACTTGCCTTTTTTTTACCAATGATGTTAGTTTATTTGTGACGTTTTCTTCATTTTCCATAAATTCTCGTAGATCATCTGCACTCAAAGCTTTCTTTAGTTTTTTTGTTATGTCATCCAATCGCTTATTTTGTCTCTTTAGTATGTTGTGTTTGTGTTTAAGAAGTAGGTTTAATACTTTTGTATGATAATGGTGTGTATATTTGTCTAATGTTCTGTCTATGTTTTGATGCATGTCTCGTTCATATACAAATAGTTTATAAGATTTTGTACAATTTTTAATAAAATTAGGTATAAGTTTAGATTTTATGCATTTTAACAAAAATTTTATACTAGACTTAAGCTTTACCACTTTCTTCGATGTAACTTGAAACTTGTTTATTATCCATTTGGAGTTGTTGTTGTTGTTCTTTATATCTGCATAACCCATTTTTGCTGTGTCTATGCTTACGGCGTGCCTTCCGTCTTTGTAAACTGAATGTTTTTAGCGACCTTTTTATATATAAATATGTTGAACTTTAGCTGGCTCGAGGTCAATAAAACTACGTTGAATAAAACCACAGGTTTTTTAACTAATTTATTCCAATATATTTCGGTTATTCCGCGATAACCGTTCTCAAGGATCTGTGTATAAATGTGATATGAACAATTTTCTTATTACCAAAAACAGTCAAAACATAAACAATATTTGTATATATGTACATACATTTCTTTTCACGTCTTTATAACTTGACGCGGAGCTTAACACTGTCTATTTGATCGTTAGTAAATGACGAAACAAGTGAGCAACGCCATCGGTATCCGTTTTGTAGTTTAGCCGAATGTCTGGTGGAGTGTTAATTATATGTAACATTTCTAGTGTAAATCGTTTGTTGTAGTGTTGTTCTTGTTGTAATATTGTTACTTTTTCGAAGTTGGGGGAGTGGCCGCTACTTGCACAGTGTTCCATAAGTGCAGTTTTTTGTGTATTTGAATGATGGCACTGTTTAACGTCGCATTTGTGTTGTGCTAGTCTGGTTTTTAACTTTGATTTCGTTGTGACAATATACATACTTTTGCAAGGTTCTTGGTTATTGCCGTTACATGGAATTTTATAAATTACATTACTTTTTTCTAATTGAGGTATTTTTGACTTAGTTTTGTTGAACATGGTTTTCAGAGTGTTGGTTGGCTTATGGGCTATTCTTACTTTTTCTTTATCATAACAATCTGACTTCGCTAGTCGTTCTGATAAATGAGGTACATAAGTGACGGATTTGAAAATTTTTTTAGGGGTTTCACGGTCTTGTTGATTTTTTGTAAATTTGGCTCTTTTTAATAGTGTTTTTATCATGTTTTCCGGAAATTTGTTGTCTTTTAACAGTAATTTTGCTTCTTTTTTAATCTCATTGTGGTAAACTTCGTCTGTTATCTGCAACATACGTCGTATACAGCCCATTGCTGTATTTATTATCATCGTTTTGGGATGTTTCGAATGAAAGTTGATGATTCATCTGGATGCTGTTGCTTTTCTATACCACTTTAGTTTTAGCTGATTTCCTCTGCGGATTATAATAGAGTCAAGGTACGGCAGTGAGTTTTCTTCTTCAAGTTCTATCGTGAATTTAATATTTCTGTCAAACGAATTTAATATGTTTAGCATATTTTGTACTTCATCCTCCCGTATGATCGCAAATAAATCATCGACATATTTGGTTAATATTCTTGGTTTACGGCTTAGCTTTTCCATCGTTTTGTTGAGCAATTCTTCCATTATGATATCCGCTATGACTGGGGATGCCGGGGATCCCATTGGCATTCCTTTCAATTGTGTATATACCGTGTCATTAAATTTGAAGTATCTAGTTTCTTCAATGCAAAATTTAAGTATTTCCATAAAAATTTGTTTGGGTATATTAGTGTGTTCTTTTATAACCGCCCATTTTTCTCGAATTATGTCTAATGCTAAATTTGTTGGTATGCTGGGGAACAATGACACCACGTCAAATGAGATGAGTTTTTCATCATCATAACTAAATGTGTTATTAATTATTTCTTTAAATTCGTATGTGTTCTTTATGTTGTAAGTGGAGTTCGCCGTTACATTTTTTAAAATATTCACGATATATTTGCACAAACCGTATGATGGTGAACCAGTGGCAGAACAAATAGGTCGAAGTGGCGTTCCTTCTTTTTGTATCTTGGGAAGTCCATAAATCCTGGGTGCTAGCGCGGTGGTTGTAGTTAATTTGTATTTTTCAGCTTTTGAGATACACCCGATTTTGAAAAGTTTCTCTACGAGACTGTTATTTTTATTTTGCAACCTTGATGTAGGATCCTGTCTTTGAATACGATAAGTAGTCAAGTCATTTAAAATATCACCCATTTTGCTGTTATAGTCATTTATGTCCATAGCTACGGTTTTGTTTCCCTTGTCCGATGTTAAAATTCTAATATTGTCATTTTTGCTTAGAAATTTCTGCGTCTGTTCCACTGTGTCTAATATTGCACGGTCTATTGCTAATAGACAGTGTTAAGCTCCGCGTCAAGTTATAAAGACGTGAAAAGAAATGTATGTACATATATACAAATATTGTTTATGTTTTGACTGTTTTTGGTTATAAGAAAATTGTTTATATCACATTTATACACAGATCCTTGAGAACGGTTATCGCGGAATAACCGAAATATATTGGAATAAATTTGTTAAAAAACCTGTGGTTTTATTCAACGTAGTTTTATTGACCTCGAGCCAGCTAAAGTTCAACATATTTACATATAAAAAGGTCGCTAAAAACATTCAGTTTACAAAGACGGAAGGCACGCCGTAAGCATAGACACAGCAAAAATGGGTTATGCAGATATAAAGAACAACAACAACAACTCCAAATGGATAATAAACAAGTTTAAAGTTACATCGAAGAAAGTGGTAAAGCTTAAGTCTAGTATAAAATTTTTGTTAAAATGCAGAAAATCTAAACTTATACCTAATTTTATTAAAAATTGTACAAAATCTTATAAACTATTTGTATATGAACGAGACATGCATCAAAACATAGACAGAACATTAGACAAATATACACACCATTATCATACAAAAGTATTAAACCTACTTCTTGAACACAAACACAACATACTAAAGAGACAAAATAAGCGATTGGATGACATAACAAAAAAACTAAAGAAAGCTTTGAGTGCAGATGATCTACGAGAATTTATGGAAAATGAAGAAAACGTCACAAATAAACTAACAACATTGGTAAAAAAAAGGCAAGTGGCAAAACATGAGAAATTAAGAAACAAACAAAATAGCATACTTACTAACAACAACCACGAAGATTGGTTTGTAAACAAAACGACAATCGACTTCCCACAAGATATCAAAGCGCTTCTCGCAAAGGGACCGAAGTTCGCGTTATCGGTAAAAAATCAACGTTTCCCACTCTTCCAGTATATTGCTGACGGAGAGGACCTTATACAGAGCAATAAAGAAAAAGAGACACAAGAAGAAGCCCGCACTAAACTCACGCTTTTAATAAAAAATCATACAACAACTAATAAGGAAAGTGCAATAGACCGTGCAATATTAGACACAGTGGAACAGACGCAGAAATTTCTAAGCAAAAATGACAATGTTAGAATTTTAACATCGGACAAGGGAAACAAAACCGTAGCTATGGACATAAATGACTATAACAGCAAAATGGGTGATATTTTAAATGACTTGACTACTTATCGTATTCAAAGACAGGATCCTACATCAAGGTTGCAAAATAAAAATAACAGTCTCGTAGAGAAACTTTTCAAAATCGGGTGTATCTCAAAAGCTGAAAAATACAAATTAACTACAACCACCGCGCTAGCACCCAGGATTTATGGACTTCCCAAGATACAAAAAGAAGGAACGCCACTTCGACCTATTTGTTCTGCCACTGGTTCACCATCATACGGTTTGTGCAAATATATCGTGAATATTTTAAAAAATGTAACGGCGAACTCCACTTACAACATAAAGAACACATACGAATTTAAAGAAATAATTAATAACACATTTAGTTATGATGATGAAAAACTCATCTCATTTGACGTGGTGTCATTGTTCCCCAGCATACCAACAAATTTAGCATTAGACATAATTCGAGAAAAATGGGCGGTTATAAAAGAACACACTAATATACCCAAACAAATTTTCATGGAAATACTTAAATTTTGCATTGAAGAAACTAGATACTTCAAATTTAATGACACGGTATATACACAATTGAAAGGAATGCCAATGGGATCCCCGGCATCCCCAGTCATAGCGGATATCATAATGGAAGAATTGCTCAACAAAACGATGGAAAAGCTAAGCCGTAAACCAAGAATATTAACCAAATATGTCGATGATTTATTTGCGATCATACGGGAGGATGAAGTACAAAATACGCTAAACATATTATTTCGTTTGACAGAAATATTAAATTCACGATAGAACTTGAAGAAGAAAACTCACTGCCGTACCTTGACTCTATTATAATCCGCAGAGGAAATCAGCTAAAACTAAAGTGGTATAGAAAAGCAACAGCATCCAGACGAATCATCAACTTTCATTCGAAACATCCCAAAACGATGATAATAAATACAGCAATGGGCTGTATACGACGTATGTTGCAGATAACAGACGAAGTTTACCACAATGAGATTAAAAACGAAGCAAAATTACTGTTAAAAGACAACGAATTTCCGGAAAACATGATAAAAACACTATTAAAAAGAGCCAAATTTACAAAAAATCAACAAGACCGTGAAACCCCTAAAAAAATTTTCAAATCCGTCACTTATGTACCTCATTTATCAGAACGACTAGCGAAGTCAGATTGTTATGATAAAGAAAAAGTAAGAATAGCCCATAAGCCAACCAACACTCTGAAAACCATGTTCAACAAAACTAAGTCAAAAATACCTCAATTAGAAAAAAGTAATGTAATTTATAAAATTCCATGTAACGGCAATAACCAAGAACCTTGCAAAAGTATGTATATTGGCACAACGAAATCAAAGTTAAAAACCAGACTAGCACAACACAAATGCGACGTTAAACAGTGCCATCATTCAAATACACAAAAAACTGCACTTATGGCACACTGTGCAAGTAGCGGCCACTCCCCCAACTTCGAAAAAGTAACAATATTACAACAAGAACAACACTACAACAAACGATTTACACTAGAAATGTTACATATAATTAACACTCCACCAGACATTCGGCTAAACTACAAAACGGATACCGATGGCGTTGCTCACTTGTTTCGTCATTTACTAACGATCAAATAGACAGTGTTAAGCTCCGCGTCAAGTTATAAAGACGTGAAAAGAAATGTATGTACATATATACAAATATTGTTTATGTTTTGACTGTTTTTGGTAATAAGAAAATTGTTTATATCACATTTATACACAGATCCTTGAGAACGGTTATCGCGGAATAACCGAAATATATTGGAATAAATTAGTTAAAAAACCTGTGGTTTTATTCAACGTAGTTTTATTGACCTCGAGCCAGCTAAAGTTCAACATATAAACTTTTTTTATTTTCGTCTATTTAAAATTTAAAATTTATTTAAAAATTATTTTTGATTGTTCATCTAATACATATTCACATTTTGGTACTCGAAATTATAAAATTAAACCTAATGAAATCTTTTAGAAAAAAAACCGAAATATGTAAATTTAAGCAAATTAAAATCCGTTCTGGTTAAAATGCTAATGTAGCAAGAAAATATATTTATTATTACGACTAGTGGTTAGTTAAATACTTTTCTTAAACGGAAAACTTTAATTTTAATAGAGCACTCTTAAATATTTGTTAATTTTAATAATTTTTGAGATTACATTAATTATTATGACTATTTACAAAAGTCTGTTCGATTATTTTGATATTAAGAAAATTCAATTTAGGCGAAGGGTTTGGTTTATAAATAAGTTTAAGCTTATGGTTTATTTAATAAATTTTGTAAAATTTAACATGACTCTTTAAACTTTTTATTTTTGATTCCCTAGCCTGATAGTAGTTGAATGTGGTAAATTTTAGGGATTTCCATGTTTGTTTGTTTTATTTTAGTTATCATATGTGGTGTTGCGGGTTGCGTGTTGGTAACAGCTGCGGGTTGATTTGGTGGACTGTATGCGGATGCGGAGATACCTTTCCAATGCAAATGATAAAGGCCGTGTTTCGATTAAATTCGCCTTAATTATAACAATACACTTTATTGTAATTCAACTGATAAATATGTTCACAATTAATTATTTGTGGCGGTATGTAGTGCATAGCGAAAAGCAAGTAGATAAGTAGAAAATTCAAAGACGACAAGAAAAATATAAGAATATGAAAATAAGGCAAATGTCAGACATGATTGACGATGCTTGCGCATTAACCCTTTCAGTGCTATTATGAAAACTTTAAGATTATGTTAATTCGAACTCAACATACCGCCGCCCTTGAACTATCTATGATAGGTTCAACAATATTAAAAATTTTACATGGTATGAATAATAAATTACAGCATAAAAGTAAGTATACAACGCAAGAATCTCAAAAAATAATTAATTTGATTTCCATGAAAAAATGTATGAATCTATGAGTCTTCCGTGTACGACAGACACTCCTTCGTCGGTAGTAGGCAAAGTTTCACAATCGGTCTAACGAGCTCTCCATTTGACGTCTTCAAAGTAACAACACGTACACGTCCGTCTGAACCGGGATGGCATTTTATGACTCTAGCCAGCGCCCACTTCGTCGGTGGGGTTGATTCGTTAGCTATAGCAACTACATCGCCTTCTACGAAATTTTGTGAAGGGCGAAACCATTTTGATCGACGCTGTAAACTGACGAGATACTCGTCTCTCCAACGGCGCCAAAAATACTTTCTCGCAGCGGAAATTACCTGCCATCTCTGACAAATATTTCCACGGAACCCTTGACCCTCAGGTTCCGGGAGCGACTTGAGCGGTTCACCAACGAGAAAATGACCAGGAGTTAAGACTTGTAAGTCGCCAGCTGTCGTAGAATTGTCGCAAAGCGGCCGAGAATTTACCAAGCTTCAACGTCGGTCAATAGCGTGTTAAATTCCTCATAGGAAAGCAGAGTTTCGCCTAATGCGCGCTTTAAGTGATATTTTATTCTCTTTATGCCGGTTTCCCAATAACCTCCCATGTGCGGTGCAGATGGTGGATTGAAACGCCACTCGATGTTTGAGTCGGCGAAAAACGATTGCAATCTTTCGTCAGCCATACACTGCTGAAACTCGATTCGCAGCTCCTTCTCAGCACCCACGAAATTCGTACCGTTATCTGAAGACATGTGCTTACAGTAGCCTCTGCGGTTTATGAACCTCTTGAAAGCGTTGAGAAACGCTGGTGTCGTCAGGTCGCCAACAAATTCCAGATGCATAGCGCCTGTACACATGCATATAAAGAAACATATGTATCCCTTAGTGGCCTTGGCTCCTCTACCATGGGTGAATTTATACATGTACGGTCCTGCAAAATCCACAGCAGTTCGAGTAAAACAGCGAGCAAAAGTAGCACGTCTTTCAGGTAGATCTCCTATTGATTGCTTGCCGAGATTACGATTCAAAATAGTGCACTTAACGCATTTGTGATAAATGTTTCGTATCAAGCTTCGAGCTCCTATAACCCAATAGCGTCGTTGTAAAACTGTCTGCATGATGCGAGGCCCAGCGTGTAATGTATATTTGTGGATATCGTGGATGATCAACTTCGCAAGCGGAACGTTTATGGGTAATATAATGGGATTTATGACGTCTGTCGACAATGCTACATTCTCCAACCTTCCTCCAACGCGTAGAACGTTTTTCTCATCTAAGTATGGCTGCAAACGCACAAGACAGCTACGCAGTGGAATGGGCTTTTTCGCACTGCAAAGAGAGATCTCGTTAGAAAAATGGGTATACCTGATTAAACGCAGCTCGGCTTCAGAGATCTCTTGGCAGGTGGGAGCCCCGACTCGTTTAGCAGCGTGGATTCGAGTGGCAGCTCGGGCATTGTAAGCAAATCTTAAAACATATGCAACTATACGACGAAGCTTTGAAAACGACGAATACCTCGTCATAATTGACCAATGCTCGCTTGAACTCGTGACATGCGTGGTGACATTGTTTCTAATGCCCATCTCGGTTGTATGCTGCTCTGTTGACGTTTGATGCCACAAAGGTTCATCGCGTTTTAAGAACTCTGGACCGTTCCACTAAAGATGATGATGCAGCAACTCCGATGGAGCCACTCCTCTGGAAGCACAATCTGCGGGATTCGACTCCGATCGAACATGGTTCCAACACTCAGCAGGCAGCACTTCTTGGATATCAGCAACTCGGTTTGCGATAAACGTCATCCATCTGCTGGGATGCGCCTGCAGCCACGCCAACGTAATCGTCGAGTCCGTCCATGCAAATATGGGATAATTCAAATCATGCCAACTCTGTTGAATGTTCCGCACCAATTTAGCGGAAAGATGCGCACCGCATAGCTCCAATCGCGGCAGCGTGGTAGATTTGAGGGGGGCTACCTTACTCTTTGATGATATCAATGCGATGGTAACCGTTCCGTCTTTTCTTACCGTCCGGGCGTATGCAACCGCAGCGTAAGCACGCTCGGATGCGTCAGAAAATAAGTGTAACTCCGTGCTCGACTCAGTCGTCCCCAGGCCCAGCCAAAGGTTAACCCTTAAATTTGAAAGAATTTGCAACTCAGAGCGATGTTCCAACCACTTCATTGCAATAGCTTCGGGAATAACGTCGTCCCAACCGACTTTGTTGCGCCAAACCTCCTGGAACCATTTTTTTGATTTAACTACTGCGGGAGAGAGAAGTCCCAGGGGATCGAATAAGGTGCTTGCGTCCGACAAAAATGCTCTTTTTGTCATAATTTTAGGGAAGTTTTTCAAATCAACGGTGAACGTGAGATAATCTTCCTCTGTGTTCCACATTACACCCAAAGCGTGGATCTCTTTGCCGTCGACTAAATAGTGTGAAATATTTTCTGGAGTATTCGAAGTACTACTGTTGAATTCTGCACAATTCGAAGCCCATTTCCGTAGCTCGAACCCGCCTTCCTTTAAAATGTCTGTTACGTTTTTTTGCAAAATTAAAAGGTCGTGTTTTGATGATGTACCAGTAAGGAGATCATCCATATAAAAATCCTTTAAGATGACACTGACAGCTTTCGGACAGTCGTTCGCCGACTGGTTTGCGGTTTCTTGCAGGGCCTTCACGGCTAAGTGGGACGCAGCGGCTACACCATAAGTTACACGTAACATGCGAAAATCTTGTACAGGTAAACATGGATCTTGGCGCCAAACAATACGCTGCAAGTCGATATGATCCTCAGAAACGCGTACTTGTCTGTACATTTTTGCTACATCCGCTGTTACAGCATATCGATGTGTTCTGAAACGCGTCAGAATAGAAAATAAATCCTGCTGCAATTGTGGACCGACGAGTAAAGCGTCGTTCAGAGAATTTCCGCTTGTGGTTTTAGCAGATGCGTTGAATACAATCCTCAACTTAGTTGTGACGCTCGACTCCTTAACGACGGGATGATGAGGCATATAAAAACATTGGTGAGCTGACACCTTTGCAGCTTACATGTGGTTCATGTCGATGAGTTCCTGCATGGACTCATTATAGCCCATACGAAGATCATCATCACGAGCCAACCGTCTTTCGATACGCAGTAGACTTCGCAAAGCAAATTCTCGGGACTCACCTAAAGAAATGTTAGACCTTAGTGGTAGCTCTACAATGAATCGCCCGTCGGATGCTCTTCTATGCGTTCTTTCAAAAATCTCCTCACATTGACGTTCTTCAGCAGTGAGATGGTGCTTTTGAGGTCCTTCCTCTAATTCCCATAACCTGGTAAGGGCCTTATCCAACTGTACTTCGCAATGCAGCGACTGTAGACAAGTCGTAGCGGGTTCAAGTTCATCGACACAACCAAATAACGTCCAGCCGAACACGGTTCGTTGAGCCATGGGTGTACCAGGTGGTCCCTTCAGGAATTCGGGGTAAAGGAGCAGTTCCATAACGTCCATGCCGATGAGCATATCGATACGTCCAGGATCCATAAAGTGTGGATCGGCTAGAAATAGGCCTTGTACGTGTGACCACGATGCAACTGCTACTAATTGGGTTGGCAAGTCACTTGTAATTTTGGGTAGAATTAGCGCATTTACAGAGAAGCATAGATTAGAGCAATAAGAAGATAGGGAAAGTAATAATTCGCCCCTTGAGCGACCTCCCTGCGAAGAACCTATTCCCGTAACGACTACTGCGGATGCCTTTCGACGCAGCCCTAAACGTTGCACGTAAGCCTCGGTTACGAAAGAGGCATGTGAGCCAGAGTCGAACAGCAAGCGAGCTGATTGCCAACTACCAGAGCAATCACGAACTTTGACCAGTGCGGTTGCCAACAGCACAGTTTTCTCCTTTCGGATCTGCGGATTGTCCACGGATTTTGAAGACGAAGAGGTCAATGCGGACGCGCGGCTTGTAGACGAATCAGCAGTAGCGGTATTTAGTTGCGATGCGGTGAAATGAGCGGTAGTTACAGCGGCTGCGGTGTTGGGCGTAGAAATAGCGTGATGTAAAAGCGTGTGATGGCGTTGATGACAAACCCTGCATCCAGATAAACTATTACATTTCGCTTTGTAATGACCTGGGCTCAGGCAATTCGTACACAAACCTGACTCAATAACAAATTTTGATTTCGCGCTTGAATCGATATTTCGGAACTTTTCACAGCTATATACCTTGTGCGGCCCCTTACAATGCGCACATTCTACGCTCTTTTGATTTGGCATAGGGTGAAATGCATTTGCCGATTTGCCTGCGGTGTTCGCCTTAGCTTTGATGGGTATTGGTGTGGTTGTTGAAGGAAGCATCGAGAGTGAGCGACACCTAACTTCCAGAAATGAGACCAGATTCTCGAATGTTGGTGGCTCATCGCTGACGAGTGACAACTCCCACTGCTTCCGCGTCTCAAATGCAAGCATGTTCACTACTTCGTATACGAGCCAATCATCTCAAAATTGGACAGGGCGCCCTAAAGCCTTAAGCTCGCGTATGTGTTGCTGCAACGTATCTATTACCCCCTTAATCGACTCACCGGAGTAACTAGATACCTTCTTCACGCTCGACATGGCTCTGAGATGCCCCTCCACTATTACACGCATTACTTATAGCGCGTTTTTAGGAGCTCCCAAGCTTCTTCATAATTTGCGTCACATATTTGAAACCCGTTTATAATTTCCAAGGCGTCACCTTTCAAACAGCTTCGGAGATAGTGGAGTTTTTGTCCGGCCATCAATGCGGTGTTGCGATCAACCAGCGAAGACAATGCGTCGAAAAATCCCATCCATTCGGTATAGTTTCCGGAGAACGTAGGCAACTCCATTTTAGGTAAGCGTATTGCAGCAGACACTGTCGTTACCGCCGGCGTTGATTGTACCTCCTCGCGACACTTCTTCATTAGTTTAAAACTCGATAAGGCCGTCGTATACCATGCCTCCGCCTGTATTCTGTTGTTTTCTTCTAGCTCAATGCTTTCGGTTCCGCGCGAGATTTCAACGGCATCCTGTGCAGTATTAAACCAGACCCACTGCTCATTAAGTAGTTGTAGGTAGCTTTTCACATTTTCGGAATCCATTGTAAGCGATTCATCAACAGCCTTCGTCATATACCGCTTGATGGCATGGAGTGCGGAATCGCGAGTTTTGACGGCGCTTGACATTTTGCAATTTATTAGTTTTAAGAAAAGGTTATTATTTTGTAAACTTTTCCTTGAAAATGAATGTTTATATAGTATGTAAGGATAACTATGCTGATATTTTGCTTGTTACTGTTGCAGATGGCAAGTCAAAGTTAGTATGGATTATCAAAAAAACATACGAACGACGTGTGTAGAGAAAATTCGTAGAGGGTAAACGAAAGTTACAGCGGTTTTACAAATATATAACTTTCGTATTGCAATATATGGTTGTATATTTAGATTTTATGCAATTATGAATTTTTGAAATATATAAATATATTTGGGATTTTATACTTGCACACTGGTGAATTATGCGATCCGGCTCGAAGGGCCAAAAAATGGTGTTGCGGGTTGCGTGTTGGTAACAGCTGCGGGTTGATTTGGTGGACTGTATGCGGATGCGGAGATACCTTTCCAATGCAAATGATAAAGGCCGTGTTTCGATTAAATTCGCCTTAATTATAACAATACACTTTATTGTAATTCAACTGATAAATATGTTCACAATTAATTATTTGTGGCGGTATGTAGTGCACAGCGAAAAGCAAGTAGATAAGTAGAAAATTCAAAGACGACAAGAAAAATATAAGAATATGAAAATAAGGCAAATGTCAGACATGATTGACGATGCTTGCGCATTAACCCTTTCAGTGCTATTATGAAAACTTTAAGATTATGTTAATTCGAACTCAACAATATGTAAGTCATGGTTGGGAGGGCGAATGTTGCAACACAACACATCCCATACTGAAACCAATGCGACATCAACACATGTAAGCCAAAGTAGGTATCCGCTTTCTCTTAGGTATCTCTTTTTTTTTTTTGGCACGTTAAATAAAATAAGTATGCTGTAGTGTGAGCTGACAGCGAAAGGTAGGAACAAGAACTCCACCCCGTTAGCCGACGAGCAAGAGCCGGATTTAAAGACGTGCACCCGCTCCTTACTTTTTGCAAACACTGTGCTTACTACAAAATGTTGCATGCTACGACCACGAACAGTATTCCTGCCAAGATTCCTAGGGCTTTTGATTTCGCCCTGCAGAAATTTTTCCTTTTCTTCTTCTTCTTAATATGGTAGGTGTCACACCCACTTTACAAAGTTTTTTTTTAAGTTATATTTTGCGTCAATAAACCAATCCAATTACCATGTTTCATCCCTTTTTAAATATTTGGTATAGAATTATGGCATTTTTTTATTTTTCGTAATTTTCGATATCGAAAAGTTTGGCGTGGTCATAGTCGGATTTCTGCGATTTTTTATACCAAGATAAAGCGAGTTCAGATAAGTACGTGAACTAAGTTTAGTAAAGATATATCGATGTTTGCTCAAGTTATCGTGTTAACGGCCGAGCGGAAGGACAGACGGCCGACTTTGTATAAAAACTGGGCGTTGCTTCAACCGATTTCGCCCATTTTCACAGAAAACAGTTATCGTCATAGAACCTAGGCCCGTACCAAATTTCCCAAGGATTGGTAAATTTTTGTTCGACTTATGGCATTAAAATTATTCTAGACAAATTAAATTAAAAAGGGCGGAGCCACGCCCATTATGAAAATTTCCTTTATTTTTGTCTTTTGTTGCACCATATCATTACTGGGGTTGAATGTTGACATAATTTACTTATATACTGTATAGATATTAAATTTTTTGTTAAAACTTGACTTTAATTCAATTCAATTCAATTTTATTTGTAAAATATTAGTACAGTAAGATTTACATCTCTTTTTGCAGCAAATGAACATTCAAAGCTAATACAGTTGTACAGATCGGTATATTATCAGCACCAAATCCGCATATGATTATTTATTTATTTAAAGTCGACAACAGACGTAAAATGATCGACTACATGAATAGAATTGACATACATATATATGTATACAGTTCAAAAGCTCTCAGTTTAGATAGGCGAGTATTACATTACCAAGTGGCAAAAGTACATTCAAGACTAATACAACTATAAAAGCCATTGTAGTGCGAGCACCAGATAAGCAAAGGATTATTTTTAGCAAAGTTTCGACGACAAAGGGGTAAATGAAAAGCTACATAGTGTCTGGATACTCTAGGAGGGACAGCAAAATTCAATCGGCTTAGAAGGTCAGCGGAATCGATTTCTCCAATAATGAGCTTATGGATAGACAATACACTGAAAGATAAAGACTGGTAAAATTAACCGAAATACGGGTCAATTCAACCGAAATTTCTTTAAATTTTTATCCATCGCAACAAGATGTTGAATCAACTGCGCACAAATCGTTGATTCGTAACTGACCATTTTAATAGTCAAATGAACAAAAAAGTTGTAAATAAATGTAAGGCGCGATAACCTCCGAAGAGATTTTAGGCCGAGCTTCTCTCTTCCAATTCGCGTCGTGCTCTTCTTGAATTTCCCTGCAAATTGGCCGGACGGGACCTAAATGTTTTATGCCGACTCCGAACGGCATCTGCGAGGCAGATGAGTTTTCACTGAGAGCTTTTCATAGCAGAAGTACACTCGGAGCGCTTGCCAAACACTGCCGAGGGGCGACCCCGCTTAGAAAAGTTTTCTTCTAATTGAAAAACCTTATTTCTAAAATTTTGATGTTGCTTTGCCAGGGTGCGAACCCAGGGCATACGGTGTGGCAGGCGGAGCACGCTACCATCACACCACGGTGGCACTTACTAACCGAACGTCAATTGGGCTACATAAAATATGCTGGCACACATTAAATATTATATACATACATTATTATTTTGTTTTATTAAACGCACTTTCACCAAATTTTATATTTTATGATTTATTTAATTAATAGTTTTGAACTTCGCTTTGCAAATAGAAATGAAAATAGTAGTCACAAAACTGATTCTCAATTCTTTCAGTTGCAGCTCAGCTCATTCTCAATTTCTTCTCTCGCATGTAGTTGCCACACTTGATTGTTTCGAACAAAAATTGTAGTATAAATGTTTGACGTAACATTTTAAAAACAGAAATTGTAAGTTGTAGAAAAGTAAAGAATCAAATCCCAGGAAAGTAATTCACCACTGGAGTATCTTTACATGTAATTCGGCAAGTTTAATTTTCGTAACACTTTAAGTTGAAATGATTCCAAAACAACTCAAACTTTTATGTTGTCGGAAACATCAACATTAAAAAAGGATGTTTTTATTATCTTATTAAATTCATTCGCGTGAGTGAAAATTCGTAAAAACTTGAACAAAATGTTACTAATTTTGGAAAAATCCTGTTCGTTCAAACAAAACTTTTGCAACAAGAGGGCTCAATTTTGAATTTCGCATGGAGGAGAAGTTGCAAAATTGATCCCGATAAATAGGTGTCACGGTATCTCATAATTTTTGCACAGTAAATTCAAAACAGGGGTTTTTTGTTTTGTATTGATAACTGAGAAACTAGTTTTTTGTTGTTTTCTCATTTTGTGTGTTTTTTCGATTTGATGGTTTTCGCATTTTGGTGTTTTTTTTTAACAAGAGGCACCATCGTCATAAGTACAAAGTAGAGAGCGCAGTGAGCGTAAAATTCTCTTTGAAATTTGCTCATATATTGACAGTTGATCGCCGTTGAAATGACCTGTAAAATCAGTTGTGTTAACAGAAAAATCAGTTAGATTGACCAGGAATCTGTCAATTTTACAGAATTTTGTTAACTTAAGAGCGACAATTTCTCTTCTGTTGAAATGACTAAACTAATTTGTTCGTTTGACAAAGAACTCGGTCGATATCAAATTCACCGAATCTCCGTTAAGTCAAGAACAACAGAACCGATTTGTTGATTTTACTAGCACCATTTCTTTCAGTGTACCCCAAGTAATATTCTGCGATTTTCTAGAGTGGGTAAGTTAAGAAGAAGCCTACTTCTGTATGGTGCTAAGTGAAGATTTGAGTCCCAATTAAGACCACGTAATGCAAATATCAGAAACTGCTTTTGTACAGATTCAATACGCTTTATATGATATTGAGAGACAGGATACCAAACGCATGAGCAATACTTAAGTATTGGACGGACCAGTGATGTGTAGAGAGTCTTAGTGAGGTACGGGTCATCAAACTCTTTAGCTCACCTTTTAACATATCCAAGTACACCCAACGCCTTGTTGGCAATAGATGAAATATGCATGTTAAAACTCAGTTTCGGATCAAAAATGACACCTAATCATTTGCAATAGATATACGTTCCAAAGGGGTGCCATCTAGAGTATAAGAATTCAAAACTGGTTTCACACGGTGAAAAGTCATATGCTTACATTTAGAGCAATTTAGAATTAGTAACTTTGTTGAGCACCAACATTGGAACGAGTTTAATCGGTCTGAAGAAGGTTTAAGGAACCCGTATCCGCAGGACAGTAAGTGTAGCAAAGTTTTATATCATCCGCATACATTACAGTATGGGAATGCAATATAATCTGTGGTAAGTCGCTTATAAACAAGGTAAAGAGCAAAGGGCCTAGGTGCTTCCTTGAGGTACACCGGAGGAAACTCCGAACGATTCCGAGAGATTACATTTCAACAGGACTTTTTGAGACTTGTTTCAAAGAAGCCGTCGATTGTACTATAAAATATAGAAATTGCTGAATCGACATCGGTGCAGTCGTAGAGATCGGACCAGTCATGGGAAGCCATCAATTCGTTGAGCATAATAAAATCAGTTTTGTAGAAACATCTGGAGCGGGCTGGAGAAATTGATTGGATCATGCGAGGTTGAGTGATATCGAGTGCTATCCCAAGCGAACGATGTGGAGGGCTTTCAGATAAGGATAGTTGGGGAACTTTAGTAAGGGCAGTACCCACCGACCCATCAACAAATACTAAATCCAGCAACTTATTTCTATTATTTGGTACATTTGATGGCGGCCACCGTGGTGTGATGGTAGCGTGCTCCGCCTATCACACCGTATGCCCTGGGTTCAACTCCCGGGCAAAGCAACATCAAAATTTTAGAAATAAGATTTTTCAATTAGAAGAAAATTTTTCTAAGCGGGGTCGCCCCTCGGCAGTGTCTGGCAAGCGCTCCGATTGTATTTCTGCCATGAAAAGCTCTCAGTGAAAACTCATCTGCCTTGCAGATGCCGTTCGGAGTCGGCATAAAACATGTAGGTCCCGTCCGGCCAATTTGTAGGGAAAAATCAAGAGGAGCACGACGCAAATTGGAAGAGAAGCTCGGCCTTAGATCTCTTCGGAGGTTATCGCGCCTTACATTTATTTTTTATTAATTTGAAGAAGCGATGAATCCAACAGGCATTTGAGAAAATCGTGTTCAATTGTAGGTGTTAAAAAGTTTGAATCACTAATATTAACCCAAGTTACTGTTGGCAAATTTAAATTCCCAACAACCACAAGTCGATCACTACTTCCCAAATTAGAATGCAAGTCGCGAATGACCAAGCTATGACTAATATACACATGCATATCCGAGCGGGGTGGTATATAAGAACAGCAAACAGTTACGTGAAAGGCACCAAATAAGCTCAGATGAAAGGTTTGAATCAACATCAATAAGAATACCTCCCGCCCTGGAGATGCTTTCACGCCGATAATCAACATACTTATTTGAGAATACCTCAGAATTGAAATTATCAGGTTTTAGCGAGGTCTCCGTAAAGGCGATTACTTGTGCCGTAAAATTGAAGCTATTAAGGAAAAAAGGGACGAGTTTTGATCGTAGGCCACGAACATTTTGGTAATTAATTATGAGATGGGACAAATCAATAATTACATTTGTGTTGTTGTTTCTGTGTTCGTCATTAAGTTTTTGCGATTTGGATTAACCGATATAACAGGTTCAGCCCTCGACTTTCTGGTAAATAAATGTACCACCGTATGTACCCGCCAAAAAGAAGGATCAAGCACCTTGTCGAAAAATGCATCAGAAATAGACATTTTAAACGATGAAATGTCTCTCTCATACTTAAAGTTAAATTTATAAACATTGATGTTACTGGTGGGCGCGACACCAAGCTTAGAGCAAACATAATTGGCAACGTCATGTTCTTTTAGAGATGCATGTAGCCGTGACACAAATATGGCCCTACGAGGTGGCAAGGCAGTCACCTGCGTAGTAGTAGCAGTTAGCACACCAGAAGATGGAGCTACTGTAAGAGAAGGGGCAGTTAACGCACTGGTTGACCTTGCGTTGTTGTTCGAACCAGTCAGTGACGTTTAGTTGCTGGCAGCCGCAACAACTGTACCCCCAGGAACCGCCAAACTATCAGTTACTGTGGTTGCAGGAGGCAGAGAAACAGGTGGGGCGAATGTAAATTGGGGGAGGCTAAAGAAATTAACGGTGATGTCGAGGGGGCGATCACTACAGAGGTACAAATGCTAGTTAGAACGGTGTTAACACCGTCACAAATCTTCGCAGCATCGCTAGAAAGCTCGGCCGACCGGTTAGGGGATTTCTGAGTAACATTAGTCATGAAAACTTTAGCTGGCGTATTCGGATCAGTCCGTGTAGTTGAAGGTACAGATGTATGATGACCCGTAGCCAAGTTGGAGTTATTGTTAGGCATGCATTTTTTGCGTTTTGGTGACTCGGAAATTACTTTAAATTTTTTAAAATGAGTTTCCATCATTTTAAATCTTTCGTGCAGGTCACGAAAGCCAGTGAAAATGTTATTAAACTCTTTCTGAGTTAGTCTCATGAAAGCACGCATGTCATTTTCTACTGTGCGGCAATCATGACAAGTCCAGTTTAGCCCAATTTTGCTGGTTATCAAATCAACAACTCTACCACCTATGTGTCAAAATCCTGCACACGAAACGTGAGACATGTTAGCCAACAGCAAACATAAGCGTCACCTCGGGAAATTTTCTCTTGGGAGGCACACTTCTTGAAACAACAATCCAACATTATTGTAAATTAAATCTTAAGCAAAGAGACAACAAAAAAAAAACACAATAACTCTTAAAACAAATTTTTGGTGGGCACTCACTAAGATGTTTTAGTGAGAGTTATTTTGGAGCACAGTATGCTAACAGCTGGCTGCGCTTAGCGGACAGTAAACAAAGTAAAAAGCAGAAGACACACAAAGACTTGCTAATAGCAGATACCAACAAAGAGGTATGCAGTTAAACTAAATTATTGTGAAAGTTTATTAGCACAGAATGTAAATCACTAAAAATGCACAAAATGCCACAATATGTATTGCACCTTTATTAAGATTTTATACACTGTAAGCTAATAACTGAACTGTATAGAATTAAAACAATTTATATGCAGAAAATAGGTTGTTTACAAAAGTAAAAATAATAAAAGATTACAGAGCGATCAAAAACACGTCCGCGCAACAAAAAGGTTACCAGATTAAGGCTCTAGACTTAATATGGTAGGTGTCACACCCATTTTACAAAGTTTTTTCTAAAGTTATATTTTGCATCAAAAAACCAATACAATGTTTTATCCCTTTTTCGTATTTGGTATAGAATATGGCATTTTTTTCATTTTTCGATATCGAAAAAGTGGGCTTGGTCATAGTCGGAATTCGCCCATTTTAATTACCATGATAAACTGAGTTCAAATAAGTATCTGAACTAATAAGATAAGTATCTGAACTAACTTTAGTGAACTAATAAGATAAGTATCTGAACTAAGTTTAGTGAAGATATATCGATTTTTGCTCAAGTTATCGTGTTAACAGCCGAGCGGAAGGACAGACTGTCGACTGTGACTGTATAAAAACTGGAGGGTGGCTTCAAACGAATTTCGCCCATTTTTACAGAAAAAGTTATCGTCATAGAAGCTATGCCCTTACCAAATTTCACAGGGATTGGTAAATTTTTGTTCGACTTATGGCATTAAAAGTATTCTAGACAAATTAAATGAAAAAGGGAGGAGCCATGCCTATTTTGAAATTTTCTTTTATTTTTGTATTTTGTTGCACCTAATCATTACTGCAGTTGAATGCTGATATAATTTACTTATATATTGTAAAGATATTAAATATATAGTAACTCGTGTAACGTTCCTGCCAAATTTCATCATGATATCTTCAACGAATGCCAAATTACTGCTTGCAAAACTTTTAAATTAGCTTCTTTTAAAAGTGGGCGGTGTCACACCAATTTTCCAAAACTTTACTAATTTTCTATTCTGCGTCATAAGGTCAACCCACCTACCAAGTTTCATCGCTTTATCCGTCTTCGGTAAGGAATTATCGCCCTTTTTCGAAATTTTCGCTATCGAAAAAGTGGGCGTGGTTATAGTCCGATTTCGTTCATTATACTCAGCTGAGCAGAGCCCACAGAGTATATTAACTTTGTTCGCATAACGGTAATCCGTAAAGGCATAAACTAATCGAGATAGATATAGAGTTCTATATATCAAAATGATCTGGGCGAAAAATGAAATTTATTTAGCCATGTCCGTCCGTCCGCCCGCAATCGCGATAACTTGAGTAAATTTTAAGGTATATTGATGAAATTTGGTACGTATATTTCCGGACATACATCTCAGATCGCTATTTAAAATGAACGAAATCGGAGTATAACCACGCCCACTTTTTTGATATCGAAAATTTCGAAAATCAGAAAAACTGCGATAATTCATTACCAAAGACGGATAAAGCAATGAAACTTGGTAGGTGAGTTGAACTTATGACGCAGCATAGAAAATTTTTAAAATTTTGACAATGGGCGTGGCTCCGCCCACTTTTAAAACAAGGTAATTTAAAAGTTTTGCAAGCTGTAATTTGGCAGTCGTTGAAGATATCATTATGAAATTTGGCAAGAGCGTTACTCCTATTCCTATATGTGTGCTAAAAAAAATTAGCAAAATCCGATTACGAACATGCCCACTTTTTAAAAAAAAAAATTTAAATCAAATTATAATAAAATATTTAATATATTTACAGTATATAAGTAAATAATGTCAAAATTCAACTCCAGTAAGGATATGGTGCAATAAAATACAAAAATAAAAGAAAATTTGAAAATGGGCGTGGATCCACCCTTTTTCAATTAACTTGTCTAGAATACTTTTAATTCCATAAGTCGGTCAAAAATTCTATGACGCTAACTGTTTTCTGTGAAAATGGGCAAAATCGGTTGAAGCCACGCCCAGTTTTTATACACAGTCGACCGTCTGTCCTTCCACTCGGCCTTTAACTCGATAACTTTAGCAAACATCGATATATCTTTACTAAACTTAGTTCACGTACTTATCTCAACTCACTTTATCTTGGTATAAAAATGGACGAAATCCGACTATGACCACGATATCGAAAATTACGAAAAATGAAAAAAATGCCATAATTCTGTACCAAATATGAAAAGGGATGAAACATTGTAATTGGATTGGTTTATTGACGCAAAATATAACTTTGGAAAAAACTTTTTAAAATGGGATTGACACTTTCCATATTAAGTAAAATAAAATGAAAAAGTTCTGCAGGGCGAAATCAAAATCTCTTGGAATCTTGGTAGGAATACTGTTCGTGGTATTACATTTATAAATAAATTAGCGGTACCCGACATATGATGTTCTGGGTCACCCTGGTCCACATTTTGGTCGACTAAGGGCCACTCCCTTTTAAAACCCTCATTAATACATTTAATTTTATACCCATATCGTACAAACACATTCTAGAGTCACCCCTGGTCCACCTTTATGGCGATATCTCGAAAAGGCGTCCACCTATAGAACTAAGGCCCACTCCCATTTAAAATAATCATTAACACCTTTCGTTTGATACCCATATCTTACAAACACATGCTAGAGTCACCCCTGGTCCACCTTTATGGTGATATATCGAAAAGGCGTCCATCTATAGAACTAAGGCGAACTCCATTTAAAAATACTTATTAGCACCTTTCGTTTGATACCCATTTCGTACAAACAAATTCTAGAGTCACTGCTGGTCCACCCTTATGGCGATATCTCGAAAAGGCGTACATCTATAGAACTAAGGCCAACTCCTATTTAAAATTCTCATTAACACCTTTCAATTGATACCCATATCGTACAAACACATTCTAGAGTCACCCCTGGTCCACCTTTATGGCGATATATCGAAAAGGCGTCCATCTATATAACTAAGGCCCACTCCCTTTTAATGTACTCATTAGCACCTTTCATGTAATTCCCATATCGTACAAACACATTCTAGAGTCACCGCTGGTCCACCTTTATGGCGATATCTCGAAAAGGCGTCCACCTATAGAACTAAGGCCCACTCCCATTTAAAATACTCATTAGCACCTTTCGTTTGATACCCATATCGTACAAACACATTCTAGAGTCACCCCTGGTCCACCTTTATGGCGATATATCGAAAAGGCGTCCATCTATAGAACTAAGGCCCACTCCCTTTTAATATACTCATTAACACCTTTCATTTGATTCCCATATCGTACAAAAACATTCTAGAGTCACCGTTGGTCCACCTTTATGGCGATATCTCGAAAAGGCGTCCACCTATAGAACTAAGGCCCACTACCTTTTAAAATACTCATTAACACCTTTCATTTGAATCCCCTATCGTACAAGCACATTCTAGAGTCACCGCTGGTCCACCTTTATGGCGATATTCCAAAATGGCGTCCACCTATAGAACTATGGCCCATTCCCTTTTAAAATACTCTTTAGTACCTTCCATTTGATACCCATGTCATACAAACAAATTCCAGAGTTACCCTAGGCTCATTTTCCTACATGGTGATTTTCCCTTATTTTGTCTCCAAAGCTCTCAGCTGAGTATGTAATGTTCGGTTACACCCGAACTCAGCCTTCCTTACTTGTTTTAAATAGCGATCTGAGATGAGTGCCCAGGAACGTACATGCCAAATTTCATTAAGATACCTCAAAATTTAATCAAGTTATAGTGTTTACGGACGGTCGGACATGGCTAAATGAATTTTTTTTTCGCCCAGATCATTTTGATATATAGAAGTCGATATCTATCTCGAATAATTTATGCCGTTACGGGGTACCGTTATGCGAACAAAAATAATATACTCTGTGAGCTCTGCGGTGACCATTGGTATATATCGTATATATCTCATACAAACGATTGTTCAGATAAAAAACTTTCGCAATTTCGGCCCCATTTTCACAGCTAGAAGCTTCAAATTTCACCAAATGCTTACGTACATATGTAGCATAAGAAACTTTTCGCAATTTTTGCCCAATTTTGACAGCTAGAAGGATAAAATTCCACCAACTGCTTACGTATATAGCATATATTGTTTTCTGAAAAAATCATAGAGATCGGTTTTATTTATAGTATATATCGCACACAACCGATTGTTCAGATAAGAAACTTTTCGCAATTTCTGCCCCATTTTAACAGCTAGAAGCTTGAAATTTCACCAGATGCTTACGTGCGTAGATAGCATATACTGTTGCCTGAAAAAAATTATAGAGATCCGTGGTATATCTATATATATAACAAGTAAAGGTGTATTAGTTCGGGTGAGAGTGGAAACCTTCAGGAAGCGTTTCTGATCTGTGGTACAAGCCCACTGACTCGTATGCCTATCTCCTAGCTTTTGATCTTACGTGCTAATTTGCCGCCCTAAAAACAATTCATTATTACCAATTCCTCCGTTACAAAATTATATAGAGCTGCGCGGGCAGTCAGTAATTTTACAAAAACAATTATAACAAGTAAAGGTGTCTAAGTTCGGGTGTAACCGAACATTATATACTCAGCGTTAGCTTCAATTGTACATTTCATTTGAGATAAAATAATTTGCTACAAAACACGTGGCACAGCCCGTTTAAAAAAAAAAAATGTCTCCCCATTTCCTCTTACAATAAAACTTTATAAATGAAATATCATTGATTCAAGACAATGGTTTGCTAAGATATATCCTCTTATTCTAGTCTACGACCCTCTTAAACTTGTTTTGTATCTAAGTTGCCGTGGTCTTTAACCGATCCTGTCCATTTTTACTAGAAATATTTTCTGCTATAAGGAAAATATTTGTACACAATGTCATTACGATATGTTAATTTTTCTTCGAGTTATGGCTCCCGAAACATAGAAAATTGCTTAGTCATAAAAGAGGCGGTGCCACACCCATTTTCAAAAATTTTAGTGTTTTCCAATTTAATGTTATAATTCAATTTAGAAAGTAAATTCTATTTATACAAAGCTCTTTTCACTAAAATATAGCTGATTATTTTCGTCTACGACCCTTTTAAAAATCTTTTATATAAAAGTGGGCGTGGTATTTAACCGATCTCGTCCATTTTTTCTGGAAATATTTCCTGCTATAGGGAAAATTTGTATATCCAATTTTATTACGATCCGTTAATTTTTCTTTGAGGTATGGCTCCCGAAACATAGAAAATTACTTAGTCATAAAATGGCGGTGGTACTCCCACTTTTTCAAATTTGAAGTTTTTTCTATTTACTGTTATAAATTCACTTGGAAAATGAACTACCATTGATATAAAGCTCTTTTTTTGCAAAGATATAGCTTATTTTATTCGTCCACGACCCTTTTAAAAATCTTTTATATAAAAGTGGGCGTGGTCCTTAGCCGATATCGTTAATTTTTCTTCAAAGCATTCCTTATTGTAAAGGGAACCTCTCTGCCGAATTTTGTTACGATAGATATAACGATTTTTGGTTTATGATTAATAATATTTGTAAAATTGATTTTATCACAAGTGGGCACCACGCCCATTTTAAAAAAAATTTTCAGATTTTTATCAAGAGTCTGAATATCAGTCCAAATGTCAAATTTCAACATACTAGGTGTATTATTTACTAAATAATCAGGTTTTGTGTGTTTTCCAAATTTGTATATATAGCAAGTAAGGAAGGTTAAGTTCGGGTGTAACCGAACAGTACATACTCAGTTGAGAGCTATGGTGGCAACATAAGGGAAAATAACCATGTAGGAAAATGAACCGAGGGTAACCCTGGAATGTGTTTGTATGACATGTGTATCAAATGAAAGGCATTAAAGATTATTTTATGAGGGAGTGGGCCATAGTTCTATAGGTGGACGCCATTTAGGGATATAGCCATAAAGGTGGATCAGGGTTGACTCTAGAATGCGTTTGTACGTTATGGGTATCAAATGAAAGGTGCTAATGAGTATTTTAAAAGGGAGTAATCCTTAGTTCCATAGGTGGACGCCGTTTCGAGATATCGCCACAAAGGTGGACCAGGGGTGACCCTAGAATTTGTTTGTACAATATGGGCATCAAACGAATGGTGTTAATGAGTATTTTAAAAGGGAGTGGGCCTTAGTTCTATAGGTGGATGCCGTTTCGAAATATCGCCATAAAGGTGGACCAGTGGTGACTCTAGAATGTGTTTGTACGATATGGGTATCAAATTAAAGGTATTAATGAGGGTTTTGAAAGGGAGTGGTGGTTGTTGTATAGGTGGTCGCCTTTTCGAGATATCGTCATAAAGGTGGGCCAGGGGTGACTCTAGAATGCGTTTGTACGATATGGGTATCAAATGAAAGGTGTTATTGAGTATTTTAAAAGGGAGTAATCCTTAGTTCCATAGGTGGACGCCGTTTCGAGATATCGCCATAAAGGTGGGCCAGGGGTGACCCTAGAATTTGTTTGTACAATATGGGCATCAAACGAAAGGTGTTAATGAGAGTTTTAAAAGGGAGTGGTGGTTGTTGTATAGGTGGTCGTATTTTCGAGATATCGCCATAAAGGTACACCAGGGGTGACCCTAGAATTTGTTTGTACAATATGGGTATCAAACGAAAGGTTTTAATGAGTATTTTAAAAGGGAGTGGGCCTTAGTTCTATAGGTGGACGCCGTTTCGAAATATCGCCATAAAGGTGGACCAGTGGTGACTCTAGAATGTGTTTGTACGATATGGGTATCAAATTAAAGGTATTAATGAGGGTTTTGAAAGGGAGTGGTGGTTGTTGTATAGGTGGACGCCATTTCGAGATATCGCCATAAAGGTGGACCAGGGGTGACCCTAGAATTTGTTTGTACAATATGGGCATAAAACGAAAGGTGTTAATGAGTATTTTAAAAGGGAGTGGGCCTTAGTTCTATAGGTGGACGCCGTTTCGAAATATCGCCATAAAGGTGGACCAGGGGTGACTCTAGAATGTGTTTGTACGATATGGGTATCAAATTAAAGGTATTAATGAGAGTTTTAAAAGGGAGTGGTGGTTGTTGTATAGGTGGTTGTATTTTCGAGATATCGCCATAAAGGTGGACCAGGGGTGACCCTAGAATTTGTTTGTACAATATGGGTATCAAAAGAAAGGTGTTAATGAGTATTTTAAAAGGGAGTAATCCTTAGTTCCATAGGTGGACGCCGTTTCGAGATATCGCCATAAAGGTGGAGCAGGGGTGGCCCTAGAATTTGTTTGTACAATATGAGTATCAAAATAAAGGTGTTAATGAGTATTTTAAAAGGGAGTAATCCTTAGTTCCATATGTGGACGCCGTTTCGAGATATCGCCATAAAGGTGGGCCAGGGGTGACTCTAGAATTTGTTTGTACAATATGGGTATCAAAAGAAAGGTGTTAATGAGTATTTTAAAAGGGAGTAATCCTTAGTTCCATAGGTGGACGCCGTTTCGAGATATCGCCATAAAGGTGGAGCAGGGGTGGCCCTAGAATTTGTTTGTACAATATGAGTATCAAAATAAAGGTGTTAATGAGTATTTTAAAAGGGAGTAATCCTTAGTTCCATATGTGGACGCCGTTTCGAGATATCGCCATAAAGGTGGGCCAGGGGTGACTCTAGAATTCGTTTGTGCAATATGGGTATCAAACGAAAAGAGGTAATGAGTATTTTAAAAGGGAGTGCGCCTTAGTTCTATAGGTGGACGCCTTTTCGAGGTATCGTAATAAAGGTGGACCAGGGGGACTCTAGACTTTGTTTGTACGATATGGGTATCAAATGAAAGGTGCTAATGAGTATTTTTAAAAGGGAGTGAGCCTTCGTTCTATAGGTGTTCGCCTTTTCGAGATATCGCCATAAAGGTGGACCAGGGGTGACTTTAGAATATGTTTGTACGATATGGGTATCAAATGAAAAGTGTTAATGAGTATTTTAAAAGAGCGTGTGGCTTAGTTCTATAGGTGGACGCCTTTTCGAAATATCGCCATAAAGGTGTACCAGGGGTGACTCTAGAATGAGTTTGTACGATATAGGTATCAACTTAAAGGTATTAATGAGAGTTTTAAAAGGGAGTGGTGTGAAGGCGTTTTCCAGATATCGACCAAAATGTAGACCAGGGTGACCCAGAACATCATCTGTTGGATACCGCTAATTTATTTATATATGTAATACCTGCCAAGATTTTAAGGGTTTTTTATTTCGCCCTGCAGAACTTTTTCATTTTCTTCTACTTAATATGGTAGGTGTCACAACCATTTTATAAAGTTTTTTCTTAAGTTATATTTCGCGTCAATAAAACAATCCAATTACCTTACCATGTTTCATCCCTTTTTTCGTATTTGGTATAGAATTATGGCATTTTTTTCTTTTTTCGTAATTTTCGATATCGAAAAAGTGGGCGTGGTCATAGTCGGATTTCGTTCATTTTTCATACCAAGATAAAGTGAGTTCAAGTAAGCACGTGAACTACGTTCATTAAAGATATGTCGATTTGTGCTCAAGTTATCGTGTTAACGGCCATGCGGAAGGACAGACGGACGACTGTGTATAAAAACTGGGCGTGGCATCAACCGATTTCGCCCATTTTCACAGAAAACAGTTAACGTCATAAAATCTATGCCCCTACCAAATTTCAAAAGGATTGGTTAATTTTTGTTCGACTTATGGCGTTAAAAGTATCCTAGACAAATTAAATGAAAAAGGGCGGAGCCACGCCCATTTTGAAATTTTCTTTTATTTTTGTATTTTGTTGCACCATATCATTACTGGAGTTGAATGTTGACATAATTTACTTATATACTGTAAAGATATTAAATTTTTTGTAAAAATTTTACTTTAAAAAAATTTTTTTTTAAAAGTGGGCGTGATCCTTCTCCGATTTTGCTAATTTTTATTAAGCGTACATATAGTAATAGGAGTAACGTTCCTGCCAAATTTCATCATGATATCTTCAACGACTGCCAAATTACAGCTTGCAAAACTTTTAAATTACCTTCTTTTAAAAGTGGGCGGTGCCACGCCCATTGTCCAAAATTTTACTAATTTTCCATTCTGCGTCATAAGTTCAACTCATCTACCAAGTGTCGTCGCTTTAGCTGTCTTTTGTAATGAATTATCGCACTTTTTCGGTTTTTCGAAATTTTCGATATCGAAAAAGTGGGCGTGGTTATAGTCCGATATCGTTCATTTTAAATAGCGATCTGAGATGAGTGCTCAGGAACCTACATCCCAAATTTCATCAAGATACCTCAAAATTTACTCAAGTTATCGTGTTAACGGACGTACGGACATGGCTCAATCAAATTTTTTTTCGATCCTGATTATTTTGATATATGGAAGTCTATATCTATCTCGATTCATTTATATATGTACAACCAACCGTTATCCAATCAAACTTAATATACTCTGTGAGCTCTGCTCAACTGAGTATAAAAAGTGGGCGTGGTTATCATCCGATTTAGCTCATTTTCAATACCAACCTATTCTGGGTCTAGATAAGCTCGTGTACAAAATTTGTGAAGATATCTCAATATTTACTCAAGTTATCGTGTTAACGGATAGACGGACGGACGGACGGACATGGCTCAATCAAATTTTTTTTCGATACTGCTGATTTTGATATATGGAAGTCTAATCTATCTCGATTCTTTATACCTGTACAACCAACCGTTATACAATCAAAGTTAATATACTCTGTAAAGTGGCATTTCGATGCCACTTAATTTTTGGCATACAGCCCCTCGCGCGCCCACACACGCAAAATAAAATAAACACCGCACTTGCTTTAATTTTAGTTACTTTTTTATTAAAGTTCTCTTATGTTTGTTTGTTAAGTTGCTTTAAGTTTTATTTGCACAATAAATGTTTAGTTTTAATAAACCTAGTCCTTAGTTATTTTATTCTTAGTTTTATTAACTACGCCGTTCTTTCTCGCGTGTATTGCGGCAGCCGGTTCACTTCAAACTCTGCCCAAAAACTCAAAACTGCTGACGCTTCAAAGCAGCCCTGCCGCTATGCCAAAAGTGCATAGTGGTTAAATCGCATGATGCAGTGGCGTGATAGAGTCGAGTAACGGAAGATTCAGCCAATCAGAATTCTCTCCGTCATTCGAATCTTTCACCCAGTAACGCCAAGTGCATACATGCATGGTTGCATGTGGGGGTGATGCCAGCTAGTTTAGTTTTTAGTTTTATTTTTAGTTTTTAGTTGGCTGGCACTACATGACGCTACATGATCACCCTTTGGAAAAGAAGAATTTGGCAAGTTGATCAGTCTTGCCACATTCTTCTTTAGGCTATATCAAAAAGAGTTAAAATTGAAATTTGCCAAAAGAAAAAAGGAAAAGTTAATTTTTAGATTTTGATAATTTAGTTTAGTTTGAAGTGAGCCGATATTTTATCTTGTATGGTAAGCTTATTGTATAAGCTACTACTATTACTACTACTTAACGTAAGTAAGTTGCTATCTTTTTATATTATTTAGGTGACATATATTTAGTAAATTAGCTCGTATCGAAATTAACATAAAAAAAAATTTTTAAAAGTACTATAAATTTTAATAAAATTTTTGGAAACGGTTTTTATGTACAGTTTTTTTCAATTTTATTAATTTCATCATAAATTGTTACATTTGGTCCGTCGATATTATTTATTATGTAGGGACCTTGATATATATTTCTATGTTTATTTCTCGGTTCTGTTTCTACTAAAACCCTATCATTAATTTTAATTTCTAAAGGCTTAGCCGTTTTATCGTATAATTCTTTATTTCTAATTTTATGTTTATTAATCAAATTTCTTGCCAATTTATGAGATTTTTGCATTCTATATTTTAGTTCTTTTGTATAACTTTCTACATTATAGATCGGATTGTTCCTTTTGTAATTCATGTGGCAATGTAGATTTCCTGCCAAATATTAATTCGAAAGGAGTATATTTATTATCGAAAACCGAACTACTTGTAGTATTATGTAAAAATGTAAAATATTTCAAATACGTATCCCAATCTGAATACGTTTCATCTAGATATGCACGTAAATATTCGTTAAAGACTCTATGGTTTCTTTCAACAGTACCAACAGTTTCGTGGTGATAAGCTGTTGAGAAATCATGATTAATTTTTAAAAGTTTTGTTAATTCCGAGAGTAATTCATTTTTGTATTCCGTCCCTAAATCGGATCTAATGGCTCTCATTGTACCATATGTTAGTATAAAGGTTTCAAAAATAGCACATGCGATAGTTTTTGCTAATTTATCTGGTACAGCTACTGTTACCAGGTATTTAGAAAAGTCACAAATCATAGTAACAGCGAACTTGTTACCATAGTTTGATTCTGGAAGTGGACCTATTGTATCGATAATCACTATATCAAATGGTTTACAGGGAGTTGCGAGTAAGGACAAGATTTTCTTTTGTTTTTGGTCTCACTTTATTTAAAAGACATTTATTGCAATTTTTCACAAATTTCGCTATATCACGTGTCATGTTTTTCCAGTAATATTTAGTTCTTAATTTGGCATATAACCTTTTTGTTCCGCAATGACCTCCTAACAGTGGATCTTCGTGATAAATTGTCATAAGTTTTTGTTTCTGTTCATTGTCTGTTACGGTCTCTACAGGGTCCGTCAATATTATTTGTAATGATTTTAAAATTTCATTTCCGCGGATTTTAAAATTCGTAATTGAAAAATTATTGAAAAAGATATCATTTTTGGGCCATTCTAATTGTTTAATATTGTGATTGTCGGCTGCTTTTTCCAGCCTCGAAAGTAACTCATCTAAATTCGTTATTTCGTTAACAGTCACGAGATTAAGCAAATTGTATTTTTTATGTTTTAAATGCGCATAAATTTGTAAATTGGAGATCTCCTTATGTTTATTATATTGTATTGTTGATTTTACTCGCGGTATCTTTTTTGAAAAATCGTATGAAAATTTATCATAAACTTGTACTTTATTATCGTTAGAGGTCGTATCATTTAAACTTATTTTTTCATTTTGTAATTCTTGTTGTTTAGTTTGTGATCGCGTTTTAACGGCTAAAACGTGTTTTTTCGAATCTTTAATCTCGTCTATACTTATACGCGAAAGAGCATCAGCCACAACATTCGATTTTCCTTTAATATATTCAATTGTAAAATTGTATTCTGATAAATCTAATCTGATTCTAGAGAGTTTCGAGGAAGGATCTTTCATATTGAATAGATAAACTAATGGTCTATGGTCTGATTTTACCGTGAAATGTGTACCGTAGACATACGGCCGAAAATGTTTTATAGCAAAATGTATTGCTAAAAGTTCTAATTCTATGATTGCCTTTTTCTGTTCGGCTTTATTGAAAGATTTTGATGCAAAGCAAATCGGTAAGTTATCTCCATGCTTTTGGCTTAATATAGCGCCACAACCACTCTTAGATGCATCTACAGTGATAATAAATTCTTTTGAAAAATCAGGGTATTGTAATAATTGAGTAGACATTAATGATAATCTTAATTTTTCGAAAGCATTTTCGCAAGCATCATCCCAAACAAATTCAACTTTTTTCCGATTTAGACGATTTAAAGGGGCTGCCAGTGACGCAAAGTTAGGTATAAAACGCCTATAATAATTTGCAAATGCAACGAATCGCCTAACAGCGTCCTTGTCTTTAGGCTTAGTGTATTTTTTAATTGCGTCTATTTTTGAGTCATCTGGCAGCAGGCCTTTGGAGGTGCATTTATGGCCTAAAAAAGTTACTTCAGAACGAAGGAAATTGCATTTGTTGGGATTTAACTTTAAATTGAATTTTCTACAAGTTTCGAAAACTTTTTCTAAATTTTTGAGGTGATGTGTCTCGCTACATCCGATGACGATAACATCGCCAATGTACATAAAAGCTTGATTTGGCGAAATGCCGGAAAATGCTAATGACATCATACGTGAAAAAGAGTTTGGTGCTATATTTAAACCGAAAGGTAAAACTTTCTAACGAAAAGCTCCTCGATCTGTACTGAAAGATGTAACGTCTCTAGAATTAACATGAAGTGGTATTTGGTGAAAACCAGAAAAAAGATCTAAGGTCGAAAAATATTTGGCTCTGCCAAGATTGTCGAGTATGTCGTCTACGCGTGCCAACGAAAATTTGTCTGCGATAAGCTTTTTGTTGACTGCTCTGAAATCAACGCACATACGATAAGACTTTTGGCCTGTAGGATCCTTTTTCGGCACCAAAATTAAAGGACTGTTATAATTAGAAAAGCTGGGTTCTATTAAATCATTTCGCATTAAATTTTCGACTTGTTTATTAATTTCTTCACGTTGTGTATATGGTAAACGATAATTTTTTATATAGACTGGATTTTTATCAGTTAAACGTAGCTTTTGTTCGTAAAAGTTATTTAAAGTCATACGATCAGTTTTTAAAGCGAATACATCGGCATATTTTAAGCATAAATCTAGTAATTGTTTTTGAGCATAACCCGGCATTTGATTTTTCAAAATTTTCGTTAATTCCTCTAAGCGTTTTTGATCTTTTGAAGTTTCACTGATTTTGTAGACATTGTAGTTGGTGATATCTTCCGTTACGATATTGCAATTGTTGACATGTTTTACTTCGTCAGTAATATTTAAAATTTTTATAACTGGATTATTTGTGTCAACAATGCACTTTGCCGTAAAAACACCATTACAAATTTCTTGCGAGTCTACAAAAACAGGATTATCGCATTTTGGTAATTTAAATAACCGATAAACTTCACATCTCGGAGGAATAACTAAAGAATCGGTACTTGTGCCGTGTAAAATTGGTATATTTGCGTTATATAATCCGGTATTAATAGTTATGCTATCGCTTGCGTAATTAATAATGCATTTATTTAATTTTAAAAAGTCTTTGCTGAGTATTCCGTCTGAAGGTATATTGAAATCGTCGTTAACTACATGTAAAGTATGCGGTATTAAAAATTTATATGCAATTAAGTTGGTTTTTAAGGTTCCTAAAGTTGAAATTGTTTCAGGCGTTACGCCTGTTATGTTGGTTATTTCGTTAGTATTAAAGTTACAATTTTGAGATAAACTTGAAATTTTGATTAAAGAAATATCTGCTTGAGAATCTACTAGAAAAGTACATGGTTTGTAGGAATCGCTACATTGAAGTTCAATAAAATCTGAATAATTAAGGATCAAGCAGTAGATGGATTTTAATATTTTTGAAGAAGATTCGTTTAATTGTCTAAATCGTGATCCCGATCCCCCAGTGTTCGCTCCTGAGGGTCGTTCACGTTTAAAGCGCGTCCATTGGCATTACTTCGCGAATTTGAACGTCTATTATTATTAGCATTATTGTTACTACTACTAGGCTGATTGTTTCTATTAGTGCTATATCTGTCATTGTTACCTCTATTAGAATTATTGTACCCGTAATTATTATTGTTGTAATTATTTCTATTGTTATTGTTGAATCTTGCATTTGGATTGTTGTACCTATTATTGAAATTATTACTGTGGGTAAAAAGGGGTTAGTGATATACGACTATCCTTTTTACGAAGTTAAATAGATTATTTAATGTTTAATTTTGAACGTTTAATGTTTAATAAAGAATTAAGTTACAAATGAAATTCACAAATGGTTGAATGTAATATGAGTTAATTCCAATATTCAAGATGGTTAACTTTCACATGCGTCGTTCTGCCGTCGTTATGGTTTGAGTTCTCGTCGTCAACTAACTAACTGTTGCTTCTCGTTTGATCATTGTTGTTTCTCTTTGTTGCTTCTTCTTATCGCGTGCCACAAGGTTGCTGAGAAAAGGTCAAGATGTTGTTTAGAAACCCACTCCCACATTCGGCCATCCTGCTGCGCATTCGCCCTCGAATGCACCGTTGTCATCATCAGAGAAATTTACCCATGGCTTCATAAATTCGGCGCAAGTTGATGTTTGATTTGGTCCTTCGGTTTTACCAGATTTTACAACGTCGTAGGTATCTTTTGGCTTTACCTTTATAACACGGTAGGGACCCAGATATTTAGCTTTTAATTTGAGTCCTCCACCAAATTGCGTACGTTTTATTGCCACCAAGTCGTCAATGGAATACTTGTGGGCTTTTTTGCGTCGAAGGTTGTATGTTTTTTTGTTTTCAGCTTGCATAGTCAAAATCTGCTTTTTTGCATGTTGCCTAGCCTCATCTCTCATATCTACATATTTTTGTCGCATTTCTTCTTCTATTAAATTTTTGATATTAACGTCGTCGCTTGTTCGCATCTTAACACCTGTCAACAACTCGAATGGGGTCATGTCGATGCTTCGATTATATGTGGAGTTAACGATTTGCTGTACCCTGTCAGTGTACTTATACCACTTACTTGGATCGTCTTTGCCTAGCTTTGATAGAACGCTTGATATAACGCCATTCAATCTCTCCACTTGGCCATTAACACGTGGAAGCCCAGTGGTTATTTTGAAATGCTGGATGTTTTCGTCTTCGCAGTATTTTCGAAAATCGTCAGACGTAAATGCCGAACCACGGTCCGAGAAAATCTGAACTGGGTTACCAAACGTCATACTCTGTAATTTTAAACGGCTAATTGCTTCTTGTGCTGACGTTGACTTGGTAGGATATAGCCAAGAAAATTTTGTAAAGGAATCGATAACGGCAAATATGTGTTTGTACGACTTGTTGGTAGACTCCAACGGACCAAGGAAATCTATATGGTACGTATGAAGCGGTGTTTCACCCTTGTGTAGCGGATGAAGTTCGCCCTCTTGCTTGCCTAACTTTCGGTTTGAGACAATGCAAGCAACACAGTTAGCTATATGCGTGCGTATTTTTTCTTCCAGCTTTGGAATGAAAAACTCTCGACAAATCAGATCTTTAGTTTTTCTCACGGCAAAATGGCCCTTCTCGTGTGCACGTCTAATCACGTCTCGTTGCATACACTTCGGTACTACCACTACCTCAGTGTCGTCGATCAATTTGTGGAGAATACCTCCCTTTTGGAAATAGTCGTTGAACGTCTTCTTCTCTTGAATAATTTCAGTGATAGCTTTTAATTCTTCATCTTGCTGTTGAGCGCGTCGTAACGAGCTTAGTAAATCTACATCACTTATCTTCATAACCGGCTTAAAGCATCTACGTGCCTCATTAGAATACCCTTGCGATGTTCTACCTGGTAGTCGTATTCTTGAAGGAATAGGATCCAACGCGCTACTCTTGTGCTTAAATCTTTTTTTTTTCCAACGTTTTCGTAAAGGCATTACAGTCAGTTACGAGTTTAAAATGTAAACCAAGTAAATACACACGAAATTTTTTCAATGCCTCTATTACAGCTAAAATTTCTAGTTCATAGCTTGAGTATTTACGTTCTGCGTCAGATGTTTTCTTGCTCATGAAATATATAGGATGCAATTGATTATCGTCAGGAAATTTTTGGAATAGCACAGCGCCATAACCGTCTATGGATGCGTCGGTATGGACTTCAGTCTCATACTGTTGATTAAATATACCTAGTACCGGTTTTTCACTGAGTACTTTCTTCAGTCTGTCGAATGCTGCGATTTGCGTCTCCCCTATTACGAACTTTTGATCTTGTTTAGTTATATCTGTAAGCGGCTTAGCGATGACAGAAAACCCAGGAACGAATTTTCTAAAATACCCCGCAAGGCCTAAAAAGCTTTGCAATTGCTTGATATTTTTTGGTTTTGGAAACTTAAACAAAGCGTCAATTTTAGAATGAGATGGGTAAATTTTTTGACCCTCAATTACGTGACCAAGAAGCTCGACACGCTTTTTCAAAAAATTACACTTTTTCTGATTGATTACTAGTCCATAGTCTCTACATTGATTTAGTACTTTCTCTAAATTACACAAAGCCTCGCCTTCGCTTTGCGCAGGGATAATGATGTCGTCGATGTAGGGTAGTGCGATTCCCTGTCGAGATAAATCACGGAATATTGCATTAACGTGCCTTTGTAACACACCCGGAGAGTTTGACAAACCGAATGGCACTTTACGAAATTGATATTGTCCATTGTTCGTCACAAATGCCGTATATTTTCGACTAGGTTCAGAAACTGACACATGAAAAAACCCGTTTTTCAAATCTATGGTACTAAATATTTTCGCATTTTGAAGCCGATCTAACTGATCTTCTATTAACGGCAATGGAAAACGGTCTTTAATAATCACTTTATTAATTTGTCTATAATCTACGCACAACCGATGGCTGCCGTCGCGTTTTTTGACCATCACTACAGGGCTACTGAATTCTGAGTTAGAGTTTTCGATTATACCATCCTGTAACCACTGTTCAATTTGTTCATCTACTTTGCAGCGTTCTGAAAGTGGAAATCTGCGCGGCCTACAAGCTATGGGAGTTTCATCTTTCAAAACAATGTTCATCTCTACATTTGTTGATTTGCATTTATTTGGTTTATAATTACTCACCAACAGATGCACCTTTTGCTTCGCACTTACACTAGCATTTTCATCAATGTTCACCTCATTATCATTGAGCTCGATATTCATCATGGAAAACACTTCTTTATTGTCCTCATTATGCTTTCTTATCAAAAGTCCATCACGATTAATATGAATATCAGCTAGTAAACAAAACTCTTCTCCTATCACCACATCAATATCCATATATTTATCAGATACCACCAAAAAATTCACTTTGAACACATTATCGTCAACATATATTTCAGTACTAAGTTTTCCAATTGGTTTGATATTATTATTCATATTTCTTTCACCGAAACCTACCAAACATACGTTTGTTTGTTGCAGTACTGGTTTATTCAATGTCTTATGCACTTTATCAGTAATTATATTAAATTTGCTGCCTGTATCAAACAAAGCCATATATTTAACATTTTCAATGACCACACACTTGTTCATCATGTTATTTTTTGGGTAAAGACATCGCGTATTACTTGTTTCACTTTTATTTTCATTTTTTGGGCAATTTTTTGCTATGTGTCCGAATTGTTTACATTGAAAACATTTCGTTCCCTTTCCCTTGTCCTTGCAATCTACACTCTTGTGCCCTTTCATTCCGCAATTGTAGCAAACAAATTTATCTTTTTTGGTTTTCACCGAACTTTTTGCTTCTACCTTACATTCTACACTCTTCTTATTACTCTTTCGCATCGTTTCGTATATTTTGATTTTTTCTTTAAATTCTTTCAAACTATGTGCACCGTACAATACTGCTTTGTTTACATTCAAGTCGCTAATACCTTCAATCACATATTGCATTAAAGCATTTTCTTCGATATTACCCCGCATTGCTAATTCCTTCATACTCAAAAAATATTCTTGCACACTCGCTTCTGCTTTCATTTTTTTCTCGCATAGTTGTTTGTGTATTTGTGCGCTATTTACAACAGTCTTAAACTCTTCTGCTAATGCTGATTTCAATTTTTGCCAAGAAGTAATACCTCTTTCGCTTTGAATAAACAACTTTGCTAAACCTCGCAGTGATTTTTTAGCAAATATGAATTTTTGTAATTCATCCCACCCTAACATAATTGCAGTCTCTTCAAACTCTTGCAGCCAAATCTCAACAGAAATATTTTCACTACCATCAAATTGCCGTACAGAGTCTTCAATATCACGAAAGTTGATACAGAATCGTGTCACTTGTGCTGCTTCTGCAAACGGTTTTGTTGTTGTTGCGCCTCTGCTATTCGCTTCCAGTTGTTCGTCGCTTTCGTTATTTATTCGATCGTTGATTTTGACTTGACTACTTGTTCGTGGTGGAAATCCAAAATGTGCGTCATTTGTAGTTACGTCAAAACTACGCATATCACCACTACCATCGTCGCCATTCTCACCATTTTCGCTTTCGTCATCGTCGTTGTCATTTTCCCCAGCCTCTGCCGCAGCACACAACAACGTTTTGTTCTGCAAATTCCGAAAAATGTGCAGCCCAACATTCTCTACTTTGAAGCTCAAACCCAACACGTTGCAAATGGATATTAGATCAGTGGCTGTCAAATTTTCGTCGATGTATTCAAACTTTTGCTTGCAGCGGTCATCATGTTCGTCGTATTCAAACCCTTCAAATTCGCGTAAACGTTTGCGATTTGATCTGTCTCCTTCGGACTCGAATACAAATTTGTGCAGAGCTACAATTCTTTGTTTGCAGCTTGTACGCAACTTTTCGCGTACAAATTCAAATTTTTGCAGACACAACATTTCCACGAATTTCTTTCTTATTAGAAATTTTATGCAATCGACTTTACTTCTTATTTTGCAATTTCTAATCGTTTAATATGTTTTTTCTTGCACAAAACGCCACTTTTTGCAGTTTTATAGTCACTTTTATTTATTTCGAGTTTTTACAATAGAATTGAAACTATTTCGCGTGTTTGCGCGACGCCCAAGAAAAAAAATTGATTCTGGTTGAGCCCCCAAATTGTGGGTAAAAAGGGGTTAGTGATATACGACTATCCTTTTTACGAAGTTAAATAGATTATTTAATGTTTAATTTTGAACGTTTAATGTTTAATAAAGAATTAAGTTACAAATGAAATTCACAAATGGTTGAATGTAATATGAGTTAATTCCAATATTCAAGATGGTTAACTTTCACACGCGTCGTTCTGCCGTCGTTATGGTTTGAGTTCTCGTCGTCAACTAACTAACTGTTGCTTCTCGTTTGATCATTGTTGTTTCTCTTTGTTGCTTCTTCGTATCGCGTGCCACAAGGTTGCTGAGAAAAGGTCAAGATGTTGTTTAGAAACCCACTCCCACATTACCTCTATAATTTCCTCGAAAACTATTTTGCCAATTACCACGAGTACGGAATGCTAGTACTTGTCTTTCTTTAACCTCATTATTACGTTCGACTATCATTTTTGCAACTACGTCTTTTGAATCACTGAAGGTAGTTGAAGCCAGGATGGATTTGACCAACTCTGAACGAGTGTTCAACCTGCACACATTCACTGTGTGCTCTACGGCCATTTCATGTGCCTTGGCTTGTGTCATACCTTCAATAATCAAAGAACGTTCCAATGCGTCGGATAGTTCTTCAACGCGCTTAGCAAAGTCCGAGTAGTTATTATTGATGACATGTAAGGACGCTATTTTACCAGAAACAACTTTCGAGTTGTCCGGTTTTATTCTATTTCTCAAGGCAGTCTTTATGTCCTCAACTGAGTTTATCACGGTTGGCAATGCTTCGCGTGCTTTTCCCTCAAGTTTGGATTTCAAAAATGCAATAAAAGTACTATTTAAATTTTCATCTGAGAAGACTTCAATTAATTTTATTTTGTCGATAAAAGATTCTAGTGCCAGTGGGTCGCCGCTGTAGTTGTCCCTAATAATTGAGGCGCAACTGGTAATGAACACCTTTTTCTGTTCTGAGGTTGCCATGATTGAAATATTGTTATTCGATTGTAAATCTGAAGAATTATTTGTTGAAGGCAAAGTAGAAGAATTAGAAATAGAGTGAGAATTGGAAAAGTCAGCTCCTGACTGAAAATTGGAAGTGCTAGTTAGTAGGTTGTCTGAATTATTAGACGGATTTGCTGAAGGCTGAGTGTTTATAATATTCGTTACTGGCTGAAAATTTTAATTATTATTTTCTGCGATATCTGAGTCATTAAATCCTAAAAAATCTTCTTGACGAGCTAGTGAACAACTTCCTTTAGAGCTTGATTTATCGCTGGAATTGCCCTCAGAATCGGACATGTGTTTGAAACAGGGTAATTTTATTGAAAATTATTTCAAAAGAAAAAAAATTTTGTAAATCAGGGAAATATTTTGTAAATCCGAATATTACTTGAAAATCCGGTTAATATTTGTCGCGTTTGGTATAAATTTTATAAAATGGTAAGTCTGGTTAAGAAAGTTATATAATTGTTGTTATACTCAGTTGAGCAGAGCTCACAGAGTATATTAAGTTTGATTGGATAACGGTTGGTTGTACATATATAAAGGAATCGAGATAGATATAGACTTCCATATATCAAAATAATCAGGATCGAAAAAAAATTTGATTGAGCCATGTCCGTCCGTCCGTCCGTCCGACCGTCCGTCCGTTAACACGATAACTTGAGTAAATTTTGAGTTATCTTGGTGAAATTTGGTATGTAGGTTCCTGAGCACTCATCTCAGATCGCTATTTAAAATGAACGATATCGGACTATAACCACGCCCACTTTTTCGATATCGAAAATTTCGAAAAACCGAAAAAGTGCGATAATTCGTTACAAAAGACAGCTAAAGCGACGAAACTTGGTAGATGAGTTGAACTTATGACGCAGAATAGAAAATAAGTAAACTTTTGGACAATGGGCGTGGCACCGCCCACTTTTAAAAGAAGGTAATTTAAAAGTTTTGCAAGCTGTAATTTGGCAGTCGTTGAAGATATCATGATGAAATTTGGCAGGAGCGTTACTCCTATTACTATATGTACGCTCAATAAAAATCAGCAAAATAGGAGAAGGATCACGCCCACTTTAAAAAAAAAAATTTGTTTAAAGTAAAATTTTTACAAAAAATTTAATATCTTTACAGTATATAAGTAAATTATGTCAACATTCAACTCCAGTAATGATATGGTGCAACAAAATACAAAAATAAAAGAAAATTTCAAAATGGGCGTGGCTCCGCCCTTTTTCATTTAATTTGTCTAGGATACTTTTAACGCCATAAGTCGAACAAAAATTAACCAATCCTTTTGAAATTTGGTAGGGGCATAGATTTTATGACGTTAACTGTTTTCTGTGAAAATGGGCGAAATCGGTTGATTCCACGCCCAGTTTTTATACACAGTCGTCCGTCTGTCCTTCCGCATGGCCGTTAACACGATAACTTGAGCAAAAATCGACATATCTTTAATGAACTTAGTTCACGTGCTTACTTGAACTCACTTTATCTTGGTATGAAAAATGAACGAAATCCGACTATGACCACGCCCACTTTTTCGATATCGAAAATTACGAAAAAAGAAAAAAATGCCATAATTCTATACCAAATACGAAAAAAGGGATGAAACATGGTAAGGTAATTGGATTGTTTTATTGACGCGAAATATAACTTAAGAAAAAACTTTATAAAATGGTTGTGACACCTACCATATTAAGTAGAAGAAAATGAAAAAGTTCTGCAGGGCGAAATAAAAAACCCTTAAAATCTTGGCAGGTATTACATATATAAATAAATTAGCGGTATCCAACAGATGATGTTCTGGGTCACCCTGGTCTACATTTTGGTCGATATCTGGAAAACGCCTTCACACCACTCCCTTTTAAAACTCTCATAAATACCTTTAATTTGATACCTATATCGTACAAACTCATTCTAGAGTCACCCCTGGTCCACCTTTATGGCGATATCTCGAAAAGGCGTCCACCTATAGAACTAAGCCCCACGCTCTTTTAAAATACTCATTAACACTTTTCATTTGATACCCATATCGTACAAACAAAGTCTAGAGTCCCCCTGGTCCACCTTTATTACGATACCTCGAAAAGGCGTCCACCTATAGAACTAAGGCGCACTCCCTTTTAAAATACTCATTAACTCCTTTCGTTTGATACCCATATTGCACAAACGAATTCTAGAGTCACCCCTGGCCCACCTTTATGGCGATATCTCGAAACGGCGTCCACATATGGAACTAAGGATTACTCCCTTTTAAAATACTCATTAAGACCTTTATTTTGATACTCATATTGTACAAACAAATTCTAGGGCCACCCCTGCTCCACCTTTATGGCGATATCTCGAAACGGCGTCCACCTATGGAACTAAGGATTAATCCCTTTTAAAATACTCCTTAACACCTTTCTCTTGATACCCATATTGTACAAACAAATTCTAGGGTCACCCCTGGTCCACCTTTATGGCGATATCTCGAAAATACGACCACCTATACAACAACCACCACTCCCTTTTAAAACTCTCATTAATACCTTTAATTTGATACCCATATCGTACAAACACATTCTAGAGTCACCCCTGGTCCACCTTTATGGCGATATTTCGAAACGGCGTCCACCTATAGAAGTAAGGCCCACTTCCTTTTAAAATACTCATTAACACCTTTCGTTTGATGCCCATATTGTACAAACAAATTCTAGGGTCACGCCTGGTCCACCTTTATGGCGATATCTCGAAACGGCGTCCGCCTATGGAACTAAGGATTACTCACTTTTAAAATACTCATTAACACCTTTCTTTTGATACCCATATTGTACAAACAAATTCTAGGGTCACCCCTGGTCCACCTTTATGGCGATATCTCGAAATGGCGTCCACCTGTACAACAACCGCCACTCCCTTTAAAAACCCTCATTAATACCTTTAATTTGATACCCATATCGTACAAACACATTCTAGAGTCACCACTGGTTCACCTTTATGGCGATATTTCGAAACGGCGTCCACCTATAGAACTAAGGCCCACTCCCTTTTAAAATACTCATTAACACCTTTCGTTTGATACCCATATTGTACAAACAAATTCTAGGGTCACCCCTGGTCTACCTTTATGGCGATATCTCGAAAATACGACCACCTATACAACAACCACCACTCCCTTTTAAAACTCTCATTAACACCTTTCGTTTGATGCCCATATTGTACAAACAAATTCTAGGGTCACCCCTGGCCCACCTTTATGGCGATATCTCGAAACGGCGTCCACCTATGGAACTAAGGATTACTCCCTTTTAAAATACTCATTAACACCTTTCATTTGATACCCATATCGTACAAACGCATTCTAGAGTCACCCCTGGCCCACCTTTATGGCGATATCTCGAAAAGGCGACCACCTATACAACAACCACCACTCCCTTTCAAAACCCTCATTAATACCTTTAATTTGATACCCATATCGTACAAACACATTCTAGAGTCACCACTGGTCCACCTTTATGGCGATATTTCGAAACGGCATCCACCTATAGAACTAAGGCCCACTCCCTTTTAAAATACTCATTAACACCATTCGTTTGATGCCCATATTGTACAAACAAATTCTAGGGTCACCCCTGGTCCACCTTTGTGGCGATATCTCGAAACGGCGTCCACCTATGGAACTAAGGATTACTCCCTTTTAAAATACTCATTAGCACCTTTCATTTGATACCCATAACGTACAAACGCATTCTAGAGTCAACCCTGATCCACCTTTATGGCTATATCCCTAAATGGCGTCCACCTATAGAACTATGGCCCACTCCCTCATAAAATAATCTTTAATGCCTTTCATTTGATACACATGTCATACAAACACATTCCAGGGTTACCCTCGGTTCATTTTCCTACATGGTTATTTTCCCTTATGTTGCCACCATAGCTCTCAACTGAGTATGTAATGTTCGGTTACACCCGAACTTAACCTTCCTTACTTGTTTTTTTTTTGTTTTTTTTTTTAAAACAAAGGAACATCCGGTCTGCGGATTTTCTCTAAATTATAGGCTAGAGAAATGCCTACCCCCCTTCCGTGCCGAACGTAGTCGGACTTACCGACTGTCCCCCACTAGGTTAGCCCCGCTAGCTAACCAATGGACAGGCTGTCCTAAAAAGGACACTTGGTCTGTGGTTTCTCGCCCCCCAGAATGGGCTTTGCAAAAGGAAATAGGCAAGCGTGTTCCGGTTTTATTTATTTTGTAAAAACCGAAACAGGCTGGTATATTTTTTTTCGGACTATTGGAAAAAAATATAAAAAAAACCGCACTTGTTTCCACAAGGCTAACCAAAATTTTATTTTTTTTTCGAATATACGTCGATGTTTACGTCCACATCGCTTTATATTGAAAGTATGAAAAACGTATTTTGTATCGCGGACGCACTGCTTTCTATCAATCTTCTATTATATTGCGGACGCACCGCTATTAATAAAATCTCCAAACTGTTTCAGGAGAACATGTATATATATAATTTCTACAGCAAACGAAACGCTTTGTTTAAAATTATAGTTAATGAAAAATTTTTTTAATTTTTTTCATATTAAATTCATCTGTTATATAAAGGCAAACATTTCATTTTATGGCATATCATTATATATGTATTAGTGTATGTAATGTATTGAGACATTTTTTTTTTGTATTGCGGATATATGTTTCTACGTATTTAAACTGTGAAATGTTACTTGTAAATGTTTACAAAAAATACTATTCATGGTTTGAAAGCATTTGAGAAATATTTGGAAAAAGTTATATTTATTTAATTTTTGAAAACCGCAATCGGTTGATTTTCAGCATTTGTAGGCTACATAAAAATAGTACATAAACCTTTGTATGGCGCTTACGATTAAAACAAGTATTTGAAAATAAAATACATACTTTGCTCCTTCCCTTGATATTTCGTGGTTCATCTGCAGGTTGACATCTTCACCGGTACCTTTTAATTGTATGGCGAATGGGTGTTCCACGCCTTTCGAAGTGTGATGATAATCTGCCTTTATGTAATTTTCATTTGTTTCCAGGCAAGTGATGAATTTTGGATGATTTTTTTTTGTTGAAAAATTTTAGAATCCATGTATGTGTTTCGTAGATTTGTTTTAAATGTAAATGTTTATTGTTGCCATTAATTCAGTTTCTTCGCTTTGAAATCTGTTTTTTTTTTTTTTGTGATTGTGTAATTTTGAAAAAAATTTTTTTTTTCTTTAATTTTTCAGTTTTTGATTTTTTTGTATTATTTCCAGTTTTTTCAATTTTTAGATTTTGTACTTTTTTGTAGATTTTATATATAGTATATATACATATATGTTTTTTTTGTTTTTGGGATTATTTTTGTAGTTTTAGTTCAGTTCACCCATATCTTTGTATATTTTGTTGATTTAAGCATATTTTGTGTAATTGTGTAGTTTACAAATTTTTTTTGTAGGTTTTATATTTTTTGAAGATTTTCCTTTTTAACACTTGAGTTCGTTTAAACTGTATTATGTATGTACAATGTTGCGCCGTAATTTCGGAGCTCTAAAACGACACCGCAATTTCCAATTTTTTTCCTTTGCGAAATTTTTCCATCGACGCCGCAACTTAGGAATTGAAACGTCATTTTTCCCATATTAACGTAGCAAACTCTCACCACCTTCACTTTTATTCGGTGAGAAACCATAACTGTGATAATGTTGATATTTAAAAAAATGTTCAACATATTTTTATGGCAAAAATTATTTTTGGAAATCTTTTGTTTCTGCGATTCGCAATCAATTTACGTTTTTCCACGCCTACTTTTTGGTATTAAACGGTATCAACTCCCTATGGGACTGTACTACGTTAGGCACAATAATTTTCACTGCTACTGTCTTCTGATATCCCGTTTCGTGGATTTTTGGCACCGTCATTCGGTTATTAACGCTAGTTTTTAGCGAAGCGTAGAAAATTAGTATATATATTAAAATATGCTGCACTTTGAAATAAAAAGGTTTGGCGATTTTCTTTCACAAACGTTTTTATTTTTTCCGAGTTAAAACATGGAAAAGAATCGCATTATTCTAACAAACAAATTCTTTTGTTACGAACGCATGTCACGGTCGCCATGTAAAGTGGCATTTCGATGCCACTTAATTTTGGGCATACAGCCCCTCGCGCGCCCACACACGCAAAATAAAATAAACACCGCACTTGCTTTAATTTTAGTTACTTTTTTATTAAAGTTCTCTTATGTTTGTTTGTTAAGTTGCTTTAAGTTTTATTTGCACAATAAATGTTTAGTTTTAATAAACCTAGTCCTTAGTTATTTTATTCTTAGTTTTATTAACTACGCCGTTCTTTCTCGCGTGTATTGCGGCAGCCGGTTCACTTCAAACTCTGCCCAAAAAATCAAAACTGCTGACGCTTCAAAGCAGCCCTGCCGCTATGCCAAAAGTGCATAGCGGTTAAATCGCATGTTGCAGTGGCATGATAGAGTCGAGTAACGGAAGATTCAGCCAATCAGAATTCTCTCCGTCATTCGACTCTTCCACCCAGTAACGCAAAGTGCATACATGCATGGTTGCATGTGGGGGTGATGCCAGCTATTTTAGTTTTTAGTTTTATTTTTAGTTTTTAGTTGGCTTGCACTACATGACGCTACAACTCTGTGTGCAAAGCACGCTGATTATAAAAAGATAGGCTAAAATGTGTGTTAGTTTGTCGCCGGTGTTTGAAGAGAGAGAGTGGTTGAAGAGAATTAAAAAAGTCAGTTCCTGACTGAAAATTGGAAGTGCTAGTTAGTAGGTTGTCTGAATTATTAGACGGATTTGCTGAAGGCTGAGTGTTTATAATATTCGTTACTGGCTGAAAATTTTAATTATTATTTTCTGCGATATCTGAGTCATTAAATCCTAAAAAATCTTCTTGACGAGCTAGTGAACAACTTCCTTTAGAGCTTGATTTATCGCTGGAATTGCCCTCAGAATCGGACATGTGTTTGAAACAGGGTAATTTTATTGAAAATTATTTCAAAAGAAAAAAAATTTTGTAAATCAGGTAAATATTTTGTAAATCCGAGTATTATTTGAAAATCCGGTTAATATTTGTTGCGTTTGGTATAAATTTTATAAAATGGTAAGTCTGGTTAAGAAAGTTATATAATTATTGTTATACTCAGTTGAGCAGAGCTCACAGAGTATATTAAGTTTGATTGGATAACGGTTGGTTGTACATATATAAAGGAATCGAGATAGATATAGACTTCCATATATCAAAATAATCAGGATCGAAAAAAAATTTTATTGAGCCATGTCCGTCCGTCCGTCCGTCCGTTAACACGATAACTTGAGTAAATTTTGAGGTATCTTGATGAAATTTGGTATGTAGGTTCCTGAGCACTCATCTCAGATCGCTATTTAAAATGAACGATATCGGACTATAACCACGCCCACTTTTTCGATATCGAAAATTTCGAAAAACCGAAAAAGTGCGATAATTCATTACAAAAGACAGCTAAAGCGACGAAACTCGGTAGATGAGTTGAACTTATGACGCAGAATAGAAAATTAGTAAAATTTTGGACAATGGGCGTGGCACCGCCCACTTTTAAAAGAAGGTAATTTAAAAGTTTTGCAAGCTGTAATTTGGCAGTCGTTGAAGATATCATGATGAAATTTGGCAGGAACGTTACTCCTATTACTATATGTACGCTTAATAAAAATTAGCAAAATCGGAGAAGGATCACGCCCACTTTAAAAAAAAAAAATTGTTTAAAGTAAAATTTTTACAAAAAATTTAATATTTTTACAGTATATAAGTAAATTATGTCAACATTCAACTCCAGTAATGATATGGTGCAAAAAAAATACAAAAATAAAAGAAAATTTCAAAATGGGCGTGGCTCCGCCCTTTTTCATTTAATTTGTCTAGAATACTTTTAACGCCATAAGTCGAACAAAAATTAACCAATCCTTTTGAAATTTGGTAGGGGCATAGATTTTATGACGTTAACTGTTTTCTGTGAAAATGGGCGAAATCGGTTGATGCCACGCCCAGTTTTTATACACAGTCGTCCGTCTGTCCTTCCGCATGGCCGTTAACACGATAACTTGAGCAAAAATCGACATATCTTTAATGAACTTAGTTCACGTGCTTACTTGAACTCACTTTATCTTGGTATGAAAAATGAACGAAATCCGACTATGACCACGCCCACTTTTTCGATATCGAAAATTACGAAAAAAGAAAAAAATGCCATAATTCTATACCAAATACGAAAAACGGGATGAAACATGGTAAGGTAATTGGATTGTTTTATTGACGCGAAATATAACTTAAGAAAAAACTTTATAAAATGGTTGTGACACCTACCATATTAAGTAGAAGAAAATGAAAAAGTTCTGCAGGGCGAAATAAAAAACCCTTAAAATCTTGGCAGGTATTACATATATAAATAAATTAGCGGTATCCAACAGATGATGTTCTGGGTCACCCTGGTCTACATTTTGGTCGATATCTGGAAAACGCCTTCACACCACTCCCTTTTAAAACTCTCATTAATACCTTTAATTTGATACCTATATCGTACAAACACATTCTAGAGTCACCACTGGTCCACCTTTATGGCGATATCTCTAAAAGACGTCCACCTATAGAACTAAGCCCCACGCTCTTTTAAAATACTCATTAACACTTTTCATTTGATACCCATATCGTACAAACATATTCTAAAGTCACCCCTGGTCCACCTTTATGGCGATATCTCGAAAAGGCGAACACCTATAGAACGAAGGCTCACTCCCTTTTAAAAATACTCATTAGCACCTTTCATTTGATACCCATATCGTACAAACAAAGTCTAGAGTCCCCCTGGTCCACCTTTATTACGATACCTCGAAAAGGCGTCCACCTATAGAACTAAGGCGCACTCCCTTTTAAAATACTCATTAGCTCCTTTCGTTTGATACCCATATTGCACAAACGAATTCTAGAGTCACCCCTGGCCCACCTTTATGGCGATATCTCGAAACGGCGTCCACATATGGAACTAAGGATTACTCCCTTTTAAAATACTCATTAACACCTTTATTTTGATACTCATATTGTACAAACAAATTCTAGGGCCACCCCTGCTCCACCTTTATGGCGATATCTCGAAACGGCGTCCACCTATGGAACTAAGGATTACTCCCTTTTAAAATACTCATTAACACCTTTCTTTTGATACCCATATTGTACAAACAAATTCTAGGGTCACCCCTGGTCCACCTTTATGGCGATATCTCGAAAATACGACCACCTATACAACAACCACCACTCCCTTTTAAAACTCTCATTAATACCTTTAATTTGATACCCATATCGTACAAACACATTCTAGAGTCACCCCTGGTCCACGTTTATGGCGATATTTCGAAACGGCGTCCACCTATAGAACTAAGGTCCACTCCCTTTTAAAATACTCATTAACACCTTTCGTTTGATGCCCATATTGTACAAACAAATTCTAGGTTCACGCCTGGTCCACCTTTATGGCAATATCTCGAAACGGCGTCCGCCTATGGAACTAAGGATTACTCGCTTTTAAAATACTCAATAACACCTTTCTTTTGATACCCATATTGTACAAACAAATTCTAGGGTCACCCCTGGTCCACCTTTATGGCGATATCTCGAAATGGCGTCCACCTGTACAACAACAAAAACCACTCCCTTTAAAAACCCTCATTAATACCTTTAATTTGATACCCATATCGTACAAACACATTCTAGAGTCACCACTGGTCCACCTTTATGGCGATATTTTGAAACGGCGTCCACCTATAGAACTAAGGCCCACTCCCTTTTAAAATACTCATTAACACCTTTCGTTTGATACCCATATTGTACAAACAAATTCTAGGGTCACCCCTGGTCTACCTTTATGGCGATATCTCGAAAATACGACCACCTATACAACAACCACCACTCCCTTTTAAAACTCTCATTAACACCTTTCGTTTGATGCCCATATTGTACAAACAAATTCTAGGGTCACCCCTGGCCCACCTTTATGGCGATATCTCGAAACGGCGTCCACCTATGGAACTAAGGATTACTCCCTTTTAAAATACTCATTAACACCTTTCATTTGATACCCATATCGTACAAACGCATTCTAGAGTCACCCCTGGCCCACCTTTATGGCGATATCTCGAAAAGGCGACCACCTATACAACAACCACCACTCCCTTTCAAAACCCTCATTAATACCTTTAATTTGATACCCATATCGTACAAACACATTCTAGAGTCACCACTGGTCCACCATTATGGCGATATTTCGAAACGGCATCCACCTATAGAACTAAGGCCCACTCCCTTTTAAAATACTCATTAACACCATTCGTTTGATGCCCATATTGTATAAACAAATTCTAGGGTCACCCCTGGTCCACCTTTGTGGCGATATCTCGAAACGGCGTCCACCTATGGAACTAAGGATTACTCCCTTTTAAAATACTCATTAGCACCTTTTATTTGATACCCATAACGTACAAACGCATTCTAGAGTCAACCCTGATCCACCTTTATGGCTATATCCCTAAATGGCGTCCACCTATAGAACTATGGCCCACTCCCTCATAAAATAATCTTTAATGCCTTTCCTTTGATACACATGTCATACAAACACATTCCAGGGTTACCCTCGGTTCATTTTCCTACATGGTTATTTTCCCTTATGTTGCCACCATAGCTCTCAACTGAGTATGTAATGTTCGGTTACACCCGAACTTAACCTTCCTTACTTGTTTTTTTTTGTTTTTTTTTTTTTTAAACAAAGGAACATCCGGTCTGCGGATTTTCTCTAAATTATAGGCTAGAGAAATGCCTACCCCCCTTCCGTGCCGAACTTAGTCGGACTTACCGACTGTCCCCCACTAGGTTAGCCCCGCTAGCTAACCAATGGACAGGCTGTCCTAAAAAGGACACTTGGTCTGTGGTTTCTCGCCCCCCAGAATGGGCTTTGCAAAAGGAAATAGGCAAGCGTGTTCCGGTTTTATTTATTTTGTAAAAACCGAAACAGGCTGGTATATTTTTTTTCGGACTATTGGAAAAAAATATAAAAAAAACCGCACTTGTTTCCACAAGCCTAACCAAAATTTTATTATTTTTTTTCGAATATACGGCGATGTTTACGTCCACATCGCTTTATATTGAAAGTATGAAAAACGTATTTTGTATCGCAGACGCACTGCTTTCTATCAATCTTCTATTATATTGCGGACGCACCGCTATTAATAAAATCTCCAAACTGTTTCACGAGAACGAAACGCTTTGTTTAAAATTGTAGTTAATGAAAATTTTTTTTAATTTTTTTCATATTAAATTCATGTGTTATATAAAGGCAAAAATTTCATTTTATGGCATATCATTATATATGTATTAGTGTATGTAATGTATTAAGACATTTTTTTTTTGTATTGAGGGTATATGTTTCTACGTATTTAAACTGTGAAATGTTACTTGTAAATGTTTACAAAAAATACTATTCATGGTTTGAAAGCATTTGAGAAATATTTGGAAAAAGTTATATTTATTTAATTTTTGAAAACCGCAATCGGTTGATTTTCAGCATTTGTAGGCTACATAAAAATAGTACATAAACCTTTGTATGGCGCTTACGATTAAAACAAGTATTTGAAAATAAAATACATACTTTGCTCCTTTCCTTGATATTTCGTGGTTCATCTGCAGGTTGACATCTTCACCGGTACCTTTTAATTGTATGGCTAATGGGTGTTCCACGCCTTTCGAAGTGTGATGATAATCTGCCTTTATGTAATTTTCATTTGTTTCCAGGCAAGTGATGAATTTTGGATGATTTTTTTTTGTTGAAAAATTTTAGAATCCATGTATGTGTTTCGTAGATTTGTTTTAAATGTAAATTTTTATTGTTGCCATTAATTCAGTTTCTTCGCTTTGAAATCTGTTTTTTTTTTTTTTGTGATTGTGTAATTTTGAAAAAAAATTTATTTTTTCTTTAATTTTTCAGTTTTTGATTTGTTTGTATTATTTCCAGTTTTTTCAATTTTTAGATTTTGTACTTTTTTGTAGATTTTATATATAGTATATATACATATGTTTTTTTTTTTTGGAATTATTTTTGTAGTTTTAGTTCAGTTCACCCATATCTTTGTATATTTTGTTGATTTAAGCATATTTTGTGTAATTGTGTAGTTTACAAATTTTTTTTGTAGGTTTTGTATTTTTTGAAGATTTTCCTTTTTAACACTTGAGTTCGTTTAAACTGTATTATGTATGTACAATGTTGCGCCGTAATTTCGGAGCTCTAAAACGACACCGCAATTTCCAATTTTTTTCCTTTGCGAAATTTTTCCATCGACGCCGCAACTTAGGAATTGAAACGTCATTTTTCCCATATTAACGTAGCAAACTCTCACCACCTTCACTTTTATTCGGTGAGAAACCATAACTGTGATAATGTTGATATTTAAAAAAATGTTCAACATATTTTTATGGCAAAAAATATTTTTGGAAATCTTTTGTTTCTGCGATTCGCAATCAATTTACGTTTTTCCACGCCTACTTTTTGGTATTAAACGGTATCAACTCCCTATGGGACTGTACTACGTTAGGCACAATAATTTTCACTGCTACTGTCTTCTGATATCCCGTTTCGTGGATTTTTGGCACCGTCATTCGGTTATTAACGCTAGTTTTTAGCGAAGCGTAGAAAATTAGTATATATATTAAAATATGCTGCACTTTGAAATAAAAAGGTTTGGCGATTTTCTTACACAAACGTTTTTATTTTTTCCGAGTTAAAACATGGAAAAGAATCGCATTATTCTAACAAACAAATTCTTTCGTTGCGAACGCATGTCACGGTCGCCATGTAAAGTGGCATTTCGATGCCACTTAATTTTGGGCATACAGCCCCTCGCGCGCCCACACACGCAAAATAAAATAAACACCGCACTTGCTTTAATTTTAGTACTTTTTTATTAAAGTTCTCTTATGTTTGTTTGTTAAGTTGCTTTAAGTTTTATTTGCACAATAAATGTTTAGTTTTAATAAACCTAGTCCTTAGTTATTTTATTCTTAGTTTTATTAACTACGCCGTTCTTTCTCGCGTGTATTGCGGCAGCCGGTTCACTTCAAACTCTGCCCAAAAACTCAAAACTGCTGACGCTTCAAAGCAGCCCTGCCGCTATGCCAAAAGTGCATAGCGGTAAAATCGCATGATGCAGTGGCGTGATAGAGTCGAGTAACGGAAGATTCAGCCAATCAGAATTCTCTCCGTCATTCGACTCTTTCACCCAGTAACGCCAAGTGCATACATGCATGGTTGCATGTGGGGGTGATGCCAGCTATTTTAGTTTTTAGTTTTATTTTTAGTTTTTAGTTGGCTGGCACTACATGACGCTACAACTCTGTGTGCAAAGCACGCTGATTATAAAAAGATAGGCTAAAATGTGTGTTAGTTGGTCGCCGGTGTTTGAAGAGATGCGTCGGTCGATTTTGTTCAAAGTTTCACATAAGTTGCGTATACCTCACGCGGTGGTTATTACATAGGCTTGGTTGCGATCGACGCACAAAGTCTCGAGATATAGGCGAAAACGTGGACCCGGGTACGCTAGAATCTGTTTATAGAATATGGATAACAGATGAAAGCTGTTGATGAGTGCTTTGGTAGAGGGTAATTTTCATACACCTGGGTGATTAGGGTCTCCAGATATAGGCCAAAACGTGGGCCCGTGACATTGTTTATACAATATGGATATCAAATGAAAGCTGTTGATGAGTGCTTTAGTACAGGGTAGTTTTCATACCTATTAGTGAGTAGAGTCTCGAGATATAGGCCAAACCGAGGATCAGGGTAACACTGGGATGTGTTTTTACATTATTTGTATCAGATTGAAGCTGTTGATGTTTGCTTTAATACAGAGTAAGTTGTATACAACTGAGTGATTAGGGTCCCGAGATATAGGCCAAAATGTGGACCCGGATACCCCTAGAATGTGTGAGTAATATGGATATCAAATGAAAGCTGTTGCTGAGAGCTTTAATGTAATTTTCATTGCGATATCCGACTTAGTCGCATCAACCTGCCAAAACTGATAAATATGCATGCGAAGCCGAAATAAAGACATGCTTTAATAATACCCATATACCTATTTACATACATACGTCCTATTAGATTTGCCTGAAATTTGGTATATAAATTTGCCTATATTAGCATTTACGATCCTTTTTCCGGGAAGTAGATCAGAGAGAGACTGGAACTGGGATTAGGACTAGGACTGGGACTGAGACTCGGAGTGGGACTGGAACAAACTACATACCACCATCTGGGACTGCCAATAAGGGATGAAGAAGAATGAGAAAAACTTGAGAGAAGATAAAAAGAGGAGAAGGAGACTGAGAAAAAGATAGAATGAGACGAAGATGGGGATAGATGAAGCGAAAAAGACGAAGGGAGGAGTGCACAAAAGGATTAGGAAAAAGTGAAGAGGGGGAGGGCAGAGTTAGACGGAAAAAGCTTATTAAAATGTATGCAGATATACCAAATTTAGGGTAGAACAACATCTGCCGGGTCTGCTACTACAGCATATATCTCATACAACCGATTGTTCAGATAAGAAACTTGTCGCAATTTCTGCCCCATTTTAACAGCTAGAAGCTTTAAATGTCAGCAAATACTTACATTGTTGTCTGAAAAAATCATAGAGATCGGTTGTATATATAACATATATCCCCCACAACCGAATGTTCAGATAACAAAACTTTTCGCAATTACTGCCCCATTTTAAGATCTATAGGCTTCAAATTTCACCGAATGCTTACGTATATACATATATTGTCAAAAAAAATCAAAGAGATCGGTGGTATATATAGTATATATCTCATACAACCGATTTTTGAGATAAGAAAGTTTCGCAATTTCTGCCTCATTTTAACAGCTAGAAGCTTCAAATTTCACCAAATGCTTACTATATAGCATATATTGTTGTCTGAAAAAATCATAGAGATCGGTGGTATATATAGTATATATCTCACACAACCTATTGTTCAGATAAGAAACTTTTCACAATTTCTGCCCCATTTTAACAGCTAGAAGCTTCAAATTTCACCAAATGCTTACTATATAGCATATATTGTTGTCTGAAAAAATCATTAAGATCGGTGGTATATATACAATATATCTCACACAACCTATTGTTCAGATAAGAAACTTTTTGCAATTTCTGCCCCATTTTAACAGCTAGAAGCTTCAAATTTCACCAAATGCTTACTATATAGCATATATTGTTGTCTGAAAAAATCATAGAAATCGGTGGTATATATAGTATATATCTCACACAACCTATTGTTCAGATAAGAAACTTTTCACAATTTCTCCCCATTTTAACAGCTAGAAGCTTCAAATTTCACCAAATGCTTACTATAAAGCATATATTGTTGTCTGAAAAAATCATTAAGATCGGTGGTATATATAGTATATATCTCACACAACCTATTGTTCAGATAAGAAACTTTTTGCAATTTCTGCCCCATTTTAACAGCTAGAAGCTTCAAATTTCACCAAATGCTTACTATATAGCATATATTGTTGTCTGAAAAAATCATAGAGATCGGTGGTATATATAACATATATCTCACACAACCTATTGTTCAGATAAGAAACTTTTCGCAATTTCTGCCCCATTTTAACAGCTAGAAGCTTCAAATTTTACCAAATGCTTACTATATAGCATATATTGTTGTCGGAAAAAAATCATAGAGATCGGTGGTATGTATAGTATATATCTCATACAACCGGTTGTTCAGATAAGCAACTTTTCGCAATTTCTTCCCCATTTTAACAGCTAGAAGCTTCAAATTTCACCAAAATTCTTACATATATAGCATACATTGTTTTCTGAAAAAATCATAAATGTCGGTGATATATATAGCTTATACCCCATATAAACTATCATTTCACCTTTTTTACGGCTAGAAACAGCAAATTTCATCAAATTTCATCAAAAGCTTACGCTTACGTCATATACATATATATTGTTGAAATAAGTGGTTCGTGCTCATAGTTTTTACATGCAGACCACAAAATCTTTGCATCCTCACACAAACTACCTACCTATTTTTATACCTTTCATGAAACTGAAATGGTATATTAACTTCGTCAAGAATCTCAAAATTGTAAGTCCTTTAAGGAAAGTATACCAAATTAATCAGGATGGAGAGCTGAGTTGATTTAGCCATGTCCGTCCGTCTGTTTGTATGCAAACTAGTCCCTCAATTATTGAGATATCTGGATAACATTTGGTGAGCGGGTGTATCTAGGTGTCAGATTAGACATTTGTCGGAACCGGCTGGATGGGACCACTATAGCATATATCCTAGCATACAGCATATAGTATATAGCATATATCTTCCTCAATTTATAAGATTGAAGCTTCAAACATCACCAAATACTCTCGTATATTGCACATATTGTTGCCTGAAAAAAAAAGGATGAGATCGGTCGTATATATAGCATATATCCCCACAACCGATTGTTCAGATAAGGAACTTTTCCTTATTACTGCCCCATTTTAGGAGCTAGAGGCTTCAAATTTCATCGCAAGCTTACGTATACAGCATATATTAAAAAAACATGAAAGGCGCGATAACCTCCGAAGATATTTAAGGCCGAGCTTCTCTTCCAATTTGCGTCGTGCTCCTTTTAATTTTTCCTACAAATTGGTGGGGCGGGACCTACTTGTTTTATGCTGACTCCAAACGGCATCTGCGAGTTAGATGAGTTTTCACTGAGAGCTTTTCATGGTAGAAATACACTCGGAGTGCTTGTCAAACACTGCCGTGGGGCAACCCCGCTTAGAAAAAAATTTTTCTAATTGAAAAAACTTGTTTCTAAAATTTTGATGTTGCTTTTCCCGGGGTGTGAACCCAGGGTCTTCGGTGTGGTAGGCTGAGCACACTACCATCACACCACTAGAAGCTTCAAATTTCACCAAATGATTACGTATATACCATATATAGCTGTCTGAAAAACTAATAGAGATCGGTGGTATATATAGTATATATCTCATACAACCGGTTGTTCGTATAAGAAACTTTTCACAATTTCTGCCCCATTTTAAAAGCTAGAAGCTTCCAATTTCACCAAATGCTTTTACATACATATGTCATATATTTTTGTCTGAAAAAATCATAGAGATCGGTGGTATATATAGTGTATACCCCTTATAAACTGTCATTTCTGCCCCCTTTTTTACGGCTAGTAGTTTTTACATGCAGACCACAAAAAACGTGAAACTTTACATTCTCACACAAACTACCTACCTATTTTTATACCTTTCATGAAAATTAAATGGTATATTAACTTCGTTACGAATCCCAAACTTATAAGTCCTTAAAGGAAAATACATAGGCCCACCAATAAATTTACGAAATAATCCGAATGAAGAGTTGAGTTGATTTAGCCATGTCCGTCTGTCTGTTTGTATGCAAACTAGTCCCTCAATTTTTGAGATATCTTGACAAAATTTGGTGAGTGGGTGTATTTAGGTGTCCGTTGAGACATTTGTCGGAACCGGCCGGATCGGAATACTATAGCATATATCCTTCATACAACCGATTTTTCATAAAAATATGATTTTTGTCATATCTTCCTCAATTTATCAAATTGAAACTTCAAACTTCACCAAATACTTTCGTATATTGCACATATTGTTGTCTGAAAAAAATTACAGAGATCGGTGGTATCAGGGCCGTATAGAGAAAATCCGGGCCCGGGACTAAACAATTTACGGGCCCCCTATAAAAAATCCACTAATACTTTTGATTAATTTGAATTAATGACGTATCATTCATGAATCATTATTGATGGATTACATCAAAAAAAATTTTTGCCACATCAACTAAATGAGTTTTGTACTAAGAGCTGAAAATAAAGTCAACACAGAATATTTACTATTTATACTATTTTATTGTAACGTAGAAATAAATTCTCTTTTAACAGCCACATATTGTTTCAAATAATATCTTCTAGTTATTTGGTAACATTTTAATACATTTCTGATAAATTTAATGGTGATTATAAATTTTAATTATTCGATATTGAAGGTTCGCGTATCAAAGAGTAGCTTTTCTTGCTTTTTTCGCTGCAAATTTTTTTATAATAATATCAAAATTTAACTGTCTTGCCAAAACGGATTCAACACAAAGCGTGGCAAGTCCTGAGACTTGCTCTTGAGATGAACACGATCTATGCAATTTTTTGATTCTTGTAAGGACGCTGAAGGATCGTTTTGCACTAGCTACAGTGAGAGGTATAGTGCAAAAGATACGTAAAGCAACAAAAATGTTGGAGAAAATTGTATACAGATTTTGAACATATGTATATGACATTTAGCAATTCCAATGGTGACAGACCTTTATCAAAATTTGCTTCGTAAATGTGTTTCAAGTGAACCTATTACCGTTTGCAACTCAACTCCGTTTGGGTTGAAATTTCGCAGTTTGGTATTACAGATTACAACTCAACCTGTCAAAAAAATGTCGGTTGAGTTGTCTAGTCTAACAACTTTTTGTGGCATTACCGTTTACAACCTTGTGTTGGTGTAGTTGTCAACCACGTCAAAATGTTACAACTGATTACTAGCCGTTGCCTCATACAATTTTGCAGTTGTTTTGAAAAATGTTACGTTTTAGAAGACGGCTCACCACTTAATTTTTAACAAAAATTTTCAAAGTTGGTATCAAAAGACACGTTTCGACCTCCGATTTAAGAATCCGAAAACAAAACTTAAAAATTAAATTTTTGTCATATCATTTCGGTTCAAATTTTCATGTGGTTGTATTTGGTCAGATTTTTTGTACACATTAATATAGAAAGGCGTTAGACCCACCCAGGGTTATTTTTAATAATCGCGGCCAAAAACCGCCAACGCAAAAAGATGTTCTGTGCTAAAAACTGTGGATCGGGCCTCTTATTTCGGACCCTCGGCCCATTTTCTGGGTTTTTGTAAATATTTTTCCACAGAAATAAAATTTTTAATTTCCGCTTTCGAATCCTAAAAACGGAGTTCGAAACGCGTCTTTTGATACCACCTTTCATAAGAGTTAGATGTTCCACAGGCTCATAAAAAGTTACCAAAAAAAAAATTTAAAGCCGGTAGTTAAACCTTTTTTAATCAAACAATAATCAACAATTTTGTACACATTTTTTTTGTACACACTTTTTGACTTTATGGAGCGACATTCCGAAGTTGGATGAGGCTGGCCGCAGTTCGGATGCAGCCAAATAGGTGAAATTATGCGAACGTGAGTCCCATTGATACTAATCCTACTCCTGGGAATCCTATTTTAGAGTAAAATACAATTTTTGCTGTTTGATTTTTAATCCAATTCGCACAAATATGTTCCTCAATAATATCTAAAACCAGTCCAACACCAAAATCACTTCCACAACATTTTTGATAGCTGCCATTAGCAAGTAAACTGAGTGTGGCGCATAATTTTAAATCCTTCCCTCGGACGCGTTTGCGGAAATGGTCCTTAATTGTGTTTAGTAATAAGCAAAATGCTTCCTTTCAAATCTGCAAAATAACTTCATTTGAAGCTCATCATTTGTCAATTAAACATTTTCTTGCTTGGTGCAATGTTTTCCGTGGAATGAATGTTTTCCGTATTCGCGACATGTCAGTCGCCAACATTTTCGCCATTATAAAATAGATTTCATATCATATAATATCTTGTAATAACAAAATTACATTTGAAAATGCTTAAATTTCCGCCACAAATTGATCAGCTGTTCATTTATCTGTCAAATCATCGCTTTCCTTGTTGGCAACACCAATTCAACTTCAACTGAAATAAGTTGTAATTCGTAATACCAAACAGGAGTTGAGTTGTTTTAATTACAACCCAACTAAGTTGAGTTGTATACCGTAATAGGGGCATTAGTTTCATCCATGTCTTCAGATTGCCACAAAAAGGAAAACATCTCGCTCAAATTTCTCATAGCTGCAAATCATTCAGTAATGCCAGTGTTTACCGAATCAACGATCACCAGGAATGTATTGTTTTTAAAATCAGACTCTGAATCATCCGTAATCACCTCATTTAAATTATCTTCAGGACGTCTTTTGGGTTTTCTATTTCGAATGTCCGGAAATAGCAACTGTTTTGCGTTCGTTTACAATTGTTTCCCATAGGTTCCTGATCAACGTCAAATCAGCTAATAAGGCATCTAGATGTCGGACTTCAACATCTGTGGTGGCGTCTCTAGCTTGGAGTACCACGTTTCTTTTATTAATAGTAGTCAGTATTTTGAACCAAACTGAGAACAGCAAGATATATTCGAACTTGTTGATGTACTTGAGAATGCCGGTAACATCTCCGTATGCTTGCACAGTCAAATTTGGCTTTTGGCTGAAAGACTATGAAGAGAGCTCTGTACATTTTTTTTTGAGGATGCCCCATCGTTGTGGAGTGCTGCTGAAAATAGTAAAACATTCTTGTACATAAATTGAGACTGTGGGTTGCACAAGGCGAGTAATCATCATTCGAGTTTTTGTCGAGAATGTGCCGTAGTGCACCGTTATAAAGCTCCTTTCATATTGGCGCCGTTATCGTACCCTTGAGCATGACAATATTTTAATGGGATTTTATGTTTACCTAGAGTATGGCAAATTAGATAAGCGATTTTCTGACCAGTTTTTTGGTTACAATTCACGAAAGCCAAAAACCGTTGTTGAATTGTAAAATTTGTTGCGTGACAACGTGACTAGCATCAGACATAGCACCAACGATAATAGCAAAATACTTGGCTTTCTTACCTTGATCTAATAAAGTTGGCAGTTTATCGTATAGCTTCTTCCATAGATACCTGGAATTTCGAATATCCGGACAACAAATTTTACGTCGATTTAAAGCATTGGTGCTTAACAGACGACATGGTAGACAATAAAAAGCATTGCTACTGGTACTGCACACTAACCAGTCACGCTCCACTCTCCATTTGGCAAGATTCTGTTTAACAACGAGATAGGAAATTCCTCGTCATGACAATCACGTGGAAAAATAACAGGACACTTTTGATGACCTCGACGAATTATTTCGTTGACTTCTTCAGATTGCAAAAACTCATTATTCACGGTAACGATATCGAAGCCGTTTATATAATCTGGACTTTGATACAGAGTTGGTGGTATTGTTGGAAGACATTTTGAAGACGAACCTTCATCAGTGTCACCACGAAAACTTTGTGATTTCGGATTCATGTAAACATACATTTTTGTTTGATGTTTTTATTGTCTCCTCACTGTTCGAAGGCCCAGGCAAAAAATCATTATCAATATTCGTTGACTTTGAAATTCGGCTTAAAATTTGCACATGGAACAACTAAAGACTCTCCTGAATTAAAAAAAAATGTCTAAATACCTTTAAATCGCGGACCCCCTGAGAAACACCGCGCCCGGTAGGAATCCCCCCATTCCCCTCCCCTATCGTCGGGCCTGTATGGTATATATCTCACACAACCGATTGTTCAGCTAAGAAACTTTTCGCAATTTCACCAAATGCTTACGTATATACCATGTATTGTTGTCTGAAAAATTAAAAGAGATCGGTGGTATATATAGTATATATCTCATACAACCGGTTGTTCAGATAAGAAAATTTTCACAATTTCTGGCCCATTTTAACAGCTAGAAGCTTCAAATTCCACAAAATGGTTACGTATATACCATGTATTGTTGCCTGAAAAACTCACAGAGATCGGGGGTATATATAGTATATGTCTCATACAACCGATTGTTCAGATAAGAAACTTTTGACAATTTCTGCCCCATTTTAATAGCTAGTAGCTTAACATTTCACCAATAGCTTACTATATAGTGTTGGTGTTCCGAGATTTTCCAAAGATCAAAATGAAAAGAACCAATTGTTAATTGTAAGACATTTAATGAACGAATGTTAAAGATTCAATTTTACAGAGTTGATACATATCTTAGTTTGACGTCTGCTTAACATTTTGCTTGACATTTGCATTGCTACAATAAGCGTAACCATCAATCTTATATTTCAACACACTTCCTCAATGCTAATGTTAATTTAAACTTAACAACTTTATAAAATCATTATGCTTTTTCTTACATAAACTTCTAGTTAGAATATCAGCTATCATATTCTCTGTCGATAAGTATTTGAATTATAGATCGCCTCTTTCTACAATTTGCTTTAAGAAATGATACCTGATATCAATATGTTTTGTGCGAGAATGATGCATCGGATTCTTAACCAAATTTTGCGCACTAATATTGACGCCGTACCATACAGTTCCAGTTGTGTCATCGCCGCACTCAATCTCGATTATTACGCGTCTGAGGTGTATTGCCTCGGTTGCTGAAGCCATTGCCATATCCTCGGACTCGGTACTGCTTAAAGCCACGCAGTCTTGTTTCTCCGACTTCCATGAGATTGGGCCTATCGCTAGGAAGTATACGTACCCGGCATATGACCGCCGATTATTTCGAACATCACCCCAATATGCACTCGTGTAATTAATAAGCGGTTGGCTACACTGTTTGTAGTGTAATTTCTTATCAATGGTAGTTGCCAAATACCTCAACACATGCTTTACGCCGGCCATGTGTTCGCCATTTGTATCGTTATTGCGTTGGGCTAATTTCGCAATTGATTGAAAAATATCTGGCTTTGTGAAAAGCGCCAGCCACATAAGTGCTCCGATGGTTGACTGGTGTAACATCTGATCAACCTTCTTACATTGTTCGCAATTTGGAAGCCAACATCCAAAGGCGTATATTCTGGCCTACACTCTTCGATGCCATGTTGTGTCAATAAGTCTTTAACGTACTGAAATTGCCCAACAGTGATATTACCCAGTTCGCCATCGCGCCCCATTTGCATGCCCAAAAACATTTTAATAAAGCCCTCATCAACGCATTCAAATTTCTTGGAAATACCCGCCTTAATCATGGTCATCATTTTCTTCGATTGATATGCTATGCAGTAGGTCATCTACATAAACAAGAATAAGAAATAAATTATCTTCTATATCTTATTTATATAGGCACGGTTCGCTTTCACATTGAGTAAATCCCATATCTGGCAATGCCGCAGTTAATGGGAATTCCATTCCCTTCCTGATTGCTTTAAATCATATATATCCTTATTAAGCTGTAGCACCTTCGATGGTTGACTTTGATTAATATACTCTTGCGGCTGCCGCATATACAAGACGTCTTTCAAATCGCTATTTAAATACGCTGTACATACATCTATTTGATGCAGATGTAATTTCAACTCAACCGCCAAAGCCATTACCAATCGAATAGTTTCGAACCGAAAAACAGGTGAGAAAGTCTCACAATAGTTCACGCCGTATTTTTGCGAACATTCCTTCGCCACTAAACGCGCCTTATGCCTTTCAATATTGCCGTACTGATCTCGCTTCAACGTACACACCCATTTGCACCCAACCACTCATTGGCCTTTTGGAAAATCAACCAACGACCACATCATCGCTGAACATCGCCTCCTCATACGTCTGAGGTATTGGTACTTCTACTGTGCTCATTGCATTCAAAACGTTGTATACCTTTTTTGGTCGACCTTGTTTGCCACTGCGAACCGACTTGAGCCTACCGGGTAAAATACGTGTAACATTTTCTTCAACACTTTCTTAAGAACTTTCGTATTTTTCACATTCGTCGTCACCGCCATCATCACCGCCGTCATCATTGTGGTCAACACCATCGCAAATATTGTTGTTAGCCGCCTCATTATCGAGACCAAACGATACAAAATCATCACTAGTTTTTAGCCTTTTTGATTCATCAAATAAAACGTCGCGCTTTTCCGCCACCTGCCGTGTATCGGGGTCATAAAGCCTATATGCCTTCGATACCATTGAGTAAAAGACCATCTGATACTTTTTACCCTTTGCCTCGAATTTGTTATGTCGCGTTTTATGTAATGCGACTGCTAAACATCCAAAAACTTTCAAATTTTTCACTGTTGGCTTTTTGCCAAACCATGCCTCATAAGGCGTTAAATTGTTCAATGCCTTTGTTGGTGTCCGATTTCTCAGGTAAGCCGCAGTAGCTACTGCCTCTGCCCATAGTGGCGCACACATACCAGCTGCGGCCACCGTGGTGTGATGGTAGCGTGCTCCGCCCACCACACCGTATGCCCTGTGTTCACACCCCGGGCAAGCAACATCAAAATTTTAGAAATAAGGTTTTTCAATTACAAGAAAATTTTTCTAAGCGGAGTCGCCCCTTAGCACTGTTTGGCAAGCGCTCCGAGTGTATTTCTGCTATGAAAAGCTCATCAGTGAAAACTTATCTGCCTTGCAGATGCCGTAAGTCCCGTCCGGCCAATTTGTAGGGAAAATCAAGAGGAACACGACGCAAATTGGAAGAGAAGCTCGGCCTAAAATCTCTTCGGAGGTTATCGCGCCTTAAATTTTTTAATAAGCTTTTTGACATTTCCACCAACGTATGGTCCGCTTGCTCAGCTACGCCGTTTTGCTGGGGAGTATACGGCGCAGTCAGCTGACGTGCTATACCGTGCTTTCCAAAATAATAATCAAAAGATTTGTTTACGAATTCACGTCCATTGTCGCTCCGAACTGCTTTCATCTCCCTACCGGTTTGTCGCTCTACCATTGTACAAAACGATACAAATTTGCTGAAAACTTCATCTTTCGATTTAAGAAAGTAAACAAAAATACTTCTCGACATACCATCAATAAATGTTAAGGTATACTTAGAGCCCCCTAATGATGTTTTGTCCACATACATCAGTATGTATCAATTTCAGCAATTCTGTCGACCTACTTTCAGTAGCATTCGGAAACGGCTGTGTGTGCATTTTGCATTTCATGCACGTGAAACATGTTGGCTTTGTAGAAAAATTAACATCTTCCAAACCATTTACTAAAAATTTCTTAGACACAGATGCGCATCACCATTACCTTGCGTTGCACTGAAACAGCTGTTGCTTTCATTTTTCAACACAAACAAATTTGCCATTCTTTGTATACGCAACACTTCTACATTATTCTGCTTAATCATAGCGAACTTACTGCCAAACGTGACTGCGCAGCCCATTTCGACTGCTCGGCCGACTGATATGAAATTTGCACGCATGTCTGGCACGTACAAAATATCCCTCAATGTTAGCTCACACGTATTTGTTGTTATTGTTACGTTGCCTTTGCCTTCTGCCAAAGATTATCGAAAATAAAGATGTTGGAGGGACGAAAAATCGTGTGAAGCAAGCTTCACAAAAGTTCTAGTAGGTCACATTCACCACTTACCACAGCAGAATTTGTTAACTACCACTGTCTGTATTTGTTATTTAATAATTATTTGTACACTTGTTATTCATGTAATGTGTTCAAAATTTTAACTTTTACTCTCTAAAACTCCAATCAGGGTATTTCTGTGCTTAAATTATGTTAAAAATTGTGTTAAAATTTTTGGTGTGGTGAAAGTGACCTACTAGAATTTTGTTACGCTCCGCTGCGTTCCACCGAAGTTTGCGCCTGCAACATCTTTATTTTCGCAATCTTTGCTTCTGCGCGAAAATTGTTGTTGTCTGCCAATGCGATCCACTCTCTGTGTTCCACAAAGTTTTTAAACAAGGCGCGGTCGCAGCACATATGCGCTGTTGCGCCACTATCCAAACACCATTACGCGCGGTCGAACATTTCACATTGAGTTGCACCTAACACAGTAACTGAACATTTCTTTTGTTGTTTTTTCGTCGAATTAGCAGTATCGTTCTGCTTCGCATTAAAATTTGCTTTGATGTGCCCCGTTTTTCCCCAACGATAGCAAGTGAGTATCTTTATATTGTTTACATTACCTTTTTATACTCAGCTGTGCAGAGCTCACAGAGTATGTTAATTTTCTTCGCATAATGGTAATCCGTAACGGCATGAACTAATCGGGATAGATAGAGACTTCTATATATCAAAATGATCTGGTCGAAAAAAGAAATTCATTTAGGCATGTCCGTCCGTCGGTCCGTCCGACCGTTAACACGATTACTTGAGTAAATTTTGAGGTATCCTGATGAAATTTGGTATGCAGGTTCTTTGGCATCCATCTCAGATCGCTATTTAAAATGAACGAAATCGGACTACAACCACGCCCACTTTTTCTATATCGAAAGTTTCGAAAAACCGAAAAAGTGCGATAATTCATTACCAAAGACGGATAAAGCGATGAAACTTCGTACATGGGTTGATTTTAATGAATTTTTTTAAAGTCAAATTTTAACAAACAATTTAATATCTTTACAGTATATAAGTAAATTATGTCAACATTCAACTCCAGTAATGATATGGTGCAACAAAATACAAAAATAAAACAAAATTTCAAAATCGGCGTGCCTCCACCCTCTTTCATTTAATTTGTCTAGAATACTTTTAATGCCATAAGTCGAACAAAAATTTACAAATCCTTGTGAAATTTGGTAGGGGCATAGATTCTATGGCGGTAACTGTTTTCTGTGAAAATGGGCGAAATCGGTTGAAGCCACGCCCAGTTTTTATGCACAGGCAACTGTCTGTCCGTTCGCTCGGCCGTTAACACGACAACATGAGCAAAAATCCAGATATCTTTACTAAACTTAGTTCACGTACTTATCTGAACTCACTTTATCTTGGTATAAAAAATGGCCGAAATCCGACTATGACCACGTCCAATTTTTCGATGTCGAAAATTACGAAAAATGAAAAAAATGCTACAACTCTATACCAAATGTGAAAAAAACAGATGAAACATGGTAATTGGATAGGTTTATTGAAGCAAAATATAACTTTAGAAAAAAATTTTTAAACTGGATGTGACACCTACCATAATAAGTAGAAGATAATGAAAAAGTTCTGCAGGGCGAGACCAAACGCCCTTGGAATCTTGGCAGGAATACTGTTCGTGGTATTGTAACAAAGATTTTCCTTGTCCCGGTGCTTCTTCAATAAGTGCTGGGGCATACTCGCCGTATAAAATTCACTTTATTGCTTTAACTCAATATACTATAACTATAATATAAAACGTCATAAAAGAAAGATTTGTATGTATTCTTCACTTTGATGCTTGCTCTATGATTAGTGGTGGGCTAACGGTCCCTCGTGTCCCGTTAGGAGCGTTCCGTTTGGACGCCTTGCTGGTCGTTGCCTGGGTATATTTAAATGTATCTCAGTGACGCCTTGCGTCGGCGTCGTTCTCTTAGAGTTAGTGACTGCGCTGTCTCTGCTGCGGCTTATGTCGGTGCGTCTGCGTGAGTGTAACTCCCTGTATGTTTGACGTCGTATATTTGCGTAACTCTGCTGCGGTCAATGTCGTATGTTTGCGTAGCTCTGCTGCGGCCAACATCGTATGTTAGCGTCTCTCTGCTGTGGCCAACGTCGTATGTTTGCGTAGCGCTGCTGCGGCCAGCGGAGTATGCTTGCGTGACTGTGCTGTGGCCAACGTCGTATGTTTGCGTAGCGCTGCTGCGGCCAGCGCAGTATGCTTGCGTGACTGTGCTGTGGCCAACGTCGTATGCTCGTATAATTCTGCTGCGGCCAACGCCGTATGTTAGCGTCTCTCTGCTGTGGCCAACGTCACATGTTTGCGTAGCGCTGCTGTGGCCAGCGTCGTATGTTAGCGTGACTCTGCTGCGGCCAACGTCGTATGTTTGCGTATCGCTGCTGCGGCCAACGTCGTATGTTAGCGTCTCTGCTGTGGCCAACGTCGTATGTTTGCGTAGCACTGCTGCGTCCAGCATAGTATGCTTGCGTGACTGTGCTGTGGCCAACGTCGTATGCTCGTATAATTCTGCTGCGGCCAACGCCGTATGTTATCGTCTCTCTGCTGTGGCCAACGTCGTATGTTAGCGTGATTATGCTGTGGCCAACGTCGTATGTTTGCGTATCGCTTCTGCGGCCAACTTAGTATGCTTGCGTGACTCTGCTGTGGCCAACGTCGTAGCTCGTATAATGCTGCTGCGGCCAACGTCGTATGCTTGTGTATCTCTGTTGCAGCCAACGTCGAATGTTTGCGTAGCCCTGCTGCGGCCAGCGTCGTATATTAGCGTCTCTCTGTTGTGGCCAACGTCGTGTGCTTGCACGACTCTGCTGTTTCTGCCGAGGCTTACGGCGGTGGTGCGCGGGCTCGTGACGCTGTGGGCCTTCATTTAGCAGGGAGCGAGCGTGGTCTAAGGCGTTGTAGAGCGGTCAAAACCAGCTTACCCACAATCCTCAGCCCACGGCTTTCTCCTATGAAGGGAACTGTCTTGCGATGCTTAAAACCGATACGCCTTTCAGATGCCCTTCAATTGCTGCTCGGGTAACAACCACAACTTCGCGTCCCGTTAGGTGAAATCCGTTAGCCTCGGTACAGTCACGTTGTAGCGTTTCACTTCGATTCACAACTATTGCGGATGCCGACGTACTTCTGCCACGGTTGACGTTTAGTTGAGCGCGAGATCACGATGCTTTTGAGGACGTCTGCTTACGAGAGAGCGAGCGTTGGCTGAAGCGTTGTAGAGCGGTCAAAACCAGCTTACCCACAGTTCTTAGTCCACGCCTTTCTACTATGAACCGCACTGGCTGGCAGTGGTCAAAACCGATATGCCTTCCAGAGCGCTCCAGTAGTAGCTCCGGTCGCAACCACAACCGCGTGCTGACTGCTTGCTGTCTTCTTGTGTTGCCTTTTTCATAGCCAATGCTCTTGATGTTGGTAGCTTAGTTCGTTGCGTTGCCATGGTTACGGTGTTGCTGTGGGGTGTTGCGGCTACTTGTTGCGCTAGTGATGTTTCAGAGACTTGTTTGCGTTTCGTATTGTGTTGGCTATGGTGCTGATCGTGTTGTTATGTAGTTTTATTTGTGTTGCATTGTCTATGTTACTGATCCTGTGTTGTGGGGCGATGGTTTTGTGTGGGCTAAATTAAGGGCTTATATTTGGTCTTCGCTTAATGGTCCTGCTTGCTCGTTCCGTTGGGTTTTCTTGGGGGGTATTGGGTGCGGTGTATTCTTTTTTCGTACCCCGATTTCGTTGAGGTAGCGCTGCCCGAGCGTACTACAAAACTGTGTGCCGTTGTCGGATATGAGTACTTTGGGGACGCCAAACCTTGCGAGGATTCGTTCCCTAAAAGCACGGCGAAGGCCGTCTGCGGTAGCACGCCTCATGGGGATCAATTCCACCAACTTGCTGAATCGGTCGAAAAATACCAGTAACATCGCATTTCCGAGTGTAGATCGCGGTAGGGGTCCAACGAAGTCGACGCATACCGTGGCAAATGGTTCCTGGGCTACCTGTGAGAGCAGCTTTCCGGCTGGCTTTTGTTGTGTTTCTTTGTATTTCTGGCAGGATTCGCATTGACGTACATACCGGCTGATGTCACGGAACAGGTCGGGTCAATAATATCGGTTTGCGATTAGTGTTACTGTCCGGCGGATACCCATGTGTCCCGCGCTTGGTATGTCATCATTTTCCTGTAATAATCGCTGTCTGAGTGGTGTGGGCACACACAATTTCCATGGTACCGCCTCTTCGTCGTGTGACCGGCGGGAAATATGTTGGTATAACTGTCCATCGTGTATCGTATAGTCGGCGTATTTCTCCGGATTGGTGCGTACTTTGCCGACACGCTTGTGCCACCACTTGCATTGTGGTTCCGTCGTCGTTGTAAGTCGTAATGCCTCCAGCGGCTGTCGAGATAGGGCGTTCGCCACCATGTTAAGCTTCCCCTTGCGATACTCAATGTCGAATGGGTGCTGCTGTAGTTCCAAGACCCATCGGGCTATGTAGCCAGAAGGACTCTCAATGGAATTTAAACACTTAAGTGACATGTGGTCAGTTATTAATTTAAACTTGTAGCCTTCCAAGTATGGCCTCATCTTACGGATTCCCCAAACGACAGACACTCCTTTCGGTGGGCGAATAGTTGGCCTCTGCCTTGTTGAGCTTCCGGCTGGCGTAAGCGATCACCTGCTCGCCCTCTTCTAATTCTTGTGTCAGCACTGCCCCCATGCCGTAGTTGCTCGCGTCCGTCTGCAGGGTGAACGTTTTCGTAAAATCTGGGCATGCAAGTATGGGTGCTTCGGTGAGTTTCCGCTTGATGATGTCGAACGCTTCCTGCTGTTCGGTTCCCCATTTCCAATGATTTCCTTTCTTTAGCAGGGTGGTGAGCGGCTGGCTTATAGTGGCGAAATCGGGCACGAATAGCGGCAACCTTTTCTGGGTCGGTGTGAATCCCTTTATCGCTGATCACGTGACCTAGGTACCTGAGTTCTTTTTTAAAGAAATCACACTTCTCTGGATTGATCCTGAGGTTGGCGTGCTGTAGTCGTAACATCACCTCCCGTAAATTTTAGATGTGTTCCTCCAAAGTGGCGCCTATGACGATGATATCATCCAGATACTCAAAAGCATGGGGCTCCATTTCTGGACCGTGCCGGGTGCCGAGTGTAAGCCAAAGGGCATGACACGCCAATGGAATAGGCCGCGTCCGGGTACTGTGAAAGCCGTGTAGGGGCGACTGTTTGGTTCCAATGGTATTTGCCAGTAGCCATTTTTCAGGTCGAGGCTGCTTATATATTTTGCTCGTCGTAGTTTTTCCAATATGTGTTGTATCCTCGGCAACGGGTATGCATCGTGGACTGACCTAGCATTGAGCTGCCGTTAGTCCACGCACAGCCTTCACTTACCGTTCTTTTTCCTAGCTAACACGATCGGGGCGCTGTGTGGGCTGCAGGATGGTCCGATCCATCCCTTCGCGAGGAGTTCGTCGATCTCGGTGTTGATTATACTCTGCATCGCTGGGTTGCGTGGGAAATACCGTTGCTTGATGGGGCGGTCATCAGTCAAGATGACCTTGTGCTCTTCTATCATCGTTATCCCACTCATGGCCTCGAACTTTGAAGTTCTCCTGCCAGGAATTCTCGAATGCGATCCGCCTCGCCTTCTATGCCGCTGTGTTCATGGCTGGGAAAGTCGTCGTTAGTCTGATTAGTGATATCGTACCTGTTGTTACTCGTGCTCGGTGGTTTTATACTCTGGATGGTCTCTGGCGTGGCTCTAGGGGGCGTTGAATACTGAGCAAGGGGTCTGGTTAGCACCAGGTGGTCTCCTCCACATAATATGGATGATCCTATGCTCCATAGCGTGTCCAGCCCAAGTATGATGTCGTCAATTACCTCGGGCATTACATGCAGGATTGTGTGTAGTGACGTGTCTCCGAGGCGTACCTCTGTCCTTACGGTGTCGAAGATCGTAGTGCTCACTTCGTTGGCCATTGTTTTTTCGATGGCCACCCTTACTCTCTCCCCGCTTCCAGAACTCATCACGTGGTTCGCGAGGGTGGCTGAAACAAAACTCCTTGAGGCCCCTGTGTCGATAACTGCCTCCGATGAACCTGTCCCAATCTGAGCTGGGGCGTAAAGGCGACCGTGTTCCTGGTACATAACTACTGCTGATTCGGCCGTATTTCGTCGTCGAGGACCTCGAAGCACCTTGCTGGTAGAAAGAAGCTTAAAAAGTCACGCTTGAAGGTTGTCCAGTTGCTCCAGTGTACATTGCTATTACGATACCATTAAAGGGCAGTGCCACCTAGCAATTCGGGCATCGGTTTTGGGAGTAAGTCCACGTTGAGCGTGTAGACTTCGGCTAGTACTTCCAGTCGTTCGACGAAAGCTAGAGGGTCCCGTCCACCTTCATATTTTTTTGACCACTTTCTTACCTGGTCGATGATGGGTGCGAATATAACGGTCGGTGCCTGAAACGTACCGTTGGATGGTACCGCTATACCTGATGATAAGTACTGTTGTAGGGGTGCTGTACTCCTGGGAGGGAACGCGCACTGGGTTTGCTCTGGTTGTCTATCGGCGATGTCCATGGTGTCGCCTCCGTTCGACGGAATCGGTGTCTTAGCCTCATTTAACTCACTCCTGTCTGTAGTTTCCTTATAAGCGGCCTCTAGGGATAACAATTTTGCGTGCATTTCCGAGTCCACATTTGCTTTCGAAGCCAGTGCTGCTATGCGCTTTCGGATTTCTCGGGTGGTGCCTGTCTGCTCAACACCCAATTCCTGTGTGATGGATATCAGCTGCTCCTTGGAAATGTTGTTTAACCACGTGGTATCAATCTGGTCGGCCATTTTATGGTTAGGTTTCTAGTCAGGAATGTTCCTTCTGACGTTGGACGATTTGCAGTATCCCTGCTCGGGCGCCAATTGTAACGAAGCTTCTCCTTGCCCCGGTGCTTCTTCAATAAGTGCTGGGGTATAATCGCCGTGTCCAAGGTTCGCTTAAAATAAATTTGTATTTCGGGGCACCTTGCAAGTCGTTTTCATATAAAATTCACTTCATTGCTTTAACTCAGTATACTATAATTATAATAAAAAAGTAATAAAAGGAAGATTTGTATGTATTCTTCACTTTGATGCTTGCTGTATGATTAGTGGTGGGCTAACGGTCCCTCGTGTCCCGTTAGGAGCGTTCCGCTAGGACGCCTTGCTGGTCGTTGCCTGGGTATGTGTAAATGTATCTCAGTGACGCCTTGCGTCGGCGTGTTTCTCTTAGGGTTAGCGACTGCGCTGTCTCTGCTGCGGCTTATGTCGGTGCGTCTGCGTGAGTGTAACCCCTGTATGGTTGACGTCGTATATTTGCGTAACTCTGCTGCGGTCAATGTCGCATGTTTGCGTAGCTCTGCTGCGGCCAACGTCGTATGTTAGCATCTCTCTGCCGTGGTCAACGTCGTATGTTTGCATAGCGCTGCTGTGGCCAGCGTCGTATGTTAGCGTGACTCTGCTGTGGCCAACGTCGTATGTTTTCGTAGCGCTGCTGCGGCAAGCGTCGTATGTTAGCGTGACTCTGCTGTGGCCAACGTCGTATGTTTGCGTAGCTCTGCTGTGGCCAACGTCGTATGTTTGCGTAGCGCTACTGCGGCCAGCGTCGTATGTTAGCGTGACTCTGCTGTGGCCAACGTCGTATGTTTGCGAATCGCTGCTGCGGCCAACGTAGTATGCTTGCGTGACTCTGCTGTGGCCAACGTCGTATGCTCGTATAATTCTGCTGCAGCCAACGTCGTATGCTTGCGTATCTCTGTTGCGGTCAACGTCGTATGTTTGCGTAGCCCTGCTGCGGCCAGCGTCGTATGTTAGCGTCTCTCTGTTGTGGCCAACGTCGTGTGCTTGTGTGACTCTGCTGTTTCTGCCGACGCTTACGGCGGTGTTGCGCGGGCTCGTGACGCTGTGGACCTTCACTACGCAGGGAGCGAGCGTGGTCTAAGGCGCTGTAGAGCGGTCAAAACCAGCTTACCCACAATCCTCAGCCCACGGCTTCCTCCTATGAAGGGAACTGTCTTGCGATGGTCAAACCCGATACGCCTTTCAGATGCCCTTTAATTGCTGCTCGGGTAACAATCACAAATTCGCGTCCCGGTAGGCGAAATCCATTAGCCTCGGTACAGTCATGTTGCGGCGTTTCACTTCTACTGAGGATGACGACGTACTTCTGCCACGGTCAAAACCAGCTTACCCTCAATTCTTAGTCCACGCCTTTCTCTTATGAACCGCACTGGCTTGCAATGGTCAAAACCGATATGCCTTCCAGAGTGCTCCAATAGTAGCTTCGGTCGCAACCACAACCGCGTGCTGACTGCTTGCTGTCTTCTTTTGTTGCCTTTTTCGTAGCCAATGCTCTTGTTGTTGCTAGCTTAGTTCGTTGCGTTGCCATGGCTACGGTGTTGCTGTGGGGTGTTGCGGCTACTTGTTGCGCTAGTAATGTTTCAGATACTTGTTTGTATTTCGTTTTATGTTGGCTATGTTGCTGATCGTGTTGTTATGTAGTTTTATTTGTGTTGCATTGTCTATGTTACTGATCCTGTGTTGTGGGGCGATGGTTTTGTGTGGGCCAAATTAAGAGCTTATATTTGGTCCTCACAGTATTACATATATAAACAAATTAGCGGTAGCCGTCAGATGATGTTCTTTGTCACCCTGGTCCACATTACGGTCGTTATCTCGAAAACGCCTCCACATATACAACTAAGGGCTACTCCCTTTTAAAACTCTCATTAATACCTTTCATTTGATAACCATATCGTGCAAACACATTCTAGAGTCACCACTGGTCCATCTTTATGGCGATATCTCGAAGAGGCGTCCATCTATAGACTAAGGCCCACTCCCTTTTAAAATACTCATTAACACCTTTTATTTGATACCCATATACTACAAACAAATTCTAGAGTCACCCTGGTCAACTTTTATGCCCATATCTCGATAGAACTAAGGCCCACTGCCTTTTAAAATAATCATTAACACCTTTCATTTGATTCCCATATCGTACAAACATATTCTAGAGTCACCCCTGGTCCACCTTTATGGCGATATCTCGAAAAGGTGTCCACCTAGAGAACTAAGGCCTACTCCCTTTTTAAATACTAATTAATATATTTCATTTGATACCCATATCGTACAAACATATTCTAGAGTCACCCCTGGTCCACCTTTATGGCGATATCTCGAAAAGGCGTCCACATATAGAACTAAGGCCCACTCCCTTTTAAAGTACTCATTAGCACCTTTAATTTGATACCCATATCGTACAAACAAATTCTAGAGTCACCCCTGGTCAGGGTTTGAAATTGCTGAACTAATTTTCAGTATTACAAAATTGCTTAAATTTAAATTTGGAAAATATTTCAGCAACAGAAAAAAGCAAAGCAAAATCTCTGCCACAACGAATTTGTGTAGAACCGTGAACTTTCCAATTAAGACTTCACATACCACCTCCCCTTGGATTTGGTTATACTTGCCAGTGACCGTAAGCAATCTTGCTCCAGTTAACGGTTTTACTCCCCTGTTGACCAAATCAGATCGGATTACAGAATGAGATGCGCCCGTATCTACAGTCAGTACACGTTCTTTGCCATCCACATTTCCTCTGACGGTAAACTGCTCGATTTCCTTCCGATTTGCGAGATAGATATCACATGACATTCAATAGCTGGGGCAAGTTTTCGATCTTTACATCTGACCCGCACTTGCTTATCTCCTCCAGCTTTGCGTTTACGACCAGCCAAGTTGGAACTACCAGGATCGGTGCTGCAATGACGTGCAATGTGACCTGGGTTGCCGCACTTGAAACATTTCTTAACTCCCAATCTGGCCTTTCCACTTCCGCACGATGAGCTTTGTATGTTGGTTTACTCAATAGTGGGGCAGTTTCCTGAGTCAATATATGTGATACCGTTTCTGCGAATGTTGGCCCTGAGATTGCGTATGTGGCTCGCTTCGTTTCGACGTCCCGTATGCCATTTATAAAACTCTGGATTTTTACCCTCTCGGTGTATTCCACGGGTGCGTCCGCATTTGCGAGCCAACCTTTCAACATCCGAGGCAAACTCCTCTTAACACCTGGAAAGGAACGTAACCATCAAAGGATGGTGTTTTTACCTTCGGATTACTCGCTGAAACTGCTGGCTGATTTACTTGCAACTATTGTATATGACCTCGCAATGTTTCAATCTCGGGATCGATTTTGTTCTAGAGTTGCAAAATTTTTGTGACCTGCGCCTCCATCTTCGAAGAAATACGTCCTTCTTGCTCTTCCAGTTGTGCAGAGATCTGCGCTGAAATTTGTGCCAACATTTCGGATATTCGTGCCTCTTGTGCTTCAATCTTCGATGTTATACGGTTCTCCTGCGATTCCAGTTGAGATGCTGTACGTGTCTCCTGTGATTCCAGTTGGGAAGCCATATATGTCTTCTGTTCTGCCAGTTGAGATGACATTTGCGACGACATTTCTGAAATGCATGCCTCCTATGATTCCAGTTGGGATGCCATATATGTCTTCTGTTCTGCCAGTTGAGATGACGCTGTCGCTGTTTGAGCAGATATTGCAGCCAAAATCGTGTTCAAGTCTGTGCTCTTAACTCTCTGCTATATTTCGTGGTTCTCTTCAATTTTTGTTGTCGTCCGCATCAGGATGAAAGACATCATCGTCCACATTAATTCCTTCCGATTCCATTACCTCTCGTAGCCGTGCTTGAAGTTCGATCTTATTGCCGGTTGTATTCAATCCACGGTTCTCCAACTACTTTTTCAGTTGCTGGATCCTTAATGCACTTAACTTTGTCATGTTCAAGTTGTATTCGAAATCTTTGTAATTTATTCAACAATTCCTCTTCTGACACCAATTGTAACGAATTTAGTGAAATTCCGCTTATTCCAAACCTTCTGCTAATGTTCGTATCGCTTAACTGTTGAATAAATAACTCCAATATTCAATAATACAAATGGTCTTTATTAGACTACTTTGAGAGTCCTGCACAATAACTCTTACTTCACAACTAACTGCGTCTTTAAATCAAACTGCTTACTGATTTCTCAGCTTTCGCTGCTTTTATACTCTCTGTTGCCTCGTCCACGCATTTCTCCTAAGGTGTAGTAACTTCGCGAACTTTATACTTGGTTACCAGCCATATATGTACATGCATATTTGTAGTTTATAGTCTCTCGCATAGCCATATGCATGTGTATATGTGAGTACTACTTCGGCTGATGGCGAGTATCTCTTTGCTGCTTGTATGTACATGTGTAAGTGATGATTGATTTGTTTACGAACAACATACAAGTGGTTGCTTAGTATCGTATAAGGGATGCTAGTATCCCTTAATTATGTGAATATTCGCACAGTTTGTAATTACTGCCCCATTTTAAGATATAGAGGTTTCAAATTTTACCAAATGCTTACGTATATAGTATATATTGTTGTCTGAAAAAATCATACAGATCGGTTGTATATATAGTATATATCTCATACAACCGATTGTTCATATAAGAAACTTTTCACAATTTCTGCCCCATTTTAACAGCTAGAAGCTTCAAAATTCACCAAATGCTTACGTATATTCCATGTATTGGTCTCTGAAAAAATCACAGAGATCGGTTGTATATATAGTATATATATCATACAACCGATTGTTCAGATAAGAAACTTTTCGCAATTTCTGCACCATTTTAACACCTAGAGGCTTAAAATTTCCCAAAATGCTTACGTATATAGCATATATTGTTGTCTGAATATATATAGCATTCAACCCCCACAACTGATTGTTCAGATAAGAAACTTTTCGCGATTTGTGCACCATTTTAACAGCTACAAGTTGCAAATTTCACCAAATGTTTTCGTATATTACACATATTGTTGTCTGAAAAAATGGATGAGGTCGGTCGTATATATAGCATATATCCCCCACAACCGTTCATTCAGATAAGATACTTTCCGCGATTTCTGACCCATTTTAACAGCTACAAGCTTAAAAATTCACCAAATGCTTACGTATATAGCATATATTGTTGTGTGAAAAATTCGTAGAGATAGGTTGTATGTATAGTATATCTCATACAATCGATTGCTCAGATAAGAAACTTTTCGCAATTTCTGCAACATTTTAACACCTAGAAGCTTAAAATTTCCCTAAGCGCTTACGTATATAGCATATATTGTTTTCTGAAGAAATCATAGAGGTCGGTTTTATATATAGTATATATTCCTCACACTTCATTTGATTATATGTGAAAAGCAAAATTGATTTACAATATGTTTGAATTGCAAAGTATAATATTGTTACGAATATTACCAACACTAAGGGGTACCGCCATCTCTAAGCCAATGCTAAGCAATGATTCAAGTCACGTCAATAATTCAATCATTATGACTACACATATGTACGTACACGCAGCAGAGAAGCAACGTACAAACACATGCAGATATCTTATCTGAGATATGCAATTATAATTGAGGAAGTGTCGCTCACAAACACACGCGCATATGAAGAGCTATACACGTACATCTGTAGTTATAATTATAGCAGATTCCAGAACAGAAGCGCCTAGAAGATGCAACGAGGAAATCAAAGAGTAGAAAAGGCATGAACAGTAGAGGCGCTGAAATCAGTTTCGATTAAGCACGCTATCTGTCGGGCAGTAGTGGAGTTATTTATTGTGAAGTACTTAAATAAAAGCCATTTTGCATTATTAAATATTGGAGTTATTTATTCAACAGTTTAGTGATTCGAACTTAGCAGAAGGTTGCAAATAAGAGGATTTGCAGTAAAATCGTAACAATTTGTTTCAGAAGAGGAATTGTTGAATAAATTCCGAAGATTGGGAATACAACAAGGACCTGGCAAAGTTCAGTGAATTGAAGATACAGCAACTGAAGAAGGAGTTGGAGAGCCGTGGATTGAATACAACCGGCATTAAACTCGAACTTCAGGCACGACTACGAGAGGCAATGGAAGCAGAAAGAATTAACGTGGAAGAGTATGTCTTTCATTTTGATGTCGACGAGACAACAAAAATTGAAGAGAAAAACGAAACATCGCAGACAGTTACGAGCACAGACTTGAACATGATATTGGCTACCATAACTGTTCAGACATCGACAGTGGCATCTCAGCTGGAATCGCAGGAGAAACGTCTAACATCCAAATTGGAATCACAGGAGACGCGCATAACCTCCAAGATGGAAACTCAACTGGAAGAACAGAAAACACATATGGCATCTCAACTGGAATCGCAGGAGACACGCATAACATCGAAGATTGAAGCACAAGAAACGCGTATTTCAGAAATGTCGACACAGATTATATCAAAGATGGAAGCACAACTGATAGAACTAGAGACACGCATAACAGAACAACTCGAAGCGCAACAGGCGCGTATATCATCAAAACTCGAAGCGCGCATGGACGAGAAAATAACGCAGTTTGAGGAAAAAATCGAGGCCGAGGTGGATGCTTTGAGAGGTCGTATACAGGAGTTGCAACTAAATCGCCGAGCTGTTTTAGCAAGCAATGCGAAGGTAAAAAGTCCATCTTTTGACGTCTCTGTTCCTTTCCAGGTGTTTAAGATTCAGTTTGAGAAAACCGCAGCAGTGAACAACTGGAGTGCTGAAGATAACGTTCCTAAACTATTCTTGGCATTGGAAGGATTTGCTGCTGAAATCCTGCAGACTATTCCCCAGGGAGAGCGGAAAAACTACGAAACATTAATGAGCGCTCTAGAGAGGCGATACGGAAGCGAATACAGGAAGCAAATACACCAAATAGAGTTGCAAAACCGCTACCAAAAAGCTAATGAGACTTTGCAGGAGTTTGCGTCAGATGTCGAAATGTTTTCACATTTGGCGAATTCCGACGCACCCGTGGAATACACCGAGAGGGTAAAAATCCAGAGTTTTATAAATGGCATACGGGACGTCGAAACGAAGCGAGCCACATGCGCAAACCCAAAGCCAACGTTTGCAGAAACGGTATTACATGCATTGACTCAGGAAACTGCTTCACTATTGAGTAAACCAACCTACAAAGCTGATCGTGTGGAAGAACCAGATTTGGTAGACACAATTTTGGAAGCACTGAAGGGTTCACACCAGAAAAATGTCGGAGTTATTAAATGTTTCATGTGCGGCAACCCAGGTCATATTGCACGACATTGCAGCACCGGTCCTAATAGCTGCAACAATGTGGGTGGCCGTAAACGGAGAGCTCAAAGAGATGAGCAAATCTCCAAATCCACTCAATCGTTAAACTAAAGCGAGTCAGCCGCAAGGGGCGATAGCTGGCTCCCTGAATTGAATGCCCCATAATCTCTATCTCCACAAGTTGGAAGAAGGTCAAACAATCTTACTGTCGGAGGACATATGGTTGGAAAGGAACGTTTACTGACTGTAGATAGGGGTGCATCTCATTCCATCATTCGAGCGGATTTAGTCAACAAGATAATAAGACCATTTCATGGAGCAAGATTGCGTACAGCCACTGGAGAAGACACCACGGTTCTAGGAGAAGTATCATGTGAAGTGGCAATTGGGAACGTCACGGTAGTACATAATTTTATAGTGGCAGAGATTGTTGATGAAATCATAATTGGAGTGGACTTCTTAATCGACGAGGGCATCAAGATCGACATGCAAAGCAAGGCGATGAGATATAAGAACATGGATGTGCCACTTAATTTCGGCTACGAGAGAGGCTACAGCAGTAAACGAGTGCTGGTGGAAGAGATTCAGCAAATACCACGAAAATCAGAAGCAGTCATCTGGGCAAAGGTTGATGGAGATTGTGGGACAAACAAATTGTGGGTTGTTGAAGCAGCAACCAAATCAACACCGAATATACTTGTAGGAAAAAACCTGGCAGAACAAGATGGACGTATTCCGGTAATAATACTCAGTGAGTTCAAGTCACCACTCAAACTGAAAAAGGAGCTATATTGGGAAGGTGCCAAGAGGCTGAAGTTGTTATTAACTGTGAACATATCCAGGAACATGTTTCAACTAGCAAGACTGATCTTTCAAGTGACATCACGGCATAAACGGAGGGGCTAGATCAAGATTATCAGAGAGAGTGGAGGGCCAGTGGCAGCAGGTTAAGTATGACGTTTAGTGCGTCCGTCGGGCACGATACAAGTGCACCTTTTACCCCTGCGCATGCTTCCCTTTGTATTTTATATAGTTTTTTAGTGTTGTGTTGCTTGTTCAGGAGAGGCCATCACGCTATGGCTCCGTACACCAGGATGGGCCTTATGACCGCCGTGTAGATCCACATCATAAGTTTTGGCTTTAGTCCCCAGTTTCCGCTGACTATTCTCTTGCACGAGTAGTATGCTATATACGCCTTCTCTACTCTTTTTTCGATATTGGTTTTCCAATTTAACTTGTTGTCTATTACGACGCCTAGGTACTAAACTCTAGTTGAGAGCGAGAGTTCCGTGCCATCTAGTGAGAGCAGTCGGCATGTTGGTATTTTCGTTCTGTTACTAAACAGTATCAGTTTTGTTTTGCTTGGGTTGATGTTGAGGCCACACGATGCCGCCCAGGTGTCTAGCCTGCATAGCGCACCCTGAAGGATGTCGCTTAGCGTGGAGGGAAAGTCCCCGAGACTGCAATAACCACGTAGTCTGCGTATGCTACTGCCTTAACACCATTCTTGTAGAGTTCGAGTAGTATTTCGTTCAGTGCAATGACACAGTGTAGTGGCGAGAGGACCCCGCCCTGGGGTTTACCTTTACCCACTTTGCGGGTCATTGTCACTGAGCCCATATCCGCTTGTATGGCTCTGTTTTCAGACATTGATTGAGTCCATCCACAAATGTGGTTGTCAACTCCGGCTCTTTGCAGGGCTTCCACAATTGTACCGGTTTCGATGTTGTTGAAGCTGCGTTCTCTATCTAGGAAAGCTGCTAGTGTGAATTGTTTGTAGTGTAGTGATTTTTTCCTCAAAACCATTTAGCCCATGGAAGGCGGTCTCCGTTGATCTTCCCTTCATGTCGGCGTGCTGTGCCTTTGACAGGTTAGGTCCTATTATTGATCTAATGTAGATATCCAGAAGCCTCTCAAGGACTTTGAGCATGAAGGATGTGGGGCTTATTGGCCTGTAGTATTTGGTATATTTGTGTGTGCGACTGCCCGCTGTGGCAGAAGGAATACTTTTGTCTTCCTCCAGCTTTGTGGAATATGGGTCAGGGCAATACTCGCTCTGTATACCGTTTCCAACCAGAGGATCATTGGGTCACCTAGCTTTTGTAGCATTATCGGGATAACGCCATCCAGTCCGGGCAATTTAAATGGAGAGAAGCCACTGATTGTAAACCTCATCTTTTCGCTGTCTATTATCCTGTCCAGTAAGCCCTCTGAAGGCTGAGAGTTCCCGCAGAGAGATTATTTTACTGCTGCTAGATCACATCCTGGGAAGTGAGTAACATTTTTTTTTTGATTTTCGCACGATTTTATAATTTATAAGTAATTTTATGTTGTATGTAGTAGCTTATGCGCGTGCTTAATCCGTTCCCGTCTATCACTATACTGCTGTATGTCAAATTTTAAGTAGGCCGCTAGTAGTTAGGAGAACTGGAAAAGGACATTTCCCTCTACTTTCCTTTATGTATCCTATTATTGGGTAGATGCTATAGCATAAAAGAAATGTAATTAAGAGAAATCGAATCTGACGTCTAATCGATTATTGATTACCTTTGTTGTTTAATTCTTTATAGAGCTATTAATTAAAAATTTTAAAGTTGCTGTTAGGCATGTACATATGTAGGTAATAATTAGGTTCCTTAATTTTGCAGTTCGTGGATTTTCTTTTAAAACAAAAAGAGGAAAAATTTAATTAGCTAAGCTTCTTAGCTTTAAAAAAACATTTATAGGAAGTTGAAACTTATATATTTTGGACTTTTTCCTAGGACGTTTATTCGGCCAACTTGCCTGGTTGCTGGAACTTTCCAGCACTGCAATAATTTAGGAAAAAGCTGTCAAGACTGTTGTAACGGCGCCCTAAACTCAAACACACCACATCAAACATGCATCAGCTGTTCATGTACGAGTTGACCGAATGCAACCCAGCGCTTGGTTGGCTCAGCAATGATAATTTGAGACTTTGCTACAAGTGGTGGTGCCTAAAAAGATAATTTTACAATATAAGTTGGAAAACATTAAAGATAGATATTCAGATAAACTTTTAAATAAAGTGAAGTATTTTTAACAAGCCGATTTGTGTATTAATACCACTTTGGAGATAAAATAAAGTTTCCAATAAAGGAATATGCAAAAATATGCTAAATGGCGACCGTGACGCGCGGGCCAGCCGCGAATGGAAATTAAGGGCATACACAAGGGCGTGGAGACAAAATGGTGGCGTACGCCACCACCTCTAATTTTTTTCAAGCTTGCAATTTTATCCGGCTGCACCGCATACATCATGCCATTAACAAACAATATATTTACGTTTAATTACGGGAATAACGAAAACTGTGGCAAGCATCTAAAAGAACCTCAATATTTGTGACTGCGGCGCGGGAGCACCCAAAATAACCTCAATTTTTGTGACTGCGGCGCGGGAGCACCTAAAATAATCTCAGTTTTTGTGACTGTGACGCAGGAGCACCTAAAATAACCTCAATTTTTCTGACTGCCGCGCGGCAGCACCCAAAATAACCTCAATTTTTATAACCACATTGATTCTCACATTTCACAATTTTTATCACTACATTAGTTTAAATAAGTGATTAAGTCTACAATATAGTTAGCCACATCTATTCGAACATACTACACTTGTTTTGCTTGCATGTGTACAATTATTATTACACACGTATATTTTCTTTTGCATGTGAACTTTACAGGTTATGTATGTTATAAAACGATTTAAAGTGAATCCAAAAGTGCAAACGGTATTTCCCTAAACTCTTAACGTGTTCTTAAACCAATTTTTCAAAAAGTCTTTTACAAATATTTTTCTTTGCAAATTTTCGGGCCTTTTGACCTATTTCCACGTACATATGGTAAAGTTTGGATTTTTTCATTACATACGGTGGTTTCAAAAAAAAACCAAATGCAATTTTTCATATAAAACGATGGTTCCGGAAAAACCAATTAAGATTTTTTTAATAAACCGGTGCGTCTGTGATTACCACATGCCTATATACTTTTGAACAAATTTCAAATTCAGTTACTTGCTACAGATTTTTCATACCAATAATGCAGTGTCAATCAAATTTTCCACTTAATTTCTAAATATTTCGTCAGCGACAATTCACTGTAAATAAGTTCCTTTTTTTCAAATACTTCAGATTCAGAATCCGATTCCGATAAATCAGCTTCAAGCTGCGAAGGTTTAGCGTCGTCTTCGACCGAAACCGTCACAAACCAGAAAAATAAATTATCCTTGTCGACGGATTTCGCGGGCTTCGAGGATTACTCTAGTAAAATTTTAACTTCTGCTTCGGATCCAAATCTTAACGATACAATCAGTGCAAAATTGGCTTCGCCTTTTTCTGATTTAAAGTCAAATCCTGACGATTCAATTAATACAAAAGTTCTAATTCAGCTTCAGATCTTAACGATCAAATCATGGCAATACTTGAGGAAAAGAAAACTTTCATTAGCATGTGTGCTACTTCGATTAGAGAAAACTACAGCGGTGATACTCTAGCACTCGAGACCTTTATAGATAAAATTGAATTACTCGAAGAGTTTGCTGATGAAACATTAATTGGTACTTTTATAGCATTCCTAAAATCAAAACTGGAGGGTAAAGCTCGTGAAGCAATCCCGACGCAAGTAACTTCAGTTAACGAAATTAAAATAGCTCTTCGTAATAGGATAAAACCAGACAACTCGAAGGTCGTGGCTGGAAGAATCGCGGTGTTACAAGTAAATAACAACAACTATACTGATTTTGCTAGACGTATTGAGGAATTGTCGGACTCATTGGAGCGTTCGTTAATTATTGAGGGTATAACCCAGGCTAAAGCGCATGAAATTGCTATTGAGCAAACTGTAAACGTTTGCCGGTTGAATGCAAAGTCAAGTCTCGTTAAGTCAATTCTCGCTTCTACTTCATTCACCGACTCAAGGGATGTCGTAGCAAACTTAATAGTTGAACAGTCTATCGAGGTTAAGGAGCGCCAAGTACTCGCTTTCAGGTCTCGCGGCAACAGCGATTTTCGAAATATTCAAGGTGGCTATCGGGGTCGTAATTTTTCCAATCAAAATAATCGTAACTTCAATGGTAAATAGGCAAAATTTCAATAACTTTCACAATTCAAATCGTGGTAATCAACGTCAAAATTTTCGTTTTTCGAACGGTAACCGGTATCAGAACAACAACAGCAACAATAGTAGTAATAACTTCCACTCCTAGGAGTACTAACAACGCAAACGTGCGTGCTTTAAACGCTCATGCCCCTCAGGAGCGAACACTGAGGGAGCAAAAGACTTACGATTAACCGATTCTTCAAAAAATTTTTCGACAAAAAACATTTATTGTCTAAATCTTAATTTCTCAGACTTTATCCAATTAAACATAACCGGATCTAACAAATGTTGCACCTTTTTAGTCGACACGCAAGCCGACATTTCATTAATTAAAATCTCATGCATTAACAAAAATTTATCAGTCAATGATAATGATAAAATTAATATTACGGGAGTTACCTCAGATGTGGTTCCTACCTTGGGAACATTCACGACAAATTAATATTTTCCAAATTTTTTTATTAAGCATACGTTGCACGTGGTGAATGACGATTTCAATATTCCGTCCGATGGAATATTAGGTAAAGACTTTTTGAAACAAAACCAATGCGAAATCAGCTATGCGACAAATAGTTTTTCTTTTTGGATAAAAGGCAAAAAAGTCTCACTTCCAATCCTACACGGTACGGAAAGTGAATCTTGTGTTATTCCGCCAAGATGCGAAGTTTTCAAAATTTTTGACTTAGAAAAGTCACCAGAACCACTGTTCGTGGACTCACAAGAAATAGCCGAAGGCGTCTTTACAGCAAATTTACCAAATGCGCAAATATACAGAAAGTAATATGCTTGAGTTATGTTTAGAGTATTCGGACATTTTTACGTTAAATAATGACAAAATGACACAAAACAACTTCTAAGAACAAAAACTCCGACTTTCAGATACAACGCCAGTTTACATCAAAAATTATCGCCTTCCACACTCTCAGCGCGAAGAGATAAACAACCAAGTTAGTAAATTATTGCAAAATGATTTAATTGAAGAAAGCTTCTCAAACTATAATAGTCCACTTATAATTGTGCCAAAGAAAGATACAAGCGGCGAAAAAGCGTATAGAATGTGCGTAGATTTTTGCGCAGTAAACAAAAAACTAATAGCCGACAAATTTCCACTCGCTCGAGTAGATGATATTCTTGACAATCTTGGCCGTGCAAAACATTTTTCAACGCTTGACCTCTTTTCGGGTTTCCACCAAATACCTCTACACCCCGACTCACGCGACATAACCTCGTTTAGCACTGACCGTGGATCATTCAGATGGAAAGTATTACCTTTTGGGTTAAACGTTTCACCTAACTCTTTTTCCAGAATGATGACGATTGCTTTTTCAGGCATTCCGCCTAACGTAGCTTTTTTGTATGTGGATGACATTATAGTGATTGGATGTAGCGAAAAGCATTAAATTAAAAATCTGTCTCAAGTATTCAGCACATGTAGAAAGTTTAACCTTAAATTAAATCCTAATAAATGTCATTTCCTTAGACCAGAAGTAACCTTTTTGGGTCACAAATGTTCGGCAAAGGGCTTGTTGCCAGACCCGTCAAAAATCGAAGCAATTAATAAATATACAACGACGCTGTGCGACGCTTTGTAGCGTTTGCAAATTATTAGGTTTATACCTAATTTTGCTTCTCTGGCAGCACCTTTAAACCGCTTGAATAGGAAAAAGGTAGACTTTATTTGGGATAGTGCTTGTGAAAACGCATTTCAATCATTAAAATCCGCTTTAATGTCACCACAGTTACTACAGTATCCTGATTTCAAAAAACCGTTCATATTTACGGTAGATGCATCCAAGGCAGGTTGTGGTGCTATATTGAGTCAGGTTCATGAAGATAACGATTTACCCATTTGTTTTGCGTCTAAATTATTCACTAAGGCGGAGCAAAAGAAACCAATTATTGAATTAGAGTTATTAGCGATATATTTTGCGATAAAGCAATTCAGAGTAGTAGTAAAATCAGATCATAGACCCTTGGTTTATTTGTTTAAGATGAAGGATCCGACGTCAAAATTAGCAAGGATACGTCTCGAACTAGCCGAGTACAACTTCACAATAGAGTATATCAAAGGAAAAGTAGTGTTGGTGCTGACGCACTCTCACGCATCTCATTTGACGAAATAAAGGACTCGACTAAACAAATTCTTGCGGTAAAAACACAGGCGATCTCAAAACAACAATCTAATACAAATTTACCAACTATTTCTAACGACTCAGACAATATTGTTACGAATATTAGCAAAACAAAGGAGTGATGCTATCGTCTCTAAGCCGATGCTAAGCAGTGAGGTGAATTCACATCCATAGATCAATCATTATGTATCTACATAAACGAAACAATAATTGCGTCTACACATATGTACCATGTACGTATACGAGCAGCGGAGAGTCAATACACAAACGCATGCATATATCTGAAATACTCCTGAAAGTATGCAATGAGAAAAAAATCATGCAATTGTAGTTACAGCTGAGAAGTTTGAGAGCTGCTGGACTAGTAGATTCTGGAAGCGCCTAGGAGATGCGAACGTTGAAATCCGAGAGTATAAAAGGCGGCAATTGTAGAGGCGCTTGAATTCAGTTTGATTTGAGATTTCGATTAAGACGCTATCTAGCGAGCAAGAGCAGTATTATTTTGAATATTAGAGTTTCATTTGAGCTATCAATCAGTCTGGTTATTAAGCAAGCTATTCGTTGCACAGTTTGAGTGTAATTGTGAAGTACTTTAATAAAGGCCATTTTGCATTATTACATATTAGAGTTATTTATTCAACAGTTTAGTGATTCGAACTTAGCAAAAGGGCAAATAAGAGGATTTCAAGTAAATTCGTTACAATTGGTGTCAGAAGAGGAATTGTTGAATAAATTCCAGAGGACAACAAGGACATATCAAAGTTCAGTGAATTGAAGATCCAGCAACTAAAGAAGGAGTTGGAGAGCCGTGGATTGAATACAAGTGGCGTTAAACTTGAACTCCAAGCACGACTATGAGAGGCAATGGAAGCAAAAGGAATTGATGTGAACGATTATGTCTTTTATCCTGATGGGGACGAGACAACAACAAAAATTGAAGAGAAAAACGAAACATCGCAGACAGTTACGAGCACAGACTTGAACATGATTTTGGCTGCAATATCTGCTCAAACATCGACAATGTCATCTCAACTAGAAGAACAGAAAACGTATATGTCATCACAGATGGAATCCCAAGAGACACGAATAACATCGAAAATTGAAGCACAAGAAACACGTATGTCAGAAATGTCGACACAGATAACATCCAAGATGGAAAAACAACTAGAATCACAGGAAAACCGTATAACAGCGAAATTTGAAGCACAAGAGGCACGTATATCAGAAATGTCGACACAAATTTCAACACAGGTATCATCGCAGATCTCTGCACAACTAGAATCGCGTATGGAAGAGAAACTAACGCAGTTTCAGGAAGGGTTCAGTGGTCGACGAGATAAGATGGAGGCCAAGATAGATGCTTTGAAAGATCGCATTCAGGAGTTACAATTGAACCGTCCAATCACTTCAACGTCTACTCTGAAGGTAAAATCCCCAACTTTTGATGGTTCTGCTCCATTCCAGGTATTTAAGCTCCAATTTGAGAAGACGTCGGCAGCGAACAACTGGAATGCTGAAGATAAAGTTGCAGCTCTGTTCGTGGCATTGAAAGGGCCAGCAGCCGAAATCCTACAGACGATTCCCGAAGGAGAGCGGAACAACTATGAAGCATTGATCGCCGCTGTCGAGAGACGTTATGGAAGCGAGCATAGGAAACAGATATTCCAAATTGAGTTGCAAAACCGTCACCAAAGAGCGAATGAGACTTTGTAGGAGTTTGCCTCGGATGTTGAAAGGTTGGCTCATCTCGCAAATGCGGACGCACCTGTGGAATACACCGAGAGGGTAAAAATCCAGAGTTTTATAAATGGCATACGGGACATGGAAACGAAGCGAGCTACATACGCAAACCCAAAGCTGACATTTGCTGAAACGGTATCACATGCATTGACTCAGGAAACGGCTTCACTATTGAGTAAACCAGCATACAAAGCTCATCGTGTGGAAGTGGAAAGACCAGATTGGGTAGACACAATTTGGGAAGCACTGAAGGGATCACAACAGAAAAATGCCGGAGTTATTAAATGTTTCAAGTGCGGCAACCCAGGTCATATTGCACGACATTGCAGCACCAGGGTCAATAGCTCCAACAATGTGGGTGGCCGTAAACGCAGAGCCGAAGGTGATGAGCAAATCTCCAAGTCCACTCAATCGTTAATCTAAAGCGAGTCAGCCGCAAGGGGCAACAGCTGGCTCCCTCAATTTAATGCCCCATAATCTCTATCTCACAAATTGGAAGAAGGTCAAACAATCTTACTGTTGGAGGACATGTGAATGGAAAGGAACGTTTACTGACTGTAGATAACGGTGCATCCCATTCCCTCATTCGATCAGATCTAGTCAACAAACAGATAAGACCATTGCATGGAGCAAAATTACGTACAGCCACGGGAGAGGACACCCAGGTAATTGGAGAAGTAGAATATGAAGTAGCAATTGGGAACGTCACGGTATTACACAATTTTATAGTGGCAGGTATTGTTGATGAAATCATAATTGGAGTGGACTTCTTAATCAACCAAGGCATCAAAATCGATATGCAAAGCAAGACTATGCGATATAAGAACATGGATGTGCCACTTAATTTCGGCTACGAGAGAGGCTACAGCAGTAAATGAGTGCTGGTGGAAGAGAGTCAGCAAATACCACCAAAATCAGAAGCAGTCATCTGGGCAAAGGTTGATGGAGATTGTGGGACAAAGAAATTGTGGGTTGTCGAAGCAGCAAACAAATCAGCACCGAACATACTTGTAGGAAAATCCTGGCTATGACAAAACAAGATGGACGTATTCCGGTAAGAGTACTCAATGAGTTCAAGTCACCACTCAAACTGACCAAAGGAGCTATTTTGGGAAGATGCCAAGAGGCTGAAGTAATTATTAACTGTGAACAGCTCCAGGAACACGTTTCGTCTAGTAATACTGATCTTTCAAATGACATCACGGCATGGACGGAGGGGCTAGAGGAAGATTTTCAGAGTAAGGCAAAGCAACTGCTCCTAAACTACGCAAAACATATTTGACCAGAATGGTTCCAAATCAGGCCGCACCAATGTTGTGAAACATCAAATTGACACTGGAGACGCGAGGCCGATACGTCAAGCTCCACGTAGTGTTCCACTGGCGGAGCGGGAAGTTGTAAGTCAAATTATACAAGAAATGAGCGACAGCGGCGTCATCGAACCATCAGCTAGTCCCTGGAGCTCACCGGTAGTACTTGTAAAGAAGAAGGATGGAAAAATGAGGTTTTGCGTGGTTTACCGGAAGTTGAATGACGTTATGAAAAAGGATAGCCACCCATTGCCAAGAATTGACTACACTCTGGACTCGCTATCTGGTACGGAATGGTTTTCCACACTGGACTTGAAAAGCGGCTACTGGCAAGTGGAGGTGAAGGAGGAAGACAAAGAGAAAACAGCCTTCAGCGTCGGAGATAGTCTTTGGCAATTTACAGTAATGCCCTTTGGACTATATAATGCACCAGCTACTTTCGAGAGACTCATGGATCAGGTATTGAAAGGACTACATTGGAAAACATGCTTGGTGTACCTGGACGACATCATCGTATTGGGCATGAATTTTGATGAACATCTTAAGAACTTAGATGCAGTTTTCCAGAGAATAGCTGGCGCTGGTCTGTAGTTAAGTCCCAAAAATTGTGCGCTGTTTAAAAAGGAAGTAAATTATTTGGGTCATAAGGTAACGACAGAAGGTATCCGTACAGCGAATGAAAAGATAGAGGCAGTAAAGGATTGGCCAAGACCACAGAATCTGCATGAATTGAGAAGTTTCCTTGCGCTGTGCACATATTACCGCCGATTTGTACCAAATTTTTCCAGCGTAGCCCATAGCCTCCATGAGCTTATAAGAAAAAACAAAGCTTTTGAATGGAAGAAGGAGCAAGTAGTGGTTTTCCAAACATTGAAGGAGCGTTTGTGCACTGCCCCAATGTTAGCATATCCGATTCCAGGAGCAACATTTATTCTAGATACAGATGCGAGTGGATATACTATAGGAGGCGTTTTATCACAACTGGTCGATGGACAGGAGAAGGTAGTTGCATATTACAGCCGTTCGATTGGAAAACCAGAGAGGAACTACTGTGTTACGCGGAGAGCTGTTGGCATTGGTAGAGTGCATTAAACATTTTCACAAATACCTCTACGGCCAGCGATTCCGTGTCAGGACAGATCACGCAGCGTTGAAATGGCTTCTGCAGTTCCGTAATCCAGAAGGACAATTGGCACGGTGGATCGAGCGACTACAAAGCTATGACTTTTCCATTGAGCATCGAAAAGGTAGTACCCATGGAAATGCCGATGCAATGTCACGAAGACCATGTAGTTTGGAATGCAAGCACTGTTCAAAGGCCGAGGCTAAAGAAGACATTATAGATGTCCGGCTAATAACTATAAAGTGTACGGATGAATGGGACAAGGCACAACTAAGAAAGTGTCAGCTAGAAGATACAGATCTGTCACATGTTATGCAAAGGCTCGAACGAAACGAAAGACCAAGCAGAGAGGAGATGTCAGCAGAGAGTCCCATTGTGAAGTCATATTGGGCATAGTGGAACAGTTTAGAATTGATATCCGGTTGCTTGCATCGAGTATGGGAGAGTGAGGATGGTCAATGCAAGTAGAAACTGATAGTTGTTCCCAGAAAGAGGATTCCTGGCGTGCTCAGTGAGCTGCACAATGGTCCAAGTGGAGGTCATCTTGAAATCACGAAGACACTCGAGAAAATTAAGCAGAGATTCTATTTGGTTGGTTGCCGTCAGTCGGTCACCGAGTGGATTGCCAACTGCGAGGTATGCAACAGAGCGAAAGGACCCAAACCCCGAAGTCATGGCCAGATGAAGCAATATATTTCAGGTGCATCATTTGAAAGGATCGCCATGGATGTCGCAGGTCCATTTCCTACTAGCAACCGCGGAAACAAATACGTACTGGTGGTTATGGATTATTTCAGTAAATGGCCAGATCCCAAACCGAGAAGCAGAAACAGTAGCAGAAGTGGTTAAAAACGAATGGGTTGCAAGGTATGGTGTACCAATGGAGTTATATTCTGACCATGGCAGGAATTTTGAATCAGCTGTGTTCCAAGAAATGTGCAAGAAGTTGGGCATTCGAAAAATGCGGACAACTGCATTGCATCCTCAGTCCGATGGTATGGTGGAACGTTTCAATAGAACATTGGAGGAGCATTTAAGGAAAGTAGTAGAGAAGTACCATAAGGACTGGGATACACACATATCATTATTCTGGCCTACCGATCGGCAGTACATGACACAACGGGCCAAACTCCCGCAAACGTAATTTTTGGCAGTGACCTTCGACTGCCAGCTGATTTGAAGTATGAGATAGATGCCGATGCGGAGAGGAATGTCAAGAAATCCACTGGTGTCTTGGAAGAAGAGTTGAGAGAGATACACGATCTGGTAAGGCAACGAGTAAAGATTATGAGTGACAAGATGAAAGCGAGGTACGATAAAGCAATTAATTCGGAAGGGTTTCAGGAAGGAGATTTGGTGCTGCTATACAACCCACAACGAAAAAAAGGTTTGTCCCCGAAACTGCAGTGTAACTGGGAAGGCCCCTACAAAGTTGTACAACAGATCAACGATGTAATGTACCGCATACAAACCACTACCAAACCACGAACCAAAATGAAAGTGGTACATTTGGAGAGGTTAGTAGCGTTTAAATCGAGAGATTTGTCTGATCGGGACGATCAGACTTAGGTGAAGGGCAGTGTTACGAATATTAGCAAAGCTAAGGGGTGATGCCATCGTCTCTAAGCCGATGCTAAGCAGTGACGTGAATTCACATCCATAGATCAATCATTATGTATCTACATAAACGAAACAATAATTGCGTCTACACATATGTACCATGTACGTATACGAGCAGCGGAGAGTCAATACACAAATATATGCATATATCTGAGATACTCCTGAAAGTATGCAATGAGAAAAAAATCATACAATTGTAGTTACAGCTGAGAAGTTTGAGAGCTGCTGGACTAGTAGATTCTGGAAGCGCCTAGAAGATGCGAACGTTGAAATCCGAGAGTATAAAAGCCGGCAATTGTAGAGGCGCTGGAATTCAGTTTGATTTGAGATTTCGATTAAGACGCTATCTAGCGATCAAGAGCAGTATTATTTTGAATAGTAGAGTTTCATTTGAGCTACCAATCAGTTTGGTTATTAAGCAAGCTCTTCGTTGTTTGAGTGTTATTGTACTTTAATAAAGACCATTTTGCATTATTACATATTGGAGTTATTTATTCAACAGTTTAATGATTCGAACTTAGCAAAAAGGGCAAATAAGAGGATTGCAAGTAAATTCGTTACAATATAATACAGACAGTCAAGGTTTATGACAAATTTTCATTTACATTTTCTAATAAAATTCCACGTATTAGACCCACAATTTTCTATGATGAGAAAACTAAAATTTCAAAATTACAAATTCACGCGCATATCAAACATAAAAAATTTGAACTAGTTAATACTGAGATTGCTAACGAAATAACAAATCTAGACGAGTTTCTTTCGAGGTTACAATCCGAAACCGACAATCACGGTATTAATAAGATAGAATGGCCAAAAGATGATATATTAAAGTTAAAACAAAGTGGAAACAAAATATTAAAGACGTTAGAGATAATACTGACCGACCCGGTAGAGATCATAGCAACGGAAGACAAAAAACTCAAAATTATGTCAATTTATCACAACGATGCCATCTCAGGTGGACATTGCGGTGTTAAAAAGCTGTACGCAAAAGTTCATACTAAATTTTATTGGAAAAATATGACCCGAGACATTGCGAAATTTGTGAAAAATTGCCAACACTGCCTATTAAATAAAGTTAAACCAAAAACTAAAGAAAAGCTAGTGTTAACACCAACACCTTGTATCATCATGAAACGTTAGGTTCAATCGAACGAAACCATCGAGTATTTAACGAATACTTGCGCGCATACCTTAATGACACGTTGTCGGACTGGGATATTTACTTGAACTTTTTCACGTTCTTTCACAATACCACTTCGAATAAAGTTTTTGATAATAAATTTACACCGTTCGAATTAGCATTCGGTAAAAAACCCATTTTACCTAGTGAACTTCAAAAAGCAAAAGTTGATCCAATTTATGATGTAGAGAATTACGCGAAAGTGTCGAAATACCGCATGCAAAAATCACATATATTAGCGCAAGAACTTTTAAACAAACATAAAGTTCGAAATAAATATTATTATGACAAACATGCCTGTCCGTCAAAAATTTGCGTAAATGATAAGGTTCTAATACAAAAAGAACCGCGCGATAAACATGCAAGTATATATCAGGGGCCGTACGTAGTTAAAGAAATAGATGGGACGAATGTAAAAGTTTTTGATAAAGAAAAGAAAAAATGATTCAAGGTTCGATTCGAGCTCAAGGCCAGAACAATAATTTTTTTTCTAATTATTGTAATTTTTTAATTTTTCTAAATTTGAAAAATTGTATTTTGTTTTTAGAATAGTAAGTAGAAAATTTTTCAGACAACCTGCCATAGCTGCGCAGAAACAAAAACAAAAACAAAAGAAAAAATTAAAAACTTTTCACAAAAACCGTGTACAAAAAGTACAATAAATCTTTAGGCAACTCACATTTTATTTACTAATACAAGTTACAAATTTAGAATGGTAATATTTACATAATAACTTATTTTAAACGCATTTCTATACAATGTTAAAAAAAAAAACTTGTTATGTATCTAATTTACAAATAAATATAAGATGTAAACATGCGACTTAGTAGCTAAAATAAAATTCCACACAAAAGCTAAACCATAAACATATGCGATTTAATGATGAATTATATAAATCCAAAAATCTGAAATTTCAAACAAATTATATTATTTATATACATTTGCATATCAAATTATCATTATAAGTTTTGCTTAAAAAAAAAAACCGAAAAAAGTCTTTCTTACGTAACAAAGAGAGAAACACAAATAATTATATTTACATACTTAAACATAAGGCAAACATATGTTAAACTATACACTCCAGATAAATGTTGTGTTACAACGAAAATACTATATTATAATTTATAATACTTAAAACTTTACAAAATAATCTCAGTAATGAATTGAAACTGAATACTTATACCAAAATTGTATAAATATACCATAACTATATTATTTGCATATTGCAATGCAAAACTTTCAATTACATTGTACATAGACATTTAATCACCAGTAATTAAAACTTTAAACAACTTCAATAACATGTATAAGTAAATTTCATCATTAACTGAAACTACTCTACATATTAAATAAGTTTATAAATTTTTGTATAAACTAGAAGATAAGTTTTGTTTGAGTTCATAAATGTAACATTATTCAATCAAATAATGTCAGGTAAGAAGAAGCCAGCAAAAATGTATCACTCTGCCGACCTCTTCTTTCCAAAGGAAGGTGATGTAACGGCGGCCTAAACTCAAACACACCACATCAAACATGCATCAGCTGTTCATGTACGAGTTGACCGAATGCAACCCAGCGCTTGGTTGGCTCGGCAATGATAATTTGAGACTTTGCTATAAGTGGTGGTGCCTAAAAAGATAATTTTACAATATAATTTGGAAAACATTAAAGATAGATATTTAAATAAACTTTTAAATAAAGTGAAGTATTTTTAACAAGCCGATTTGTGTATTAATACCACTTTGGAGTTAAATAAAGTTTCCAATAAAGGCATGTGCAAAAATATACAAAACTGTGCGAGTTGATTCGAAAACCTAAATTGTTTATTTCTGCTAAGAAAATAATAACAATACGGGAAATTTGGTATTTTTGATGCGTTTTCACGCTTAAAAAGAACAGAGGTCAATTAGGGTCCGCGGTAAGTACCTATCCCAAGATAGCAGTTCAAGAAAATGTAGAGCCACTACGTTTTATAAGGCTTTTTTTCGGACATAGTGGAGCACGTGCACAATGACCTTTTTCACAATCTAGAATTCAATACTGTGATGTTGGTACGCCTCCAATAATTTCTTTAGGCCAATTAGTGCACTTGGCTGCCAAAAATGTTCAGATTGCGGTCCATATTTGAGAAGGATTCAATTCTTGTGTCGCCAACATCAGCTTGAACAAAATTGAGCTCACCATGACGTACAATCGATCGGACCTTAATCACAGCCGGGATCATCGCTCTATGACCTATGATTTATTTATGTAAATTGAATGGGCAAGAGCCATTTATTTGCATATACAATATAGAAAAATCAATATTTTTGTTTTTGAAATATGACATTTGAATTTACGTTGAAAAGTATGCTCATAAAAAGTCTAAATTTTTATTTTGCACTGCGTTACCGACAGTTTCCAGTGATTTAGGTTTTTTCTCTATTTAGGTAGAAATTTAGGTCAACTCGCACACACCCTTAGGCTGTCATATCTTAAATGTCAAAAGCAACGATGGTGGGTAAGACAGTTTGTGGGTAGCACCCAGTCTTCCTTTATCAAACAAAAATTTATCACATGCGACTAATTTTCCAGCACGGTCATGCAGGGGAAAACTTATGTAAAAGATTTTGTTTAAAAATAACCAAACTATTAGGCTACCGAGTCACAATTTAATAATTTATAAAGTCTAAATTAAAGTAGATGTTACAAAACCGGATAACCTGCACTCTTTTAGTAAGAACGTTTGTCGGAATTGAAACGTTATTTTCGAATGTCGTAAGCATGAAAGGTACCTATCGTTCGATCTGTTAAATCGTCCAATAAGTAGTAGTGATTGCCTATTTTTTCTTTCAGACGGCTTTTTATAAACTTTGGATCAAACTTAGTATTGAAATTTTTGGAGAAATCACTTTGAGAAAAATTGCGTCTGAAAACTTCTTGTCCCGGTTGAAAAGAAATTGGCTTTGAGCGAAGGTTGTATTGTTTGGTGTTTCGGTCATAGGCTTTTGTCATTTCGTTCTGAATGTCACTTCTCAATAAGATGGTTTTATCTGATTTTCTGATAGAAATAGTGGATTCTTCCAGTAACCCAAATCCTTTAATAAGCGGTATTGGGCCCATAGGCTGACATACTAATATCAAATAAAGCTTGTTACGTGGCTGACTCTTTGGGTGGTGAGGAGAGGCGGCAAGTAGGTATGCTTGCGATCCCAGGCTAGCTCGTCGTCTTGGGCGGGGTATTACTTGTGAGCAGAGAAGAACGTACTATGATCCGGGGTGGAGTTGCCTAACAACCGGATGCCGTTAAATATAAAATGGCTGGAGCTTGATACACTCCTACCTTGCCAAGATAAGGACTTGTAATTGAATCGCCCGATTACAAGCAAATTGGTACCGAACGATTCGGCAAAGGAGTGTTGAGAGAAGGCAACATGGAGCCGATAGTTTGGGCCTTTGATCATGCAGTAGATCCGTGTTTGACACCGTGGGGTTAAGTCTACAAAGATAGGTATTTGCGTTATAATTCACTATCGACAACCGACCTTACCCGCAGCCACATGAACATAAAGGGGTTCATACCTGCATGTGTATTGAAAGGAAAAAAAAAGCTGAAAAAGATAGAAATAGGGGTAAAACTTAGAAGTGGGAAAGCATAAGGGGAAGAAAAAGATGAAGGCCTTTCCTGTCAGGCGGAGTCTACCCTCCCTCTGCAGTGCAACTTGCACCGCACCATTGGTACTGTGCTGACTTCTGCTTACTTACAGTGCCCCCAAAGCTGACATTGCTCCACCCCCTGTCACTCAGTCATTTCCCTAATACCGACCTCCGCGTAACCATACCACGCGCAAGCGCAGCATCTACACCAAAAGTTAAAACCTGGCCGGCATTATTAAAAGCTACGTTTTCGTCCAAACATTTTTAAATTTTATTAAAAATTTAATTTTGCTTAGAACTATACCCTAGAGCTATCTATATTATAGAATGCAAAAAAAATTCAAGCAAAATATAATATAAGAGCAAACAAAGAAAAATCCAAGAAACCTGATCTCCGACCTACTGCAAATGCACAAGCAATATCCAAAATCAATTTAATACAAAGCAAAAGTAGGTCATTAAAAAAACAAGTAAGGACGGGACTGTGACTTCATACCTTTCATGAATGGGGCTGAACAATAATCTTATCCCGTTCGTAATCTCCGAATAATCTAATGTATAAGATAAGAAATATATAGTGAACAGATCTACATACCTAAACGATTTCTAAGATAAATATAATATAAAAAATAGGTAGGTACTTTGTGTGAGGATGCAAAATTTCAGGTTTTTTGTGGTCTGCGTGTAAAAACTATGACTACGAATCACGTATTTCAACAATATATGACGTAAACGTAACCATTTGATGAAATGTTATGAATTTTGAATTTTTGGGGTATATAATATATGTACCACCGATCTCAATGATTTTTTCAGACAACAATATATACTATACATGTAAGCATTTGGTGAAATTTGAAGCTTCTAGCTGTTAAAATGGGGAAGAAATTGCGCAAAGTTTCTTATTTGAACAATCGGTTGTATGATATTATATATACCACCGGGCTCTATGATTTTTTCAGACAACAATATATGCTATACACGTAAATATTTGGTGAAATTTGAACATATCTAAACGAATTTTAAGATAAATATAACATAAAAAATTTGAACATATCTAAACGATTTTTAAGATAAATATAAAATAAAAATTAGGTAGGTACTTCGTGTGAGGATGCAAAGTTCCAGGGTTTTTGTGGTCTGCGTGTAAAAACTATGACTACGAATCACGTATTTCAAAAATATGTGACGTAAACGTAACTATTTGATGAAATTTGATGAATTTTGAAGCTTCTATCCGTAAAAAAGGGGCAAAAAAATAAAGTTTATATGGGGTATATAATATATGTACCACCGATCTCTATGATTTTTTCAGACAACAATATATGCTATATACGTAAGCATTTGGTGAAATTTGAAGCTTCTAGCTGTTAAAATGGGGCAGAAATTGCGCAAAGTTTCTTATCTGAACAATCGGTTGTATGAGATATATACTATATATACCACCGATCTCAATGATTTTCTCAGACAACAATATATACTATACACGTAAGCATTTGGTGAAATTTGAAGCTTCTAGCTGTTAAAATAGGGAAGAAATTGCGCAAAGTTTCTTATCTGAACAATCGGTTGTATGAGATTATATATACCATCGGTCTCTATGATTTTTTCATACAACAATATATGCAATACACGTAAACATTTGGTGAAATTTGAACATATCTAAAAGATTTTTAAGATAAATATAAAATAAAAAATAGGTAGGTACTTTGTGTGAGGATGCAAAGTTTCAGGTTTTTTGTGGTCTGCGCGTAAAAACTATGACTACGAATCACGTATTTCAAAAATATATGACGTAAACGTAACTATTTGATGAAATTTTATGAATTTTGAAGCTTCTAGCCGTAAAAAAGGGGCAAAAAAATACAGCTTATATGGGGTATATAATATATGTACCACCGATCTCTATGATTTTTTCAGACAACAATATATACTATACACGTAAGCATTTAGTGAAATTTGAAGCTTCTAGCTGTTAAAATGGGGCAGAAATTGCGCAAAGTTTCTTGTCTGAACAATCGGTTGTATGAGATATATTCTATATATACCACCGATCTCAATGATTTTTTCAGACAACAATATATACTATACACGTAAGCATTTGGTGAAATTTGAAGCTTCTAGCTGTTAAAATGGGCCAGAAATTGCGCAAAGTTTCTTATCTGAACAATCGGTTGTGTGAGATTTATACTATATATACCACCGATCTCAATGATTTTTTCAGACAACAATATATACTATACAATTAAGCATTTGGTGAAATTTGAAGCTGCTAGCTGTTAAAATGGGGAAGAAATTGCGCAAAGTTTCTTATCTGAACAATCGGTTGTATGAGATTATATATACCACCGGTCTCTATGATTTTTTCAAACAACAATATATGCTATACACGTAAACATTTGGTGAAATTTGAACATATCTAAACGATTTTTAAGATAAATATAAAATAAAAAATAGGTAGGTACTTTGTGTGAGGAGGCAAAATTTCAGGTTTTTTGTGGTCTGCGTGTAAAAACTATGACTACGAATCACGTATTTCAAAAATATATGACGTAAGCCTAACTTTTTGATGAAATTTGATGAATTTTGAAGCTTCTATCCGTAAAAAAGGGGCAAAAATGACAGTTTATATGAAGTATATAATATATATACGACCGATCTCTATGATTTTTTCAGACAACAATTTATGCTATATACGTAAGCATTTGGTGAAATTTGAAGCTTCTAGCTGTTAAAACGGGGCAGAAATTGCGCAAAGTTTCTTATCTGAACAATCGGTTGTATGAGATATATACTATGTATACCACCGATCTCAATGATTTTTTCAGACATCAATATATGCTATACATGTAATCATTTGGTGAAATTTGAAGCTTCTAAATGTTAAAATGGGGCCGAAATCACAAAAAAAAATATATATATGCTATATATATATACTATATATACCATCATATATATATTATATATATCACCGATCTCTATGATTTTTTGACGCAACAATATATACTATATATGTAAGCAATCGGTGAAATTTGAAGCTTATAGCTGTTAAAATGGGGTAGAAATTGCGAAAAGTTCCTTATCTGAACAATCGGTTGTATGAGATATAAAATATATATACAACCGATCTCTATGATTTTTTCAGACAACAATATATGCCATATTCTAGCTGTTAAAATGGGGCTAAAATTGCGAAAATATATATATATAATATATATATATACTATATATACCACCATATATATACTATATATACCACCGATCTGTATGATGTTTTCAGACAACAATATATGCTATATATGTAAGCATTCGTTGAAATGTGAAGCCTCTAGCTCTTAAAATAGGGCAGTAATTACGTAAAGTTTCTTATCTGAACAATCGGTTGTGGGGGATATATACTATATATACGACCAATATCATCAATTTTTTCAGGCAACAATATGTTCAATATACGAAAGCATATGGTGAAGTTTGAAGCTTCAATCTGTTAAATTGAGTAAGATATTACAAAAATCCTCTTTTTCTGAAAAATCGGTTGTATGGAGGATATATGCTATAGTGGCCCGATCCGGCCGGTTCCGACAAATGTCTAATCGGACACCCAAATACACCCGCTCACGAAATTTTATCAAGATATCTCAAAAATTGAGGGATTAGTTTGGATACAAACAGACAGACGAACAGACGGACATGGCTAAATCAACTCAGCTCTTCAACCTGATTATTTCGGTATACTTAATGGTGGGTCTATCTATTTTCTTTTAAGGACTTACAATTTTGGGTTTCGTGACGAAATTAATATACCATTTCATTTTCATGAAAGGTATAAAAACATATAAAAGGTATGCAGTTATATAAAAAAGAGTATGGCGGCCACCGTGGTGTGATGGTAGCATGCTCCGCCTATCACACCCTATGCCCTGGGTTCGCACCCCGGGCAAAGCAACATCAAAATTTTAGAAATAAGGTTTTTCAATTAGAAGAAAATTTTTCTAAGCGGGGTCGCCCCTCGGCAGTGTTTGGCAAACGCTCCGGGTGTATTTCTGCCATGAAAAGCTCTCAGTGAAAACTCATCTGCCTTGCAGATGCCGTTCGGAGTCGGCATAAAACATGTAGGTCCCGTCCGGCCAATTTGTAGGGAAAATCAAGAGGAGCACGACGCAAATTGGAAGAGAAGCTCGGCCTTAGATCTCTTCGGAGGTTATCGCGCCTTACATTTATTTTTATTTTATGTAAGCAAAATGTGTGCAGGTATGAATACATGTGTGGACATAGGTAAATATGTTCGTTGTTGCTTTACTTTGCAAATTTCTACTCTATTTTTTTTCAAAATTAGGAATCTTAATCAATATATGTACATACAGACGCATATAATCATTCGAGATGCACTTACCAGTATCTCGTTCTCCAACGGGCGCCGCTGCAGTTGAGTGGTTTTGCTGAAAAATGCTGGAAAAAATACTTTTAACATGCATACATATTTACAGGCCACGCTCACAGTAGCCACCCTCAATCACTCAGCCAAGATCACTCGCTGGTTTGGTAAAGAGTGCTTTGGTAGTATCAAGACTACTAGCGTGCTGATAAAATGCAAAGATTAAAAAAAATATGAATTCTACAAAAAATGTCTTTAGTGCTGAAGGCACACAATCATGTATAATCTCGGGTTGTGAAGCTAATAAAAAGGTATGTTGGAATTAATTTTGTCACTAGTCATAAAAAAGTAAGTACAAAAAAATAAAAAAAGGCAAAAATCCAAAATTTGAAAATTTTTAGTTAGTAGTACCATAGGTAGCAGAAAAAATGTGCGAAAACAATGTGTATATGGTAGAAGATAGAGATATCAAAATATCAAGAAAAATTAAATGTCAAACTGAAGAAGAAAAATGAAAAAAGAAGAAAACGAAGAAACAAAAGGAAAAAAATGTAGGCAAAAGTACCACCATTAACTTATAAAATATGGTGTTAACGTGAAACCGAAAAATTATATATTTTCGAATGACGAACTTCTTGGCCCCGGAAATAGAATGTTCCCTTTTGCCCATTTCCTACCAACTAATTATGCCCCTTATGACAATATTTAAATAATAATTGTAATAATATAAAAAAAAATATATAAAAAACAATATTATCATCCACTGTAATGACGGAAAAGCTCCTCCCTCCGCCGGTGTTTGTTGTTGCTTGCGTTACCAAAATATGCGAACTTAGCCCAAAAATATACAAATGTTGATACCAGCTTTGTTGTGGTTGTTGCCAGTGTTTTTCTCTATTGTAGTTTCTCGTATTGTCCGCTTTGCCAAAATCGTAATGGATTTTTGGTGTATGTGGTGTCGTGGCTGTTGTTGCTGTTGTTGCTGCGGTCCAATGCCGCCGGTGAAAAATGCTATTATTGATATTACCTCTTTCTTGCATTTCTTTTGTAGTTGTGGTGTGCGCCGATAAATAAAAACGTAGTGTGGTGCTTGTGGATGCGTGGTAATTGTTGTTGGGCGGTATGTAGCCAAGATGATGTAGTTGTTGCTGGGCGGTATGTCGTCAAACTAAAGAAATATGCGATGGGCGTGGTTGGCGTTGCGCCGCCAGTCTAGTAAAGATGATGTGGTTGTTGCCGGGCTTTATGTCGCCATTATAAAACGATGATGTAGTTGTTGCCGGGCGGTATGTTGCCAAGAACCGTGCCCAATGGGTATTCTCCAAACCAAACTAAATTGTGTCCTGAAATTAAATATAACAGAAACAAATTAAATATAACAGAAAATCTATTTAATGTAATTAATTTAATTTTAATTTAATTAATTAATTATGTCTGCATAGTCATATACCCATCTTCGTGTATATGTTCATTAGGGTGCGCCTTATTTTTTGACTTTGAACTATGGGGCATAACACCCCCCCAAAAGTTGCATTAGAGTATAATATTATGTTCTACAAAAAATTTTGGCGATTGGATTATGGGAAGACGTGGCGCAACGAGTGTTAAGTTTGCAAGATTCATAAAATTTTTTTTAAAATCACAATATCTTCAGTACTATTGACCCGATTTTCAAAACTTTTTTTGCATTGGATAGGTAATTGAATTGCATTTCATTTGAGGTACCACTGCTGTGGGTGCAAAACCGCGTATGTGCAATGTAGTTCATCCTTCTGCGAAGTTGCATTAGAGTATAATATTATGTTCTGCAAAAAATTTTGGCCATTGGATAATGGGAAGACGTGGCGCAACGAGGGTTAAGTTTGCAAGATTCATAAAAATTGCAATATAAACCAATAATACTACAGTGGTAATTTTGTGAGTGATTTTATTTCTAAAATTTATAAGAAAAGGTATTTGCATTTTGAAAGAGAATAGCGAGTTTAATAAATTTATTTTGTTCATAAATTTTTTTATACATATAGGCATTTACACATAGTACATTAATGCTATTATTGCAAAAGTGTCGACTTTTTTGCGTCAGGGTAAAGTTTCCTATAAGCAGCTACATTTTGAACAATAAATTGCTTTTCTTCCTCATTTTTTGAAAGTACGTTATTAAAATCTTCCATAAGCTTTAATGCTCTTTCTGCCGTATCATTAACAACATTTATTTTATTAACTATGTTTAATCCGATATTGTAAGACGACTCATCTTTCCATTCTACAGGATTTTTTGCTAAAAAATCTGTTGGTATACCGAATCTTTTAAAGAAAGTTTTGGTTTTTTGTGAAATGAAGTCTTCAATACTTTTTTCGGAATATAGGCTATAATCCTGTGAAGGTACTATCAACTTGTTTTCCTCGGTATCGTTAACATTTTTCAAGGCGGTCACCATACGTTTTTTTTATGTCATTGTTGATTTGTGGGTCGTACCACCAAGAAAAACTACAACTAGCTGGAGTAATTCTTTATAATCCTCTCGTGGTTGATTTTCATTGAGATTCTGCAAGCCGAATTCTATAATTTCTGATGCATCCACAAGTGTATCTTTCACATAGTTATCCTCAACACCACATTTGAAATTCATTTGATTTATTTTCTGCCAACTCTGTTTAAATCTGTGAAATATTTGAACACCATGACCAGAAGACACTTGCATTTTTTGTTCAAACATGCTCCGCAAAATTATTTCCAGAATGTGATGTCGGCAGGGTAAATATAAAAGGTCTCTCTCTAATTTTTGCTCTAAAATTATACACGCCCCTTGTAAAAGTCCCATATTGGACGCTGTAGTATCGCAGCAGAGGGCTTGCACTTTTTCAAGAAGGCCCCATTCGCTGAGCAAGTTGTATATGGCTGACGCTTGTTGCTTTCCCGTGCCTGCAGAAATAGATGGGATTCCAAGCAATTGTTCAGTACCATTGAATGATATCACTACCGGTAGCCGATCAACGTTCTCTGAGTTGATCAAAGATGGTAAAATTTTACCATCCCAATGAACCACCACTGCAGTTATTTCCTGGTTTTTGAAGGCGCGATAAATTTTTTGGGCGGATTCAACTCGATATCGAAAACGACATCGTCGAAGGGAGGTTCCGTTTATAATAAGGTCGTTAGCGTCATGTTTTAAAGCTTTAGCAGTTGCTATTAGTATTCGTACCGCATCACGATCACTTACTTTGCATTTATCCAGAACTGTGACAAGCTCGGGTGTAAAAAAGTTGATTCGCGCCCGAATTTTCTTTACATTACTGGGACCCGGCAAATCGTCGAAATCTTTGGATAAGTCTTCATCATCTTGCTCATTTTCACTACTTTCATCTTCAGTTAACGTGCATTCGGGATTTTTATACTCGCCTATTAAACAACAAAACAAAAAGAAAAAAATGTATACTTTTTGCAACACACTTGACACAAACAATAAAAACATGGTGAAACTAAAATTTTTACGCTAAACAACGTCAAACTCGAACCGTATTACATTATATATCTTACCATGGATGTTATATTCGGCGCTTTTACGTTTTCCTACAGCTTCGGGAAGGAGTGTCCTCTTTTCTTTTTCCAACAAGACGCGATCTGGACCAATCATTGAACCGGGTCTCCCTTCCTGCCTTTGGCTTAGAAGAAATAATTTATCTTCCTCAATCGTAATTAGTTGTAGGGCATCAGCGTGGGCAATGTCAAAAAGGTTATTAAAAGTTGCAACAAAATTTTGCTCCCGATTTTCCTGCATTGTTGTCCGGCGATTAGAGCTCTTCAGCAACCCCTTCCTTTCCTGATACAAGCCTTCAAGGTTTAAAACACTTTTGTCCAAATTCTTCGTTGGTATTCGTGCTTTAGCCCAAAAAACTTCCACTTCTTTAATAACGAGGTAAGCAGCACCACGGAGACTTAATTTTACTTTACGAAGGTTATAAAAAAGCAAACGAAAAACTTGTTCGTTGGATGGCAACTTAGCACCGACAATTTGGCTTTCATCATAGTCAAGGAGATATAACTTTTCTTGTGTCCTGGTTTGCATTTTTAACTTAATTTAATTTAATTGTCTTATTTAAATTACACGAGGTAGCACACTTTAAACTTCTTGATAAACTAAATAATTATCACGTCTGTATAAGTCAAGTTTGCAGCTCCAAAGTGATTTTTGGTACATTTTTTGATCTCTTTGGTACCCAATTTTTGATCTCTTTGGACACTTTGGAGCTTGCACTAATTTTAAACACTTTTTAGTTTTTATTTTTATTAAACACTTTATCACTTATTTCACTACTGCTTAAATGCCTACATTTTGGCCGCGCTTAAGTAGTTTTTTACCGACGACCTGTTCAGGTGTTTCGCGACACGATTTGGCTTCGGCTAAACCAAAGTTCGGCACGGATAAAAAGTACTTAAGCGTGGTGTCGAATTGGTAGCAGATTAGTTGCAAGCTGCCAGCCACCGCTGTGCGAGCTACATACATGTAGGTTCGTGTGTCAATGCAATGCCTGCATATGGCTCCTGATTATGAATATTTATGTATGTCTGGGTATGTATTATGTATACTCTAATTCAACTTCGCAGAAGGATGTACTACGCAGAAGGACTTGGCATGGCGTAGCCTAGGGTTGTTTTTAAAATAAAATTTGAAATTTTGCACATACACGGTTTTGCACCCACAGCAGTGGTACCTCAAATGAAAGGTAATTCAATTACCTATCCAAAGCAAAAAAGTTTTGAAAATCGGTTCAATAATACTGAAGATATTGTGATTTTAAATTTTTTATGAATCTTGCAAACTTAACCCTCGTTGCGCCACGTCTTCCCATTATCCAATCGCCAAAATTTTTTGCAGAACATAATATTATACTCGAATGCAACTTTGGGGGGGGGGGGGGGGTGTTATGCCCTGTACGCTATATTTTTTTCTCCCATATAGCTAAGGCGCACCCTAATGTTCATATAAGTTTTCTTTTGGCTCGCTTGGGAGATAGGCCAGGTGGAAAACCCAGCTCCCGTCAAGCATGCCAGGACCAAAAAAACACAAAACTGGACATGACCTTACCTCTCGTAAAATATGCTTGCTATGCTTTTTCACTTACGTTTAAAAGCGCGCTTCAATTTTGGCTATCACTACTCACTTGCACTTGACTTATATTGGGTACTGTTGAAACAAGACTTTGGCCCATTGACTAATTTTTCCCCTTCTTATACCCACCGCCGTGGTAAGGAACGTTACCCAGAAACGGAAAGTTTTTACCATTAGATGCCAAACTTTATTTTCGGCTTTCCCCTATTTTTCATCTACACGTGCATACAATCATGCACTCATACATTCACACGCTTACCGCTCCACCAAACCAACACCTACACACCAGTGCACGGACTTTACCACTTCATTGGTAGATCTACCAACTTTTTAGCCCATTTTTATTTCCTACCACTTCTACCACCGAAGCGCAAAAATCTACCAAAATTTGCCTTTGTAAGGAAGTTAAGAAACGATTCAATTTCAAAGACCAAAAATTACACCTTTTTGGAATATTTTGACGCAAAAAATATTCAATCTAGTCAAATGACAACGATTGTTCCCTTACTTAAAGCTTTTCCATTTCACAAGACTTCCGTGGAAATTCTTAACAAGGAATGCCGATCAGTAATTTTATATGATAAGGAAAAACTAGAAAAGATATTTTCCGACGATATTCTTAAAGGATGGATAAAATTGGGAACTGAAGAGAGTCTCATAGAAGAAAATCTGAGTGAACAAATATGCTCCTTAGCAATATTACCTCACAATAGTGCATCCGCAGAAAGGTCGTTCTCTATAATGAACGACATAAAAACCGCCAAGCGTAATGGACTAAAAATTTCAAGCATTTCCAATCAAATATTAATAAAAGAGTATTGTATCGGACGGGCTTTATTTCAGCCACCAATTGAATTATTAAGATTTTATAAAAAATTTGAATATGTAGAAGGTGATTTTGTTCCTTGTATTTATTAACACCCATATGGCACTAGACTTTTCTTTTGTTTTTTCTGACAATTCTTTATTGTTGAGAACTCGGTTTTTATTTTGAAAAATTTGTGCTCAAATTCAAATAAGAAATAAATTTGTTTATGAAAGAAATGTAGTAGTCAGTAGTTTTTATGAATAATTTTGAACGAAAGTAAAAAAAGTTTTAAATAAACGATAACATGCCAAAGTCGGTTATTTTGTGGCAAAAAAATACTCGTACATTGGAAAATTGTTGTTGTAATTAGACCTATCGGTAAAGTTTCCTCAGTATTTCAAGCTCAAAATACAGGAAAAAGCAAGTATCATATAGTCAAAAGCTATGTACATAGTATGTGTATACAAATTTACATGATTTTTTTTATTTTGTTTACATGTTCTTTTTAAGTGTTCTTTCCGTGAAATGTGCTTTATTTGTTTTACAATAAAATATGAATTGTTTTGTACAAATATAAATTGTATCTATTGTTTTCTTTGAAAAATAAATATACCAACTTCTACCACTATTTTAATTTTTCGCCTACCAACATTCTCTTTTTAAAGGTCCGTGCACTGATTCACACGCTCATAGCCTTGTACTAACACACATCCACATATACACCAGAACCAAACAAACACACTGGTGCATAGCTTTCGTCAATGCTGCTAGACTGTTAGCAACATGGTGACTGCTGGTAACAATATGATGCAAATGCACAACATCTTGCTTCCGCTGCAACATTGTGTTCACTATAGCTACAATGTTGTCAATACGCGATGTCATTAGGTTAGCGGCAACAATGCGGCTAAGGCACGGGCCTGGACATAAAACACATAAACACATAGACACATATACACGCTACCACTCATTCAAGCCAGTATGGAGACAGGTTGTCGTTACAAGCTTCATACGGGAAGCAGTTAATTGAATTATGGATGGAGTTTCTAAGAGCTTGGTCGTTTTTGATGTAGGCACGTATACCTGCAATCGGCGAACGATTAACGCATTCGGATGCATTGTTTGAGGGGAATACAATGCGGTTTAACCGTCCTGTGCATAGATGGGTACACGGGTACCTTTTGCATATTCAAAAGCAATTTTTAAATAATCTACAAATAGAAACGAGTTAAAATTGTGTGGCATTGTATGGAAATAAGTTTTCAACAAAAAGGAGAGACAGTTTTTTCAAATATACTTTCATAAAGATGTTTTTTTAATAAATCAGTTTTTTATTACTAAAATTAGTTTTTTATTACTAGTTCTCATGGCTGGGATATCCAGGTACCACTCGTAGTTCTCACGTTTTTACGTAATCTACAAATAGAAACAAGTTAAAAATTTGTGGCATCCTATGGGAATAAGTTTTCTATAAAAAGGAGAGAAAATTTTTTCAAATATACTTTCATAAAGATGGTTTTTTTATAAATATATTTTTTTTTTTACTAAAATTAGTTTTTTATTACTAGTTCTCATGGCTGGGATACCCAGGTACCACTAGTAGTTCTCACGTATGAACAGCCTTGTGGTACCCGTGTACCCAGCCATGCGAACTAAAAAGAAAAATTATTCATGAACAGGACGGTTAAACATGCTTAATTCCATATTCCGCTAACAAGTCGTTGAACTTTGTAGATTTAATTTAATAATTTGGGAAAAATTTAAACAACGTGACATCAGGACGGACAAGGCGACAGCTGTTTCGATTATACCTTGTAAATCTCTTCAAAGCCTTTTCTCCCGGGAGTGGGAGTCGAACTCGCACTCCTACGATAGTTGAAATGGTTGTAAACGCATTCAGCTAGATTTAAATTGTGTACCATTGTCACTAAATAAAGTTTCCAGTACTCCCAAAGAATGGAATATTTCCTTTAAGAGAAATTGTCTAATAGGAAAAGACGTAAAAGTGGACGTTGAAGTGGTCCACGACAATCAAAAGGCCCATATTTCCTTTCCTACTTCTTGGATATGGACCAAGCAAATCGACGTACAGTCTCTGAAATGGGCGGAGAGAAATAGCTTGACTTCCCATTGGCGGTCGTAAAGTGCTATTAGTGGCCTTAGTCTCTTTGCACGTTTCACAGTTTCTAACATACTCTCTCACTTGTTCCACTAACCCTGGGCAAACTAAATACCTTCGTATATGTTTGATAGTTTTACTCATTCCTCTATGGGCAGACTTTGCTGTCGAAGCAACCAAAGTAGGCTCCAATGGTCCGTGATGACTACAAACTCTTGTAGCTCGAGGTAACATCGAAACCGCTATCTCTGTACCGCTATAATTTCTCTGTGAGGTATTTAATTTTTTCGGCACGTACGCGACTGGTTTTTCCAAGCCATCTTCCGATATTTGCACTAACACCGCACCTATTCCAAAATCGCTAGCATTACAATGACGGTAAAACTTTCTCGAAAATCTGGAATTTGTAGAATCGGAGCCGAGGTAAGCAAAGTCTTAAGCTTCTCAAATGCCACTTGCGCCTCCGCTGTCCACACGAATTTTTTCTTCATTGATAACACCTCTGTTACGTGACATCGCCAAAGTTTTCTATAAACCTTCTTGAATAACTGGCCTCTCTTCGCTACACTCACACTAAATAAAAAGGTTTATGTTTAGTTTTTATCTTTTCTTCAAACGTTCTAATATTTAATGTTGTGTTCACTTCTTTAACACGATAGAAATTGACTTAATAAGTATGTTTTAATTTTGTTAAAAGCTTTAACTTTAGATTTTAAATAAACTCAAAGTAAATATATATAAAAGTATAGAATATAAATATACAAAGGAGCGTCCGCGGTTGCTGGTTGTTAGAACTTGACTGCAGTTTGCCATATATTATTGACGATGGTAGCAAAAATTTTTGAATATAAAGATATTGCATGCGCGAACTTCGGTGGAAATCAGCGGAGCGTAACAAAATTCTAGTAGGTCACTTTCACCACACCAAAAACTTTAACATAATTTAAGCACAGAAGTACACTGATTGGAGTTTTAGTGAGTAAAAGTTAAAATTCTGAACACATTAGCTGAATAAAAAGTGTACAAATAATTATTAAATAACAAATACAGACAGTGGTAGTTTAACAAATTCTGCTGTGGTAAGTGGTGAATGTGACCTACTAGAATTTTGTGAAGCTTGCCTCACACGATTTTTCGTCTATGCAATGTCTCTATATTATATCGTTTCTGATGGTAGTGTATGCGCGTGACCGTCTAAATACTGAAGGAGGCGGCTTAAACATCCTGCCCGCTCTGCGGGGAGGTGCTTGTAAGCACCATCTGCAGTTCCTGCAAGGCGCGGATGGTGGTATTTGGGCGCTGCACAGTGGCGCCTTTTGAGTTTTTTCTTTGCAAAAATCATAACTTTTGAACCAATGAAGATATTTTAAAAATTGAAAATGCAAATGAAAGCTGATTATTTTTAGTTTTAGTGTGTGAAAGCTCAAAATATCACAGATAAAGGGTGCTTCAAAAAAATTCGTCAAACTCGAAAACTTTTAGAAAAATGCAAAAACAAAATGTTTTTAGTAAAAAATAAAAAAAAATAAAATGAGATTTGTCTTATAATGACGTATTTAAGCATTAAATAAGATAAACTAATGATTTTGATAAGATAGCGTGGCACTTCCCACTTATGATAAAAAGTTGTATCTAAGTAGTCACGTAATCAATAACTAACAAAATCGATAGACGTTTTTTTAAATGGCAATACTCTTATAAAACTCAAATGTCCGTTTGTGGTGCCACAATAACAAGGTGCTTCAAAATTCATCGTTAAATTTTACATGTTTGTTTTTTAATTTACAAGCCAAATATTTATTTTATTAATAACTAAAAGTTATTGAAAGTGGTTCAATGAAATTTTATTTGAGCTCAAGATTAAACAGCCAACGAATTTTGGAAAAGGGGAGTGGCACTGCCCATTTATGCTAAAACGTTTGATCTTAGTAACCGCTTTACCAATTTGTACCAAACTCGATAGACGTATTGATTTCTATAAAAATTTAATACTCGTTTGAAGGCGAAATGCCTAAGCTTTAAAATAAATTTGATAAACTTTAGAGAAATGCTATAACGAAAAGTATATATTTATAAATTACTAAATTAATTAATTCTTTTATTTGAAATAAAAAATTAATTACTTTTATTCTATTACAGCCTTTATTTTGTAAATTTTTATAAAAACTTTTTCCGAGCTCTAGACCATGTAAATTGAAACACCAAAAGTGCTTATTTTACATATAAATTGTATATTTGTCAAATTTGTTTTGATCGGTATTTCGATTTCATACTGAAATCATCTTCAGGACTGAAAGGCATATAAAAACAAAAACATGTTAACACATAAAACATAACAACATTCCATAATTTTGAACTTACACTCTTGAGTGCACCTGATCGACTAATTTAACAAATCTTAAAATAATCAAGTAAAAGGGAAAATAATAAACAAAAAAGGTAAACATCTAAAGAACCGTGATTATCATAAACAACAATACGTTAAATAACAAGCAATAAGTAGCGCTCAGCACATTAGAGTTGGGACAGCATGTTTGTGACGACACTCTTCTCACGAGAAATTGTGGTTGTTGTAATCAATCGACGATAGGTTGCCACGCAGCCTTCTACATCGGCCTTAAAATTTATTCTTTGATTTCTTGGTGTATTTATAATATGAAGCATTTCTAATGCGTATCTTTTGTTGTAGTGCCTCTCTTGTTGAATTACTTCTACGTTGTTTAAATCTGGAGAGTGCTCGGTTACTCTGCAATGTTGTGTCAAAGCTGTTTTATTATCATTAGCGTGGTCCCGATTTTTGATATTTGATTTACGCGCGGAAATCCTTGTCTTTAATTTTGATTTTGTAGTCCCGACATATACTTTATTGCATACGTGGGACCCATCGCCGTTACATGGTATTTGGTATATTACGTCAGATTTCTCGTATTTTTCGATTTTGTCCTTTGTGTTTCTAAAAATTTGCTGTACGGTATTGTTGTAAGTGAAGGCCATTTGGAATTTTTCGTGGTCATACATATTGGATTGTTTTAGCCCTTTGGACAGTCCAGGGACATATACGGACGTTTTATATATTTTATTTCTATTATTGTTTATTCGATTGGTACTTGATTTTTAAAAATAATCGCGGATATAACCTTTTATAGGATATATCGGAAAGTCGTTGTTTTTAAGTATTTTTACAATAATTTCTATATTTTTATTATGGTATATTTCATCACTGTGGTCAGCACTCTTTGAATAAAATTTTTTACTGTGTTTACTATAGTTGATTTGCTGTGTTTTGAGTGGAAATTAATCAATCTGCCTTCCGTAGTTATATGGTCTTCCCAAGATCCTTAAGGAAGACGTGCCCCTGCGTCCTATATGTTCGTCTGTCAACTTCCCGTCTTATAGGTTATGCCAATATGTTGTTAATGTCCTCAAAAACCTAACCAAAACTTCGAAGTACAATGTCAGAGATTCGGTAGAATTCAAAAACAAGGTAAAAGATACTTATATAGATGACGATGAATGTCTGATTTCATTCGATGTGGTTTCCTTGTTTCCCAGCATTCCAGTCGACCATGCTTTGAATATTATAGCATCTAAATGGAACCAATTAAAAGCCCATACCAGTATTAGCAAAGAATTGTTTTTGGAAATTGTGAAATTTTGCATTAAAGGAAACCGATATTTCAAATCAAATAATAAAATATATGAACAACGGTCGGAAATGCCAATGGGGTCACCAGCATCACCTATCATTGCAGACTTAGTAATGGAAGAATTGCTGAGTAAATTCGAGGAAGACTCTCCTATAAACCCCGCTTTTTTATCTAAATACGTCGACGATCTGTGCACCATCGTAAAAATTGATGCTGTAGAGGATATGCTGACGAACTTGAACAGTTATAACAAATCAATAAAGTTTATCCATTAAATTTGAAAAGGATGGCCAGTTACCATTTTTAGACACTTTGGTGATAAGAAAATACAAAAAACTTTACTTTGACTGGTATAAAAAGCCCACATCGTCAGGCAGATTGATTAATTTCCACTCAAAACACAGCAAATCGACTATAGTAAACACAGCAAAAAATTTTATTCGAAGAGTGCTGACCACCAGTGATGAAATATACCATAACAAAAATATAGAAATTATTGTAAAAATACTTAAAAACAACGACTTTCCGATATATCTTATAAAAGGTTATATCCGTGATTATTTTGAAAAATCAAGTACCAATCGAATAAACAATAATAGAAATAAAATATATAAAACGTCCGTATATGTCCCTGGACTGTCCAACAGGCTAAAACATTCCAATATGTATGACCACGAAAAATTCCAAACGGCCTTCACTTATAACAATACCGTACAACAAATTTTTAGCAACACAAAGGACAAAATCGAAAAATACGAGAAATCTGACGTAATATACCAAATACCATGTAACGGCGACGGGTCCCACGTATGCAATAAAGTATATGTCGGACTAAAAAATCAAAATTAAAGACAAGGATTTCCGCGCATAAATCAAATATCAAAAATCGGGACCACGCTAATGATAATAAAACAGCTTTGACAAAACATTGCAGAGTAACCGGGCACTCTCCAGATTTAAACAACGTAGCAGTAATTCAACAAGAGAAGCACTACAACAAAAGATACACATTAGAAATGCTTCATATTATCAATACACCAAGAGATCAAAGAATAAATTTAGGGCCGATGTAGAAGGCTGCGCGGCAGCCTATCGTCGATTGATTACAACAACCACAATTTCTCGTGAGAAGAGTGTCGTCACAAACATTCTGTCCCAACTCTAATGTGCTGAGCGCCACTTACTGCTTGTTATTTAACGTATTGTTGTTTATGTAAAAATTTGTTTATAATTACGGTTCTTTAGATGTTTACCTTTTTTGTTTATCATTTTCCCTTTTACTTGATTATTTTAAGATTTGTTAAATTAGTCGATCAGGTGAACTCAAAAGTGTAAGTTGAAAATTATGGAATGTGTTTATGTTTTATGTGTTAACATGTTTTTGTTTTTATATGCCTTTCAGTCCTGAAAATGATTTCAGTATGAAATCGAAATATCGATCAAAATAAATTTGACAAATATACAATTTATATGTAAAATAAGCACTTTTGTTGTTTCAATTTACATGGTCTAGAGCTCGGAAAAAGTTTTTATAAAAATTTAAAAAATTTATTTGTACATATCTTATCTATCTTATATAGATATCTAATTTATAATAAAGTAACAAAATTGATTAGTAAATCTGTTTTTCATTGTTGTGATAAGAAATGAGAAACTTATTTTATCTTAACATAGTCATCGTCACTGGAACATATATCTAACAAAGCAACCATTTCTGAACTATACGCATCTGTAAGATCTTTTTGTGTTCTTACATACCTCATAGATGATATGACTGGATCAGAAGAGATAGGTAACGTGTTGAAAAGGTCTTCCTTTTGTCTAACTCGTGATACTTTGCAGGTGTTCATACATCTATATCTTTTGTAGTCCGTGTTCTTAGATTCTTGAGTTTCTTCAGACAATTCTCCTAATGGTAAGCACTGGTACTCTTTTAAATCTTTTCCATGTGCTAAAATTTTATGTGCCGTTGGTGTAGGTTTATTCTCAGGATACTTTTGATGCAGCATCTCTGTAGTTTTAGATGCATATTCTCCATCACAGCCCCACTTAGTTATCAAGGCTAGCTCCTTTGGCAGTGATTTCAACTTTTCATCAGTAAAAATTTTGAAGGAGTCATGTAGACGTATTATCCATTAGGTTTTGTAGCTCAATTTCAGCTGATACTTCGGTTATTTTGGGATTTAGAGGAACTGCTTCTTTTTTGGCTAGAGTAATTTTTTTGTATCCAGGTAAAATATCGGCATTACGTTGCAGTAATGACTTACGCAATATAATATATTTTTCTTCATTAAACCGAGATCTATAAACAGCGCTGAAGCTTCTTCGGGAGTGTATTTCCTAGGTAGTGCATTTGGTGGTGTGGGAATGCTGTTTTTGATCGTCATCAGTCGCACTGGACTTTCTACCGCAACTGCTTCTATTATATGAGACTTCACGTTTTCTTCATCTTTTTTATATTTAATAGCCAGTGCTTCTGAAAGATGAGTCGTGGCCATAGCTTTTGTGGTATCAGGCAGCTTCCTTTTCCTTGCGTAGGTAGAACACTCTTCTATGGGTTTTGTTGGTCTCCCTCTAGTTCTATTGGTTGACGTGCTAAGCGTTTCTTCGTCCAAAAAACTTTGTCAGCTAGCCACTTTTCATGTTTACTTAGAAATTTTGAATTGTTACGATAGACGTCGTTCCATTTTCTTTCTATCATAATGTATTGTAAACCAATTTTTTCTTCCAGGCCTTCCTTTTCTTTGATGCTTGTTTCACTAGCTAATTTTCTCATAATAACCTCAACGAAGTCCCGTCTTGACTTTGTAGATTTAAACACCGCAAATAGTTTAGAGTTTTCTAGATACATATTAGAATTGGCTTCGAGTGTATCTGACTAAATATTAAACTGTGAACTATATTTAAAAATACTATTCACTTTATTTAAGTAAACAGAATACTTAGTTCCTTAATCTCCAAAAGATGAATGATAATATGCATTGTATGATGGATAGCTTTATATACCTACTCAAATTATTAAAATTAATTTCAGGTATACAATTCGTAACTAAAAAAAACGTATGTTATTAACAAGTTCCAATAACAAAAACGACCTTACGGCCGTACTGAATTATATATACCTGCTCAGGTGCGTATTTATGCCCAAGGTTGTTTAACTTTTTTTGATGTAAAAAGTGAAGTTGCAGCTGGACGCAGGTAGACTTTATGAATTTAGGTAACTGAATATTTCACAAATAAACACTGTTAATTTGACAGAGCACATATTTTAAAATTTTTTTATTTTTTCCATCAAAGTTTTAAAAAGGGCCTAAAAATAGGCATTTCGAAAAACAGGTATATCCGCCAACTTTTACCAAAAAAAAAACAATTTTTTTTTGTTTCAATCCTGAATTAAATTATCTTTAATAGCTATACAAGAAAACGACAACCGGCCGCCCTCTTTACTCACAAAACCATTTTAAATACAACGAAAACGAAGAAAAATTTAAAATTTTTCCCAATGTTGAAAATTGATCAACTTTGAGCGGCTCTACCTGGTAAACTATAATTTTCTGTGAAAAAAACGTTCTATATTCTTAATCCCAGGAAAATTCTCTATTATAAACGTGCATTAGATTTAGCGAACGCTTTCATTATTTTTTTTTTGATTTTTGCCATGCTTTAACGGCAGAGGCGCCACTGTGCGCTGGTTAATATCCGGCTCGAAAGACCATGAATAATTGGCCCCTCTTCGCTACACTCACACTAAATAAAAAGGTTTAAGTTTAGTTTTTATCTTTTCTTCAAACGATATAATATTTAATGTTATGTTCAATTCTTTAACACGATAGAAATTGACTTAATAAGTGTGTTTCAATTTTGTTAAAAGCTTTAGTTTAGACTTGAAATAAACTCAAAGTGAATATATATAAAAGTATAGAATATATTGTTACGAATATTAGCAAAACTAAGGGGTGCTGCTATCTCTAAGCCGATGCTAAGCAGTGACGTAAATTCACATCCAAAAATCAATCATTATGTATCTACATAAACGAAACAATAATTGCGTCTACACATATGTACCATGTACGTATGCGAGCAGCGGAGAGTCAATGCACAAACACATGCATATATCTGAGATACTCCTATGAGTATGCAATGAGAAAAACTATAAAATTGTGCAATTGTAGTAACAGCTGAGAAGTTTGAGAGCTGCTGGACTAGTAGATTCTGGAAGCACCTAGAAGATGTATAAAATTGTCCAATTGTAGTTACAGCTGAGAAGTTTGAGAGCTGCTGGACTAGTAGATTCTGGAAGCGCCTAGAAGATGCGAAGGTTGAAATCAAAGAGTATAAAAGGCGACAATTATAGAGGCGCTGGAATTCAGTTTGATTTGAGTTGTCAAGCAGTTTGGTTATTAAGCAAGCTATTCGTTGCACAGTTTGAGTGTTATTGTGAAGTACTTTAATAAAGGCAATTTTGCATTATTACAAATTGCAAATTGGAGTTTTTTATTCAACAGTTTAGTGATTTGAACTTAGCAGAGGATTGCAAATAAGAGGATTTGCAAGTAAATTCGTTACAATTGGTGTCAGAAGAGGAATTGTTGAACAAATTCCAAAGGACAACAAGGAAATGGCAAAATTCAGTGAATTGAAGATCCAGCAACTGAAGAAGGAGTTGGAGAGCCGTGGATTGAATACAAGCGGCGTTAAACTGGAACTTCAGGCACGGCTACGAGAGGCAATGGAAGCAGAAGGAATTGATGTGGACGAGTCTGTCTTTTACCCTGATGGGGACGAGACAACAACAAAAATTTAAGAGAAAAACGAAACATCGCAGACAGTTACGAGCACAGACTTGAACATGATATTGGCTGCAATAACTGCTCAAACATCGACAGTGGCATCTCAGCTGGAATCGCAGGAGACACGTTTAACATCCAAGATGGAAGCACAAGAGACGCGTATTTCAGAAATGTCGACACAGATTACATCGAAGATTGAAGCACAGGGAACATAAGTTTCTTCACAACTGGAAGAACAGAAGACGTATATGGTATCCCAACTGGAATCGCAGGAAACCCGTATAACATCACAATTGTAAGAACATAAGACATATTTGGCATCTCAACTGGAAGCGCAAGAGGAACGTATATCTGAAATGTCGGCACAAATTTCGGAACAGGTATCATCGCAGCTCTTTGTGAAACTGGAAGAGCAGGATCCAAAAATTTTACAACTCGAGGACAAAATTGATGCCGAAATAGAAGCGTTAAAAGGTCGTATGGAGCAGTTACAACTAACCGCCCAGCTGTTTCAGCAAGCAATCCAAAGGTAAAAACACCATCATTTGACGGTTCTGTTCTTTTCCAGGTCTTCAAGCTACAGTTTGAGAAGACCGCAGGAGTGAACAACTGGAATGCGGAGGATAAAGTTGCTGCACTGTTCGTGGCATTGAAATGACCTGCAGCGGAAATCTTACAGACGATTCCAGAGTATGAACGGAACAGTTATGAAGCATTGATGGCTGCTGTAGAACGACGTTATGGAAGCGAGCATAGAAAACAGATATACCAAATTGAGTTGCAAAACCGTTACCAAAAAGCAAATGAGACATTACAGGAGTTTGCTTCGGAGGTTGAAATATTGGCTCATCTTGCAAATGCGGACGCACCCGTGGAATACACTGAAAGGGTAAAGATTCAGAGCTTTATAAATGGCATACAGGACGTCGAAACAAAGCGAGCTACATACGCAAACCCAAAGCCAACATTCGCAGAAACGGTATCACATGCTCTGATTCAGGAAACAGCGTCGCTTCTGTCTAAGCCAGTTTTCAAAGCACGCCGTGTGGAAGTAGAAAGGCCAGAGTGGGTAGACACAATTTTGGAAGCACTGAAGAGATCTCAACAGAAGAATGCCGGAGTTATTAAATGTTTCAAGTGCGGCAACCCAGGCCACATTGCACGTCATTGCGATCTTGGTCCTAATAGTTTTTAACAATGTGGGTGGCCGTAAACGCAAAGCTGGCGGGAAATGAGCAAGAGCGTGTCGGATGTAAAGAACGAAAACTTGCCCCGGCTATTAAATGTCCTGTGATATCTGTGTCGCAAATTGGAAGGAAATCAAGCAGTCTCACCGTCAGAGGGAATGTGGATGGCAAAGAACATTTACTGACTGTAGATACGGGCGCATCTCATTCCTTGATTCGATCTGATTTGGTCTACAGGAGAGTAAAGTTGTTTAGGCCACAGACCTAAATATATCTCCCCCCTCGTAACATAACTTTCTTTGGATATTTTCCTTCGTTACTACCACCCACATATTCTTGTGATCACTATACACCAGGTATGTGTGAGTGGTAGTACGTATGTATCTTAGATTTTTACCGCTTTGAGCCCGCGGTACAACAACTTTGTTGCCGGGAAACCCAACGAAGGGGCTGTATCGCGGGTTCATCGGCTCGTGTGGCAAAGAGTCTCCTTCTCTTTAAATCCAGCAGCCAGCAAAGGCACACGCAATCGCCCGTTCACGTAAGTTATGATTTATATAAAATAAAATAATGATAAAATATATTTAATATTTTAAACTTTCACAACATTTGTTAACATCTTCTTTAACAGTTGTTGTATTTATACACATTGAATAAATAACCAATAATACGAAACCTTTTTGGTGTTTTTATTTTCTTCCCCTTTTTTCGCCTTAACTAATCTTTAACAAATACGTGGGTGCGCGCCGTTTCCACCACGTATTTGTCCATGGTCCTTACCACGCCGGTAAGGAGAGCCAATCACCTATAACTACAGTCCACTCCACTCCCTAGGTAATTAGTAAGAAGCAGTCAAAGAGTTCTCAAGGAAGCAGATCCACCAAACACGCATTTACGATCGTGATAATATAATCGGCAGCGTTTCCACATAACGATCCTTTTAGCAACACCAACATCAACAACACCGACAATCCACAAAAATTCAAACTTCTAATCCGGATCAACAATTTATTGAAAGGTACGTGGTTTAAAAATATTCCGTGCTAGGTAGGGGTTTCTTTTAATTTCACATTTAATAAAATTTCAAAATAAAAATAACAAATTACAAAGTGATTCTTTATATTAAACAGTGCAAGTGATTTTTTTTTTTCGCGAAGTGAGAAATCTTATTTTGTGCAAAAATAGGAAAAGGCGCTTAACGCAGTTATTTAAAGTTTGTGCAACACGCCTTGTGACTATCCGGAACAATCCCCCACACGCGGTAAGATTTTCCGGACACACCTCAAGGTAGCACAACACTGCTCTAAAAGGTTAACATAACCTCAAAGACCGCTTTGCGCCACTTTTCTATTTTCAACTTTGCAGGATTTATCTGAAAAAATTCATTTAATCCACAGCACAAAAATTCCATTTGTTAAGGTTACTTATTCAGAAACCTGTAAATTTAATTTAGGCGCACATTTAATTAAATACAATTTTTTCTCACATACAAATCACTTGCACTTATTTACACGGGCAATACGTTTGCAATTTAGTTTGGTGCTATAGTACAAAGTGCGCTTAATAACATACACATATATTGTTGTTGTTGTTTGGGTGGCCAAAAGGCTTATTTCTTGTTCAAATTTTTAAAATTGAATTAATTTTATTTTTCACTTGCGGCAATACACAAATCAGTTTTGACTGATCTATTTCTGGTGATATAAAGACACTAATCACTTTAAAGTCTTAATACAGTCCTTGGTTAGGCTCTCTAAAAGTCCATAACGAGCGTTTATATATATTGTTTCTCTAACACCACTTTTTCACTAGCCATTACTTATTGGCTTACACAATTCGTTAACACAGCTGCATTAGCACATTCTTTAACAATTACGTGGGTGCGCGCCGTTGCCACCACGCATTTGGACATTCCCTCAAACTACTAGTTTTCTTGCAAGCTTCGAGGCCACTTCACCGAGAAATCTCTCTCGAATACATTCTCAAGTGCCAGGCAGCGATGGCTGAACTTTCGGAAAAACTTGAGAAAGCTGAAAAGAAAGAAGAAAGCTCAGGAGACAGGGAATATCGCGTGCGCCTGCCACCGTGTGATAAGGACGTTTTCAAAGGAGATTACCTTTCTTGGCCTTCATTTAGAGACATGTTCACTGCTATATATATATACGTAACAAAAACCTCGATGCAGTAGAAAAATTATATTATTTAAACCAAAAGACTCAAGGTGAGGCCAAAGAGATAGTTGGGCGATGTCCTTTAACGAAAGACGGTTTCGAAACAGCGTGGAAAAATCTTTGTGATAGATACGAAAATAAATGTATCTTAGTAAACGCCCAATTAAAAATTCTTTTTAGTTTGAAAGCAGTTGAGGGTGAATGCGCTAGCTCTATAAAGAAACTGCAACGTGAAATAAATAATTGCATCTCGGCGCTCCAATGTCATCATATAGACTTATCAAACTGGGATGCAATTATAACATATATATGTTCCACAAAACTGCCAGAAACCACACTGGCACTCTGGGAACAAACAATTGAAAACAAAACGGAAATTTCAAAATGGGCTGATATCGATAGATTCTTATCCAATCGTTTCCGAACCCTAGAAACCGTGACTCATGTAAGAGGGGATACAGTAACAATTCTTATACTACGTTGGCGGCTGTTAAAATACGTATTTAACAGCAACATAGAAAAAATGTACCGCCAAATATGGGTCAATGAAGACCAAACAAAATACCAGCGAATCATATTTCGCAAATGCCCCAAAAACCCAATTAACATTTACGATTTTAAAACGGCAACCTTTGGTGTTAATTGTGCTCCGTATCTTGCGATTCGGACGCTGCACCAACTAGCTGATGACGTGGAGACATCGCATCCAATCCACGCATCCATCCACGAAATATCATCGGCATTGCAATCGGCAGGTTTCCCATTGCGAAAATGGACGTCCAACTGCAAGAAAATTCTACAGGGTATACCGAGGCAACACCTATTAAGCGCGGATTTTCTTGAGTTTGAAGACACCAGCATGGTAAAAGCACTCGGTATCAGATGGAACGCTCATTTCGACTACTTCTACTTTGCAGCGAAACCCTTTGATAATAACCCTATTGTAAAAAAAAGGTCAATACTGTCTGCGATAGCAAAACTTTTCGACCCTCTTGACTGGCTGGCACCAGTCGTAATTGTAGCCAAAATTATAATGCAAAATATTTGGTTGGAAGGCACGGGTTGGGACGAAGAGGTATCACCAACTACTCTAGATCTTTGGACCGCATTTATGCAAAAATACGGAAAAATCAACGATATCCGCATACCGCGATGGGTTCATTTTACCCCAAAGGACAGCGTCGAAATACACGGATTCAGCGATGCTTCGGAAAAAGCATATGCCGCCACTGTTTTCCTCAGGGTACAAACGAGGAATCAAGTCTTCACCAACTTGCTGATGGCCAAGACGAGAGCAGCCCGGGTCAAAACTATATCATTGCCACGATTGGAACTCTGCAGCGCCCTACTTGCAGAAATCATAGCGTCGGCCATAGAAAATATGCAACTTTCCAATATTAAAGTAACCCTTTGGTCAGATTCGACGATAGTACTGGCATGGATCCGAAAGCCACCATGTTCGTAGTCAACGTTTATGGCACATCGAATAACGAAAATCATCGAAAAAGTTGGAGACAAAGTATGGCGGCATGTAGACTCCGCGTCAAACCCTGCAGATTTGGCGAGCAGAGGCCTCCTCGCTTCGGATTTAATCGGCAATTCTTTGTGGTGGCAGGGACCTTTTTGGGTTCAAGAAGACAACGAAAATTGCCCAACACAAGAAGAAGATTACAATACGAATATCGAAGAAAAGAGGGTGAAAGTTTATGCAACATCGGTCGAAAATAACTTTGATATTCTGGATAGGTGTTCCGATCTACCAAGGGCTTTGCGGGTTATATCCTATGTTCTTCGGTTTTTCCAGAAAACGCACCCATCAACTAAAGCCTCCTTTAAAAGGGATTCTCATTCGATAGCCTCTGACGAAATAGAAAAAACCACACGAATCTTGATAACAATATGCCAAAGGCAGCACTATCAAGAAGAATACGCAAATTTGAAGTCAGGAAAACCAATAAATGGCAAGAGTGAGATTTTACCCCTGAATCCATATATAGACGAAGAAGGCATCATTAGAACTGGGGGCTGACTGGGGCCCCCAAAGATATGTCTCATAACGAAAGTCATCCCATTATCCTTCCTTACACTTGCAGCTTATCCAGGCTTATAGTTCAATCCTCTCATGAGACCACCCTGCATGGAGGGAACCAGCTGATCCTACGTCATATCCGCACTCAGTACTGGATCACACGCGTTAAAATCATGATAAGGTCGGTTATCCACAACTGTAAGGTCTGTACTATTTACAGGAAGCGGACACAAACGCAACTTATGGGGATCCTTCCGAAAGAGCGCACCACCTTTACTAGGGCCTTCACCAACACTGGGGTAGATTTCGCGGGACCATTCGATATAAAATCCTACCGAGGGAGGGGATGTCTAATTTCAAAAGGATATGTTTGCCTGTTTGTCTGCTTTTCGACGAAAGCCATCCATCTCGAAGCGACAAACGACCTTAGTACCGGGTCCTTCCTAGCTGCCTTCGCCAGATTTGTATCCAGTCGAGGCTGTCCGAAAAACGTTTACTCCGACAATGGTACTAACTTTGTCGGAGCTTCGCGATCTTTACGATCCGAGTTCAAAGCATTTCTGCGTGAAGCAAGGGACGGAACATTGACTAAATATAGCCATCACATTATAGAATGGCATTTTATACCGCCAAGCGCTCCTCACATGGGGGGTTTGTGGGAAGCGGGGGTAAAAAGTTTTAAGACCCATTTTAACAAGATCGCGTCCGATCATAAATATACCTTCGAGGAGTTTACTACCCTCTTATGTCGAATTGAGGCCTGCCTCAACTCGAGACCTCTAAGTCCCTTATCCAACGACCCCTCCGACCTGGAGCAGCTTACTCCAGGCCATTTTCTCGTAGGTGGGCATGTCTTAGCTCCACCTGAACTCGATTGTAGTGAAAACCCTGCCTCAATTGTAAACCGATGGCAAAAGATGAAAGCCCTTCATCAAACCTTTTGCAAAAGATGGAAATCGGAATATCTCACCGAGATCCAGAAACGGTATAAATGGAAACATCCACAATCCAACTTAAAACCCGGGGATCTAGTCGTCATAAAAGAAGATAACCTACAACCAAACGAGTGGAGAAGGGGAGAATCGTCAACGCACACCCAGGTTCCGATAACCGTGTACGTGTTGCTGACGCACATACAATGAAGGGACAAATTACGAGACCAATCGTGAAACTGGTACTACTTCCGCCCAACAACAAGGAAAATGAACTTTAATAGTCCACATTCCTCTATCCCAAATAACCCAGCTCTCGTTCACCCAGAACGAGGCCAACACACCGATAACCCTGCTCTCGTTCCCCTGAACGAGGCCAACATACCCTAACGCAGACTCACTATCTGCCGCAGAATACAATTGAATCATTTTTTTCTCATTATCATAAAAATTCAACTTGCCTATTGCCAAATTCCTTAAACGGGTTTTTGTGTTGGCTATATCTGGCGCATTGCACCCGCAACCGCTTGGGCTTAAATGTATAAATTTTCTCAATTGTGATCACTTAAATGAGTATACCAATGTATTATTTACATTTCTTAACAACAGTTAAATAAAATGAACTGCATATGTATACTGAGCCTTGTCCGTCCGGATGTCACGTTGTTTAAAAATTTTCCCAAATTATTTAACAATTTTAAAACTGCTTCAAATAAATGTTTTCATACATTTAAAGCGATACGGGCAATCCCCTCTTAACTCATACAAATAGACAACATTGGGTAATTCGTTGTAGTTCCATACATGGAACACAAACAGCACCATTACCAAGTTTCTTTGAAAATCGCCTCACCAACAAGCATAAATTTAACACAAAAGAATAAAATATGCAAAGGAGGCAATTGGGAAAACTTCTCAACAACTACGGCATAACGTGGCTGAATGCGCTTGTAACACTTCAACCATCGTAGGAGTGCGGGTTCATATCCCACTCCTGCTGTTGCATGGAAATCAATTTCATGATCACGTGCAGCTGATAAGCCCCAAAAATTAACAATAACCTTTTTTTTCTCTCTGAATTTTTTCACAAATTTTGATAAACGCAATTTTTGCGATCAATCATCATATTTACCCTAGTGATGTCACGACAGACCTGCAACCAGCCCCTATTTAGCGCAGGTTTTTTCTTGAAATTACCGTCCGATGAACCGCGTCGCACCCAACGTATACTAAATCGCGAAAATAAAACCTCGAAAAATCTTACAAACACTCAAGCCCGGGACAAATATATCATAGAAAGTGGTTACCAAGAAGCAATTCCACAGGCATGCAGTACTAATTCCACATCCAAGTGTACGCGGCTGCCGCAACTACCTCTATCAGTCCTAAATCCTATATTATATTATGTATTGGCAAGTTGTGGCGAAGAACTAGAACCCGTTCCAATGTTAAATGGGCATTCCGATCGGCATTACCAGAACTCATAGGCGGTTGAGGGCTATAACTCCGGCAGCACATCATCACAACAACAAGAATTACCCACTATGTCAAATATTGATTCAACAAGGCAACAATATTAATATAGAAACTGCAAAAAAGATGCTTTCAAATGCGAAAAATTATGATATTCCTAGTGATTATTTCAATAAATCCATCAGAGCAGATAATTCCTACGAATCGGATGAACATTGTGCGTTATCACTTGTACATTTATTCTAACGTTAAATGCGAAAAAGAAAACTAAAGCAAAAATTTATATATTCACATAGTTGGAAACTGGCGATGATGTAGTGCTGGAAGATTAGAAGTAATGTACGAATATCGGCCGTTGCATCTGCTCGTTCATCGTGTGTATTCTGTTTCGATAAAACTGTTGAATTTACTCCCGAGTTAACCTGCTAGGTGTAATATTCGTTTATACAATTTGTAAATGGTTTATAAATCAACCACATACCGTTGCAATTTAAAGTTGTATCCCAAATAGCAAATGGCGCAATTTCCTTTTGGGTGTCTTGAAATTCGTGCAATTTTTGAGTTTCTTTAAAAGTGATTTCAGGCGAACGAAAGCCTTTTCTTTATTATATGAATACAGTTTCCAAACCTGCTTGGCTTCCTCATCTGTAAATTAAGTTGAACCATACCACAATGACTTAGGATCATTATTAAAGCAACTTCCTGTTGCAATGTACGCTTGAGTTGGGTTCATACTTTGATCTCCATTTAAATCGGCATCAGGATTGAGTTTATGGCTAATTTCGCCTTCGTGTACTTTAAATCCCGATCAAATGTTTTAAAGTTGAAGCTTTTACAAAAATTTTTTGTTCGAATATAATAGAATTACTTCGCGTTTTGAGTTCAATGTAAAGTGTTCTTTCTTTATTTAGCATAGCGCATGCAATAAAGTCCCGATTGCAAGTTAAGGTATCAAAGGACACTTCTCGATTCCTAATTCAATCAGTTACATTTAGGGTTTTTTAGGAAAAGATGTTAATAAATTCTAGTGTTTATCGCTGAAAGTCCTATGGGTCGTTGAAGTGGTGCTTTTTCAATTTCAAATATAAAAATAGTGGACATACTTCAATTACAAAATGTCAGCGTTTTTTGAAACAATGAAAAGCACGCCACATGATGCTGGTAATAGGTGTGCGCACTTGGAATCTATCCATTAATTGCGCATACGTTTTAGGTTCATCATCTTCAGTTTGGAACAAAAAAAAAAAAAAATGTTTCCATTATTTCCAGATCCCCAAATTTTGTACGTAGAAAATATTTTCGGTAACTACATCATTCGTTTTCAAAATTGGTTTCAAAATTTTCAGCAATGTTAAACTATTGGTGACAAATGTGACCACATGTCGCCACAGCGTGCTATCATTGGCCCTTCCTCCAGATTCTCATTTCGTACATAATTACAGCCATGAGTTTCAAGATCACGGGAAATATCGAAATCCCTTTGTGTAGCAGATTTTTGTCAGTGCAGCTCTGCGTTTGCGCAACGTACACGTTCAACATTTGCTTAAAATAGCCAAACCTGCAGGTAAGGCTATTTTTAATCCGCTTGCTACCCTAATTTTCCGAAAGAGTATATCGTAAAATAGCAACAACCACAAGAATATTAAAAGTCGTGAACGGAAAACTAGTATGACGATACCCGAACTAAATATAAAATGTTTCGTTTGATCTTGTAACCACAAGGCTAAAGCATATAGCACGATATGTAAAGCCATTGTATTCGACAATGGACGGCTCGTATAAAATATGAAATGGAGCTAAGTCAACGCTATTATAGTAAACCAAACCGTATTTCAGTGCCTCGCTGTTTGGTTATTACACGTCACAAATATAGAATATCATACACTGCTTACAAATTGAAGCTTTCTTCCACTTTGACGAAACAGCGCACCTAATACATCATGTTGATATATGGACGACAGTGATGAAGTTTGCTTCATTTGTAAGTTTGCTGTTATCTATTTTTATACCATTAAAATTGTAAATATGGTGTCCAAACATCGGGTGTACAATTTATGTTCTGGTTCCTGCTTGTTATATGTTCTGTAGCCCAATGTCGCACCGAAGTAAGAGAAAAAAGTAAGAGGGACCCAATTATAAACTCGAATGCATCAAATAAACCTGATTATTCATGGACTGAATATAATTATATCAGCAATATGATATATTTTGGTATTTCGTGTGCTATTAAATTGTTTCGCCAATGCCATGCCAAGAGAAACTAAATATAAACGCACAAATAATGAAATACCAGAAAGTTCGGCCAGTTTCCTATCTCGCATTACATACACTTGGTTCGATATAATGGCATGGAAGGGATATAGAAATCCCCTAGAAGAGAAAGATCTATGGGACTTACGTCCACAAGACAGCAGTAAAGAAGTTATGCCTATATTTGCATATTATTGGAATAAAAGTGTACGAAAGAATGTTAAAAGTCACAGCATAACTCCACAACAACCAAAAGCCCAATATAGTAATGGCAAGGTTGAATTCGAAAATCCATATGCAGCTGGTTCCAGCCATAAAAGGAAAATAACATCGATAATGCCAGCCATTCTTAAATCAACTGGCGGTGTATTTCTACTTGGTGCACTTATAAAATTAATAGCTGATCTTCTAACCATTGTACAACCGCAAATATTGAGCTTAATTATCACTTTTGTTGGAGACTATGCCGACGAAGAGACGGAGCCACAACCCTAATGTAAGGGTATATTCTATTCAGTATTATTATTTGTTACGGCAGCTGCACAAACTGTCATTTTGGGACAACACTTTCATCGAATGTTTGTTGTTGGTTTACCTATACGTACAGCGTTAATTAATGCTATTTATCGTAAGGCTTTAGTTATTTCAAATGCTACACGTAATAGAGATATACGCCGCCGATACACGCCGCCGCCGCCTCCGATTTTGGTCGTTTTTCGCACGCCGCCGCCGAATGTCAAAAATATCGGCGTAGCGGCGCGGCGTCCGGCGCGTTACTATATTTTCTACTCGTTTAAGACTGTTTAGGCCATTTATTGTTCATGTCGAAAATTGGTCGGATATGGTCGAAAGTGGTATCAACGGATGCGCATCACTGCCAGTTATAAGAGACTAATAGCGAAATTTAACTCTTTATAACAATTCAAAAGTTATTTAAAATAACAGGCGCTTTCGATGTCAACTCAACACGCACTTTCCATCACCCAATTCAGCAAGTTATTAAAACAAAATACTAAAAGAAAAGTTATATAATAAATTTATATGCTCACTTTGCATAATTCAAATAAAATGACCCAAGGCGAAAATGTTTTTAAATTGTCCTCAAGAATAAGCGAAATCAGTGATACAAAATCCTTTAGTAGGTTCTAGGGGCATAAAAACTCCTTTGAAATTATTCTTACCTCATACTTAAGTTGAGGATATATGTACTTATGAGAAGGGTTTGAAAAATCACTAAGTCTTGCATTCAAACATCTGCTGTTTATTTGCGAAGCTATACAATAGCGTATGAAATGTTAATTTTGAATTTCACCCTTCATCCTTCAACACCCAAGTCTCCCGGTTGGAAATTTCCTAAAGTTGGCGGCCCTATCCAAAACTAGTCCCTTGGAGTGAATCACATTGATTATAGCCTATCAACCAAGTTTAAATATCACCTACACGTTACGGCTCCTTTTACAATTGTGAATACGTAGGCACTTATATCTACCAGGTGAGGCTTTGTCTTTCGCAAGCACACTCAAAGTGGTGAAGCAAAAGCTTTCCCAAGCCAGTGGAACTAATGACCGTGTGTGATACTTCCCTAACGTAGTGGACAGTCGAACTTGTCTGAAAACTGAAGCTACGCGGTCATCCATAATAAGCTCCTATATCGTAAGGCCGGAAAACAGTAGTTAACAACTTTCAACTTAAAATCCGTCTACTTTCATTCTAAATTTGATTTAACGAAGACTATTGAAATCAATGTTGTGAACACAAACGTCTGCAATTTTTGGTCTACATTTTAAAAATTTTATCCAGGGTCCTTGTAAAATTTTAATTATGTAGATGCGCCGAGGATTATACGGATTTTCACCCATGACGCAATGACATCCATTTAGACTGCTTATGATTTCGAGGGCGGCATCTTTGGCCGAATAGTCACTTCCTAACGTTTCAAAGTGTAGCTCGGCAGCATAGCGCGACAAAAGCATCCGTTGGAAAGTCTTCGGAGCAACACCTAGAGCTTCCAGGAAAGTGACGTCGACGAAGGTATGAGTTCGAAGTCGCAGTCCTATAGCTTCTGTACTGGCATATGGTGTGAGAAGGCATGGTAGCGACTGGTGGTAGGGATTCCTACTGTTCGCACATCGGAAATTTTAGCTCTTAAAAACAGCCGAAAAAACTGGAGGCGCCCTGTGCCACGATAGTCATGAGTATTAATAGACCATTCATAGCAACCCTAAGTCGCCTTTATGCGTGACCGCCAAGGAGCCACAAATGATTTAAAGAAATTGTGTTCGCGACGATTATTAGGAGTTAACCCTAGGTGAAACTACGCTTTGCCCGAGATATACAGGCAAAAGTGTAACTATTTTATGTATCTCTATTTCTTCTCAGCAGACGCAGCAGTACCAATTCCAAAGACCGGGGTTAGGTTCGAAGCCTCTCTGGAGCATGCGAACGAGGGACAATCCCTTCGCAAGGAGCTACTCCTGAAAATTTTTGAACTGTCTGCGAGATTTTGATGCAAAAACCCCGGATCTCTCCGAAATGGCCAACACGTTGATTTCCTTAAATACATATAAACAAAACCTTTCCTAAATATTATTTTTTTAAATAGAAAAATCAAGCTTTTAAAGTAAGAAAACCGGCGTACGCCGCCGCCGCCGATAAAGTGATCGGCGTAAACCTCTAACACGTAAGGAATCAACGGTGGGGGAAATTGTCAATTTGATGGCAGTGGATGCACACCGTTTTATGGATTTCACAACATATTCCAATATGATTTGGTCAGCACCTTAACAAATTACATTAGCTATGTATTTCTTATGGTTACAATTGGGACCATCTGTATTAGCGGGGCTTGCTGTTATGATAATTTTATCGATCTAATTCTGGGCGGAGACATATACCCCCAAATTATGTTAGGCGGCATCAAGAAAGATGTGCTAAACACATTAATAGCACAGGAAACGGTGTTCGGCTGGATTTTGACAGGCCGGACAGAAGCGGTTGATACAAATAAGACCCTAGTTCCAAAGAAGAGGAGCATCAATAACGATGAAACTTACTGCGAGGAGCTATACAAATCCACAACAGTTCGGAACAACGATGGCAAATACGTAGTCTCGTTACCCTTTAGGAAAGAGTTTAACTTAGGCCCCTCATTAAGAAGTGCGTGTTCTCAATTCTATCGCAACGAGACACGACTCGCGAAAAACCCAGTCCTTCAAACGGAATACAATAGAGTTGCATCCGTATATGAAACCTTAGGGCATAAGCAACAGGTCAGTAATATCTCGCCAGACTCAACCGACTGTTACTTCCTCTCTCACCATGCTGTTATAAAGGAGGGAAGTACAACAACAAAAGTCAGAGTCGTATTTAATGCCTCTTGTCCTACCACTAATGGCAAAAGTCTAAATGATGCCTTATATCCAGGGCCGATTCTTCAATCCGACCTAACAATTCTTATACTACGTTGGCGGCTGTTCAAATACGTATTTAACAGCGACATAGAAAAAATGTACCGCCAAATATGGGTCAATGAAGACCAAACAAAATACCAGCGAATCATATTTCGCAAATGCCCCAAAAACCTAATTAACATTTACGAATTGAAAACGGTAACCTTTGGTGTTAATTGTGCTCCATATCTTGCGATTCGGACGCTGCACCAATTAGCTGATGACGTGAAGACATCGCATCCAATTGCAGCAGATATCCTGCGAAATTGCATGTACTCGCCGGTGGACACAGCATCGAAATTGCAATCAAGGCAAGGGGCGAAATATCATCGGCATTGCAATCGGCAGGTTTCCCATTGCGACGTTCAACTGCAAGAAAATTCTACAGGGTATACCGAAGCAACACCTATTAAGCCCGGATTTTGTTGAGTTTGAAGACACCAGCATGGTAAAAGCACTCGGTATCAGATGGAACGCTCATTTCGACTACTTCTACTTTGCAGCGAAACCCGTTTATAATAACCCTACTGTAAAAAAAGGTCAATACTGTCTGCGATAGCAAAACTTTTCGACCCTCTTGGCTGGCTGGCACCAGTCGTAATTGTAGCCAAAATTATAATGCAAAATATTTGGTTCGAAGGCACGGGTTGGGACGAAGCGGTATCACCAAATACTCTAGATCGTTGGACCGCATTTATGCAAAAATATGGAAAAATCAACGATATCCGCATACCGCGATGGGTTCATTTTACCCCAAAGGACAGCGTCGAAATACACGGATTCAGCGATGCTTCGGAAAAAGCATATGCCGCCACTGTTTTCCTCAGGGTACAAACGAAGGATCAAGTCTTCACCAACTTGCTGATGGCCAAGACGAGAGTAGCCCCGGTCAAAACTATATCATTGCCACGATTGGAACTCTGCGGCGCAGCCCTACTTGCAGAAATCATAGAGTCGGCCATAGAAAATATGCAACTTTCCAATATTAAAGTAACCCTTTGGACAGATTCGACGATAGTACATGGCATGGATCCGAAAGCCACCATGTTCGTGGTCAACGTTTGTGGCACATCGAATAACGAAAATCATCGACAAAGTTGGAGACAAAGTATGGCGGCATGTAGACTCCGCGTCAAACCCTGCAGATTTGGCGAGCAGAGTGGCATATTCTGGATAGGTTTTCCGATCTACCAAGGGCTTTGCGGGTTATATCCTATGTTCTTCGGTTTTTCCAGAATACGCACCCATCAACTAAAGCCTCCTTTAAAAGGGATTCTCATTCGATAGCCTCTGACGAAATAGAAAAAACCACACGAATCTTGATAACAATATGCCAAAGGCAGCACTATCAAGAAGAATACGCAAATTTGAAGTCAGGAAAACCAATAAATGGCAAGAGTGAGATTTTACCCCTGAATCCATATATAGAAGAAGAAGGCATCATTCGAACTGGGGGCATCCAAAGATATGTCTCATAACGAAAGTCATCCCATTATCCTTCCTTACACTTGCACCTTATCCAGGCTTATAGTTCAATCCTCTCATGAGACCACCCTGCATGGAGGGAACCAGCTGATCCTACGTCATATCCGCACTCAGTACTGGATCACACGCGTTAAAATCATGATAAGGTCGGTTATCCTCAACTGTAAGGTCTGTACTATTTACAGGAAGCGGACACAAACGCAACTTATGGGGATCCTTCCGAAAGAGCGCACCACCTTTACTAGGGCCTTCACCAACACTGGGGTAGATTTCGCGGGACCATTCGATATAAAATCCTACCGAGGGAGGGGATGTCGAATTTCAAAAGGATATGTTTGCCTGTTTGTCTGCTTTTCGACGAAAGCTATCCATCTCGAAGCGACAAACGACCTTAGTACCGGGTCCTTCCCAGCTGCCTTCGCCAGATTTGTATCCAGACGAGGCTGTCCGAAAAACGTTTACTCCGACAATGGTACTAACTTTGTCGGAGCTTAGCGATCTTTACGATCCGAGTTCAAAGCATTTCTGCGTGAAGCAAGGGGCGGAACATTGACTAAATATAGCCATCACATTATAGATTGGCATTTTATACCGCCAAGGGCTCCTCACATAGGGGGTTTGTGGGAAGCGGGGGTAAAAAGTTTTAAGACCCATTTTAACAAGATCGCGTCCGATCATAAATATACCTTCGAGGAGTTTACCACCCTCTTATGTCGAATTGAGGCCTGCCTCAACTCGAGACCTCTAAGTCCCTTATCCAACGACCCCTCCGACCTGGAGCCGCTTACTCCAGGCCATTTTCTCGTAGGTGGGCATCTTTTAGCTCCACCTGAACTCGATTGTAGTGAAAACCCTACCTCAATTGTAAACCGATGGCAAAAGATGAAAGCCCTTCATCAAACCTTTTGCAAAAGATGGAAATCGGAATATCTCACCGAGATCCAGAAACGGTATAAATGGAAACATCCACAATCCAACTTAAAACCCGGGGATCTAGTCGTCATAAAAGAAGATAACCTACAACCAAACGAGTGGAGAAGGGGAGAATTGTCAACGCACACCCAGGTTCCGATAACCGTGTACGTGTTGTTGACGTCCATACAATGAAGGGACAAATTACGAGACCAATCGCGAAACTGGTACTACTTCCGCCCAACAACAAGGAAAATGAACTTTAATAGTCCACATTCCTCTATCCCAAATAACCCAGCTCTCGTTCACCCAGAACGAGGCCAACACACCGATAACCCTGCTCTCGTTCCCCTGAACGAGGCCAACATACCCTAACGCAGACTCACTATCTGCCGCAGAATACAATTGAATCATTTTTGTCTCATTATCATAAAAATTCAACTTGCCTATTTGCCAAATTCTTTAAACGGATTTTTGTGTTGGCTATATCTGGCGCATTGCACCCGCAACCGCTTGGGCTTAAATGTATAAATTTTCTCAATTGTGATCACTTAAATGAGTATACCAATGTATTATTTACATTTCTTAACAACAGTTAAATAAAATGAACTGCATATGTATACTGAGCCTTGTCCGTCCGGATGTCACGTTGTTTAAAAATTTTCCCAAATTATTTAACAAATTATAAAACTGCTTCAAATAAATGTTTTCATACATTTAAAGCGATACGGGCAATCCCCTCTTAACTCATACAAATAGACAACATTGGATAATTCGTTGTAGTTCCATACATGGAACACAAACAGCAGCATTACCAAGTTTCTTTGAAAATCGCCTCACCAACAAGCATACGATGTATGTAGTATGTAAAAGAATAAAATATTCAAAGGAGGCAATTGGGAAAACTTCTCAACAACTACGGCATGACGTGGCTGAATGCGCTTGTAACACTTCAACCATCGTAGGAGGGCGGGTTCATATCCCACTCCTGCTGTTTCATGGAAATCAATTTCATGATTACGTGCAGCTGATAAGCCCCAAAAATTAACAATAACCTTTTTTTGCTCTCTGAATTTTTTTCACGAATTTTGATAAACGCAATTTTTGCGATCAATCATCATATTTACCCTAGTGATGTCACGACAGACCTGCAACCAGCCCCTATTTAGCGCAGGTTTTTTCTTGAAATTACCGTCCGATGAACCGCGTCGCACCCAACGTATACTAAATCGCGAAAATAAAACCTCGAAAAATCTTACAAACACTCAAGCCCGGGACAAATATATCATAGAAAGTGGTTACCAAGAAGCAATTCCACAGGCATGCAGTACTAATTCCACATCCAAGTGTACGGGGCTGCCGCAACTACCTCTATCAGTCCTAAATCGTATATTATATTATGTATTGGCAAGTTGTGGCGAAGAATTAGAACCCGTTCCAATGTTAAATGGGCATTCCGATCGGCATTACCAGAACTCATAGGCGGTTGAGGGCTATAACTACGGCAGCACATCATCACAACAACAAGAATTACCCACTATGTCAAATATTGATTCAACAAGGCAACAATATTAATATAGAAACTGCAACAAAGATGCTTTCAAATGCGAAAAATTATGATATTCCTAGTGATTATTTCAATAAATCCATCAGAGCAGATAATTCTTACGAATCGGATGAACATTGTGGGTTATCACTTGTATATTTATTCTAACATTAAATGCGAAAAAGAAAACTAAAGCAAAAATTTATATACTCACATAGTTGGAAACTGGCGATGATGTAGTGCTGGAAGATTAGAAGTAATGTACGAATATCGGCCGTTGCATCTGCTCGTTCATCGTGTGTATTCTGTTTCGATAAAACTGTTGAATTTACTCCCGAGTTAACCTGCTAGGTGTAATATTCGCTTATACAATTTGTAAATGGTTTATAAATCAACCACATACCGTTGCAATTTAAAGTTGCATCCCAAATAGCAAATGGCGCAATTTCCTTTTGGGTGTCTTGAAATTCGTGCAATTTTTGAGTTTCTTTAAAAGTGATTTCAGGCGAACGAAAGCCTTTTCTTTATTATACGAATACAGTTTCCAAACCTGCTTGGCTTCCTCATCTGTAAATGAAGTTGTTTTAACAACCATTGAACCATACCACAATGACGTCGGATCATTATTAAAGCAATGTACGCTTGTGTTGGGTTCATACTTTGATCTCCATTTAAATCGGCATCAGGATTGAGTTAATGGCTAATTTCGCCTTCGTGTACTTTAAATCCTGATCAAATGTTTTAAAGTTGAAGCTTTTACAAATTAGTTGTTCGAATATAATAGAATTACTTCGCGTTTTGAGTTCAATGTAAAGTGTTCTTTCTTTATTTAGCATAGCGCATGCAAGAAAGTCCCGATTGCAAGTTAAGGTATCAAAGGACACTGCATGTACTTCTCGATTCCTAATTCAATCAGTTACATTTAGGGTTTTTTAGGAAAAGATGTTAATAAATTCTAGTGTTTATCGCTGAAAGTCCTATGGGTCGTTGAAGTGGTGCTTTTTCAATTTCAAATATAAAAATAGTGGACATACTTCAATTACAAAATGTCAGCGTTTTTTGAAACAATGAAAAGCACGCCACATGATGCTGGTAATAGGTGTGCGCACTTGGAATCTATCCAGAGTTGCGCATACGTTTTAGGTTCATCATCTTCAGTTTGGAACAAAAAAAAAAAAAAAAATGTTTCCATTATTTCCAGATCCCCAAATTTTGTACATAGAAAATATTTTCGGTAACTACATCATTCGTTTTCAAAATTGGTTTCAAGATTTTCAGCAATGTTAAACTATTGGTGACAAATGTGACCACATGTCGCCACAGCGTGCTATCATTGGCCCTTCCTCCAGATTCTCATTTCGTACATAACTACAGCCATGAGTTTCAAGATCACGGGAAATATCGAAATCCCTTTGTGTAGCAGATTTGTGTCAGTGCATCTCTGCGTTTGCGCAACGTACACGTTCCAACATTTGCTTAAAATAGCCAAACCTGCAGGTAAGGCCATTTTTAATCCGCTTGCTACCCTAATTTTCCGAAAGAGTATATCGTAAAATAACAGCAACCCCAAGAATATTAAAAGTCCTGAACGGAAAACTAGTATGACGATACCCGAACTAAATATAAAATGTTTCGTTTGATCTTATAACCACAAGGCTAAAGCATATAGCACGATATGTAAAGCCATTGTATTCGACAATGGACGGCTCATATAAAATATGAAATGGAGCTGAGTCAACGCTATTATAGTAACCCAAACCGTATTTCAGTGCCTCGCTGTTTGGTTATTACACGTCACAAATAAAGAATATCATGCACTGCTTACAAATTGAAGCTTTCTTCCACTTTGACGAAACAGCGCACCTAATACATCATGTTGATATATGGACGCCAGTGATGAAGTTTGCTTCATTTATAAGTTTGCTGTTATCTATTTTTATACCATTAAAATCGTAAATATGGTGTCCAAACATCGGGTGTACAATTTATGTTCTGGTTCCTGCTTGTTATATGTTCTGTAGCCCAATGTCGCACCGAAGTAAGAGAAAAAAAAGAGGGACCCAATTATAAACTCGAATGCATCAAATAAACCTGATTATTCATGGACTGAATATAATTATATCAGCAATATGATATATTTTGGTATTTCGTGTGCTATTAAATTGTTTCGCCGATGCCATGCCAAGGGAAACTAAATATAAACGTACAAATAATGAAATACCAGAAAGTTCGGCCAGTTTCCTATCTCGCATTACATACACTTGGTTCGATATAATGGCATGGAAGGGATATAGAAATCCCCTAGAAGAGAAAGATCTATGGGACTTACGTCCACAAGACAGCAGTAAAGAAGTTATGCCTATATTTGCATATTATTGGAATAAAAGTGTACGAAAGAATGTTAAAAGTCACAGCATAACTCCACAACAACCAAAAGCCCAATATAGTAATGGCAAGGTTGAATTCGAAAATCCACATGCAGCTGGCTCAAGCCATAAAAGGAAATTAACATCGATAATGCCAGCCATTCTTAAATCAACTGGTGGTGTATTTCTACTTCGTGCACTTATTAAATTAATAGCTGATCTTCTAGCCATTGTACAACCGCAAATATTGAGCTTAATTATAACTTTTGTTGAAGACTATGCCGACGAAGAGACGGAGCCACAACCCTAATGTAAGGGTATATTCTATTCAGTACTATTATTTGTTACGGCAGCTGCACAAACTGTCATTTTGGGACAACACTTTCATCGAATGTTTGTTGTTGGTTTACGTATACGTACAGCGTTAATTAATGCTATTTATCGTAAGGCTTTAGTTATTTCAAATGCTACACGTAATAGAGATATACGCCGCCGATAAACGCCGGCCGCCGCCGATTTTGGTCGTTTTTCGCACGCCGCCGCCGAATGTCAAAAATATCGGCGTGGCGGCGCGGCGTCCGGCGCGTTACTATATTTTCTACTCGTTTAAGACTGTTTAGGCCATGTATTGTTCATGTCAAAAATTGGTCGGATATGGTCGAAAGTGGTATCAACGGATGCGCATCACTGCCAGTTATAAGAAAGTAATAGCGAAATTTAACTCTTTATAACAATTCAAAAGTTTTTTAAAATAACAGGCGCTTTCGATGTCAACTCAACACGGACTTTCCATCACCCAATTCAGCAAGTTATTAAAACAAAATACTAAAAGAAATGTTATATAATAAATTTATATGCTCACTTTGCATAATTCAAATAAAATGACCCAAGGCGAAAATGTTTTTAAATTGTCCTCAAGAATAAGCGAAATCAGTGATACAAAATCCAAACACTCCTTTGAAATTATTCTTACCTCATACTTAAGTTGAGGATATATGTACTTATGAGAAGGGTTTGAAAAATCACTAAGTCTTGCATTCAAACATCTGCTGTTTATTTGCGAAGCTATACAATAGCGTATGAAATGTTAATTTTGATTTTCACCCTTCATCCTTCAACACCCAAGTGTCCCGGTTGGACATTTCCTAAAGTTGGCGGCCCTATCCAAAACTAGTCCCTTGGAGTGAATCATATTGATTATAGCCTATCAACCAAGTTTAAATATCAGCTACACGTTACGGCTCCTTTTACAATTGTGAATATGTAGGCACATATATCTACCAGGTGAGGCTTTGTCTTTCGCAAGAACACTCAAAGTGGTGAAGCAAAAGCTTTCCCAAGCGAGTGGAACTAATGACCGTTTGTGATACTACCCTAACGTAGTGGACAGTCGAACTTGTCTGAAAACTGAAGCTACGCGGTCATCCATAATGAGCTCCTATATCGTAAGGCCGGAAAACAGTAGTTAACAACTTTCAACTTAAAATCCTTCGACTTTCATTCTAAATTTGATTTAACGAAGACTATTGAAATCAATGTTCTGAACACAAACGTCCGCAATCTTTGGTCTACATTTTAAAAATTTTATCCAGGGTCCTTGTAAAATTTTAATTATGTAGATGAGCCAAGGATTATACGGATTTTCACCCATGACGCAATGACATCCACTTAGACTGCTTATGATTTCGAGGGCGGCATCTTTGGCCGAATAGTCACTTCCTAACGTTTCAAAGTGTAGCTCGGCAGCATAGCGCGACAAAAGCATCCGTTGGAAAGTCTTCGGAGCAACACCTAGAGCTTCTAGGAAAGTGACGACGACGAAGGTATGAGTTCGAAGTCGCAGTCCTATAGCTTCTGTACTGGCATATTGTGTGAGGAGGCGTGGTAGCGACTGGTGGTAGGATTCCTACTGTTCGCACATCGGAAATTTTAGCTCTTAAAAACAGCCGAAAAAACTGGAGGCGCCCTGTGCCACGATAGTCTTGAGTATTAATAGACCATTCATAACAACCCTAAGTCGCCTTTATGCGTGACCGCCAAGGAGCCACAAATGATTTAAAGAAATTGTGTTCGCGGCGATTATTAGGAGTTAAGCCTAGGTGAAACTACGCTTTGCCCGAGATATACCGGCAAAAGTGTGACTATTTTATGTATCTCTATTTCTTTTCAGCAGACGCAGCAGAACCAATTCCAAATACCGGGGTTAGGTTCGAAGCCTCTCTGGAGCATGCGAACGAGGAACAATCCCGTCGCAAGGAGCTACTCCTGAAAATTTCTGAACTGTCTGCGAGATTTTGATGCAAAAACCCCGGATCTCTCCGAAATGGCCAACACGTTGATTTCCTTAAATACATATAAACAAAACCTTTCCTAAATATTATTTTTTTAAATAGAAAAATCAATCTTTTAAAGTAAGAAAACCGGCGTACGCCGGCGCGCCGCCTACGCCGCCGCCGCCGATAAAGTGATCAGCGTAAACCTCTAACACGTAAGGAATCAACGGTGGGTGAAATTGTCAATTTGATGGCAGTGGATGCACACCGTTTTATGGATTTCACAACATATTCCAATATGATTTGGTCAGCACCTTTACAAATTATATTAGCTATGTATTTCTTATGGTTACAATTGGGACCATCTGTATTAGCGGGGCTTGCTGTTATGATAATTTTAATTCCAATTAATGGTGTTATAGCCATTCGTTTTAAAGTCATATCAATATTTTTTTACTTCATTTGTCGTATTTGATATGACTGTAAAAAGAATACCTTATGCGCTACTGTTGGTACGGTTGGCTCTGGTAAATAGTCGCTGATACAAGCGCTGAAAGATAAATTACGATTTCCTAACCATACTCACCGCCGCGTGTTATAATGAATGACATTTTCTTTTCATTCAGGCAATGGAAAAGCGTAGCAGATGTCAAAATCTCTACATTTAATGCTTGACTGTCAATGATTATTGCAATACAAGCGTTAGGCCTCATGCCCAAGCATCTCGCGCACTACACGTCACGTACTACATGCCGCACTACACGTCATGCACTACACGCCGCACTACACTTCACGCACTACACGTCACGCATTGCATGCCGCACGACATATCGAGCACAACACGCCACACATGTCGCGTATTACATATCTCGACCAATCATTCTTTTGATCGAGATTTAAAATACTTAATTCTAGGAATCTCAACATTATCGACAATACACGTCAAAAATAATGTTGAATGGTGAAAGTGCAACTCTGCAATACCTTTTCAGCCAGGTTTCGAACCGTTCCATGTTGTGGCAGGCCACTTGTTGTGAAAACAAAGCTCACCAAAAATCAAAATAAATCTTTAGGACTACTTCGGCGACATCCACCGACATAAAATAAATTATAAAATGTACTAAAGGCGCTAAAGCACCAGCCACATCGCATGTATGCGTGCTAAATCCGTTTTTTCTTCATTTATTTGCGCGCATAAGTATTTACTTATGACCTTTAATTTTTTATTTCAATAAAATGTTTTTTTCTCTTGCGAAAATATATGAGAGATAATATTTTTTTTTGGCTTACGTCACCCAAACAACATTCCGCCCACCTCAATTTGGGCATGATCTATGAAACCAATATTCTTTCAGATCATGACCCGTTTCGAAACTCTATTTGCCAAGTCAGAGGAGAACGCCAAGCGCTTCGACGTCGCCTGCCAGCTCTGCGGTAGAAATCATAGTATGAGGCTCTGCGCTGAGTACAGAAGCAAGTCGCCCGAAGAAAGGTTACGGCCTGTCCTACTACATAAATACTGCCCGAATTGTTTGTCGCCGTTTCATCGCGTTGACAACTGCAAAAGTAAATATCGCTGCAAACGGTGCCAGCAAAAGCACCACACCACGCTCCATCTAGATGAGCGTCTTTCTGAACGCGATGATGCAACAACCGTTGGCGACGACAACCCGTCCGATGACACGTTGTCAATCCACCTAATGGGGCCGACAAAGTCCTGGGCTCAGCAGGTGGAGGAGGAAGAAATGGAGGAGGAGAGAGCAAAGGCGGAGGAAGAAAGAGGTAAAAAGGAAACAACAAGACCGTCAACGGTCAACCATGGGATGCTCAGTTTCCGGCCGCTGTTACAGCATGAAAGAAGCGCGGCGAAAGCAAATAAACGTCGAAACGAACGAGACAACTGGCGGCACAGCGACATCGGACTCCAAGGAGGCCCGGCCAAGTCATCCAAACGCGGAAGACAGCAGCGGCGAAAGAAATCAACGCCATACACTTCTGACGCCCTAGATACAAAGGCACTATCGCGTGGTACACCGGAAGGCTTCCGAACCGGCCGGCTGCTCCCAGCCACTCCAGCGCCCATCATGCGGTCTTTCGTGCCCATTGCGCCGACGGCCATCGTACGCGTTGAATCGCGTGGGCACCTACATCTGGTTCGTGCCATCATTGATCCCTGCGCCGCCAGCACCATTGTCGATGCATAGCTGGTACGCGATTTGCAGTTGGAGCACCAAGGACCAGGGCAATGCACCCTTATTTTGCGCGGCAAGTTCGGGTCAACGACTCATGTCACTACCCAAGCCGCCGTGGTCAACTGCCACCATCGGTTGAGTCCGCCATCCAATGTGGATCCAAAGATTTCCGTTCCGTTTGAATTCATGCGGCTTGCAGACCCTCAGTTCTACCGCTCATCGCCAGTTCGGCTGACACTCGGCGCTGATCTATACGCCGAACTGATGGTGAGCGGAACGCCAGCAACAACAGTTGGCGGTCTCCTGACCCAACCGACCGTATTCGGGCTGGTAGTCTCAGGAGCCTGCCAAAAATAGGAGCGTTTCATAAAAACTAAGTAATTACTGCACGGAATTTAAAACCACGTACGTATGTTTAATAACCTCTTTTCTTTTTCTTCACAGGACAACGAGAAACGAAGTCCGTCGTGCGACGTGCAGTGCTTGCAGTCCGCATCTGCACATCGACATAACGCCTTACTGGACGTGCGATCACGTGTCATTCTTTTTTTTCTTTTCATTTTTTTCCTTTGTTGCTTACGGCAAGGGGGCCGGTATGTTTAGGCCACAGGCCTAAATATATCTCCCCCCCTCGTAACAACTTTCTTTGGTTATTTTCCTTCGTTACTACCACCCACATATTCTTGTGATCACTATACACACAGGCATGTGTGAGTGGTAGTACGTATGTATCTTAGATTTTTACCGCTGTGAGCCCGCGGTACAGCAACTTTGTTGCCGGGAAACCCAACGAAGGGGCTGTATCGTGGGTTCATCGGCTCATGTGGCAAAGAGTCTCCTTCTCTTTAAATCCAGCAGCCAGCAAAGGTACACGCAATCGCCCGTTCACGTAAGATATAATTTCCTAAAATATATTTAATATTTTAAACTTTCACAACATTTGTTAACATCTTCCTTAACACTTGTTGTATTTATACACATTGAATAAAAAACCACTGTGAATTCCTTTTTTATTAATACGAAACCTTTTTGGTGTTTTTGTTTTCTTCCCCTTTTTTCGCCTTAACTAATCTTTAACAAATACGTGGGTGCGCGCCGTTACCACCACGCATTTGTCCAAAAGTCATTACCTGGAGCAAGGTTGCGTACGGTCACAGGCGAGCCTAACCAAGTCCAGGGAGAAGTGATATGTGAGTCATGGTTTTACACAAATTCGTTGTGGCGGATATCGTTGATGAAGTCATATTGGGAGTGGACTTCTTGGTTGACCATGACATCAGGATCGATATGCGGAGAAAAATTATGCGCTATAAGAACCAGGACATACCACTTAACTTCAAGTTGGAGAAAGGGTTCAGCAGTAAGCGAGTTCTGGCGGAGGAGATTCGACAGAGACCACGAAAGTCAAGGAAAGTAGATCGAGCAAAGGTTGATGGATCGAATGGGTCAAATAAAGCGAAATCAAAAGTACCTGCGAGAGAAACACTGGCATTGACAAAACCTAAAAGACGCAGGAAAACGAAGCAACGAATTTCCGAGAAAGAATGCGAGGGTAGTTTCAAGCCGGAGCACACTACTGTTGTGAAACGTGGGAACGATATTGAGTATGCGAAGCCAATCCGTCAAGCGCCAGCTTTACGAAGCAGTTCATTGGCCAAGCAACAGAGTGCGAGGGAACGATCCAGGAAAATGAGTAGTAAGATGAAACACAGGTACGACAAGGAAAATAATTCGGAAGGTTTCCGGGAGGGAGATTTGGTACTGCTATACAACCCTCACCGGCGGAAAGATGTTCTATCCAAATATCGGTGCAGTTGGGAAGGCCCGTACTGAATTGTGAAGACGATCAGTGATGCCATCTACCGCATACAGGCAATTGGGAAATCAGGAAATAGAAGAGTGGTACATTTGGCGATCGGGACGATCAGACTTAGGTGGAGGGCAGTGTTACGAATTTTAGCAAAACTAAGGGGTGTTGCTATCTCTAAGCCGATGCTAAGCAGTGACGTGAATTCACATCCATAGATCAATCATTATGTATCTACATAAACGAAACAATAATTGCGTCTACACATATGTACCATGTACGTATACGAGCAGCGGAGAGTCAATGCACAAACACATGCATATATCTGAGATACTCCTGAAAGTATGCAATGAGAAAAACTATAAAATTGTACAATTGTAGTTACAGCTGAGAAGTTTGAGAGCTGCTGGACTAGTAGATTCTGGAAGCGCCTAGAAGATGTATAAAATTGTGCAATTTTAGTTACAGCTGAGAAGTTTGAGAGCTGCTTGACTAGTAGATTCTGGAAGCGCCTAGAAGATGCGAAGGTTGAAATCAAAGAGTATAAAAGGCGACAATTGTAGAGGCGCTGGAATTCAGTTTGATTTGAGTTGTCAAGCAGTGTGGTTATTAAGCAAGCTATTCGTTGCACAGTTTGAGTGTTATTGTGAAGTACTTTAATAAAGGCCATTTTGCATTATTACAAATTGCAAATTGGAATTATTTATTCAACAGTTTAGTGACCCGAACTTAGCAGAGGATTGCACATAAGAGGATTTGCAAGTAAATTCGTTACAATATATATATAGAATGAGCGCGTCCGCGGTTGCTGGTTGTTAGTACTTGACTGATGTTTGCCATATATTATTGATGACGATGGTAGTGTATGCGCTTTGGCACCTTTCCACTCGCCACGCACGGCTACGCATAAGGATTTCGCCGCCGTCTAATTACTGAAGGAGGCGGCTTAAACACTTCTATACCACCCGCATATCCCCAAAAACCCACGAACTTGCTTCAATTTGCCTGGAACTGGCCATGACAATATCGAGCCAACTTTAGAGGGGTCTCTCGCGATACCTCCTTGCCCAGTAACATACCCAAGATATTTTATTTCTGTAACACAAAACTGGCTCTTACTAATGTTCAGGGTAAGGTTGGCTTTCCTAAATTGCTCAGCGATACGTATCAGAACTGCTAAGTGAGAATCGAATACCCGAAACACCGCAAAGGTCATCCAGATATCCGAATAACCAAAGGCGAAGCTCTGGATTAATGATTTCATCCATAAATCTACACATCGTTGAAGGCGCATTACAAAGGTCAAGCGGCATTACCACAAATTGGTACAGTGGCCGTCCAGGTACCGTAAAGGCTGTCAAAGGCTTTGATTTTTCCTCTAGTTCAATTTGCCAATAGGCATCTTTTAGATCGAGCCTGGTGATAATGTTGGCTTTCGGTAATCTCGCAAAGATTCCTTCAATACTTTGCAGCGGGTACGCATCTTTTTTCGTAACCTCATTTAATTTGCATCTAAACACAAACGAACTTTTCCTGGCTTAACTACTACTATCCGGCTGCTTCGGAGTGCACCCCTCAACGAGTTTTCCAAACGCCGTGGTGTACATTGACTGCACTGTGGCTTATACGTGTCTGGTTTACCACAGCCATAACAAAATATCGTACGGGTAGCCATACAATCTTGCCAATGGTGGGCTTCCTCCCCACAGTTCCAACATTTTGTGGTAAGATTTTTCTGAACAGCGGCGATGTTGGTAGACACCTCCTCCTATGCATCGTCTTCTTGAGGTGGAAGATCGTTGATTGCAGAAATATTTCATTTAGAAATTGGCGGCTGAAAGTTTGGCATCTGTTGAGTCCGGCGATATGACTTATCAGCTAATAAATTTTCTCGCACTTGACACAATTTTCTCAAATGCGCTACTGAACGAACATTGACATACAACAACTCGTGTCTGATTTCGGGTTTAAGGTTCCTTACTAATATTTCGATGAACTCGTCTTCATCGAAAGGCACCGTGAGACGATCACACAAGACACAAATCGCATCATAAAATGATTCAAACGATTCTCCATTTTTTTGTTTCCGACTCCGTATTTGTTTACGTATGTCGAAATTAGAACGATAATCTTTAAATTGATATTTTAGAGCTGCACAATCCTGGCTACTTATGCTTATGCTTATGGTATCTCCAATACCAATCCCGAGCTTTACCAATTAGTAATATGTGTATATATTCACAAGTGTGTTTGGGTAAGGGATTGGATTCGGTAAATAAACTCATCCACCGTTAATCTCTCCGATGATCCATCATATTTAACATTCCAATTTTGGATAATGATAATAGTTTTATCTGGGCGAAAATTTTATATGTTTTGGCCATTTAGATCTATTTGACGTGGACTGTTGTTAGAATGGCGATAGCCGCTTTCTAGTTGACGACCAACCGAAAGGTTTCCTAACATTCGCGTAATGCTATTCTCAATTTGAGTTACCCTATTATAATCAACAGCTGCGAACTCGTTCGAAGCATGTCCTTGGTTGTTGATGTTGTTATTTCTTTCCTGGCTATCCATCCGATCCATCTGAATAAGAGGCATAGACGTATTTTGGGCATTCATATTTAAAGGTACAGCTGGGTGTACGTTTTCGTTTTCCGAACATGACTGTGAAGCTAAAGGGCTTGGTCTTTGACTAGATTTGCTTTTAGGGGTATTTCTACGTAAAGCTCCTCCTCGTCATCGAAAGCTGTATTGTTTTCGGCCTTCAAAGTTTTTTGTTTGAGCGGTGATTGTTATAGGCAAACAGTCTTTTGGGTGACATAGTCGTCGACAGCATGGACATTCATGTTGCTCTTGTAACCATGTCTCAATGCATTCTTTATGGAATATATGATTACATAAAGAAATTACGCATTCCTGGGTACTTGTCATGGGCTGTTGGCAAACAGGACAAACACATCCTTCGCTAGTAACAGCTGACAATTGCGGAATATTATCTGCGCTCCTAGTAATGGGAATTTTTATTTTGGTTACAAATACAAATCAAAGAAGGAGAACTTGAATACAAAAAAAAAAAAAACAAAAAATATCAAACTAGTGTTTCCTCATATCTGGCTTAGGTGGTTACACTTGTAAGGTATGTATAAATGTCTATTAACGTTGCAGGTTTGGTTAAGAGTGGAAACTATATTGGGCTATTTATTCTAAAGTTCAAAAGTAAACACGAAATTTCTCAAAGCCTTTAATAATTCGGCCAGGTCTTAGCTTAGTCGCCAAGCACTGTAGATCCTGAATATGGCTTAATACAAAATTTTCAATTGAGGTAAGATCTCCGTATAGAAACAGGTATCTTAGAATCCTTCATAAAAAATATCTATATACGCACATTTTAATAAAAAAACGTAAGAACGTTTATTAAGTGGTCACTGCAATTGAGCACCCGTCAATTAAGTGAAAAATCCAACCTACTCATTATTATGTGTTCACTGTATACAACATAAAGTTATTCTAATTTCCTACCCATACGACTTATAAGGATAGCGGTCGAGATAATCGGATCACCGCCAAGAACTCTAAAATCCAGCCAAGCTAAATAAATGATAACAATGTAGGACTTTTAAAGTTAAAATGAACTATTTCATGTAAGTTAGTAATCGGATTTGGACCAAACAAGTCGTTGTCAGGTTTTATGAAAATATGGTTTAAGTAAAGATTGTTAACATCCCAAGAATATTTCTAACCAACAAAGCTGGCTTGGCCCCGCGTTGGGCGCAAAAAATGTAATATTCCTTAAAGGGGGAGTTTTGAAAATTTAACTGAGAGTTTACTAGCAACAAGAATAGCCAAAAGCAACCAATTAACAATGGCTAGGCTTCAGGGCCTGGGGAGGTTCTTGGCAATCCTCGAAACTAAAAAATTATAGAGTCCCTCTAAAACAAATGACTAAAAAAAAACAAACTAGAATAGACCAGAGTCCATAACCAATGTTATAATCTACATTCAGGGCCAGTATGCTACAATAGCCATGTTTTTTTTAAACGCCTATACGTTTACATTTGCGCGTACAAAATAAAGCTTATCCTCGCTAAAATAACGCTTAGGACACCCATCTAGCGACATTGGTTAAACAACTAGCTACAGCACAGGGTGTACCGAAAAGAGGAGACACAACCCTCTGTTGTATGCCTGTGTATAACATATAACTGAAAAAGTTGCGATGAATTGTGGATACACACCATTTTTAGAGGTGAAACATTGAATTAGTGTTGCGGTGAAACATAGGCACATATTTCCGTTACATCTGAGTATAATGCGTATTAAAAATTAGTAGTACTAATTTTATGCGCAGCAATTTCAGAGGTGTATTTAAAGTTTGACGCTTAGCAGTCCATATAAAGTTTAAGCGTAAACGTATACGCGTGTAAAAAAAAAACAGATAATACTAACAACAACAAGTAAGTTCGGATGTAACCAAACATTACATACTCCGCTGAGAGCTTTGGAGACAAAATAAGGGAAAATCACCATGTAGGAAAATAAAGCTAGGGTAACCCTGGAATGTGTTTGTATGACATGGGTATCAAATGGAAGGTATTAAAGAGTATTTTAAAAGGGAGTGGGCCATAGTTCTATAGGTTGACGCCATTTCGGGATATCGCCATAAAGGTGGACCAGGGGTGACTCTAGAATGTTTTTGTACGTTATGGGTATCAAATGAAAGGTGGTAATGAGCATTTTAAAAGGGAGTGATCTTTATTTCTATAGGTGGATGCCTTTTCGAGATATCTCCATAAAGGTGGACCAAGGGTGACTCCAGAATTTGTTTGTACGATATGGGTATAAAACGAAAGGTGTTAATGAGTATTTTAAAAGGGAGTGGGCCTTAGTTCTATAGGTGGACGCCTGCATAGCATAGATGGGAAATTATGTATATGAAAGTAGATTATCGACAGATCATTCACAGTTTATCCATTGTTAATTAATCTATTACTCAATTGATTACTTTAGGTTACAATTCATTTCTATTTTCAACACTCCCACTTAATCAATGAGTTAACATTTAACACTTGTTGTGATAATAAAAAGTTAATATAAATAAAATTCAGTTATATAATTCAAAAAGAATTTAGTGCTGTAAACCCATGCCCTTTGAGCAAAATAAATGTTTTTCAATAGACACTGCTTTCGTCAAACAATCCGCAATCATTTCATCAGAATTGAATTTTATATTTTTTACATATATGTAATACTCCTATATTGCTAATAGAAAATGCTCGCAATGTGTTTTGAATTCGATCCCAAAACAAGACAGCATATAAAATTTTTGTGATTGTAGCAGCATAAGTGTGACAAGAAAAAATTAAAATTTAGGTACATTCGATTATTGAATACAAAAACAAAAACGGTTAAACAGCAATATATCGGCACTCTGATGTTTGGGAATGTACCTAGCTTTTTGTAGCAATATAGGAGTACTACATATATGATTTTTTATTATATTTTTCTTGACATAATCTTTGATAAAATGATGTCGGATCGATATGTGTTTAACTGCTGGACTATATACTACCGTATCTGTCAAGTTGACAGCTCCTTTGTTGTCGCAGTATAGCTCTAAAAATGGCATACAATCATCAGTTATTTCATGTGTTGGTTGACTAAGCCACAATGCCTCTTGTGTTGCCGCCGATAAACTTATATATTCCTCTTCACATGTACTTAAAGCAACTGTTGGCTGCTTCTTGCTAGCCCATGTTACTGCTGCACCTGGCCATAATAATACATATCCAGTGCACGACTTAAAGTTTTTGAAACTTGAGCCCCAATCAGAATCAGCATACCCATGCAGATTGCTATCATCTTTGGTATATTCAAGTTTGGTAGTCAAAGTAGCTTTCAAATATCTCATAAGGCGCTTGACTGCTTTCCAATGTGCCATGCCGGGATTCTTATTAAATTGGCTCAAATTGGTGATGCTAAACGAAATGTCTGGTCGAGTACACTGTGTCAGATACATAATACTTCCAATAGCCTCTTGATATGGAATTGATCGCATTTTTTCAATTTCTTCATCAGTCGTAGGTGACATTTCTGTCGTTAGCCTCTGATTTGGGTCACTTGGTATTCTCACCGGATCACAATCAAACATTTTAAACTTGCGCAGGACTGATTCGGTATAACTTTTTTGGTCCAAATTAAGGACACCTTTCTTATAATCGTAATCAATCCGAATTCCAAGTACGCTAGATGCTTTACCCAAATCTGTCATTAGAAAGTTCCTCTTTAGAGTGGATTTAATTTGATCCTTCCAAGCAGTATTGTTAAAAAAGACCAACAAGTCATCTAAATAAACTGCAATGACCACCGTAGAGTTCCATTGTCTACTGGCCTGCTTAAGACCTTACAAGGCATATTTCAATTTGCAGACACGTAAACTTCCATCGTCAAAGCCCTCAGGTTGACGCATGTATATTGTTTCATGCATATCACCGTGCAAAAACGCCGTCACAACATCCATTTGTTCAATGTTCCACCCATATTTTACAGACATCGCCATAAGCAATCGTATCGATGAATATCGAACCACTGGCGAAAAAGTATGCATGTAGTCAGTACGTCAGTAGTTCACGCTGATCAAAGCTTTTTGCGACCAGTAGTGGAATTCACTAACTTATAACGATGCGATTTGTCGAGATTTTAATTAACGATTTTGTCGCTTGCCTTATCGATTGTACTATTCACTAACTTAGTTTTAACGACTCGCAATAAATGACATTTAAAATAGTAGAAAGGTGGCAGCACAGCTTAACGAAACCTAAAAATGCGAAAAGCACAAAAGGAATGCCAAAAATAAACAAATTCCGTATACTAACTGCTTTTAAAAGTTATTATTGTGCAAGTTTTGAGATACAGTTTGCGTTATCAACAAAAGGTAAGTAAATGCGGAATTAATTTCATATTTCTCGACATAACAAATTTCTCATATTAAAATAGAATGGCGTCATCAATTAATACCAATCAAAGGAGAAGCCGTACCACAGCCGAGCAGTTAAGTCGAATGGTGGACTTTTTAATGGAAACTCCGGGATTAGCGGGTTATTGATATTGTTTGATAGTGATATTTTTAAGTTTGACGATACCGAATCGAAGTTTTTACTACCAAAGTAGCTATTTTTTAAAATTGTAAAATAATTTCCAAAAGAAATCGATCTATATAAACGAATGAATGAATTTTTTACATTCAAAAAAATATATTATGTATAAAATTGAACTGTGTTTAAACCTAATAAATATTTATTTTAATTTTAAAGGACACGAAGTTCGTTTCTATTGAAATGATATTGTTAAGTTTGACTGTTCGGTATGATGGAAGTTTTCCCTACCAAAGTAGACCAAATATAAAATAAAATGCCAAAATGTTTGCTTTACATTCCTGTAGATTTTTTTATTTATAAGTTTGTTAAGTCTGTACTTAAGTATAGTAATTAGCAATAAGTCAGTCTTGAACACGTTTCGCTATAGAAGAGGGTGCGCCTTGATTAACATTGCTATCACTTGGGCTTTGATCTAAGTATTCAGTGTCAGGCTCGTGTATGGGTTCACTTAATCGGATGTTATGCAACACTGTGCATGCGTTGACTATTCTACCAGTAAATCCTGGATGATACAAAAGAGTCCTTTGCTGTGATAGGCATCGCCATGTTCCTTTGAGAACACCAAAAAGTCTCTCGACTGGGTTTCAAGCTTTACACAATGCCTCATTGTACCGAAATTTTGGGCTCCCCTCTGGTTGGTTAGGTAAAGGAGTCATCAGCCAGGGTTCTAAAGGGTATCCAGAGTCACCTGCAGGTAGTTTTGTGTGCGATTTTATTTTCTGGGAAAGTTCAGTGCATTAAACACACTTACCTATCAAAAACATGTTGCGGCTACCATTTTCAAAATTTCTCTGCATCACTCTCCGTACTGCAGAAGAGCTCCAGATAAATGCATCGTGCCTTGCTCCTGGGAATTTAGCATTGACATTCAATATCTTTAGGTTGGGGTCATAAATCTGTATATAAAAATATATTATAATCAAAAAAGTACAATACATTTCTTTGAATTAATGCTTTTACCATTTGTACATTTATTGAATGGTATCCATGGTGATTTACATATGCCTCTTCATGATTTCTGGGGCTCATGATCGACACATGAGTGCAATCAATAGCCCTAATAGTACCTCCCACAAATGGTGCAGGTGACGCAGAAAAAATTTCTTTCGCAGCTTGCCGCTCTATTTGTGTCATTGGTAAAGTTTGTAGCATTTGTTACTCGATGTATACAGCGGCTTACAGACAACTGGCTCATTGATATGCCCCATTGTTCCCCAACGGGCCGTTGATAACAACCAGTTCCGAAGAAGCGTAAAGCAGTTAGAACCTGAAATTTTTATAATAGTGTTCAATTGAAAATTATATGAAATTCCATGATTTACCTGTTTCTCTGTTGATATCGCAGCTAATCTTGTACCCCTTAATTGACCATCAAGTTGAGAAATAATATCATGAGCCAAGTCTGGGGTTAGTCGGTACAGCTTTCGAAACTCCGTTGCATTCAGGTGGAATGGGTTATCTACTTCTCTAAGAAGGCGTCTGTCCATTGGCGATGGCCTCAGTAACTCTTCATCTTGTGATAAAACGTACGCCAAATACTCAAATGCCATTTGATTTATAAATGAAGCAGCTTTTCGTGTTTGAAGGTATTTAATTAAAGCTCCTATTTTATTTTTTAACTAAAATTGTTAGAAATGTAAATTTCGTGATTTTTAACGCAGCCAATTCACTTGCCGTTTATTTAACAACACAGCTGATCGTCGATTAACGAATATCGATACAAAATAGTTACTGAATAACGAAATCGTTATAGTTATCGATTCGCAAATAAAGCGATGGCAAATATCGTTAAAAAAGTTAGTGAATTCCACTACAGGTGCGCCTTATATCGAAACAAGTTACCATTTCAGTCCATCTTATGCTTAAAGACCCATTTGCAGTTAATCGCTTTATAACCATTCGGTAAACTTTCTAGCTGCCAAGTGCCATTATCGATTAGCGGTCGATATTCCTCCTTCATTTCAGCAGCCCACTGCACTTTTATTCACCATGAAGAGCCTCATTAACTGTAATAGGCTCATTACTTACTGATGTAAATGTTTGACTTTCTTCGATGTTTGCAGCCAAATGTGTAACTGGATCTCCAAAGAACGTTGGTTGTCTTGTGTCTCTATCTGATCGCCGAATAGCTTGCACATCACTGTTGTCATTGTATTCGACTCTGTTGTCAAAGAATGTGCTATCATCTGTGTCATCATACCTCGACTCTAAAGAATTGGCAAGTATATCTTCAGCCTCAAGCGGATCTTCAGTCTCGTGCGTCTCGTCATCCTCCTCAGAAGAATGTTGATTATCGCAGATTGCAACACTGTTTTGACCATGTTGCACGCCAGGTACACTATTTTCGGATATACTTTGTACGACATTGCCTTGGCCATGTCGTACGCCATTCACATTTCTCGTAACATTGTTTTGGTCATGTTGCACGCCAACAACACTTTCATCGATTTCAAAAATATCCGGAGCAAACTCAAACATTTTCTTATCTGCATTAAACTCGCAACTTGTATTTTGTTCAAAAAATTTTACGTCTCTGCTTGCTACTATTTGATTAGTTTCCTTATCCAGCAATCGATATCCCTTCTGTGTTTCACAATACCTGACAAATATCTATTCCTTTGATTTCGTGTCGAATTTCAAACGTTTATTAAGTAGATATAAATACCATTGCACGCAAGCCAATACCTCCTTTGGCGATTTACCCGATAGAACAGCAGTTGACGTATGATTCTTTATATAAGCTGCGGTATTCATAGCTTCGGCCCAATAACGCTTATGTAAATTAGCATCCTGAAGCATGCACCTTGCTCTCTCAGTAAACGTACGAATGGTTCTTTCCGCTAAACCATTTAGTTGCGGTGTGTAGGGCACATACGTTTGGTGCTCAATACCAACCTTTTCAAAGCACGTTTTAAATTTACCAAAACAAAATTCAGTACCGTTGTCACTACGAAACTTTTTTGTTTTTTTGCCAGTTTTATTTTCCATCCGTTCCACCAGTTTTAAATAAACAAAACTTGTCAAACGCTTCACTTTTATGTTTCAACATATAAACAAAAGTTCTGCGACTAAAGTCGTCGACGAGTACTAAACAATAATTACTTCCACCAATGGAGCTGCATTCCATTTTGCCAGCTAAATCTGCATGTATTATCTCCAATAGACATGTCGCTCTCGATCCGTTCTTCAAAAAGGGCTTTCTTGCAAACTTGGCTTTACAGCAAGCAACACATGCTCCAGTATCGTTGTCAACAAATGAAACCCCATTTACACCACCATTTTTCATGACCCTTAAATCGTGCGAATTTAAATGGACAAGTATTCGATGCCACACATTCATCGAACCATCTACATTTATCGTAGCCTGTGCCATCTTTTACACCGCATCCAACTTATACAAGCCGCCAAATAATGACCCTGGCGCTAATAACTGCCCGCTCTTATCACGAACTGTGCAGGCGTCGGATGAAAAATTTGCGAAAATACCTTTTTCAGTTATTTTACTTACGGAAAGTAAATTTGTCGTCAAATTTGGCACATACAACACATCGTTTATCTCAACGAGCACATATGTACTCCTGCAACTTCAGTTTTAAGGTTAGCTATACCACTAAATGCAACTTCCATTAAACTGTTATTTGCCGCCCGTACATGGCAGGCGTAATCAGTTTGACCCATAATCCACTCTCTGTGCATAGTCATATGATTAGTAGCACCGGAATCAAAATACCAATCATTCGAATCAAACTTTCCATCTAGAAACACTGCACTAAAAGCTACATTTACTTGCTCTTGTTGTTTACTATTGTTTTTACTTTTGCTTTTACTGCTCGGGTTGTTTTCACCTGCCTTCCTAGTTTTTGTTGGACAATAAGCTGCAAAGTGACCTTTCTGCTACGAAAATGTCTTTTAGCCTTTACTAAAAGTGTCTTTTGATCAGCGTCAATAAACCAATCCAATTACCATGTTTCATCCCTTTTTTCATATTTGGTATAGAATTGTGGCATTTTTTCATTTTTCGTAATTTTCGATATCGAAAAAGTGGGCGTGGTCATAGTCAGATTTCGGCCATTATAACAAGATAAAGTGAGTTCAGATAAGCACGTGAACTAAGTTTAGTAAAGATATATCGATTTTTGCTCAAGTTATCGTGTTAACGGCCGAGCGGAAGGACAGACGGTCGACTGTGTATAAAAACTGGGCGTGACTTCAATGGATTTCGCCCATTTTCACAGAAAACAGTTATCGCCATAGAATCTATGTCCCTACCAAATTTCATAAGGATTGGTACATTTTTGTTCGATTTATGGCATTAAAAGTATTCTAGACAAATTAAATGAAAAAGGGCGGAACCACGCCGATTTTGAAATTTGTTTTTATTTTTGCATTTTGTTGCACGATATCATTACTGAAGTTGAATGTTGACATAATTTACTTATATACTGTAAGGATATTAAATTTTTTGTTAAAATTTGACTTTTAAAAAATTTTTTTTTAAGTGGGCGCGTCGTCATCTGATTTTGCTAATTTTTATTTAGCACACATATAGTAAAAGGGTAACATTCCTACCAAATTTCATCATGATATCTGCAACGACTGCCAAATTAAGACTCGCAAAACTTTTAAATTACTTACTTAATTGGCGCTTAACCGTCTAAACGGTTATGGCCGTTCAACAAGGCGCGCCAGTCGCTCCTTCGCTCCGCCAACCGGCGCCAATTGGTCACACCAAGGGAGTTTAAATCGTTTTCCACCTGGTCCTTCCAACGGAGTGGGGGCCGCCCTCTACCTCTGCTTCCATAGGCGGGTTCCGATAGAAACACTTTCTTGGCCGGAGCATCATCTTTCATTCGCATAACATGGCCTAGCCAGCGCAGCCGCTGCGTTTTAATTCGCTGGACTATTTTGATGTCTGCGTATAGCTCGTACAGCTCATCATTAAATCTTCTTCGGTACTAGCCATCGCCAACGCGTAGAGGTCCATAAATCTTTCGAAGAACTTTTCTCTCGAACACTCCCAAAGCCGCTTCATCTGCTGTTGTCATGGTCCATGCCTCTGCCCCATATAGCAGGACGGGTACGATAAGTGACTTGTAGAGTATGATTTTCGTTCGCCGAGAGAGGACTTTACTTTTCAATTGCCTACCTAGTCCAAAGTAGCATTTATTGGCAAGATTGATTCTTCGCTGGATTTCAGTGCTGATGTTGTTGCTAGTGTTGATGCTGGTTCCCAAATAAACGAAGTCTTTTACTATTTCGAAATTATGGCTGCCAACAGTAGCGTGGTTGCCAAGGCGCAAATGCGCTGACTCTTTGCTGGATGACAGCAGGTTCTTCGCTTTGTCCTCATTCACCATCAAACACATCTTTACCGCTTCTTTTTCCAGCTTGGAGTAAGCAGAACTAACAGCGCGGGTGTTTAAGCCGATGATATCAATGTCATCAGCATATGCCAGTAATTGCACGCTTTTATAGTATATTGTTCCAGTGCGGTTAAGTTCTGCAGCTAGTATAATTTTCTCCAGCATCAAATTAAAGAAATCGCACGATAGGGGGTCACCCTGTCTGAAACCTCGTTTAGTTTCGAACGGCTCGGAGAGGTCCTTCCCAATTCTGACTGAGCTGATGGTGTTGCTCAACGTCATTTTGCACAGCCGTATAAGTTTTGCGGGGAAACCAAATTCAGACATAGCGGCATATAGGCAGCTCCTTTTCGTGCTGTCGAAGGCGGCTTTAAAGTCGACGATGAGGTAATGTGTGTCGATTCTCTTTTCACGGGTTTTTTCCAAGATTTGACGCATTGTGAAAATCTGGTCGATGGTAGATTTACCAGGTCTGAAGCCGCACTGATAAGGTCCAATCAGCCGGTTCACGGTGGGCTTCAATCTTTCGCACAATACACTTGAAAGGACCTTATATGCGATATTAAGAAGGCTGATTCCACGATAGTTGGTGCATTTTGCAGTATCCCCCTTCTTGTGGACTGGGCAAAGAACACTTAGATTCCAACCGTCGGGCATGCTTTCGTCCGCCCATATTTTGCTAAGAAGCTGCTGCATGCGCCTTACCAACTCCTCGCCGCCGAACTTGAATAGCTCCGCAGGCAATCCATCAGCGCCCACGGCCTTGTTGTTTTTCAATTTGGTTATTGCTATTCTAACTTCGTCATAATCGGGCGGGGGGACATATATTCCATCATCATCGATTGCGGGATCGGGTTCTTCATCTCTGCGCGGTGAATTGCTGCCTCCATTTAGGAGAGCAGAGAAGTGTTCCCTCCATAATCTAAGCACTCTCTGGACATCAGTTACAAGGTCGCCGTTTTCATTCCTACAGGAGTTTGCCCCGGTCTTAAAACCTTCCGTCTGTCGCCGTATTTTTTGGTAGAATTTTCGGGCGTTATTCCTGGTGGCTAGCAGCTCAAGCTCCTCGCACTCACGCCTTTCTGCTTCTGCTTTCTGTAGGCAGCGTCTTTTCTTTCGGTTGCAACGCGGCATTCTTCATCATACCAGTTGTTTTTTCGTGGCCGCCGGTAACCAATTTTTTCCTCGGCGGCAGTATGAAGTGCTTTGGAGATATGCTCCCACTGCTCCTGTATTCCTTCAGGATGAGTTGTGCCCTCAGAGAGCAGGTGTGAGAGTCGAGTTGCGAAATCATTGGCAGTCTGATGTGATTGAAGCTTTTCGACGTCTAGCTTTCCTTGTGTTTTTTGTTCCTTGTTTTTAGCCGCGTTGAGGCGGGTGCGTATTTTGGCTGCAAGGAGATAATGGTCCGAATCGATGTTAGGTCCTCGGATCGTTCGCACATCTAATACACTGGAGGCATGCCGTCCGTCTATCACAACGTGATCGATCTGATTGCGAGTATTTCGATCAGGAGACAGCCATGTAGCTTGATGTATCTTTTTATGCATGAACCTCGTGCTTGGTATGACCATGTTTCGAGCACCGGCAAAGTCAATCAGCCTCAGTCCGTTAGGAGAAGTTTCATTGTGTAGGCTGAACTTTCTCACACCTGCTCTCTGAGGGCACAACTCATCCTGAAGGAATACAGGAGCAGTGTGAGCATATCTCCAAAGCACTTCATACTGCCGCCGAGGAAAAAATTGGTTACCGGCGGCCACGAAAAAACAACTGGTATGATGAAGAATGCCGCGTTGCAACCGAAAGAAAAGACGCTGCCTACTTACTTACTTACTTAATTGGCGCTTAACCGTCTAAACGGTTATGGCCGTCCAACAAGGCGCGCCAGTCGCTCCTTCGCTCCGCCAACCGGCGCCAATTGGTCACACCAAGGGAGTTTAAATCGTTTTCCACCTGGTCCTTCCAACGGAGTGGGGGCCGCCCTCTACCACTGCTTCCATAGGCGGGTTCCGATAGAAACACTTTCTTGGCCGGAACATCATCTTTCATTCGCATAACATGGCCTAGCCAGCGCAGCCGCTGCGTTTTAATTCGCTGGACTATGTTGATGTCTGCGTATAGCTCGTACAGCTCATCATTAAATCTTCTTCGGTACTCGCCATCGCCAACGCGTAGAGGTCCATAAATCTTTCGAAGAACTTTTCTCTCGAACACTCCCAAAGCCGCTTCATCTGCTGTTGTCATGGTCCATGCTTCTGCCCCATATAGCAGGACGGGTACGATAAGTGACTTGTAGAGTATGATTTTCGTTCGCCGAGAGAGGACTTTACTTTTCAATTGCCTACCTAGTCCGCTGCCTACAGGGCTACGTTAAAAGCGAGCGCGACAAGAGGAGTGTGTGAACGCTATCGTGAGTTGAAAAGGGAAGCGAGACGCCTTTTCACGAAGAAAAAAGCAGAAGCAGAAAGGCGTGAGTGCGAGGAGCTTGAGCTGCTAGCCACCAGGAATAACGCCCGAAAATTCTACCAAAAAATACGGCGACAGACGGAAGGTTTTAAGACCGGGGCAAACTCCTGTAGGAATAAAAACGGCGACCTTGTAACTGATGTCCAGAGAGTGCTTAGATTATGGAGGGAACACTTCTCTGCTCTCATAAATGGAGGCAGCAATTCACCGCGCAGAGATGAAGAACCCGATCCCGCAATCGATGATGATGGAATATATGTCCCCCCCGCCCGATTATGACGAAGTTAGAATAGCAATAACCAAATTGAAAAACAACAAGGCCGTGGGCGCTGATGGATTGCCTGCGGAGCTATTCAAGTTCGGCGGCGAGGAGTTGGTAAGGCGCATGCAGCAGCTTCTTAGCAAAATATGGGCGGACGAAAGCATGCCCGACAGTTGGAATCTAAGTGTTCTTTGCCCAGTCCACAAGAAGGGGGATACTGCCAAATGCACCAACTATCGTGGAATCAGCCTTCTTAATATCGCATATAAGGTCCTTTCAAGTGTATTGTGCGAAAGATTGAAGCCCACCGTGAACCGGCTGATTGGACCTTATCAGTGCGTCTTCAGACCTGGTAAATCTACCATCGTCCAGATTTTCACAATGCGCCAAATCTTGGAAAAAACCCGTGAAAAGAGAATCGACACACATCACCTCTTCGTCGACTTTAAAGCCGCCTTCGGCAGCACGAAAAGGAGCTGCCTATATGCCGCTATGTCTGAATTTGGTTTCCCCGCAAAACTTATACGGCTGTGCAAAATGACGTTGAGCAACACCATCAGCTCAGTCAGAATTGGGAAGGACCTCTCCGAGCCGTTCGAAACTAAACGAGGTTTCAGACAGGGTGACCCCCTATCGTGCGATTTCTTTAATTTGATGCTGGAGAAAATTATACTAGCTGCAGAACTTAACCGCACTGGAACAATATACTATAAAAGCGTGCAATTACTGGCATATGCTGATGACATTGATATCATCGGCTTAAACACCCGCGCTGTTAGTTCTGCTTACTCCAAGCTGGAAAAAGAAGCGGTAAAGATGTGTTTGATGGTGAATGAGGACAAAACGAAGAACCTGCTGTCATCCAGCAAAGAGTCAGCGCATTTGCGCCTTGGCAACCACGCTACTGTTGGCAGCCATAATTTCGAAATAGTAAAAGACTTCGTTTATTTGGGAACCAGCATCAACGCTAGCAACAACATCAGCACTGAAATCCAGCGAAGAATCAATCTTGCCAATAAATGCTACTTTGGACTAGGTAGGCAATTGAAAAGTAAAGTCCTCTCTCGGCGAACGAAAATCATACTCTACAAGTCACTTATCGTACCCGTCCTGCTATATGGGGCAGAAGCATGGACCATGACAACAGCAGATGAAGCGGCTTTGGGAGTGTTCGAGAGAAAAGTTCTTCGAAAGATTTATGGACCTCTACGCGTTGGCGATGGCGAGTACCGAAGAAGATTTAATGATGAGCTGTACGAGCTATACGCAGACATCAAAATAGTCCAGCGAATTAAAACGCAGCGGCTGCGCTGGCTAGGCCATGTTATGCGAATGAAAGATGATGCTCCGGCCAAGAAAGTGTTTCTATCGGAACCCGCCTATGGAAGCAGAGGTAGAGGGCGGCCCCCACTCCGTTGGAAGGATCAGGTGGAAAACGATTTAAACTCCCTTGGTGTGACCAATTGGCGCCGGTTGGCGGAGCGAAGGAGCGACTGGCGCGCCTTGTTGGACGGCCATAACCGTTTAGACGGTTAAGCGCCAATTAAGTAAGTAATTTAAAAGTTTTGCGAGTCTTAATTTGGCAGTCGTTGCAGATATCATGATGAAATTTGGAAGGAATGTTACCCTTTTACTATATGTGTGCTAAATAAAAATTAGCAAAATCAGATGACGACGCGCCCACTTAAAAAAAAAATTTTTTAAAAGTCAAATTTTAACAAAAAATTTAATATCCTTACAGTATATAAGTAAATTATGTCAACATTCAACTTCAGTAATGATATCATGCAACAAAATGCAAAAATAAAAACAAATTTCAAAATCGGCGTGGTTCCGCCCTTTTTCATTTAATTTGTCTAGAATACTTTTAATGCCATAAATCGAACAAAAATGTACCAATCCTTATGAAATTTGGTAGGGACATAGATTCTATGGCGATAACTGTTTTCTGTGAAAATGGGCGAAATCCATTGAAGTCACGCCCAGTTTTTATACACAGTCGACCGTCTGTCCTTCCGCTCGGCCGTTAACACGATAACTTGAGCAAAAATCGATATATCTTTACTAAACTTAGTTCACGTGCTTATCTGAACTCACTTTATCTTGTTATAATGGCCGAAATCTGACTATGACCACGCCCACTTTTTCGATATCGAAAATTACGAAAAATGAAAAAATGCCACAATTCTATACCAAAAATGAAAAAAGGGATGAAACATGGTAATTGGATTGGTTTATTGACGCTGATCAAAAGACACTTTTAGTAAAGGCTAAAAGACATTTTCGTAGCAGAAAGGTCACTTTGCAGCTTATTGTCCAACAAAAACTAGGAAGGCAGGTGAAAACAACCCGAGCAGTAAAAGCAAAAGTAAAAACAATAGTAAACAACAAGAGCAAGTAAATGTAGCTTTTAGTGCAGTGTTTCTAGATGGAAAGTTTGATTCGAATGATTGGTATTTTGATTCCGGTGCTACTAATCATATGACTATGCACAGAGAGTGGATTATGGGACAAACTGATTACGCGATGGCAGGTGTACGGGCGGCAAATAACAGTTTAATTGAAGTTGCATTTAGTGGTATAGCTAACCTTAAAACTGAAGTTGCAGGAGTACATATGTGCTCGTTGAGATAAACGATGTGTTGTATCTGCCAAATTTGACGACAAATTTACTTTCCGTAAGTAAAATAACTGAAAAAGGTATTTTCGCAAATTTTTCATCCGACGCCTGCACAGTTCGTGATAAGAGCGGGCAGTTATTAGCGCCAGGGTCATTATTTGGCGGCTTGTATAAGTTGGATGCGGTGTAAAAGATGGCACAGGCTACGATAAATGTATATGGTTCGATGAATGTGTGGCATCGAATACTTGTCCATTTAAATTCGCACGATTTAAGGGTCATGAAAAATGGTGGTGTAAATGGGGTTTCATTTGTTGACAACGATACTGGAGCATGTGTTGCTTGCTGTAAAGCCAAGTTTGCAAGAAAGCCCTTTTTGAAGAACGGATCGAGAGCGACATGTCTATTGGAGATAATACATGCAGATTTAGCTGGCAAAATGGAATGCAGCTCCATTGGTGGAAGTAATTATTGTTTAGTACTCGTCGACGACTTTAGTCGCAGAACTTTTGTTTATATGTTGAAACATAAAAGTGAAGCGTTTGACAAGTTTTGTTTATTTAAAACTGGTGGAACGGATGGAAAATAAAACTGGCAAAAAAACAAAAAAGTTTCGTAGTGACAACGGTACTGAATTTTGTTTTGGTAAATTTAAAACGTGCTTTGAAAAGGTTGGTATTGAGCACCAAACGTCTGTGCCCTACACACCGCAACTAAATGGTTTAGCGGAAAGAACCATTCGTACGTTTACTGAGAGAGCAAGGTGCATGCTTCAGGATGCTAATTTACATAAGCGTTATTGGGCCGAAGCTATGAATACCGCAGCTTATATAAAGAATCATACGTCAACTGCTGTTCTATCGGGTAAATCGCCAAAGGAGGTATTGGCTTGCGTGCAATGGTATTTATATCTACTTAATAAACGTTTGAAATTCGACACGAAATCAAAGGAATAGATATTTGTCAGGTATTGTGAAACACAGAAGGGATATCGATTGCTGGATAAGGAAACTAATCAAATAGTAGCAAGTAGAGACGTTAAATTTTTTGAACAAAATACAAGTTGCGAGTTTAATGCAGATAAGAAAACGTTTGAGTTTGCTCCGGATATTTTTGAAATCGATGAAAGTGTTGTTGGCGTGCAACATGACCAAAACAATGTTGCGAGAAATGTGAATGGCGTACGACATGGCCAAGGCAATGTCGTACAAAGTATATCCGAAAATAGTGTACCTGGCGTGCAACATGGTCAAAACAGTGTTGCAATCTGCGATAATCAACATTCTTCTGAGGAGGCTGAAGAGACGCACGAGACTGAAGATCCGCTTGAGGCTGAAGATATACTTGCCAATTCTTTAGAGTCGAGGTATGATGACGCAGATGATAGCACATTCTTTGACAACAGAGTCGAATGCAATGACAACAGTGATGTGCAAGCTATTCGGCGATCAGATAGAGACACAAGACAACCAACGTTCTTTGGAGATCCAGTTACACATTTGGCTGCAAACATCGAAGAAAGTCAAACATTTACATCAGTAAGTAATGAGCCTATTACAGTTAATGAGGCTCTTCATGGTGAATAAAAGTGCAGTGGGCTGCTGAAATGAAGGAGGAATATCGACCGCTAATCGATAATGGCACTTGGCAGCTAGAAAGTTTACCGAATGGTTATAAAGCGATTAACTGCAAATGGGTCTTTAAGCATAAGATGGACTGAAATGGTAACTTGTTTCGATATAAGGCGCACCTGTAGTGGAATTCACTAACTTTTTTAACGATATTTGCCATCGCTTTATTTGCGAATCGATAACTATAACGATTTCGTTATTCAGTAACTATTTTGTATCGATATTCGTTAATCGACGATCAGCTGTGTTGTTAAATAAACGGCAAGTGAATTGGCTGCGTTAAAAATCACGAAATTTACATTTCTAACAATTTTAGTTAAAAAAGAAAATAGGAGCTTTAATTAAATACCTTCAAACACGAAAAGCTGCTTCATTTATAAATCAAATGGCATTTGAGTATTCGGCGTACGTTTTATCACAAGATGAAGAGTTACTGAGGCCATCGCCAATGGACAGACGCCTTCTTAGAGAAGTAGATAACCCATTCCACCTGAATGCAACGGAGTTTCGAAAGCTGTACCGACTAACCCCAGACTTGGCTCATGATATTATTTCTCAACTTGATGGTCAAATAAGGGGTACTAGAATAACTGCGATATCAACAGAGAAACAGGAAAATCATGGAATTTCATATAATTTTCAATTGAACACTATTATAAAAATTTCAGGTTCTAACTGCTTTACGCTTCTTCGGAACTGGTTGTTATCAACGGCCCGTTGGAGAACAATGGGGCATATCAATGAGCCAGTTGTCTGTAAGCCGCTGTATACATCGAGTAACAAATGCTACAAACTTTACCAATGACACAAATAGAGCGGCAAGCTGCGAAAGAAATTTTTTCTGCGTCACCTGCACCATTTTTGGGAGGTACTATTAGGGCTATTGATTGCACTCATGTGTCGATCATGAGCCCCAGAAATCATGAAGAGGCATATGTAAATCACCATGGATACCATTCAATAAATGTACAAATGGTAAAAGCATTAATTCAAAGAAATGTATTGTACTTTTTTGATTATAATATATTTTTATATACAGATTTATGACCCCAACCTAAAGATATTGAATGTCAATGCTAAATTCCCAGGAGCAAGGCACGATGCATTTATCTGGAGCTCTTCTGCAGTACGGAGAGTGATGCAGAGAAATTTTGAAAATGGTAGCCGCAACATGTTTTTGATAGGTAAGTGTGTTTAATGCACTGAACTTTCCCAGAAAATAAAATCGCACACAAAACTACCTGCAGGTGACTCTGGATACCCTTTAGAACCCTGGCTGATGACACCTTTACCTAACCAACCAGAGGGGAGCCCAAAATTTCGGTACAATGAGGCATTGTGTAAAGCTTGAAACCCAGTCGAGAGACTTTTTGGTGTTCTCAAAGGAACATGGCGATGCCTATCACAGCAAAGGACTCTTTTGTATCATCCAGGATTTACTGGTAGAATAGTCAACGCATGCACAGTGTTGCATAACATCCGATTAAGTGAACCCATACACGAGCCTGACACTGAATACTTAGATCAAAGCCCAAGTGATAGCAATGTTAATCAAGGCGCACCCTCTTCGATAGCGAAACGTGTTCAAGACTGACTTATTGCTAATTACTATACTTAAGTACAGACTTAACAAACTTATAAATAAAAAAATCTACAGGAATGTAAAGCAAACATTTTGGCATTTTATTTTATATTTGGTCTACTTTGGTAGGGAAAACTTCCATCATACCGAACAGTCAAACTTAACAATATCATTTCAATAGAAACGAACTTCGTGCCCTTTAAAATTAAAATAAATATTTATTAGGTTTTAACACAGTTCAATTTTATACATAATATATTTTTTTGAATGTAAAAAATTCATTCATTCGTTTATATAGATCGATTTCTTTTGGAAATTATTTTACAATTTTAAAAAATAGCTACTTTGGTAGTAAAAACTTCGATTCGGTATCGTCAAACTTAAAAATATCACTATCAAACAATATCAATAACCCGCTAATCCCGGAGTTTGTATTAAAAAGTCCACCATTCGACTTAACTGCTCGGCTGTGGTACGGCTTCTCCTTTGATTGGTATTAATTGATGACGCCATTCTATTTTAATATGAGAAATTTGTTATGTCGAGAAATATGAAATTAATTCCGCATTTACTTACCTTTTGTTGATAACGCAAACTGTATCTCAAAACTTGCACAATAATAACTTTTAAAAGCAGTTAGTATACGGAATTTGTTTATTTTTGGCATTCCTTTTGTGCTTTTCGCATTTTTAGGTTTCGTTAAGCTGTGCTGCCACCTTTCTACTATTTTAAATGTCATTTATTGCGAGTCGTTAAAACTAAGTTAGTGAATAGTACAATCGATAAGGCAAGCGACAAAATCGTTAATTAAAATCTCGACAAATCGCATCGTTATAAGTTAGTGAATTCCACTACTGGTCGCAAAAGGCTTTGATCAGCGTGAACTACTGACGTACTGACTACGTGCATGCTTTTTCGCCAGTGGTTCGATATTCATCGATACGATTGCTTATGGCGATGTCTGTAAAATATGGGTGGAACATTGAACAAATGGATGTTGTGACGGCGTTTTTGCACGGTGATATGCATGAAACAATATACATGCGTCAACCTGAGGGCTTTGACGATGGAAGTTTACGTGTCTGCAAATTGAAATATGCCTTGTAAGGTCTTAAACAGGCCAGTAGACAATGGAACTCTACGGTGGTCATTGCAGTTTATTTAGATGACTTGTTGGTCTTTTTTAACAATACTGCTTGGAAGGATCAAATTAAATCCACTCTAAAGAGAAACTTTCTAATGACAGATTTGGGTAAAGCATCTAGCGTACTTGGAATTCGGATTGATTACGATTATAAGAAAGGTGTCCTTAATTTGGACCAAAAAAGTTATACCGAATCAGTCCTGCGCAAGTTTAAAATGTTTGATTGTGATCCGGTGAGAATACCAAGTGACCCAAATCAGAGGCTAACGACAGAAATGTCACCTACGACTGATGAAGAAATTGAAAAAATGCGATCAATTCCATATCAAGAGGCTATTGGAAGTATTATGTATCTGACACAGTGTACTCGACCAGACATTTCGTTTAGCATCACCAATTTGAGCCAATTTAATAAGAATCCCGGCATGGCACATTGGAAAGCAGTCAAGCGCCTTATGAGATATTTGAAAGCTACTTTGACTACCAAACTTACATATACCAAAGATGATAGCAATCTGCATGGGTATGCTGATTCTGATTGGGGCTCAAGTTTCAAAAACTTTAAGTCGTGCACTGGATATGTATTATTATGGCCAGGTGCAGCAGTAACATGGGCTAGCAAGAAGCAGCCAACAGTTGCTTTAAGTACATGTGAAGAGGAATATATAAGTTTATCGGCGGCAACACAAGAGGCATTGTGGCTTAGTCAACCAACACATGAAATAACTGATGATTGTATGCCATTTTTAGAGCTATACTGCGACAACAAAGGAGCTGTCAACTTGACAGATACGGTAGTATATAGTCCAGCAGTTAAACACATATCGATCCGACATCATTTTATCAAAGATTATGTCAAGAAAAATATAATAAAAAATCATATATGTAGTACTCCTATATTGCTACAAAAAGCTAGGTACATTCCCAAACATCAGAGTGCCGATATATTGCTGTTTAACCGTTTTTGTTTTTGTATTCAATAATCGAATGTACCTAAATTTTAATTTTTTCTTGTCACACTTATGCTGCTACAATCACAAAAATTTTATATGCTGTCTTGTTTTGGGATCGAATTCAAAACACATTGCGAGCATTTTCTATTAGCAATATAGGAGTATTACATATATGTAAAAAATATAAAATTCAATTCTGATGAAATGATTGCGGATTGTTTGACGAAAGCAGTGTCTATTGAAAAACATTTATTTTGCTCAAAGGGCATGGGTTTACAGCACTAAATTCTTTTTGAATTATATAACTGAATTTTATTTATATTAACTTTTTATTATCACAACAAGTGTTAAATGTTAACTCATTGATTAAGTGGGAGTGTTGAAAATAGAAATGAATTGTAACCTAAAGTAATCAATTGAGTAATAGATTAATTAACAATGGATAAACTGTGAATGATCTGTCGATAATCTACTTTCATATACATAATTTCCCATCTATGCTATGCAGGCGTCCACCTATAGAACTAAGGCCCACTCCCTTTTAAAATACTCATTAACACCTTTCGTTTTATACCCATATCGTACAAACAAATTCTGGAGTCACCCTTGGTCCACCTTTATGGAGATATCTCGAAAAGGCATCCACCTATAGAAATAAGGATCACTCCCTTTTAAAATGCTCATTACCACCTTTCATTTGATACCCATAACGTACAAAAACATTCTAGAGTCACCCCTGGTCCACCTTTATGGCGATATCCCGAAATGGCGTCAACCTATAGAACTATGGCCCACTCCCTTTTAAAATACTCTTTAATACCTTCCATTTGATACCCATGTCATACAAACACATTCCAGGGTTACCCTAGCTTTATTTTCCTACATGGTGATTTTCCCTTATTTTGTCTCCAAAGCTCTCAGCTGAGTATGTAATGTTTGGTTACATCCGAACTTACTTGTTGTTGTTAGTATTATCTGTTTTTTTTTACACGCGTATACGTTTACGCTTAAACTTTATATGGACTGCTAAGCGTCAAACTTTAAATACACCTCTGAAATTGCTGCGCATAAAATTAGTACTACTAATTTTTAATACGCATTATACTCAGATGTAACGGAAATATGTGCCTATGTTTCACCGCAACACTAATTCAATGTTTCACCTCTAAAAATGGTGTGTATCCACAATTCATCGCAACTTTTTCAGTTATATGTTATACACAGGCATACAACAGAGGGTTGTGTCTCCTCTTTTCGGTACACCCTGTGCTGTAGCTAGTTGTTTAACCAATGTCGCTAGATGGGTGTCCTAAGCGTTATTTTAGCGAGAATAAGCTTTATTTTGTACGCGCAAATGTAAACGTATAGGCGTTTAAAAAAAACATGGCTATTGTAGCATACTGGCCCTGAATGTAGATTATAACATTGGTTATGGACTCTGGTCTATTCTAGTTTGTTTTTTTTTAGTCATTTGTTTTAGAGGGACTCTATAATTTTTTAGTTTCGAGGATTGCCAAGAACCTCCCCAGGCCCTGAAGCCTAGCCATTGTTAATGGGTTGCTTTTGGCTATTCTTGTTGCTAGTAAACTCTCAGTTAAATTTTCAAAACTCCCCCTTTAAGGAATATTACATTTTTGGCGCCCAACGCGGGGCCAAGCCAGCTTTGTTGGTTAGAAATATTCTTGGGATGTTAACAATCTTTACTTAAACCATATTTTCATAAAACCTGACAACGACTTGTTTGGTCCAAATCCGATTACTAACTCACATGAAATAGTTCATTTTAACTTTAAAAGTCCTACATTGTTATCATTTATTTAGCTTGGCTGGATTTTAGAGTTCTTGGCGGTGATCCGATTATCTCGACCGCTATCCTTATAAGTCGTATGGGTAGGAAATTAGAATAACTTTATGTTGTATACAGTGAACACATAATAATGAGTGGGTTGGATTTTTCACTTAATTGACGGGTGCTCAATTGCAGTGACCACTTAATAAACGTTCTTACGTTTTTTTATTAAAATGTGCGTATATAGATATTTTTTATGAAGGATTCTAAGATACCTGTTTCTATACGGAGATCTTACCTCAATTGAAAATTTTGTATTAAGCCATATTCAGGATCTACAGTGCTTGGCGACTAAGCTAAGACCTGGCCGAATTATTAAAGGCTTTGAGAAATTTCGTGTTTACTTTTGAACTTTAGAATAAATAGCCCAATATAGTTTCCACTCTTAACCAAACCTGCAACGTTAATAGACATTTATACATACCTTACAAGTGTAACCACCTAAGCCAGATATGAGGAAACACTAGTTTGATATTTTTTGTTTTTTTTTTTTTTGTATTCAAGTTCTCCTTCTTTGATTTGTATTTGTAACCAAAATAAAAATTCCCATTACTAGGAGCGCAGATAATATTCCGCAATTGTCAGCTGTTACTAGCGAAGGATGTGTTTGTCCTGTTTGCCAACAGCCCATGACAAGTACCCAGGAATGCGTAATTTCTTTATGTAATCATATATTCCATAAAGAATGCATTGAGACATGGTTACAAGAGCAACATGAATGTCCATGCTGTCGACGACTATGTCACCCAAAAGACTGTTTGCCTATAACAATCACCGCTCAAACAAAAAACTTTGAAGGCCGAAAACAATACAGCTTTCGATGACGAGGAGGAGCTTTACGTAGAAATACCCCTAAAAGCAAATCTAGTCAAAGACCAAGCCCTTTAGCTTCACAGTCATGTTCGGAAAACGAAAACGTACACCCAGCTGTACCTTTAAATATGAATGCCCAAAATACGTCTATGCCTCTTATTCAGATGGGTCGGATGGATAGCCAGGAAAGAAATAACAACATCAACAACCAAGGACATGCTTCGAACGAGTTCGCAGCTGTTGATTATAATAGGGTAACTCAAATTGAGAATAGCATTACGCGAATGTTAGGAAACCTTTCGGTTGGTCGTCAACTAGAAAGCGGCTATCGCCATTCTAACAACAGTCCACGTCAAATAGATCTAAATGGCCAAAACATATAAAATTTTCGCCCAGATAAAACTATTATCATTATCCAAAATTGGAATGTTAAATATGATGGATCATCGGAGAGATTAACGGTGGATGAGTTTATTTACCGAATCCAATCCCTTACCCAAACACACTTGTGAATATATACACATATTACTAATTGGTAAAGCTCGGGATTGGTATTGGAGATACCATAAGCATAAGCATAAGTATCCAGGATTGTGCAGCTCTAAAATATCAATTTAAAGATTATCGTTCTAATTTCGACATACGTAAACAAATACGGAGTCGGAAACAAAAAAATGGAGAATCGTTTGAATCATTTTATGATGCGATTTGTGTCTTGTGTGATCGTCTCACGGTGCCTTTCGATGAAGACGAGTTCATCGAAATATTAGTAAGGAACCTTAAACCCGAAATCAGACACGAGTTGTTGTATGTCAATGTTCGTTCAGTAGCGCATTTGAGAAAATTGTGTCAAGTGCGAGAAAATTTATTAGCTGATAAGTCATATCGCCGGACTCAACAGATGCCAAACTTTCAGCCGCCAATTTCTAAATGAAATATTTCTGCAATCAACGATCTTCCACCTCAAGAAGACGATGCATAGGAGGAGGTGTCTACCAACATCGCCGCTGTTCAGAAAAATCTTACCACAAAATGTTGGAACTGTGGGGAGGAAGCCCACCATTGGCAAGATTGTATGGCTACCCGTACGATATTTTGTTATGGCTGTGGTAAACCAGACACGTATAAGCCACAGTGCAGTCAATGTACACCACGGCGTTTGGAAAACTCGTTGAGGGGTGCACTCCGAAGCAGCCGGATAGTAGTAGTTAAGCCAGGAAAAGTTCGTTTGTGTTTAGATGCAAATTAAATGAGGTTACGAAAAAAGATGCGTACCCGCTGCAAAGTATTGAAGGAATCTTTGCGAGATTACCGAAAGCCAACATTATCACCAGGCTCGATCTAAAAGATGCCTATTGGCAAATTGAACTAGAGGAAAAATCAAAGCCTTTGACAGCCTTTACGGTACCTGGACGGCCGCTGTACCAATTTGTGGTAATGCCGCTTGACCTTTGTAATGCGCCTTCAACGATGTGTAGATTTATGGATGAAATCATTAATCCAGAGCTTCGCCTTTGGTTATTCGGATATCTGGATGACCTTTGCGGTGTTTCGGGTCTTCGATTCTCACTTAGCAATTCTGATACGTATCGCTGAGCAATTTAGGAAAGCCAACCTTACCCTGAACATTAGTAAGAGCCAGTTTTGTGTTACAGAAATAAAATATCTTGGGTATGTTACTGGGCAAGGAGGTATCGCGACAGACCCCTCTAAAGTTGGCTCGATATTGTCATGGCCAGTTCCAGGCAAATTGAAACAAGTTCGTGGGTTTTTGGGGATATGCGGGTGGTATAGAAGTGTTTAAGCCGCCTCCTTCAGTAATTAGACGGCGGCGAAATCCTTATGCGTAGCCGTGCGTGTCGAGTGGAAAGGTGCCAAAGCGCATACACTACCATCGTCATCAATAATATATGGCAAACATCAGTCAAGTACTAACAACCAGCAACCGCGGACGCGCTCATTCTATATATATATTGTAACGAATTTACTTGCAAATCCTCTTATGTGCAATCCTCTGCTAAGTTCGGGTCACTAAACTGTTGAATAAATAACTCCAATTTGCAATTTGTAATAATGCAAAATCGCCTTTATTAAAGTACTTCACAATAACACTCAAACTGTGCAACGAATAGCTTGCTTAATAACCACACTGCTTGACAACTCAAATCAAACTGAATTCCAGCGCCTCTACAATTGTCGCCTTTTATACTCTTTGATTTCAACCTTCGCATCTGCTTGACTAATAGATTCTGGAAGCGCCTAATCTACTAGTCAAGCAGCTCTCAAACTTCTCAGCTGTAACTAAAATTGCACAATTTTATACATCTTCTAGGCGCTTCCAGAATCTACTAGTCCAGCAGCTCTCAAACTTCTCAGCTGTAACTACAATTGTACAATTTTATAGTTTTTCTCATTGCATACTTTCAGGAGTATCTCAGATATATGCATGTGTTTGTGCATTGACTCTCCGCTGCTCGTATACGTACATGGTACATATGTGTAGACGCAATTATTGTTTCGTTTATGTAGATACATAATGATTGATCTATGGATGTGAATTCACGTCACTGTTTATCATCGGCTTAGAGATAGCAGCACCCCTTAGTTTTGCTAAAATTCGTAACACTGCCCTCCACCTAAGTCTGATCGTCCCGATCGCCAAATGTACCACCCTTCTATTTCCTGATTTCCCAATTGCTTGTATGCGGTAGATGACATCACTGATCGTCTTCACAATTCAGTACGGGCCTTCGCAACTGCACCGATATTTGGATAGAACATCTTTCCGCCGGTGAGGGTTGTATAACAGTACCAAATCTCCCTCCCGGAAACCTTCCGAATTATTTTCCTTGTCGTACCTGTTTTTCATCTTACTACTCATTTTCCTGGATCGTTCCCTCGCACTCTGTTGCTTGGCCAATGAACTGCTTCGTAGAGCTGGCGCTTGACGGATTGGCTTCGCATACTCACGTTTCACAACAGTAGTGTGCTCCGGCTTGAAACTACCCTCGCATTCTTTCTCGGAAATTCGTTGCTTCGTTTTCCTGCGTCTTTTAGGTTTTGTCAATGCCAGTGTTTCTCTCGCAGGTACTTTTGATTTCGCTTTATTTGACCCATTCGATCCATCAACCTTTGCTCGATCTACTTTCCTTGACTTTCGTGGTCTCTGTCGAATCTCCTCCGCCAGAACTCGCTTACTGCTGAACCCTTTCTCCAACTTGAAGTTAAGTGGTATGTCCTGGTTCTTATAGCGCAAAATTTTTCTCCGCATATCGATCCTGATGTCATGGTCAACCAAGAAGTCCACTCCCAATATGACTTCATCAACGATATCCGCCACAACGAATTTGTGTAAAACCATGACCATGACAAAAACACCTTCTTTGCCCACCCTGGCGTTAAAGTCGCCAAGCACGACTTTTATATCATGACGGAGGCAGCGCTCGTATGTGCGTTCTAATTGTTCATAAAAAGTGTCTTTCACCTCATCGTCTTTCTCCTCTGTCGGCGCATGGGCGCAGATGAATGATATATTAAAAAATTTTGCTTTTATTCGAATAGCGGCGAGACGCTCGTCCACAGGCGTTAACGCCAGCACTTGGCGACAAAGTCTCTCTCCCACCACGAATCCGACGCCGAAACTGCGCTTATTCGCATGGCCACTCCAATATATGTCACAATTTTTGATCTTCTTTCTTCCTTGCTTCGTCCAACGCATTTCTTGGATGGCGGTGATGTCAGATTTTGCTTTGACGAGGACATCAACCAGCCGGGCATCTGCACCAATCCCATTCAGGGAGCGGACGTTCCAGGTGCATGCCCTCAATTCATTGTCCTTCAAACGTTTGCCATGGTCGTCGTCAATAGAGAGTGTATTTATCCGAGGCTTGTTGTTATATTTCATTGGAGTATGGTTTTACGTGGCGGGTCCCAAGCCCAGCGCACAACCCGCTCAGCGGGGGCGAAAATATTACTTGGCACGTTTATATAGCGAGCCGCCTGCTCCAAGACAGACACCCGCTTGCAGCCGCACCTAGAGGTATACAGACGCTGCCGATGAAATCTCCCCCGGCTAGCCCTTAAACCGATTATGTCAAAGTGGCCTAGCCAGGTTGTCGCCTTCTCACATTAGCTCACCGCTAAACGGGTGTTTAGCGGCTACCCAGAGGATACTTGGCCGCAAGCGACCGGCAGTAGTGAGCTGCTTGAACCGCATGCAAAAGAATCGCTCTGGCCATTCCCAGGTGAATGGCGGTCAGAAGGTTTCCCCACTTTCGTGGACTTCTACACACGGCCCCACCCTCCAACTTTAAATTACCTTCTTTTAAAAGTGGGCGGTGCCACGCCCATAAGGTCAACCCACGTACCGAGTTTATTCGCTTTATCCGTTGTTCAGGCACTAGAGACCTCAGTGGGTTAAAACAAACCAACGGAAGAATCATTCGATCAACATTTTTGTTATTGTCGTTTGCCCTTGAATATTAGGCAAATTGTTTTCGTAACAACAGCGCAAAACTGTTCCTTTCTGCCTTCATAGGTACGTGCAAAACATGCACATGGGTTTGTACATACATACACCATCACTCATCGTAGCTGCAGCAACAAAATATGTCACCAAATCACGCCATTTCTTCGTCTTCGCCACCCACACCGGTCATCATCGCTTTACATGTAACAGTTGCTATTGTCGTGACCGCAAAGACAATAACAACATGCAGTATCTTCGAAAAAGCTCACCTTGGTATACCACAGCATAACTTGAACTCCAATGAAATTATTGAAAAAGAAGAAAAGTCAGTTAATTAGCAATCATTATCGCGAAAACATCATCGTCGTCGCTGGTACACAAAGTTTCGTTGTACTTACAATCCGCTTACGAAATATAAAGTTTTATAACAAATTTAGTTTTGCAAAATATTAACATTACATAAACAATTTAGAAAATAAGAAAGTTGTAAGAAGTGAATTGAAAATTAATAAATTGAATTGAATATCCCAAAAGGGAGAGAAAAAAGCTTCTTTTCCTCACCATAAAGTCTGGTCCTTCGAGCCGGATGTCCGGCTCAAGAGACAACTCGTTTTCGCTACATTCGTGCGTCATTAAATTATAATTAAAATATAAATTCATTTAAAAACATGAGCGAATCGGGAGATGTTGAGGTGCAAATTCCTCAACACCGCGTCGAAGTTAGTCGCGACGTTCGCACAAAGATTTGTCAGCGAGATTCCATCGTGACGCGTTCATATGCCCTAAATGTCGAGTCCCATCAACTCAATAATTTAACTATCGCCCATTTGGAGGCAAAACTTACCCTTATCGAAAGGTATTATAATTAATTCGATGAATTAAAAACGCAGTTGGAATTGTTAGATGAGACCCAATTGCTCGAAGATCACCGCACCACAGTAGATGAAAGCTACTGCGACATCAAGGCACTATATGCAGGCAAATTGTCGAATCTTCGCTCATCACCAAAAGATCCCGCTTTGAGCAGTACTCAAGTTGGTATACAGTCATCGTATGCGCATCGCCCACAAATGCACCTTCCAAAATTGAAGTTGTCAACTTTTAGTGGATGTCAACGTGAGTGGTTGGATTTCCATAATATGTTCACGGTGCTAGTAGACAAAAATCCTGATCTGGGCGATGTTGAAAAGTTCCAGTATTTACGTTTAAGCTTAATTGGGTGTGCTGCTAGACTGCTAACTACCAAAAGGCGTTAGAATTACTAGAAGCCCGCTACGACAACAAGCGCATTATTTTCCAAGCCCACCTGCAGCACATCTTCGATAGTCAACGTTTAACAAACCCCAACGTTGCCAATCTACGTGAATTCATCGACAAAATTAGCTCTAACATGCGGGCAATGCAAACAATGGCTAGTACAACACAAATTGCAGACGGTCTCATTCTATATCTGGTTGTATCAAAATTGGATCAGAACACCCAAATGAAATGGGAGGAGGAAACAGCAGCAAAATGGGATCGAGCAGCACAGTCCCAAACTCTGAACCTACCAACGTGGGAGGATTTGATGAAATTTTTGGAGCGTCGGTGCCAACTCATCGATATTGTTGATGTCAGTAAAGAAACACAGAAACCGCCTACTTGTACCGCAATGTCGTCCAACTCAGTGCCAAAAAATCACAAACCCACAAAACAATTATGGTTCGTGACTACACATAAACAACAAAAATGCAACCTGTGTGATGAAGTTGCAAGTCACAATGTTTTCAACTGCACTTCCTTTATGAAACTTACGCCTAGTTCGCGGTATGACCTAGCAAAGAAAAAAAGACTTTGTTTAAACTGTTTGGGCTTAAATCATACATCAAAGGAGTGCCCATCATCGCGCAGGTGTCAAGTGTGTCATGTCAGCCATCATACGCTGCTCCATCGAGACCAGTCAACAACACCATCGTCGTCAGAAACTGCACCTCCAGTCCAACCGTCGTCATCGTCTTCGTTAACAGCAATCGACTTGCCCTCATCAATGAAACCAACAGTCCTTCAGGCATGTTACGACACAGATCACGTCATATTAGCCACAGCCATGGTGCAGCTACGCAATCCATCAGGCATAACAGTACAAGCGCGGGTATTGCTTGATTCAGCTTCACAGTTACACTTCATCACCGAACGCATGGCCCAATCTCTTCGATTGAATCGTAAAAAGATTTCCCTGGAAATTAGTGGCATCAGTCTATGTGGTACTAAAGCGCAATATGTATGTAAGGTTGAGTTGCGATCGTCTCATACATCATATACATCCATAATTGATGCTGTCATCGTACAAACAATAACACAATTCCAGCCACGAACTACGTTAGATATTAGCTCCTGGAAAATGCCAAAGAATATCTCCTTAGCTGATGAGGTCTTTTATAGGCCGGGCCTGTAGACCTTCTCCTAGGCGCGGGCGTGTTTTACGATTTACTTATGGTAGGCCAGATTAGATTTTGCAACGAACTACCATTATTACAGAAAACAAAAATTGGTTGATTGGTAGCGGGTGCTGTCACCAATCACTCACCACTTGCCTCGGCTGCACTAGTAACTTCGTATAACACTTCGGTTGGCACAGATTGTTTCTTATCCACTACCAAACTTTCGCAATTAGCGTTAGCCTCGTCACAACACAAAACGGAATCCCTATCACTGGAGCCATCCTGTGATGAAATCTTAGAGCGTTTTTAGCAACTGGAGCAGCATTCACAACACCCTAAGGTACTAACTTTGAGCGAGATGGAGTGTGAAAGGCACTTCCTTGAAACAACCAAAATATGTCCAACTACAGGTAAATTCATCGTAAGGCTTCCGTTCAAAGAAACACCACAATCACTAGGCAGCTCCCACGACATAGCTCTTCGTCGCCTTTTGTCCACTGAATCAAAACTACGTCGCAACAACAATTTACAAGCCGACTACATCGCGTTTATGCAGGAATATATAGATCTCGCCCATATGATACGCATACCGTTGCCCAGCGGCTCAGTTAACTATATTCCTCACCATGCGGTTCTCAAATTAGATAGCAGTACAACTAAAATACGCGTTGTCTTTGATGCATCATGTCGGACAACGAATGACAAATCTCTTAATGACTTACTACGTGTTGGGCCAACTATTCAAGACGATGTTTTCTCAATTCTTGTTAGATTCCGCACACACCTCTTCGTTCTAATGGCCGATATCGCCAAGATGTATGGGCAAATTTTGGTTGACCACCATGATGCAAAGTATCAGTGCATATTGCGGCGGGATGTAGACGGCGGCAAAATAAGCACATATCAATTACAAACGGTTACCTATGGAACTGCGTGTGCACCATACCTAGCAACCAAGTGTCTGCAACAGCTGGCAGATGAGCACACTTCAACACATCCCATTGGCTCTGAGGTAGTACGTCGCGATTTCTACGTAGACAATCTGATGACCGGAGCATCCACCGTTCAGGAGTTGATAGAAATCAAAAATCAAGTAGTTGATATCCTAGCTCATGGTGGATTTCCGTTAAGAAAGTTTGCGTCCAACGATCTGCGTACCATATCAGATATACCACTTACTGGTCGAGAAGATATAATTCAACTTGATGACGTCGATTACATAAAAGCGTTGGGCCTTCGATGGTCACCCTCATTAGATTGTTTTTTGTTTAAATACACACAACCCACATCATCATCAAAGGTAACCAAAAGAACCATACTGTCTCATTTCGCTCGCTTCTTTGATCCATTGGGGTTGCTCAACCCAATCGTCGTCACTTGTAAGGTTCTAATGCAAAAATTACACAAGTATACACGGTTTTGGATCTAGGCAACTAAAAGTGGTTTTTAAGACAATTTATGACGCTGAATCCGATTCTTCATTCCATTTTTTAAGATTGATTCTAGTTTTTAATACAGTCAAACAATGCATTTTTACAGATTTTTGTGAAATAATATTCATTTCATTAACTTAAATGTAACAAATCAGAAATGAAGATTGGTGAAACTTTGCCTTTTGTATTGTTTAGTATCTGTTTCGCGTATTAGAGTCCAACAGTAGTCGCTCATCATGCCTTCATCCCAAAATCCTTGGTGTCGTCTTTCAATGTTGGCTAGATCTTGGTGTAGCCGCTCTCCTTGTTCGTCGCTCGTATCACCCAAGTTTTCGTACGGTGTATTCATTTCATTAAATAAACCATTAATATCGTTACAGAAACTTATGTTGTCTTCTTTTTTGAAGAACGGTCGAAGTGCCTGATTTCTGTTTCTGTATACAGTAACTTGTGTTCGAGAGTCTAGATATTTCCATTGTTGCAACCGTGATGCTAGCAAGTCTGCTCTTTGTTTCGACAAATTCAAATCACGAATCAAATCGCTTAGTTCATCTTGCGAAATTAGATGTGTCGCTTCAATGACAAAGTCGCTTTCACTGCTCGGGGCGATGGAGTTAAAGTTTCCAGGACGTTTCCACTTATACTTGGACAAACTAAAAATAAATCATTAGCAGTACGTGGAACGTGGCTTGGATACTGATGATACATCAGGATATTTATATATTTTTTTAATTTTTTTGCATTATTCCCGTAACTCCTCATGGACCGGCCGTAGGTCCTCATGGACCGGCCAGTTCAACCTACCTACCCGCACCTTTAATCAAACAAAAGTAGCAATCATCTACATGGTTTTCAGGTTCTCTCCAGAGCGCTGGCATTGAAAAGGAAAAGTACTCACGTTCTCCCAATGACCACTTATACAGCTTTGTTTTGCATGCGTTACAAGAAAATTTCGGTAACCATGACTTATGACTGTCTGCTACTCTGAAACCAAAGTAGTGCAGATACGCATCTTTGAGCGCATTTGTTATTATTTTGCCACTTTTTTTAATCATATAACAACCACAAACGTAACAAAAACACTTTGAATCAACTTTGCAACACCGTCTCTGCATTCTTATTTGCTCTAATCACTTTTATTACTTTACAGCTACAGCTGACATGACTTATCAAGCAGTGCCACTATTTAAAAGCTGCTATAACAGCACAATGGTGCTATCATGCCAGAAATCGGAAACTAGAATCAATCTTAAAAAACTGAATGCAGATTCGAATTCAGCATATCAAATATAGTTAAGAATCGTTATTATCTGCTCAGATCCAAAAGTTGACCTGAATTTGTAAACTTGTGTTATGGAAGCTTCGTTTACATTGGGATGAAAGTGTACCATCCTGCTTATACACAGAGTGGCAATCATTTTGCGAGCAGCTACCCCTAGTAGAAAATATCAGAGTGGCCAGGGTAGTACAATTTGGGAACGAATGTACCTTTCATGCTTTTGCAGATGCCAGCACTAAGGCATACGGAGCCTGCATCTATATGGTTTCGCATTCCGAGTGGTCATATCGGTCAGCCCTTTTGTGCGCAAGGTCTCGAGTTGCGCCCACTAAAGAAGTGAGTCTACCGCGGCTGGAGCTTTGCGGGGCTTTACTGTTAGGTGAATTATTAGATTCCGTTTGCAATCTACTCCATCCAGACCCGCTCAGTGTACACTGCTGGACAGATTCAATGGTTGCGCTTGCATGGATTAGTGGAGAGCCGTCAAGATGGACGGCGTTCGTCACTAACAGGGTGTCAATCATTCAAGCACTTACATCGAAATTTACGTGGCATCATGTTCCGGGCCAGCTGAACCCAGCAGATATTTTATCTCGTGGCGTCACACCAAAGAATCTTCTCGACAACAATTTTTGGTTCAATGGTCCAAACTTCATCGTTCAACCAAATGAAGGTCTCATCAGGGTCGGAGGTCGCTTCAGAAACGCAACTCTTCCGTTCGACGAAAAGCATCCTATTTTGCTACCAAAAAATCATCCCTTCGTATCGTCAATCATACTCCACCTCCATCGACAATATCTCCACGCTGGAAATCAGAATTTACACAGCATTGTACGAGAAAAGTATTAGATTATAAACGCACGTAACGTCATCCGCCAGGTAATACCTCACTTGTTACAGATTTCGTCTCATTTTAGCAGAGCAGATAATGGGCTCCCTGCCTAAAGATAGGGTGACTCAATATTCTCCATTCGAAGTAACAGGGGTGGGTTATTGTGGTCCTCTACTAATGACGCAAAAAATAAGAGGAAAATCACCCATAAAAGTATATCTGGCCGTTTTAATCTGCTTCAGTTCCAAGGCCATCCATCTGGGGCTAGTACCCGATCTCACATCAGCAGCATTTATCGCAGCGTTGAGGCGTTTCATCGCTCGTCGCGGAAGATGTAGGGTTATCTATTCAGATAACGTAACAAACTTTGTAGGCGCTAATTGAGAGCTTCGAGAACTCCTTCAACAATTCATGTCACAACAACATTATGATGACGTACAACAGGCTTGCTGTGAAAACGCTATCGTGTGGAAGTTTATACCACCCCGCTCGCCGTACTTCGGTGGCCTCTGAGAGAGCGCAGTAAAGCAAGCCAAAAATTATTTACGAAGAACCATTGGGGCTCATATTCTAACACACGATGAATTGCACACAATTTGTTGCCAGGCTGAAGCGATTATTAACAGCCGACCATTAACACCCATGACCAGCTGTCCCGATGATATGCGCCCCGTAAAACCAGCTCACCTTCTTATTGGTCGCTCACTCACTAGCATACCGGAGCCATCGCTCTCGTTATCAAACCCAGGCGCATTAAAGCGCTATCAATTATTACAATGGATACAACAGCAATTTTGGGAACGGTGGAGCAAAGAGTATTTGCGAGAATTACAACAACGAACAAAGTGGAAAACCCAATTACCAAATTTGCAGCCAAATGATTTGGTTTTATTGCAGGAAGACAATACTCCCCCATTAAAATGGCCTATGGGCCGCAACGTCGAAACAATCACAGGCATAGACGGAAAGGTGCGTGTTGTTCTCGTAAACACAGCGACGGGCATTCATAGAAGGGCAATAACCAGAGTAGCTAAGCTACCAGTCGATGCAAATGCCCAAGTTTCTCTGGGAAGCCACACTTCCCAGGGGGGGGGGGGGGGGGGTATGTTCAGGCACTAGAGACCTCAATGGGTTAAAACAAACCAACGGAAGAATCATTCGATCAACATTTTTGTTATTCTCGTTTGCCATTGAATATTAGGCAAATTGTTTTCGTAACAACAGCGCAAAACTGTTCCTTTCTGCCTTCACAGGTACGTGCAAAACATGCACATACATTTGTACATACATACACCATCACTCATCGTAGCTGCAGCAACAAAATATGTCACCAAATCACGCCATTTCTTCGTCTTCGCCACCCACACCGGTCATCATCGCTTTACATGTATCAGTTGCTATTGTCGTGACCGCAAAGACAATAACAACATGCAGTATCTTCGAAAAAGCTCACCTTGGTATACCACAGCATAACTTGAACTCCAATGAAATTATTGAAAAAGAAGAAAAGTCAGTTAATTAGCAATCATTATCGCGAAAACATCATCGTCGTCGCTGGTACACAAAGTTTCGTTGTTCTTACAGTCCGCTTACGAAATATAAAGTTTTATAACAAATTAATTTTGCAAAATATTAACATTACATAAACAATTTAGAAAATAAGAAAGTTGTAAGAAGTGAATTGAAAATTAATAAATTGAATTGAATATCCCAAAAGGGAGAGAAAAAAGCTTCTTTTCCTCACCATCCGTCTTTGGTAATGAATTATCGCACTTTTTCGGTTTTTCGAAATTTTCGAAGTCCGATTTCGTTCATTTTAAATAGCGATCTGAGATGGGTGCCCAGGAACCTACATACCAAATTTCATCAAGATACCTGAAAATTTACTCAAGTTATCGTGTTAACGGACAGACGGACGGACGGACATGGCTAAATAAATTTCTTTTTTCGCCCAGATCATTTTGATATGTAGAAGTCTATATCTATCTCGATTATTTTATGCCGCTACGGATTACCGTTATGTGAACAAAATTAAAATACTCTGTGAGCTCTGCTCAGCTGAGTATAAAAAGTGGCTCAAAACTGATGTTCTTAAACTCACCAAACATAGCCAAACCAACGATCGTATTTCGTTTAGTGGCTTGCAATCCTCCCACCGTGGTTTTCCTTGGCCGTTATTTGCTCACGTTTTTTTTTTTTTTGTTTTGGAAAACCCCAATTCTCCTTGCCTGAGGAAACGAAGGGAATATTTCTAATCACACATGTTTAGCATTGCCGTCCGAAATAATCTCAAACACTCGTTTGTGTGTGTGATGTATTTCCAATTCAAAATAATTTATTTTTTTTATTAACAAATTTAGATATCTAAATTTAATGTAAAAGTTCTACATGTAAAATAATCACCTTTATGGCAAATTCTAACAAATATGTTATTTTTATAAAATTTTTTCATAATTGCAATTATTGTTGCTTGTTATTACCAGAAAGATTCCAAAGAAAATTATAGCTATCAGCCTATTGTAGAGGACTCGGTATATACAGTAGAAAGGACAACAACAACAACTATAAAAAAAAAATCTCCCATGACTTCCGATCTAATTGTATTTATTTTAAACACTACAGCATTATTTTTGTTTTGCCATACAACTCCTTTCCTAGGATATGACTTTAAATGCGAGGGGCTTATGCAAAAAAATGTTAACTCTTAACATTATTTTATCATATCATTTATAAAAATTTCAAAATAAGTCAATGAACAAAATATAATGAAAAGTTAATAATCAAAAGAATAACAATTTACACCAAAACAAAATACGAAAGGCCTTCCATGTTGTTGTTGCAGTAGGCTGGCGACTAAAAGTAAAGTTGCAAATTTTGTGTATCTGGTTTCGGTGTTGTCATTTACCCTGCTTCTTCATAAAACAGGTTTTTGGTATTGACATACTAATTTAGTATGTACATGTTTGAAATGCAAGCTCTCTTTTTCTTTTACTTTATACTTATATTATGATTTTCTAATTTATATGTTTTTAAATATTTTTAATTTTAAAGTGCAAAAAGCGCTAAATTGCAATTTTTAAATTTTCATGGATTTATTTAAACCATTTTTTTTCTTTTTTGTTGAACAATTATAAAATACTAATCTTTGCTAATAGGCAAAAAATACTAATTCGAAATTTGCATATTTTCGATTTTTTTTCGCTAACTAATAAAATCTTACATCCAGGTTATTTTGTTAATGTAAATTCAGGTTTATAGCATGGATAATTTTAATTTAACTTTGCACTAAAGTAGTTTGATGACTTTGATTTATAACTCTTTACTTAACATTACTTCGGCCGAATTCTCTATTTGCCAAGGTACTTGCAGTGGTATATACTTATGTACATTAGGGTGGCCCTTCGTTGTATGAAGGGAAAAGAAGTGTTTGGATTCTTGATCTCACCCCCTAAAAATATGCGAATAGTTCAAAAACGAATATATGCAAAATTTTAGGCCAGTCAGAAAAGATTTCGAGGTGGCGCAAACGGCTTGAAATCCTGAAAAATGACGAATTTTTACAATTTCTTGTTTCAGGCTTCCATATTTCTAAACCGTATGAAAATTTATTGCTTTTCCATACCGTAATAAGATCTGTATTTTCTTACTTTTCTAAAATGGCCACAAGCTGCAAAATCGGTCGATCAATAACAGAGTTACAGGGCAAAATAAATATTGCTTTCGAAAAACAAATATGAAAAGTAAATTAAGTTTGTGCAAATGTGTTGCACGTGCATGCTAAAGCGTCACATGCTTGTGATATACCGTTATAACCGTATGGCTTGGAAAACTACTTCCAGAAATAACAGGTCGTGAAAAGGTGGAACGACTCCAGTTGTTGTTACTTATAGGAATGGCGAACAGTTAATAGGAGCTCAAAAATTATATGCTGCAACAGGCTCGGAAATAGCTGATACGTTGTGTGAACTGTTATTTGAATGGAATCTGATGATATTGTGGCCTGTTGTTTTGATACGACATTGGTTAACACAGGCGTTATAAAAGCACCTGCAACGTTATTAGAAACAAAAACTTGAGCGAAAACTTGTGCACCTACCTTTTCGTCATCATATTTATGAAGTTTTGCTGAGAGGGGTTTTCGGATGTTATTTTCCAGTAAATACTAGTAAGAACGTCCAGTTATTTCGGCGATTACAAGAAAATTAGAAAAACATCGACAAAAATAGTTTTAAAGATTAGCTACAAAATAACGATTGAAATTACATTTAAGCGATAGAAAATATACTATTCTAAATTTCTCTAAGGAAGAGTTGAAAAAGAAAATAATAAGAGATGACTATAGGGAATTATTGGAATCAACGTATATATGTCTAAGAGCAAGTGATGGCATAAAGATTCGTGTACCAGGGCCCACTAATCATGCTCGGTGGATGCCTAAGTTATTGTATTGCTTAAAAATCTATTTATTTCGTGAACAGCTTCAACTGACGGAGTATGAAGAGAATTCGATAGCAAGTACATGCGCGTTTATTATACAATTCTATGTTAAACTTTGGTTTAACTGTACCAATCCTCATAGAGCACCTCTTCAAGACTTATCTTTTATTAAAGAAATTTATAAATACAGAAATGTTAATAAAAAATATTTGACATTGCAAAAGAAAAGTTTTATAACCACCTATGGTACTTGTCTGAAGAATGTATTGCATTGGCATTGTTCGATGATGACGTCCATGTACCATGAAGAAAAAGATTGTAGAAAAAATCAAAAGCATAGACAACTGCGACAAGGAAACTGAAAATTTAAAGAGGACACACTTAAGGCCCAGTGAAATCAATATATTCATATAAAAAGAACTACACGATTTTGTGACAGGAAATACAATTTATTTTTTGGTCGGTTTGTGATATCCTCTGAATTTCTGGAGGTAGATCCAATATACTTGGGGGATACAGAAACCTAGAAAAAAGCTAAGGATACTGTTACAAATATAAAATTAGTTAACGATACAGCAGAACGGGGAGTACAACTTTTGGAAGAATATAATTGAATACTTACAAATGAAGAACAAGAAAAAAAAATATTTATTACAAGTTGTAACTGATTACAAAAAACAATTTGAATCACATAATAAATCATCACTAATTAGATCCTAGGAAATAATATCATATTATATACGTGTCAGCTAAAGTTTCACACGATATATGTATATGGTTTAAAAATGTATTTTCAAAAAAGTTTATAATAAAAAAAATTTAAGCAAACTCATTTACGTATACTCATTATATACACATTCTTGAAGTAATGACACCGTGTCTAAGGCATAATTTATTTTATAACTTTATTATTATTTCTCCAATTTTTGTTGTCTTAGATTTATTTGGAAGTCAAATATCTCTAGAACTTACTAATAACACGATAAATTACGTTTCGCTCATAACAAATGAAGCAGGGTTGACCAAATTTAAGAAATTGTAAAAATTCGTAATTTTTCAGGATATCAACCTCTTTGCGCCACCTCTAAACCTTTTCCGATTGACCTAAAACTTTGTATATTCTAGTTTTTAGGCTATTCGCATATTTTTAGGGGGTGAGTTCGAGAATCGGAACACTTTGGAAAATAAGGGCCACCCTAATGTACATATGTGTGTGATATTTACTTTTATACTCAATATAGTTTTTCTTTCTTTCTTTTTTATATATAATAGCTTTCTCTTTCTGTTTAAAAATTCATAGTTTTTGGTTATAAAAATTAACTTGTTTTCCACCATTCTCGCATAGGTTTATGTATATTGTGACGAATTTTAGCAACACAGAGGCATACTATCATCTCTAAGCCGATGCTAAGCAGTGACTTGTATGCACATCAATAATTCAATCATTATATCTTCACATATGTACGTACACGCAGCGGAGAAGAGACGCACATGTACATGCAGATATCATATCTGAGATGCTCCCAAAAGTATGCAATTATAATTGTGCTCACATATACACGCGCTATAAACGTAGTAATTTTATAGCTGATAACCAACTAGTAAATTCTAGAAATGGAAGCGCCTAGAAGTATGCGAACGAGAAATCACAGAGTATAAAAGGCAGCAACAGTAGAGGCACGACAATCAGTTTGATTTGAGACGCTATCTGGCGAGCAACAGTAGTGTTATTGTGAAGTACTTTAATAAAGCAGAAGGTTGCAAGTAAGAGGAATTGCAGTAAATTCGTTACAATATGTACATATACATAATTTGTGCGGTGAATGCATCTTTAAAAAAAAGAAGAGAAAATAAAGGAAATTTCTTTTAATGTTTTTTGAACTTTACACCGCACTAAGTTTTTTGGCTTTTTAGCCCTTTTGGCTTTCAACTAATATTTTTGATTTTCGCAAGATTTTATAATTTTTAAATAATTATATGTTGTATGAAGTAGCTTATGCGCGTGCTTAATCCGTTTCCGTCTATCACTATACTGTTGTATGTCAAATTTTAAATAGGCCGCTAGTGGTTAGGAGAGCTGGAAAAGGAAATATCCGTCTACATTCCTGTATGTATCTTATTGTTGGGTAGATGTTATAGCATAAAAGAAATGTAATGTACTATATCCGTAGGACGTGTTTTACTAATCGCTCTGTGTTTTGTACACTTTAAGAGTTTAAAAATAAAATCAAAATTGCTCTACAGTCTTTTTTTGTGTTTTCTCTTGGGTAAAATTTAAGAAGTAATAAAAAAGAAACAAAGTGCAATACTATTAGAGTGAAGGCTGGATAAATTAAATGATACCAATCAAATCATAATTTCTGCGCAACGAACATACAATAACACAAACATAATCAGAGATTGAAAATACTTAATATGCCGTGCAACTGCGGCCAAAAAGTGAATCGGGAGAATCCAAAAGTGCAGTGCAATTGATGTAAAGAGTTTTTTATCCTTGACTATGTAGGTTTGCTTCAGAGTGACTTAGATTTTCTGCTCACTTCGGGAAAACCTCTTTCATGCAAAGCCTGCTCAGCTCAGAGGCGGTCATCTATACGTTCGCAGCCCCTGTCAACTCTGCCGCTTGAAACAAATAATATATCTGATGTCATTGAAGATATGCATAATCCGAAGCATCCAATTGCTTTTCTTGCTAATGAGCTTAGCAAAGTAAGGCAAGAAAATGAACACATTATGTTACATGTCAATTCACTGCATGAAGACAACAAAAATCTACTGCTGAAATCTGATGATCTTATTGCCGAAGTTCGCCCTTTGCGCTCTCAGGTTGATACTAAAGTTTCCGCTCTCTCAACACTAACTGTTGAGGTTAAAAATCTTAGTAGCATTGTTGCTAAATTAGCTATTAACCTACCAAAGCAGCCTACAACCGCTGAAATTATTGCTGCGAATGCTGAGAGTGTAAAGCCAAAAAATTCAACAATAGAAGAAAACATAATTGCAAATGAGTCAGAACCTCAAATGAGCACAAATGATGACATTACTATTTTGCCTTCCCCTTCTGTCAGTTGACAGTGAAATGACGTCAACGTCCTTTAGATTGGGACGTGCGTAATGCTGCAGGCACTAAAAAAGTTAAGCGTAAGCTAGCAGTGATACCTCATGCAGCGGGAAATCGAAGCCAAAAGTACTCGAAGGAAATTAAGTAAGCCCATTGTTATTGGTAATTGTAATACCAGCGAGTTGAAAGTAGTTGCAGTATTCAAGTTTCTGCATAATTCGCCATTTTCGCCTACTGTTAAGGAATCTGATATCTTATCGTATGTTTCAAGTCATGCTAAAATTGAAACCAATTTGTTGATATTTCATACATTGGTAAAGAAAGACATTCACATAGATATCCTAACTAAAGTCAATTTAAAATTGGGTGTTTCGGAATGTTCATTTCATGTGATTAATCCAGCTATATGGCCTGGATTTGTGAAAATTCGCCCGTTTCGTTTTTTTCACCAAGGAGGTGTATCAACACAGCAATGATAACCAGTTCCGTTATTAACAATTCTTCCAATAAATTAAAAATATATTTTCAAACTCTTTCTGGGTTGAGAACCAAATCTAAGCTGCTTTATGCCTTGAGCTCGCACCTGGACTATGATATTTTTGTTCACGTTGAGACGTAGCTAAACGAGAGTTTCTTTGATATTAAATATTTCGATTCGAATTTATGCAATGTGTTTCGAAAGGACCGTCATTATGTTAAAACTGGTCACAGTAGAGGCGGAGGTATTGTTATAGCAGTTAATCGGAAATTTCGCTCGTCATTCGTGACATTGAAGAATGATGATACACTATTGGATCAGCTCTGCGTGGCAGTAAAAGGCGTTTCAAACATTTTAATCTGGGCTTCTTATATTCCTCCGACAAGCAACGATATGCTATACCGAGCACATGTGAACAATATTTTAGCAGTAGCATCTAGTCATAATAATGATAATATCTGTGTCATGGGTGACCTCAACTTGGGCAATAATGTTTGGTCTTATATTTTTTTCGAAATCGGCTTTCTCGCATTTTGGACTTAATTTTTGTCAACGATAATGTACACTTTTCTTTATTTGAATGCCTTGATCATTTATCTACTCCTGGTATTCATCATATACCATTCGTTTCAAAGGTCGAATTCTATGAGTGTAAGTAATTCGGTTCATTATGATGAACAAGTTACTAGTTTCTGCTTCAGTCGAATGGATGTCGATATGGTTAACATTGCAGTTGATGCCATTGATTGGAATTCAATATTTTCCAACGTTGATGTTGCCAACTGCTTTGAAATCTTTAAATATAAGTCAGGTGAGATCTGCGTTAAGCATATCCCAATCCTTAAGAAACCCAGATATAAAATACCTTGGTATACAAAACGATTGCTAAAACTTAAGAATTTAATAAACAAATGTTTTAAGAAGTTTAAATTATCCAAATCTGTTATATATAAAGAGAAATTTCTGTTTTATTCAAGCAAATTTAAATCCACCGACAGGGACTTGAAGCGTAATTATACTCATAAGTTCGAATCGGATATAAAGAAAACTCGAAATCATTTTGGAGAAATGTCAATTCCAGAAAACCGTGTTCGAGTATACCTTCTGTTGTCTATCTCAATGAGACCAAAGCGCACTCCTCTATTGAAGCTGTTAATCTCTTTGCTCATTTCTTCAAGTCAAACTTCGAAGCTGGCACTGTCTTTAATCAGGTGTGTTCCACGAACATAAATTCCCCAATAAATTTTGGATCGCTAACCCTGACGCTCGCTGACATAGAAGAAGGAATCCGACAACTGAGAATATCTACTAAAACCGATGTGGACGTGTTGTCTTCATACCTATTAAAAAATGTTCTGCCCTTGCTTCCCCATTGTTGGTTCTGTTCAATAAATCACTTGAACGAGGAGTGTTTATTGATGCGTGGAAAGTCAGTTCTATCACTCCAGTGTTTAAAAGTGGTAATAAGAACAATATTACAAATTATCGGCCAATTTCAAAGATATCCTCAGTCTCAAAACTATTTGAGGCTATAGTTAAAAATAAAATTTATTTTGCGGTAAATCGCTTGATCTCCGCTCAACAACACGGTTTTGTTAAAGGTCTCTCAACAGTCTCAAACCTCACCGTATTTTCGGAATACTGCATTTCTGCGTTTCAAAATCTAGTTCAAGTTGATTCAGTTTACACAGACTTTTCAAAAGCTTTTGACAAGGTGAACCACACAATTTTATTATTGAAACCGAGAGCTCTAGGATTTCATTCCACTCTTTTAAAATGGCTTGAATCCTATCTCTCCTCTCGAAAATGTGTGGTTACTGTTGATGGGGCATCATCTGATCCTTTCATTGCGACTGCTAGGGTTCCACAGGGTAGCATACTGGTCCCGCTTCTCTTCGTAATTTTCATCAATGATATAACAAGCTGTTTCAATTACGGAAATTTTCTGTTGTACGCTGATGATCTTAAGATACTACGAGCAATGAAGACATGGCAAGGCTACAATCTGATATAGATAATGTTTCCGACTGGTGTAAACGTAATAAGTTGAATCTTAATATAAAAAAGTGATCACATGTTTGCTACTCAAAGTCTCGCTGTCCGTTACCCACATGGTATAAAATCGATGGTCTCCGATTATCCACTTTAAGTGAAATGACTGATCTTGGTGTTGTATTGGATTGTAAATTTCTGTTTCAAACCCATTTGAATTACATAATTGCGAAGGCATATTCAACACTTGCCTTCATTAAACATTTTAGCTCTGATTTTACCGATCCTTACACATCAAGATTGCTATACACCTCTCTTGTGCGGTCTACATTAGAATACGCTGTCTTTATGTGGAGGCCATTCTATAATTGTCACATTACCAGGCTCGAACGTGTGCAAAAAGTATTTGTTCGCTTTACCCTACGGTCGTTGCATTTCAATGACCCGATTCCTTCTTACAGTAGTCGCTGTTTGCTTATAAGCCTAAAATCGTTAAACAGCAGACGTTCTATTCTGTCTCTTACCTTTGTTTTCAACTTGATAAGTGGAGCCCATTTCTGCTAGCCAGAATTTGTTTCAACATCTCACAGAGGAGTCTACGCAATCACGATACTTTCTGGCTGGACACGGTTAGAACAAATTACGCGTCTAATGCTCCAATTTTAAGAGCTTTAAGAGAGTTTAATATGCTTTCAAATCCTGTGGGTCTGGAATTTTCCTCCACAAAACATATGTTTAAATCGATATTAAATTACTTATATACGTAAACTTTAAGTTAATTTTTTGTGTTTACGATTAAATAACTGTGCGTCTAATTTTTTTCTTGTAATCTGTATGAAAATGTTCCCATTTTCTAGATTAATACGAGATAAATAAATAAATAATTAAAGGAAATCGAATCGGACCTTTCTGACTTTAATTAAAAATTTTAAAGTTCCTGTTATGCATCTACATACTTATGTAGGTAATAATTAGGTTCCTTAATTTTGAAGTTCATGGATTTTCTTTTAAAACGAAAAGAGGAGAAATTAAATTAGCTAAGCTTCTTAGCTTTTTAAAAAAAGGTTATAGTAAGTTGTAGCTTACATAATTTGGAATTTTTTCTAGGACTTTTATTCGGCCAACTTGCATGCTTGCTGGTTCAAACGGAAAGCACCTGACTTCCGTGAAGCAGACTAAATGTCAAAAGCAACGATGGTGGGTAAGACAGTTTGTAGATAAATGTGCTACCCAGTCTTCTTTTATCAAACAAAAATGTATCACATGCGAGTAATTTTCCTGACCGTGCAGGGGAAAAATTATGGAAAAAATGTTGTTTAAAAATAACCAAACTATTAGGCTAGGGACCAGTCAGGGAACGACCAACTTCTCCAAGTCACAAATTAATAATTTATAAAAACTAAGTTGTTGAGGTGGATGGCACAATTGTTGTGGTGTTCTTTGGAGAGAATTTTACTTAGTCTGGAGGACTCACGGGTGTTTTATATTGAAGGGCAGAATTGCCAGGACACAGCCCTCGGTACCCTTATAGCTTTTTTGTATACTTTGAGCGCCTCCCTATATGGTTGCCAATCCTTGGTTGTGAGGCACTCATTAAATGCCTTACGTACTGTCGTTCTAAGTTTCCTAAGTTCCCCGCTCCAATAGGGTGGGGACTTCTTTTTACGAATACTAAATGTGGTGCACTTATTGTAAGAGGAAGCTATCGCGAGCTCTACCTTGCCAACTAGCTCATCGAGCTTTTTCGGGCAGTTTATGTTAGGTGCGCTTATTTATAATGCTGGTATAGTTAGACTTACAAATTTATATATTTATTATATTTATTTATTTCTTACGACTCTAAGAGCCTAGTTCAAAACTTAAAAATATGATTGCATTCATTAACAATGTGTACTTAATCTAAATTTTTTAATTAAAAACAAAAAAAAAAAATTTAATTATGACACATGTATCACTAATGCATTTAAATCTCAACGAATATATCATTTAATCGGCCTATATTTGGTGTAGTCATACAACCGTCTGCTAAATAAGTTTCTATCACAATTTTTTATATATTCAGGTAGTTCGTTGAAGTATTTCAACCCTTTGTAAAAAAAGACTATTTTGTTCCTATTCTGTTTTATAATTTGGCAATTTAAAATTATTTCTCTGCCTTGTATTTATATCATGGACCTCGTATTTAAATGTAGTACCTGTTCTGAGATACTCTGGCAAAATTGCGTGCTTTATATTATAAATAAATTTCATTGTGTTGAAGAATATTTGTTGTTTAACGCTCATCCAATTTAAACTTAGAAGCATGTCTTTTATAGGAGTATCATAACGTTTGCTTAAAATAAAGCGCATTGCTTTATTTTGCATTTTTTGCAACTTATCAATTTGCAAATTTTTCATAATAAAAAATATTGTTGAGCAATAAATAAAGTAAGGCTCAACTATGGATCTATAAACCTTTACTTTGTAATAATTACTTAAGTTTTTACAAGTTCTTTGAATAAACCATAATTTTTTTGCTATTTTACTTACTGCATAGTCAACATGGGCATCAAATTTTAATTTGCAATTAATCTGAACACCCAAATATTTAATCGTATTTACTTTTTCTTTTTCAATATTATTTATTGTAATAGTTTCAAAATTAGCAATGTTTTTTCTTGAAATAAACATGTATTTAGTTTTTTCTATATTAATTTTAAGTTTGTTTGTACACAGCCAGATATAAAGTTCGTTTAAGTCACTTTGTAACTTGATTCTTATATCATTTTCATTTTTGCCATTTATAGAAATTAGAGCATCATCAGCGAAAAGTTTTATGGAGCTGAATTTCAAAACAGAATTTATATCATTAATATAAATGTTGAATAAAATTAGTGCAAGAATAGAGCCTTGGGGTAGGCCAATCTTAACATCCACTTCGTCTGATATTATCGAACCATTTACTGTTCTTTGTTTGCGATTTGTTAAGAAATCTTTAAACAAATCCAGTTCAACATCTCTAATACAAATTCCTTCCTATTTTCTTAATAATATTTTTGTATCTATAGTTTCGAAGGCTCTTTTAAGATCAATGAAAACTGCTATTATCGCCTTTTTATTATTAAGTTCTTCTTTCCATTCAGCTAAAACCATATTCAAAGCTGTTTCACAGGAATGTTTTTTTCTAAATCCTGATTTTTGAGGTATGAGTATATTTTTTTCTAAGTATTGAACCAACTGGTTTTTTACCACAACTTCTAAAATCTTTTCATCACTGGCCAATGTATTTATCGGACGTAACTCCTCTGCTTTTATTGTGTTATTAACTTTTTCGATTTGCACAATGGCAGAAGTTTTCCAAATCCTCGGAACTATGCCACTACTTAAACTTTCATTTATGATTTGCGCATAGAAGTATCCCAGATATATATCATGTCTTTAAGAACACCATCTGATAACAGCTGTTTACCACCTCGCTTAGATTTAAACGTCATGACAATTTTGATGACATCGTCTGTACTAACTTTTACAAATTTGAAAATCCCATTTAACTGAATAGGAAAATTTACTTCTGTATATTATTGCAAATATCCTCAATGCTATCAACAAAATATTTATTTAGATTGTTAGCAATTTCCGATTCATCCATATATGCTGTACCGTTTATCAAAATTTTCTTGAAAGAAGAGTTTTCATTAACTCTACTTATTGCAAATTTCAAATATTTCCACATCGCTTTACTATCTTTACTATTCATCTGTATGTTATGTTCCATATGCTTAATTTTTTTAATTTTTACCAGCTTCTTATATTCTTTTTTTATGTTTCTATACTCATCCCATTCTCCGGATATTTCAGCTAGTTTATAAAGTTCTAATAATATTTATTCATGTTGGCTAACTCTTTGTCATACCATTTATTAATTAACTTTAAGTGTACTACCTTTTCATACGTTAAGCTGCGCATGGCATTTAAAACATTGCTATTAACCAGCCCTACTTTGGACTCTAAATCAATTCTATTAAAGTTGCTAAAATCGCACAAGCGCAATTGATTAATCAGTGCTTCCGTATTATAATACTCACAAGAAGTAATTTTTTTAAGGCTTCTCATTTTTGACTTAGGACTGCTTTTAATTTTAAATTGGATGTTTTCATGATCTGATATTTCGTGTTCATCAATTTTAGTTTTTGATGTCGCAGTTATACGGGTATCAAAATCAACTTTTTGATTCATTGAATATGATTTAAATAGATCGATTAGTTGAATGCTATAAGTTGAGCTATTATTCAAATTGATATTAAAATCACCTACAAGAATATTGCTATCCGACAGTTCGCAAGTACTACCTAGGACGTTGCGAAAGTAGTTAATAAAATCGGCATCACTTGTATTATGAGAGTTATAAATCACTCCAATTTGCCATTTTGGGTTGAAGTGCTTCAATTTAATAAAAATACACCAAAGATTTTTATCTATTGCTTTGTTGAATTTAATGTTATATTCAATTGAATTATGTACGTAAATCAGCACACCGCCAGTATGTCTACTATGTGAATCGCATCGCACTAGTTTGTAAGTATGTATATTTAACTCTGAATTTGAAATTTCATTAGTGGTACATGTCTCAGCACATAATATTATAGGTGGATTTTTTATTTCAATAAGTCTTTCGAGTTCCTCTTTATTGCCTAAAATACTATTAATATTAAGATAAAGACAAATAGGATATTGATTTCTTGATTGCTACTTTCTAGTTCTGGATTTACTTTCAATATATCTTTTATATGCGGGGCATTCCTGACTAAAGGCAGTATGGTGTATATCCGCTTCTAATAGTTTTTTATGTACAAGCTCACAACAATTAACACACTTAAAAATACTTGATGAGCAATCTTTTAAGTCATGATTTCCTGCACATTTACAACATGCTTTTTTGTTAATCCATTCAACAACCTTATGATTAAAACCTAAACATTTAAAGCATCTAAATACTCTTACGTACGCAATGGTAATGCAAGAGTCCCACTCTATATTTATTCTCTTTTGGTGCAAAATATTTTCAAACGTCTCTGCATCTGTTTCAACAACTGCATTAAAACATTCTTCTCTACGACTATAGTTCTCAAAAATTTTTACAACTTTAAACTCTTTACCCTCACATATACTATTCTGTTTCGTTATGCATTCCACTAAGAGCTCACTGCTTAGTCTCTCTGTTAAACCAATCACTTTAAATCAGGCATTGGCATTTAGTGGCACAATTGTGCACACTCAATTCACACGTATTATTATTCCCTTTAGTTTAATAGTCACTGAGCATTTGGCGCAGCAACATCGATCGTGTGCGTCGCTCGCAATGTTGACGAATGTTATTAGCAAGCAACAAGCAAAGATCGTTTATTAATTTTTTCAATGCGCATAAGCGAAAAATATATGTTGACCAACCCTTTTGCGCAAATACAATGTATTTAATTGTATAAACCTTTTGCTTCCCATTTTGCGCATTAAAAATATAATAACAAACGATTTTGTCTTGCTGCTTGCTAATAAGCGAATGAACTAAGCAAAACGATGCATCAAGTGATGTGCGCGATTATCGCGCTCTTACTAACACATCTGCATTTCCAAAATGCCGATACCTGCTTTAAATATTTCTTTCATTTCTCTCTTGTCTTTAGTTTTCTTTTTCCAATTTGTTCCGCTATTTTCTTCTGCAGTAGTTCGCATGACTCTTTATTCTTGCATTGAACTACAATCCCTCCGTTGTTTATTTCTTTCACTCCCGTCACATGACATTCGGTTGGCTCTATCACTGTTTTTAATGCTTCTTTTGTATGTTTATTTTTCTTTGCTTTATCTTTTGGTTTAATAACAATTCTATTTTCCTTTTGTGCTACAGCTTCAGCATATGTAACTTTATTGTTATTGTTTTTGCTATTGGCATTTTGTATAGTGGTGTTTATTTTTTCGTTATTATTTTCTAATATTTTCGATAGCTCTGTTAATATATCTTTCTTCATTTGGCAAATTTTTATTTCCACATTATGCTCAAGCAGTGAGCTGAAATCTGTAATCAGACTAGTTTTCAGCTGTTGAATCTTATTAAACAAGGCTTCTTCAATTATGTCTTATCCCACTTTGTTCTTCTTGGGTTTCTGTAGCGGTGAGTCTGGCCAGATCCAAATTTGATTTCGAAGAAGATCCAGCGGTGGTCCGAGAGAAAGGCCTTGTCTGACACTCTCCAGTTCTCCACTAGCGCCGGGTCATCATCGGTTGTCAAAGTTAGATCTAGGTCTTCCTCCCAGCCCCGAAACCTGTCTGAACTAGAAAATATAAAAGTGGGCTTGTAGCCGCTGTTGCAAATACTTAGGTTGGAATTAAAAATAAATTGTAGAAGGCACTCACCTCTCTCGTTGGTTGAGGAGATGTCCCATATCGTGTTTCTTGTATTGGTGTCGCAGCCGATAATTATACTGCACCCGCCGCTATTATTTATAAAGTTTACCAGCACTGGATGTGTGGCCATCCTGTCGTGGGCCATGTAGGCCGAGACCACGTAGATGGCCTGGTTGGACACACTCTCTAGCTTTACCACTGTTAGGTCTGCTGTGCTGTAATTTGAACATAAGAAAGAATTTATAGCTTTTTCGATTAAAATACCTGCTCTTGGCTTACCTACATCCGTTTTTGTAGAACAGATTGTGTGTGCCGATGTTTAGCCGCCTGATATCCTGATTGTGGACCCAGGGCTCTTGGATTAGGCTGCTGTTGATATGCTCATCACCGAGAAGGATCTTAAGATTATCTGTAGCACTTTTAGAGTGCTTCAGATTAATCTGCATACATTTAGTCTTCTGTTGTGTCCCCGTCCCTGATGTTAACAGCCTGCAGCAGATTACCTGTTCCTTCGACTTCATCAAGGTCGTCTTCAACCGGGATTGTGTCGCCGCGGAATACCTTCACCTTGGCCATGCGAAAAGCAAAGGCGATTTTGTAATCCGCCTTGGTCAACCCCTCTGGGACTCCTTGCAAATGGCCACCAGAATGATTTTGCTGGTTTTCGATGGCGTTTCTTCTTTTATTAACTGCCATTCTGCAATGGCCGGAATGTTGCTGTTGTATAGTTTGATACAGTCCAGGAACTATATAGATAGATATATACACGTACATAAGCATTTACACTGAGATTAATAAAATTTCACATTAGACAATTTTTTTTCTCATTTATTTATTTATTTGCGTTGTCGGCTCATATAGGTGGTTCCTATGTTTTTTGCAAATTAAATTTAAAGTAAATATTAAAATCCCTTAATTTCTGTATTCATATATAAAAATGGAATCCTTCATACAAAAAGCAGCAGCGATCTTGGAATTCGAAACATATTTCAATGATCAACCCACAGCTGACCATTCCATAATCTCCCTCAGTATTCAGCAGGGTGAATTTAAGGTTATGTGGGAGAAGCTAAGGTCTGCATATGAAGAAGCTACCTCCTCAACTCAGGGGCTTCAGCCGAAAGAACTTTCTTCAATTAAACATAAATATAAAATGTCATACCAATAGTAGGTACGATGCTTGACTGCAATGGGTAAGTTGTCTGACAAGTTATCCAAAGGAGCCACCAAGGAGTCTGAAGCTCCAACCACCCGAACACACAATCGTCGTCTTCCTCCGTGCGATACATCTGTGCTCAACGGTGTCTATTCTTCATGGCCAACATTCCGAGATATGTTCACGGGCCATTTACATATCGAACAAAGACCTTGCCCCAATTGAGGATTAATTTCATCTTAATCAAAAAGCTCAAGGGGAGGCCAACGATATTGTAAGCAATGCACCAGTTACTAATGAAGGTTTTGATATTGCCTGGAAGAGTTTAGTTTAGTGAAGGCACAACTCGACACAGTCTTCGACATAAAGCCCATAGAGTCTGATTGTGGTAAATTAATACAGGATTTACAATTAAAATTAAATAATTGTATGACAGCATTAAAGGATCATAAAATAGATCTGTGGGACGCCCTCTTTGTATACTTATGTGCTGAAAAATTGCCCGAAAGCAGCCTCTCGCTTTGGGATCAGTCTTTGGGGAACATTTAATTGTAAAATATGTCACACAAATGAGCATAAACTACGTAACTGCAGGAAATTCCTTAAACTTTAACCTGCTCGTAGGTTCGATTCTATTAAGAGCAATAATAGCTGCCTGAATTGTTTATCGTCTGGACATACTGTGTCGAAATGTACAAGCTCATACAACTGCAGCACTTGTCATTCGCGACACAACACGCTCCTACATATACAAAAAAATCTACAAAATACAGTAGCGCATGCAAAGCATTCAGATCATGATGTCCCATCAACATCAAAACAGACAAGGGAAAGACAAAATTCAAAGTTACATGAGAAGCAAGTATCGAATGTGAAATCTTGTCATGCGCATACAACCACTGGTGTACTGCTAGGCACTGCTCGTGTCAACATTAATTACAATAATACCAATTTTTTAGCTAGAGCCCTAATGATCTCAAGTTCTGAGTGCTCGTTCATCACCGAACGTTTTAAACGTCCAATTAGCCTGCTATCCAAGAAAATTCGCGCTCAAGTTTCCAGTATTACCAACTCATTCTCTGCATAGGTCAAAGAATCTTGTTCAATAGATTTGCGGTAACTAAGTGACCCATTATTCTCTTTGAACGCAACAGTCCTTGTCCTGCCTCAACTAACAGGGAATTTTCCAACGTGCCAGATCAGTTCGATCACAAAGCAATCATTCCCAGATCTCGAGTTGGCAGATAAAATATTCTTTGTAAATGAGCAAGTGGATCTAGTTCTCGGAGGAGACATTTACCCTTTCTTTCATTCTACCATCATCCTGAACGGATTGCAGAACAATGTGCTTGGTATACTCTTAGCACAAGAAACTGTTTTCGGCTGGATTCTTACAGGAGGTGCAGATGCTCAAGAGCCAACAAACCGAATCTTATTACAGGGACGTATCATTGGATAAACAACTATCCGCCTTGTGGCAACTCGAAGAACTCCCCAAAAACAAACATCTAAACCCAGACGAACAATACTGCGAGGAATTGTAGAGAAATGCAACTACAAGGGATAATACAAGGAAATATACTGTCTCACTACCATTTAAACGGGAATTTCCTTCAAACATCTCTTTGGGACCATCTATCAAAAGAGCCTACTCTCAATTCTTCCGGAACGAGACACGCCTATCAAAAAATCCTACCATACAAACGGGGTACAATCGAGTTGTGACCGAATACGAGGAGTTAGGACATATGTCAAGGATCAACAGTAACGTGCCACCAGATTCCTCTGACTATTATTTTCTACCTCATCACGCCGTAATCAAAGAAAAAAGTACCTCCACTAAAGTTCGCATCGTATTTAACGCATCTAGTCCGACTGCGAACGGGCCCTACCCTACAAGCGGATTTGACGATTCTCATCCTTCGTTGGAGAATATACAAATATGTCTTCAAAAGCAATATGGAGAAAATGTACCGGCAAATTATGGCACATCCGAACCAAAAAAAATATCAGCGCATAGTACGTACTAGTCCTGAAAATCCCATAGGATTTTATGAGCTGAAGACTGTGACATTTGGATTAAACTGCGCTCCCTATCTCGCATTAAGGACGACTTTACAATTTGCAAAGGACGCCGAAAACACCTTCCCAATATCGAGCACGTTCAGTGCACGTGTCCTGCGCTTGCCAGGCTAAGACTCCAGCTATTTGGAGTGATACAGCTGTTAGATCTAGAAGCAGAAAGTGGCTTAAGTCCTAGGAAGCTTCTAGTATTTGCCAAGAGGACGGTGTTATTTTATAACATAGGGCCTGGTTTTTGATAGGGCTTTTCAGTTTGGTCGTTAAAATAAACTTCTGGTAACACTACGAACTCAATCAGTCTATGTAAGGTTCTCATTGACCGGCCAGTTCCACCTAACTTAACCTATGCCTCAGTAGGATTATAAAAGTAAGTTATCTGAAATGAACTGCACAATTGAAAGTTACACCCGAACCTTGACAACTTTAATTGTTTTCTCATAATGTTTTTCTTTGTTTGTACAAAGTTTTAAGCTGGAAAATTGTGCATCAAGGTAATTTAGAACTTGAGTCGAAAATACATTTATTTATAAGAAAATGCTAAAAAATTTTTAATGAACTACATATTTGATGCAGCTAATTGAGATTTCTTTATCAGCGTTGAGATGATACCTGACTTTTATGAACATGTTTGTAAATCCAAAAAACTACATTGTTGTTTTATATTTTATTTACAGGCATTTATGTTCGAGTCATCGCTTAGTTTAGTGGTAACGAAATGGGCTGCGAAAACTTGCCAAAAATTGGATAAACGGTACTTTGAGTGCTGGAAAGGTCTGAAAAAGAACTTCAGAGTTAAATCCAATGATCTTTAATATCTATTAAATGATTATATATTATAATATAAAATATATATTGATCCAATAATAAAGTTATTCATTCGATTGTTGTTTATGTTTCCATCTATTGACCCTCTTCCGAGACGCTCAACTTTTGGTAGGACCTACCTTATTATTTTCCGGCTTTTAGTATTATTATTACTTAATGTAAATATTGGTTTCAATAAAACCGTTTAACATAAAATTTTTTTATTTAATAATTTGGGAAAAATTTAAACCACGTGACATCAGGACGGACAAGGCGACAGCTGTTTCGATTATACCTTGTAAATCTCTTCAAAGCCTTTTTTCCCGGGAGTGGGAGTCGAACCCGCACTCCTACCATAGTTGAAATGGTTACAAACGCATTCAGCTACGTCATGCCTTAGTTGTTGTAAAGTTTTTCCCAATTGCCTTCTTTCGCATATATTATCTTCCACACATCACATAATTCGTATGTAGTTATGTGTTGAAGTTATGCATGTTTGTAAGGCGGTTTCACAGAAACTTGGTATTTTGCTGTTTTTGTTCTATTTATAGAACTACAACGAATTAACCAAATATTTTGTCCTTATACGAATTAATCGGGGATTGCCCGTATTGCTTTAAATGTATGAACATTTATTTCAAGCAATTTTTAATTTTATAATTTATTTAATAATTTGGGAAAAATTTAAACAACGTGACATTAGGACGGACAAGGCGACAGCTGTTTCGATTATACCATGTAAATCTCTTCAAAGCCTTTTCTCCCGGGAGTGGGAGTCGAACCCGCACTCCTACGATAGTTGAAATGGTTACAAACGCATTCAGCTACGTCATGCCTTAGTTGTTGTAAAGTTTTTCCCAATAATTTTTTTTTTTTTAATTATATTTTATTGATTTAAAAGTATGATGCCTGGTGAGATATTCTCTACTGATGAGATGTGGTGATTGTTCATTAGAATGCATTCTGCTGGCCTGTTTTTGATTAATTGCGGGAACAGCTGGTATTGCTAATGTCTATAATATTCTTATGATTACAAATTTTTATATTATTATTTTCCTTAAATTTTACAAACACTTTGTTATTGTTGCAAATTACAATATCTTCATAGAGAATTTATTTAATGTGCTTAATCTTTTTAACTATTTTAATCAGAAGGGAATCGAATTTCTTCATTTGTTAATGGTACTGTGAGGACGCAAAGCCCGGAGGTACAGAATCCGCACAACATTTTAATAGTTACTACATTTTACATATATTATGATTTGATTTTAACAATTTCTACATTAAATATGAATTATTACTCCGAATATTAATGATGGCTATGTTATATACATAAACTTATGAATTATATTGAATGTTATACAAGCTAATGAATTATTTCTATACCTAAATACATACATACTCATTGACTATGCATACGTTTATCACAAATATATACATAGACACAACAATTTCTTACCACAGCTGAAAAACAAAATATCCCCCCCCCCCCCTAATAGTTCATTTCAGAAAATATAGGGGCACCCCGAATGTACAAGGAATAAAAATCCCGTAACTTTAAGTCAAAGAACCGATCACCCACAATAGGAAGTACAAGCAGAGAAAATCATGCGAGTGAAGTGACCAATAGCCCACTGTAAAGGTCTACAAGTAGGATATGTAGCAGAGCGCACATACACAGCCACGCTCACCTGATAAAATGCTGGTTCTTCTTCGTTTTTTTTATGTATGCTATTTGGCACTGTTGTACTTCTTAGGTCCAAAAAGAGGGTAGTAGCTGCTAACGAAATCTGCGTAAAATTTTTATTGTTATATTACAAAGAAATATCCTTATTTACTTTCAAACGAGCACTTAATTACATCTCTCTTTAAAATCCATATATTTTGGACAATTTTAATTAACAAATTCTGAAACTTTATTACAGGGGACGATTGCTCAAACACGACCAAAACCATCGGAGGAGGTTTTGATAGACGCGTTTTGCTTCGCTTCCAATAATTCGAATACTTGTTCTCTTTGGACTATTGATAACAGGACAAAACGCGTCTTTTCATTTCTCTTTCCACATTTTTGGACGGGTATTGCAGTCGACCTCGATTTCAAACTATTTTTCGCAAAGAATTTTTGAACGGGAAGAAAAACTTAGCACCCATGTTTGTATTCTTAATACTGGAATAACTACGCGTCCTCAGATACCCCAATTCAAGACTTTTGTATAATTTTCTGTATGACCCATATATGTAGGTGCACTATATTTTCATATTAAATACGTTCAAAAAAATTTCCCATTACAACTGACCGAAGTGTCAAACTGCAGTGTGTTAGAAAGAGAAAGGAATTGTTTCCTTCTCATACATATCATACTTGTAAGCCTGTACTATGCAATAGCCAGTAAAACGACAGCGAACATACGCACGAACAGTAGCAAAGCAGAGTGCCGCTACCAAATTTAAAGCAACGAACACACTTATGAGCACGGAAGAGGGCATTGTAAACAGACATGGGCACTACCACATTCAAGTGATCAGCACAACTTGCGCATGTGTGGGTGTGCCTACGATAGAACGGTGGAACAAACTTCAATCTTAACAGCATTCTTTCTGTTAATACTAATTTGTAACTTTTGGTAAACATTTTTTGATAATGAACAAAGCTAATAAAAAATAAAATAACGCAAATTTTGATTTGATCTATTTTGTTAATTTTTTGCCCTTTTTGTATATTTTGTTTGTTTTCTCTTTTCAATAATAAAAAATAATTCTATTTATTACTTTGCAAGAAAAGTAACGCAAATTTTGATTTGACCTTTTTTATTTATTTTTATGTCCTTTTTTGTATATTTTGTTTGTTTTCGTTTTTCAATAATAAAAAATAATTCAATTTATTACTTTGCAAGAATTTAACTTCTGGTAACAATTTTTTGATAACGAAAAAAGCTATTATAAAATTAAAATAAGGCGCATTTTTATCGTTTTTATAAATTTTTGAATTAATTATAAATATCTGTAATACGACAAGTAATTGTTCGACAGGTAGTAGGTGTAGCGCTTACAACTTCTGGCATCTCTATGCCTTTTTCCCCTAAACATTTAAGTACAGCTATTGCAAGCTCTTTAGAAAAAACTCCATCTTCTAGTGGCCTTCCCTTTTTGGCCAACGCCCAGCTAATTACTATTAAAGCTTTTAAATGAGCTTCTTTCGAACTGTTATCCTGCTCATTAGATACATTTACTTAAACGCTTTTCAACTAAGCAAGTTTGCATTCAAATAAATGTATAATGCGGTCTTCTGAGTTCAATTAGTTTATCTCCCGATGAAATGGTAAAAAATGCCGCTTTAAATTTGATGATTTTATTTAATTTAATACCTTTGAACATATCAGGCATTGCAGTTTTTCCGCACAATTTAAAACAAAAAAAATTCAATTTCCCACCCAATCTGAAACATTATAAAATTTCATTCAGGCGCATTAACGTTTGCCCACTGTATCAAAAGCACGAAGTACAAAAAATGTGCGACATCATCGTTCGACTGTTGAGAGCAAATTGAAAAAATTCACCGCTGAAATTTTACTCTTCGTTTTTGTATATGTACACGCATTTTTACTCTCTGAGAACGATCGACCCGCTCTGCCCATGTCTGATTGTAAAGCATAGCATGCATACGGACAATCATGCAAACATATGCACGACACTTGGGACACTGATTTTTATGTATATGTCTCCCGAAAGTAAAGTGCGTAATGCGACAGTTACTCACGAACGTACGTACCAAAAACGTGTCAGCTGACACGACCTATCTTATGAGTGTGCAATGTAAACGAAAACTCACCGACGTGCAACGCCCGTACGTACGTAGCCCGGAACGTAGAAATCAAAACAATTTTGATTTTTTCCGTAAGAACGTGTCAGGTGATCGCTCTCTCACTAGACAGAGTTGCCTAGTAAACTTTTGTGCGCTAATTTTTGACCGTTTGCAATTTTATGCAAAAACGCCTAATTAAAGTTTGAAAAATTGTGGAAATAATTATGTAAAAGTGCTGATTATAAATATTTAATCTATTTATACTTATTTAATATGTATTCCGACCGTTTACAATATCAAAAATTAAATTGGAAAAAGTTGATGTTTCCATAAGCATACATGCAAAATGGTCAATGGCAACAGTACTTATCTGTAAACAATACACACACAAATATGTTATGTACATGTACACAAACGCACACATTGATTCCTACGGGCTTGAGAGTTCGGTCAAACGTGCTTCGTACGACAAACGTCCTTAGGTACGGCACACGTCGGTGTGTAACTGCCGCATAAACCTGAATGCCTGGATAACCGGTTATCCTACATGATTGAAAATATGCATATATACATACACACAAACCATAGACATGATAAGGGAAATGTATGTTAGCATCAGTGTTGCCAGGTTAGCCTTTTCGAGGCTAGATTTAGCCTTTTTTTTCCTTTAGCCTCGAAATTTTGGGTTTAGCTTCGTGACTTTTTCCTAGCCTTTTTTACTACGAATGTATTTTTAATAATTTCTAAAATAAAATAATTTCAATAGTTCCTGTGAACACCTAATACCTAATAATATGAGTTCTCTACAAAAGATTAATTATTTTTCTGCTGAAAATTGGTTGAAAGTTTCAAAGCCAGATGTATTTTCTTACTTTGAAAAAGAGAAGTGTAGTTATTCTTCAAGTCAAATAGCATTAATAGAGCTGCAGTGGCGAAAACTTATAACAATACAATGGAAAAATGTACACTCCACCATGGAATTTTGGAAGTCCGAGAACATAAAAATGCATTAAACGAATCTCCTTTTTTTGAACTTGTCGAAATCATATTTAGTTTTTAGTATTACCACTCAGTAACGCGGAGGTTGAAAGAATTTTTAGTGGCATGAAAATTCTGAAAACTAAATTAAGGAACAAACTAAAAATTAAAATGCTTAATGCGCTGCTTAATATTAGATTCTCGTTAAAACGCTTATCTAAATGTTGTAAGGATTTTGAAATTACCGATGACTCCAATATAAATGGTAAATAGCCAAACTTTATACGCAGGCTTAAGCTCTTCTGATTCTTCAGACGAGGAATATTTTATATAAATAATTAGTTTGTAATATTTTTTTTATGTATATACACATATGCAATCATTTAAAGTAATTCCATGTGCTAGTCAAGGAAAATGTGCCTGATATGTTTTGAAACAAGAAGTTATGTTTAAGTTATGTTTATAAGTTTTTATTTACAAATGTGTAAACTAAAATATAAAAAAAAATTTAATGAATTAACCAAAAAAATTTCTGGCCGTTTTTTAGCTTCTTTTTTTTCTAAATTTAGCTTTTTCGAACCTTTTTTTTTGCCAATCTAGCTTCTTGTTTTGTCATCACCTGGCAACACTGGTTAGCATGTAAGCGTATGTATATATTAATACGATACAACGAAAATAGCGTTAGGCTTTTATTCGAGTTTATCACTTTACTTTTTATACTCAGTGTGCTTTGCCCGCAGAGTATATTAACTTTGATTGGACAACGGTTGGTTGTACAGTAGGGCGGGTCGATTTAAAAATCCCTCATTGCTCTGTGAATATCGTATTCTAGGGATCAAAATAAGAAACTTTGCCGAAGGAACCATACCTCTAAAACGAATTCTGATGTCCCCCCCCCCCCCCCCCCCCTTTGGCTCGAACTTTTTGGTAGCGGCAATTTCAATTCTACCTGCTGTGTCTTGTGGTGGCTTAAAAAAACAACACAAGCAATTTTACGATCTGTAATTGTGTCACAGAGATACCTTCATTTTTTAAAACAGTTGAATAAAAAACTCACACAACTATGTTTACGACATGCAAATGCATCAGAGTGATGCCTTGGTTTTAAAAGGGGGTTGTAAAAACGCTAATTTCTAATAATTTTTTTAAATTTCTTTTCTATTACTAAGTTAAATTCATTTTTTCATTTACATATGTTCTGACTAAATACATTTCTAAAGAGAAAAATAAACTCCAAAAAGAAAAAACATAGGCATTTCAAAGTGGGATTTTTCAAAATTTGCCCCTACGACCCAAAGGGGGGGGGGCATCAGAATTCGTTTTAGAGGTATGATTCCTTCGGCAAAGTTTCTTATTGTGATCCCTAGAATATGATTTTCACAGAGCAATGGGCGTTTTTTTTTGCCTCCCCACAAATCGACCCGGCCTATTGTACAGGTATAAATGAATAGAGATAGATATAGACTTCAATATATATCAAAATCATCAGTGTCAAAAAAAATTTGGTTGAGCCATGTCCGTCCGTACGTTAACACGATAACTTGAGTAAATATTGAGATATCTTCACCAAATTTGGTACACAATTGAAAATGAGCGAAATCGGCAGATAGCCACGCCCACTTTTTATATATATAAGTTTTTGGAAAACACAAAAGACCTTATTATTTAGTAAATAATACACCTAGAATGCTGAAATTTAACACGTGTACTGATATTGAGACTCTTGATAAAAATTTGGAAATATTTTTTCAATTGGGCGTGGCACCGTGATGAAATCAATTTTAATCATAAATCAAAATCGTTAAATCTATCGAACCAAAATTCGGCAGAGAGGTTGCCTTTACTATAAGGATTGCTTTGAAGAAAAATTAACGAAATCGGTTAAGGACCACGCCCACTTTTATGTAAAGATTTTTAAAAGGGTCTGGACGAATAAAATAAGCTATATCTTTGCAAAAAAGAGCTTTACATCAATGGTATTTCTTTTCCCAAGTGGATTTATAACAATAAATCGGAAAAACTTCAAATTTTAAAAAATGGGCGTGGCATTTTATGACTAAGCAATTTTCTATGTTTCGGGAGCCATAACTCGAAGAAAAATTAACATATCGTAATGAAATTGCGTACAAATATTTTCCTTATAGCAGAAAATATTTCTAGTAAAAATGGACGGGATCGGTTAAAGACCACGCCCACTTTTATATAAAAGATTTTTAAAAGATTCGTAGACGAAAATAATAAGAATTTTACTTGCTAAATTGAATTACAACTTTAAATTGGAAAACACTAAAATATTTGAAAATGGGTGTGGCACCACCCCTGTTATGACTAATCAATTTTCTATGTTTCGGGAGCCATAACTCGAAGAAAAACTAACATGTCGTAATGAAATTGTGTACACATATTTTCCTTATAGCAGAAAATATTTCTAGTAAAAATGGACGGGATCGGTTAAAGACCACGGCAACTTAGATATAAAACAAATTTAAGGGGGTCGTAGACTAGAATAATAAGCAATAACTTATCAAAAAATAGTTTTGAATCACTTATCAAGTTTTATTGTAAGAGGAAATGTGGAGAAATTTTTTTTAAACGGGCGGTGCCACGTGTTATGTAGAAAAGTAATTTATCTGAAATTAAATGTACAATTGAAGCCCACACTGAGTATATAATGTTCGGTTAGACTCGAACTTAGACACCTTTACTTGTTATAATTGTTTTTGAAAAATTACTGACTGCCCGCGCAGCTCTACATAATTTTGTAATGGAGGAATGTTAATAATGAATTGTTTTTGGGGCGACAAATTAGCACGTAAAATCAAAAGCTAGGAGATAGGCATACGAATCAGTGGGCTTCTACCACAGATCAGAAACGCGACCTGAAGGTTTCCACTTCAATTCGTGTTAGTTTTATATTCAGTAAGAGGTTTCCACTCCAACTGACGGAGAGCTTGGCAGAGGGGTTCTACCTCAACTACTCTTATCGAGGCAGGGCCAGAGAGTAGAGTAGTTATTAAGTAGATTTTTTTTTTTTTAATAAATATTATAAAGTTTACAGAACTTCTTTGTTTATTTCTTTCGATAGGAGTAGGTTTTCCCATCAATTACATGAACCCTGGACGGACTGGGCATATCTCAGCGGAAATAAGTACACCTACAATGTAAAATAACATCGTATTATTTGTAGCAATTTTTGTATTCGCAAGTTAATGATTCTTTCACACTATTTAGTGTTGAGTTATTTTTTGTTTTTTTAAGTACCGATTTTACTAACGCTAATTAGTCATTAGATAAAATATATGGATTGACGATCCCTGCTTTAGCCCAGTGAATTTCTTCTATTATGATTTTTAATTTATACTTCAATTCTATAGCAAAATTGTGCTGTATATCTTCATTGTATTGTACAGTTTTTATAATTTTCTTTGATATTGTAGTTATAATATTTATTCTAACATTATTTTATTACCACTTGGTTATTTTTATTATACTCAGCCGAGCAGAGCTCACAGAGTATATTAATTTTGTTCGCATAACGGTAATCCGTAACGGCATAATCTAATCGAGATAGATATAGACTTCTATATATCAAAGTCGACGAAGAGGTGATGTGTGTCGATTCTTTTTTTACGGGTTTTTTCCAAGATTTGGCGCATTGTGAAAATCTGGTCGATGGTAGATTTACTATGTCTGAAGCCGCACTGATAAGGTCCAATCAGCCGGTTCACGGTGGGCTTCAATCTTTCGCACAATACACTTGAAATGACCTTATATGCGATATTGAGAAGGCTGATTCCACGATAGTTGGTGCATTTTGCAGTATCCCCCTTCTTGTGGACTGGGCAAAGAACACTTAGATTCCAACCGTCGGGCATGAACTCTTCCGCCCATATTTTGCTAAGAAGCTGCTGCATGCGCCTTACCAACTCCTCGCCGCCGTACTTGAATAGCTCCGCAGGCAATCCATCAGCGCCCACGGCCTTGTTGTTTTTCAATCTGGTTATTGCTATTCTAACTTCGTCATAATAGGGCGGGAGACATATATTCCATCATCATCGATTGCGGGATCGGGTTCTTCATCTCTGCGCGCTGAATTGCTGCCTCCATTTAGGAGAACAGAGAAGTGTACCCTCCATAATCTAAGCACTCTCTGGACATCAGTTACAAGGTCGCCGTTTTCGTTCCTACAGGAGTTTGCCCCGGTCTTAAAACCTTCCGTCTGTCGCCGTATTTTTTGGTAAAATTTTCGGGAGTTATTCCTGGTGGCTAGCAGCTCAAGCTCCTCACACTCACGCCTTTCTGCTTCTGCTTTCTTCTTCCTGAAAAGGCGTCTCGCTTCCTTTTTCAACTCACGATAGCGTTCACACACTCCTCTTGTCGCGCTCGCTTTTAACGTAGCCCTGTAGGCAGCGTATTTTCTATCAGTTGCAACGCGGCATTCTTCATCGTACCAGTTGTTTTTTCGTGGTCGTCGGTAACCAATTTTTTCCTCGGCGGCAGTACGAAATGCTTTGGAAGTATGCTCCCACTGCTCCTGTATTCCTTGGGGATTAGTTGTGCTCTCAGAGAGCAGGTGTGAGAGTCGAGTTGCGAAATCATTGGCAGTTTGTTGTGATTGAAGCTTTTCGACGTCTAGCTTCCCTTTTGTTTTTTGTTCCTTGGTTTTAGCCGCGTTGAGGCGGGTGCGTATTTTGGCTGCAACGAGATAATGGCCCGAGTCGATATTAGGTCCTCGGATCGTGCGCATATCTAGAACCCTGGAGGCATGCCGTCCGTATATCACAACGTGATCGATCTGTTTGTGAGTATTTCGATCAGGAGACAGCCATGTAGCTTGATGTATCTTTTTATGCATGAACCTCTTGCTGGATATGACCATGTTTCGAGCACCGGCAAAGTCAATCAGCCTCAGTCCGTTAGGCGAAGTTTCATTGTGTAGGCTGAACTTTCCGACTGTAGGGCCAAAAACACCTTCTTTGCCTACCCTGGCGTTAAAGTCGCCAAGCACGACTTTTATATCATGACGGGGGCAGCGCTCGTATGTGCGTTCTAATTGTTCATAAAAAGTGTCTTTCACCTCATCGTCTTTCTCCTCTGTCGGCGCATGGGCGCAGATGAATGATATATTAAAAAATTTTGCTTTTATTCGAATAGCGGCGAGACGCTCGTCCACAGGAGTGAACGCCAGCACTTGGCGACAAAGTCTATCTCCCACCACGAATCCGACGACGAATTTGCGCTTATTCGTATGGCCACTCCAATATATGTCACAATTTTTGATCTTCTTTCTTCCTTGCTTCGTCCAACGCATTTCTTGGATGGCGGTGATGTCAGATTTTGCTTTGACGAGGACATCAACCAGCCGGGCATCTGCACCAATCCCATTCAGGGAGCGGACGTTCCAGGTGCATGCCCTCAATTCACTGTCCTTCAAATGTTTGCCATGGTCGTCATCAATAGAGAGTGTATTTATCCGAGACTTGTTGTTATATTTCATTGGAGTATGGTTTTACGTGGCGGGTCCCAAGCCCAGCGCACAACCCGCTCAGCGGGGGTGAAAATATTACTTGGCACGTTTATATAGCGAGCCGCTTGCTCCAAGACAGACGCCTGCTTACAGCTGCACCTAGAGGTGTACAGACGCTGGCGATGAGATCTCCCCCGGCTAGCCCTTAAACCGATTATGTCAGAGTGGCCTAGCCAGGTTGTCGCCTTCTCACATTAGCTCACCGCAAAACGGATGTTTAGCGGCTACCCAGAGGATATTTGGCCGCAAGCGACCGGCAGTAGTGAGCTGCTTGAACCGCATGCAAAAGAATCGCTCTGGCCAGGTGAATAGCGGTCAGAAGCTTTCCCCACTTTCGTGGACTTCTACACACGTCCCCACCCGTGTTGTTTATCTTTTCTTTAAAATCAATGATATTTTTACGTTGTAGCTCGAATTTAATGTTAAGTTCTTTAAAATGTTTGAAATATATCTACAAAGGCCGTAGGATGGTGATGTTATAGTTGAACATATGGGCCTGAGATGTGTACCTTCTTTATGAATTTTAGATAGCCCCTAAATGCTCGGTGGTAATGCCGTTGTTGCAATCATCTTGTTCCTCTCAGGCTTTGAAATAAGTCCCATTTTAAACAATCTGTCGACTAAAAGATTATTTTTAATTTGAAGTCTAGACGTAGGATCTTGCCTTTGTACTCTGTTCATGGTGAAGTCTTTAAGTATATCGTTCATTTTATTGTTGTATTGTTTATTTGCGACGATGAAAAACTTATTTATTTCGACATTGTATCACTGTTCCCTAGCATACCCACACAACTTGCTCTTGGCGTAATAAGAGAAAAATGGACAATACTAGAAGAGTACAGTAAAATACATAAAAAAAATTTTATGGAAACAGTAAAGTTCTGCATTGAGGAAAATAGATATTTTAAATTTAATGACACGATATATAACTCAACTCCAAGGAATACCAATGGGATCACCGACCTCTCCAATTATAGCAGACATATTAATGGAAAAGTTGTTGGAAAATAGCATTGAAAAGCTAATACAAAAGCCAAGAGCTGTAGCAAAATATGTTGATGACATTTTTGCGAGAGTAAAAGAAACCGAAGTACAAACACACACTTGACGTATTAAACTCCTTTGATCGACATATACAATTTACTACGGAACTCCAAGACGATGGAAACTTACCCTACCTGGACTCAGTTGTAATAAGAGAAGGCAATCAAATTAAATTGAAGTGGTATAAGAAATCAATATCATCAGGACGCATCATCACTTTTAACTCCAAACACCCAAGGACGATGATGATCAATACAGCAACGAGCTGTATAAGATGAATGCTACAAATATCGGACGACACCACAAAGAAATTAAATTACTATTAAGAGATAATGATTTTCCAGAGAATATTATAAAAAGTTTAATAAGAAGAACGCGATCAACAAACCGAGATCTTATACCAAAAACCCTAAAAATAATTAAATCTGTTATTTACGTACCTGGCTTATCAGAGCGACTTGCCAAATCAGATTGCTATAATAGCTCAGAAACAAAAATTGCCCATAAACCAATAAATACTTGAAAACATATTTTCAATAAAACAAAATTAAAAATAGCGAAACCCGAAAAGAGGAATGTTGTATATAAAATTCCTTGGAAAGGTAATGATAAAGAATCCTGCAATAAGATTTATGTGGGCATAACTAAAGCAAAATTAAAAACTCGACTGTCACAACACAAATCTGATTATAAACAATGTAATTCTACTAACAACCATAAAACAGCTCTCATGGACTACTGTGCCAGCAGTTATCACAGTCCGAACTTCGACGACGCTTCAGTTATTGAGAAAGAACAGAAATGGAAGAAGAGGTACACATTAGAAATGTTACATATCGTTAACACACCTTCAAACATAGGAATTAACTACAAAACAGATACTGATAATACAACACAGTGATACAGAGACTTGTTAACAAAAAATAAAGAGTATAATACTCCACGTCAGACAGTGTAAACGTGAAATAAATGTATGTAATTAGTTCTTTAGAAAAAAATCATTGTTATTTGTGATATATTGTTTCATTATAATTACACGTTGTTTTTATTGTTAATAGTTGCCCTGAGGACGGTTACCGAAGGTAATGGAAATATATCGCTTATACAAGAACTTCTTGTGTTTTATTACACCTGACCTCTAGCCAGCTTAACTCAGAGATACATTATTAAAGGTCACCAAATTAACTTAAATATTTTTATTAAACACAAATTTTTTTTTTGTTTTCATTTGAAGACTTGGATCATATGAAAGAAGTAATCTGGAACTAATTAGGCAGGAATTTAGGAGCTGTTGTTCATGGAAAAGCAAGGTAGTTATTGTTACGTGGTTGGCGAGGAGCGGCGGCAAGCAGGTATGCTTGCATCCCAGGTTAGATCGTCAGATTGGGCTGGGTATTGCACCACCGTCCTCACCCGCAGCCACATGAACAAAGAGAGGGTTCATACCTGCATGTGTATAGAAAGGAGAGAAAAAGCTGAAAAAGATAGAAATAAACGTGAAGGGGAAAGTAAAAAGGGGGAAAGCATGAGAGGAAGGAAAATATGGAGGCCTACCCTGTCAGGTCGAGTCTACCCACCGTCTGCAGTGCATCTTGCGCCGCACCACGGGCACTGTGCTGACTACTGTTTACCTTACAGTGCCCCCAAACCTGACCTAAGTCTGTTCGTCCGTCAATAAGTGATCACCCTGTAACTCACCTTCACTTTACCTGCCACGCACAAGCGCAGCATCTACACCAAATATTGTCAACCCAGCCCTGCATAATGAATATATTCAAATTTAATCCAAATATATTTCTTCTTATAATTTATTTACAAAGTTTTTATTTACCAATTATCAACTAACACCCTACTGCTATTTCAATAATTTCTAAAAAAAAACTTTAAACTTAAAGTTTAATACAAAATAAATTGACAAGGATTTCGAAAGGCTTAACTAGGATCAACTTCTAAAGTTTCTATTTACTCAAACCAAAAATGAAAAAATTGCTCAAATATAATGCTGAACTTTATTACTAATTATTTATTTATTTATTTATTTATTTAGTCTAGTAACAAATGTTTAGTACAGACACTTATGACTAAATTACAGAGACCAGCTTATATTAAGCAATGGAGAACATTAACAAGAAGAATTTATATTATTACAGATTAAGTAATTTTTTAGTTTAAATTGAAAAGCGTATTTTGAGTCGGAGAAATCAATATCCAAAACACTAGAGAAGCAATTAATTTCTGATAGGGCTCTGTTAATAGGCGCTTTTGAGTTATAAACAGTTCTACTCAGCCCTATGAAAAAGATTTCAAAGTGGCGGATGTTTCTACAGGGAGTATTTAAGCATAGTCTTTCAAGAAGCAGCGCGCAGTCAATTTTGCCCGTGAAAAGATCGAAAATGAACAACGAGGCCAAAAGAATTCTGCGATTGTTAAGGGATAATAAGGATATTAGTTGGCATCGAGACTCATAAGACGGGATCGGTTTAGAGAAACGTAATGAAATAAGCGCGAAGCGCATAAAGATTTTTTGAACCCGCTCCAGGCGGTTGATGTGAACTGTGTGGTAGGGCCGCCAAATGAAAGCCGCATACTCAAGTTTGGACCGCACAAAGGACGTATATAAAACTTTGAGTGTGTAGGGGTCAGAGAAGTTTGCGGAATGGCGTCTGACAAAAGCAAGCATTGAAAGCGCCTTAGAAATTGTGAAGCTGACGTGAGTGTTAAAATTAAACTTTGAGTCGAAGTATACCCCCAAGTCTTTAACTTCAAGATTCGTTCGAAGAAAGGTTTCTGCAATATGATAGGAGGTATGAAGTGGCCTCAGCATTTTACCATACGTCACAGTGTGGCACTTACTTATATTAAGGAAAATACGGTTCTTAACACACCAGATATACAGCTTATTAATCTCAGATTGAAGAACAACGACATCATTATAACAACTGATCTCAGAATAGATCTTGAGATCATCAGCATAAAGCAGAAATTTGGTAGATGAGAAGCAAGAGCTAATGTCATTAATTAACAAGATAAATAGTAAAGGGCCCAGAATACTGCCCTGGGGCACTCCAGAGGTGGCCCAAAATGGTTTCGAATAAACACCGTCAATATTTACAACATTACTTCTGTTGTGCAGGTAAGATTTAATCCACTGTAGGAACGTAGAGTGGAACCCATAACAAGCTAATTTCGCAATTAAAATTTTATGAGAAATTTTATCGAATGCTTTGGAGAAGTCAAGGTATATTGTATCAACCTGAAAACCCCGCCTAAATGCCGCGTAGCAATCCTCAGAAAAGACAGCGAGGTTCGTTAATGTGGATCTGGCCGGGACAAAACCATGTTGATTGGCGCAAATCAGGTGTTTAATGCTAAAGTAAAGCTTGTCATTGACAACACATTCAAATAGCTTCGAAGTTGTAGACAATTTGGAAATAGGCCTGTAATTAGAACAGTTACTTTTGTTGCCAGACTTAAAAATGGGAGTGACGGATGCTTGTTTCCAGTCATCAATAAAAATACCCGATTCCAATGATTTATTGAATATAATCATTAAGGGTCGTACTAGAGAAGGACAATTTTTCAATAGAATAACTGAAAGATTATCAACATCAGTTCTGGAGGAATTTTTAAGTTTTATAATCCCCTCAATTATGTCTGCCTCAGTGAGAGTAAGTGACCCAAAATTATTAGCAGAGGGAGACTTAATTAACTTGTGTATGTTATCTGTATCTTCCACAGTTAAATCATTATCAGTGATAAAATTCGCCGAGAAGAAGTCAGCAAAGAGATTAGCAGCATCATTAACAGAGTTGGCAGTAATATTATTGTAGCTTACTGATTTCGGTATGCTAGATACGCTCTTCATGGAGTTAATGTAATTCCAAAAGTTCTTCGGATTGCTCTTGATGTTTACCTCAAAATTTCTGACGTACTTAGCATATAAAGACTTATTAAGATTGTTAAATTTTTTCTTATAAACAATAAACAAATCATAAAATCGACGCTGATTAGTAAACTTATATTTTTTAAAGAACTTGTTTCTCAAATTTTTTAGATGTTTGAGCGCACTATTGTGCCAGGGAGATTTGTAAATTTTATTTTTATATATCGGCACGATTTTTTCGCAAATCTTATGAATTTCATTTTTAAATACATTGAAAGACTTTCCAACTTCACTTTCGCCAAGCATAGCATCCCAATCAACTCCACGTAAAGCAGAATTTAAACGATTAAAATCACATCTTCGAAAATTGAACGATTTTTTCATATTTGATGTAGGAATACAGAAATACTCAAAGAACTGAATTTCAAGCTTTAAGGGCAGGTGATGCAAGTTTGGTGGCGAAATTGAAGACGCAGGTTCCGAGATAACAAAACTAATATTATTAGTTACAAAAATTAAATCAAGAGTGCGATGTAAAGAATTATGGAAACTGTTAATTTGAGATAAACCAACCCCTCCACAATTATCAATAAGATACGATTCATAAGAGCTGTTAATATTAGTAGGAGTTAAATATGCAATACAAAATACCTACGACTAATAGACAAAGTGTCTGAACTGAAATTAAAACAAGTAAGGAAGGTTAAGTTCGGGTGTAACCGAACATTACATACTCAGTTGAGAGCTATGGTGGCAACATAAGGGAAAATAACCATGTAGGAAAATGAACCGAGGGTAACCCTGGAATGTGTTTGTATGACATGTGTATCAAATGAAAGGCATTAAAGATTATTTTATGAGGGAGTGGGCCATAGTTCTATAGGTGGACGCCATTTAGGGATATAGCCATAAAGGTGGATCAGGGTTGACTCTAGAATGCGTTTGTACGTTATGGGTATCAAATTAAAGGTGCTAATGAGTATTTTAAAAGGGAGTAATCCTTAGTTCCATAGGTGGACGCCGTTTAGAGATATCGCCACAAAGGTGGACCAGGGGTGACCCTAGAATTTGTTTGTACAATATGGGCATCAAACGAATGGTGTTAATGAGTATTTTAAAAAGGAGTGAGCCTTAGTTCTATAGGTGGATGCCGTTTCGAAATATCGCCATAAAGGTGGACCAGTGTTGACTCTAGAATGTGTTTGTACGATATGGGTATCAAATTAAAGGTATTAATGAGGGTTTTGAAAGGGAGTGGTGGTTGTTGTATAGGTGGTCGCCTTTTCGAGATAACGCCATAAAGGTGGGCCAGGGGTGACTCTAGAATGCGTTTGTACGATATGGGTATCAAATGAAAGGTGTTAATGAGTATTTTAAAAGGGAGTAATCCTTAGTTCCATAGGTGGACGCCGTTTCGAGATATCGCCATAAAGGTGGGCCAGGGGTGACCCTAGAATTTGTTTGTACAATATGGGCATCAAACGAAAGGTGTTAATGAGAGTTTTATAAGGGAGTGGTGGTTGTTGTATAGGTGGTCGCATTTTCGAGATATCGCCATAAAGGTAGACCAGGGGTGACCCTAGAATTTGTTTGTACAATATGGGTATCAAACGAAAGGTGTTAATGAGTATTTTAAAAGGGAGTGGGCCTTAGTTCTACAGATGGCCGCCGCTTCGAAATATCGCCATAAAGGTGGACCACTCTAGAATGTGTTTGTACGATATGGGTATCAAATTAAAGGTATTAATGAGGGTTTTGAAAGGGAGTGGTGGTTGTAGTACAGGTGGACGCCATTTCGAGATATCGCCATAAAGGTGGACCAGGGGTGACCCTAGAATTTGTTTGTACAATATGGGTATCAAAAGAAAGGTGTTAATGAGTATTTTAAAAGTGAGTAATCCTTAGTTCCATAGGCGGACGCCGTTTCGAGATATCGCCATAAAGGTGGACCAGGCGTGACCCTAGAATTTGTTTGTACAATATGGGCATCAAACGAAAGGTGTTAATGAGTATTTTAAAAGGGAGTGGCCCTTAGTTCTATAGGTGGACGCCGTTTCGAAATATCGCCATAAAGGTGGACCAGGGGTGACTCTAGAATGTGTTTGTACGATATGGGTATCAAATTAAAGGTATTAATGAGAGTTTTAAAAGGGAGTGGTGGTTGTTGTATAGGTGGTCGTATTTTCGAGATATCGCCATAAAGGTGGACCAGGGGTGACCCTAGAATTTGTTTGTACAATATGGGTATCAAAAGAAAGGTGTTAATGAGTATTTTATAAGGGAGTAATCCTTAGTTCCATACGTGGACGCCGTTTCGAGATATCGCCATAAAGGTGGAGCAGGGGTGGCCCTAGAATTTGTTTGTACAATATGAGTATCAAAATAAAGGTGTTAATGAGTATTTTAAAAGGGAGTAATCCTTAGTTCCATATGTGGACGCCGTTTCGAGATATCGCCATAAAGGTGGGCCAGGGGTGACTCTAGAACTCGTTTGTGCAATATGGGTATCAAACGAAAGGAGTTAATGAGTATTTTAAAAGGGATTGCGCCTTAGTTCTATAGGTGGACGCCTTTTCGAGGTATCGTAATAAAGGTGGACCAGGGGGACTCTAGACTTTGTTTGTACGATATGGGTATCAAATGAAAGGTGCTAATGAGTATTTTTAAAAGGGAGTGAGCCTTCGTTCTATAGGTGTTCGCCTTTTCGAGATATCGCCATAAAGGTGGACCAGGGGTGACTTTAGAATATGTTTGTACGATATGGGTATCAAATGAAAAGTGTTAATGAGTATTTTAAAAGAGCGTGGGGCTTAGTTCTATAGGTGGACGCCTTTTCGAGATAACGCCATAAAGGTGGACCAGGGGTGACTCTAGAATGAGTTTGTACGATATAGGTATCAAATTAAAGGTATTAATAAGAGTTTTAAAAGGGAGTGGTGTGAAGGCGTTTTCCAGATATCGACCAAAATGTAGACCAGGGTGACCCAGAACATCATCTGTTGGATACCGCTAATTTATTTATATATGTAATACCTGCCAAGATTTTAAGGGTTTTTTATTTCGCCCTGCAGAACTTTTTCATTTTCTTCTACTTAATATGGTAGGTGTCACAACCATTTTATAAAGTTTTTTCTTAAGTTATATTTCGCGTCAATAAAACAATCCAATACCTTACCATGTTTCATCCCTTTTTTCGTATTTGGTATAGAATTATGGCATTTTTTTCTTTTTTCGTAATTTTCGATATCGGAAAAGTGTGCGTGGTCATAGTCGGATTTCGTTCATTTTTCATACCAAGATAAAGTGAGTTCAAGTAAGCACGTGAACTAAGTTCATTAAAGATATGTCGATTTTTGCTCAAGTTATCGTGTTAACGGAAGGACAGACGGACGACTGTGTATAAAAACTGGGCGTGGCGTCAACCGATTTCGCCCATTTTCACAGAAAACAGTTAACGTCATAAAATCTATGCCCCTACCAAATTTAAAAAGGATTGGTTAATTTTTGTTCGACTTATGGCGTTAAAAGTATCCTAGACAAATTAAAAGAAAAAGGGCGGAGCCACGCCCATTTTGAAATTTTCTTTTATTTTTGTATTTTGTTGCACCATATCATTACTGGAGTTGAATGTTGACATAATTTACTTATATACTGTAAAGATATTAAATTTTTTGTAAAAATTTTACTTAAAAAAAATTTTTTTTTAAAAGTGGGCGTGATCCTTCTCCGATTTTGCTAATTTTTATTAAGCGTACATATAGTAATAGGAGTAACGTTCCTGCCAAATTTCATCATGATATCTTCAACGACTGCCAAATTACAGCTTGCAAAACTTTTAAATTACCTTCTTTTAAAAGTGGGCGGTGCCACGCCCATTGTCCAAAATTTTACTAATTTTCTATTCTGCGTCATAAGTTCAACTCATCTACCAAGTTTCGTCGCTTTAGCTGTCTTTTGTAATGAATTATCGCACTTTTTCGGTTTTTCGAAATTTTCGATATCGAAAAAGTGGGCGTGATTATAGTCCGATATCGTTCATTTTCAATAGCGATCTGAGATGAGTGCTCAGGAACCTACATACCAAATTTCATCAACATACCTCAAAATTTACTCAAGTTATCGTGTTGACGGACGGACGGACGGACGGACGGACATGGCTCAATCAAATTTTTTTTCGATCCTGATTATTTTGATATATGGAAGTCTATATCTATCTCGATTCCTTTATATATGTACAACCAACCGTTATCCAATCAAACTTAATATACTCTGTGAGCTCTGCTCAACTGATTATAAAAAAACTAAAACTTTTGGGGCCACCCTAATGCAATAATTCTGATTCTAAATCCTAAAGATACAAATTCAAACAAAATAAAATAAGAGGGCGAACAAAAAAAAAAAGATTCAAAAACCCTAATCCCTGACTTAACGCAAGCGCTCAAGTAAATTCAAAATCAATTTTGCACAAAGCAAAAGTAGGTCATCAAAGAAAAAGTTGTTTATGTGTATACAAAAAGATAAGGTATGGTTCGGCCGGGTCGCGTCTGCTCCAGAAGGTGGTTGGGCGCACCGGGGTCGATCTCAATGGGATGTGTTGCGTGTCGAATAAGAAATAAGAGAAGACAAGATTTCTCGTTATAAAAGTGTAGGCTTTATTGGGTAAAGATAAAATAGACAGGTTAACAATATTACCTTTTTTGAAGTGCAAAGGAACGGCAGAGATCGCTGGCGGCAGATGCTTACAGAACGGCTGTTGAAATTCAAGAGGCCGGTTGTATCGAAGGCGACAACCGTTTGCCCGAAAAAGTTCTCCGTTTGGAGGGGAAATTCACCTACACATAAACGCCGACATGCAAGTGCATGAGTGCTGACAAAATACACATACACGTGCATGCGCATGCATAGGGCGGTGATGGTGTGGGTGGTTATAAGTTAAATCGAGTATCGAAATGCATTAGGGGGGTCGCAATCAGATGCGGAAAAGTTAGGCCTCGTGCCTAAACATGCCGGCCCCCTTGCGATACGCAACACCGTTTTCCGCCAATGACCTCTGCTGAAACGAGAAAAATGAATATAAGACTTACACACTAAGCTTAATCTGGATGAGTGGTTCGTCTGCGACGCAAATGGCCGAGAATCCTTTCCGATTTGCTCAGCATGCCACCTGAGCTAGAATGAAAAATTAGCGGTTATGAAAAGATATAAGTGAATATTTCTTGACATTGGTTTATACGTAACTCTTAAACATAGAAATTCATAAAGTAATATAGGTATGGTCGAAGGCCAATAAGGCTGGACGAAGATGCCGAAGTCTCCGTTCTAGACTGGAGTTTCTTCTTTCATTTCATTTTTATGCGTGGCTGGATTAAAACGGGTAAGTACATTGTAAATTGTTAAACTAATTTTATTACTAATACATGTGTTTCCTTTATTTCATATTATTGTTAACTTTCTTTTATTTTTCAGGTAGCTGGTGGATGGAGCAGATTGGTTTTTACGTGTCGTTTTCGTCGAGGTCATAATGGGGTGCGCCAACTACGGCGTCGGCCGCGCCGGCAGTTGTCACACTTATGCGATGCCTATTGCAGCATATAATAACGATTTTTGTTTTCTCTTAGCAGGTCTTTGTATGGAATTTGGTGCGGGAATAAATGCCAGAATGCATTTAAGCGAGGTCATGCTAGGACCTACTACCTCTTTGAAGTGCCTAGTTTCGTTTACCAATAGCGCACCCCTTTTTTATACTCAGTTGAGCAGAGCTCACAGAGTATAATAACTTTGATTGCATAACGGTTGGTTTTACAGGTACAAAAGGAATCGAGATAGATATAGACTTCCATATATCAAAATCAACAATATCGAAAAAAAATTTGATTGAGCCATGTCTGTCCGTCCGTCCGTCCGTCCGTTAACACGATAACTTGAGTAAATTTTGAGGTATCCTGATGAAATTTGGTATGTAGGTTTCTGGGCACTCATCTCAGATCGCTATTTAAAATGAACGAAATCGGTCTATAACCACTCCCACTTTTTCGATATCGAAAATTTCGAAAAACGCAAAAAGTGCGATAATTCAATACCAAAGCTGGATAAAGCGATGAAACTTGGTGGGTGAGTTGAACTTATGACGCAGAATAGAAAATTTGTAAAATTTTTTACAATGGGCGTGCCACCGCCCTCTTTTAAAAGAAGGTAATTTAAAAGTTTTGCAAGCTGTAATTTGGCAGCCGTTGAAGATATCATGATGAAATTTGGCAGGAACGTTACTCCTATTACTATATATATGCTTAATAAAAATTAGTAAAATCGGATAACGACCACGCCCACTTTAAAAAAAATTTTTTTTAAGTCAAATTTTAACAAAAAATTTAATATCTTTACAGTATATAAGTAAATTATGTCAACATTCAACTCTAGTAATGATATCGTGCAACAAAATGCAAAAATAAAAGACAATTTTAAAATGGGCGTGGCTCCGCCCTTTTTCATTTAATTTGTCTAGGATACTTTTAATGCCATAAGTCGAACAAAAATTTACCAATCCTTGTGAAATTTGTTAGGGGCTTAGATTCTGGGACGATAACTGTTTTCTGTGAAAAAGGGTGGAATCGGTTGAATCCACGCCCAGTTTTTATACACAGTCGACCGTCTGTCCTTCGGCTCGGCCGTTAACACGATAACTTTAGCAAAAATCGATATATCTTTAATAAACTCAGTTCACGTACTTATCTGTACTCACTTTGTATTGTTATAAAAAATGGCCGAAATCCGACAATGACCACGCCCACTTTTTCGATATCAAAAATTACCAAAAACGAAAAAAACCCCATAATTCTATACCAAATACGAAAAAAGGGATGAAACATGGTATTTGGATTGGTTTATTGACGCAAAATATAACTTTAGAAAAAAACTTTGTAAAATGGATGTGACACCTACCATATTAAGTAGAATGAAATGAAAAAGTTCTGTAGGGCGAAATAAAAAACCCTTGAAATCTTGGCAGGAATACTGTTCGTGGTATTATATATATAAATAAATTAGCGGTATCCAACAGATGATGTTCTGGGTCACCCGGGTCCACATTTTGTTCGATATCTGGAAAACGCCTTCACACATACAACTACCACCACTCCCTTTTAAAAGTATTAATTTAATTTGATACCCATATCGTACAAACACATTCTAGAGTCACCCCTGGTCCTCCTTTATGGTGATATCTCGAAAAGGCGTCCACCTATAGAACTAAGCCCCACGCCCTTTTAAAATACTCATTAAGACCTTTCATTTGATACCCATATTGTATAAACTCATTCTAGAGTCCCCCCTGGTCCACCTTTATGCCGATATCTCGAAAAGGCGACCACCTATACAACTACCACCACTCCCATTTAAAACCCCCATTAATACCTTTAATTTGATACCCATATCGTACAAACACGTTCTAGAGTCACCCCTGGTCCACCTTAATGGCGATATATCGAAAAGGCGTCCACCTATAGAACTAAACCCTACGCCCTTTTGAAATACTCATTACCCATATTGTACAAACGCATTCTAGAGTCACCCCTGGTCCACCTTTATGGCGATATCTCGAAAAGGCGTCCACCTATAGAACTAAGGCCCACTCCCTTTTAAAATGTTTAATAACCCCTTTCATTTGATACCCATATCGTACAAACAAATTCTAGGGTCACCCCTGGTCCACCTTTATGGCGATATCTCGAAAAGGCGTCCACCTATGGAACTAAGGATCACTCCCTTTTAAAATACTCATTAACACCTTTCATTTGATACCCATATCGTACAAACAAATTCTAGAGTCAACCCTAATCCACTTTTATGGCGATATCCCTAAATGGCGTCCACCTATAGAACTATGGCCCACTCCCTCATAAAATACTCTTTAAACCTTTCATTTGATACACATGTCATACAAACACATTCCAGGATTACCCTCGGTTCATTTTCCTAGATGGTTATTTTCCCTTATGTTGTCACCATAGCTCTCAACTGAGTATGTAATGTTCGGTTACACCCGAACTTAACCTTCCTTACTTGTTTTCATATAACTTCAAAATCATCAGTTGAACATTTGCATGGATCACACATTGACAAGTATGTCGGTCTTTTACGTTCGCTCATGTCACACAGAAAGGTCGAAATCTACAGAAAGTTGTTAAGCTTAATTTATATTCGACTGTACTCAGAAATTTTTTGTGCAAATTTTTCATAGTGTTAGTTAACAAACGTTTTTGTTTAACACTTCCCTTTGATCTGATAAAATCTTTTTTCCTGGACACATCCTAGAATTTTCATCACTTTCTAAAAAATCGATTACTTCTTGTTTAATTTTTATCAGTCGATCATTTAATTTTCTAAACCCCATTTTTTTGTAGGTTTGATGAGTAAAAAACGGGTTTGATAAATGCAGTAATTTGTGCTTTTTTAAAAGATCTGGTTTTAAGATCTCATAGAAATTTTTCTTCGTACTGTGTTTTTTAATGGTGTGTAACTTTCTCTTAGCTGCTTATTCATAATATCTGAAAAAAGAAGCTTTTTTTTCACTGTCTTGGAAACTCGAACGTTCTTTAAAATTGCTGAGACCTTAGCTTCAGGAAACGATTGAATATTTTTAGTTAGTCTTTGACATCTCTTACGATATTTCTCTTTGTTTCTTATTTCTAATTTAAAATTTTTCTGTAACCGATCATTTTCGCATATTGTATTGCTCTACGCCTTCTTAATTGTTTTCTCCTTTTAGCAGCTACCTGGGCTTGACGCTTAATCTTGTTTTCAAAAACGTATTCTGCAGTAGGTTTTGAAGTAGAGGGTGATGCTTCATTCAATAATTCTGACAAATTTTTACATACTTTTGATTTTTTGTCTCTGTACGTTTTTCTATTTTTTTTCCAATTTTTTTTTTTTTAATTCTTCTTTCTCTGGAACTCATAGTAGATATAGATTTCACTTGACCTTTCTCTTTTTTCTGTAAATATTTAGCTCTCTCTTTTTCGCGAAGTCTTTCTAATTTTTCAGGACTGGATTTCTTGTTTTCCCGGCGCTTCCTATCGTATTCCTTTTTTTTTTTAATTTAGCTTCTGCATCAGACATTTTTTTTTCGCCATTATTTGACCCTAAATCAAAAGAGAAACGATGAATTTAAGATTTACATTAGCAAAAAAATAAAAAATTCAAGTTAGACTAGGCTAATACTCATTCTCATAAATCGTCATTCCCCCATGACGACCAAAAATGTAATTATTAAAAATTTTAATGAAAAATTGTTGAAACATATTCTGTAGCGACCACACGATGAATTCACTGCTTCGAATAATTGACAGTGTTGCCAACTATCAAAAACCAATGATGGTAATGTTTGAATTCTTAAAAATACATTACACTTATCGACTGTCGGTAAAGGTGTGATGGAATGATTTTTTTTTGTGGGACACAGGTAAAACCATTGTCAAAAACTCGTTCTGTACATTTTATTCAAAATACAAAAAATTTTTGAAAATTTATTGTATTTTTAATCAATTAGTCAAAGCTGCAAACAGAATTTTTGAGAAGATTTTGATCTAAAAATTCGGATGTGTTATAATCTGGGGTTTGGGACATAGTGAGGGAATGATGTTGAGGGTACTGTATTTTTGTTATTCTTTAAAAATATCTACATGGATCAAAAATTATACACAAAAGAATTAGGCTTAATACCCTTCTTTTCAAGGAAAAAAAAGTTACCATCGTATGTCGGTTAGATTTTTGTAAAACCTGAAAGGACAGAAATTTCAAGATTTAGTGAGAATTACCCATATATACATACACACAAACCATAGGCATGACAATTGAAAAGGGAAATGTATGTTAGCATGTAAGCGTATGTATATATTAATACGATACAACGAAAATAGCATTAGGCTATTATTCGAGTTTATCTTTTACTGACTTTTACTTTTTTACCCTGTGGGCAGTATATTAACTTTGATAACTTGAGTAAATATTGAGATATCTTCACGAGCTTACCTGGACCCAGAATAGATTGGTATTGAAAATGAGCGAAATCGGATTATAGCCACGCCCACTTTTTATATATATAACATTTTGGAAAACACAAAATACCTGATAATTTAGTAAATAATACACCTACAATGCTGAAATTTAACACGTGGACTGATATTGAGACTCTTGATAAAAATTTGGACATTTTTTTTCAAATAGGCGTGGCACCGTGATAAAAACAATTTTAATCTTAAATCAAAAATCGTTAAACCTATCGTAACAAAATTCGGCAGAGAGATTGCCTTTATTATAAGGAATGCTTTGAAGAAAATTTAACGCCCACTTTTATGTAAAAGATTTTTAAAAAGGTCGTGGACGAATAAAATAAGCTATATCTTTGCAAAAAAGAGCTTTATGTCAATGGTATTTCATTTCAAATTTTAAAAAATGGGCGTGGCATTTTATGGCTAAGCAATTTTCTATGTTTCGGGAGCCATAACTCGAAGAAAAATTAATGGATCGTAATAAAATTGGGTACACAAATTTTCCCTTTAGCAGGAAATATTTCTAGACAAAAATGGACGAGTTCGGTTAAAGACCACGCCCACTTTTATATAAAATATTTTTAAAAGATTCATAGACGAAAATAATAAGGTTACCTTAGCGAAATAGAGCTTTGTATCAATAGAATTTTACTTGCTAAATTGCATTACAACTGTAAATTGGAAAACACTAAAATTTGTGAAAATGGGTGTGGCACCACCCCTGTTATGACTAAACAATTTTCTATGTTTCGGGAGCCATAACTCGAAGAAAAACTAGCATATCGTAATGAAATTGTGTACACATATTTTGCTTATAGCAGAAAATATTTCTAGTAAAAATGGACGGGATCGGTTAAAGACCACGGCAACTTAGATATAAAACAAATTTAAAAGGGTCGTAGACTAGAATAATAAGCTATACCTTAGCAAAAAATAGTTTTGAATCACTTATCAAGTTTCATTATAAGAGGAAATGGGGAGACATTTGTTTTTAAACGGTCGGTGCCACGTGTTATGAAGAAAAGTAATTTATCAGAAATGAAATGTACAATTGAAGCCCACGCTGAGTATATAATGTTCGGTTACACTCGAACTTAGACACCTTTACTTGTTATAATTGTTTTTGTAAAATTACTGACTGCCCGCGCAGCTCTAAATAATTTTGTAATGGAGGAATTGTTAATAATGAATTGTTTTTAGGGCGACAAATTATCACGTAAGATCAAAAGCTAGGAGATAGGCATACGAGTCAGTGGGCTTCTACCACAGATCAGAAACGCAACCTGAAGGCTTCCACTTCATTTCTTGTTAGTTCTGTATTCAGTAAGAGGTTTCCACTCCAACTGACGGAGAGCTTGGCAGAGGGGTTCTACCTCAACTACTCTTATCGAGGCAGGGCCAGAGAGTAGGAGTAGTTACTAAGTACATCTTGTTTTTTTTTTTTAATAAATATTATAACGTTTACAGAAATTCTTTCTTTACTTCTTGCGATAGGAGTAGGTACCCTGGACGGACTGGGCATATCTCAGCGGAAATAAGTACACCTACGATGTAAAATAATATCGTATTATTTGTAGCAATTTTTGTACTCGCAAATTAACTATTCTTTCAGCTTATTTAGTGTTAAGTTATTTTTTTTTTAAGTACCGATTTTACTAACGCTAATTCGTCATTAGATAAAATATATGGATTGACGATCCCTGGTTTACTTCAATTCTATAGCAAAATTGTGCTGTATATCTTCACTAGATTGTACAGTTTTTACAATTTGGTTTGATATTGTTGTTATATTATTTATTCTATCTAACATTATTTTATTACCACTTGGTTATTTTTATTATACTCAGCTGAGCAGAGCTCACAGAGTATATTAATTTTGTTCGCATAATGGTAATCCGTAACGGCATAGTCTAATCGAGATAGATATAGACTTATATATATCAAAATGGTCTTGGCGAAAAAGAAATTCATTTTGCCCTGTCCGTCCGTCCGTTCGTTCGTCTGTCCCTTAACACGATAACTTGAGTTAATTTTGAGGTATCTTAATGAAATTGGTATGTAGGTTTGTAATATTAAAATAAATAAGGAGGAACGCCGATGTGTAGCGTAAAAATCTTATTGACTTTATTAAAGAAATACATTTCTTTGGTGGTATGTGGTGTTTCTAACAACTAATAAAGATAAATGGTTTATATTTTCTTTTATTTTAAATATTTTTATCTCTGAGTTTAGCTGGCTCGAGGTCAGGTGTAATAAAACACAAGAAGTTCTTGTATAACCGATATATTTTGATTAACTTCGGTAGTCGTCCTCAAGGCAACTATTAACAATAAAAACAACATGAAATTATAATGAAACAATATATCACAAATAACAAGAATTTAAAAAAAAAACTAATTACATGCATTTATTTCACGTTCACACTGTCTGACGTTTATTTTTTGTTAACAAGTGTCTGTATGACTGTGCAGTATTATCAGTATCTGTTTTGTAGTTAATTCGTATGTTTGAAGGTGTGTTAACGATATGTAACATTTCTAATGTGTACCGCTTCTTCCATTTCTCTTCTTTCTCAATAACTGAAGCGTAGTCGAAGTTCGGACTGTGATAACTCCTGGCACATTGGGTCATGAGAGCTGTTTTATGGCTGTTAGTAGAATTACCTTGTTTATAATCAGATTTGTGTTGTGACAGACGAGTTTTTAATTTTGCTTTGGTTATGCCCACATAAATCTTATTGCAGGATTCTTTATCATTACCTTTGCAAGGAATTTTATATACAACATTGCTTTTTTCGGTGTTGGCTATTTTTGATTTTGTTTTATTGAAAATATGTTTTCGAGTATTTATTGTTTTATGGGCAATTTTTGTTTCCTCGCTATTACAGCAATCAAATTTCGCAAGTCGCTCTGATAAACCAGGTACGTAAATAACAGATTTAAATATTTTTGGGGTTTTTGGTATAAGATCTCGGTATGTTGATCGCGTTCTTCTTATTAAACTTTTTATAATATTCTCTGGAAAATCATTATCTCTTAATAGTAATTTAATTTCTTCTATAATTTCTTTGTGGTAAGTGTCGTCCGACATTTGTAGCATTTGTCTTATACAGCCCGTTGCTGTATTGATCATCATCGTCCTTAGGTGTTTTGACTTAAAATTGATGATGCGTCCTGATGATATTGATTTCTTATATATCACTTCAATTTAATTTGATTGCCTTCTCTTATTACAAATGAGTCCAGGTAGGGTAATTTTCCGTCGTCTTCGAGTTCCGTAGTAAATTTTATATGCCGATCAAAGGAGTTTAATACGTCAAGTGTGTTTTGTACCTCGGTTTCTTTTACTCTCGCAAAAATGTCATCAACATATTTTACTACAGATCTTGGCTTTTGTATGAGCTTTTCACTGCTATTTTCCAATAACTTTTCCGTTAATAAGTCTGCTATGATTGGTGAGGTCGGTGATCCCATTGGTAATCCTTGGAGTTGAGTATATATCGTGTCATTAAATTTAAAATATCTATTTTCCTCAATGCAGAACTTTACTATTTCCATAAACATTTTTCTAGGTATTTTACTGTGCTTTTCTATTATTGTCCATTTTTCTCTTATTACGTCAAGAGCAAGTTGTGTGGGTATGCTAGGGAACAGTGATACAACATCGAAAGAAATAAGTTTTTCATCGTCGCGACCACCGTGGTGTGATGGTAGCGTGCTCCGCCTATCACACCGTATGCCCTGGGTTCAACTCCCGGGCAAAGCAACATCAAAATTTTAGAAATAAGGTTTTTAAATTAGAAGAAAATTTTTCTAAGCGGGTTCGCCCCTCGGCAGTGTTTGGCAAGCGCTCCGGGTGTATTTCTGCCATGAAAAGCTCTCAGTGAAAACTCATCTGCCTTGCAGATGCCGTTCGGAGTCGGCATAAAACATGTAGGTCCCGTCCGGCCAATTTGTAGGGAAAATCAAGAGGAGCACGACGCAAATTGGAAGAGAAGATAGGCATTAGATCTCTTCGGAGGTTATCGCGCCTTAAATCTATTTTTTTTTTTTATAATTCTACTAACAACCATAAAACAGCTCTCATGGACCACTGTGCCAGCAGTTATCAAAGTCCGAACTTCGACGACGCTTCATTTATTGAGAAAGAACAGAAATGGGAGAAGAGGTACACATTAAAAATGTTACATATCGTTTACACACCTTCAAACATAGGAATTAACTACAAAACAGGTATTGATAATACTGCACAGTCATACAGACACTTGTTAACAAAAAATAAACAGTATCGTGAACGTACAATGGCTACGCCAGCCGTTTATCAACTCACCCAGGTTAGCTGCTATGCCGCGGAGGGCGCCGCCTCCAGCTGGTTGCCATTATTATGCCTACGTTAAGTTTCTTGGCGGTCTCGTGGACCAAATACCCATTTAAATAAAAGGTTAAGTTTATTTAAATGTTAAACTTTAAATTAATTTGCTTTTTATTAAAAATTTCACGGGAGAGACGTCTGCGTTTGTCGGTGTCAAAAATTACAATCATGGCGGTGCAATATGAAAATGTCGAGCACACTCTTGCCAATCGTCATTTTCATATTGCACCCCACATATGCATCTTATTCTTTCTGCCTAACAGCCTTACAATGGCTGAATACTTATTTATATATATTTCCTATTCCTCTTAGTATTCACAAGGGGGCTAAGATACTTGGCTTGGATATCATAAGTGGTTTCAGGCTCTGGATCAGGGACTGATATCAGTCTTAGACCGGCCATAGTGACGAATGTCACGCGTGATTAGTTATCACGTCCTGCACGAGGTGCCCCTGCTTCTACTGATAATGGCGGATCTAGAGAGGACAACTCGATAAAACCCGCACCCCTTGAGTCATTGTGCCGAGCTCAGGGGAGGGAGAGTCAAGATCGGTACACAACGGTGACGAACTGGACTGTTTTAGGACTTTGATTTCACATCACATTTTGACTTGATGACATTGGGCTGGTAGGTGCGGTATTCTGCCACTTTAGTAGGTCGGGGTGAAACCCTACCAAAATGGCTGGTAGGCTAATGCTGCACCTGCCCACGTCCCGTTAAAACCGTGGCGGGCCTCAAGGTACGTTCCGGCTCCGTCGCCGTTAAGTTGGTGGTGTAGGTGCGGTTGAAGATTTTCCCGCTTCGCGTCCGGTCTGGCTCTGAACGCATTACTCATAAGGTAATGCGTCAACCCTCGCGTGGCCTCCCTGCGTAGCATAGATAACCACGAGATCGTTAAAGGGCGACTACACAATCGGCTCCGGATAGCGGCCTTGAGGGGGGACTTTTTTTAGAATGGACAATACTAATACGAATCCGCCAAGGATGGGGTGCGGAAGAAGAGCGCTTTTGATGGAAATCCGTCAAATCAATCTTCAGCACTCTAAGGCGGCTTCCGCAAATTTGTTGCTCTGCCTTGAAAAAGGCGGAGTGGATATAGTCCTTGTCCAGGAGCCGTGGCTGAGTAGTAACGGCAGTAAGATTTCTGGATTAAGGACTGGAAAATTCAACACCTTGGTGCATGGGGAGGCAAGTAGGCCTAGATCCTGTGTGCTTGTTAAAAAAGAGATTAAAGCTTTTATTCTCTCTAATTTCAGCAATGCTGACGTAACCACGGTCTGCCTCGAGCGAGGAAGTAATGAAATGTGGGTGGTCTCAGCGTACATGCCCCACGGGGACGTAGTGGGACCACCACCTGCGATACTGGGTGAAATCACCGCTGAAGCAAGGCGGAGAGGTGTTGGCGTGATCATCGGTGCCGATGCAAATGCCCATCATAGCATTTGGGGAAGCTCGGATACCAACACTAGAGGTGAGTCTTTATTTACTTTTATTGTAGATGAGGGACTTTGTATATGTAATAGGGGGAATGACCCGACTTTTATTACTGCGTTAAGGGAGGAGGTCCTGGACCTCACCCTGGTTAGTAGAGAACTGGAAGGTCGGATATCTGGATGGAGGGTTCTCAACTAGCACTCCTTCTCTGATCACCGATATATTCAGTTCTCAGTGAACGAAGAACGTCCCGGTAAAATATCTTTTAGGAACCCTAAAAGTACTAACTGGGACTTGTATTGTAGGAAGCTGGGAGAGCTACTGCCTGCGGTGCCTATCATTAGTTCGGGCCTGTCCGAATCTGAGATAGACGTTCTGGTGGAAAACTTCACCTCGGCAAGCAATAGCGCCTTTCAGCTGTCCTGCCCATTGAAAACTTACAGGGGGAAGGGCAAGCCGCCCTGGTGGTCGGATTCTCTTGACGACCTAAGAGCGTCCAGTCGGCGGCTCTTCAACAGAGCCAGGAGGAGTAAATTACCCTCGGACTGGGAGCTCTATAAGGTGAGTCTGGGGATTTATAAATATGAAATAAGGATAGCCAAGCGAGATGCATGGCGAAGCTTCTGCGAAAACGTAGAAGGCTGCAATGAATCCGCGAGATTTAGAAAAATACTCTCTAGGAACCCCGCTCCTCTGGGGTATCTGAGAGATGATGGTGGGGACTGGTCGATGAGTAGCGAGGAGTCCCTAAGGCTTTTACTGGACAATCATTTTCCCGATGTCCCAGTTGCGCAGGGATCTTCGCCTGCATGGTCGGCGGTCGTTGGCCATGCAGAAGTGCCTGCCATTCCAATACGGGAAAGTCAGATAACCTGGGCTATAGGGTCGTTCAAGCCCTATAAGTCTCCGGGCCCGGATGGAATCATTCCTGCGCAGCTTCAAAGGTCTTTGGGGATTTCCTGCCGCTGGTTGGCCATCATATATACTAACTGCCTCAGGCTTAACTATATCCCGAAGTCTTGGCACACGGTTAGGGTTATTTTCATTCCGAAGGCCGGCAGAAGCTCTCATGTATCACCTAAGGATTTCAGGCCAATCAGTCTCTCGTCGTTTCTTCTTAAGACGTTTGAGCGGTTGATTGACCTGTACCTACGGGAAAGGATACCTCGGGGGTTACTGTCGGCTTCACAACATGCGTACTGCAAGGGCAGATCGACGGAAACGGCTCTCCATTCGATTGTAAAGCAAATAGAGGGGTCCCTAGAACACAAAGAGTATGCTCTGGGTGCCTTTCTAGACATCGAGGGAGCTTTTAACAATGTCTTACCGGGGTCAATCGAAAGAGCTCTGGTGGGTTTAGGAGTCGAGGCGGCTCTGGTTGAATTTATTAGCAAACTTCTATGCGGCAGAATTGTCGCAGCGGAGTGGGGAGGGGCCATAATTAAGAGGAAGGTGTGCAGGGGCACGCCACAGGGGGGTGTCCTATCTCCTCTCCTCTGGGTTGTGGTAGTCAACGAGCTTCTTGTGGAGCTGGAAGCCAATGGTTGTCGGGTGGTTGCCTATGCAGATGACCTCGCTATCCTAGTCAGAGGCAAATTTCTGGGCGCCCTGCGCGATGTTCTTCAGGGCTACCTGGATACTGTGGCTAGGTGGGCTGAATCATGTGGGTTGGCGGTCAACCCGGGAAAAACGGAATTGGTCCTTTTCACAAGAAGATATAAGGTGCCCGATTTCAGAACTCCCTCGATTGGAGGGGTACCGTTGGTACTTTCTGATAGGGTTAAATATTTGGGGATTGTTTTGGACAAGAAACTGTCCTGGAGACCCAATGTGGAAGATCGGGCCAGGAAGGCCGCCATTGCCTTGTACTGCTGCAGAGGAGCTATCGGAAAGAGATGGGGACTCTCGCCAAGAATAGTACACTGGCTTTATGAGATGGTGGTCAAACCGATTCTGCTATATGGGGTGCTGGTCTGGTGGAAAGCACTGGACACGGCGAGCACCTCCAAAATGTTAGTGTCAGTGCAACGGACGGCGCTGATCGGTATCAGTGGCGCTCGCAGAACAACGCCTACCTTGGCACTGAACGTCATGCTGAACATATACCCAGTAGATATTGCGGGAAAGGCGGCCGCGGCAAGGTCGTTGGTCAGGCTTCGTGATATGGGATATAGACTTTCTGACCGCGGACACTCTAGCCTTCTTACCAGTTTCGACTTCATCCCGGACAGAACGGACTACTGTATGCCGATAACAGCTCCCTATACAACCTTCACCCCAGTTATTCCAGAGAGAGAGGATTGGGGAAGAGGAATTATCTGGGGCATGGAACCGGTTAACTTGTTCACGGATGGGTCAAAGCTGGATGGAAAGGTTGGTGGGGGGGTCTTTTGTCAAGAGCTAAATTTAAGCCGCAAGTTTAAGTTGGCTGATCACTGCAGTGTATTCCAAGCGGAAATTGCTGCGATTAAGGATGCGGTGGATGGAATGCTATCCAGTGCTACCACGGTTAGGGAATTTAACATCTACTCTGATAGCCAATCGGCTATCAAGGCCTTGAGCTCAACTACAGTGCGATCGAGGGTGGTCTGGGAGTGCCTGACCTCGCTTGCGATTGCATCGAATTATTTTACAATTAAGATTATCTGGGTCCCGGGCCATAGTGATATCCCGGGTAACTGTCAAGCGGATCTCTTAGCCCGCATCGGTACAACTGAACCGGATGAAGATGGCTGTAGGGACTTCGGGATCCCGCTGGCCACCTGTGGATTGCTCCTCCATAGCTGGGCCTCGAATCAGCTCAGCAAACGTTGGGCGGATACCACGTCTTGCAGGGTAGCAAGATCTTTCTGGCCGAAAGTGGATGGCAGGAGGTCTGCTGAAATAATTGGGTTCACTAAGGCTCACCTATCAATGGTCATTGGGGTTTTGACAGGGCACTGTCCCATGGGTATCCATGTGGTACGTCTCAATATACTGGAAACTCCATCCTGCTGCAGCTGTATGGAGGATGATGAGGTGGAATCACCAAATCACTTTATGCTTGATTGTCCAGCTTTTGCCAGAATTAGGCGAAAGTACTTCGGTCGCGACTCACTTGGATCTCCCGAGGATATATCCAAAGTTGAGATCGGTATCATTCGGAGCTTTATCGTTGCTACCCAACGATTCTCTAAGTAGCTGGATCTAGGTCACCGTTATTTTTGGTGTATGTGGTATCACAACGGACCTTCGTGTTGTCCAAGTGAGCTATCCTTATCAGGGCAGCTACCACCTAACCTATCCTATCCTAGTATTCACAACGACATGTTAGTAATGAAAGTTATAGTGTTGCCATATGTGTCATTGAAAAGATGACTTGGGTCATTTTACCATTACATCTTCCTTTTTGGGGAAAAGAAGAATTGACAAAGTGATCAGAGCTAAACAGAATTGTTGCGAAGGAACGAATATGTTCACATTAGGGTGTTCCTCCCCCTTTGAGATCGTTCGTTCGGAGCAATTCTGTGACTATTTAAATAAATGTTAATTAAACTTGCTGAATTTTTGTTTGTATAATATTTACATTTTATATTTTTCTTTTTGTTTATAAAATATTAATTTTTTTTTGCTTTTACTGTACTACGAATAACTTCAAATTACATTTTTTCGTTTTGATATACAAAATTTTGTGTTCTTTATATTTTTTTGTTTTGTTTTTGTATTTATATTTTTTGTTGCCTTCGTGGCTATTTAAAAATGACGAGTATGCAACTAGTAGTAAAAAAATTTTGGATTTTTTTTTTCTCTCAATCAAGGTATTACGGTAATGTTAATTTACTTTACTAAGGCGGTTTTTATGTACCACTTTTTCTTTGTTTTTAACTTAATCGAAAATAGTTACATTAGGTTCGTTAATTTTGGTTATAATAAACGGACCTTGATAAATATTTTCGTGTTTATGATGTGGTTCTTTCTGTAAAAACACTTTATCTCCGATTTTTACAATTAAAGGTCGTGCCGTTTTATCGTACAGATTTTTACTTTGTAACTTATTTTTATTAATTAGGTTTTGTGCCATTTAGTGCGTTTTCTGCATCCTAAACTTGACTTCTTTGGCATAGTTTTCGACATTATAGGTCGGGTAAATTTTTTTATTTCATTAGGCAAAGTTGCCTTTTTCCCAAAAAACTAACTCCAAAGGCGAAAATTGGTTGTCGAAAACTGTGCTACTCGTAGTATTGTGTAGGAAAGTAAAGTATTTTAAATAAACATCCCAATCAGAAAAAGTATCTTTCAAATATGCACGTAAGAACTCATTAAAAACTCTGTGGTTACGTTCGATTGTACCAACAGTTTCTTGATGGTATGCAGTTGAAAAATTATGTTGAATATTTAAAAGTTTTGTTAATTCTTCGAATAATTCATTTTTAAATTCTGTACCTAAATCTGATTTTATGGCATTCATTGTGCCGTATGTCAAATTGAATCCTTCAAATATTGCTGAAGCTATTGTTTTTGCCGATTCGTCTGGCACAGCGACTGTTACCAGGTATTTAGTCATGTCGCAAATCATGGTAAGTGCGAACTTGTTACCATATTTGGACTCAGGTAGGGGTCCTATTGTGTCAATTACTAGTATATCAAATGGTTTACAAGGAGTTGGTGTTAAAACAAGTTTTTCTTTTGTTTTAGGTTTAACCTTGTTTAAAAGACAATCATTACAATTTTTGATATATTTCGATATATCACGAGTCATGTTTTTCCAATAAAATTTTGTTCGCAGTTTTGCGTAAAGTCTTTTCATTCCGCAATGTCCACCAGAAATTGGATCATTATGGTAAATTTTCATTAGCTTTTATCTGTTACTGTCTCCACTAGATCTGTTAGTATAATTTCAAATGATTTTAAAATTTTATTTCCAATATTTTTGAAATTTGTAATAGAATAATTTTCGAACAAAATATCGTTTTTGGGCCATTCAATTTGCTTAATTTTGCGTTTGCCGGCTTCTGATTCAAGCCTCGAAAGTAATTTCTCTAAAGTCATTATTTCGTTAACAAGCTCAAAACTAAGTAACCTGAGTTTCTTATGTTTAATATGCGCAAAAATTCTTAAATTTGTTGTTTTATTATTTTTATCGTACGTAATTGCAGATCTTATTCGTGGAATCTTTTTTGAAAAATTAAATGAAAATTTGTCGTAGACAAACAGAAAGTAATTTGTTTTTCGTCGTTTTTGTCTGTTTTAGTATGAAGATTATTGTCGTTTTGCCGTTTTGTCATTGATCGTGTCTGAACTGCTAAAATTTGTTTGTTCGATTCCTTAATCTCATCGATTGTAATACGCGATAGTGCATCGGCACCAACGTTTGATTTACCCTTTATGTAAACTATGGTAAAGTTATATTCTGCTAGTTCTAGTCTTATTCATGAAAGTTTTGAAGATGGGTCTTTCATATTGAATAAGTATGCTAGACGTCTACGGTCTGATATTACAATGAAATGGGTACGATACACATATGGTCGAAATTGCTTTATTGCGAAATAAATAGCTAAAAGCTCTAATTCTATAATGGGTTTTTTCTGTTCGGCTTTATTAAATGCTTTGGAAGCGAAACAAATTGGTAAATAACTACCTTGTTGTTCTTGACTCAAAATAGCGCCACATCCAGTTGTGGAAGCATCAACGGTAATAATGAATTGTTTAGTAAAATCTGGATATTGAAGTAATTTTGGTGAAAGTAACGCTGCTTTCAAAGATAAAAATGTTCTTTCGCACTCTACATCCCATACAAATTCAACTCTTTTTCTGCTTAATCCATTCAGAGGCGCTGCCAGAGACGCAAAATTATGTATAAACCGTCTGCAATAGTTTGCAAACGCGACGAATCGTCGTACTGCGTATTTGTCAGTCGGTTTTTTATACTTTTTAATTGCGTTTATTTTAGAGTCGTCTGGCAAAAAACCTGAACATTTGTGACCTAAAAATGTAACTTCTGGTCGTAAAAAGTTGCATTTATTTGGGTTAGGATTGAGATTAAAAGACCTACAAGTATCGAAAACTTTTGAAAGATGTGTGGCGTACTTCACTACAACCTATGACGATAATGTCGTCGACGTACAAAAATGCGACGTTGGGTGGTATACCGGAAAAAGCTATTGTCATCATTCGCGAGAATGAATTAGGTGCTATATTTAAGCCGAATGGAAGCACTTTCCATCTAAATGCGCCGACCCAGGTGCTGAAAGAAGTAATGTCACGTGAGTCAGGATGCAAGGGGATTTGATGAAATCCTGAAAAAAATCTAATGTGGAAAAATACTTTGCTTTACCGAGATTGTCTAAAATATTGTCAACTCTAGCTAGTGGAAATTTATCAGAAATAAGTTTTTTGTTTACTGCGCGAAAATCCACGCACATACGATATGCTTTTTGACCATTAGTATCTTTCTTTGGGACTACAATCAGAGGACTATTGTAATTCGAATAACTGGGTTCAATCAAATCGTTGTCTAACTATTTATTTACTTGGCGATTTATTTCTTCGCGTTGAGAGTATGGCAATCCATAGTTTTTAACATATACCGGTTCGTTGTCTGTCAGTTTTAGTTTTTGCTCGTAGAAGTTATTTAAAGTCATTTTGTCCGTGTCAAGAGCGAAAATGTCGGCATAATCTATGCAAAGGTCAAGTAATTTACTTGGAGCATGTTGAGGTATCTGATTTTTTACAATCGAAATTAGTTTTTCGTACGTTTGTCTTCTGTTTCTGTCTTGTTAATTGTATAAACATTATAATTTGAGAGTTTTTCGGTCCGAATACTTTTTCTTTTGACATATTTTATATCATCCGTGGTATTTATGACTTTAAGTATTGGGTTACTGGAATTAACAATTCACCTAGCCGTGAAAACACCTTTTACAATTTCCTGCGAGTCCACGAAAAGTGGCTCGGGTGAATCTCCTAAATCAAAAAGTCTGAATATTTCACATCTTGGCGGAATGATACAACTGTCGCTTTCTGCTCCGTGTAGGATTCGTATTGCGACTTTTTCATTACCTACCCAAAAGGAAATACTATTTCCTTCATAATTAATAATGCATTTGTTAATTTTCCGAAAATCTTTTTTCCCAGTATGCCATCGGATGGAATATTAAAGTCTTCATTTACTACATGTAAAGTATGTTTAATAGAACAGTTAGAAAAATTCAAATTTGCTGTAATTTTACCTAAAATAGAAACTGAATTAGAAGTGACACCGGTAATGTTAATAATGTCGTTCGTATTTAAGGAAATATTTCTGTCTAAACATGATATCTTTATTAAAGAAATGTCCGCTTGAGTGTGTACTAGGATATTTTTGTGACTCGTTAAGTTGTAATTCAATGAAATCAGAGTAATTTAAACAATAGATGCCTATTGGTGAGGGATGTTCGCTTACTGGCTTAGTTCGTCCTCCCCCAGTGTTCGCTCCTGAGGGGCGCTGGCGTTTAAAGCGCGAACGTTTGCGTTTCGACCTCTACCGTTTGAAGAACTTGAATTGTTGCTTCTATTGTTACTATTATTTGTATTTGAATTGGAATTTGTATTTGGACGCGTATTGTTAATGTTGTTATTCTGGTATCTGTTTCCGTTATAATTCCTATATCTTTGATTATTATTGCCGTTTTAGTTGCTGTTGTATGCAAATGAATTATTGTTTCTATAACCAGTATAGCCGCGGTTTGGGTAAAAGCCTCGATAACTACCACGTGAATTTCTGAATGTGCTGTTACCACGTGATCGGAAAGCTAAAACCTGACGTTCAGTTACTTCGTTATTTCGTTCTACAATTAATTTTGCTACCACGTCTTTCGGATCAGTAAATGGCGTTGAGGCTAAAATGGTTTTTACTAAATTGGATTTTGCATTTAATCGACACACGTTAAAAGGTTGTTCGACTGCCATTTCATGAGCTTTCGCTTGAGTGATCCCTTCAATAATAAGAGACCGCTCAAGTGAGTTAGCTAAATCTCCAACTTTTTTCGCAAAATCTGTATAATTATTGTTATTAACATGCAACGCTGCAATTTTTCCTGCTACATCTTTCGAGTTGTCCGGTTTGATCCTACCGCGTAGAGCTGTTTTAATTTCATTAACTGAATTTACTTGTCTTGGTATTGCTTCACGGGCTTTACCCTCTAATTTTGATTTACAGAACGCTATAAAAGTATCATTTAAATCTGCAGTAGCGAATTGTTCAAGTAATGCAATTTTGTCTATAAAAGGATCAAGTGCTAGAGGATCACCACTCTAGTTTTCTCTAATAGAATTAGCACATGTGTTAATAAAAATTCTCTTATCCTCTGGTGTTGCCATGATTTGATCGTTAAGATCTGGAGCTGAATTAGCAGAAGGTGAGGCCACGTTTGTACTATTTGGATCGATAAGATCTGATTTTGAAGTAAAAGAAGTTGAAATTAGTTTTGCACTATTTGAATCGTTAAGATTTGGATCTAAATTAGAAGTTGAATTTTTACTGGAAGAATTTTCGAGGCCTGGAAAATCTGTTGACAAAGAAAATCTAGTTTCCCGGTTTGTGACTGCTTCTGTCGAGGATGAAGCTAAACTTTCGTAGCTTGAGGCTGAATTATCGGAATCGGATTCTGAGTCTGAATTTTTTTGCACTTGCTTACCACTTCTAAGGTACATATGTACTTATCAGAATAGCACAAATAATTCCGTTCAAACTATGAAAATTATGAAGTACTTATTTGAATGTCTGAATTCTATGAAGCTGAAATGTTGAGGGAAAGATAGAAGAAACAATTTTATAAAAGGGATCTGATTTGCAGGTGAATAGTCACTAAAGGAATATTTAACTATTTATTGGAAGAATTAATTAAACTGCAGTATTTGTATGAAAATCTGTAAAAATAATTGAATTTAAAATGTCACAAAAGTATATATAAGTATGAATTGTTAAAAAAAAATCTCAAAAATTTGATAATCACGGATGCACCGCTTTATTCAAAACAATCTCAATTTGGTTTTTCACGGAACCCCCGCATGTATTAAAAAAATTTTAATTGGTTTTTAACGGAACCACCGCATGTATCAAAAAAAATTTATTGGTTTTTAACGGAACCACCGCATGTATCAAAAAAAATTAATTGGTTTTTAACGGAACCACCGCATATGTCAAGGAAAGTTAATTGGTCTTACAAGCCACCGTTTATCAAAATCCAAAATTTATATGAAATGCGAAATTAATTTTTGAAATTTTAAAATTTTTGATTGAAATGCGCAAGCAATGAGTTTTATAAAAGTTTTAATGTTTTAATATACATACATATATGCTTAAGAAGAAAAAACCGTAAGCAAACAAATTTTGATACATACATATATATACTTAATTGTCGCCGCTGCAAGAATGATGGCTGCCGCTGATGTCATCAATATTACTGCTGACGGTGTTTTTGCTGCTGATGATGTTGCTGCTGGCGGTGGTATCGTTGCTGATCCCGTTGTCTGGTGGCGTGGGTTTTTTGATGCCGTTATGAATGCCGATGTGTGTAGTAAGAGAAAGATATTCGAATTTTAATTATTTTTATTATTTCCGTAGTATTTAGTTTTAGTACAGTTTTATTTTTTCCATTATGTATTGTTATATTAATAGCTTTGAAAATTTTTTTTATCTCCGCTTTTTATTAAAAATTGTATTTAATTAGAAAAAATTTATTATCTCTGCATAGTATTATAATTTTTGAAAATTGTTAAAACAGTTTATTATCTCCGCATAGTATTATACGATTTTGAAATTTGTTTTTAATTAGAATTATTATCTCCGCATAGTATTATTAGAGTTCTTGTAGAAAACCGCATTTGTTAGAAAAATTTGTATTATCTCTGCATATTATTATTACTTTTTAAAAATTTTCTTTAATTAGACTTACTATCTCCGTATAGTTTATTACAGTTCTTGTAGAAAATCACATTTAATTAGAAAAAATGTTTATTATCATATCTGATTAGAATTATTTGAGTTGTTGTAGAAACGCTTGAGTTAGAAAAATTTGTATTATCACTGCATAGTATTATTAGGTTTTTTGACGCTAATTGAATTTGGTTAGAAAAAATTTGACTGTCTTTTGTTGAATTATTATCTCCGCACTTGATTATTTCAATTAATTTAGCTTTAAAACTGGTTTTTATTGAAAATTGTAAGTCTTTTTATTATAAAAATTGTCTTTATGTCACAAGCAAAGGTTTTTATTGGAAAATTTTTAAGTCTTTATATTATCTTTAAACCACACGCACTCACCGCCGTTATATCAATGCCGCATGCCGCTGCTCTACCACCACTGGAAACCGTCACAGTCGCCATATCGTGAACGTACAATGGCTACGCCAGCCGTTTATCAACTCACCAAGGTTAGCTGCTATGCCGCGGAGGGCGCCGCCTCCAAATGGTTGCCATTATAATGCCTACGTGAAGTTTCTTGGCGGTCTCGTGCGCCAAATACCCATTTAAATAAAATGTTAAACTTTAATTTAATTTGCTTTTTATTAAAAATTTCACGGGAGAGACGTCTGCGTTTGTCGGTGTCAAAAATTACAATCATGGCGGTGTAATATGAACATGTCGAGCATACTCTTGCCAATCGTCATTTTCATATTGCACCCCACATTTGCATCTTATTCTTTCTGCCTAACAGCCTTACAATGGCTGAATACTTATTTATATATATATTTCCTATTCCTCTTAGTATTCACAATGACATGTTAGTAATGAAAGTTAGTGTTGCCATATGTGTCATTGAAAAGATGACTTGGGTCATTTTACCATTACAACAGTATAATACTCCCCGTACGTGAAATAAATGTATGTAATTAGTTCTTTAAAGAAAAATTATTTTTATTTGTGATATATTGTTTCATTATAATTACACGTTGTTTTTATTGTTAATAGTTGCCCTGAGGACGATTACGGAAGGTAATCGAAATATATCGGTTATACAAGAACTTCTTGTGTTTTATTACACCTGACCTCTAGCCAGCTTAACTCAGAGATACATTATTAAAGGTCACCAAATTAACTTAAATATTTTTATTAAACACAAATTTTTTTTTTGTTTTCATTTGAAGACTTGGATCATATGAAAGAAGTAATCTGGAACTAATTAGGCAGGAATTTAGGAGCTGTTGTTCATGGAAAAGCAAGGTAGTTATTGTTACGTGGTTGGCGAGGAGCGGCGGCAAGCAGGTATGCTTGCATCCCAGGTTAGATCGTCAGATTGGGCTGGGTATTGCACCACCGTCCTCACCCGCAGCCACATGAACAAAGAGAGGGTTCATACCTGCATGTGTATAGAAAGGAGGGAAAACGCTGGAAAAGATAGAAATAAACGTGAAGGGGAAAGTAAAAAGGGGAAAGCATGAAAGGAAGAAAAATATGGAGGCCTGTCCTGTCAGGTCGAGTCTACCCACCCTCTGCAGTGCATCTTGCGCCGTTCCATGGGCACTGTGCTGACTCCTGTTTACCTTAAAGTGCCTCCAAACCTGACATATGTCTGTCCGTCCGTAAATAAGTCAACACCCTGTAACTCACCTTCACTTTACCTGCCACGCACAAGCGCAGCACCTACACCAAATATTGTCAACCCAGCCCTGCATAATGAATATATTCAAATTTCATCCAAACATAATTCTTATAATTTATTTACAAAGTTTTTGTTTACCAATTACCAACTAACACCCTACTGCTATTTCAATAATGGGATATGTTGCGTGCCGAATAAGAAATAAGAGAAGACGAGATTTCCCGTTATAAAAGTGAAGGCTTTACTGACTAAATATAAAATAGACAGGTTAACAATATTACCTTTTTAGAAGTGCAAAGGAACGGCAGAGATCGCTGGCGGTAGAGATCGCTGGCGGCAGATGCTTACAGAACGGCTTTTGAGATCCAAGAGGCCGTTTGTATCGAAGGCGACAACCGTTGGCCCGAAAAAATCCTCCGTTTGGAGGGGAAATTCACCCACACATAAACGCCGACATGAAAGTGCATGAGTGCTGACAAAACACACATGCACGTGCATGCGGATGCATAGGGTGGTGATGGTGTGGGTTATAAGTTAAATCGAGTAGTTAAATCGAGTATCGAAATGCATTAGGGGGGTCGCAATCAGATGCGGAAAAGTTAGGCCTCGTGCCTAAACATGCCGGCCCCCTTGCGATACGGAACACCGTTTTCCGCCAATGACCTCTGCTGAAACGAGAAAAATGAATATAAGACTTACACGCTAAGCTTAATCTAGATGAACTCCTGCTACGCAAATGGCCGGGAATTCTTTCCGACTTGCTCAGCATGCCACCTTAGCTAGCATGAAAAATTAGCGGTTATGAAAAGATACAAGTGAATATTTCTTGCCATTTGTTTATGCGTAACTCTTAAATATAGAAATTCATAAAGTAATATAGGTATGGTCGAAGACCAATAAGGCTGGACGAAGAGGCCGGGGTCTCCGTTCCAGACTGGCACCATTTTTTTATCATTTATTCCAGCTGATAACTGGTATGGTGAGTTTGTGGAGTGCGAATTAAATATACATATATGTATTTTGTCATTTGGATTGGCGCACTAGTGCCGTAGAAAGAGTTGATTTTTTCTCATTTCGGGAGTCCGACTCTTGTTTTTTATACCGAAGCCTTAAATCAGAAGTGCTCTTAATGTTTGTTGTTGAAAAAACAACAATTCAACAACTCCAATTGATCTTCGCAATATGGCAGAACGATTTAAATTAAGGAAGCAACAAACAGATAGTGCATATCTTGATGAAATTGATTACGACAAAATAGATATATACATGTCTGCACTGGGGTGATTAGTGGACAAGTAAGTTTTTTTTTTTTGTTTGAGTATATTGGGCTGTGTGAAAAACTATAACAATTTCCTCCTTTAATTTTGAAGTATTGTTCGTTGTAAGTGTTGGCATTTGCTTATTTTTCTCAGAGAGCCCATTATCAGATTAAATAATTAATATTTTAATTTTAATTAGCATAAACCTTAATCCAGTGCTACGCTTGTTTGGCATCTTCCATAAGGGTGCATTACCTTTTGAAGATTGTCTTTCACGAAAGGTTTTGTATGCAGTTACATCAACAAAGGTTTCCATTCCATGTACGATGAATGTTCAATATCAAGTGAAACCGGTGACACGCAAATGCACAATATTCCTCTTCGAAATGCAACGTCCTTTAAATGCAAATATAATACATTGCTTAGAGTTGTATTTAGAATGTGCACAGTCTTTGGATATGTTACGAACTTCATTAAGACTTTTCGAAATTTTCAACGAGTTGAAATGGAACATAAACGTGAACAATTTGTTACAGAAGAGGCTCAAGGTAAGAATAAAAAATAGTGCAAGAAAAGCATTTATTTCACAAAGAATAAAATCATATAATAGAAGGTTGAATGTGTACTACGTGTTGGGTCAAATGTTGAGGCGTCTGAGATTGATCTTGACCACTTCCATGTTGTGGTTGTTGGTGTGGTGATGGAATATATTGAAACTGTTGCTGAAATGCATGCAACGAGCTTTTTGACTATGCTCAATAATCTCGATGCTTCCCGAAGTATGTCCTGAAGTGTTATTAATAGAGGTGCTACTGGTATTAGCAACGTCATACTTTCCCCGCTTAAAGCGCCATATAAGGAGCTGTAGGGCAGGATGTAGTGAATCGCTGCTTTGTTGACATGATTTTGTACCATCTTGTTTGTTTGGTGTTTCGATACCCATACGATGAGCACGTTGCCATAAAGTGGTAGATGGTATGCCATATATAACTGATGCTTTTGTAAGACTCATATTTTTATTCTTCAATGCATCTAAAACTAAATTCATATCTTCTTGAGTCCATGTTTTGGGACCATTGAACTGGCCTTTAATATCTTGTGGTTGGTCCAAGTTAGTGTAACGTGGCTCATTTTGATCATTAGGAGAGCCATGTGCTATCATTATGGAATCCTCACTCGTATCTGAGGTATACATATTCATATATCCAGTGGTCATCATCTTAACAATTTCCGGTGTTATGGTCATGTCAGGTTCATGTTTTATTTGGCTTGGATCGATTTCTATGACAGTGGCACCAGATATGTCCTGATTTGGTTACTTTAGGTGATTGAAACTCTTTAATCATTTTCCATTCATCTTTCTGAATCTTTTCTGACTATCTTTGTTGATTGAATAATTCGTTTTACACTTGTTGGAAACCATGTTCACGAATATTATCTGCAAATGACTGTGGGAGGCAGTCGAGTATTATTCTAAAACGATTAAAGTTCACTTTTACAGTGATATCAGTTAAGAATAGAGCGGTTCGAGTTATGAATCATAACTGATTATTCAAGAATAATCATATTTAAGGTACATTTTTTTACTTTCGACGATACCTTAAATTTCAAACAGAAAATGCTTGCAAATGTGAACGTTTTAGTCGTCGTGAGGTATGACATTTGAATATTTTCTTTGATCCCAATTTTCAAAAAATGCTGGCTGAAGTGTCATTTAAAAACTAACGTTAAGTACGTTTACAAAATAAGCGTTGACAAAACGTCTGAGAAAATAAAAAAGGGAAAAGCTGAAAAGCTTCCCTTTTTTTGTTTTTAATAGTTATTTCAAAATTTTGGGTGATGGGATGAATTTTGATAAATTCTGTGGGCCTCTCGCCTTTGGCCGAGTGCGTAGGTGTTCTGTGATCCTCGCTCAGGGTGAGCAGGTGAATTTGGGTTGATTTGTTGGAAATTTAAAATATAAAGGGCCGAAAGCCCTTAGATTCTGTGGCAGATCGGTTCGCCCTTCTGCGGCAGGCTTTTCTGGTGTCCTCGTTCTCGTATAACGAGTGAGTTGGGGTTGTTTCTTGAAAATTGGAAATAAAATAAGCCGAGTGCCTTTATATTCTTTGGCAGATATCGGATCTGCGTTAGGTTAGTGGTTGGCCTCGTTTCGGGTGAACGAGCGCTGGGGTTTTGGTGGATTCCCGATAGGAAAGTGTAACTTGGAATGGAGGGAGAGGAATGGAGGGATTGTTAGAAGGAGCTCTTGGTCTTCTCGCAATCCATCTCCTCCTTTGGAAGAAGAATCAGTTTGACCAAAGGTCGTCTGACTTGACCCTTCTCGGTTATGAGGTCGCTTACGCGAGCTCGGTTATCTTCGCCGGGGTGTACGTTGACGACTCGACCTAACCTCCATTCTTTGGGGGATAAGTTATCCTCTTTGAGGACAGCGAGATCTCCCACTTGTATATTTTGTTTGGGATGCTTCCACTTCACAAACTTTTGAAGTTCGGATAGATATTCGGTTTTCCATCGTTTGCGGAAAGTGGGATGGAGGGCTCTGACTTTCTGCCACCGATTGATCATCGAGGCAGAGCTCTCACCAGCATCTGGCCTGGGGTAAGCGGCTCTAGGTCCGTTGGGTCATTGGACGCCGGGCTGAGAGGCCGCGAGTTCAGGAATGCCTCGATCCGGCACAAGAGTGTGTGGAATTCCTCGAAGGTGAATTTGTGTAGTGAGGCTATCTTTTTGAAGTGGCTTTTGAACCTTTTCACTCCAGCCTCCCACAGCCCTCCCATGTGGGGCGCGCCACGTGAGCGACTGGTGGCTGTACTTCGAGACAGCATTGCCTCGGGCTTGTGAAATGAACGTTTTGAATTCCGATCGTAGGGATCGTGAAGCTCCGACAAAGTTTGTATCGATGTCGGAGTACACGTTTTTCGGACATTCGCGTCTAGATATAAAACGGGCAAAGGCCGCTAAAAATGATGGTGTGCTGATGTCAGTAGGGGCTTCCAGATGAATTGCTCGTGTGAAAAGCACACGAAAAGAAAAACATAGCCTGTGTATAGGCGACACCCCTGCCGCGGTAACGTTTAATGTCAAAGGGTCGGGCGAAGTCGACTCCAGTATTCGTGAATGCACGGCTGAATGACGTGCGTTCGCGAGAGAGAATACCCATAAGTTGGGACTGATCAAGCTTTCGGTGTATAGTGCAAACTTTGCAATTGTGAATTTTTGCCCTAATCATGGTTTTTACATTAGGTATCCAGTATGGGGTGCGTATCAGACGTAACATGAGTTGCTTTTCCCCATGCAGACTTTGTTGATGAAACATTTGGACTGTCAGACGGGATAACCTGCAGTTATATGGGAGAAGGATAGGATGGTGTTCATTAAAACTAAATCCCGTGACGCCCCGAGTCGCCCTCCTACCCGAATGATGCCATCTTGGTCTAAGTAGGGATTAAGTGAGAGTATTTCACTTTTCCCTTCAATTGGTTTTCCGGCCTTCATATCTTTATATTCTGAACTGTAATGTTGCTTCTGATTGATTTTAATTAAAAGTCGTCATCAGTCGTCGACTTCATCAGGGGAGATTAAGTGCGATATGACATGGAATGAATTTTTTGTTTCGGGGTGAGTGCTTCGGTAGAATCTCATCACATAGGATAGCACTCGTAAAACCCTTGGTAGGTCAGAAAAGCGTTGGAGAACATCGGTAGTATGCACGGTTGTCGTTGCGCAAGTCTTCGCCTTCTTTTATTCAACGGAGATGATGTAGTCACTTTCTTATGCTGGCTATTGGGAAGTGTCTTCTTGCAGCCAAAAAGGTACCTGCCACCACAACGAATTATTGACCAACTCAGACGCAGGTAATCCTCTACTGCCTAAATCTGCTGGGTTTGACTTCGAGTTCACGTGAAGCCAGTCCTTGCTTCCGACCATGTCGATGATCTTGGTGATCCGATGTGCAACGAAGGTTGACCAGGAACAGGGCATTCTTATCCATGCGAGTACGATAGTTGAATCCGTCCAAAGGTGGACCTTCGCTGGTCCCAATTTGAGGTTCCTGAAAATTGATTCTGTGATTTCCACCAAAAGCACGGCTCCGCAAAGTTCCAATCGTGGAAGAGAAAGAGTTTTCACTGGGGATACTCGAGTTTTTCTTAGCAGCAGGTTTGTCCAGATGTCATTATCCGTTTTCATGCGCATGTAAACGGCTGCTGCATAAGCCTTATCGGATGCGTCCCAAACTCCATGAATCTCGATTTCGGTTTCTGGAGAAAAATTTACCCATCTAGGTATCCTTATTTTATCGATCTCATGGTATTGGTCGGTGAAGGTTTTCCATTGTTCCAACGTACTGGTCGATACTGGTTCATCCCAAGCGGTGCCTTCTAAACAAATACTCTGCATGAGTATTTTTGCCACAATGACCATTGGTGCCAGCCATCCTAATGGAACGAAAAGTTTGGTGATTGCTGATAATATCGCTCTCTTCGTAATGTTTTCAGGATTGTCCAGCGTTCGTGCTTTAAAATAGAAGAAATCTGAGTGGGCATTCCATCGAATGCCTAATGCTTTGACCGAGCTGGTATCTTCGAATGCCAGGAAGTCCTCACTGAGCAGATCTGTGATTGTATGTCCACCCGCTAACACGTCATCTATATACATGCATTCCCGCAGTATGCTAGTCGCTGTAGGGTGTGAATTTGCTCCGCTGTCTGCCAGTTGTAGAAGCGTTCTTATCGCAAGATATGGAGCGCAATTCACTACGAATGTAACCGTCTTTAATTCGTAGAGACTAATAGGGTCATTCGGAGAAGTGCGATACACAATGCGTTGAAACTTGGTGTGATTTTCGTTCACCCAAATTTGTCGATACATCTTTTCGATGCCTCTATTGAAGACGAAACGGTATAGTCTCCATCGTAAGATAAGGGTGGGTAGATCGGCTTGTAGAACTGGGCCTCGTAGTAGAATACCATTTAAGCTAGTGCCATTCGCCGTAGGGCTTGAGGCATTAAATTCGACACGTACCTTGGTGGTTGTTATTTCTGCCTTTACAACGCGTGATGGGGCAGGAAACAGTTATCCGAATCATCGGATGGAATATTGGTTTTGATTTCTCTCATATGTCCGAGGATTTGATATTCTGATAACACTCGAACATACTCTTTCCCTAAATCTGGGTTCTTTATTAGCCGCCCCTCATTCCGGAAGAATTGAGAGCATGCACGCTTCAGGGATGGTCCTAAGTCAATATTATTAAGGTAATCCTGCCTGAATGGTAGTGACACGGTGTACCATCCACACTCATTTCGTTTCGTTGTTTCTTTAAATAGCTGTTCGCAATACTTTTCCTCTTCATTTAATATTTTATTTTTGGGCACATTTCCTACCTCCCAGAAAGCTTTCAGTTGATTGTCCAACGCATCCTCGTAGAAGGACATGATGACCTTCGTCGGATTCGGTGCTTCGATACGACTGGTTAGTATCCAACCGAACACTGTCTCTTGAGCCAGAAGTGTGTTAAGCACGTTTTTCTTAAAGCCATTTAATATGATTTGTGGATATATGTCTCCACCAAGTATGAGGTCTACGTCTTCGTTGACGTAGAACCTCTTGTCTGCATAAGTATTGCGTTGATATGGCAGGATGAAAGATTCCCAGTGAGTTTAGCTAGAACGAGAACGGGTGTAGTCAGGCTAAAGCATGGATCGACTGGTGAAAGTAATTCGATGTTGGATGCTTCTTTCACCTGAGCTGACACCGCAATTGTGATGCCTGAAATCTGGGCATACATTTTCCTCGCTGGAAAATTGATTCTGCGTTTCAGTCTTTCAGTTATAAAGGAACATTCGGACCCTGAATCAATTAATGCCCGCGCGGAAAAGTCGGTACCATTATGGTGAATGTGTACGCGAGCAGTTCCTAATAGCACACCTGTGTTGGAATTGGCATGGCAGGATTTGACATTCTGGTTTGTTTAGGCCCGAAGCCTAAATTCATATCAACTCGCGCCACCCTAATAGCACCCCTTTATCGACCACTAGTTCGCCCACATGCATGTATGTGTGTGCATAGGTAGGGTTATGTTGTCCGTACACATATACATGCATGCCGGTACAACTATGTGGGGAAGCTTCCCCTTAAAACCGGAGACTTTTTTCCGCGGTTCAACGGTTGTCCTCGACAAGGCAACCGTCTACTTTTTCAGCGATCGTTGAGCGAACCAAAGCTAACACTGTCCGAGGAGCCCCGCCACATTTTATTATACAAGGTAACTTATTGTGCTGATTTTAATTTTCACTATAATAAAGACAAATATTATAACGAGAAATATCTCTCGCCTTTCTTTTCCTTTCATTCAAATCTAACCTAAACGCAATTGTGGTGCCTCCACTCCGTTGCCGAGTTTGCGAAACACCACAATTGTACATGGTCTTTTCTCCCCGTAAAAAGGAACCAACACCTATATAAAAGATACAGTCCACATTGCGCAAAATTTCAACAAAAATTATCCTGGTGATACACAAAACCGCGACGAATCCGGTCCTTTAGGGTACATGTGCACATAACCTCACATTCATATTAAAAATCTAACACCATACGGCAGTGGCAATTTTCATTTTCTTTTCAAGCACTTTAATTTTCACTAGTTCAATCAACACAGTTTTTTACAACAGTTTTCACTGAGTTTTTACACTTTTCGTCGAGTTTTTATATCAATATATTATAGTAAAATTGAACGCTCAAGTGGCGAGTGGCCCCCCTTTGCTTCGCACAATACACATTGGAGTTGCTCCCCCCTGCTCTCTGTCTTACGGCACAAAATAATCTGCAAATAAATTAATACACACACCGATACATACATACATAAAAATTTACGTGCGGGTGGCGAGTAAGCCACATTGTTGTGTTTTACTTTTATCGTGGGAAAACCAGACGAATCGGCCAACTCTGACCCTTATAATTTAATAGCCAGATCAATATATACATATATATATAATTTGCGTGCGGTTGGCGAGTAGGTTACACCATTGCCTATTCTTCCCTTGGAAAAAAAAAATATCAGACGAGTCTGCCAAGTCTGAAATAACTAAATAAAAGCGACCTTTCAAAGCATTGTTTCCATTTTTTTGTTCAAAGAATTAATTTGTTTTTAGTTGGGTAGGAATAATTTGTTGAGAAAATGGAAAATTATGTCCGATCAGCTGAGGTAATCACAGAGTTTGAGAAACAGTACAGCCTTATTCCAGAGGAACATCATAATAAGCACACTCTTGCGATACAGCAAGAAGAGTTGCGCTCCTTATGGAAGCAGGTTAAGTCTGTGTTTGACTCACTGATGGGATCAGACGATGTCGACGCAAATGATGTGTTGGCCATCCGGAAAAAGCATATGACTACCTACTCAATATATATGCGATGCTTATCCACAGTATCTGCTGAGGCAGAGAAATTTAAAAAGGTAGAAAATAGTGCCATCTCTGAGCAAGCACCCCCAGCCGCACCTCGCGGGCATAAGATCCGCCTCCCTCCTTGCGACACGGAGATTTTCAAAGGTGATTATTTACCATGGCCAACCTTTCGTGACCTGTTTACGGCCATATACATAAATAATTCCGACCTACAGGGGGTGGAAAAACTATTCCATCTGAACAATAAGACACAGGGCGAGGCCAAAGATATTGTAAAAAAATGCCCTCTAACAAATGATGGGTTCGACATGGCCTGGAAAAACCTGTGCGAAAGGTATGAAAACAAGCGTATATTAGTCAACACGCAATTGCAAATTCTTTTTAATTTAAAGAAGGTAGAGAGTGAGTGTGGGAGCGCGTTAAAGAAATTACATAGCGATATAAACAATTGTCTATCGTCCCTCAAGTGTCACAAAATCGACACATCCAATTGGGATGCAATACTAACTTATTTGTGTTCGACAAAGTTACCGGAAAGTACCCTGGCTCTATGGGAACAAAGCATAGACCATAAAATGGACATATCTAAATGGGAAGATATGGACAAATTTCTATCAAATAGGTTTCAGACACTGGAAACAGTGTCTATCTTCACTGGCACTAACGCCCAAAAGGGCCAAAAGCCATCAAATACTCGGCATCCAACCGAAACCCCCATAAAAAGACTTGGTGCCTTCCAAACGAAGGTATCAAAACCTACTTCAAAATCAACATCTAGGGCTTTTTGTAAAATGTGCAAAGCTGAACACAGGTTACGTAATTGTCCCCGATTCTGTGATCTGACCCCAGTGGAGAGAATCAACTTCATCAAGTCCACGGGGGGATGCCTGAACTGCTTATCCCAAGGACACACAGTGACGAGGTGTACCAGTTCGTACAACTGTGCTAAATGCCACTCTCGTCACCACACGCTCCTGCATGCGGATACAGTTCAGCAAACTACGAGGCGCAATCTTTTTAAAGACGCGGATAATATCCCGTCAACTTCAGCACAAGCACAAAGAAGACAGGAATCGGGGCAACCAAATTCTTCTGCGAACCAGAATGTAAAATCCTGTCATGCTAATTCCAGCACAGGCGTGCTATTAGGAACTGCTCGCGTACACATTCATCATAATGGTACCGACTTCTCCGCGCGGGCACTAATTGATTCAGGGTCTGAATGCTCTTTCATGACAGAAAGACTAAAACGCAGAATCAATTTGCCGGCAAGGAAAATGCATGCCCAAGTTTCAGGCATCACCAACGCAGTATCTGATCAAGTTAAAGAGGCATCCACCATCGAGCTACGTTCACCAGTGGACCCATGCTTTAGCTTGACTACTCCTGTTCTAATTTTAGCCAAACTAACTGGGAATCTGCCATCCTGCCATATCGAAACAATGACTATGCAGGCATTCCCAGACTTAGTTTTGGCAACCAAGAGGTTCTACGTCAATGAAGATGTAGACCTCATACTTGGTGGATATATATATCCCCAAATTATACTAAGCGGTCTAAAAAAGAATGTACTAAATACACTTCTGGCCCAAGAGACAGTGTTCGGTTGGATACTAACCGGTCGTATTGAAGCACCGAATCCAACAAAGAACATAGTGTCGTTTTACAACGAAGTCGCGCTGGACAACCAACTAAAAGCTTTCTGGGATTTAGAAAATTTGCCAAAAGGCAAAAGCATTAATGCAGATGACGCATATTGCGAAAAACTGTATAAAGAAACAACAAGAAGAAACGAAGATGGGAGGTACATAGTATCCCTCCCATTCAAGCAAGGCTACTCAGAAGAGTTGAGTTTAGGAGGATCTCTTAAGCGCGCATTCTCACAATATAATCGAAACGAGTCCCGGTTAATAAAAAATCCGGACTTAGGGAAAGAATATATTAGGGTACTCTCAGAATACGAGACTCTTGGACATATGAAAAAAATCAGCAGTGTCGTCGCGGCAGATGAAACAAATAATTACTTTCTGCCACACCACGCCGTTGTCAAAGCAGAAAGTATAACGACGAAAGTCCGAGTCGTTTTCAATGCCTCAAGCCCGACGGCTAATGGCACCAGTCTAAACGACATTCTCTTACCTGGTCCAATACTACAAGCAGATCTCCCAATTCTTATTCTACGTTGGAGACTCTATCGATATGTCTTTAATAGCGATATAGAGAAAATGTATAGGCAAATTTGGATGGATGCCAACCATACCAAATTTCAGAGGATTGTTTTCCGAAAAGCCATTAGTGAACCAATAGGCCTCTACGAGTTAAAGACTGTAACGTTCGGAGTTAACTGCGCTCCATACCTGGCCATCAGAACGCTTCTACAGCTAGCTGACGATGTGGAAAATTTCCATCCAACAGCATCGAGCATCCTGCGAGAATGCATGTACGTAGACGACGTATTAGCGGGAGGACACACCACCGCATCGACCATTAAGGCAAGGGATGAAATACGACAAGTACTACAGTCAGCTGGTTTTCCACTTCGGAAATGGACATCAAACTCGGAGGCAGTTCTAAAAGACATCCCGAAAACTGATCGACTAAGCGAAGACTTTCTGGCGTTCGAAGACACCAGCACCGTGAAGGCATTGGGCATAAGATGGAATGCGCACTCCGATCTCTTTTATTTTAAAGCAGGACCACAGGAGGATCCAGAAAATCTAACTAAGCGAGAAATATTGTCAGCCATCGCCAAGCTGTTCGACCCATTAGGGTGGCTCGCCCCAATGGTCATAGTGGCGAAAATATTAATGCAGAATATTTGGTTAGAAGGCACCGGATTGGATGAGCCTGTCTCACCAAATACATTAGAACGGTGGAAAACCTTCACCCAACACTATGGCGAAATAGATAACATACGGATACCGCGGTGGGTAAATTTTTCCCCGGAAGGCGAAATAGAAATCCACGGTTTCTGTGACGCTTCCGAGAAAGCATATGCTGCAGCGATATATATGCGCGTAAAAAGAGACGATCAGGTTTTCATACACTTACTCTTAGCAAAAACCAGAGTAGCTCCAGTGAAAACCATCTCGCTACCACGGGTTCGAATCGAGCACGTTTAGAACTCTGCGGCGCCGTGCTTCTCGCAGAAATGATGGAATCAATATTCCGAAATATTCATTTGGGACCAGTAAAACTTCACCTCTGGACGGACTCAACCATCGTACTCGCATGGATACGCAAGCCGCCCTGTACTTGGTCAACCTTCGTCGCACATCGAATCACCAAGATCCTCGATATGGTCGGTAATAAGGACTGGCTTCACGTTGCCTCGGAATCTAACCCGGCGGATTTAGGAAGCAAAGGACTTCTAGCGTCAGATTTGGTCAACAATTCGTTGTGGTGGCATGGTCCTTCTTGGCTACAAGAAGACAATTCTCACTGGCCAGCACAAGATGCCGATTACAACACGTCCGTTGAGGAAAAGAGGGCACAATCGTATGCCACGACAAGGGTAGATCATACAGATATTCTTGACCGATTTTCAGATTTGCCACGAGCTTTGAAAGCCTTATCTTATGTTAGGAGATTCTATAAAAGAACGCATCCTAAAATCAAAGCAGTGTTCCAAGAAAAGTCGTGCATAATCCCAGTCGATGAGATTAAGGCAACGACTCAAGCCTTAATACGAGTCTGCCAGAAACAATTTTACGGTACCGAATATTTAAAATTAAAGAATAGGGAACCTATTGATCGGAAGAGTGAAATCCTGTCACTCAACCCATACATCGACAAAGATGATATTATCAGAACAGGAGGGCGTCTAGGGGCTTCAAAAGACATGTCATACAACGAGCGGCATCCGATCATCTTGCCTTACAATTGCAGGCTGTCTCGCCTTGCAGTCATGATGATTCATCATGATTCCATTCATGGCGAGAACCAGCTCATGCTCCGCTTTATTCGCACCCAGTATTGGATTCCGAATGTCAAGACAATGATCAGAGCCATCATCCACAATTGCAAAACCTGCATTATTCACAGGAAGCAGGCGCAGTCCCAACTTATGGGACCCTTCCCTGCGAACGTACTACTTTTACTCGCGCGTTCACCAATACCGGGGTAGATTTCGCGGGGCCTTTCGACATCAAAAGCTACCGCGGTAGGGGATGTCGACTGTCCAAAGGCTACGTATGCCTCTTTGTTTGTTTCTCCACTAAGGCCATCCACCTAGAAGCCACTAGTGATCTGAGCACCCCATGCTTCCTCGCAGCCTTTTCGCGTTTTATCGCGAGAAGAGGTCGTCCAAAAAACATCTACTCCGACAATGTTACGAACTTTGTCGGAGCTTCCAGATCTCTACGATCGGAATTCAAAGCCTTCCTGGCAGAAAGCCGAGACAAAACAGTCTCCAAGTATAGCCATCAAGCATTAACTTGGCATTTTATTCCCGCCGGCGCTCCACATATGGGCGCCTGTGGGAAGCGGGAGTAAAGAGCTTCAAAAGCCACTTCAAAAAGGTCGCTTCTCTCCATAAATATACCATGGAGGAGTTCCAAACCCTTTTGTGCCGGATCGAGGCATGCCTAAATTCACGGCATCTCAGCCCGGCGTCCAATGACCCGACGGACCTGGAGCCACTAACCCCAGGACATTTCCTAACTGGCAGCCATCTTCTGGCGCCGCCAGAACCGAAGGCGAACGAAAGTCCTGCCTCCATGATAAATAGATGGCAGAAGCTCAAGGCCCTCCATCAAACCTTCTGCCGGCGATGGAAAGCCGAATATTTATCCGAACTTCAAAAGCGTGTGAAGTGGAAACACCCCAGACAAAATATACAAGTGGGAGATAAGTTGTCCTCTTTAAGGAGGTTAGGTAGAGTCGTCAACGTCCACCCCGGCGAAGATAACCGAGTACGTGTAGTCGACCTCATAACCGAGAAGGGTCAAGTCAGACGACCTTTGGTCAAACTGATCCTTCTTCCTACGGAGATATATTGTGAAAGGACCACGAGTTCCTCTTAACAATCCTTCCGTTCCTCCCCATCCCTCCTTTCCGAAAAATCAACCCCAGCTCTCGTTCCCCCGAAACGAGGCCAACCAACAACCCTAGGGCAGATTCGCATCTGCCACCGAAACCAAAGGCATTCTCCGGCCCATTCAATTTTTAAATTTTCAAAAAAAAAAATATCACTCGTTCTCCCATAACGAGGATACCAGAAAAGCCCTAACGCAGATCCCCCCTCTGCCACAAAACACTTTTTTTTAATTCTTAAAAAATCAACCCCAAAATTCACTCGCTCACCCCGAGCGAGGACACCAGAAACCTAATACAGCGCTGTGAACATCCTTAAAAAAGTTTGGCAATTGCACTGCCGGGAAAACTTAAATATAATGATATATAGTCCATGCGTAAGTCAAAAAAATTAACAAATATTCCTCTCAATATAAAATCTAAACTAAATTTGCATATTTTTTACATGGGATTATGAATCGGTTTCTCAGATCAGATAGTATTGATAATTCGGTGATAATCAAAATGAATGCAGAGTCTAAATCATCCGCAATTTAATTTGTGTTACTTCTTCAAATTTTCATAGTTTTCACTCCACGAGCTGTTGCTTACATGTCGCATGGTACGGCACTTTGACAATAGTGAATTTAGTTTTCGGTAAATTGTCTTCAAGAATGGACTCAACCTCGCCAAGTTGACACTGTTGGCTCTTCGGCACCTTTCCTTCATCTGGTGAAGCAGCATGGGACCGGGTGCGCACAGTTACGACAACTGGCTTCACATTCTCCAGACCTACTCCCGTTTACGTACACATTTTTATAAGGTAATGATCTTCCCCCTGATTACAAGCGTTTTGGCATACTACGCAAACGGCTTCCTAAAGTGCCAATCATGGCGCTAACCGCTACGGCTACACTCCGCGGACGCACTGATATCCTACGTCAATTGCATTGGGCACATCCTAAATGGGTTTTACCCAGGTTTAATCGTAGCAATTTAAGTAAATTTCAGTGTTGCCGACACGGGGTGTTAGTACATTAGAGGATATACAAGCCTTCCTAAGAGGACGCTCATCTAATTGGAGTGGTATAATTTATTGTTTATCGCGTAAGAAATGTGAAGAGCTGGCAAATAAATTACATGCAGCTGGCATAAAATCGCTAGCGTATCATGCGGTTCGCCCTTCTGCCGGTTTAACAGATACTCTACGTGAGACGCGTCAAAAGGATTGGTTGAGTGGTAAAGTGCGTGTGCTTTGCGCAACAATAGCTTTCGGAATGGGTATTTATAACCCAGACGTACGTTTGTGTTGCACTACTCGTTACCAATAGCCATTGAAGGCTATTACCAAGAAGCAGGACCTGCAGCTCACTGTTTACGTTACTATAATTACCGCGGATATGACGCGTATGAAGAAATTATTGGACTTGGATAACACGGTTGCAATGGATGTAAAGAAGCTACATGTAGAGAACTAGAGAGATACTGTGAAAATGTAACAGATTGTCGACGTGCTCACCAGCTAGATTTTTAGTGAGCATTTTACGAGTGAACAATGTCTGGAACGAAGAGATACAGCATGCGATAATTGTCTTAAAAAGCAAAGTTACCAGGAAATTAATATGCTGGAACAGTGCCGAAAAGATGCGCGTGCTGTTAAGGACATATGTAGGGGGCGGGCGGGTTTCACTCGTCTACACATAGTTGAGGTGCGGCTGGCAATGCAAGGAATGTAATTTGTTTTTATTTTACAAATTTTAAGTGAAATTCCAATTAAATAAGAGAAACGTCTGAAAAATATTTAGATAACGCAATGAGCTCCTCCCCAAGTGTTATCACCGATTGGAAGGGTCTGTGGCAATTGGTATCCGGCATACACCACGAGACACCAGAGAGCACAGGGCGTGAAGAGCTGTTGAATATATCCAAGGAGCTGCAAGACGGTGTGCTACAATTTCGCAAAAAATCTGCTTCAAATGTGAAATTAGAAGATTTGTTGAAGGAGAGGAAACAGCTGAAATTACTGCCATTCACGCAGAACTTGCAAGAGCTATTGGATTTAGAATCGCAACAATGTTGGAAGATACTCTGTTGCTATCTAACAAATGAATATCGTGGTTCAGCAAGCTCATTGGCCACACATTTCATCAGAAAGTAATATGAGCAAACTGATCGATGACATATGGGGCTATTACACACTCGAACGCATAATTGTATTAAAAATCGTTAAAAATATGCTACTTTGTCTACAAAGTTCCAAATCATCCATACCACACTCAATACAAAGAACTTTTAAATAAAATAACATTACCTAAACTACGCAATTCGTATCTCAATCAATTGGAGCAACTAATCAACGAGTATCCACCGATTAGGTGGCTAATGGTGAATTTTTCGATTATCATGCGCGTTTAATTGTTTGGTCAGAGGGAAATGCGCGAGAAATTAATGAAGTTACTCACATTTTGCTACTCATTTGTGAACTTTTGCCATTTCAACTGTTTTAGACAACATACATTTGGGCGTCGACAAAGTTATTTTGGTAAACATTTACATAATGAAATAAGAACACGTTTGGCTTATTCAGAGACTATTCTGCTATTGAATAGTATTGATTTGGCAGATAATGCTTCAACATTGGCACTCAATATTATTGAGTCTTTTAGATAAAGAAATAATAAGAATGTATCATAATCCTGCAAATGGTCCACTACTTTTGGCATGGATGTTTCTAAAAGTGCGCTTTACAAAAGCTTTCGAAGACGAGGCAGCCTTCTTGCCTTGCCAACTGATCGGCAAACGTGCTATTGAATTGAGATGTTTCGAATATTTGTATAATATGCTAACATGTTCTATGTTTAAGGATGACAGCTTAGTATCACGCATCACCCGAAGAACTGTTAACAATATGCTTACATACATGTGCGATTTGTTTGATGGTGATGGCTCCTGTGCACGCCATCCTTACATATATGAATTGCTATGTGGCCGTCATTGGCAAAGGTTTTTTGTGCTGAAAGGGTCTCTAGTTAAACGCATCGTAGATTCCGGTCATGATAAAGCGGTACATCATGGCGTTCTAAAAGATTGGGACAAATCAGATGTATAACGTTTAATGCGCAAAATTGTTCTGGAAGGATTACTACGTGAGGACCTAATATTTTCCAATGATACTCCACAAGCTTACGTTTTTTGTTGGGTCCAACGATATATACGCTTATGCAAGATAGCATAATACTCACATTTGTACTTTCCCGTAAAGATGCTCCGAAACGTGCCCTTCCTGTGTTCGGTGGTGCAGCGGCTTCGCCAAAAGATCCAGCAGCAGCTGGTACAGCCCAATTGCGTGCCATTTACGAACGCTGATACTCGGATCTATTAGATTTGTGCCGTACAACAGCTGCTGCACATAGTTTCACAAGGGCTAGTATCATGAATATACAAGCATTAAAAGCGATGTCCGAAAACAGTTCCAGAATCAGAAAGTGATATGTTGGGCATTCCCCATGTAACCAAACCTAATTTTGACAAATGCAGTAGTAAAAATATTAAGAAATTACGCTGCAAAGAAACTGTGCCTTTTAATGGATTTGGAAGATGCTCATCAGCGAAAAGCTAGCGATCAAACATCCACAAAAGCGCGTGCACATTATTTGCCCAAAATGTACGTTGGATAATTTCATTTTCTTTTTTTTCACTCACTCTCCACGATGCGTCAACGCGCAAATACCTCCACAATGCAATTAATAGTATTAGGTACGCCAGCCACGCGCTGTAGTAGAAAAAAAGGAAGCAACGGGAAAACCATACGATGTATTTCCCGTTGTCCCAATTCATAGGAATTTTACATGCTATAAACGAGTGTATGTATAAATGTCCGATTCATTTTTTTCTTTATATATATATGCTTGGTAAACTTATACCAGTGCCCGGACGTTTAAACCAAGACAAAATGTGGGTACCAAAATATGAAAGTAGTAGTAGAGTGGTTTTTTTCTCTTTTTCTCAGAAAGCAATAGCTGCATTTTATACATGTACCCAAAACAAAATATATGGAAATTTGTATAGACTCAGCATATGCCTTAGGATACTCACTAGTTCCTGAAATATACAAGCAAAAAAAAAAAAAAAATAATAATAAATAAATGTAAGGCGCGATAACCTCCGAAGAGATCTAAGGCCGAGCTCCGCAAAAAGTTAACGAAACGTCTAATCACAACAATAGTTTTCCAAAGTACCAAAATAACCGATTTCAGCATGTCATCGTTTACGTAAAACTTCTTATTGTCCTTCAAATTATTCACAAAACAAAAAAAAAAGGGCTACTTATCTCATCAAAAATTTATTTCTTGTTTAAAGTTGTTCACAAAGTTTTTCAAAAATTGACTGATTTAATCAGTATCCCCTCCTAATGTTACTTGGGTGGGCTCGGCAATTAAATACTGTAAAATGATCGCAGTATACGTTTTCAGTGCGAAAATACTGAAATATTGGTGGAATCCAAGTTTTGGTGGCAGAAGTAGTAGAAAATGAAAATGAGTCAGAAAAGTTAGTAAATGTACCAATGCGGTAAGATCCGTGCACTGACTGCCCATATACTTGTACCAACGTATGTACATATACGCCGAGTTTTAAATGTACATTATATTAGGGATGCATAAAAGTATGCAAACGGGTACCCAAAAACCCGTTTCTGGCAAATCGGTATCGGAGCCAAATACACTTCGGGAACCGTGCCTTTTAATAAAGACCATCAATAAAACCGGCCTACAAGCGTACTTGGGGAAGAGTTGCTCAAATAATCGAAGGGCAATACAAAAGAATGGTACATTCGACAAAGTTTTCTCCTCGTCCAAAACGAAGATTTTTTCTTTTTTCTTTTTATAGCATAAAATTTTGCTGACCAAACATTTTTTTTGTGGCGGGCAGGAAAGTTGTTGGTTTTTAGCACCAACAACACAAATAACAACGACTCGAAAGATCCCACAATAAACACTCTCTACCCGGTTCGGTACCAAAATGTGAGTACCAAGCAACTTAAATGTCAATTTTTCTGCAGCACTAGTATGCCTGACTAGCTGAAGCGCTACCGGATGACACAAAATTAAACAGAATAAGGCACTAATGAACCAGGCACATAACGTGCGGGGAAAGAAGCAACGCACATAACGTACGCGAGATGAATATTCTCGTAGGCATTTAAACATGTTCACCCTACTCACGCGCGAAATTTCAAAAGCGCCGATAATGGAATAGGGGCCTACTCGCCGCCGAACGCGTAACATGGTCCTAATAAATCAACAAGTTCCCTTTATTTTTATTCCATCTTCTCTAAATAGAATGACTCGTTACGCTTCGCTACGAAAGAGAACCGAGCGCCAGGCCGCTCGTTACCCAAAGCCGTGCCATTTATGCGACGCGAAACATCCCATCAGGTCATGCCCGATATACCGCGCGAAGTTCCCGCTGCAACGACTGCGCGAAATTATAAAGGCCAAGTACTGCCAAAATTGCCTTTCAATGGTACATCGCGCCAAAGACTGCACGAGCAAAGGAAAGTGCCGAAGATGTGGTAGCAATCATCATACCACGCTGCACCTTTCCATGTAGGACTTGTCGTCCGAACCAGAGCCGCCGAAGAGCTGGTATCAGCTAGTCATGGAAGAAGAGGGAGAAGGTTTTGAGCGGATGCCTACGATGCAAGAGGTGGACGACGGGACGATGGATGAGGCGCTGTCTCTCCACGCGTCCGAGTCGGCCTTTGCAGAAGAACCACAACTGCCATCCGTGAGTGGAGCGGGCTCCCATATAGTAAATTCCGACACTAGGGGATCGGACCCACGGCCGTTCCGACCCCTATTAGCACACGAACGACGAGGAAAAAGTGGAGCGGAACCACGGCCGTTCCGCCCACCTACGCAACAACGCACGCAAGCACATCGACCAACGCGTGATCGTAGACTGGCCCCTCGGCCGCGCCAGCTACACGCGATACCAAACGTGAAGGACGATCATCGAGACGGTAGACTGGCCACTCGGCCGCGCCAGCTACCTCAATACAGCTCATTCCGGAACGGGGTCATTCCGGCCCGCGCCTCAGCCGGCCCAACCCTTCGGCCAATGGCTGCTCTGGCGCCGACTGCGATCGTGAAGGTGGAAGCCGGAGGGCGTCTGCACCTCATTGGTGCCCTAATAGACGCATGTTCCCCCCGCACAACGATCGACCGCAGGCTGGCGCGAGAGTTAGCACTGCCGACGGCGAAACCGGCTGTTTTATTCGCTTTAGAGGCAAACATGGGCAGAGTAAGACGGTGACGACTCACGCAGTCTGCGTCGACGACTTCAGGCGCGTCAGTCCAAATTACAACGTCGACCCCAGCGTCGCGGCTCCTTACGAGCACATCCGACTTGCGGACCCCCATTTTTATGCGTCCACCCCAATTCGCCTCGTTCTTGGCGGCGACGTCTACGCCGAAATCATGACGTCCGGCACATTACCACCATCTTTTGGATCGCTGCTCGCGCAAAGCACGATCTTCGGGTGGGTGCTTTCGGGGACACACCCGATCTAGCATACCCTAACGGTTATTTAGGTCTACTAATTAGTTTATTGTAAGTTTCAACATGTAAATTGTACATTTCCCAAAATAAATGAAGTTTATATGAATGGCAAAAAATATATGTTACGGTTTCCATTAATTTTTTGTTCTATCGTCCTAGATCTAGGTCACGGCGGAGGCAAGGAGGATGCCGTCGCGATGTCCGGCGCGCACCGTTTAATTTAGAATCTAGTTTTAAGACAAATCGTGGTCGGGCCGCTCGGGCGGAGTCTGAGCTGTTGCGTATCGCAAAGGGGCCGGCATGTTTAGGCCCGAAGCCTAAATTCATATCAACTCGCGCCACCCTAATAGCACCCCTTTATCGACCACTAGTTCGCCCACATGCATGTATGTGTGTGCATAGGTAGGGTTATGTTGTCCGTACACATATACATGCATGCCGGTACAACTATATGGGGAAGCTTCCCCTTAAAACCGGAGACTTTTTCCGCGGTTCAACGGTTGTCCTCGACAAGGCAACCGTCTACTTTTTCAGCGATCGTTGAGCGAACCAGAGCTAACACTGTCCGAGGAGCCCCGCCACATTTTATTATACAAGGTACGTTATTGTGCTGATTTTAATTTTCACTATAATAAAGACAAATATTATAACGAGAAATATCTCTCGCCTTTCTTTTCCTTTCATTCAAATCTAACCTAAACGCAATTGTGGTGCCTCCACTCCGTTGCAGAGTTTGCGAAACACCACAATTGTACAGGTTCGTAGAGAAAGGTGGTTGTCCCGACTCCTGTCTTTTCCGTGCCTGTGCCGAAGTTGATGGGGTATTATCCGCATCTTTGAAAGGGTTATGTACCGCAGTTTTTGAAGTGTATCCGCATGCAGGAGCGTGTGGTGACGAGAGTGGCATTTGGAACAGTTATCCGAACTGGTGCACCTCGTCACTGTGTGTCCTGGTGATAAACAGTTCAGGCAGCCATTGGTGGATTTAACGAATTTAATCCATCTACCGGGGTTAAATCGCAAAAGCGTGAAAATTTGCGTAATCTGTGCTCCGTAGATTCGCACATTTTATACATTGAATTTGTTGTTTGCTTGGATACTTTTATTTGAAAAACACCAAGTCTTTTCGTAGGGGTTTCTGTCGATTGTCGCGACGCGCCTGATTTTTGCACTTGAGAAGTGGCATGCCCTGTGAAACCAGACACAATTTCAAGTGTTTGAAATCGATCAGATAGAAATTTGTCCATACCCTCCCACTAGGATATGTCCGTTTTGTGATCAATGCGCTGCTCCCATAGAGCCAACGTATTCTCGGGTAATTTTGTCGAGCATAAATAGTTGATGATCGCATCCCGATTTGAAACATCTATCTGATGGGTTTTTAGGCATGCCAAACAATTATTTATGTCGCGCTGTAAAGATTTAATTGAGCTTCCGCACTCGCTATCTATCTTTTTCAGATTAAACAAAATTTGTATTTGTGAGTTTACGAGAATCCGTTTATTCTCGTATCTCTCACATATGTAGGTTTTTCCAGGCTGTCTCGAAGCCTTCGTTTGTCAGGGGACATTTCTTGACGATGTCCTTTGTCTCACTTTGTGTATTTTCGTTAAGGTTGAACAACTTTTCTACCGGGCTTAGGCGACTGTTGTTTTTGTAGATGGCCGTGAACAGGTCCCGAAATGTTGGCCACGATAGGTAGTCACCTTTGAGTACCTCAGTATCGCAAGCTGGCATGCGGATACTATGTTCGCGCGCGCGTTCTGCTTCACGTCGAACCTCCCTATCTTTTTCCTGCTTCAATTTAGCTTCAAGTTCAACCATGTTAGATATGCATCCGCGGAATACGGCATATGCCGTCTTATGCTTGATCTTGACCACTGACATTTTTTTGCTTCATGCGTGTCAGAGTCAAGTAACTCATCGGGGGCGGTTTCTGTTTTTTCCACTTAGCTTTCAACTCTTTTTGCTGTATTGCAAGAGTGTGTACTGTGCATAGCCGCACTTATATCATTAAAGTCGGCCTCGAACTCGGTTTTTCGATCGGCCAACCTGATATAAGCTTCCATATTTCTGGATGAAAAGTTTTGAGCGAATTAAAGTGAGGAATATAATCTTGAATAAACTAAGCGAAGCACTCAACCAACCGATTAAAATACAAAAAAACACTTTATTTAACGCTTTCAATATGTTTATTTCTTTACAGACTTTGCAGCTTACTTTGTACCGAGAAATCGGGGAGAAGGGCAGAGCAACAACAACGTCTTTTGTGGAAATCATGGGGCCACTCTCCACTTCAACGTTCAAAGTTGTTATAAATAAGGCCGAGCGCTGATATAAAACTCGACGAAAAGTGTGAAACCGTGAAATAAATCTTATGCAACAAAGAACAAAACTGCGTAACAAAGATTGATTAGAAAAATTAGTGAAAATAATAGTGACGCAAAAATAAACTGAAATTTTCCGCAATCGAATGGCGTGAAATTTTTGTGAAAGTGAGGTAATGTGACAACGTTAATGTGACGCGTTTGCACTTAATTTTCTTTTCGACACTTAAAATGTTTCACAATTTTCGCGGTTAATTACAATCACTACGCATGTGGCACTTTGAATAGGTTTTATACACTGTTTTATTTATTTTTATAACCAAAAAAATGTGGCAAGAAATATTGCACTTACTTTTGTTTGGCGGTATGCTGGTTTGGCGATGATGTGATAAGATAACTTGTGGTGTTGCAGTTGGTTTAGCTGGCTGTGCAAGCAGTGTTTTTTGTACGTTCTAGTATTATGTGGCTATATATGCGCTAATGTGACACCTAATATAACCTTTCAATTTTGTGTTGTATAGCTGTTGGTGGGCAAATACTTTTCCAGATAAATTTTTGTGGTGCGGTCAGCTTTGCTTTCATGCTTTAGTGCTTTAATTCCTTTCTCGGGGAGATAGGACCAAATGTTCGGCCGGAGTGCGTCTGCTCCAGAAGGTAGTTGGGCGCACCGGGGTCGATCTCAATGGGATGTGTTGCGTGTGGAATAAGAAATAAGAGAAGACGAGATTTCTCGTTATAAAAGTGTAGGCTTTATTGGCTAAAGATAAAATAGACAGGATAAGAATATTACCTTTTTTGAACTGCAAAAGAACGGCAGAGATCGCTGGCGGCAGATGCTTACAGAACGGCTGTTAAAATCCAAGAGGCCGGTTGTATCGAGGGCGACAACCGTTGGCCCGAAAATTCTCCGTTTGAAGGGGACATTCACCCACACATAAACACCGACATGCAAGTGCATGAGTGCTGACAAAACACACATACACGTGCATGCGCATGCATAGGGCGGTGATGGTGTGGGTGGCTATAAGTTAAATCGAGTATCAAAATGCATTAGGGGGGTCGCAATCAGATGCGGAAAAGTTAGGCCTCGTGCCTAAACATGCCGACCCCCTTGCGATACGGAACACCGTTTTCCGCCAATGACTTCTGCTGAAACGAGAAAAATGAATATAAGGCTTACACGCTAAGCTTAATCTAGATGAACTCCTGCTACGCAAATGGCCGGGAATCCTTTCCGATTTGCTCAGCATGTCACCTGAGCTAGGATGAAAAATTAGCGGTTATGAAATGATATAAGTGAATATTTCTTGCCATTGGTTTATACGTAACTCTTAAATATAGAAATTCATAAAGTAATATAGGTATGGTCGAAGGCCAATAAGGCTGGACGAATAGGCCGGGGTCTCCGTTCCAGACTGGCACCATTTTTTTGTTATCATTTGTTCCAGCTGATAGCTGGTATGTTGAGTTTGTGGAGTGCGAATTAAATATACATATATGTATTTCGTGATTCGAATTGGCGCAATAGTGCCGTAGAAAAAGTTTTTTTTACCGAAGTCTTAAATCAGAAGTGTTCATAATGTTTGTTGTTGAAAAAACAACAATTCCTGCCCCCAGCGAAAAAGACGAGCCCATGGCACCAAGGGAACCGAAGCCGAACCCAGAAAAAAAACAACCTACAAAAAAAAATTGTTTTTTCTTTGTGTTTTTTTCGGAAGAGTATTATTTTGTATTGATGCCTTGCTGGTGTTGTATATACGTATGTAATGGGACTGTCCGGGGCGCCTATATGGGTCAAAAAGGGGACCGATCCCGATTTTGTGTTTTGTGCGTTTTCGGTACCTGCTTCCACATTTTGTGCAGCACTTCACCGTGTGAGAGACAACGTATACAAACATACATACATAATTATGCCAACGGCGAAGTACAAAAAAATGAACTTTCATTTCATGTAGAGAAAGGAATTTTCAACTGAATTGAAGTAAACGGTAAATAACTTTGCCGTTTCTTCATTAATTTCATTTTTATGCGTGGCTGGAATGAAAACGGGTAAGTACATTGTAAATTGTTAAATTAATTTTATTACTAATACATATATTTCCTTTATTTCATATTATTGATTAACTTACTTTTATTTTTCAGGTGGCTGGTGGTGGAGATCCAGGAGATTGAGCAGATTGGTTTTTATGTGTCGTTTTCGTCGAGATGTACCGGCATCATAATGGGGTGCTCCAACTGCGGCGTCGGCCGCGCCGGCAGTTGTCACACTTTTGCGATGCCTATTGCAGCATATAATAACGATTTTTTCTCTTTGCAGGTCTTTGTATAGAATTTGGTGCTGGAAGAAATGCCAGAATGCATTTAAGCGAGGTCATGCTAGGACCTACTACCTCGGATTGACTCTTTGAAGCGCCTTGTTTCGTTTACCAATAACGTACCCCTTTTTTTTTGTTACGTCGCAAATGGCGTCGACCATCTGGAATGCTATATGTTTTCGTGTATGCCTATACGGTGGTGGTAACCGGCGTGAGCAAATAAGCGTTGTCAAAGGTGGAGTTGAAATTATTATTTGCACTCCAGGATGTCTCAATGATCTAATTGAAGCCGAAGTAATCGACGTAACTAGATTAACTTACTTTATTTTAGATGAAGCTGATCGCATGTTACACATGGGCTTTTAGCCGCAAATACGTAAAGTTTTACTTGATATCCGACCTGACAGACAGATTGTGAGGACAAGTGCTACATGGCCTCCAGGAGTAAGACGTTTAGCTCAAAGTTATATGAGAAACCCTATTTAGGTTTGTGTGAGATCTCTAGTTTTGACAGCCACGCATAATGTTAATCATGTTAAGGATGATAAAGCTATCGTTTTTTGTGGTTGTAGGATCACAAAGCGTTTTTTTGTGACCGCTGAAATCTCCAAACAGCAAGAACACTAATAACAGCAGCGACTATAAATTGATAGGGCCGAGTAAACTGAACGACGTGGTGGTCAGCTAATAGAATAACTTTATTTTACAATTTCAGTTCCTTAAATATAATTCACATAATTCAATAAGTACCGATATTCTATTGTATATATTCAAACTTCTTAAAAGGTGGCTGTCTCTAATATATGCTTAACGCTATTTGTGTAATTCATACATCTCAACATACATGTGTTATAGAATCGCAATTAGCAAAAAGTGGGATCGCAGCATTCTTATGCTTGCTTTCTTGTAGGCTTTGCCCTTGTTTAATGTGATATTATCAAGTGTACAAACAACAAAAATGAGTGACTAACTATAGCGGGAGTATGTATGTAAATTTGTATGCAATGCAATGGTACATTAGTACAGTTTATAATTCTGCCAATTTGCCATTTTTGTGATGGTAAATTGTCTTCTTGGATAATAACCATTGTATTTTCATTGATATTGGGACGTTCCTCAAACCACTTTGACCGAGCTTGAAGCTCATTGATGTATTCGTGTGACCACCGATTCCAAAACGCCTGTTTGATTGCAGTAATTTGATTCCACCTTTGTAAGTTGTTGATGTTGTCTGACAACTGACGCTCTGGAAGGGCCTTTAGTGAACTACCAATGAGAAAATGCCCCGGAGTTAGCGTTTCATAATCATTGGGATCGCATGACAATGGTGCGATAGGACGAGAATTTAATACTGCCTCTATTTCAACCAGAACTGTCGTTAGCTCCTCAAATGTCAGTCTTGCGTTTAATATGCTGCGATTAAGGTGACACTTGGCCGATTTAACTGCGGCCTCCAATATACCGCCAAAATGTGGTGCCCTGTGGGGAATAAAATTAAAATTTACAAATTCATTAGCACAATATCTTACTATTGCATCTCGATTTTCGGTTTTGAATAAAAACGCCTTTAATTCATTGAGTTTGTTGCAAGCACCAACGAAATTTGTTGCGTTATCGCAAAAGATGTCGGAAGGAAGCCCTCTTCTGCCAATCATGCGTTTTAGTGCCGCCAAGAATCCGTCGGTAGATAAGTCCGATACAAGTTCGATGTGAACCGCCTTCGTTGCCAGGCAAACGAAGATGGCAATATATGCTTTATATGGTGTTTTACCACGAATACGCAAATAAACATTAGATGGTCCACAAAAGTCGATACCGCAGCGTGCAAAAGGGCGAGATGGATTTAACCGTTCAACCGGTAACTGTCCCATTATCTGGTTCATTAGCTTTGGCTTATAGCGTACACAATGTACGCATGACCTGACGATGCGCCTTGCTACGTCGCGAGCGTTGATTACCCAAAACTGGAGTCTTATGAGTGATACTAGTGCTTTGGGTCCTGCGTGGTAGTGCTTCAGATGAAGATGACGGGCGTAGTGCATAACAAAGTCGCATTTGTTTGGTAATAAAATTGGGTGCTTTCTTTCCTATGGGATATCTGCATATTCCAGTCTGCCACCAACCTTCAGTATTTGAAACCCTTCCACGTATTCAAGAAAAGGGCTCAAGTAACGCAATGGGCCATTCGTCGTAAGATCCTTATGCAAAAGATTAATGTCATTAGCAAAATGTTTTTGTTGTATATTCCAACTTATGCAAAGCAACGCGTGATGCAATTCTTGCGATGAAAGTGTATGACCATCATCAGGTTTGATACGGTGTCGTAATTTGTTAATAAAGCGAAGTGCACTAGTGTAACTACTACGCTGATTGATGATTTCTAAAATGTAATTGGTACTAATAGTTGCATTGAATGCTGATTTTCGTTTCTCGCTCTCTACAACTTCCATGTCAATATATGGCATATATTGCACAACCATATGCACGAATCGATGCATCACAGAATCCATGTAACTCAAGGGACACCATGTCGTCCGATAAACAATACCTATTCGCCTTAATTGATGAAAGTGAAGATAAACAGTCTAAGAAGTTTTCCAAGCGCTTGCAATGTTCTGTGGCACCGATTCATCCCAATCCAACTTCAGCAACCATAATTGTTGCAGTAAAATTATTGACGTAATAACAACAGGAGCCAGAAGACCAAGTGGGTCGAACAGCGACGATGATACAGAGAGGATTGACCGTTTTGTAAATTTGCGTGTTGATCCGAGTTTTTCATCGAAAGAAAAAATAAAACAATCAAGATTTTGATTCCATTTTAGGCACAGTGTGCTTGTAATAGATGCGTCTATGTTCAGATCCTTTACAGAGTTGTCTTCTCTGAATTTATAATGATTGGAATGCCACTTCGATAATTCAAATTTTCCTAATTCTAACAACTGAGTTACCTCCTGTTTGATTCGAGAGAGTTCGACCAGGGTATCAGCACTACACAATAAATCATCTACGTAAAACGATTCCTTCACGATTTTCGCTCCAATTGGAAATTGTTCTGAATGCTGCTCAGCTAGATATATTAAACTCCGTATAGCCAAATATGGAGCGGACGCCATTCCATACGTTACGGTATTAAGTTGATATGTGTTAATATCTTCAGTCGGCGAATTCCTCCATAGGACGTACTGGAACTTTTGATCGTCTTCGTGCATCAGCACTTGTCTATACATCTTAACAACGTCAGCTGTGAGTGCAAACCTAAAGAGAAGGAAACGAAAAAGGAGAGTAAACAGTTTATATTGAATTGTAGGGCCAACCATTTGAATATCGTTTAATGATTTTTGGGTTGTTGTTTGACAAGAGGCATCAAATACGACTCGAAGCTTCGTTGTTGTACTTGTTGGCTTTAACACACAGTGATGTGGGATGTAATAATCTGGTTCGCCTAGGTTCGGATGTTCTACAATGCTCATGTGTCCCAAACGCTCGTACTCGTTCATAAATTCCATATATTATTTCCTCAGTTGTGATGATCTCTCTAATCGACGCTCTTGTGCATGAAATCGTCTCAATGCCGTTGTGTGAGAATCGCCCAAACAACCTGGATTATCTTTGAAAGGTAATTTCACAACTATTGTACCATCGGGTTTCCTTGACACTGTTTTGTTGTACAACTGGTCGCAACTCTGCTGTTCACGAGTCCAAGCATCTGGTTTACTCGTAACTTCCTCCAACCTCCACAAAATTTCCAATTTGGTGTGTAAACGATCGAAAACTGCAAATAAACAAGATGATTTGGTTAAGTTCTTATTACCCGTTTGGTAACGTCCCGAAATCACCAAGCTTAAGAGCGTTTTTTGCAAAAGAGGTAAGTTAGGTCCAAGTTGTATTTGACCAAGAGACAGCAGACTAAAGAATTTTTCTGTACCCAATAGCATGTTTATTTTCTTTGGTACATAAAACTCATCATCAGCAAGTACAACGTTGTTTGGTATATTCCATGCTGAAATGTCGATTTCAGGATCTGGTTGATAAGCGATGTTCGATGTGATGCAAAACGTTAATGGGAGCTCGAAACCAGTGACTTGCGACCTTATGTTCGTTGTGGTTTTGTATTTGATGTTTGTTGATGACGCACCGATGCTTTGAATTTCTATGTTCTGCTTGTTTCTTTGTAGTAACAACCTTTGCGCAAACTCATCAGTTATAAAATTGACTTCGAACAAGAATCCAATAGTGCGGTGCCTAACATATAACTACCTGTTACGTCACGAACAAGAATTTTTGCGGTAGCGAGGATTACATTTTCCGACGATGAATTGTTCATATGTGTATGTACAGCTGCTTCTTGTGAAGTGGATGTTTGAGCTGCGGCTTGTTGGCTAGACGTGGACACCCGATGAAGTAAACTATGGTGTTGCCGTGCACAAACCTTGCATCTGTGTGTTGATGAACAATGGGATATTTGATGTCCCTTCGAAAGGCAATTGAGACACAATCCCATTTTCTTTGTATTGTCGTAGCGTTGGGTGACATTCAAAGATTTAAAACGTTCACAATTTGGAACCCTGTGGCCAGTGCTGGAACAAAATTGGCAAGACATACTGGAGCAAGAAAACGTGTACCCCTTTGATTGATTCCTTGACTTTTTTGTTGATTTGCTGCTACTTTGTGCGAATGGACTACTAGTGTGCGTGTTACTCAGAGACTCCAAATATTGACAGTGTCGTTCCAAGACCTGTGTACACTCCTCCCATGATGGCAACGTTTTAAAGTCCAGCGATTCCTTCCATTTTTTGTTGGTCTGTTCATCGAATTTCTGCAAAACCATATAAATTAGCATAGCTTGGGATATTTGCCTGTCAGTACCTAGCGACGTCAGCGAACCATAAATAGCAGACGCCTTATCAACTACACTTCTAAGCTGAATACCGTTTGGTTTTATAACCGCAGGCAAATCAAATAATGACGATATACCTTCCAAAAATATAAGGGTCTTGTTGTCATACCGTACCTTAAGTCGCTCTAAAGCCTTTGGGTAGTTTTCATTTGTCACCTGGAACACATCAACAGTTTCTAAAGCTTGGCCTTGGAGACAATTTCGGAAATGATTGAATTTTTCAATATTTGTTAAATTGAATTCTCGATCTATAATTTGTTTGAAAGAGGTAATAAAGTTTTGATAGTTCGAATACTTGCCGTCAAAGGATGGAAGCTTGAGCCGTGGAAGTTTAGACGTCGATTGTACTACGCAAGTAGTGTCCGAAAGTGAAACATTGTTATCTTCTGACAATTGCGTTTGAATGGCTGGTTTGGTTGTTATGTACAATTCTTCCAGGTCAGCGCGTCCTCCATCCTCAGCATCCAATCTTTCGATGTCAGTTTGAATTGAGAAAATCTGCTTAAAATAAGACTCGAGGATACCCAGGCGACATTTGTATTCTGCAGTTGAAAGGGGCTTTCCACCTGGTCGTAGACTAGAGTCAATGATATTTTTTATGCGCCAAATGTTTTTCTTGGTGCTGTTTTAACTCTTCTAAAGACATCGTAAAGCAGAACAAAATCAATGCAAAGAGAGTGTTTTCTTACGTTGTTAACAGCAATGGCAAACCTTGTATAGATATTGCAGTGTCTCACCCGTTTACAAATGAATATGTTAACAGAGGCAAATTGGGCGACGACGACGTAGCAAGGGCAAGTGGATGATATACAGCGATATGCGTTTGATGAGCGCACGATGAGCGAGCTATGATGAATTCAAAATTTTATATACTTACTGCAACCAATGTTGAAGACACTTCAACTAAATTATTAGCAGCTGCAAGTTCTGGCGACAACGATGTACCGACGGCAAAGCAGGTGATATGCAGTGATGTGCGGGCAACCAGTGTTGAAGACACTTCAACCAAAGTATTAGCAGCTGCAAGTTCTGGCGCAACGATGTACCTACGGCAAAGCAGGTGATATGCAGTGATGTGCGCTTGATGAACGCGCGATGAGCGAGCTATGCTGGCACTTTCAATTATGCTGATGTCCAGCGATGTAATTGTTGCAACTATAATGCTATGATGTTGCCTAATGGTGGAGTCTAATGCTGACCACCAATTCCAAAATCCAAGCGCAATTCGGTACAAAAATCTTACTCGTTCCCCACGATTGGGCGCCAAAAATGTAGGATCACAAAGCGTTTTTTGTGACCGCTGAAATCTCCAAACAGCAAGAACACTAATAACAGCAGCGACTATAAATTGATAGGGCCGAGTAAACTGAACGACGTGGTGGTCAGCTAATAGACTAACTTTATTTTACAATTTCAGTTCCTTAAACATAATTCACATAATTCAATAAGTACCGATATTATATTGTATATATTCAAACTTCTTAAAAGGTGGTTGTCTCTAATATATGCTTAACGCAATTAGCAAAAAGTGGGATCGCAGCATTCTTATGCTTGCTTTCTTGTAGGCTTTGCCCTTGTTTAATGTGATATTATCAAGTGTACAAACAACAAATATGATTGACTAACTATAGCGGGAGTATGTATGTAAATTTGTATGCAATGCAATGATACATTAGCAGCAAACGAAAATAGGTTACAAATCAAAGTAAGCAATGCAAGTAAAATTATTGGGTGGATGACTTGTGTTATTCTGGCCTTGAATAGCTTAGGCATATAATTAAATAGTAGTGAGGTATGTATAAAACATATGTTCATAAATGCAGCGGTTGCCAATCTATGACCCAACAATGTAAAAAAAATACGAGAGCAGATGATTTGTCTAGCGATTTAACATTGGAAGGATATATGTGCGCATGCATACATGGTTCCAGAGAACAGTCTGATCGAAAACAAGCTATTGCGGATATAACATCCGGCCATATTAAACTACTAATTGCCACTGATGTCGCTTCCAGAGGGGTATGTGTATAGAGTTGGTCGAACCGGACGGGTAGGTCGCAGCGGTACTTCGATTAGTTTTATTATTAGAGAAGTTTGGGGTGTTGCCAAGGAGATTATAAGCATTTTGGAAGAAGCTGATCAAGGAGGTCCAATTGATCTTCGCAATATGGCAGAACGATTTAAATTAATGAAGCAACAAACATATAGTGCATATATTGATGAAATTGATTACGACAAAATAGATATAGACATGTCTGCACTAGGGTGATCAGTGGACAAGTAAGTTTTTTTGTTTGAGTATATTGGGCTGTGTGAAAAACTATAACAAATGCCTCCTTTAATTTTGAAGTATTGTTCGTTCTAAGTGTTGGCATTTGCTTATTTTTCTCAGAGAGCCCATTATCAGATTAAATAACTAATATTTTAATTTTAATTAGCATAAACCTTAATCCAGTGCTGCGCTTGTTTGGCGCCTTCCACAGGGGTGGACTACCTTTTGAAGGTTGTCTTTCCCGAAAGGTTTTGTATGCAGTTACATCAACAAAGGTCTCCATGCCTTGTACGATGAATGTTCAATATCAAGTGAATCCGGTGACACGAAAGTGCACAATATTCCTCTTCGAAATGAAACGTCGTTTAAATGCAAATATAATACATTGCTTAGAGTTGAATTTAGAATGTGAACAGTCTTTGGATATGTTACGAACTTCATTACGACATTTCGAAATTTTCAACGAGTTGAAATCGAACATAAGCGTGAACAATTTGTTACAGAAGAGGCTCAAGGTAAGAATAAAAAATAGTGCAAGAATAGCGTTTATTTCACAAAGAATAAAATCATATAATAGAAGGTTGAATGTGTACTACATGTTGGGTCAAATGTTGAGGCGTCTGAGATTGACCTTGACCACTTCCATGTTGTCGTTGTTGGTGTGGTGACGGAATATATTGAAACTGTTGCTGAAATGCATCCAACGAGTTTTTTGACTATGCTCAATAATCTCGATGCTTCCGAAGTATGTCCTGAAGTGTTATTAATAGAGGTGCTACTGCGCTTCCCAAGGCAGTCGGTTCTATGTACCGGAGCGACTCGGGATTTTTCCCGACCAAGGACTGTCATTTCAGTGTGACCCCATTTAATTTGTTTCGTCCCTCCCACAAATTGTCATCCTCCCAGCAGCTCCTTGCAGCAGGACTGCTACATATTCTCTTACTCCGGGAAGGTATCGAACCCAATCCGGGTCCGTCTCCTGACCCCGGTCCTGAGAAATGGTTTTGCTGCATTTGCCAGAAAAGAATCTTTTTAGGACGGTCATACTCTGTTCAGTGTGTCTCGTGCAAGGGATGGTTGCATCGGACAGGTTGTTGCACAACAAGTACCCGCTGCTGCTCGCGCCCCACGGCGCCAACAACTCAAACAGCTGATACCACTCATAACTACTACCTTCGTAGTAGAGCTGGTAGCAATGCTGAGCATCAGCCCCTGCCCCCGTCTTCTTCTCCCCCTCTCTTTTCTGGCAGCAATCGTTCAGGTCAGGAAAACAGACTCTTAGTCCCTGCCTCCGTTTGCACCGTCTGCCAGCACAGAATATATAGGTTTGCGACATCCGCTCAATGCAGCTCCTGCCTTGGGTGGTGCCACTTTCCTAGATGTTCTGGTCTCCGCGACGGCAACCCCTCGACGGGTTTCATCGCGCCATGTTGCCAGGTCGCAAACCCAAATCATCCGGGTACCCCAATGCTTGCCCAAGGGCGCCCAGTCCCAAGGCCACAACAGCAATTACGTCCTGGCCTTCCACAACCTAGGCGTAGTCACCCCTCACTTACCCCTAGAGTGGCGGCGTCACCCCTGATGCACTTCAGAATTCTGGAGTTCAACTGTAATGGACTAACTGGGAAGATTACGGAGATAGTCGATTTCATGAAGCGGCACAACATCCGCATTGCTGCGATTCAAGAGACTAAACTCACAGCAAGATCTGCATTGCAGACCTGCTTTGGTTATAATGTCCACAGGAAAGACCGCGAGAGCGGAATTGGAGGCGGCCTCGCGTTTATTATACACCACTCTGTGCAATATCATATATTTGATCCTGGCATCGACCGCAGTGACAATGTCTTAGAACGTCAAGGCCTATCTGTCCGGTCAGGCGATGCAAATCTAGAAATCATCAACATCTACATCCCTCCTGTCACCTGTTGCCCCAGTGGATACCGCCCTAATATCGAGGCCTTACTCACTGGCAACAATCGCATTATCTTAGGCGATTTCAATGCCCATCACGACCTATGGCATTCAAACTTGCGGGCGGACAGTAGGGGTGAGATGTTGGCGGATCAGATAGACGAAACGACGTTCTGTACAATAAACGGAGACGCCCCCACACGTATGGTAGGAAGCTGTCATAGCTCGCCAGATATCTCAATCGTGAGCGCAGAACTCGTAAACTGCGTCAACTGGCAGCCGATGGTAACATTGGCATCCGACCACCTGCCCATACTTATTTCGTTCGAGCGTACCGCCGACTTCATTGTCACCGAAAAACGCACTTTCATAAACTTCAAAAAAGGAAAGTGGGAAGAATATAAATGTGCAACAGACAGCAGCTTTGCTGCCCTCCCTATCCCGACTGATGCCCGCCAAGGGGAGCGTGCCTTCCGTAAGGCATTGAATCCGCCTCGGCACATTTCATTCCCGCCGTGAGAATTCCCGAAATCCGCCCCACTTCCCGGCGGAGGCCGCGAGCTTAGCGAGGGTACGCAACCTTATAAGACAGCTTGATCCAGGCGACCCCCAAATAAGGGATATAAACCAACGCATCAGATTGCTTGTGGACGAACACAAGCGGGCGAAATGGGAAGAGCACCTAAGAGGTTGTAACCTCTCTACCGGTGTAGGTAAACTTTGGTCCACCGTAAAGTCCCTATCGAATCCGACTAAGCACAAAGGCAAAGTTTCCATCGCCTTTGGCGATAAGGTGCTGTCGGATGCGAAAAAATGCGCGAGCGCTTTCTGCCGACAATATATAATGCATCCCACGGTCGACAAAGATAGACGGAGAGCCAATAGACACGCACATAAACACAAACTAAGCGCGTCACCAATTACCATCACCGTTAGAGAGGTTGAGGACGCCATTGGTCGCGCTAAACCATCCAAAGCAGTGGGCCCAGACGGCATAGCCATGCCGATGCTTAAAAACCTAGGGAAAGAGGGTTTCAAATATTTAGCGCATGTCTTCAACCTGTCTCTTTCCACCTTTGTCATACCCGAGAAATGGAAAATGGCCAAGGTGGTCCCGCTACTAAAGCCTGGGAAACCAGCTAACGTAGGTAAGTCATATCATCCGATATCTCTCCTATCGCCAGTGGCAAAGACGCTTGAAGCCATTTTGCTCCCTTATTTCCAAGCACATTTGCAGCTAGCCCCTCATCAGCATGGCTTCAGAAAACTCCATAGCACTACCTCCGCGCTAAATGTCATTAGCACCCAGATAAATTGCGGTTTGAATCAATATCCCCACCATAGAACAGTACTCGTAGCGTTAGACCTATCAAAAGCTTTTGATACGGTCAACCATGGCTCGTTACTGCAAGACCGGGAAGGGTCTACCCTTCCCCCATGTCTTAAAAGGTGGACCGCAAATTATCTGGGTGGTCGGCAGGCATCGGTGCAATTCAAAAACGAAACATCAAAACAAAGGAGAATTAAACAAGGGGTGCCACAGGGTGGTGTCCTATCCCCGCTTTTGTTTAATTTCTACATATCTAAGCTACCTTCACCACCGGAAGGAGTCACAATCGTTTCCTACGCCGATGACTGCACAATAATGGCCACAGGCCCAGGCCCAAAGATCGATGATCTATGCAATAAAATAAACGGCTATCTCCCTGATCTCTCCAGTTTTTTCGCCTCGCGAAACCTGGCATTGTCACCGACTAAATCTTCCGCGACCTTATTTACAACATGGAAGCCCCAAATGTCGACCATATTGAACATCCACGTCGATGGCACTACGCTACCGACTGTCCTACATCCCAAAATCTTGGGTGTGACGTTTGATCAGGATCTACATTTTGGTGCGCACGCAACCGCAATTGTTCCAAGAATTCAGAGCCGTAATAAAATCCTCAAATCCCTTGCTGGCAGTACCTGGGGAAAAGATAAAGAAACGCTCTTGACCACATACAAAGCAATTAGCCAGCCGATTACGTGCTACGCGTCACCCATATGGTCGCCAAGCCTAAAAACCACCCACTGGAAGAAACTACAGGCCTGCCAAAATACTGCTCTCAGAATCGCCACGGGCTGTCTTCTTATGTCCCCAGAACACCATCTGCATAATGAGGCGAGAATACTCCCCATCAGGGAGAGAAATGAGATGCTGACCAAACAGTTTCTGTTGAATACCCAGAAACCTGGGCATCCCAACAGACATCTGATTGACGAACCAGCACCGCCTAGGGGCCTAAGGAGTCATCTCCGTAAGCATTTTGAGGAAATACGGCACCTGAGAACCCAGCCGTATGAAGCGGAAAAACACAAGCAGGTCCTTGGTGAACTCCATAGACAGGCGTCGGACCTTTATATCGGGAATTGCCCGGTGAATCCAGTACTTGAAGAAAAATATCCAGAACTCGCAGAAGAGGAACGCATACTCCCCAGGGAAACGCGTGTCACTCTTGCTCAACTTCTTTCTGGATACTGTAACAGGTTAAACTCTTACCTATCCAGAATCAACCCCGTAATACAAAATGTATGCCCTGCTTGCAATGTGTCCCCACATGACACCAACCATCTCTTTAATTGTAATGTGGAACCAACGCCTCTAACACTCCTTTCCTTATGGTCCACCCCTGTTGAAACGGCAAGTTTCCTTGGACTCCCGTTAGAGGATATTGATGACAATTTGTGATCGGTCGCGGCTATTAGGTGGGGCGAGCATTGCTACAACAACAACAACAACAGGTGCTACTGGTATTAGCAACGTCATACTTTCCCCGCTTAAAGCGACATATAAGGAGCTGTAGGGCAGGTTGTAGTGAATCGCTGCTTGGTTGACATGATTTTGTACCACCTTGTTTCTTTGGTGTTTCGATACCCATACGATGAGCACGTTGCCATAAAGTGGTAGATGGTATGCCATATATAACTGATGCTTTTGTAAGACTCATATTTTTATACTTCAATGCATCTAAAACTGAAATCATATCTTATTGAGTCCATGTTTTGGGACAATTGATCTGGCCTTTAATATCCTGTGGTTGGTCCAAATTAGTGTAATGTGGCTCATTTTGATCATAAGGAGAGCCATGTGCTATCATCATGGAATCCTCACTCGTATCTGAGGTATACATATTCATATATCCAGTGGTCATCATCTTAACAATTTCCGGTGTTATGGTCATGCCAGGTTCATGTTTTATTTGGCTTGGATCGATTTCTATGACAGTGGCACCAGATATGTCCTGATTTGGTTACTTTAGGTGATTGAAACTCTTTAATCATTTTCCATTCATCTTTCTGAATCTTTTCTGACTATCTTTGTTGATTGAATAATTCGTTTTACACTTGTTAGAAACCATGTTCACGAATATTATCTGCAAATGACTGTGGGAGGCAGTCGAGTATTGTTTTAAAACGATTAAAATTCACTTTTACAGTGATATCAGTTAAGAATAAAGCGGTTCGGGTTGTGAATCATAACTGATTATTCAAGAATAATCATATTTAAGGTACATTTTTTACTTTCGACGATACCTTAAATTTCAAACAGAAAATGCTTGCAAATATGAACGTTTTAATCGTCGTGAGGTATGACATTTGAATATTTTCTTTGATCCCAATTTTCAAAAAATGCTGGCTGAAGTGTCATTTAAAAACTAACGTTAAGTACGTTTACAAAATAAGCGTTGACAAAACGTCTGAGAAAACAAAAAAGGGAAAAATAATCGAGAAATCAGCATCTTGTAAGCTCAATGTCCATTTCTGAAAAGCTTCCCTTTTTTGTTTTTAATAGTTATTTCAAGATTTTGGGTGATGGGATGAATTTTGATAAATTCTGTGGGCCTCGCGCTTTTGGCCGAGTGCGTAGGTGTTCTGTGATCCTCGCTCGGGGTGAGCGAGTGAGTTTGGGTTGATTTGTTGGAAATTTAAAATATAAAGGGCCGAAAGCCCTTAGATTCTGTGGCAGATCGGTTCGCCCTTCTGCGGCAGGCTTTTCTGGTGTCCTCGTTCTGGGATAACGAGTGAGATGGGGTTGTTTCTTGAAAATTGGAAATAAAATAAGCCGAGTGCCTTTATATTCTTTGGCAGATATCGGATCTGCGTTAGGTTATTGGTTGGTCTCGTTTCGGGTGAACGAGCGCTGGGTTTTTGGTGGATTCCCGATAGGAAAGTGTAATTTGGAATGGAGGGAGAGGAACGGAGGGATTGTTAGAAGGAGGGCTTGGTCTTCTCGCAATCCATCTCCTCCTTTGGAAGAAGAATCAGTTTGACCAAAAGTCGTCTGACTTGACCCTTCTCGGTTATGAGGTCGACTACGCGAGCTCGGTTATCTTCGCCGGGGTGTACGTTGACGACTCGACCTAACCTCCATTCTTTGGGAGATAAGTTATCCTCTTTGAGGACAGCGAGATCTCCCACTTGTATATTTTGTTTGGGATGCTTCTATTTCACACGCTTTTGAAGGTCAGATAGATATTCGGTTTTCCATCGTTTGCGGAAAGTGTGATGGAGGGCTCTGAGTTTCTGCCACCGATTGATCATCGAGGCAGAGCTCTCACTAGCATCTGGCCTGGGGTAAGCGGCTCTAGGTCCGTTGGGTCATTGGACGCCGGGCTGAGCGGCCGCGAGTTCAGGAATGCCTCGATCCGGCACAAGAGTGTGTGGAATTCCTCGAAGGTGAATTTGTGTAGTGAGGCTATCTTTTTGAAGTGGCTTTTGAACCTTTTCACTCCAGCCTCCCACAGCCCTCCCATGTGGGGCGCGCCCGCAGGGATGAAATGCCACGTTGACTGGTGGCTGTACTTCGAGACAGCATTGCCTCGGGCTTGTGAAATGAATGTTTTGATTTCCGATAGTAGGGATCGTGAAGCTCCGACAAAGTTTGCACCGTTGTCGGAGTACACGTTTTTGGGACATTCGCGTCTAGATTTAAACGGGCAAAGGCCGCTAAAAATGATGGTGTGCTGATGTCAGTAGTGGCTTCCAGATGAATTGCTCGTGTGGAAAACACACGAAAAGACAAACATAGCCTGTGGATAGGCCACACCACCTGCCGCGGTAACTTTTGATGTCAAAGGGTCCGACGAAGTCGACTCCAGTATTCGTGAATGCACGGCTGAATGTCTTGCGTTCGCGAGGGAGAATACCCATAAGTTGGGTCTGAGCACGCTTTCGGTGTATAGTGCAAACTTTGCATTTGTGAACTGCTGCCCTAATCATGGTTTTTACATTAGGTATCCAGTATTGGGTGCGTACCAGACGTAACATGAGTTGTATGGGAGAAGGATTGGGTGGCGTTCATTAAAACTAAATCCCGTGACTCCCCGAGTCGCCCTCCTATCCGAATGATGCCATCTTGGTCTAAGTAGGGATTAAGTGAGATTATTGCACTTTTCCCTTCAATTGGTTTTCCGGCCTTAAATCTTTATATTCTGAACTGTAATGTTGTTTCTGATAGATTTTAATTAAAAATCGTGTAGTGGCCTTAACTTCATCAGGGGTGATTAAGTGAGACATGACATGGAATGAATCCTCTACTGCCTAAATCTGCTGGGTTTGACTCCGAGTTCATGTGAAGCGAGTCCTTGCTACAGATCATGTCGATGATCTTGGTGATCCGATGTGCGACGAAGGTTGACCAGGAACAGGGCGCCTTTCGTATCCATGCGAGTACGATAGTTGAATCCGTCCAAAGGTGGACCTTCGCTGGTCCCAATTTGAGGTTCCTGAAAATTGATTCTGTGATTTCCGCTAAAAGCACGGCTCCGCAAAGTTCCAATCGTGGAAGAGAAAGAGTTTTAACTGGGGATACTCGAGTTTTTCTTAGCAGCAGGTTTGTCCAGATGTCATTATCCTTTTTCACGCGCATGTAAACGGCTGCTGCATAAGCTTTATCGGATGCGTCACAAACTCCATGAATCTCGATGTCGGTTTCTGGAGAAAAACTTACCCATCTAGGTATACTTATTTTATCGATCTCATGGTATTGGTCGGTGAAGGTTTTCCATTGTTCCAACGTACTGGTCGATACTGGTTCGTCCCAAGCAGTGCCTTCTAACCAAATACTTTGCAAGAGTATTTTTGCCACAATGACCATTGGTGCCAGCCATCCAAATGGAACGAAAAGTTTGGTGATTGCCGATAATGTCGCTCTCTTCGTAATTTTTTTACGATTGTCCAGCGTCCCTGCTTTAAAATAAAAGAGATCTGAGTGGGTATTCCATCGAATGCCTAATTCTTTGACCGAACTGGTATCTTCGAATGCCAGGAAGTCCTCACTGGGCAGATCTGCTTTAGAATGTCCTCTGAATTGGATGTCCATTTACGCAGTGGAAAGCCCGCCGAGTGTAGAACTTGACGAATTTCATCTCTGGCTTTAATGGTCGATGTGATTGTATGTCCACCCGCTAACACGTCATCTACATACATGCATTCCCGCAGTGTGCTAGCCGCTGTAGGGTGTGAATTTGCTCCGTTGTCTGCCAGTTGTAGAAGCGTTCTTATCGCAAGATATGGAGCGCAATTCACTCCGAATGTAACCGTGCGATACACAATGCGTTGAAATATGGTGCAATTTTCGTTCACCCAAATTTGTCGATACATCTTTTCGATGTCGCTATTGAAGACGAAACGATATAGTCTCCATCGTGAGATAAGAATGGATAGATGGGCTTGTAGAACTGGGTATCGGAGAAGAATACCATTTAAGCTAGTGCCATTCGCCGTAGGGCTCGAGGCATTAAATATTACGCGTACTTTTGTGGTTGTAATTTCTGCCTTTACAACGGCGTGGTGGGGTAGGAAATAGTTATCCGAATCGTCGGATGGAATATTGTTTTTGATTTTTCACATATGTCCGAGAGTTTCATATTCTGATAACACTCGAACATACTCTTCCATAAATCTGGGTTCTTTATTAGCCGCCCCTTATTCCGGAAGAAATGAGAGCATGGACGCTTCAGGGACGGTCCTAAGTCAATATTATTAGGGTAATACTGCCTGAATGGTAGTGACACGGTGTACCATCCACACTCATTTCGTTTCGTTGTTTCTTTAAATAGCTGTTCGCAACACTTTTCCTCTTTATTTAATATTTTATTTTCGGGTACATTTTCTACCTCCCAGAAAGCTTTCAGTTCATTGTCCAACGCAACCTCGTTGTAGAAGGACATGACGCTCTTCGTCGAATTCGGTGCTTCGATACGACCGGTTAGTATCCAACCGAACACTGTCTCTTGAGCCAGAAGTGTGTTAAGCACGTTTTTCTTAAGGCCACTTAATATGACTTGGGGATATATGTCTTCGCCAAGTATGAGGTCTACGTTTTCGTTGACGTAGAAACTCTTGTCTGCCAAAACCAAGTCTGGGAATGCCTGCATAGTCATTGCATTGATATGGCAGGATGAAAGTTTCCCAGTGAGTTTAGCTAGAACGAGAACGGGTGTAGTCAGGCTGAAGCAGGGATCCACTGGTGAAAGTAATTCGATGTTGGATGCTTTTTCACCTGAGCTGACACCGCATTTGTGATGCATGAAACCTGGGCATGCATTTTCCTCGCTGGCAAATTGATTCTGCGTTTCAGTCTTTCAGTTATAAAGGAACATTCAGACCCAGAATCTATTAGTGCCCGCGCGGAGAAGTCGGTACCATTATGGTGAATATGTACGCGAGCAGTTCCTAATAGGACACCTGTGCTGGAATTGGCATGTCAGGATTTGACATTCGGGTTCATAGAGGAAGGTGGTTGTCCCGACTCCTGTCTTTTCCGTGCCTGTGCCGAAGTTGTGGGGGTATTATCCGCATCTTTGAAAGGGTTGTGTACCGTAGTTTTCTGAAGTGTATCCGCATGCAGGAGCGTGTGGTGACGAGAGTGGCATTTGGAACAGATGCCCGAACTGGTGCACCTCGTCACTGTGTGTCCTGGGGATAAACAGTTAAGGCTGCCATTGCGGATAAACAGTAAGGCTGCCATTGGTGGATTTAACGAATTGAATCCTTCTACCGGGGTTAAATCGCAAAAGCGTGAAAATTTGCGTAATCTGTGCTCCGTAGATTTGCACATTTTATACATTGAATTTGTTGTTTGCTTGGATACTTTTATTTGAAAAACACCAAGTCTTTTCTGTCGATCGTCGCGACGCGCTTGATTTTTGCACTTTAGAAGTGCATTCCCTGTGAAACCAGATACTATTTCAAGTGTTTGAAATCGATTAGATAGAAATTTGTCCATATCCTCCCACTTGGATGTGATCAATGCCCTGCTCCCATAGAGCCAACGTATTCTCGGGTACTTTTGTCGAGCATAAATAGGTGATGATCGCATCCCAATTTGAAACATCTATCTGATGGGTTTTTAGGGATGCCAAACTATTATTTATGTCACGCTGTAAAGTTTTAATTGAGCTTCCGCACTCGATATCTATCTTTTTTCAGATTAAACAAAATTTATAGTTGTGAGTTTACGAGAATCCGTTTGTTCTCGTATCTCTCACATATGTAGGTTTTTCCAGCCTGTCTCGAAGCCTTCGTTTGTTAGGGGACATTTCTTGAAAATATCCTTTGTCTCACCTTGTGTGTTTTAGTTAAGGTGGGACAACTTTTCTACCGGGCTTAGGCTACTGTTGTTTTTGTAGATGGCCGTGAACAGGTCCCGAAATGTTGGCCCAGATAGGTAGTCACCCTTGAATACCTCAGTATCGCAAGCTGGCATGCGGATACTATGTTCGCGCGCGCGTTCTCCTTCAAGTCGAACCTCCCTATTTGTTTCCTTCTTCAATTTAGCTTGAAGTTCAGCCATGTTAGACATGCATCTCAGGAATACGGCATATGCCGTCTTATGCTTGATCTTGACCGCTGACATTTTTTTTGCTTCAAGCGTGTCAGAGTCAAGTACCTCATCGAGGGCGGTCTCTGCTTTTTCCCACTTAGCTTGTAACTCTTTTTGCTGTATTGCAAGAGCGTGTACTGTGTGCAGAGCCGCAATTATATCACATTAGTCGGCCTCGAGCTCGGTTATTCGATCGGCCAAGCTGATATAAGCTTCCATATTTCTGGATGAAAAGTTATGAGCGAATTAAAGTGAGGAATATAAATTTGAATAAACTTATCGAAGCACCCAACCAACCGATTAAAATACAAAAAACCCTTTATTTAACGCTTTATAACTAAAAAAATTTGGCAAGAAATATTGCACTTACTTGTATTTGGCGATATGCTGGTTTGGCGATGATGTGATAATATGACTTGTGATGTTGCAGTTGGTTTAGCTGGCTGTGCAAGCAGTGTTTTTTGTACGTTCTAGTATTATGTGGCTATATATGCGCTGATGTGACACCTAATATAACCTTCCAATTTTGTGTTGTATAGCTGTTGGTGGGCAAATACTTTTCCGGAAAAATTGTTGTGGTGCGGTCAGCTTTGCTTTAATGCTTTAGTGCTTTAATTCCTTTCTCGGGGAGATAGGACCAAATGTTCGGCCGGGGTGCGTTTGCTCCAGAAGGTAGTTAGGCGCACCGGGTTCGATCTCAATGGGATGTGTTGCGTGTGGAATAAGAAATAAGAGAAGCCGAGATTTCTCGTTATAGAATTGTAGGCTTTATTAAATAAAAAAAAAAAAGGCTTTATTGGCAAAAAATAAAATAGACAGGTTAGAATATTACCTTTTTTGAAGTGCAAAGGACCGGCAGAAATCGCTGGCGGCAGATGCTTACAGAACCGCTGTTGAAATCCAAGAGGCCGGTTGTATCGAAGGCGACAACCGTTGTCCCAAAAAAACCCTCCGTTTGAAGTGGAAATTCACCCACACATAAACGCCGATATGCAAGTGCATGAGTGCTGACAAAACACACGTACACGTGCATGCGCATGCATAGGGTGGTGATGGTGTGGGTGGCTATAAGTTAAATCGAGTATCGAAATGCATTAGGGGGTCGCATTCAGATGCGGAAAAGTTAGGCCTCGTGCCTAAACAGGTATATAAGTTCAAATGTATGTTTGTGACGTTTTTATGTATGTACATATATTCGTTGTAATCTGCTGTTCTTTTTCTTATTTGCTAATTCTTGTTCTATTTTTTCAAAAGAGCAGGAATCTGTGCTAACATATGTGCATATAACTAAACAGGTGTATTTTGATAAATTTTAATGTTTCTCTCAAAACACTCACCAATTACCTTTCTTCTCCAACGGCGCCGCTGCAGTTGGGTAGCTGAAACAAAAAAACTCAAACATACATATGTACAAATGACCACGTTAAAACACTGATCAAGATCGATCGCTTACGATCTTGGATAATGAGCGTATATGTAGGTAGTAATAAATTTGTAGTGTGATGACAAAGTCCAAAAAAAAAGGTGTGTAAAAATCATAAAAAAATATGAAGATAAAAAAAGATTAATTTTTATAAGCAAGCCCCAACATTAGGGGAAGGATAAGGGTAAATTTGCCGGAAGCGTTCTGGCAAATACCTTTAAGCCCAATTTGTACAAACTAAAAAAATCTTAAACGTTCAAAATTCCATAATTTCGAGTTAGTCGCGGTCTAACCGAAAAGGAAAAAAATGCATGTGTTGAAGTAGAGCTATAGGCAGAGCACAACGATAAAAATCAGTGTTCTCTGAATATAGTAGCTAACCGCAAAAAGGAATGCAAAGAATCAAAAATAAAAGAATCCAAATAAATGTCAAAAGTAGGGAAAATAGCCAATGAAAATTTAATCATATAAATTTTAAAAAGAGCAGAGTTAAATGAAAAAATAAAAAAAATTGCAAAAAAAAAAAAAAACAAAGTGAAATATTAGTAAGGCCTTAGCAAAAAATTTACTTAGCAAAATTTTCCAACTAATAACCGCAAAAATAAAGACCATTTGATCCGCGCACTTAGTTTTTTTTCCCAACCTTTTTCCTACCAAAAATCTACCTCAAAAAAGAATATACATATGAATAGATACATGTAAAAAAAGATATGCGATAAAATATAAAAAGTGCAAAAAGGAAATTTGAAGTTAAGTTTCGATGATTTTCTGCTGCTGCCGTCGTAGTATGTGTTTGTTGTTGGAATTGACCTCCGCCAATACCGCTTTTAGGCTTCTAGGTTATGTTGTTGTTGGCCCCTGGAGGCTGAACGGGATGATTAAAATGACTTATGTTGACCTGGTTGGTGGATGGCGATATATCGCCAATACAATATATGTGGGCGCCAATAGAAAAAGTATTATATAAAAAATAAAAGAATAATGAGTCGTTGCTGGTGAAAGCAAATGGTGTGCCGTCGATAAGAAAAATATTTTGTGTTGTTGTAGATTCGGTGTGCCGTCGGAAAGTTGTGCCCAGTGGGTCCTTGCCTTGGCGATGTGGCCTGGAGTACAAATGGCGGGAATTAGTTAAAAGTAGTTATTTTAGCTCAAAACACTTAGTGAATATGTACAGGGGGCTTTTGTGTTTGCATGGCTGCGGATGCATATACACACATCTGCGTATATATGCACCTGCATTAATGCAGTTTTCTACTTGGCTTGCTTGAGCAATTCGCTAGGTGGGAGCAAATTACCTGTAAGCACGCCAAGTAGCAGATGGCTTGGCACTGCTAGAAGAAAACTTTATCTGTTTCCTAACATTGTGCCCTTTTGAAGCTACCGCCGTGGCAGAAACGTTACTTAGAACCGAAAATTTTTACCTATACGTGCAAAACTACCTTTCGGCTTTCCCGTATTTTCATTTATGCATCCACACACTCATACATTCATACACTTAAATGCTTACACAAACCAACACTTACACATATACATTTGGTTCGTGTCTAGACAGCAATGTTGCTACGCCTTTGGCAACATGGTTGTTGCTAAGGCACTAAGTGATGCCCAAGCGTCTTCTTACTTCCGCCGCAACATTGTGTTGCTATAGCTACAATGTTGTCACTACGCGATGTTATTAGATTAGTGGCAACATTGCGGCTAAGGCACGGACCAAACCACATAAAAACATAGACACATAGATATGATGCCACTCATTAAAGCCAGTATGGAGGCTGTCGTTACAGGCTCGCAACCGCCGATGGTGCCCGCACTATGGAGCGTGAATTTCGTCGTGTTAGCGGCAAGCAGATTTTTTTAAAAATGCCAAAGGCAACGGCTTAAATAAATTAACAACCGAAACTAGACTTTAAGTCGAGAGACTCCAAAACCAAACTGAATTCTTTTCTTTATTCCAAATTAAAAGAAAGCGTAAATGTACAATGGTGAAAATGCTTACTACTAATTAACTTTAATTTTTTATTTAATACAATGGTGAAAATGCTTACAACTAGTTAACCTGAATTGTTTACTTAAAATTTGCAATGACTATAATTTTATATTGGGCCGGAAGTTACTTTTATTTATTTTGTTATGCTTAATATGAATTTTTCGGTATCGTCTTGTGCTGAATCTGCACTTAGATAAGTTGACGAATTATTGGTAATTGGGAGGTTATTGGCATTATACATAACTACTCCCCCTTTTAGATTAGAATTCTCCTGTTTAATTTAATTTTAATATTTTTATGTTTAAATACAACAACGCATATAAGAATTATTACAACAATCAGTATCAACAAATTGCATGCATAAGATAAATTACTGTGATATTTCAGACTAAAAATACGTTTTACATTTGTTTGGCTTTCCTCTACTATTTCATTAAAAGTAATCTTTTGTGAAAATTTTGATTTTTTCATATTTTACACTGGCAATTTTTTCTTGTATTTTTTCAATAGAGTTTGAGAAATAGTAATCATTTATTTTATTGAACAGTTGTTGTTTCTTTTTACATTATTTTCGTGTACAAGAATTTCATCATTAGTACATGTTTGATTCATTAACAGATTTTTGGCATTTTTTACAATTATCGTATCCATATTTAGTTCTATTATTTCTAATTCTCTTTTTTTTATGAGCTGGCAGGAGGATTTTCTTATGCAATTGGAACTTGTTTTCATATAATTAAGCTGTTTAGTTTCTTCAAACTTCATTAATTTATCATCATACTCGAACACTTTTTCTATGTTAGAGTCTATCTCATTAAAATCTTTGTTGGGTATTCGGATAATATATCTAATTTTAACGCTTATAAATGTCTTGGGAATTTTGATTGCAAATATTAAATATGTGTTATTAAAATAAGCTGTACCTAACTGCAATACTTTTTAATTTTATGAAGTCAATATAATACTTTATTATATCTTCACTTGTCAAAATACTAGGGTGTAATATATTATACTTTGAAGCGACTACGTTATCCTGAACAAATACAGATTTCTCTCATATTCTTCATCGATCCGTTTACTTATATAATTAAATTTGTCCTCTATTTTATTTCTATCGCTACTTATTGTTTCGTGTAATTGTGCAAATGTGTTTTCAAAATAGTCGTTTACCTGTATTTGTTTACTGATTTTATCGTCTGACTGAAGAAGATGGTTTTCTATATTTTGTATATCTTGCTCATCCATTGTACCAAATATCCATTTAGATAAACTACCTACGGCATTAATTAAACCACGCCTCGTTCTATTTCTTCTGGGTGTTAATGTTAATAGTTTATTTCTAACGTCTAATAACTCTTTTTGAAGTAAGTCTTTAAAATTGGATTTCATCATAACTATATTGTCAGTCATTGAGTTTAATATGTCTTTTATTTTATTTAAATTTATTATATGTATTACTACTTCAAGGTCTTTAACTATATGTTCCTCTGTTGCCTGAATGTCCTATCCAGTATTTCTGTCACTTGTATGAGTGTATTAGTCTGGCGTATCCATACCGTCGTCAATAGCGTCAGGATCAACAATATCTGCAAATTTACGAGGTCGTTTAATGTTGCATTGATGAACATTATCTAATTTATTTTTCTTAAATCTAGGTTGCTCCTTGTGCCTAACTGCCTTGTAGTTTTTTATAAAGCCTTCTTTCCTTCTTTCAACATAACCTTCTCTTTTTCTGTTTAATTTATTAATTATTTTCTTTTTAGTTGTCGATAAATATTTGCTTACAAAATCCTGATCTACTTTGTTCCTTTGTGCCACATTGGGTGTACATTTTATTGCGGAATGATATCTATCATTGTAGTTTCTGATTGCTTTATGCGTTAGCTGTTTATTGTTAGGTCTCTATTTAGTTTATATAAAATTCTAAATTTTTCTGCTATAGTGTTGTGAAATCTTTCAATACCAGAATTTCCAGTATGACTGTTGGGCTTTGTCAAATGGATTTCTATATTTTCATTATCTAAAAATTCATTAACCCTAAAAGCCTTAAATTCATTGTGCGCCACTATTTTCTTTGGCTTTCCAAATTTGGCAAAGTGGTCTTCAAGTTGTTCGATAATCGTGACATGGTTTCTATCATTTAGAGGATACGCTGCTCCAAATTTAGAAAATTTATCTATAACTGTTAGAAAACTATAACCTTTTATAACGTAAGTGTTTATAACAAATTTTGATTTTTTTATTAGCGACCTTTAGTTGAAAACAATAATTTTCTTTAAGCTGGCTCTAGTTCATATGTATTAACCACATGATTGTTTTTGTTCTTATCTCCAATATATTTCAGTCTCCACAGAAGATCGTCATCAGGGTCACAACAACAATTAAAGATTTATTTAACAAGTGTTATCTCATAGTGTATACATATATACTAACAACCATATTTACATGTTTTACTAGCATACATGCATTGGCTGTTAAATAGGCAGCATATATTCAGTTCAACATGTTGTTTAGAACTGATTTTTGCGAATTGAATAGGTGGCGGTATAAGTGAGCGACCGTTTCGGAGTCCTTTTTGTAGTTATGTCTCTTGTTCTCATTCGTATTAATTATGTGGAACATCTCCAACGTAAAGCGTTTGTTATAATGTTGCTCTCACCGTGTCCAAGTCAGGTTGATGTCCACTCTCAGCACAGTGGGCTGCTAGTGCTGTTTTATGCGTGGAATTTGATTTTAAGCATTTAGTATCTGATCGATGTCCCGCTATTCTAGTTTTGAGCTTATTTTTCGTGGTGCCAACATATTCTTTGTTGCATCTGTTGTTTGCATCTTCTGCACAACGTATCTTGTATATGATATTATTTGTATCCATCTTATCAACTTCGCTTTTCGTGTTGTTCAAAAATATATTATTTGTGATAGTTGGCTTGTGCGCTATTCCAATTCTATCTTTGTCATAAATATTAGAGCCTTGTAACCTTTCTGAAAAACCCGGTATATATACAATAGATTTGTATATTGTAGTGTGTTGATAGACGGTCACTCCAATGTCACTGTGATGAGTGTGCCGTGTTGCTACATTTTTCGTTGAATGATCCAGTCAACTTGCTTGGTGTTACCAAATAAAAATTTTTTTTTGCATTCAGTTGTAATTTATGTCATTGTGGTAACTTGATATTATGTGTATGTATGTTTTCTTTTTGCTTTTATTCATTTGCATTTGCTTTACGTACAGTGCCCGTTATGCTCATTTTCGTTTTTCATAATAAGCTGATTTTTGTGTATTTACTATAATGAGTAATTTTGCTTAAATTTTTTTTTTTGTGCAAAATTTTTTTTTTTTTTTGTTGTGGTTGAGTGCTTACGATTATGTGTGACAAATCTTTTTTCTATTGTTCTTTTGTATGTGCTTTTTTTTGAAGTATAATATATATATATACATTTGTATGGTTATGTGCTTGTGATTATGAATAATGTTTTGTATTAAGTGGTATTTTACTTATTTACTTATTTTACTTATTTTACTTATTTTACTTATTTAACTTATTACACAGTCGGATTTTAAATGCGTGCACCCACTTAAAATCCGCTTGTCTTCTGGAAATTATTTTCTAATATTTATATATAAATATGAAGCTGAGAAAAAAATTTGTTTTCAATTGCTTAGATACAAATTATTATTAAATAACTGAGTAAATTGGAATGTTTATTTTTAGATTATTTCCTTTAAGTTATCAAGAGATATCTTAAATGTGTTTAAGCATATTCTTATGAATTATATATGTAGGTTAAAGTAAAAATTTTTCCTGTTACTATTTCTATTCTACTGGGGATTGAAGTAAAATTATTTTGTATTACTATATTCTATTCTATTTAGAATATAAGATATTTTTCTATTAGTATTTCATATTCTACTGTGGCTAGAGTAAAAATATTTTTCCTAAAATTATGATCTTTCTAAAAGCTAGGGTTCCTAACGGAAACAACTCACACTTATCTCTATTGGTTAAAGTAAAGTATATTATTTATATTTTTTTTTCTGTATGGTTATGACCTCTTGAATTGTGAGGTTCTCTTAAAGGGGACCCAGGTGCCTAAATATTTATATTAGTTTCTAATAACTAAAGGTGATTGATTTCTGTATTAAAAAGAGTTTCATTGTTGGTCGGGTTCTACTTAACTAAGGACACTCATTGTGCAAAAAAAAATAAAAAATTTTGGGTTGTGATTTATGGGAGAGCATAGTAGTTTAAATTAACGGGTAAACGAAAGGTACAGTGGATGCAAACATTTTTCGTATCTTTAAGTGATCTTTTTATGTTTGTGATATTTTCATATATTTCAGCAATTTCTTTGATCTTATATGTCATGCGATTTCTGCGGCTGCCACCAGGACAGAATCGTCATGACTTTTATGAAGAATTATTTTTATTTTTATTCCGGGATTTGTCACATGCACAACCTCTTTGGTTAATGCAATTATTTGATCTTAGAAAACTATCATTTATTATTTTAAATTTGCCTACTCGAGTAAATATTCAATTATTTTTCAGCAATTTGTCCCTCAGGACAACTGTGTTTTCCTTATAAATATCAAGTCCTCTATTGGCGGCAATATTTGTACAATGTGTGTACAGCCTGATAAGTAATTGTCCTAAGTCAATTTTATCATCTACAGTCAGGTTTCTTGTATTTCCTACGCTACCATTTTTCTATACTAAGATGAAAACAAGCGCGACATGTCTTATTGCTGCAAATTTATATAGCGCTTTATATATGTATCGGTTCTCTTTGTGACTTTTCATCATTTTTTCTGTTAATATTGGCTGGTTGTAAAATTTTTGTATTTTTTTTTTTTCGTTATTAGATTTTGCTTATTTCCACTATCCTAGCAGTTCTTACTGCTTCATGAGCATTCAAACGAATTAGGCAAATTTTGATTTGCTATTAAATTTTGGCAGGGTTAATGAGTCTGCCTTTACTGTTGATTGGGAAATCTTCAGAGTTATTATTTTACTTATTTGTTGCTCTTCCTCAGATTTGGGTTAGGTTTTAAAAGGGGTTTAGGGTAGAAAGTTTAAAGTACTTTGAATATTAAATGCGTGCCTGAGCATTTTTCAACTGCCTATATTTAATTTTCATACAGTTTTTTATTATAGTTGCTATTGCGATGACTAATAGCCCGACTATGCAAGTCATTGCGCCTAGCCAAACATCTGGAATTTTTGGGGTAATTTTTGTGGCTAGTTGGTCTGGTGGCTCATATTTTACGATTCTATTCTCTGTTCCTGAATTTTATGAGTTTCCTTTCCCTAATTCATAACCGGCCAATGCTATCATTATGCCGTGTGCTATCTTTGTCCACCAGGCCATTTCGATTTGAGAGAGGAAATTCAAGGGAAAATAAAAATTTTTTGCTGATTCCTTGGTGGAAAAAAAAAGTTTGCTAGTTTAAGCTTTAATATTTATTCAAAAATTTCCATTTTAATCTTGTCCTTCATTAATTTTTAATAAATTTACCTTATTTAACTAATAGGTATTTTAACAATTTATTTTTAAAATTGTAATTTTTGTTTTACTTTTAATTTATTTTCATATCTAATTTAGACATTTGAAATTTTTCCTTAAAAAAAAATTTCTAATTTTATTTTTTCAAATTCATTTTATTTTCTTTTAATTTTACTTGTTTGTTTAGTTAACATTATTAAGGTCTAAGAAATTTTTTGTTCTTAATGGAAAAATTTGTTAAACATTTTTTTCGCATTTTCATATATATAGTTTTTTCAATTCAAAATATGTTATGCCATTTTCAATGATAGCATTAAAAATTTTTCAATAAGGCATTTTAATTTACAAAAAAATTATTTTTAAATTTAATATTTTTGACATTTCTAGTTTTATTAAAATTTAAATTAATTTAATTTTGAATTTATTTTACAGAGTGTTGTCTAAAATTAGATTTTATGCTTCTTTTTTTTTCTACTTTTCGGTTTAGTTTGTGTCATTTTCAAACTATTTCTAAAAAGAAATTTGTTAATCCTACCATATTTATAAAAAAAATTCTAGGCAAAAATAGAATTTTTGCCAATGGTTAAGCGTCACAGGGCCACTCAAGTTATTTCTTAAGATTAAAATATACTTATATTAATTGTGTCCAACTTGCTGCCAGTTTTTCTTCAAGGTTATATAATATGTTTATGTTGATGGCTGGTAATGTTTTCTCATCGTCTGCCGCTAGTCATAATTTTCCATCAATATTCCACTTCCTTATGCATCACAAATTTCATTTTATATACCATCCATTATGTTTCTAAAGTAATGTGCTGCCATTTATTGTTGTTGCTGCTGTTGAAAAAGGATTTGGTCGCCTTGTTTGTCTAGGTTAATCCATCAATCTCTAGCTTACAATAATTTGCGTTTGTTTAAATTATTTGTGGGTTATACCATTATCCGTGGAATATCCTTAGGCAGTGTGTGGATCTTATTTTTATACTTTAAAAGAAACTTGTTAAACTGGCAGGATCTCTGTTCAGTTAGATTATTTTTTGCAGTTTTGCAGATTTTAATCTAGACTGGCAGGATCGCCATGTAGTGTGTTGATAGTAAAGTTAAAAGTATAAGTTTAGTAGCGCTAATGCTCAGCGCAGACATCAGAATTCCTTTTATTCGTGAATACTTTCTATTTTATACAAAAGTTCTTATCCTATACATATATACGTTCTTACATTAATAATTACATAAAAGAGGTGCATGACTCAATAGTAAAAAATGCTTTATCAGCGAATTATTATATTGACCTACATATTGTCAATATGATTCCTACTTGAACAATTTCGGTATGACGCATTAATGCATTAGGTGAATGTAAAAGCGAATGAACTTATTGTAGTTACCTGGGTCAGTGAACGAGCGTTTGTAATGTTAAGCGTGTGTGAAATGGGGTGAATTCCACGCGATTCTACAATATAAGTGAACTTTTTCCTTCTATTAACAATTTTTCACATTTTTATGATTATTAATCAGCTTATGTATTACCCCGGATGGAAAATCATTCATCTTGAGGATGCGTTCGATATGTTTTTTGTTCTCAGCGTGGAACATTACGTCGATGGTGTCTAAAACTCTACGAATAAGGTTTTTGGCCATATTAAAAATCATGTTTTTAGGGTGGTTTGAGAGGTAATTAATGATACGCCCTGAAGATGTGGGCTTCTGGTACCAATCTACCTTGATTTTGTTGCCAATTTTGCACATTAACGAATCTAAAAAGGGTAATTTGTCATCGCTCTTCAACTCCATCGTGAATTGGATGTCTTTATGATATGCATTCAGTAAATTTAAAGGTTCATTTATTTTATCCTCTTTCACTATTGCGAACACATCGTCTACGTATTTACCAAGTAGTCTAGTGTTCGCCACTACTTTTCCTAAAATGTTTTCCATAACAATGTCGGCTACAATTGGTGATGCCGGAGATCCCATTGGAATTCCCTTTAGCTGTGTATACATTTGTTCCTCATACCTAACATGCCTATTTTCACATTTACAAAACATCACTATTTCCATGAAAAGATTTTTTGGGATATCTGTGTGTTCTTTTATCTCATCCCACTTTGCCCGTATTGTCTGTATAGCCATGTCTGTTGGTGTACTTGGAAACAGTGATATAACAACCAACGATACTAGACACTCATCCTCACATATATAGGTGTCGTTGACTTTGTCCTTAAATTCTATTGCACTCTTTACATTGAACACATATTTCGTCGTCAGGTTTTTTAAAATATTTGTCAAGTTCTTACATAAATTATAGGACGGAGCATTCATCATGGAACAAATTGGTCTTAGGGGCATATTTTCTTTGTGGACTTTTGGTAAACCATATATTCGTGGTGGGAGGGCTGTGTGTGTGGTCATTTTATATTTTTCGGATTTGGTTATAAGGCATAGCTTATTTAATTTTTCTATCAATTGGTTGTTTTTTTTTTTTGTAGTCTTGGCGTCGGATCTTGGCGTAGTTTGCGGTATGTTGACAAATCATTCAATACGCTGTCCATTTTTGATCTATAATCCTTTTTCTCCATTGCAACTGTGATATTTCCCTTGTCAGCATTTAAAATTACAATTTGTTTATTTTTGTTCAGAAATTTTCGCCTTTGCTCCACTGTATCATATATGGAAATATCGGTTGGGGCACTTCTTCGTTTAGTCATCGACTCTTTTATTAATAGTGAAATTATTGTTCCTGTTCCTCTTTGTTCTCTACGTTTTGTACCAATTTTTCTCCATCCGCTATACACTTGAAGAGAGGAAATTCTTCTTTTGTTATTGGTATAGGTCAGGTGGAAACTCCGTATTTCTTTTGTTTACCAACCACTGTTTGTTATTGTTTGTTCCTAATATTTGTTGATTACTTATTGAAACTTAGGAATAATCTTAGATTGTCTACACTTTAAAAAGAACGGTATACTAGACCATAGTTTGGCTATTTGGATGGATTCTGTATTAAACCAATTGATTCGGTTCTTTGATTTGTTGTTGTATTTTCTCTTCAGCTCGGCGTAGCCCATCTTTGTTTAATTAATTGCACTCTTTACATTGAACACAGATTTCGTCGTCAGGTTTTTTTTTTAAATATTTGTTAAGTACTTACATAAATTACAGGACGGAGCACTAATCATGGAACAAATGGGTCTTAGGGGCATATTTTCTTTTTGGACTTTTGGTAAACCATATATTCGGGCGGGAGGGCTGCGTGTGTGGTCATTTTATATTTTTCGTATTTGGTTATAAGGAATAGTTTATTTAATTTTTCCATTAATTGGTTGTTTTTTGTTTTGTAGTCTTGGCGTCGGATCTTGGCGTAGTTTGCGGTATGTTGACAAATCATTCAATACGCTGTCCATTTTTGATCTGTAATCCTTTTTCTCCATTGCCACTGTGACATTTCCTTTGTCAGCATTTAAAATTACAATTTTTTTTATTTTTGTTCAGAAATTTTCGCGTTTGCTCCACTGTATCATTTATGGCAATATCGGTTGGGGCACTTCTTCGTTTAGTCATCGACTCTTTTATTAATAGTGAAATTTTTGTTCTCGCGGATTCCTGTTCCTCTTTGTTCTCTACGCTTTGTACCAATTCTTCTCCATCCGCTATACACTTAAAAAGAGGAAATTCTTCTTTTGTTATTGGTAGAGCGAACTTCGGACCTTTTGCTAGTAAAGCTTCTACATCAGATGGAAACTCCGTATTTCTTTTGTTTACCAACCACTGTTTGTTATTGTTTGTTCCTAATATTTGTTCTTTCCTTTCCTTTCGCAATCTTTCAAATTTAAATTTTTGTGTATTTTTCCATTGTGTAGCTTTCGTGCGTGTGAGTTGTTGCTCACATTTAAATAAAGTTGTGACGTCATCATTTTTCATATCTTGGTTTAGTTTCTCTATTGTCTGTTGAATTCGTTTTTCTTTCTCTTTTAAAGCTTCGTGTTTAGCTTTGATTAAAGTTCTAAGTATTTTGCTGTGGAATAAGTGAATATGTCTGTCAAGCGTATGTTTTGTATGCTTCGGTATATGGTTGTCGACGGTAAAAATGTAGTCAAGCTTGGTCGTATTTTGTATAAACTTAGGTATAATCATAGATTGTCTACACTTTAATAAGAACGTTATACTAGACCGTAGTTTGACTATTTGGATGGATTCTGTATTAAACATATTGATTTGGTTCCATGTTTTGTTGTTGTATTTTCTCTTCAGCTTAGCGTAGACCATCTTTGTTTAGTTTCTACCCTTACGGCGTGATTTCTATATGTATAAAAAATTTAAATTTTTTTTATTAGCGACCTTTAGTTGAAAACAATAATTTTCTTTAAGCTGGCTCTAGGTCATATGTATTAACCACACGATTATTTTTGTTTTTATCTCAAATATATTTCAATATCCACCGAAGATCGTCATCAGGGCTACAACAACAATTAAAGTTTTATTTAACAAGAGTTATCCCATAGTGTATACATTAGGGCGGGTCGATTTAAAAATCGCTCATTGCTCTGTGAAAATCGTATTCTAGGGATCAAAATAAGAAACTTTGCCGAAGGAACCATACCTCTAAAACGAATTCTGATGTCCCTGGGTCGAACTTTTGGGTAGGGACAATTTCAATTCTACCTGCTGTGTCTTGTGGTGGCTTAAAAAAAACAACACAAGCAATTTTACGATCTGCAATTGTGTCACAGTGATACCTTCATTTTTTAAAACGGTTGAATAAAAAACATACACAACTATGTTTACGACATGCAAATGCATCACAGTGATGCATTGGTTTTAAAAGGGGGTTGTAAAAACGCTAATTTCTAATAATTTTTTTTTAATTTCTTTTCTATTACTAAGTTAAATTCATTTTTTCGTTTACATATGTTCTGACTAAATAAATTTCTAAAGAGAAAAATAAACTCCAAAAAGAAAAAACATAGGTATTTCAAAATGGGATTTTTCAAAATTTGCCCCTACGACCCAAAGGGGGGACATCAGAATTCGTTTTAGAGGTATGTTTTCTTCGGCAAAGTTTCTTATTTTGATCCCTAGAATATGATTTTCACAGAGCAAGGGGCGATTTTTTTGCGAGTGTCTAGTATCGTTGGTTGTTATATCACTGTTTCCAAGTACACCAACAGACATGGTTATACAGACAATACGGGCAAAGTGGGATGAGATAAAAGAACACACAAATATCCCAAAAAATCTTTTCATGGAAATAGTGATGTTTTGTATAAGTGAAAATAGGCATGTTAGGTATGAGGAACAAATGTATACACAGCTAAAGGGACTTCCAATGGGATCTCCGGCATCACCAATTGTAGCCGACATTGTTATGGAAAACATTTTAGGAAAAGTAGTGGCGAACACTAGACTACTTAGTAAATACGTAGACGATGTGTTCGCAATAGTGAAAGAGGATAAAATAAATGAAACTTTAAATTTACTGAATGCATATCATAAAGACATCCAATTCACGATGGAGTTGGAGAGCGATGACAAATTACCCTTTTTAGATTCGTTAATTTGCAAAATTGGCAACAAAATCAAGGTAGGTTGGAACCAGAAGTCCACATATTCAGCGCGTATCATTAATTACCTCTCATAACATCCTAAAAACACGATTTTTAATACGGTCAAAAACTTTGTTGGTAGAGTTTTAGACACCAGCGACGGAATGTTCCACGCTGAGAACAAAAAACATATCGAACGCATACTCAAGATGAATGATTTTCCATCCGGGGTAATACATAAGCTGATTAATAATCATAAAAATATGAAAAAATCGGAAATAGAAGGAAAAAGTCCACTTATATACAAATCTATTGTATATATACCTGGTTTTTCAGAAAGGTTACAAGGCTCTAATATTTATGACAAAGGTAGAATTGGAATAGCGCACAAGCCAACGAACACAAATAATATGTTTTTGAACAACATGAAAAGCAAAGTTGATAAGATGGTTAAAAATAATATCATTTACAAGATACGTTGTGCAGGAGATGCAAACAACAGATGCAACAAAGAATATGTTGGCACCACGAAAAATAAGCTCAAAACTAGATTAGGGGGACATCGATCAGATATTAAATGCTTAAAATCAAATTCCACGCATAAAACAGCACTAGCAGCCCAATGTGCTGAGAGTGGACATCAACCTGACCTCGACACGGTGAGCATACTACAGCGAGAGCAACATTATAACAAAGGCTTTACGTTGGAGATGCTCCACATAATTAATACAAATGAGAACAAGAGACTTAACTACAAAAAAGCCTCCGAAACGGTCGTTCACTTATACCGCCACCTACTTGATTCGCAAAAATCAGTTCTAAACAAAATCTTGAAGTAAATAGATGCTACCTATTTAACAGCCAATGTATGTATGCTAGTAAAAGATGTAAATATGTTTGTTAATATATATGTATACACTATGGAATAACTCTTGTTAAATAAAACTTTAATTGTTGTTGTAGCCCTGATGACGATCTCCGGTGGAGATTGAATTATATTGGAGATAAAAACAAAAACAATCGTGTGGTTAATACATATGACCTAGAGCCAGCTTAAAGAAAATTATTGTAAGTGTCTATATGTATAATGTCGTTTTTCTCTGTGTGAGTTTCTGATAACCCGAACTTGGCCTTAATTGGGTTTCTGTCGTATTTTACTTCCTGGCATATGTCACATTGGTTTATAACTATTTGAATTAGTTCCAACAGTTTAGGATAATAAATTTTATTTTAATTTGGTTGTACGTTTGCTGAATCCCTGAGTGAAGACTTTCCCTTACGTGATTCATCTATACTTGCTTGTAAATTATTTTGGTCTGAATATCATTTTTGTTAATATCTTTATATTATTTTTCTTCTTCCGTCGTTTCTAATCTGCTCAGAAAATCTGCCACTTAGTTTTCTTTTCCTTTTAAATATGCAATATTCATTCTTAAATAGTTGATGCTCCATAGAATAGCCAAAAACTCTTTGTCCTTCGCAGAGTAATTTCTTTCGTGGTTATTCAGCGTCCTAGATATAAAGTACACCGGGTGCCCACCTTGCGATAACACGGCACCAAGTGCATAATTCGAAGCGTCATTTGTCATTGTGAAGGGTTTGTCGAAGTTTGGGTATCTCAAAACAGGATGGGTACTAATTAATATTTTTAATTTTTCAAATGCCTCTACATATGTTGGATCCTTTAAGTTAATTTTTGCATTCTTTTTTAGGTATTTTTTTACAGGTTGGGCTATCTTCGCGTAATCCTTTATGAATTTTCGTTAATAACCTGTAATGATTAAACAACTTTTTATTTGTTTTTCTATTCTGGGCAATTTAAATGCCTCAATTACTTTTATTTTTTCGGGATTTAGTTTCAGTCCTTCCTCCGTTAAGATATGCCCTAAGAATTCTGTCTCCTTTTTCATAAAATTACATTTGTCGATTTGAACCTTTAGGTTAGCTTTTTCTAAAAGTTTGAATATTTCCGTAATTGTTTTAACATGCTCTTGAAGGGATGTACTAAAGATTAAAATATCGTCAAGATACACTACACATGTTTTATTAAAAAATCACGTAGCGTTTCATTCATTAATCTTTGGAATGTCGCTGGTGCGTTTTTTAGTCCGAATGGCATTCTTATAAATTAATATAGGCCATGTGGTGTGGCGAATACCGTCTTTTCCCTATCTCGCTCCTTGATTAAAATTTGATTGTAACCTTTGGCTAAGTCCAAAGTTGTAAAATATTGAACTTTTCCTTTCGCTTTCCACAATTATCTATCTTTTTAGGTACAACGATTAATGGTCTAGAGTATCGCGATCGGCTTTTCCTTATAATTCCTTGTTCTTCCATTTCTTTAATTTATTTTCTCACCTCTGCTTCATGTTGTGGGGGGTATCTGTACAGTTTTCTGTTAATTTGTTCGTCTGTCGTTGTCCTGATTTCATGTACAACCTTCATCGTACTTATCAACTGATCACCTTCCTTAAAAAATAGACTTCAAAATCTTCTTATTATTTTTCTTACCTCCTCCTTTTCGTCTTTGTTTAGATGGTCGAGCTTTATCCTGCTCCAGTCGAATTCATTTGCTTCTAGCGCATGAACTTCAAGATTATTATATGTATTACTCTTAAAATAAGTCATCTTTTCATTCAGTGTTATACACCCATCTACCAAATTTATTGTTGTATTAAAGCAATTGAGTAGGTTTATGCCTATTTTAAATTTATATTTTCTTCCTCGTAGTGAAGATACTTTCCATTTAATTTTCGCAAATACTGGTAGATTAAATTCCTTAGGTGCCTCTGTTAGCACTTCATGCTTGATCAAATCATTTTTGTTTATTGTGCTAAATGCTATTGGCTTTTTGAGTAAAATTTTTTCGAAATCATTCACAGTGCTATCGATTAAACTTATGCTAGCTCCTGTATCAATGAGAGCATTATATTTCTTGTTTCGAAACGTAAGCATTATGGTTGACTATAATAACATTCACAATTATTTAGTTCTTCTTCTCTTTTTTCTTGATTATAGGAACATTCACAATTATTTAATTCCTCTTTTATTTTTTCTTGTTTTCTTTGAACCTTCTCTAAGTTGTCTACTTCCATAGGTTCCGCTCGGTCTTGCCTAGGTTGATTCCACCGGTTTTGACCGGAATTTGGCCTAGGGTTTCCTACCTTTGGGTCCCTGTGATATGGACGTGAATTATTTTGGTACCCTTTATTTTGGTACTCCTGAGGACTCTGCCTCCTTTGTAACGATATATTTTCCCTGTTTTGGTACAGGCCCTGTCGGTTCTGTCTAACCTGCCCTGAGCAATTTAAAATTTGTCTAACATTTCCTGAATGTTTATCAATTTGCCCTGGGGCTTTGAACTGTGGGGTTTGATTATAATTTTTCTTAGGCCATTCCTTATAATGGAATCTTTGTTCTCTCTTGTTTATTTTACGATATTCTGGCCTTACACAAGTGTCTTCGAACCTTCTTTGGTTCATAATTGACACTATTTGTCCTAGCTCCCTACATTCATAAATTTTATCTAGTAACGTACCCTTCGTCATTTCTTTAGCTGTATTTACTAGCAAGCTATCGATATTGGTTAGGTCTATTCCCTGACCTCCGCTGTAGTACACTAGGAGCTCAGCTTTATATTTTTGAATCTCTATGGCTAATTCTCTTACCGAATTTACTCGTAGTGACGTTACTCTTCGATAGATTTCGTGCGGTTCCGTATCGGGCTTAACACGCATCTTCAAGGTGTCTTTTATCACCTGCCAGTTGTCTGGTTCTGGAAAGTTGATAACTACGTTCTTTGCTTCCCCCTGGATTGTTCGATAGAAAATCATTCTAATAGCTTCTTTCTTCAGGTTCGCATCTCCTATTGTTGATAGTAGATATTCGCTGCTACTAAAAAATGAATTTACGGATACCTCTCCCTGTCCTGTGAATACAGGAGGTTGGGCGATATTTTTAAATATTCTGTCTGCCCTGCTATGATCGGGTGTTTGCCTGCTCTGTAGTTCTAAGTATGCTGCCCTTAGCTGTTCTAGCTGCTGCGAACAGCAGGCGAGCTCTTCTTCCAGGTTGACTGGTGGAATTTGAGTTTGGTCCTGTGCCATATGTCTTCTGGCGTCTTGTTCAATCTGCCTCCTGGCTCTAATCTTGCTGCCGTACGTTTGTGGATGGTGGCTATAAACTGCTGTTGTACTCACTGTACTACCACTATTTTAGTTGTGTTCTTTTGTGGGTGGTCACTATACTACTGTATGTAACTGCACTGCCATCCCCCAGCGGGTTAGGGGGGGGGGGGGGGGGGGGGTCAGAATATACCCGCGGTAGGTATGCCTGTCGTAAGAGGCGACTAAAATACCACATTCAAGGGGCTGTGTAGCGCAACCCTGCAGGTTGCCAGCGCAACATATAGCTTCTCCAAACCCAATTGTCAACCTCACCTATCCGCGGCGAATCCTGTTTCACTAACAGACGAGGCTCTGGCGACCCTAAGCTCCTTATGGAACTTGGGGTTGGGGAGGGAGGGGATGGCCTGAAGGTTTAATGTGTCCACATAAATCGTTCCCGAGATGGTCGGGCCAGCACCTTAATGGTGTTGTGGTACCGGAGCGTACCGGATCTGTATCCGGCAAAGGACCATCACATCGATAACACTCCCCAAAGTCTTCGGGGAGCAACCTTATCGCTACAACAACAACAACAACAACTGCACTGCCACTTTTTAATTGTGTTCTTTTGTGGGTGGTCACTTTACTACTGTATGTAACTGCACTGCCACGTTTTAGTTGTTCATATCACGATCCTTTTATATATATATAAAGGATTACCGACTGCGCCAATTTCGACGTGTTAGCGGCAAGCAGATTTTTTAAAAAATGCCAAAGGCAACGGCTGAAATAAATTAACAACCGAAACTAGACTTTAAGTCGAGAGACTCCAAAACCAAACTGAATTCCTTTCTTTATTCCAAATTAAAAGAAAGCGTAAATGTACAATGGTGAAAATGCTTATCACTAATTAACTTGAATTGTATTTTAAAACAATGGTGAAAATGCTTACTACTAATTAACCTGAATTGTTTACTTAAATTTTGTAATGACTATAACTTTATATAGGGCCGGAAGTTACTTTTATTTATTTTGTTATGCTTAATATGAATTTGTCGTCATCGTCTTGTGCTGAATCTGCACTTACATAAGTTGAAGAATTATTGGTAATTGGGGGTTATTGGCATTATACATAACTCGTGTGCGTAAAAAAATTCCCACGTAGCCTCCGACATTTTGTCTCCGTCCAACGTGTGGCCTCGACCCACGACTCAATGCCGGGCCTAATTTTCTTCACGCTTTTAACTTCTCTACTGCTTACCTACAAACTAAATCACTGGGCTAATGCTACTCTACATATCTAATAGTAAATAAAATATCACAGATAAAAAAAACTAGATAGAAAAAATAAAATAAAATAAAATAAAATAAAATATCACAGGTAGCAGAAAAATTATAAAATAAAACATCACTGATCATATAGTCAAGTAGAAATAAAAAAAAATTTAAAAATAAATAAATAAAATAAAAATTTAATAAATTGAAAAATAATCAAATAAATACAGAAGTCAAGAAAAATAAAATAATTACATACGTCATTGAGTTAATATATAAAATACGTCGTTAAATAAATAAATATACTACGTTAATTAATAGATAACTAAGATAGAACAAAGTTACTAGTACTACAAAAAACATTAAACTATTTTGCAAAAATGTCTTTAGTGTGGTCTACGCCGATCTTCTTCCCACTACTGTCGCCAAGTTCATGCATTGAATTTACTATTGATTTTAAGACAACGCATTTGATTTGTTTAGGGGCTAACTTGGCATTACAGTTTTCGACTTGGGAACTTTGTTCAAAGTTTCGGCGATATACCACTTGTCCTATTTTAAACGTGACATCCCTACTTCTAGTGTCATAAACCTTTTGGCTCCTTTCATGAGCCAACTTCAGCTCCTTCATAATTCTGTTTCTTATGAGCTGCATTTTATCACCAGCCGTATCCAGCTCCACGTCACCATTCTTCAACGTCGCCAACTTTCCGTATAGCTCATATGATGCAGCATGCTGTATCATAGGCATACTGAAAGTGGGATAGTATGGTGACATGTTGATGGTTGAATGAGTAACGCTGCGTAGTGCAAATGCCATCACTAGAACGAGGATAAGGACCCATAAAATCAATAAACAGACGATGGAAAGGTCGTTCTCTTAGCTTCTGTTTACCCATCATCAGTTTTTTAAAAACGTTTTGAGTTTTATTTACTTTACAAATTTTCTTTATATATGGCCAGAATCGCGAAAAGTGAAACCGGATTTTTTTTTTTATTTTACAAATACTGTATGAAATGTTACTTGATACGAAAGATTATTTCGTAAAATATCTAGTAACACTATATTTCAAGAAATTAAAATTGTCTGTATTTGACATTTCTCACTCTTTTAAAATTAATCTCCGAATTGAAAAAATGGAAAAAATTTCAGCATCGAAAAAAAAGGTAAATAAAATTATTTTGACCTATTTTTTCCAGAATTTTCAAGTTTTAAGGGAAGAAAATAGTATATTTGGATACTTATCACACTAGATAAGTATCCATATACCTCCGGTATGCATTTTCGGCTTAAAATATTTAGGTCGCAAATTATATGTAACGTCGTAGTGCAAAAAACTATTTTTTTTTGTGGCGAAATTGACCGCTGTTTTTAAAATTCACTGGTATGTGTTCTTAGTATAATCCGCGATTTTTCGGTCTCATTAGAAATCACATTAATAAAATTAGGTAGCATCGAATAAAATGTGCCAATCATGTGTAACGTGGCAGTGATTTTTTTTTAATAATTTAACTGTGTATATTCTAACATACTAATTATAAAACCGCAGGTTCGTGTAAGTAAAGCTCAGCAAAACAAAAATTACATAGCTAAGCTTAAAAGCACCGGAAAATTTGAGGAGTATAAAAAGAAAAGAGCTGCAAGTACGAAACTTTACCGGCGAAAAATGAAGAAAATGAAATGCCGCAAACAACAATAAGTAGTGTGCTCGAAAAACGACGTGAGAACATTCGGCAAAGGGTACAGAAGTTTCGTGAAAAAAGCGTACTGGGGAAAAACGGAGCAGATCAGTTTTGAGTGACACTCAATTAACAGGGTATAACTGTTCACAAACATTCGGTAAGGCGATGAGGAAAGCAGAACGAGCATTACCCAATCACCAACTAAGCGGAAAGCTGTCCTGACAAAAATTTTTAGTAGCGTGCGCGAAGCCAACAAAATGGACATGGAGAATAGTATTATACCACCACCGCCCCAAAAAAAGATCCACCAAAATATCTTAATGCTCAAAAAAGCTATTATAGCTTTCTATGAGCGTGAATATATTTCGCGAGTCTCACCCAGAATTCGAGATGTGAAGGAATATCTGTCCGAAAGTGGCGAGAAAATCTTGTTGCCCACTAGGCACATGGTACTAAGCTGCAGAGAAGCATGTGCACTAGGGCGGGTCGATTTAAAAATCGCTCATATGAAAATCGTATTCTAGGGATCAAAATAAGAAACTTTGCCGAAGGAACCATACCTCTAAAACGAATTCTGATGTCCCCCCTTTTGGGTCGAACTTTTGGGTAGGGGCAATTTCAATTCTACCTGCTGTGTCTTGTGATGGCTTAAAAAAAACAACACAAGCAATTTTACGATCTGCAATTGTGTCACAGTGATACCTTCATTTTTTAAAACGGTTGAATAAAAAACCTACACAACTATTTTTACGACATGCAAATGCATCACAGTGATGCCTTGGTTTTAAAAGGGGGTTGTAAAAACGCTAATTTCTAATAATTTTTTTTTTTAATTTCTTTTCTATTACTAAGTTAAATTCATTTGTTCATTTACATATGTTCTGACTAAATAAATTTCTAAAGAGAAAATAAACTCCAAAAAGAAAAAAACATAGGCATTTCAAAGTGGGATTTTTCAAAATTTGCCAGTTCGACCCAAAGGGGGGGGGGGGCATCCGAATTCGTTTTGGAGGTATGGTTCCTTCCGCAAAGTTTCTTATTTTGATCCCTAGAATATGATTTTCACAGAGCAATGGGCGATTTTTTTGCCTCCCCACAAATCGACCCGGCCTAATATGCACTATTTAATGAAGAACAAGGCAACTCGGGGAAAGGTAAGTACTGTGATTTTTATTTACTGTTTAAGACCACTCCACTTTGTTAAGGAAAAACTAGGTTTAAAATTTCTTTCCCCTTCCATATAGATACGTGTGGAATTACTTTTTTCCTAAGGCATCGACCGAATCATGTCAAGCTTATAAAAGAATTGCCACACAACATATGCTTATGCTCATACCATGCTAATTTCATAGATGCCGTCTCTGCTTTACATAAATTTGTTGCCTACGTGTCAGATTATGAAAATGGTTTTGTATTGCAGTTCTTGTGTGATATACCTTCAATGGACTGCTGGTATGGCGAGTGCGTTAAATGTACTGGTATAACAGTACCGAAATTGACTGCCCTGGTGGGTGAAGCTGATCTCGATATGCAAGTATCATGGATGAAATGGACGAAAAACGATGGTGTAAATCGGACTGAAAGACGACAGAAAAGTGGAAAGCTAACTGATCTTGTTGCATATATATCTGGCTTGTCGGCGCAATTTTTAATACATAGTTTTAACAAATGCGAGCAGTCCGAAGTATTTACAGTTTCAAAAAACCAAGGAAAAAATCTGTCGCCTAAAGGTGGACGTGTGGTTTCTATCCAGATGCAAAAGCCGAAAAGTGATACCAAAATTTATTGATCTCTCGTTTAAGTGCAAAACAAAGTGCCCCGTGGGAAAATTGTCTATTGAGAAAGCGAAATTTTATTGGTTAAGTCAAGCCCTAAAGCGAAAACACGCCCAGTTGTTTTCCTGCGAGTTACTTGCTTACAAACTACACAAGTTTTTATCATCCAATCTTGCGTCTGTAATCTGGGATTAATTATTAACCAAGTTAAGTGCAAAACTAGACCGTGTTTCTCGACAACAAATGAAAACAAAGAGATTCAAGTTACGAAAACTGAAGGTAACAAAAACGCCCAAGTTATCATCTAGCAAATTCATACCTGATCTCATCATCAATAAGTCGGATGTGACTCTTCATGAAAATGAAATTGAACTTTTGAGTAAAGGTCTGAATTTTGCGTTACCACATAAATCCTCACCTATGCAGGACATAATACTTGACTCTGAGTTGGCTGTCGGAAGATTAAAACCCGAGGAAGCTGAAAATTTACGGTACAATATAAAACAAGCTTTAACATCAAAATCGTTTCCAAATAATCGTAGACAGTCTAGTAAGTTGCATGACGCAGTAAAATCGCTAAACCAAAAAAACATTTATATAACAAAATCGGACAAGGGCAACTGTGTAGTTGTAATGAACCAAGACGACTACAACAATGGTATGAGCGCACTTATTAAAGAAGAAAACTACGTGAGAGTAAATAATCCCCTTCCAAAAATGAAGAGACAAGGTACGGAACATCGAAAAAAGTATGCCCAGTTGTTCGGCCGTCAGTGGGATATCAAAATGCACAAATCCTATGTACGAGTCCCCTGTTTATACGGTCTATATAAGGCGCATAAACCTGGCAATAAATTTCGCCCTATTATCTTTGGATATACTTCCCCTGTTTCCAACATTGCAAGATGGCTGAGTGATTATTTCAACAAACTTAAGAGTTTCGATAATTTTTCGATAAACGACTCATTAGAACTGATTACAAAAATTAAAGATGTTCGGTTAAATTCGAATGAATGTTTTGCGTCATTCGATATCATTTCTTACTTCTCAAGCGTACCAAAAAAAGGGGCCTTGGACGCACTACACATTTGGCTCGACAGACAAAACTTAAATCCGTCGGTCTCCAGTGCTTTATTTGATCTAACAGTTAATCAATCCTTTTTCCAATTCAGAGGTGTATTCTACGAGCAAATCGACGGCTTACCAATGGGGTTAAATATAAGCCCCTTTTTATGCAATTTATTTATGAATACTATCGAAGAACAATTGACTCAGAGATCATTGTTCCCACGGGTATACTATCGCTATGTCGATGATTGTGTAGTAATTATTGAGAAAGACAAAATCAATAGCACGCTTGACTCATTCAATTCGATAAATAGTAAAATTCAGTTCACATATGAATCTGAGGTAAATAATGAGCTGCCTTTTCTTGATTTAAAACTAATACATGGTACTGATGGAGTTATCGAGTTCGATATTTATTGAAAACCTTCATCGACTGAGCGTTTCATCCCCATAGAATCGAACCACTACTACTCCCACAAGTTAGCAGCTTTTAATTCAATACTCATCGTCTTGTAAATGTACCGCTCAACGAAATCGCATTTAAGAGAGAGAAAGAGAAAATAATAAACAAAGCTGAATATAATGGCTACTCCCCTAACAGCATCCTACAGCTAATAAACAAACATAAAAGCAAAAAAGAAAAAAGAGAATGCAGCTCGTTTTTCGATACAGTGGGTAAAAAAGATAAACAAGTTTTTTGTAGCATAACTTATGATACGCATTATTTCAAACATATTAAAAGATTGTTTGATAAAGTAAACGTAAACGTTGCGCCTAAAAATAAATCTAAATTGAAATCGTTGCTTAAATCGACGAAGGACAAGTGTGACAGTTTGGATAAACCGGGCGTTTATTCCGTCACGTGCTCACAAATAAATGACGATGGAACGGTATGCGGCGCGAAATATTTGGCCAATCGAGTCGCACTGTACGAATTAGGATGCATAAACATCTCAAATATATCAAAAATATTGATCCAAGGAGCGGAATCGCGGAGCACGCTTTATTGAACAAGCATGCATTAAGTGAAGAGGACTGTAAATTAATTGTATCAGAATCCAATATAAATAAATTAAATATTTTAGAATCACTACACATCTATGTTAATAAAAATGTTGCAGTTAATCGTGATAGTGGCCCACTGTACTCTAGTCTTTTTTCAGCCTTGCATTAAATTTTCTGTTTTACTTTTTATTGTTGTTGCGTTGCCAATGCGCATTCTCTTATTACTCTTTTTTGTACGGTATGATATTATAATATTGGAAATTATTTGTTTTTTATTGTTAAGTATTGCTAGGCTTTATTTGTCATCTGATGGACAATGGTTAGTTGACACAAACAACTGAAGAAGGCACCACGCGAGTGTCGAAACAATTTGTATTGTTTTTGTAATTTAAGTTACAAAATAAAAATTATTATTTAAGTGACATTAAGGTGTGTGTTTTTTATATTTTAGTATAAAATAATTGAAGTATTTAATGTTCATGATCGCCCAAGAGCTCTTAGTGTGAATTATGCCGTAGAAGGTCTGCTGCAAGTGGATTTTGCGGAGGATTTCGTTTGCGAAAATCAAGATGAAGTCCAAAGTGCACACTGAAATCAGCGGCAGCTTTCAATTTTTACCAGTGGCTTATATTATAACGGAACCTTCCTGCCAAGGTGCTGGTATCAAACAATTTGTCACATACAAAAGACACTATTGTTCCATACTTGTATATATTGTTTAAAAATTTGCCAAGTACAGTTAGAATTTTAAAAATGTGGAGTGACGGACCATCCTCACAATTCAAAAACAAATATATTGCAGCTTTAATTCCTCACTTTGAAGAAATATTTGGAATGAAAATTGTTTGGAATTACTTTGCAACATCACATGGCAAAAGTTGTGTAGACGGGATTGGTGCAACCATTAAAACAATCATTCGAAAACATGTAAGAGCGCGTGATATAGTCGTCAACAATGCATCTGACTTTGTACAGGCAGTCCACATGACTCCATCAAAAATTATGATTGAAGAAGTAACAAGCAATCAAATTGAAATGATTAACGCTGAATTGCAAGTTGTAGAGCTGTTTTCAAGAGCAAAGCCCATGCAAAATATTTCCAGCGCCCATCAGATACAAGTTCGCGATAATAAAATATCTACTTTTAATACATCCAGACAAGGATATAACTAATAACCTGTATAAATGTTTCTTTAAAATAAGATTTTTTGTGTATAGGTACTTAGAATAGCTAACCTATACATTCAGAATAGTTTGAAAATTTTAAAAATCTATCTATAAATCTTATAAAATAAAGTCGCTAAATGTCATGTATGCACATAACTTCACACAGAATGCTCCGATTTTAAAACAGTTTTTTGCATTTGAAAGCTTAGCTACGTGAGATGGTACAGTTAATATCATTTGAAGATATAAATTATTGTATCCTTTGTTAAGGTTACTAAAAAAATAATTTTTTTGGGTCTCAAGACCTTTATTATTATTTATTTACTAATTTAATTATTGGTCGTAAGACCTTACTTTGTTACTCACTAATTAAAACTAAACGTTTACAACTAACTGCTTACAACTGACTGCTTACAACTGACTGACTTAAAAATGGTAAATTAGTTCTAAATATAACTTAATTCTACCTGTGCCAGCATTATTTCGTTCGGCGCATGGCGGATGTTGTTCCCAATTCAATTCCGGATGTCGTTCACAATATTTGTGTTTTTGCTGATCAGGCGTCTGGGCCTTTTCCTGTTTGCTTCAAAATTATTATTAAGTATGTTGAGCCATCAACTTGCGTATTGCTGACTAAGCTCTTTACATTAGCGTCAGCTCGAATGTTGACTTAGTTGGTGCTAACTCCTCCACCCCAAAAACGAACGTCCTCGTTTGTTAAGGTAGGTATTTCGGATGCTACAGGTTCCTTGTTATCGTTTACCTGGATGCTTACTTTGTAGCTTGATAGCTCTTCTGGTTCCTTTGTAAAATGTCTTCTTATTACTGGTGCGAATATGAGTCCTCCTAGGCAGATTATTATCATGATTGTTAGAGAAAAATTTGTGATTATGGCTGCTTTGTGTTTTGTGCGCAATGAATTTATACGATTTGTGTTATTTATATGGAGTTCCTTCATCATTTCCAAACTTAGGATTTCTTCTTCTTGCTTTGATGGGACATTTGACTGGAGAATTGCAGGTAGTGGTTTGCTGGTTAGTAGTTCGTTAAAAGAATATATCTGTTTATTGATACGAACTGTGGAATTATGGTACTCTATTGCGTATGACCCTGTCAGGTTTACTTTTTGGTTGTCGATATCTATAGTGCCGTTGTATTGATTTAGTAGTATGATGCCAGGAGTGATGCTTTCTACGGTTGGGATGTGCTGGTTATTAACAAAAACGCATTCAGCTGGCTTGCTTCTCAGTAGAGGTGGGACACAGGTAGTGTTGCTAATGTCTACTATAGCCTTACGGTTACATATTCTTACATTATTATTTTCTTTACATTTAGATTAAATTCCATATACTACGTTATTATTACATGTTACAATGTCCTCGTAAAGGACTTTATTAATAAATTTTCCTATCTTTATAGGTTTTATCAAAATTGACTCACAAATGTCTTCATTTGTTATTGGTAATCCTATTATGTAAAATAACATTTTATCGTTTGTTGCAATTTTTACGCTTGCGATTTCTAGTGATTCTTCTATACTACTTAGGGTAAAATTGTTTTTTTCATATATTGATTTAATTAACATAATTTCTTCATTTGAAAATATATAGGAGTTGACTAGCCGGCCTTAGCCCAATGTATCGCATAGTCTATATTAATTATTTCTTCTTTGATAATTTTTAACTTATATTTCATTTCAATAGCAAAATTATGTTGAGTGTGTTCATCCGTTTGTATGGATTGCGCGATTTTATTAGAAATTGCTGTAATTTCATTTATTTTATCAAAAATTACTTTATTAATTACCACTTGCTGGTTATTATTTTCAACTATATTATTTATTTCATTTTCTAAGATGACTTGGTCGTCGTGGTCGGGATTTCCTGCGATCCACTTCCAGATGGTTCCTAGTTCATTAATTGATCTTTTAAATTTCCTTGGTTTAAGTCTATTCAAATAATCTTGTATTGATCTTAATTCATTATTGAGAATGGGCAAGAGGGGGTTTCCTTCATTGATTTGTGTCCTAATGGTATGGCTAAGTTCATTTAGTGTCTTTTGGCATACGTCCAGATCTATTTTATTTATAATTTTGTACGTTCCTGTTTGAACTTTGGTTTGTCCCGTATTAAATGTTGCAAGTTGAGAGTTGGAGTAATCTATTATTTTAAAGTCCGCGTACACTAGGTGCACGAGAAGTCTGTAAGAGAGAATTTGAAGGGGGAGTTTCTTATTTTACTAAAATCATATTAAGTCTTAATGTTACTCTTATGTGCTATTCTTCCTTTTTCGGTAATTACTACACTAGATTTATCTTCTTTCACGATTTCCTTCCTATATCTAGCAGTGAGTTTTGATCCTATTCTTTTATTAATCCTAACATAAATTATGTCACCAGGAGTGTATGTCTTTAATTGTTTTGGGGTAGGGGAAATCTGTTATTGATTGTACTTTGGCTGGGTTTGTAGAGATTCCGTCAGAAGAGACGACAAATCCCAGGAATTCGACTTTCTTTTTGAAAAAGTCGCATTTGTCAATCTGGACTTTCATGTTTGCCTTGTTCAGAGTTTCGAAAATTGTGTCGATATGTTCAGCGTGCGTTTTTTCGTCCTCGCTAAATATAATTATATCGTCTATGTATACATAGCAAATTCTACCTATGTGTTCCCTAAGTATGTCGTCCAGTGTCCGTTGAAAGATGGCAGGGGCGTTCTTTAAGCCAAAAGGAAGTCTCGTGAACTCGTATTTTCCGTTGTTCACTGAAAAAGCTGTTTTTTCCACGTCAGATTCCTTAAGAGGAATTTGATGGAAACCGCTTTTTAAGTCAATTACTGAGAAAATTCGATTCTTTCCTAATTGGGAAAGTACCTCGTTTATCTCGGGTATTGGGTACCTATCTGCGATTGTTACTTGATTAAGTTTCCTGTAATCAATGACCATTCGAAATTTTTTTTCCCCTGAGGCATCGTCCTTTTTAGGCACGACCCAGACGGGTGAGTTGAATGGGGATCTTGATTTGCGTATTATTCCGTCCTCTAGCAGTTTGTTTACCTGAGTTTCAACTTCCTGCTTAAGGCTCATGGGATATGGGTATGATTTTGAGTATATTGGTGTGTCAGAATTTGTGCGAATTTCGGCAACTACTTTTGTTGTATAAGTTAATTTTTCGTTTGGCTCTGAAAATAAATTACGGTGTTTCTGTGCTAATTGTCTAATTTCGTTTTTTTCTTCCGTGGTCATGTGTTGGTCCCGAATTTGTTTGTGTTAACATTTTGTACACTGTATTGTCTTAAAAAGATTTTTTTTATGTTTGCTATAACCATAAAATTTTCTTTCGTATGTATGACCGCTGAGAGTTCCTTTAGGCTGTCATTGCCTAGTATTGCATGAAAGGTTTTGAGAGTGGGTAGCAAGAAGAATTTAAGCTTGTAGTTTTCTAAGTTGAAGAGGTTGAGATATGTGTGGTGGGTAATTTTGATTTTTCCCCCGACAGAATTTGCAAAAAAGGGGTTGTCGTTTTCTATTGATTTTGTTACTAAGTTGGACTAGATATAATTTTTGTTAGATCCAGTGTCCACTAAAATGTTTAAAATTTCGCCGCTCTTCGTCCTGCATCTAAAGTAGGGTAACGAAGAGCTGTTCAATCTAAAAAATGTACATCACTCAGATCCTGCGGTTCTTCCTTTTCGTTGTTAAAGGTTGTGTTCTGATTGTGGTCGTTTGGATCTTCGTAGTATTGGTCTTGGTAGTATTGGTCATGGTAGTCTTGGTTATGGTAGTGTTGGCTATCCGTCGCTCCGTCGGTGTTTATGTGAAAGTTCCTTTGAACTTTGATAGGGGGATGGTTTATCATTGATGTATTAGGTGGCCGTTTGCCCATTTCTTGAGCTTTAGGGCGGTTCATATAATTTACCGCTCTTGTCCTGACGCTTTCGTCTACGTCCATGGGTTGAGGTGGTTTAGGTGGTCTTGGAGGAGCGTGGTGTTGTTGGTTAAAAGGGTTTTGTGGTTGGTATCTATTTACCTGGTTTGGGTTTTGGTTGGCGTATAGCTGATAGTTGGGAGGATTCAAATTTTGTTGATGATAGTTTTGTGGAAGGGGATTTGATATGGTTTGAGGTAGGTGTGCTAGTTCGGGATAAAACCTTGACTGTGGTTGGAGTTGTTGGTAAGATTGCGGCTGGGGGTATTTTACCGTGGTGGGTTGCTGTCGTGGATTCGGAGAATTAAAGCTTTGTTGACGGGAGTTAGACATCTGGTTGTTCGCGTGGTATGCCCTGAAGTTTTGGTTTTCGAGCTTCAGGCAAAGGTGTAAGGCTTCTGGCAAACTCTTTGGTTCCTTTATGCCAAGTAACCTGGGGAGATCACCCGAAAGTCCTCTGACGAAGGTGTCGAGGGCCTTAGCTCGGTAATTCTCAGTTAACAGGTGAACTGCTTCTTCACCTATCTCCATACAGCCTATTTTATTTAAAAGCAGTGATAGGTGTCCGTATACCTTCTGGTAGAACTCATTAATGGACATTCGTCCTTGTATGAGACATGTCATTTGGTACTCTAAAGTGCCTATGTCTCGTTTGTCGGCGTAGTGGGTAGTTAGACAGCGGGAAATTGCTGTCCAATCTAAAGGGGTGTTGTACGATTCTAAAGCTATGTCTGCCTTTCCAATTATCTTATTCCTAATAACATTCAAAATGCCGAAATATCTAGGTGTGCCCTTTGAGGGTTCATAAATTCTCAAAATTCTTTCAACACTCTTTTTCCAGGAGCTAAACTCTGAGGCATTTCCTGAGAATTCTCTTAATGAACGTACAACATCTGGAATCTTATCCATTTCACTCATATTATTTTGGAATTGGGCGTCTATAGTTTGATCAGTTATGATAGGATTTGTTGTGTTGTTAAGGACACTCTGTACTATATTAGGCACGCTTGCCTCTATGGCTAGGGATATCATGCTTTTTATCATATTAGCCAAGTCTGGTGAAATTTGGTTATTAGCGCTTGGCGGTGCTGGTGGTGCAGCAGGAGGGTTAGCTCCAAGCATTGAGGGTCTAATCAAATTGTTTGGGTTTGACATTGTCAGGAATTTTAGATTTTTTTCTTTCGGTAAGGGATTTGATTTTCTGGACTTCTTAAATCACAAAAAAAAAATTACGATTGTCTTGAAAAGGATTTTACTAAATTTTTCTTTTTTTTTTTTTTTTTTTATTTCCGCACTTTCACTTTTAAAATGAAATATCTAAGTTATTAAATTCTAAATTATTTAAATTTTTGAGTGACTTCCACAATAAATATTCGAATTTCGTAATTGTAATTTTTATGTAGTAATTTACTTCTCTTATTTTTTATAATTTTTAATTCCTATAAATCTTTTTGAAATTTACTTATTTTTCAATATTTTTCTTTCTCCTTAAAAAAAATTTTTTTTCCGCTCATTACTTTCTAAATTTTTCAAATATGTGTTTTAAGATGAAATTTCAAAATTTAGTAGATTTGAATTTTTTGTTTTAAATATTTTTCTTAAATATATAAATATTTTCTTACATTAATTTCAGCTCCATCTCGATAAGTGTGAATTCTTCCCTTTTCCTGGCGGTACTCGTGGTACACTGGCTTATACCTTGTTGCTGGGGGTGGCTCCTTGGCTGGTATCGTTGGGGCGTCCGGGAAGTTTGTAAGTTTTCACTACCCCTTTCACGCCTCTTCTTATAGGTATCGTTTAGTAATACATATTGGAATAGTTTTTCTTTCGTAGCACTTTATTATTTGTGGTACTTATTGAAAGTTTTTTTCTACCGGTTTTCTTTCTATTGTGGCACTTTTTGTATTGTGACACTTTTTTTGAAAGTTAATGCTATACTGGTGGCACTTTTGGAATTTTTTGATAACAGTTTCCTTCGCGGCACTTTATTAAGCTTTATACCGATTTTACAACACTATAAGTTTACCAAGCCAAGCCTTTTAGCTCGGGCGCCAATTATTGTATCCTTTGTTAAGGTTACTAAAAAAATAATTTTTTTGGGTCTCAATACCTTTATTATTATTTATTCACTAATTTAATTATTGGTCGTAAGACCTTACTTTGTTACTCACTAATTAAAACTAAACGTTTACAACTAACTGCTTACAACTGACTGACTTAAAAATGGTAAATTAGTTCTAAATATAACTTAATTCTACCTGTGCCAGCATTATTTCGTTCGGCGCATGGCGGATGTTGTTCCCAATTCAATTCCGGATGTCGTTCACAATATTTGTGTTTTTGCTGATCAGGCGTCTGGGCCTTTTCCTGTTTGCTTCAAAATTATTATTAAGTATGTTCAGCCATCAACTTGCGTATTGCTGACTAAGCTCTTTACATTAGCGTCAGCTCGAATGTTGACTTAGTTGGTGCTAGCTAACTTATATATTATAGGAGCGTGGCAAATTGCCAAAATGTAGTAAAAAAGCATAAAATTTTTGTTTACACAGCTATAACTCATAAATGGATGGATGGATTTAAAAAATTCTACTTTTCAGTAAAACTTTGAACTATTTACCTTCGATCTGCATCAAAAAAAATACTTGATTCCTTTCTTATATTAGCCAAATTGTTTAAACAAAAGTAAAATTTTTACCAAAAAATTCGTATGTGTGTTTGTTCGCTGTGAACTGTCCGCACTAGTTGCTTTTGAGTGAGGCTTGATGCGACACATACATACGTACATGCTATATATCGCTTCGTTATTGAACTTCGGGAGTACATTTATATGTATGGATGTATGTATGTGTTCTCATATCATATTTATGTACATACATACTTCTGCGATGTTGTCAAATTAATGCAACATAAATGGTTAAGAATGCATACGTCTCTTGAAAAATACTCTTTCGTTAAAAATATTGAACATTTCCTTAAAATTCTTAAACAAAAGTTTTATTTTTTGGTATTTTTGCATGCACATATATGCTAATATTTGTGCACTAAGGAGATTTCAATATATTTTTGATGCTAATTTGTATGCTGATCGTAAAGACAAATTAAATGAGTATTTTTTTAACGTTTTTTTATGGCAGCCCTAAAGGAGTTATTTTAGAAATAACAGTTAGTTTTCACGAATTTTCTCATTAAAATGTGTACGTAAGTCGTCTAAGCTGTGTTGATAATATATTTTATTTTATTTAAAATTAAAACAAAAGTGATCTTTTTTTATTAATAATTTTTTATCAATATTATTGCAAAGGTAACTAACATACAGTGCGATATCCTATATTATTTAGTATAATTTTTTGGTGAACTTTTAAAAGAAAAGAAAGGGAAGCAAAGGAGAGGAAAGGAACGGAAAGGAAAGGAAAGAAGAGGAAAGGAAATAAAAGGAGAGGAAATTATAGGGTGGAAAGGAAGGGAGAAGACAGACCGGATAGCGAACGAAAGGGCAGGAAATCAAAGAAAAGGAAAGGAAACGAAAAAAAGGAATGGATAGGAGAAAAGAGGATAGGAAAGGAGGAGAAAGGAAAGGGTAGGAAAGGATAGGTGAGGAAATGAAAAGAAAGAAAGGAAGGGAAAGAAGGAAAGAAAAGGAAGGGAAGGGAAAGGAAAGGAAAACAAACGAAATGAAAGGCGAGGCGAGGAAATTAAAACAATTAATTAAGATAATTTTCCCTTAACTTTCATCCATGCAGTTTAATATTTTCATAATAATTTATTGTTACGATTTAAATAAGTTTATGAGCCGAGCTTTTCATAATACGGAAATAAAAGGAGAATAATTACAGGGGAGGAAAGGAAGGGAGAAGACAGCACCGTACAGCGAACCAAAGGACAGGAAATGAAAGGAAATGAAAAAAAAGAAAGGATGTGAGAAAAGAGGATAAGAAAGGAGGAGAAAGGAAATGTTAGGAAAGGAAAGGAAAGGAAAGGAAAGGAAAGAAAAAGAAGGGAAAGGAAAGGAAAAAAGGGAAAAGACAGGAAAGTAAAGGATATGAGAACAAATAATTAAGATAATTTTTCCTTAACTTTCATCCATGCAGTTTAATATTTTAATAATAACTTATCCATGCGTTAAATAAGTTTTTGAGCCGCCCTTTTCATAATATGGAAATGAAAGGAGAGGAATTACAGGGAAGGAAACGAAGGGAGAAGACAGGACCGGACAGCGAACGAAAGGACAGGAAATTAAAGAAAATTAAAGGAAACAAGAAAAAGGAAAGGATAGGACAAAAGAGGATAAGAAAGGAGGAGAAAGGAAATGATAGGAGAGGAAATGAAAAGAAAGGAAGGGAGAGAAAGAAGGAAAGAAAAGGACGGGAAGGGAACGTAAAAGACGAATTTGAGATGGATATAGTGGCAGTTTCGAGTAGGTATGGAATAGCTTCGCGGATCATTCCACGGATTTTCTTTCGGGAAGATTATGCTCAATACAGTTAGCAAACAAAATTATCATACATTTTGTAAAAAGTAGGGAATATTTTTGTTTAAAAATACCGAAAAAGTTTACGAATCAATTTTAGTTATTAAAATAGAAAAATGCACTACAGAGTTGTTCAACGCCATGTATTTTAATTAAGATTTGAATTATATATTTATGGTAATTTCTAAAATAGGCATAGGGTGGGCGCAATAATGCCATCACGAAGGCCATCAGATATATCTAGACGCACTAGGAATGCCGAAAGAGTTCGTCAATATCGAAGAAATGAGACCCCAGATCAACGGACATTAAGATTAGCACAGAATAGGCAAGGTGCTCCTGGTCAAAGAGCTGCAAACTGGAGAAATAAAGAATATAGTGCAATGAATTACAGCACTACAATTGACTATAAAAACGATCCATATATGTCTTTGGGATACATGTCTGTCCTTTGCCAACATTGTAGAGCAAAGAAGTGGAAGTCTGAGTTAAAGTCGATGTGCTGTTCGAAAGGGAAAGATAAATTACCTGACATTTTGCCTCTCCCAGAACCCTTGCGCTCATTATTAACAGGCGAACATCCAAAATCGAGGCATTTTTTAACATATATTCGAAACTATAATAATGCATTTCAAATGACTTCGTTTAGGAGCCACGAAGTTGTTGAGAGTGGTTTTATGCCCACTTTTAAAGTGCAAGGTCAAGTGTACCATTTAGTGGGCAGTTTCTTCAAATTTATTTTAATTCCGATCCATCTACAGAAGCAGCTACTCGATGCAATATAAATTCGAGAGAACCCCTTGACAGTGCGTTAATTACGGAGCTCCAAAATATGTTGCATGCATGGAATGCCTATGTACACTCATTTAAAAGTACTATTGAGAGTATTTCTGCAAATGTACCAGACTTCGATGTCATTATACACGCAAACCAGGTACCGGCTGGTGAGCACCGTGGGCGATATAATGCTCCATCTAAGAGCGAAGTTGCCGTTGTAATAGCAGGACAACGATTTGATAAGCGATACATTGTTTTACACAGTAGGGACGGCTGTCTTCAAAAAATTCCGGAAACCCATAGGAGTTATGATGCACTACAATATCCATTGATTTTGGTGCGAGGTGAAGATGGATATTCTATCGACATACCTCAACTTCATGCATGAATTTTTATTGTTATCAAATAATGGAGAAAGAAAATAGCTTTAACACCCTACTTCAATACCGCATGTTCTTAAACCAATATTTAGTTGATCAGTATGCCAAAATAGAAACCGAACGCCTAGCATTTATACAACACAACCAAACAAAACTAAGAGCAGAAAACTATGTGCACTTAAAAGATGCCTTGCATTCCAATGAACACGCAAATTAAATCGGTCAGTTGGTCATATTACCATCAAGTTTTACGGGAGGCGCTAGATACTTGCACGAAAAGACGCAGGATGCAATGACATACGTACACTCAGCGAAAAACGCCGTTCTAAAATCCAGCACCACCGGACTCAATTCAAGCTTTTCATGTTCTTACTTTTACAAACGACCTGTTCTCAAAACAACAACCTTGTTCTTGTACTGACAACCATTTTCTTGAAAAGAGAACGGCTGGTCTTAAAATATGAACAAATGTTCTATTAATGAGAACAATGTTCTTAAATTAAGAACAATGTTCTTAAATTAAGTTCAAGAAAAAAGAAACAGTAAAATTCGTGTGCACTAAAATGTTAAATACAACATTTGACACAAGTTATCAAGCAGTTGTTGTGGCCCAGCGGCTACGATGTTGCGGTTGCGATCGTGTGGCGCGAGTTCGATCACCGTCAAACTCTGAAGTTTTTTATATTAAATTTTTTTAACTCTTATTTTTCGTTCAGTTCCACTCATATATGCACAGCTAATTCTCAAACTTGTTATGAAATGTTTTAAGTATATATTCAGATTGCATCAATAAAAAGAAGAATTTCTCAATAAGAGAAAGTCATGAAAAAATGCATGTTATGTGTTTTTTTCATCTTTTGGACTTTAATAACAACTTTTTTGTTATTAATATTTTTTATTAATTACAAAAAAATTATTGTTAATAAAAATAAATAATTAAATGGGTACTAATTAGAAAAATCACCTTCCCGAACAACACCCCCTCCCGGCCCCAAAGATCAAGAACAAACCGTTCTAGAATTGAGACCGAAAAATGTTAAATCGACCACAAATCGTTCTCGAAGCGTGAGAACGAAAATTCTTAAATCAAGCCCAAGTAGTGCTTGAAATGAGCGCTGAAAGTTCACACATCAATACCAAAGTGGTCATAAAATACGAACGGTGTGCTTGGAAAAACTGTTCTTAAAACAACCCCATCGGTCACGAGTTAACAAAAAGCGTACTTAACAAACTTTTGTCAACGAATGTTCTGAATTTTGAACTTGTTTCGTTCGTCTTAGAACGATTTTTTCTCTGAGTGTACGGAATTTCGGTAGACCTGACCTTTTCATAACTTTTAAATGCAACTCAAATTAGAAAGAAATTAAAGACAATATTCAGCCACACGCAAGGCCGCAAGATGGATATGACTTGGTTGATCGGGTTTTCCTCTTAAAATCCAACAGTTGCTCCATTCTCATAAATAAAGTTCATATATTTGGCCCACCACGAGCCCACATATACACAGTCGAATGGCAAAAACGTGGGTTGCCTCACATTCACCTGCTGCTTTGGTTGGTCAATAAAATAAGGCCAGATCAAATTGACAACGTTATATCAGCAGAATTGCCAAAAAAAAGAGGAAGATCCAGTTTTGTTCGACGCTGTGGTAAAACATATGTTACATGAACCATGCGGGAGTTTGAATCAAAATTCACCATGTATGAGCGAAGGGAGGTACACAAAAAATTACCAAAATTATTTCAGCCCCATACATCCGTTGATGGTGGTGGATATCCAAAATACCGTCGACTTTCACCAGAAGAAGGTGGAGAAACTACGGTCATTAGAAATATTTCTATAGGTAACAGATGGGTAGTGCCATTTAACCCACTGCTCCTTAAAATTTTCGATGCACACATTAATGTAGAACTATGCAGCTCTGTAAAAGCAATTAAATATGTTACGAAATATATAAATAAAGGCAGTGACCAAGTAACATTTACATTACAGGTAGGCAATGAATTGCAGAGCTTTCAGTTTGGGCGATATATTTGCAGTTCCGAAGCGGTTTGGCGCATTTTCGGATTCAACATACACGAACGAGCACCTTCAATCACCCACCTTGCAGTCCATTTAGAAAACGGTCAAAGAATATACTACACCGAAAACAACGTCAACGATATCGTAAACAATCCACGTGATACAACATTAACAGCGTTTTTCAAACTATGCGCTACTGATAACTTTGCTAAAACTCTGACGTATGACAAAATTCCAAGTTTTTTTACATGGAATCAGTCTTCCAAAAATTTTCAAAGAAGGAAACAAGGAAGGATAGTCCCTGGTTGGAGCGGCATGGGACAATACCCTATACGAAGCAGCTCTATGCTCTACATCAAGAGCAGTCATGTACTTATTTGCCACTTTAATTGTCTTCTGTCAGGTTTCAGATCCTTGCACTCTGTGGCAAAACCACAGAAATAAAATGGCTGAAGACATTCTCTATCAAAGAAGACAAATAGTTTCATGAAGTGAAATAAATTTCGATCCGCAAATCTATGACGAAATATTAGCTAATCTTAACAATGCAGTGAAATCATTATCTGACAGATCTCTAACAGACTTTGGGCTGCCATTACCAACAAATATTAATTTAAATGAAAACAACATGGAATACTTAAAAGAAATATCATATGATCGATCACGCCTACTGAAAACCGTTATTCATCATGAGAATCGATTGAATTTCGAACAAAAAAGCGTGTATAACGCTGTATTATCTTCCACAATAAATAGCGATAGCAAGCTGTTTTTTCTTGATGCTCCTGGAGGCACCGGTAAAACATTTTTAATAAACATACTTCTGGCCAAAGTGCGATCTATGGGGAAAATAGCACTCGCTGTCGCTTCATCAGGCATCGCTGCAACTCACTTGGATTGCGGAAGAACTGCTCATGCTGCGTTTAAAATCCCCCTTAATATGTCTAGCGATGAAGATGAAGACGCACCCAGAATATGTAATGTGTCGAAGCAAAGCAACACTGGAAAATTGTTACGTGATTGCAGCTTGATTGTTTGGGATGAAGCTTCTATGTCTCATAAAAGTTCCGTTCATGTTTTGGATAGAACAATGCGAGATTTTTGTAATAAAAATATACCTATGGGCGGTTGTACCATTTTGTTTTCTGGATGCTTTCGACAAATTCTACCAGTAGTTGTTAGAGGTACGGGAGCTGATGAGGTCAACGCGTGTTTAAAAATGTCTTACCTTTGGCCGTATATAAATAAACTGCAACTTATAAAAAATATGAGAGTTTTTACTTCCAGAGAAGAAAATGTACTTTTTGCTAATAATTTGCTTAAAATTGGTAACGGGCAGTTTCCAACGACAAGTGGGCTTATCGATCTAACAAATATTTGCAAATTTACTGAAAATATTGAAGATCTTATTGATAAAGTATATCCTGAAGTTGGCCAATTTACAAGTAATTTATTGGACTGGTTTAAAGAGAGGGCAATATTATCAGCTACCAATGAGAAGGTGGACGCAGTAAATGCGTTAGTACTCTCAAAATATAATACGGAAGCACAAGTTTTCTGCTCAATAGATACGGTAATAGATACTAACGAGGCTGTACACTATCCAATAGAGTTTTTAAATTCTCTAAACCCTCCCGGAACGCCACCACACGAACTTATTATTAAAGTAGGAGCTCCCGTTATATTACTACGCAATTTGAATCCACCATCATTATGCAATGGCACCAGGCTGCTGATCAAGACTATAGAACGCATTTGCTTGAGTGTTCAATTTTGACTGGTTGTGGAGCTGGAGAAAACGTCTTGATTCCAAGAATACCGATAGTACCAACAGAATTCCCATTTCAATTTAAACAGCTACAGTTTCCAGTCAAATTATGTTTTGCAGTAACAATAAATAAGGCTCAAGGACAAACACTTAAGGTAGCCGGTTTGGATCTAAGAGCTCAATGTTTTACACATGGGTAATTATAAGTAGCTCTATCCCGTGTAACAAACAAAGATAATTTATATGTTTTGGCTCCTGATGGGAAAACTGCAAATATTGTATACAATGAAATTTTATAATAAAGAAAATAAAAAATAACTGAATATGAACAGTTAATATGTATGGATCTATATTTAACTTTGCTTTGGACTTAATTTTTTTATGAATTATCTTTATTATTTAATTGAAAAATTAATTCGGCCACCGTGGTGTGTGGTAGCGTGCTCCGCCTACCACACGGAACGCTCTGGGTTCATACCCCGGGCAAAGCAACATCAAAATTTTAGAAATAAGGGTTTTCAATTAGAAGAAAATTTTTCTAAGCGGGGTCGCCCCTCGGAAGTGTTCGGCAAGCACTGCGAGTGTATTTCCGCCTTGAGAAGCTCTCAGTGAAAACTCATCTGCCTCGCAGATGCCGTTCGGAGTCGGTATAAAACAAGTAGGTCCCGTCCGGCCAATTTGTAGGAAAAATTAAAAAGGAGCACGACGCAAGTTGGAAGAGAAGCTCGGCCTAAAAGCTCGGAGCTAAAAACAGAGTCTCATCCTGTCCTAATTTATCAACTAAATCAATTCGTTTACTCCAGGAATCGCCACCTCATAAGCGCTTTCACGCAATTGTTTTTGTAAAACGCTCAGGCATGCGCACTGCATAGGCAAGCGCACCACACATCCCCGCGCGCACGTATTCTAACCACCCGCCAACAACCGAATTTATTCTGCTGTACCCATTAGGAACTAAACTTCTATAATTTCATGTAAAATGACTTTTGAATTAATATTTTCGGGTATATTTTTGGTTCATCTGTACGAAAACATTGAAGCTTTGTTTGGTTTATTTAATAACTAGCAGACCCGGCAGACATTGTTCTGCCCTAAATTTGGTCTATCTGCATACATTAATAACCTTTTTCCGTCCAACTCTATTCTCCTCCTCTTCACTTTTTCTTAATCCTTTTACTCACTCCTCCCTCCGTTTTTTCGCTTCATCTATCTCTATCTGCGTCTCACTCTATCTCTTTCTCAGTCTCCTTCCCTCTTTTCTCTTATCTCAAATTTTTCTCATTCTTCTTCATCATTTATTGCCTGTCCAAGAGGGTATTTTGTTCCAGTCGCATTCCGAGTCCCAGTCCCACTCCCAGTCTCAGTCCCAGTCCGTCTCTGGTCTACTTTCCGAAAAATAGATCGTAAATACTAATATAGGTAAATTTATATACCAAATTTCAGGCAAATCAAATAGTACGTATGTAAATGGGTATGTGGGTGTTATTAATTCATGTCTTTATTTCGGATTCGCATGTATATTTATCAGTATTGCCAGGTTGATGCGACTAAATCGAATATCACAATGAAAATAACTTTAAAGCACTCAGCAACGGCTTTCGTTTGATATCTATATTAGACACACATTCTAGGGGTATCCAGGTCCGCATTTTGGTCTATATATCGACACAATAGTCACCAGTAGGTATGAAAACTACCCTGCACTAAAGTACACATCAACAGCTTCAATTTGATACCCATAATGTAAAAACACATCCTAGTGTTACCCTGATCCACGTTTTGGCATATATCTCGAGACGCTAGTCACAAATAGGTATGAAACTTACCCTGTACTAAAGCACTCATCAACAGCTTCAATTTGATACCCATAATGTAAAAGCACATCCTAGTGTTACCCCGATCCACGTTTTGGCATATATCTCGAGACGTTAGTCACAAATAGGTATGAAACTTACCCTGTACTAAAGCACTCATCAACAGCTTTCATTTGTTATCCATATTGTATAAACACTTTCTTGGGGTATCCGGGTCCACGTTTTGGCCTATATATCGAGACAATAGTCACCAGTAGGTATGAAAACTACCCCGTACTGAAGCACACATCAGCAGCTTCAATTTGATACCCATAATGTAAAAACACATCCTATTGTTACCCTGATCCACGTTTTGGCATATATCTCGAGACGCTAGTCACAAATAGGTATGAAACTTACCCTGTACTAAAGCACTCATCAACAGCTTTCATTTGTTATTCATATTGTATAAACACTTTCTTGGGGTATCCGGGTCCACGTTTTGGCCTATATATCGAGACAATAGTCACCAGTAGGAATGAAAACTACCCCGTACTAAAACACACATCAGCAGCTTCAATTTGATACCCATAATGTAAAAACACATCCTAGTGTTACCCTGATCCACGTTTTGGCATATATCTCGAGACGCTAGTCACAAATAGGTATGAAACTTACCCTGTAATAAAGCACTCATCAACAGCTTTCATTTGATATCCATATTGTATAAACTCTGTCTAGGGGTACACGGGCTCACGTTTTGGCCTATATCTCGAAACCCTAGTCACCCAAGGGTATGCAAGTTACCCTCTACTAAAGCACTCATCAACAGCTTTCAGTTGTTATCCATATTGTATGAAAACATTCTTTGGATACCCGGGTCCACGTTTTGGCCTATATCTCGAGACCCTAGTCACCAAAAGATATGAAAACTACCCTTTACTAAAGCACTCATCAACAGATTTCATTTGATATCCATATTGTATAAACTCCGTCTAGGGGTACACGGGCCCACGGTTTGGCCTATATCTCGAGACCCTAGTCACCCAGGGGTATGCAAATTACCCTATACTAAAGTACTAATCAACAGCTTTCTTTTGTTATCCATATTGTATAAACACTTTCTAGGTGTACCCGGGTCCACGTTTTGGCCTCAATCTCGAGACCCTAGTCACCAATAGGTATGAAAACTACCCTGTACTAAAGCACTCATCAACAGCTTTGATTTGTTATCCATATTCTATATACACATTCTAGGGGTACCCGCGTCCACGTTTTCGCTTATATCTCGAGACGACAAATACCCCGTATCAAAGTATTCATAAACAGCTTCCATTTGATACTCATATTGTACAAACATATCCCAGGGTTACCCAGGTCCACGTTTTGATCTCAAAACCCTAGCCAGAACGGGACAAAAATTATCCTATGTCTGTCTCCTGGTTCTAAGCTACCCCTCCACAAATTTTCCGCCAAATATGTTCCTTCCTCTTCAATCACTCTTATCTATTAAAAAAAGCGCATCAAAATCCGTTGCGTATTTTCTAAAGGTTTAAACATAGCGACTTTGTTTTATACTATGTAGTGATGTACATCCATACATACCTATAAACCTACGCCCGAAGTTAAATAACGCTACGAATGCTATATATGTACGTATGTATGTGTCGCATCAAGCCTCACTCAAAAGCAATTAGCGCGGACAGTTCACAGCGAACAAACACACATACGCATTTTTTGATAAAAATGTTACTTTTGTTTAAACAATTTGGCTGATATAAGAAAGGAATCAAGTATTTTTTTTGATGCAGATCGAAGGTAAATATTTCAAAGTTTTACTGAAAAGTAGAATTTTTGAAATCCATCCATCCGTTTATGAGTTATAGCTGTGTAAACAAAAATTTTATGATTTTTTGCTACATTTTGGAAATTTGCCACGCCCCTATAATATATATCTTCAAATTATATTAACTGTACCATCCCAAGTAGCTAAGCTTTCAAATGCAAAAAACCGTTTTAAAATCGGAAGATTCTGTGTGAAGTTATGTGAATACATGGCATTTAGCGACTTTATTTTATAAGATTTATAGATTATATTTTAAATTAAATTAAATTTGAATTGAACACATTTTTGAATGCATTGAAGAAAACAATGCGATACGTTAATTTTGAAAGCTACCAAGTCCGATTGAGTTTGTGTACGTGCCAGCGCCATTTCTGCTCGCTAATTGGTTGTCGTTAATTTTTTTAGAAAACAAAATTAAGAATAGAGAGGCCCTGACAAAAATTTATTACGGCTCACTTGAAGTTAATAATTTATTATGGAATATACATAGATAAGTTTAAATGCATGCATGCTTTATTTCACCGTTATTAACCGGTAAAGCTAATTTAAGATTATCACTCATTGACCTAATAGAATTTAATAGATAATAGCCGTGCTTTTTAAACGGTTTTATTTAGCCTGACTCTGTATAGCGAACAGAACTTTGTAATCGAAATTTAAGTAACTACCCAATAAGCTACATTATGTTATTTTATTTCAAAATGAAAATTTTATCGGCAATTATTTAAAAAAAAATTATAAATGTTTATATATTTAATTTAACTTATAAATAAAATTTTATTAAAAAATATAGTTATTACTATATTTAGGGGAAGTAAATGTAGGGTTATAGGTGAGTTAAATATTTTTATTTTTGTAAATTATTTTTAATTGAGTTATCGTTTGAAGATGAAATTTTTGAATTACTTCAAAGAGAAAATTTTTGTTCTTAGATATTTAAAAACTTCAAATGAATAAAAAATAAAAGTTGTTCTTGAAAACAAAAAATTTAAAAGATTTAATAAAATGAATGAACAAAAAACAAAAAAAAAAACAACAAAGGACGGGACTGTCTTCGGCTGTGCCGAAGACTTCATACCTTTCATGAATGGGGCTGAACAATAATCTTATCCCGTTCGTATTCTCCAAATAATCGGATGTATAACACATGAAATATATAGTGAAAAGATCTGCATACCTAAACGATTTTTAAGATAAATATAAAATAAAAAATAGGTAGGTACTTTGTGTGAGGATGCAAAGTTTCAGGTTTTTTGTGGTCTGCGTGTAAAAACTATGACTACGAATTACGTATTTCAACAATATATGACGTAAACGTAACTATTTGATGAAATTTGATGAATTTTGAAGCTTCTAGCCGTAAAAAAGGGCAAAAATTACAGTTTATATGGGGTATATAATATATATACCACCGATCTATATGATTTTTTCAGACAACAATATATGCTATATACGTAAGCATTTGGTGAAATTTGAAGCTTCTAGCTGTTAAAATGGGGCAGAAATTTCGCAAAGTTTCTTATCTGAACAATCGGTTGTATGAGATATATACTATATATACCACCGATCTCAATGATTTTTTCAGACAACAATATATGCTATACTCGTAATCATTTGGTGAAATTTGAAGCTTCTAGCTGTTAAAATGGGGCAGAAATTGCGCAAAGTTTCTTATCTGAACAATCGGTTGTATGAGATATATACTATATATACCACCGATCTCAATGATTTTTTCAGACAACAATATATGCTATACACGTAAACATTTGGTGAAATTTGAACATATGTATTTATACGATTTTTAAAATAAATATAAAATAAAAAATAGGTAGGTACTTTGTGTGAGGATTAAAAGCTTCACGTTTTTTGTGGTCTGCATGTAAAAACTATGACTACGAATCACGTATTCCAAAAATATATGACGTAAACGTAACTATTTGATGAAAATTGATGAATTTTGAAGCTTCTAGCCGTAAAAAAGGGGCAAAAATGACAGTTTATATGAGGTATACAATATATATACCACCGATCTCTATGATTTTTTCAGACAAAAATATGTGCTATATACGTAAGCATTTGGTGAAATTTGAAGCTTCTAGCTCTTAAAATGTGGCGGAAGTTGCGCAAAGTTTCTTATCTGAACAATCGGTTGTATGAGATATATACTATATTAACAAACCGATCTCTATGATTTTTTCAGACAGCAATATATGCTATATACGTAAGCATTTGGTGAAATTTGAAGCTTATAGCTGTTAAAATGGGGTAGAAATTGCGAAAATATATACATATATATACTATATATACCACCATATATATACTATATATAACACCGATCTTTATGATTTTTTCAGACAACAATATATGCTACATACGTAAGAATTCGTTGAAATTGGAAGCTTCTAGCTCTTAAAATAGGGCAGTAATTACGAAAAGTTTCTTATCTGAACAATCGGTTGTGGGGGATATATAATATATATACGACCGATCTCATCAATTTTTTCAGACAACAATATGTGCAATATACGAAAGTATATGGTGAAGTTTGAAGCTTCAATGTGTTAAATTGAGGAAGATATGATAAAAATTCTCTTTTTCTGAAAAATCGGTTGTATGGAGGATATATGCTATAGTGGCCCGATCCGGCCGGTTCCGACAAATGTCTAATCGGACGCCCAAATATACCCGCTCACCAAATTTTATCAAGATATCTCAAAAATTGAGGGACTAGTTTGCATACAAACAGACAGACGGACAGATGGACAGACGGACATGGCTAAATCAACTCAGCTCTTCAACCTGATTATTTCGGTATACTTAATGGTGGGTCTATCTATTTTCCTTTAAGGACTTACAATATTGGGTTTCGTGACGAAATTAATATACCATTTCATTTTCATGAAAGGTATAAAAATAGGTAGATACTTTGTGTGAGGATGCAAAGTTTCAGTTTTTTGTGGTCTGCGTGTAAAAACTATGACTACGAATCACGTATTTCAACAATATATGACGTAAACGTAACCATTTGATGAAATGTTATGAATTTTGAATTTTTGGGGTATATAATATATGTACCACCGATCTCAATGATTTTTTCAGACAACAATATATACTATACATGTAAGCATTTGGTGAAATTTGAAGCTTCTAGCTGTTAAAATGGGGAAGAAATTGCCAAAGTTTCTTATTTGAACAATCGGTTGTATGATATTATATATACCACCGGTCTCTATGATTTTTTCAGACAACAATATATGCTATACACGTAAACATTTGGTGAAATTTGAACATATCTAAACGAATTTTAAGATAAATATAAAATAAAAAATTTGAACATATCTAAACGATTTTTAAGATAAATATAAAATAAAAATTAGGTAGATACTTTGTGTGAAGATGCAAAGCTTCACGTTTTCTGTGGTCTGCATGTAAAAACTATGACTACGAATCACGTATTTCAAAAATATATGAAGTAAACGTAACCATTTGATGAAATTTGATGAACTTTGAAGCTTCTATCCGTAAAAAAGGGGCAAAAATAACAGTTTATATGAAGTATATAATATATATACCACCGATCTCTATGATTTTTTCAGACAACAATATATGCTATATACGTAAGCATTTGGTGAAATTTGAACCTTCTAGCTGTTAAAACGGGGCAGAAATTGCACAAAGTTTCTTATCTGAACAATCGGTTGTATGAGATATATACTATGTATACCACCGATCTCAATTATTTTTTCAGACAACAATATATGCTATATACGTAAGCATTTGGTGAAATTTGAAGCTTCTAGCTGTTAAAATGGGGAAGAAATTGCCAAAGTTTCTTATTTGAACAATCGGTTGTATGATATTATATATACCACCGGTCTCTATGACTTTTTCAGACAACAATATATGCTATACACGTAAACATTTGGTGAAATTTGAACATATCTAAACGAATTTTAAGATAAATATAAAATAAAAAATTTGAACATATCTAAACGATTTTTAAGATAAATATAAAATAAAAATTAGGTAGATACTTTGTGTGAAGATGCAAAGCTTCACGTTTTCTGTGGTCTGCATGTAAAAACTATGACTACGAATCACGTATTTCAAAAATATATGAAGTAAACGTAACCATTTGATGAAATTTGATGAACTTTGAAGCTTCTATCCGTAAAAAAGGGGCAAAAATAACAGTTTATATGAAGTATATAATATATATACCACCGGTCTCTATGATTTTTTCAGACAACAATATATGCTATACACGTAAACATTTGGTGAAATTTGAACATATCTAAACGATTTTTAAGATAAATATAAAATAAAAAATAGGCAGGTACTTTGTGTGAGGATGCAAAGCTTCACGTTTTTTGTGGTCTGCATGTGAAAACTATGACTACGAATCACGTATTTTAAAAATATATGAAGTAAACGTAACTATTTGATGAAATTTGAAGCTTCTATCCGTAAAAAAGGGGCAAAAATAACAGTTTATATGACGTATATAATATATATACCACCGATCTCTATGATTTTTTCAGACAACAATATATGCTATACACGTAAACATTTGGTGAAATTTGAACATATCTAAACGAATTTTAAGATAAATATAAAATAAAAAATTTGAACATATCTAAACGATTTTTAAGATAAATATAAAATAAAAATTAGGTAGATACTTTGTGTGAGGATGCAAAGTTTCATTTTTTTGTGGTCTGCGTGTAAAAACTATGACTACGAATCACGTATTTCAACAATATATGACGTAAACGTAACCATTTGATGAAATGTTATGAATCTTGAATTTTTGGGGTATATAATATATGTACCACCGATCTCAATAATTTTTTCAGACAACAATATATACTATACATGTAAGCATTTGGTGAAATTTGAACCTTCTAGCTGTTAAAACGGGGCAGAAATTGCACAAAGTTTCTTATCTGAACAAACGGTTGTATGAGATATATACTATGTATACCACCGATCTCAATGATTTTTTCAGACATCAATATATGCTATACACGTAAGCATTTGGTGAAAATTGAAGCTTCTGGCTGTTAAAATAGGGCCGAAATCGCAAAAAAAAAATATATATACTACATATATATTATATATACCATCATATATATTATATATATCACCGATCTCTATGATTTTTTGACACAACAATATATACTATATACGTAAGCAATCGGTGAAATTTGAAGCTTATAGCTGTTAAAATGGGGTAAAAATTGCGAAAAGTTTCTTATCTGAACAATCGGTTGTATGATATATATACTATATATACAACCGATCTATATGATTTTTTCAGACAACAATATATGCCAAATACGCAAGCGTTCGGTGAAATTTGAAGCTTCTAGCTGTTAAAATGGGGCTAAAAATGCGAAAATATATATATATACTATATATATATATTATATATACCACCATATATATACTATATATACCACCGATCTCTATGATTTTTTCAGACAGCAATATATGCTATATACGTAAGCATTCGTTGAAATTTGAAGTCTCTAGCTCTTAAAATAGGGCAGTAATTACGAAAAGTTTCTTATCTGAACAATCGGTTGTGGGGGATATATACTATATATAGGACCGATCTCATCAATTTTTTTAGGCAACAATATGTGCAATATACGAAAGTATATGGTGAAGTTTGAAGCTTCAATCTGTTAAATTGAGTAAGATATTACAAAAATCCTCTTTTTCTGAAAATCGGTTGTATGGAGGATATATGCTATAGTGGTCCGATCCGGCCGGTTCCGACAAATGTCTAATCGGACACCCAAATACACCCGCTCACCAAATTTTATCAAGATATCTCAAAAATTGAGGGACTAGTTTGCATACAAACAGACAGACGGACAGACGGACATGGCTAAATCAACTCAGCTCTTCAAACTGATTATTTCGGTATACTTAAAGGTGGGTCTATCTATTTTCCTTCAAGGACTTACAATTTTGGGTTTCGTGACGAAATTAATATACCATTTCATTTTCATGAAAGGTATAAAAATAGGTAGGTACTTTGTGTGAGGATGCAAAGCTTCACGTTTTTTGTGGTCTGAATGTAAAAACTATGACTACGAATCACGTATTTCAAAAATATATGACGTAAGCGTAACTATTTGATGAAATTTGATGAATTTTGAACCTTCTATCCGTAAAAAAGTGGCAAAAATGACAGTTTATATGAAGTATATAATATATATATCCACCGATCTCTATGACTTTTTCAGACAAAAATATATGCTATATACGTAAGCATTTGGTGAAATTTGAAGCTTCTAGCTGTTAAAATGGAACAGAAATTGCGCAAAGTTTCTTATCTGAACAATCGGTTGTATGAGATATATACTATATATACCACCGATCTCAATGATTTTTTCAGACAACAATATATGCTATATACGTAAGCATTCGGTGAAATTTGAAGCTTCTAGCTGCTAAAATGTGGTAGAAATTGCGAAAAGTTTCTTGTCTGAACAATCGGTCGTATGAGGTATATACTATATATACAACCGATCTCTATGATTTTTTCAGACAACAATATATGCCATATACGTAAGCATTCGGTGAAATTTGAAGCTTCTAGCTGCTAAAATGTGGTAGAAATTGCGAAAAGTTTCTTGTCTGAACAATCGGTCGTATGAGGTATATACTATATATACAACCGATCTCAATGATTTTTTCAGACAACAATATATGCTATATACGTAAGCATTCGGTGAAATTTGAAGCTTCTAGCTGCTAAAATGTGGTAGAAATTGCGAAAAGTTTCTTGTCTGAACAATCGGTCGTATGAGGTATATACTATATATACCACCGATCTCAATGATTTTTTCAGACAACAATGTATGCTATATACGTAAGCATTCGGTGAAATTTGAAGCTTCTAGCTGCTAAAATGTGGTAGAAATTGCGAAAAGTTTCTTGTCTGAACAATCGGTCGTATGAGGTATATACTATATATACAACCGATCTCTATGATTTTTTCAGACAACAATATATGCCATATACGTAAGCATTTGGTGAAATTTGAAGCTTCTAGCTGTTAAAATGGAACAGAAATTGCGCAAAGTTTCTTATCTGAACAATCGGTTGTATGAGATATATACTATATATACCACCGATCTCAATGATTTTTTCAGACAACAATATATGCTATATACGTAAGCATTTGGTGAAACTTGAAGCGTCTAGCTGTTAAAACGGGGCAGAAATTGCGCAAAGTTTCTTATCTGAACAATCGGTTGTATGAGATATATACTATATATACCACCGATTTCAATGATTTTTTCAGACAACAATATATACAATACACGTAAGAATTTGGTGAAATTTGAAGCTTCTAGCTGTTAAAATGGGGAAGAAATTGCGCAAAGTTTCTTATCAGAACAATCGGTTGTATGAGATTATATATACCACCGGTCTCTATGATTTTTTCAGACAACAATATATGCTATACACGTAAACATTTGGTGAAATTTGAACATATCTAAACGATTTTTAAGATAAATATAAAATAAAAAATAGGTAGGTACTTTGTGTGAGGATGCAAAGCTTCACGTTTTTTGTGGTCTGCATGTGAAAACTATGACTACGAATCACGTATTTTAAAAATATATGAAGTAAACGTAACTATTTGATGAAATTTGAAGCTTCTATCCGTAAAAAAGGGGCAAAAATGACAGTTTATATGAAGTATATAATATATATACCACCGATCTCTATGATTTTTTCAGACAACAATATATGCATATATGTAAGCATTTGGTGAAATTTGAAGCTTCTAGCTGTTAAAACGGGGCAGAAATTGCGCAAAGTTTCTTATCTGAACAATCGGTTGTATGAGATATATACTATGTATACCACCGATCAATCCTTTTTTCAGACATCAATATTGCTGTACACGTAAGCATTTGGTGAAATTTGAAGCTTCTAGCTGTTAAAATGGGGCCGAAATCGCAACAAAAAATATATATACTATATATATATACTATATATACCATCATATATATATTATATATATCACCGATCTCTATAATTTTTTGACACAACCATATATACTATATACGTAAGCAATCGGTGAAATTTGAAGCTTAAAGCTGTTAAAATTGGGTAGAAATTGCGAAAAATTTCTTATCTGAACAATCGGTTGTATGAGATATATACTATATATACAACCGATCTCTATGATTTTTTCAGACAACAATATATGCCATATACGTAAGCGTTCGGTGAAATTTGAAGCTTCTAGCTGTTAAAATGGGGCTAAAATTGCGAAAATATATATATATACTATATATATATACTATATATACCACAGATCTGTATGATTTTTTCAGAAAAAAATATATGCTATATACGTAAGCATTCGTTGAAATTTGAAGCCTCTAGCTCTTAAAATAGGGCAGTTTTTACGAAAAGTTTCTTATCTGAACAATCGGTTGGGGGGGATTATACTATATATACGACCGATCTCATCAATTTTTTCAGGCAACAATATGTGCAATATACGAAAGTATATGGTGAAGTTTGAAGCTTCAATCTGTTAAATTGAATAAGATATTACAAAAATCCTCTTTTTCTGAAAAATCGGTTGTATGGAGGATATATGCTATAGCCGTCCGATCCGGTCGGTTCCGACAAATGTCTAATCGGACACCCAAATACACCCGCTCACCAAATTTTATCAAGATATCTCAAAAATTGAGGGACTAGTTTGCATACAAACAGACAGACGGACAGACGGACAGACGGACATGGCTAAATCAACTCAGCTCTTCAACCTGATTATTTCGGTATACTTAATGGTGGGTCTATCTATTTTCCTTTAAGGACTTACAATTTTGGGCTTCGTGACGAAATTAATATACCATTTCAATTTCATGAAAGGTATAAAAATAGGTATGTACTTTGTGTGAGGATGCAAAGTTTCAGGTTTTTTGTGGTCTGCGTGTAAAAACTATGACTACGAATCACGTATTTCAACAATATATGACGTAAACGTAACTATTTGATGAAATGTTATGAATTTTGATGCTTCTAGCCTAAAAAAGGGGCAAAAAAATACAGTTTATATGGGGTATATAATATATGTACCACCGATCTCAATGATTTTTTCAGACAACAATATGTACTATACACTTAAGCATTTGGTGAAATTTGAAGCTTCTAGCTGTTAAAATGGGGAAGAAATTGCGCAAAGTTTCTTATCAGAACAATCGGTTGTATGAGATTATATATACCACCGGTCTCTATGATTTTTTCAGACAACAATATATGCTATACACGTAAACATTTGGTGAAATTTGAACATATCTAAACGATTTTTAAGATAAATATAAAATAAAAAATAGGTAGGTCTTTTGTGTGAGGATGCAAAGCTTCACGTTTTTTGTGGTCTGCATGTGAAAACTATGACTACGAATCACGTATTTTAAAAATATATGAAGTAAACGTAACTATTTGATGTGATTTGATGAATTTTGAAGCTTCTATCCGTAAAAAAGGGGCAAAAATGACAGTTTATATGAAGTATATAATATATATACCACCGATCTCTATGATTTTTTCAGACAACAATATATGCTATATGTGTAAGCATTTGGTGAAATTTGAAGCTTCTAGCTGTTAAAACGGGGCAGAAAGTGCGCAAAGTTTCTTATCTGAACAATCGGTTGTATGAGATATATACTATGTATACCACCGATCTCAATGCTTTTTTCAGACATCAATATATGCTGTACACGTAAGCATTTGGTGAAATTTGAAGCTTCTAGCTGTTCAAATGGGGCCGAAATCGCAAAAAAAATATATATATATACTATATATATATACTATATATACCATCATATATATATTATATATATCACCGATCTCTATAATTTTTTGACACAACAATATATACTATATACGTAAGCAATCGGTGAAATTTGAAGCTTATAGCTGTTAAAATGGTGTAGAAATTGCGAAAAATTTCTTATCTGAACAATCGGTTGTATGAGATATATACTATATATACAACCGATCTCTATGATTTTTTCAGACAACAATATATGCCATATACGTAAGCGTTCGGTGAAATTTGAAGCTTCTAGCTGTTAAAGTGGGGCTAAAATTGCGAAAATATATATATGTACTATATGTATATACTATATATACCACCATATATATACTATATATACCACCATATATATACTATATATACCACCATATATATACTATATATACCACCGATCTGTATGATTTTTTCAGAAAAAAATATATGCTATATACGTAAGCATTCGTTGAAATTTGAAGCCTCTAGCTCTTAAAATAGGGCAGTTTTTACGAAAAGTTTCTTATCTGAACAATCGGTTGGGGGGGATATATACTATATATACGCCCGATCTCATCAATTTTTTCAGGCAACAATATGTGCAATATACGAAAGTATATGGTGAAGTTTGAAGCTTCAATCTGTTAAATTGAATAAGATATTACAAAAATCCTCTTTTTCTGAAAAATCGGTTGTATGGAGGATATATGCTATAGCGGTCCGATCCGGTCGGTTCCGACAAATGTCTAATCGGACACCCAAATACACCCGCTCACCAAATTTTATCAAGATATCTCAAAAATTGAGGGACTAGTTTGCATACAAACAGACAGACGGACAGACGGACAGACGGACATGGCTAAATCAACTCAGCTCTTCAACCTGATTATTTCGGTATACTTAATGGTGGGTCTATCTATTTTCCTTTAAGGACTTACAATTTTGGGCTTCGTGACGAAATTAATATACCATTTCATTTTCATGAAAGGTATAAAAATAGGTAGGTACTTTGTGTGAGGATGCAAAGTTTCAGGTTTTTTGTGGTCTGCGTGTAAAAACTATGACTACGAATCACGTATTTCAACAATATATGACGTAAACGTAACTATTTGATGAAATGTTATGAATTTTGAAGCTTCTAGCCGTAAAAAAGGGGCAAAAAAATACAGTTTAGATGGGGTATATAATATATGTACCACCGACCTCAATGATTTTTTCAGACAACAATATGTACTATACACTTAAGCATTTGGTGAAATTTGAAGCTTCTAGCTGTTAAAATGGGGAAGAAATTGCGCAAAGTTTCTTATTTGAACAATCGGTTGAATGAGATTATATATACCACCGGTCTCTATGATTTTTTCAGACAACAATATATGCTATACACGTAAACATTTGGTGAAATTTGAACATATCTAAACGATTTTTAAGATAAATATAAAATAAACAATTTGAACATATCTAAACGATTTTTAAGATAAATATAAAATAAAAAATAGGTAGGTACTTTGTGTGAGGATGCAAAGCTTCACGTTTTTTGTGGTCTGCATGTAAAAACTATGACTACGAATCACGTATTTCAAAAATATATGAAGTAAACGTAACCATTTGATGACATTTGATGAATTTTGAAGCTTCTATCCGTAAAAAAGGGACAAAAATGACAGTTTATATGAAGTATATAATATATATACCACCGGCATTTGGTGAAATTTGAAGCTTCTAGATGTTAAAACGGGGCAGAAATTGCACAAAGTTTATTATCTGAACAACCGGTTGTATGAGATATATACTATGTATAGCACCGTTCTCAATGATTTTTTCAGACATCAATATATGCTATACACGTAAGCATTTGGTGAAATTTGAAGCTTATAGCTGTTAAAATGGGGCCGAATCGGAAAAAAAATTTATGTATACTATATATATACTATATATACCATCATATATATTATATATTTCACCGATCTCTATGATTTTTTGACACAACAATATATACTATATACGTAAGCAATCGGTGAAATTTGAAGCTTATAGCTGTTAAAATGGGGTAGAAATTGCGAAAAGTTTCTTGTCTGAACAATCAGTTGTATGAGATATATACTATATATACAACCGATCTCTATGATTTTTTCAGACAACAATATATGCCATATACGTAAGCATTCGGTGAAATTTGAAGCTTCTAGCTGTTAAAATGGGGCTAAAATTGCCCATATATATACTATATATACCACCTATCTGTATGATTTTTTCAGACAACAATATATGCTATATACGTAAGCATTCGTTGAAATTTGAAGCCTCTAGCTCTTAAAATAGGGCAGTAATTACGAAAAGTTTCTTATCTGAACAATCGGTTGTGGGGGATATATACTATATATACGACCGATCTCTTCAATTTTTTCAGGCAACAATAAGTGCAATATACTAAAGTATATGGTGAAGTTTGAAGCATCAATCTGTTAAATTGAGTAAATATTACAAAAATCCTCTTTTTCTGAAAAATCGGTTGTATGGAGGATATATGCTATAGTGGTCCGATCCGGCCGGTTCCGATAAATGTCTAATCGGACGCCCAAATACACCCGCTCACCAAATTTTATCAAGATATCTCAAAAATTGAGGGATTAGTTTGCATACAAACAGACAGACGGGCAGACGGACAGACGGACATGGCTAAATCAACTCAGCTCTTCAACCTGATTATTTAGGTATACTTAATGGTGGGTCTATCTATTTTCCTTCAAGGACTTACAATTCTGGGTTTCGTGACGAAATTAACATACCATTTCATTTTCATGAAAGTTATAAAAATAGGCAGGTACTTTGTGTGAGGATGCAAAGCTTCACGTTTTTTGTGGTCTGAATGTAAAAACCATGACTACGAATCACGTATTTCAAAAATATATGACGTAAACGTAACTATTTGATGAAATTTGATGAATTTTGAAGCTTCTATCAGTAAAAAAGGGGCAAAAATTACAGTTTATATGAAGTATATAATATATATACCACCGATCTCTATGATTTTTTCAGACAAAAATATATGCTATATACGTAAGCATTTGGTGAAATTTGAAGCTTCTAGCTGTTAAAATGGGACAGAAATTGCGCAGTTTCTTGTCTGAATAATCGGTTGTATGAGATATATACTATATATACCACCGATCTCAATGATTTTTTCAGACAACAATGTATACTATACACGTAAGCATTTGGTGAAATTTGAAGCTTCTAGCTGTTAAAATGGGGAAGAAATTGCGCAAAGTTTCTTAACTGAACAATCGGTTATATGAGATATATACTATGTATACCACCGATCTCAATGATTTTTTCAGACATCAATATATGCTATACACGTAAGCATTTGGTGAAAATTGAAGCTTCTAGTTGTTAAAATGGGGCCGAAATCGTAAAAAAAAAATATATATATACTATATATATATACTATATATACCATCATATATATATTTAATGAAAACTGAGCAAATTTATAATACCGTTCAATTCAGTGGTTTATTAAGAAGTAAGAAAATAGTTTCATTTTACATATTATGAATGACATTTAAAACAGGGTTCACGATGTTCAAAGATTCAAAGTACAGAGTTTCAATGTTCAACACTCCTTCTCAACGTGAATGCTGTTTTACATTAAAAAATAATTACAAAATATTCATATCATTTGTAAATTTCATATGTTTGACTTTCGGAAGGCTTTTCGTGAATACATCAGCTGTCATCTGGTCCGTTGGACAATACGATAAAACGATCTTTTTAGCATTTACCAGTTCGCGTATAGGGTGATATCAAACGTCGATGTGCTTGGTTCTATTATGGTACACAGGATTACTTGCCAGCTTTTGTGCACCTTGATTATCGATGTTTAGAGTGATCGAATCACCATTCCAGAAACTTATCTCTGTTAGTAAACGTTGTAAGTAAACTGCTTCTTTGGCGGCATTTGATTCTGCCATATATTCAGCTTCTGTGCTGCTTAACGCTATGGTGGCTTGCTCCCAAGATACAGCGCTGTTTCCGTAAAAGAATACGAATCCCGTATATGATTTTCGGTAAACCTTCAACGTGTTTACTACCCGCCTTGTACGTAAGTTTTAAGTTAATGGTAGCTTTCAAATACCTCAAAATATGTTTCGCCGCAGTCACATGCTCAACATGTGGACCATTGTTTCTCTGCGATAATTTTGAAACAGAGTGTAAAATATCTGGTCGGGTTGTTATGCCCAAATGCATAAGAGCCCCTATCAACGATTGATATTGCTTAATATCTGCTTCGTTACAATTTTCGTTACATGCAACTTGATATCCAGCTTCTAATGGAACAGCCGTTGGTTTACATTCATTCATGCCATACTCATTTAACAAATCTTTAATATATTGTTCGTGACTCAAAGTAATATGACCCACCTCGTCTTGTCGATGGATTTTTATTCCAAGAAAATGTTGGAGTTCACCTTTATCTACTACTTCGAATTGTTTAGATATCAGTGCTTTAATTGTTAGCAATTTCGATTTACATTTGCATGCTATGATCATGTCATCATCTACATATACTGCGATAAGAACAAACTCATTCTCGAACTTCTTTTTATAAAAACATGGCTCATTCTCACAAGCTTCAAACCCAATTTGCTTAAGGACTTCATCTAACTTAACATTCCATTGCCTGCCAGATTGTTTCAACCCATAAAGTGATTTCTTCAACTTAAGAACTTTTTTAGGTTCTTTCTTGCAAATAAAATATTCAGGTTGCTGTATATTTCGTCTATCAAATCGCAATTTAAGTATGCAGTACTAACGTCTAACTGATGTAAATGCATTTTGTTTTCTACAGCTATTGCCAATAACTAGCGAATGGTAGCGTAGCGAACAACAGGAGAAAACGTTTCATTGTAATCTATACCAAAACGCTGCTCACATACTTTAGCTACAAGCCTTGCTTTGTATCGCTCAATTTCACCACTGCTATTACGTTTCAATGTAAAAACCCATTTATTTTTAATAGCCTTTTTACCCGGTGGTAAATCTACATACATCCAAGTTTCATTTTTCATCAATGCATCGAATTCATCTTGCATTGCTTTCTTCCAGTATTCGTGACTCTCACTCGATAGCGCTTCAATGACAGTAAGTGGAATGCTCACATTTGTTACATTATTGATAATATAGTACTGCTTTTTAGGACGTCCACGCAATCCTGTTCGCACCAACCTGGGTCTACCCCTACCAATTTTATTAACGTTCTCACTAATCTCCTCCTGGTTGCTATTTTCCTCAGAATAGCTTGAACTTGAACTCGGCTCATCCGCACTATCATACACTGAACTATCGCTATGAATTTCCTTTGTGTCAGCTGTTGGCAAAACAATATTTCTTTTACTCTCCTCCTCGACAATGAATTGTAAATCTACTGTATCTACATTTGTTATGCTGTCACTATACGCAATGTTGTCACCAAAATTTGCCTCATTGAAAATAACATCTCTTCTTATAATAATCTGATTGCATTCTTTGTCGTACAAACGATATGCTTTGCTTTCAAGTGAGTATCCAACCATTATAAATTGTTTTCCCTTAGCTTCGAATTTGCCGTGCTGTGTTTTATCTAGCCCTACTGCTATAGCGCCAAACGTTTTTAAGTGTGCGACTATTGGTTTTTTATTAAACCACATTTCATACGGGGTTTTGTTGATATAGCTTTAGCCCATAAATTTCTCTGAACCTTAGTATGTAAAAGCATACATCGTGCCATTTCCACAAGTGTGCGATTCGCCCTTTCTGCTACACCATTCTGTTGTGGTGTATAATGCGGCAGTTACTCACGAACGTACGTACAAAAAACGTATCAGCTGACACGACCTATCTTACGAGTGTACAATGTAAACGAAAACTCACCGACGTGCAACGCCCGTACGTACGTAGCCCGGAACGTAGAAATCAAAACAATTTTGATTTTTTCCGTAAGAACGTGTCAGCTGATCGCACTCTCACTAGACAGAGTTGCCTAGTAAACTTTTGTTCGCTAATTTTTGACCGTTTGCAGTTTTATGTGAAAACACCTAATTAAAGTTTGAAAAATTGTGAAAATAATTCGAAATAATTATGTAAAAGTGCTGATTATAAATATGTAATCTATTTATACTTATTTAATATGTATTCCGGCCTTTTACAATATCAAAAATTAAATTAGAAAAAGTTGATGTTTCCATAAGCATGCATGCAAACTGGCCAATGGCAACAGTGCTTGGTTGTAAGCAATACACACACAAATATATTATGTACATGTACACAGACGCACACATTGATTCCTACGGGCTTGAGAGTTCGGTCAAACGTATTCTGTACGACAAACGTCCGTACGTACGGCACACGTCGGTGGGTAACTGCCGCTTAAAGCTGGAGTCATTCGTGCCGTATGTCGTATCGCTGTATCCGTATCCCTAACGTAATCAGCTGTTTATCGTTACGACGGTAAACCAAAACCCAATTGGTTGGCTACGATACGGTTACGACTTTAGCGGCACCAATAATCGATTGCATGGATTCTCATAAGGTTGGTCGAATCAGCTGTTAAAAGGTTACCGATACGCTTACCGATAAAGCACCAATGTCTCCAGCTTAAGGCGCAGTTAATTCGTGACGTATACCATGTTTTTTCAAAAACGAATCGAAACCACTATTGACATATTCTTTGCCATTGTCGCTTCTTAATGCTTTTATTTTGCAGTTTGTTTCACGTTCTACATACGCCTTGTATGTTTTAAATTTATCAAAAACTTCGTTCTTCGTTTTTAGAAAATAAATACTAATAAACCTTGATTTATCATCAATTAGTGTCAAAAAATAACGCGAACCACCTACTGATTGTATATTTATCGGGCCACATACATCTGAATGTATTAGTTCTAGCTGTTAAAATGGGGCTAAAATTGCGAATATATATATATATATTATATATATATACTATATATACCACCATATATATACTATATATACCACCGATCTGTATGATTTTTTCAGACAACAATATATGCTATATACGTAAGCATTCGTTGAAATTTGAAGCCTCTAGCTCTTAAAATAGGGTAGCAATTACGAAAAGATTCTTATCTGAACAATCGGTTGTGGGGGATATATATTATATATATACAACCGATCTCATGATTTTTTCAGGCAACAATATGTGCAATATACGAAATTATATGGTGAAGTTTGAAGCTTCAGTCTGTTAAATTGAGTAAGATATTACAAAAAACCTCTTTTTCTGAAAAATTGGTTGTATGGAGGATATATGCTATAGTGGTCCGATCCGGCCGGTTCCGACAAATGTCTAATCGGACAACCAAATACATCCGCTCACCAAATTTTATCAAGATATCTCAAAAATTGAGGGACTAGTTTGCATACAAACAGACAGACGGACAGACGGACATGGCTAAATCAACTCAGCTCTTCAACCTGATTATTTCGGTATACTTAAAGGTGGGTTTATTTATTTTCCTTTAAGGACTTACAATTTTCGGCTTCGTGACGAAATTAATATACCATTTCATTTTCATGAAAGGTATAAAAATAGGTAGGTACTTTGTGTGAGGATGCAAAGTTTCAGTTTTTTTGTGGTCTGCGTGTAAAAACTATGACTACGAAACACGTATTTCAACAATATATGACGTAAACGTAACTATTTGATGAAATGTTATGAATTTTGAAGCTTCTAGCCGTAAAAAAGGCGCAAAAAAAATACAGTTTATATGGGGTATATAATATATGTACCACCGATCTCTTTGATTTTTTCAGACAAAAATATACGCTATATACGTAAGCATTTGGTGAAATTTGAAGCTTCTAGCTGTTAAAACGGGGCAGAAATTAAGCAAAGTTTCTTATCTGAACAATCGGTTGTATGAGATATATACTATATATACCACCGATCTCAATGATTTTTTCAGACAACAATATATACTATACACGTAACCATTTGGTGAAATTTGAACATATCTAAACGATTTTTAAGATAAATATAAAATAAAAAATAGGTAGGTACTTTGTGTGAGGATGTAAAGCTTCACGTTTTTGTGGTCTGCATGTAAAAACTATGACTACGAATCACGTATTTCAAAAATATATGAAGTAAACGTAACTATTTGATGAAGTTTGATGAATTTTGAAGCTTCTATCCGTAAAAAAGGGGCAAAAATGACAGTTTATATGAAGTATATAATATATATACCAACGATCTCTATGATTTTTTCAGACAACAATATATGCTATATATGTAAGCATTTGGTAAAATTTGAAGCTTCTAGCTGTTAAAATCGGGTAGAAATTGCGAAAAGTTTCTTATCTGAACAATCGGTTGTATGAGATATATACTATATATACAACCGATCTCTATGATTTTTTCAGAAAACAATATATGCCATATACGTAAGCGTTCGGTGAAATTTGAAGCTTCTAGCTGTTAAAATGGGGCTAAAATTTCGAAAATATATATATATACTATATATATACAATATATACCACCACATTTGTACTATATATACCACCGATCTGTATGATTTTTTCAGAAAACAATATATGCTATATACGTAAGCATTCGTTGAAATTTGAAGCCTCTAGCTCTTAAAATAGGGCAGTAATTACGAAAAGTTTCTTATCTGAACAATCGGTTGTGGGGGATATATACTATATATACGACCGATCTCATCACTTTTTTCAGGCAACAATATGTGCAATATACGAAAGTATATGGTGAAGTTTGAAACTTCAATCTGTTAAATTGAGTAAGATATTACAAAAACCCTCTTTTTCTGAAAAATCGGTTGTATGGAGGATATATGCTATAGTGGTCCGATCCGGCCGGTTTCGACAAATGTCTGATCGGACATCCAAATACACCCGCTCACCAAATTTTATCAAGATATCTCAAAAATTGAGGGACTAGTTTGCATACAAACAGACAGACGGACAGACGGACAGACGGACATGGCTAAATCAACTCAGCTCTTCAACCTGATTATTTCGGTATACTATTTTCCTTTAAGGACTTACAATTTTGGATTTCGTGACGAAATTAATATACCATTTCATTTTCATGAAAGGTATAAAAATAGGTAGGTACTTTGTATGAGGATGCAAAGTTTCAGCTTTTTTGTGGTCTGCGTGTAAAAACTATGACTACGAATCACGTATTTCAACAATATATGACGTAAACGTAACTATTTCATGAAATGTTATGAATTTTGAAGCTTCTAGCAGTAAAAAAGGGCAAAAAAATACAGTTTATATGGGGTATATAATATATGTACCACCGATCTCAATGATTTTTTCAGACAACAATATATACTATACATGTAAGCATTTTTAGGCAATGTAGGCAATTTATTTAGGCAATTTAATTATTAGTACATTAAGATAATTAAATCTTTTATAGTACAACGAACAGATGTCATAACCATTGTGGTTTATATAATATTAATTAACTTACATATATATAGTTCTATATCTTAAGCTGTGTTTCAAAATATAGAAAATAGATGAGAGTGAAGTAGAAACAGAAAGGTTAAGGAGTATAGAGAAATATGTAGATATCAAAAATGCCAATAGATAAAAAGCTCAAGTGCTATCACTAGAGAAAAAACTATAAAGAATCTGTTTATATTTGTTTTGGTTCAGAGAGTTTCTTACAGCAGTAGGAATAGAATTCCAGAGACGTATGGTGTTGACGAAAAACAACCTAGTAGACTCTACGTAGTTCAAGATAGGGACAGCTAAGTTGCATGATCTTGTCGATTTATTAAAGACTATTTTATCGTATAAGTACAGCGGCGTCTTTGTTGAAATAAGACGGAAAAGAAAAATGCAGCTCCTAGCCTTATGGTAATCGAATATGTTGCATCCTAAAATTCGATTTCTCCATGCTGATATATGGTCGAACTTGCCCAGTCCATAAACATAACGCATAACTTGATTAAGCACAACCTCAATTTTATGAGCCGACCTTGAGTCTAGCTTGTTGTAAACTAACTCAGAATACGTAATGATCGGGACCATGAGTTGGATGGCAAGTTTTTTCCTGATTTGAAGAGGGGTATAGGGCGCAGTTTGCCTCAAATTACGAAGAGTCCCATATACCTTACCCACTACTGTGTTAACATAATCGATCGCAGTGAAGCTCGAGTTCAACACAACTCCAAGGTTTTTAGCTTTATTGACGGTTGTTACAGCAGCGTTCCCGATGCTTATTTTAGGTATTTAAAGCCTCGAAGCATCCTTTTTCGCAATGGGCAAGCAGTACGATTTTCCAGCATTGAGGCACAAGCCATTGTTATTAGTCCAATCAAATATCGCCGATAAATCGCTATTGATTTTAGGCAAAGATCAGGAGTTGCACTAAAGTCACCAGCCAAATACAGCTGAAATACATCATTGAACACATCATTAATAAAAAGACTAAAAAGCAAAGGGCCAAGTATAGATCCCTGGGGAACCCCCGCTATTATTTCCATCGGCTCTGACACATCTGTTCCATTCATAACAATTTGAATCCTACCTGATAAATAGCTTTCCATCATCTTTCGAGCATTATTACTGAATCTAAAATAATTTTTTAGCTTATAGCACAGTAGTGTGTGATCGACTGAGTCAAAGGCTTTCGAGAAATTGAGTAGACACAGGATTGTTAGTTGGCCTTTGTCAAAGGGTACGCGTATGTCATCCAAGATTTTTATAAGAGCAGTTGAGCAGCTGTGACCAGCTCTGAAGCCTGACTGGTATGGCGAGAGTAGATTGTGTACAGACACGTGGGTCCTGATTTGTTCCGCCAAAAAGCTTTCGAACGCTTTTGATAAAATCGGTAAGATATTAATAGGCCTGAAATCTCCCGGGGAAAACGCTTTTCTATTTTTGGGGTGAGGTCGAGCTTTGGGCACTTTCCACGATTCCGGGAAGCATGAGGTTGTTATCGAATGGTTGATTATATGGGTAACTGTCCCGACAATGAGAGGCAGAATCATTTTTACAAATGTAATTGGAATTCCATCTACTCCGATTTCTTTGGTCTTAATTTTAAGAATGCATCTTATTACATCGGCTTCCGGTACCGTAGAGAATTCAAACGTGAAACCTTGAAAACAAGCAGATTCACTAAAAACATTCGTTGGACTTAAAGTAGATACGGCACTACTAACAAACGCATTATTAAGGACAGTTGAGCTCAGAGTAGACTCAGGAAGATCTTTACCACATACTCGCAGACTTTTAAGATTTCGCCATAGGACATTAGGCGGAAGTTCAGGACCGAGACGTGATGAAAAATACCTACATTTTTCTATTCTAATGGTCTTTGTGGCGAGATTCCTCGCATTTCTGTAGGAGTCCCATTCCGAGTTACGTCTTTTCTTCTTCCAGTTAAAGTACGCCTTATTCCGCCCTTTTATTGCAGCTATAACTTTGTTATTAAACCAAGGACATGATACGGACTTGACGTTTCGGGTGCGCAGGGGTACATGCTTATCAAAAGCTTCAACTATTTTATTATTTCGAAAGTCAAGCTTGTCATTAACAGATGGGAGACGCCAGCATTCACACCAATCGACACTGGACAAGTCGGAGAAAAGGGCATTATTGTCAACTAAACGGTAGCCTCTAAAACTATATGTACTTTCTATACTGGGTTGGTCAAATCTAAAGTTCAGGGCACAAAAAATTAAGACATGGTCAGACAAGAACGAAAGCTGGTCAAATTTTAAAACACTTTTACGATCAGAAACAATGAAGTAGTCCAGCAGACTAGGACAGCAGTTATTGGCATATCTTGTGGGTACGTTTCTATTAACAATAGAAAGGCCAGCCGCGGCAACATTCTCTAATAATCTATCACTGTAGCAATCAGAAGCAAGTAAGTTAACATTTAAGTCTCCACAGATAACGAAATAATCAAAGTCTACTAAATACGAGGCTAAGGACGAAAAGAATGTGTCGAGACTTATAGACTTATGGGGGTTGTACACGCAAGACACTAACATTTTAACAGATCTATTGAATAGCTTAACAATTAGATATTCTACTCCTGGGCCTTCAGATATTAATATTGGCTGCATTTGAATAGTATTTTTATAATAAATTGCAACACCCCCTCCCCTCTTATGCATTCTGTCGTTTCGAATCAGCCTGTAGCTATTGATATTAAAATGAATGTTGTCCAATTCATGTGTAAACCAAGTTTCGGTCACGCAGATTACATCAACGGCAGACGACTCAAATGCAAATTTTACGTAGTCCATTTTTTCATTATTAAGGCTTCTCGCGTTAAAGTGCACTATGTTAAAGCCTTTATGTTGATGGCATAATACGTTTAGCATTACAAAGCTGTTATCGACTGCACCACCAACGTCTCTACTAGAAGACATAAACAACCGACATAAAACCCAAAACAACTATAACATTACCAGAAAAACATATAATTATAATGCATGGATTGAGTATAGCACTTGAATTAAAAATCTTTACAATAAATATTAGGTGAAGCATGGTTTGAAAGGAAAAGAGAAGAAAAGAAAAACATAAAAATAAACTTATACAGGAACAAAGCGAATGTTTGTCAATATCTCGTTTCATATTAGTTTATGCATGTATTAAGCTCATCAAGAGTTGATATCTTTGTTGGCTGAGAGTCTTGGTTTTCTCTTATGTAGACTTCGCCTCTTAAGGTGAACGCAGACTTAATTTTACCTACTCTTTTAAGCCGTATTGCAGCTTGTAAGAGTTTTCTTTTCTCCACTGGTATACTCTCAAATATTCTAAAGTGGCCGTCGAGCCCAACCACAGATAATGATATCGCTGTTTTTGTTTGCTTACGATGCTCTCTGAAAGAGCGCAGCGTCCTATTCCTATCGTGAGGGCTATGAAATTTTATTATTACAGCGCTACTTGCTCTTTCCGCCTGCACTGTACGGAAAATATCACGAATTTGTGGAACGAGAAAATCGATAGAAAGGCAAATTTGGTTGAAAATGCTTTTTAAGTTTTCTCCATCCACGTATGGTACACCAAAAATGACAACGTCAGCAGCTAAGTCCGAAGTCAATTTCGCTGACTCTAATATTTTTATCTCACTTTGTAGTTCCACCAATTTGTTGTTGATTTGGTGAAATTTGAAGCTTCTAGCTGTTAAAATGGGGAAGAAATTGTGCAAAGTTTCTTATTTGAACAATCGGTTGTATGAGATTATATATACCACCGGTCTCTATGATTTTTTCAGACAACAATATATGCTATACACGTAAACATTTGGTGAAATTTGAACATATCTAAACGATTTTTAAGATAAATATAAAATAAAAAAATTTAACATATCTAAACGATTTTTAAGATAGATATAAAATAAAAAATAGGTAGGTACTTTGTGTGAGGATGCAAAGCTTCACGTTTTTTGTTGTCTGCATATAAACACTATGACTACGAATCACGTATTTCAAAAATATATTAAGTAAACGTAACCATTTGATGAAATTTGATGAATTTTGAAGCTTCTATCCGTAAAAAAGGGGCAAAAACGAAAGTTTATATGAAGTATATAATATATATACCACCGATCTCTATGATTTTTTCAGACAACAATATATGATATACACGTAAGCATTTGGTGAAATTTGAAGCTTCTAGATGTTAAAACGGGGCAGAAATTGCACAAAGTTTCCTATCTGAACAATCGGTTGTATGAGATATATACTAAGTATACCACCGATCTCAATGATTTTTTCAGACATCAATATATGCTATACACGTAAGCATTTGGTGAAATTTGAAGCTCCTGGCTGTTAAAATGGGGCCGAAATCGTAAAAAAAATATATATATACCATATATATATACTATATATACCATCATATATATATTATCACGGATATTAGCATCACTAAGTTATCCCATCACTAAGGCGATGCTAATGCCACGATAAGCAGTATTTACGTCAATAATCAAATCATGTATACACATATATAAGGCAGCCGAAATAAGTCACACACAGATGCATTTACTTATACGCCTATTTATGCGCGAGAGACTGTAAACTACAAACATTCACATCAATAATTCAATCATTATGTATCTACATAAACGAATAAATAATTGCGTCTACACATATGTACGTAAACGAACAGCGGAGCGGCAATGCACAAACACATGCATATATCTTATCTGAGTTGTCACAAGAGAGAGCAATAATTTGTGCACGTAGTTGTGGCTGGCGATTTTGTAGCCGAAACAAACTAGTAAGTTCTGGAAATCGAAGAGCCTAGAAGTATGCAGCGTAAACTATAAAAGCGGGACAGGCGAGTAAGAAGTAATTCAGTTTGAGTTGAGCTATCAATCAGTTTGCTTAAGCACGCGATCTGGCGGCCAATAGTAGAGTTTCATTTGAGTTATTAATCAGTTTGGTTATTAAGCCAGCGAGTAGCAAAGTATAAGTGTTATTGTGAAGTACTTTAATAAATGCCATTTTTCCATCATTCAATATTGGAGTTATTTATTCAACAGTTTAGTGATTCGAACTTAGCAGAGGATTGCAAATAAGAGGATTTGCAGCAAATTCGTTACAATTGGTGTCAGAAGAGGAATTGTTGAATAAATTCCAGAAGACAACAAGGATATGGCAAAGTTCAGTGAATTAAAGATCCAGCAACTGAAGAAGGAGTTGGAGAGCCGTGGATTGAATACAAGCGGCGTTAAACTCGAACTTCAGGCACGGCTACGAGAGGCAATGGAAGCAGAAGGAATTGATGTGGAAGAGTATGTCTATCACCTTGATGGCGAGGAGACAACAAAAATTGAAGAGAAAAACGAAACATCGCAGACGGTTACCAGCACAGACTTGAACATGATTTTGGCTGCAATATCTGCTCAAACATCGACAGTGACTTCTCAACTGGAATCTCAGAAGACAGATATAACATCTCAACTGGCATCTCAACTAGAAGAATAGAAAACGTATATGTCATCACAGATGGAATCTCAAGAGACACGAATAACATCGAAGATAGAAGCACAAGAAACACGTATTTCAGAAATGTCGACACAAATTTCTACATACTGGAATCGCAGGAAACCCGTATAAATCAAAGATGGAAGAACAAGAGGAGCACTTATCATTGCAGGTGGCACAAATGTCTTCACAGTTAGAAGCACAGGAAGCAAGGGTAACATCAAAGCAGGAAGCGCAGGATGCAAAAATCGCTCAATTTCAGGCAGAAGTCGATGATTTGAAGGGTCGTATGGAGCAGTTACAATTAAATCGTCCAGCAGTTTCAGCGAGTAATCCAAAGGTAAAAACACCATCCTTTGACCTCCTCCAGGTCTTTAAGCTACAGTTTGAGAAGACCGCAGCAGTGAACAACTGGAATGCGGAAGATAAAGTTGCTGCACTGTTCGTGGCATTGAAAGGACCTGCAGCGGAAATCTTACAGACGATTCCAGAGTACGAACGGAACAGTTATGAAACATTGATGGCTGCTGTAGAACGACGTTATGGAAGCGAGCATAGGAAACAGATATTCCAAATTGAGTTGCAAAACCGCTACCAAAAAGCAAATGAGACATTGCAGGAGTTTGCTGCAGATATTGAAAGGTTGGCTCATCTTGCAAATGCGGACGCACCCGTGGAATACGCTGAAAGGGTAAAAATCCAGAGCTTCATAAATGGCATACGAGATGTGGAAACGAAGCGGGCTACATATGCGAATCCAAAACTAACGTTTGCTGAAACGGTATCGCATGCACTGACTCAGGAAACAGCCTCACTTTTGAGTAAGCCAGCGTACAAAGCTCATCGAGTGGAAGTGGAAAAGCCAGACTGGGTAGGCGCAATTTTGGAAGCATTGAAGGGATCACAACAGAAAAATGCCGGAGTGATTAAATGTTTCAAGTGCCGCAACCCAGGTCATATTGCACGACATTGCAGCACCGGTTCCAATAGCTCCAAAAATATGGGTGGCCGTAAACGCAGAGCTGAAGGAGATGAGCAAATATCCAAGTCCACTCAATCGTTAAACTAAAGCGAGTCAGCCGCAAGGGGCGACAGCTGGCTCCCTCAATTGAATGCCCCATAATCTCTATTTCACAAATTGGAAGAAGGTCAAACAATCTTACTGTCGGAGGACATGTGGATGGAAAGGAACGTTTACTGACTGTAGATACGGGTGCATCTCATTCCATCATTCGAGCGGATTTAGACCATTGCATGGAGCAAGATTGCGTACAGCCACTGGAGAAGACAGCACGGTTCTAGGAGAAGTATCATGTGAAGTCACAATTGGGAACGTCACGGTAGTACACAATTTTATAGTGGCAGAGATTGTTGATGAAATCATAATTGGAGTGGACTTCTTAATCGACCAGGGCATCAAGATTGACATGCAAAGCAAGACGATGCGATATAAGAACATGGATGTACCACTTAATTTCGGCTACGAGAGAGGCTACAGCAGTAAACGAGTGCTGGTGGAAGAGAGTCAGCGAATACCACCAAAATCCGAAGCAGTCATCTGGGCAAAGGTTGATGGAGATTGTGGGTCAAACAAATTGTGAGTTGTCGAAGCAGCAAACAAATCAGCACTGAACATACTTGTAGGAAAAACCCTGGCGATGACAAAACAAGATGGACGTATTCCGGTAAGAGTACTCAATGAGTTCAAGTCACCACTCAAACTGACTAAAAGAGCTATTTTGGGAAGATGCCAAGAGGCTGAAGTAGTTACTAACTGTGAATAGCTCCAGGAACACGTCTCAACTAGTAATACTGATCTTTCAAATGACATCACGGCATGGATGCAGGGGCTAGAGGACGCCTATCAGAGTAAGGCAAAACAACTGCTAATAAAGTACGCGATCATATTTGACCAGGATGGTTCCAAACCAGGCCGCACCAATGTTGTGAAACATAAAATTGACACTGGAGACGCGAGGCCGATACGTCAAGCTCCACGTAGTGTTCCACTGGCGAAGCGGGAAGTTGTTAGTCAAATCATACAAGAAATGAGCGGCAGCGGCGTTATCGAACCATCAGCTAGTCCGTGGAGCTCACCGGTAGTACTTGTAAAGAAGAAGGATGGAAAAATGAGGTTTTGCGTGGACTACCGGAAGTTAAATGACGTTACGAAAAAGGATAGCTACCCATTGCCAAGAATTGACGACACTCTGGACTCGCTATCTGGTATGAAATGGTTTTCCACACTGGACTTGAAAAGCGGCTATTGGCAAGTTGAGGTGAAGGAGGAAGATAAAGAGAAAACAGCTTTCAGTGTCGGTGATGGTCTTTGGCAATTTACAGTGATGCCTTTTGGACTTTGTAATGCACCAGCTACTTTTGAGAGACTCATCGATCAGGTACTGAAAGGACTACATTGGAAAACATGCTTGGTGTACCTGGACGACATCATCGTATTGGGCAAGAGTTTTGATGAACATCTTAAGAACTTGGAGGAAGTTTTCCAGAGAATAGCTGGCGCTGGTCTGAAGTTAAGTCCCAAAAAGTGTACGCTGTTTAAAAAGGAAGTAAATTATTTGGCCCACAAAGTAACTACAGAAGGTGTCTGTACAGCGAATGAAAAGATAGAGGCAGTAAAGGATTGGCCAAGGCCACAGAACCTACATGAATTGAGAAGTTTTCTTGGGCTGTGCACATATTACCGCCGATTTGCACCAAATTTTTCCACCGTAGCCCATAGCCTCCATGAGCTTACAAGAAAAAACAAAGCTTTTGAATGGAAGAAGGAGCAAGAAGTGGCTTTCCAACATTGAAGGAGCGTTTATGCACTGCCCCAATGTTAGCATATCCGATTCCAGGAGCAACATTTATTCTAGATACAGATGCGAGTGGATATGCTATAGGAGGCGTTTTATCACAACTGGTCGATGGACAGGAGAAGGTAGTTGCATATTACAGCCGTTCGATTGGAAAACCAGAGAGGAACTACTGTGTTACGCGGAGAGAGCTGTTGGCATTGGTAGAGTGCATTAAACATTTTCACAAATACCTCTACGGCCAGCGATTCCGTGTCAGGACAGATCACGCAGCGTTGAAATGGCTTCTGCAGTTCCGTAATCCGGAAGGACAATTGGCACGGTGGATCGAGCGACTACAAAGCTACGACTTTTCCATTGAGCATCGAAAAGGTAGTACCCATGGAAATTCTGATGCAATGTCACGAAGACCATGTAGTTTGGAATGCAAGCACTGTTCAAAAGCCGAGGCTAAAGAAGACATTATAGATGTCCGGCTAATGAATATAACATGTACAGATGAATGGGACAAGGAACGGCTAAGAAAGATGCAGATCTGTCACGTGTTATGCAAGGGCTCGAACGAAATGAAAGACCAAACAGAGAAGAGATGTCAGCAGAGAGTCCCATTGCGAAGTCATATTGGGCACAGTGGAACAGTTTAGAATTGATATCCGGTTGCCTTCATCAAGTATGGGAGAGTGAGGATGGTAAATACAAGAATAAACTGATAGTTGTTCCCAGAAAGAGGATTCCTGACGTGCTCAGCGAGCTGCATAATGGTCCAAGCGGAGGTCATCTTGGAATCACGAAGATGCTCGAGAAGATTAAACAGAGATTCTATTGGGTTGGTTGCCGTCAGTCGGTCACTGAGTGGATTGGGAACTGCGATGTTTGCAGCAGAGCGAAGGGCCCAGAACACGAAGTCATTGGCCAGATGAAGCAATATAACTCAGGTGCGCCATTTGAAAGGATCGCCATGGATGTCGCAGGTCCATTTCCTACTAGCAACCGCGGAAAAAAATACGTACTGGTGGTTATGGATTATTTCAGTAAATGGCCAGAGGTATACCCAAATCCCAAACCAAGAAGCAGAAACAGTAGCAGAAAGTGGTTAAAAACGAATGGGTTACAAGGTATGGTGTACCAATGGAGTTACATTCTGACCAAGGCAGGAATTTCGAATCAAGCTGTGTTCCAGGAAATGTGTAAGTCATTGGGCATTCGAAAAACACGGACAACTGCATTGCATCCTCAATCCGATGGTATGTAGAACGATTCAATAGAACATTGGAGGAGCACTTAAGGAAAGTAGTAGACAAGTACCATAAAGAATGGGATACCCGCATACCATTATTCTTGATGGCTTACCGATCAGCAGTGCATGAGACAACAGGCCAACCCCTGCAAAAGTAATTTTTGGCAATGACCGTAGACTGCCAGCTGATTTGAAGTTTGGGATAGATGCCAATGCGGAGAGAAATGTCAGGAATCCACTAGTAATTTGGAAGAAGAGCTAAGAGAAATACATGATCTGATAAGGCAACGAACAAAGATTATGAGTGACAAGATGAAAGCCAGATATGATAAAGCAATTAATTCAGAAGGTTTTCAGGAAGGAGATTTGGTGCTGTTATACAACCCACAACGTAAAAAAGGTTTGTCCCCAAAATTGCAGTGTAATTGGGAAGGGCCCATACAAAGTTGTAAAATGGATCAACGATGTAGTGTACCGCATACAAACCATCGATAAACCACGAACCAAAACGAAAGTGGTCCATTTGGAAAGGCTGGCAACGTTTAGATCGAGAGATTTGTCTGACCGGGACGATCAGACTTAGGTGGAGGCAGTGTCACGGATATTAGCATCACTAAGTTATCCCATCACTAAGGCGATGCTAAGTCCACGATAAGCAGTATTTACGTCCAATAATCAAATCATGTATACACATATATAAGGCAGCCGAAATAAGTCACACACAGATGCATTTACTTATACGCCTATGTATGCGCGAGAGACTGTAAACTACAAACATTCACATCAATAATTCAATCATTATGTATCTACATAAACGAATAATAATTGCGTCTACACATATGTACGTAAACGAACAGCGGAGCGGCAAGCACAAACACATGCATATATCTTATCTGAGTTGTCACAAGAGAGAGCAATAATTTGTGCACTTATTGTGCTGGCGATTTTGTAGCCGAAACAAACTAGTAAGTTCTGGAAATCGAAGAGCCTAGAGTATGCAACGTAAACTATAAAAGCGGGGCAGGCGAGTAAGAAGTAATTCAGTTTGAGTTGAGCTATCAATCAGTTTGCTTAAGCACGCGATCTGGCGGCCAATGTCGAGTTTCATTTGAGTTATTAATCAGTTTGGTTATTAAGCCAGCGAGTAGCAAAGTATAAGTGTTATTGTGAAGTACTTTAATAAATGCAATTTTTCCATCATTCAATATTGGAGTTATTTATTCAACAGTTTAGTGATTCGAACTTAGCAGAGGATTGCAAATAAGAGGATTTGCAGCAAATTCGTTACAATATTATATATATCACCGATCTCTATGATTTTTTCAGACAACAATATATGCTATATACGTAAGCATTTGTTGAATTTGAAGAATCTAGCTCTTAAAATAGGGCAGTAATTACGAAAAGTTTCTTATCTGAACAATCGGTTGTGGGGGATATATACTATATATACGACCGATCTCATCAATTTTTTCAGGCAACAATATGTGCAATATACGAAAGTATATGGTGAAGTTTGAAGCATCAATCTGTTAAATTGAGTAAGATATTACAAAATCCCTCTTTTCTGAAAAAATCGGTTGTATGGAGGATATATGCTATAGTGGTCCGATCCGGCCGGTTCCGACAAATGTGTAATCGACACCCAAATACACCCGCTCACTTTATTTTATCAAGATATCTCAAAAATTGAGGACTAGTTTGCATACAACAGACAAGACGGACAGACGGACATGGCTAAATCAACTCAGCTCTTCAACCTGATTATTACGGTATACATAATGGTGGGTCTATATATTTTCCCCTTCAAGGACTATACAATTTTGGTTTCGTGACGAAATTAATATACCATTTCATTTTCATGAAAGGTATAAAAATAAGGTAGGTACTTTGTGTGAGGATGCAAAGTTCAGGTTTTGTGGTCTGCGTGTAAAAAACTATGACTACGAATCAGGTATTTCAACAATATATGACGTAAACGTAACTATTTGATGAAATGTTATGAATTTTGAAGCTTCTAGCCGTAAAAAAGGGGCAAAAAATACAGTTTATATGGGGTATATAAAATATGTACACCGATATCAATGATTTTTTCAGACAAACAATATATACTATACATGTAAGCATTTGGTGAAATTTGAAGCTTCTAGCTGTTAAAACGGGCAGAAATTGCGCAAAGTTTCTTATCTGAACAATCGGTTGTATGAGATATATGCTATATATACCACCGATCTCAATGATTTTTCAGACAAACAATATATACTATACACGTAAGCATTTGGTGAAATTTGAAGCTTCTAGCTGTTAAAATGGGAAGAAATTGCGCAAAGTTTCTTATCTGAACAATCGTTTGTATGAGATTATATATACCACCGTTCTCTGTGATTTTTTCAGACAACAATATATGCTATACACGTAAACATTTGGTGAAATTTGAAGCCTCTAGCTGTTAAAATAGGGCAGTAATTACGAAAAGTTTCTTATCTGAACAATCGGTTGTGGGGAATATACACTATATATACTACCGATCTCATCAATTTTTTTCAGGCCACAATATGTGCAATATACGAAAGTATATGGTGAAGTTTGAAGCTTCAATCTGTTAAATTGAGTAAGATATTACAAAAATCCCTCTTTTTATGAAAAATCGAGTTGTATGGAGGATATATGCTATAGTGGTACGATCCGGCCGGTTCCGATAAATGTCTAATCGGACACTCAAATACACCCGCTCACCAAATTTTATCAAGATACCTCAAAAATTGAGGGACTAGTTTGCATACAAACTGACAGACGGACAGACGGACATGGCTAAATCAACTCTGCTCTTCAACCTGATTATTTCGGTATACTTAACGGTGGGTCTATCTATTTTCCTTTAAGGACTTACAATTTTGGGTTTCGTGACGAAATTAATATACCATTTCATTTTCATGAAAGGTATAAAAATAGGTAGGTACTTTGTGTGACGATGCAAAGTTTCACGTTTTTTTGTGGTCTGCATGTAAAAACTATGACTACGACATCACGTATTTCAAAAATATATGAAGTAAACGTAACCATTTGATGAAATTTGATGAATTTTGAAGCTTCTATCCGTAAAATTACAGTTTATTATGAAGTATATAATATATATACCACCGATCTCTATGATTTTTTTCAGACAACAATATATGCTATACACGTAAGCACTTGGTGAAATTTGAAGCTTCTAGCTGTTAAAACGGGGCAGAAGTTGCTCAAAGTTTCTTATCTGAACAATCGGTTGTATGAGATATATACTATGTATACCACCGATCTCAACGATTTTTTCAGACATCAATGTATGCTATGCACGTAAGCATTTGGAGAAATTTGAAGCCTCTAGCTGTTAAAATGGGGCCGAAATCGCAAAAAAAAATATATATATACTATATATATATACTATATATACCACCATATATATATTATATATATCACCGATCTCTATAATTTTTTGACACAACAATATATACTATATACGTAAGCAATCGGTGAAATTTGAAGCTTATAGCTGTTAAAATGGGGTAGAAATTGCGAAAAGTTTCTTATCTGAACAATCGGTTGTATGAGATATATACTATATATACAACCGATCTCTATGATTTTTTCAGACAACAATATATGCCATATACGTAAGCGTTCGGTGAAACTTGAAGCTTCTAGCTGTTAAAATGGGGCTAAAATTGCGAAAATATATATATGTACTATATATATATACTATATATACCACCATATATATACTATATATACCACCGATCTGTATGATTTTTTCAGAAAACAATATATGCTATATACGTAAGCATTCGTTGAAATTTGAAGCCTCTAGCTCTTAAAATAGGGCAGTAATTACGAAAAGTTTCTTATCTGAACAATCGGTTGTGGGGGATATATACTATATATACGACCGATCTCATCAATTTGTTCAGGCAACAATATGTGCGATATACGAAAGTATATGGTGAAGTTTGAAGCTTCAATCTGTTAAATTGAGTAAGACATTACAAAAATCCTCTTTTTCTGAAAAATCGGTTGTATGGAGGATATATGCTATAGTGGTCCGATCCCGCCGGTTCCGACAAATGTCTAATCGGACACCCAAATACACTCGCTCACCAAATTTTATCAAGATATCTCAAAAATTGGGGGACTAGTTTTCATACAAACAGACAGACGGACAGACGGACATGGCTAAATCAACTCTACTCTTCAACCTGATTATTTCGGTATACTTAATGGTGGGTCTATCTATTTTCCTTTAAGGACTTACAATTTTGGGTTTCGTGACGAAATTAATATACCATTTCATTTTCATGAAAGGTATAAAAATAGGTAGGTACTTTGTGTGAGGATGCAAAGTTTCAGGTTTTTTGTGGTCTGCGTGTAAAAACTATGACTACGAATCACGTATTTCAACAATATATGACGTAAACGTAACTATTTGATGAAATGTTATGAATTTTGAAGCTTCTAACCGTAAGAAAGAGGCAAAAAAATACAGTTTATATGGGGTATATAATATATGTACCACCGATCTTAATGATTTTTTCAGACAACAATATATGTTATACATGTAAGCATTTGGTGAAATTTGAAGCTTCTAGCTGTTAAAATGGGGAAGAAATTGCGCAAAGTTTCTTATTTGAACACTCGGTTGTATGAGATTATCTATACCACCGGTCTCTATGATTTTTTCAGACAACAATATATGCTATACACGTAAACATTTGGTGAAATTTGAACATATCTAAACGATTTTTAAGATAAATATAAAATAAAAAATTTGAACATATCTAAACGATTTTTAAGATAAATATAAAATAAAAAATAGGTAGGTACTTTGTGTGAGGATGCAAAGCTTCACGTTTTTTGTGGTCTGCATGTAAAAACTATGACTACAAATCACGTATTTCAAAAATATATGAAGTAGACGTAACCATTTGATGAAATTTGATGAATTTTGAAGCTTCTATCCGTAAAAAAGGGGCAAAAATGAGAGTTTATATGAAGTATATAATATATATACCACCGATCTCTATGATTTTTTCAGACAACAATATATGCTATACACGTAAGCATTTGGTGAAATTTGAAGCTTCTAGCTGTTAAAACGGGCAGTAATCACGAAAAGTTTCTTATTTGAACAATCGGTTGTGGGGGATATATACTATATATACGACCGATCTCATAAATTTTTTCAGGCAACAATATGTGCAATAAACGAAAGTATATGGTGCAGTTTGAAGCTTCAATCTGTTAAATTGAGTAAGATATTACAAAAAACCTCTTTTTCTGAAAAATCTGTTGTATGGAGGATATATGCTATAGTGGTCCGATCCGGCCGGTTCCGACAAATGTCTAATCGGACACCCAAATACACCCGCTCACCAAATTTTATCAAGATATCTCAAAAATTGGGTGACTAGTTTGCATACAAACAGACAGACGGACAGACGGACATGGCTAAATCAACTCAGCTCTTCAACCTGATTATTTCGGTATACTTAATGGTGGGTCTATCTATTTTCCTTTAAGGACTTACAATTTTGGGTTTCGTGACGAAATTAATATACCATTTCATTTTCATGAAAGGTATAAAAATAGGTAGTTACTTTGTGTGAGGATGCAAAGTTTCAGGTTTTTTGTGGTCTGCGTGTAAAAACTATGACTACGAATCATGTATTTCAACAATATATGACGTAAATGTAACTATTTGATGAAATGTTATGAATTTTGAAGCTTCTAGCCGTAAAAACGGGGAAAAAAATACAGTTTATATGGGGTATATAATATATGTACCACCGATCTCAATGATTTTTTCAGACAACAATATATATTATACATGTAAGCATTTGGTGAAATTTGAAGCTTCTAGCTGTTAAAATGGGGAAGAAATTGCGCAAAGTTTCTTATTTGAACAATCGGTTGTATGAGATTATATATACCACCGGTCTCTAATATTTTTTCAGACAACAATATATGCTATACACGTAAACATTTGGTGAAATTTGAACATATCTAAACGATTTTTAAGATAAATATAAAATAAAAAACTTGAACATATCTACACGATTTTAAGATAAATATAAAATAAAAAAATAGGTAGGTACTTTGCGTGAGGATGCAAAGCTTCACGTTTTTCGTGGTCTGCATGTAAAAACTATGACTACGAATCACGTATTTCAAAAATATATGAAGTAAACGTAACCATTTGATGAAATTTGATGAATTTTGAAGCTTCTATCCGTAAAAAAGGGGCAAAAATGACAGTTTATATGAAGTATATAAATATATATACCACCGATCTCTATGATTTTTTCAGACAAAAATATATGCTATACACGTAAGCATTTGGTGGAATTTGAAGCTTCTAGCTGTTAAAACGGGGCAGAAATTGCACAAAGTTTCTTATCTGAACAATCGGTTGTATGAGATATATACTATGTATACCACCGATCGCAATGATTTTTTCAGACATTAATATATGCTATACACGTAAGCATTTGGTGAAATTTGAAGCTTCTAGCTGTTAAAATGGGGCCGAAATTCGCACAAAAAAATGTATATGCTATATATACCATCATATATATATTATATATATCACCGATCTGTATGATTTTTTGACACAACAATATATACTATATACGTAAGCAATCGGTGAAATTTGAAGCTTATAGCTGTTAAAATGGGGTAGAAATTGCGAAAAGTTTCTTATCTGAACAATCGATTGTATGAGATAAATACTATATATACAACCGATCTCTATAATTTTTTCAGACAACAATATATGCCATATGCGTAAGCGTTCGGTGAAATTTGAAGCTTCTAGCTGTTAAAATGGGGCTAAAATTGCGAAAATATATATATATACTATATATATATATATACTATATATACCACCATATATATACTATATATACCACCGATCTGGTGGAAAACAATATATGCTATATAGTATGTAAGCATTCGTTGAAATTTGAAGCCTCTAGCTCTTAAAGTAGGGCAGTAATTACGAAAAGTTTCTTACCTGAACAATCGGTTGTGGGGGATATATACTATATATACGACCGATCTCATCAATTTGTTCAGGCAACAATATGTGCGATATACGAAAGTATATGGTGAAGTTTGAAGCTTCAATCTGTTAAATTGAGTAAGATATTACAAAAATCCTCTTTTTCTGAAAAATCGGTTGTATGGAGGATATATGCTATAGTGGTCCGTTCCGGCCGGTTCCCACAAATGTCTAATCGGACACCCAAATACACTCACTCACCAAATTTTATCAAGATATCTCAAGAATTGGGGGACTAGTTTTCATACAAACAGACAGACGGACAGACGGACAGACGGACATGGCTAAATCAACTCTGCTCTTCAACCTGATTATTTCGGTATACTTAATGGTGGGTCTATCTATTTTCCTTTAAGGACTTACAATTTTGGGTTTCGTGACGAAATTAATATACCATTTCATTTTCATGAAAGGTATAAAAATAGGTAGGTACTTTGTGTGAGGATGCAAAGTTTCACGTTTTTTGTGGTCTGCATGTGAAAACTATGACTACGAATCACGTACTTCAAAAATATATGAAGTAAACGTAACCATTTGATGAAATTTGATGAATTTTGAAGCTTCTATCCGTAAAAATTACAGTTTATATGAAGTATATAATATATATACCACCGATCTCTATGATTTTTTTAGACAACAATATATGCTATACACGTAAGCATTTGGTGAAATTTGAAGCTTCTAGCTGTTAAAACGGGACAGAAATTGCACAAAGTTTCTTATCTGAACAATCGGTTGTATGAGATATATACCATGTATACCACCGATCTCAATGATTTTTTCAGACATCAATATATGCTATACACGTAAGCATTTGCTGAAATTGGAAGCTTCTGGCTGTTAAAATGGGGCCGAAATCGCAAAAAAAAATATATATATACTATATATATACCAATCATATATATATATTATATATATCACCGATCTCTATGATTTTTTGACACAACAATATATACTATATACGTAAGCAATCGGTGAAATTTGAAGCTTATAGCTGTTAAAATGGGGTAGAAATTGCGAAAAGTTTCTTATCTGAACAATCGGTTGTATGAGATATATAACTATATATACAACCGATCTCTATGATTTTTTCAGACAACAATATATGCCAATATACGTAAGCGTTCGGTGAAATTTGAAGCTTCTAGCTGTTAAAATGGGGCTAAAATTGCGAAAAATATATATATATTATACTATATATATATATACTATATTTACCACCATATTTATACTATATATATACCACCGATCTGTATGATTTTTTCAGAAAACAATATATGCTATATACGTAAGCATTCGTTGAAATTTGAAGCCTCTACCTCTTAAAATAGGGCAGTAATTACGAAAAGTTTCTTATCTGAACAATCGGTTGTGGGGGATATACACTATACTATATACTACCGATCTCATCAATTTTTTTCAGGCAACAATATGTGCAATATACGAAAGTATATGGTGAAGTTTGAAGCTTCAATCTGTTAAATTGAGTAAGATATTACAAAAATCCTCTTTTTATGAAAAATCGGTTGTATGGAGGATATATGCTATAGTGGTCCCATCCGGCCGGTTCCGATAAATGTCTAATCGGACACTCAAATACACCCGCTCACCAAATTTTATCAAGATATCTCAAAAATTGAGGGACTAGTTTGCATACAAACTGACAGACGGACAGACGGACATGGCTAAATCAACTCAGCTCTTCAACCTGATTATTTCGGTATACTTAATGGTGGGTCTATCTATTTTCCTTTAACGACTTAAAATTTTGGGTTTCGTGACGAAATTAATATACCATTTCATTTTCATGAAAGGTATAAAAATAGGTAGGTACTTTGTGTGAGGATGCAAAGTTTCAGGTTTTTTGTGGTCTGCGTGTAAAAACTATGACTACGAATAACGTATTTCAACAATATATGACGTAAACGTAACTATTTGATGAAATGTTATGAATTTTGAAGCTTCTAGCCGTAAAAAAGGGGCAAAAAAATACAGTTTATATGGGGTATATAATATATGTACCACCGATCTCAATGATTTTTTCAGAAAACAATATATACTATACATGTAACCATTTGGTGAAATTTTAAGCTTCTAGCTGTTAAAATGGGAAAGAAATTGCGCAAAGCTTCTTATTTTAACAATCGGTTGTATGAGATTATATATACCACCGGTCTCTATGATTTTTTCAGACAACAATATATGCTATACACGTAAATATTTGGTGAAATTTGAACATATCTAAACGATTTTTAAGATAAATATAAAATAAAAAATTGGAACATATCTAAACGATTTTTAAGATAAATATTAAATAAAAAATAGGTAGGTACTTTGTGTGAGGATGCAGAGCTTCACGTTTTTTGTGGTCTGCATGTAAAAACTATGACTCCGAATCACGTATTTCAAAAATATATGAAGTAAACGTAACCATTTGATGAAATTTGTTGAATTTTGAAGCTTCTATCCGTAAAAAAAGGGCAAAAATGACAGTTTATATGAAGTATATAATATATATACCACCGATCTCTATGATTTTTTCAGACAACAATATATGCTATACACGTAAGCATTTGGTGAAATTTGAAGCTTCTAGCTGTTAAAACGGGACAGAAATTGCACAAAGTTTCTTATCTGAACAATCGGTTGTATGAGATATATACTATGTTTAGCACCGATCTCAATGATTTTTTCAGACATCAATATATGCTATACACGTAAGCATTTGGTGAAATTTGAAGCTTCTAGCTGTTAAAATGGCGCCGAAATCGCAGAAAAAAAAATATATATACTATATATATATACTATATATACCATCATATATATATTATATATATCACCGATCTCTATGATTTTTTGACACAGCAATATATACTTTATACGTAAGCAATCGGTGAAATTTGAAGCTTATACCTGTTAAAATGGGGTAGAAATTGCGAAAAGTTTCTTATCTGAACAATCGGTTGCATGAGATATATACTATATATAAAACCGATCTCTTTGATTTTTTCAGACAACAATATATGCTATATACGTAAGCATTCGTTGAAATTTGAAGCCTCTATCTCGTAAAATAGGGCATTAATTACGAAAAGTTTCTTATCTGAACAATCGGTTGTGGGGGATATATACTATATATAACGACCGATCTCATCAATTGTTTCAGGCAACAATATGTGAGATACACGAAAGTATATGGTGAATTTTGAAGCATCAATCTGTAAAAATGAAGTAAGATATTACAAAAATCCTCTTTTTCTGAAAAATCGGTTGTATGGAGGATATATGCTATAGTGGTCCGATCCGTCCGGTTCCGACAAATGTCTAATCTGACACCCAAATACACCCGCTCACCAGATTTTATCAAGATATCTCAAAAATTGAGGGACTAGTTTGCATACAAACAGACAGACGGACATGGCTAAATGAACTCAGCTCTTCAACCTGATTATTTCGGTATACTTAATGGTGGGTCTATCTATTTTCCTTCAAGGACTTACAATTTTGGGGTTTCGTGACGAAATTAATATACCATTTCATTTTCATGAAAGGTATAAAAATAGGTAGGTACTTTGTGTGAGGATGCAAAGCTTCACGTTTTTTGTGATCTGAATGTAAAAACTATGACTACGAATCACGTATTTCAAAAATATATGACGTAAACGTAACTATTTGATTAAATTTGATGAATTTTGAAGCTTCTATCCGTAAAAAGGGGCAAAAATGACAGTTTATATGAAGTATATAATATATATACCACCGATCTCTATGATTTTTTGACACAACAATATATATTATATACGTAAGGAATCGGTGAAATTTGAAGCTTATAGCTGTTAAAATGGGGTAGAAATTGCGAAAATTTCTTGTCTGAAAAATCGGTTGTATGAGATATATGTATACTATATATACAACCGATCTCTATGATTTTTTCAGACAACAATATATGCCATATACGTAAGCATTCGGTGAAATTTGAAGCTTCTAGCTGTTAAAATGGGGCTAAAATTGGGAATATATATATATACTATATATATATATACCACCATATATATACTATATATACCACCGATCTGTATGATTTTTTCAGAAAACAATATATGCTATATACGTAAGCATTCGTTGAAATTTGAAGCCTCTAGCTCTTAAAATAGGGCAGTAATTACGAAAAGTTTCTTATCTGAACAATCGGTTGTGGAGGATATATACTATATACACGACCGATCTCATCAATTTTTTCAGGCAACAATATGTGTAATATACGAAAGTATATGGTGAAGTTTGAAGCTTCAATCTGTTAAATTGAGTAAGATATTACAAAAATCCTCTTTTTCTGAAAAATCGGTTGTATGGAGGATATATGCTATAGTGGTCCGATCCGGCCGGTTCCGACAAATGTCTAATCGGAAACCCAGATACACGCTCACCAAATTTTTTCAAGATATCTCAAAAATTGAGGGACTAGTTTGCATACAAACAGACAGACGGACAGACGGACAGACGGACATGGTTAAATCAACTCAGCTCTTCAACCTGATTATTTCGGTATACTTAATGGTGGGTCTATATATTTTCCTTTAAGGACTTACTATTTTGGGTTTCGTGACGAAATTAATATACCATTTCATTTTCATGAAAGTTATAAAAACATAAATAAAAAGCCTAAAAATAAAAAACAAAAATAAAAAAATATAAAAAAAAAAAAAAAAATTAAAAATTAAATGTAAAAATAATCGAATGAATTTACCTTCTATCAAGATTACAAAATATATAATTTTCTTCCTAAAAAAAATAATATAATTTTATGAATTTCGAAGTTTTTACAGTGTACTTTTTACTAGCTCCGTCGCCATATTTTTTATTTTTGGATTTCAAAGTAGGTGTGGTCACGCTTCCATAAGAAGCTGGTGGCGATCCCCGGTTTACTCCTATAAAAAAGCAAATGGAAATACATAGAGTCACTGTTACTCATACGCCCAGTGCTTATAAATTTGTTAGTTATATTTTTGGAACGTTTTGTTGTGCGGCCAACGTGGTGTGATGGTAGCGTGCTCCGCCAACACCGTATGCCCCGGGTTCAACCCCCGGGCAAAGCAGCATCAAAATTTTAGAAATAAGGTTTTTTAATTAGAAGAAAATTTTTCTAAGCGGGGTCGCCCCTCGGCAGTGTCTGGCAAGCGCTCCGAGTGTATTTCTGCCATGAAAAGCTATCAGTGAAAACTCATCTGCCTTGCAGATGCCGTTCGTAGTCGGCATAAAACATGTAGGTCCCGTCCGACCAATTTGTAGGGAAATTCAAGAGGAGCACGACGCAAATTGGAAGAGAAGCTCGGCATTAGATCTCTTCGGAGGTTATCGCACCTTACATTTATTTTTTTATTTTTTTGTGTATGCAGCTTAATAGCATAATTAGCATAATTAAGTGCAAGTCGTTAGAAGTTATATATGGTTTTGAGTATCTATTCACTTTCCGCAATAGCGTTTTCTCAAAAAATCGTACGTGTAACGTCGCAGTGATATGTTGTAATGTGGCAGTGCTCAAAAATATACTTATAACGTATGCTGTAATGAGCTTTTACGCAAACAGAAGGTGTCTATCTATGATCTCCTCTTTTTCCCATGACACATAAAACAGGGAATATTATCAGATTCGTAGATTCGCAGATTTTTCACAAAACTTCCCATAACAGCCGAAACCACTTCCGAAATTACGTAACGTGGCAGTGCAACTAAAAACGGCTTAGCTTTAAATTTATAACAGATATAAAGAAATGCCAATATAAATACAATGCTATTCATCGGTCTCTTTATACGTGCATAGTAGATTATTCATTTAGTATATACTTTGATAGTTTTAAGCTTAAACAAACTACGACTGTAACGTGGCAGTGGGAAATTTTGACCATATGTGCATACGTCTATAGCCATACCTGGCCATTAATATTTTTGACGTAGTCGGGATAGTGTCTTGTGCATACCGCCATGTCCAGCCGACGGTGAGCTGTGAGACGACTCTACCAGCCCCGGTCGCAACTCAGACTGAACGCAGAGCTTCCAGGTCTGGTCCGCTAGGAGATCATCCCCCTGTCGAATTGCGTCCGTTTTTAAACGTAGCCGTCTGACAGACAAAAGTCGGGTAATTTGTCCTTGTTCTCGGTCACCGTTTTCTTTAACTCCGTATACTCCTCCGACTTGAAGTATGGCGACTCGAAACACACGTCGATGGCTCTGTCGTTCGTCTGTATTTCGTCCATGTGCATTCGTGAGAGTGTGTCAGGAATCACGTTTTGTGCACATTTTCGATATTGGATATCGAAATCATAACCATGGAGTTTCAAACTCCACCTTGCCAGCCTCCCAGAAAGATCTTTCTGATTCATGAGCCATTTGAGGCTGGCATGATCAATGTTCCCTCCACGTAAGGTCGGAATCTCTTGACACTCACGATGGCGGCGTAGCATTCGAGTTCCCTAATGCTGTAATTTTTCTTCGCCTTATTTAATTTTGCCGAAAAGTATGCAATAGGTCTTTCGTTCTGGTAATCGTTCAACTGAAACAAAACCCCCCCATTCCGTCAGTCGATGCGTCACATTGTATATAAAAACGACGATTAAAGTCAGGATGTGTGAGCACAGATGCAGAAACCAAACTCTGCTTTAAAATTTCAAATAATTTTGTTGCTTCGTCCGTCATTGCAAACCGTTTGATTTTGTCTTTCTTCAGGCAGGCGTGCAGCGGAGCCGCAATAGTCGCGTAGTCTTACATGAAACGTCGGTACCAGCCCGACATGCCCAGGAACCGTCGTAGTTGCTCCGGGGTTTTCGGAACTGGAAAGTCCCTCACAGCTAGCACTTTGTTGGCGTCCGTTCGTACCCTAAATATCGTACCTCCTTAAAACAAAACTTGCTCTTTTCTACATTAATTGTTAGCTTAGCCTCACGAAGACACCGAGCGACCTTTTCCAATAAACACATATGAGACGCGAAATCTTCGGAACACACTAACAAATCGTCAAGATAAATAAAAGCACACTCACGTAAAGCGGCCGGAATGACTTTGTCCATAAGACGACACATACGTTGTGCTGCATTGCACAACCCGAAAGGCATAACAATAATTGGTATAGGGGTCGGCCAGGGACAGTGAAGGCAGTCTTCTCACGTAATTTTCTCTCGAGGGGAATCTGCCAGAAAGCGTCCTTGAGGTCAATTGCAGAGATATATATAGTGTTATATAGCTGGCTGAGTATTCCAACGATGTGGGGTAACGGGTATGCGTCTTTAACTGTTCTCTCATTCACCTTACTAGCGTCCAAGCATATGCGATTCTTTTTTCCTTTAATGAACAGGGAGACCGGTGAATTCCAGCTGCTATTGGACTCCTCTATAACTCCCATGCCTAGCATCCTGTCTAACTCTGCATATATTAATTTTTGTATGGCTGGTGATATTTGATAATGTCGTTGCTTGACTGGCAGATTCTCGTCCACCACCTCGACGACGTGTTCCTCTTTGTCTGTCCGGCCTAACCGCAGTACCGCGAAGGGCGGGTATAGGGCCTTCTCACGCTCCAACATATTATGCTGTTCCGTCGTTAAAACGTGGTGCACGGCATCGAAAGACAAGTCACCCTCGGCGGGTACAAGCTCAGCCACACTTGGCAACATTTGGACACACATTCCCATTCATACCTTTACTCACAACACCCATACCAAAGGCTGCAAAAGTCTATCCCAAAATATACTTCCTGTTGCTTCAGGAACTATCAAAAATTCCAATTCTCTGGTCGTATTATCCCACACGACTGGTAACTTTATGACCCCTACCACGGCGGTTTCCTCCCCGTTCGCGGTTCGGATATTTTGGCCCTTGATTGGCACAATCGAGGCCTCTTTACTACAAAAGAGTGCCGCTGAGCATTTTCCTAAGCAGGTGGCACTCGCCCCTGAGTCTAAGAGAGCCAATACTTCCTGACCTCCCATATTGTTTTTAGCAAAAAATCGATTGTCTCCTTTCTCGGTCACAATTGTGGCAACTTATTCTTCTAAAATGTTTCCTCTTTTCCCTCATCTTTTCTATTTTCTTGAAGTTTCTACTTTTCCTCCTGCTATTAAATGCCTCGCAAAATATTTTTCTTCTAGCCTCCTCGTATTCTACCTTCCTCTGATGTAAGCTCTTTATTTCCTGCCTTTCGGTTACCCCTCCCTCTACTTTAATAACATTCTCCTTCTTTTCCCTCCTCAAAATCTTTACTGATGGGTTGCCGGGTTGCGTATCTCCTGGCTAGAGTTCCCGGTCAACTCCGCCAGCCTGGGGTTTCCCTGTTTTGTTTAAAAACACAAAAGGAAGAATCACTACTACAAGAAAAACATACCATATTGTGGAATGATGACGAACATTTATTTGGCTTTTTGTGCTTCTGCCGGGATGTTCACAAAGTGATCCACCGGCATACCACACGAAAAACACCACATTAAATGGAAGGGTGATGCACAGAATGAATTGACGGTAGACTTGGACGTAGACGGATTAACACAGGGACTAGTACTACTAGGATTGGCTGTGGTTGGGATTTGGAGTTGGGGTTGGGGTACCTAGCAAAAGCTTCTACCTTCCTTTCTTCTGACATTTCAGCCCTTTCAAAATCTAACTCATTAACCACCCTTGACCTATTTTTATTATCCTTAATGAGTTTTTCGGCTCTCTTGCACTCAGTTTTGAGCTCCGCCAGAGAGTCCATTTTTATGGCGAAGGTCAAGTTGGCTAGGTATGGTTTAAGATATCCCCTAATTATGCCAACCAATTCCCTCTCAGGGATTTTCTTCCGCAAACGGAATGTCAAATTATGTGCTTCGCTATAGAAGTCGTCGAAAGCTTCAGCAGGTTGCTGCTCATCTCCTTGATTTCACGGATTATTTGATAATCGGACTCAGCGGCCTTGAAGTGGCTTAGCATCTCCGCTTTCAACTCGAAGTAATCGAAATCGGGCTCATCGGCATGGTCTTCGAGGACCTGCCAATACCACTTCAAGGCACCGCCGCAAACCAGAGAATGAAAGTAAGTGAAAAGTTGGAAGAAGGAAATAGCATGTTGTTCCCGCATTCGGTCAACACGAAAGATGAAGCTTTCAACGCTCATCCCTTTCTTGGTCACATCGAATTTGATGTTCCATTTTTCCAAATCTAACTTTTTCCACCTGGGGGGTTACTGGAATCTCGCCCGGCACTCCGATTTGCTCATCGATATTTCTAGTGCCCCCCCCCCCCCCCCCCCCCCCCCTCCCTTCCTATTCTGATGCTGGGGCGTGGACGACAAGGCGGACCGATGTCCCGACGCTTGCGCAGACGCCCCCATCTCTGCCACGCGGCCACCAAGGTTTCCAACATTGGTTTTGATGTTCCGCACCTCTGTCGCCCTTTCTACAACCAAATCTTGCTGTTGCGCCAGCATTGCCATCATTCGGCTCAGCTGTTCAACGTTGGTTGCGGTTTCATTGGCATCAGCACGAGCAACACCAAGATCGGAAGCTGTTGGTGGTGCGTTCCCCACCGGAACACCGCCTCCCTGGTTACCCACTTCCTCGCTATCTACCATCTGGCACACCAAATCGATTTTTGGGAAAAATTCAGGCTGTCCCCTGACTCGTTGAAAGACACCCTGTTTGCGAAAAAGTCCCTAAGCGGACGTTCAGGCCAACAGATCCGAAGATCCGCGAAGCGCACCTATTAAAATAGTCTGTGGGCACAAAGTCTACGGTCCGCGGGATCCCAGTGTCGATCTGGTTGAAAACCGAACCCGCTATTTGGTTTTGTAGAGCGCGTGTTCAGCACCTAGTAAGACGCCTATTGGAATATAATATTCCTAGTCCCCCGAAAGTTCATTCCTCTGTCTCCTCTTCAGACATTCATTGCCTGGGTCGTAAGTTAAAGCAAAGAAAAACTCCAATAAGTTTGGTATTGGACACCCCAATGTACCTAATGTACGTTTTAGCTAAAGACGCTGCCATCATGATGATCCCTGTCCTAAGTCGGAAGATGTAATAGAGATCAAGGTTTCGAAAAAAAAGAAAGGGTATAAGTAGATGAAAACTTTGTAATTAAGGATAGACACAAGAACAGCAGGAGTGTGATAAAAAGAAAATATGAAGGCATAATTAAAAAAATGCAAAATTTAAAATGACAAATGAAAAGTCGGTAATCTAGCATTAAAACAAAATTTTAATTTGTGTTTACGCGGTGTAGCCTGTCACCTGTCCCATCTCCCTCCTTTTTTTATACGTATCGCTATGAATTTATATATATAACCCGTACTTGGTATTATATTCGACTATTGAATTGTATTATATCGAATATCTATGAATTTATATATATATCCCGTCTCTTGTATTGTATTCGATTATTGAAGTGTATTATATTGAATTATCCCCTAAAATCAATGCATTGTATTTACCCTTAAATTCCCTATTGGGAATCCTCATGTCCGTGTGGCAGCCTCCACCGCGCAAAATCCACCAAATCAAATTCGCCGCAAGGACAGGATGGCGATCTGGCATGATCGCCATCTGTCAGAAAACCACCACCGTTTTTATTATTATATTTTGTGCTATCGTGCGAACTAAAAGTTTTTATTTTTTGATTGGCATTTTTTTTTGATATTCCCTTGTGATATGCAAATCAGCATCGGCTTGAAAATTTCTTATTATTGTTATACTTTGAGCTCAATAAGCTTAATCAAAATTGCTCCGCGGTTTGTGGTAAATCGCCTTTTTCACGGCTAAAGAATCATACAGTGAACTCAGATTCAAATTAAATGTACAAAATTTCTCGAGTAAATCAGCATTGTGTTGCTTTCTGAAACCTCATTTGTGAATTTGCGATTATATACTCATACTAATTTGCCATTTTATTGTCATTGAAAATCATCGAGCGAAAAATAAAAGTTACAGCATTGAATCGCAGCATTTTCTAATGAAAACAACTCTTTCTAAGTAAAAGGTGAAATCTATTGATATAACGACGGAATACTTATATGCGAAAGCGTATAGCATAAAGAAGCTCCTAGTAGTGTGAAATACGTTCCCTTGGGGAAAGGTCAGCGACAGCAGGAACCTCAGTAAAAGCAGCACAGAATCACCACCATCGCCGTCACGGAGTCATTGCTGTCGGGCACATCCTCAGCAGCCTATATAATCCGCAACACTGCATATAAACTGGTGAGTACCATCCCATAGTAACTAATGGTCCTTCGTCGCCATTGACGGAACCAGCGTCTTTCAATAATATACATACATATACATATATTCGGTATATCCCCACGAATAAATTTTGGTGGCTCCCGCCAAATACAAATTTCTCCCGCCAGAATTATATTTTCCCGCCCAAAAATACATTTTATACATATGTATATGTACATTCTCACACCAATTTACACCTGTACATAAAAGCGGTGCATTAAAAAATTTCGAGGCAAATCCCACACACTTGCACAAAGTTAGCTCATTGCCCTTTAATACTTGAGTTCCTTGCGGTATAATTTAAATACATATCCCCACTTCTACATTGTTAGCGACACCCAGCAAAAAATTCAGCCATATTCACATACTTTGAAATACCCAGCAGCAAATTCTGCAGGTCATCCCAACTGGTCCCAGACTACTCCCAATTGAGTCTAACTGGTCCTAGCCTACTATACTCTCGACCAATAGGAAAACTTATCCCTTTGGTTTTCCCGCATAAATAAACCCTCGGCAATCTCCAAAAATAACCAAAATAGCCAAAATTAAATTAAGCAAGTCCCTCTTCAGAATGGCCAGCGTAGTCGAAAGTAAATTTATATCCGAAACGGATCTCTTTTCGGATTACTGCGCTCGGTTCGGTACAACCGACATCCAAGATAACACCGAGGCATCCCTAAAAATAAAAGACAAAAATATCGATGTGTTCTGGGAAAGGCTACAGAGCGCATATGACGCTGTCGTAGAGTCAGATGACAATGATCTTCCCGTCGACTTTAAGGCCTCAGCCTTCAATAAATACCGCGACTGCCTTATAGCATATGAAGACACAAAGGCAAGAATAGGCGATCAGCTCCAGCTAAGGGTACTAAGCAATCCCGTCCCCGCTACATCCACCACTCCCCAAGAAAGTTCCGGGATGCACCTCAAAGTACCCGCCTGTGACACCGAAGTATTTTACGGGAGTTATGATCAATGGCCGTCCTTCCGTGACATGTTCACGGCGGTCTATATCAACCATCCCAAACTCTCAAGCGCCCAAAAACTGTACCACCTCAGGTACAAAAACCCAAGGAAAAGCCGGCCAGATAGTAAAGCAATTTCCACTGAGTGATGACAACTTTGCTCTGGCTTGGGAAGTTCTTAAATCCCGTTATGAAAATAAAAGAGTCCTGGTCGACAATCAAATAAAAGTCCTCATGAACCTCAAGCCCATTCCGACTGAAAAACAGCGAAGACATTCAGCGATTGCAATCCTCCGTTAATAACTGTCTCCAGATATTAGCAACCCAACAAGTTTCGACAGATAGTTAGGACCCCATATTAATATATCTGGTAATCTCAAAACTCCCGGAAAATACGGTTGCGCTTTGGGAGCAATCTTTAAGCTCTAGAAAAGACCTACCGAACTGGTCCCAAATGGATCAGTTTCTGCTACTCGCTACGAGATAGTGGAAAGGGTGGATCAATGGCGACCAGCCAAATCCCGATATAATCCACCCCTCCACCAATTTCTCAAAGCCTCCCTCAAGTCAAAACAATCCCCAGTTCAGGCAGGCTCCAAACCCCTAACCAAAACCGCAACCCCCCGCAGAACAACAACTACTCCCAAAATCGTACAAATGCTCATGTGGCCGAGCATCAAAAAGCATACGCCTGCAGAATGTGCAAGCAGAACTCCCACACGCTACAAAGCTGCTTGCATTACACAAAGCGTGCAATCCCTGAACGGAAAAAATTCGTGAAGGAAAACAATCTGTGCGAAAATTGTCTATCTCAAACCCACCTCCTAAAAGACTGCACAAGCACAAGAACGTGTCTCTACTGCCAAGGTCGCCACAACTCCACCCTCCACGATACCGGACTATCACACCAAACCAATGGCCCTCGAAGAGCGGCAGCCCAAGTAGCAAATAGTCAGGACGTTACCAACCTAGATTCCAATGAGGAACCAACCACCTCAAACGCTGCCCGCATCCAATCTTTGCATGCAGAAAATGATAGCAAGATCATTCTCCCCACAGCGATAGTGTCCATAGAACACCTAGGGGACTGCTTCAGGCTCAGAGCCTTAGTGGATCAAGGGTCAGAGCGTAGCTTCATCTCGTCGAAAGCTCAAATCAAGCTAGGCTTCCCATATACCCACTCCCTATTTGAAATATCGGGAATGGGAGGCGAAGTAGTACAAACCTCCAACAAGCTATGCTCACTGACCCTAGTCTCAAATGACCACAAGGTGAAAATAAAGGCCCAGGCAATAGTGCTACCTCGGCTCACTAGGCAACTCCCAACACTCAGGCTAAATAAGGACCAAATGCGTAAATGATCCCATCTCAAGCAAGCAGACCAGAACACTCAGAACCCCTCCCAAATTGATCTGGTATTAGGCAGTGATCTTATCCCACAAATAATGCTAAATGGCATAGAAAAGATCTCGCCCACACTGCTAGCACAAAACACGATATTTGGCTGGATAATAAGTGGCCAAACCCCCGAAAAGGTCGGATCACACTCTTTTCAAGCGTGGGAAGTGACGAATGTCCAGCTGAATGAACAGCTAAGGCAATTCTGGGAAATCGAAGAAATACCCAGAATGCGAGTGGAAACCCCAGAAGATAAAATGTGCGAAGACTTTTATCAAAGCACAACCACTCGCATGGATGACGGTCGATATATGGTTCGGCTCCCCTTTAAACCAACATTCCCGAACGATATCGACCTAGGTCAGTCCCGTACTGCAGCCCTACGACAGTTCCATGGCATGGAACGTACTCTCGCAAAAAAGGGCGATCTCAAGCAGCAATACGACCAGGTACTCGAGGAATATCTGTCCCTAGGCCACATGGAAGAATGCAGTCCCAATGAAATAAAATCCCTTGGTAAATACTGCTCATTCTATCTCCCTCACCATGCATTCGTAAGGCCAGACAAAAAGACAACAAAAGTCAGAGTTGTGTTCAACGCCTCCAAAAAGTCGGGTCCCGGTCACTCCCTCAACGATGTTTTATGTACCGGACCAACCCTCCAACCCGATCTCCGACTTATGTTGCTGAAATGGCGAACATATAAATATGTGTTTAATGGCGACGTCGAGAAAATGTACCGCCAAATTCTCTTGCACCCCGATGACCGAGACTACCAACGGATAATATTCCGAACCCCCGAACACAGTCCAATAAAGGACTACAAGTTAAAAACGGTCACCTTCGGGGTTAACTGCGCGCCTTTCCTGGCTATTCGCACTCTACACGAGCTGGCGAAAGACATAGCCGACTCCCATCCACGCGCAGCCCCAATACTAAAATCCGAGACGTATGTTGACGATATTTTATCTGGCAGTCATGATCTTCAATCAGCCCTGATCTCTCCAGTTTTTTCGCCTCGCGAAACCTGGCATTGTCACCGACTAAATCTTCCGCGACCTTATTTACAACATGGACGCCCCAAATGTCGACCATATTGAACATCCACGTCGATGGCACTACGCTACCGACTGTCCTACACCCCAAAATCTTGGGTGTGACGTTTGATCAGGATCTACATTTTGGTGCGCACGCAACCGCAATTGTTCCAAGAATTCAGAGCCGTAATAAAATCCTCAAATCCCTTGCTGGCAGTACCTGGGGAAAAGATAAAGAAACGCTCTTGACCACATACAAAGCAATTAGCCAGCCGATTACGTGCTACGCGTCACCCATATGGTCGCCAAGCCTAAAAACCACCCACTGGAAGAAACTACAGGCCTGCCAAAATACTGCTCTCAGAATCGCCACGGGCTGTCTTCTTATGTCCACAGAACACCATCTGCATAATGAGAAGAGAATACTCCCCATCAGGGAGAGAAATGAGATGCTGACTAAACAGTTTCTGTTGAATACCCAGAAACCTGGGCATCCCAACAGACATCTGATTGACGAACCAGCACCGCCTAGGGGCCTAAGGAGTCATCTCCGTAAGCATTTTGAGGAAATACGGCACCTGAGAACCCAGCCGTATGAAGCGGAAAAACACAAGCAGGTCCTTGGTGAACTCCATAGACAGGCGTCGGACCTTTATGTCGGGAATTGCCCGGTGAATCCAGTACTTGAAGAAAAATATCCAGAACTCGCAGAAGAGGAACGCATACTCCCCAGGGAAACGCGTGTCACTCTTGCTCAACTTCGTTCTGGATACTGTAACAGGTTAAACTCTTACCTATCCAGAATCAACTACGACATACAAAATGTATGCCCTGCTTGCAATGTGTCCCCACATGACACCAACCATCTCTTTAATTGTAATGTGGAACCAACGCCTCTAACACCCCTTTCCTTATGGTCCACCCCTGTTGAAACGTCAAGTTTCCTTGGACTCCCGTTAGAGGATATTGATGACAATTTGTGATCGGTCGCGCCTATTGGGTGGGGCGAGCATTGCTACAACAACAACAACAACATCTTCAATCAGCCGAGCAATCCCTAACAGAGACTACAGACGCTCTCAATTCAGCCGGCTTTCCCCTAAAAAAGATCACGGCAAACCATCCCAACATCCTCCAAAAAATATCGAAAACTGATCTGCTGGAAACAAACTTTCTCGAGTTCGAAAAGACTAGCACAGCCAAGACCCTGGGCATCCAGTGGAACGCCCTAACCGATACATTCTCGTATACCGTCGACTTAAATCCGGCATCCACTGCAGCCAGGAAGCGGCAAATCCTCTCCTCCATTGCGAAATTTTCGATCCCGCAGGGTGGCTGACGCCCATAATGATCCAAGCAAAAATCTTGATGCAAGAGCTATGGCTAGACGGGACTGGCTGAGATGAGCCAGTGAAGCCCCTCCGTCTCATCAAGTGGGCGCAGTTCGCCGAAAATCTCCCAACGATCTCGGAGATTCAAATACCACGCTGGATAAACTACAACCCCGATAAACCAGTTGAGCTCCATGGCTTCTGCGACGCCTCGGAAAAGGCTTATTGCGCGACACTTTACGTAAGAACCACCGTAGGAACTTAAGTCTTCTCTCACCTTTTAGTCTCTAAAGGGAAAGTGGCCCCCCTAAAAACCATAAGTTTGCCACGACTAGAGTTATGCGGCGCGGTCTTATTAGCCAAATTAGTCGCAGTTGTCCAATCCCATCTCGGCCTCAGTCAGCGAAAATTAACCATGTGGTCTGACTCCGAAATCGTTCTAGCCTGGCTTGAGAAACCACCTCATTCCTGGAAAACCTATGTCTCCAACCGAATTGCGCAGATCATCGACCTCATCGGCAATGCCACTTGGCGTCATGTACGCAGCAAGGATAATCCCGCAGATATGGGCACCAGAGGATGCACCCCACTCGAGCTAGCTAACTCATCGCTATGGTGGAATGGCCCAGAGTGGCTTTCCCGACCCCCCGAGGACTGGCCAACACCAACGGCCAGAAATATTGTACCCCCCGAACTTCGCCGAGTCGAATCACTGCATGCAGCGGAAGAGTCAGAAGACTTCTTGGAACGGTTCTCCTCTTATCCCCGCGCCCTACGCGTAACAGCGTACATGTTGAAATTTGTAACTCGGCTGAGAAATGCTGTAGGAGGCAATCGTACCCCTAACGATCCCGCCCTCTCTTACGCCGACGTCATTCGCGCGAAAAACAGTCTGCTGAGTTTGACTCAGTCGATATGCTTCGCTTCCGAAAGAGCCTCCCTCGAAAATTCAAAACCAATCGGAAAGCGAAGTCCACTACTGGCCCTTGACCCCTTCCTGGATACAAACGGGATTCTCCGTGCCAACGGAAGATTAGTAAACGCCGACATGAATACAATGAGTGTCATCCCATCATTCTCCCCGAAAAGGCTAGATTTACTACCCTTTATATAAGGTTTCTGCATGAGAGCTTCCTCCATGCGGAAGTCCTACTCCTGCAACAAGCTATGAGGCAGGAATTCTATACCCCCCGAATCAAACCTCAGCTGAAAAAATGTATTTTCCAATGTAAAGTCTGCACCATTCATAAGCGACAAACGCAATCCCAAATAATGGCAGCTTTACCCCCCCCCCCCCCCCCCCCCAACGATGCACTGTCGCGCCCCCCTTCACCACTACTGGCGTAGACTTCGCCGGCCCGTTTCAAATCAAAGCTTCGATTCTCCGATCTCCAACCCTCGTAAAAGTTTATGTGGCCGTTTTCGTTTGCTTCACTACCAAGGGATCCACCTGGAATTGTGTTCGGATCTCACTAGTAAGGCTTTTCTCGCTGCCTTCGCCCGGTTTGTAGGGCGTCGAGGGTACCCGAAGCAAATGATGAGCGACAACGACACAACATTCATTGGTGCTATGCGAGCTACCGAAGTAGAGTTCGTCACCTTCCTCAACGAAGTCTCGACAGATATTGTCCAAAAGTATGCGCCACAAGGCATCGATTGGAAATTTATACCCCCCGGCGCACCCCATATGGGCGGATTATGGGAATCTGCCGTCAAAAGCTTTAAAACCCATTTTAAAAAGGTTGCCGGAACACACAGCTTCACCTTTGAAGAATTCTCAACTCTATTAATTCGTATCGAGGCCGTTCTCAATTCTCGCCCTATCTCCCCGCTTTCCCAGGACCCAGCGGATCTCACCGCCCTTATACCTGGCCACTTTCTCCGAGGCGCACCCCTCCTCGCCATCCCCCCCGAGCCGAACTATGAACACCTCTCTATGATCAACCGTTGGGACCGGTTGAAAGTTTTACATCACCAATTCAGCAAGCGCTAGAAGAATGACTATCTCATGGAGTTACACAAGCGTTATCGATGGCAAACCGCTCAGCCTCCCCCTAAAATCGGCGATCTAGTCGTCATCAAGGAAGACAACCTACCCCCTACCGAATGGTGCCTAGGACGCGTGGAAGACACCCATCTTGGAAGAGACGGCCATATCCGAGTAGTCGACGTACGCACCCAGAATGGCGTTCTCACCAGACCGCTGACAAAATTGTGCTTCCTGCCACCAACAGAGCCCGACTCAGATCCCCATGGTTCCCTATCATCGCCCGAACCAACTACAGACCACTAAGCTTACCTATCGACACTATTTCAGAACCCAACTGAATCGTCCCGTGTCTCTCACAGGCAGTCCCTAACTCGACGCGTCTTCTCAGGCGTAAAACTAACATACATCTATATGCTTTCTTCCGACAGATGGATCGTCAGCGCCCTCCGGTTCCAACCCCCGACGCTCGCTGTCATCGCAAGTGGTTGTGCCCGTGGCCCGCTCGCAACGTAACGAGACAGTGCCGGATTATCTAAAATGCCGATTGTGCATGCGGCATCACGCACTCCTGAGGTGCCCTGTCTTCGCAACTATGCAGCCGCAACAACGTACGTTAATCGCTAGGGCACACCAGTACTGTCTCAATTGTTTGGCGCTGCCCCATCGCACCAACGAGTGCACCTCCACCGAACGCTGTCGGGTCTGCGGGCATCCTCACCATACATTGCTACACCGGGAAACCGGAGGTCGCCAGCCGCCGTATGTCGTACCGTCACAACAGGCAACTTGTTCGCAACCACGTCATCCGGAGCAGCGCCGTCCCGATCCCGCCGTTCAACATCGCACTGCTCGTCGTCAACAATCTAATGGGCGCGCACCACCCACGCATCCAACCCCGCGACCTAGCGTCGGAGACCGTACCATCCGGTGCACTGCCACCGGCTTGCGCACATCCATGTATAAAAAAAAGGTTGGAAAGATCCTGATCCAGGAAGCAGTACGCGCCTTGCAGGAGCTGAAACAGACATTAGGCGCTTAGTGCGCCTAGGCGGCCCAGGATGTTAACGCGGTGTAGCCTGTCACCTGTCCCATCTCCCTCCTTTTTTTATACGTATCTCTATGAATTTATATATATAACCCGTACTTGATATTATATTCGACTATTGAATTGTATTATATCGAATATCTATGAATTTATATATATATCCCGTCTCTTGTATTGTATTCGATTATTGAGGTGTATTATATTGAATTATCCCCTAAAATCAATGCATTGTATTTACCCTTAAATTCCCTATTGGGAATACTCATGGCCGTGTGGCAGCCTCCACCGCGCAAAATCCACCAAATCAAATTCGCCGCAAGGACAGGATGGCGATCTGGCATGATCGCCATCTGTCAGAAAACCACCACCGTTTTTATTATTATATTTTGTGCTATCGTGCGAACTAAAAGTTTTTATTTTTTGATTGGCATTTTTTTTTTGATATTTCCTTGTGATATGCAAATCAGCATCGGCTTGAAAATTTCTTATTATTGTTATACTTTAAACTCAATAAGCTTAATCAAAATTGCTCCGCGGTTTGTGGTAAATCGCCTTTTTCACGGCTAAAGAATCATACAGTGAACTCAGATTCAAATTAAATGTACAAAATTTCTCGAGTAAATCAGCGCTGTGTTGCTTTCTGAAACCTCATTTGTGAATTTGCGATTATATACTCATACTAATTTGTCATTTTATTGTCATTGAAAATCATCGAGCGAAAAATAAAAGTTACAGCATTGAATCGCAGCATTTTCTAATGAAAACAACTCTTTCTAAGTAAAAGGTGAAATCTATTGATATAACGACGGAATACTTATATGCGAAAGCGTATAGCATAAAGAAGCTCCTAGTAGTGTGAAATACGTTCCCTTGGGGAAAGGTCAGCGACAGCAGGAACCTCAGTAAAAGCAGCACAGAATCACCACCATCGCCGTCACGGAGTCATTTCTGTCGGGCACATCTTCAGCAGCCTATATAGTCCGCAACACTGCATATAAACTGGTGAGTACCATCCCATAGTAACTAATTTGAAAGAAGTCTAAAAAAAAAAAACTACCAAGTTGTCTTGTTAAGGATATAAGATATAGCAAAAAAAAAAAAAAAAACAAAAACTGAGAGCAAATTTTGGAAACTAAAAGGTTAAGTACTTAATTTAAATGATAGTTAGAAGTTAATGCGGATAACAAAAAAAAAAAAACTGAGAAAACTTGAAAGTAAAAAATGACTGAAGAAAAAAAAACAAGGAAAAACTAAAAAGAAAGATGATCGGGCTATTATCGTTGGGCGCCATTGTTACGTGGCTGACTGTTTGGATGGCGAGGAGCGGCGGCAAGCAGGTATGCTTGCATTCCAGGTTAGCTCGTCAGATTGGGCGGGGTATTGCACCACCGTCCTCATCCGCAACCTGCATTGTGGAAAAGAAAAGAAATTGCTGAAAAAGATGTAAATATACATGTTCTGACTGCTACTTCCTTACGGTAAAATGAATGCAATTTTAATTTGTGAGGTCGATATTTATATATGCACAAAAAATAAATTGGCAGAGAAGAGCATAACGCATAATGCTACAGGTTCCAGGGCACCCATCTCAGATCGCTATTTAAAATGAACGAAATCGGATTACAACTACGCCCACTTTTTCGATATCGAAAATTTCGAAAAACAGAAAAAGTGCGATAAGTCATTACCAAAGACAGATAAAGCGATGAAGCTTGGTACGTGGGTTGAACTTATGATGCAAAATCGAAAATTTATTAAATTTTGGACAGTGGGCGTGTCACCGCCCACTTTTAAGAGAAGGTAATTTAAAAGTTATGCGAGTCGTAATTTAGCAGTCGTTGAAGATATCATGATGAAATTTAGCAGGAACGTTGCTCCTATAACTGAATGTGTGCTAAATAAAAATGAGCAAAATCGGATGACGAACACGCCCAATTTTTAAGAAAAAATTTTAAAGTCAAATTTTAACAGAAAATTTAATATCTTTACAGTATATAGGTAAATTATGTCAACATTCAACTCCAGTAATGATATGGTGCAAAAAAACACAAAAATAAAAGAAAATTTCAAAATCGGTGCGCCTCCGCCCTTTTTCATTTAATTTGTCTAGAATATTTTTAATGCCATAAATCGAACAAACACTTACCAATCCTTGTGAAATTCGGTAAGGGCATAGATTCTACGGCGATAACTGTTTTCTGCTAAAATGGGCGAAATCGGTTGAAGCCACGCCCAGTTTTTAAGTAGAAGAAAATGAAAAGTTCTGCAGGGCGAAATCAAAAGCCCTTGGAATATTGGCAGGAATACTGTTCGTGGTAGTATGTACATATATAAATAAATTAGCGGTAGCCGACAGATGATGTTCTGGTCACCCTGGTCCACATTTTGGTCGATATCTCGAAAACGCTTTCACTTATACAACTAGGGGCCACTCCCTTTTAAAACCCTCATTAATACTTTTAATTTGATGCCCATATCGTACAAACACATTATAGAGTCACCCCTCCACCTTTATGGCGATATTTCGAAACTAAGGCCCACTTCCTTTTAAATAATCATTAACACCTTTTATTGGTACCAATATCGTACAAACGCATTCTAGAGTCACCCCTGTTCCACCTTTATGGCGATATCTCGAAAAGGCGTCCACCTATAGAACTAAGGATCACTCCCCTTTAAAATACTCATTACCACCTTTCGATTGATACCCATAACGTACAAAAACATTCTATAGTTACCCCTGGTCCGCCTTTATGGCGATATCCCGAAATGGCGTCCACCTATAGAACTATGACCCACTCCCTTTTAAAATACTCTTTAATACTTTTCATTTGATTCCCATATCGTACAAACACGCTCTAGAATCACCCCCGGTCCACCTTTATGGCGATATCTCGAACTAAGGCCCACTCCCTTTTAAAATACTCATTAGCACCTTTCGTTTGATATCCATACCGTACAAAGACATTCTATAGTCACCCCTGGTCCACCTTTATGGCGATATCTCGAAAAGGCGTCCACCTGTAGAAATAAGGCCCACTCCCTTTTAAATAATCATTAACACCTTTTATTGGTACCAATATCGTACAAACGCATTCTAGAGTCACCCCTGTTCCACCTTTATGGCGATATCTCGAAAAGGCGTCCACCTATAAAACTAAGGGTCATTCCCCTTTAAAATACTCATTACCACCTTTCATTTGATAACCATAACGTACAAAAAAATTCTAGAGTCACCCCTGGTCCGCCTTTATGGCGATATCCCGAAATGGCGTCCACCTATAGAACTATGACCCACTCCCTTTTAAAATACTCTTTAATACCTTTCAATTGATTCCCATATCGTACAAACTTGTTCTAGAATAACCCCTGGTCCACCTTTATGGCGCTATCTCGAAAAGGCGTCCACCTACAGAACTAAGGCCCACTCCCTTTTAAAATATTCATTAACACCTTTCATTTGATTCCCATATCGTACAAACACATTCTAGAGTCACCCCTGGCCCACCTTTGTGGCGATATCTAGAAAAGGCGTCCACCTACAGAATTAAAGCCCACTCCCTTTTAAAATACTCATTAACATCTTTCATTTGATACCCATATCGTAAAAAACACATTCTAGAGTCACCCCTGATCCACATATACGGCGATATCTCGAAAAGGCGTCCACCTATAAAAATATGGCCCACTCCATTTTAAAATACTCATTAGCACCTTTCATTTGATACCCATATCGTACAAACACATTCTAGAGTCACCTCTGGTCCACCTTTATGGCGATATCTCGAAAAGGCGTCTACCTATAGAACTAAGGCCCACTCCCTTTTAAAATACCCAGTAACACCTTTCATTCGATTCCCATATCGTACAAAGACATTCTAGAGTCACCCCTGGCCCACCTTTATGGCGATATCTAGAAAAGGCGTCCACCTACAGAATTAAGGCCCACTCCCTTTTAAAATACTAATTAACGTCTTTCTTTTGATATCCATATCGTAAAAAACCCATTCCAGGGTCACCCCTGGTCCACCTTTATGGCGATATCTCGAAAAGGCGTCCACCTGTAGAAATAAGGCCCACTCCCTTTTAAATAATCATTAACACCTTTCATTCGTACCCATATCGTAAAAACGCATTCTAGAGTCACCCCTGTTCCACCTTTATGGCGATATCTCGAAAAGGCGCCCACCTATAGAACTAAGCATCACTCCCCTTTAAAATACTCATTACCACCTTTCATTTGATACCCATATAGTACAAAAACATTCTAGAGTTACCCCTGGTCCGCCTTTATGGCGATATCCCGAAATGGCGCCCACCTATAGAACTATGGCCCACTCCCTTTAAAATACTCTTTAATACCTTCCATTTGATACCCATGCCATACAAACACAATCCAGGGTTACCCGAGGTTCACTTTCCTACATGGTGATTTTCCCTTATTTTGTCTCCAAAGCTCTCAGCTCAAAATGTAATGCTCGGTTACATCCCAACTTAGCCTTCCTGTTGAAGACATGAGCGATAACCTTATAGAGTTTGAGGATTAAAATAAATTTATATATATAATACATACATATTATCTGAAAAGAAAAATTATAATTATACTGAAATGAATTAATTTCTAATACTTACATTATAAATATTTACCTTTTACTTACCTTTGAAATATTTACCTATATGAAATATTTGCTTAAAATTACTTACCTTTATTCTATACTCACCCTTTTTGGAATACCATGTATATTTACCTGTTTGAAGAACCCTGTAAATAAGAAACATAATTACTGTTTAGCGTACACATATCTATGTATACCCACATACATATGTATGCTCTCAGCAAAAGAAGTAAACGGTCCAGTGGAATGTGCTGGGCCGTTGTAAAGTTAGTTATTCGCCATCAACCTAACTAATCACGCCGCTAAATATAATAACTACGAAAACGTGAAAATTGTTAAATTAAATAATTCAACAAATAGAAATAAAGTTTATATTTTTTATACGTTTAACCTGAAAGTTATCGCGTTTTTTATTTGATAAAGTGACGTACTACCGCCCCTTAATCCCTCAGTGCACCAACTTCATAGTGCAAAAATTATACATGGTCCTTTGGTACCATACAGTGAACTAGTGACCTAGGAAATAGTGAAAATAATAATTAAATATTAATTACATTGAAAACAATATATTAGAACACTAAAAACCGGTAGACGCGACGCGCTAACATATTAATCTAATACAAAGTGCTGAAAATATAAAAAGAAACAAAATTTTTAAAATACTTTAAAAATACATTACAAGTGCTGAAAACATAGAAAGACAAACAAAAGTTTCAAAATACCTACGATATATACATTATATTAAAAATTATTAGAAATAAAATAAAAATACAAATTAAGTGAGAAATATTAAAGAATACAAATATACAAGTACAGAAAAAGTAAAAGCAACAAAAGTGCATCCAATTTTACTGAGAAAGTGAGTGAGGTGAAGTGAAGAACGCAAACGGTGAAGCTACAGTGGCGAAATTCTGAAAAAAAGACGGTGAAAATAAAAAAGGAATAAAAACCTAGAAATTATTAAAAAGAAAAAGAAGAGATATTATATAGAAAAAGTTGTCGAAAAACAGGAAGAAAAACAAAAGTTTGAAAATATTAAAAAAGGAAAGAACGTAGGAAAATAAAAGAATTTTTATAATAAAAAAAAAAAAACGTGGAGCGCTTGTTGAAAAAAATAAAAATAAAACCAAATTAGACATAATTTACAAAAAAAAAAAAACGATTTTCAAAGTGGTTTGGAAACGCATCCACAAAGTTTTTATTTTTAAACCACGAGCAGTAGACCTGCAAAAGTGGTACCCGGCAGCAAAACCGACGCAACAACAACAAAGCAGTACTGCCGCTAGCGCAACAGCATCAGCGACACCGAGCGACAACAACAACAACAATCCAGCAACAGAAAAATCAGGTGGTAAAAGCAAATATGCCAAAGTAAGTACACCTTGCCCAAAACATATGCATATATAAGTGCAGCGGAATTCCCCTAAGCAAATAATCGCACTCATCTACGGTAAAGTTGACAGGATCTTGGAAAGAATCCGTACAAAACACCGCTTTGCGCAAATCTCTCTCATTTAATAAAATTCCGCTGAGCTCTTCTTATATATACATAGGTATATTGGTAATACTCTCAAATTTGTGATTCTTACATATATCCATATATACTCATACCCATATCACATATTTACTTATATACCAACCCGCTGTAAGATTTGTCGGGTCTTATACTAGAATTTCCCCTTAAAATTTTACCGTATACCGTTTCTCACAGCCACCACAACAAATTTGCTCTCCTAGAATAAATTACTTTGGATATTGGTTGCGACTTACAAAAGTACAAAAGTTACATATATACACATATGTATTCGTCCCAAATCAAAAGGCAAACTCCGCCTTAAAACTGCAAAATATTTAATGCTGTTTCGGTCCCTGAAACATTCAAAGTTAATCAGCGCAGTATTGACTCTCTCAATTCCTTTTAGGTGTACTTATTATAACACCATTTAATTTAGGTAATTTGCAAATTAACTCCGCCCAACACTATTTATTTCTGTTCGCTGAATATATATATTTGTATGCACATAAACATACTTGGACTTAGATGCGCTAAGACAAGTATTTCCCACCCTCACTTGTTTATGCAAATCCGGCTAGTCAAAAGTACAGTGGCCCTCAACTTATAAAAAACAACTCAAAATACAGTGGGTCAAAAGAACTCAAATCACCCTGAAACTTTTGATACAATTTTAGAACCCCTAAATCAACTTCTTCCTATTGAATTAAATTCACAATGGGCGGCACAGGTGAAGAAAAACCACAATCCCTTCTACCCCAAGCACCAAAGAAAACAAGAGCGAAATCTCAGAGTGACGAAGAGGAAGCAGCAATCTTTAATAAAAAATTCATGTTTGAAGCCACAAGATTAGAGAAATTTTGCGACAAGTGGTGGAACATTGCGGAAACTGACCACTCGGAAGCTGGCCTCAAGACCTATCTGGAGCAACTAAACAAACACATGGCTTTGGTGGACATGGCGAATGAAAACCTTCAGATGAGCAACATTTAAGAGACAATAAGGAAATCGAGTGAGGAAAGATACGACCACATCAACGATTCAGGATTAAATACGAGACTACGGATAAATGAGATCCTCAGTAGTATTAGGCCAGCCCCAGAAGAAGATAGCAGAACCGATCCGACTCCGCTGGCAACGCTCCCCCCTTCTAATCAACCCAATTATTTAAAGGTACCTGCATGTGACACAGAGGTCTTCTACGGAGGATATGAAGACTGGCCATCCTTTAGGGACATGTTCACTGCAGTGTACATTAGTCACCCCAAACTCTCTCCTGCCCAAAAACTTTACCATTTGAGGCAAAAAACCCGAGGTAAAGCAGCCCTCCTTATTAAAAATTACCCGCTTAATGACCAAAGTTTTGAGCTTGCGTGGAATGCATTAAAGCATCGATATGAAAACCGCAGAATTCTCGTCGACAACCAGCTCATAACCCTCTTTAATATCCAACCCGTAACCAGCGAAAATGGTGAACGCATACAATATGTGCAAACCACAATCAATAATTGCCTCTCAACCCTTCAGGCAAACGGAGTATCCACAGCTAATTGGGACCCGATGCTAGTATATCTCTGCTCCTCCAAATTGCCAGACGAAACCCTAGCTTTATGGGAGCAATCCCTCAACTCTCGTAAGGAGTTACCTCTTTGGTCCGAATTGGACCAGTTTCTGACTACTCGGTATGAGGTGGTTGAACGCCTAACCACATATAGGCCTAACAAACCAAAGCCTAATCAATCGAATTTCACCCCGCGGTCTTCTACTCCTACTAATAACTCGTTCCACTCAAGGAACTAGACACACTCATTGCACACTGACCCAAAAAGGCAGGCTTCGTGCAAATTGTGCAACAGTAATCACTCGCTGATGAATTGTGTCAAATTTAAAGAGCTCTCAGTTCAAGATAGAAACAAATTCGTAAGGGAAAACAGGTATTGCCAGAACTGTTTGGCTTACTCCCACTCAGAAAGACAATGCGGAAGCAGTTTCACTTGCGTTTACTGCCAAAAGCGACACCACTCCCTCCTACACTACTCAGCCAACAACCAAACGCAAAACAGCTCAAAACCGAAGAAAAATCTCGTCACATCTCACGCGACCATCGATGAAGAAAAGCCTTGTACCTCTCAACAAGCGGCATCGATGAACTCTGAGCTAGCTCCTCAAAACAGCACGAAGAACGTACTCTCACACTTCTCTAGTAGTAGAGAGCGAACCTTGCTCCCTACAGCAAACATTCCCGTGTTACACAAAGGAGAAACCTTTAATATTCGTGCTCTTCTGGACCAAGGATCCCAAAAAACTTTTGTAACCTCTAGAATACAAAAGCTACTTGGTCTACCCGTTCAAAAGACCAATTACGAAATATTGGGAATGGGCGGACGAACAGTCCAGAAAGCAGATAAGGTGTGCTCAATCACCATATGTTCTCCAGATCTCAATATTAAAATCGCAACTAATGCTATCATACTCCCTCAACTGACGCAATTCTTGCCAACGTTTAAAGTCTCTTATATAGACCTCAAAGAGTACTCAACACTCTCTCTAGCAGACCCCAACTGTTTCGCGCCTGCCAAGATAGATATGGTACTAGGTAGCGACATACTCCCTCAAATACTGATTCCGGGCCTCAAAACCAATGTAGCTGGAAGTTTAATAGCCCAGAACACAATCTTCGGGTGGATATTAAGCGGGCCACTTAAGGAACAGATCTCAACATTCTCAACTCAAGTAGTTGAAAGGCAAAAGGAGTTCCTCGAAGACCTACTCAAAAGGTTTTGGGAACAAGAAGAAGTGTCATCGGCTTCCTCTCTCAAAGACGATGATCTAATATGCGAAGAGATCTACAAAAGTATCACAATCCGAAGAAATGATGGCCGCTACGTAGTAAAACTCCCATTTAAAGACTCGTTTCCCAACTCAATAGCTTTAGGGCACTCTAGACCCGCTGCTCAGCAACAATACCTCAGCGTAGAACGAAGCATTGAGAAAAAACCAGAGCTTCGAACGACCTACTCCAACGTCTTAGCGGAATACTTAACCCTAGATCATATGGAGCCCACAACCCCTCGGGAAATTATACGTTATGGAAAGTATTTCTCGTTTTACTTACCACATCATGCCGTACTCAAACCCGATAGTAAAACTACTAAAGTCCGAGTAGTTTTCAATGCATCCAAACGATCTCACTCCGGCATCTCACTCAACGACGTGCTTCATACAGGTCCCGTTTTACAAAATGATTTAATGGTCGTTATACTCAACTGGCGACTCTACAAATATGTATTTAACGGCGACATTGAGAAGATGTATCGGCAAATATATGTCCACAAGGAAGATCAAGACTTCCAACGAATACTCTTTCGTCAATTTCCTCAAGGCCAAGTAGAAGATTTTAAATTTAAAACAGTAACCTTCGGTGTTAGCTGTGCTCCCTACTTGGCGATTCGCACCCTGCAGCAGCTCGCAGAAGACTGCAAAGCCGAACTCCCCCTCGCTACCAACGTTCTCCTGCGAGAGACCTACGTGGATGATATTCTCTCAGGCGGACATAACATACAGTCCATTCGCGAAACCATGACTCAGTTGATCGAAGCACTAAAGTCAGCAGGCTTCCCACTCAAAAAAATGACAGCGAACCACCCAGAAATATTGGAATCAATCCCCGAATCTGATCTTCTCGACGCGGACTTTCTAAAATTCCACGACTCAAGCTCCACAAAAACTCTTGGAGTACGCTGGAACGCACTCGAAGACTCCTTCTCTTATTCTTACAACCCCATATCAGACGCACACTCGGCAACCAAGCGATATATTCTCTCGTCCGTCGCGAAACTTTTCGACCCGGCAGGAAGGCTATCGCCTATAATGATAGTAGCAAAAACTCTCCTGCAACAGCTCTGGATGGAAGGAACGGATTGGGATGAGCACGTCAAACCCGGTTCACTTCTCAAATGGAAATCCTTTACGGAAGACCTCTCAGCAATTGGAGATATAAAAATTCCACGTTGGGTTCAATTCACCCCCAACGTGCCCACTCAGATACATGGTTTCTCCGACGCCTCTGAAAAGGCATATTGTGCCTGCGTCTATTTAAGAGTTCAACACAGCGATAACTCTATATCCTCTCACTTACTCGTAGCAAAAAGTAAAGTTGCACCCCTACAAACAGTGAGCCTTCCCCGATTAGAGCTCTGCGGAGCGTTACTCCTCTCAAAATTAGTAAAGCATATTCGAACTTCGCTTAAACTCACAGAGAGCAACTTGACTCTGTGGACAGACTCCTCCATAGTGCTGGCTTGGCTCGAAAAGCCACCACATACATGGAAAACCTATGTAGCAAACCGCGTATCCCAGATACTCGACAATGTCAGTAACGCAACGTGGCGACATGTACCCAGTGGAGAAAATCCAGCCGATATGGGCACTCGGGGATGTCGACCCCAGGACTTGGTCGACTGTTCACTCTGGTGGAACGGCCCAAGGTGGCTCGTACACTCCCTTCCTGACTGGCCGAAAGATAGCCATCATAATGACTCACCCCCAGAACAACGACGGATAGAAGCCCTGCACTCACTGGAAAATCATGACTTTCTGGACCAGTTTTCGTCATTTGCTCATGGCAGTTTATCCCTCCGTACGCCCCCCACATGGGAGGATTGTGGGAAGCAGCAGTGAGAAGCTTTAAAATTCACTTAACCAAGGTTGCCGGAAATCAGAAGTTTACCTTTGAGGAGTTCAACACTCTCCTCATTCGCATAGAAGCGGTCCTCAACTCCAGACCGCTTTCACCAATGTCACAAGACCCCGTCGACCTAAAAGCTTTAACTCCAGGTCATTTTATACGCGGTGCTCCCCTTCTGTCTATTCCTGAGCCTAACTGTGAGAACCTCTCTTTAGTGAACAAATGGCAAAGGCTAAAGGTACTGCATCACCAATTCAGCAAATGCTGGAAAACCGAATACCTTCAGGAACTCCACAAGCGATACAAATGGCAACGCAAAGAAGCCAACATTAAGGAAGGTGACCTCGTCGTCATTAAAGACGATCTCTTACCACCCAACGAATGGCGGTTAGGCCGAATCACAAAACTTTATACTGCTCGTGATCAAAGTGTTCGCGTAGTAGATATCCGAACCGAGGGCGGAACTGTCACTCGCAACATAACAAAACTCTGTCTGTTACCCCCGCCTAATCGTATTCCTCAGTTTTTATAGGACCCCTCATGATATCCGAATGTAATCTCTCCTCATCACACATACCCCCTTCTAATAAGGTTTCGACGTTTTTTCCAGATCCAAGGATTATCGGAAGTGCCGCCTCTGCTGCCGCATTCACTCACTTCGATTTTGCCGCGCTTTTCTGGCTATGACTCCAGACGAGCGCTATGAATCCGCAAAGGCGCACCGTTACTGCATAAATTGTTTAGCCACCTCACATGTAACGGGCGCCTGTGACTCTCCAACAAGTTGTCGTCGCTGCGGGCTAGCACACCATACTCTGCTTCACAGGCCCCCCGCGCTCTATCAAAACGCTCGCCAAATCATGACCGCGAAACAAATCGACCTCCGAGGAATCAGAAACAGCGAACTAGCACGGCAAGCAGGCCGAAGTCCACTACTCAGTCCCAGCGCAGTCGTGTAGAGAAGCCGCGCCAACCACGTCGTCCTATCCTCCAAAGGCGTCTTCGCGGCTTATTCAATCAAGCCAAGGAAACGCTGGAGGAGCTGCAGGATCTCATGCAGATCACCTCGCCCCAGGCCCGCCGGCATGTTGAAGACATGAGCGATAACCTTATAGAGTTTGAGGATTAAAATAAATTTATATATATAATACATACATATTATCTGAAAAGAAAAATTATAATTATACTGAAATGAATTAATTTCTAATACTTACATTATAAATATTTACCTTTTACTTACCTTTGAAATATTTACCTATATGAAATATTTGCTTAAAATTACTTACCTTTATTCTATACTCACCCTTTTTGGAATACCATGTATATTTACCTGTTTGAAGAACCCTGTAAATAAGAAACATAATTACTGTTTAGCATACACATATCTATGTATACCCACATACATATGTATGCTCTCAGCAAAAGAAGTAAACGGTCCAGTGGAATGTGCTGGGCCGTTGTAAAGTTAGTTATTCGCCATCAACCTAACTAATCACGCCGCTAAATATAATAACTACGAAAACGTGAAAATTGTTAAATTAAATAATTCAACAAATAAAAATAAAGTTTATATTTTTTATACGTTTAACCTGAAAGTTATCGCGTTTTTTATTTGATAAAGTGACGTACTACCGCCCCTTAATCCCTCAGTGCACCAACTTCATAGTGCAAAAATTATACACTTCCTTACTTGTTATTATTAATTATATTATTTATTTGGTTCTCTAATGTTTCTAAATGGTCATGATCTGGATTTCCAGAAATCCGTTTCCAAACTTTTCATATTTATTTTATTGGTTTTTGAAATTTTTAGGTTTAAGTCTATTTAGATATGTTTGTGTTGGATTTAATTCATGAATGAATGAGGTAATAGGGAACTTTCTGCAGTTATCTTGGTTTAATCGTACTGCTTGTATTATTCAGTGTTCTTTGGCATTCTTCTAAGCCTATATTATGTATAATTCTATACATATTGTTACGAATATTAGCAAAACTAAGGGGTGCTGCCATCTCTAAGCCGATGCTAAGCAGCGCCTTGCATGCACATCCGTAGATCAATCATTATGTATGTACATAAACGAATCAATCATTATGTCTACACATATGTAGGTACACGCAGCTGAGAGCAACGCACAAGCACATGCAGATATCTTATCTGGAATGCTCCTAAAGGTATGCAGTTGTGATTGTGGAAGTCTCGCTCACACATACAAGCGCATGGGGTATGAGAGAAGCCATAAAAATTATACATCGGTAGTTGTAGCTGAGAAATTTATAACTAAGTAAATTCTGGAAGCGCCTAGAAGATGCCACGAGGAAATCACAGATTATAAAAGCATCAGCGGTAGAGGCGCTATGAGTAGTTTTCAGTTAAGCACGCTATCTGTCGGGCAATAGATCAGTTTCATTTAAGCTATCAGTCGCTTTGGTTACTAAGCAAGCTAGTTGCAAAGTATAAGTGTTATTTTGAAGGACTTTAATAAAGTCCATTTTTCCATTATTCAATATTGGAGTTATTTATTCAACAGTTTAGTGATTCGAACTTAGCAGAAGATTGCAAATAACAGGATTTGCAGTAAATTCGTTACAATATGTTCCTGCTTAAATTTTCGTCAGCACGTTATCGAAACGTGCAAATTGACAATTTGTATTGTCTATTATTTGAAGGTCGGCGTATACTAGGTGCACAAAAAATCTGCAAGAGAGAGAAAATCTTCACTAGATTTATTCTCTTTTACGATTTCTTTTCTATATGTAGCCGTTAGCTTCTTCTAACTTAAATTATGTCTCGGGGAGCGTATGTTTTGATTAGTTTCCGTGGTTTATATCAATTTCCATGCCTTTTCTTGTCTTTTATGAAGAGTTGCTATATTTTCGAGAGTCTTAATATTGTTTTGGGTCTATCGAAACGCGTCTACCGAAAAATGTTTCTATATGCCGTTTTCTTGCTGCTGAGTGTATAAGTAGTTATGTTCATATGTGCATCGATCTATTAGTTTGGATGCAACGCACAATTTTATATAAATGGGATCAAATCTCTCGTATGGGGGTGATGCTGAATTTAAAGTCTTCTCTTTGTCCGTAAGTATTGTTTTGGGTATACCGAAAGCGAAAGTTTTGGTTTATCAGGGTGGCGATCATATTTATTCTCGTTACAAATTTTGCAGAGTTTAATTATGTTTTCTATTTTTGTTTTCAACTTAGGAAAGTAACATCTTTGTATAGCGTGCTCCGCCTACTACACCGAAGATTCTGGGTAAAGCAACATCAAAATTTTAGAAACAAGTTTTGTCAATTAGATGAAAGTTTTTCTAAGCGGGGTCGCCCCTAGGCAGTGTTTGGCAAGCACTCCGAGTGTATTTCTGCCATGAAAAGCTCTCAGCGAAAACTCATCTGCTTTGCATATGCCGTTCGGTGTCGGCATAAAAACAAGTATGTCCCGCCCTCCAATTTGTAGGAAAAATTAAAAGAAGCACGACGCAAATTGGAAGAGAAGCTCGTCCTTAAATCTCTTCGGAGGTTATCGCGTCTTTCTTTTATTTATTTTATTGCTATGTCCCCGTTTGTGTTCCTTTAGTATATCTTCTTCTTCATTTGCTATATCTTATATTTTTATATGAGCGTAACGAATTTTATAATTAGAAAAATGAAGTGGGTAGATTCCTTGAATTTTTGCCATTATTTCCTCAGAGGTATAAATACCATTTATCACTGAAGGATTTAGGTAGCGTTTCAATAATTAAGTTAAATTTTCTATAGAAACATCGGTTTTACTGATTACATGTGAAGCTCAAGATATGTTAAATATGTATATGTGTTGGGTCACCTGACGATACACCCAGCATGTTGCCGTAGGTCAGGAATACTTGCAAATGCATTTACTTTAAAAGGTTTTTTGTGGTCTGCATGTAAAAAATATGACTACGAATCAACAATATATGACGTAAACGTAAGTATTTGATGAAATTTGATGAATTTTGAAGCTTCTATCCGTGAAAAGTGGGCAAAAATTAGAGTTTATATGGGGTATATAAAATATATAACACCGATCTCTATGTTTTTTTCAGACAACAATATATGCTATATACGTAAGCATTTGGTGAAATTTGAAGCTTCTGTCTGTTAAAATGGGGCAGAAATTGCGCAAAGTTTCTCATCTGAACAATCGGTTGTATGAGATATATACTATTGTAACGAATTCACTGGAATTCCTCTTATTTGCAACCTTCTATTAACGCTCGAATCACTAAACTGTTGAATAAATAACTTCAATATTCTATAATGCAAAATGTTCTTTATTAGACTACTTTCAAAATAACACTTCTATTGCTCGACAGATAGCGTGCTTAATCAAACTGATTGTCGTGCCTCTACTGTTGCTGCCTTTTGTACTCTGTGATTTCTCGTTCGCATTCTCGCATACTTCTAGGCGCTTCCAGAATTTACTTAGTTACTGCTATAAAATTATAACTACAGATGCACGTGTATAGCTTCTCATATGCGCGTGTATATGTGAGTGACACTTCCACAGATAATTGGCTACTTTTGGGAGCATCTCACATAAGATATATGCAAGTGTTTGTCTTTTCTCCGCTGTTCGTATCGACATATGGGTAGACATAATAATGGATTTGTTGATGTGCATACGAGTCACTGCTTAGTATCGGCTTAAACATGATAGTACCCCTTAGTGTTGGTAGTAGTTGTCACACTGCCCTCCATCTAAGTCTGATCGTCCCGATCACACAAATTTCCTGATCTAAACGCCGCTAGTATCTCCAAATGTACCACTCTTCTACTTCGTGGTTACCCAATGGTTTGTATGCGGGAGATGGTGTCACTGATCTTCTTCACAACTTTGTACGGGCCTTCCTAACTGCACCGAAATTTTGATGGAACACCTTTCTTCCGGTGAGGGTTGTACAACAGTACCAAATCTCCCTCCAAGAAACCTTCCGAATTATTGTTCTCATCGTACATGCGTTTCATCTTACTACTCATTATCCTGGATGGTTTCCTCGCACTCTGTTGTTTGGCCAATGAAGAACTATTTCGCAGAGCTTGATCTTGACCAATCGACTTTGCATCTTCAGTATCGTCTTGACGGTTCACAAGAGTAGTGCGCGCTGACTTGAAACCACCTTTGCATTTTTTCTGGAAAATTTTTTCAGTCGTTTTAGTGCATCCATTAGGGTTTGTCAATGCCAGTTTTTTTCTCGCAGGTACCTTTAGTTTTGATTTGTTTGGCCCATTCGTTCCATCAACGCTTGAACGATCTGCTGCGCTCCTCTTGTGGTTCCATCTTGGATGTAATCTGTGTCGATATTTCTGAAATACGCGTTTCTTGTGCTTTCAACTACTCAGCCAATTGCGATGTCATATGTCTTCTGTTCTTCAAGTTGAGTTTCCATTTTAGATTCCATGTGGGATTCTAGTTGAAATTCCAAGTGCGACAATATTGAATGTACTGTCGATGTTTGTGCAGATATTGCAGCCAATATCAATTCTGTGCTGGTAACTGTCTGCGATGTTTCGTTTTCCTCTTCAATTTTTGTTGTCTCCTCGCCATCAAGATGAAAGACATACTCTTCCACGTTAAATCCCTTTAATTCCATTGCCTCTCGTAGTCGTGCCTGAAGCTCGATTTTATTGCCGGTTGCATTCAATCCACGGCTCTCCATCTCCTTCTTCAGTGGCTGGATCTTCAATTCACTCCACTTTGCCATGTCCAAGTTGTATTCGCAATCTTCGGAATTTATTCAACAATTCCTCTTCTGACACCAATTGTAACGAATTTACTGAAATTCCTCTTATTTGCAACCTTCTACTAACGTTCGAATCACTAAACTGTTGAATAAATAACTCCAATATTCGATAATGCAAAATGGTCTTTATTAGACTACTTTCAAAATAACACTGCTATTGCTCGACAGAGAGCATGCTTAATCAAATTGATTGTCGTGCCTCTACTGTTGCTGCCTTTTATACTCTGTGATTTCTCGTTCGCATACTTCTAGGCGCTTCCAGAATTTACTTAGTTTCTGCTATAAAATTATAACTACAAGTGCACGTGTATAGCTTCTCTTATGCGCTTGTATGTGGGAGTGACATTTCTACAGATAATTGCCTACTTTTGAGAGCATATCAGATAAGATATATGCATGTGTTTGTGCTCTTCTTCTCCGCTGCACGTATGGACATATGGGTAGACATAATGATTCATTTGTTGATGTGCATACGAGTCCCTGCTTAGTATTGGCTTAGAAATCATAATACCCCTTAGTGTTGCTAGTATTCGTCATGTAGTATTCGTATGTATGCCACCGATCTCTCTGATTTTTTCAGACAACAATATATGCTATACACGTAAGCATTTGGTGAAATTTGAAGCTTCTAGCTATTAAAATGGGCTGAAATCTCAAAAAAATATATATATATATTGTAACGAATTTACTTGCAATCCTCTTATTTGCCCTTTTTGCTAAGTTCGAATCACTAAAATGTTGAATAAATAACTCCAATATGTAATACTGCAAAATGTCCTTTATTAAAGTACTTCACAATAACACTCAAACTGTGCAACGAATAGCTTGCTTAATAACCAAACTGATTGATAGCTCAAATGAAACTCTACTATCGGCCGCCAAATCGCGTGCTTAATGAATAACTGCTGGATAGCTCAACTCAAACTGAATTTCAGCGCCTCTACAATTGCCGCCTTTTATACTCTTTCATTTCAACCTTCGCATCTTCTAGGAGCTTCCAGAATCTACTAGTCTACCAGCTCTCAAACTTCTCAGCTGTAACTGCAATTGCACAATTTTATAGTTTTTCTCATTGCATACTTATAGGAGTATCTCAGATATATGCATGTGTTTGTGAATTGACCCTCCGCTGCTCGTATACGTAAATGGTACATATATGTAGACGCAATTATTGTTTCGTTTATGTAGATACATAATGATTGATCTATGGATGTGAATTCACGTCACTGCTTAGCATCGGCTTAGAGATAGCAGCACCCCTTAGTTTTGCTAATATTCGTAACACTGCCCTCCACCTAAGTCTGATCGTCCCGATCAGACAAATTTCCCGATCTAAACGTCGCTTGCATCTCCAAATGTACCACTCTTCTACTCCGTGGTTTCTCAATGCTTTGTATGCGGTAGATGGTATCACTGATTTTCTTCACAACCTTGTACGGGCATTCCCAACTGCACCGAAATTTGGCTGGAACACCTTTGCGCCGGTGAGGGTTGTTTAACAGTACCAAATCTCCTGCCAAGAAACCTTCCGAATTAAAGTTCTTGTCATGCCAGTGTTTCATCTTACTACTCATTACCCTGGGCCGTTCCTTCACACTCTGTTGTTTGGCCAATGAACTACTTCGTAGAGCTTGCGCTGGACGGATTTGCTTTGCATAATCAGTATCGTTCCGACGCTTCACAACAGTAGTGTGCCTTGGCTTGAAACCACCCTTGCATTCTTTCTGCGAAATCCTTTCGTTCGTTTTAGTACGTCCGTTAGGGCTTTTCAATGCCAGTGTTTCTTTCACAGGTACCTTCGGTTTTTATTTGTTTGGCCCATTTGTTCCATCAACCTTTACCTTTGAATTTCGTGGCCTTTGTCGAGTCTTCTCCACCAGTACCCGATTACTGCTGAACCCTTTTTCCAAACTAAAGTTAAGTGGTATGTCCTGGTTCTTATAGCGCATAATTTTTCTCCGCATATCGATCCTGATGTCATGGTCAACCAAGAAGTCCACTCCCAATATGACTTCATCGACAATCTCCGCCACAACGAATTTGTGTAAAACCGTGACCTTCCCAATTAGGACTTAACATATGTGACCTGTGACCGTACGCAACCTTGCTCCAGGTAATGACTTTACTCTCCTGTATACCAAATCAGATCGAATCAAGGAATGAGATGCGCCTGTATCTACAGTCAGTACATGTTCTTTGCCATCCACATTCCCTCTGACGGTTAGACTGCTCGATTTTCTACCAATTTGCAACAGAGATATCACAGGACATTCAATAGCTGGATCTAGCTCTCGATCTCTACCTCTTACTCGATCTTGCTCATCTCCTCCAGCTTTGCGTTTACGGCCACCCACATTGTTGGAACTATTAGGATCAAGATCGCAATGACGGGCAATGTGACCGGACTTCCCGCATTTGAAACATTTGATAACTTTTTCACTCCGCTTATGCGATCCTTTCAGCGCCTCCAATATTGCGTCTACCCACTCTGGCCTTTCTACTTCCACACGGTGTGCTTTGTAAACTGGCTTACACAGATGCGAACCTGTTTCCTGAATCAGAGCATGTGATACCGTTTCTGCGAATGTTGGCTTTGGGTTTGCGTATGTAGCTCCCTTTATTTCGACATCCCGTATGTCATTTATAAAGCTCTGAATCTTTACCCTTTCAGTGTAGGCTTTCAATATTCGACGCAAACTCTTGCAATGTTTCACCAGGCCTCTGGAAGCGGTTCAGCAACTCAATTTGGAATATCTGTTTCCTATGCTCGCTTCCGTAACGTCTATCTAAAGCGCTCATCAATGTTTCGTAGTTATTCCGCTCGTACTCTGGGATGGTCTGTAAGATTTCCGCAGCTGGTCCTTTTAAAGCTACGAACAATGCAGCAACTTTATCTTCAGCATTCCAGTGGTTCACTGTTGCGGTCTTCTCAAATTGTAGCTTAAAGACTTGGAAAGGAACAGAACCGTCAAAGGATGGTGTTTTTACCTTTGGATTACTCGTTGAAACTGCTGGGCGATTTAGTTGCAACTGCTCGATACGTCCTCTAAAGGCATCCACCTCGGCCTCGATTTTTTCTTCAAACTGTAAAATTTTTGTATCTTGCGCTTCCAACTTCGAAGAAATACGTCCTTCTTGCTCTTCCAGTTGAGCAGAGATTTGCGATGATATCTGTGCTGAAATTTGCGCCGACATTTCGGATATCCGTGCCTCTTGTGCTTCAATCTTCGCTGTTATACGGTTCTCCTGCGATTCCAGCTGAGTTTCCATCTTGGATGTCTTGCGATTCCAATTGCGATGACATATTGGTAGATATTTGGGATGACATTTCGGACATTTGTGCCGATATTGCAGTCAATACTATGTTCAGGTATGTGTTCGCCATTGTTTGCGGTGTTTAATTTTTCTCTTCAATTTTTGTTGTTGTCGCGTCCCCATCAGGATAAAAGACATACTCGTCAACATCAATTCCTCCTGCTTCCATTGCCTCTCGTAGCCGTGCCTAAAGTTCGAGTTTAACGCCACTTGTATTCATTTCACGGCTCTCCAACTCCTTTTTCAGTTGCTGGATCTTCAATTTACTGAACTTTGCCATGTCCTTTTTGTCTTCTGGAATTTATTCAACAATTCCTCTTCTGACACCATTTGGAACGAATTTACTTGCAATCCTCTTATTTGCCCTTTTTGCTAAGTTCGAATCACTAAACAGTGGAATAAATAACTCCAATATGTAATAATGCAAAATGGCCTTTACTAAAGTACTTCACAATAACACTCAAACTGTGCAACGAATAGTTTGCTTAATAACCAAACTGATTGATAGCTCAAATGAAACTCTACTATTGGCCGCCAGATCACGTGCTTAATCAATAACTGCTGGATAGCTCAACTCAAACTGAATTCCAGCGCCTCTACAATTGCCGCCTTTTATACTCTTTGATTTCAACCTTCGCATCTTCTAGCCGCTTCCAGAATCTACTAGTCCAGCAGCTCACAAACTTCTCAGTTGTAACTACAATTGCACAATTTTATTGTTTTTCTCATTGCATACTTATAGGAGTATCTCAGATATATGCATGTGTTTGTGCATTGACTCTCCGCTACTCGTATATGTACATGGTACATATGTGTAGACGCAATTATTGTTTCGTTTATGTAGATAAATAATGATTGATCTATGGATGTGAATTCACGTCACTGCTTAGCATCGGCTTAGAGACGATAGCATCGCTCAGTGCTGCTAACATCCGTTACAATGTATATATACTATATATACATATATACTATATATACCATCATATATATATTATATATATATCACCGATCTCTATGATTTTTTCGCACAACAATATATACTATATGCGTAAGCAATTGGTGAAATTTGAAGCTTATAGATGTTAAAATGGGGTAGAAATTGCGAAAAGGTTCTTATCTGAACAACCGTTTGTATTAGATATATACTATATATACCACCGATCTCTATGATTTTTTCAGGCAGCAATATATGCTATATACGTAAGCATTTGGTGAAATTTGATGCTTCTAGCTAGTGAAATGCTGAAATTGCGAAAAAAAATATATATACTATATATATTGTGACGAATATTAGTGACACTAAGTGATACTCACATCACTAGTCTGATGCTAAGTAAATGAAGACACAACAGCAATAAAGCAGGCACCCAACAAACACTGAAACCAAAAATTTCAAATGTTTGAGAAAAACATTGATTCTCAGTTTGATATTCAACATTATTTATCATTTGAAACAAAACATTTTCTCGACTTTTTCTCAAACTTCGATCTTCAACTTGAGAAAAATTTGAGACATACTTGACCATTTTTTTTCTCTGAAATGTTTGAGAAAACATTAATTCTCAGTTTGATATTAAGCATTATTAATAATTTGAAACTAAATATTCTCTCTACTTTTTCTCAAACGTTGTTCTTCAACTTGGGAATGGTTTGAGATATATTTGCATTTCGTTCCATTCCTGAAATGTTAACGTAGCAAAGATATAGAAATCTATCAAATTGGTGGATAATCGTTGATCTCTAATTTGCATACTTTAGCTGGAAATGTAGACAAGCGATTTTATTGAGTGAAGTTGGATATGAAGTGAAAAAATAATGTAGTATTTATATATTTTAAAAATATTAAGTGATATTGTACTATATTATGCATAAATCTAAACGAGTGAAAAGTGAAATGATTCAAATAATAAATTTGCTTAGCGAAAGTGGCACAACAGTGGTACCACGAATAATAGAAAGTTCAGGAGTAGGCGCCAACTTAGGCGAAGGCCCTTTTATTTCCAATAGTGTTATTTATGAGCGAGGTGATTCAGAAAGTGTGTATTATTCCGACTATTCGGAATCTGACATTGATGCAGAAAGTGAAATGGAAAGTGTTACGAGAAGAGCTAGCTGGATGGACTGTCCATTTTAATATTTCCACTGATGCAACTAATGGTTGTTAGGAATACTTCGGAAATATATTACTGGCATTCCAAAAGATGGCGGGACATAGACATGTACTCCCAAGATACCGCCAGTGAAAAAAATGGGGGTAACGTTTTACAAGACGGTGCACCGCCTAATTTTTATCAAAAATTATCAAAGGTGGTACCAAATAACGGGTATCGACCTCCGTTTTTAGAATCCGGAAGGGGAAAATTAAAATTTTTATTTCTTGTAACGAAGCTTTTTTCCTGCCCCGGTGCTTCTTCAATAAGTGCTTGGGGTATACTCGCCGTGTCCAAGGTTCACTTACAATAAATTTGTAATTCGGGACACCTTGCAAATCGTTTTCATATAAAATTCACTTTATTTCCTTAACTCTATATATTTTATAACTATAATAAAAATAATGTAATAAAAGAAAGATGTATTTGTATTATTCACTTCGCTCTGTGCTTGCTCTATGGTTAGTGGTGGGCTAACGGTCCTCGTGTCCCGTTAGGATCGTCCCGTTAGGACGCCTTGCTGGTCCTTGCCTGGGTGTGTGTAAATGTATTTCTGTGACGCCCTGCGTCGGCGTGTCCCTCGTACGGCTAGCGACTGCGCTGTCTCTGCTGCTGCTTATGTCGGTGCGTCTGCGTGCGTGTGTGTAACTCTAGTATAGTTGACGTCGTGTATTTGCGTAACTCTGCTGCGGTCAACGTAGTATGCTTGCGTAGCGCTGTTGCGGCGAGCGTCGTAGGTAGGCGTGACTCTGCAGTGGCCCACGTGGTATGTTTGTTTAGTGCCGTTGCAGCCGGCGTAGCGTGTTTGCGTAGCGTTGTTGCGGCCAGCGTCGTATGTTAGCGTAGTGCGGTTGCGTAGCGCTGTTGCGGCCAGCATCGTAGGTTATCGTGACTCTGCTGTGGCCAACGTAGTATGTTTGCGTAGTGCTGTTCCGGCCAGCGTAGTGTGTTTACGTAGCGCCGTTGTGGCCCGCGTCGTATGTTAGCGTAGTGCTGGGACCAACGTAGTGTGTTCGCTATTGCGGCCAGCGCCGTATGTTGGCGTGACTCTGCTGTGGCCAACTTCGTATGGCTGCTGTGGCGCAGGCGGGCGGACGTCACCTGTTCTCGGGTGCGCGTTACTGTGCAAGCCGTTGCTTACGAAGTATCAAGCGGTGTTTGGTGGTATAACCGACACATTCACCACTTGAGGCCACGACTCACTCCTATGAAACGATCTCTCCGGATGGTAAAACCGATAACTTCGAGGGACGCTCCACTGGTAGCTCCGGTCACGACCACAGCTCCGTGCTAACTAGCTTCTGTACTGCTGTGTCGCTCCTGGTGTTGCTAGCTCAAATGGTTGCGTTGCCATGGTTACCGTGTTCCTATTCAATGTTGCGAACGCTCGTTGTTTTGCTGAGACTTGTTAGTTTGTGGTGTTGCTAATTAAGTGTTGTGATTGCTAGTCGTGTTGCTGAGACTTGTTGGTTTGTCGTGTTGCTAGGGCCTTTGTGACTGGCTGTTGTCTTAAAGCTGTGTTGAATATGTTGTGGGGTCGTTTTGTGTGGGCCAAATTAATGGTGTTTTATTTAGTCCTCACAATCCCCCTCCCCCCACCCGTCCCCGTGTTGGGCCTCGGTCGTTATTACTTGATGGCCTCCTGTTGTTGGTCGTGGCTTCGTTTTGGTGTCTGGTATCAGGGAGTGAGTGTCGTCTTCGGTGCTTGATTGTGGAACTGCGTGAGGGTGGTATGTGGTTGTTGTTGTTGTAGCAGTGCTTGGCTCCACCTAACAGCCGCGACCGATCACAAATTGTCATCAATATCCTCTAACGGGAGTACAAGGAAACTTGCTGTTTCAACGGGGGTGGACCATAATGAAAGGGGTGTTAGAGGCGTTGGTTCCAAATTACAATTAAAGAGATGGTTGGTGTCATGTGGGGACATATTGGAAGCGGGGCATACATTTTGTATGTCGGGGTTGATTATGGATAGGTAAGAGTTTAACCTGTTACAGTATCCAGAACGAAGTTGCGCAAGAGTGACACGCGTTTCCCTGGGGAGTATGTGTTCCTCTTCCCAAAGTTTTGGGTACTTTTCTATGAGTACTGTATTCACTGGGAAATTCCAGACATAAATGTCCGACGCCTGGTTGTGGAATTCATCAAGGACCTGCTTGTGTTTTTTTGCTTCATACGGCTGGGTTCTCAGGTGCCGTATTTCCTCAAAATGCTTACGGAAATTACTCCTTAAGCCGCTAGGCGGCGTTGGCTCATCAATAAGATGTCTGTTTGGATGCCCAGATTTCTGGGTATTCAACAGGAACTGTATGAACTGTATGTAGACGGTGTTCTGGGGACATAAGAAGACAGCCCGTGGCGATTCTGATAGCAGTATTTTGGCAGGCCTGTAGCTTCTTCCAGTGGGTAATTTTTAGGCTTGGTGACCATGTGTGTGATGCGTAGCACGTAAACGGCTGGCAAATCGCTTTGTATGTAGTAACGAGCGTTTCTTTATCTTTTCCCCAGAACAATTGTGGCTGCGTGCTCACCAAAATGTAGATCCTGAACAAACGTCACACCCAAGATTTTGGTGATGTTCAAACTGGTCGACATTTGGGACGTCCATGTTGGAAATAAGGTCGCGGAAGATTTAGTCGGTGATAATGCCAGGTTTCGCGAGGCGAAAAAACTGGAGAGATCAGGGAGGTAGCCGTTTATTCTGTTGCAGAGCTCATCGATCTGTGGGCCTGGGCCTGTGGCCATTATTGTGCACTCATCGGCGTAGGAAACGATAGTGACTCCTTCTGGTGGTGAAGGTAGCTTAGATATGTAGAAATTAAACAAAAGTGGGGATAGAACACCACCCTGTGGCACCCCTTGTTTAATTTTTCTTGGTTTTGATGTTTCGTTTCTAAATTGCATCGATGCCTGCCGACCACCCAGATAATTTTCGGTCCACCTTTTAAGACATGAGGGAAGGGTAGACCCTTCCAGGTCTTGCAGTAACGTGCCATGGTTGACCGTATCAAAAGCTTTTGATAGATCTAGCACTAGTACTGTTCTGTGGTGGGGGTTTTGATTTAAACCGCAATTTATCTGGATGCTGATGGCATTTAGCGCGGTGGTGGTGCTATGGAGTTTTCTGAAGCCATGCTGATGAATGGCTTCAAGCGTCTTTGATACTGGCGATAGGAGAGATATCGGACGATGCGACTCTCCTATGTTAGCTGGTTTCCCAGGCTTTAGTAGCGGGACCACCTTGGCCATTTTCCATTTTTCGGGTATGACAAAGGTGGAAAGAGACAGGTTGAAGACATGTGCTAAGTATTTGAAACCCTCTTTCACTAGGCTTTTAAGCATCGGCATGGCTATGCCGTCTGGGCCCACTGCTTTGGATGGTTTAGCTTGACCAGTGACATCTTCAACCTCTCTGGTGGTGATGGTAATTGGTGACGCGCTGAATTTATGTTTATATGCGTGTCTGTTGCCCCTCCATCTATCTTTGTCGACCGTAGAATGCATTACATATTGACGGCAGAAAGCGCTCGCGCATTTTTTCGAATCCGACAGCACTTTATCGACGAAGGCGATGGAAACTTTGTCATTGTGCTTAGACGGATTTGATAGGGACTTTACGGTGGACCAAAGTTTACCCACACTGGCAGAGAGTTTACAACCTGTTAGGTGCTCCTCCCGTTTCGCCCGCTTGTGTTCATCCACAAGCAATCTGATGCGTTGGTCGCCTGGGTCGAGCTGGCTTATAAAGTCAAGTTCTCTCGTTAAATTTGCGGCCTCCGCCGGGAAGTGGAGCCGAATATCGGAAATGAAATTCTCCCGGCGGGAATGAAACGTGCCGAGGCGGATTCAATGACCTTGCGGAAAGCACGCTCCCCTTGGCGGGAATCAGTCGGAATAGGGAGGGCAGCAAAGAGGTTGTCTGTAAAAGATTTGTATTCGTCCCACTTTCCTTTTTTAAAGTTTATGAAAGTGCGTCTTTCTGTAACGATGAAGTCGGCGCTACACTCGAACGAAATAAATATAGGTAGGTGGTCGGATGCCAATATTACTATCGGCTGCCAGTTGACGCAGTTTACGAGTTCTGCGCTCACGATTGAGATATCCGGCGAACTTTGACAGCTTCCTACCATACGTGTGGGGGCATCTCCGTTTATTGTGCAGAACGTCGTTTCTTCTACATGATCCGCCAACATCTCACCCCTACTGTCCGCCCGCAAGTTTGAATGCCATAGATCGTGATGGGCATTAAATTCGCCTAAGATAATGCGATTGTTGCCAGTGAGTAAGGCGCTAATATTAGGGCGGTATCCACTGGGGCAACAAGCGGCAGGAGGGGTGTAGATGTTGATGATTTCTAGGTTTGCATCGCCTGACCGGAAGGATAGGCCTTGCCGTTCTAAGACAATGTCCCTGCGGTCGATGGCAGGATCAAATATATGATTTTGCACAGAGTGGTGTATGATAAAAGCGAGGCCGCCTCCATTTCCGCTCATGCGATCTCTTCTATGGATATTATACCCAGAACAGGTTTGCAGTGCAGATATTGCTGCGAGTTTAGTCTCTTGAATCGCAGCAATGCGGATGTTGTGCCGCTTCATGAAATCGACTATCTCCGTGATCTTCCCAGTTAGTCCATTACAGTTTAACTGCAGAATTCTGAAGTGCATAGGGGGAGACGTCGCCACTCTGGGTCGGGTGACTACGCCTGGGTTGAGGAGGGCCAGGATGCAACTGCCGTTGTGGCCCTGGGACTGGGCGTCCTTGGGCAAGCATTGGGGTTCCAGGTAGATTGGGGTTTGCGACCTGGCAACATGGCGTAATGAAACCCGTCGGGGGGTTGCCTTCGCGGAGACCAGAACATCTAGGAAAGTAGCACCGCCCAAGGCAGGAGCTGCATTGTGCGGATGTCGTAAACATATATATTCTGTGCTGGCAAACGGTGCAATCTTGGTAAGGGACTAAGAGTCTGTTTCCCTGACCTACACAATTGCTGCCGGAAAAGAGGGGGGAGAAGACGGGGGCAGGGGCTGATGCTCAGCATTGCTATCGACCCTGCTACGAAGATAGTAGTTATGAGTGGTAGCAGCTGTTTGAGTTGTTGGCGCCGCGGAGCGGGAGCAGCAGCGGGTACTAATTGTGGCTTGCTGAGCAGCTGGGCTGCTGGAAGGTAGTGGGGGCGCTAAGGCGTAGACTACGGGACGCTTTTGGACGTGAACAGCAAGGAGCCAGAAAAGATTTATAAAAGTTACGTGGACGTCGAGTTTTGGGATCAAGCCCAGAACAACTTGTCCGATGCAACCATCCCTTACACGAGACACACTGAACAGAGTATGACCATCCTAAAAAGATTCTTTTCCGGCAGATGGGGTGGTATGTGGTGGTAGTGTTTTAATTGATCTCCTGGGGTTTTCGACCTTCTCGTAGGAACCGTGTCAGCATTTCTGTGCACTTCTTGCTCACCATTTCCTCCGTGAACGGCTGTCTACACAGTCCAGGTGTTCCTTCTCCGCTCCCCGTGTATCGTAAAATCCTCTCCATATTCTCGGCTACGTAGACGCCACAGTCGTTGTTGTTGTATTGTTGTGGCAACTCGAGTACTAGCTCCTGAGCTTTAAAACCGTGGTGCCCGTACCGCTGTATGTATTCCCACCGGAGGGAATCTGCCCAAGCCTGTGTTGCGTGCGGAACTTTGGCCCTGTGCATTGAGTCCGCTACCCATACATATCGCTCCTGCCAGCATTCCGTTTCGGCAACGTGGTTGGTGACTGCTGCGTTTGCCAGACCGAGTAGGTACCAGTATTTGGCTGTGTTTTGGGGTGCTAGGATCACACTCTTGCCAAACAGGTCGACGTTACGGACCCATCGGTGAATGCGTTGGTAGTCTTTCTCCGTGTTCCTCTTCTGGGTTAGCTGCCAGATCAAGAACCAGTCCCTTTGCCCAAGTGTCAATGATGGTGTCGGTCAACCATTTCGATCCTTTGAGGGTGTCGAGGTCAGTATAAATGGGTATGCCGCCTGGTCCTGCCGGGAATATTATCTTAGGCGTTTATCTCGCCGGTGGGGCTGTGTCCTCATCCGAGGAGAGCTCGTTGATTTTCGGCGACTGTGACTTTTCCGGTGGAGCTGTGCCCTCACTCGAGGAGAGCTCGATGGCTGCCGGCAAATGCCCTGCCTCCACGTCTATCTCACCAAGTGTGACTGTTAGCGGTGAAGTTCCGGTCCCATTGTGCGCCTTGACCGCGGCTGATTCGGTGTTCGTGGTGTTGGCGTCGGTGCCCGTAATTTGTGGTGGTTTAATGATGCATGCAACGTTTGCGCGTGTAGTTGCACGCATGTTGTTGACGTCGCCGCCTGTAGTGTTTAATGGTGTAATGATGCGTGCGACATCAGCGTACGTGTTTGCTCGCATAGTTGCACGCATGTTGTTGACGTCGCCGCCTGTAGTGTTTAATGGTGTAATGATGCGTGCGACATCAGGGTACTTGTTTGCGCGTATAGTTGCACGCATATTGCTAACGTCGGCGCCAGTAGCTCCTTCCAGCAGTACGGCCCTAGGGCGTTTTGCTTTCTCCTGCTGGCGCATACGCTTGACGCTGTTGGTCAGTTTAGCGTTATAGCTCTGCATTGTAGATTGTTGTTTTATGAAAAAAATTCGTAGCAAAAGAAAACGTTGTTGTGACCTCGGTGGTTTGCGATAGAATGACCGGTGCTTGCTTATTCTTGATATTAATTAATAATTTCCCGCGATGATCTCTGCTGCATGATATGCCTTTAGCTCTGCGATGTTGACCGATTTCTCCTTTCCTCCGTTGGGCTTTCGTATTTTAAGTATCACTGGGACACATATCCTAGGATTTGGTAGGGTCTGTCATATTTGGGGTCAACTTTGCGGCGAAATTTTCCCCGGCCTTGGAGAGATGGTGTTCGTTTGCGAGCACTAGTTCGCCGACTAGGGGGTCCATTTTCTACGTGGTAGGTTGTAATGCCGTGCTTGGTCTGCCGCGGCTCGTTCCATGTTCTGCCTTACTATTCTGAATGCCTCTTGTATTCTGTTGGATTTTTCTTCTGCCGTGTTGGGGGCTGTGCCCGTCCCCAGGTTGACTTCGTCAAACAATGCCCCTGGTAGTCGCGGCTCCCGTCCTTGTACGAGGAAAGCTGGACTGTATCCGGTGGACGCGGTCACACTGGTGTAGATGACCAGCTCGATCTCTGGGAGAAAGTCGTCCCATCTGTTGTGCTGTGATCTGGTGAATTGCGCTTTGGTCCTCTTGACTATTCTGTTTGCGTTTTCCGTTGGGTTTTCTTGCGGTGTGTAGGGCGCCGTGAATTGTTGTCGTATCCCCATTTCCCTGAGGTAACGCTGCCACATTGTGCTGGTGAACTGAACGCCGTTGTCCGATATTAGTATCTTGGGAGCACCAAACCTTGCGAGGATGCGTTCTCTGAACGCGCGGCGAAGGCCCTCTGCTGTAGCACGCCTCATGGGGACCAATTCCACCCATTTGCTGAAGCGGTCGTAAAATACTAATAGCATCGTGTTCCCGTGTGTGGATCGTGGGAGTGGTCCGACGAAATCGACGCATACCGTGGCGAATGGTTCTTGGGCCTCCTGTGTGAGCATATTTCCAGCTGGCTTTTGCTGTGCTTCCTTGTATTTCTGACAAGACTCGCCCTGTCGTACATATCGACTGATGTCCCGAAACATAAAGGGCCAGTAATACCGGTTGACAATCCGCGCTACCGTCCGGCGGATGCCCATGTGCCCAGCGCTAGGGAAGTCGTGGTTTTCTTCTAATACTCATTGTCGCAGTGGTGTGGGTACATAAAATTTCCAAGGGACCTCTTCTTCATCGTGTGACCGGCAGGGAGTATGGCGGTACAGTTGTCCATCTTGTATTATGTAGTCGGCGTATTTTGCGGGTTGGTGCGTACTTCGCCGACGCGCTTGTGCCACCACATGCATTGTGGCTTTGTTGTCGTTGTAAGTCGTATGCGATCCGCCTCGCCATGTGTGTCGTCGTTAATTCGATTAATGTTGTCGTGCTTGTAGTTACTTCTGCTCGGTGGTGTTACACTCTGAATGGTTCCTGACGTGGCTCCAGGGGTGTCGTACCTGGCTTTGCTCGTACTCGCTGGTGTTATGCTCTGAGCAGTTCCAGGGGTGTAGTACATGGCGTTACTCGTTCTCGCTGGTGTTATACTCTGAATAGTTTATGACGTGGCTCCAGGGGTGTCGTACTTGGCATTACTCGTCCTCGCTGGTGTTATACTCTGAATAGTCCCAGGGGTGTCGTACCTGGAGTTCCTCGTACTCGCTCTCGCTGGTGTTATACCTGGCGGTCGTACCTGGGTGTCGTACCTGGCGTTACTTGTCCTCGCTGATGTTATACTCTAAATAGCCCCAGGGTTGTCGTACCTGGTGTTTCTCGTACTTGTCCTCGCTGGTGTTATACTCTGAATAGTTTCTAACGTGGCTTCAGGATGCGGTGTGTGCTGAGCACGGGATATGGTTAGCACGAGGTGGCCTTCTCCACATGATGTGGTGGCTCCCATGCTTCCTAACGTATCCAGGCCCAGTATGATATCTTCGATCGCCCCGGGCATGACGCGTAAAACTGTGTGGAGTGAAGCTTCTCCGAGGCGTACCTCAGCCCTTATGGCGCGAAGATTGTGATGCTAGTCCCGTTTTCCATCGTTATTTTGATGGCCACTCTCACCACTTCTCCGTTTCCAGAGTTTACTACACGTTCTGCAAGGCTGCTCGAAACGAAGCTTCTCGATGCCCCTGTGTCGATCACCGCCTCGGCTGATTCCGCGCCGAGCCTGGCTACGGCGTAAAGGCACCCATGCTCTTGGTACATTACCACTGCCGATTCGGCGCTGGGTTTTTGGGCTCACTGCGCCTTATTCTTCGTGAAGCCCTCTGTCGTTTCCCTGTGGTCGACGGCAGCATTCGATTGTGCGTATATCACTGCGTGAGTTTCGGCATCTATTGGCGTATTGTCCTTGTTCGCCGCACCTCCTGCATACGTTGTTGGGGTCGAATCCCTGATTGCCGGGAGGCATGTGGTACGGTATGTTCGGTGGTGGTGGTGGTGCAGGTTTGGTGGTGATACCAGGGTCATGTCACTTGCGATGTGGCGCGTAACTTCGCGGTGGTACCCCCCTGATGGTCTTCAATAGTCCTCACGTATGCTGTCGTATTCCTCGGCAAGGGTTAAGAGTTCCGCGAGATTGGTGAAGTCCCTCCGACTGATGTAAATTTGGTAATCGGGGTGGCCGTTACGGAAGATTTGTTCCAACTGCTGTTCGCTGTATCCACGTTTAGCGCGTACACTTCAACTAACTCCTCCAGCCGGGTCCCGTCCACCTTCATATTTTACCGACCACTTTCTTACCTCGTCGATGATGGGTGCGAATATAACGGTCGGTGCCTGAGATGTACCGTTGGATGGCACCGCTTTTCCTGACGATAAGTACTGGTGTGGGGGTGCTGTACTCCTGGGAGGGAACGCGAACTGGTCTTGCTCCGCTGGTCTATCGGCGAAGTTCGTGGTGCCCCCCCCCCCCCCCCCCCCCCCCCCCCGTTAGATGGAATTGGTGTCTTAACCTCATTTAAATCACTCGTATCTGTAGTTTCCTTATAAGCGGCTTCTAGGGATAGAAATTTTTCGCGTATTTCCGAGTCCACGTTTGCTCTCGAGGGCAGTGCTGCTATGCACTTTCGGATTTCTCGTGTGGAACCAGTCTGCTCAATACCCAATTCCTGTGTGATGGATATCAGCTGCTCCTTTGAAATGTTGTCTAACCACGTGGTATCGATCTGGTCGGCCATTTTATGGTTAGGTTTCTAGTCAGGAATGATTCTTCTGACGTTGGACGATTTGCGGGGTTCCTGCTCGGGCGCCAATTGTAACAAAGCTTTTTTTTTCCTGCCCCGGTGCTTCTTCAATAAGTGCTTGGGGTATACTCGCCGTGTCCAAGGTTCACTTACGATAAATTTGTAATTCGGGACACCTGGCAAATCGTTTTCATATAAAATTCACTTTATTTCGTTAACTCTATATATTTTATAACTGTAATGAAAATAATGTAATAAAAGAAAGATGTATTTGTATTCTTCACTTCGCTTTGTGCTTGCTCTATGGTTAATGGTGGGCTAACGCTCCTCGTGTCCCGTTAAGATCGTCCCGTTAGGACGCCTTGCTGGTCGTTGCCTGGGTGCGTGTAAATGTATTTCTGTGACGCCCTGCGTCGGCGTGTCTCTCGTACGGCTAGCGACTGCGCTGTCTCTGCTGCGACTTATTTCGGTGCGTCTGCGTGCGTGTGTGTAATTCTAGTATGGTTTACGTCGTGTATTTGCGTAACTGCTGCGGTCAACGTAGAATGCTTGCGTAGTGCTGTTGCGGCCAGCGTCGTAGGTTAGCGTGACTCTGCTGTGGCCCACGTGTTATGTTTGTGTAGTGCCGTTGCAGCCGGCGTAGCGTGTTTGCGTAGCGTTGTTGCGGCCAGCGTCGTATGTTAGCAGAGTGCGGTTGCGTAGCGCTTTTGCGGCCAGCGTCGTAGGTTATCGTAACTCTGCTGTGGCCAACGTAGTATGTTTGCGTAGTGCTATTGCTGCCAGCGTAGTGTGTTTACGTAGCGCCGCTGCGGCCCGCGTCGTATGTTGGCGTAGTGCTGGGGCCAACGCAGTGTGTTCGCTATTGCGTCCAGCGTTGTATGTTGGCGTGACTCTGCTGTAGCCAACGTCGTATGCTTGCGTATGGATGCTGTGGTGCGGTCACAGTCGGCGCAGGCGGGCGGACGTCACCTGTTCGCGGGTGCGTTTTCTGTGGTAGGGCCGTTGCTTACGAAGTCCCAAGCGGTGTTTGGTGGTATAACCGACACATTCACCACTTGAGGCCACGACTCACTCCTATGAACCGATCTCTCCGGATGGTAAAACCGATACCTTCTAGGGACGCTCCACTGGTCACGACCACGGCTCCGTGCTAACTAACTGCTGTGTCGCTCCTTTTATAGCTGTTGTGTTTGGTGTTGCTAGCTCAAATGGTTGCGTTGTCATGGTTACCGTGTTGCTATTCAATGTTGCGAACGCTCGTTGTGTTGCTGAGACTTGTTGGTTTGTTGTGTTGCTATTAAGTGTTGTGATTGCTACTCGTGTTGCTGTGACTTGTTGGTTTGTCGTGTTGCTAGGGCCTTTTGTGACTGGCTTTTGTGTTAAGGCTGTGTTGAATATGTTGTGGGGTCATTTTGTGTGGGCCAAATTACTGGTGTTTTATTTGGGACTCACATTCTGTCAAAAGATATAAGCAAAAAATCGGTTATAATTTTCATGTGGTTGTTGTTTTTTGTCATATTTGTTGTACACACACACACACTAATGCATAAAAATATTCTGCGCGCATTTAGTTTTGATCCCCACCCGATCATCCCCCACCCAGGGTAAATTTTTATAAGCGCGGCCGAAGGCCGCCAACGCAGAAAGGTGTTCTATGCAAAAAACTATGGATATGGCCCCGATTTCGGACTTTCTCGTGTCATTTTACGGTTTTTTGCGAATAACTTTCGACAGAAATAAAATTTTTGATTTCCGCTTTCCGATTCTTAAAACGGAGGGCGATACGCGTGAATTTTCCAAATTTGAAGCAAAAATTCGAAGCTTTGAGAATAAATATAACGATTTGGTGAATATCCTAACGATTTAGCTATTCAATTAAAATGCAGCTATTTTATACATGTTTATTTTTTCCAGGTGGACGAACTGCAGACCATCATCTGTGCAAGTACAACTAAATTCATAAAAATGGCTTGGCGCAAAATAATAACTGACAATGTTGCGCAATCGTATTCCTGGCAAGGAACTAAAACAAAGGCACCAGCTAGGGCGCTAAGGCTAATACTGTTTTCACACAGACGGCTTATTGAATAATAAAGGCAGTTTTCTACATTGAGACGCTTATTGAGCTCAATCTTCCCTACAAAATTCGAATCTATTATTATTTCATTAGTAGCTAATCGAATGCCTAATGAAGTCAAAAGCACAATGCAACTCTGTTGGCAGCGTTCCGCTTCCGTTTCCGCTTCTTAGTTTTCAAAGCAAATGTCATTGTCTGCATGGCGGAACGATACAAGGTGGCCGCATCGAACAGCTGATTATAACCTTTTTTATTTGATTTGATACATCAACTACCGGCGCAGTACGATTTTGACATTTGTCCATCGAATTTACAAGTACAGGGAATTTTTTTGTTTGTAGGTATGTCACCATGCTCCCACCTTGTATCGTTCCGCCATGATTGTTTGTCTCATCCTTGATACTAATCGAGCAGTTACTTCTGTGTGAAAGCAAAAAATTTACGTTAGCAGATGAAATTATATCATTAAGTTTCTGTGTGAAAACATTATAATAGGAGCACTGAAACGTAATTACGCGTATGATCTTATGTTGTGGCTTTAATTATTTTGTTGATAATATTTAGAAGCCTTTTATCTCCTAATGTGGCCAACGACAGTGAGTTTGAACGAGCGACAATCAATTTCTTCCAACACGCTAGTACTAGGCTAAATAAAAAGGTTGATTACCAAAAACAGAAGAATGCTAGCTTGCAATAGATTATAATCTATATATAATAATTGTTAGATGAATTTTATTTATTTATTTGTTTATTTATTATTTAATTTTCGTTTTTCTAAAAAACGCAGGATATTTCTGTTGTACTTTTGAACTACAAAAATGTAGTTTGAATTTTTGTATTAAATTCTTTTCACTTCTTCAACTAAATTGAAAGAACGTTTATATGTGTAACCCGTAGGAGTTTTTCTAGCTCATATGCATTTTTTGTATCCTCTTATGTAAATTTATTCTTTATTTATATGAAATAATAGGCCTGTTCATTTACAAAAAAATTGTTACTGGAATTCACTAATTGTTGATGTTTTGTATGATCAATGACAGAAATTCGTAATTTCCAGTAATAATTTTTTTGTAGATGAACAGACCTAATATGTTAGGTTTGTATACATGCCACTAATGGGAGCTTTTGTACCTCCTCTGCACTTTTCTTTGCAACCTTAAATTTTTGTGCCTAATTATTTTGTTTACCTATATATGTACCTAATCAACATGAAATAATTTTTTAATGTATTCACCATATATATATAACTAGTTCGAGTTTCTCTACATCCTATGCAACCTTAAATTTTTGTGCCTAATTATTTTGTTTACCTATATATGTACCTAATCAACATGAAATAATTTTTTAATGTATTCACCATATATATATAACTAGTTCGAGTTTCTCTACATCCTATGCTTCCTTGTAACATTAAATTTGATCTTATTTTTTTGATTTTCTTGAAATAATGATTTTTTTATAATATAATTTTAATTTTCTTATTGACGTATCTATCAACATTAAATAATATAAAATGTATACATATTTGTAACAGTATATTTTAATATAATAGCAAGATGGTTGAAAAACTGGTATGTAAAACTAATTGTTTGCATTGATATAATTTTTTGAATTAACTAAATAAAGAAAATTTAAAAAATTTGTCAAAACTCATAAAAAAGAACTCTTATTATTAAAACTGGGTATTTCTTTTACTGCGTAGGTAACACTGAAGAAACAATTAAATTCGAGTGATTGGATTCCATCTCGTTCGCTTTATTATCGCTTGAGAAAAAGTTGAGAATCCAAAAATTCTCAATTTGAAAATAAAGAAAAATTCCATAATAAAAATGAGCCGTTTAGCTTGAGCATGCTATCAACGGTTATTTTAAATGCATTTGAAAACTAACGTTCGAAATGTGAGAAATGGGCTGATTCTCAAATGTATCTCAAACTGAGAATTGACAAAAATATTTATTGGGCAGTCACTTGAATCTACATAAACGAATCAATCATTATATCTACATATATGTACGTACACGCAGCGGAGAAGCGACGCACAAACACATGCATATACCTTATCAGAGATGCTCCCAAAAGTAGGCAATTATCTGTGGAATTGTTACTCACATATACACACGCATATGAGAAGTTATACACGTGCATCTGTAGTTATAACTTTATAGCAGTAACTAAGAAATTTCTGGAAACGCCTAGAAGTATGGAACGAGGAAATCGAAGAGTATAAAAAGCTGCAACAGTAGAGGCACGACAATCAGTTTGATTTAAGCAAGCTATTAGTTGCGAAGTATAAGTGTACTTTCAAGTAGTCTAATAAAGACCATTTTTGCATTATTCAATACTGGAGTTATTTATTCACAGTTTAGTGATTCGAACGTTGGCAAAAGATTTGGAATAAGCGGAATTGCAATAAATTCGTTACAATATATACTATATATACCACCATATATATACTATATATACCACCGATCTTAATGATTTTTTCAGACAATAATACTACATGCTATATACGTAAGCACTCGTAGAAATTTGAAGCCTCTAGCTCTTAAAATATGGCAGTAATTACGAAAAGTTTCTTATCTGAAAAATCGGCTATGGGGATATATACTATATATACAACCGATCTCATCACATTTTTCAGACAACAATATGTGCAATATACGAAAGTATATGGTGAAATTTGAAGTAATGTGTTCTCAACAGATGCATTAGGACGCATTTATGGAGTTCATCCAAATAATGCTGAGTGTTTTTACTTGCGACTGTTGTTAATTAATGTTCGTTGCCCAACATCACTCCAAGCTTTAAGAACAATTAATGGTGAATTGTGCGCTACATATCGTGAAGCATGTCAACAATTAAATTTGTTGCAGTATTATAAACATTGGGAAGACACGCTTGCCGCTTCAGCTGTAATAGCCAGTCCAAATCAAATACGAACATTATTTTCGATAATAATTGAATGTGCTCCCCATCTAATCCATTGAAGTTATGGAATAATTTCAAAGATTATATGGCAGATGATATTTTAAAGCAAGTGCGTCGAAATACTGCAAATTGTGAGTTGGAATTCACACTGGAAATTTACAATGAAGCATTGATAAAGATTGACAACATTTGTTTGTCGATTTCAAATAAATCGTTGGTACAATTGGGCAGTAAATCGTCCAATGCATGATGTTTAGGCAGGATGCCTAACTTGCGATCCCCCCAATGCAACTCTGCAAATCGATACTCAATACTCGAGTTAATTTTTAACCACCCACACCATCACCCTCATGCATGTACATGCACGTGTATGTGTGCTTTTTGTCAGCACTAATGCATATGCATGTCGGGGTTGATGTGTGGGTGCCTCTCCCCTCCAAAACGGGGTATTTTGCGGGTCAACGGTTGTAGCTTGCTATACAACCGCTCTCTTGGATTTCAATAGGCGTACAGCTCACATCTGCCGCCTGCGATATCTGCCGTTTGTCAAAAATATATTCAGGTAATATTGTAACCAACCAATTTATACATTTACCCAATAAAACATCTATTATAACGAGAAATCTCGTATTCTCTTATTTGTATTTCCACACGCCATATTCCCACTGAGATCGATCCCGGTGCGCCCACCTCTCGCAAGGATCAGACGCACCCCGGCCGAACATTTGGTCATATCTCCCCGAGAAAGGAATTAAAGCGCCTATATACAGTCCACATCACAAGATATTAAAGCTGACCGCACCACAAAGGTTATCCGACGAAAGTTATTTGCCACAATCAACAGCTATAGGACAAAAAGTCTGATATTTAATACCAGCGTGCAAAACATTGAGCAAGCGACAGCAAGTAAAGCCACTGCAACACATCAAGTCATCTTGCCACATCAGCACCATATAAATCACCAAAAAGTTCAAAGTAAATGCAATATTTCTTGCCACATTTTTTTGGTTAAAATAATAAATAAAAAGTGCGAAAAATCGATTTAAAGTGCATACGTGATTGTAATTAACCGCGAAAAGTGTGAAAAAACTGTGTAGTGACAAAAAGAAAATAAGTGCAAACGCGGATCGTTAACGTTGTTAAGATTCCTTGTGACTATCTGGCCTGTCCCCCCACCAGCGGCAAGGCTCTCCGGACACAGCACAAGGAATAGGTGCACATAACCTCACTTTCACTAAAATTTTACGCCATTCGATTGCGGCAAATTTCAATTTCTCTTTTGCATCACTATTATTTTTTTTTCACTAGTTTTTCTAATCAATTTTTATTACACAGTTTTTCTTTGTCTTTGTTGCACAAATTTATCACACGTTTTCACAGTCTTCGTCGAGATTCATATCAGCGCGCGCACTTATTTATAATAAAGTTGAACGTTTGAGTGGCGAGTGGCCCCCTTTATTTCCGTCAAAGACACTGTTGTTGTTTTCCCCTTCTCCCTGATTTTTCGGTAGGAAATCAGCTGCAGTGACAGAAAAAATAAACAAATTAAGAGTAATAAATCAATTTTGCTTAATTTTAATAGTTCTTGGTTGGGTGATTCGCTCAGGTTTTCAAAGTTTTTTATCCCTTGGTTAATTTGCTCTCCACCTTTCAACCATGAACATGGATTCTTACATTAGATTGGCCGATCGAATAATCGAATTCGAGGCCGATTTTAATGATATCAATGCGGCTCTGCACACTGTACACACTCTGGCAATACACCAAAAGGAGTTGCAAGCTAAGTGGGAAAAAGCTGAGAACGCCCTAGAGGAGTTGCTTGGCTCTGACACGCTCGACGCAAAGAAAATTGCAGCGGTCAAGATCAAGCATAAAGCGGCATAAGCCGTATTCTTGCGATGCATGTCGAACATGGCTGAACTTCAAGCCAAATTGAAGCAGGAAAGAGATAGTCAGGTTCGACATGAAGGAGAGCGTGCGCGTGAACACAGTATCCGCCTGCCAGCTTGCGATACTGAGGTATTCAAGGGCGACTACCTATCTTGGCCAACGTTTCGTGACCTGTTCACGGCCATCTATAAAAATAACAGTCGCTTAAGCCCGGTAGAAAAGTTGTTCCACCTTAACCAAAAAACCAAAGGTGAGGCAAAGGACATTGTCAAGAAATGTCCTTTGACAAATGAAGGCTTCGAAACAGCCTGGAAAAACCTATGTGAGAGATACGAGAATAAACGGATTCTCGTAAGCTCACAACTACAAATTTTGTTTAATCTAAAAAAGATAGATAGCGAGTGCGGTAGCTCAATCAAAACCTTACAGCGCGACATAAATAATTGTTTAGCATCCTTAAAACCCATCAGATTTATGTTTCAAATTGGGATGCGATTATTACTTATTTATGTTCGACAAAATTACCTGAAAATACGTATGGGAGCAGAGCATTGGCCACAAAACGGACATATCCAAGTGGGAGGATATGGACAAATTCTTGTCAAATCGTTTTCAGACAGTTGAAACCGTGTCTGGTTTTACAGGGAATGCCACTTCTAAAGTGCAAAAGTCAAACACGTCGCGCCAGTCGACAGAAAACCCCACAAAAAGATTTGGTGCTTTTCAAACAAAAGTAACCAAGCAAACAACAAAATCAGTGTGTAAAATGTGCAAATCTACGGAGCACAGATTACGCAACTGTTCACGTTTTTGCGATTTAAACCCGGTAGAAAGGATTAAATTCGTCAAATCCACAAATGGCTGCCTGAATTGTTTATCCCCAGGACGCACAGTGACGAGGTGCACCAGTTCGTACAACTGTTCCAAATGCCACTCTCGTCACCACACGCTCCTGCATGCGGACACACTTCAGCAACCGGCGGTGCGCAATCCTTTCAAAGATGAGGATAATACCCCGGCAACTTCGGCACAGGCAAGGAAAAGTCAGGAATCGGGACAACCACCTTCCTCTGCGAATCATAATGTCAAATTCTGCCATGCCAATTCCAGCATAGGTGTGCTATTAAGAACTGCTCGCGTACACATTCACCATAATGGTACCGACTTCTCCGCGCGGGCATTAATTGATTCTGGGTCTGAATGTTCCTTTATAACTGAAAGACTGAAACGCAGAATAAATTTGCCAGCGTGGAAAATGCATGCCCAGGTTTCAGACATCACAAATGCGGTGTCAGCTCAGGTGAAAGAAGCATCCACCATCGAATTACGTTCACCAGTGGATCCCTGCTTCAGCCTGACTACACCCGTACTAGTTCTAGCGAAACTCACTGGGAATCTTCCATCCTGCCATATCCACGCAATGACTATGCAGGCATTCCCAGACTTGGTTCTGGCAGACAAGAGTTTCTACGTCAATGAAGACGTAGACCTCATACTTGGCGGAGACATATATCCCCAAATTATAATGAGCGGTATAAAAAAGAATGTGCTAAACACACTCTTAGCCCAAGAGACAGTGTTCGGTTGGATACTAACGGGTCGTATCGAATCGCCGAATCCAACGAAGAGCATTATGTCTTTCTACAACGAGGTTGCGTTAGACAATCAACTCAAAGCTTTCTGGGAGGTAGAAAATGTACCAAAAAATAAAATATTAAATGAAGATGAGAGGTATTGCGAAAAATTATTTAAAGAAACAACGAAACGTGATGAAGATGTAAGATACACCGTATCACTACCATTCAGGCAGGATTACCCTAATAACATTAATTTAGGACCGTCCCTGAAACGCGCATGCTCTCAATTCTCCCGGAATGAGGGGCGGCTAATAAAGAACTCAGATTTAGGGTTGTCAGAATATCAAACGTTCGGACATATGGGAAAATTAAAAAAGAATATCACATCCGACGATTCGGATCATTACTTCCTGCCCCACCACGCCGTTATTAAAGCGGAAAGTACCACTACAAAGGTACGCGTAGTATTTAATGCCTCGAGCCCTACGGCCAACGGTAATAGCCTAAAGGATATTCTCCTCCCAAGCCCAATTCTACAAGCCGATCTACCCATCCTTATCTTACGATGGAGACTATACCGTTTCGTCTTCAATAGCGACATCGAAAAGATGTATCGACAAATTTGGGTGAACGAAAATCACACCAAATTTCAACAGATTGTGCATCGCACTTCCCCGAATGACCCTATTAGTCTTTACGAATTAAAGACGGTTACCTTCGGAGTGAATTGCGCTCCATATCTCGCGATAAGAACGCTCCTACAACTAGCTGACGACGTCGGAAATTCACACCCTACAGCGGCTAGCATACTAAGAGAGAGTATGTACGTAGATGATGTTTTATGTGGAGGATACACAATAGCGTCAACCATCAAAGCCAGAGATGAAATTCGTCAAATCCTACACTCCGCGGGCTTTCCACTTCGCAAATGGACATACAATTCAGAGGACATTCTAAGGGACACCCCCAAAGCAGACTTCCTCAGCGAAAACTTCCTGGCCTTCGAAGATACCAGTTCAGTTAAAGCATTAGGAATTCGATGGAGTACCCTCTCCGATTTATTTTATTTTAAAGCAGGGACGCTGGACAACCCGGAAAACATTACAAAGACAGCGATACTATCAGCAATCGCCAAACTTTTCGTCCTCGCGTGGATAAGGAAATCGCCTTGTTCCTGGTCCACTTTCGTCGCACATCGGATCACCAAGATCATCGACATGGTCGGAAATAAGGACTGGTTGCACGTAAATTCAGAATCAAACCCACCAGATTTAGGTAGCAGAGGATTACCTGCGTCTGAGTTGGTCAACAATTCGTTGTGGTGGCAGGGACCTTCTTGGCTGCAAGAAGACACTTACCAATGGCCAGCACAAGAAAGTGACTACATCACCTCCGTAGAGGAAAAGAGGGCGAAGACCTGTGCAACAACAACCGTAAATACTGCCGATATTCTTCAACGCTTTTCCGACCTACCTAGGGCTTTACGGGTGTTATCATTCGTTATGAGGTTCTACCGAAGAACTCACCCCAAAACAAAAAAATCATTTCAGGTCAAGTCACCTTTAATCTCCCCTGATGAGATCAAATCAGTAACTCAACTTGTCATTAAAATCTATCAGAAACAACATTATAGTTCAGAATATAATGACCTAAAGGCCGGAAAACCAATTGCAGGGAAAAGTGCAATACTCTCACTTAATCCCTACTTAGACCAAGATGGCATCATTCGGGTAGGAGGGCGACTCGGGGCGTCAAAGGACTTAGCTTTTAATGAACGCTAACCAATCCTCCTCCCATATAACTGCAGGTTATCCCGTCTGACAGTCCTAATGTTTCATCAACAAAGTCTGCATGGGGAAAACCAACTCATGTAACGTCTGATACGCACCCAATACTGGATACCTAACATCAAAACCATGATTAGGTCAACCATTTATAATTGCAAAAATTTGCACTATATGCCGAAAGCGTGCACAGACCCAACTTATGGGTATTCTCCCTCGCGAACGCACGACATTCAGCCGCGCATTCACGAATACTGGAGTCGACTTCGCCGGACCCTTCGACATCAAAAGTTACCGCGGTAGAGGGTGTCGACTATCCAAAGGCTATGTCTGCCTTTTCGTGTGTCTTTTCACACGGGTGATTCATCTGGAGGCCACTACTGACCTCAGCACCCCATCATTTCTTGCGGCTTTTGCCCGTTTTATATCTAGACGCGGATGTCCCAAAAACGTCTACTCCGACAATGGGAAAAACTTTGTCGGAACTTCACGATCTCTACGATCGGAATTCAAAACTTTCATTTCACAAGCCCGAGACAATGCTGTCTCGAAGTACAGCCACCAATCACTCACTTGGCATTTCATCCCCGCGGGCGCTCCCCATATGGGAGTGCTATGGGAGGCTGCAGTGAAAAGCTTCAAAAGCCACTTCAAAAAGATAGCCTCACCACACAAATTCACCTTCGAGGATTTCCATACACTCTTGTGCCGCATCGAGGCATGCCTGAACTCGCGGCCACTCAGCCCGGCATCCAATGACCCAACGGACCTAGAGCCACTTACTTACTTACTTACTTAATTGGCGCTTAACCGTCTAAACGGTTATGGCCGTCCAACAAGGCGCGCCAGTCGTCCGCCAACCGGCGCCAATTGGTCACACCAAGGGAGTTTAAATCTTTTTCCACCTGGTCCTTCCAACGGAGTGGGGGCCGCCCTCTACCTCTCTTTCCATAGGCGGGTTCCGATAGAAACACTTTCTTGGCCGGAGCATCATCTTTCATTCGAATAACATGGCCTAGCCAGCGCAGCCGCTGCGTTTTAATTCGCTGGACTATGTTGATGTCTGCGTAAAGCTCGTACAGCTCATCATTAAATCTTCTTCGGTACTCGCCATCGCCAACGCGTAGAAGTCCATAAATCTTTCGAAGAACTTTTCTCTCGAACACTCCCAAAGCCGCTTCATCTGCTGTTGTCATGGTCCATGCTTCTGTCCCATATAGCAGGACGGGTACGATAAGTGACTTGTAGAGTATGATTTTCGTTCGCCGAGAGAGGACTTTACTTTTCAATTGCCTACCTAGTCGAAAGTAGCATTTATTGGCAAGATTGATTCTTCGCTGAATTTCAGTGCTGATGTTGTTGCTAGTGTTGATGCTGGTTCCCAAATAAACGAAGCCACTAGAGCCACTTACCCTAGGTCATTTCCTCACTGGAAGCCATCTACTGGCTCCGCCAGAGCCGGATACTAGTGAGAGCCCTGCCTCGATGGTCAATCCGTGGCATAAACTCAAAGCCCTCCACAACACTTTCTGCAAGCGATTGGAAACCAAATATCTCACCGAGATCCAGAAACGATACAAGTGGAAATATCCACAATCTAATCTAAAACCCGGAGACCTAGTTGTTATCAAAGAGGACAACCTCCAACCCAACGAGTGGAGAATGGGGAGAATCGTCAACACACACCCAGGCTCTGATAACCGTGTGCGTGTTGTTGACGTCCATACAACCAAGGGACAAATAACTAGACCAATTACGAAATTGGTACTCCTTCCGTCCCACGACAAGGAGGATTAAATGTAAGGGGCCAAATTCCGCCCTACAAAAACCCAAAACCCAAAATTCTATGTCCCCACACTACCTAAAATCAGAGGCCCACGGTTAGTGATAGCACTCAAAGCATATCCAGGAACCCGCATCTTCGTGTCTCTCTATCCCTAAGCCTGTGTTTCTCCCGAGCCATATATTATAATCAACCCCCCGGTCTCATGATGGTGCGAGTCTACCGGAGGGGAATTCTAAAACGTACTACGCGATGGCAATGGGGAAAGGGAGCGCGGGACATAAAGACGCGTTCAACCACTCGCCGTGATGCCCCGCTATCCCTAAGCTTGTGTCTCTCCCGAGGCCCTGGTTCTAATCAACCCCCCGGTCTCGTGATGGTGCGAGTATACCGGAGGGCGATCCTACATCTTACTACGCGATGGCAATGGGGAAGGGGAGCGCGGGACGTGAAGACGCATTTAACTATGCGCCGTGATGCCCCGCTACTCCTGAATGTGTTTCCTCCCGAGCCATGTATATCGTGTGTTTTTTTTTTTGTTCTCTACCCCAGGTCTCGTGTCAAGTCTACCGGGGGTAATCCTAAGCCTTACTACTGGTGGGCAATGGGGAAAGGGAGCGAGATGCACGAAGACACGGGAGAGCTTACCAAAAGCTCGCAAAACCAAAATGCAAAACTTAGGCTTCATAATAAGACTAACCGGGGCCCCTTGAAGGAACTATCCCACGATTTACTCGATCACCCCGAGCGAGGACCCCAGAAACCATTCCCATTCACTCGTCATCCCATATCGAGGACACCAGAAACACCAAAAAATTCACTCGTTCACCCGAAACAAGGCCAACCAACAAGCCTATCACAGATCGGCGAACCGATCTGCCACCGAAAACCTAGCTCTCGTTCACCACGAAACGTGGCTAACCATACAAAATGCTAAAATGTACAGCGACAGCTAGTTGAAAAGTGTGAGTCCTAACTCAAAGACAAACCTTTCGAATCTATACCAGTTTTCGCACAGAGACTTAATCGAAAAGCCGTCATATTTAATGAAATGCTTAAGGTTCACTCTTCATACAGGGCCTTCCGCTTCATTAAAACTCCGTGTGAAACTGGCATTAACCGCATAAGCACAGGTATGGAATACCGCAGTTTAAATTAGCCGTCAAAACACAGCTATTGAGTTTCGAACTTTGGAATTAGACCGATCATAGGTGGTTTTTGTGTTTAACTTATGCCGTATCTCAGAAAGAATTCGTTCAAATGCGCCATTTCTCAAATTTTATTTCCGTTCCAGAACTCACACTCACAAATTTTTTTTAAATTTTTTTATTTTTATTCTGGTTTTGTTTTCATAGCAAAATATAACAAACCGCAATATAAATACCGATATTACTAATTGCGTTCTAGCATCAATATTAAGATATTTGACGCAAACCCGAATTTTTTTTATTGGTGGAAAAAAAAATCTCCACGCCCACAATTTTCAGTTCTAAATATTTTGTGGTCTCCACCAAAAAGAAGCATCAGGCCACCATCCTCTTCTGAGGAATTTTCTTCGACGAATTATTGGTTAGAAATTTATCTGCTTCTGCGCGACTACAAAAAAAAAAAAAAAAAAACAAGAAAAAAAAACAAACCCAATTCACTCTAATTGAAACTTGTCATCTACTTTCACGCTAGAAAGTGCACGAGTAGCGTAGGCTTCTAATACGGGTAAAGAATTCGGAACGATATCAAACAAAAACCACCTGGTACCTCGCTGGTATCTTTAGGGTTCTCGTGCTTAAAAAATCGATCGTAGAGTCTTACTTCGAATTTAATAGGCTGTGAGGCCCATTGTATAAATGCCTTGGGCTTTTTCTTTTTTCTCGGTTTTTCCTGCATATGCACATTTACAAATAACTAACTCAACTCTGCCGGTGAAACGTCCTGAATTGCACCTTTACTGAGGGTGGTATTAAGATATTCGCACGGCCAACAGCGAACTTTGAGGTCGATTATTCAAACCAGTATGGAAAATGTTCCCTCTATGATCAATAAGTTCCCTACATCTTTATAGAACTACTTACCTGCATTCCATTTATATATAGTCTGCATCTATACGCACGCGGATAGGAATTCTGACGCTCACACCGGTGCAGAGTTAACATACCGTTTCGTTTCGAGCTCCCTTAATTGGCCAGGCAGTGTGGCGGTGAAGCCGGCAGCACCAGCACCTTCGACTATGCATCCCTCCTCCACGGCTAAACGTAATATTGAAAAGTGCGGCCCATACGTCACTTACCACAACAACCTTGTCAATGACAGCCGATGACAGTGCCAAAGAATTAGAACCCACAATTGGAACCAGCAAACTATCAGCTAATGAACTATTTGGTGGTATTTAAACGCGTAACCCCTTCTCCAATGCGCGAGGACAACTGGGACGTATGGTGTTCTGTTTACGATTTTATGAAAGTGAGTTTTCACGCTCGAATGTCCGTGAAAGCGGAAAATCACAAAACTATCTACCAACGTTAGTTTATTCTACATAAGCATGCAACATTAATCATAAACCAATTACAACCATCCATCGTCGCGATATTTGCTATTCCTTTTAAAAGTTTTCGTAACTTCCTTAGCTTCATCCCACGTTATTTTCTGCACTTGCGCTAAAAATTCAGTAATGGCTTTGTCGATTGATTGTGATATTTGTCCACCATCAGCACATGCGTACAAAACAGTATTTTCTCGCATTAAGATTTCGACGAATTCTACTCCCAATGCTGATATTTGAGCTTGTATATAACGATAGCTTGCATCCGGTACACGAGACAGACATTCAAAATAATGTTGAAACACATCCGATTCGTTATACGCCAATCTGCGTTCTCTTTGAGGTAGACTTCTCTCTGTAGTAGCGCCAACAAAAAGCCAAGTTTTACCAAATGATTTAGCTGTGTTATCGGCAATCAGTTGTGTTTTCAGTTCAAAAAAAAAAAACAAACCTAAAAATGGTGAAATAGCTGTACGAACACCAATTAATATATGATCATGTTCGCCGGCTGCTTTTGCAGTGAAACGAAATTGATTTGTTTGTCGTCCAAACGCAATTATTTTGGGCAAATGCTCAACAAGTTGGACTAATCTTGGTCTACAAGATGGGCATAATATTAACAACTCGCATAATATTAGTCCGAGATCTAAAACAAGTTTGCTATAGAAACCGCTCCCTTCTTTTGAAGATAAATACTTCAGGAATGCGCATTCAGCTGCATACGTGCAACTGTTGGCAAGCGCGCTAAGGAATTGCCTTTGGTATGTCATGTATATTAAGACAATCGCGCAGCCATTGATATGGTGGGCAATAACGAGGAATGTAAGGTGGGACTTTTCAAGTTATCTTCGTGCACTTGGATGAAAGTTGCCGTTGAAAAAAATGTTTTCGGATTTTTTCACCTAGTTGCATGTGGTTCAGTAACTTATATATCTCCTTAGAATCATTGGATGGTAACAGGGCAACCGCATCTCCTGGTTGATAAGAATCAGTTGCATATTCCATAGCCATTGTTAATTATACTATACGTTTCGGATTTCTGTCATTTGCGTTGGTAAGCAATCAAACAGCCTTAATGGGAACTTCTGTAGGAGAATTTCCACATCTGTTAAATGGCCAAACAAGATTTGAGCATCGAAGCTGTGCATGTTTGGCCAACCGCCTGCATCTCCACTACCATCCACGTGAAAAAATAAGAAAAGAAATCAAAAGTTGTCAATGAAATAAAAGAAATAAAAATTTACATTAATGAAATTGAAAGGAAAATCTAACCTACGACATTACCGCGTACCCTTTTTTCAATGGAATTGTCATATTTTTTTTCACGTCACGTACCGGTTTGCAATTCCACCACAGCAATCACTACACACAATGGAATCAGAAATGGAAGAGTTGCCATGTTAGCTAACTCGACCACACAATGGCGCGTTTCACTACGTCTCTGTCAGTGTCATGGATGTTTTTTTTAATCACAACCGACGACTACGATGATTACTACCAACCGCTTCGGGCAATCCCAGCACCGAAACGGAAGCAATCTCATATGCCCATTTAAGTGAGCTACTAGACCCGAAACGGGAGAGATGGTGCGGGTGCACACACGGCATTGGAACGCACCGTGGGGTGGCCGCCGCCACCACAATATGCCCTCGAGACTCGCGTAGAACGTCCTGTACCAGGCGTTAGTATTCCCACGCATGTGAACCGCAAGAGGCGTCCGCCTCTGTTGTTTTCACCAACAAACATCACAAACACTCATTATAAGGGTTCGGTACAAAAACAATCCGAATCCCGAAATTAAAGAGTCCAGAAAAGAATAAGTCCCGAAATTGAAAAAAGTCAACTGTTTCTACTGGCTTAGTGTGCCACTGCCCCACTGACCTAGTTTTGTTTTTCAAGGGCAAGCAAATACATATATGTATATATATATACTCGCACGCCACAAATTCACCATACCAGCTGTCAGCTAACCAATAAATACACGACAGGGTTGCATTGAATCTGAGAATGGTACGTGCAGATAGAACGCGTCGTGGAGAACGCATCGCCAATCTGCACGCAAGCACCGGTAGTTGCTACACTTTCGATTTTAATTACGATTTGCGCTATTCGTCATGAGCTGTCGCACAAAATTAAATCCATACCTTAGTCGGTCCCTACGCTTCGTGTTAAACTCGCTTTATTCATCTATTTTAGTATACGTTTTGTAACAAAACACATCCGCTTCACCCAACCAACCTCACGGCCGCACGCCCCGGCACATCCATAAAATGCCACAGTTGCCTTGAGAGCGATACGACAAGTTAGACGCTGGAACGGAGACCTCGGCCTCTTCGTCCAGCCCAGAAAAACCTCAAATCCTCGAGTCTGGAACGCCTCTTCGTCCAACCAAACAAAAAAAACCGCAAGTCTGGAACGGAGACCTCGGCCTATCCATCCGGAACAAACAAAAAAACAAAGAATAACAAAAAAATGGTGCCATTCTGGAACGGAGACCGCGGCCTCTTTGTCCAGCCTTACTGGCCATCGATTATACATATATCACGTTCTGAACTTCTATATATTAGAGTTACGTATAAACCAATGGCAAGAAATATTCACTTCTAACTGTTCATAACCGCTAATTTTCTCATCTTAGCTCAGGTGGCATGCTAAGCAAGTCGGAAAGGATTCCCGGCAATTTTGCGTCGCAGACGAACTCCTCATTTAGATTAAGTTTAGTGTGTAAGTCTTATATTCATTTTTCTCGTTTCCGCGGAGGTCATTGGCGGAAAACGATGTTGCGTATCGCAAGGGGGCTGGCATGTTTAGGCAGGATGCCTAACTTTCCGAATCAGATTGCGATCCCCCCAATGCAACTCTGCAAATCGATACTCGACTTAATTTATAACCACCCAGACCAACACCCCCATGCATGTACATGCACGTGTATGTGTGCTTTTTGTCAGCACTCATGCATATGCATGTCGGGGTTGATGTGTGGGTGCCTCTCCCCTCCAAAACGAAGGATTTTGCGGGTCAACGGTTGTAGCTTGCTATACAACCGCTCTCTTGGATTTCAACAGCCCTACAGCTCACATCTGCCGCCAGCGATCTCTGCCGTTTGTCAAAAATATATTCAGGTAATATTTTAACCAACCAATTTATACATTTACCTAATAAAACATCTATTATAACGAGAAATCTCGTATACTCTTATTTTTATTCCCACACGCCATATTCCCACTGAGATCGACCCCGGTGCGCCCACCTCTCGCACGGATCAGACGCACCCCGGCCGAACACATGATATGTTCAATCGAGAACTGCTACACTTTCGATTTTAATTACGATTTGCGCTATTCGTCATGAGCTGTCGCACAAAATTAAATCCATACCTTAGTCGGTCCCTACGCTTCGTGTTAAACTCGCTTTATTCATCTATTTTAGTATACGTTTTGTAACAAAACACATCCGCTTCACCCAACCAACCTCACGGCCGCTCGCCCCGGCACATCCATAAAATGCCACAGTTGCCTTGAGAGCGATACGACAAGTTAGACGCTGGAACGGAGACCTCGGCCTCTTCGTCCAGCCCAGAAAAACCTCAAATCCTCGAGTCTGGAACGCCTCTTCGTCCAACCAAACAAAAAAAACCGCAAGTCTGGAACGGAGACCTCGGCCTATCCATCCAGAACAAACAAAAAAACAAAGAATAACAAAAAAATGGTGCCATTCTGGAACGGAGACCGCGGCCTCTTTGTCCAGCCTTACTGGCCATCGATTATACATATATCACGTTCTGAACTTCTATATATTAGAGTTACGTATAAACCAATGGCAAGAAATATTCACTTCTAACTGTTCATAACCGCTAATTTTCTCATCTTAGCTCAGGTGGCATGCTAAGCAAGCCGGAAAGGATTCCCGGCCATTTTGCGTCGCAGACGAACTCCTCATTTAGATTAAGTTTAGTGTGTAAGTCTTATATTCATTTTTCTCGTTTCCGCGGAGGTCATTGGCGGAAAACGATGTTGCGTATCGCAAGGGGGCTGGCATGTTTAGGCAGGATGCCTAACTTTCCGAATCAGATTGCGATCCCCCCAATGCAACTCTGCAAATCGATACTCGACTTAATTTATAACCACCCAGACCAACACCCCCATGCATGTACATGCACGTGTATGTGTGCTTTTTGTCAGCACTCATGCATATGCATGTCGGGGTTGATGTGTGGGTGCCTCTCCCCTCCAAAACGGAGGATTTTGCGGGTCAACGGTTGTAGCTTGCTATACAACCGCTCTCTTGGATTTCAACAGCCCTACAGCTCACATCTGCCGCCAGCGATCTCTGCCGTTTGTCAAAAATATATTCAGGTAATATTTTAACCAACCAATTTATACATTTACCTAATAAAACATCTATTATAACGAGAAATCTCGTATACTCTTATTTTTATTTCCACACGCCATATTCCCACTGAGATCGACCCCGGTGCGCCCACCTCTCGCACGGATCAGACGCACCCCGGCCGAACACATGATATGTTCAATCGAGAACTGGAGCGTGGATACCATTATGATTGTAATGAACTAAGCACATTTGTAACATCAAATTAAAAAAAAAGCTACGACCAAAAGCAACATGTTTATGATACAACCATGAATAATGTTAGCCATGGAACTGGTGGATTGTTTTTCTTGGATGCTCCTGGGGGAACAGGAAAGACCTCTTTGATTTCATAGATATTAGCAACAATTCGATCAGATAATAATGTTGCATTGGCATTCCCTTCTTCCGGAATTGCAGCTACATTACTGGAAGGAGGTCGCACAGCACATTCTGCATTAAAGTTGCCTTTGAATATGCAGGTAAATGAAACACCAACATGTAATATTTCGAAAACATCTGGAATGGCAAAAGTTCTTAAAGTATGTAAGCTCATCGTATGGGACGAGTGTACTATGGCACACAAGAAATCATTGGTATAAAAAAATTATGTAATGAGAAATAAGGCAGAGTTTCCTAAAAAAAATTTAAATGAAAGAAAAAAAAAATAAAGTACTTAAAGTGCGAAAAAATTAAGTGATGTGAATGTGAATATAAAAACGCAATAAGTGCACTTGGACCTTTTTCCGGGTTTTAATGTTATCATTGTGGAAATATGAAGATTCTAATATTCGGATATTTAATGTTGGGATTCCCATTGAGATCTATGTACGTAATTAATTTGTATAAAATTTGTAAACATTCATATTCATGAAATGGAGATGAATATATATGACCATATCTACCATAAAATATCGTCTGTGAACGATATAATACTAAGATATAGCAAAGCAGAATAAATTAGAAAAAAAGAAAAAGAAACAAAAACATTGACATTATTCACGCAAACATATTTGCTAAAATAAAATTGATTTCATAATTTTAAGCGACATAAACAAATTAGGATTAGGGATCTAAGCATCCGATTAATGGGCATATAATCAAACAAAGTTAGCCTAATAATAAATATAGTGGGTAATATACTGCCTATGCAATATTTCGACGTAAAATCGAAAACGTTTGTGGGTCGTTTTTTTTTCGTTTAATATACGACGTGAAATTTTCCGATTCAATCAAATTGCATTTAAATAATAATAAACTAAGTTGATAGTAAAATAAAATAAGAAATAAAATAAATTAGCATAAAAGACAATATAAAAAAATTTTATTTTATATTTTTGTAACAAATTTATTTTTTTTTGTTCAGTATAAGACGTACTTTATCTGAAATGAGGATTAAATCTGCAAATGCATAAACATTTTCGGGCAAATTTGCCATTAATTGTTCTAAATAAATTTAGTTTGTTTCAACAAAAGTTAAATCATTATTTGATAATTCATGTCTTTTTGAAAGCAACTAAAATAACAATCAAAGAATCTGTTAAATAAAGACCTATGTATTTACGTGTAAGTGAAATTGGCACAAAAAATGAGCCGGTTCAAAAATTAATTCTATTTAAGTTTTTTTGTACGCTACAAATTATTTTGAAACATTTTTTTAGGATTTACAACTTACGCAGATGACGTTGCAATTGTCATAACTGGAAAGTGCCTTCCAACGATTAGTTCTTTGATGGATCGGGCACTTCGGGATACTCATACCTGGGTAATTAATGTCGGGTTGAAAGTCAATGTGGAGAAGACGGATATGGTCTTGTTTACAAAGAGGTACAAGGTCCCAAATTGGACCAGACCTAAGTAGGGAGGGGTGACCTTGCAGGAGAGACCTTGCACAAAATATCTAGGAATCATCCTAGACAGTAAGCTGTCATGGAAGCTCAACGTGGAGGAGAGGGTCAAGAAGGCCTCAAAGGCACTCTATGCACGTAAAAGAATGCTGGGGTGTGCGTGGGGCTTATCGCCCTCTTTTTCTCATTGTGTTTTTACAGCGAATGTAAGCCCTATTCTATACTACGGAGTTCTTGTTTAGTGGAAAGCAACACAAAAAACAACATACCTCAAAAAATTAGAGGGGGTGTGCAGACTATCGATGCTTAGCATTACCGGAGCCCTGAAAATAACCCCGACAGCTGCACTGTATGCCATTCTGCACATTCCACCTGTAGACCTGGTAGAAAAGAACATAGCATTAACATTCGCAGCCAGGCTCGGTGCCTCGGGGCAGCTTGTGCGCCGACCATATGGCTATAGTAGTATAGCGTCATCAATCACAAGACGAACAGACTTCCTGAATCCCTATCTGCGCTTCGAGGGAGATCTTAAGGCCACAATATAGGTGGACGGTTGGCGCAAGGGTGCGCAAATGGCGGACGAGGCTATACATGTGAACACAGATTGTTCCAAAGCAGTGGAAGGAGTAGGGTCTGCGGTATAGTGCTGATCCGGAAATAGGCAGATCCTACAGGCTGCCGGATTACTGTAGCGTTTTCCAAGCGGAAATATTAGCCGTAACCAAAGCAGTAGAAACCCTAGCAGAGAATAGCTTAAGCTGCAACCGTTTTAACTTTTATATTGACAGTCAATCAGCAAATAAGCAATAATCTCGCATAGCACAGCATCTAAATGCGTGTTAGAGTGTAAGCAGTCTGTGGAGAGACTCGGGATAGGGAGAAGCATAGAAGCATACATCTATATTGGGTCCCAGGGCATATGGGAATTGATGGGAATGAAAAACGGGCGAACTAGCTAAAAAGGGCGCATCCCTTGAAGCTTACTCCGTAGACGTCAAATTCTGACTGGCCACTGCCTTCTAGCGTCACATGCCTTTAAATTAGGCTGCACTTGTCAGGCTAAGACTCCAGCTGTTAGGAGTGATACAGCTGTCAGATCTAGAAGCAGCAAGTGGCTTAAGTCCTAGGAAGCTTCTAGTATTTGCCAGGAGGACGGAGTTATTTTATAACATAGGTCCTGGTTTTAGGGTTTTTAGTTTGGTCGATAAAACAACTTCTGGTAACACTACGGACCCAATCAGTCTATGTGAGGTCCTCATGGACCGACCAGTTCAACCTAACCTAACCTTTAGGATTTTGATAGAGGCCACCAGAGGTAAGTGGCAACAATGGGAAACCATGTTTTATTATTTCACCGTTTGGCGCGTACGCATATGTATATAGGTGAATCATTTGAGCAACACGACTACACAGCTTTTCGAATTCATGTGTGTCTTAGAGAACTTACATAATTGGTCCTACAGATGGTGCGCTTTTGTGCACGAAAATAAATTTCGATATTTGGAGATTGTTCGAATTTACAAAAAATTTTTCTATTAATTATAAACAAATAGAGTAATATTTGTTACCAAAAATAGGCCGGTGCACTGCGGCTAATCCATGCGAACCGATTCATATAACTTTTATATGAATTTACGCATGCTAAGTATGCGAAACAGCCTGTCAGTTGATTGTATGACAATTTTGTTAGCGTATTAATATATAGATAGTAGGTAATATACGGCTTATGCAATACGGCCGCTAGATGCCGGTTGCCTATATCGAGCAAATGAGAAACATATCAAATAAGCTTTTTTTACAAATCGCTTGGTTGCGATTTTCAATTGTTGATTTAACTTAAGGTGTTATGCCACTATTTTTCAGCCAGCCTATTTTCAAATAGGTAATTTTTCCAACAGCAAAATATACTACAGAGTTAGACAGCCTTAAAAATCAGCTATGTAAATGTAGGTATATGTATTAGAGCACTTACAATAATTGGTCCTACAGATGGTGCCCTTTTGTGCACGAAAGTAAATTTCGATATTTGGAGAGATTGTTAGAATTTATAAAAAAACTTTTTCTATTAATATAAACAAATAGATTAAAATTTGTTAACAAAAATAGGCCTATGCACTGCGGCTTATCCATACGAATCGATTTATTTAACTTTTATATGATTTTACTTATGCTAAGTCGCATACTTAAGCAGCATTTCGAATTTCGAATTCGGGTTCGTGTCTTACAGCACTTACATAATTTCTCCCACAGATGGTGCGCTTTTGTTTACGAAAATAAATGTCGATATTTGGAGATTGTTCGAATTTACAAAAAACTTTTTCAATTAATTATAAACAAATAGAGTAATATTTGTATGAGTTAAGCGGGGATTGCCCGTATTGCTTTAAATGTATGAAAACATTTATTTGAAGGAATTTTTAATTTTATAATTTATTTAATAATTTGGGAAAACTTAAACAACGTGACATCAGGATGGACAAGTCGACAGTGGTATTTGCACCGGCACTCCTACGATGGTTGAAGTGTTACAAACGCATTCAACCAAGTCATGCCTTAGTTGTTGTAAAGTTTTTCCCAATTGCCTTGTTTGCATATTTTGTTCTTTTACCCACTACATACTTGGTATGTAATTATGTGTTAAAGTTATGCTTGTTGGCAAGGCGTTTTTCAAAGAAACTGGTATTGTTGTTGTTTTTGTTCTGTTTTATAGAACTGCAACGAATTAACCAATGTTGTATATTTGTATGAGTTAAGCGGGGATTGCCCGTATTGCTTTAAATGTATGAAAACATTTATTTGAAGCAATTTATAATTTTATAATTTATTTAGTAATTTGGGGAAAATTTAAACAACGTGACATCAGGACGGACAAGGCGAAAGCTGTTTCGATTATACCTTGTAAATCTCTTCAAAACCTTTTCTCCCGGGAGTGGGTTTCTTTTAAAACCGCCTTAACAAAAGCATAACTTTAACACATAATTACATACGAAGTATGTAGTGTGTAAAAGAATAAAATATGCAAAGAAGGCAATTGCGAAAAACTTTACAACAACTAAGGCATAACGTGGCTGAATGCGTTTGTAACACTTCAACCATCGTAGGACTGCGGGTGTAAATCCCACTCCCGGGAGAAAAGGCTTTGAAGAGATTTACAACCAGCCAGCTTCCTATACAATTAATGGCCAAACTCGGGAAAGCGTTGATGTTTTTGTCGACTTGGGAGTTACAATGAATTGCAAACTTAGTTTCAACCCTCATAATAATGCCACAGTCAATAAAGCGAGAGGAGTTTTAGCATTTGTGAAAAGATGGGCAAAAGAGTTGAGTGATCCTTACGTTACAAAAACCCTTTTTACATCATTGGTGAGGCCGATATTAGAATATGTATCGATAATTTGGAATTCACGTTATCAAGTTCATGTGGATAGACTAGAATCAATTCAAAAACAGTTTTAACTTTTCGCCTTGAGAAATCTTCAATGGGACCCTCCGTATAATCTTCCTCCTTACACTAATCGGTTAAAACTAATAAATCTTCCTACCCTTGAAAGTCGTAGAGAAATGCTAGGTGTACTATTTATGGCTAGACTTTTAAATGGATCGATTTCAAGCGCGTTTCTTTCGAAAGAAGTAAACTTGAATGTTCTATGTATGAATTAAAAAAAACAAAAACAAATTAAAAACCAATAACAGGCTTAGCCTGTTTCATCGGGCCACTTGAGGGCAGTGCGCTGCCACAACGTCCGAGAAAAAAAAAAAAACAGAAAAAAAAGATATAATCGAAACAGCTGTCGCCTTGTCCGCCCTGATGTCATGTTGTTTAAATTTTTCCCAAATTATTAGATAAATTATAAAATTAAAAATTGCTTCAAATATATGTTTTCATACATTTTAAGCAATACGGGTAATCCCCGCTTAACTCATACAAATATACAACATTGGTTAATTCGTTGCGGTTCTATAAAATAGAATAAAAACAGCAACAATACCAGTTTCTTTGAAAGCCGTCTTATCAACAAGCATAACTTTAACGCATAATTACATACGAAGTATGTAGTGTGTAAAAGAATAAAATATGCAAAGAAGGCAATTGGGAAACACTTTACAACAACTAAGGCATGGCGTGGCTGAATGCGTTTGTAACACTTCAACCATCGCAGGAGTACGGGGTCAAATCCCACTCCTGTTACAAAAGGCTTTGAAGAGATTTACAAGGTATAATCGAAACCGCTGTCGCCTTGTCTGTCCTGATGACATGTTGTTTAAACTTTTCCCAAATTATTAAATAAAATAGAGTAATATTTGTTAACAAAAATAGGCCTATGCACTGCGGCTGATCAAAAGGAATCAATTCATATAACTTTTATATGATTTTACGTGTGCTAAGTATGCGAAACAGCCTGTCAGTTGATTGTATGGAAAGTTTGTTAGCGTATTAATATATAGATAGTAGATCATATACGGCCGCTATGATGCCGGTTGCCTGTACCGAGCAAATGAGAAACAAATATACAAATTAGCTTTTTTTTACAAATCGCTTGGTTGAGATTTTCAATTGTTGATTTAACTCAAGCTGGTATGCCACTATTTTTCAGCCAGCTTATTTTCAAAAAGGTAATTTTTCCAAAAGCAAAATATATTACAGCGTAAGACATCCTTAAAAATCAGCTATGTACATGCTGGTTTATGTCTTAGAGCATTTACATAATTGGTCCTACGTATGGTGCCTTTTTATGCGCGAAATTAAATTTCGATATTTGGAGAGATTGCTCGAATTTACAAAAAACTTTCTATTAATTATAAACAAATAGATTAATGTTTGTTAAAAAAAACGGCTATGCACTGCGGCTGATCCATACGAATCGATTTATATAACTTTTATATGATTTTACGTATGCTAAGTATGCGAAACAGCCTGTCAATTGATTGTATGGAAATTTTGTTAGCGTAGTAATATATAGATAACTGTCGCACTGGCATTTCAATATTAGAGCATGAATTTATAATACAAACAGACATGTATGTATGTATGTACCCACATAATTAATATACACAAACGCATGTATACCTACCTAATCGTGATAGATTTTGTCACTTTGCCATTTCCATCCTTCGTGTATATTCTCGCACGGTTCGTGGTAGCACGGAGAATATATATGTATACTAGTAGACCCGGCAGACATTGTTCTTCCCCAAATTTGGCCTATATGCATACATTTTAATAAGCTTTTTCCGTCTAACTCTACCTCCCCCCCTCCTCTTCACTTTTTCCTAATCCTTTTATTCACTCCTCACTCCGTCTTTTTCGCTTCATCTATCTCCATCGAAAACGAAAAGTATAAATGGATGTATTTCCCTGCGGCTATCGAACATTTGTACGTGGTAATGTGCTTGTAGTCAGTTTATTTATTTATTTATTTATTTAAAATACACATATAAGACATAGTCTTTTACAGTGCCATATTTGTTATTATTCTTATTACTAGTACAAAGAAAGTTTAAAAGCAAGAAACAAAAATAGAAGTAACATTCAAACCATACAGCATATGTTCCATGGTGGTAAGTAAAAAAGAAAAAGTAAAACACATAAGAATGTTCAAGAACAAAGGGTACGATGTATAGCTAATTTGAAGCGCTTAGGATTTGATTCTAACTTTATTTTATTAGGCAAAGCATTCCACAACTGCACAGCCCTAACGAAAGACATTCTCGATGTTACTGAATACTTAAAATGCGGTACAATTAGATTGCAAGTACGGGATGATTGTGCGAATGTGAGTTTTACAAAAAGGTATTCCGGTGTACGAGAAAAGATATTCTTATGTATAAATATTAGTAAACGACGGTCAAAGAACGCTGATAAACTGCATTCAAGAATAGTTTTTGAGAAGTTCGAAATATGACCATACATATTTCCGTTTAAGATAGATATATCTGGCACAATAATTAATCAGTAGTTGATATTTGTTCATGGAAGCTTTATCCAGGTAACCGTATATCAATTCATGGTAAGATATTATTGGTATTAATAGACTTTTGACAAGTTTAAGTTTTATATCTTCTCGAATAAAATAAGCCGTTTTCCATAAATGCCTTAACATATAATATAACATTGAGGAATTCACAGGATCAACAGAAGTAAGATGCTTATTTAAGATAAATCCAAGAGTTTTGACAGTCTTCTCATATTTCACAACAATTCCATTTATAACTATCGGAGAAATGCTATTCAGATTGTACAAAAAATGTGTAATAGCGATCGCCTGTGTTTTGGATGCATTAAGGTGTAGCCTATTCATATTAGACCATTGAAATATAGCTTCTAAATATTCATTTAATCGGCAAACTAAATCCTCCATTAAGCCAAGAGGGGCAGAAAGGTATATCTGAGCATCATCCGCGTAGAGATGAATGGATACATTACGACACCATTTTTCTATTTCATTAATGTACAAACTAAATAAAATTGGACCAAGAATAGAACCATGTGGTACCCCAGATTTTACTGGTAATAACCTGGACCCACTATCCCCACATATTACCCGTTGGTACCTGTATGTCAAATAGCTCTCAAGTAGCTTTACAGCATCGCTACTGAATCCAAAATATTTTTTTAGCTTATGCAGGAGGATTCTGTGGCAGACCATGTCGAATGCCTTAGAAAAGTCCAACAACGTAAGAATTGGGAGTTCGCCATTGTCAAAGTTTGGTCGCATGTCTTCTAAAACCTTGAGCATAGCGGTTGAGCAACTATGTCCAATGCGATAACCTGATTGAGCAGATTTTCTTCAGTCAGATATTTCCTAATCTGGTTCGATAAGATATTTTCCAAAACTTTTGATAAACATGGAAGAATACTTATTGGCCGAAAATCACATGGTTTAGAAACATTACCCTTTTTTGGAATAGGTATAATATTAGCGACCTTCCAAGCATCAGGAAAACTTAGAGATGTTTAAGCAAAATTTAAAATATGCGTCAATGGCGCAATCACATATAATGAATTTCATATCAAAGGCTGAAAAAAATGTACATTTTGAACCCGACACCCTCAGAATTTGATGAAGTTTTGCATGGGGTTACATCTTACCCACCCAAACACAACCTCATTTTTAGAAATTGCATTTTCGAAAAATTGTGGGCGTGGCAAGGTATCGAAATATTCGAAAATATTAGAAAAATGACGATAATAGGTACTTTTAAAGTGTGATTACTACGGAATGGCTTTACCGATTTCAAAGATCTTCATACCATTAGAAAGGTATTGAAATAATCTTTCAAAAAAATACACCGTAAAAAATTTTTAGTACACTAAAAAAAATTTTTTTTTTAATTAAAACTTAAAACTGAAAAAACACTTCAAAGATCAAGCGATTTTGAAAAATAAAATTTTATTTTAGAAAGGTCTATTTAATATATATAACATATCTGAAAACTAAAATGGGGGGTTTTTTTTTAATGTATTTAAGTAAATGCATCTCTTGGTTACTTTCTGATATTTTGATATCACGCGTAAATTAATCAACCAATTTGAAAAATTTTTATACCGTTAGAAAGGTATTAAAATCACCTTTGAAAACATATACTGTAAAGATTCTATATTACACTGAAAGAAAACATTTTTTTTAATTTTTTTCTAAATTTTTTTTTTCAAACTGGGAAAACACTTCAAAGACCAAGCGATTTAAAAAAAAATTTTTTAGAAAGGCGATTTAATATAAAAGCTAGAATGGTGTTTTTTTTTCTTTTAAAAAAATTTATAAGTAAAACCATCTCTTGTTAACTTTTTTTTTTATTTTGCTATTATTGTGTGACAAAAAAGTACCTAGCTATACTTTGGAAGTTATACAGATACAGAGACTATGACTAAGTATTCTAATAGATTCGAACAAGAATCGTATTATCAAATTTTTCAGACACGCACAATAAATAGACATACACTTAATGAAGTTAATTTTTTATTTTTATTTATTTAGATTTAATATACTACCTTGCGCAGCTCATACTGCTGACTTTCGGAATATTTGCTTACTTTTGGTGATGTTTCATCTAAAGGTACAAAAGAATGGAAGCTTTGAGTTCCCGTAATAGGCTTGGCATTTTTGTATCTTGAAAGTAGCTCTTCTTTTGTTTTGTTGTATTAATCAGCGTCTGCGTAAGCAACTTCTATGGAGGTGTTATACGTTTGTGAAGCTCAATGATAAAGGTCCTTCGCCGTTTGAATTTGATTTTTATTTGCCATGCTATAATCCCGAGCGCCTCTTTTTAATGTCCCACCTAATTCGTAATTTTCGTAATTGAATTGCTTATATTAGTCTTAACAAAATTAATCATTTTTGAAATATATACATGAACTGCTATGCTATCATGGATATTACAATCGGATATTATGGCAAAGGTTCTATTAATTAAATTATCGTTATCTTTATTCCAATGATATCCTTGAATGACATCTTGTATAACAAACGCATAGTTTTCAGCGAAATCCATTTGAATTAGCAGTTCTCCTGGCAGCAGTGTCATTTTTCGTTCACTTACGAAGCGGGACTGGCGCTTAGCTGTGAAATGATGTGACACCAGCTTATTGATGTGTTGTACAAAATCTTCAACAAATGTTTTTGTAGTAGAGGAAATGGTTTCGAAATTACATCTGAGTGTTGTGTTCCATTTTTTGTAAATGACTTCTTGAATCGAATTTTTTTCGTAATATTCCAATATCATCGTTCTAAGGTTCGTAAGGTCGTAGCACCGACCACACATTGATACGCAACACTCGCTGTTTTCTATATTACCATTACAGACAACGAATTTAATAACTTCTTTATAGCTTCTGAAATTATGTTGACCTTCCATCGATTTCAAACCGGATTTTTCGAACATCAGTTTTACATTCTGATGCAATGTGCACACACAAATATTTTGCTGGTTTCCAACCCCAAGTTTGATACTATTCTCTGGTCGCAACATGGTAAATTTTGTAAATCCTAATTGAAGGGAAGGATGTATTTTTCTAAATTCATAGTAAGTTTCACGAAGCGATGACAGCATTAGTCTTTTTTGAACTTTCTCGCGTATGTTTCCTTGTCTTACTACAATTGAGTCTTGTGACCCAAGCATGATTCGGCTGATTTTATCATCTTCATAAAACAATTTTACTGTGTTTAAAGTTTGTTCAGGTAAACTACGCCTGTCCATGCTAGAGCGTTTGACGTCCGAAAACTTTGTTTTATTTTTTGTATATCTTTGCTAATTTTTATCAATTCTTAAGATAAATCATGCCCAAAAATGTCTTTAATTTCTTTAGATGTCATGGTGTTTGGTAATAGAGATAATATTTTTTGCTTATCCAAATTATTTGAGCAGTTTTCGATTTGATATTTCATGTTCTCCAAAATTTGTTCGTAGTAAGCTTTGATCTTCTTTAGGTCTTCTGATAAAGTTGACAGTGAACCACCTCCAAGTGAATCCGAAATACTTTGCGCAATTTGCTGTGTTTTTTCTTTTGCAGTATGAATCCCTTCCTAAATATTTTCGCTTCATTGGCGATGGATGGCTTCCAAGATGAGGAATAACATGCTTATTTATATTGTCGACGAGTTCGTTGCGTTCGAGTGATTTAGTATAGCTACTGCATGTTGGAACTTCCTTATATTCTTGATACAATTCACCGCTAGTCAAGATTTCTTGTGCCTCTTCACTTTCCGTTTCAGTAGAACGCTGATTATTAGCAATCTTGATAGCATCCTTAAGTTTAAAGCGACAACTTTCGCAAATACGGCAACGATGAATGTCGGAGACTGCTGGAAAATGCTCAGATATCAGCGCTGCTTCGTTTAAGCTAATGTTTCGAAGTTGAGAGGAACATTTTCTTGATAGCTGCACACATCTGTATTTATTAGTTGATTCCATATCAATGCCTAGTTTCGTTCTGGTCTGTGTCTATCCGTTGCGTTGTTTTTTATAGTCCATGGGTGCTGTGGCAGGTAATGTCAAACTATGTGTCCGTGGTAGGTAACGTTAATATGCGTGTGTGTGCGCGCGGTATTGATACGTCCGAATTGTTACCTTTTCCAAGGGTTGTTTTTGTAGGTATCTAGACATACCGCTTGTTAGCTAAGCGGTAGGTTGAGGTAGGTAGAAATCGGTGATTTTTGCCGTTTGGTAAATTTTTCGTTTTTGCTTGTTCATTGTTCCGTGTTTGGTTGCTGTACCTTCTGGCTTGTGCTGTTTTTTGTAAACTAGTTTTAAGAATTCAAATATTTCGTCAGAGATAGTGTTGGTTTGTTCGTTTATTATCCTGCCGTCAAATGTTTTTAACTTGTATATCTCCATGTTCTCAAGTACATTGAGCCGCCGACCTTTTCCTTGTACGTGAAGTATTCGAGCCGTTGCTTTGATGTTAGCTGGGGTGCACCTAACTGTATAAAAATTTTTGAAATCGGTTGATTAGTTTACGCGTGATATCAAAATATCAGAAAGTAACCAAGAGATGCACTTACTTAAATAAATTTAAAAAAAAAACCCATTTTAGTTTTCAGATATGTTATATATATTAAATAGACCTTTCTAAAATAAAATTTTGTTTTTCAAAATCGCTTGATCTTTGAAGTGTTTTTTCAGTTTTAAATTTTATTTTAAACAATTTTTTTTTTCAGTGTACTAAAAATTTTTAGAGTGTATTTTTTTGAAGGCTTATTTCAATACCTTTCTAATGGTATGAAGATCTTTGAAATCGGTAAAGCCATTCCGTAGTAATCACACTTTAAAAGTACCTATTATCGTCATTTTTCTAATATTTTCGGATATTTCGATACATTGCCACGCCCACAATTTTTCGAAAATGCAATTTCTAAAAATGAGGTTGTGTTTGAGTGGTGATGTAACCCCATGCAAAATTTCATCAAATTCTGAGGGGGTCGGGTTCAACGCATATTGGATTTGATATGAAATTCATCATATGGTAATATAAGTTTAATAAACCTTAGACTTATTTTATCTTCCCCTGTTGCATTTGATTTTGTTGAAAGTATGGACTGTATTGTTTCAGATTCAGTGATATTAGAAAAATTAAATTTACTGCACCAATCAAACAAAGAATCGTCGTTGGAAATATTTGACTCACTCTCATTCGGTAACATGGTAGCAAAGAAATCATTCATTACATCAGCCTCAATCGAGCATTCCGATTTTAAATCATTCTTAATACCAAGTTGTTTTAGATTATTCCAGAGAATCTTTGGTGGTAGGCATACATCAAGTTTGCTTTGGAAATAACCCCTTTTGGCATACTTAGTAATTTTCGTAGCTCTGTTTCGCAATATTTTATAAGCCTGCCAGTTTTCTTCACAAGAGGATTTCCTCCAAAGTGAATAGCTTTTAATATTTTGTTTTTAGGCTAATTGACCTATTGTGGGTTCCAGTAAGAAATAAAAAGATGGTAATTATTCCACTGTTGCGGCCCTACGTTTCGCTAGCCGTCCTAGCTTCTTCAGGGGCGAAGTCTATTTATTTTCAACAATAAAACATAAGAAATAATTACATTAGTTTTTTGGTCACAATTTTTGAAATTATTTACATCAACAACAATAAAGTGTCACAAAACAACAATTTTAGCTAAGCTAATACTAATTAAGGTACAAAAAGGACGCACATACATATATACACGTAAACAAAATTAACATCACTCACATGATATTTTTTTTCTTAACTCTAAAAATTGTTTGGTACCACTTACAATGGGTATCATAGTCATACTAAACATAAAAATATTATAAAAATAAAAGAAAGCTTGCTGCAATCGCTTCTGTATCCTCCTTCTTGTTTATCGTGATTTCCCTTTTTTGCATTATTCGGAGGCTCTCTAACGTGTATCGGACTTTTCCTCTTTTGTTTTTGTCTATTATTGTGGTATTCGCGAGATCAGCTGTATGTCCAGTTGATGTTATGTGTTGTGATAACGCAGTGTTGTTCTTTTTCTTCTGTATGTCAGCTTCGTGTTCTCTTAGTCGTACGCTTAGATTTCGCTTTGTGGTCCCAATATATACCCGGTTGCAATTTTCGTTAACTTTTTTGTTTCCCATGCAACTGATTTCATACACAACATTATTTTGTTGTAGGATCTCGATGTGAATAGCTTTTATTTCTTGCTTTTATTGCATGAAGTACATCTCAATTGAAGCACGGTTGCTTATTTTTGTTCGCTCTAATTTTCTTAAGTGGGACATATTTATTAAATAGGTAGTTAACCAATTTGGAAAAATGTTCAACTTTTTTATTTATGTCTGCTTCAAACCAACTGTCATTCAAAGGAAGTGAATATGCTTCAGCAGCTAAAGCTCTGACATTGATTCTATTGTAATCATGGACGTACAGGTTGCCAATGGAGATAGTATTCGTAGATTGCAAAACTACATTATAACTCAAAAAAATTAAGTCATGGTCGCTAACACCTCCCAGAGAAAGCTGATCAAAATGTAAGACATTGCTCATGTCAGCCGCACAAAATACATCTAGTAAACTAGGTTTGCAATGGGGTCCGAAACGAGTAGCAAGTTTATTTACAAGTTCCAATCCTACGCCTGATATGCTATCAACAAAATGTTTGGACCGATCGTTTTCCACAAGCAGATCTATATTTAAGTCTCCAAGCAAGAGTATGTGTTCATAAATTGCACTATATTTATCGAAAATTTTAAAAAATTTACCCAAATAATATGACTTTTTCGGATTATATACAAATACAACAAGGCAACGCTCAGAATTATTGAAGAACTCAAACATCAAAAACTCCACAGGATCAAGTTGATCTGACCTGTCAATTACTCTTCCCTGTACTGCCTTTTTATAATGAATCGCGATACCACCACCGAGCTTGACTTGCTCTCTGTCATTCCTTACAATACAGTAATCAAGAAATTGGTAATTATAATCAGCCATATCATTTGGAAACCAAGTTTCAGTAATACACAGGACATTGATACACGCAGAGCTAAATACGTGATTTAAGTAATCAAGTTTTGTTTGATTCAAATTTCTCGAGTTAAAATGACAAACCTGAAATCCAGGATGACAATCACTCAAAATCTTCAGTACTATCTTATTGTTACATTCGTTAGAGCCAACAGCTGAGCTATTTACCTTCATATATAAATCCACAAGTGTGCGTTTCAAATTGCCAACATACTAGGGTGCATAACATCGAAAGGTTAACAGGAGAGTACATATGAAAAGTGATTAAATAATAAAATAAAAACTTATACATATTAATAAATATTCCTAATTCAAAAAAACAAAGAAATATAACTAAAAGTATGGTCAGTTTTGTAGTTAATTTATGTATTTTATTTTGTAGTTTATCTATGTTTCCGCTGGGGATATGGGTTAATTCTCTGGGATTTCGTTTTTTTTTGTTTTCATTTCTTGGACTTGCTATCTGCACCTTTTTGTTGACTTCTGCTTTTTTTTTAATTTTGAAATAAAAGTTTTTATTTTTTACGCCGATAGATAATTACAGCCAAAATGCACCAAAGACGCCATTATGAAATTCCTACGTAAAATCACCCCCTGATTCCGAAAATCAAGGTTATTTTTAATTCTATAGTAACGGTTTTGAGATATTTACGAATAACCGTTTTTTTCAAAAAAAAAAAAAAAAAAACAATTTGGTCTACATAATCATATATATCTCAAGAACTATATACTATAAACTATGCATACAACACTTTTTGCTAGACCCTGCGGATTCAAAGATAACGAATAATCATTACGGATTTTTCCAATTTTTTTTTGTAAAAATATAAATGATGTTGTTTTTATTGTTATTTAAAAATATAAATAAAATTGTACTTTGTGAGAAAGGATCTCGAAAACTTTTTATTTTTTACAGATTTTTTTTCTCTAAGCTCTGTTTTATTACAAAAAAATATGCTTTCATTCAACAAAACGATAAACTAATACAAAAGTTATAAACATTCAAATAAATATATCCTTATAGTAAAACTTAAGTACCCTACAAATAATAGCATATGTACATATGATTCTGTCTTAACTCTATGATCTTATTTTATAATTGAAAAATTTATGTGACTTGTTTTGACGCTTATTTAGATTAGGATCGATTTCTCTTATGAGAAACCAACAGTAGTCACCCATCATAGCGACATCCCAGAATCCTTAAGACCGATGATTGAAATTTCATTTGCTGGTGAAACCTTTCGCCATGTTCGTCACTTTCGTCGCCAAGATTTTGCGGGAAAAAATTTAAATGGGAGTATAGAAAATGAATTTTTAAAGACATATATACTCCTGAAAGAAAATAAAAAAGTATATTAGATAAATACATAAGTCACACATTAGTATATAATTTTCTTAGGCTGGAATTATTTTTCAATTCAGAACAAATTTTTTGTTTACATTTTTCTCGTTCTTGTTTGTTCGGAACTGGACGATGAATTCAGATTCAGGGCTATATATTCTCAAGTAAATTTAAAAATTTTCATACAAATTTTTGGTTTATCGGGCAGATAGGTTTTGAAGTTAACTCAGAAAACGGTCTTTAATTGGTTTTTTTATTTACCCATTTCCGCATAGTTTTTGATTAAGTCGTTCACTATTATCTCGTAGTTAGGACTTTTGTGTTTGCCTAAAAAAGAAGTACCGACCTTTTCAAAAGAATTCCACGCTGCTGCCTCCACTGGTGACAATAGTTCTTTGAAATGGTTGTTGGTCATCATTTTCCTTATTTGCGGTCCCACAAAAATCCCTTCCTTTATGTTCGCTTCTGAAATCTCTGGAAAGATTGTCTTCAAATTATGAAAAGCTTCGCCTTCTTTATCCAAAGCCTTGACAAAGATTTTGATAAGGCCGAGCTTGATGTGGAGCAGGGGTAGAATTATTTGTTCCTTCTTTATAAGTTGGGAGTATTTTATGTTATCCATCCCAACGTGCAACTCGATTCGTTCTGGTCAATCCATTATGTAGTGGTCTTGACGAGCTCGGCTATCCCATTTGCATAGAAAGTAACAGTATTTTGTTTATCCACTTTGTAGACCACATAGCATTCCAACGACTTTAGATCGGCACATATTTTCCAATCATATTCCTCGTATTTGATTAAATTGAGCAAATTTTGCATTATATCATACGTTTCCTTCATATTTACTGCATCCGTGATCGGGATAAATGGCTTTTGGTTGCAAATATGGAATAATACGGACTTTAAATTCAATTTATTACCGTCTATGAACAATCGCCACTCTTTTGAATGACATGGTTCACCAAACTGTTTGAATAGGCCAGCAATGTCTTTGCAGTAACAAACACTGTCCTCCTTCATATAGTACTTGGAAAATTGTTCGTGACGAGTTCTATATGTTACCTTAACATCGGATGAAACAAATTTAAATTGTTGCATACGAGAGGCGAGTAGTTCGGCCTTTTCCTTTCACAATTCCAAATCCTTTATCCAATCATTGAGTTTTGCTTGTGACAAAGAGTTTCTTTCGATTTCCGTTAGAAATCCAGTACAACATGCCGCGTAATCAGATACTGCTGTTGACAATGAAACTGGAGCCGGAACTAAAGTTAAATTTGTTTCTGGTAATGTAGCTTCCGTTTAATTTAGTTCTGGTAATGACACTGTAGATACGCTGGCATAGGTAACTTTTCTTGACTTTGCAACCCCAAGTACTTATGTAGTACAAATATAGCAGTCCGTTGAATGGCGAGTTGGTTCCCTCCACTTCATTGGTGTAATACATTTCATATATCCCCAAAATAGATAGTTTCAGAAATTAGTCAGCTATGCATTAAAGGGGAGCAAATTCCTAATTTTTACAACGCACCTTTTTGTTCCGGTTTCCGAAAAAATCAATTCGACTCGACATGTGGTGCACACCATATTCGGTGTTCATGGTTTTTCATTGTTTTTAAGCTCATTTCCAAAATATTTATAGTATGTAACTTTCAAAGGATTTGAAACCACACGTTGCATCCTTTTAACGATAAATTGACTGCAGGTGAAACAGAACATATCTGGATCATTTGTACACTCAAACTATCGCGCTCTTTTATTCATATTATATTTTTAAGTAAATGACGGGTTATAAACTGGATATACTTACTTGAATGCTTATAACTTTTGTATTAGTCCATCGATTTTTTTGAATGAAAGCTTATTTTTTTCTATAATAAAACAGAGCTTAGAGAGAAAAAAAATCTGCAAAAAAATAAAAAGTTTTCGAGATCCTTCCTCGCAAAATACAAATTTTTTATATTTTTCCAAAAAAAAATTAAAACATCCGTAATGATTATTCGTTATCTTTGAATCTGCAGGGCCTAGCAAAAAGTGTTGTATGCACAGTTTATAGCAAATTTTATTACCTTTTAAAAGCTTCTAACCGTTTTGGAATGGCTCAATTCGTTCTTGAGACATATATGATTAAATGGGCCTTGCTTTGAGTTTTTTTTTTGTTTGTTGAAAAAACGGTAATTCGTAAGTATTTCAAAAACGTTACCACATAATTAAAAAGAACCTCGATTTTCTGAATTAAGGGGGTGAGTTTACATAGGAATTTCATAATGGCGTCTCTGGTGCAGAAAAAAAATTGGAATTTGTGATCCAGTGTAATTAGATGTGGCATTACCTATTCTGACGAAGTGGAATGTCTTAAGTTTCTCCACTTGTGTCAATGGCGGGGGGAAGAAGGACCAGTTTGGCCAAAGGCCTTGTGATTTGACCTTTTTCAGTTGCGATGTCGACTACTCTAACAAGATCGTCTGATCCAGGGTGTAGTTTGACTACTCGTCCCAACCTCCATTCATTTGGAGCGAGATTGTCTTCTTTCAAGACGACGAAATCACCTAATTTAGTGTTGGCTTTCGGGTGTTTCCGTTTAACCCGCTTCTGCATTTCTAAGATATACTCTCATTTCCATCTTTTGCAAGAGGTTTGATGCAAAGCCTTTAGTTTGTGCCACCTATTGACTATGGAGTCAGTATTCTCATTGGGATCTATTTCAGGCGGTGTGAGAAGATCTCCGCCCACCAGGAAATGACCAGGGGTTAGGGGTTCTAAGCAATCGACTCGTCAAGCCTCTATTCGGCAGAGTAGGTTTGAGAATTGCTCGAAGGAATACTTATACCCAGATGCCACTTTTCCAAAGTGCCTTTTGAAACTTTTTCCCCTGCCTCCCTGTTTAGGCAGGATGCCTAACTTTTTCCGCATCTGTCTACGATCCCCCCAATGCAACCCTGCGAATCGATACTCGATACTCGAATTAATTTGTAACCACGCACACCCTCACCGCCACATGCATGTGCATGCATGTACATGTACGTGTATGTGTGTTTTTTGTCAGCACTCATGCATATGCATGTCGGGGTTGATGTGTGGGTGCCTTCCCCTCCAAAACGGAGGATTTTGCGGGTCATCGGTTGTAGCTTGCTATACAACCGGCCTCTTTGATTTCAACAGCCAACCAGCACGCATCTGCCGCCAACGGTCTCCACTGTTTTCCAGAATATATTCACGTAATATTGTAACCAGGTTATATATATATTCACATAATAAAGTTCACCCATTATAACGAGGAAAATCCTCCCGTGTTCTTCTTTCTTTTCTATTGAGTGAATCATCCATTGAGCGAGATCGACCCTTGTGCGCCTACCCACTGCCGGTTTACGACGCACTCAGGCCGAACATTTGGTCCTTCTCACCAGGAATTAGAACAGAGCGCCTATATACAGTCCACATCCACACAAAATCTTCTATATACACTTTGATGGTAAAATTCTTTTAAGAAGCTGAAATACACGTTTGGTGGTACACTTTGGTGGTAAAATTCTTTTGGTGACATTAAAATCATAGCTGATCGCACACACTTAAAAATTCCTCATAAAAAATTTATCCGGGAAAAAAGTATTATTTTCACATCAGCGTCAATCACTGAGCAATCGACAGCGAGCGGAAGCCACTGCAAGACATCAAGCCATCTTACCACATAAGCACCACTATACAAATCGCCATAAAAAGCCAGAGTAAGTGCAATATTTCTTGCCACATTTTTTTGGTTGGTTAAAAACAATAAATAAAAAGTGCGAAAAATCATTTAAAGTGCCATACGTGATTGCAGTTAACCGCGAAAAGTGTGAAAAAACTGTGTAGTGCCAAAATAGAAAATAAGTGCAAACGCGTTGCATTAACGTCGGCTAAGATTCCTTGTGACTATCTGGTCTGTCCCCCCACCAGCGGTAAGGCTCTCCAGACACAGCACAGGGAAGAGGTGCACACAACCTCACTTTCACAAAAATTTCACGCCATTTGACTGCGGCAAAATTTAATTTCTTTTGCGTCACTAATTTCCTTAATCAATCTTGTTACACAGTTTTTTGTTCTTTGTTGCATAAGATCTATTTCACGATTTCACACTTTTCGTCGAGTTTTATATCAACGCGCGCACTTAATAAAATTAAAGATTGAATTGGCGAGTGGCCCCCTTTGCCTCACACAGCACACATTGGTGTTACTCCCCCTGCTCTCTGTCTGACAGCACAAATAATCTGCAAATTTATTTACACACACCGATACATACATACATATATATACGTGCGGGTGGCAATAGGTTACACCATTACCTATCTTCACTTTTGAGAAAATATCAGACAAGTCGGCCAAATCTAAAATAAATAAATAAAAGCGACTTTTCAAAGCATTGTTTCCTTTTTTGTTCAAAGAATTAATTTGTTTTTAGTTGGGTAGGAATAATTTGTTGAGAAAATGGAAAATTATGTCCGATCAGCTGAGTTAATCTCAGAGTTTGAACAGCAGTACAGCCTTATTCCAGAGGAAAGTCATAACAAGCACACTCTTGCGATACAGCAAGAAGAGTTGCGCTCCTTATGGAAGAAGGTTAAGTCTGTGTTTGACTCACTGATGGGATCAGAAGATGTCGACGCAAATGATGTGTTGGCCATCCGGAAAAAGCATATGACTACCTACTCAATATATATGCGATGCTTATCCGCAGTATCTGCTGAGGCAGAGAAATTTAAAAAGGTAGAAAATATTGCTATCTCTGAGCAAGCACCCCCAGCCGCACCTCGCGGGCATAAGATCCGCCTCCCTCCTTGCGACACGGAGATTTTCAAAGGTGACTATTTATCATGGCCAACCTTCCGTGACCTGTTTACGGCCATATACATAAATAATTCCGACCTACAGGGGGTGGAAAAACTATTCCATCTGAACAACAAGACACAGGGCGAGGCCAAAGATATTGTAAAAAAATGCCCTCTAACAAATGATGGGTTCGATATGGCCTGGAAAAACCTCTGCGAAAGATATGAAAACAAGCGTATATTAGTCAACACGCAATTGCAAATTCTTTTTAATTTAAAGAAGGTAGAGAGTGAGTGTGGGAGCGCGTTAAAGAAATTACATAGCGATATAAACAATTGTCTATCGTCCCTCAAGTGTCACAAAATCGACACATCCAATTGGGATGCAATACTAACTTATTTGTGTTCGACAAAGTTACCGGAAAGTACCCTGGCTCTATGGGAACAAAGCATAGACCATAAAATGGACATATCTAAATGGGAAGATATGGACAAATTTCTATCAAATAGGTTTCAGACACTGGAAACAGTGTCTAGCTTCACCGGCACTAACGCCCAAAAGGGACAAAAGCCAGCGAATACTCGGCATACAACCGAAACCCCCATAAAAAGACTTGGTGCCTTCCAAACGAAGGTATCCAAAGCTACCTCAAAATCAACATCAAGGGTTTTTTGCAAAATGTGCAAAGCTGAACACAGGTTACGGAATTGTCCCCGATTCTGTGATCTGACCCCAGTGGAGAGAATCAACTTCATCAAATCCACGGGGGGATGCCTGAACTGTTTATCCCCACGACACACAGTGACGAGGTGCACCAGTTCGTACAACTGCGCCAAATGCCATTCTCGTCCCCACACGCTCTTGCATGCGGATACAGTTCAGCAAACTACGAGGCGCAATCCTTTCAAAGACGCGGATCATATCCCGTCAACTTCAGCACAAGCACAAAGAAGACAGGAATCGGGGCAACCAAATTCTTCTGCGAACCAGAATGTAAAATCCTGTCATGCTAATTCCAGCACAGGCGTGCTATTAGGAACTGCTCGCGTACACATTCATCATAATGGTACCGACTTCTCCGCGCGGGCATTAATTGATTCAGGGTCTGAATGCTCTTTCATGACAGAAAGACTAAAACGCAGAATCAATTTGCCGGCAAGGAAAATGCATGCCCAAGTTTCAGGCATCACCAACGCAGTATCTGCTCAAGTTAAAGAGGCATCCACCATCGAGCTACGTTCACCAGTGGACCCATGCTTTAGCTTGACTACTCCTGTTCTAATTTTAGCCAAACTAACTGGGAATCTGCCATCCTGCCATGTCGAAACAATGACGATGCAGGCGTTCCCAGGCTTAGTTTTGGCAGACAAGAGGTTCTACGTCAATGAAGATGTAGACCTCATACTTGGTGGCGATATATATCCCCAAATTATACTAAGCGGTATAAAAAAGAATGTACTTAATACACTTCTGGCCCAAGAGACAGTGTTCGGTTGGATACTAACCGGTCGTATTGAAGCACCGAATCCAACAAAGAACATTGTGTCGTTTTACAACGAAGTCGCGCTGGACAACCAACTAAAAGCTTTCTGGGAGTTAGAAAATTTGCCAAAAGGCAAAAGCATTAATGCAGATGACGCATATTGCGAACAGCTGTATAAAGAAACAACAAGAAGAAACGAAGATGGGAGGTATATAGTATCCCTCCCATTCAAGCAAGGCTACTCAGAAGAGCTGAGTTTAGGAGGATCCCTTACGCGCGCATTCTCACAATACTATCGAAACGAGTCCCGGTTAATAAAAAATCCGGACTTAGGGAAAGAATATATTAGGGTACTCTCAGAATACGAGACTCTTGGACATATGAAAAAAATCAGCAGTGTCGTCGCAGCAGATGAAACAAATAATTACTTTCTGCCACACCACGCCGTTGTCAAAGCAGAAAGTATAACGACGAAAGTCCGAGTCGTTTTCAATGCCTCAAGCCCGACGGCCAATGGCAGCAGTCTAAACGACATTCTCCTACCTGGTCCAATACTACAAGCAGATCTCCCAATTCTTATTCTGCGTTGGAGACTCTATCGATATGTCTTCAATAGCGATATAGAGAAAATGTATAGGCAAATTTGGATGGATGCCAACCATACCAAATTTCAGAGGATTGTTTTCCGAAAAGACATTAGTGAACCAATAGGCCTCTACGAGTTAAAGACTGTGACGTTCGGAGTTAACTGCGCTCCATACCTGGCCATCAGAACGCTTCTACAGCTAGCGGACGATGTGGAAAATTCCCATCCAACAGCATCGAGCATCCTGCGAGAATGCATGTATGTAGACGACGTATTAGCGGGAGGACACACCATCGCATCGGCCATTAAGGCAAGGGATGAAATACGACAGGCACTACAGTCAGCTGGTTTTCCACTTCGGAAATGGACATCAAACTCGGAGGCAGTTCTAAAAGACATCCCGAAAACTGATCGACTAAGCGAAGACTTTCTGGCGTTCGAAGACACCAGCACCGTGAAGGCATGGGGCATAAGATGGAATGCGCACTCCGATCTCTTTTATTTTAAAGCAGGACCACTGGAGGATCCAGAAAAACTAACTAAGCGAGAAATATTGTCAGCCATCGCCAAGCTGTTCGACCCATTAGGGTGGCTCGTCCCAATGGTCATAGTGGCGAAAATATTAATGCAGAATATTTGGTTAGAAGGCACCGGATGGGATGAGCCTGTCTCACCAAATACATTAGAACGGTGGAAAACCTTCACCCAACACTATGGCGAAATAGATAACATACGGATACCGCGGTGGGTAAATTTTTCCCCGGAAGGCGAAATAGAAATCCACGGGTTCTGTGACGCTTCCGAGAAAGCATATGCTGCAGCGATATATATGCGCGTAAAAAGAGACGATCAGGTTTTCATACACTTACTCTTAGCAAAAACCAGAGTAGCTCCAGTGAAAACCATCTCGCTACCACGTTTAGAACTCTGCGGCGCCGTGCTTCTCGCAGAAATGATGGAATCAATATTCCGAAATATTCATTTGGGACCAGTAAAAGTTCGCCTCTGGACGGATTCAACCATCGTACTCGCATGGATACGCAAGCCGCCCTGTACTTGGTCAACCTTCGTCGCACATCGAATCACCAAGATCCTCGATATGGTCGGTAATAAGGACTGGCTTCACTCGGAATCTAACCCAGCGGACTTAGGGAGCAGAGGACTACAAGCGTCAGATTTGGTCAACAATTCGTTGTGGTGGCAGGGACCTTCTTGGCTGCAAGAAGACAATTCCCACTGGCCAGCACAAGACACCGAATACAACACGTCAATGGAGGAAAAGCGGATAAAGGTTCATGCAGCGTCAGTAAACAACAACCCTAACATCCTTGATAGGTTCTCCGACCTTTCAAGGGCGCTGCGGGTTATATCTTACATTTTTCGATTTGCCCGCCGAACACATCCCAAAACTAGAGTTTCCTTCAATAGGCAGTCTCATACAATCGCACCTGATGAAATCGAAACTACGTCACAACGATTGATAGCTATATGCCAAAGGAAATATTATCAAGCAGAGTATGCCAACTTGAAGTCAGGGAAACCAATTCATGGGAAGAGTGAAATTTTACCCTTAAACCCATTTATCGATTCTGATGGTATAATCAGAACTGGTGGTAGGATTAACGCATCCAAAGATTTGCCCTACAACGAACGACACCCAATTATCTTGCCGTACACTTGTCGGCTATCCAGACTCCTAGTTGAGTTTATACATAAGATCTCCCTCCATGGAGAAAACCAGCTGATGCTACGCTTTATTCGCACTCAGTACTGGATACCGCGTGTTAAAACCATGATTAGGTCTGTCATCCACAAATGTAAAGTGTGTACTATTTACAAGAAGCGGGCACAAACTCAACTCATGGGCATCCTTCCCAAGGAGCGCACCACTTTTGCCAGGGCCTTCACAAATACAGGGGTAGATTTCGCCGGACCTTTTGACATAAAGTCCTACCGAGGGAGAGGGTGTCGGACCTCAAAGGGATATGTATGTTTGTTCGTCTGCTTTTCAACGAAAGCTATTCATCTTGAAGCGACAAACGACCTTAGTACCGGGTCCTTCTTGGCTGCCTTTTCCAGATTTGTATCCAGACGAGGATGCCCAAAAAACGTCTACTCCGACAACGGTACAAACTTTGTCGGAGCTTCACGATCCTTGAGATCGGAGTTCAAGACATTTCTTCGGGAAGCGAGGGACGATACCATGAATAAATATAGCTACCAAACTCTCGCATGGCATTTCATACCCCCAGGTGCTCCTCACATGGGAGGCTTGTGGGAGGCAGGGGTAAAAAGTTTTAAAACCCACTATAAAAAAATCGCGTCCGACCATAAATATACCTTCGAGGAGTTTACGACCCTGTTATGCCGAATAGAGGCATGTCTTAACTCTAGACCACTGAGTCCCTCATCAAATGAACCTTCCGACCTGGAGCCGCTTACTCCAGGCCATTTTCTTGTGGGTGGGCATCTGTTAGCTCCACCCGAACTCGACTGTGACGAGAATCCTGCCTCAATAGTCAACAGATGGCAAAAAATGAAGGCCTTGCATCATACTTTCTGCCAAAGATGGAAATCGGAATATCTCACCGAGATCCAGAAACGATATAAGTGGAAACATCCACAATCCAATTTAAAATCCGGAGACCTGGTCGTTATCAAGGAGGATAACCTCCAACCTAACGAGTGGAGAATGGGGAGGATCGTCAACATACACCCAGGCTCTGACAACCGTGTGCGTGTTGTTGACGTCCAGACAACCAAGGGACAAATAACTAGACCAATTTCGAAATTGGTACTCCTTCCGTCCCACGACCAGGAGGAGGAAATGTAAGGGGCAAAATTCCGCCTCACAAACCCCCAGAAAACCACAACACTATTTCCCCCGACTACCTACAATTAGAGGCCCACGGTTAGTGATAGCATCGAAAGCATCTTAAGGAACCCACGTCTTCGTGTCTCTCTATCCCTAAGCTTGTGTTTCTCCCGAGCCATATATTATCATCAACCCCCCGGTCTCGTGAGGGTGCGAGTCTACCGGAGGGGAAACCTAAGGCGTACTACGCGATGGTAATGGGGAAAGGGAGCTCGGGACATAAAGACGCGTTCAACCACGCGCCGTGATGCCCCGCTATCCCTAAGCTTGCGTCGCTCCCGAGGCCCTAATTATAATCAACCACCCCGGTCTCGTGATGGTGCGAGTCTACCGGAGGGCGATCCTACATCTTATTTTTCTCTTTTTTTCTACCCCCGGTCTCGTCGTGTCGAGTCTGCCGGAGGGAATCCTACACCTGACTACTGTTGGGCAATGGGGAAAGGGAGCGAGATGCACGAAGACGCGGGAGAGCTTACCAAGAGCTCGCAAACAAAAAACATTTTTTTTTTCTGAGTTTTTTTTCAACAAGACTAACCGGGGGCCCCCTGAGCAGAAAACCCCACAATTCACTCGCTCACCCAGAGCGAGGCGCCAGAAAATAACCCAGCTCTCGTTCACCCCGAACGAGGCCAACACACCGATATCCCAGCTCTCGTTCACCCTAAACGAGGCCAACCAACAATCCTAACGCAGTTACGCAACCCGCTACAGAACCTAAAGGCATTCGGCCCATTATATTTAATAATTTTTAAAAACCCATCCAAAATTCACTCGCTCACCCAGAGCGAGGACACGAGAACCCTGACGCAGACTCACGGTCTGCCACGGACGCCAGCTTCTGAAAAGGATAATTACTTGAAACCAATGTTACATCATTGGAAGTATTGACATTTGCAAATAGTGGAAATGCCAGCTATTTGTCGATAATAGCATACGTCGTTGAGGTTCATCAACTAAAAATCAATGAACATCCTCTCAGATTTTGACGCACATACTACTGCACGGGTGCGGGGTGTACCTATGACCCAACGTTCATAAACGTTTTACATCGCCATATGGGCGAACGTTGTTTCAAATTGAATCATATGATCTGGCATCAACTGATTTGGACACACATGATACGACGTGACTTCATTTAATACGATTTGCTATGATTTCTCACGTGATATACTTTAAAAAGCTTTGGGTTTGGTTTAACACGATAATATGGGATCTAATATCTCATCTCTGCTTAGTAATTTTACTGATCTTAGCGCTATAATTTTTACATTTAAAAGGATTTTCATACGCATTTTGTCGAACTTTCCGACTGTTTTAGATATTTCAGCATCTGACGCTCAATCATTCCATCCGTCAATGACGATGTTAACAGATGCGCCGTTTTATACAGCTTTTGATTATGACGTCACACGATACAGAGATCACATCTAAACAGACTAAAGTAACGGACCTGAGCTCTATAACGTTTACTATCAAAAGTTTTAAATGCATTTTTCAAGTTTACTTGATCTGATATCTGATTTAGTTTGACATTTTAAGTTGTGTGCAATTTCTACATTTTTCAAATCAATATTTATTTGCACAGTTCATTTTTTTTATTGGTACTGAAGAGTTTAATTTGAAGGGCATATAATTGTAATGTAAATCCGCCTTATAGGTCACAAGCCAGCCTAATAAAACCGCACTGCGTTTCTTTGCGCACGCAAACAATCGGCGTTTTGCCCCAACCCAAATAAGCATGGGTGCAAACGTCAAATCTAAATGTCACGCAGAACAAAAAATTGGAAATCGAGTTAGGATTTCACGCAGCAAATTCAATTTGGCCTGCTCTCATTCAAGTTGTATGTGCATGAAACATTTTTGACTGAAAATGACTTGCGTGCGTTTACATTAGGTTGGCTTGTCAAACCGTTTCAAAACCAGTATAAAAGAACTTACTATAAACTAACGTGGTCGTTTCCACCAAATTAAATTCGACTTACGTTCTTGGTCGCAACGTCGGTCCAATCGCTAATGCATCGTTTGAGGAACGTGATTCTTGATCTGCAATTGTTTGTGTAGTTGCCTCGCATGTATGTCCTGGACACACCTGCAAATTTCAAAACAAGACTGAGAAACTAATTCGTCATCAAATTCAGCGCTACTGGGTTTATAATTACCTGGTCAACGAGTTTTTTCCGATAACGGTCAGATATTAATTATGCTTCAAGTAGTAATGTGCTCAGAGTCCCGTAACCCATCTTGTGGGGGAGGTGAAAAAGAGCAGACCCATAATTCGAACGTTTCTCTTCTTCGCAAGACGTCATAAAAGCAGTCACAGCTACTTCACCCACTGCAGCTACGTACAACAAACATGCGTATGCCATCCATACGATTTGCTGTAAGCATCTCATGCGGGTTAATATATTTTACAGCCATAAACGATACACTGTCCGCACCGATAGTGCGATATACAGTGTGCACACCATTGGCATTGACGATATTCAAACGTCCATCTTCGCGAACGGTAGCTATCTCCTTTTCCTACGTTGAAGTACCAGTGCATGGGGCTGCATCTCCGCTGCCATCAAATTTGTGGAAAATGTCACTTTGCGGTTTCTGCTTCAAAAGATCTTCAACTGCGCGCTTTACCTCTAGTATGCTTATACGATCATCCGCACCGCTAACGGCACAAAAATCATTTCCTATGAATTCCATGACCGGAGTGTCGCTATTAAAGGATTGCCTGTCACTGCACTGTGAGACAAACTCTCGAAAATTTTCCCGAATTAAATTACGCAGCTCACGATCTAATTTTTGGTAATTCGAATAGTGGCTGTAAATTTGGAATGACCTGCTTCTCGAGTATCTTATTCAATGAATTATACACGCCTGTACGTATTTTATCCTCATGCCTTACATCAAAATTTTTCATAATACGGCCAAGAAAATCCAATAATGTGCTGCTAACAAAGGGATGCTTACGTATTGAATGATACATTACTAAATTGCCCAGTTCCATGTTCATAATATTATCCTTGATTGGAGCAAAAAAAAAAAGGAGCCAGTCGTAAAATAATGATAGCTTAGCATTCGCCAATGCAATCGGATTTGTACAAGATGATATAAGCCAACCGATTAGGGCCCCCCGTGGGATAATATTCGAACAAAACATACCGTTTGCAGGATGTATTACATTTAGTATAAAGCGTATTAAATCCGAACGCAAACTATGTGATTCTGGTGTTGCGAAATATTCGTCCTGAAACCAGTCCTGATAGCGCTTTCGATTACCAAGTTTGACTGATGATGCCAGAAATGTTAGTCTTTTTTCGATTTCTGGAGTTAAACGGCTTTGCAAAAAAAAAAAAAAACCGCGACGGACAACTCTCACAACGATAGATAGTTAATTTCTTGGTTTTTGCTTCTTACGGCTTTTGAGGCCGGTGTTTTGACAATTTTTAGTTTATTCCTTGCGCTTCATCAGAGATTTCCATGATGGACATCCCAATCAATGATTAAAACTCTATTTAGACCGTGATCTCTTATGGCATATTGCGCAGCTATAGCAACATTATTGAATATACACAAACCATGGGGTACATACGGCTCGGCGTGACCAGGCGGGCGTACAATGCAAATACCGCTTCGGGCCTCACCCTTCAAAACTTTATCAACCACTTGCAATACCGAACCTGCCGCCATTGTAGCACCTTCAAAAGTTTTTGGATGAAAATAAACTGAATTATATTTTTCACCCATACCTTGCAATTCATCCTTATGGCTTATGCGTCGAATAAAATTTAGATGCGCACGCGTATGCGCTAAACAAATTTCATCTGTAGTTGCTGTACGTGGTGGCAGATGTTTCATGCGTTCCGTGAGTTGATAGTCTTGAGGCATTTCATGAATACGTTTAATGTGCTCGGGCTGTTCGGGATGACCCTCTTCGAAGGAGTTACTATGCTGAAGCATTAAATCATCATATACATAACAAACGCGTATTTGTGGAGAAAGCAATTTGGTTTCACTTTGTAAATACTTCAAGCGCTTCTCATTCTGTGCAACAATTTCTGGTGCTATAACCAGGGCAGTGTTTCTTGTAGGAAAACGTGCAGGCAGTGACTTACCGCCAATGAATAGGCGACTAATTTTATGCAACTTTGGCTGCGGATTAACATTATTCAGTTCTTCCATGGTATATATGGGCTGAATTTGCAAAGAGCGCCAATAAGAACGATGTGCATAAATGCAATTGAGTATTGCATCTTGTACAACTTCACGGGGTGGATCAAGTTTTTCTACTAGCCTTGGGCATGTCCCGCCCAAAAGGGTGCGTAGGGTGAGTGCTGCACCTTCTGCTAGCGAGTCCAAACAGTAACCACCTTCTAAAACCACAGCTACATGCGATTGCGACAATTTCATTAATGTACTTAACATATGCGGATAAAATGCTGGTGTGACTTCCATTTCGCCTTCCGGACAGCCTAAAGCTGCATCATAACCAGCCGATATAATAACCAATTCAGGTTGATATTCCACAGCAACCGGTATAAGTAACTGTTGAAAGATTGCCATGTAATCACCATTGCCCATTTTTGTTTTATTTAAGGGCACATTAAAATTATAACCCAAGCCATTGCCATAACCAATAGCATCAAAATCGGATTCCTTTAGATTGGCCAAAAAGGTGCCATGCTCAAAACGATGTATAGAAAAATAAGAACCCTTTGATCATTGTAGAAGAAACGTTGCGTACCCTGTCCATGATGTATGTATATCCCAATCGACAATTCTCATTTTGCTTAACTTCAAAATGTCTAAAGCGTATTGTGCTGCTATGGCCACATTGTTGAAGAAACAGTAACCGTTGAATAAATTTTCTTATAATCAACGTAAATTTAATGCAAATAAATTGTGTTTTGCTGGATTCTTAAATTTCTTTACGCAAAAATTGTGCACAAGAACCTTTCATCACCAATACCTGAAACGAGAAAAGACAAAAGTAAAGAAGTTAGAAAATGTACAAAACACTAAAAAACGGAACGATACCGGCATACTTACCCATCCACTGTTCTGGACCTCCACCACCAGTCACCTGAAAAAGAAAAGAAAATGTATTAAAAATCTGAAATAACATAAAACATAGTTATTGAAATAAAATTATTGCAAAATGTTTTACTACTTACCCTTGTGTCCAGCAACGCGTAAATTTCACATGAAGTGAAGAAAAACGGTAAAATAAATCTTTCGATTCATTTTTGTTTTTGCTTCACTCTCTATACTGGAATGTTCAACCAACGTAGGTATGTATGAATGATACATACAAGAAAACGAGAAACGGCAGAGTTGCCACGTTACCTAACGCGACCACCAAATGGACCGTTTCACAACGCCTCTGCCAGGTTGACCACGATCCAAATAAGAACATCGACAGTATTTGTGAGCATTAAATTTTATTCCATTTTATTTTATAACACTTCATACAACTCATAAGTACAAAAAAAAAAAAAAACAAATTCAAATGTCAAAAATTGACTGATTAATGCATCCGTTTGCGGTGCAGGGATAACGCAGCCGAAGACGTATACCGCTTTAGACAATCCCCGCACCGGTACGGGAAAAAGCCCATATGCCCATTCAAATGGGTAATTAAGCACGCGAACGAGCTTAGTGCCCGCTGGCACACCCGGCAACTAAACTGCCAATGAGGCACTGGATCCTGGTGCGGCCGCCGCACCCATAACACTCCCTCACACCCGCGGTAAAACGTGGAGTACCACGTCGTGGCCCTCCCGCGCACCCTCACGACAATGGGCGTCCGCCTAGCACGGAGCACCCCGGGGTCGGCGCACCGCAGCGCCTCCCTCACTGCATGCTGCAGAACCTCGACCGGCGCAAAACATGGCCAGGAGCCCCTTCGCCGCTCCGTATAGCGGATGTCCGCGACCACCTCAATGGGTTCCGCACCCTCATCCGCTGACTCCAGTGTCACATAGATGTACTGCCTTGGGTCCATTTGACACTGAAAAGGAAAGAAAATAGAAAACCCATTAGAAAAAATTATGAAAAATTCGTTAGGAACCCGTCATACTTACGGTTTACTTTACCAGCTTGAAACTTCTTTTGTAAATAACAAAGTGGTGGGGCTAATTTATCCACCACAATCCTGCATTACTGTATCCTGGAAAATTCCTGTTACGGGAAACCAACTGGATGGCAACCCGCAACCTAACAACGGCAGCCTCATTAGTGCTGTCCAACTAAGGGCGAATACCGAACACTCAATAGACAAAATCAGTACCGAAAATCGCAAAACCTCAAAATTGGGACTGACGTGTTTTTTTCTATTTTTTCACTCATATGGGCATCTCATGCAGTACCAACCAGGCATACACAACCAAAAAAAAAAAAGGAAAAAACAAAAAAAAACCTCTCTTTACACAAAAATTTCACATTTTTTTTACAAAGAATTTTTTTTTGATTTTTCCACCCTTTCCGTTTTTTGGGTACGGTTTTCTGGCGGGGGGCAGGACTTGTTGTTTTTCAACAACAAACAGTCATTATAAGGGCTCGGTACAAAACAATCCGAGTCCCGAAATAAAACAATCCCGACACGACAAAATCCCGAAATGGGAAAAGTTTACTGTTTCTACCGGCCTAGTGTGCTACTGCCCCAGTGACCTAGTTTTTTTTCAAGGGCAAGCAAATACATATATGTATATATATATACTCGCACACCACAAATTCACCATACCAACTGTCAGCTAACCAAGAAATACACGACAGAGTTGCATGGTACATTTAGCATAATGGTACGTGCAGATAGAACGCGTCGTGAAGAACGCATCGCCAATCCGGATGCAAGCACCGGCAGTTGGTACACTTTCAAGTTTAATTACGATTTTCGCTATTCATCATGTGCTGTCGCACAAAATTAAATCCATACCTTCGTGAGCCTCTCCGCTTCGATTTAAACTCGGTTTATTCCCCTATTCTAACGTACGTTTGTTAATAAAATAACACGCGTATCACGAAAACAGGTAATTTTGCGCGGGTGGCTTGGAATCACGTCCGCTCCAACCTCCCACACACCGCAACCTTGCTGGTTATGTTGAAATATATAAGCTGCTCGAAATCACAGCACTAACTACTTTGCAAAAACGCTCTCGTCACTCCACGTTATTTGACTAGTCATTTTACGGTGACAGGTTATATTCGTAGTCACATTTGCATGGGCGTGGGTAGGTGTGACCAGGTGTTTTGTAGGGTAATAATATAATACACAACTGACGAAATACATGCGCTGCAGTGAAAACGCGCATCACCCAACCAACCTCACGGCCACTCGCCCTGGCACATCCATAAAATGCCACAGTCGCCCTGAGAGCGACACGATACATTAGACGCTGGAACGGAGACCTCGGCCTCTTCGTCCAGTCCAGAAAAACCTAAACCAAAATAATGCGAGTCTGGAACGGAGACTTCGGCCTCTTCGTCCAACCAAACAAAAACAATGCGGATCTGGAACGGAGACCTCGGCCTCTCCGTCCAACAAAAAAAAAAAAATTTTTTTCTGCCAGTCTGGAACGGAGACCTCGGCCTCTTCGTCCAGCACTATTGACCTTCTACGTCATATCACTTATGGATCCTATCTATATCTAAGAATTATGTATGACCAAAGGCAAGAAATATTCACTTTCCTCCACTTCTAATGTTTATTTTTATCCTAGCTTAGGTGGCATGCTGCGCAAGTCGGGCAGGACTCCCGGCCACCCGCGACGCTGGCGAAATACGCGATTTTAGGTTGTTTAGTTTTAATGCACACGTTTTTTTTCTCGTTGCTTTTCAGCGGTCGGAGATCGGTGGGGGTAAAAACGATGTTGCGTATCGCAAGGGGGGCCGGCATGTTTAGGCAGGATGCCTAACTTTTTCCGCATCTGTCTGCGATCCCCCCAATGCAACCCTGCGAATCGATACTCGATACTCGAATTAATTTGTAACCACCCACACCCTCACCGCCACATGCATGTGCATGCATGTACATGTACGTGTATGTGTGTTTTTTGTCAGCACTCATGCATATGCATGTCGGGGTTGATGTGTGGGTGCCTTCCCCTCCAAAACGGAGGATTTTGCGGGTCAACGGTTGTAGCTTGCTATACAACCGGCCTCTTTGATTTCAACAGCCAACCAGCACGCATCTGCCGCCAACGGTCTCCACTGTTTTCCAGAATATATTCAGGTAATATTGTAACCAGGTTATATATATATTCACATAATAAAGTTCACCCATTATAACGAGGAAAATCCTCCCGTGTTCTTCTTTCTTTTCTATTGAGTGAATCATCCATTGAGCGAGATCGACCCTTGTGCGCCTACCCACTGCCCGTTTACGACGCACTCAGGCCGAACACTCCCACAAACCTCCCATATATGGAGAGGCGGTGGGGATAATATGCCATTGCAGAAGTTGATGAGCGTATTTAGATAATGCGTTCTCACGCGAATCTGTTATAACCGCCTGAAATTCAGATATCAGAGATCGTGAGGCTCCGACAAAGTTAGTTCCATTGTCGGAGTAAACATTTTTTTGGAATCCCCTCCTGGAGATAAACCGCGAGAATGCCGCAAGGAAGGATTGGGTGCTGAGGTCGGTTGTGGCTTCCAAATGTACATATGGCTTTCGTACTACAGCAGACAAACAGACAGACATAAACTTTTGATATACGGCACCCTTTACCTCTATAACTTTTGATGTGGAATGGTCCTGCAAAATCTACTCCGGTGTTGGTAAATGGTCGGGAAAATGTGGTACGTTCCTGAGGAAAATTCCCCATGAGTTGGGTTTGTACCCGTTTCTTATAGATCTTGCAGACCTTACAGTTGTGAAAAATGGACATTGTCATATTTTTAACCCTAGCAATCCAGTATTGGTTCTAATAAGCCTAAACATTTGTTGATTTTCTCCATGCAAAGAGATTTCGTGGATAAACTGAATTAAAAGGCGGGACAATTTGCATTTGAATGGTAAAATGATTGGATGGCATTCGTTATAGGGTAAGTCAAGAGACGCCCGTAAGCGAACACCAGCCCTAATGATGTCATCCTTATCTAAGAAAGGGTCAAGAGGAAGCACTTCGCTTTTAGAATCGACCGGTTTACCTGATTTCTACCGGAGCTACTTTTGTTTTTGCCAACAGCAAATTGATGAGAACTTGGTCGTTGTTTTCCCTTCGTAGGTATACCGCCGCGGCATACGCTTTATCTGATGCATCACAAAAACCGTGGATTTCCACTTTGTTGTGCGGGGAGAAGTTCCGTAGTAATTGGTGATACCAGGTTTTTCCCAAGATTTAGCGCATAGTGAACATCTGGTTGATGGTAGAGTTACCAGGGTCTGAAGCCGCACTGATAATATTCAATCAGCTGATTCACGGTGGGCTTCATTCAGTTGACCTTGTATTGCTATATTAAGAAGGCTGATTCCTCGACAGTTTGCGGGACCCCCTTTCTTGCGAACTGCTCAAATAACACTTGGATTCCAATCGGCGGACTGCACTCGTCCGACCATATTTTGCAAAGAAGCTGATGCATGCGCCTTACCAACTTCTTGCAGCCGTATTTGAATAGGTTAGGTTAGGTTTGGTGGTAGCTGCCCTGAGAGGTAAAACTCACTTGGACAACATGAAGTCCGTTGTGATACCACATACAGTAAAATAGCGGTGATTTAAATATACGTAGCTACTTACAGAATCCAATTACTTCGGCAGACCTCCTGCCATCCACTGGATAAGAAATTCACTGGAGTAGCACTGGATAGCATTTCATCCACAGCATCATTAATCGCAGCAACTTACGCTTGAAATACACTGCAGTGATCAGCCAACTTAAATTTGCGGCTCATATTTAGCTCTTGACGAAAAACCACCACCAACCTTTCCTTCGAATTTCGACCCATCCGTAAACAAGTTACCCGTTCCCCTGCCCCAGATGAATCCTCTTCCTCACTCCTCTCTCGGGGAATAGCTGGGGTGAAGGTTGTATAGGGTGCACTTATCGGCATAAAATAGTCCGTCCTGTCCGGGATAAAATCGAACATAATAAGAAGGTTAGGGTGTCCCAAGTCAGAAAGCCCATAGCCCATATCACGAAGCCTGACCAACTAGATAGGGTATCGAATTAAAGGTATTAATAAGGGTTTTAAAAGGGAGTGGCCCTTAGTTGTATATGTGAAGGCGTTTTCGAGATATCGACCAAAATGTGGACCAGGGTGACCCAGAACATCATCTAGCGGATACCGCTAATTTTTTATATATGATTTGTTATTTAAATGTCAAATTCTTAAAAATGTACAAATTTTTATTCAATTAGTTTCGTACTTCATGTTCGCTGTTTTCAAAATTTCAATTTTCATGTCGTTAAATTTTAATTTACATATGTAAATGCTCTTAAATATTTCTTATTGTAGATTTAAATTTTTTCAAATTAATGTCCATTTCATAATTTCAGGGTCAAACGTTGAACCGGCTGGTGTTGGCATATCCAATATTGCCCATGGCAAAGGGGCCCGCATGTTTAGGCCAGTGGCCAAATTAATTTCCTATCGGGTAGCCGCCCTCGACTTAACTATTTTTTCGTTTGTCAGCAAGGAACGGCTGACTTCCAATCGTCCTCTTGATCCAGCATTTTCTTTCGTTTAGAGCGAAAATTCGTGGTTCGGTGGCGATTTGGAAGTTGCCGTCGGCTCTGATTTAGTTTGCAATTCAACAAGTCACCAGCTGCTCTTGCGTTTGCCGAGTTTTCATCTTTGCATATTTCAAACATAATAAAACGTAAGTTCCTATTTCCTGCATTCTTGTGGTATTTATACATATAGACGAAATAAAGACTGATTTTAATTATTATACATATTTCTAGGTATAAATACTAACTATCGTGTTTTTATTTCTTTTCCGTAAAACACAATTGGTTTCATTCCCGCCAATTGTATCCAGCCAGATTTGGGACGGTCCGAGCCGTTGGAAACTACACGAGGTTTCAGACACAGTGCACCGTATAGTGCTATTACTTTCTGAAGGTATATTATTAGGCTTTTCCGGTCTAAGTTTTTTTTGTTTTTTTAAGTGCGAAATAAAATTACATTATTCCACTTTTCTAACCCAACGTTTCGCTAATAACTTTTTAGCATCATCAGGGGTATGTGTTTATTTGTTAAAACTGTTACAAACAACAAAATACAAAAAATGTTAAATTATATACAAAATATATTGAGTTTGATAAATCCGTGTGAAAAATCAACTAAAAACAGATAATAATACATAAATATTGCACCCTGCCGAGGGTTTTTCCTCTTTTGAAATTATTTAAAACTATTGTTTTTGAACATACCCCACTTTTGAAAAACATAAAAACATTGAACATTTATGGACAGTAAATCAATACCATCTTAACACTATGGTAATCTCGTCAATACTAAAAGCTATTTTCCTAAACACGTAATGTAAGCAGATGCTATATTTTCTGTATCTCCTTTCTTGTTAATCGTCTTTTCTCTTCTTTCCATGATTCCCAGGCTTTCTAAAGTGTATCTTGTTGTTTCTTTCCGTTCCCTGTCAATAATCTTCGCATTAGTAAAGTCAGCTGAGTGTCCACTTGATATTCTGTGTTGTGATAACGCTGTACTGTTCTTTTGTTTTCTTATATCCGCTTCATGTTCGCCCAGTCTAACACCTAAGGGACGCTTTGTTGTGCCAATATATATTTTGCCGCATTCGTCGTTTGGTTTTCCTTTGCAAGTAATTTCGTAAATGACGTTGTTTTGTTGATGGAGATCTACAGGACACTTTGTTCTTGTAAATATCGTTGACAAAGTGCGGTTTGACTTATAGGCAATTGTTGTGTTTGTTGTTTTTATTATGCTGTGTCCAATATTTTCGGTAAGTTTGGGTATGTATGTGACGCTGTAAAACTTTTCGCTGCTTTCGTTTCTAAATTTGTTCTTTTGTTAGGTTGGTTGCTGGATTTCATGATTTCTTGGTTTATCAGCTCTCGTATTAAATTATTAGGATAATTGTTGCTGCGTAAAATATTATAAATTTTTTGCATATTGGCACTATGAAAAGTTTTGTGGCTTAAGGTCAAAATTGTATGTATGAAATTGTTTGCTGTATTAATTTTATATTTGGTCGGCTGCGGGGAAAGGTAGTTTATTAAGCGTCCAGAAGAGGTAGGTTTTTTCTTTTATTTGGTTCCATTTTCCTAGAATTATTTTCGAGGCTAACATTGTTGGTATGTCAGTGAACAATGAAACGACATCAAAGGACACTAGAATATCATCATCACATAACCTTATATTGGCTAATCTATCTTTTAGGTTGAACGAATTCTTAACATTGTATTTTCCCGATATTAAAACTTGTAGAGTATCTCCAACGTACTTTGACAATTTGTAGCAGGGGACCATAACTGAAGAAACAATAGGACGTAAAAGCATTTCAGGCTTATGTATTTTTGGCAATCCATATATTCTAGGTGCCGAAGCGGCTGAGCAAATGAGTTGTTGTTTCTCTCTATAATTGATATGTTTGTTTTTGTAAAGATCGTCCACTATTCTGTTGTTTTTCTTTTGTAAAGTATTTGTAGGGTCAGTTCTTGTTCCTTTATAAGTGCTTTTGTCTTCGATTAGCTTACTCATTTGCTCTGTGTACTCAGTTTTATACATTGCTACAGTTTTATTTCCCTTGTCAGCCTCTGTTAAAACAATTGCGTTCTTGTATTTGCCGACGAACGCTTTCGCCTTATAAAATGCCGCTAATATAAATTTTTGGGCTTCATTATGATTAGTGTTACGCTTAAATTGGAGAATTCTATTGCTCACTCTGTTACGCGCGATTTCTTTATCCTTTTCGTTTTCTAATGATTGTATAATTTGTTCAATTTCGGCTATGATGTGTATAGGTGAATAATTTGATTTTGTTGTTGGTAATGTGAACTTTTTCCAAGTGACAATATCTATTTAACTTCGTTAGGGAAATCAATCGTTGTTTTATTTACGAACCAGTTATCGTTTGTTGTTATTTTAAGTTTCTTCATTTTTTCGTTCTTTAGTTTATTTATTTTCGACGTAAGTATAGTTCTCTTTCTTTCTTCGATCCTGCGACTGAGGAAACCTTGTTTATTGACAAATGTGTTAAATTCTACCTCATTAAAAGTATATTTTAATTGGTGTTGAGACTGATTTAATAGATCTTTTGTAAGCTTGGTGTTAATGTTGGTTTGCGTGATTTCTAAATTTAATATTTTCATCAGAAAACTTTGTTTTGACTTATCAATCTGTTGTCTTACCTTTTCAGAAGTGGTTTCAACGTGTGTGATTGAATTTGTTAGGTGATAAGGGATAAGTCCGTATCGTTTGCATTCTAAGAGAACTTTTAGATCTCCTTTATGCTTAGATAGTTTCTATATTTGTTTGCTGTAGTGTTTGAGGGATATGCATGCTAAATTTCCATGCTTATAGCTTATATGCTTGTGAAAATGCTCATTTTGGTTGGCTTTGTAAATATTGTTCGTAGCAGAAAAAATAAAGAGATTATTCGGCAGGCCTTCCGAGTTTGAATATCATGTATTTCCGACCAGTTCTTGTTGAATCTGAAGGTATATTATTAGGCTTTTGAGGTCAAAGTTTTTTTTTTTAAGTGCGAATTAAAATTACATTATTCCAATTTTCTAACCCAACGTTTCGCTAATAACTTTTTAGCATCATCAGGGGTATGTGTTTATTTGTTAAAACTGTTACAAACAACAAAATACAAAAAATGTTAAATTATATACAAAATATATTGAGTTTGATAAATCCGTGTGAAAAATCAACCAAAAACAGATAATAATACATAAAAAACCAACTTACAATATTGCACTCTGCCGAGGGGTTTTCCTCTTTTGAAATTATTTAAAACTATTGTTTTTGAACATACAACACTTTTGAAAAACATAAAAACATTGAACATTTATGGACAGTAAATCAATATCATCTTAACGCTATGGTAATCTCGTCAATACTAAAAGCTATTTTCCTAAACACGTAATGTAAGCAGATGCTATATTGTCTGTATCTTATTTCTTGTTAATCGTCTTTTCTCTTCTTTCAATGATTCTCAGGCTTTCTAAAGTGTATCTTGTTGTTTCTTTCGGTTCCCTGTCAATAATCTTCGCATTAGTATAGTAAGCTGAGTGTCCACTTGATATTATGTGTTGTGATAACGCTGTACTGTTCTTTTGTTTTCTTATATCCGCTTCATGTTCGCCCAGTCTAACGCATAAGGGACGCTTTGTGGTGCCAATATATATTTTGCCGCATTCGTCGTTTGGTTTTCCTTTGCAAGTAATTTCGTAAATGACGTTGTTTTGTTGATGGAGATCTACAGGACACTTTGTTCTTGGAAATATCGTTGACAAAGTACGGTTTGACTTATAGGCAAGTGTTGTGTTTGTTGTTTTTATTATGCTGTGATCAATATTTTCGGTAAGTAAAACTTTTTCGCTGCTTTCGTTTCTAAATTTGTTCTTTTGTTATGTTGGTTGCTGGATTTCATGATTTCTTGGTTTATTAGCTCTCGTATTAAGTTATTAGGATAATTGCTGCTGCGTAAAATATTATAAATTTTTTGTATATTGGCATTATGAAAAGTTTTGTGGCTTAAGGTCAAAATTGTATGTATGAAACTTTTTGCTGTATTAATCTTATATTTGGTCGGCTGCGAGGAAAGGTAGTTTATTAAGCGTCCAGAAGAGGTAGGTTTTGAATACCAGTCAAGAAAAAGGTTGTATTTCTCCCTATGGATGCAGACATCAAGAAAAGGTATTTTGGAGTTGGCTTCCATTTCCATTGTAAATTGCAGTTTTTTGTGATATTTATTCAGAATATCTAGAATAATGTTCGCGTCGTTACGTTTAGTTATATCCAAGAGATCGTCCACATATTTACATATAAATTTTATGTCTATGTCAAATCGTTGCTTAAGTTCCAAAATAGCATTGTCAACGATTGTAGGTGAAATTGGATTGCCCATAGGCATTCCAAACGTTTGCGTATAAAGCTTATTATCAAATATAAAATAATTATTATCTTTAAGGCAGAAATCTAATATCTCCTGGAATTTCGGCTTTGGAATATTGGTTTTTTCTTTTATTTGGTTCCATTTTCCTAGAATTATTTTCGAGGCTAACATTGTTGGTATGTTAGTGAACAATGAAACGACATCAAATTACACTAGAACTTCATCATCACATAACCTTATATTGGCTAATCTATCTTTTAGATTAAAGGAATTCTTAACATTGTATTTTTCCGATATTAAAGCTTGTAGAATATCTCCAACGTACTTTGACAATTTGTAGCAGGGGATTATTACTCTCATTTGATTCTGGAGAAAATTATGCTAGCTGCAGAAGTTAACCGCTCTGAAAAAATAATCTATACACGCATGCAATTAGTGGCTTACGACATTGACATCATGGGCCTAAACACCCGCGCCGTAGGTTCTGCTTACTCCAAACTGGAAAAGAAGCGGAAAAGATGGGTTTCATGTTGAATAAGAACAAAATACAGTACCTGCTGTCATCAGGAAAAGAGTCGGCGCATTTGCGTTGGAATTCATCGTATCCGTCCTGCTATATGGTACTGAAGCATGTACCATTACAACATCAGATGATGTGCTGTGAGGGTGCTTGGGAGAAAATTTCTTTGAAAGATATATGGACCCCCAGCGAATTAAAGCACAGTGGATACGTTGGCTAGGCCAATTTTTACGAATGAAAAATGATCATTGTACAGTTTTTGTTGAATTTTTTCGTAGGCTAATCCAATCTCACCACTGCTTAGTGCAAATGAAACATTCCACTATTTTTCCCGACTAAAACTTTTTTAGCATCTTCAGGGGCATTTCCATTTTATTCGCTGGTGAAGAAAGGAATTACAAATATAAATTTTAGTTCAAAGGCCATAACAAACATATCTACTTGGTAATCCCAAACATTCACGTAGACACATATAACATAGTCAATTGACTCACAATATATAATTCACATAATGTGACCGGCATTTCATCTTCCAGCTCACAGAAACGACAAATTTGGGTATCGGATAGATTTAACTTACTTAGGTGATATCGTATCCTCGCGATGGAAACACATCTTGCCGCGACGCGAGGGCTTAGTCGCTGACCAAGGGAATATGCTACCCAGTAAGATGGAGGTTCATATGGATCTCAATGACTGCGGTGGCTTAGTACTAGGGTGAGCGATGACCAAGATCTGCCCCTCCCAATCCAGGTTGTTATGCGGCACCGTGTTCATTGGATGTTTGCAGCCAGGAGGTTAGTCTGGCTGTATTTGTACGGAGCCTCTCTGACACCGGCCGCCTCAGAGAGTAGAAATGGTCTTACCGCGGTAAGGGGCTCTGTCGCGGCTGACGACACTTTTTCGCCTTTCCAATAAATTGACCCTAAGCTGGTCTCGTCTAGCAATGGGACGTACGAACAAGATGAATAACGACAAAAAGCATCAAGTAAGGAAGGCTAAGATCGGGTGTACATACTCAGCTGACAGCTTAGCTGCGTTGGTTTCGTATATGGTTTATAAGTGGATTTTGATTCCATATCACATACGTTTGGAAATATCGACCAAATTGTAGACCAAGGGTGACGTTTTTGGAATGATTTTCCTTCATCCTTTGTCAAATAAGGCAAAATCTTCATGTAGGAAAATGAACCCAGGGTAACCCTGGAATGCGTTTGTATGACATGCGTTGTGGTTACTGTAGCAGTGCTTCGCCCCTTCCAATAGGTTCAACCCATTACAAATTGTCATCAATACCCTCTAACGGGAGTCTAAGGAAACTTGCTGTTTCAACAGGGGTGGACTATGTTGAGAGGGGTGTTAGAGGCGTTGGGTCCACAATACAATTAAAGAGATGGTTGGTGTCATGTGGGGACACGTTACAAGCAGGACATATGCTTTGTATATCGGGGTTGATTCTGGATAGGTAAGAGTTTAACCTGTTACAGTATCCAGATCGAATATAAGCTAGAGTGACACGCGACTTACGGAATTACCTTTTTGTGAGGTACTCCAATTTATATGCTTCAGCACAGTAATAAAAGTTCTCGTACTGGATTTGCTATATTTAGCAAATATAACACATGTTTTGCCGCTTTCAGCAAAAATTATCACTTTTCTTTCGAAGTTTAAATAAATCAACACCTTTTAATAGAGTTATTTTTATTTTCCTTTAATCTAGCATGAATTAAATTAAACAAAACACTTTAGTTTTCGTCACCAACTTTAACTTGTATGTTTTAATTTAATTTGTATGTTTGCGATTGAGCAAGGTATTGTTCTTTGAGTACAGTATTAACCGGGCACATCCAGGCATACAGGTCCGACGCCTGTTCGTGAAGTTCATTGAGGACCTGCATGTGTTTTTTGGCTTCATACGGATGTGTTCTCAGTTTCCATATTTACTCTTAATGCTTACGGAGATAACTCCTTAAGCCCCTGGGCGGTGTTGGCTCATCAATCAGATGTCTGTTGTAATTCCAAGGATTCTGGGTATTCAACAGGAACTGTTTGGTTACCATTTCATTTCTCTCCCTAATGTGAAGTATTCTCGCCTGATTATGTAGATGGTGTTCTGGGGAGGACATAAAAAGACAACCCGTGGCGGTTCTGAGGGCAGTATTTTGGCAGGCCTCTTCCAGTGGGTAGTCTTTAGGCTTGGCGACCATATCGGGGACGCGTAGCATGCAATCGGCTGGCCAATTGCTTTGTAAGTGGAAACGAGCGTTTCTTTATCTTTTCCCCAAGTACTGCCAGCATGAGATTTGAGAATTTTATTACGGCTCTGGATTTTCGGTACAACTGCGGCTGCATGATCCCCAAAATGTAGATCCGGATCAAACGCCACACCCAAGATTTTGGGATGTAAGACAGCCGGTAGCGTAGCACCATGGACGTGGATGTTCAAAATGGTCGACACTTGGGATGTCCATGTTGTAAATAAGGTTGCCGATGATTTATTCGGTGATAATGTCAGGTTTCGCGAGGTGAAGAATATGGAGAGATCAGGGAGGTAGCCGTATATTCTGTTGCAAAGCTCATCGATCTGTGGGCGTGTGCCTGTGGTCATTATTGTGCAGTCATCGGCGTAGCAAACGATAGTAATTCCTTCTGGTGGCGAAGGTAGATTTGATATGTAGAAGTTAAACAAAAGTGGGGATAGGACACCACCCTGTGGCACCCCTTGTTTAATTCTTCTTGGTTTTGATGTTGCCTTTCTAAATTGTACCGATGCCTGCCGACTACCTAGATAATTTGCGGTCCACCTTTTAAGACTTTCGGGAAAGATAGACCCTTTCAGGTCTTGCAGTAACGTGCCATGGTTGACCGTATCAAAAGCTTTCGATAGGTCTAGGGCAACGAGTACTGTTCTGTGGTGGGGATTTTGATTTAAACCGCAATTTATTTGGGTGCTAATGGCATTTAGCGCGGTGGTTGTGCTATGAAGTTTTATAAAGCCATGCTGATGACATGCTAGTTGCAAATTTGCTTTGAAATAGGGGAGCAAAATGGCCTCAAGCGTCTTGGCTACTGGCGATAGGAGAGATATCGAACAACATAAGCCTCCTATGTTAGCTGGTTTCCCAGGCTTTAGTAGCGGGACCACCTTGGCCATTTTCCATTTCTCGGGAATGACAAAGGTGGAAAGAGTCAGGTTAAAGACATGCACTAAATAGTTGAAACTCTCTTCTCCTAGGCTTTTAAGCATAGGCCCACTGCTTTAGATGGTTTAGCATGACCGATGGCATCCCCAACCTCTTTGGCGGTGATGGTAATAGGGGACGCACTGAATTTATGTTTATGTGCACGTCTGTTGGCCCTCCATCTAGGTTTGTCAACCGTAGAATGCATTATATATTGTCGGAAAAAAACGCTCGCGCATTTTTTCGCATCTGACAGCACTTTATCGCCAAAGGCGATGGAAATTTTGTCATTGTGCTTGGACGGACTCGATAGGGATTTACGCCGCGTCAAAGCTTACCCACACCGGCAGAGATGTTACAACTACTTAGATCCTTCCATTTCACCCGCTTGTGTTCATCCACAAGCAATCTGATGCATTGGTTTATATCCTTTATTTGGGGGTCGCTGGGATCGCGCTGTCTTATATGGTCATGTTCTCTCTCTAGATTTGCGGCCTCCGCGGAAAGTGAGGCCGAATTTCGGATTCAATGACCTTGCGGAAAGCACGCTCCTCTTGGTGACCATCAGTCGTGACAGGGAGCGCAGCAAAGCGGCTGCCTGTAAAGGATTTTATTCATCCCACTTTACTTTTTTAAAGTTTATGAAAGTGAGTTTTTCAGTGACGATGAAGTCGGCGGTACGCTCGAGCGAAATAAGTGTTGGCAAGTGGTCGGATGCCAATTTTATCATCGGCTGCAAGTTGACGCAGTTTACGAGTATTGCGCTCACGATTCATATATCGGCCGAATTGTGACAGTTTCCTACCATACGAGTGGAGCTTATCCGTTTATAGTGCAGAACGTCGGTTCTTCTATTTGATCCGCCAACATCTCACCCCTGCTGTCAGCCTGCACGTTTGAATGCCATAGATCGTGATGGGCATTGAAATTGCCTAAGATAATGCGATTATCCCCAGCGATTAAGTGGATACCGCCACTGGGCCAACAGGTGTCAGGAGGGATGTAGATTTTGATGATTTCTAGGTAAACATTGCCTGACCGGACAGATAAGCCGTGACGTTCTAAGACACAGTCCCTGCGGCCGATGTCGAGATCAAATATATGATATTGCACTGAGTGGTGTATGATAAACGCGAGACCTCCTCCATTTCCGCTCTCGCGATCTTTTCTGTGAACATTATGCCCAGAACAGGTCTGCAGAGCAGATCTTTCTGGGAGTTTAGTCTCTTGAATCGCGGCAATGCGGATGTTGTGCCGCTTCATAAAATCGACTATCTCCGTGAACTTCCCAGTTAATCCATTACAGTTTAACTGCAGAAATCTAAAGTGCAGCGGGGGAGACGTGGTCACTCTAGGGGTAAGTGACGGGTGACTATGCCTGAGTTGTGAAAAGCTAGACGCAGTTGCTGTTGTGGCCCTGGGACTGGATACGCCTGGGTAAGCATTGGGGTACCCGGTGTATTTGGGTTTGCGGCCTGGTTACATGGCCAAATGAAACCCGCCGGAGGGGGGGGGGTTGCCGTCGCGGAGACCAGGACATCTAGGAAAGTTGCACCGTCCAAGGCAGGAGCTGCATTGGGCAGATGTCGCAAACGTATATGTTCTGTGCTGGTGGAAACGGTGCAAAAGTTGTGTGGACTAAGAGTGTGACCTACACGATTACTGCCGGAAAATAGGGGGGAAGAAGACAGGGGCGAAGGGTGATAGCCCGCATTGTTACCGACTCTTCTACGGAGATTGTAGTTATGAGTGGTAGCGGCCGTATGAGCTGGTGGCGCCGAAGGGCGCGAATAGCAGCGGGTACTTATTGTGGCTTGCTGAGCAGCAGGGCTGGTGGAAGGTAGTAGAGGAGGGGGGCGCTAAGGCGTAGACTACGGGACGCCCTTAACGTAGACGTCGAGTTTTGGGATCTAGCCCAGAACTACCTGTCCGACGCAACCATTTCTTGCACGTGATACACTGACAAGAGTATGACCATTCTAAAAAGATTCTTTTCCGAAAAACGCAGCAGAACCACTTTTCAAGACCGGGGTCAGGAGCCGGACCTGGATTTTGTTCGATACCTTCCCATAGCAGGAGAGAATGGAGCAATCGCGCTGCAAGCAGCTGCTGGGAGGATGGCAATTTGTGGGAGGGACAATACAAATTAAATGGGGTTACACTGAAATGACAGTCCTTGGTCGCGAAAAATCCATAGTCGCTCCGATACATAGAACCGATTTCCTTAGGAAGCATATGACATGGGTATCAAATGAAATTTATTAAAGAATATTTTAAAAGGGAGTGGGCCTTAGTTCTAAAGGTGGACGCCTTTTAGAGATATCGCCATAAAGGTGGATCAGGGGTGACTCTATAATGTGTTTGTACATTATGGGTACCAAATGAAAGGTGTTAATGAGTATTTTAAAAGGGAGTGGGCCTTAGTTCTATAGGACGCCTTTTCGAGATATCGCCATAAAGTTGGACCAAGGGTGGCTCTATAATGTGTTTGTACGATATGGATATCAAATGAAAAGTATTTTTGAGGGTTTTAAAAGGGATATGTGAATGCTTTTGTGAGATATCTACCAAAATGTGGACCAATGTGACCCAAAACATCATCTGTCGGGTACCGCTAATTTATTTATATATGTAATACCACGAACAGTATTCCTGCCAAGATAAAGTGAGTTCAGATAAGTATTTGAACTAAGTTTAGTAAAGATATATCGATTTTTGCGCAAGTTATCGTGTTAGCGGCCGAGCGGAGGGGCAGACGGTGGACTGTGTATAAAAACTGGGCGTGGCTTCAATAGATTTCTCACATTTTCACAGAAAATAGTTATCGTCATAGAAGCTATGCCCTTACCAATTTTCACTAGGATTGGTAAATTTTTGTTCGACTTATGCCATCAAAAGTAGTTTAGACAAATTAAATGAAAAAGGGCGGAGCCACGCCCATTTTTATTTTTTTTAATTTTTTTATTTTGTTGCCCATATCATATCCTAATTTTTATTTAGAACACATATAATAATATGAGTAACGTTCCTGCCAAACTTCATCATAATATCTTCAACGATTGCCAAATTACCGGTTATAAAACTTTTAAATTACCTTCTTTTCAAAGTGGGCGGTGCCACGCCGTTTTACTAATTTTCTATTCTACGTCATAAGGTTGACTTACTAAGTTTCATCGCTTTATCCATCTTTGGTGATGAATTATCGCACTTTTTCGGTTTTTCGAAATTTTCGAAAACGAAAAAGTGGGCGTGTTTATAGTCCGATTCCGTTCATTTTAAATAGCGATCTGAGATGAGTGCCCAGAAACTTACATACCAAATTTCATTGAGATACCTAGAAATTTACTCAAGTTATCGTGTTTACGGACGGACGGACGGACATGGCTAAATGAATTTCTTTTTTCGCCAAAATCATTTTGATATATAGAAGTTTATATCTATTTTATGTCGTTACGGGGTACCGTTATGCGAACCAAATTAATATACTCTGTTAGCTCTGCTCAGCTGAGTATAAAACCAATATCCGTCCTCCCCCACAAGAGGAAGGACAACAACAAAGGAACCCATACACCCTTTGTACTAGGTAGGCTACCACGAATAGAGGGAAGGTGACTTGGCGGGGGTCGGTACCAGTATGGCGGCGAAGGGAGTTGCGCTGGCAACGGCGAACCCTGACGCGCCTGCTGATGCCGGACACCGACTAATCGCCGGAACGGCAACCATTTTTCCCACGGCTGTGGCAGGGGTCTCCCCACCTGGCCACTCCGAGCTAAGGGAAAAGGGGCCGCAACAGCCATTTCTACCGGGGGAACGACTGCGTTGGAAACGATGGGTCAGCTCCCCACGGACGACAAAAGGGCAACTTCATTAAATTCGGTCTTAAGTGATCTGACGGGGCAAGCACCAGTATGGCGGCGAAGGTAGTTGCGCTGCGAATGGCGAACACTGACGCGTCTGCTGATGCTGGGCGCCCGTCCGACGCCGGTACGGAGACTGTTCTCCCCACGGCTCAGCAAAAGGAGAAAGGAGCCATGAACAAGACATCATCCGGGGGTACGTCCACGAGGGCAACTACGGGTCGGAGCCCTCTCAAGAAGAGTCCCACAGGGGATGGTTCCAAAAGAACAAAAGAAAGACTGCAAAAATACTGTCAAGGTATGAAGGCATTTCGCTGGAAACGCTGTCAGGGAACGCCAGGAATTCGGAGGAGACGGCGCGAGCTTTGCTGCCGAATTTTCGGGGTTCTCTGGCAACAAAAGTAGAAAGCGCAACCCCTTTACAAACATCTAAGTTCCGACGAGGATATCAAACCCCCGCCCAAAAGACGCCAGAATCGCCCCGCGGTAGCCAAACCCGCTTTGCGAGTTAGACAAGGGCCGGATCCTTATAGGAATTCTGGACCGAGAGAATAACCGTGGTGCATTCCCTAACGCCGTTCTCGACGTACTGATGGAGTCTCCGAGTAGTCCGCCGCGAGGATCTGACCCAGGATGGTACCAGTATCAGATAAAGTCCTCGCTTGCGAAGACGCAAGGTCTGTTGCGCTGTACAAGGCAGCAGCCGCAAAGCTGGGACAAGTATATGCCGGGACGATTATTGAGGTCGTCGACTGGAAGGACATTCCGGCTCGGCCAAGGGCATGGGTTCCAGCAGTTCCAGCAGAACTTGAGAGAATTTTCAGGATGCTGCAGCTAATGAACTAAGCTCTCCCAACGCAGAATTGGAGTGTCATTCAGGTCGAGGACGCTGGCCCCCGCGCCCACCACGTACAGTGGTATGTAACCAACTTTTATTACTAAAAACCGTAAAGAGGTCATTGACCCCCTATTTGTAGCGAAAGCGTTTATGGGTGGGTAAAAAACGGCGTGTTCTTGAGGAACATTCCTTCTCAGACCCCCGGTATATTGAAGTAATATTAGAGTTCTTCGTTGATCAGCCCATTGCGAGACGTAAACCACGTAATACAAACTGGGAACTACATAATGAGCTGTTACAAGTAGAACTACCAGCACTGCCCTCACAAAGTCCCTCATCAACGGAGGAGCTAGAGGGTCTGGTAGAAACCTTCTCATCGGCATTCTCAAATGCCCTAGAACACGCTTGTCCAATGCCAAAACCGCGCGGTAAGCGTAAACCTCACTGGTGGTCCCATGATCCGGACTTACTTCGTAAATCCTGTAGAGAACAGTTTAACAAAGCCAAATTCCTTGATAATCGGTCACAATGGCTAGAATACAAGGGCACACTAAGGACCTACAAAAAAGTCCTGAGACAAGGGAAAAGAATTTCGTGGAGAAATTTCTGCACTAGAGTGGAAAGTGTCACTGACACATCAAGGCTACGGTGCGTGCTTTCTAAGGTGCAAACAGCTATTAGCTTTCTGCGGAGACCAAATGGTACCTGGACCAGCACAGAAGGGGAAACCATAGAGCTGCTCCTGGACACATATTTCCGGGGAAACATGACCAACGCACCGGAAGTACTTGCAGTAAACCAAGCTGTAAATATACCGATCACTGAGGAGAGCGTTAGGCGGTCAAGTAAAAGTTTTAAACATTTTACGGCTGCTGGACCAGACTGGATTGTCCCCGCTCAACTTATCTACTCTTTGGAGTTATCAGCCAACTGGCTGCGGCACATATATAACGCTTGTTTGGCTCTAAACTATATGCCGTGTGCATGGAGGAGGGCCACGGTCATATTCATTCCTAATGCAGGCAAAGCTTCTCACTACAAACCGAAGGACTACAGACCTACCAGTCTTTCATCCTGCGTACTCAAGACCCTAGAGAAAATAATTAGCAATTTTCTCACTACAAACATTGATAGGAACCTCATTTTGGGCTGTCAACACGCGTACACCCAAGGTAAAGCTGCGGAGACTGCGCTACAGAGCTTAGTCTCTACTATAGAAACATCATTGTTCGAAAAGGATTACTATTTTGTTGCCTTCCTCGACATTGAAGGAGCATTCAACAATATAAATCCAGACGTCGTTAACAATGCTTTAACTGGTCTGGACGTAAATAGACCTCTAGTGGGACTGATTGATCAACTGCTCAAGGGAAGGAAAGTGCTTTCCTCACTGGGGAAGGTTGATATAACACGATTTGTCGCAAAGGGCACGCCCCAGAGTGGTGTTCTTTCCCCTCTACTATGGAACCTAACGGTAAACTCGCTATTAAGAGATACTAGTTGGGGGAGCGGGAAGGTTGTGGCATATGCTGATGACCTAGTGATTGTCTACAGAGGCAAGTTCCCTCAAACTTTATGCAGGTAAAAGTTGAGCTTATCTTATATACCAAACGATACAAAACACCATCGTTAAACCTACCAGAACTAAATGGTCGACGCGTCGCCTTGAAAGCAGACGTAGGGCGACACCAACAATCAGTTTGGGGAGGCAGGTGAAGGAAGACTTGGCCTCCCTTGTTTGTTGTTTTTGTAACAATAAGGAAACTCCCCGAAGGTTGCGAGAATGTTATCGATGTTGATGGTCCTTTGCCGGATATAGATTCGGTACTTTCCGGTAACAAGTACTAATAAGGTACTAGCCCGAACATCTCGGAAACGATCTAGATTCATGAAACTGGATTCGCCACGGGTAGGTGAGGTTGGAGAAGCTATTAATTACGCTGGCGACCCCTTGACAGGCTGCGCTACACAACCCATCGAATCAATTTGGTATTTTACTCGCCTTTTACGACAGGCATACCTGCCGCGGGTATATTCTAGGCCCTCTAACTCTCTGGGGATTCCTCACTACGTGTTTCCTATTGGCGTCAGTTATCGCGCTAGTTAATGATGATGATAATCTTTAAATTTTTTTCGAAATGGGGAAAAGAATTCTCGTGGCTCAATTTAATGTTTGTCAAAGAAAATAAAGTGATCGTCGTCACGAGTGGACGTGGTTTTCGGTGTGTGTGGGGTGCGCGCATTTGATTATTTCGTTTCACTAAACTGATTTAGTTTTTTCTTTTTTTTTTCTTTTACACTAAATAATTTACATAAATAATTATGAACTGTCAAGTTTGCAAGCAAAAAGTTGACCGCGCAGATCCTGCCAAAGTCACCTGTGCAGATTGTAAGTGGATATTTCATTGTTTGTGCGCCAAGATGGACAAGGCTGATGTGGAATATATGAAAGCCAATAATTTTAACTATAGATGTGAGGGATGTTCCATCCTCCGTCGCAAATCGATGCAGACGCAGCCTCTGGCACCAATGGAAGCTGTTTCTGATCCACCTGTCGCCTCCACAACTCCCACTGCGCTGGACACTAATTCGGCTACAGCAGGTGCAGAGCAACAAAAACAACGTGCAGCTCAGTGTAACACACATGCCAATACGATTAGCATGAAAATTGAAGGTAATAATCAAATAAAAAGTCAAATTCAGGCATCTACGGGTTAACAACCTTGCGGTTTACCGAATAGCAGCAAAAAGCCAATAACTCTACAGCTGCTATATGAAGAGATAGTTGCCCTCAAAAGTGTTAACTCTGAAATGCTTAGCACACTGATTATGCTTGCTGATGAAAACAAAGCATTAAAAGAAAAGGTGACTACGTTAGAGAGCAAGCTTAACTGGAGAGACCAGAGAGACCTTAACAACGTGATTGAAATTGCTGGCGTTCCACATGAACACAGCAACAATGCGGAAGAATGTATGCAGAAAATCGTGGACACTTTGGGCATCTCAGTAACACCATCTGCGATTGAAAAATGCGTAGTAAGAAGCATAAAGCAAAAAAATGACGCTTCGCTCACCCGCAATGTTATACGCGTGCATTTCTCCTCAACTGATACCAAGAAGAGAGTTATGGCAGCGAGAAAAACAAAATCACGTAAGCTGACAGCGCGAATGTTTGATGGAACTAGCAATAACAAAATATATATTAATGATGCACTCACAGGTTTTAATCGAGCTTTGTTTACGGCAGCATATAAATTAAAGAAAGAGAAGCACTACAAATATTTATGGTTAGGGAAATCGAGCTTCCTATTAAAAAGAGAAGAAAATGACAGGGTTATCAACATCAGAACTTTTGAAGACATAAAATTTTTGTTGATTAGCTACTCTGTAGCTATACTCTTTGTTCTTTTTTTCTTCATTTATTTTTCTTCGATGTTTGTTGACGTTCTGATTGATGATAACCCAATCATCGCTAGCAAAAATTTTTTTCAAAAAGCGCCCTCAGTAGGTTCTAACGATATAAAAGTTGTGCATCAGAATATACGTAGCCTTAGGCAGAATTTTGATTCATTTTTAAGTCATATCGATGCATTAGGTTGCCTACCAGATATTATATTTTTAACGGAAATTTTGATATATTCTTATGAAGTAAGTGACTACAGCATACCTCATTTCAATTTTTATGCCAATGCGAATGATAGATACAGTGCGGGAGGTGTTGGAGCCTTTGTGCGCGATACTTATGAGTGTACCTCAGTAAGTAAAAATCTTTATAGTGCTGATATGCTACAACTTTCTCTTAATATAAAAGGCGAACAATTTGTTTTCCTAGGGGTATACAGACTACAATCTGTTCCTATTTCTGTATTTATTCAAGAATACTCCAGTTTCGTGCTGTGTGAAGAAACTACAAACTTTTTCATACTGGGTGATTTTAATTTAGACCTTTTGCATCACTGTAATACAACTGACGATTATTTGCCCTTGATGGTTGGAAATGGTTTTAGTTCCTATATTAATGAGCCGACGCGCTTAAGTTCGGGTACGTGTATTGATCATATTTCTTGCCGCTTTAATGCCGTACCATATAGATATTGTAATAGTTTTAACATTAACTTGCAAGTAACTGATCACACGATGACGGGTTTGCAAATATTTGGAATTGTTTTCGACAAACCAAAAGCAAATCGCGTTCAGAAATCATATACCAAAGTTAATTTCCCTATGCTGAACCATAAGCTATGTTTCGAAAGTTGGTCGAATGTCCTCGCTGAAAATGACATATCAGTAGCTTTTTACATATTTTTAGATACCTTAAACGCGCACATTCTCAACTCTTCGTATACTGTGAATAATCGTAAAAAAAATGTGAGACTTAAGCCTTGCATTACTCGGGATCTCCTAAAGAAAATAAAGCTCAAAAACCAACTAAGAAAAAAGTGTGCTAAGCATCCTAGTAATAGAAGGCTCCGCACTAGATACAACAAAATAAGTAATAGCACCAATAAGGCCATATGACTGACGCGGGAAAACTTCTTTCGAAACAAGTTTAATTCAGCACTTGGCAATATTAGGAAAGAATGGGAAGTTGTCAATAATCTTCTTAATCGAAACGGTGAAAAAGATAATAAGCCAATAGTATTGAAAGCTGGAAGTCAGTCGATTACGTTTGCTGTGGAAGTAGCTAATAAACTTAACACGCACTTTACAACGGTTGGGAACACAGTATTAACTAACTGCAATTGTCGGTTTGCGACCCATTTACCATCGGGCCAAGATGCTCGAAATAGCTTCTTTTTTGACCCTATCACAGGTTTCGAAATTATAAGTATTATAAAAACCTTAAAAAACTCTAGTTCATGCGGTGAGGATGGTATTTCCAATTTAATTTTAAAAAAAATATATTTTAATGTGGTTGATATACTGATATACTTATTCACCACCAGCATTACTCAGGATATTTTTCCCGATGGTTTGAAATGTGCGATTGTAATTCCGATCTTGAAAAAAGGGGATAAAAAACATGTTAATAATTACAGACCTATTTCACTACTCTCGGCCATATCTAAGGTTTTTGAAAAGGCTGTTAAAACCAGAATTGTTGATTTTCTAAATAAAGCGAGCTTTTTTAGCTCCATTCAGTTTGGCTTTCGTTCTGACCTTTCAACAGAAGACGCTTTGCTAGATTTTTGCACCAACGTCTACAAAGCTCTGGATGAAAAAAGAAGTTGTGCTGGTCTCTTCGTGGACATAACAAAAGCTTTTGATATGGTCGATAAGGGTGTACTATTGGATAAACTATATAGTGCAGGATTCCGCGGTGTTATGCATAAGTGGCTTAAATCGTATCTATCGGGCAGAACACAAAAAGTTAAAGTAGAATGTAGCTACAGTAGCTTACAGCTTGTTAAACTGGGCGTTCCCCAAGGCTCAGTTCTTGGTCGAATATTGTTCTTTGTCTATATTAATTCAATATTTAAGCTTCCATTGAGAGGCAAGGCCACTGCCTTTGCAGACGATCTTGCAATTGCGTACAGTACACCGAATTACTTTGAATTAATATGTGACATTAACCATGATATACATTTGTTACGAACCTGGTTCGCTTCACAAAAACTGATTGTAAGTAGTAAAACTAGACTTATGTATTTCAGTCATGTTCTCAAAGAACAACCAAGTTATGATGTCATATTTCACTCCGCAGTGTGCTCTCGCTTAAACATGCACCATATAGCGTGCACTCAAAGTGACGCGATGAGATCTTTTGATTGTAATAGAAACTATAGTGAGAGCTGCTTCAGGGTTGAAGTTGTTGAAAATTTCAAGTATCTAGGAATTATAATAGGCAACCGCTTGAGTTGGTCTGAGCACATTAATGCTCTAAAAAAATACTTTCTCTATATATCGTCTGAAAAAGTTATGTTCAATATCCACTCTAAAAACAGTTATTACGGAATATTTCAATCTAAACTGCAATATGGTATCACATGCTGGGGCGGCGCTTCGGCTAATAAGCTGTCAGCAGTGGTAACAATTCAAAAGGGGGTTATAAGGCGAATCTGTAGGGCAAACTATAGGTCTCACTCTATGCTATATTTTAGGAAACTAGATATATTTCCGTGTCGACATCTCTATCTTTACAAAGTTTTAAAAACATTCTTTATACGGTGTGGCTACCTGGAAAGCTTTCCTTCGGAAGTCTACAACTTACGAAGAAATCTACTTCCTATGGTACAAATTCCGCATACTAGGACGTCGCACTTTAGAAGTTTTTACACATACACGTCGTGCAAATTTTTCAACTCCCTTCCTGCCACTGTACAGGTAATAAGAAATGTCAACTTATTTAAAAAAGAACTTAAGCTGCATCTTTTTGGTTATAATCACTTTGAATTAGAAACGATGCTGAGGACGACCCTATAAACCGTACATACCTTAGGAAGCTGGAAATGATTAGTATTGATTCTCTTTCATATCTTTGATGATTTAATTTAATGTATATCTTAAACTCTTTATGAAATTTTTATTTTTGTTTTAATGAGTGGATACTCTTTATTGGTTCTTCAGTAAAAAGTCTAAAAGTAGTGTTGTTGCACAACATAAACGAATATGTCCCGATTCCGGTGCCTCATTCTGTAGAAATGAAAGAAAATTACGATTCGATGTCACTAGTTCTTCAAGCAATAAAATATTCAGAACATTCTTGGTTGAGTTGTGGTGACTTGAAAATAATAACCATACTCCTGGAGCGGCAGTCTGGTTACACAAAATGTCCATGCTTCTTATGCGAATGGGATAGCCGAGATTGGAAAAACCATTATTTGAAAAAAATGTGAGGAATCTTTACAACCTGGTTCTAAGAATGTTCTTAAAGAGCCGCTTGCTGAACATTAGAAACTTTTACTACCACCTCTCCACATCAAACTCGGTTTGATTAAACAGTGGGTGAAAGCTCTAAATAAGGAAGGGGAGTGCTACGGTCACCTGAGGGAAAAGTTTCCAAAAGTAACAGAAGAAAGATTGAAGCAAGTAGTATTTGACGAATTTTCGTCAAGAAAATGCTAAAAGAAGAAAAGGATGCGTGGCTAAGTTTCAGAGGCGTCGTCAAACATTTTCTTGGAAATAATAAAAGCGAAGATTACGCAAAAATAGTAGTTGCTATGGTAAAAAACTATAAAAAAAAATCGGTTGCTTGATGACTCTGAAATTGCACTTTTCGGATTCTCATTTATATTACTTCCCGGAGAATTCGGGCGATTTTAGTGGGGTATAAGGAGAAAGATTACATCAGGACATTAAGGCTATGGAGAATCGTTATCAAGTTCGGTGGGACATCAACATGCTGGCTGATTTTTGTTGGTGTCTCAAACGAGACATACCGATCAAAGAAGAGAGTGTAAGACGATTGTCCTTACACAGATCATTTGAAAATAAGAGTGAGATACCACAAAAAGAAAGAATAGATGCAACGACCATATATGGTCGTATAAAATTCAATAAACCCTGTAACGACAGCCTGTCTCCATACTGGCTTGAATGAGTGGCAGCGTGTATATATGTCTATGTGTTTATGTGTTTTGTGTCCAGGTTCGGGCCTTAGCCGCAATGTTGCCACTAAGCTAATAACATCGCATACTGACAAGATTGTAGCTATAGCTAACATAATGTTGCGGCGGAAGTAAAGCGCCAAATACACGATACGAACATTTCCGCGAACATTTCCGTTATGTCATGTTTCTGCGTCCTTTTCTGTCGTGTATGGTGGTGTTTGCCAGTTCGCCAAAAATCAAAATATTTTTATTTTTGGCGAACATTTGCGCGAACTGTTCGTGCGTGTATGGCGAAATAGCTCATAATCGTAGTAATTTATGAACGTGTAACGAAGCTTTTTCGTGCCCCGTTGCTTCTTTGATATTTGCTGGGGTACACTCGCCGTGCCCAGCGTTCGTTTACAATAAATTTGTATTAAAGAGGCACCTTGCAAATCGATTTAATATAAAAAAACTTCACTCTCTTTATTGGTTCTAAATTCTATAATATAAAATAAAACGTGTTTGTATACTTCATTTTCAATTTCACTTGGATTATCTTGCGGTATCCTTGATTGCGGTGGCGGGCTTTAGCGGTCCGGCCGTATTCCGTTAGCTGGGTCCCGTTAGTATGTGGCGTCGGTGCCTTGACGCGCCTTATGACGGCGTCTGTCTCTGCTGCGGTGCTCTGTCGCGCCTTACGTCGGCGTCTACTTGTATTGCTGAGGCGATGCTCTGTCGCCGTGTTCCGTTAGACGGATCCCGTTAGTATGTGGCGTCGGTGCCTTGACGCGCCTTACGTCGGCGTTTACTTGTATTACTCTGCTGCGCCTTGCGTCGGCGTCTATTTGTATTGCTGGTTGCTGGGTGATTCTCTGCCACGCCTTGCGTCGGCGTCTACTCGTATTTGCTGGGCGATACTCTGTCGCGCCCTACGTCGGCGTTTACTTGTATTGCTGAGGCGATGCTCTGTCGCGCCCTACGTCGGCGCTTACTTGTATTACTCTGTCGGTGTACCTCTGCTGCGCTCTGCCGCCGCGCTTGGCGCTGGCTTAGCCTGGATTCGCTATGCGTCGCCGCGTTGACGTGACCCCTGTCGGCGTACCTCTGCTGCCGCGGTTCGCGCTGGCTTACCCTGGTTACGTTGTGCGTCGGCGGACCTCTGCTGCGCTTTGCTGCCGTGCTCTGCGCTGGCTTACGTGCGTTGCCGCTCTGTTGCGGCCTCTGCCGGCGTACTTCTACTGACGGAGGTGAGCGGGTGTCACCTGTCGCGGTTGCGCGTTACTGTGGCGGGACCTTTGGTCTTTGGGGGTGATGCGTAGAGAAGGTCAACCGCAATCACCATTCCACGACTCGCTCCTATGGAGTGGATTCCTATTGCATAGAGAAGGTCAACTGCAATAGGGATATACTTCGCTAGTAGCTCTGGTCACGACCACAGCTCCGTGCTGACTCACTGCTGGTTTACGTGCGTTGCCGCTCTGCTGCGGCCTCTGCCGGCGTACTTCTACTGACGGAGGTGAGCGGGTGTCATCTGTCGCGGTTGCGCGTTACTGTGGCGGGGCCTTTGGTCTCTGGGGGTGATGCGTAGAGAAGGTCAACCGAAATCACCATTCCACGACTCGCTCCTATGAAGTGGATTCCTATTGCATAGAGAAGGTCAACTGCAATAGGGATATACTTCGCTAGTAGCTCTGGTCACGACCACAGCTCCGTGCTGACTGCCTGCTGTGCTGCTGTGTCGCTCCTTTTATGGCTGTTGTGTTTGGTGTTGCTAGCTCAAATGGTTGCGTTGCCATGGTCACCGTGTTGCTGTTGAATGTTGCGAGCGCTCGTTGTATTGCTGAAATTTGTTGGTTAGCCGTGTTGCTGTTAAATGTTGCGACCGCTCGTTGTGTTGCGGAGACTTGTTGGTTGATCGTGTTGCTAGAGCCTTTTGTGGCCACTTGTTGTGTTAATGTCGTGTCAAATATGTTGTGGGGTCGTTTTGTGTGGGCCAAATTAATGAGGATTTATTTGGTCGTCACACTCGCCCTCCCCACTTCAGAAATTTAGCCCTCGGTGCCCAGTATTCGTATGCGGGCCCTGCCTTTTACCACCGTGACGGTGTATTCCCGTGTGCGAAAACTTACGCGGGAGCGTCCTTTGCCTTCGGCGATGCATCGGAAAATGTCTCGCACGCTTTCTGCAATTTTCGGGAATTGGTTTAGCGTTGGTCCATCCGTGTCGTGGGCCTCGATTACCACCTCTTGGTGGCCTGCTGTTGTTTGTTGTGGCTCTGTTTCGGCGTCTGGTGCTACCGATTCAGTGTTGTCTTCCGGGATTGGTTGTTTGACTGTGTAAGGATTGTATGTGGTGGTTATGGTTTGCGTAGTCTTCGTGGACTCTCGACCGTCCCGTAGAAATCGGTTGAACATTTCCGTGCGCTTCTGGCTCACCATTTCCTCGGTGAACGGCTGTCTGCACAGTCCGGGTACTCCTTCTCCGCTCCCTGTATATCGCAATACCCTCTCCATGTTCTCGGCTACGTATACGCCACAGTCGTTGTTGTTGCATTGTTGAGGGACCTCGAGTACTAGCTCCTGGGCTTTAAACCCGCCATACCCGTACCGCTGTACATACTCCCACCGAAGGAAATCCACCCAAGCCTGTGTTGCGTGCGGAACTTTGGCCCTGTGCATCGAGTCCGCTATCCATACGTACCGCTTCTGCCAGCATTCCGTGTCAGTGATGTGGTGTGTGACTGCTGCGTTCGCCAGGCCGAGTAGGTACCAGTGTTTGGCTACGTTGTGGGGCGCAAGGATCACGCTCTTGCCAAACAGGTCGACGTTCCGGACCCAGCGGTGTATGCGTCGGTAATTTTCCTCCGTGTTCCTCTTCTGGGTCAGCTGCCAGATCACGAAAGGGCTGAGAGTCGTATTGTGTTGTCCGTGTTGCTCTTCCAGTCCCTTTGCCCAAGCGTCAATGACGGTATCGGTTAGCCATCTAGATCCCTTGAGGGCGTTGAGGTCAGTCGCGTAGAGTGCTATGCCGCCTGGTACTGCCGGGAATATTGTTTTGGTCGTTTCCCTCTCTGGTGGGGCTGTGTCCTCATTCGAGGAGAGCTCAATGATCGCTTGCTGTTGTTGTTCCGGTGGGCCTGTGTCCTTGCCAGAGGAGAGCTGGATGGCTGCCGGCAACTGCCCTGCCTCCACGTCTATCCTACCCAGTGTGGCTGTTAGTGGTGATGTGCTGGTCTTGTTGTGGGACTTGGCCGCGACTTCCTCCCATTTAGATATGCGCGTGGTGCGTGTCACGAGTTCCGTTGCCCGTCTGGCTGCTTCCGCCGCGCGTCTGATGTTGGTGCTGGCATAAGCTGCGGCTGCGACTGACTCGGTCTTCGTGGTGTTGGTGTAGGTGTCTGCAGTGTTTGGTGATGTAATGGTGCGTGCGACGTCAGCGTACGTGTTTGCGTGTGTAGTTGCACGCATGTAGTTGACGTCGCCGCCTGTGGTGTTCGGTGGTGTGATGATACGTGCGACGTCAGCGTACGTGTTTTCGCGCTTAGTTCCACGCGTGTTGCTGACGTCGGCGCCGGTAGCTCCTTCCAGCAGTACTACCCTGGGGCGCTTTGCTTCCTCCTCCTCGTAATGCTGGCGCATACGCTTGACGCTGTTGTTTAGTTTGGCGATTTGGCTCTCCATTTAGGTTGTTGTTTTTTTATTTTGGAAAAGAAATTCGTAGCAAAAGAATGTGTTGTCACCTCGGTGGTTTGCGACAGAATGACCGGTGCTTGTTTATCCTCCCATCTTTGATATTAATTAGATTATTTTCCCTGAATTTATTTTAATTTCCCGCGATGGTCTCTGCTGCATGATATGGCTTTAGCCCCCAATATTGACCGTTTTCTCCTTCCCGACGTTGGTTTTTCGTACTTTGAGTATCACTGGTGATACATATACTAGGATCTGGTAGGGTCCGTCATATTTGGGGGCCAACTTTGCCGCGAAATTTTCGCCGGCCTTGGAGAGATGGTGTTCCTTTGCGAGCACTAGTTCGCCGACTACGGGGGTCCATTTTCTCCGCCGTAAATTGTAGTGCCGTGCTTGATCTGCCGCCGCTCGTTCCATGTTCTGCCTCACTATTCTGAATGCCTCTTGCATTCTGTCAGATTTCTCTTCTGCCGTTGTGGTAGCTGTGCCCGTCCCCAAGTTGACCTCGTCAAACCATGCCCCTGGTAGTCGCGGTTCCCGTCCTTGTACGAGGAAGGCTGGACTGTATCCTGTGGACGCGGTCACACTGGTGTTGATGGCCAGCTCGATTTCTGGGAGACGGTCGTCCCATCTGTTGTGCTGTGATCTGGTGAGTTGTGCTATGATTCTCTTGATTGTCCTGTTCGCCCGTTCCGTCGGGTTTTCTTGCGGGGTGTAGGGCGCCGTGAACCGTTGTCCGATATCAGTATCTTGGGAGCACCTAATCTTGCGAGGATGCGTTCTCTCAACGCACGGCGTAGGCCTTCTGCTGTCGCACGCCTCATGGGGACCAGTTCCACCCATTTGCTGAAGCGGTTGAAAAATACTAGTAGCATCGTGTTCCCGTGTGTGGATCCTGGGAGTGGTCCAACGAAATCGACGCATACCGTGGCGAATGGTTCTTGGGCCACTTGTGTGAGCATCTTTCCGGCCGGCTTTTGCTGTGTTTCCTTGTACTTCTGGCAAGACTCGCACTGTCGTACGTATCGACTGATGTCCCGAAACATGCCGGGACAGTAGTACCGGTTGGCAATCCGCGCTACTGTCCGGCGGATGCCCATTTGTCCAGCGCTTGGTATATTGTGATTTTCTTCTAATACTCGTTGTCGCAGTGGTGTGGGTACACAAAGTTTCCAAGGTACCGCTTCCTCATCTTGTTACCGGCAGGGAATATGGCGGTACAGTTGTCCATCTTGTATCATGTAGTCAGAATATTTCTCGCGGTTAGTGCGCACTTCATTCACGCGCTTGTGCCACCACTTGCATGGTCGCTCTGTTGTCGTTGCCAGCCTTAGGGTCTCCAGTGGCTGTCGTGATAGTGCATCCGCTGCCAGGTTTAGCTTTCCTTTCCTGTACTCTATGTCGAAGGTGTGCTGCTGAAGTTCCAAGGCCCATCGTGCTATACGGCCGGAGGGGCTTTCGATGGAGTTTAGCCACTTTAGAGACATATGGTCCGTGATTACCCTGAATCGGTACCCTTCCAAGTATGGCCTCATCTTGCGTATTCCCCAGACGATCGCGAGGCATTCCTTTTCGGTAGGCGAGTAGTTGGTTTCCGCCTTGTTTAGTTTCCTGCTGGCGTAGGCGATCACGCGTTCCCCGCCTTCCAAATCCTGTGTCAATACGGCGCCTAGCCTGAAATTGCTTGCGTCCGTTTGCAAGGTGAAGGTCTTGGTGAAGTCCGGACAGGCAAGTATCGGTGCTTCCGTTAGTTTTTGCTTTAAGACCCCGAAGGCTTCCTGTTGTTCGGCTCCCCACTTCCAGTGTTTGCCCTTTTTCAGCAGGGTTGTGAGTGGCTAGCTGATCGTCGCGAAGTCGGGCACGAATCGTCGGTACCAAGATGCTATACCGAGATATTGACGCACCTCTTTCGCGTTCGTTGGTGGTTTCAGGTCTTTGATGGCTGCAACTTTCTCGGGGTCGGTGTGAATTCCCCTGTCGCTTACTACGTGTCCTAGGTATCGAATTTCTTTCTTGAAAAACTCGCATTTCTCCGGATTTATTCTGAGGTTGGCGCGCGGTAAGCGCGAAAGCGTAGGGTTCCATCTCCGGTCCAATAACCTGATCTAGTGCTCTTTGAAACGTTGCAGGTGCGGAGTGTAGGCCGAACGGCATAACGCGCCACTGGAATAACCCGCGTCCCGGTACCGTGAAAGCTGTGTAGGGACGGCCCTGGGGCTCCAGTGGTATTTGCCAGTAGCCATTTTTCAAATCCAAACTGCTGATATACTTCGCCCGTCGTAGCTTGTCCAATATATGTTGTATTCTGGGTAAGGGGTACGCGTCGGGTACGGATCGGGCGTTAAGCTGCCGATAGTCCACGCATAACCTCCACTTCCCGTTTTTCTTCTTGGCTAGTACGATTGGTGCGCTGTGTGGGCTACAGGATGGCTCGATGCATCCTTTCTGAAGTAATTCGTCAATTTCGTTGTTGATGATGGTCTGCATAGCTGGGTTGCGTGGGAAGTAACGTTGCTTGATAGGGCGGTCGTCCGTCAGGATACTCCTGTGCTCGGCTATTGTCGTCACCCCACTCATGCTCTCAAATTTTCGGAGTTCTTCTGCCAGAAAACTGTGCACTCGTTCCGCCTCGTCCTCATCTTAGGCCCCATTGATCCTGTTGATCCTATCATCTATGTTATTGCTGCTCTCACCTGGTGGCGGTACCTCCTCCGTGATCTGTGTCGGCTCGGCTGATGGCAATGTATGCTGTGTGACTGGCCTGGATAGCGCGAGGTGACCTCCTCCACAGGATATGGTGGCTCCCATGCTCCCTAGTATATCTAGGCCCAGTATTATGTCGTCGATTGCTCCGGGCATGACGTGTAAAACCGTGTGGTGTGACGCTTCTCCGAGGCGTACCTCAGTCCTTATGGCGTCGAAGATTGTGGTGCTAGTCCCGTTTGACATCGGTGTTTTGATGGCCACTCTCACAATTTCTCCGCTCCCAGAGTTTACCACACGTTCTGCAAAGCTGCTCGAAACGAAACAACTCGACGCCCCTTTATCGATGACTGCCTCGGCTGATTCCGCGCCGAGCCTGGCTACGGCGTAAAGGCGGCCGTGCCCTTGGTACATGGTTACTGCCGATTCGGCGCTGGGTTCCTTGGGCTCACTGCGCCTTGTTCTTTGTGAAGCCCTCTGACGTCGACGGCAGCATTCGATTGTGCGTATATCACTGCGGCCACACTCCCAGCAAAAAATTTTCCGTGGGTTTCGGCATCTATACGCGTAGTGTCCTTGTTCACCACATCTCCTACATACGTTGTTGGGGTCAAACCTCTGATTGCCTGGAGGCGAGTGGTGCGGTATGTTCGGTGGTTGTGGCGGTGATGGGGTTACAGGTTGCGGTGGTGGGGTTACAGGTTGCGGTGGTGGAACCAAAGTTGTGTCACCTACGACGTGTCGCGTAACTTCGCGGCGATGTCCCTCTGATGGTCGTCGATAGCCCTCATGTATGCTCTCGAATTCCTCAGCAAGGGTTAAGAGTTCTGCGAGATTGGTGAAATCCTTCCGACGGATATAAAGTAGGTAATCGGGGTGGCTGTTACGGAAGATTCGTTCCAGCCGCTGTTCGCTGGTGTACCCTGCGTGTCTCATCAAGCTCTGTATAGCTAGCACGTAATCCTTGTACTTTTCCTTGTTATGCTGCCTTCGTTGGCGTATGTCGTCCTCGAGACGCTCGAAATACCTGACTGGCAGGAAGAAAAATAAAAAATCCTGTTTGAAGCTTGTCCACCTTTCCCAGTGCGCATTGTTATTCCGATACCATTGTAGCGCGGTGCCCGCTAGTAGCTCTGGCATGGTTTTTGGTAGGAGATCCACGTTTAGCGCGTACACTTCGGCTAACTCCTCTAGCCGCTCGATGAACGCTAACGGATCCCGTCCACCGTCGTGCTTTACTGACCACTTCCGCACTTGGTCGATGATGGGTGCGAACACAACGGTCGGTGCTTGAGTTACCTGAGACGTATAATTTATGGCTGATGCCCTTGTCCCTGATGGTAAATACGGTTGCGCGCGTTGCGTATTCCGTGGAGGAAATTCCAGTGGGTTCTGCTGTGGTTGACCCCCGGTCGTGGTTCCTTCTGCGGCCTGAGGGATTGGTGTCTGGGAGGTGCCGTTGGCTGGTACTGCTATTCCTGATGATAAGTTCCTTTGTGGGGGTGCTGTGTTCCTGGGAGGAAACGCGAACTGGTATCGCTCTGCTGGTCTATCAGTGTTGTTCATGGTTTCCCCTCCGTTTGACGGAATCGGTGTCTTAACCTCATTTAAGTCACTCGTGTCTGTAGCTCCTTTATAAGCGGCTTCTATGGATAAAAATTTTTCCTGTATTTCCGAGTCAACATTTGCTTTCGAAGCCAGGGCTGCTATGCGCTTTGGGATCTCCCGGGTGGTGCCTGTGTGCTCAATACCCAATTCCTGTGCGATGGATATCAGCTGCTCCTTTGAAATGTTGTCTAACCACGTGGTATCAATCTGGTCGGCCATTTTACGGTTAGGTTTCTAGTCAGGAATGTTCCTTCTGACGTTGTACGATTTGCAGGGTCCCTGCTCGGGCGCCAATTGTAACGAAGCTTTTTCGTGCCCCGTTGCTTCTTTGATATTTGCTGGGGTATACTCGCTAGGGTTCGTTTACAATAAATTTGTATTAAAGGGGCACCTTGCAAATCGATTTAATATAAAAAAACTTTACTCTCTTTATTGGTTCTAAATTCTATAATATAAAATAAAACGTGTTTGTATACTTCATTTTCAATTTCACTTGGATTATCTTGCGGTATCCTTATTGCGGTGGCGACCCTTAGCGGTCCGGCCGTATTCCGCTAGCTGGGTCCCGTTAGTATGTGGCGTCGGTGCCTTGACGCGCCTTATGACGGCGTCTCTCTCTGCTGCGGTGCTCTGTCGCGCCTTACGTCGGCGTCTACTTGTATTGCTGAGGCGATGCTCTGTCGCCGTGTTCCGTTAGACGGATCCCGTTAGTATGTGGCGTCGGTGCCTTGACGCGCCTTACGTCGGCGTTTACTTGTATTACTCTGCTGCGCCTTGCGTCGGGGTCTATTTGTATTGCTGGTTGCTGGGTGATTCTCTGCCACGCCTTGCGTCGGCGTCTACTCGTATTTGCTGGGCGATACTCTGTCGCGCCCTACGTCGGCGTTTACTTGTATTGCTGAGGCGATGCTCTGTCGCGCCCTACGTCGGCGCTTACTTGTATTACTCTGTCGCTTGGCGCTGGCTTAGCCTGGCTGCGCTATGCGTCGCCGCGTTGACGTGACCTCTGTCGGCGTACCTCTGCTGCCGCGGTTCGCGCTGGCTTACCCTGGTTACGTTGTGCGTCGGCGGACCTCTGCTGCGCTTTGCTGCCGCGCTCTGCGCTGGCTTACGTGCGTTGCCGCTATGTTGCGGCCTCTGCCGGCGTACTTCTACTGACGGAGGTGAGCGCGTGTCACCCGTCGCGGTTGCGCGTTACTGTGGCGGGGCCTTTGGTCTTTGGGGTTGGCCATGTTGCTGTTAAATGTTGCGACCGATCTTTGTGTTGCGGAGACTTGTTGGTTGGTCGTGTTGCTAGAGCCTTTTGTGGCCACTTGTTGTGTTAATGTCGTGTCAAATATGTTGTGGGGTCGTTTTGTGTGGGCCAAATTAATGAGGATTTATTTGGTCCTCACAAACGGAACAGACGTGCGCGGAAAAGTAAAATGGACAATAAAAAATTGCTGCTCGTTTTTTAAACCATTCTTTGCACCAAATTCTTTTTTTGCGATCTTTTCTCTTTTTTACGCTTAATTGCCACAGCGAGCAATATTGCTGCAGCACAATTGTTGTCCGTATTCATCGCTGGCTGAAAGAGAACTAATGTTCGGCCAAAAGTTCGTATGGTGTATGGCCAAAGCTGCGAACAAGATTGCGGAATGTTCGCGGAAATGTTCGTATCGTGTATTTGGCGCTTAAGAAGTCGCTTGGGCATCACTTAGTGCATTAACAACAACCATGTTGTCAAAGGCGTAGCAACATTGCGGCCAAGACACGAACTAAATGTATCTGTGTAAGTGTTGGTTTGCGCAAGCATTTAAGTCTGTGAATGTATGAGTGTGGAGATTAGTAAATGAAAATACGGGAAAGCCGAAAGATAGTTTTGTACGTATAGGTAAAAAGTGAAGTGCGCGACTTTAACAACGAACAAAAAAAGTGCCAAAGTGTAGTGAAGTGCGCGGCTTTAAATTCGAACAAAAAGAAAAAAGTTTTTGTTTTGTTTTTTTTTTGCTGTGCGCGCCGCAAGTTTTCGCGCGTATCCTCACCAGTGTCAAGCGAGGACCACGAAAACAGGAAACCTGCCCAGAAAATCGAGAGTCGAGGTAAGTCAAAACCATCTGCTACTTGGCATGCATACAGGTAATTTGTAAATTTCCCAAGCAAGCCAAATAGAAAATTGCATTAATACGCAGATGTGTGCATATGCGTCTGCGGCCTAGCAAACACAAAAACCGCCGATGTACATACATATGTCTGAAATTGGTGAAATATTAAATAATATATACCCGACCCCTTTAGAATTGGCTGAAAGTTTTTCTTCTTTTTCTAGCTTACGAAAGACGTTTTTCAGAATTTTTCAAATTTTTTCATACAACTCAAAAAAAGTTATGAATTTTTAGAAAAACACCGTTTTTATTTTCAAAATGCTATAAATTTTTCAAAAATTGACCGTTTGGGATCTTTTTTTTAAATTTTTTTTTTAAATATACTTTTTGAAAAAAATACAAAAAAATTTTTAAAGTTTTTTTTTTAATTTTTCAGTTTTTCGAGATTTTTCGAATTTCGCCATTTTTTTGTCTCTCATAAAAAACTTCAATCAATTCTGCAATCATCCCCACTAATCCCGGAGTGGGCCAATTCTTTTTTTTAATTTTTTTTATTTAATATAACAAAAAAATGTAAGAAAATGGTTTTTAAGTATTCGTTTTTTTATATATTATGGTAATCCACGATTAAAATAACCAGGATTAATGACTGACACAGTAAACATGTAATTTAATCGTAGATTACCATAATATATAAAGAAAAGAATACTTAAAAATAATTTTCTTACATTATTTGTTATATAAATAAAATTGATAAAAAATTTTTTTTTATTTTTGAAAATTTTTTTTTTTCAATTAAATAAAAAAAAAATATAACAAAAATCGGCCCACTCCGGGATAAGTAGGGATGATTGCAGAATTAATTGAGAAAAATGGCGAAATTCGAAAAATCTCGAAAAACTGAGAAATTAAAAAAAATACTTTAAAAATTTGTTTGTATTTTTTTCGAAAAGTACATTTAAAAACAAACTTTAAAAAAAAAAGATCCCAAACGGTCAATTTTTGAAAAAGTTATAGCATTTTGAAAACAAAAAGGTGTTTTTTTAAAAATTCGTAACTTTTTTTGAGTTGGATGAAAAAATTTTTAAAAATTCTGAAAAACGTCTTTCGTAAGCTAGAAAAAGAAGAAAAACTTTCAGCCAATTCTAAAGGGGTCGGGTTCAAAATTGGTCGAAATGGGATGGAATACCCCATGGTAATCTACGATTAAAATAACCAGGATTAATGACTGACAGTAAACATGTAATTTAATCGTAGACTACCATAATATATAAAGAATAGAATACTTAAAAATGTCTTTTTTTTGTTTTATAAATCAAATTAAATAGCATTTTGAAAACAAAAACGGTGTTTTTTTAAAAATTCGTAACTTTTTTTGAGTTGGATGAAAAAATTTGAAAAAATTCTGAAAAACGTCTTTCGTAAGCTACAAAAAGAAGAAAAACTTTCAGCCAATTCTAAAGGGGTCGGGTTCAAAATTGGTCGAAATGGGATGGAATACCCCATGGTAATCTACGATTAAAATAACCAGGATTAATGACTGACACAGTAAACATGTAATTTAATCGTAGATTATCATAATATATAAAGAATAGAATACTTAAAAAAAAATCTCGAAAAACTGAAAAATTAAAAAAAAACTTTACAAATTTTTTTGAATTTTTTCCGGGAAAGTACATTTAAAACCAAATTTAGAAAAAAAAGATCCCAAACGGTCAATTTTTGAAAAAGTTAGAGCATTTTGAAAACAAAAACGGTGTTTTTTTAAAAATTCATAACTTTTTTGAGTTGGATGAAAAAATTCTGAAAAACGTCTTTCGTAAGCTAGAAAAAGAAGAAAAACTTTCAGCCAATTCTAAAGGGGTCGGGTTCAAAATTGATCGAAATGGAATGGAATACCCCAAATATACTATTGTACATTAAGTAATCTCCACCAACTTTCATTCCAGGTCACACCGCCTACGCAAAAACCCACTAGGCACCACTTCCGGCATAGCACGCCTACAACAACAACGGCACACAACCCCAACAGCAACACCACCATTTAATTTCACCGACAGCACATCACGTTTACAACAGCTACACGCATTGGCTTTTTTGGACTGCACGCAACGCCTTCAACAACTACACATATTTTTTCACCGATGGCACACAACGGATGAAACAACACCACACATTTTTTTATCAACGGCACACCATTTGCCTTCACCAGCAACTACACATTGTTTTTTTGTCATCGGCGGCTCAACGCCGACAACAAGTACGACACCTTTTTCTACTGGCAATTAAAATTCCCACCTGCGGCCACATACTTTGGTATCGGCAACATATTGTCACAACAACACCATCTTCATCACCAACCAGATCAACAAATTATATTTTTCAGCATCACCCATATAATAAAGAAGCCTAAAAGCGGTTTTGGTGGAAATCACTTCCGACTACAAAAACAAACCACAACGGCAGCAGCAGACAAAATCAAAATCTAATTTCAAAAATTTGTGTTTGTTTTGTTTCCAACAAACTATACTTTTGTATTTTCTCACATACCTTTTTTAGCATATTTACGCATATTGCATATTTATTAGACATAAGCTTTCGTAGGAAAAGGTTGGTAAAAAGCTAAGGGCTTTGAGCTTTATTGTCGTGGTCTTCTTTAAAATCTTTTTTTTTTTTTGTAAGCAATCTTTTTGTTTGCCAAGTAATTTCACTTCGCTTTTAAAGTTTTGTTGGTAACTTTCATTTTTATAGCTGAGTAATTGCACTCCGCTTTTTAAATTTTTGTTGGCAATTTTGCATATACACGTTTTCTTCTTTTAGACACTTATTTGATTTTCTTTTGTGGATAATTACTATATTCAAAGTACACCGATCTTTACCGGCGTGCTCTGCCTATATTCCCACTTCCGCACATGATTTTTTTTCCTTTTCTGTTAGACCGCGACTAACTCGATATTATGAAATTTTGAATATCTAAGATTTTTTTCTTTGAACAGATTGCGCATACAGATATTCGTCAGAATGTTTCCGGCAAAGTTACCTGTGTCCTTCCGGCATTTAGAATTAGGGGCTTGCTTAAAAACACCCACATTTAATTTCTTTTATCTTTTCCATATTTTTTTTTACGATTTTATACGTACGTTTTTTCCTTGGACATTGTCATCACGGTTAAAATTTATTACTAACTATACACTCATTATCCAAGATCGTAAGCGATCGATCTGGATCTGTGTTTGAGCGTGGTTATATGTACATATGTATGCTTGAGTTTTTTTTTTTTGTTTCAGCTAATCAACGGCAGCGGCGACGTTGGAGAAGAAGAGTAATTGGTGAGTGTTTTGAGAGAAACATTAAAATTTATCAAAATACACCCGTTTAGTTGTATGTACATATCTTAGCAAAGATTCCTGCTCTTGCAAAAATAGAACATTAATTAACAAATAAGAAAAAGAACAAAAGATCCCAACGAACATATGTGCATCCATAAAAATTTCACAAACATATATTTACACTTACATAACTTTTTTTGATTTACATATAAATTCTTTTTACTTCGATGTCCAACTTTTTCTTTGTGAAAAATTGATTTTGGATCTACTTGTGCGTTTGCGGTAAGTCAGGGATAAGTGTTTTGAATTTTTTTGTTCGCCGTTTTATTTTATTTCGCTTGCATTTTGTATATGCAGAGTTTAAGATAGGAGTTGGTAGAATAAGATATTAGGGTGGTCTATAAATCTTTTTTTACTTGTATAAGAAACCTCACCTCTCGTTTTCTTTTTTACTTTAATTGTTTTTTTTCTTTACAAACAATTGTATCGAACTGAATTGAATTTAAATCGTATATTATTATTTTGTTTTGCTTTTGAGCGGTTTTTTAGTTCTTACAAATATCGCTGGTTTTCATCATGTAGGTTAGGTAGCTCTAGGGTGTAGACTTAAGCGATTGAGTTGTTAAATAAAATTTTGAAATGTGGCTGAAAACATAGGTTTTTTAATAATGCAAGGCTAAGTACGAATTCTTGGTGTTGGTGCTGCGCTTGTGCGTGGCAAAGTAAAGAGAAGGTGAGTGGTAGGGAAAAATGACTGAGTGACAGAAGAACAGTCTAGTGTCAGGTTTGGGGGAACTGTAAGTAGATAGGAGTCAGCAGAGTGCCCATGGTGCAGTGCAAGTTGCACTGCAGAGGGTGGGCAGACTCCACTTGACAGGAGAGGCTATCACCTTTTTCTTCCCTTATGCTTTCCCCTTTATAAATTTGCCCCTCACGTCTATTAAATCTTCTTCAGCTTTTCCTTTCACTACACATGCAGGTATGAACCCTTTTTGTTCATGTGGCTGCGGGTGAGGACGGTGGTGTAATACCCCGCACAAGACGACGAGCTAGCCTGGGATGCAAGCATACCTGTTTGACGCCGCTCCTCACCACCCCAAACAGTCAGCCACGTAACAATGGCGCCCAACGATTATAGCCCAATCACCTTTTTTTTAGTATATCAATTTTTATATATTTTTTTTTCAAATAATTTTTTAATTTGTAGTTTGTTTTGCAGTTTTTTTTTCATCTCCATTAATCCTTCAAGTTCCGCTTTAATTTTTTTGTTTCCAAAATTTTCTTTCGGTTTTTAGCCTTTTTATTCTCAAAGCAATAGCCAATAATCTTTTAATCTTTCCCATATTTCCATCTAGTTGCAACCTCTTTGTACATATTACAACCTTTTTTTCAGTTCCCAATGTAATAAACAAATGACGTTTTGTTGCTTACAATTTTTTTTATTTCACCCCTTTTGTTTTTTCTCATTTTCGCTACTTTTAAAGCTTTTTCTCCCCACTTTTATTTGTAATCTAGATCCCTATTTCCGTCTTTTGACAGGACAGGGACCGTCATGATGACAACGCCGATTGGGCTCGCCTGGTCGAGATGTATCATCATGACAAAAGTATAAGGAGTAGCTTAGGTGCATGCCAGGGTTCCTTTTTCGGGTTCCTACAATTTGATCAAGCGGTACATGGTATGATATACCATAAAAATATAAAAAAAAAAAATCGGCCCACTCCGGGATAAGTAGGGATGATTGCAGAATTAATTGAAGTTTTTATGAGAAAAAAAATGGCGAAATTCGAAAAATCTCGAAAAACTTTAAACTTTAAAAATTTGTTTGTATTTTTTCCGAAAAGTACATTTAAAAACAAACTTTAAAAAAAAAAGATCCCAAACGGTCAATTTTTGAAAAAGTTATAGCAGTGTTTTTTAATAGTGTTTTTTTTTTAAATTCGTAACTTTTTTTGAATTGGATGAAAAAATTTGAAAAAATTCTGAAAAACGTCTTTCGTAAGCTAGAAAAAGAAGAAAAACTTTCAGCCAATTCTAAAGGGGTCGGGTTCAAAATTGGTCGAAATGGGATGGAATACCCCATGGTAATCTACGATTAAAATAACCAGGATTAATGACTGACACAGTAAACATGTAATTTAATCGTAGATTACCATAATATATAAAGAATAGAATACTTAAAAATGTCTTTTTTTTGTTTTATAAATCAAATTAAATAGCATTTTGAAAACAAAAACGGTGTTTTTTTTAAAATTCGTAACGTTTTTTGAGTTGGATGAAAAAATTTGAAAAAATTCTGAAAAACGTCTTTCGTAAGCTAGAAAAAGAAGAAAAACTTTCAGCCAATTCTAAAGAGGTCGGGTTCAAAATTGGTCGAAATGGGATGGAATACACCATGGTAATCTTCGATTAAAATAACCAGGATTAATGACTGACACAGTAAACATGTAATTTAATCGTAGATTACCATAATATATAAAGAATAGAATACTTAAAAATTTCGAAGTTCGAAAAATCTCGAAAAACTGAAAAATTAAAAAAAAAAACTTTACAAATTTTTTTGAATTTTTTCCGGGAAAGTACATTTAAAACCAAATTTAGAAAAAAAAGATCCCAAACGGTCAATTTTTGAAAAAGTTAGAGCATTTTGAAAACAAAAACGGTGTTTTTTTAAAAATTCATAACTTTTTTTGAGTTGGATGAAAAAATTTGAAAAAATTCTGAAAAACGTCTTTCGTAAGCTAGAAAAAGAAGAAAAACTTTCAGCCAATTCTAAAGGGGTCGGGTTCAAAATTGGTCGAAATGGGATGGAATACCCCATGGTAATCTACGATTAAAATAACCAGGATTAATGACTGACACAGTAAACATGTAATTTAATCGTAGATTATCATAATATATAAAGAAGAGAATACTTAAAAATTTCGAAATTCGAAAAATCTCGAAAAACTGAAAAATTAAAAAAAAAACTTTACAAATTTTTTTGAATTTTTTTCTGGAAAGTACATTTAAAACCAAATTTAAAAAAAAAAAAGATCCCAAACGGTCAATTTTTGAAAAAGTTAGAGCATTTTGAAAACAAAAAGGTGTTTTTTTAAAAATTCGTAACTTTTTTTGAGTTGGATGAAAAAATTTGAAAAAATTCTGAAAAACGTCTTTCGTAAGCTAGAAAAAGAAGAAAAACTTTCAGCCAATTCTAAAGGGGTAGTGTTCAAAATTGGTCGAAATGGGATGGAATACCCCATGGTAATCTACGATTAAAATAACCAGGATTAATGACTGACACAGTAAACATGTAATTTAATCGTAGATTACCATAATATATAAAGAATAGAATACTTAAAAATGTCTTTTTTTTTGTTTTATAAATCAAATTAAATAGCATTTTGAAAACAAAAACGGTGTTTTTTTAAAAATTCGTAACTTTTTTTGAGTTGGATGAAAAAATTTGAAAAAATTCTGAAAAACGTCTTTCGTAAGCTAGAAAAAGAAGAAAAACTTTCAGCCAATTCTAAAGGGGTCGGGTTCAAAATTGGTCGAAATGGGATGGAATACCCCATGGTAATCTACGATTAAAATAACCAGGATTAATGACTGACACAGTAAACATGTAATTTTATCGTAGATTATCATAATATATAAAGAATAGAATACTTAAAAATTTCGAAATTCGAAAAATCTCGAAAAACTGAAAAATTAAAAAAAAACTTTACAAATTTTTTTGAATTTTTTCCGGGAAAGTACATTTAAAACCAAATTTAGAAAAAAAAAAGATCCCAAACTGTCAATTTTTGAAAAAGTTAGAGCATTTTGAAAACAAAAACTTTGTTTTTTTAAAAATTCATAACTTTTTTTGAGTTGGATGAAAAAATTTGAAAAAATTCTGAAAAACGTCTTTCGTAAGCTAGAAAAAGAAGAAAAACTTTCAGCCAATTCTAAAGGGGTCGGGTTCAAAATTGATCGAAATGGAATGGAATACCCCATATATACTATTGTACATTAAGTAATCTCCACCAACTTTCATTCCAGGTCACACCGCCTACGCAAAAACCCACTAGGCACCACTTCCGGCACAGCACGCCTACAGCAACAACGGCACACAACCCCAACAGCAACACCACCATTTGATTTCACCGACAGCACATCACGTTTACAACAGCTACACGCATTGGCTTTTTTGGACTGCACGCAACGCCTTCAACAACTACACATATTTTTTCACCGATGGCACACAACGGATGCAACAACACCACACATTTTTTTATCAACGGCACACCATTTGCCTTCACCAGCAACTACACATTGTTCTTTTTGTCATCGGCGGCTCAACGCCGACAAAAAGTACGACACCTTTTTCTACTGGCAATTAAAATTCCCACCTGCGGCCACATACTTTGGTATCGGCAACATATTGTCACAACAACACCATCTTCATCACCAACCAGATCAACAAATTATATTTTTCAGCATCACCCATATAATAAAGAAGCCTAAAAGCGGTTTTGGTGGAAATCACTTCCGACTACAAAAACAAACCACAACGGCAGCAGCAGACAAAATCAAAATCTAATTTCAAAAATTTGTGTTTGTTTTGTTTCCAACAAACTATACTTTTGTATATTCTCACATACTTTTTTAGCATATTTACGCATATTGCATATTTATTTATTTATTTGCATAAGCTTTCGTAGGAAAAGGTTGGTAAAAAGCTAAGGGCTTTGAGCTTTATTGTCGTGGTCTTCTTTAAAATCTTTATTTTTTTTTTTTTTAAGTAATCTTTTTGTTTGCCAAGAAGTTTCACTTCGCTTTTAAAGTTTTGTTGGTAACTTTCATTTTTATAGCTGAGTAATTGCACACCGCTTTTTAAATTTTTGTTGGCAATTTTGCACATACACGTTTTCTTCTTTTAGACACTTATTTAATTTTCTTTTGTGGATAATTACTATATTCAAAGTACACCGATCTTTACCGGCGTGCTCTGCCTATAGTCCCACTTCCGCACATGGGTTTTTTTTCCTTTTCTGTTAGACCGCGACTAACTCGATATTATGAAATTTTGAATATCTAAGATTTTTTTCTTGAACTCACTTTTAAAATACTCATTAACACCTTTCTTTTGATACCCATATTGTACAAACAAATTCTAGGGTCACCCCTGGTCCACCTTTGTGGCGATATCTCGAAACGGCGTCCACCTATGGAACTAAGGATTACTCCCTTTTAAAATACTCATTAGGACCTTTCATTTGATACCCATAACGTACAAACGCATTCTAGAGTCAACCCTGATCCACCTTTATGGCTATATCCCTAAATGGCGTCCACCTATAGAACTATGGCCCACTCCCTCATAAAATAATCTTTAATGCCTTTCATTTGATACACATGTCATACAAACACATTCCAGGGTTACCCTCGGTTCATTTTCCTACATGGTTATTTTCCCTTATGTTGCCACCATAGCTCTCAACTGAGTATGTAATGTTCGGTTACACCCGAACTTAACCTTCCTTACTTGTTTTGTTTCAGCTAATCAACGGCAGCGGCGACGTTGGAGAAGAAGAGTAATTGGTGAGTGTTTTGAGAGAAACATCAAAATTTATCAAAATACACCTGTTTAGTTGTATGTACATATCTTAGCAAAGATTCCTGCTCTTGCAAAAATAGAACAGTAATTAGCAAATAAGAAAAAGAACAAAAGATCGCAACGAACATATGTGCATCCATAAAAATTTCACAAACATATATTTACACTTACATAACTTTTTTTGATTTACATATAAATTCTTTTTACTTTGATGTCCAACTTTTTCTTTGTGAACATTGATTCGCCCTTTTATTTTATTTCGCTTGAATTTTGTATATGCAGATTTTAAGATAGGAGTTGGTAGAATAAGATATTAGGGTGGTTTATAAATCTTTTTTTACTAGTATAAGAAACCTCACCTCTCGTTTTCTTTTTTACTTTAATTGTTTTTTTTTTCTTTACAAACAATTGTATCGAACTGAATTGAATTTAAATCGTATATTATTATTTTGTTTTGCTTTTGAGCGGTTTTTTAATTCTTACAAATATCGCTGGTTTTCATCCGGTAGGTTAGGTAGCTCTAGGGTGTAGGTTTAAGAGATTGAGTTGTTAAATAAAATTTTGAAATGTGGCTGAAAACATAGGTTTTTTAATAATGCAAGGCTAAGTTCGAATTCTTGGTGTTGGTGCTGCCCTTGTGCGTGGCAAAGTAAAGAGAAGGTGAGTGGTAGGGAAAAATGACCGAGTGACAGAAGAACAGTCTAGTGTCAGGTTTGGTGGCACTGTAAGTAGATAGGAGTCAGCACAGTGCCCATGGTGCAGTGCAAGTTGCACTGCAGAGGGTGGCAAGAATCCACTTGACAGGACAGGCTATCACCTTTTTCTTCCCTTATGCTTTCCCCTTTATAACTTTGCCCCTCACGTCTATTAAATCTTCTTCAGCTTTTCCTTTCACTACACATGCAGGTATGAACCCTTTTTGTTCATGTGGCTGCGGGTGAGGACGGTGGTGTAATACCCCGCACAAGACGACGAGCTAGCCTGGGATGCAAGCATACCTGTTTGACGCCGCTCCTCACCACCCCAAACAGTCAGCCACGTAACAATGGCGCTCAACGATTATGGCCCAATCACCTTTTTTTTTAGTATTTCAATTTTTATATATATATTTTTTTTTCAAATAATTTTTAATTTGTAGTTTGTTTTGCAGTTTCTTTTTTTTCATCTCCATTAATCCTTCAAGTTCCGTTTTAATTTTTTTGTTTCCAAAATTTTCTTTCAGTTTTTAGCCTTTTTATTCTCAAGGCAATAGCCAATAATCTTTTAATCTTTCCCATATTTCCATCTAGTTGCAACCTCTTTGTACATATTACAACCTTTTTTTCAGTTCCCAATGTAATAAACAAATGACGTTTTGTTGCTTACAATTTTTTTTATTTCACCCCTTTTGTTTTTTCTCATTTTCGCTACTTTTAAAGCTTTTTCTCCCCACTTTTATTTGTAATCTTGATCCCTATTTCCGTCTTTTGACAGGACAGGGACCGTCATGATGACAACGCCGATTGGGCTCGCCTGGTCGAGATGTATCATCATGACAAAAGTATAAGGAGTAGCTTAGGTGCATGCCAGGGTTCCTTCTTCGGGTTCCTACAATTTGATCAAGCGGTACATGGTATGATACTTACCTAGAAGACGGACGTTAACAGAAGGTCGTGGCGAGCTTTTTAAGCTACCTTACCGCGATTCCAGCACTGCCGGTGAGTGAGGTTTGCAGTCGTCGCCACGATGGTTATGAGAAGAGGTGTGGCATCCACTCTTAGGGTCTAGCTCATGAGCGTGGTATGCCACACTTCCACGGACAGTACGAAAACTGAATAGACAGTAGTTAGATACGGACGAGCATACTGCCTTCACCGAACCTTCGCTAAGGCAGCACCGAAACACCAAAACAGCAATTCAATTTCAACTTTTAATCTTTCTTTTGCTCTGATTCTCTGGTACTACTCTCGCATACACCCGCAACCTGGATTTTGTTTGCATACACAAACATTGTGTGGGAATTTTATGTCAGTTTTAAGTATTTTTTTTTTTTTTTTTTTGATATATGTATAAACATAATAGTTTTTTTTTTGATTTTGGTTTTTGGAAAAATTTTTCTTTTTTTTTTAATTTTTATATATGTATTTTTGTGTTTTATTACCTTGAGAAAACACATACACCTTCACACGTAGAACGTCAATCAGAGTTTTGGATATACATACATACATACAGCCAATCAAACACACAAACACATTTCTTGAATTTCAGTTTGTTTGATATACACACATTCCTGAATTTTCATTCACATACATACATCCACACAAATTTAGTTTTTGAATTTTATTTTACACACACATAATACCTGAATTTTCACATACATATATACAAACATATTATTGGAATTATTTTGATATACTTACATCTATCTTTTGATTGATTTTTGCACAAACGGCAAGCTATGGGAACACATTGGCGTGTTCTTCCGTTTTAGAGCGCTTCAGAGTGAATCCAGTCATTTCTGGAAGTGGGAGCGTTTAGTATTATGGTCGTGTTGTGCTTGTTGGGTGGCCAATGGTGTTTGGGTGGAGTAAAAGTTAAGATATCCCATATATTTTCGCAAAATAAAGCAAGAAATTTTAATTGAAATAAAAGATTAAAGGCCATAAGTAAATACTTATTTGCCCAAAGAAACGAAAAAACTGATTTTAGCACCTTTATTTCGACTTTTGTCGACATGTAGTGTGGTATTTGCGTGTAGCAGCGCATGAGGCCTAATGTCGGTATTGGCGTGCATTGACAGTCACAAATGAAGCGTAGAAATTTGACATTTGCTACGCTTTTTCATTTCCTGAATAGTAAAAAGGTCATTAATTTAACACGCGGTGGTGAGTATACTTGTTGCAGATTCGGTTATCTTTTTATTAATTAATTTTTCTTTTTCTTTTCAGGTAAACAGTTACAAATGTATCCAATAAAGGAGAAGCATAGCAGTGAAATGTTTGAAATACGCAAAAATTAATAAAATATAGTTTAATTGACGAATTAACGGAATTAACAACCATCCGTCAATCCATGGTAAAACAAACGAGTGCCATTTTAGATATCGTCGATACATCGAACAACATTTTGCTGCAAATTTAAACTGCGCGAAGCAGCAGCAGTACAAGTTACTCCCATATCAATAAAACAAACAATCCCCCGCTCAAAAATATGCACACGCTTGCAGTTGGTTTTAGTACGTTTTTATGTTTGGTGGTTATACCAACGCATATTTTCACGTTGCTAATAATACTCTTAATTCAATTCGTGTCGACGACACCTGTTCCATACGTTCTTCAATCAGACTCAACGAACTTGAGTACGTTAATATTTGGGATGCTAAACGTAAATCCGTAATATATCAATGTATGGTAGCTGATAAAATGTGTATAATTTTAGAGCACGTAGCAGATAAAATTGTTGGAAAAGAATGCATAAATTCTCGTATCATGAATACATCACCGAGCAACTGGAGGGGTATGTACGTTTTAATAGTTTTATAAAGGGGGGGGCAAACGTTGATCAGTACGCTCCAAGTCGGCAGTCTAAAGCAAACAAAGCTGTACATTCCGCTTCAAAACGCTCTATTAGTTTTGCTCGCTTCTCTGCTTTCGACGTTCAGAGAATTATTGTATTGCACGACTAAAAATCAGCAATTACTACACCAAAATTGATTATAGACCAACAATTTGCCAGTAAATCTATTCTTGGTGCCGTTTTCGTTGCATAAAATTCGTATTTACGAAGATTTCTGCTTATGGACCCTTTAAGGACAAATGGCTTTGCGGGGTGGGCTATCGCCAACAGAGCAACAAGTATTCGCATATTTGTATAGGGAGGTATGCGTTCAAGACGCAAACGTGCACTGGATTGCTATAAAAATGTGCCCAAGCTCAAACTCATGAATGTGTATGATAGCCAACTTATTGATGAAGACACCATTCCTATACTTAATGCAATTTTTCTTGGTTTCCCCGCAGGTTTCCTATATATGAAATACGCGGCCATATGCAGTTCATATTTCAATGCACTTTTTTAGAAGCAACGTAAGCACCTGTCCTTTCATAGAAAGTTCCAACATCGATGGCGATATTTTCAGACGTTTAATCACCTTTGATATACCGGAGAGAGATAAAAATGGTATGTGTGTTTTTCGTATTTTTATTAATAGCGAAAGTGTGTGCCAATATTTATATATATTAAAACTTAATAAACGCTAATATAGTAAGGGAACATGTCTCGTAATCTGACTATCACATATACTTATTTTGTGCTTTTTTATTGGCACTACATTTGCTACAAGCTGCACTAGTCCCTAAGTGAAGCATAAGTATCCGCATATTATGTACGCATAGTAATCCAAACACGATGCAATGAATTGATTCACGATCCTAGAATAAATAAAGGAACAAACGATTGCGAAGAAGTAACTATTTGCACTTGTGTTTCATTGGAATATCAAGAAAGATCAATGGAAGGCATAACGCCTCTCACAAATCTTAAAACAGCTGTAAATACCTAATCAGTGAATATTTTTTCCGTTTCCTGATATTCTAAGTTAAACTGTTGGCCCAATAGTAAATAAGAAAATGACTAAACGACAACCTATCTGGCTTCAGTCCGATGTTACGGGCTCTGAGGACTGGCAATTACCTCGTAAGGATATCTGAAGTTCTCCTGATAATACATTAGTAAATGTTCAAAACGTTTGTGGCGATTCAACTGTGAGTATGAACAAATCTGCATATAATCCTTCTCCACACCGACCGTTAAAGCATCCGACATCCTTTTTTGACACATTAGTGCACTTGTTAAAAGGCAACATCGGCACAGGAAATTTGGCCATGCCAGATGCATTCAAAGTTGCTGGTTTATATGTCGGACATGTTGGAACGCTCATGATAGGTGCCATTTGTACGCATTACATGCACATCTTGTGAGAAGCTCTCACGAACTTTGTTGACGATTTGACGATTTCAACAGCCTTCACTATTTTTTTTGTTTGCTTTTGTCAGAAGTAGCCTTTGTTCTTTTGGTACAAAACCAAGTGGTTTACGGCGTTATTCTCGTGTTGCGGGACGTATGATAACAACGTTCCTTTTCATAACTTAAATTGGGTTTTGCTGTGTGTATTTTGTTTTTGTGGCAGTTAATATGAAGAAAGTGGTGGATCGTTATTTTCCAAATAATTATATATATGTTAACGTATTCCTGAGTTTTGTCTTATTTCCGGTTTTCCGAAGAGGAACTCTTAAATATTTAACGCCAGTTTCGCTAGCGGCAGCGTTGCTTAACATTTTAAGATTGGCATACTGGGGTTTCTACATTATGCGCGATTTGCCTTATACAGACACAGTAAAGCCAATTGCAACTTGGGCACAACTACCATTGTATTTTGGAACGGCTCTTTATGTAATGGAAGGTATCGGTGTTATATTACCCCTTGAAAATAATGTGAAGAGACCAGAGGATTTTGGACGTACAACTGGAGTGTTAAACACTGGATTGACTGTTGTGGCATGTCTTTACACAACGGTTGGATTTTTGGTTCCCTGAAGTATGGAGAAAATTTCAAAGGGAGTATTACGCTGAATTTGCCCCCAGGTCAGCTTCCTTTGCAGTTCGTTCGCTTCGCCATGGCTATAGCAATGGCTTTATCTCCCCACTCCTACACTCTCCAATTCTATGTACCTGTTAATATTGTTGACCCCTTCATTCGCAATCAGTTTGTGGATCAAAACAGAAAAGAATTAGCATCGACGGTGCTGAGGATTGTATTAGTCATATTTAAATTTCTCTTGGCTCTCTGCGTACCAAATTTGGGTAAAATTATTTTCCTAGTGGGCGCTGTAAGCAACTCAGCATTAGCGTTTATTGCACCACCAATTATATCATATTCTATCCGGTTGGTTTGTGCAAGTATAAATGGATACAGTAGAGGCTCACAAATTATAACCACTTTGTTTTTAGGGTGATTCTAATTGCTGAAAAATTGTAATTACTGGACGTTTTTTTATTTGCATAAAACCTTAAAAATTAATTCAACTTGCATTAAAAAAATACAATGCAATTTTTTCTTGTTCAATTTTATTCACAAAAAACGATAAAACACAAGATAACAATCCCGTACAAGTCATATCAAAATTTTTTTTATTTAATATAAATATATGTATATATATGCTAAATCAAAAAAAGATCCGAAAAACAAAAACTCCAATTACAGTAAATATATTTTTTCATTAAAAGTACATGAAAGATCTATAGAAATATATTAAAAAAGGCAAAAATTAATCAAAAACTTAATAACTAATATTCAGCGATGTGCAATGGTTCCTTGTTAGCCTCATGATAGGTATTAGAAACAGCGATTAGAATTGATGATTTATTCGATTTGATAAAGCTGATTGCAGATGGAGCAGGATCAACTTCTAGGGCTAACCGTTTCCCTCAACACCCTTGTCAAGCTTTTCCAAGATCTGAACTTTGGTTTCCAAGGACAAAGAATTTCTCTTACGTTTATTTGGCATTTCAGCGAATTACTTTTACTTTTAAACAAACAATGCCTAAAGACGTGCACGCGTATCGAATTTCGCGCAAACTAACAAAAAGTGTACAGAACCGCGACGAAAATCTAACGACTACCGACTGTAATGCTTAAAAAACACATTGCCGAGCGGCGACGATATACGCCTCGTCGGGCGATGACATTACGCCCAGACATTTTGTCTACTTAAAACACAATGCCGGACGAAATTGACGCTGTTTATTCAGAGTGGCCATTATTTGGAAATAAAGATGAAAACAATTAAAACTTTTTTTAATTCTAAATTTAATTCAGACGAACAGACAGACATATCCCTTTGAGGTCCGACATCTCCTCCCTCGGTAAGACTTTATGTCGAATGGTCCGGCGAAATCTACCCCTGTGTTGGTGATTACCATAGTAAAGGTGGTTCACTCCATTGGAAGTATTCCCATAAGTGGACTTTGTGCCCGCTTCTTGTAAATAGTGCCGATTTTACAGTTGTGGAAGACAAACTTAACCATGTTTTTAACACGCGGATTCCAGTACTGAGTGCGAATAAGGCATATATATGTATAAATTTAACTAGGAGTCTCGTTAACCTACAAGAGTATGAAAAGATAATGGGGTGACGCTCATTGTAGGACATGTCTTGGGATGAATCGACCCGCCCACCAGTTCTGATTATACCTTCAGTATCGATGAATGAGTTTAAGGATAAAATCTCACTCTTCCCATGAATTAGTTACCCTGACTTCAAATTTGCCTACTCTTTTTGATAGTATCGCCTTTGGCATATTGTCAATCGTTCTGTCGTTGTTTTTATTTCATCAGGTGCTTTTAAATGAGAGTGCCTTCTGAAAAAAGCTTTAGTTTTCGGATATGTGCTTTGGAAAAAACGAAAAATGTATGCTATAACCCGCAGAGCCCTTGAAAAGTCGGAGAATTTATCAAGGATGTTAGAATTATTATTAACAGACGTTGCTCGAACTTTAACCCTCTTTTCCTCAATATTCGTGTTGTAATCTTCAACCTGTGTTGGCCAATTTTCGTTGTCTTCTTGTAACCAAGAAGGTACCTGCCATCACAAAGGATTGTCGATTAGATCCGAAGTGAAGAGGCCTCTGCTCGAGAAATCTGCAGGATTTGACGCGGAGTCTATGTGCAGCCATACTTTGTCTCCTACTTTGTCAATGATTTTTGTTATTCGATGTGCCACGAACTTTGACCACGAACATGGTGGTTTTCGTATCCAGGCCAGCACTATAGTTGAATCTGTTCAGAGGGTTACTTTAATGTTCGAAACTGCACCAAACTGCACCGCAGAGTTCAACTCGAGGCAAACATATGGCTTTGACTAGGGGCTACTCTCGTCTTAGGCGCCAACAAGTTGGTGAAGACTTGATCCTTGGTTTATACCCGTAAGAGAATTGTAGCGGCGTATGCTTTTTCCGAGGCGTCGCTGAAGCCATGTATTTGGATGTTGTTCTTCATTGTATAATGGACCCATCGCGGTATGCGTATGTCGTTGATTTTCTCGTAATCTGTCATGAACGATTGCCGCCGATGTAAAGTGGTTTCAGTCACGACTTCATCCCAGCCTGTACCTTCCAACCAACATTTTAAACTTCCTTAAAATTAGTAAAAGTTGACATATTGCTGACAAAGAAAATATATTTCAGTCCCGAGGACTTTAAATGATAACTAAACGTCACATATAACAGATAATAACAATTTATAATTTATAATTATTCAACAAACATTTATTGGCTGTAACTCGATGGATGTGTTATTTTCATGGTGGTGTGTCACGGTATGGTCTGGTACCGCTTACGTGCTCCACATAGATGTCCCGAGACTAGCGGATGGTATCGCTTATCATGAGCCTCCTCATCAGGCTTGCATAATAGCGCGTGATGTTCAGGAGGTTTATGACCCGTTCGTTTGCCGGGTCCCATCCGCCCAGCGCTTCAACTATAAAGGCCTCCACTCTGACTTCGTACCAAAGTGTCGACAGCTGGTCAGCAAGCGGCTGGTATTTCTGTAGCTTTTGCTGCCGAGCATCCTTAAAATCATCGCCTCTATTTGCGAACGGAATAGCCACGTCGATCAGAGTGATTCGTTGGCTTACGTCGTCACGTATGACGATGTCCGGTCTTAGGGTGCCAGCAGTACCGTGGGAGCCCTCTACGATTCTATTTACTCTCACGTTCCCGGGGCATCTCAGGGCTCATACGAGTCTGTCTTGGACGTTGTTGTGGCGCCGCTGACGTGCCGCGGAGTAGGGGGTGCAGTGGTTAAGCACATGTGGTATTGTCTCCAGGTCTCTTCCGCATTTGCGGCAGCGCTTGTCTGCGTCTATAAGCCACCTCTTTGCAGCGTTCAATGGGAGGACATTGAGACGTGCCGGTGTAAAAAACGCCAGTCGCAAAAGCGGGTGAATTTTCCCGAGCGGAGAAAGTGGTTAGCTGGTGGTGTCTTGCACGTCACTTCGAACACCTTGCCTTGGTCGGGTTTGTTTATTAGTATGGCTGCGTAGTGTTGTGTCACACACCGTCGAAGTGTCGAAATGATGCGATGGGTGTCCCCCGATTCGATAACTGTGAAGTTCGGATCAGTTGGTGTACCGCACTGGATCCAAAACTCGGACTCCGGTGAGGATCACGTCCGACGTAGTTTTACCTTGCTGCTAGTTCTGGCCGTTGCCGTCCTCACCTTAGTCCAATGGTTCTCGATACTGTTTGAACGCGGGACGTTAGATTCGCTAGACAGATAACTCGCCATGTCTATATGACATGCTGGTTTTCTTTGCCTTTCCGCCGTAGCCTGTATCAGCGATGAAACTGCTATATCACTCACGACGTGGTCTTTTGAGTTTAACATCTTAAATGCATGGGCCACGGTGAGGAGATCCGTCAGGTCTGCCAGGGGTAGCAGCCCGCCACCAACTTTGTGGGGCGGTATGAAGACGAGTTCTGCACTAGCCCGTTGGGGCAGGTTCATCCAGCGTTTGGCTGTTCTCTTTATTACCTTATCGGCCTCGCTCAGATACTCTTTGTCCACGTCTGCCCCTTGCAAAATAAAGTCTAGGCGTGGCAATAGAAACATTGCCGTAGCATCTATCTTCTGCCATGGGACCAGCCCTGAGTGGTCCAGTGTACGCACGTTGCTCAGCAGTCCAGTTATGGTGCTCACCGGTGTCTGGCTAATCTGGAAGCCAGAGAGTATTCCGAGTTGGTCGTAATACTCCCCTGGCCCCAATGCTCGAACAGGCTGGCCCTGGACTAGGAAGTTCGTAACCATTGCGTCATTGCCCCTCCCTGGTATGTGGAGCGTTGCGCATTTGGCAGTATTATATTTAAGCACAATAGCCCTCGCCCGCTTTCGGATACTGGCCGGGGTATCAGCTATTAGCGCCACGTCGTCGGCATATGCCAGGTTATTAATTAGGGCGTTGCCCAGTTGGTATCCGATCCCTTCTTGGGCCACCGTGCGAACGACGACCTCCAGAGTGAGATCAAACACTATAGGACTCAAGGGGCATCCCTGGCGAACTCCGGCCTGCATGGTAATGGGCGGGGCATGCCCTCTGATACCTTGAGTCGTGTTGTCATGCCGGTGTAATTCTGATTGATTGTATTAATTATTTTTCTCGGTAGGCCATGTGCTTCCAGAAACATAAAAATTATAGAGTGTGGAACGAATGTGAACGCGTTGGAAAAATCTAGCCACGCGACTACCGCTTCCTTTTTATTTTTCTTAGCGACACGCAGTACTTCCTGCAGAACGTAATTGTGCTCAAAACACCCTTCAAATTTCAAAAACACTTTTTGGGAGGGGCTTATACGGCTATTGGTCATGGCCCACTTTTTTCGCCGGTCAGCTAGTCTCGCGGCAAAAGCTTCGGCACCGTGTCCCCTAGGGATATCGGTCTCCAGTTTGCCACCTCTTTAGCGTCGCCCTTTTTATACTCAGTTGAGCAGAGCTCACAGAGTATATTAAGTTTGATTGGATAACGGTTGGTTTTACATATATAAAGGAATCGAGATAGATATAGACTTCCATATATCAAAATAATCAGGATCGAAAAAAAATTTGATTGAGCCATGTCCGTCCGTCCGTCCGTCCGTCCGTTAACACGATAACTTGAGTAAATTTTGAGGTATCTTGATGAAATTTGGTATGTAGGTTCCTGAGCACTAATCTCAGATCGCTATTTAAAATGAACGATATCGGACTATAACCACGCCCACTTTTTCGATATCGAAAATTTCGAAAAACCGAAAAAGTGCGATAATTCATTACAAAAGACAGCTAAAGCGACGAAACTTGGTAGATGAATTGAGCTTATGACGCAGAATAGAAAATTTGTAAAATTTTGGACAATGGGCGTGGCACCGCCCACTTTTAAAAGAAGGTAATTTAAAAGTTTTGCAAGCTGTAATTTGGCAGTCGTTGAAGATATCATGATGAAATTTGGCAGGAACGTTACTCCTATTACTATATGTACGCTTAATAAAAATTAGCAAAATCGGAGAAGGATCACGCCCACTTCTAAAAATAAAATTTTTTTAAAGTAAAATTTTTACAAAAAATTTAATATCTTTACAGTATATAAGTACATTATGTCAACATTCAACTCCAGTAATGATATGGTGCAACAAAATACAAAAATAAAAGAAAATTTCAAAATGGGCGTGGCTCCGCCCTTTTTCATTTAATTTGTCTAGGATACTTTTAACGCCATAAGTCGAACAAAAATTAACCAATCCTTTTGAAATTTGGTAGGGGCATAGACTATATGACGTTAACTGTTTTCTGTGAAAATGGGTGAAATCGGTTGATGCCACGCCCAGTTTTTATACACAGTCGTCCGTCTGTCCTTCCGCATGGCCGTTAACACGATAACTTGAGCAAAAATCGACATATCTTTAATGAACTTAGTTCACGTGCTTACTTGAACTCACTTTATCTTGGTATGAAAAATGAACGAAATCCGACTATGACCACGCCCACTTTTTCGATATCGAAAATTACGAAAAAAGAAAAAAATGCCATAATTATATACCAAATACGAAAAAAGGGATGAAACATGGTAAGGTAATTGGATTGTTTTATTGACGCGAAATATAACTTAAGAAAAAACTTTATAAAATGGTTGTGACACCTACCATATTAAGTAGAAGAAAATGAAAAAGTTCTGCAGGGCGAAATAAAAAACCCTTAAAATCTTGGCAGGTATTACATATATAAATAAATTAGCGGTATCCAACAGATGATGTTCTGGGTCACCCTGGTCTACATTTTGGTCGATATCTGGAAAACGCCTACACCACTCCCTTTTAAAACTCTTATTAATACCTTTAATTTGATACCTATATCGTACAAACTCATTCTAGAGTCACCCCTGGTCCACCTTTATGGCGTTATCTCGAAAAGGCGTCCACCTATAGAACTAAGCCCCACGCTCTTTTATAATACTCATTAACACTTTTCATTTGATACCCATATCGTACAAACATATTCTAAAGTCACCCCTGGTCCACCTTTATGGCGATATCTCGAAAAGGCGAACACCTATAGAACGAAGGCTCACTCCCTTTTAAAAATACTCATTAGCACCTTTCATTTGATACCCATATCGTACAAACAAAGTCTAGAGTCCCCCTGGTCCACCTTTATTACGATACCTCGAAAAGGCGTCCACCTATAGAACTAAGGCGCACTCCCTTTTAAAATACTCATTAACTCCTTTCGTTTGATACCCATATTGCACAAACGAATTCTAGAGTCACCCCTGGCCCACCTTTATGGCGATATCTCGAAACGGCGTCCACATATGGAACTAAGGATTACTCCCTTTTAAAATACTCATTAACACCTTTATTTTGATACTCATATTGTACAAACAAATTCTAGGGCCACCCCTGCTCCACCTTTATGGCGATATCTCGAAACGGCGTCCACCTATGGAACTAAGGATTACTCCCTTTTAAAAATACTCATTAGCACCTTTCATTTGACACCCATATCGTACAAACAAAGTCTAGAGTCCCCCAGGTCCACCTTTATTACGATACCCCGAAAAGGCGTCCACCTATAGAACTAAGGCGCACTCCCTTTTAAAATACTCATTAACTCCTTTCGTTTGATACCCATATTGCACAAACGAATTCTAGAGTCACCCCTGGTCCACCTTTATTACGATACCTCGAAAAGGCGTCCACCTATAGAACTAAGGCGCACTCCCTTTTAAAATACTAATTAACACCATTTGTTTGATGCCCATATTGTACAGACAAATTCTAGGGTCACCCCTGGTCCACCTTTGTGGCGATATCTCGAAACGGCGTCCACCTATGGAACTAAGGACTACTCCCTTTTAAAATACTCATTAGCACCTTTCATTTGATACCCATAACGTACAAACGCATTCTAGAGTCAACGCTGATCCACCTTTATGGCTATATCCCTAAATGGCGTCCACCTATAGAACTATGGCCCACTCCCTCATAAAATAATCTTTAATGCCTTTCATTTGATACACATGTCATACAAACACATTCCAGGGTTACCCTCGGTTCATTTTCCTACATGGTTATTTTCCCTTATGTTGCCGCCATAGCTCTCAACTGAGTATGTAATGTTCGGTTACACCCGAACTTAACCTTCTTTACTTGTTGTATAATAGAATTGTGTGGCTTTCTTTCCATTTTGCTGGAACCGACTCCGTTCTCAGCACTGCGTTGAACCACGCTGTCAGCACTTGAGCCTTTGGGTCGGCCTTCCGCAGGTCGGAGTAGATCAGGGCCGGGAGATGAATTTGCCCAACCTTTCAGCCTGTCCATAACCTCTTCTCTGGTGAATGGACGAGTCAATGCCTCGTTGCTTGAGGTGGAGGGGTCTTCACGACCGAATACATTCAGCCAGTCTTCCTCAACATCCGTAGGCGCAGCCAGGGTACGAAAGTGGTGCTCGAGGGTTGCTAAAGGTATCTGGCAAGTCCTATTGGAACCTGTCAGAATTCCTTGCACCGCTTTCTTCCTGTTGTTCCTATAAAGACGCTGTAGTCTGGCGGCCTCCCGCATACGATCTGAAGCCCTCCTCTGCATGGGGGGTTTCTTCCAGCACGACCTGGGTGAGTTCCTCTCACAGTCTGTCGGTCTACACGGACGGATAACTTCGATAGGTACCTCATAGCCTCGACTGAGGCTTCATCTAATTGCCCTTGGTCGTTTGATAAGTTCAGAGCCTCGATTATTCGCCGTTTATCTGCGTTTGTACCGAAGGGGGGGGGGCATTTAATGGCTCTACTGGTGATGGTGAGTTAGTACCCACCATTGGTATGGGGTATAGCGTGGCCACTAACGGTGGGCTTGTATGTGGGGTTACTCTTTGCGAATTAGCCTCCTCTGACTACACCGGGGACTACGGCACTGGCGGTGATTGCATGGAAATTAGTATGTTGCTATTGGCTATTGTATTTCCTGCTATTTCCGTTGGTGTAGGTGTTTGGATAATAATTGCGGGTGGGGAGGGTGTCGCTGGTGGTAACTGATCGGCATTTACCAGTGTGTTATCAGAAATTATGTTTTCAGTTCTTTGTGTAGCGGCAGTTGAAGTTGACGACGGGTTCGATGAACCCGAAGCATCCACTGCATACACTTCGTTACTCGTGAGCGGCTGCGTAAGCAGTATAGTCGCTCTTGATTCTATTGTTGAGCGTGTACCACAATTATGACTGGTACCAGCCAGTCAAGAGGGTCGAACAATTTTGCGATCGCAGAAAGTATTGATCTTTTTGCTGCAGCATGGTTATTGTCAAAGGGCTTCGCTGTAAAGTAGAAGTAGTCTAAATGGGCGTTCCACCTAACACCGAGTGCTCTTACCGTGCTGGTGTCTTCAAACTCAAGAAAATCTTGCCCTTGTTGCACTTTCGATGCTGTGTCCACCGGCGAGTACATCATCAACGTACATACAATTTCGCAGGATATCTGCTGACATTGGATGCGAGGTCTCCACGTCATTAGCGAGTAGGTGCAGCGTCCGAATCGCAAGGTATGGAGCACAATTGACCCCAAAGGTTACCGTTTTTAATTCCGAGAGGCTAATTGGGTTCTTGGGGCATTTTCGAAATATGATTCGCTGGTATTTTTTTTTTGGTCTTCGTTGACCCATATTTGGCGATACATCTTCTCTATGTCGCTGTTGAAGACGTATTTGAACAGCCTCCAACGAAGGATTAGGATAGTTAGGTCGGACTGAAGAATCGGACCTGGATATAGGGTATCATTTAGACTTTTGCCGTTCGTGGTTGGACAAGATGCATTAAATACCACTCTGACTTTTGATGTTGTACTTCCCTCCTTTATAACAGCATGGGAAGGGAGGAAGTAACAGTCGGTTGAGTCTGGCGGGATATTACTGACTAGTTTCATATGCCCTAAGGTTTCATATTCAGATACAGCTCTATTGTATTCTGTTTATAAATCGTTAGTTTTAATTAGACGTGTCTTTTTATGATAAAATTGAGAACACGCACTTTTTAGAGAGGGACCTAAGCTAAATTTCTTCCTAAAGGGTAAGGAAACCACGTATTTGCCACCATCTCTCCGAACTGTTTTAGATTTGAAAGCTCCTTGCAGTACCTATCCTCGCTGTTGATGCTTCTTTTCCTTGGAATCTCCTCTAGTTCCCAAAATGCCGTCAGCTGTTTTTCCATTGTGACCTCGTTAAAATATGACACTAAGGTTTTATTTGTATCAACCGCATCTGTCCGACCTGTCAAACACCGAACACCGTTTTCTGTGCTATTAATGTGGTTAGCACATCTTTCCTAATGCCGCCTAACATAATTTGGGGGTATATGTATCCGCCCAGAATTAGATCGGCTGGCTCATTGACAAAGAATCTTTTGTCAGTACTAAGTTAAGCATTCCCTTGCCTAGTCATAGCGTTTATGTGAGGAGTTGGAAGATTCCCTGTTAGTTGTGTTAAAACCAGCATGATCGTATTGATCTCGATTAGTGGGTCTGTTGGTGACCACAGTTTTATGTTGTACGCTTCTTTTACTTGTGCAGACATTGTATAATTGATGCCCGAAACTTGGGCATGCAGGTGTTTGGATGGCAGATTAATTCAGCGCCTGGGTTTCTCGGTAATGAATAAGCAGTCAGATCCCGGGTCTATTAGGGCTCTCTCCGAATAGTCAATACAATTAAAATGAATGTTGACTTGAGCTGTCCCTAGTAATACCCTTTTACTTGTATTTGCGAAACATGAGCTCACATTATTAATCGGAGCATTATCTCCTTCAGCATTGCGCCGTATTTGAGCTTCTCGTGAAGTTGATGCTCCGATTGAATCTGAAGTATTTGTGGGTTTTGGCTGATTCGAAATAACATGTGGCACAGTTCTTTTGACTGGTGCACTTTGTTACCGAATGGCCATCAGAAAGGCAGTTTATACACCCACGACTGCTCTTAATTTGTTCAAACCGTTTAGTAGGCGTTAAACGTAAGAACTTTTCACACTTTGAAATTCGATGTGCAGGACTTTTGCACATCTTACATGTAGGTTTGGCTACACTTGCCTGATAGGACCCCAATTTTTTAGCCGATGTATCTGTTGTCGAACGAGATACTAGTGGCTTAGAGGGTTTGGAAACTATATCCCCTCTCAAATCACTCACGGTTTCTAGGGTTTGGAAACGATTGGATACGAATTTATCCATATCAGCCCATTTTGAAATTTCCTTCTTGTTTTCAATGGTTTGCTCCCAGAGTGCCAGTGTGGTTTCCGGCAGTTTTGTGGAACATTGATATGTAATAATTGCATCCCAGTTTGATATGTCGGTATGATGACACTGTAGCGCTGATATGCAATTATTTATTTCCCGTTGCAGTTTCTTTTTGGAGCTATCGCATTCACTCTCAACTGCTTCCAAACTAAAAATAATTTTTAATTGGGTATTTACTAAAATACGTTTATTTTCGTATAGGTCACATAGATTTTTCCATGCTGTTCCGAAACCGTTTTTCGTTAAAGGACATCGTCCAACTATTTCTTTAGCCTCACCTTGAGTCTTTTGATTTAAATAATATAACTTGTCTACTGCTTCGAGGTTATTGTTACGTATATATATAGCAGTGAGCATGTCTCTAAATGACGGCCAAGAAAGGTAATCTCCTTTGAAAACGTCCGTATCACATGCTGGCAGGCGCACCCGATATTCCCTATCTCCTGAGCTTTCTTCTTTCTTTTCAGCTTTCTCAAGTTTTTCCGAAAGTTCAGCCATTGCTTCCTGGCACTTGAGAACGATGAAGTGTGTAATTTTGTGCTTCTATGGCCGAAAGCTCCTTTGGCTCGAGTTCTGAGGAGCTGAAGATTTCTTCATATGTCCGCTTCGTCTTTTCCCATAGCGATTTCAACTCCTCCGTTTGGAATAAAAGGGTGTGTTTTTTATGGGCTGAAGGGAACATATCATTATAGTCATTTTCAAACTCTGTAACTGCGTCTGCTTGGCATATATAGGTATCCATTATATCAGAAAATTTATTGAAATATTAATTAATTAATTGCCTTTGCAGATAGTATTAAGTGAAAATGTGCTGGAATGGAGGACTGTTAGAGAGAGATTTCTCGGGGAAGTGGCCTTTAAGCTTGCGAAAAAGCTAGTAATTTAAAAGAATGTGCTAATGCAGATTTGCTAATAAATTTGTAAGCCAATATGTAATGGCTAGTGAAAGTGGTGTTAGTGAAAAAAGCTAAAAACTCGTTATGGACTTTTTGATGACTTAACCAAGGACTGTATTTAGACTTTATAGTACTTAGTGATCTTTTCTATATCACTAAAAAACAGATCAGTCAAAACTTGTATGTATATTGCCGCAAGTGAAAATCAAATATTTCAATGTTTTTGAAAAATTGAACAACAAATAAGCCTATTGGCCTATTGAAGTCGTACTGCTGGTGTAAATGCAAGTGATTTTGTATGTGGAAACATTTGTTTAATTGGATGTACGCGTAAATTTAATTTACAGGTTTCTATTCAAATAACCTTAACAAATCAAAATTTATTTCTGTGAATATTTTGAAAATGAAAATTATGCTAAAATGAATATAGAAAAGTGGCGCAAAGCGGTGTTTGAGGTTATGTTAACCTTTAGAGCAGTGTTGTTCTACCTTGGGCATTGTCCGGTCAATCTTACCGCGGGTGGGGGATTGTTGCAGATCGTCTCAAGACGTAATGCACACACTTTTAATAACGGGTTAAACGCCCCGCCTCGAACGACCATGAACAAATGCGTAATGGCAACGGCACGCACCCACGTATTTATGTTCCGGCAGTGAACGCACCACCAACGTGTTCCGGCGGTCTTAGTGCTCCGTGCCCGGGAGCCAATGAAAATGCAACCAATGCTGAACAGCTGAGCCGAATGATGGCGATGATGGCACAACAACAAGGCTTTGTTGTAGAAATGGCGGCAGTTTGAAACCGTGGTGGTCGCGTAGCTGAGATGTAGGCATATGCGCAACCGTCGGGACACCGGACCGCCTTGTCATCCACACCCCAACCTCATAAGCAGGGGCGGAAAACTACCGGACGCGATGGTACCCCGACTGGCAATCGGACTACCGAGCGAGATAGTAGTAATCTTCAAAGATGGAAAAAATTTGACTTAGAAAAATTGCACATCAAATTCTATAGGACCAATAGGGGCATAAGCGTCCAAAGCTTCATCTTTCGGGTTGAACGTATGCGGGAGCAACATGCTGTTTCCTACTTCCATCTTTTCACGGACTTTCATTATCTGGCTTCCGCCAGCGCCTTGAAGTGGTACTGGCAGGTCTTCGAGGACCATGCGAAAGAGCCCGAATTCGGCTATTTCGAGCTGAAGGCCGAACTGCTAAGCCACTTCAAGTCCGCCGAGTCCGACTATGAAATCATCCGTGAAATCATTGGAAAGGAAACGAAAAGCCGAAGCTTTCGACGACTTTTATAGCGAAGTCCACAACCTGACATTCCGTTTCCGGAAGAGAATCCCTAAGAGGGAATTGGTTGGCATACTTAGGGGAAATCTCAAACCGTACCTAGCCAACTTCATCTTCGCCATATAAATGGACTCTCTGGCTGAGCTCAAAACTGAGTTTAAGAGGGCCGAAAAACTTATTAGGGAAAATAGGGGTAGGTCCAGGGCTATAAATGAGATAGATTTTGAAATACCAGATTTAGGTGAGAGAAAAGTAGAAGCGTTCGATAGGAAACCCCACCCCCAACGCCAAATCCCAACTCATCCTAATACTGCTAGTCCTTCTGTTAGTCCTGCGTCTAAGTCCACCGTCAATTCTTTCTGTGCGTCTCCATTTCACCTAATGTTTTATTTTTCGTGCTGTATGCCGGTGGGTCACCATGTGAAAAGCCTGGCAGAAGCACAAAACCCAAATAAATGTTCGTCCTCGTTCCACAATATGGTATGTTTTGCATGTGGAAGTGATCCGTCCTTTTGTGTATTCAAACGCAAACAGGGAAACGCGAGATTGGCGGAGTTGACCGGGGACTCCAGCTGGGAGGCAGGCAACCCGGCAGCGCTCTAGTAAAAATATTAGAAAGATAGATAGAAAATCGGGGAGAAGTCGGGAAGGCGGATACTACTGAGAGGAAGAGGGAGGAAAAATTTACACCAACGAAAATTAGAATATGAGAAGCTAGGCGAAGAGTCGATGAAAAAGGATAGGAATAAGAGTAGAAATTTGAAGAAAGTAGAAAAGATTGAGGAGAAAAGGAAATTTTTTAAAAGAGTAAAAAATAAGACTGTTTCAACCATAGTTACCGTGAAAGGTGATAACAGATTTTTTCTAAAACCGAAAAGGAGGTCGTGAGGTCCTGGGTTTCTTAGACTCAGGGGCGAGTGCCAGCTGTTTAGGAAAAGGCTCAGCGGCATTCCCGGGTAGTAAAGAGGCCTTGATTATGCCAATCAAGGGACAAAACATCCGGACCACGAACGGGGAGGAAACCGCCGTGGTAGGGGTAAAAAAGCTACATGTGGTGTGAGATAGCACCACCATAGACCTTGAATTTTTAATTGTTCCCGGCCTCCAGCAAGAGGTATACCTTGGGGTCGATTTTTGGCAGGCATTTTGAATGAGTGTGGTCAGTAAGGGAGTGAATGGTAGTGTGAATGTTGCCAATGCGGCAGAGCTCGTGCCCGCTGAGGAAGACTTGTCTTTTGACACCGTGCAACATGTGTTAACGCCGGAACAAGGCGCAGTGTTGGAGCGTGTAATAGCCCAATTCCCGTCCCTCGCCGTATTAGGGTTAGGCCACACCGACAAAGAAGAGGTTGTCGACGAAAATCCCCGATTTCACCAGCTGTTCAAAAACTAATTTGTGCCAAGTTGGATCGTATGATAAGCTTGGGAGTGATCGAGGAGTCCAACAGCAATTGGAATTCGCCGGTATCACTGGTAATAAAAGGGACGAAAAACCGCCTGTGCCTTGACGCTCGCAAAGTTAACGAACGAACAATTAACGACGGCTACCCCTTACCCCATATCCTCAGCCGGCTAAAAAATACAAGATTTATAGCCGCGATCGGTTTGAAGGACTCTTTCTGGCAGATTCCTCTGGAGAAGAAGTCAAGAGAAAAGAGTGCTTTTACTGTCCCTGGCCGACCATTATACCAATTTACTGTTATGCCTTTCGGGTTATGTAATGCAGCACAACGTATGTGTCGTCTTATTGACAAGGTCATTCCGACCGCTTTACGTGAGAAACTTTTCGTGTATCTAGACGATTTTTTAGTTTTTTCTGAGGATTTTATGTCACATATGTGTCTGTTAAAAAAGGTCGCTCGGTGTTGTCGCGAGGCAAGAGTGGCTATTAATGTAGAAAAAATCAAGTTCTATTTTAAAGAGGTGCGATATTTAGGATACGTAGTCGGGGATGGGTGCAGGACGGTTCCTGGGTACGTCGGGTTGGTACCGACGTTTCATACACGACTATGTGACAATTGAAGCTCCGCTGCACGACTGCCTCAAGAAAGACAAAATAAAGAAATTTACTATGACGGACGAAGCAATCAAATCATTTGAAATTTTAAAGCAGAGTTTGGTTTCTGCACCGGTGCTTACGCACCCTGATTTCAACCGAAAATTGTATATAAAATGTGACGCATCCACTGACGGAGTGGGAGGGGTTTTGTTTCAACTGGACGATGACCAGAACGAAAGATCTACAACTATATTGTTCTTTTATTTCCTCATAGGCGGCGAAACACCGACAACAAATACGAAGCCTTTTTCTACTGGCAATTACAATTCCCACCTGCGCCCACATATTTTGGTATCAGCAATATATACCACAACAACAACTACAACAACACCATCTTCATCCACCAACCAGATCAACAATTTAAATTTTATCAGCATCACCCAGATAATACGCTACATCCAGAAAAATCGTGTTGAATCAACACTTTTTTTAACACTTTTTGTGTTTAAAATTTTTCAAACCGAAGCAGGGTGTAATCTTCGTATTAAACGTGTTAATTCAACATGTACTTAAAGCGCTTATTCAACACTATGGAAAGTGGTGATTGAACACTAAAATTTGGTTACTTTAACACGACGGTGGTTACTATTAAATTAACAGGAATTATTGTAAAAAGTGTTAATTCAACATTAACTTAAAGTGTGTTTTTAACACTATGAAAAGTGTTGATTTTACACCAAAATATTGTTGATTTTACATTCTATTTAACATGATACCTATGGTTAAACTAACAGGAATTAATGTTGAATTAACAATGTATGATCGTGTTAAACCAACAGTAAATCATGTTAAGTTTAACACTATCCCCTATTGTCTTACCCTTAAGTAAAAGTATTATTTTAAAGTTTACTCTAAAATGATTGTATTTATTAAACACATGCAATATACCTTTGATTAGATTATGGAGGGAATACTTCTCAGCTCTCCTAAATGGAGGCAGCAATTCACCGCGCAGAGATGAAGAACCCGATCCCGCAATCGATGATTATGGAATATATCCCCCCCCCCCCCGATTATGACGAAGTTAGAATAGCAATAACCAGATTGAAAAACAACAAGGCCGTGGGCGCTGATGGATTGCCCACGGAGCTATTCAAGTACGGCGGCGAGGAATTGGTAAGGCGCATGCAGCAGCTTCTTAGCAAAATATGGGCGGACGAGTGCATGTCCGACGGTAGGAATCTAAGTGTTCTTTGCCCAGTCCACAAGAAGGGGGACACTGCAAAATGCACCAACTATCGTGGAATCAGCCTTCTTAATATCGCATATAAGGTCCTTTCAAGTGCATTGTGCGAAAGATTGAAGCCCACCGTCAACCGGCTGATTGGACCTTATCAGTGCGGTTTCAGACCTGGTAAATCTACCATCGATCAGATTTTCACAATGCGCCAAATCTTGGAAAAAAACCCGTGAAAATAGAATCGACACACATCACCTCTTCGCCGACTTTAAAGCCGCCTTCGACAGCACGAAAAGGAGCTGCCTATATGCTGCTATGTCTGAATTTGGTTTCCGCGCAAAACTTATACGGCTGTGCAAAACGACGTTGAGCAACACCATCAGCTCAGTCAGAATTGGGAAGGACCTCTCCGAGCCGTTCGAAACTAAACGCGGTTTCAGACAGGGTGACCCCCAATCGTGCGATTTCTTTAATTTGATGCTGGAGAAAATTATACTAGCTGCAGAACTTAACCGCACTGGAACAATGTACTATAAAAGCGTGCAATTACTGGCATATGCTGATGACATTGATATCATCGGCCTAAGCACCCGCGCTGTTAGTTCTGCTTACTCCAAGCTGGAAAAAGAAGCGGTAAAGATGTGTTTGATGGTGAATGAGGACAAAACGAAGAACCTGCTGTCATCCAGCAAAGAGTCAGCGCATTTGCGCCTTGGCAACCACGCTACTGTTGGCAGCCATAATTTCGAAATAGTAAAAGACTTCGATTATTTGGGAACCAGCATCAACACTAGCAACAACATCAGCACTGAAATCCAGCGAAGAATCAATCTTGCCAATAAATGCTTCTTTGGACTAGGTAGGCAATTGAAAAGTAAAGTCCACTCTCGGCGAACGAAAATCATACTCTACAAGTCATTTATCGTACCCGTCCTGCTATATGAGGCAGAAGCATGGACCATGACAACAGCAGATGAAGCGGCTTTGGGAGTGTTCGAGAGAAAAGTTCTTCGAAATATTTATGGACCTCTACGCGTTGGCGATGGCGAGTACCGAAGAAGATTTAATGATGAGCTGTACGAGCTATACGCAGACATCAAAATAGTCCAGCGAATTAAAACGCAGCGGCTGCGCTGGCTAGGCCATGTTATGCGAATGAAAGATGATGCTCCGGCCAAGAAAGTGTTTCTATCGGAACCCGCCTATGGAAGCAGAGGTAGAGGGCGGCCCCCACTCCGTTGGAAGGACCAGGTGGAAAACGATTTAAACTCCCTTGGTGTGACCAATTGGCGCCGGTTGGCGGAGCGATGGAGCGACTGGCGCGCCTTGTTGGACGGCCATAACCGTTTAGACGGTTAAGCGCCAGTTAAGTAAGTAAGTAATATACATATATTTTTAATTTAAATCTTGTGATAAATGAAATTAATTCAGCGTTCTTACATTAGTATACTTATGTAATCAGACTTGAGAAAAATCTTATGCGAATAATGCCCGCTATATATAATATATAATAATAATATATAATATATAGTAATAATTTAAATAATACTTTATTTCTTTTAAAAAACTTTTCAATGCTCTTTAAGGCGTCTTGTTTTACTAACATATTTTAGGCTTTTTTTAAATAATTTTTATATACTTAAATAAGTTTTACAATTTTGTTTTTAATTTTTATTAGTCCAGGCATATTAGACGAAAAATCAATACTCTTTCGGACCATAGCTTCCTTTGGTTTATCGAATTCTCCCACTAATGAATATGAAACGTTGAAAAAAAAAATTTCCAGAGTATACTTTGCCGCAGCCATTTAAAGTGCATTTTTTGGGTTTTTTTTTTATTATTTCGAGAATGGCAGCCCCTGTCAAAAAATGTTTGGTTAATTTTTTCAACGTTTCATGTTCATTAGTAGGAGAATTCCATAAACCAAAGAAAGCTATGGTCCGGAAGAGTTCCACCTGAAATGCTAATATGCCTGGACTATATTTGAAATACGAGAATGGCGAACATATTTATATGTCTTTTTTATTCCACTATTATGAAAAAAATGTATGTTTAACAATAAAATAAAGTCTCGTATGATATGAAAATTCAGCATTTTTTATATACATATGTAAATACATATATATTTGTATATTCAGTCTTCCACAAAATGTGTAGATAATATATATGTAACTTTCTTTATAAAAAATATTAATATAAAACTTGTTCCTATACATACATATGGGACAAATCATGTTTTTAAAATGTTGTATTCATATCAAAAACTTTTCAAATATATAACCTTTTAATTATTTCGTAAAATATGTGCATGTAGGGGTGGAGAATATATGTCCCCACTATTTATAATAAAAAAATTGGGTGATTTTTCCCCAATATATATGCTTGAATATGTGGACTAAAACTTATATTATATTTTGAACATATGAAGAAAAGACTTTGTAAAGGGCAAACAGCAATGTCTTCAATTTCAAATAAAGTTCAAGTTGCTCGTTGTGTAACAAAAAAAAAAAATTCTCTTGAATTCTAAGCCTTTGTAAGTTATTTTGGAATAGAATTGATATTTCTGTAACTCTTATTTAATTTGAAAATCCGTAGTATATTTTGATACGTTACTAGAATGTAGGAGAAATTTAATATTTGAAATTAAATCTGGTTGAAAAAATATTTAGTTTTCTAAATTCTAAACAAATTTTAAGGAGGCTTTTATGGAAAGACTCCAAAGCACATTTATTCTAGAATTCATTGAATTTGCTTAAATCTTGAAAACTTTATGAACTGCTTAAAATCTCATACACCAAATGTGTTTTAAAGGCCCACATTTTTTTATTGATGTAACGTAGTGAACAAGAAAATGAAATTTCGGTTTAGATGTTTATTAAAAAGTGATATATACAAACTATTATGCTGTTTAATCAGAGAATCTAATCGTTTCAAATAAACTTCATCTATATCAGACATCATAAGAATATCCACAATTCGAATTAGAATAAAAAAAAAATCTATATTTCATCATTTTCAAGAACTAAGTCACCAATTATTAAAGGAAGATGGTGCAAGAAAGTCATTATTTCCCTAGCTGACATACGAAAGTTAGAAGTTTTTAAATTAACTAAAGTTATAGGAGGACAAATATTCCCGATTTCTGTCTCGCCGTACTGAAACATTTGCTTACGATAATTAAGGGTTTCAATCCTGAAATACTTTTTCGTTACAATAAATTTAAAAGAACTTCAGAAATATCATAGCTACAAACACCTTCAAATATGTATATCGTGCATCATATCAAAATAGAAATTATCAACTGCGTCAAAGCTTTGTATGTCGTTTAAAATACATGCTTCCTTAATACCAGTCAGTGCTTCATTTTTAAGGGAACAGTCAAGAGAATAATTTTCTCTGTCTCAAATATTCTGGAAGCTCTTCAACATCTTACCTTAAATTTACTTTTTGTCTTTTACAGTTTCGACAGTAAACATTTGAATTGAAACTAGTGGTGAACCCCAATATTGACTTCAAACCTAAATTATCACCAATTATTAGCGCCAATACAAACTAAACACGATATTCTCCATACGAAGTATTTAGAATCAATCCTTCTGTTTCTAATTGTTGAATAACCTCTACTAAAGGTCCGAATGAATACATATTTCCATATTCCTTTCGATGTATCCATTTGAAAAATCCTGCAACAAAATTTATTTTCTAATGTGGACTGGCTGTGGTTTGATATAGTAGCAAAGCTGTAATAAATTCCGCAAACAGTTTGAACTGCAGCATGTGATCCCAGTGGATTATCAATTCCAAAATCATCATAATATATAATATATGGAATAACTAGTTTTTCATTGAAGTCGCAAATCTTCTTTTCCCAAGTTTCACCATGTATGACATTTGTATAACATTGGTTGTTATATTTTAAAGTTTGCATATTTTCCAATGTATCTTTTAAATTGCTTTTCGATTGAAAATATTTAGCAATTTGAAATTTTATGGGCATAATGACTCCTACGACTTTATTGGAATGCAATCCGGGACTATTATTGATAACAATTTCGGAAATCTCTTCACTAATAGTATATGAAGAGGGAAATTTAAAAATTTCTTCGTTTTCTATAGATTTCAAAAAACGATACTCGCTAGAAATATGTTCAAAAGGTGAAACAAATTTTCGGAATTGATTTTGGATAAATATTCTTTGATTGAGGTCTGGTATTAGTGGTGAAATTGACATTAAAACATGTTCCTGAATTAGTTTTAAAATTTTTTCATTTACATTGTCTAAAACATAAAGCACATCCTTTCTATTAAAATTATTTTTGTCATGTAGAGATAAAATGAATCGATTAATATCCAACTGAGCTATATTTTCACTGCTTGCAGTAGGGCCAATTTGTCGTACGTTTTCGTGTGTTTCCCTTGCACTGTAAAATGCTTGTTGTTCTTGCGAACTCGTAACTACAGCCGAACGTGCGTGAACTCTCTTTAAATGGATTTGAAAGGTATAAACGTTTGAAAAGCACTGCCCACATTTAGGTACATTACAAATAAATTTTTTTATCTTATTAAACGTATGAAAAGTTTTTAAATGAGCGACCAAACTTTTTGCGTCTAACGCAACAAAATTGCAAAGAAAACATTTAAACATGCTGTTAAATTATTTTACGGCCTGTAGGTAGCTTGTAAGTAAGACAATATTTGGAGTTGCTATGAATTCAATATCAAAAAAAAAAATTTGTTGTATAAAGTTGTACAGGTTTTTCGCTTCCGCAGGATACTCAAAATTCAGGAAATGAAATAACTTAAATATAGTATCAAGTGCCTTTAAAAATGTAGGCACCTTATATAGAATAACATCGAAAAGAATATAAAAACAAGCCAAACTAGCTATATCTGGCCCAATAACTAAAATTATAGGTTGCAGTGGAAGTTCTTTCCCCATAACCTTCAACTTAAGTTCTTCATATAGTCTTTGGTAATCATTAATGCATTTACAGTGCAGTACTGTAACGTTTTGAGCATCGCCTATAGACGGCTTCCATTTCAAACGTTTGCCGGTTTGAGCACAGCATGTAAAAGCAACGTAATTATACAATCTTTTGAATCTGCGATAAAAAGTAAATTACATTAATACATATATGCTTATATACTTATTATTTATGCTAAAGTATAGGTATTAAATTACCGTCATTAAGGGATGTCTCAATTTTAGCCAATAAATTTTTGGATGCTGAATCCTTTACTTTTTCCTTCTGACAGCCGGATATCGAGATAATACATAGCCAATATTAAAAACGTTTGTTTTTTAAAATCTTACCAAATCTTCTATAGGAAATAATACTATAATTTGTTCTGAAAAATTAATGATATCCCTCATTATCATAGGGATCGACCGCTCAGAAAAATTTTGGGCTATGATATTTACCAAGGCTTGGCGATGTTCGCCTAGCAACAAACAATGTTCCTTATATTGTTGCAAAATGGTTTGGCCCCATGGAATTGCTTTTAGTATTTCACCTAGACTCTTCACAGGTGTACTTGCTGTGACAGGTTGAGATTTGTGGCTGCAACTAAGCGAACTATTTGAAGATTCCAAAAAACACATTATATTTTCCTGCAATAAAAAATGAAATGCAAAAAAATATATATGTGAACATTTAACTAAACCCAACGCTTACTTTATTTTTCTTCAAATTGGCTAGCCTTTGCTTAAATTTAATTCTAGTCCCAAGCATTGAAATAGGGAAAAGCTCATTGATATCGTCTTCTTTAATTAAAAACAGGCTCTCAATGTCCATTCCACAGTCTGAAAATATAAAATCGCAATATGTATATTTATGAATATAGGTGGGCCTTCTTTTGCAAATTTGTCAAACAAAGAAAGAATTTGCTGACCGTTAGCAATTTCTGGTAGGTTGTCGCATTGTCATATCTTGAAATATTTCCACAGATCACGTTTTCACTACCTAACATACATTTCCGAAAGGTTCTTGATTTGTTCCTTAATTCAAATTTGCCTCCATACAAATATGGTGCACACTAATATGAACACTTATTAACAAACATACAATTGAAGATTGAACGAATAGGTTCCGGTTCATAAAAACTTAATTAAATTATCTTACCTATCATTCTTTTGTCACACATCTTCGCCAAAATCCATTTTTCCGCAAATTATGTCCCTTAGATTCGTGTTCTCGCACGTCGGAGCTGCTGTGGTGCCGCTCTGAGGCAGAAAAGTCTCAATTTCACCAAAAGACAGCAGCTCACCACTGGGCCCAATAATAAATATTTGGCTGGATTCTTGGTCAAAATCACTCACTACACTGTTCATTTTATTAACGAAATGCTTTAATTAAATATTTATGAAACAACTTGCGCAATTATCAAAACAAAATAGATTTTATTAACAACTCACAATATTATATTGCAAGCGACGCTGACATTTCGAGAAAATTTACGAATTTGTAACGGGATAGTTGCTGTTATTCTTTTTTCAACACTTTTCAGTGTTACTTTAGCAGTAAAATATTGTTATCGGACTACTTAATGTTACATGAAGTCGAAGAAGTTGTTGCTGTTGTTCTTTTTTCAACACTTTTCAGTGTTACTTCAACAGTAAAATATTGTTATTAGACTGCTTCATGTTACATGATGTCTAAGTCACCATTTTTAAATGTTACTTGAACAGTAAAATAATGTTATCAGACTACTTCATGTTACATGAAGTCGAAGAAGTTGTTTCTGTTGTTCTTTTTTTCAACACTTATCAGTGTTACTTCAACAGTAAAATACTGTTATCAGTATACTTCATGTTACATGAAGTCGAAGAAGTAAAAATCTTGTTTGCCAGATCGTGTTAATTTAAAAAAATTTCAAAAATTGTTGTTGCTTTGCATGTTAAAACCGATCGTGTGAAATTAACATGAATCGTGTTACTTAAAAATTACGATTTTTTCTCTGGGTGCACCATATAAGGAAGACTAAAAGCGGTATTGGCGGAGATCACTTCCGACTACAAATACAAACCACAACGGCAGCAGCAGAAAAAATCAAAATCTAATTTCAAAAATTTCCAACAAACTATACTTTTGTATTTTCTCACATACTTTTTTTGGTATATTTAAGCATATTGTAAATTTTTTTAGACATAAGTTTTCGTACGAGAAGATTGGTAGAAAGCTAAGGGCTTTGAGCTTTATTGTCGTGGTCTTCTTTAAAATATTTTTTTTTTAATTTTTTTAAGTAGTTTAAGTAATTTCACTTCCCTTTTAAAGTTTTGTTGGTAAGTTTCATTTTTTTAGCTGAGTAACTGCACTCCGCTTTTTAAATTTTTGTTGGCAATTTTGCATATGCAATTTTTCTTATTTCTGACACTTATTTGATTTTCTTTTTTTGGAAAATTACTATATTCAAAGTACACCGATCTTTACCGGCGTGCTGTGTCTACAGTCTCACTTCCGCACATGCGTTTTTCTTTGTTTTTTTTTTTTCATTTTCGGTTAGACCGCGACTAACTCGAAATTATGGAATTTTGAATATTTTTTTCTTTGCACAGATTGCACATACAGATATTTGCCAGAACGTTTCCAGCAAATTTACCTGTGTCTTTACGGCATTTAACATTAGGGGCTTGCTTATAAGCACCCACATTAAAATTTTTTTATCTTTTTCATACTTTTTTGCACACGTTTTTTCCTTGGACATTGTCATCACGGTTAAAATTTATTACTAGCTATACACTCATTATCCAAGATCGTAAGCGATCGATCTGGATCAGTGTTTGAGCGTGGTCATATGTACATATGCTTCATACAAGTGAAATTGGTGAGTGTTTTGAGAGAAACATAAAAATTTATCAAAATACACCTGTTTGGTTGTATGTACATATGTTAGCAAAGATTCCTGCTCTTGCAAAAATAGAACAGGAATCAGCAAATAAGAAAAAAACAACAGATCGCAACGAACATATAATTTTTTTTACTTTGATGACCTAGTTTTACTTTGTGCAAAATTGATTTTGGATCTACTTGTGCGTTTGCGGTAGGTCAGGGATTAGGGCTTTCAACTTTTTTGTTCGCCCTTTTATTTTATTTGGCTTGAATTTTGTATCTGTAGATTTTAAGATAGGAGTTGGTAGGATAAGGCATTAGGGTGGTTCATAAATCTACTTTTTTTTACTGGTATAAGAAACCTCACCCCTCGTTTTCTTTTTTAATTTATTTGTTTTTCTTTACAAAAAATTGTATCGAATTGAATTGAATTTAAATCGTATATTATTATTTTGTTTTGTTTTATGTTGAAATAAAATTTTAAGCGGTTTTTTTATTCTTACAAATATCGATGGTTTGCACCCGGTAGGTTAGATAGGTTTAGGGTGTAGACTTAAGAGAGATTGAGTTGTTAAATAAAATTTTGAAATGTATGGCTGAAAACATAGGTTTTTAGTAATGCAGGGCTAAGTTCGAATTCTTGGCGTTGGTGCTGCGCTTGTGCGTGGCAGGGTAAGGTGAAGGCGGGTGGTAGAGAAAAATGACCGAGTGACAGACGGACAGACTAGTGACTGGTTTGGTGCACTGTAAGTAGATAGGAGTCAGCACAGTGCCCATGGTTCAGTGCAAGTTGCACTGCAGAGGGTGGGAAGACGCCACCTGACAGGACAGGCCTTCACCTTTTTCTCCCCTTATGCTTTCCCCTTTGTAACTTTGCCCCTCATGTCTATTCATATCTTCTTCAGATTTTACTTTCACTACACCTGCAGGTATGAACCCTTTTTGTTCATGTGGCTGCGGGTGAGGACGGTGGTGTAATACCCCGCCCGAGCAAGCCTGGGATGCAAGTATACCTGCTTGCAGCCGCTCCTCACCACCCCAAACAGTCAGCCACGAACAACTCACGATTAATTTTAAGACTTATAAGTTATACCGCCTTTTTTCACTTTCCTCATTGTGTCTAACATCACGTCAAGTATAACAGAACAGATGAGGTTAGGTTAGGTTAAATTATGTTGTGTAAAGTTAGGTTAGCTTAGGTTAGGTCACTTTGTAGGTTAAGGCGCATTAGACGAATTTTGGTTTGGTTATATGTTGGTGGTAGATCAGAGGATATCAAGTAGTTTAGGTCAGGTTAGGTTAGGGTAGGTCTCCTTGTAGGTTAAGGCTTACTAGCTAAAATTTTTTCTATGTTGCTGTTTGTGTGTTACAGCATATCGAATAGGTTAGGGCAGGGAAAGTTAGGTTATGTAGGGTCAGGTTAGTTTTGGGTGCATTCTGTAACATTTTTACGCTCACAGTTTTTTTCTGCGGCTCTGGATTTTTCTGCCCAAGTTTTAAGCCTGCACCATTTAAGAACAAAACTCCACGGTATTTTTGATCGAATTTGACCGTTTTTAGGTTAGGATTAGTTAGGTTGAGTCACAAATAATGTTTTGATATATGTTGAGGGTTGAGTTATCAATATCCAAGGTCATTATCGTATTAAGTTACGAGATTGAACTCGTTAATTGTTCCTATGTCTCAAAAACTCGAAAAACGGAGTTTTTGAGGTTAGAAAAAAAAAACAAGAGCTAACATTTGAATTCTGACAACGGATTCGTGATCAGCGACCAAAAATCCATAAGAATTGACCTGTCTGCTCAGTTGAACATTCCACTTTTTTTTCTGTGGATTTTGATGCGCTGAATCCAAATCTGGCCCCAAAATTGCTCTATCAGCTCTGGTTTGGAGTAGGTGTAGGAAAATTTAGAAATACGAAAATTTCAAAATACGATATCTCAGCAAAAAAAAAATGAGTTTTGAGCAAGCTCAACACCATTGGAAAGAAGAAGAATTTTATTTAAAGATGCCACCCTTTACTTTTGGTGAAAGAAAACATTTGCAAGGCTACAAAACCTCAAATATGGGCAAAAACGGTGTTGTTTGGACTTTTAGGTTAGGATATCTCGAAAACCAGAGCTGATAGAGCAATTCTGAGGCCAGATGTGCTTGTAAGTAAGACAATATTTGGAGTTGCTATGAACAATATAAAAAAAAATTGTTGTATAAAGTTGTACAGGTTTTTCGCTTCCGCAGGATACTCAACATTCAGAACATGAAATAACGTAAATATAGTATCAAGTGCCTTTAAAAATGTAGGCAACTTATGTAGAATACCATCAAAAAAATATAAAAACTAGCCAAACTAGTTATATCTGGTCCAACAACAAAAATTATAGGTTGCAGTGGAAGTTCTTTCCCCATAGCCTTCAACTTAAGTTTTTCATATAGTCTTTGGTAATCATTAATGCGTTCACAGTGCAGTACTGTAACGTTTTGACCATTTCAAACGTTTGCCGGCATTTGCTTGCTGGACAGAAATCATTGATGGCTTGAGCACAGCATGTAAAAGAAACGTAATTATACAATCTTTTGAATCTGCGATAAAAAGTAAATTACATTAATACATATATACTTATTATTTATGCTAAAGTATAGGTATTAAATTACCGTCATTCAGGGATGTCTCAGTTTTAGCCAATAAATTTTTGGATGCTGAATACTTTACTCTTTCCTTCATGTATGGAAGTATAGTCGTTGTAAAATTAGGCCATTCGGTGAACAAACTTTGGGATTTGTCCTGGTATTTGAATTCGAAATCAATTTCAATCTACGTATATATGTATGAAGAAAAAAATTTTATGAATATACTTTTTACTTACATATGATCATATTTAAAATTCAAGGTCAATTATTCTTACCCAGGAGTATCCAAGTGAATGTTTTAAAAGCGGCCATTCAATAAGCATATTTTTGCTTTTTTTTTTTTTGACATCTTCTGTTCTTAAGGCAATCGTATCTCTCCAGTTTTGTTCTACAACACTCCATGGTTCCACGTTGTGTGAAAGCCATACTTTTTTGCCCAAAGCATCTTCATCTACCAATATAATAAAAATAAATATAACAAAACACAAATTGTACATTTAAACAAAATGTATACCTTCGGTTTGAGGGTCTATCTGTTCGATTATTTTATAACTATTTATATCGATTTCCAAATCCTTGACTTTTGTACCCCTTTTCATTTTACGGCGGACATTTGTTGCTTTGTCATATAATTTTCCGGTAGGATTTTTCCATTGCGTTTGTTGCAGTAATATCTCTGTATATATATACATAAGTAAAATAATGAAGCAAATGATTTATAAGGGAGACCCGAATTCAGATGCCATTTTGGAATAATCATAGTATTAAATCTAAAGCTTTGTATCGTTTGTGAATTCACTTTACCATTACTCGGCCAATACATTAAATCAAACATGGCACAACATTTTAGCTTTGATACTACTTATAACAAAACTGACAGCCGGATATCGAGACAATATTAAAAACGTTTGTTTTTAAAATCTTACCAAATTTTCTATAGGAAATAATAATATAATTTGTTCTGAAAAATTAATGATATCCCTCATTATCATAGGGATCGACCGCTCAGAAAAATTTTGGGCTATGATATTTACCAAGGCTTGGCGATGTTCGTCTAGCAACAAACAATGTTCCTTATATTGTTGCAAAATGGTTTGGCCCCATGGAATTGCTTTTAGTATTTCAGCTAGACTCTTTACAGGTGTACTTGCAAGGTTGAGATTTGTTGCTGCAACTAAGCGAACTATTTGAAGATTCCAAAAAACACATAATATTTTCCTGCAATAAAAAATGAAATGCAAAAAAATATATATGTGTACATTTAACTAAAACCAACGCTTACTTTATTTTCCTTCAAATTGGCTAGCTTTTGCTTAAATTTAATTCTAGTCCCAAGTATTGAAACAGGGAGAAGCTCATTGATATCGTCTTCTTTAATTAAAAACAGGCTCTCAATGTCCATTCCACAGTCTGAAAATATAAAATCGCAATATGCATATTTATGAATATGCACTAGGGTGGGCCTTCTTTTGCAATGTTGTCGAACAAAGAAAGAATTTGCTGACCGTTAGCAATTTCTGGCAGGTTGTCGCATTGCCATATCTTGAAATATTTCCACAGATCACGTTTTCACTACCTAACATACATTTCCGAAAAGTTCTTCATTTGTTGCTTAATTCAAATTTGCCTCCATACAAATATGGTGCACACTAATATGAACACTTATTAACAAACATACAATTGAAGATTGAATGATTAGGTTCCTGTTCATAAAAACTTAATAAAATTATCTTACCTATCATTCTTTTGTCACACATTTTCGCCAAAATCCATTTTTCCGCAAACGATGCCCTTTAGATTCGTGTTCTCGCACGTCGGAGCTGCTGTGGTGCCGCTCTGAGGCAGAAAAGTCTCAATTTCACCAGAAGACAGCAGCTCACCACTGCGCCCAATAATAAATATTTCGCTGGATTCTTGGTCAGCATCACTCACTACACTGTTCATTTTATTAACGAAATGCTTTAATTAAATATTTATGAAAAAACTTGCGCAATTATCAAAACAAAATAGCTTTTATTAACAACTCACAATATTATATTGCAAGCGACGCTGACGTTTCGAGAAAATTTACGAATTTATAACGGGATAGTTACTGTTATTCTTTTTTCAACACTTTTCAGTGTTACTTCAGCAGTAAAATATTGTTATCGTTACATGAAGTCGAAGAAGTTGTTGCTGTTGTTCTTTTTTCAACACTTTTCAGTGTTACTTCAACAGTAAAATATTGTTATCAGTATACTTCATGTTACATGAAGTCGAAGAAGTAAAAATCTTGTTTGCCAGATCGTGTTAATTTGAAAAATTTTCAAAAATTGTTGTTGCTTTGCATGTTAAAATCGATCGTGTGAAATTAACATGAATCTTGTTGCTTAAAAATTACAATTTTTTCTCTGCGTGTACCATATAAGGGAGCCTAAAAGCGGTATTGGCGGAGATCACTTCCGACTACAAATACAAACCACAACGGCAGCAGCAGAAAAAATCAAAATCTAATTTCGAAAATTTCCAACAAACTATACTTTTTTATTTTCTCACATACTTTTTTTGGTATATTTAAGTATATTTTATAATTTTTTAGACATAAGTTTTCGTAGGAAAAGATTGGTAAAAAGCTAAGGGCTTTGAGCTTTATTGTCGTGGTCTTCTTTAAAATCTTTTTTTTTTTTAATTTTTTTAAGTAATCTTTTTGTTTGCCAAGTAATTTAACTTCGCTTTTAAAGTTTTGTTGGTAAGTTTAATTTTTTTAGCTGAGTAACTGCACTCCGCTTTTTAAATTTTTGTTGGCAATTTTGCATATACAATTTTTCTTATTTCTGACACTTATTTGATTTTCTTTTTGTGGATAATTACTATATTTAAAGTACACCGATCTTAACCGGCGTGCTGTGTCTACAGTTTCACTTCCGCACATGCGTTTTTCTTTGTTTATTTTTTTCCTTTTCGGCTAGACCGCGACTAACTCGAAATTATGGAATTTTGAATATTTTTTTCTTTGCACAGATTGCACATACAGATATTTGCCAGAACGTTTCCGGCAAATTTGCCTGTGTCTTTACGACATTTAGCATTAGGGGCTTGCTTATAAGCACCCACATTAAAATTTGTTTATCTTTTTCATATTTTTTTGTACACGTTTTTCCCTTGGACATTGTCATCACTGTTAAAATTTATTACTAGCTATACACTCATTATCCAAAATCGTAAGCGATCGGTCTGGATCAGTGTTTGAGCGTGGTCATATGTACATATGTATGTTTGAGTTTTTTTTGTTTCAGCTACTCAACTGCAGCGGCGCCGTTGGAGAAGAAGAGTAATTGGTGAGTGTTTTGAGAGAAACATCGAAATTTATCAAAATACACCTGTTTGGTTGTATGTACATATGTTAGCAAAGATTCCTGCTCTTGCAAAAATAGAACAGGAATCAGCAAATAAGAAAAAGAACAACAGATCGCAACGAACATATAATTTTTTTATATGATGACCTAGTTTTACTTTGTGCAAAATTGATTTTGGATCTACTTGTGCGTTTGCGGTAGGTCAGAGATTAGGGCTTTCAACTTTTATGTTCGCCCTTTTATTTTATTTGGCTTGAATTTTGTATCTGTAGATTTTAAGATAGGAGTTGGTAGGATAAGACATTAGGGTGGTTCATAAATATTATTTTTTACTGGTATAAGTAACCCCACCTCTCGTTTTCTTTTTTAATTTATTTGTTTTTCGTTACAAACAATTGTATCGAACTGAATTGAATTTAAATCGTATATTATTATTTTGTTTTGTTTTATGTTGAAATTAAATTTTAAGCGGTTTTTTTATTCTTACAAATATCGATGGTTTGCACCCGGTAGGTTAGATAGGTTTAGGGTGTAGACTTAAGAGAGATTGAGTTGTTAAATAAAATTTTGAAGTGTATGGCTGAAAACATAGGTTTTTAGTAATGCAGGACTAAGTTCGAATTCTTGGCGTTGGTGCTGCGCTTGTGCGTGGCAGGGTAAGGTGAAGGTGAGTGGTAGAGAAAAATGACCTAGTGACAGACTAGTGTCTGGTTTGGTGCACTGTAAGTAGATAGGAGTCAGCACGGTGCCCATGGTTCAGTGCAAGTTGCACTGCAGAGGGTGGGAAGACGCCACTTGACAGGACAGGCCTTCACCTTTTTCTCCCCTTATGCTTTCCCCTTTGTAACTTTGCCCCTCATGTCTATTCATATCTTCTTCTGATTATCCTTTCACTACACATACAGGTGTGAACCCTTTTTGTTCATGTGGCTGCGGGTGAGGACGGTGGTGTACTACCCCGCCCGAGCAAGCCTGGGATGCAAGCATACCTGCTTGCCGCCGCTCCTCACCACCCCAAACATTCAGCGACGTAACAACTCACGATTAATTTTAAGACTTAGTAGTTATACCGCCTTTTTTCACTTTCCTCATTGTGTCTAACATCACGTCAAGTATAACAGAACAGATGAGGTTAGGTTAGGTTAAATTATGTTGTGTCAAGTTAGGTTAGCTTAGGTTAGGTCACTTTGTAGGTTAAGGCGCATTAGACGAATTTTGGTTTGGTTATATGTTGGTGGTAGATCAGAGGATATCAAGTAGTTTAGGTCAGGTTATGTTAGGTCAGGTTAGGTTAGGTCAGGTCGCCTTGTAGGTTAAGGCTTACTAGCTAAAATTTTTTCTATGTTGCTGTTTGTGAGTTACAGCATATAATAAGTTAGGGCAGGGAAAGTTAGGTTATGTAGGGTCAGGTTAGTTTTGGGTGCATTCTGTAACATTTTTACGCTCACAGTTTTTTATTCGGCTGTGGATTTTTCTGCCCAAGTTTTAAGCCTGCACCATTTAAGAACAAAACTCCACGGTATTTTTGATCGAATTTGACCGTTTTTAGGTTAGGATTAGTTAGTTTGAGTCACAAATAACGTTTTGATATATGTTGAGGGTTGAGTTATCAATTATCGTATTAAGTTACGAGATTGAACTCGTGAATTCCTATGTCTCAAAAACTCGAAAAATGGGATTTTTTTGAGGTTAGGAAAAAAATCAAGAGCTAACATTTGAATTCTGACAACGGATTCGTGATCAGCGACCAAAAATCCATAAGAATTGACCTGTCTGCTCAGTTGAACATTCCACTTTTTTTCTGTGGATTTTGATGCGCTGAATTCAAATCTGGCCTCAAAATTGCTCTATCAGCTCTGGTTTGGTGTAGGTTTAAGAAAATTTAGAAACATGAAAATTTCAAAATACGATATCTCAGCAAAAAAAAATGACTTTTGAGCAAACTCAACACCATTGGAAAGAAGAAGACTTTTATTTAAAGATGCCATCCTTTACTTTTGGTGAAAGAAAACATTTGCAAGGCTACAAAACCTCAAATATGTGCAAAAACGGTGTTGTTTGGACTTTTAGGTTAGGATATCTCGAAAACCAGAGCTGATAGAGCAATTCTGAGGCCAGATGTGCTTGTAAGTAAGACAATATTTGGAGTTGCTATGAACAATATAAAAAAAAAATTGTTGTATAAAGTTGTACAGGTTTTTCGCTTCCGCAGGATACTCAAAATTCAGGACATTAAATAACTTAAATATAGTATCAAGTGCCTTTAAAATGTAGGCAACTTATGTAGAATACCATCGAAAAGAATATAAAAACTAGCCAAACTAGCTTTATCTGGTCCAACAACTAAAATTATAGGTTGCAGTGGAAGTTCTTTCCCCTTAGCCTTCAACTTAAGTTCTTCATATAGTCTTCGGTAATCATTAATGCATTCACAGTGCAGTACTGTAACGTTTTGAGCATCGACTATAGACGGCTTCCATTTCAAACGTTTGCCGGCATTTGCTTGCTGGACAGAAATCATTGATGGCTTGAGCACAGCATGTAAAAGCAACGTAATTATACAATCTTTTTAATCTGCGATAAAAAGTAAAATACATTAATACATATGTACTTATATACTTATTATTTATGCTAAAGTATAGGTATTAAATTACCGTCATTCAGGGATGTCTCAATTTTAGACAATAAATTTTTGGATGCTGAATCCTTTACTTTTTCCTTCATGTATAGTCGTTGTAAAATTAGACCATTCGGTGAACAAATTTGGGATTTGTCCGGGTATTTGAATTCGAAATCAATTTCAATCTACGTATATATGTATGAAGAAAAAAATTTTATGGATATACTTTTTACTTACATATGATCATATTTAAAATTCAAGGTCAATTATTCCTATCAAGGAGTATCCAAGTGAATGTTTTAAAAGCGGCCATTCAATAAGCATATTCTTGCTTTTATTTTTGACATCTTCTATTCTTAAGGCAATCGTATCTCTCCAGTTTTGTTCTACAACACTCCATGGTTCCACGTTATGTGAAAGCCATACTTTTTTGCCCAAAGCATCTTCATCTACCAATATAATAAAAATAAATATAATAAAACACAAATTGTACATATAAACAAAATATATACCTTCGGTTTGAGTTTCTGTCAGTTCGGTTATTTTATAACTATTTATATCGATTTCCGCATCCTTGACTTTTGTACCCCTTTTCATTTTACGGCGGACAATTGTTGCTTTTTCATATAATTTTCCAGTAGGATTTTTTCCATTGCGTTTGTTGCAGTAATATCTCTGTATATATGTAAGTAAAATAATGAAGCAAATGTTTTATAAGGGAGGCCCGAATTCAGATGTCATTTTGGAATAATCATAGTATTAAATCTAAAGCTTTGTATCGTTGGTGAATTCACTTTACCATTACTCGCCCAATACATTAAATCAAACATGGCACAACATTTTAGCTTTGATACTACTTATAACAAAACTGACAGGTGGATATCGGGATAATACATAGCCAATATTAAAAACGTTTGTTTTTTAAAATCTTACCAAATCTTTTATAGGAAATAATAATACAATTTGTTCTGAAAAATTAATGATATCCCTCATTGTCATAGGGATCGACCGCTCAGAAAAATGTTAGGCTATGATAGTTACCAAGGCTTCGCGATGTTCGTCTAGCAACAAACAATGTTCCTTATATTGTTGCAAAATGCTTTGGCCCCATGGAATTGCTTTTAGTATTTCACCTAGACTCTTTACAGGTGTACTTGCTGCGACAGGTTGAGATTTGTGGCTGCAACTAAGCGAACTATTTGAAGATTCCAAAAAACACATGATATTTTCCTGCAATTAAAAATGAAATGCAAAAAAATATATATGTGTACATTTAACTAAAATCAACGCTTACTTTATTTTCCTTCAAATTGGCTAGCCTTTGCTTAAATTTAATTCTAGTCCCAAGCATTGAAAGAGGGATAAGCTCATTGATATCGTCTTCTTTAATTAAAAACAGGCTCTCAATGTCCATTTCACAATCTGAAAATATAAAATCGCAATATGTATATTTATGAATATGCACTAGGGTGGGCCTTCTTTTGCAAATTGGCCAAACAAAGCAAGAATTTGCTGACCGTTAGACATTTCTGGCAGGTTGTCGCATTGCCATATCTTGAAATATCTCCACAAATCACGTTTTCACTACCTAACATACATTTCCGAAAAGTTCTTGATTTGTTCCTTAATTCAAATTTGCCTCCATACAAATATGGTACACCCTAATATGAACACTTATTAACAAACATACATTGAAGATTGAATGAATAGGTTCCTGTTCATAAAAACTTAATTAAATTATCTTACCTATCATTCTTTTGTCACACATCTTCGCCAAAATCCATTTTTCCGCAAGTGATGTCCTTTAGAGTCGTGTTCTCGCTGCTGTGGTGGCGCTCTGAGGCAGAAAAGTCTCAAGTTCACCAGAAGACAGCAGCTCACCACTGCGCCCAATAATAAATATTTGGCTGGATTCTTGGTCAACATCACTCACTACACTGTTCATTTTATTAACGAAATGCTTTAATTAAATATTTATGAAAAATCTTGCGCAATTATCAAAACAAAATAGCTTTTATTAACAACTCACAATATTATATTGCAAGCGACGCTGACGTTTCGAGAAAATTTACGAATTTATAACGGGATAGTTGCTGTTATTCTTTTTTCAACACTTTTCAGTGTTACTTCAGCAGTAAAATATTGTTATCGGACTACTTAATGTTACATGAAGTCGAATAAGTTGTTGCTGTTGTTCTTTTTTCAACACTTTTCAGTGTTATTTCAACAGTAAAATACTGTTATTAGACTGCTTCATGTTACATGAAGTCTAAGTCACTATTTTTAAATGTTACCTCAACAGTAAAATAATGTTATCAGACTACTTCATGTTACATGAAGTCGAAGAAGTTGTTGCTGTTGTTCTTTTTTCAACACTTTTCAGTGTTACTTCAGCAGTAAAATATTGTTATCAGTATACTTCATGTTACATGAAGTCGAAGAAGTAAAAATCTTGTTTGCCAGATCGTGTTAATTTAAAAAATTTTCAAAAATTGTTGTTGCTTTGCATGTTAAAATCGATCGTGTGAAATTAATATGAATCGTGTTGCTTAAAAATTACGATTTTTTCTCTGGGTGTACCATATAAGGAAGCCTAAAAGCGGTATTGGCGGAGATCACTTCCGACTACAAATACAAACCACAACGGCAGAAGCAGAAAAAATCAAAATCTAATTTCGAAAATTTCCAACAAACTATACTTTTTTATTTTCTCACATACTTTTTTTGGTATATTTAAGCATATTGTATAATTTTTTAGACATAAGTTTTCGTAGGAAAAGATTGGTAAAAAGCTAAGGGCTTTGAGCGTTATTGTCGTGGTCTTCTTTAAAATCTTTTTTTTTTTAATTTTTTTAAGTAATCTTTTTGTTTGCCAAGTAATTTAACTTCGCTTTTAAAGTTTTGTTGGTAAGTTTAATTTTTTTAGCTGAGTAACTGCACTCCGCTTTTTAAATTTTTGTTGGCAATTTTGCATATACAATTATTCTTATATCTGACACTTATTTGATTTTCTTTTTGTGGATAATTACTATACTTAAAGTAGACCGATCTTAACCGGCGTGCTGTGTCTACAGTCTCACTTCCGCACATGCGTTTTTCTTTGTTTTTTTTTCCCCCTTTTCGGTTAGACCGCGACTAACTCGAAATTATGGAATTTTGAATATTTTTTTCTTTGCACAGATTGCACATACAGATATTTGACAGAACGTTTCTGGCAAATTTACCTGTGTCTTTACGGCATTTAGAATTAGGGGCTTGCTTATAAGCACCCAAATTAAAATTTTTTTATCTTTTTCATATTTTTTTGCACACGTTTTTTCCTTGGACATTGTCATCACTGTTAAAATTTATTACTAGCTATACACTCATTATCCAAAATCGTAAGCGATCGATCTGGATCCGTGTTTGAGCGTGGTCATATGTACATATCTATGTTTGAGTTTTTTTTTTGTTTCAGCTACTCAACTGCAGCGGCGCCGTTGGAGAAGAAGAGTAATTGGTGAATGTTTTGAGAGAAACATCGAAATTTATCAAAATACACCTGTTTCGTTTTATGTACATATGTTAGCAAAGATTCCTGCTCTGGCAAAAATAGAACAGGAATCAGCAAATAAGAAAAAGAACAACAGATCGCAACGAACATATAATTTTTTTACTTTGAAGACCTAGTTTTACTTTTTGCAAAATTGATTTTGGATTTACTTGTGCGTTTGCGGTAGGTCAGAGATTAGGGCTTTCAACTATTTTGTTCGCCCTTTTATTTTATTTGGCTTGAATTTTGTATCTGTAGATTTTAAGATAGGAGTTGGTAGGATAAGACATTAGGGTGGTTCATAAATATTATTTTTTACTGGTATAAGAAACCCCACCTCTCGTTTTCTTTTTTAATTTATTTGTTTTTCTTTACAAACAATTGTATCGAACTGAATTGAATTTAAATCGTATATTATTATTTTGTTTTGTTTTATGTTGAAATTAAATTTTAAGCGATTTTTTTATTCTTACAAATATCGATGGTTTGCACCCGGTAGATTAGATAGGTTTAGGGTGTAGACTTAAGAGAGATTGAGTTAAAATTTTGAAGTGTATGGCTGAAAACATAGGTTTTTAGTAATGCAGGGCTAAGTTCGAATTCTTGGCGTTGGTGCTGCGCATGTGCGTGGCAGGGTAAGGTGAAGGTGAGTGGTAGAGAAAAATGACCTAGTGACAGACTAGTGTCTGGTTTAGTGCACTGTAAGTAGATAGGAGTCAGCGCAGTGCCCATGATTCAGTGCAAGTTGCACTGCAGAGGGTGGGAAGACGCCACCTGACAGGACAGGCCTTCACCTTTTTCTCCCCTAATGCTTTCCCTTTGTAACTTTGCCCCTCATGTCTATTCATATCTTCTTCAGATTTTCCTTTCACTACACATACAGGTATGAACCCTTTTTGTTCATGTGGCTGCGGGTGAGGACGGTGGTGTAATACCCCGCCCGAGCAAGCCTGGGATGCAAGCATACCTGCTTGCCGCCGCTCCTCACCACCCCAAACAGTCAGCCACGTAACAACTCACGATTCATTTTAATACTTATAAGTTATACCGCCTTTTTTCACTTTCCTCATTGTGTCTAACATCACGTCAAGTATAACAGAACAGATGAGGTTAGATTAGGTTAAATTATGTTGTGTCAAGTTAGGTTAGCTTAAGTTAGGTCACTTTGTAGGTTAAGGCGCATTAGACGAATTTTGGTTTGGTTATATGTTAGTGGTAGATCAGAGGATATCAAGTAGTTTAGGTCAGGTTAGGTTAGGTCAGGTCGCCTTGTAGGTTAAGGCTTACTAGCTAAAATTTTTTCTATGTTGCTGTTTGTGAGTTATAGCATATAATAAGTTAGGGCAGGGAAAGTTAGGTTATGTAGGGTCAGGTTAGTTTTGGGTGCATTCTGTAACATTTTTACGCTCACAGTTTTTTTTCTGCGGCTGTGGATTTTTCTGCCCAAGTTTTAAGCCTGCACCATTTAAGAACAAAACTCCACGGTATTTTTGATCGAGTTTGACCGTTTTTAGGTTAGGATTAGTTAGTTTGAGTCACAAATAACGTTTTGATATATGTTGAGGGTTGAGTTATCAATTATCGTATTAAGTTACGAGATTGAACTCGTGAATTGTTCCTATGTCTCAAAAACTCGAAAAATGGGAGTTTTTTGAGGTTAGGAAAAAAAACAAGAGCTAACATTTGAATTCTGACAACGGATTCGTGATCAGCGACCAAAAATCCATAAGAATTGACCTGTCTGCTCAGTTGAACATTCCACTTTTTTTCTGAGGATTTTGATGCGCTGAATTCAAATCTGGCCTCAAAATTGCTCTATCAGCTCTGGTTTGGTGTAGGTTTAAGAAAATTTAGAAATATGAAAATTTCAAAATACGATATCTCAGCAAAAAAAATGACTTTTGAGCAAACTCAACACCATTGGAAAGAAGAAGAATTTTATTTAAAGATGCCATCCTTTGCTTTTGGTGAAAGAAAACATTTGCAAGGCTACAAAACCTCAAATATGTGCAAAAACGGTGTTGTTTGGACTTTTAGGTTAGGATATCTCGAAAACCAGAGCTGATAGAGCAATTCTGAGGCCAGATGTGCTTGTAAGTAAGACAATATTTGGAGTTGCTATGAACAATATAAAAAAAAAAATGTTGTATAAAGTTGTACAGGTTTTTCGCTTCCGCAGGATACTCAAAATTCAGGACATGAAATAACTTAAATATAGTATAAAGTGCCTTTAAAAATGTAGGCAACTTATGTAGAATACCATCGAAAAGAATATAAAAACTAGCCAAACTGCTTTATCTGGTCTAACAACTAAAATTATAGGTTGCAGTGGAAGTTCTTTCCCCTTAGCCTTCAACTTAAGTTCTTCATATAGTCTTCGGTAATCATTAATGCATTCACAGTGCAGTACTGTAACGTTTTGAGCATCGACTATAGACGGCTTCCATTTCAAACGTTTGCCGGCATTTGCTTGCTGGACAGAAATCATCGATGGCTTGAGCACAGCATGTAAAAGCAACGTAATAATACAATATTTTTAATCTGCAATAAAAAGTAAATTACATTAATACATATGTACTTATATACTTATTATTTATGCTAAAGTATAGGTATTAAATTACCGTCATTCAGGGATGTCTCAATTTTAGCCAATAAATTTTTGGATGCTGAATCCTTTACTTTTTCCTTCATGTATAGTCGTTGTAAAATTAGGCCATTCGGTGAACAAATTTGGGATTTGTCCGGGTATTCGAATTCGAAATCAATTTCAATCTACGTATATATGTATGAAGAAAAACATTTTATGAATATACTTTTTACTTACATATGATCATATTTAAAATTCAACGTCAATTATTCTTATCAAGGAGTATCCAAGTGAATGTTTTAAAAGCGATCATTCAATAAGCATATTCTTGCTTTTATTTTTGACATATTCTATCCTTAAGGCAATCGTATCTCTCCAGTTTTGTTCTACAACACTCCATGGTTCCACGTTATGTGAAAGCCATACTTTTTTGCCCAAAGCATCTTCATCTACCAATATAATAAAAATAAATATAATAAAACACAAATTGTACATTTAACCAAAATGTATACCTTCGGTTTGAGTTTCTGTCTGTTCGGTTATTTTATAACTATTTATATCGATTTCCGCATCCTTGACTTTTGTACCCCTTTTCATTTTACGGCGGACATTTGTTGCTTTGTCATATAATTTTCCAGTAGGATTTTTTCCATTGCGTTTGTTGCAGTAATATCTCTGTATATATGTAAGTAAAATAAAGAAGCAAACGTTTTATGAGGGAGGCCCGATCTTTAGATGCCATTTTGGAATAATCATAGTATTAAATCTAAAGCTTTGTATCGTTGGTGAATTCACTTTACCATTACGCGCCCAATGCATTAAATCAAACATGGCACAACATTTTAGCTTTGATACTACTTATAACAAAACTGACAGGTGGATATCGGGATAATACATAGCCAATATTAAAAACGTTTGTTTTTTAAAATTTTACCAAATCTTTTATAGGAAATAATAATATAATTTGTTCTGAAAAATTAATGATATCCCTCATTGTCATAGGGATCGACCGCTCAGAAAAATGTTGGGCTATGATATTTACCAAGGCTTGGCGATGTTTGTCTAGCAACAAACAATGTTCCTTATATTGTTGCAAAATGCTTTGGCCCCATGGAATTGCTTTTAGTATTTCACCTAGACTCTTTACAGGTGTACTTGCTGCGACAGGTTGAGATTTGTGGCTGCAACTAAGCGAACTATTTGAAGATTCCAAAAAACACATGATATTTTCCTGCAATTAAAAATGAAATGCAAAAAAAATATATATGTGTACATTTAACTAAAATCAACGCTTACTTTATTTTCCTTCAAATTGGCTAGCCTTTGCTTAAATTTAATTCTAGTTCCAAGCATTGAAAGAGGGATAAGCTCATTGATATCGTCTTCTTTAATTAAAAACAGGCTCTCAATGTCCATTCCACAGTCTGAAAATATAAAATCGCAATATGTATATTTATGAATATGCACTAGGGTTGGCCTTCTTTTGCAAATTTGCCAAACAAAGCAAGAATTTGCTGACCGTTAGCCATTTCTGGCAGGTTGTCGCATTGCCATATCTTGAAATATTTCCACAAATCACGTTTTCACTACCTAACATACATTTCCGAAAAGTTCTTGATTTCTTCCTTAATTCAAATTTGCCTCCATACAAATATGGTGCACGCTAATATGAACACTTATTAACAAACATACAATTGAAGATTGAATGAATAGGTTCCTGTTCATAAAAACTTAATTAAATTATCTTACCTATCTTTCTTTTGTCACACATCTTCGCCAAAATCCATTTTTCCGCAAATGATGTCCTTTAGATTCGTGTTCTCGCACGTCGGAGCTGCTGTGGTGCCGCTCTGAGGCAGAAAAGTCTCAATTTCACCAGAAGACAGCAGCTCACCACTGGGCCCAATAATAAATATTTGGCTGGATTCTTGGTCAAAATCATTTTATTAACGAAATGCTTTAATTAAATATTTGTGAAAAAACTTGCGCAATTATCAAAACAAAATAGCTTTTATTAACAACTCACAATATTATATTGCAAGCGACGCTGACATTTCGAGAAAATTTACGAATTTGTAACGGGATAGTTGCTGTTATTCTTTTTTCAACACTTTTCAGTGTTACTTCAGCAGTAATATATTGTTATCGGACTACTTAATGTTACATGAAGTCGAAGAAGTTGTTGCTGTTGTTCTTTTTTCAACACTTTTCAGTGTTACTTCAACAGTAAAATATTGTTATTAGACTGCTTCATATTACATGATGCCTAAGTCACCATTTTTAAATGTTACTTGAACAGTAAAATAATGTTATCAGACTACTTCATGTTACATGAAGTCGAAGAAGTTGTTTCTGTTGTTCTTTTTTCAACACTTATCAGTGTTACTTCAACAGTAAAATATTGTTATCAGTATACTTCATGTTACCTGAAGTCGAAGAAGTAAAAATCTTGTTTGCCAGATCGTGTTAATTTGATAAATTTTCAAAAATTGTTGTTGCTTTGCATGTTAAAACCGATCGTGTGAAATTAACATGAATCGTGTTACTTAAAAATTACGATTTTTTCTCGGGGTGCACCATATAAGGAAGCCTAAAAGCGGTATTGGCGGAGATCACTTCCGACTACAAATACAAACCACAACGGCAGCAGCAGAAAAAATCAAAATCTAATTTCGAAAATTTCGAACAAACTATACTTTTGTATTTTCTCACATACTTTTTTAGTATATTTAAGCATATTGTATATTTTTTTAGACATAAGTTTTCGTAGGAAAATATTCGTAAAAAGCTAAGGGCTTTGAGCTTTATTGTCGTGGTCTTCTTTAAAATCTTTTTTTTTTTTAATTTTTTTAAATAATATTTTTGTTTGCCAAGTAATTTCACTTCGCTTTTAAAGTTTTGTTGGTAAGTTAAATTTTTTAGCTGAGTAACTGCACTCCGCTTTTTAGATTTTTGTTGGCAATTTTGCATATACAATTTTTCTTATTTCTGACACTTATTTGATTTTCTTTTTGTGGTTAATTACTATATACAAAGTACACCGATCTTTACCGGCGTGCTGTGTCTACAGTCCCACTTCCGCACATGCGTTTTTCTTTGTTTTTTTTTCCTTTCGGTTAGACCGCGACTAACTCGAAATTATGGAATTTTGAATATTTTTTTCTTTGCACAGACTGCACATACAGATATTTGCCAGAACGTTTCCGGCAAACTTACCTGTGTCTTTACGGCATTTAGCATTGGGGGCTTGCTTAAAAGCACCCATATTAAAATTTTTTTATCTTTTTCATATTTTTTTGCACACGTTTTTTCCTTGGACATTGTCATCACGGTTAAAATTTATTATTAGCTATACACTCATTATCCAAGATCGTAAGCGATCGATCTGGATCAGTGTTGTTTGGACTTTTAGGTTAGGATATCTCGAAAACCAGAGCTGATAGAGCAATTCTGAGGCCAGATTTTGATTCAGCGCGGTTTCTGGGTGTGAGATGCTGTCGGCCTCTGTAATCTTGAAATTTGTTTCAAAATAGGGGAAAGAATTAAATTTTTTCGTGGCTAAATTTGATGTTTGTCAAAGAAGGATAACTTCGTTGCAAGTACGAACAAGATTTTAAAAATTTTTTCAATAATGTTGTTCTTGACTTTCAAATGAGTTTACGTCAGCGTCACAGTATCTAAATGATAAAAATTTTTGAGTAGCCTTATGTGAACGTACGCATGTAACAGTTTTTGAACCGTGAAAGATGCAATTTATTACTTTACTATTATAATCAGTTATGACATATGAACTTTTGCCAAATATAGTGGATAATATCAGCTAGGCTAATAGTATTTCACCGATAATATGTCAATTATTAACTTCATCTTATTAACATGGTTCTGCTTTTGGCGAAGTGTCTTCTTCCAGATGAACAACCTCATTTTCAAAATTGTTTAATTTACTCTATGAGGAGTGAAGCTTACTGGCTGACATTTGCGCTGTTTGCATTGATTCGCACTCATCTCTCTTGGGGTCGTTGAAAGAATGTTCCATATCTGCCGTTGATGAGGATAGTGTTTGAATATTCTCGCTGAGCGAAACACCGCAAGAAAGTTGGTGTCTTAAAATTGGTTCAGGGGAACGGTTTGGTTTTTCAGAGAGATTGCTCACAAATGCTTCCTTAGTAATGGATTCTGTAGACAAATTATATTTTGAATGCATCATTGTAGATGGAAAGTTTTCAAAGCCTTTTCCAATAGCATTTAATTGTACCATTTTTGCTGCTTGTATTGTAGCTGTAGATGTACGATCTTGCGATATTCCCATACCTGCAAAACATAAATAAAAATGTTTATAAAAAATATGTAACACATGAATAAAAAGTAAATTGCTTTAAGACAAAAATTAAAGCTTTACAACTTTTCCAGTTTAAGTTCAGAAAATTACAATTCAAGTTCAGAATTTCCAATCTAAATTCAGAAATTTACAATTCAAAGTCAGAAATTTCCAATTAAAGTTAGGAAAATTACAATTTAATTTCAGAAAATTACAATTCAAGTTCAGAATTTTTATTTCAAATTCAGAAAAATTGCCACGTATTTTTTCTTTCATCCTATTGAAATAAATGTGTGTAATTGGTATCTATGTCTTTACGAAGCATTTTACTTCTTAACTCGTTTAAATCAATTTTGCGAGATGGCGAAGAAAAACCCCTTTCCTCTCTTCTCTCTCGCTCATAAAAAGCGATTGCAATGCCATCCAGCTATATTCTTAGTGCCACAACCATTGATCTGCACTGAGAATGGCAACAGTGATGACGAAGATATGACCACTTAAACAGTCAACGGAGCGTCCACACTCCCGCAAGTAACGTATAGGTACTGCCTGCATAGATCTTGGCGCCATATGTCAAAATATCTCAACTTATTCGCCATCATCATCATGAATTGGCACTTAATCGCGATTTTTCGAGTTTCGTAACCAATCACGCCAGCTTTCCCTGTTTCGCGGTAACTCTGTGGAAGTCTCTCCCTTCCACTGCTTCCAAACTGCAGTTTCGACTGAAGTACTTTCTTGGCCGGAGCGTCATCATGCACTTGTTGGAAAGAATTATCCTCCGTTTGATTTCAAGGTTCGGATGTACACTATACCCAAGCAACGGTTTTGGCAACATGGTCAACGAAGCATCAACACTTCCGCAAGTAACATATAAGTACAAAATTAATTAATTAAAATAACTTTTGAAAATTAACACCCTACTTATAAATTTCTGAATTTGAAATATAATTTTCGGAACATGAATTGTAATTTTGTGAACTTGAATTGTAATTTTCTGAACTTGAAATGAAAATTCTGAACTTGTATTTCAGTATGATATCGTGTAAACAAAAAATTAAGTAAGGTCGGTTTGAACTGGGTGTTCATTAAGGACCGCACACGGACTGAATGTGTCTGAGGTGTTACCAGAATTGTCAAAAACGATCAATGGTGCTATCCTTCCGCCATCCTTTATCCTTCAATTGTTTTTATTAACACACTTTTACTACCTTTACCTGTATGTTTGTTTGTTTGCAACCCTTCATTCGCTTCATCGCGGCAGCTGCTTATTAACATGCTTTTACAATTAGCTTAGCCATATTTTAATCATTTTTAAATGGCTTTCGGGATCCCGCCTGGGTCATTTCGGGACTTTTTCGAGACTATTTCGGGGTCATTTTGGGACTCTTCCGGAATCAACTCTGAATGGTTTTCGGGATCCGTCCGGGATTCCTTCGGGGTCGTTCCGGGACTATTTCAGGATCATTTAGGGACCCTTCAGGTTTCATTTCTGGATAATTTTCGGGATTCGTCCGGGATCTCGTCAGGGTCATTTCGGGACTATTACGGGATCTTTGAGGACCCCTCCGGCATCATTTTTGGATGGTTATAGGGATCCGCCCGGGATACCGTTGCGGTCATTTCGGGACTTTTTCGGTACTATTACGGGATCATTTTGGAAGACTTCCAGGATCATTTCGGTATGGTTTTCGGTATCCATCCGGATCCCGTCGTGGTTATTACGTGACTTTTTCTGGACTATTTCAGGAATGATTTAGGGATCCTTCCGAGATCATTTCGGGACTATTTCAGGATCATTTTGGGACACTTCCGGGATAATTTCTGGATCCGTGCGAGATCCCGTGGGGGTAATTTCGGAACCTTTTCGGTACTATTTCGGGATCATTTTGGAAATTTTCCGGGATCATTTCTGGATGGTTTTCGGGATCCGTCCGGGAGCCCCTCAGAGTCATTTCGGACCTTTTTCGGGATCTTTTGGGTACCCTTCAGGGATCGTTTCTGCATTGTTCCCTGGATCAGTCTAAAAAACGTCGTTGTCATTTCGGGACTATTCCGGAACCTTTTGGAGACCCTTCCAGGAGAATTTCTGGAGGGTTTTCGGGATCCCTCCGCGATACCGTCGGGGTGATTTCGTTGCTTTTTCTGGACAATTTTGGAGTCATTTGTGTACCCTATCCGGCTATCAGCTCATTTGGTTCTATTTTTTACTCTATTAAAAATAAAATACATAAAACAGAAAAAATGGTTAAACAGATAACTTGCTAATCAGGCTAACGTGAATAGCCCATATATTTACTTTTTTCCTTGCAGCGTCCCAGCAAAAGCCTAGTAATATTATAAATGCGAAAGTTTGGGTGTTTGGATGCTTGAATGTTTGTATGGCCAGAAGTTTGCTTTTGTGACTCAATCACGCAAGAACGGCTGGACGGATTTGGATGAAATTTGGCACACATGTAGCCAATAGTCTAGAAGGATCGACAAGCAAAATGCTTTCGAAAAGGGGGGAGGGGGCCCCCTATTAACAGTTATAATTTAACCCTCAAACAGGCAAATCTTCAAAACTAAAAAACAAAGTGCAAATATATTTTTTTTTAAGTTAAATTGTAAACCAAGAAGTAAGGTAGATACGATTTTCAAGTAAAAACTATTTTCATTTCTGCATTAGAATGGAAAAAAGGAAGGCTGCCTTAAGGCATCCGAGCCTGTTGCGGTATATTTTAATAGAAAGGCACGGAAAGTAACGAATACAATTTTATTCAAAAATATATATATATATAAAATACAGAGTAAAAGTTTTTGATATTATTTTTTGGCATGGTATTCGGCAAAACAATTTTTCGAACTCGAACAGCATAGGTTTATTTGGCATTTTTGGCAAATGCATTACGTCTGTGATGATTTACAAAACATGCATTTTTTCTTACCGTGTTCTATTTCCAGCCACTTTGGAACGTGGTCATATCTATTGTAACGAACGTCATCAACCAGATGCTTTGCTCTCTTGCCTATTCCGATCTCTACCCCTTCTTTTACCTTTTCAAGTGCACTTGCTTCTCGTCCCGGAGGTCGTCTCTCCCTGTAAGCTACTAGACCAGCTGCAATTTCTTCGCGGAATTGTGGTAATTGATACGTTTTTTCTCCACTTGTACTACAGCTAGAATCGCTTGACTTTTCAGAAAGCGTTCGACGGTATAAAATATACGAGTTTGTTGCAGCCATGTCAATCAGATGATAAAAAATTCGAATCATTGGATTTCGAGTGTTCGCTCTAATATGGTACCGGCCCATAAGACCGTCCATTAGATCAACCCCACCCATATGCTTATTATAATCCCTTATTATCTGAGGGCAGTCTACTTCGAGGTACTTTTTCTGTTTCCGATCGTAGCGTGCCACCTTTGACTCCTGAAGTGGGGGATTTGACCTGGAAAATGGTTCAGTTCCAACGTATGCTGACGCTAATCGTACACTCTTATTGTATTTCCATAGGACTGTATTTATTTCAACGCCATACGATGATGCAACAAACTCTACTGAAAATCCTCTCCCTTGTTTTTTCACTTCGAGGTCGGAAGGTAATTTACAGTTAGGAATCCTATTGACCCTGATTGTACCTAGACTAAAAATTCCACGTGCTCGTAAATATACCAATAACGGAAGCGTTGTGTAAAAATTATCAAAATAAAGGATATGGTTTCTAAAATTTGGTATTGTTTGGGACAACCGAACAAAAACATTGGCCGTGCTTCCCAAGTCCGGTGAGTTAAGTAAGATAACATTGTCACATGCGCCATCATAAATTTCAAAGCGATAAGCAAATCCATTAGTATCGCAGATTACAAATAGTTTTAAATGTTACTTCAACAGTAAAATAATGTTATCAGACTACTTCATGTTACATGAAGTCGAAGAAGTTGTTGCTGTTGTTCTTTTTTCAACACTTTTCAGTGTTACTTCAACAGTAAAATATTGTTATCAGTATACTTCATGTTACATGAAGTCGAAGAATTAAAAATCTTGTTTGCCAGATCGTGTTAATTTGAAAAATTTCAAAAATTGTTGTTGCTTTGCATGCTAAAATCGATCGTGTGAAATTAACATGAATCGTGTTGCTTAAAAATTACGATTTTTTCTCTGGGTGTACCATATAAGGAAGCCTAAAAGCGGTATTGGCGGAGATCACTTCCGACTACAAATACAAACCACAACGGCAGCAGCAGAAAAAATCAAAATCTAATTTCGAAAATTTTCAACAAACTATTTTTTTATTTTCTCACATACTTTTTTTGGTATATTTAAGCATATTGTATATTTTTTTAGACATAAGTTTTCGTAGGAAAAGATTAGTAAAAAACTAAGGGCTTTGAGCTTTATTGTCGCGGTGTTCTTTAAAATCTTTTTTTTTTTAATTTTTTTAAGTAACCTTTTTGTTTGCCAAGTAATTTCACTTCGCTTTTAAAGTTTTGTTGGTAAGTTTAATTTTTTTAGCTGAGTAACTGCACTCCGCTTTTTAAATTTTTGTTGGCAATTTTTCATATACAATTTTTCTTATTTCTGACACTTATTTGATTTTCTTTTTGTGGATAATTACTATATTCAAAGTACACCGATCTTTGCCGGCGTGCTGTGTCTACAGTCTCACTTCCGCACATGCGTTTTTCTTTGTTTTTTTTTTTTTTCCTTTCGGTTAGACCGCGACTAACTCGTAGACCGCGACTAACTCGTAGACCGCGACTAACTCGTAGACCGCGACTAACTCGAAATTATGGAATTTTGAATATTTTTTTCTTTGCACAGATTGCACATACAGATATTTACCAGAACGTTTCTGGCAAATTTACCTGTGTCTTTACGGCATTTAGCATTAGGGGCTTGCTTATAAGCACCCACATTAAATTTTTTTTATCTTTTTCATATTTTTTGCACACGTTTTTTCCTTGGACATTGCCATCACGGTTAAAATTTATTACTAGCAAAATCGTAAGCGATCGATCTGAATCAGTGTTTGAGCGTGGTCATATGTACATATGTATGTTTGAGTTTTTTTTTGTTTCAGCTACTCAACTGTAGCGGCGCCGTTGGAGAAGAAGAGTAATTGGTGAGTGTTTTGAGAGAAACATCGAAATTTATCAAAATACACCTGTTTGGTTGTATGTACAATTGTTAGCAAAGATTCCTGCTCTTGCAAAATTAGAACAGGAATCAGCAAATAAGAAAAAGAACAACAGATCGCAACGAACATATAATTTTTTTTACTTTGATGACCTACTTGTGGATCTACTTGTGCGTTTGCGGTAGGTCAGAGATTAGGGCTTTCAACTTTTTTGTTCGCCATTTTATTTTATTTGGCTTGAATTTTGTATCTGTAGATTTTAAGATAGGAGTTGGTAGGATTAGACATTAGGGTGGTTCATAAATATTATTTTTTACTGGTATAAGAAACCTCACCTCTCGTTTTCTTTTTTAATTTATTTGTTTTTCTTTACAAACAGCTGTATCGAATTGAATTGAATTTAAATCGTATATTATTATTTTGCTTTGTTTTATGTTGAAATTAAATTTTAAGCTGTTTTTTTATTCTTACAAATATCGATGGTTTGCACCCGGTAGGTTAGATAGGTTTAGGGTGTAGACTTAAGAGAAATTGAGTTGTTAAATAAAATTTTGAAATGTATGGCTGAAAACATAGGTTTTTAGTAATGCAGGGCTAAGTTCGAATTCTTGGCTTTGGTGCTGTGCTTGTTCGTGGCAGGGTAAGGTGAAGGTGAGTGGTAGAGAAAAATGACCGAGTGACAGACGGACAGACTAGTGTCTGGTTTGGGGCACTGTAAGTAGATAGGAGTAAGCACAGTGCCCATGGTGCAGTGCAAGTTTCACTGCAGAGGGTGGGAAGACGCCACCTGACAGGACAGGTCTTCACGTTTTTCTCCCCTTATGCTTTTCCCTTTGTAACTTTTCCCCTCATGTCTATTTATATCTTCTTCAGCTTTTCCTTTCACTACACATGCAAGTATGAACCCTTTTTGTTCATGTGGCTGCGGGTGAGGACGGTGGTGTAATACCCCGCCCGAGCTAGCCTGGGATGCAAGTATACCTGCTTGCCGCCGCTCCTCACCACCCCAAACAGTCAGCCACGTAACAACTCAAGATTCATTTTAAAACTTATAAGTTATACCGCCTTTTTTAACTTTCCTCATTGTGTCTAACATCACGTCAAGTATAACAGAACAGATGAAGTTAGGTTAGGTTAAATTATGTTGTATCAAGTTAGGTTAGCTTAGGTTAGGTCGCTTTGTAGGTTAAGGCGCATTAGACGAATTTTGGTTTGGTTATATGTTGGTGGTAGATCATAGGATATCAAGTAGTTTAGGTCAGGTTAGGTTAGGTTAGGTCGCCTTGTAGGTTAAGGCTTACTAGCTAAAATTTGTTCTATGTTGCTGTTTGTAAGTTACAGCATATCGAATAGGTTAGGGCAGGGAAAGTTAGGTTATGTAGGGTCAGGTTAGTTTTGGGTGCGTTCTGTAACATTTTTACGCTCACAGTTTTTTTTCTGCGGCTGTGGATTTTCTGCCCAAGTTTTAAGCCTGCACCATTTAAGAACAAAACTCCACGGTATTTTTGATCGAATTTGACCGTTGTTAGGTTAGGATTAGTTAGTTTGAGTCACAAATAACGTTTTGATATATGTTGAGGGTTGAGTTATCAATATCCAAGGTCATTATCGTATTAAGGTACGAGATTGAATTCGCGAATTGTTCCTATGTCTCAAAAACTCGAAAAACGGAAGTTTTTTGAGGTTAGAAAAAAAAAAACAAGAGCTAACATTTGAATTCTGACAACGGATTCGTGACCAGCGACCAAAAATCCATAAGAATTGACCTGTCTCCTCAGTTGAACATTCCACTTTTTTTCTGTGGATTTTGATGCGCTGAATCCAAATCTGGCCCCAAAATTGATCTATCAGCTCTGGTTTGGTGTAGGTGTAGGAAAATTTAGAAATACGAAAATTTCAAAGTACGATATCTCAGCAAAAAAAAAATGAGTTTTGAGCAAGCTCAACACCATTGGAAAGAAGAAGACTTTTATTTAAAGATGCCATCCTTTGCTTTTTGTGAAAGAAAACATTTGCAAGGCTACAAAACCTCAAATATGTGCAAAAACGGTGTTGTTTGGACTTTTAGGTTAGGATATCTCGAAAACCAGAGCTGATAGAGCAATTCTGAGGCCAGATGTGCTTGTTAGTAAGACAATATTTGGAGTTGCTATGAACAATATAAAAAAAAAATTGTTGTATAAAGTTGTACAGGTTTTTCGCTTCCGCAGGATACTCAACATTCAGAACATGAAATAACGTAAATATAGTATCAAGTGCCTTTAAAAATGTAGGCAACTTATGTAGAATACCATCGAAAAGAATATAAAAACTAGCCAAACTAGCTATATCTGGTCCAAAAACTAAAATTATAGGTTGCAGTGGATGTTCTTTCCCCATAGCCTTCAACTTAAGTTCTTCATATAGTTTTCGGTAATCATTAATGCATTCACAGTGCAGTACTGTAACGTTTTGAGCATCGACTATAGACGGTTTCCATTTCAAACGTTTGCCGGCATTTGCTTGCTGGACAGAAATCATTGATGGCTTGAGCACAGCATGTAAAAGCAACGTAATTATACAATCTTTTGAATCTGCGATAAAAAGTAAATTACATTAATACATATATACTTATTATTTATGCTAAAGTATAGGTATTAAATTACCGTCATTCAGGGATGTCTCAATTTTAGCCAATAAATTTTTGGATGCTGAATCCTTTACTTTTTCCTTCATGTATGGAAGTATAGTCGTTGTAAAATTAGGCCATTCGGTGAACAAACTTTGGGATTTGTCCGGGTATTTGAATTCGAAATAAATTTCAATCTACGTATATATGTATGAAGAAAAAAATTGTATGAATATACTTTTTACTTACATATGATCATATTTAAAATTCAAGGTCAATTATTCTTACCAAGGAGTATCCAAGTGAATGTTTTAAAAGCGGCCAATCAATCAGCATATTTTTGCTTTTATTTTTGACATCTTCTATTCTTAAGGCAATCGTATCTCTCCAGTTGTGTTCTACAACACTCCATGGTTCCACGTTATGTGAAAGCCATACTTTTTTGCCCAAAGCATCTTCATCTACCAATATAATAAAAATAAATATAATAAAACACAAATTGTACATTTAAACAAAATGTATACCTTCGGTTTGAGTTTCTGTCTGTTCGGTTATTTTATAACTATTTATATCGATTTCCGCATCCTTGACTTTTGTAGCCCTTTTCATTTTACGGCGGACATTTGTTGCTTTGTCATATAATTTTCCAGTAGGATTTTTTCCATTGCGTTTGTTGCAGTAATATCTCTGTATATATGTAAGTAAAATAATGAAGCAAATGTTTTATAAGGGAGGCCCGAATTCAGATGCCATTTTGGAATAATCATAGTATTAAATCTAAAGCTTTGTATCGTGGGTGAATTCACTTTACCATTACGCGCCCAATACATTAAATCAAACATGGCACAACATTTTAGCTTTGATACTACTTATAACAAAACTGACAGGTGGATATCGGGATAATACATAGCCAATATTAAAAACGTTGTTTTTTAAAATCTTACCACCCTCGCGAAGGGCAGACATCTTGCCGCGATGCGAGGGCTTAGTCGCTGACCACGGGACTATGCCACCCAGTAGGATGCAGGTTCACATGGATCTCCATGGCTGCGGTGGCCTAGTCCTAGGGTGAGCGATGGCCAAGATCTGTCCCCTCCCAATCCAGGGTGTTATGCGGCACCGTGCCCATTGGATGGTTTGCAGCCGGGAGGTGGCTATATTTGTACGGAACCTCTCTGACACCGGGCCGCTTCAGAGAGTAAAAATGGTCTTACCGCGGTAAGAGGCTCTGCCGCGGCGGACGACACTTTTCCCCCTTTCAATAAGGTGACCCTAAGCTGGCCTCGTCTAGCAAGGGGTCGTACGAACAAGATGAACAACAAAAACAAAGTAAAAGATAATTCGTCCTCCTCCACAGGGAGAAGGACAACAGCATTGGCATCCATACGCCCTAGTGAACGAGGGAGGGCTACCAATGCTACCAACGCTAAAGGGAAGAGCGACTTGGTGAGGGTAGGCAATAGTATGGCGGCGAAGGGAGTTGCGCTGGCAACGGTGAACCCTGACGCGCCTGCTGTTGTCGGACACCGACCAAGCGCCGGAACGGCAACCTTTATTCCCACTGCTGTGGCAGGGGTCTCTGGACCTGGCCACTCCGAGCCAAGGGAAAACGGGGCCGCAACAGCTACTTTAACGCGCGCGAGCGACTGCGTTGGAAACGACGGGTCGGCTCCCCATGGACGACAAGAGGGCAACCTCAGTCAACACAGTCTTAGGTGATCGGACGGGGGCAAGCACCAGTATGGCGGCGAAGGTAGTTGCGCTGGCAACGGCGAACACTGACGCGCCTGCTGATGCTGGGCGCCCGTCTGACGCCGGTATGGCGACTGTTCTCCCCACGGCTGTGACAGGGGTCCCACGATCTGGTCACACTGAGCCAAAGGAGAAAGGAGGTATAATGAAGACATCATCCGGGGGTACGACCGCGAGGGCAACTACGGGTCGGACCCCTTCTCAAGAAGAGTCCCACAAGGGATCGTTCCACAGGAACAAAAGAAGGGCTGCAAAAGTTCTGTCAAGGTATGAGGTTGTTCCGCTGGAAACGCTGTCAGAGAACGCCAGGAATTCGGTGGAAAGGGCGCGAGCTCTACTGCCGAATTTTCGGGGTTCTCTGCCAACAAGCGCAACCCCATATAAACGTCAAAGGTCCGATGAGGACATCAAACCATCGCCGAAAAGGCACCAGAATCACCTCGCGGTAGCCAAACCCAGCTTTGCCGAGGTAGCCAAGGGCCGGATCCTTATAGGAATCCTGGACCGAGGGAATGACCGTGGTGCAATCCCTAAAGACCAGTGGCCGTACGTCCGGAATGAAATCGGCAGGATGGTACCAGGGCCAAATCAAGGTACTCGCTTGCGAGGACGCAAGGTCTGTTGCGCTGTACAAGGCAGCAGCCGCAAAGCTGGGACAAGTCTATCCCGGGGCGATTATCGAGGTCGTTGACTGGAAGGACATTCCGGCTCGGCCAAGGGCCAGGGCATGGGTTCCAGCGGTTCCAGCAGAACCTGAGAGAATTCTCAGGATGCTGCAACTGATGAACCCGGTTCTCCCAACGCAGGACTGGAGTGTCATCCAAGTCGAGGACGCTGTAGGACCTAGGAGACAGGTCGTGTTAGCCCTGAATAAGGAAGCTCTCGAGCCCCTTAGACGGAGCAAAGGAAGAGTGTTTTATGGCCTCGGGGAGGTCGTAATTCATGTATACCGTAGGGACGCACAGCGCGCATCCCCTTCGAGTGCCTCTTTGGACACGGACATTGAGGCATCCGAAGTGGAAGCGGAAATCTCCGACGCCGAAAGCCTGGTTTCCGCCACGTCAAATTGCGCAGGGGCTCTGGGCAATTTGTCGATGAAGGATGCTCTGCTGGATAGCGACGGAGAGGATCCCAACATCACGGTGATGGAGGCAGGGGAGTCTGAGCAAGCTCATGCTGAGGTTGCTCCAGATAAACCTGCACAAAAGTAAGGCAGCCTCGGCTGCTCTCATCAGTCGCCTTTCTAAAGGCGACGTCGAAGTGGTCCTTATCCAAGAACCCTGGGTGAACAACTCAAGGATTTGCGGATTGGGGGCCACTGGGTTTAAGCTCATCCGAGCTGCAGATGAAGGTAAATTGAGAACATGCATTTTGGTAAAGTCTGAGCTAAATACCTTTCTCTTGCCTAATTATAGCAATGGTGACGTCACAGCGGCCAGCTTGGCAAGCGGAGGCACCCAATTAACGCTAGCCTCCGTTTATATGCCGTACGACGCAGAGGAACCTCCTCCGCAAAAGACGGTAAAGGATCTGGTGGCCGACTGAAGCAAAGGCCATCTGATAAATGGGACAGACGCAAACGCCCACCACGTGCAGTGGGGTAGTTCCGACATAAGCACTCGGGGTGAGTCACTTTTTGAGTACCTTTTAACAACTAACCTTGTAGTTTGCAATGTAGGTAATGAACCAACTTTTATTACTAAAAACCGTAGAGAGGTTATTGACCTCACTATTTGTAGCGAAAGCGTTTATGGGTGGGTTAAAAAATGGCGTGTTCTTGAGGAACATTCCTTTTCAGACCACCGTTATATTGAAGTAATGTTAGAGTTCTTCTTCGATCAGCCCATTGCGAGACGTAACCCACGTAATACAAACTGGGAACTACATAATGAGCTGTTAGCAAGAGAACTACCAGAACTGCCCCCACAAAGCCCCTCATCAACGATGGAGCTAGAGGGTCTGGTAGAAACCTTCACATCGGCTTTCTCAAAAGCCTTAGAACAGGCCTGTCCATTGCCAAAACCGCGCGGTAAGCGTAAACCTCACTGTCCCATGTCCCATGATCTGGACCTACTTCGTAAATCCTGTAGAGAACAGTTTAGCAAAGCCAAATTCTTTGATAACGGGTCACAATGGCTAGAATACAAGGACAAACTAAGAACCTACAAAAAAGTCCTGAGACAAGTGAAGAGAATTTTATGGAGAAACTTCTGCACTGGAGTCGAAAGTGTCGTGGACACATCCAGGCTACGGTGCGTGCTTTCTAAGACGCAAACAGCTATTAGCTTTCTGCGGAGACCGAATGGTACCTGGACCAGCACAGAAGGGGAAACTCTAGAGCTGCTCCTGGACACACATTTCCCGGGAAATATGACCAACGCACCGGAAGTACCTGCAGCAAACCAAGCTGTGAATATACCCATCACTGAGGAGAGAGTGAGATGGGCAGTCAAAAGTTTTAAACTTTTTAAGGCTGCTGGACCAGACGGGATTTTACCCGCTCAACTTATCTACTCTTTGGAGGTATCAGCCAACTGGCTGCGGCACATATATACCGCTTGTTTGTCTATGAACTATATTCCGTGTGCATGGAGGAGCGCCACGGTCATATTCATTCCTAAGGCAGGCAAAGCCTCTCATTACGAGCCGAAGGAGTATAGACCTATCAGTCTTTCATCCTTCGTACTCAAGACCCTAGAGAGAATATTTAGCGATTTTCTCACTACAAGCATTGATAGGAATCTCATTTCGGACTATCAACACGCCTACACCAAAGGTAACAGTCAAGCCGACGAAAGATGGCTACAAACACCGGGATGTCGAACGTCGAAAGAAACCTGGCCTAAATGGGATCCTAAAAGGTCCCGTCACGTGTACAACCTAAGAAGGGATACAATTTCCACACTTGTGGGGGCACTAACGGGTCATTGCTCATAGGTAGGCATGCAGAAAGGCTAGGAGCGCCTTATCGTCGTTGCTGTAGGAGTTGTAAAGAAGATGAGGAGGAGGAAACAGTGGTTCGCCTCATTTGCAACTGCCCAGCGCTAAGCGGAGCACGGCAGCGATTTTTGGGAGCTCCATTTCTTGATACTATGAGTCAGGTTGTGGAGCATGCCGCCAAGGACCTGGTAGCTTTCATCAGGTCCTCAAAATGGTTCGAAGAGGAGAGGTAACGGTGTTTTTCGTGGTATCACAACGGGCCTAGTACTACTGGCCTAAGTGTGCCCTCGGGCAGCCACCCCAACCGAACCTAACCTAAAATCTTACCAAATCTTTTATAGGAAATAATAATATAATTTGTTCTGAAAAATTTATGATATCCCTCATTGTCATAGGGATCGACCGCTCAGAAAAATATTGGTCTATGATATTTACCAAGGCTTGGCGATGTTCGTCTAGCAACAAACAATGTTCCTTATATTGCTGCAAAACGGTTTGGCCCCATGGAATTGCTTTTAGTATTTCACCTAGACTCTTTACAGGTGTACTTGCTGCGACAGGTTGAGATTTGTGGCTGCAACTAAGCGAACTATTTGAAGATTCCAAAAAACACATGATATTTTCCTGCAATTAAAAATGAAATGCAAAAAAATATATATGTGTACATTTAACTAAAATCAACGCTTACTTTATTTTCCTTCAAATTGGCTAGCCTTTGCTTAAATTTAATTCTAGTCCCAAGCATTGAAAGAGGGATAAGCTCATTGATATCGTCTTCTTTAATTAAAAACAGGCTCTCAATGTCCATTCCACAGTCTGAAAATATAAAATCGCAATATGTATATTTATGAATATGCACTAGGGTGGGCCTTCTTTTGCAAATTTGCCAAACAAAGCAAGAATTTGCTGACCGTTAGCAATTTCTGGCAGGTTGTCGCATTGCCATATCTTGAAATATTTCCACAAATCACGTTTTCACTACCTAACATACATTTCCGAAAAGTTCTTGATTTGTTCCTTAATTCAAATTTGCCTCCATACAAATATGGTGCAGCTTAATATGAACACTTATTAACAAACATACAATTGAAGATTGAATGAATAGGTTCCTGTTCATAAAAACTTAACTAAATTATCTTACCTATCATTCTTTTGTCACACATCTTCGCCAAAATCCATTTTTTCCGCAAATGATGTCTTTTAGATTCGTGTTCTTGCACGTCGGAGCTGCTGTGGTGCCGCTCTGAGGCAGAAAAGTCTCAATTTCACCAGAAGACAGCAGCTCACCACTGCGCCCAATAATAAATATTTGGCTGGATTCTTGGTCAGCATCACTCACTACACTGTTCATTTTACTAACGAAATGCTTTAATTAAATATTTATGAAAAAACTTGCGCAATTATCAAAACAAAATAGCTTTTATTAACAACTCACAATATTATATTGCAAGCGACGCTGACATTTCGAGAAAATTTACGTATTTGTAACGGAATAGTTGCTGTTATTCTTTTTTCAACACTTTTCAGTGTTACTTCAGCAGTAATATATTGTTATCGGACTACTTAATGTTACATGAAGTCGAAGCAGTTGTTGCTGTTGTTCTTTTTTCAACACTTTTCAGTGTTACTTCAACAGTAAAATATTGTTATTAGACTGCTTCATGTTACATGATGCCTAAGTCACCATTTTTAAATGTTACTTGAACAGTAAAATAATGTTATAAGACTACTTCGTTACATGAAGTCGAAGAAGTTGTTTCTGTTGTTCTTTTTTCAACACTTATCAGTGTTACTTCAACAGTAAAATATTGTTATCAATATACGTCATGTTACCTGAAGTCGAAGAAGTAAAAATCTTGTTTGCCAGATCGTGTTAATTTGAAAATTTTTTTAAAAATTGTTGTTGCTTTGCATGTTAAAACCGATCGTGTGAAATTAACATCAATCGTGTTACTTAAAAATTACGATTTTTTCTCTGGGTGCACCATATAAGGAAGCCTAAAAGCGGTATTGGCGGAGATCACTTCCGACTACAAATACAAACCACAACGGCAGCAGCAGAAAAAATCAAAATCTAATTTCAAAAATTTCCAACAAACTATACTTTTGTATTTTCTCACATACTCTTTTAGTATATTTAAGCATATTGTATATTTTTTAGACATAAGTTTTCGTAGGAAAATATTCGTAAAAAGCTAAGGGCTTTGAGCTTTATTGTCGTGGTCTTCTTTAAAATCTTTTTTTTTTTTAATTTTTTTAAGTAATCTTTTTGTTTGCCAACTAATTTCACTTCGCTTTTAAATTTTTGTTGGTAAGTTAAATTTTTTTAGCTGAGTAACTGCACTCCGCTTTTTAGATTTTTGTTGGCAATTTTGCATATAAAATTTTTCTTATTTCTGACACTTATTTGATTTTCTTTTTGTGGTTAATTACTATATTCAAAGTACACCGATCTTTACCGGCGTGCTGTGTCTACAGTTCCACTTCCGCAGATGCGTTTTTCTTTGTTTTTTTTTCCTTTCGGTTAGACCGCGACTAACTCGAAATTATGGAATTTTGAATATTTTTTTCTTTGCACAGACTGCACATACAGATATTTGCCAGAACGTTTCCGGCAAACTTACCTGTGTCTTTACGGCATTTAGCGTTAGGGGCTTGCTTAAAAGCACCCATATTAAAATTTTTTTATCTTTTTCATATTTTTTTGCACACGTTTTTTCCTTGGACATTGTCATCGCGGTTAAAATTTATTATTAGCTATACACTCATTATCCAAGATCGTAAGCGATCGATCTGGATCAGTGTTGTTTGGACTTTTAGGTTAGGATATCTCGAAAACCAGAGCTGATAGAGCAATTCTGAGGCCAGATTTGGATTCAGCGCGGTTTCTGGGTGTGAGATGCTGTCGGCCTCTGTAATCTTGAAATTTGTTTCAAAATAGGGGAAAGAATTTAATTTTTTCGTGGCTAAAGATTTTAAACATTTTTTCAATAATGTTGTTCTTGACTTTCAAATGAGTTTACGTCAGCGTCACAGTATCTAAATGATAAAAATTTTTGAGTAGCCTTACGTGAACGTACACATGTAACAGTTTTTGAACCGTGAAAGATGCAATTTATTACTTTACTATTATAATCAGTTATGACATATGAACTTTTGCCAAATATAGTGGATAATATCAGCTATGCTAATAGTATTTCACCGATAATATGTCAATTATTAACTTCAACTTATTAACATGGTTCTGCTTTTGGCGAAGTGCCTTCTTCCAGATGAACAACCTCATTTTCAAAATTGTTTAATTTTCTCTATGAGGAGTGAAGCTTACTGGCTGACATTTGCGCGGCTTGCATTGATTCGCACTCATCTCTCTTGGGGTCGTTGAAAGAATGTTCCATATCTGCCGTTGATGAGGATAGTGTTTGAATATTCTCGCTGAGCGAAACACCGCAAGAAAGTTGGTGTCTTAAAATTGGTTCAGGGGAAAGGTTTGGTTCTTCAGAGAGATTGCCCACAAATGCTTCCTTAGTAATGGATTCTGTAGACAAATTATATTTTGAATGCATCATTGTAGATGGCAAGTTTTCAAAGCCTTTTCCAATAGCATTTAATTGTACCATTTTTGCTGCTTGTATTGTAGCTGTAGATGTACGATCTTGCGATATTCCCATACCTGCAAAACATAAATAAAAATGTTTATAAAAAATATGTAACACATGAATAAAAAGTAAATTGCTTTAAGACAAAAATTAAAGCTCTACAACTTTTCCAGTTTAAGTTCAGAAAATTACAATTCAAGTTCAGAATTTCCAATCTAAATTCAGAAATTTACAATTCAAATTCAGAAATTTCCAATTAAAGTTCAGAAAATTAAAATTTAATTTCAGAAAATTACAATTCAAGTTCAGAATTTTTATTTCAAATTCAGAAATTTTGCCACTATGGTATCTATGTCTTTACGAAGCATTGCACTTCTTAACTCGTTTAAATCAATTTTGCGAAGAAAAAACCCTTTCCTCTCTTCTCTCTCGCTCATAAAAAGCGATTGCAATGCCATCCAGCTATATTCTTAGTGCCACAACCATTGATCTGCACTGAGAATGGCAACAGTGATGACGAAGATATGACCACTTAAACAGTCAACGGAGCGTCCACACTCCCGCAAGTAACGTATAGGTACTGCCTGCATAGATCTTGGCGCCATATGTCAAAATATCTCAACTTATCCGCCATCATCATCATGAAATGGCACTTAATCGCGATTTTGCGAGTTTCGTAACCAATCACGCCAGCTTTCCCTGTTTCGCGGTAACTCTGTGGAGGTCTCTCCCTTCCACTGCTTCCAAACTGCAGTTTCGACTGAAGTACTTTCTTGGCCGGAGCGTCATCATGCACTTGTTGGAAAGAATTATCCTCCGTTTGATTGCAAGGTTCGGATGTACACACCTTGAAGAAAACTTGGGGTACACTATACCCAAGCAACCATTTTGGCAACATGGTCAACGAAGCATCAACACTTCCGCAAGTAGCATATAATTACAAAATTAATTAATTAAAATATCTTTTGAAAATTAACACCCTACTTATAAATTTTTGAATTTGAAATATAATTTTCGGAACTTGAATTGTAATTTTGTGAACTTGAATTGTAATTTTCTGAACTTGAAATGAAAATTCTGAACTTGTATTTCAGTATGATATCGTGTAAACAAAAAATTAAGTAAGGTCGGTTTGAACTGGGTGTTCATTAAAGGCCGCACACGGGTTGAATGTGTCCGAGGTGTTACCAGAATTGTTAAAAACGATCAATGGTGCTCTCCTTCCGCCATCCTATATCCTTCAATTGTTTTTATTAACACGCTTTTACTACCTTTACCTGTATGTTTGTTTGTTTGCAACCCTTCAGTCGCTTCATCGCGGCAGCTGCTTATTAACATACTTTTATAATTAGCTTAGCCATATTGTAATCATTTTTAAATGGCTTTCGGGATCCCGCCTGGGTCATTTCGGGACTTTTTCGAGACTATTTCGGGATCATTTTGGGACTCTTCCGGAATCAACTCTGAATGGTTTTCGGGATCCGTCCGGGATTCCTTCGGGGTCGTTCCGGGACTATTTCAGGATCATTTAGGTTTCATTTCTGGATAATTTTCGGGATTCGTCCGGGAACTCGTCAGGGTCATTTCGGGACTATTACGGGATCTTTGAGGACCCCTTCGGCATCATTTTTGGATGGTTTTCGGGATCCGCCCGGGATACCGTTGCGGTCATTTCGGGACTTTATCGGTACTATTTCGGGATCATTTTGGAAGACTTCCAGGATCATTTCGGTATGGTTTTCGGTATCCGTCCGGATCCCGTCGTGGTTATTACGTGACTTTTTCTGGACTATTTCAGGAATGATTTAGGGATCCTTCCGAGATCATTTCTGGATTCGTCCGGTATCCCGTCGGGGTCATTTCGGGATATTTCGGGACACTTCCGGGATAATTTCTGGATCCGTGCGAGATCCCGTGGGGGTAATTTCGGAACTTTTTCGGTACTATGTCGGGATCATTTTGGAAAACTTCCGGCATCATTTCTGTATGGTTTTCGGGATCCGTCCGGGAGCCCGTCAGGGTCATTTTGGACCTTTTTGGGGATCTTTTGGGTACCCTTCAGGGATCATTTCTGCATTGTTCCCTGGATCAGCCTAGAAACACGTCGTTGTCATTTCGGGACTATTCCTGAACCTTTTGGAGACCCTTCCAGGATAATTTGTGTACCCTATTCTGCTATCAGCTCATTTGGTTCTATTTTTTACTCTATTAAAAAATAAAATACATAAGACAGCAAAAATGGTTAAACAGATAAATTGCTAATCAGGCTAATGTGAATAGCCCATATATTTAATTTTTTCCTTGCAGGGTCCCAGGAAAAGCCTAGTAATATTATAAATGCGAAAGTTTGGGAGTCAGAAGTTTGCTTTTGTGACTCAATCACGCAAGAACGGCTGGACGGATTTGGATGAAATTTGGCACACATGTAGCCAATAGTCTAGAAGGATCGACAAGCAAAATGCTTTCGAAAACGGGGGAGGTCCCCGCCCCCTATTAAGAGTTATAATTTAATTGTTGTATTTTTCGTCTTTGTGACTGCATCACGCCAGAACGGCTAAACGGATTTTGATGGAATTTGGGACACAGATAGACAGTAGTCTACTGGCGAAATTTTTTTCGAAAATGGAAAGGGCGGGCGACCCACAACCCTTCGAGCGTTTACTTTTTAATAGTTTTTACACATTATAACTTTACGTATACTGACCTTCACCAGTATTACAAACTCAATGGGTCAAATAAGTCCAGGGCTTACGAAGTGAGCAGTGACTGATTCGCCACCCCCCCCCCCCCCCCCCCCCCCCCCCCCCCTCCTCCCTCCCTTCTCCGCCACTGGTGCAAAATCTATAAATTGTTATAACTCAATATAAATTTTCTCATACTTATATACATATCGAGATCTAAAAAAATTTGGAAAAACGGTCGGTGGTGCTCTCTTTCTCCTTCCGCCATCTTCCTTCCTTCAACTGTTTTTATTAATACGCTCTATTACCTTTGCCTGTATGTTTGTTTGTTTGTAACCCTTCATTCGCTTCAAGGCGGCAGCTGCCTTATTAAGATGCTTTTTTAATTAACTTCACCATATTTGTAATCATTTCTATATGGCTTTCGGGATCCAGTCGGTGTCATTTCGGGACTATTTCGGGAACATTTTGCGACCCTTCCGGTGTAATTTCTGAATGATTTTCGGGATATGTCCAGGATACCGAATGAGTTATTTGGGGACTATTCCTGGATCATTTATGGATGGGTTTCGGGATCTCGTCGGGGCCATTTCGGGACTATTTCGGGATAATTTCGAGACCATTCCGTTATCATTTCTGCATGGTTTTCGGGATCCGTCCGGGATCCCGTCGTGGTCATTTCGGGATCATTTGGAGACCATTCCGCCGTCATTTATGGATAGTACTGGGGACCCATCTCGGACCCCGTCAGATATATTTCAAGACTTTTTCGGGATCATTCGGGGACCTTCAGGGATCCTTTATAGACGGTTTACGGAATCCCGGCGGGGTCATTTCGTGACTTTTTATGGATTATTTCGGGTTCATTTGGGGAGCCTTCCGGCATCAGTTCTGGATGGTTTGCGGGATAAAACTGGGATCCCGTCAGGGTCATCTCGGAATTATTTCGGGATTATTTGAAGATCCTTCCGGGATTATTTCTATATGGTTTTCGGGATTCGCTCGGAATCCCTTCAGAGCCATTTCTTGACTTTTTCTAAACTATTTCAAAATGATTTGGGGTCCCTTCTGAGATCATTTCAGGTCCCGTCCGTGATCCCATCAGTGTAATTTCGGAAAATTTTTGGGACTATTCCGGGATCATATGGGGGTTCTTCCGGTATCATTTCTGGGTAGTTTTCGGGATCCGTCCGGGATCTTATCATGGTCATTTCGTGACTTGTTCTGGAATATTTCAAGATCACTTGGGGACCCTTCTAAGATAATTTCAGGTACGGTCCGGGATCGCATCAGGTTTATTTCGGAACATGTTTGGGTCTATTCCGGGGTCATTTGAGGACCCTTCCGGCATAATTTCTGTATAGTTTTCGGTATCGGTCTGAGATCCTCTCGTGGTAATTTCGGGATCATTTGGATATTTCTCGGGATCCATCTGTGATCCCGTCGGGGTTATTTCAGGAATTTTCCTGGACTATGTCGGGATGATTCGGAGAGCCTTCCGGGATCATTTGTGGATGGTTTTTGGGATCCAGTCCGGGTCATTTCGTGACTTTTTCTGGATTATTTCGGAATGATTTGGGGACCCTTCCGGAATTATTTCTGGATGGTTTTCGGGATTTGTGCGGGATCCCGTCGGCATCATTTCGGGACTATTTGGTATCATTTTGTGACCCCTCCAGGATTATTTAAGGACCCTTGGAAAACGGTAGTTCAACACACATACCTTTTTAAATTATGAGCTTTTATGGCCATGGATTTGCTGCAAATTACTCGTAATTAAAACTCGGTATGTTTTATCTTTAATATCTAACACATCTTTTTCGTTCTATTTTTGATTTTTTAAATGAATCCTGTAACTAACTATTATAACTATAATTACACCATTTGTAATATTTTAACCAATTAAATACCAGAAAAGCAACACTAGTTTTATATAAAAAATTCTCTTTGGTTTTAGCTAATTGTAGTTTCATTCCTTTGTTGTATGAATAGTAATTCCTCCACTCCTATCATATAAATAAAAATAACTTAAAAACAAAATGCATTTTTTGCTGAGCTGGCGACCCCTATACTCTATTACAAAGACGAGTACAGGGATCTACTGAGGATCTACAAGCGTGAAATTTCCAGGGCGAACACAATCTTACGGATACGTTTCGTAAGTCTAAATCGCCAGGCCCAAGCTACAAGTTTCAAGCAGAGCGGTCGTTGATTGGTTTAAAATAATATTCAATGGGTGCATAAGACTGAATTATGTACCACACTCTTGGATAACTGCTCCTAAAGCTTTCCTACCAAAGGCAGGGAAGATCGGTCACGTGTATCCCAAAGACTATAGACCCATTAGTTTAACTTCATTTCTGCTCAAAACCTTTAAGCGGCTGATAGATGTGTACATAAAGTCCAACGTGGATGAAAAGCTGCTCTCGACAACACAGCATGCGTACACCAAAGGCAAGTCGGTAGACACCACATTGCATAGGGTGGTAATAAGCATAGAGAAAGCCCTAGAATATAAGGAATATGCTCTAGGAGTCTTCTTAGACATTGCCGGGGCTTTTAATAATGTTTCTAAATGGGCGATAATGGATGGTCTTAATTAAATTAACGTACATCCAGCCTTAACAAGATGGATCGGCTACATGTTAAATTTCAGGAGGATTACTTCACAATGGGGATTGTATGAGGGCACGAAATCAGTGGACAGTGGCACGCCGAAAAAAGGGGTACTACCACCTTTGCTGTGGACGCTGGTCATCAACCAACTCCCAGGCGATCCGATGAGGGACCCGTAAAACTTACGGCTTAAGCAGATAACGTTGCAATTGTCATAAGTGGAAAGTGCCTTCCAACGATTAGCTCTCTGATGGATCCGGCGCTTCGGGATATTCATACCTGGACATCTAATGTCGGGTTGAAAGTCAACGCGGAGAAGATGGATATCGTCTTGTTTACAACGAGGTACAAGGTCCCAAATTGGACCAGGCGTAAGTTAGGAGGGGTGACCCTACAGGGGAAATCTTGCAAAGACAGTAAGCTGTCATGGAAGCTCAACGTGGGGGAGAGGGTAAAGAAGGCCTCAACGGCACTTTATGCATGTAAAAGAAAGCTGGGGTGTAGGGACTTATCGCCCTCTCTTTCTTATTGGGTTTTTACAGCGATTGTAAGACCTATTGTATACTATGGAGTTCTTGTTTGGTGGAAAGCCACACAAAAAACAACCTACCTCAAAAAATTAGAGGTGGTATGCAGATTATCAATGCTTAGCATTACGGTAGCCTTGAAAACAACCCCGGCGGCTGCACCGTATGCCATTCTGCACATTCCACTTGTAGACCTGGTAGCAAAGAACATAGCGTTAATAACTGCAACCAGGGTCGGTGCCTCGGGGCAGCTTGAGGGCCGACCATACGACTATAGTAGTACAGCGTCATCAATCACAAGACGAACAGACTACCTGATTCCCTATCTGCATTTCGAGCGAGATCTTAAGGCCAAAATAGATGTGGACGGTTGGCGCAAGGGTGTTCAAATGGCGGACGAGGCGATACATGGGTACACAGATGGTTCTAAAGTAGTGGAAGGAGTAGGTTCTGCGTTATACTGTACTGATCTGGAAGTAAACAGATCCTATAGGCTGGCGGATTACTGTAGCGTTTTCCAAGCAGTAGAAACCCTGGAATAGAATAGCTTAAGCTGCAACCGTGTTAACTTTTATATTGACAGTCAAGCAGGAATTAAGATAATAATCTCGTATAGCACATCATCTAAATGCGTGCTAGAGTGTAAGAACTCTCTGGAGAGAATCGGGACAGGGAGAAGCATACACCTATATTGGGTCCCAGGACATATGGGAATAGATGGGAATGAAAAAGCGGATGAACTATCTAAATCGGGCGCATGCCTTGAAGTTTGTTCCGTACACGTCTCAATTAGACTGAGTGAGATTAAGCGAAGGCGAGAGGTGCACATGATCGACCAAGCGGGAAAGGCGTGGGTTCAAGCGCGGGCTGTAAAGTGTTGAAGATTATGTGCAGGTCTTACAACCTTAGACTAACAAAGATGCTTCTATCATTAAAAAGAGAGGACTGTAAACTCATGACGGTTATTCTGACTGGACACTGCCTTCTGGCGTCACATGCTTTTAAATTAGGCTTAGTCAGTGATAGCAGGTGTAGGAAGTACGGGTAGGAGGAGGAAACGATCGAGCACGTTCTGTGCTCGTGCGCTGCGCTTGCCAGGCTACGACTCCAATTATTAGGAGTGATACAGCTGTCAGATCTAGAAGCAGCAAGTGGCTTAAGTCCTAGGAAGCTTAGAGTATTTGCACAGAGGAGGGAGTTATTTTATAACATAGGTCCTGATTTCTGATAGGGTTTTTCAGTTTGGCCGTTAAAACAAACTTCTGGTAATAGTACGGACTCATTCAGTCTATGTGAGTTCCTCATGGACCGGCCAGTTCAACCTAACCTAACTCGATTACAAAAATAAAATACATTAGACAAAAATAATTTTTAAACAGATAACTTGATAAGCATGCAAACGTGAATAGCCCATATATTTTACTTTCTCCTTGCGGATGGGGCCGCGGGAAAAGCTAGTACATAATTAAAAGCAAGGTAATTATATTACAAATTTGAAAGTAAGTATTAAAATGTAAGTATAAAATAAATAAATAAATGTAAGGCGCGATTACCTTCGAACAGATTTGATTTTGAATTTATCCTATATATTAGCGGAACGGGTCGGGACCTACTTGTTTTATGCCGCTTAGAAAATGTTTCATCTAATTGAAAAATCTTGTTTCTAAAATGTTTGAAGTTGCTGTACACAGGGCATGAACCCAGGATCCTCGGTATGGTAGGCGGAGCACGCCTATGGTATAAGTATGGTATATTTTAATATGTGTAAATATATTAATCCTTTAATTCACTCCTCCCTCCGCCTTTTTCGATTCATCTATCTCTATTTCATCTCACTCTATCTCTTTCTCAGCCTCCTTCTCCTTCCCTCTTTTCTATTCTCTCAAGTTCTTCTCATTCTCCTTCATCCCTTATTGCCAGTCCCAGAGGGTGGTATGGAATTTGATCCAGTCCTATTCCGAGTCCCAGTCCCACTCCGAGTCTCAGCTCCAGTCCTAGTTTTAATCGCAGTCCTAGTCCGTCTCTGGTCTAGTTCCCGGAAAAAAGGATCGTAAATACTAATGCAGGCAAGTTAATACACCAAATTTCAGGCAAATCGAATAGGACGTACATATGTATATAGTTATGTGGGTATTATTAATTCATGTCGTTATTTCGGATTCGCATGCTTATTTATTTGTTTTGCCAGGTCGATGCGACTAAATCGAATATGACAATGGAAATTATTTTAAAGCTCTCAGCAACAGCTTTCGTTTGATATCCATATTGTATAAACACATTCTAGGGGTACCCGGTCCACGTTTTGGCCTATATCTCGAGACCCTAGTTACCAATAGGTATGAAAATTACCCTGTACTAAAGCACTCATTAACAGATTTCATTTGATATCCGTATTGTATAAACACATTCTAGGGGTGCCCGGGTCCACGTTTTGGTCTATATCTCGAGATCCTAGTCACCAATAGGCATGAAAACTACCCTGTGCTAAATCACTCATCAACAGATTTCATTTGATATCCATATTGTATAAACACATTCTAGGGGTGCCCGGGTCCACTTTTTGGCCTATATCTCGAGACCCTAGTCACCAATAGGTATGAAAACTACGCTGTACTAAAGCACTCATAAACAGCTTTCATTTGATATCCATATTGTATAAACACATTCTAGAGGCGCCCGGGTCCACGTTTTGGCCTATACCTCGAGATCCTAGTCACCAATAGATATGAAAACTACGCTGTACTAAAGCACTCATAAACAGCTTTCATTTGATATCTATATGGTATAAACACATTCTAGGGGTGCCCGGGTCCACGTTTTGGCCTATATCTCGAGACCCTAGTCACCAATAGGTATGAAAACTACGCTGTACTAAAGCACTCATAAACAGCTTTCATTTTATATCCATATTGTATAAACACATTCTAGGGGTGCCCGGGTCCACATTTTGGCCTATATCCCGAGACCCTAGTCACCAATAGGTATGAAAACTACACTGTACTAAAGCACTCATAAACAGCTTTCATTTGATACCCATATTGTATAAACACATTCTAGGGGTGCCCGGGTCCACGCTTTGGCCTATATCTCGAGACCCTAGTCACTCAGGGGTACAAAAAATACCCAGTATCAAAGTACTCATCAACAGCTTCCATTTGATGCCCATATTGTACAAACATTTCCTGGAGTTACCCGGGTACATGTTTTGGCCTATATCTCGAAACCCTATTCACCCGGTATCAAAGTACTCATTATACACACCTTCCCCGTGGAAAAATACATATATATACCAATTTTCATAATAATCGGTTTAGTAGTTTTTGAGTTTATCGGTGACATACATACAAACTTTCATTTATATATATATAGATGTTGGTACTGGTGCTTGATGAAACTTGACTCATATACTCAAGACACAATATCATGGACCAAAATAAAAAAAGAACACGTAAGGAAGGCTAAGTTTGGGTGTAACCGAACATTACATACTCAGCTGAGAGCTTAGCTGTGTTGGTTTCGTAGATGGTTTTTAAGTGGTTTTTAATTCCATGTCACATACGTTTGGGAAATAGCGACCAAATTGTAGACCGAGGGTGACGTTTTTTGGAACGATTTTCCTTCATCCTTTGTCAAATAGGGGAAAACCACCATGCAGGAAAATAAACCCAGGATAACCCTGGAAAGTGTTTGTATGTCATGGGTATCAAATGAAAGGTGTTAAAGAGTATTTTGAAAGGGAGTGTACCTTAGTTTTACAGGTGGGCGCCTGTTCGAGATATCGCCATAAAAGTGGACTAGGGGTGACTCTAGAATATCTTTCAGCGATATGGGTATCAAAGGAAAGGTGCTAATGAGTGTTTTAAAAGGGATTGGGCCTTAGTTCTATAGGTGGACGCCTTTTCGAGATATCGACATAAAGGTGGACCAGGGGTGACTCTATAATGTGTTTGTACGATATGGATATCAAATTAAAGGTATTACTGGTTTTAAAAGGGAATGGCCTTTAGTTGTATATGTGAAGGCGTTTTCGAGGTATCGGTCAAAATTTGGAATAAGGTGACCCAGAACATAATCTGTCAGGCACCGCTAATTTATTTATAATTGTAATACCACGTATAATATTCCTGCCATGATTCCAAGGGCTTTTGATTTCGTCCTTCAGAACTTTTTCATTTTCTTCTACTTAATATGGTAGGTGTCACACCCATTTTACAAAGTTTTTTCTAAAGTTATTTTTGCGTCAAAAAACCAATCCAATCCAATATTTCATTCCTTTTTTCGTATTTGGTATAGAATTATGGCATTTTTTTCATTTTTCGAAATTTTCGATATCGAAAAAGAGTGGGATTTTGCCCATTTTTAATACCAAGAGAAAGTGAGTGCAGATAAGTACGTGAACTCAGTATAGTAAAGATATATCGCTTTTTGCTCAATTTATCGTGTTAACGGCCGAGCGGAAAGACAGACGGCCGACTGTGTATAAAAACTGGGCGTGGCTTTAACCGATTTCGCCAATTTTCACAGAAAACAGTTATCGGCATAGGAGCTATGCACTTACCAGATTTCACAAGAATTGGTAAATTATTTTTCGAGTTATGGCGTTAAAAGTATTCTATACAAATTAAATGAAAAAAGGGCGAAGGCACGCCCATTTTGAAATTTTCTTTTATTTTTGTATGTTGTTGCACCATATCGTTACTAGAGTTGAATGTTGAGACAATTTACGTATATACTGTAAAAATTTTAAATTTTTTGATAAAATTTGACTTTAAAATTTTTTTAAGTGGGCGTATTCGTCATCCAATTTTGATAATTTTTAGTACCGTTCCTGGCAAATTTCATCATGATATCTTCAACGACTGCCAAATTATAGCTTGCAAAATTTTAAATTAACTTCTTTTAAAAGTGGGCGGTGCCACGCCCATTGTCCAAAGTTTTACTAATTTTCTATTTTGCGTCATAAGTTCAAACCACCTACTAAGTTTCATCGATTTATCCGTCTTTTGTAATGAAATATCGCACTTTTTCAGTCTTTCGAAATTTTCGATATCGAAAAAGTGAGCGTGGTTATAGTCCGATTTCGTTCATTTTAAATAGCGATCTGAGGCGAGTGCCCATGAACTTACATACCAAATTTCATTAAGATACCTCAAAACTTAGTCAAGTTACCGTGTTTACAGGCGGACGGACGGACATGGCTAAATGAATTTCTTTTTTCGCCCAGATCATTTTGATATATATAAATCTATATCTATCTCATTAGTTTATGCCGTTACGGTGTACCGTTATGGGAACAAAATTAATATACTCTGTCAGCTCTGCTCAGCTGAGTATAAAAACGGAGCAGGCGCTTGTAAATGCGGAGATCGCAATGTCATTGATACCACAGGAGGAACTGGAGCACGCAAGACACATGTGCAGGGAAATAATAAAAATGGAGGCTAAAGCACAGGAAGGACCAAAAGCTAATGCAGAAGAGAAACAATAAAGAATCTACAGTATAAACTTAGGAAAAATAATATTGTCGCAACCAAAGCCGATAAAGGAAACACCACAGTGTTAATCGAAAAAGAGGAATACATTACCAAAACCAAAGAATTCATAGAGGAATTAAAATGAAGTAGAAAAGAGATAATCCCACGGATGAATACCAGAAAGGAATGCAACAGATATAGTAGATTCTAAGATGGCACATTGATTGGAATGAAACCTTCGGGCCCGCCACAGATTGCGCTACTAAAAATCCACAAGCCGGATACTCCAATGAGGCCCATCTTTAATTTTAAATTTAAAAATGATATTGAAAGATAATCTGGAACTAAGGTATTGTAACGAATTTACTGAAAATCCTCTTATTTGCCCTTTTGCTAAGTTCGTATCAATAAACTGTAGAATTAATAACTCCAATATTGAATAATGGAAAAATGGCCTTGATTAAAGGACTTCACCATTACACTTATACTTTGCAACTAGCTGGCTTAATAACCAACTTATAGCTCAAATGAAACTGACTTTCAAAATAATACTGCTACTGCTCGCTAGATAGCGTCTTAATCGAAACTGCCCATAGCGCCTCTACCGCTGATGCTTTTATACTCTGTTGTTTCCTCGTGGTATCTTCTAGGCGCTTCCAGAATTTTACTTAGTTATAAATTTCTCAGCTACAGATGTATAATTTCTCATTTGAGTAATACTTGCACAAATTATTGCCCTCTCTTGTGACAACTCAGATAAGATATATGCATGTGTTTGTGCATTGCTTCTCCGCTGCTCGTATACGTACATATGTGTAGACGCAATTATTGATTCGTTTATGTAGATACATAATGATTGAATTATTGATGTGAATTCACGTCACTGCTTAGCATCGGCCTAGAGATGGCAGCACCCCTTAGTTTTGCTAATATTCGTAACACTGCCCTCCACCTAAGTCTGATCGTCCCGATCAGACAAATCTCTCGATCTAAACGCTGCTATCCTCTCCAAAGAAACCACTTTCATTTTGGTTCGTGGTTTGCCAATGGTTTGTATGCGGTACACTACATCGTTGATCCGTTTTACAACTTTGTATGGGCCTTCCCAGTTACACTGCAATTTCGGGGACAAACATTTTTTTCGTTGTGGGTTGTATAGCAGCACCAAATCTCCTTCCTGAAACCCTTCCGAATTAATTGCTTTATCGTACCTCGCTTTCATCTTGTCACTGATAATCTTTGCTCGTTGCCTTACCAGATCGTGTATCCCTCTCAGCTCTTCTTCCAAGACACCAGTGGATTTCTTGACTTCAAATCAGTTGGCAGTAGAAGATTATTGCCAAAAATTAGATTTGAGGGAGTTTGGCCCGTTGTATCATGTACTGCCGATCGGTAGGCCATCAAGAATAATGATATGTATGTATCCCAGTCCTTATGGTACTTGTCTACTACTTACCTTAAATGCTCCTCCAATGTTCTATTGAAACGTTCCACCATACCATCGGACTGAGGATGCAATGCAGTTGTCCGTGTTTTTCGAATGCCCAACTTCTTGCACATTTCTTGGAACACAGCTGATTCAAAATTCCTGCCCTGGTCAGAATGTAACTCCATTGGTACCCCATACCTTGCAACCCATTTGTTTGTAACCACTTCTGCTACTGTTTCTGCTTCTTGGTTTGGTATTGGGTATACCTCTGACCATTTACTGAAATAATCCATAACCACCAGTACGTATTTGTTTCCGCGGTTGCTAGTAGGAAATGGACCTGCGACATCCATGGCGATCCTTTCAAATGGTGCACCTGAAATATACTGATTCATCTGGCCATGACTTCGTGTTTTGGGCCCTTTCGCTCTGTTGCATACCTCGCAGTTGGCAATCCACTCGGTGACCGACTGACGGCAACCAACCCAACAGAATCTCTGCTTAATTTTCTCGAGCGTCTTTTTGATTCCAAGATGCCCTCCACTTGGACCATTATGCAGCTCGCTGAGCACGTCAGGAATCCTCTTTCTGGGAACAACTATTAGTTTCTTTTTGAATTGACCATCCTCACTCTCCCATACTCGATGAAGGCAACCGGATATCAATTCCAAACTGTTCCACTGTGCCCAATATGACTTCGCAATGGGACTCTCTGCTGACATCTCCTCTCTGCTTGGTCTTTCGTTCCGTTCGAGCCCTTGCATAACATGTGACAGATCTGTATCTTCTAGCTAACACTTTCTTAATTGTTCCTTGTCCCATTCATCCGTACACGTTATAGTCATTAGCCGACATCTATAATGTCTTCTTTAGCCTCGGCCTTTGAACAGTGCTTGCATTCCAAACTACATGGTCTTCCTGACATTGCATCGGCATTTCCATGGGTACTACCTTTTCGATGCTCAATGAAAAAGTTATAGCTTTGTAGTCGCTCGATCCACCGTGCCAATTGTCCTTCCGGATTACGGAACTGCAAAAGCCATTTTAACGCTGCGTGATCTGTCCTGACACGGAATCGCTGGCCGTAGAGGTATTTGTGAAAATGTTTAATGCACTCTACCAATGCAAACAGCTCTCTCCGCGTAACGCAGTAGTTCCTCTCTGTCCAATCGAACGGCTGTAATATGCAACTACCTTCTCCTGTCCATCGATAAAACGCCTCCTATAGCATATCCACTCGCATCTGCGTCTAGAATTAATGTGGCTCCTGGAATCGGATATGCTAACATTGGGGTAGTGCACAACCGCTCCTTCAATGTTTGGAAAGCCACTTCTTGCTCCTTCTTCCATTCAAAAGCTTTATTTTTTCTTGTAAGCTCGTGGAGGCTAGGGGCTACTCTGGAAAAATTTGGTACAAAACGGCGGTAATATGTGCACAGCCCTAGGAAACTTCTCAATTCATGTAGGTTCTGTGGTCTTGGCCAATCCTTTACAGCCCCTTTTTTTCGTTCAAAGTGCAGATGCCCTCTGTCGTTACCTTGTGACCCAAAAAATTCACTTCCTTTTTAAACAGGGTACACTTTTTGGGACTTAACTTCAGACCAGCGCCAGCTATTCTCTGGAAAACTTCCTCCAAATTCTTAAGATGTTCATCAAAATTCTTCCCCAATACGATGATGTCATCCAGGTACACCAAGCATGTTTTCCAATGTAGTCCTTTCAGTACCTGGTCCATGAGTCTCTCACAAGTAGCTAGTGCATTACAAAGTCCAAAAGGCATCACTGTAAATTGCCAAAAACCATCACCGATACTGAATGCTGTTTTCTCTTTATCTTCCTCTTTCACCTCAACTTGCCAGTAGCCGCTTTTCAAGTCCAGCGTGGAAAACCATTTCGTACCAGATAGCGAGTTCAGAGTGTCGTCAATTCTTGGCAATGGGTAGCTATCCTTTTTCGTAACATCATTCAAATTCCGGTAGTCCACGCAAAACCTCATTTTTCCATCCTTCTTCTTTAGGGTAGAAGTGGGAAGCTTCGACATGAGGGAGGCTTCGACTTTTTCAAATTTGAAAAAACTCTGGAAAAACCGAGGTACACTTTTTGGGACTTAACTTCAGACCAGCGCCAGCTATTCTCTGGAAAACTTCCTCCAAATTCTTAAGATGTTCATCAAAATTCTTCCCCAATACGATGATGTCATCCAGGTACACCAAGCATGTTTTCCAATGTAGTCCTTTCAGTACCTGGTCCATGAGTCTCTCACAAGTAGCTAGTGCATTACAAAGTCCAAAAGGCATCACTGTAAATTGCCAAAAACCATCACCGATACTGAATGCTGTTTTCTCTTTATCTTCCTCTTCCACCTCAACTTGCCAGTAGCCGCTTTTCAAGTCCAGCGTGGAAAACCATTTCGTACCAGATAGCGAGTTCAAAGTGTCGTCAATTCTTGGCAATGGGTAGCTATCCTTTTTCGTAACATCATTCAACTTCCGGTAGTCCACGCAAAACCTCATTTTTCCATCCTTCTTCTTTAGGGTAGAAGGGGGAGGCTTCGACATGAGGGAGGCTTCGACTTTTTCAAATTTGGCCGCCGTTATTACTGCCATTGTTCTTATTCCACCAATAAACATTAACCAAATTGAGTGTGACGCTGTCATGAAAGCTATTCAGTGCTTGTTCAACGGCGATAGTATGCAGACGAGATTTTTTATTTTTGAAAAGTGTTGATGTAAAAATTGCTGGTAAGTGTTCGCGTGTAAAGTGTACAATATAGAATATATAACATGAGTTTTCTGCCCATTATTATTGCAATAAAATTAAGATTTATTGCTTTTAAAGACTTTTTCAATAACACTAAGATGTATATTTTGGAGCGAAAAATCTGAAATAAGTGCACGGGGGAGGGTTCGACAATATGTTTTGGGAGGCTTCGACAAAGTTTTTACTTAGCAAGTAATATTTTACAGGCTTCAAGATGCCAAATATCTACAAAAGAAAGTTCCCTGAAAAGATCATCAACGAAGACAAAATGAAAAAAGCCATCGAGGAGATAAAACAAAAAAAAGAAACGCGCTGTTATACTTCAAGAAATGTTCAAATCTTCATCATGGATTGACGTATGACTAGGCTAGACGATTCGTTTTTGTTTTTGTTATTATGTTCACTGACAAAACAAATTTCTTTTACACTGGTGTAGTCGTGGAATTTGAAAATTCGACGTGCGTCGCGAAATTCCTCAGACATCAAAATAAAACCCAATATTTCTATGAACCGATTGTAGAAGACAGACACTTGTTTTCAAAGCAGGATATAATAAGTATATTGCCCGCAACTGAACATCCACCAGGAACTTCACGTGCGCAAAGCAAGTTTATTTTTAACTTTGATTTTTCAAATTTAGATGTTCGTTAAAAGTGCAGTTATACTTTATTTTTCGCTTAAATTTTTTATGTTTTTGTTTGAAAAATTTGTTACTGTATTGAAATAAATAACATCAAATATGAATTAAAAATCGTATTTAGAGTTTTTTCCAACATCCTTTTTTTGTTTTGCTGGTTAAATTGCTATATTTGATAAATGTCGAAACCTCCCACGCAATGTCGAAGCCACCCAGATGACTGACGAAGCCTCCCGGAAAAAGGGAGGTTTCGTCATATTTTTTGTTTTTGGTTATTTGATTATAACTTAGAAAAAAAAGCATGTGGAATATTAACCACAAATCCGAAGTGTCATAAACATACATGGCATCAGTAATTATGGAAGGAGTTATCTATTTCTCATTCTAATTTCTCTAAAAAAATCATTTTCTCTTAACCTGTCGAAGCCTCCCCCCTCTACCCTAAAGGTACTACCGGTGAGCTCCAGGGACTAGCTGATGGTTCGATGACGCCGCTGTCGCTCATTTCTTGTATAATTTGACTCACAACTTCCCGCTTCGCCAGTGGAACACTACGTGGAGCTTGACGTATCGGCCTCGCGTCTCCAGTGTCAATTTGATGTTTCACAACATTGGTGCGACCTGGTTTGGAACCATCCTGGTCAAATATGTTTGCGTACTTTAGGAGCAGTTGCTTTGCCTTACTCTGATAGTCTTCCTCTAGCCCCTCCGTCCATGCCGTGATGTCATTTGAAAGATCAGTATTACTAGATAAAACGTGTTCCTGGAGCTGTTCACAGTTAATAATTACTTCAGCCTCCTAAAATAGCTCCTTTGGTCAGTTTGAGGGGTGACTTGAACTCAGTGAGTACTCTTACCGGAATACGCCCATCTTGTTTTGTCATAGCCAGGGTTTTTCCTACAAGTATGTTCGGTGCTGATTTGTTTGCTGCTTCGACAACCCACAATTTTTTTGTCCCATAATCTCCAGAAACCTTTGCCCAGATGACTGCTTTGGATTTTGGTGGTATTTGCTGGCTCTCTTCCACCAGTACTCGTTTACTGCTGTAGCCTCTTTCGTACCCGAAATTGAGTGGTACATCCATGTTCTTATATCGCATCGTCTTGCTTTACATGTCGATCTTGATGCCTTGGTCGATTAAGAAGTCCACTCCAATTATGATTTCATCAACAATATCTGCCACTATAAAATTGTGTAGTACCGTGACGTTCCCAATTGCTACTTCACATGCTACCTCTCCAATTACCTTGGTGTCCTCTCCCGTGGCTGTACGTAGTCTTGCTCCAAGCAATGGTCTTATCTCTTTGTTGACTAAATCTGATCGAATGATGGAATGAGATGCACCCGTATCTACAGTCAGTAAACGTTCTTTTCCGTCCACATGTCCTCCAATAGTGAGGTTGCTCGATCTTCTTCCAATCTGCGATATAGAGATTATGGGGCCTGCATTTGCCGGAGCCAGCTGTCGCCCCTTGCGGCTGACTCTATTTAGTTTAACGATTGAGTGGTCTTGGAGATTTGCTCATCACCTTCTGCTCTGCGTTTACGACCACCCACATTGTTGGAACTGTTAGGGTTGGTGTTTCAATAACGCGCAATATGCCCTGGCTTCCCACACTTAAAGCATTTGACTGCATCATTATTCTTCTGCTGCGTACCCTTCAATGCTTTCAGAATTGCGTCTACACAGTCTGGCATTTCCACTTCCACGCGATGAGCTTTGTATGCGGGCTTACTCAAAAGCGACGCTGTTTCTTAAGTCAGTGCATAGGATACCGTTTCTGCGAATGTGGGTGTTGGGTTTGCATATGTCGCTCGCTTCGTTTCTACGTCCCGTATGCCATTTATAAAACTCTGGATTTTTACCCTCTCGGTGTACTCCACGGGTGCGTCCGCATTTGCCAAATGAGCCAACCTTTCAACATCCGAAGCAAACTCTTGCAAAGTCTCATTAGCGTTTGGTAACGGTTTTGCAATTCTATTTGATACATCTGTTTCCTGTGTTCGCTTCCGTACCTTCGTTCTACAGCAGCCATCAATGCGTCATAACTGTTCCGTTCGTACTCTGCAATAGTCTGTAAGACTTCCGCGGCAGGCCCTTTCAGTGCCACGAACAGAGCTGCAACTTTATCTTCAGCATTCCAGTGGTTCACTGCTGCGGTCTTCTGAAACTGAATCTTAAGCACCTGTAAAGGAACAGAACTGTCAAAGGATGGTGTCTTTACCTTTGGATTACTCGCTGAAACTGTTGGGCGATTTATTTGCAACTCCTGTATACGACCTTTCAAAGCTTCTATCTCGGCATCCATTTTGTCCTCGAGCTGTACAATTTTTGTATTCTGTGCTTGTAAATGCGAAGACATTTGTGCCACCTGCAATGATAAGCACTCCTCTTGTGCTTCCATCTTGGATGTAATCTGTGTCGACATTTCTGAAATACGCGTTTCTTGTGATTCAATCTTCGATGTTATTTCTGACGACATTTCTGCAATACGTGTCTTCTGTTCTTTTAACTTGGATGCCAGTTCAGATGTTATATCTGTCTTTTGCGATTCCAGTTGAGATGACATTTGTGACAACATTTCTGAAATACGCGTTTCTTATGCTTCGATCTTTGATGTTAATCGTGTCTCTTGGGATTCTATCTTGGATGTTATACGGTTCTCCTGCGATATTAGCAAAACTAAGGGGTGCTGCCATCTCTAGGCCGATGCTAAGCAGTGACGTGAATTCACATCAATAATTCAATCATTATGTGTCTACATAAACAAAACCATAATTGCATCTAAACATATGTACCATGTACGTATACGAGCAGCGCAGAATCAATGCACAAACACATGCATATATCTGAGATACTCCTGAAAGTATGCAATGAGAGAAGCTATAAAATCTTGCAATTGTAGTTACAGCTGAGAAGTTTGAGAGCTGATGGCAACTAGTAGATTCTGGAAGCGCCTAGAAAATGCGAAGGTTGAAATCAGAGAGTTTAAAAGGCAGCAAATGTAGAGGCGCTGAAAGTCAGTTTTCATTTGAGCTATCAATCAGTTTTGTTATTAAGCAAGCTATTCGTTGCAAACTATTAGTGTTATTGCGAAGTACTTTAATAAAGGCCATTTTTCCATCATTCAATATTGGAGTTATTTATTCAACAGTTTAGCGACACGAACGTTGGCAGAAAATTGCAAATAAGGGGAATTGCAGTAAATTCGTTACAATTGGTTTCAGAAGAGGAATTGTTGAATAAATTCCAGAGGACAACAAGGACATGGCAAAGTTCAGTGAATTGAAGATCCAGCAACTGAAAAAGGAGTTGGAGAACCGTGGATTAAATACAACCGGCAATAAAATCGAATTTCAAGCATGGCTACGAGAGGTAATGGAATCGCAAGGAATTGATGTGGTTGACTTTGTCTTTTATCCTGATGGGGACGAGACAACAACAAAAATTGAAGAGAAAAACGAAACATCGCAGACAACTACGAGCACAGATGAACATCGACAGTATCATCTCCGATGGAATCCCAAGAGAGACGAATAACATCGAAGATTGAAGCACAAGAAACGCGTATGTCAGAAATGTCGACACATATTACATCGAAGATTGAAGCACAAGAAACGCGTATGTCAGAAATGTCGACACAGATTACATCCAAGATGGAAAATCAACTGGAAGAGCAAAAGACACATATGACATCTGAGTTGGCTGAGCAGTTGAAAGCACAGGAGGCCCACATATCCTCGCAGCTGGAGGCATAGTAGATAAGGGTAACATCAAAGCTGGAAGCACAGGATATACAAATTTTGCAGCTCGAGGACAAAATTGATGCCGAGATAGAAGCTTTGAGAGGTCGTATACAGGAGTTGCAAATGAATCGCCCAGTTGTTTCAGCGACTAATCCAAAGGTAAAAACACCATCCTTTGACGGTTCTGTTCCTTTCCAGGTGTTTAAGATTCAGTTTGAGAAGACCGCAGCAGTGAACAACTGGAGTGCTGAAGATAAAGTTGCTGCACTATTCGTGGCGTTGAAAGGGCCTGCAGCTGAGGTTTTACAAACCATTCCAGAGGGCGAACGCAACTGTTATGAAGCATTGATGGGCGCTCTAGAGAGACGATACGGAACTGAGCATAGGAGACAGATATACCAAATGGAGTTGCTGAACCGCTTCCAGAGGCCTGGTGAAACATTGCAAGAGTTTGCGTCGGATATTGAAAGGCTAGCACATTTAGCGAATGCGGACGCATCCGTGGAATACACTGAAAGGGTAAAGATTCAGAGCTTTATAAATGGCATACGGGACGCCGAAACAAAGCGAGCTACATACGCAAACCTAAAGCCAACATTCGCAGAACCGGTGTCACAAGCTCTGATTCAGGAAACAGCGTCGCTTCTGTGTAAGCCAGTTTTCAAAGCACGCCGTGTGGAAGTAGAAAGGCCAGAGTGGGTAGACGCAATATTGGAGGCGCTGAAAGGATCGGAAAAGCGGAGTGAAAAGTTATCAAATGCTTCAAATGCGGGAAGTCCGGTCAGATTGCACGTCATTGCGATCTTGGTCTTAATAGTTTCAACAATGTGGGTGGCCGTAAACGCAAAGCTGTAGGAGATGATCAAGAGCGTGTCAGATGTAAAGAACGAAAACTTTCCCCAGCTATTGAATGTCCTGTTATATCTGTGTCGCAAATTGGTAGAAAATCGAGCAGTCAGAGGAAATGTGGATGGCAAAGAATGTGTAATGACTGTAGATACGGGCGCATCTCATTCCTTTATCCGATCTGACTTGGTCAACAGGAGAGTAAAACAATTCCCTGGAGCAAGGTTGCGTACGGTCACTGGCGAGTATAACCAAATCCAGGGAGAAGTGATATGTGAAGTCCTATTTGGGAAGGTCATGGTTTTACATAAATTCGTTGTGGCGGAGATCGTTGATGAAGTCATATTGGGAGTGGACTTCTTGTTTGACCATGATATCAAGATCGATATGCAGAAAAGGGTGATGCGTTATAAGAACCAGGATATACCAGTATCTAGTACTGGTGGAGAAGACTCGACAAAAACCGCGGAAGTCAAAAACAAAGGTTAATAGATAGAATGGGCCAAATAAAGCCAAATCAAAAGTACCTGCAAGAGAAACACTGGCATTGACAAAACCTAAAAGACGCAGGAAAACGAAGCAACGAATTTCCGAGAAAGAATGCGAGGGAAGCCGGAAGCGCACTACTGTTGTGAAACGTGGGAACGATACTGATTATGCGAAGCCAATCCGTCAAGCGCAAGCTCAACGAAGTAGTTCATTGGCCAAGCAACAGAGTGCGAGGGAACGATCCAGGATAGTGAGTAGTAAGATGAAACACAGGTACGACAAGGAAAATAATTCGGAAGGTTTCCGGGAGGGAGATTTGGTACTGCTATACAACCCTCACCGGCGGAAAGATGTTCCATCCAAATATCGGTGCAGTTGGGAAGGCCCGTACAGAATTGTGAAGACGATCAGTGATGTCATCTACCGCATACAAGCAATTGGGAAATCACGAAATAGAAGAGTGGTACATTTGGCGATGCTAGCAGCGTTTAGATCGAGAGATTTGTCTGATCGGGACGATCAGACTTAGGTGGAGGGCAGTGTTACGAATATTAGCAAAACTAGGGGGCGCTGCCATCTCTAGGCCGATGCTAAGCAGTGACTTGAATTCACATCAATAATTCTATCATTATGTATCTGCATAAACGAAACCATAAATGCGTCTACACATATGTACCATGTACGTATACGAGCAGCGGAGAATCAATGCACAAACACATGCATATATCTGAGATACTCCTGAAAGTATGCAATGAGAGAAGCTATAAAATCTTGCAATTGCAGTTACAGCTAAGAAGTTTGAGAGCTGATGGCAACTAGTAGATTCTGGAAGCGCCTAGAAGATGCGAACGTTGAAATCAGAGAGTATAAAAGGCAGCAAATGTAGAGGCGCTGGAAGTCAGTTTTCATTTAAGCTATCGATCAGTTTGGTTATTAAGCAAGCTATTCGTTGCAAAGTATAAGTGTTATTGTGAAGTACTTTGTTATTGTGAAGGCCATTTTTCCATTATTCAATATTGGAGTTATTTATTCAACAGTTTAGCGATACGAACGTTGGCAGAAAATTGCAAATAAGGGGAATTGCAGTAAATTCGTTACAATAAAAAAAAATTTGCAAATCACAAACACGCTAAGAACCACTTTGCGTCAAAACTATTTTCAATTCATATAGACAAACAAACTGTCTTGGAATGTGAAGCCCCACATCAGCCATTCTTATGGAAGTGTTCATGCCAAATCTGGAAGAAAAGTAGATTCAGGAACAGAAGTTCACATTAGGCGTGTCATTCTACGCTAGATACGTGGATGACACAAAATGCGTTTTAACTACTAATAACGAAGAGTACCTCAACAAGCAGCACGGGAATATAAAATTCACAATGAAACCCGAAAATGAAGGAGGAATCAACTATCCCCACGATAAATATTGATAAATTTTCCAAAAGATTTCACTACGACATATATAAAAAGCCAACGGTCACCCACAATAATGCATTATACCTGGCACGTACAGAATCAAGGTAGATTCTCTTTGAAATGGCTTTGTCATATTTCGCGAAGAAAATGACTTTAATAATCTCTTGATGCCCGAAAAATTTAACACGTGAAATTTTATACTGCTCACCCCACTTTTTCCCTTTATTGACTGACAAAAGAAAAAATGTATTGCTTTTATATTTTGTATATACAATGTACATTGTACATGTATTTTGTATATAAATGACAAAGAATGGTGTGTTCCTGAAGACTTATATCAAACTGAGTTATGTTATATGGCGTGTTTCCATACTGATCGGTTCTGAAATCCATCATTCTTCCGGCCATGGGAACATTGTTGTCACTGGACTTGCGTTAAACAGGCTGTATATCAAATCCAAATGACTTTACTTGGAGGGGAGAATAAGTGACTGCACCAAATTTGTGTAGCAATAGTTGTTTCTGTTAAAGAACAACTTGTTATACTATGTCCGTAGACCGAAATCCCGTAATTTAGGACAGGGAATGCTTGTAAGGGGTCCCACCACTACGTTGTGTGCACTGGTTCTTAGCCGGAGCTTTAGTTTCGTAGGTTCAGGTAAATAGTCGTGAGACCTAGCCTTTTCCCTACCAGCCTAGGTAGTAACAAGACAGTATAATATTTGCACACGCGAAGCTATGTACATACCTCTACAGCGCAAGGTATCACATTTTTGCAGGAAAAGAAAATAATTTTTTTTTTTGGAGTCGAAAAAGTCCTGGTCAAAAAATTGTCCTAGGTGAAAATGTTTGAGTTTCCAGGTATCCCTATAGCAATATCATGTCGAATCATGCATCCTTTTTATTTTGCGAACTTCTTCCATAAAATGCCACATATAAAAGTAAAATCTGTATTTTTAATTTTTGAGTCCGATAGAACTAGTTACACTCGGACTTTTAAAAATAAAAGTCCGGAAATAAAAGTTAATTCAAGACTTTTATTTTTTAAGGCTGAAATAAAAGTCCCGCTTGGTAACAAAGAAACGGCTTATTCGAATTAAAAACAAAAAATTATTTCGGATAAGCCGTTTCTTAGTTATCTAGCGGGACTTTTATTTTTAAAAGTCCGAGTTTAACTAGTTCTATCGGACTCAAAAAATAAAAATCCGAAAATAATTTTTATTTTGATCCAAATATATTTAAAGTCCAAAATTAATGGTTTTGCAAGGAATTATATTATAAAAGGAATAAAGGTCTCAGCCCCTGCATTTTTGCCCATAATAAGAATAGCAGCGTAGATATATATGGGGTATTCCATCCCATTTCGACCAATTTTGAACCCGACCCCTTTAGAATTGACTGAAAGTTTTTCTTCTTTTTCTAGCTTACGAAAGACGTTTTTCAGAAATTTTTCATATTTTTTCATCCAACTCAAAAAAAGTTATGAATTTTTAAAAAAAACATCGTTTTTGTTTTCAAAATGCTATAACTTCTTCAAAAATTGACCGTTTGAGATCTTTTTTTTTAAATTTGTTTTTAAATGTACTTTTCGGAAAAAATACAAAAAATTTTTAAAGTTTTTTTTTTAATTTTTCAGTTTTTCGAGATTTTTCGAATTTCGCCATTTTTTTTTCTCATAAAAAACTTCAATCAATTCTGCAATCATCCCCACTAATCCCGGAGTGCGCCGGTTTTTTTTTATAGTTTTTTTTATTTAATTGAAAAAAATTTTTCAAAAATAAAAATTTTTTTTACCAATTTTATTTATATAACAAAAAAATGTAAGAAAATGATTTTTAGGTATTCTTTTCTTTATATTTATGGTAATCTACGATTAAATTGACTCGCTTTCTGTGACAGTCATTAATCCTGGTTATTTTAATCATAGATTACCATAATATATAAAGAAAAGAATACTTAAAAATCATTTTCTTCCATTTTTTGTTATATAAATAAAACTGATAAAAAAAAATTTATTTTTGAAATTATTTTTTTTTAATTAAATACAAGGCTATCAAAAATCAGCAATATGATTAAATAAAAAAATATTAAAAAAAATCGGCCCACTCCGGGATAAGTGGGGATGATTGCAGAATTGATTGAAGTTTTTTATGAGATAAAATGGCGAAATTCGAAAAATCTCGAAAAACTGAAAAATTAAAAAAAAAACTTTAAAAATTTTTTTGTATTTTTTCCGAAAAGTGCATTTAAAATCAAATGTAAAAAAAAAAAAAGATCCCAAACGGTCAATTTTTGAAAAAGTTATAGCATTTTGAAAACAAAAACGGTGTTTCTTTTAAATTCATAACTTTTTTTGAGTTGGATTAAAAAATTTGAAAAAATTCTGGAAAACGTCTTTGGTAAGCTAGAAAAAGAAGAAAAACTTTCAGCCAATTCTAAAGGGGTCGGGTTCAAAATTGGTCGAAATGGGATGGAATACCCCATATACATATATAAATTCGTTATAGGCTTTTGTTGGGCTTCTGTTCACCCACCCTTCCATGGCATTGTTGATGGTAATAATGCCCCATTAGACAACCTACACTCCCTTTCCAATCAAATCAACTATATATTAAAATTAGAAATCCATTATCTTATTTATTTTTTTAGAATTCAACTCATTATATATTACAGTTATACGCTTAGTCCTTTAGTAACTATAAATATTACTATAATTTGTTTTCTGTTAAACTGTCTATTTACTGTAGTAAATATGACTCTAATAATAACTCACTTTTTTGTTTCTTTTTTTCTTTTTTGAGAGTAACTTGAACAACAAACCCTAACCTACCCCAACAGCTGTTTCGTTATAAGCTCATTGACCCTCATTTCTAGTTAATCAAATAAGTAAAAGAAAATATTGGCCTATCTATATATATACGTATACATGTTTGCTCGTACGAAAAAAAAACCAAATCTGAGAGCCCTAAAGACAATTTGTGATTGAAATCAGGTATATGTATATGTACATATATGGCTATAGATATACTTATATCAATAGTTGTCATAGACAGATTGGGAGAGTTCTCAAATAAAAAAAGATCAGTAGTTTAAAACACAACAAAAATGTTAATCAGCTACTGCATTCATATGTACATCGAAATATCACTCTCCGTATTAGATTGCAACAACAAGAAAAAAAAAACATTGCACTAGCGATCCTGGCTCAATCTCACCTATTCGCCTGCTTACATATTTGTGTACTTATGAATGAATAGCGATAGAGATATAGAACATCATAGCTTGTAGAAAAAACAAATTTACTTACTGGTTTCGCCGTCCCACCTAGCGTCGAGGCCTCACCGCTGTGTAGTCGTGCTGCTTTAGTTTTTATTGATTACACTGAAAAACAAATTCCAATTTTTTTTCTACACCAGCGACGCCATTATGAAATTCCTATGTAAAGTCATCCCCTGATTCCGAAAATCAAGGCTATTTTTAATTCTATGGTAACGTTTTTGCGATATTTACGAATTACCGTTTTTCAAAAAAAAAAAAACAAGAATAATAATAATAATTGGGTCCACTTAATCATATATACCTCCAGAACGAATTGAGCAATTCCAAAATGGTTTGAAGCCTTTAAAATTTGCTATAAACGTGCATACAACACTTTTTGCTAGATTTAAAGATAGCGAACAGTCAATACGGATTTTTTTTAATTTTTTTTTGTAAAAATGTAAAAAAATTTGTACTTTGCGAGGAAGGATCTCCAAAAACTTTTTAGTTTTTTGCAGATTTTTTTATCTCTAAGCTCTGGTTTATTAAATAAAAAAATAAGCTTCCATTCAACAAAATCGGTGGACTAATACAAAAGTTATAAGCATTCAAGTAAATATATCCATTTAGTACTTAAGTACCCTACTGGTACATATGTGTTAGATTTCATATATCAGTTAGTTAGCATGTAGATTTTCCAAGGGTTATTAGATACAAAAAAATGTTAGTGTCGTTTTCTCAAACCCAGGTACATTTCAAACAAGAGCATATTTTTAAGGCAGGTAGTGTTTTCTTTGTAAAACCAGGGAACTATTTTGTCTAGGTAGGCTTGAATTTTTACTTGATCTAAGTATAAATAATAGTACATGCGCCTTGTTCCTTCATAATATCTGCAAGGCTCGCCGGATACTGCTCAGTTTATAATTGCAGTCATTTACTTAAAAATATTATATGAATAAAAGGGCGCGAGAATTTGAGTGTACAAATGATCCAGATATTTTCTTTTTCATCTGCGGTCAATTTATCGTTAAAAGGATGTGACGTGTGTTTTCAAATCCTTTGAAAGTTACATACTATAAGTATTTTGGAATTGAGCCTAAGAACCATGGACACCGAATACTGTGTGCACCACATGTCGAGTGGAATTGATTTTTTCGGAAACCGGAACAAAAAGGTGTGTTGTAAAAATGAGGAATTTGCTCCCTTTGAATGCATAGGTGACCAATTTCTGAAACTATCTATTTAGGTGACATATGAAATTTATTACACCAATGAAGTGGAGGGAACCAACTTGCCATTCAACGGACTGCTGTATTTCTACTATAAAGTACTTGGGGTTGGAAAGTCAAGAAAAATAACCTATGCGAGCGTATCTACAGTGTCAATGCCAGAACTAAATTCAATGGAAGGTACATTGACAGAATCAAATTTAACTTTAGTTCCGGCTCCAGTTTCATTGTCAACAGCAGTATTTGATTACGCGGCATGTTGTACTGGATTTCAAACGGAACATGATAGAAACTCTTTGTCACAAGCACAACTCAATGAGTGGATAAAGGATTTGGATTTGTGAAAGGAAAAGGCCGAACTACACGCCTCTCGTATGCAACAATTTAAATTTGTTTCACCCGATGTTAAGGTAACATATTATAGAACTCGTCACGAACAATTTTCCAAGTACTATACGAAGGAGGACAGTGTTTGTTACTGCAAAGACATTGCTGGTCTATTCAAACAGTTTGGTGAACTATATGATTCAAAAGAGTGGCGATTATTCATAGACGGCAAGAAATTAAGTTTAAAGCCCGTAGTATTGCATATTGGAAACCAAAAGCCATCTATCCCGATCGCGCATGCAGTAAATACGAAGGAAACAAAGAGATAATGCAAAAATTGCCCAAATTAATCAAATACGAAGAACATGATTGGAAAATATGTGCCGATCTTAAAGTCGTTGGAATGCTATGTGGTCTACAAAGTGGATACACAAAATACTGTTGCTTTCTATGCAAATGGGATAGCCGAGCTCGTCAAGACCACTACATCATAAAGGATTTTCCAGAACGAATCGAGTTTCAAGTTGGGGTGGATAACATAAAATACTCCCCACTTAAAAAGAAGGAAAAACTAATTCTACCTCCGCTCCACATCAAGCTCGGCCTTATCAAAAACTTTGTTAAAGCTTTGGACAAAGAAGGTGAAGCTTTTCATTATTTGAAGAAAATCTTTCCAGAGATTTCAGAAGCAAAAATAAAGGAAGGGATTTTTGTGGGACTGCAAATAAGGAAAATGATGACCAATAACCATTTCAAAGAACTATTGTCACCAGTGGAGGCAGCATAGTGGGATTCTTTTGAAAAGGTCCTTACTTCTTTTTTAGGCAAATACAAAAGTCCTAACTACGAGATCATAGTGAACGACTTAATCAAAAACTATGCGGAAATGGGTAAATAAAAAAACATATTTAGGACCGTTTTCTCAGTTAACTTTAAAACCTATCTGCCTGATAAACAAAAAACTTGTACGAAAATTTTTAAATTTACATGAGAATATATAGTCCTAAATCTGAATTCATTGTCCCGTTCCGAACAAACAAGAACGAGAAAAATGTAAACAAAAAATTTGTTCTGAATTGAAAGATAAATCCAGCCTAAGAAAATTATATACTAATGTGTCACTTATGTATTTATCTAATATACTTTTTTATTTTCTTTCAGGAGTAAATATGTCTTTAAAAATTCATTTTCTACACTCCCATTTAAAACTTTTCCCGCAAAATCTTGGCGACGAAAGTGACAAGCATGGCGAAAGGTTTCACCACCAAATTAAAATGATTGAAAGTCGGTATCAAGGAATCTGGGATGACGCTATGATGGGTGACTACTGTAGGTTTCTCATAAGAGAAATCGATCCTAATCTAAATAAGCATTAAAACAAGACACATAACTTTATCAGTTATAAAATGAGATCATAGAGTTAAGACAGAATCATATGTACATATGCTATTGTAACGAATTTAGTGCAATTCCGCTTATTTGCAACCTTCTGCTTACGTTCGAATCACTAAGCTGTTGAATAAATAACCCCAATATTCGATAATGCAAAATGGTCTTTATTCAAGTACTTCCAAAATAACACTTCTATTGCTCGGCAGATAGCGTGCTTAATCAAAACTGATTTTCGTGCCTCTACTGTTGCTGCTTTATACTCTGTGCTGTGTCGCTCGCATACTTTTAGGCGTTTCTATTTCTAGAATCTACTACTTATTTATCAGCTATAAACTTATCAGCTATAACTACAGATGCAGATGATTTTATAGCTTCTCTCATAGCCCATGCCTGTGTATATGTGAGTAATACTTGCACAACTATTGCATACTTTCGGGAGTAACTCAGATATATGCATATGGTTAGGTTAGGTTAGGTTGAAGTGGCTGCCTCCGGTGTCCAAGCGGAGACTCACGTAAGCCGTTGTGGGCCGTTGTGCTACCACGCGGGGGGGTTTCTATTTCCCTACTTCCGAAGAATGTTTAGACCCCAGTGAGGCTAAACCAGCGCGTTTGCCTGATGAAACGCAAGATGTCATTTGTGTGTGCAGATTCAAGCTCCGAAAGACCCTCAAAGGATCCGTGAATAGAGATCGCAAGCAGTTCTTGCAGGTGTTTAGAGGAGGGCTGGCCCAAGCAGCGGAGCTTATTGTTTGCAGATTGGTGCCTTCCCTAGCTAGCTCGTCCGCAGCGCAGTTTCCTGAAATGTCACAGAGGCCAGGAACCCATATAGTGCTCAGGTTGCATTTTTCAGCTAGCTTGTTGAGGGTTTCCTTGCACTTCAACGCCACTAGTGACGAGGTGTTGCTGCATTGGAGGGATTTTATGGCAGCCTGACTGTCCGAGAAAATTGAAATAGAATTGGTCACCTGCAGGTAAGCAAGATAGAGGCCTGCTTTCCAGATAGCTATAAGTTCAGCCTGAAAACACTGCAGTGGTCGGGTAAGCGTAAGCTTTCGCTTAGATTGAGCTTCTCTGAGTATATTCCGCTGCCGACTCTGTTGTTCAGTTTAGAGCCATCTGTAAAAACGGAGATTTCGTGAGATCCCGGCTCCCTGCCGTTTGCCCACTCCTTCCTCTTTGGGATTCTTATGGAGAATTTGTTGTCTCAGCAAGGGGACGGTATTGTATGTTCCAATTTTAAGAAGGTTTCTGGGGCCTGATCTGCAGTCCATACATGGCTCGATGGAGTTGAGCCTTGCCGCGTTGCAGGAGACACAGTATTTTCCATACAGATCAGTGGGGAGAAGGAATATATGGTTTCAAGAGCTTTGGTGGGAGTGGGGAAGGGCACATCTAGTAAGCATTGCCGCCATTCTCTGCACTTTCGTTACTTTGCTCTTGTTAGATGCGATATCGAGTGCCGTCCACCATACGGTGGCGGCGTAGAAGAGCATTGGTCTCACCACTGCCGTGTAGATCCAATGCACGATGCGGGGCTGGAGACCCCACCTTTTTCCTATTGTCGACTTGCAAGCGTAGAGAGCCATTGTGGCTTTCCGGGATCGCTCCCCCACATTCCTCTTCCAGTCTAACCTCCTGTCTAGAATAACTCCGAGAAATTTAACCTCGGTAGAGAGTTTGATTTCCCTCCGTTTAGGGACGGGTGGGTAAATTCCGGTATAATGCGTTTGCGGGTAAACAGCACCATCTCAGTTTTATCACTGCTGAGTCCGCATTCCCTAGACCAAGTATTTTTTAGATTAAGAGCATATTGCAAGATTTCGCCAACCACGTTTGCATGTGATTGTGCGTTGCTTTTCCGCTGCGTGTACGTACATATGTGTAGACTTAATGATTAATTTGGTTATGTGCATCCAAGTCACTGCTCAGTGTCGGCTTAGAGATGATAGTACCCCTTAGTGCTGCTAGTATTCGTCACACTGCCCTCCACCTAAGTCTGATCGTCCCGATCAGACAAATCTCTCGATCTCAACGCTGCCAGCATCTCTAAATGAACCACTCTTCTATTTCGTGGTTTCCCAATGGTTTGTATACGGTAGATAGTATCACTGATCTTCTTCACAACTTTGTACGGGACGCCCCAACTGCACCGACATTTGGATAGAACACCTTTCCACCATTGAGGGTTGTATAGCAGCACCAAATCTCCCTACCGGAACCATTCCGAATTAAAGTTCTTGTCGTACCTGTGTTTCATCTTACTACTCATTACCCTGGGCCGTTCCCTCACACTCTGTTCTTTGGCCAATGAAGAACTACTTCGCAGAGCTTGATCTTGACGTATTGACTTTGCATCATCAGTATCGTCTTGACGTTTCACAACAGGTGTCCGCGCTGGCTTGAAACCACCCTTGCATTCTTTCTGGGAAATTCGTTCCTTCATTTTTGTGCGTCCATTTGGTTTTGTCAATGCCAGTGTTTCTCTCGCAGGTACTTTTGATTTCGTTTTATTTGGCCCCTGAAGTTAAGTGGTATATCCTGGTTCTTATAACGCATAATCCTTCTCTGCATGTCGATCCTGATGTCATGGTCAACTAAGAAGTTCACTCCCAATATGAATTCATCAATAATCTCCGCTACAACGAATTTGTGTAGAACCATGACCTTCCCAATGAAGACTTCACAGATCACTTCTCCCAGGAACTGGTTATACTCGCCAGTGACCGTACGCAAGCTTGCTCCAGGTAATAGCTTTACTCTCCTGTAGACCAAATCAGATCGAATCAAGGAATGAGATGCGCCCGTATCTACAGTCAGTACACGCTCCTTGCCATCGACATTCCCTCTGACGGTAAGACTGCTTGATTTTATTGCAATTTGCGAGACAGATATCACAGGACATTCAATAGCTGGGGCAAGTTTTCGAGCTTTACAACTGACTAACTCTTGCTTATCTCCTCCAGCTTTGCGTTTACGGCCACCCAAGTTGGAACTACCAGGACCGGTGCTGCAACGACGAGCAATGTGACCTTTATTACCGCACTTGAAACATTTGATCGCACAATTATTCTTCTCTTGTGTTCCTTTTAAAGCTCCTAAAATTGCGCCTACCTACTCTGGCCTTTCTACTTCCACACGGCGTGCTTTGAAAACTGGCTTACACAAAAGCGACGCTGTTTCCTGAATCAGAGCATGTGATACCGTTTCTGTGAATGTTGGCTTTGGGTATGCGTATGTAGCTCGCTTTGTTTCGACATCCCGTATGCCATTTATAATCTGAATCTCTACCCTTTCTGTGTATTCCACGGGTGCGTCCGCATTCGCTAAATGTGCCAGCCTTTCAACATCCGACGCAAGTTCTTGCAATGTTACACCAGGCCTCTGGAAGCGGTTCAGTAACTCCATTTTGTATATCTGTCTCCTATGCTCAGTTCCGTATCGTCTCCCTAGAGCACCCATCAATGCTTCATAACAGTTCCGTTCGCCCTCTGGAATGGTTTGTAAAATCTCAGCTGCAGGCCCTTTCAATGCCATGAACAGTGCAGCAACTTTATCTTCAGCATTCCGGTTGTTCGCTGTTGCGGTCTTCTCAAACTGACGCTTAAACACCTGGAAAGAAACAGAACTGTCAAAGGATGATGTTTTTACCTTTGGATTATTCGCTGAAACTGCTGGCCGATTTAGTTGCAACTCCTGTATACGACCTCTCAAATCATCGATTTCTGCCTGAAATTGAGCGATTTTTGCATCCTGCGCTTCCAGCTTTGATGTTACCCTTGCTTCTAACTGCGGAGACATTTGTGCCACCTGCAATGATAAGCGCTCTTCTTGTTCTTCTATCTTGGATGTTATACTTTTCTCTTGCGATTCCAGTTGGGATGCTATACTTGTCTTCTGTTCTGCCAGTTGAGATGACTTTGTGACGACATTTCTGATATGCGTGCCTCCTGTGCTTCCATCTTGGATGTTATATATGTCGACATTTGGTTCAACACTGCTAGTATCGCATTAGCGTCAACACTTGCCAATGGATTCGGAGTCTCTATCTTCTCTTCCCTTTAGTCGCTGGCTCTTCCACATCAGGATAAGAGACATACTCGTCTACATTAATTCCATCCAACTTTAATACCTCTCGTACCGTGCTTGAAGTTCTATCTTATTGCCGGTTGTATTCAATACACGGTTCCTCAACTCCTTTTTTAGTTGCTGGATCCTTAATTCACTTAACCATGTCCTTGTTGTGCTCTGCAACTCAGGAATTTATTCAAGAATTCCTCTTCTGACACCAATTGTAACGAATTTAGTGCAATTCCGCTTATTTGCAACCTTCTGCTAACGTTCGAATCACTAAACTGTTGAAAAAATAACTCCAATATTCGACAATGCAAAATGGTCTTTATTAAAGTACTTCCAAAATAACACTTCTATTACTCGACAGATAGCGTGCTTAATCAGAACTGATTTTCGTGCCTCTACTGTTACTGCTTTTATACTCTGTGCTGTGTCGCTCGCCTATTTCTAGGCGTTTCTATTTCTAGAATCTACTACTTATTTATCAGCTATAAACTTATCAGCTATAACTACAGATGCAGATGATTTTATAGCTTCTCTCATAGCCCATGCGCGTGTATTTGTGAGTAATACTTGCACAATTATTGCATACTTTCGGGAGTATCTTAGATATATGTATGTGGTTGTGCGTTGCTTCTCCGTTGCGTGTACGTACATATGTGTAGACATAATGATTAATTTGGTTATGTGCATGCAAGACGCTGCTCAGTATCGGCTTAGAGATGATAGTACCCCTTAGTGTTGCTAGTATACTTAAGTTTTACTATATGGATATATTTATTTGAATGCTTATAACTTTTGTATTAGTTCATCGATTTTGGTGAATTATTTTTTTGTAATCAAACAGAGCTTAGAGAGAAAAAAAATCTGCAAAAAAATAAAAAGTTTTCGAGATCCTTCCTCGCAAAATACATATTTTTTTATATTTTTACAAATGAAATTGAAAAAATCCGTAATGATTTTTTTTCACAGGTCGATTTCTATTCCTGCATGTATTATGTGTTCCAAATATGAGCCAAATCGGACCCCAAATGCGAATTTTGCGAATATCTCGATCCTTGCGCCACCTAGCGGCGATTTTTTTTCTTATTATTGCACTGTCATCGGGTTCTGAACTATATTCCAAGTTTCAAGCTTGTAGCTTATCGGGAAGTTACTTAAATTTCAATTACAAGATTCGTTCACAACGGCCGGCCTGTCAACTCAAGCTAAATAAAACTGTTTAAAAATAGAATGTGTGAGATATTTCTGCATACATATGTACATCCGAACATTGGTAGGAGTTAGCTTTTGCGTTAGTTCTCAATATTTATAACGGTGTCTTTTTTTGTTTGGTGGTCAATACTGCTGCTAAAGATTTAGTAAAGATGTAAAAAATTTAGTATGATATGGTGCGGTAAGCTATTCATTTCGCGATGACAACTAGAAGTAATATTTGGATGTATTTCGAAAATAATACAGACACGGGTTTAGCTATTTGTACAAAATGCCAAAAGAAGCTTAAAAATAATAGAGTGTCTAATTTAAAAGCGCACTTAATTAATTTGCACAAAATTTATTTAAACGAAAGTGAAGTGGAGTCGTCAAAAAGTTTAGTTAAAACCATACGCAAAAAGAAAATTAAAATTGAAGTCAATAAAAAACAGTTAATGAGGTCATATATAGGATTGGTAACTGATGACTGTATTCCATTTAACATTTTAAATTCACCAAATCTTCGAAATTTCATTGATCCTATATGTGATGGTCTTGCTGCTGTGGACGGAAAAAAATGACTTTGAATGCATCAAACTGCAAAAAAACATTACATACTATTGCTAATAAAATTAAATTGGAAATCGCCAAAGAAGTTAAAGGTCAGTTGTTATCCTTGAAAATAGACAGCGCTACACGACTGTCCAGAAACATATTTGGTATAAGTGCTCAACTTATTAGTGCCGGTCAAATAAAATCTATTATTTTGGGAATGATAGAATTAAAAGGATCTAGCACATCCAAAAATCTCGCTGTTGAAGTTTTAAATGTGTTCAACCGGTATGACATTAAATTGAATCAAATAGTCTCGATAACATCTGATAACGGTGCAAATGTGCTGAAGGCCACAAATATTTTATCTTTCGTGTCTGAAGAGGATGTAGAAGAAAACGATGAGTTATATACAAATGATGAATATATAAAAAAAATGAACTTGTGGAAAGGGTACCAAATGTTTTAATAGGAATATACAAGTTTGTCGATGTGCAGCACACACAACACAGCTAGTGGCTCTTGATGTTACCAAATACTCCAACGTAGCTAAATACCTTTGGAATTGCCGTAATCTCACTAAATATATAAGGAAAACGTCAAATGGATTTCGTGAAATATTTGAATTTAAACACTTTAAAATGCCTCAACTTGATTGCCCCACTAGATGGGGATCCACATATTCTATGTTAGAGGATTTATTAGCAGCCAAACATATGCTTGCAAAGATTCACTCAATCAAAAATTTTTCTGAAGATGAAACTTTCGAAGTTGATGCATCGTTTTGGGATTTTATTGAGTGTTACTGCATAGCTTTTCATCCCTTACAAAAAACAATAAAAATATTTCAAGAAGAGCAACTACACTATGCTAATTTTTATGCACAGTGGCTGAAACTAAAAATTAAAACTGAAAATCTTGTTAACGACTCAAGTCGGGAGCTTGTAAGAAAAATTGGAAGCATGATATTGCAGTCGATTGAAAAAAGAAACAAAATTTTATTTGATAATAAATTCTTAGTTTCGTGTTTGTTTTTAGACCCTCGATTCCACCATTCTTTAAACCCTCGACAGAAAAACGAAGCTATTTCTCACTTGAAAACAGTTTGGGATAGAATTTATGAAATCAGCTCAATTGAATCGCTATGCTCACAACCAACTTCTACTTGGGTACAGGCTGACAATTATATTGATGAGGAAGACGAACTAATGTATAACTATTTAGTTCAAAGCGCTCAAGTGGAAACCAAAGGGCCTCTCGACGCTCATATTAAAATTGAAAATTTTAAACTCCCCTGTCAAAGAATTGATGATGTGTTGAAGTTTTGGAAGGGAAAACAGTATTCCGATCCAGAGTTGATCGCTATAAGCAATGTTTGTTTTGCAGTGCCACCAACTCAGGTAAATATAACGATTTCATTCTACAATAAGATTATGAAGCTGTTCTAATATTGCAAGAGTTTTAAACCATAAGATTTATGTTACCATTCATTCATTCATTAAAAAATATGGAACGAACTCATATTTATTTCATAAGTATATACCGCTGAATAAGCGATCAACTTTATTTTCGTTTGTTATTATTTAGTATTCACAAAATAATACTAGCATGTGCCTAGATAACCATATAACCATAAATATTGACGAAAGCTGTAAATATTTTCATTTGTTTTAGGTCACCATTGAACGAGCATTTTCAACACTGAGGCTGGTGCTTACTGACTACCGCAATCAACTCAGTGAAGAGACACTGGAAGATATTTTATTAGTAAAACTTAACCCAAGTTTTCTTGACACAGCCATAGAAAATTTACCCCTTTTTGACCATGAGGATTTTTAACTATCGTTTTGCTTTATTATTTATTTATTTATATTTCAATTAAAGACAATTACATGAATTTAAATTTAAAATGTTTCAAAATAAAATATAACATATGTACATATGTACATATGTATGCAGAAATATCTCATATTCTATTTTTTAATATACTTGAAATGGAAATGTATGTATGTACAAAAATATTACAGCGCATTACGTACAGCGCTGTAGGGCCTCGTCTCAGTAAACAAAAATCATAAGAAAACGCAAAAATCAGTCGCTTGCAGTTCGCAAAAAGCGTTGATTTTCATATTTCACGACTGCTGCTTTTTGCGACTGTTGATTTCTGCGACTGTTAATTTTTGCGACTGTTAAAATCAACACTTTTGATTTTACAGCGACTGTGGGAACTGACGAAAGCCGCAGTAATATCAATAATTAAATATACGAAGGCGCGACTGTTTACGGCATTTCATTTCTTTCGCTTTTCGTTTTTTGTTTGTGCTAGAACTGAGACTGTTGTTTTTCTCAAAATCGCAAGTACAAGCAAAATCAAATAACATAACAGCTCACACAGTTTTTTAAACACTGATGCACAATGAGTAAGGCCATTGTTGTTGAGATAAGATTGTACGCACCTTGAAACAAATTACACAGCTTCGAATGAGACGACGAGCATGGTTGCGAACATCTAAAATACAATAAATTTGTCGAATTTGACTGACGGTGACTTGGGGCCCTCCATGTAACGTGAGGCGAGGATAATGGTATACGATTAATGTCGTTAGGTGGCTCTCTGATGGTAGTATTATTGGAAATTTCTCTTCAAACGACTTATAAGCATTATGCAAGCGGCCTATGGCACGAATAATATTATCATAGCGATAAATGGATTAAGACGAAATAGATTGCTAGATTTTGGAATTGGTTGCTTAGTGTGAACTGTTTTGAGCTCGGATGAGAATTCCGTGGATTAGATCCAGCGGATGAGTGACAATTCGATAACTGCAGGAGGAGGGATATGTTGAATTAGTTGGCTCATCGGGTTCGAAATCATTGCATTTAAAGGACGTTGCCGATTGTGTTTGATTGAAGACCTCACAAGTTTCACAAAACGGGTGGCATATGCGACAACACGAACAAGGCGATTGAAGTTCGAAAATCGTTTAAGGAGTGTTTCCAATCCACACTCTTCTTTCGTAGTAAGATTTATGGTTTTGAATCGTGAATGTTCGTATGATGAGCTTTACCATTCAGCTTGAGATAAAAAAAGAAATAGAGGTCCGTCCTGCCATAGTGAAGAATTGCACAATTCGACAATGGTTAGACACCGACAATTGAGATCGGCTCGATTAGCTAGGGAAGAGACATGATTCTATTGTACAACTTCAGTCGACGCAAGAATTTTATGAACGCAACAGCATACGGAGACAACCCAGCGATTGGGATCTCCTCGAGTCCATGATAATACGACTGAACCCTCCAAGAGGGTGTCGACTGGAAATGGACACTACAGTATTGAGCCTGTGCGATGTGATGACGGTGTCCACCTAAGATCAGGAATCAGGGCTGTGTGCCTGACTCATTAATGGTCTAGTTATACGATTCTTGACCATGGTATCTGGGGTATCTTTCTATTACTTTTTCTTTCACTTTTCTTTCTTTCCTTCTAGGTGGCTGGGTCAAGGCGTTATGCGTTTCCGTGCCGAGGATCAGCCAGGCTGGGCCCCTAAATAGTCCAGTCACGAACAGAGCCCTCCTGGCACCAGGTCGCACCAGGCTGTACGAAGGCCTTATCCGGGTTTTGCGGATCTCTGCACGGGTTGACCTTCCTTTTCTTCGCCACTCGTGGGAACATGCGTAAAAATAAATAACAACAAAAAATGCAACAAAACAAAAAGAGAGAATCGCTCTTCAAAGGCCGGAAGGGCTTCTGCCCACCACAACGGTGACCAGTGCGATGCGGGTCATTCTAACCGCCAGAAAATGGCTAAAAAAGGGGATGGGTCAGGACCAGTGGCGATGCCGGGTCAGAACCCTCTCCCCATCAAAACTTTTGGCAGTATAGCAGGGCAAAGGGGCATTCTCCGGGCTACTCCTGGCACGAGCACAGACGCAGTAGGTGTGCATAATGCAGCCTAAGTTGAAGCTGGTGCACAGGCCCCGCTTGGTCCACCACCAACACCCACGGCCTTCACGAAGCCTAATGAGAGGCCAAACCCCAGTGAAGTTGGAGACAACGTACGAGAAATCCTGGCGGAAATTAATTGGGTGAAAGAGGTGATACCGGACTTTCGTCCGGCAAAAGAAAGGGAGCCACAAGGGGCAACCAGAAGGGCAAATTCAGCGCAAGTAGTGCCAATCAAACCGAAGAGGCCGAACGTGCATGGGCACTCGTTTCCAGAAATGGCAGAGGACAAAATCCTGCTAGTGGTCCTTAACGACAATCAGGAAGACGGCGCAGTCAAGAAGGAGAAATGGAAATGGGTGAAGAGCGAGCTGTCGAACATTACCCTGAACGTGCTTATGCGCAATCCTGGACCGCTACCGGTATGCAAGAACGCCGTGTGGTTCCATGGCAACATCAAGGTCGTAACATGCGGCCCGCAGCTATATATAAAAAGGCGATAGAATCGGTAGGTGAAGTCTACCCTGGAGCGAAGCTCAGGCCGGCTGACTTCAAAGATATATAGACACGATCACGAGCAAGGGTGTGGCTACCGACAAAACCAGCCGAACCGGAGAGGATATTCAGTATGGTAAGTACGGTAAGTGTAGCATTACTTTGAATGCACTTCTTTCAAATGGTACTATATACATACACTCATATCGACCGCCCAAATATTCAAGTTAAACCGATATACATAATTTGAATACAGAGGGAGTCCAACATCACTCGTGCATGCCCACGCACACGACACTTGTTTATTTACATTTGTCAACTCGTCACATTGCACAACACACTTATCGATCAGTCAACGATCATTGTGACTGCCAAAATATTTATATGCATCTAAGTACATCTGTCCATAAATAGGTCATTGTAATAATAATATGCTGACTTGGTATATATACACTAGGAATGCAGGTACTCTTTAGTTTGTAAGTATTAGTGTAAATACGTATTTGTAATTTAAGAAATTTTGTATAAAAGAGAAAGTATTTTCCAATAAAAATCAATTATTGTCGGACGATAACCAACTCCGCTTATGTTTTATTTATTTCACTTATACTTTGAAATGAGCAAGAATGATAACGCATACGCACATACGCAAACGCAATCGCAAACAGGAATCATGGAATTATTTCCAAACAACCAAATTACAAGCAATTTTGAAAGCACTACAGCATGAGAGAATAAAACAAAGGGGCGGCGTACCTGCAACACATCTCATAGCAATCAACAAACCTCCTCTATTATGCATAAAAAGGGTGGAATAAATACTATCAATGAAAATCCAGCAATTTTGACTGGCAGCAAAAACAAGAACGGCAGAAAGACAAGACTGGCAGCAAGAGAAAAATAGTTAAAATAGAATAAGTATAAAATTTAGAACAAATTTAGCAGCCTCACGGCCGCTCAAGCAAGAGCAGACATTTTTAATTTCTGCTTAGCATTTTCATACCCAGTTGAGCAGAGCTCACAGAGTATATTAAGTTTGATTGGATAACGGTTGGTTGTACAGGTATAAAGGAATCGAGATAGATATAGACTTCCATATATCAAAATCATCAGTATCGAAAAAAAATTTGATTGAGCCATGTCCGTCCGCCGTCCGTCCGTTAACACGATAACTTGAGTAAATTTTGATGTATCTTGATGAAATTTGGTGTGTAGGTTGCTGGGAACTCATCTCAGATCGCTATTTAAAATGAACGATATCGGACTACCATGCCCACTTTTTCGAATTTCGAAAAATTGCGATAATTCATTACCAAACACGGATAAAGCGATGAAACTTGGTAGGTGAGTTGAACTTATTACGCAGAATAGAAAATTAGTAAAATTTGGACAATGGGCGTGGCACCGCCCACTTGTAAAAGAAGGTAATTTAGAAGTTTTGCAAGCTGTAATTTGGCAGTTGAAGATATCATGATGAAATTTGGCAGGAACGTTACTCCTACTACTATATATATGCTTAAAAAAATTAGCAAAATCGGAGAACGACCACGCCCACTTTAAAAAAAAAATTTTTTTTTAAGTCAAATTTAAAAAAAATGTGAATATCTTTACAGTATATAAGTAATTTATATCAACATTCAACTTCAGTAATGATATGATGCAACAAAATACAAAAATAAAAGAAAATTTCAAAATGGGCGTGGCTCTGCCCTTTTCCAATTAATTTGTCTAGGATACTTTTAATTCCATAAGTCGAACAAAAATTTACCAATCCTTGTGACATTTGGTAGGGGCTTAGACTCTAGGACGATAACTGTTTTCTGTGAAAAAGGGCGAAATCGGTTGAAGCCGCGCCCAGTTTTTATACACAGTCGACCGTCTGTCCTTCCGCTCGGCCGTTAACACGATAACTTGAGCAAAAATCGATATATCTTTAGTAAACGTAATTATCTAAACTCACTTTGTATTGGTATAAAAAATGGCCGAAATCCGACTATGACCACTCCCAATTTCTCGATATCGAAAATTACGAAAAATGAAAAAATTGCCATAATTCTATACCAAACGAAAAAAGGGATGAGGCATGGTAAGTGGATTGGTTTATTGACGCAAAATATAACTTTGGGTTTGACACCTACCATATTAAGTAGAAGATAATGAAAAAGCTCTGCAGGGCGAAATCAAAAGCCCTTGGAATCTTGGCAGGAATACTGTTCGTGGTATTACATATATAAATAAATTAGCGGTACCCGACAGATGATGGTCTGGGTCACTCTGGTCCACATTTTGGTCGATATCTCGAAAACGCCTTCACATATGCAACTACCACCACTCCCTTTTAAAACCCTCATAAATACCTTTAATTTGATACCCACAAACAAATTCTAGAGTCACCACTGGTCCACCTTTATGGCGATATCTCGAAAAGGCGTCCACCTATAGAACCAAGGCCCACTCAATTTTAAAATACTCATTAACACCTTTCATTTGATACACATATCGTATATACAAATTCTAGAGTCACCCCTGATCCACCTTTATGGCGATATCTCGAAAAGGCGTCCACCCATAGAACTAAGGCCCACTCCCTTTTAAAATACTTATTAACACCTTTCGTTTGATACCCATATTGTACAAACGCATTCTAGAGGCACTCCTGGTCCACCTTTATGGCGATATCTCGAGAAGGCGTCCACCTATAGAACTAAGGCTCACTCCCTTTTAAAATACTTATAAACACCTTTCATTTGATACCCATATCGTACAAACAAGTTCTAGAGTCACCCATGGTCCACCTTTGTGGCATATCTCGAAAAGGCGTCCACCTATAGAACTAACGCCCACGCCATTTTAAAAAACTCATTAACACCTTTCATTTGATACCCCTATCGTACAAACAAATTCTAGAGTCAGCCCTGGTCCACCTATAGAACTATGGCCCACTCCCTCTTAAAATACTCTTTAATACCTTCCATTTGATACACATGTCATACAAACATATTCCAGGGTCCCCCTAGGTTCATTTTCCTACATGGCGATGAAGCTCAATAAGCTTCAATTCAATATATATTTTCAGGTCAAATTTATTTTATTTTATAAAAATTTTCTTTTTCAACAATTTGATTTTAAACATATAACTTCTAAATTATTTTATATATTTTTAGCAAGTTTCAAATTGAACAAGTTATAAAGAAAATATGAACACTACATATACTCCCCCTTCAAAATAAATAAGGATGATAATATAATAGTTATTATTATTAAAAATAATCATTGAAAATTCAGCGTTATAGTTATTTAAACTAAACAAAATGTATCTCTCTTTTTAGGTTTTGTTTGAATATTGTTAAAATTATTCTCTATAAATGCTGGTTTAATTCTGTCAATTGATATATTTTTGTAAGTGTTGTGTATTTGTATTTTAAAATATTTTGGATGCCTTTCAACGACTTCGTATGGTCCTTCATATGGAGGTTTAAATCCTGCTTTATTGTTATCAGCTCGTACAAAAACTTGTTTACATTATTTCAAATCCTTAGTTACATAAATTTTATTTAAATTTTTATGATGTGATACACCCGAATGAAAATTTTGAAAATGGAGCCTAATTTTTGTAAGAAACTCGTTAAAATTAAAATTGTCTTCAGACTGTACTACTATTTCACTAGGTAAACCCAACCCAACAAAACTATAGGATGTTCATCAGACCAATTTAGAGAATTTCCCCTTGCTAAAATAAAAGCTTTCAACTGTCTATGAAAACGTTCAATCATGCCATTAGCTTGAGGATGATATGCAGTTGTTGTAACGATAACTTCTAAATTATTTTATATATTTTTAGCAAGTTTTAAATTGAACAAGTTATAAAGAAAATATGAACACTACAGCGATTTTCCCTTATTTTGTCTCCATAGCTCTCAACTGAGTATTTAATGTTCGGTTTCACCCGACCTTAGCCTCTCTTACTTATTTTTTAATATTTTAGGATGAACTAAAAATTTTTTTTTACATAAAGTTTGATATCAGCTTTGAAAATGGCACAAACTCAGCCTAAAATAGGGAAAAACTTGAAGCCCAAAGTGGTGTAGAAAAGACAATAATAGCATAAAAATTAATTTTAAACAATACTTTGGGAGAGCGACGAGGACGTAGATATGAAAGCATATGGAGGTGAGCCGGATACGTTGGACGGCTACACCTCGTCTACCTCGTCTATGGGTATAGCCGGGTTACACCTGCAATACACGGCGTAGGAGCTGATGATGGGAGATTGGGCCAACTCCACGCTCAAGGCAGTCAAGCAGCGCTAAAAGCCCTTGACTATGTCAAAACTAATTCTGAAACTGTATTAAGCTGTCGCAGATCACTTAACGTGATGACTGAACAGTTTACTCCGCATCTGGTATTGGTTCCGGGGCATAGGGACATGCCAGGTAATGAGATGGCTGATGAGCTTACAAGAAAGGGTACCTCCCTTCAACTTTCGCCAGCTCGAGTTGGGCATGCCGCTCTCCACCTGACAGCTCAAGATTAAGGAGGCTCTACTGATGGAAGCGGGAGCCAGGTGGAAGCATCATGATGGACAGCACACCGCAAAACTCATATGGCCGTAATGGAATGAGAAGAGATCGTGTGAGCTTCTCACCCTGCGTAAGAGGGATCTTTCCTTAGTTGTGGGTCTTCTCACTGGTCACGTTTGTATTGGAACGCATGCGGAAAGGATTGGCGCTCCGTTTAATGATTATTGTAGAAGCTGCGGCAACGAAGAAGAGACTGAAACTGTTAGGTATCTACTCTGCGAATGTCCATCTCTCCGTAGAAGAAGACAACGTTTTATGGGCAAGATGTTTGTCGTTGATCTGACTGATATAGCTGAGGTCAATACACGATGCTTAGTTGGCTTCACAAACTCAACGAAGTGGTTTGATTAGGAGAGTAGAAAAAATTCGTGTGGTTTCACAATGAGCCTAAAGGCCTAGGTGTTCCGCTCCGATACGGACGGCAGCCACTTGAACCTAACCTAAGTCTAAATGATTGTTTGACAGCATCAAGTAATGCGACCGCCAGCGTCCCCACATAGTTCTGCTCTAGGTGTAGTTAAATGTTTTCGAATTGGTGCCAGTTTACTCTTTGCTGCTAATATGTTGACATAGACGTATCCGTTTACGTCGACCGTTCGGAAATAAATTGATGTGGCGTATGCCTTGTTTGAACTATCGCAGAAAACGTGAAGTTGGTTCTGTCTGTTAGTTGAGGATGTATGGAACTAGCGAGGTATTCCAATATGCTTGATTAACTGAAGGTTATCCATGGTTTGGTTAAATTCAGACTGTAGATTGATGTACGTTATTGTTTAATCCCAATCAAATTTCTGCTCCCATAGCTTGTTTAGAAAAAAATTTCCTTTGATGACGAATGGATTCAACCTACCGGGTGGGTCGAACATGTAGAAAACGAGGTTTGAAGTTTGGAAATAATAATAAAACACGTCTTTTCGTTTCAGCTTTACTAAGAATTATAATTAAGGTTTTATTATTAAGAGTTGAGTAGGTAGATAACTGCAAGCTATATGTATGTACATATATTTCCATACACTTGTACATAGTATGTATAAGAGAATTTAAATAACAGTAAGAAATGAATAAATGTGCACTGTGTGCAAGATAGGTAAATAATTTCTATAAAATTAATTCCAACACCTTGCCTTAGAAAATATTTACTTTTTGTTAACTTATTAAATCATTACAAGTTTCAATAAATTTTCATTGCTATCAAGTTTCAGTATACAATTACCAGATATTTCATTTCAGTGACTTCAATAATTAACTATTTAAAAATATATTAATTAATTTTCAATTCAAATTTAGTTCTTTAGAGCAAAATAATTGTTTGTCCGCCTGCATTGGCTTTGTAAGAAAATCTGCGACATTGAGTTTAGAATCAATATGATTAAATTTAACATTCTTAGATTTTACATGCTCACGTAAGAAGTGATGTCTTATATCTATATGTTTTGTTCGCGATTGATATAAGTTATTATCCGCCAGACAAATAGCACCCCTATTGTCACAGTATATGGAAATCGTGCCTGGTGCATTTGCCAATAATTCACGTTACAGATTGCGAAGCCAAATTGCTTCTTGTGTTGCAGAACCCATTGCCATGTACTCTGATTCGGTCGTTGAAATGGCAACAGTAGGCTGCTTCTTTGAATTCCACGATAAAGGACCTCCTTGAATAGTAAACATGTATCCAGCCGTAGATCGACTGTCATTTTCATCGCCAGCCCAGTCCGCGTCACAGAAACATTTCAGATCAGATTCGAGGTGTTTGTTGAACGTCAATTTATAGTTCAATGTACCTTTTAGATAGCGCATAATTCTTTTCACAGCAACCCAATGACCATAACCGAAACTGTTGTTGTATCGACTGACTGCTCCAACCGCGAACTGTATGTCACGGCGTGTTGTTTGTGCCGCAAATAAAAGGCTTCCAACAGTCTCTTGATACGGAATCCCTTTGATTTTCTCAAGGGCCGACTCATCAGAAGGACACATTTCCTTAGTTAAACGCTGATTAACATCGGCTGGAGTACTGACCGGATTACATTCTAACATAACTTCGCCAAAATGTCTTCGATTTAAAGCGATTGATCGAGTGATATTATACCCTTATTCCAATCTCTCGTAATATTCATGCCCAGCAACTGTTTTGCCGCTCCTAAGTCTTTCATACGAAACCTTTCGTGCAAAAAGGTTTTTAATTCATCTCTACAGACAGAGTTGTTCGATAAAATAATCAGATCGTCTACGTAAATGGCAACTATCAAAAAGCTATTTTTATAATTTTTCTTATAATCACATGTGTCTGTCAAACACGACGAAAAGCAAAATTCTTTGAGAGCACGGTCAAGCTGATGGTTCCACACACGACTTGCTTGCTTGAAGCCGTAAAGCGATTTGTGCAAGAGACCTACCTTTTCTGAACCATCAGAAAACATTTCAGGTTTACCCATATATATCTCCTCCTCTAATTCTTCGTGTAAACACGCAGTAACTGCATCCATATGATGGATGTGTAAGTCATATTTAGCGGCACCGACTTGAGATTGCCTTTCGTCCTGGTGGCAAATCAGTTAGCGTCCGTGTTTGGTTTTCTTTCAATGATTGCATTTCCGTTTGCATAGCTTTGATCCAATGAGAAGACTTCGGACTTGACAAGACTTCCTTCACTGAATTGGGATCACCTACCTGTGCGGTCATCGCCAACTGATTTAGACGACTAGCTGACCTCAGTATCGGACCTTCGTCATCGGCAGTTTCATCTAGTATGTTTTCCGGTGGAACGTAAGTTTCATCATTTTGATCATAGCTTGACAGTACAGTCTCATCTTGCTCCTCCCCATTGTTATTACTAAAGTTCGATTCGTCTGCGCTTGTAATTCGTCAGCCCTCTCCGACTCAGCTCCGGAAAACGATTCATCTTTGCTTACATTGATTGCTTCGGGGTTGGTATCCACTTCATTTGTATTGTCGTGAACATAGAAATACAAATGACTAGAATTATTTGAAGTGCAATCAATTACATCTGACTCCATGAACACTACGTCACGACTGATGAAAATTCTCTTTGATTCTGGGTTAAACAGTCTATAAGCCTTACTGTTTTTATCATAGCCCACAATAATGCATTCTTTCGATTTGGATTGGAGTTTTCCACGTTTTTGCTTTTCGATGTACATTAATGCTTTGCATCCGAAAACTCGAATATTACTGACGTCTGGTTTTCTCCCTGTCTATATTTACTCAGAAGTCTTTTCTATACAACTTGCAAAAGGAGAACGATTAATAACATAAGCTGCAGCGCATACAGCTTCAGCCCAAAATCTACTGTCTAAGTTGCCATCAAGCAATAAACATCTTACTTTTTCTACCACCGATCGGTTCATCCGTTCCACTGTTCCATTTTGTTGTGGTGTGCAAAAATTTTGGAATATAAAGATATTGCATGCGCGGTGGAAAGCAGCGGAGCGTAACAAAATTCTAGCAGGTCAGTTTCACCACACCAAAAACTTTAACACAATTTTTAACATAATTTAAGCACAGAAATACACTGATTGGAGTTTTAGTGAGTAAAAGTTAACATTCTGAACACATTAGCTGAAAAAAAGTGTACAAATAATTATTAAATAACAAATACAGACAGTGGTAGTTTAACAAATTCTGCTGTGGTAAGTAGTGAATGTGACCTACTAGAATTTTTTGAAGCTTGCCTCACACTATTTTTCGTCTATGCAATGTCTCTCTATTATATCGTTTATGTGGTGTGTATGGGGCGCTTAGTTCATGGCGAATTCCGCATATTCGTAGAAAATTTTCGAAGCTTTTTCCGCAAAATTCGCCTCCGTTGTCGGTCCGAAAAGTCTTTATTTTTGCATTGGTTTCATTCTCCACCATCACTTTGAAATTCCTTGAATTTTTGGAATACGTCTGATTTATTTTTAATAGGAAAGGGGAATATCTTTTTGCCAAAGTCATCTAAAAACAGTAAAAAGTATTTCGCACCTCCGAAAGAGTCAATTGGCATTGGCCCACAGACAGCATGAATTAGCTCGAGTACACGCGATGTCTTAGATTCACTTCGTTTGAATTGCAAACGTGATTGCTTACTATTGACACAAATAATGCATTGATTCGGTATTACTTTTTTAAGATCCAAACCCTTAACCGTGTTTGTCTTTAACTTGTTCAAATACTGGTCACAAATGTGGCTAAATCTGCGGTGCCATAAATCTTGTTTCGCTTCCCGTGAGGCATAAAAAACTTTGTCGCTCATAACATTAAGTTTGTATACGTTATTTTGTAAGTCAGCCTTGCCTACAATTTCTCCCGTTTTGTCCCGTATTGTGCACGAACTATCATTAAAGACAACTGTTTTGCCATTTTTCACCAATTGACTGACAGATAATAAATTCGCACTAAGGTTTGGGACACATAATACGTCATTTACGTTAGCTACTGCTGCAACTCCGTCAATACCCAGGTTCAGTTTAACTGTTCCAGAGCACTCAACATCAATATTATTACTGTTTGCAACAGGTACACTTTCTTGCTGTGAAACGTTTTGGTTTTTAATTAGATTTCTGTCGTGGGTCATATGAGCTGACGCTCCTGAGTCTATGTACCAGTCATTCGATTTTACAACTCCAGTCGCTAGACAAGTGTAACTAAACTCACGATTTTGCCCATATTTTCTTTGTTTTTCTCTTACGGCACAGTCGCGAACATAATGACCTTCTTTTTGACATTCGAAACATTTGACAAACTGCTTTGATTCTTGATTCGATTTAGCCGATCTAGAGTACATTGCCATTTCACCTTCCCTGGATGTATAAGTGTCCTGAAGCAATTTCCTTTTGATAAAATCTGATGAAATTGCTGTACTAAAACTTTCAATCGCCATTATCATTGGCTTGTATTCTTCTGACAAGCCCGCCAATAACAATGTGCCAACCAAATCATCACTTATATCGAATTTAGCGTTTCTTAATTTGTGAGCAGTGGCAACTATTTTGTCTACATACTGCTTTATGTTGTTACACTCTCCAAGCCTAGTGCTGATCAGCGTCTGCAACAAACCAACACGTCTGGCTAGCCCCGAATCGTCAAAAGCTTTTTCCAAATTGTCCCAGACATTTTTGGCAGTCTTAGCATCTTGTATATGGGATATATTCACTGGATCTATGAGCAAAATCAGCCTAGAACGCGCTATAGACTCCTGCCGTAGTTTTTTCAATTCATCTTTTTCGTCATGTTCACCCGTAACATAACCACAAAGTTCTTCAGATTCCAGATATGCACGCACAACAAATTTCCATGTTGCGTAATTGTCGCTTCCTCTTAACTTTTCAATGGTGTTTAAAAAGTTATTTGCCGCCATCTTCCCTAGTTTTCGTAAACAAAAAAATGCTAAAATATTGATTAATAAGAAATTCATATATTTTATTTATCCCAGTGCAAAAGGTCCATAACCTATAGAAAACGAGGTTTGAAGTTTGCAAATAATAAAACACGTATTTTTGTTTCAGCTTTACTAAGAAGAAGAAGTTAAGGTTTTATTACTAAGAGTTGAGTAGGTAGATAAATGCAAGCTATATGTATGTACATATATATTCATACACTTGTACATAGTATCAGGGCCGTAGAGAGAAAATCCGGCCCCGGGACTAAACAATTTACGGGCCCCTATAAAAAATCCACTAATACATTTCTGTGGAATTGTGACAAAACAATTTATATCAAATGTAACAACTTTTCAGGAGAGCAAAATATGTGATTTGAATAAGACTGAAAAATATTTAAGGCAAAGTATACAGCGGATATAATAAAAGGAAATTGGTTTCGTATTTTAAAATGTATTTCCTAATTTTTAATGCAGTACTTTTCTTTAAAATGTCTTTAAAATTAAATATGTTGTTATGTCAAATTTTTTTTTATGTAAAACTTATACTTATTTCAATTATGCTGTTTTGTTAAAACTATTTTCTACACAAAATAGATACAAATTTCCACTTATTTTAAAATAGGTTGTTTTGCAAGCAAACAAGTGTGAAATAAGGTGAAACGTAAAAAACACATAGCATATTTTTATGGAAATCCAATAACTTTTATGAATAGTTACACATGCATTTATTCAAAATATTATATTTTATTATTATTATTAAAATCTCGTTATTCATTTTCTTCGATTTCATTAATATTTGAGTCTACTTCCACTTCGCAATCGCCTTCAACTTTTAAAATTTTGTAGTAACAGTGGAACTCTGTATTTATATAAAAAAAGGTAACACATCTGTTTAAGCGACTTAAACTATGACTTTTTTTCTTTCGTTTGTTTCATTAGCCATTGAGTGTGCTTGTAATTCTCAACTTGTTAGTGAAATATTCTAAAGACATAGTTTTAGTTTTTAATTTAAAATTGAGGTCCTTCGAGTAGAAGATGGGCTGCCAATACCTCAGAGCCCAGTGCTCGCCTCCATATCACATTTTTTAAGGGTTCTTCAAATAGGAGATGAGGTGGCTCATTAGAGGGAAACCTCACATCCCCCAGTGCTCGCCCCCAATGAATAAATACAAGAGGTTCTTCAAATAGAAGATGAGGTGGCTCATTAGAGCGAAACCTCAGAGCCCCCAGTGCTCGCCCCCAATGAATAAATACAAGAGGTTCTTCAAATAGAAGATGATGTGGCTCATTAGAGCGAAACATCAGAGCCCCCAGTGCTCGCCCCCAATGAATAAATACAAGGGGTTTTTCAAAGCAAAACAAGGTGGCTCATCCCGCAGCCAATACCATGGAGCCCCCAGTGCTCGCCCCAATGAATAAATACAAGGTGTAACAGGTACATAGTGACTTCTCTCTAAACAAATTTAAAAATAACAAACAAATACATTAAAATAAAGATATCATAAATAAGGTGTACCGATGCTTTGCATCGTCCCGTATTTTAAATACACCATAAACAAAGTAAAATAACATACAGTCCATTAAAATAGTAATTTATAAAATAAAAAAGATAATAAATTTAAAAAAATGCTTGCTTGCAGTGGGCTTTGTACCCGCAACCCCAAACGTGTGAGTCGGGTACGTCGTCCACTGTGCCACGACTCATACGCCTACAAGCACATCAAATTACTCCCTTATAACTCACATTAAACTGCTCGCCCTCAACTGCCCCAACCTTAGCTAACATCCAACAAGTCTTTCTTCTTGCTGAAAGAAATAGCCAGGGTTCCTGCGTTGCAATTATTTAACGAAAAGTCCAAATTTTTTCGTCGTCTTTGATTAATATTTAAATCCTTGAAACTTTCATTACAGTCAAGGGAATTTTTATAATGCAATACGCCTGGTGTAGACTTTTTATACCGCAACCAGCGTATCTTTTTCCATTCGAATTTCTCGCCTGTGGGAAAACATAATTTAAAAGTGCATAAATGAAGTATATATTTATACATATCATCAAAAGTTTAAAATGCTGCCTCCGGGTTTGAAAACGTCTCTTTATGACTATTTCAAAAAGAAATTTTTGCAGTGTGCTGCTTATTCCATTTTTGAAATCCATTTTTGACAACTTGTGAACCGGGAAAAATATTTTCTACTATAGCTTAAGATAATATGATAATGCTTAACAGATTTGTAAAAGCAAAACGGATTCGCATAGTTTTACAGATATTATCGAAGTCTGAATGTATTATCAAGCTATCTTGGCTGCAAGTTCGAAAACGATAAGTATAAGAAAAAGGTTTGATAACGCTTATCTCAGAATTTTTCTTTAAATCCCATATTTTAGTGGATAATGTTTTGAGCTTATGCTGAAACAAATAAGGTGTTATTAAAAAAAATACTGGCATAGGGCGCTAAGAAAATTCTTATAAAGTCCTTCAAAGATATAGAGTTATAGTATAGTAGATTACTGAGACAGGGCCTTCTCGAAACGCCAGCGCACCTAAAATAATTTTTCACTCAGACTTTGATAAAATAAAGTATGTGTGTACCTGAGCTATTTGCTGTTTTCCAATTAAAGTTATTTTTAACACGCCGGAAAAATCAAAGAAGTCGTTTTGTTTAAGTTCATGAACGATACACTTTTTGTTCGCAGCTGCTATAAGGTTTGCCAAGTCATGTGGATACTGGATAGATCCTGAAGATTTTTTTTCTTTTTTTCGATTTGGGCATGTACTGTGTCACATTCCATATGGGTGTGACCAACTACAAAAAATTTGTGGTCAATAGTTTCAATAGTTGTGCTTTTTAAAATCATTTGAAGCATTGCACAGATATTGGCATTACGATTTTGTACAGAGAATGAGTCACTATATAAAATCATGTGTTTGACCATCGGAGGTACCGTTGAAAGGCATTTAAAAATACACGACCCTATATCATTTGATCCCCTCTTTGCGATTGTCTCATTCCAAATGAAACAATGGGCTTTGTTTTTATATCCCTCATGCATTGTGAAATTATATTTCCATAACGGACGCTTGTAAAAAACATTGATGCATTTATATGTGGAGACGGCAAACATTGTTGTAAATCCATTGAAAACATCATGACAGTTTTGTCGGCTACAGAAAGTTGTTTTTCGACTATAGGCAAAGTCTGGTGGGTCGTGATGCTCTTTTTGTAGTGACTTAGAACTAGGATTTTCTTCGGCATCCAAAGGATTTTGTATTTGCACCACAAACTTCTCGCAAATGTCGCACAAAGGTGCGGCTTTTTGAATTTGATATTCAAAGAACGAAAAATTTCACAATATTTCGATTATGGAACTGGATCATCAAATTTTTCCACATACAGAATGTATAACTTCGAAATATTGAGATCACTACAACATGTTGGTGTGTTTACGGCTATTATGACTTTGATGTTTTGGTATGCTGCCTATGTGCTCCAAAACTCCATTATGCTTTTCGATTGAGAGTTTGTGTGATGCAGCGTGTTATCCGCGGCGATCTCCCTTAATAAGTCCACCACACTCCAGCTGAACTTTGTATTTGTTTGCTGTTTTGATCATTTTTTCTTTTTACCCAAATATTTTTAAGAAACACATTTTACATACCCGATGTCTTTCGGAACTAATCTCAAAGTGATACAAATAGTTATATTTGCGATCTCGAGGATTTTCTGATTTTCGAAAAGTTTCAGAACTTTTCGCCTCAACTTCAATTATACTTGATACAAATTGTCGGCGTTTAGTGTAGTCCCCCAAACTCCAATAATTTTTAAAAAGGGTTTTCTGCTGGTCAAAGTTTAGTTTTAAGTGACAGTTCCTGCAGCATTTTTTTAACCTTTCAACTTGTTTAGCTGGCATTTTTTTATTTTTATTAGTATAGTACTCTTTACCCAAATTTATGTTTTCCTTATTAAGTTTTTTCATTTTCTGCATTCTTGGGGGAGAATTATTTTCTTCGGGTAGATCCCAATTATTACTATAACTTGCGACTATTGATCTGTCTTTGATATTCTCCGAAGTAGAACTCAAATTCGACAGAGTAGATGGTATATAATCTGTAAAGAAAATCTGTCTCATAAAAAATATCTTCATTATCACAAGATTATGAACTTTCTGTATCACTTTCACTGTTTTTCGTATTTTGTTGTTGCACGTTATATGAATTTACTATATCAATAACACCAGTATCAAAAGTTGTCATTGTTTCATTAGGTAGTGGCTGTAACACTAATCCATCATCATGAAAATATGGCTTTGACACACTTGGCTCTGATAAATGAACTAGATTTGTATTTTTAGACACCTTCCTAGCCATATCTGCCATCTGGCGTCCCCTTTGCATATTTAGTTTTAATGGTTTTATTGTAACCGAAATCCCTTATTTTTGAAATTTTTTCAATACAGCACTTGGCAAAAGCATTTATTTATAGATACAAAATATATTGAACACTCTTTTCACTCTACAAAAGTACGTATTTCAAAATAAGACGTATTGTTTTTTCAAAATTACCCCGATACCAATTTCACAAAACAAGCTATTTCAACATAACTTGCCAAAAAAATTAATTGTAATTTGACATAACAATTTATTTGGAAAAAGGTTGCTTTGTGCAATACGATTTTTATTTTCATGGTCGCCTTAAATCGAAATAAGTTGTTATAGAAAAACAACAATGATTACAATTATTTGAAGTTTTTTGAATTTTTCGACTTAACTGAGAAAAGTTGTTTTCACCGACGCACAGTGTTTCGTGTAGAACAAGCTAGCTGGACAAAAACAAAGTTCTTATTCCAAGAAAAGTGTAATGAGAAATGAAAGAAAACAAACAAAATAACGGGATTTTTGCTTTTTTTTGATATTTTTGCTCATATACATATATTGAGTAATTGAAGTAAGAAGGCAGGAGTGGCCGTAAAATGCATTGATTAATTTGCAAAATTCTTGTTGAATATTAAGCTTCATATTTCTTTTAGGTGAACACTTTTATACAATTTTTTTGATGGATTCTAAGCTCGAAGGTAAGTAAAATTTTTTAATAGTAATTCTTTCGCAATTAGGGTATTTTCAATATATTTAACATTCCGTTATTAAGAAGAAAAGTTATTTTTCTCTATATTTTTAACTTTAGGGACAAAAAAGTTACATACACCCGCGGATATCGGGGCTAAATTTTACATATGTTATAGTCGCAAGTATTCTCTAATAGTCGAAAGAAAAAACCATTGCGAATTCTTTGTACATATTTTTTTAATTTTTTATTTTGTAGATTTAGTTATCTCTACATATAAAATATGATGTATGTACGTACCAGCTCCGACGAGATATTTTAACCTCTAAAGCTGATCTACAAGCGGCAAAACCAATTGCCAGGTACAGGGAACAAACACGTAGCCATAAAACACACAAAAATAAACGCGCAAGGTCAACAAGAGTACACCAAAAGCAAAAAGGCGAAGATGACTGACTTCAACCTGACACAACCTACCGCACCAGTCACCAAGGCATAAAAACAAGTACATAAAAAGCAATCCTAATGCAGGTATAACCACACAGGAACGCTACACAAAACAACCCCTTTTGGTAGCATCTACGCCAATACCTGAATGTAATATAAATACTGCACAACTGATAACAAATCAGAACGATCAACGACACTTGAGATGGCAGCACATCATCAACTATTCACCCTGTCGGAAAATCAACAACACAAAGCAGTTTAGTTATAACGTACCAAGAACGGAGTTTTTTGACATTTGGGTTCAACATTCGAAGGAAATCAGATATAAAGAATTATTGAGTTTTGTTGTATTTAACTACGATGCAGCCGAGTATTCGATAAATAGTTTAAGCTTACAAATATCGGCATATTCGTCGAAGCTGGATCAAAAGTGGAACACCCCTGGAAGACATAAGGAGCGATTTTTGAATAAAATCTCGGAGTGGCTTTCGGGTCCAGACTTCACATTTACAATAACTGTGGATTCAAAGTTGCCATCAGACCAACCAACCACTTCTTCAGGTAACCCCGGCCCCGAAAGATGAAAGAAGGACTTTGTTAGCTGCAGTGAAGAAACCAAGCGGCGTCGAGTGGATGACCTCTTGCAATCTAGAAGTCCTGGTAAGTTACTTTATGTGGCAGAAGTATCAACGCGTATTTCCGGCAACAGAAATGTTCCTAGCATTATAAAAAAATCACCGGAAACCACTCAAATATCCGGCAAAAAGATGACATGTGAGCCAGATGCAAGATGCTTGAGCAATGTAGAAGCTTTAGCATACTACGTAGATAGCAAGTCGACGACTCATGGGTACAAAACGACTCGGAAGTGGAGCATCAAGGCTGGCCATAAGGTTTATCCATCATTTTACAGTCTAAGAGAAGCTAAGGCAGAATGCTATCCAATTGAAATTGATGTGGGTGAAACACGTGCGGAAATTAAAGTCCAGTTCGTATTAGATAAAACTATTGAGCGTTTAGTTTTAGCAAATCAAGAAGTTTTTGTTAGTTTATTACCTACAAACTTGACGTATACTTTAATCAACAAGTGGGGTTGCGATGTAAGCTCTGACCATAGCACATATAAGCAAAAGTTTTCATGCAGTTCTGACACTGATGAGTTTTTGTTTATATTTTCTTTTGTTCCTCTTCAATTACGCGATGAAAAAGGTAACATTATTTGGCAGAATTCCCGACTTTCTTCTACCATGTATTGTCGTCCAATTATATTTATTTTTTCTAAAGAAACAAAAGATTTTATTGTTTTTGAAACGAACAAAGTTTTAGAGGAGATAAATGCGTTGTTGCCAACAAAGTACATGCCCGAAGAATACGAAGTTTCCGTAAATCACAATATGCTTCTAACAATGATTGACGGAAAAGTTTGCATTGCTTTCACTGAAAATTCTTCCGCACAAAAGTGTTATATTTGTCGTGCCACTCCAAAAGATATGAATAATGAGTTACGGGACTTTACGCCTAACCGAGATATTCTTGGTTTTGATTTGTCTACTCTCCATGCATGGATAAGATGTTTTGAATGCTTGCCTCCCATAAGTTATCGCCACGAAGTAAAAAATGGCAGCTTGGAATGAGGCAGATAAAGAGAGTGTAAAGCTACGTTCCAACGAAATCCAGAATAAATTTAAAACTGTACTTGGATTGATAGTAGATAAACCAAAACCAGGTTTCGGCAATACCAATGACGGCAACACTGCTCGTAGGTTTTTCGAAAATTCTGAGCCTAGTGCTGAGATTACGGGGATTGGATGTAACGCTCATCAAAAGATTCAACACTCTCCTTCGCGCATTAGCATCTGGGCACAATATAAATATCCAAAGATTTGAAAAATTTGCGGTCGAGACTAAAAAACAATACATAGATCTCTATCCATGGTTTAATATGCCTGTTACAGTTCATAAAATCTTAGTGCATAAGTAGTACTGATATTATAAATAAAAAGCAGTTGCGTGAAGCCACGAATAGAGATCTTTTGAATATGTTGTTTATAACATCGGATCCTTTATGTTTGCTGGGTAGGAGCTGCTTCGGCCGATAGATTAGTGAAGAAAAACCAAAAAGTTTTTACTTTTTCCCTCTATGCATTTCGGCGCTTTCGCGTCATCATCAGGAAGGTCTACATTTATTTTAAAAAACAGAAACATGAAAACACAAAATGAAATATAAGAATACAGCACAATCAATTGACATAAAAATTAAGATTTGGAACTTTACTCACATTAATTTGATTAATTTTTTAAATTACAAAAACATCACATATTAAAATTAAACATATTGTTTTTATATTATTATTTGTTTACATGTTTGATGACAGCTGTGTAAGCGCTGTTTGTGTTGTCCACGTCTTCTTTAAAATTCATTACGTTTGTGAGTTGCTGTTGAATTCGGAGACTTTCCAGTGTCATCCGTCTTTTTTCTCTTCTCTCAACATCCAAAATCCTAGCGTTCGCAAAATCAGCTGTGTGTTCATTTTCGATCAGGTGTTGAGAAAGCGCTGTTGTTGTTTTGTTGTTTTTCACGTCCATTTGATGTTCGTATAGTCTCGATACTAATGCCCTTTTAGTTGTGCCTATGTAACACTTATTGCAGTTATTGTTGTTGTTACTTTTGCATTGGATTTCGTAGACTACGTTGCTTTGCTGTTCCTTGTCTATCCTGTCTTTTGTTTTTGGAAAGATTCTCCTTAGTGTATTGTGCGGTTTATAGGCAAAATTTATGTCGTCATTTTTCATTATTTTTCTTAGCGCTTGATTGTCGGTTAGGCCAGGCACATATGTAACGCCGATGAATTTTTTGTTGGTATTTGCTTCGGTTAGCTCATTTGCAATATTAGGTTGGCTCATTTTTTTCGTAGTATTATTTAGTAAATTTTCTATTAACTTATTAGGGTAGTTATTTTTAAATAGAATACTTCTTATTATCTTCTTATTTTCTTCAGTGAATTCATTATCGCTTAGGAGATATATTTTTCTTATTAGGCTGGTTGCCGTATTTATTTTTTGTTTCCATGGGTGATTTGAATGGAAATTAATAATTCTACCCGATGATACCGTCTTTGCATACCAGTTAAGAATCAAGTTCTTATTTCTTCGATGTATTTCCACGTCTAGGAAGGCAATTCTGTTGTTTTGTTCTATTTCCTTTGTAAATTGTATTTTGGTATGCTGTGCGTTAAAAATTGTCAATATGTCTTCCACGTCTTTGGTTTTTACAATAGCGAATATGTCATCTACATATTTGGCTATGTATTTGGATCCTTTAGTTAACAGTTTTAGGGAGATACCTAAGAAAAAATTTAAGAGTCTAACTTCAGAAGTCTTAAATTTACTGTCCCCCGATAATGTTGAGGAGTCAACAAATACCCCAGTTGTTTCAAGCTTTCACAGTAGTGTTGCTGATGCTCATGACTATTCCACAAGTGACTCATCGGATGAAAGTGATGATAGCGAATAATAACATAATTATAAAAGATAACCTACCCTATAACTTTTTGTTGGATCAGGTTTTATTTAATTTAAATCTATTGTCTTTTCTACTTTGTATGATACTTTACTTATAAGTTTTTGTAATAAGTAATTTTCACATAATTAATTTAATTATTTACATTATTATTATTATTATTGTAATTCACTTTTACATTCCTGATTGGTACTATAAAATAATTTTGTAAAAATTGTAGTGCCAGGATAAATACTCAAATAAATACAAAATATGTATCTACAATGTACAGTCACTCACATAAATAAGTAGACACCCCTTTTTGGACAATTCTTACAATTTTCGCTTTCGCAAATTTATTTTAACTAATTTCCTATAAGAAAATTTGTCACGATCTATAACAAAAACTAAATTATATTTAAAAAATGTTTGAAAAATTCGACAAAACTTTCATATTTTAACTAATTTCCCATAAGAAAATTTTTCACGATCTATAACAAAAACTAAATTATATTTAAAAAATGTTTGAAAAATTCGACGAATTTTCATAAAAAATTTTAATTTTTTTTCCGAATTTTTAAAATTTTTTAGAGTACTGAGATTTGTAGTCCATTCAATTAAAGTACAATAAAGTAATATTCTTAAGTCCATTGAATTTTTTGGATCTATGTCACTTATTCACATGAGTTACTGTGTATGAAATAAGCAAATGTATGCATATGAAGTAAAATTTTGGAAAAAAATAAAAAAAAGAACATATGGCTGAAAAAAATGACGTATTTGTAATAAATGACTGCATATGAAACGGGAAATCTCATAAAATAATTTTGTCCAGCTAGCTTGTTCTACACGAAACACTGTGCGACGCAGTTTGGAAAAAAATGAGTTAAGTTGATTTTTCGGATACTGTAGCCCGTAAGACCAAAATATACATACCAAAGGAAAAAATTACATGCAATTAATATCTAAAATATTTACCTACTACCTTGAGATAAGTTGTTTTGTCAAAACTCCACAGATTTGATTTACTTGAATTAATGGCGTCTCTTTCATGAATCATTATTGATGGATTACATTAAAAAAAATGTTTGCCACCTAAACTAAATGATTTTTAGACTAGGATCTGACAATAAAATTAACACAGAATATTCCATATATGTAATACTCCTATATTGCTACAAAACGCTAGGTATATTCCCAAACATCAGAGTGCCGATATATTGCTGTTTAAATGGTTTTGTTTTTGTATTCAATAACCGAGTGTACCTAAATCTAAATTTTTTCTTGTCACACTTATGCTGCTAAAATCACAAAAATTTTATAGGCTGTCTTGTTTTGATTTCGAATTCAAAACACATTGCGAGTGTTTTCTATTAGCAATATAGGAGTGATACATATATGGAATATTCACTATTTATACTATTTTATTGTAACGTAGAAATAAAATCTCTTTTAACAGCCACACATTGTTTCAAATAATCTTTTCTAGTTATTTGGTAACATTTTATAGAAACATATTCGATTGTTTCTTAAATTTAAGGAACTGGTTTTTAATTTAATAATTCAATTACAGAGTTTAATATTATATTTGAAATTAATTAATAGAATGGGATTTTACGATTTTAGTTTCTCCGATTGATACGCTTCGCTTCCTCGTTAACTACTACAGTCCTTCGTTAATTGGATTCGTATCACCATGTTTCTTCTGGGTTGCCAGTGAGAGTTACAACAGGGTCGTTATTGTTAGGTCGATAGCGGGGTTGCTTGCAATCGGCCATTCGACTCAATGGGAATGACCTCGTTACCGCAACCAGGATCAGAGTCTCGATCAGGTTCATCATCGATTTCTTCTTCGGGTGGCAATGAGCACCACCTTTTCAATTTATCGGCAGAAAAGATAGATGTATAATGTTTTTGTGAGCGTTTTGATTTTGGTAAGTCTTCAATCACGTATCGGTCTTTGTCGAGAACCTTCGTGACGATGAACGGGCCCTTAAAACGAGGCTCGAGTTTCCGTGAACACCCAGTGCTAGGAGGCTCGTTTTGAGCAAGTACTAAATGGCCTTCTTCAAAAGACTTTGGTTTTACACATTTTCTATCGAAGCGTAGCTTAGCGGCTGCTCGTTAACTCGCTGCGGTAGTTCGAATGTTTTGGAGTTCCTCGTCGCTAATATAGTCGCTGTTATGTAGGCTAGAGACGATTTTATTCTTCAGGATGTCGCGTGGTTGAAAACCATATAGTAACTCATAGGGAGTACAATGCGTAGTTGAATTGTTTATGGTATTGATGCACCACTGGTGTTGCGGATATTTTCATCCCAGTGCTTGTCGTTTTCAGTGGATGGGAGAAGCATCGACAATGTGGTGCGATTGGTTCGTTCGGCGTGACCATTTGCTCAAGGCGTTCGCACCGCAGTTAGGATATGTTTGACGTTGTTGTCGTCGCAGTATCTCTTGACATCACGCGAGGTAAATGCTGTTCCGCGGTCGGTGACAACTCGCTCGGGTATGCCTGTGAAACTACTTACATCATTCAATATATTAATTACGCATTTAGTGGACGTGTTCTTTACTGCTCGCAGAATAGTAAAATTGGTGAACGCGTCGACGATGACCAAGAGATGTTCATTTCACTTAGTGCTCTTGGGGAATGGTCCGAGGTGGTCCATGTGAACAGTTTTAAATGGGATGGACTCAATATCGTCGAAATGGTACTAGGCTTCCATTTTCCCACCCTTATTCATGTAGAATGCACACTCCACGCAAGAATTTAAATAGTTTTTAACGTATTTGCCCATCCTGGAAAACCAGAGGTGATCCATCAGTCGTTGTATTGTCTTCTCCACCCCCATGTGTCCAGCACGGTCGTGAGCGTTTGCTTGTGGTCTACTCACCGAAATAGCCTATTATCTTTAATTACGTAGTCTCCGTCGGCTGATAGACCCTTAGCCTGGATTTCGTTGATGATACCTCGCAGTGTGTCGTCCTGGAGTTGCATGCTGAATAGCCAGTCTGTTTCGTCGATCACTACTTTGGTACGCGTAGATGTACTGTATCTGATTCTATCGATTCTTCCACTGGAGCTCGGCTTAAGGCATCGACATGCTCCATTCTTCTGCCAGGTCTTTGTTGTATGTCAATATCATAATCTTGAATCTTCAGCCAGCAACGCCCTATACGTGGAATCAACTCCTTTTTCTTCAATGCCGTTTGAATTGCATTGCAATCGCATCTTATGACGATACTCTTGCCGTATATGTAATTCCTGAAACGTTCAAGCGACTCCACCACAGCCAACGCTTCCAGCTCGAAACTGTGGAACTTCTTTTCATTGGGAGACGTTGCTCGGCTATAGTAGGCAACAGGCTTGATGTCGTCACCTTCTCGCTGCATCAGAATACCAGCCAACCCTGATGGAGCTTGCATCTGTGTGGAGTTCGTGTTCAGCATCCACTCGATAAGCAGTTAGTATAGGTTTTGACGTTAATGCACGTTGGAGTTGGGTATATACCTCGCTTTGCTCTGATGACCATTGGAAATCGACGCCCTTCCTCAAAAGTTTTCATAACGGTTTAGAGATCAATGCAAAGCCAGGGATAAATTTTCGCAAATAGCCGCTAAGTCCGAGAAAACGGCGAACGTCATTTACGTTCTTTGGTATAGCAAATTCTGATATAGCTTGTGTTTTCACCTCGCCTGGCGTTATACCGTCAGGGGTGATTTCGTGGCCCAGGAAAGTTATAGACATTTTTAACAAGTAAGGAAGGTTAAGTTCGGGTGTAACCGAACATTACATACTCAGTTGAGAGCTATGGTGACAACATAAGCGAAAATAACCATGTAGGAAAATGAACCGACGGAAACCCTGGAATGTGTTTGTATGACATGTGTATCAAATGAAAGGCATTAAAGAGTATTTTATGAGGGAGTGGGCCATAGTTCTATATGTGGACGCCATTTAGGGATATAGCCATAAAGGTGGATCAGGGTTGACTATAGAATGCGTTTGTACGATATGGGTATCAAATTAAAGGTGTTAATGAGTATTTTAAAAGGGAGTAATCCTTAGTTCCATAGGTGGACGCCGTTTCGAGATATCGCCACAAAAGTGGAACAGGGGTGACCCTAGAATTTGTTTGTACAATATGGGCATCAAACGAATGGTGTTAATGGGTATTTTAAAAGGGAGTGGGCCTTAGTTCTATAGGTGGATGCCGTTTCGAAATATCGTCATAAAGGTGGACCAGGGTTGACTCTAGAATGTGTTTGTACGATATGGGTATCAAATTAAAGGTATTAATGAGGGTTTTAAAAGGGAGTGGTGGTTGTTGCATAGGTGGTCGCCTTTTCGAGATATCGCCATAAAGGTGGACCAGGGGTGACTTTAGAATGCGTTTGTACGATATGGGTGTCAAATGAAAGGTGTTAATGAGTATTCTAAAAGGGAGTAATCCTTAGTTCCATAGGTGGACGCCGTTTCGAGATATCGCCATAAAGGAGGACCAGGGGTGACCCTAGAATTTGTTTGTACAATATGGGTATCAAAAGAAAGGTGTTAATAAGTATTTTAAAAGGGAGTAATCCTTAGTCCTATAAGTGTTCGCTTTTTCGAGATATCGCCATAAAGGTGTACCAGGGGTGAATTTAGAATATGTTTGTACGATATGGGTATCAAATGAAAGGTGTTAATGAGTATTTTAAAAGGGAGTGGGCCTTAGTGCTATAGGTGGACGCCTTTTCGAGATATCGCCACAAAAGTGGAACAGGGGTGACCCTAGAATTTGTTTGTACAATATGGGCATCAAACGAATGGTGTTAATAAGTATTTTTAAAAGGGAGTGGGCCTTCGTTCTATAGGTGTTCGCCTTTTCGAGATATCGCCATAAAGGTGGACCATGGGTGACTCTAGAATGAGTTTGTACGATATGGGTATCAAATTAAAGGTATTAATGAGAGTTTTAAAAGGGAGTGGTGGTAGTTGTATATGTGAAGGCGTTTTCCAGATATCGACCAAAATGTGGACCAGGGTGACCCAGAACATCATCTGTTGGATACCGCTAATTTATTTATATATGTAATACCTGCCACGATTTTAAGGGTTTTTTATTTCGCCCTGCAGAACTTTTTCATTTTCTTCTACTTAATATGGTAGGTGTCACAACCATTTTATAAAGATTTTTCTAAAGTTATATTTCGCTTCAAAAAAACAATCCAATTACCTTACCATGTTTCATCCCTTTTTTCGTATTTGGTATAGAATTATGGCATTTTTTTCATTTTTCGTAATTTTCGATATCGAAAAAGTGGGCGTGGTCATAGTCGGATTTCGTTCATTTTTCATACCAAGATAAAGTGAGTTCAAGTAAGAACGTGAACTAAGTTCATTAAAGATATGTCGATTTTTGTTCAAGTTATCGTGTTAACGGCCATGCGGAAGGACAGACGGAGGACTGTGTTTAAAAACTGGGCGTGGCATCAACCGATTTCGCCCATTTTCACAGAAAAGAGTTAACATCATAAAATCTATGCCCCCACCAAATTTCAAAAGGATTGGTTAATTTTTGTTCGAGTTATGGCGTTAAAAGTATCCTAGACAAATTAAATGAAAAAGGGCGGAGCCACGCCCATTTTGAAATTTTCTTTTATTTTTGTATTTTGTTGCACTATATCATTACTGGAGTTGAATGTTGACATAATTTACTTATATACTGTAAAGATATTAAATTTTGTGTTAAAATTTTACTTAAACAAGTAAGGAAGGTTAAGTTCGGGTGTAACCGAACATTACATACTCAGTTGAGAGCTATGGTGACAACATAAGGGAAAATAACCATGTAGGAAAATGAACCGAGGGAAACCCTGGAATATGTTTGTATGACATGTGTATCAAATGAAAGGCATTAAAGAGTATTTTATGAGGGAGCGGGCCATAGTTCTATAGGTGGACGCCATTTAGGGATATAGCCATAAAGGTGGATCAGGGTTGACTCTAGAATGCGTTTGTACGATATGGGTATCAAATGAAAGGTGTTAATGAGTATTTTAAAAGGGAGTAATTCTTAGTTCCATAGGTGGACGCCGTTTCGAGATATCGCCACAAAGGTGGACCAGGGGTGACTCTAGAATGTGTTTGTACGATATGGGTATCAAATTATAGGTATTAATGAGGGTTTTAAAAGGGAGTGGTGGTTGTTGTATAGGTGGTCGCCTTTTCGAGATATCGCCATAAAGGTGGACCAGGGGTGACTCTAGAAAGCGTTTGTACGATATGGGTATCAAATGAAAGGTGTTAATGAGTATTTTAAAAGGGAGTAATCCTTAGTTCCATAGGTGGACGCCGTTTCGAGATATCGCCATAAAGGTGGACCAGGGGTGACCCTAGAATTTGTTTGTTCAATATGGGCATCAAACGAATGATGTTAATGAGTATTTTAAAAGGGAGTTGGCCTTAGTTCTATAGGTGGATGCCGTTTCGAAATATCGCCATAAAGGTGGACCAGGGGTGACTCTAGAATGTGTTTGTACAATATGGGTATCAAAAGAAAGGTGTTAATGAGTATTTTAAAAGGGAGTAATCCTTAGTTCCATAGGTGGACGCCGTTTCGAGATATCGCCATAAAGGTGGACCAGAGGTGACCCGAGAATTTGTTTGTACAATATGGGTATCAAAAGAAAGGTGTTAATGAGTATTTTAAAAGGGAGTGATCCTTAGTTCCATAGGTGGACGCTGTTTCGCGATATCGCCATAAAGAAGGACCAGGGGTGACCCTAGAATTTGTTTGTACAATATGGGTATCAAAAGAAAGGTGTTAATGAGTATTTTAAAAGGGAGTAATCCTTAGTTCCATAGGTGGACGCCGTTTCGAGATATCGCCGTAAAGGTGGATCAGGGGTGACCCGAGAATTTGTTTGTACAATATGGGTATCAAAAGAAAGGTGTTAATGAGTGTTTTAAAAGGGAGTAATCCTTAGTTCCATAGGTGGACGCCGTTACAAGATATCGCCATAAAGGTGGACCAGGGGTGACCCGAGAATTTGTTTGTACAATATGGGTATCAAAAGAAAGGTGTTAATGAGTATTTTAAAAGGGAGTAATCCTTAGTTCCATAGGTGGACGCCGTTTCGAGATATCGCCATAAAGGTGGACCAGGGGTGACCCGAGAATTTGTTTGTACAATATGGGTATCAAAAGAAAGGTGTTAATGAGTATTTTAAAAGGGAGTAATCCTTAGTTCCATAGGTGGACGCCGTTTCGAGATATCGCCATAAAGGTGGACCAGGGGTGACCCGAGAATTTGTTTTTACAATATGGGTATCAAAAGAAAGGTGTTAATGAGTATTTTAAAAGGGAGTAATCCTTAGTTCCATAGGTGGACGCCGTTTCGAGATATCGCCATAAAGAACGACCAGGGGTGACTCTAGAATGCGTTTGTACGATATGGGTATCAAATGAAAGGTGTTAATGAGTATTTTAAAAGGGAGTAATCCTTAGTTCCATAGGTGGACGCCGTTTCGAGATATCGCCATAAAGAAGGACCAGGGGTGACCCTAGAATTTGTTTGTACAATATGGGTATCAAAAGAAAGGTGTTAATGAGTATTTTAAAAGGGAGTAATCTTTAGTTCCATAGGTGGACGCCGTTTCGAGATATCGCCATAAAGGTGGACCAGGGGTGACCCGAGAATTTGTTTGTAAAATATGGGTATCAAAAGAAAGGTGTTAATGAGTATTAAGGGAGTAATCCTTAGTTGCATAGGTGGACGCCGTTTCGAGATATCGCCATAAAGGTGGACCAGGGGTGACCCGAGAATTTGTTTGTACAATATGGGTATCAAAAGAAAGGTGTTAATGAGTATTTTAAAAGGGAGTAATCCTTAGTTCCATAGGTGGACGCCGTTTCGAGATATCGCCATAAAGAAGGACCAGGGGTGACCCTAGAATTTGTTTGTACAATATGGGTATCAAAAGAAAGGTTTAATGAGTATTTTAAAACGGAGTAATCCTTAGTTCCATAGGTGGACGCCGTTTCGAGATATCGCCATAAAGAAGGACCAGGGGTGACCCTAGAATTTGTTTGTACAATATGGGTATCAAAAGAAAGGTGTTAATGAGTATTTTAAAAGGGAGTAATCCTTAGTTCCATAGGTGGACGCCGTTTCGAGATATCGCCATAAAGGTGGACCAGGGGTGACCCGAGAATTTGTTTGTACAATATGGGTATCAAAAGAAAGGTGTTAATGAGTATTTTAAAACTGAGTAATCCTTAGTTCCATAGGTGGACGCCGTTTCGAGATATCGCCATAAAGGTGGACCAGGGGTGACCCGAGAATTTGTTTTTACAATATGGGTATCAAAAGAAAGGTGTTAATGAGTATTTTAAAAGGGAGTAATCCTTAGTTCCATAGGTGGACGCCGTTTCGAGATATCGCCATAAAGAACGACCAGGGGTGACTCTAGAATGCGTTTGTACGATATGGGTATCAAATGAAAGGTGTTAATGAGTATTTTAAAAGGGAGTAATCCTTAGTTCCATAGGTGGACGCCGTTTCGAGATATCGCCATAAAGAAGGACCAGGGGTGACCCTAGAATTTGTTTGTACAATATGGGTATCAAAAGAAAGGTGTTAATGAGTATTTTAAAAGGGAGTAATCCTTAGTTCCATAGGTGGACGCCGTTTCGAGATATCGCCATAAAGGTGGACCAGGGGTGACCCGAGAATTTGTTTGTAAAATATGGGTATCAAAAGAAAGGTGTTAATGAGTATTAAGGGAGTAATCCTTAGTTCCATAGGTGGACGCCGTTTCGAGATATCGCCATAAAGGTGGACCAGGGGTGACCCGAGAATTTGTTTGTACAATATGGGTATCAAAAGAAAGGTGTTAATGAGTATTTTAAAAGGGAGTAATCCTTAGTTCCATAGGTGGACGCCGTTTCGAGATATCGCCATAAAGGTGGACCAGGGGTGACCCGAGAATTTGTTTGTACAATATGGGTATCAAAAGAAAGGTGTTAATGAGTATTTTGAAAGGGAGTAATCCTTAGGTCCATAGGTGGACGCCGTTTCGAGATATCGCCATAAAGGTGGACCAGGGGTGACCCTAGAATTTGTTTGTACAATATGGGTATCAAAAGAAAGGTGTTAATGAGTATTTTAAAAGGGAGTGGGCCTTAGTTCTATAGGTGTACGCCTTTTCGAGGTATCGCAATAAAGGTGGACCAGGGGTGACTCTAGACTTTGTTTGTACGATATGGGTATCAAATGAAAGGTGTTAATGAGTCTTTTTAAAAGGGGTGGGCCTTCGTTCTATAGGTGTTCGCCTTTTCGAGATATCGCCATAAAGGTGGACCAGGGGTGACTTTAGAATATGTTTGTACGATTTGGGTATCAAATGAAAGGTGTTAATGAGTATTTTAAAAGGGCGTGGGACTTAGTTCTATAGGTGGACGCCTTTTCGAGATATCGCCATAAAGGTGGACCAGGGGTGACTCTAGAATAAGCTTGTACGATATGGGTATCAAATTAAAGGTATTAATGAGAGTTTTAAAAGGGAGTGGTGGTAGCTGTATATGTGAAGGTATTTTACAGATATCGACCAAAATGTGGACCAGGGTGACCCAGAACATCATCTGCAATGATAAATTTTTACTCACATTATTTTAAAGGGTGTTCCAACGATGTTTGCGCAAACAGCAGGAAGTATTGTGGATACCGAAATGAAAATATGCCACCATCTTATAAACTAATTACTTAGAGTTCTTTTGCGAGCGTAAAAAAAATGCTATTCTTTTGATCAATTATTTTTTTGGTTTCTTTTCGTCTTTTTGATTTTAAAGAGATTTAAAACAAAAAGCAGAAAATTAATTTTAATGGCAAGTTTTAACTGAGTAAATACCATATATTCATACATATATACACATATGTGAATGCGTATAAGTTTATATATTAAAGTTCTTGATTTTTTTTTCTTTCCTTTTTTTTTTTTTTTTTGTTACTTCATATCAATTATTGTTCTTATCAAAAGTTAATTAGGTTTGACCCAAGAGTTTACAATTTATCAATTCATACAGGAAAAAAAATATATGTAGGAAAATGGGGATATGCAAAAATTAGTGAGCGAATCCCTAACAAACTGATGTTTAGGATTCCCCCTTTTTCTTTCAAAGATTTTTAAAAACCAAACCACACTTTAGCTCGGAAAAAAAAGACGAAGTTTGGATGCGCTGACAAGTTGTGTTCACCGGCAGCTTATGGCTTCTCTCGAGTTATGTAAACCCCACGTGTCACTCCAACAATCTTCCTAGCTGAATTTAGTTATTCTGGGCGTGCTCAGTGTTTCCCTTGGATGATTCTGAGTAGCCTTGGGAAGCGTTCTAATAGGAATGAGTACTAAATGAAATTGTTCGATCATTTAACCTAATTTAAGTGGGCTTACCCGTAAATAACAATTTGTTCACTTTTCATGAAATAATGTTAATTATATTGAGGTCAGTGCCGCGTTATGGTCGCAAGAACGCGCAGTCCTCCAGCGGATGCCTCAGGCACGTGGGCCAAATGTGCTCCACTCACCTTGGTATTCAGGGATTAAAGTTTCTCTGTTACGACGAAATTAAATTTTACATAGCTGATAGATCTCGATATACACACAACAGGATTCCGGTAAAATTCTTCGATTTCTTATTCTTTAAAATTATATATATACACAAAAGCATATATATAGTCACTTTTTAATTTATTACCAAACATGTGGTTCACTACCGCTCTCAAAATGAAATGGCGGAAGAAATGATCGTGACAAATGAAAAAGGTCGATTTTGGTATTCAAGCCAGTGTTGTATAGCGAAAAAAAAATCAAATGATTAAGATACCTTACGACTGCTGTTCGTGGTGAGATTAATTTTAGGTACATAAACATAATGATTGTACAAGATATGTTATCAAGGCAAGGTACTAAGTTAATCAATTTTTGCTGGGTTTTTTTTTTTTTTTTCATAATGAGTTCTCCGTCAGCCATCACACAAGGCGAGTAATCCGCATTCGAGTTTTTGTCGAGAATGTGACGTAGTGCTCCTTTGTAAGCTTCTTTCATATTGGCGCCGTTATCGTACCCTTGTGCACGACAATCTTTTAATGGGATTTCATGTTTACCTAGAGTATGGCAAGTTAGATCAGCGATTTTCTGACCAGTTTTTTGGTTACAATTCACGAAAGCCAAAGACCGTTCTTGAATTGTAAAATTTGTTGCTTTCGAATTAAAATCGAGTTAACGCTAAATGCATCAGGCATAGCATCAACGATAATAGCAAAATACTTGGCTTACTTGCCTTGATCTAATATAGTTTCCCTTACGTGCTTTGCACAAATTTCTATAAACTCGTTCTGAATGTCTGGGGAAAGATACTGAACTTATAAACGTTTGTGCTGCTGTTGTGAAATCCTAACTTTCTCCAAATGATCTCTAAGTATCGGATCATATTGGTTTATGAGATTTTAGATGTCCATTATTTTGTTCACCAAGATATACATATACTTCCGCCTTTGAAAGCTAGGCGTCTTTCACCCAAAAATAAAATAGTGTCCAAAATTCTATATAAAATTTCTTTCCACTTTTGAGTTTCAGTGATTAGCTGTTCATTGATAAGCTTCAATTGTAGCCTCCTTTTGAATTAGATTTTGTAAAGATCGCCATTGAATATAACATTTAATGTGATCTTGAGTATTTTCCTGTGATGGCATGTTATCGCATAGCTTCTTCCATACCTGGAATTTTGAATATCCACAAGGACAACAAATTTTAAGTCGATTTAAAGTATTGGTGCTTAACAGACAACATGGCAGGCAATAAAAAGCATTGTTACTGGCACTCCACACTAACCAGTCCCGCTCAACTTTCTCTCCATTTGGCAAGATTCTGTTTAACAACGAGGTAGGAAATGCCTCGCCATGACAATCACGAGGAAAAACAAGTAAGGAAGGCTAAGTTCGGGTGTAACCGAACAATACATACTCAGCTGAGGGCTCTGTGAGCTCTGCTCATCTGAGTATAATTATAGCTGCGTTGGTTTCGGAGGGTTTCGTAGATGGTTTGTAAGTGGTTTTTAATTCCATATCACATACGTTTGGGAAATATCGACCAAATTGTAAACCAAGGGTCACGTTTTTTGGAACGATTTTTCTTCATCCTTTGTCACATAAGGGAAAATCATCATGTAGGATAATGAACTTAGAGTAACCCTAGAATGTGTTTGTATGACATTGGTATAAATGAAAGGTGTTAATGAGTATTTTAAAAGGGAGTGGGCCTTAGTTCTATAGGTGGACGCCTTTTGGAGATATCGCCATAAAGGTTGACCAGGGGTGACTCTATAAGGTGTTTGTACGATATGTGTATCAAATTAAAGGTATTAAAGATGGTTTTAAAAGGGAGTGGCCTTTAGTTGTATATGTGAAGGCGTTTTCGATATATCGAGAAAAATATGGACCAGGGTGACCAAGAACAGCATTTGTCGGGTACCGCTAATTTATTTGTGTAATAACACGAACAGGAACCTTTCATGATTCCAAGGGCTTTTGATTTCGCCCTGCAGAACTTTTTCATTTTCTTCTACTTAATATGGTAAGTGTCACACCCATTATACAAAGTTTTTTCTAAAGTTATATTTTGCGTCAAAAAACCAATGCAATCACCATGTTTCATCCGTTTATTCGTATTTGGTATAGAATTATGGCATTTTTTTCATTTTTCGAAATTTTCGATATAGAAAAAGTGGGCGTGGTCATAGTCGGGATGATAAAGTGAGTTCAGATAAGTACGTGAACTAAGTTTAGTAAAGATATATGGATTTTTGCTCAGGTTATCGTGTTAACGGCTGAGCGGAAGTACAGACGGTCGACTGCGTATAAAAACTGGGCGTGGCTTCAACAGATTTCGCCCATTTTCACAGAAAACAGTTACCGTCATAGAAGCTATGCCCTTACCAAATTTCACAAGGGTTGGTAAATTTTTGTTCGGCTTATGGCACTAAATTACAAATTATACAAATTAAATGAAAAAGGCCGGAACCACGCCCATTTTGAAATTTTATTTTATTCGTTAGCAAAATAGTAATTAACGGTGAATGCCTCGAGAAGGAATACGATATAGCCAATGCCCTAAATACATTTTTTGTACAGAGCATAGCTGAAATTAATGATAGCATTGAAATAATTCCAATTGCGGCAGAAACAAGTGTAAATAATGCAATTAAAACTTTTCAATTCACCGACGTAGAGTTAGATGATATAATGAACATTACTAAATCTTTTAGAAACAAATATGGTGGAAAAAAGCTTTTGTCGGAGGGGGTATTTAAAGATGCCATGATTTACATTGCTCACTTCTACAAAGATATAATAAATGAATCAATAAACAGTAGCATTGTTCCAAATTGCTGGAAAGTATCAACTATAGTACCTGCGGAAAAAGTCAAAAATACAGTAAGGCCAGAGGAACTGCGCCCAATTAATACGCTACCCGCAGATGAAAAAATTATGGAAACGGTGGTTAAAAATCAATTAGTGGCATATCTAGATAAATACCAAATTATTATACCTGAACAATCTGGGTTTAGGAAAAGCCATTCTTGCGAAACCGCACTGAATATGGTTATTGCGGAATGGAAAGAGGATATAACTGATAAGAAAGTTGTGATCTCAGTCTTTTTAGACTTAAAACGTGCTTTTGAAACTGTGGATAGAGAGGAACTGCTGAATGTTATGTTTAATAATGGGATAAGAGGAAAATCCTTGGAATGGTTCAGAAGCTATTTGAGTAATAGAAAACAGAAGACGATAATTGGAAGTGCAGTTTCACCGGTTGCTGATGTACATATTGGGCTACCGCAAGGTTCAGTATTGGCACCGCTATTGTTTACAATATATATTAACGATATTAAAGAATGCTTGAAATATTGCAATATTCGACTATTTGCGGATGATGCATTGATAACCATTAGTGAAAGAAGTGCGGGCTTTGCGGTATCGAAAATGCAAGAAGACTTAGACTCCCTTTACACATGGCTATGCCATAGAAAGTTGAAAGTGAACGTGGATAAAACCAAAAGTATGATATTTTGCAAAAATCAAAGCATTATGGGTGCCAATAACCTTAGCAATATTACTCTGAAGATAAGAAATGTTGAAATTCAGCAAGTAGACAAGATCAAATACCTAGGAGTCTGGATCGACAAAAACCTTAGATTTGGAGAACACATAAGTTATTTAGAAAACAAAATTGCAAAAAAAATTGGTTTTATGTACAGAACTTGTAAATATATTAGTCAACGACACAAATTATTAGTGTATCGATCAATTATTGAACCGCACTTTATCTATTGTCCAACAATCCTGCTATTAGCAAATGACACACAAATAAAAAAACTGCAGATACAACAAAACAAGGCAATGCGATTAATTTTAAAATGTTCGCTTAGAACACCAAAAACTACAATGCTAAATATGTTAAACTGGCTCAGTGTAAAACAGTCGATATATTATTTCACATTGAAATTTATACATCATATGAAATTAGGAATAACACCGAATTATCTCAACGGGAGAATACATTTTAATCATGAAATACATAACTATGGAACTAGAAGCAGCGGAAATATAAGACTGCCTAGAGTAAGGACGGAGTTCGCGAAAAAGACTTTAGAATATATAGGTTATAAAATGTACAATGAATTACCAAATGCGATAAAAGACTGTGAAAATATTAATAAGTTTAAAGCAAAATTATTTTTATACTGTAAGTCATTAAGCATGTAATGTATACAATTTATTTATATATATATATATTTTTTTTTTTTTTTTACCTTGAACTAGGTCTTAAAGACCGTAAATAAATAAATTATTATTATTATTATTATTGTATTTTGTTGCACCATATCATTACTGGAGTTGAACGTTGACAGAATTTACTTATATGCTGTAAAGATATTAAATTATTTGTTAAAATTTGACTTTACAATTTTTTTTTTAAGTGTGCGTGTTCGTCGCCTGCCAAATTTTATCACGATATCTTCAACGACTGCGAAATTACAGCTTGAAAAACTTTTAAATTAAAAAATAAAAAAAAAGTGGGCAGTGCCACACCCATTGCCCAAAATTTTACTAATTTTCTATTTTGCGTCATAGGGTCAACCCACCTACTAAGTTTCATAGCTTTATCCGTCTTTGGTAATGAATTATCGCACTTTTTCAGTTTTTCGAAATTTTCGATATCGAAAAAATGGGCGTGGTTACAGTCCAATTTCGTTCATTTTAAATAGTGATCTGAGATGAGTGCCCAGGAACTTTCATACCAAACTTCATTAAGATACCTCAAAATTTACGAAAGTTATCGTATTTACGGACAGACGGACATGGCCAAATGAATTTCTTTTTTTAGCCCAGATCACTTTGATGTATAGAAGTCTATATCTATATCGATTAGTTTATACCGTTACGAGGTATCGTTATGCGAACAAAATTAATATACTCTGTGAGCTCTGCTCAGCTCGACGGGACTTCGTTGAGGCTATTATGAGAGAATTAGCAAGTGAAACAAGCATTAAAGAAAAGGAAAGCCTGGAAGAAAAAATTGGTTTACAATACATTATGATAGAAAGAAAATGGAAGGACGTCTATCGTAACAATTCAAAATTTCTAAGTAAGCATGAAAAGTGGCTAGCTGACAAAACTTGTTTGGATGAAGAAACGCCTAGCACGTCAACCAATCCAACTAGAGGGAGACCAACAAAACCCATAGAAGAGTGTTCTACCTACACAAGGAAAAGGAAGCTGTCTGATACCACAAAAGCTATGGCCACGACTCATCTTTCAGAAGCTCTGACTTTTAAATATAAAAAAGACGAAGAAAACGTAAAGTCTTATATAACAGAAGCAGTTGGGGTAGCAAGTCCAGTGCGACTGATGAGGATCAAAAACAGCATTCCCACACCACCAAATGCGCTACCTAGGAAATGCACTCCCGAAGAACCTTTGGATCTCGGTTTAACGAAGAAAAAATATATTATATTGCGTAAGTCATTATTGCAACGTAATGCCGATATTTTACCTGGATACAAAAACATTACTCAAGCCAAGAAAGAAGCAGTTCCTCTGAGTCCCAAAATAACCGAAGTATCAGCTGAAATTGAGCTACAAAACCTAATGGATCACACGTCTACACGACTCCTTCAAAGTTTTACTGAAGAAAAGTTGAAATCGCTGCCAAAGGAGCTAGCATTGATAACTAAGTGGGGATGTGATGGATCATCAGGACTAAGCGCATACAAACAAAGAATAAATTTAGACGATGAAACAATTGCAGATAGTAATATGTTTTTGGCTTCTATTGTTCCATAACGACTAAAAGATGAAGCTTCAGAATATTGGAAAATCAACGTCCGTTATATAGTTGTGCCGTATACTAGTTGTGTCGCTCCATATTATATAAATACGAGAAGGAGTCTTCGGAACTCATAAAAGCTACAGTGAGTGATATAAAAAATCAAATTGCCAAATTAGAACCACCAATAATTGAAATTGAAGAGGGGAATGTCATTACAATAAAGCATGATTTTCTTCTAACAATGGTCGATGGACAAGTTTTGAACTTAATAACAAATACGACATCTACAATGATATGTCCAATTTGTAAGAAGAGCCAAAAGGACTTTGAAAATCTTGATGATTCAATAACTGGCGAACTAAATTATGAGTATGGAATATCTCCTTTGCATGCTAGGATAAGATGTATGGAATTTGTTTTGAAGCTGGCTAATACACTACCAGAACAAGAGAAGTTTTCGGCGACAATACAACATGTAAGGAGAAACAAAACAGGAGAAAAAAATAATTCAATATGCGTTCTATAAAGAAATTGGTCTTAGAGTTGACTGTCCAAAGTGTGGATACGGAAATACAAATGATGGTAACTCCTCAAGAAGATTTTTTGAAAACGATGAAGTGACTGCTCGCATAACAGGAGTTGACATGGATATTGTGAAAAGATTGGGAGCAATTTTAAATATTTTAAACTACCATGAACCAGTTGATGGACCCAAATTTGGAGAATATGCATCTAAAACTAGAGAGTTGCTGCATCTAAAGTATCCTGAGAAGAAACTTACACCAACGGTACATATAATTTTAGCACATGGAAAGATTTAATAGAGTACCAGTGCTTACCATTAGGAGAATTGTCTGAAGAAGCTCAAGAATCTAAGGAACAGGACTACAAAAAATATAGATGTATGAACACCTGCAAAGTATCACGAGTTAGACAAAATGAAGACCTTTTCAACATGTTAGCTATCTCTTCTGATCCATTCATATCATCTATGAGGTATGTAAGAACACAAAAAGATCTTACAGATGCTTATAGCTCAGAAATGGTTGCTTTGTTAGATATATGTTCCAGTGACGATGACTATGTTAAGATAAAATAAGTTTCTCACTTCTTATCACAACAATGAAAAAGAGATTTACTAATCAATTTTGTTACTTTATTGAAAAATAAGATATCTATGTAGAAGTTAATTTTTTATTTCAAATAAAAGAATTAATTAATTTAGTAATTTATAAATATATACTTTTCGTTATTGCATTTCTCTAAAGTTTATCAAATTTATTTTAAAGCTTAGGCATTTCGCCTTCAAACGAGTATTAAATTTTTATAGAAATCAATACGAAGATCAAACTTTTTAGCATAAATGGGCAGTGCCACCCCCTTTTACAAAATTCGTTGGCTGTTTAATCTTCAGCTCAAATAAAATTTCATTGAACCACTTTCAATAACTTTTAGTTATTAATAAAATACATATTTGGCTTGTAAATTAAAAAAAAAAAAAACATGTAAAATTTTACGATGAATTTTGAAGCACCTTGTTATTGTGGCACCAAAAACGGACATTTGAGTTTTATAAGAGTATTGCCATTTAAAAGAAACAATACGTCTATCGATTTGTGATAGTTATTGATTACGTGACTACTTAGATACAACTTTTCATCATAAGTGGGCAGTGCCACGCTATCTTATCAAAATCATTCGTTTAGCTTATTCAATGCTGAAATACGTCATTATAAGACAAATCTCGTTTTATTTTTTTTATTTTTTACTAAAAACATTTTGTTTTTGAATTTTGCTAAACATTTTTTTTGAAGCACCCTGTACCTGTGACATTCTGAGGTTTTCCACAATAAAACTTCAAATAATTAGCTTTCATTCGCGTTTTAAATTTTTAAAATATCTTCATTGGTTCAAAAGTTATGATTTTTGCAAAGATAAAACTCAAAAGGCGCCACTGTGCGTCGTAGCGGTTGAAAACGTTGAAGTGAAACTTCGTATGAGATAGGATTTGAATGGTAGACGCACCATAAATTTTCCATGGTAAAACCTTTCTGTCCATGTATTTTCTTCGGATACCGATCTGACAGTAGGTACTTCCTCCAGTTCATAAAACCTTGTTGTGGAAATATGGTTACACTGAGTTAATGGTAATTTCTCAAACAAAATCCACCCTAAAGCCATGCATTCAGCAACAGGATCGCCGATCTCACCCTACACACCCCGTTTTCAAGAATGCAGCCCTATATGTACATCGCCGGCCAATAACAAAATTGACTTGATATGCATCGGAGTTGCATAGTGAGGATCAGCCTTCCTGAAAAGTTTTCATAACGGTTTAGAGATCAATGCAAAGCCAGGGATAAATTTTCGCAAATAGCCGCTAAATCCGAGAAAACGGCGAACGTCATTTACGTTCTTTGGTATAGCAAATTCTGATATAGCTTGTGTTTTCACCTCGCCTGGCGTTATACCGTCAGGGGTGATTTCGTGGCCCAGGAAAGTTATAGACATTTTTAAAAACGTACACTTCTTTGCGTTTAGGGTAAGCCCGGCTTGTCTTAAGGCAGAGAGTACGCGTCGCAACTTATCTACCATTTCGTCAACCGAATTGCCGCCTATCAAAATATCGTCCATGTATAATAGCATATCGCCTTGTTTCGTCTTATCCTGGACTTTCGCCGTTAATCGTTGAAAAGCTATAGGAGCATTCCTGAGGCCAAAAGGTATCATTTTGAACTCATATAACCCGTCCGGAGTAATAGAGGCTGTAAACTTTCGAGAACTAGTAGCCATTTTTTCTTAACCAGGACGAGAGTAATAGCATATTCTCACTCAGATTTGGTTATTATATCGTTGGTTTCGAGTTCACTTATCATTTGTGTAACTAAAGCTTTTTTTGGTGCCGGTATACGATACGGAGATTGCGCTATGATTTTATTATCGTTAAGTTCGATGGTCATTTCGATTAGATTCGTCTTACCGATGCCGCTTAAGCCGTCCGCGAACAGATCACCGAATTCTTCTAGAACCGCGTATACTTTTGAACGATTTGACTGGTCTTGTATATCTGCCACCAATTGTCCAACATCGAAATTTTTACTGTCATATACTACCACGCGGTTGATTACCAAAATTGGCTGGCCATCGTTTACTTCGAATTTTACCGATTTGTTCGTTAATATATCTTGACCGATTAGAAAGTCTGTTTGTAACAATAAGTCATCAACCACGTAGAATATAGCATTAACATTCGCTTCACCTATTTTTATATTCAAAGTGCACATTTCTGGTATAACTTGACTACCGCCCCAAAGCCTTTTAGTTGCATTTGACACTGGTCGAGTGTCATGTTTAGTGTTTTAGCTACCGACGACCGCACCATACTACACTGGCTGCCAGTGTCTATAAATGCCTTAAAAGTTTCAGAGCCAACTTCGATTGGTTTTGTGAAGCACTGATCTAATTTTGACATTTCGGTTCGACGAACATCATATTCCCGCTTACCACAATTTTGTGGTTCATTTTTAGCATGTACATTGCTACAATCTACACACCTAGCGCCGCTGCAGCTTGGGACATTTACTAGAAATATGATCGACCTCTTTGCAGTTATAACACTATATTGATGATTTCGTTGTTTGCTGTGGTTTTTGTTCCTGCACGTTTACCGACACATTTCTAGTTTTTACTTCGCTGATTTTATTACGATTGGAAAGATAGTCTTCTATTACTTCACGCATTTCTTTGACAGTTTTAAATATCATCGCGGAAATTGATATTTGCAGTTCACGATGTTGTAAGCCGGCGCGTATGTAATTAATTATCGCGGATTCACTAAGTCGGTATTGTCTACCAAGCGCGCAAATACGGAAACAGTAATCTTTAATTCGCTCATTTTGTTTAAGCGACTTAAACTATGACTTTGTTTTCTTTCGTTTGTTTCATTAGCCATTGAGTGCGCTTGTAATTCTCTACTTGTTAGTGAAATATTCTAAAGACATAGTTTAAATTTTTTATCCCAAAGAGGGGTTGTTCAAAGCAAAACAAGGTGGCTCATCCCGCAGCCAATACCTTGGAGCCCCCAGTGCTCGCCCCCAATGAATAAATACAAGGTGTAATAGGGGGTTTTCAAAGCAAAACAAGGTGGCTCATCCCGCAACCAATACTTTGGAGCCCCCAGTGCTCGCCCCCATTGAATAATACAAGGTGTAATAGGGGTTTTTCAAAGCAAAACAAGGTGGCTCATCCCGCAGCCAATACCTTGGAGCCCCCAGTGCTCGCCCCCAATGAATAAATACAAGGTGTAATAGGGGTTTTCAAAGCAAAACAAGGTGGCTCATCCCGCAGCCAATACCTTGGAGCCCCCAGTGCTCGCCCCCAATGAATAAATACAAGGTGTAATAGGGGTTTTTCAAAGCAAAACAATGTGGCTCATCCCGCAGCCAATACCTTGGAGCCCCCAGTGCTCGCCCACAAGGAATAAATACATGGTGTAACAGGTACATAGTGACCCCTCTCTAAGTAAAATAACATACAGTCCATTAAAATAATAATTTATAAAATAAAAAAAGATAATACATTTAAAAAATGCTTGCTTGCAGTGGGCTTTGAACCCGCAACCCCAAACGTGTGATTCGGGTACGTCATCCACTGTCCACGACTCATACGCCTACAAGCGCATCAAATTACTCCTTTATAACTCATATTAAACTTCTCGCCCTCAACTGCCCCACGCTTAGCTACGGTCCTTCGAGCCGGATGACCGGCTCCTATGGAATTACAACTAGACGACTAAGCCGTCTAGGGGGAGCATGTTTAAGCGTCTTAAACTATGACTTTGTTTTCTTTCGTTTGTTTCATTAGCCATTGAGTGTGCTTGTAATTCTCAACTTGTTAGTGAAATATTCTAAAGACATAGTTTAAATTTTTTATCCCAAAGAGGGGTTTTTCAAAGCAAAAAAAGGTGGCTCATCCCGCAGCCAATACCTTGGAGCCCCCAATGCTCGCCCCCAATGAATAAATACAAGGTGTAATAGGGATTTTTCAAAGCAAAACAAGGTGGCTCATCCCGCAGCCAATACCTTGGAGCCCCCAGTGCTCGCCCAAGGAATAAATACAAGGTGTAACAGGTACATGGTGACCTCTCTCTAAGTAAAATAACATACAGTCCATTAAAATAATAATTTATAAAATAAAAAAAGATAATAAATTTAAAAAATGCTTGCTTGCAGTGGGCTTTGAATCCGCAACCCCAAACGTGTTAGTCGGGTACGTCATCCACTGTGCCACGACTCATACGCCTACAAGCGCATGAAATTACTCCCTTATAACTCACATTAAACTGCTCGCCCTCAACTGCCCCACGCTTAGCTACATTTGATTTTCGAAAATTTTCACCCATCACCCGATGTATCTGAGCCTCTTCAAGGTGAACACCAAATTCCGCCACTAAATCATTTGAAAAATCGTTCAATGAGGTGTGTACTCTTGGTTGGGCATCGAGCCACATACGAGCTACGCCACGCGATCTACTATACACAGTTAGAAGTACATATTTTTCATCAAATTGATACGCTTGCACAACGCTACTAAGCGATTGGGGGTTTGTCGGATCAAATTGCTGAATTGTTTCACTTATTTCTTTAACAGATTCTTTCGCTCATTCTGGCTTTGCAAACTAGTTGTTGTCATAGGAGTTGTTACCGATTCGCGCGAAGGTTCGTTTTTTACATTTTCAAAAGCGCCCCGAAGCTCATTTATTTGCTCTTGAACATTAGAACCCGCACTCACATTTGCATTTGAATTTACTCTTGACATCACCGGTCGCACTTGCATCTCAATTTCGTCACAACCATTGTTGTCAAGCAAACGCTGCACAAGTTCAGCGCGAGAGCCAGTCGTTGCTAAATTTCTTTGCAATAATACCTATTTGGGGAATATTTTGAATAAGGTGCCACAATTTTCAAACTTTTGTTGATTTGTAGGGGTAGAGGGGATCCTAAAAATCACAAAATTATCATCCGCAGCTCTAGGAAACTCTTAGTTTATGAAATATAAGCTTTTTAATTTCCAAATTTAGTAAAATTTTAACTTAAGTCCTGCACTTAAAATTCGGGTCGCACATATCGATAGCGGTATAAAAAGACGCGTATTTGCGTCAAGATTCAGAATCCGAAAGCAGAAACTATATTTTTTATCTCGTTTAAAAGTTATTCGCGGAAAACACGTCGGTACTATTGTCGCTTTTTTCGTTGTTGCAATTAAACAAACGAAAACAAATGAAGGTGGTGAATAGTGTTGCCAGCTCCGCAACAATATCTTTTTATCTTGGTAGAACATTATAAGGTGGTGGCACGTCGACATAAATGCAAACACACAAATGAAATTTGACAAATGAATAATTTGAAATTATTGTATTTAATTGGAACAAGTGCAGAATACATACATTTGTCAAAAAAAAAAAAAAATAAATAAATAAAAAATCGGACTTTATAGAGATTTTTATGCTAATTCCAACGGTAATTCTGCGTAGAACACCTTTCTGCATAGGTGGCCTTTGGCCGCGCTTATAAAAAATAACCCTGGGCTACGCCATGCCAAGTCCGGGCGTGTGGTATAACCGTGGCTACCGCCACGGTGATGTCCTTCTGCGTAGTACACCCTTCTGCGCAGCAGTGTTTTACAAAAACACCTTATAATGTTCTTCAAAGATAAAAAGATATTGTTGCGGAGCTGGCAACACTATTCACCACCTTCATTTGTTTTCGTTTGCTTAATTGCAACAACGAAAAAAGCGACAATAGTACCGACGCGTTTTTCGCGAATAACTTTTAAACGAGATACAAAATATAGTTTCTACTTTCGGATTCTGAATCTTGACGCAAATGCGCGTCTTTTGATACCGCTATCGACATGTGGGACCCGAATTTTAAGTGCAACTTAAGTTGAAATTTTACTAACTTTGGAAATTAAAAAGCTTATATTTCATAAACTAAGAGTTTCCTAGAGCTGCGGATGATAATTTTGTGATTTTTATGGCCCCCTGTACCCCTGCAAATCAACAAAAGTTTGAAGATCGTGGCACCTTATATAAAATCCAACCCACCTATTTTAATTGATCGATTTTCATATGGACAATTTTAATTACGGCCACCGTGGTGTGATGGTAGCGTGCTCCGCCTACCACACCGTATTCCCTGGGTTCGCACCCCGGGCAAAGCAACATCAAAATTTTAGAAATAAGGTTTTTTAATTAGAAGAAAATTTTTCTAAGCGGGGTCGCCCCTCGGCAGTGTTTGGCAAGCGCACCGGGTGTATTTCTGTCATGAAAAGCTCTCAGTGAAAACTCATCTGCCTTGCAGATGCCGTTCGGAGTCGGCATAAAACATGTAGGTCCCGTCCGGCCAATTTGTAGGGAAAATCAAGAGTAGCACGACGCAAATTGGAAGAGAAGCTTGGCCTTAGATCTCTTCGGAGGTTATCGCGCCTTACATTTATTTTTTATTTAATTTTAATTACTTCACATTGATCGTTCTGCTGCATATCACTTTGCACTTTGTTTTGTTTTGGTTTCTGATTTCCACCCATATTTTCGTTTTTGTTTTGTTTACGACTTTGCCGTTCACATTTCGTTTCAGTCGTTTCTTTTTATCGCTTTTATTTTTCACTAGGTTCTTTGCTTCGTTCAACCGATTCCGCCGTTTATTTGTCGCACTTATTTTCGTTTGTTCTTGCCTCGTTTTCACACGTTTGAAATTTTGTCGTTACTCGCTAATATTTACGTTGTTGTTGGTGTAAATGCTATTCGCGTTGCAATTACACTACCGCACATGCGCGCACAAGATATGATGAAATTCACTAACACACCGACGTCAGTAATTTCTCGAACGTTCGGCACGTGTATGTATGTACGTATGTTGCAAACCGATTTCACCACGAATATCCCAGTTAAACTTTTCGACCGTGCATATTCTATATGTCGCAAAGCAGTTATAAGTACAAAACTTTATATTTTACATAAACTCATGCGTAATCATGCATATTTTTATGCCAACACAGTTTGTACAGAGATTTTTTCACTGCGCGCACGCATATCCATACATATAATTTGCAAAATCACTCACACTTTATTTTTCTTGGGCAATAATCCCTTCTTCTGAACTATAAAAACATATCCGATTGTTTTTTTTAAATTTGAGGAACTGGTTTTTAATTTAATAATTCAATTACAGAGTTTAATATTATATTTCAAATTAATTTATAGAATGAGATTTTACGATTTTAGTTTCTCCGATTGTTACGCTTCGCTTCTTCGTTAACTACTACTGTCCTTCGTTAATTAGATTTGTATCGCCATGTTTCAACTGGGTTGCCAGTGAGAGTGACAACAGGGTCGTTATTGTTAGGTCGACAGCAGGGTTGCTTAAAATTTTAATACATTTCTGATAAATTTAATGGTGATTATAAATTTTAATTATTCAATATAGAAGGTTCGGATATCAAAGAGTGGATTTCTTGCTTTTTCGCTGCAAATTTTTTTATAATAATATGAAAATTTAACTGCCTTGCCGAAACGGATTCAACACAAATCGTGGTAAGTTCTGAAGCGTGGAAAGTCCTGAAGGAACGTTCTGCACTAGCCACAGTGACAGGTATAGTGCAAAATATACGCAAAGCGACACAAATGTTGGGGAAAATTGTATACAGATTTTGAACATATGTAGATGGCATTTAGCAATTCCAACCTTTATTCAAATTTGCTTAGTAAATGTGTTTCAAGTGAATTATTTCTCATTCTAAGCTTTGAGAAATGTCAGACTTGTATTTTTCAACAAATTTTTTTGCGATCGCCCGAACCGTAGTTTCATCCATGTCTTTAAATTGCCACAAAAAGGAAAACGTCTCGCTCAAATTTCTCATAGCTGCAAATCGTTCAGTAATGCCAATGATTACCGAATAAACGATCACCAGGAATGCATTGTTTTTAAAATCAGACTCTGAATCATTCTTAATCATCTCATTTAAATTATCTTCAGAACGTCCTTTGGGTTTTCTCTTTCGAATATCCGGAAACTTTGGCGCGATGTTCAATTAAATAGCAACTGTTTTCCATTCGTTTAAAAGTGTTTCCCATTGGTTCCTGATCAACTTCAAATCAGCTAATAAGGCATATAGATGTCTGACCCCAAGACCTGTGGTGGCGTCTCTAGCTTGGAGGACCACGTTTCTTTCATTAATGGTAGTCAGTATTTTGAACCAAATTGAGGACAGCAAGATACATTCGAACTTGTGGATGTACTTGAGAATGCCGATAACATCTCCGTATGCTTGCGCAGTCAAATTTGGCTTTTGGCTGAAAGACTATGAAAAAAGCTCGGTACATATTTTTAGGATGTCCCATGGTTGTGGAGTGCTGTTGAAAATAGTAAAACATGTCTGTATAACTCCGAAGAAAGTAATTGTAGCCGTACAACATTCTGCAGCAACAACACCACATAAATTGAGACTGTGGGTTGCACAAGGCGAGTAAACAGCATTCGAGTTTTTGTCGAGAATGTGACGTAGTGCTCCTTTGTAAGCTTCTTTCATATTGGCGCCGTTATCGTACCCTTGCGCACGACAATCTTTTAATGGGATTTTATGTTTACCTAGAGTATGGCAAATTAGATCAGCGATTTTCTGACCAGTTTTTTGGTTACAATTCACGCAAGCCAAAGACCGTTCTTGAATTGTAAAATTTGTTGCTTTCGAATTGAAATCGAGTTAACGCTAAATGCATCAGGCATAGCATCAACGATAATAGCAAAATACTTGGCTTACTTGCCTTGATCTAATATAGGTTCCCTTACGTGCTTTGCACAAATTTCTATAAACTCGTTCTGAATGTCTGGGGAAAGATACTGAACTTATAAACGTTTGTGCTGCTGTTGTGAAATTCTAACTTTCTCCAAATGATCTCTAAGTATCGGATCATATTGGTTTATGAGATTTTAGATGTCCATTGTTTTGTTCACCAAGATATACATATACCCAAAAATAAAATAGTGTCCAAAATTCTATATAAAATTTCTTTCCACTTTTGAGTTTCAGTGATTAGCTGTTCATTGATAAGCTTCAATTGTAGCCTCCTTTTGAATTAGATTTTGTAAAGATCGCCATTGAATATAACATTTAATGTGATCTTGAGTATTTTCCTGTGATGGCATGTTATCGCATAGCTTCTTCCATACCTGATATTTTGAATATCCACAAGGACAACAAATTTTAAGTCGATTTAAAGTATTGGTGCTTAACAGACAACATGGTAGGCAATAAAAAGCATTGTTACTGGCACTCCACACTAACCAGTCCCGCTCAACTTTCTCTCCATTTGGCAAGATTCTGTTTAACAACGAGGTAGGAAATGCCTCGCCATGACAATCGCGAGGAAAAACAAGTAAGGAAGGCTAAGTTCGGGTGTAACCGAACATTATATACTCAGCTGAGAGCTCTGTGAGCTCTGCTCATCTGAGTATAATTATAGCTGCGTTGGTTTCGGAGGGTTTCGTAGATGGTTTGTAAGTGGTTTTTAATTCCATATCACATACGTTTGGGAAATATCGACCAAATTGTAAACCAAGGGTCACGTTTTTTGGAACGATTTTTCTTCATCCTTTGTCACATAAGGGAAAACCATCATGTAGGGTAATGAACTTAGAGTAACCCTAGAAGGTGTTTGTAGGACATTGGTATAAATGAAAGGTGTTAATGAGTATTTTAAAAGGGAGTGGGCCTTAGTTCTTAGGTGGACGCCTTTTGGAGATATCGCCATAAAGGTGGACCAGGGGTGACTCTATAAGGTGTTTGTACGATATGTGTATCAAATTAAAGGTATTAAAGATGGTTTTAAAAGGGAGTGGCCTTTAGTTGTATATGTGAAGGCGTTTTCGAGATATCGAGAAAAATATGGACCAGGGTGACCAAGAACATCATTTGTCGGGTACCGCTAATTTATTTGTGTAATAACACGAACAGGAACCTTTCATGATTCCAAGGGCTTTTGATTTCGCCCTGCAGAACTTTTTCATTTTCTTCTACTTAATATGGTAAGTGTCACACCCATTTTACAAAGTTTTTTCTAAAGTTATATTTTGCGTCAAAAAACCAATGCAATCACCATGTATTGGTATAGAATTATGGCATTTTTTTTCATTTTTCAAAATTTTCGATATAGAAAAAGTGGGTGTGGTCATAGTCGGGATGATAAAGTGAGTTCAGATAAGTACGTGAACTAAGTTTAGTAAAGATATATCGATTTTTGCTCAGGTTATCGTGTTAACGGCTGAGCGGAAGTACAGACGGTCGACTGTGTATAAAAACTGGGCGTGGCTTCAACAGATTTCGCCCATTGTTACAGAAAATAGTTACCGTCATAGAAGCTATGCCCTTACCAAATTTCACAAGGGTTGGTAAATTTTTGTTCGGCTTATGGCACTAAATTACAAATTATACAAATTAAATGAAAAAGGCCGGAACCACGCCCATTTTGAAATTTTATTTTATTATTGTATTTTGTTGCACCATATCATTACTGGAGTTGAACGTTGACAGAATTTACTTATATGCTGTAAAGATATTAAATTATTTGTTAAACGACTGCGAAATTACAGCTTGAAAAACTTTTAAATTAAAAAATAAAACAAAGTGGGCAGTGCCACACCCATTGTCCAAAATTTTACTAATTTTCTATTTTGCGTCATAAGGTCAACCCACCTACTAAGTTTCATAGCTTTATCCGTCTTTGGTAATGAATTATCGCTCTTTTTCAGTTTTTCGAAATTTTCGATATCGAAAAAATGGGCGTGGTTACAGTCCAATTTCGTTCATTTTAAATAGCGATCTGAGATGAGTGCCCAGGAACTTTCATACCAAACTTCATTAAGATACCTCAAAATTTACGAAAGTTATCGTATTTACGGACAGACGGACGGACGGACATGGCTAAATGAATTTCTTTTTTTAGCCCAGATCACTTTGATATATAGAAGTCTATATCTATATCGATTAGTTTATACCGTTACGAGGTATCGTTATGCGAACAAAATTAATATACTCTGTGAGCTCTACTCAGCTCGACGGGACTTCGTTGAGGCTATTATGAGAGAATTAGCAAGTGAAACAAGCATTAAAGAAAAGGAAGGCCTGGAAGAAGAACTTGGTTTACAATACATTATGATAGAAAGAAAATGGAAGTAGGACGTCTATCGTAACAATTCAAAATTTCTAAGTAAGCATGAAAAGTGGCTAGCTGACAAAACTTGTTTGGATGAAGAAACGCCTAGCACGTCAACCAATCCAACTAGAGGGAGACCAACAAAACCCATAGAAGAGTGTTCTACCTACACAAGGAAAAGGAAGTTGTCTGATACCACAAAAGCTATGGCCACGACTCATCTTTCAGAAGCACTGTTAAATATAAAAAAGACGAAGAAAACGTAAAGTCTCATATAATAGAAGCAGTTGCGGTAGCAAGTCCAGTGCGACTGATGAGGATCAAAAACTGCATTCCCACACCACCAAATGACCTACCTAGGAAATGCACTCCCGAAGAACCTTTGGCACTATTTATAGATCTCGGTTTAACGAAGAAAAAATATATTATATTGCGTAAGTCATTATTGCAACGTAATGCCGATATTTTACCTGGATACAAAAAAATTACTCAAGCCAAGAAAGAAGCAGTTCCTCTGAGTCCCAAAATAACCGAAGTATCAGCTGAAATTGAGCTACAAAACCTAATGGATCACACGTCTACACGACTCCTTCAAAGTTTTACTGAAGAAAAGTTGAAATCGCTGCCAAAGGAGCTAGCATTGATAACTAAGTGGGGATGTGATGGATCATCAGGACAAAGCGCATACAAACAAAGAATAAATTTAGACGATGAAACAATTGCAGATAGTAATATGTTTTTGGCTTCTATTGTTCCATAACGACTAAAAGATGAAGCTTCAGAATATTGGAAAATCCACGTCCGTCATCAACTATATTGTGTCGCTCCATATTATATAAATACGAGAAGGAGTCTTCTCATAAAAGCTACAGTGAGTGATATAAAAAATTAAATTGCCAAATTAGATCCACCAATAATTGAAACTGAAGAGGGGAATGTCATTACAATAAAGCATGATTTTCTTCTAACAATGGTCGATGTACAAGTTTTGAACTTAATAACAAATACGACATCTACAATGATATGTCCAATTTGTAAGAAGAGCCAAAAGGACTTTGAAAATCTTGATGATTCAATAACTGGCGAACTAAATTATGAGTATGGAATATCTCCTTTGCATGCTAGGATAAGATGTATGGAATTTGTTTTGAAGCTGGCTTATACACTACCACAACAAGAGAAGTTTTCGACGACAATACAACATGTAAGGAGAAACAAAACAGGAGAAAAAAAATAATTCAGTATGCGTTCTATAAAGAAATTGGCCTTAGAGTTGACTGTCCAAAGTATGGATACGGAAATACAAATGATGGTAACTCCTCAAGAAGATTTTTTGAAAACGATGAAGTGACTGCTCGCATAACAGGAGTTGACAGAGATATTGTGAAAAGATTGGGAGCAATTTTAAATATTTTAAACTGCCATGAACCAGTTGATGGACCCAAATTTGGAGAATATGCATCTAAAACTAGAGAGTTGCTGCATCTAAAGTATCCTGAGAAGAAACTTACACCAACGGTACATACAATTTTAGCACATGGAAAGATTTAATAGAGTACCAGTGCTTACCATTAGGAGAATTGTCTGAAGAAGCTCAAGAATCTAAGGAACAGGACTACAAAAAATATAGATGTATGAACACCTGCAAAGTATCACGAGTTAGACAAAACGAAGACCTTTTCAACATGTTAGCTATCTCTTCTGATCCATTCATATCATCTATGAGGTATGTAAGAACACAAAAAGATCTTACAGATGCTTATAGCTCAGAAATGGTTGCTTTGTTAGATATATGTTCCAGTGACGATGACTATGTTAAGATAAAATAAGTTTCTCACTTCTTATCACAACAATGAAAAAGAGATTTACTAATCAATTTTGTTACTTTATTGAAAAATAAGATATAAGAATTAATTAATTTAGTAATTTATAAATATATACTTTTCGTTATTGCATTTCTCTAAAGTTTATCAAATTTATTTTAAAGTTTAGGCATTTCGCCTTCAAACGAGTATTAAATTTTTATAGAAATCAATACGTCTATCGAGTTTGGTACAAATTGGTAATGCGGATACTAAGATCAAACTTTTTAGCATAAATGGGCAGTGCCGCCCCCTTTTCCAAAATTCGTTGGCTGTTTAATCTTCAGCTCAAATAAAATTTCATTGAACCACTTTCAATAACTTTTAGTTATTAATAAAATACATATTTGGCTTGTAAATTACAAAAAAAAAAAACATGTAACGTTTTACGATGAATTTTGAAGCACCTTGTTATTGTGGCACCAAAAACGGACATTTGAGTTTTATAAGAGTATTGCCATTTAAAATAAACAATACGTCTATCGATTTGTGATAGTTATTGATTACGTGACTACTTAGATACAACTTTTCATCATAAGTGGGCAGTGCCACGCTATCTTATCAAAATCATTCGTTTAGCTTATTTAATGATTAAATACGTCATTATAAGACAAATCTCGTTTTATTTTTTTTATTTTTTACTAAAAACATTTTGTTTTTGAATTTTGCTAAAAATTTTCTAATTTTTTTGAAGCACCCTGTACCTGTGACATTCTGAGGTTTTCCACAATAAAACTTCAAATAATTAGCTTTCATTCGCGTTTTAAATTTTTTAAATATCTTCATTGGTTCAAAAGTTATGATTTTTGCAAAGATAAAACACAAAAGGCGCCACTGTGCGTCGTAGCGGTTGAAAACGTTGAAGTGAAACTTCGTATGAGATAGGATTTGAATGGTAGACGCACCATAAATTTTCCATGGTAAAACCTTTCTGTCCTTGTATTTTCTTCGGATACCGATCTGACAGTAGGTACTTCCTCCAGTTCATAAAACCTTGTTGTGGAAATATGGTTACACTGAGTTAATGGTAATTTCTCAAACAAAATCCACCCTAAAGCCATGCATTCAGCAACAGGATCGCCGATCTCACCCTACACACCCCGTTTTCAAGAATGCAGCCCTATATGTACATCGCCGGCCAATAACAAAATTGATTTGATATGCATCGGAGTTGCATAGTGAGGATCAGCCTTCCTCAAACGTTTTCATAACGGTTTAGAGATCAATGCAAAGCCAGGGATAAATTTTCGCAAATAGCCGCTGAGTCCGAGAAAACGGCGAACGTCATTTACGTCCTTTGGTATAGCAAATTCTGATATAGCTTGTGTTTTCACCTCGCCTGGCGTTATACCGTCAGGGGTGATTTCGTGGCCCAGGAAAGTTATAGACATTTTTAAAAACGTACACTTCTTTGCGTTTAGGGTAAGCCCGGCTTGTCTTAAGGCAGAGAGTACGCGTCGCAACTTATCTACCATTTCGGCAACCGAATTGCCGCCTATCAAAATATCGTCCATGTATAATAGCATATCGCCTTGTTTCGTCTTATCCTGGACTTTCGCCGTTAATCGTTGAAAAGCTATAGGAGCATTCCTGAGGCCAAAAGGTATCCTTTTGAACTCATATAACCCGTCCGGAGTAATAGAGGCCGTAAACTTTCGAGAACTAGTAGCGATTGGTATTTGATAGTAGCCGCTATTTAAGTCTAAGACCGTAAATAATTTGTACTGCTTCGCCTCGTACAAACGCTATTCTATATTAGGAACCGGAAATATTTCTTTTATCATTAATTGATTCAACCGTCGATAATCTACGCAAAGGCGATCGCCGCCGTCTTTTTTCTTAACCAGCACGAGAGTAATAGCATATTCTGACTCAGATTTGGTTATTATATCGTTGGTTTCAAGTTCACTTATCATTTGTGTAACTAACGCTTTTTTTGGTGCCGGTATACGATACGGAGATTGCGCTATGATTTTATTATCGTTAAGTTCAATGGTCATTTCGATTAGATTCGTCTTACCGATGCCGCTTAAGCCGTCCGCGAACAGATCACCGAATTCTTCTAGAACCGCGTATACTTTTGAACGATTTGACTGGTCTTGTATATCTGCCACCAATTGTCCAACATCAAAATTTTTACTGTCATATACTACCACGCGTTTGATTACCAAAATTGGCTGGCCATCGTTTACTTCGAATTTTACCGATTTGTTCGTTAATATATCTTGACCGATTAGAAAGTCTGTTTGTAACAATAAGTCATCAACCACGTAGAATATAGCATTAACATTCGCTTCACCTATTTTTATGTTCAAAGAGCACATTTCTGGTATAACTTGACTACCGCCCGAAAGCCTTTTAGTTGCATTTGACACTGGTCGAGTGTCATGTTTAGTGTTTTAGCTACCGACGACCGCACCATACTGCACTGGCTGCCAGTGTCTATAAATGCCTTAAAAGTTTCAGAGCCAACTTCGATTGGTTTTGTGAAGCACTGATCTAATTTTGACATTTCGGTTCGACGAACATCATATTCCCGCTTACCGCAATTTTGTGGTTCATTTTTAGCATGTACTTTGCTACAATCTACACACCTAGCGCCGCTGCGGCTTGGGACATTTACTAGAAATATGACCGACCTCTTTGCAGTTATAACACTTTATTGATGATTTCGATGTTTGCTGTGGTTTTAGTTCCTGCACGTTTACCGACACATTTCTAGTTTTTACTTCGCTGATTTTATTACGATTTGAAAGATAGTCTTCTATTACTTCACGCATTTCTTTGACAGTTTTAAATATCATCGCGGAAATTGATATTTACAGTTCACGATGTAGTAAGCCGGCGCGTATGTAATTAATTATCGCGGATTCACTAAGTCGGTATTGTCTACCAAGCGCGCAAATACGGAAACAGTAATCGTTAATTCGCTCATTTTGTTTAAGTGACTTAAACTATGACTTTGTGTTCTTTCGTTTGTTTCATTAGCCATTGAGTGTGCTTGTAATTCTCAACTTGTTAGTGAAATATTCTAAAGACATAGTTTAAATTTTTTATCCCAAAGAGGGGTTTTTCAAAGCAAAACAAAGTGGCTCATCCCGCAGCCAATACCTTGGAGCCCCCAGTGCTCGCCCCCAATGAATAAATACAAGGTGTAATAGGGGTTTTTCAAAGCAAAACAAGGTGGCTCATCCCGCAGCCAATACCTTGGAGCCCCCAGTGCTCGCCCCCAGTGAATAATACAAGGTGTAATAGGGGTTTTTCAAAGCAAAACAAGGTGGCTCATCCCGCAGCCAATACCTTGGAGCCCCCAGTGCTCGCCCCCAATGAATAAATACAAGGTGTAATAGGAGGTTTTCAAAGCAAAACAAGGTGGCTCATCCCGCAGCCAATACCTTGGAGCCCCCAGTGCTCGCCCCCAATGAATAAATACAAGGTGTAATAGGGGTTTTCAAAGCAAAACAAAGTGGCTCATCCCGCAGCCAATACCTTGAAGCCCCCAGTGCTCGCCCACAAGGAATAAATACAAGGTGTAACAGGTACATAGTCACCCCTCTCTAAGTAATATAACATACAGTCCATTAAAATAATAATTTATAAAATAAAAAACGATAATAAATTTAAAAAATGCTTGCTTGCAGTGGGCTTTGAACCCGCAAACCCAAACGTGTGATTCGGGTACGTCATCCACTGTGCCACGACTCATACGCCTACAAGCGCATCAAATTACTCCCTTATAACTCATATTAAACTGCTCGCCCTCAACTGCCCCACGCTTAGCTACGGTCCTTCGAGCCGGATGACCGGCTCCTATGGAATTACAACTAGACGACTAAGCCGTCTAGGGGGGAGCATGTTTAAGCGACTTAAACTATGACTTTGTTTTCTTTCGTTTGTTTCATTAACCATTGAGTGTGCTTGTAATTCTCAACTTGTTAGTGAAATATTCTAAAGACATAGTTTAAATTTTTTATCCCAAAGAGGGGTTTTTCAAAGCAAAACAAGGTGGCTCATCCCGCAGCCAATACCTTGGAGCCCCCAATGCTCGCCCCAATGAATAAATACAAGGTGTAATAGGGGTTTTTCAAAGCAAAACAAGGTGGCTCATCCCGCAGCCAATACCTTGGAGCCCCCCGTGCTCGCACCAAGGAATAAATACAAGGTGTAACAGGTACATGGTGACCTCTCTCTAAGTAAAATAACATACAGTCCATTAAAATAATAATTTATAAAATAAAAAAAGATAATAAATTTAAAAAATGCTTGCTTGCAGTGGGCTTTGAACCCGCAACCCCAAACGTGTGAGTCGGGTACGTCATCCACTGTGCCACGACTCATACGCCTACAAGCGCATCAAATTACTCCCTTATAACTCACATTAAACTGCTCGCCCCGAACTGCCCCACGCTTAGCTACATTTGATTTTCGAACATTTTCACCCATCACCCGATGTATCTGAGCCTCTTCAAGGTGAACACCAAATTCCGCCACTAAATCATTTGAAAAATCTTTCAATGAGGTGTGTACTCTTGGTTGGGCATCGAGCCACATACGCGCTATGCCACGCGATCTACTATACACAGTTAGAAGTACATATTTTTCATCAAATTGATACGCTTGCACAACGCTACTAAGCGATTGGGGGTTTGTCGGATCAAATTGCTGAATTGTTTCACTTATTTCTGTAACATATTCTTTCGCCCATTCGGGCTTTGCAAACTAGTTGTTGTCATAGGAGTTGTTACCGATTCGCGCGAAGGTTCGTTTTTTACATTTTGATTCGGTACGCTTTGTTGCAATAACGCGGCTATATTATCAAAAGCACCCCGAAGCTCATTTATTTGCTCTTGAACATTAGAACCCGCACTCACATTTGCATTTGAATTTACTCTTGACATCACCGGTCGCACTTGCATCTCAATTTCGTCGCAACCATTGTTGTCAAGCAAACGCTGCACAAGTTCAGCGCGAGAGCCAGTCGTTGCTAAATTTCTTTGCAATAATACCTATTTGGGGAATATTTTGAATAAGGTGCCACAATTTTCAAACTTTTGTTGATTTGTAGGGGTAGAGGGGGTCCTAAAAATCACAAAATTATCATCCGCAGCTCTAGGAAACTCTTAGTTTATGAAATATAAGCTTTTTAATTTCCAAATTTAGTAAAATTTTAATTTAAGTCCTGTACTTAAAATTCGGGTCGCACATGTCGATAGCGGTACGAAAAGACGCGTATTTGCGTCAAGATTCAGAATCCGAAAGCAGAAACTATAATTTTTATCTCGTGTAAAAGTTATTCGCGGAAAACACGTCGGTACTATTGTCGCTTTTTTCGTTGTTGCAATTAAACAAACGAAAACAAATGAAGGTGGTGCCAGCTCCGCAACAATATCTTTTTATCTTGGTAGAACATTATAAGGTGGTGGCACGTCGACATAAATGCAAACAAACAAATGAAATTTGACAAATGAATAATTTTAAATTATTGTATTTAATTGGAACAAGTGCAGAATACATACATTTGTCAAAAAAAAAAAAAATAAATAAATAAAAAATCGGACTTTATAGAGATTTTTATGCTAATTCCAACGGTAATTCTGCGTAGAACACCTTTCTGCATAGGTGGCCTTTGGCCGCGCTTATAAAAAATAACCCTGGGCTACGCCATGCCAAGTCCGGGTGTGTGGTATAACCGTGGCTACCGCCACGGTGAGGTCCTTCTGCGTAGTACACCCTTCTGCGGAGCAGTGTTTTACAAAAACAAACTACATTGATAGTGTATGTTTGTTTGCATTTATGTCGACGTGCCACCACCTTATGTATAATGTTCTACAAAGATAAAAAGATATTGTTGCGGAGCTGGCCACACTATTCACCACCTTCATTTGTTATCGTTTGTTTAATTGCAACAACGAAAAAAGCGACAATAGTACCGACGTGTTTTTCGCGAATAACTTTTAAACGAGATATAAAATATAGTTTCTGCTTTCGGATTCTGAATCTTGACGCAAATACGCGTCTTTTGATACCGCTATCGACATGTGGGACCCGAATTTTAAGTGCAACTTAAGTTGAAATTTTACTAACTTTGGAAATTAAAAAGCTTATATTTCATAAACTAAGAGTTTCCTAGAGCTGCGGATGATAATTTTGTGATTTCTACGGCCCCCTCTACCCCTGCAAATCAACAAAAGTTTGAAGATCGTGGCACCTTATATAAAATCCAACCCACCTATTTTAATTGATCGATTTTCATATCGGCAATTTTAATTACGCCCACCGTGGTGTGATGGTAGCGTCCTCCGCCTACCACACCGTATTCCCTGGGTTCGCACCCCGGGCAAAGCAACATCAAAATTTTAGAAATAAGGTTTTTTAATTAGAAGAACATTTTTCTAAACGAGGTCGCCCCTCGGCAGTGTTTGCAAGCGCTCCGGGTGTATTTCTGCCATGAAAAGCTCTCAGTGAAAACTCATCTGCCTTGCAGATGCCGTTCGGAGTCGGCATAAAACATTTAGGTCCCGTCCGGCCAATTTGTAGGGAAAATAAAGAGGAGCACGGCGCAAATTGGAAGAGAAGCTTGGCCTTAGATCTCTTCGGAGGTTATCGCGCCTTACATTTATTTTTTATTTAATTTTAATTACTTCACATTGATCGTTCTGCTGCATATCACTTTGCACTTTGTTTTGTTTTGGTTTCTGATTTCCACCCATATTTTCGTTTTTGTTTTGTTTACGACTTTGCCGTTCACGTTTCGTTTCAGTCGTTTCTTTTCATCGCTTTTATTTTTCACTGGGTTCTTTGCTTCGTTCAACCGATTCCGCCGTTTATTTGTCGCACTTATTTTCGTTTGTTCTTGCCTCGTTTTCACACGTTTGAAATTTTGTCGTTACTCGCTAATATTTACGTTGTTGTTGGTGTAAATGCTATTCGCGTTGCAATTACACTACCGCACATGCGCGCACAAGCTATGATGAAATTCACTAACACACCGACGTCAGTAATTTCTCGAACGTTCTCCACATGTATGTATGTACGTATGTTGCAAACCGATTTCACCACGAATATGCCACTTAAACTTTTCGACCGTGCATATTCTATATGTCGCAAAGCAGTTATAAGTACAAAACTTTATATTTTACATAAACTCATGCGTAATCATGCATATTTTTATGCCAACACAGTTTGTACGGGGATTTTTCACTGCGCGCACGCATATCCATACATATAATTTGCAAAATCAATCACACTTTATTTTTCTTGGGCAATAATCCCTTCTTCTGAAATATAAAAACATATCCGATTGTTTTTTTTAAACTTGAGGAACTGGTTTTTAATTTAATAATTCAATTACAGAGTTTAATATTATATTTCAAATTAATTTATAGAATGAGATTTTACGATTTTAGTTTCTCCGATTGTTACGCTTCGCTTCTTCGTTAACTACTACTGTCCTTCGTTAGTTGGATTTGTATCGCCATATTTCAACTGGGTTGCCAGTGAGAGTGACAACAGGGTCGTTATTGTTAGGTCGATAGCAGGGTTGCTTAAAATTTTAATACATTTCTGATAAATTTAATGGTGATTATAAATTTTAATTATTCAATATAGAAGGTTCGGATATCAAAGAGTGGATTTCTTGCTTTTTCGCTGCAAAATTTTTTATAATAATATCAAAATTTAACTGCCTTGCCGAAACGGATTCAACACAAATCGTGGTAAGTTCTGAAGCGTGGAAAGTCCTGAAGGAACGTTCTGCACTAGCCACAGTGACAGGTATAGTGCAAAATATACGTAAAGCGACACAAATGTTGGAGAAAATTGTATACAGATTTTGACATATGTAGATGGCATTTAGCAATTCCAACCTTTATTCAAATTTGCTTAGTAAATGTGTTTCAAGTGAATTATTTCTCATTCTAAGCTTTGAGAAATGTCCGACTTGTATTTTTCAACAAATTTTTTTGCGATCGCCCGAGCCGTAGTTTCATCCATGTCTTCAAATTGCCACAAAAAGGAAAACGTCTCGCTCAAATTTCGCATAGCTGCAAATCGTTCAGTAATGCCAATGATTACCGAATAAACGATCACCAGGAATGTATTGTTTTTAAAATCAGACTCTGAATCATCCTTAATCATCTCATTTAAATTATCTTCAGAACGTCCTTTGGGTTTTCCTTTCGAATATCCGGAAACTTTGGCGCGATGTTCAATTAAATAGCAACTGTTTTCCATTCGTTTAAAAGTGTTTCCCATTGGTTCCTGATCAACTTCAAATCAGCTAATAAGGCATCTAGATGTCTGACTCCAAGGCCTGTGGTGGCGTCTCTAGCTTGGAGGACCACGTTTCTTTCATTAATGGTAGTCAGTATTTTGAACCAAATTGAGGACAGCAAGATACATTCGAACTTGTGGATGTACTTGAGAATGCCGATAACATCTCCGTATGCTTGCGCAGTCAAATTTGGCTTTTGGCTGAAAGACTATGAAGAAAGCTCGGTACATTTTTTTAGGATGTCCCATGGTTGTGGAGTGCTGTTGAAAATAGTAAAACATGTCTGTATAACTCCGAAGAAAGTAATTGCAGCCGTACAACATTCTGCAGCAACAACACCACATAAATTGAGACTGTGGGTTGCACAAGGCGAGTAATCCGCATTCGAGTTTTTGTCGAGAATGTGACGTAGTGCTCCTTTGTAAGCTTCTTTCATATTGGCGCCGTTATCGTACCCTTGTGCACGACAATCTTTTAATGGGATTTCATGTTTACCTAGAGTATGGCAAGTTAGATCAGCGATTTTCTGACCAGTTTTTTGGTTACAATTCACGAAAGCCAAAGACCGTTCTTGAATTGTAAAATTTGTTGCTTTCGAATTAAAATAGAGTTAACGCTAAATGCATCAGGCATAGCATCAACGATAATAGCAAAATACTTGGCTTACTTGCCTTGATCTAATATAGTTTCCCTTACGTGCTTTGCACAAATTTCTATAAACTCGTTCTGAATGTCTGGGGAAAGATACTGAACTTATAAACGTTTGTGCTGCTGTTGTGAAATCCTAACTTTCTCCAAATGATCTCTAAGTATCGGATCATATTGGTTTATGAGATTTTAGATGTCCATTATTTTGTTCACCAAGATATACATATACTTCCGCCTTTGAAAGCTAGGCGTCTTTCACCCAAAAATAAAATAGTGTCCAAAATTCTATATAAAATTTCTTTCCACTTTTGAGTTTCAGTGATTAGCTGTTCATTGATAAGCTTCAATTGTAGCCTCCTTTTGAATTAGATTTTGTAAAGATCGCCATTGAATATAACATTTAATGTGATCTTGAGTATTTTCCTGTGATGGCATGTTATCGCATAGCTTCTTCCATACCTGGAATTTTGAATATCCACAAGGACAACAAATTTTAAGTCGATTTAAAGTATTGGTGCTTAACAGACAACATGGTAGGCAATAAAAAGCATTGTTACTGGCACTCCACACTAACCAGTCCCGCTCAACTTTCTCTCCATTTGGCAAGATTCTGTTTAACAACGAGGTAGGAAATGCCTCGCCATGACAATCACGAGGAAAAACAAGTAAGGAAGGCTAAGTTCGGGTGTAACCGAACATTACATACTCAGCTGAGGGCTCTGTGAGCTCTGCTCATCTGAGTATAATTATAGCTGCGTTGGTTTCGGAGGGTTTCGTAGATGGTTTGTAAGTGGTTTTTAATTCCATATCACATACGTTTGGGAAATATCGACCAAATTGTAAACCAAGGGTCACGTTTTTTGGAACGATTTTTCTTCATCCTTTGTCACATAAGGGAAAATCATCATGTAGGATAATGAACTTAGAGTAACCCTAGAATGTGTTTGTATGACATTGGTATAAATGAAAGGTGTTAATGAGTATTTTAAAAGGGAGTGGGCCTTAGTTCTATAGGTGGACGCCTTTTGGAGATATCGCCATAAAGGTTGACCAGGGGTGACTCTATAAGGTGTTTGTACGATATGTGTATCAAATTAAAGGTATTAAAGATGGTTTTAAAAGGGAGTGGCCTTTAGTTGTATATGTGAAGGCGTTTTCGATATATCGAGAAAAATATGGACCAGGGTGACCAAGAACAGCATTTGTCGGGTACCGCTAATTTATTTGTGTAATAACACGAACAGGAACCTTTCATGATTCCAAGGGCTTTTGATTTCGCCCTGCAGAACTTTTTCATTTTCTTCTACTTAATATGGTAAGTGTCACACCCATTATACAAAGTTTTTTCTAAAGTTATATTTTGCGTCAAAAAACCAATGCAATCACCATGTTTCATCCGTTTATTCGTATTTGGTATAGAATTATGGCATTTTTTTAAATTTTTCGAAATTTTCGATATAGAAAAAGTGGGCGTGGTCATAGTCGGGATGATAAAGTGAGTTCAGATAAGTACGTGAACTAAGTTTAGTAAAGATATATCGATTTTTGCTCAGGTTATCGTGTTAACGGCTGAGCGGAAGTACAGACGGTCGACTGTGTATAAAAACTGGGCGTGGCTTCAACAGATTTCGCCCATTTTCACAGAAAACCGTTACCGTCATAGAAGCTATGCCCTTACCAAATTTCACAAGGGTTGGTAAATTTTTGTTCGGCTTATGGCACTAAATTACAAGTTATACAAATTAAATGAAAAAGGCCGGAACCACGCCCATTTTAAAATTTTATTTTATTATTGTATTTTGTTGCACCATATCATTACTGGAGTTGAACGTTGACAGAATTTGCTTATATGCTGTAAAGATATTAAATTATTTGTTAAAATTTGACTTTACAATTTTTTTTTTTTAAGTGTGCGTGTTCGTCACCTGCCAAATTTTATCACGATATCTTCAACGACTGCGAAATTACAGCTTGAAACACTTTTAAATTAAAAAATAAAAAAAAAAAAGTGGGCAGTGCCACAGCCATTGTCCAAAATTTTACTAATTTTCTATTTTGCGCCATAAGGTTAACCCACCTACTAAGTTTCATAGCTTTATCCGTCTTTGGTAATGAATTATCGCACTTTTTCAGTTTTTCGAAATTTTCGATATCGAAAAAGTGGGCGTGGTTACAGTCCAATTTCGTTCATTTTAAATAGCGGTCTGAGATGAGTGCCCAGGAACTTTCATACCAAATTTCATTAAGATACCTCAAAATTTACGCAAGTTATCGTGTTTACGGACAGACGGACGGACGAACATGGCTAAATGAATTTCTTTTTTTAGCCCAGATCACTTTGATATATAGAAGTCTATATCTATATCGATTAGTTTATACCGTTACGGGGTATCGTTATGCGAACAAAATTAATATACTCTGTGAGCTCTGCTCAGCTCGACGGGACTTCGTTGAGGCTATTATGAGAGAATTAGCAAGTGAAACAAGCATTAAAGAAAAGGAAGGCCTGGAAGAAAAAATTGGTTTACAATACATTATGATAGAAAGAAAATGGAAGGACGTCTATCGTAACAATCCAAAATTTCTAAGTAAGCATGAAAAGTGGTTAGCTGACAAAACTTGTTTGGATGAAGAAACGCCTAGCACGTCAACCAATCCAACTAGAGGGAGACCAACAAAACCCATAGAAGAGTGTTCTACCTACACAAGGAAAAGGAAGCTGTCTGATACCACAAAAGCTATGGCCACGACTCATCTTTCAGAAGCACTGACTTTTAAATATAAAAAAGACGAAGAAAACGTAAAGTCTCATATAACAGAAGCAGTTGCGGTAGCAAATCCAGTGCGACTGATGAGGATCAAAAACAGCATTCCCACACCACCAAATGCGCTACCTAGGAAATGCACTCCCGAAGAACCTTTGGCACTATTTATAGATCTCGGTTTAACGAAGAAAAAATATATTATATTGCGTAAGTCATTATTGCAACGTAATGCCGATATTTTACCTGGATACAAAAAAATTACTCAAGCCAAGAAAGAAGCAGTTCCTCTGAGTCCCAAAATAACCGAAGTATCAGCTGAAATTGTGTTACAAAACCTAATGGATCACACGTCTACACGACTCCTTCAAAGTTTTACTGAAGAAAAGTTGAAGTTGAAATCGCTGCCAAATGAGCTAGCATTGATAACTAAGTGGGGATGTGATGGATCATCAGGACAAAGCGCATACAAACAAAGAATAAATTTAGACGATGAAACAATTGCAGATAGTAATATGTTTTTGGCTTCTATTGTTCCATAACGACTAAAAGATGAAGCTTCAGAATATTGGAAAATCCACGTCCGTCATCAACTATATTGTGTCGCTCCATATTATTTAAATACGAGAAGGAGTCTTCGGAACTCATAAAAGCTACAGTGAGTGATATAAAAAATCAAATTGCCAAATTAGAACCACCAATAATTGAAATTTAAGAGGGGAATGTCATTACAATAAAGCTTGATTTTCTTCTAACAATGGTCGATGGACAAGTTTTGAACTTAATAACAAATACGACATCTACAATGATATGTCCAATTTGTAAGAAGAGCCAAAAGGACTTTGAAAATCTTGATGATTCAATAACTAGCGAACTAAATTATGAGTATGGAATATCTCCTTTGCATGCTAGGATAAGATGTATGGAATTTGTTTTGAAGCTGGCTTATACACTACCACAACAAGAGAAGTTTTCGACGACAATACAACATGTAAGGAGAAACAAAACAGGAGAAAAAAAACAAGTAAGGAAGGTTAAGTTCGGGTGTAACCGAACATTACATACTCAGTTGAGAGCTATGGTGGCAACATAAGGGATAATAACCATGTAGGAAAATGAACCGAGGGTAACCCTGGAATGTGTTTGTATGACATGTGTATCAAATGAAAGGCAATAAAGATTATTTTATGAGGCAGTGGGCCATAGTTCTATAGGTGGCCGCCATTTAGGGATATAGCCATAAAGGTGGATCAGGGTTGACTCTAGAATGCGTTTGTACGTTATGGGTTTCAAATGAAAGGTGCTAATGAGTATTTTAAAAGGGAGTAATCCTTAGTTCCATAGGTGGACGCCGTTTCGAGATATCGCCACAAAGGTGGACCAGGGGTGACCCTAGAATTTGTTTGTACAATATGGGCATCAAACGAATGGTGTTAATGAGTATTTTAAAAGGGAGTGGGCCTTAGTTCTATAGGTGGATGCCGTTTCGAAATATCGCCATAAAGGTGGACCAGTGGTGACTCTAGAATGTGTTTGTACGATATGGGTATCAAATTAAAGGTATTAATGAGGGTTTTGAAAGGGAGTGGTGGTTGTTGTATAGGTGGTCGCCTTTTCGAGATATCGCCATAAAGGTGGGCCAGGGGTGACTCTAGAATGCGTTTGTACGATATTGGTATCAAATGAAAGGTGTTAATGAGTATTTTAAAAGGGAGTAATCCTTAGTTCCATAGGTGGACGCCGTTTCGAGATATCGCCATAAAGGTGGGCCAGGGGTGACCCTAGAATTTGTTTGTACAATATGGGCATCAAACGAAAGGTGTTAATGAGAGTTTTAAAAGGGAGTGGTGGTTGTTGTATAGGTGGTCGTATTTTCGAGATATCGCCATAAAGGTAGACCAGTGAAATGTTAAAAAAGATGTTTAGCTTTCAATGTTCCAACATTAAATCTTGTTTTATTAAATAAATTCTTGTCTTTTATAGTAATTTACTTAACCTATACATTCATAAATATCTTAATACTAATAACTAAAAATAAGTACATAGGAAATGGGTTATGCATACATGTACGTTTGTATACAGTCTTTGTATACATGTAGTTTTGTATGCATAACTCCATACATGTAGTTTTGTACATTTAGCAGCGTCAGCAGATCAATTTGAGTGTTTTAATATTTTCCCACCATGGGTTGTATGTTTGTATGTATAGTTTATGAGCTGTGAATGGATATGGGTCTCATATTCGGCATTCCATTGATGTTGGTTAGCCGTCTGGGTTAGTTCAATAATTTATGTTGGAAAATATTGTAATATGATTATTACTAAAATATATTTGGAGTTTGTTATGCGTAATGTCGCGAATATGTTACAGTGAGTGTGACGTATAATGATACAATACAGTGGGTGTGACGTATAATGCTACACCAGGGGTGACCCTAGAATTTGTTTGTACAATATGGGTATCAAACGAAAGGTATTAATGAGTATTTTAAAAGGGAGTGGGCCTTAGTTCTATAGGTGGACGCCGTTTCGAAATATCGCCATAAAGGTGGACCAGTGGTGACTCTAGAATGTGTTTGTACGATATGGGTATCAAATTAAAGGTATTAATGAGGGTTTTGAAAGGGAGTGGTGGTTGTTGTACAGGTGGACGCCATTTCGAGATATCGCCATAAAGGTGGACCAGGGGTGACCCTAGAATTTGTTTGTACAATATGGGTATCAAAAGAAAGGTGTTAATGAGTATTTTAAAAGTGAGTAATCCTTAGTTCCATAGGCGGACGCCGTTTCGAGATATCGCCATAAAGGTGGACCAGGCGTGACCCTAGAATTTGTTTGTACAATATGGGCATCAAACGAAAGGTGTTAATGAGTATTTTAAAAGGGAGTGGGCCTTAGTTCTATAGGTGGGCGCCGTTTCGAAATATCGCCATAAAGGTGGACCAGGGGTGACTCTAGAATGTGTTTGTACGATATGGGTATCAAATTAATGGTATTAATGAGAGTTTTAAAAGGGAGTGGTGGTTGTTGTATAGGTGGTCGTATTTTCGAGATATCGCCATAAAGGTGGACCAGGGGTGACCCTAGAATTTGTTTGTACAATATGGGTATCAAAAGAAAGGTGTTAATGAGTATTTTAAAAGGGAGTAATCCTTAGTTCCATAGGTGGACGCCGTTTCGAGATATCGCCATAAAGGTGGAGCAGGGGTGGCCCTAGAATTTGTTTGTACAATATGAGTATCAAAATAAAGGTGTTTATGAGTATTTTAAAAGGGAGTAATCCTTAGTTCCATATGTGGACGCCGTTTCGAGATATCGCCATAAAGGTGGACCAGGCGTGACCCTAGAATTTGTTTGTACAATATGGGCATCAAACGAAAGGTGTTAATGAGTATTTTAAAAGGGAGTGGGCCTTAGTTCTATAGGTGGACGCCGTTTCGAAATATCGCCATAAAGGTGGACCAGGGGTGACTCTAGAATGTGTTTGTACGATATGGGTATCAAATTAATGGTATTAATGAGAGTTTTAAAAGGGAGTGGTGGTTGTTGTACAGGTGGACGCCATTTCGAGATATCGCCATAAAGGTGGACCAGGGGTGACCCTAGAATTTGTTTGTACAATATGGGTATCAAAAGAAAGGTGTTAATGAGTATTTTAAAAGTGAGTAATCCTTAGTTCCATAGGCGGACGCCGTTTCGAAATATCGCCATAAAGGTGGACCAGGGGTGACTTTAGAATATGTTTGTACGATATTGGTATCAAACGAAAAGTGTTAATGAGTATTTTAAAAGAGCGTGGGGATTAGTTCTATAGGTGGACGCCTTTTCGAGATAACGCCATAAAGGTGGACCAGGGGTGACTCTAGAATGAGTTTGTACGATATAGGTATCAAATTAAAGGTATTAATAAGAGTTTTAAAAGGGAGTGGTGTGAAGGCGTTTTCCAGATATCGACCAAAATGTAGACCAGGGTGACCCAGAACATCATCTGTTGGATACCGCTAATTTATTTATATATGTAATACCTGCCAGGATTTTAAGGGTTTTTTAATCCGCCCTGCAGAACTTTTTCATTTTCTTCTACTTAATATGGTAGGTGTCACAACCATTTTATAAAGTTTTTTCTTAAGTTATATTTCGCGTCAATAAAACAATCCAATTACCTTACCATGTTTCATCCCTTTTTTCGTATTTGGTATAGAATTATGGCATTTTTTTCTTTTTTCGTAATTTTCGATATCGAAAAAGTGGGCGTGGTCATAGTCGGATTTCGTTCATTTTTCATACCAAGATAAAGTGAGTTCAATCAAGTAAGCACGTGAACTAAGTTCATTAAAGATATGTCGATTTTTGCTCAAGTTATCGTGTTAACGGCCATGCGGAAGGACAGACGGACGACTGTGTATAAAAACTGGGCGTGGCATCAACCGATTTCGCCCATTTTCACAGGAAACAGTTAACGTCATAAAATCTATGCTCCTACAAAATTTCAAAAGATTTGTTAATTTTTGTTCGACTTATGGCGTTAAAAGTATCCTAGACAAATTAAATGAAAAAGGGCGGAGCCACGCCCATTTTGAAATTTTCTTTTATTTTTGTATTTCGTTGCACCATATCATTATTGGAGTTGAATGTTGACATAATTTACTTATATACTGTAAAGATATAAAATTTTTTTTTAAAATTTTACTTTAAAAAAATTTTTTTTTTAAAAGTGGGCGTGATCCTTCTCCGATTTTGCTAATTTTTATTAAGCGTACATATAGTAATAGGAGTAACGTTCCTGCCAAATTTCATCATGATATCTTCAACGACTGCCAAATTACAGCTTGCAAAACTTTTAAATTACCTTCTTTTAAAAGTGGGCGGTGCCACGCCCATTGTCCAAAATTTTACTAATTTTCTATTCTGCGTCATAAGTTCAACTCATCTACCAAGTTTCGTCGCTTTAGCTGTCTTTTGTAATGAATTATCGCATTTTTTCGGTTTTTCGAAATTTTCGATATCGAAAAAGTGGGCGTGGTTATAGTCCGATATCGTTCATTTTAAATATCGATCTGAGGTGAGTGCTCAGGAACCTACATACCAAATTTCATCAAGATACCTCAAAATTTACTCAAGTTATCGTGTTAACGGACGGACGGACGGACATGGCTCAATCAAATTTTTTTTCGATCCTGATTATTTTGATATATGGAAGTCTATATCTATCTCGATTCCTTTATATATGTACAACCAACCGTTATCCAATCAAACTTAATATACTCTGTGAGCTCTGCTCAATTGAGCATAAGAATTCAGTATGCGTTCTAAAAAGAAATTGGCCTTAGAGTTGACTGTCCAAAGTATGGATACGGAAATACAAATGATGGTAACTCCTCAAGAAGATTTTTTGAAAACGATGAAGTGACTGCTCGCATAACAGGAGTTGACAGAGATATTTTGAAAATATTGGGAGAAATTTTAAATATTTTAAACTGCCATGAACCAGTTGATGGACCCAAATTTGGAGAATATGCATCTAAAACTAGAGAGTTGCTGCATCTAAAGTAACCTGAGAAGAAACTTACACCAACGGTACATACAATTTTAGCACATGGAAAGATTTAATAGAGTACCAGTGCTTACCATTAGGATAATTGTCTGAAGAAGCTCAAGAATCTAAGAAACAGGACTACAAAAAATATAGATGTATGAACCCCTGCAAAGTATCACGAGTTAGACAAAACGAAGACCTTTTCAACATGTTAGCTATCTCTTCTGATCCATTCATATCATCTATGAGGTATGTAAGAACACAAAAAGATCTTACAGATGCTTATAGCTCAGAAATGGTTGCTTTGTTAGATATATGTTCCAGTGACGATGACTATGTTAAGATAAAATAAGTTTCTCACTTCTTATCACAACAATGAAAAAGAGATTTACTAATCAATTTTGTTACTTTATTGAAAAATAAGATATCTATGTAGAAGTTAATTTTTTATTTCAAATAAAAGAATTAATTAATTTAGTAATTTATAAATATATACTTTTCGTTATTGCATTTCTCTAAAGTTTATCAAATTTATTTTAAAGCTTAGGCATTTCGCGTTCAAACGAGTGCTAAATTTTTATAGAAATCAATACGTCTATCAAGTTTGGTACAAATTGGTAAAGCGGATACTAAGATCAAACTTTTTAGCATAAATGGGCAGTGCCACCCCCTTTTCCAAAATTCGTTGGCTGTTTAATCTTCAGCTCAAATAAAATTTCATTGAACCACTTTCAATAACTTTTAGTTATTAATAAAATACATATTTGGCTTGTAAATTAAAAAAAAAAAAAAAAAAAACATGTAAAATTTTACGATGAATTTTGAAGCACCTTGTTATTGTGGCACCAAAAACGGAAATTTGAGTTTTATAAGAGTATTGCCATTTAAAAGAAACAATACGTCTATCGATTTGTGATAGTTATTGATTACGTGACTACTTAGATACAACTTTTCATCATAAGTGGGCAGTGCCACGCTATCTTATCAAAATCATTCGTTTAGCTTATTTAATGCTTAAATACGTCATTATAAGACAAATCTCGTTTTATTTTTTACTAAAAACATTTGTTTTTGAATTTTGCTAAAAATTTTCGAATTTTTTTGAAGCACCCTGTACCTGTGACATTCTGAGGTTTTCCACAATAAAACTTCAAATAATTAGCTTTCATTCGCGTTTTAAATTTTTAAAATATCTTCATTGGTTCAAAAGTTATGATTTTTGCAAAGATAAAACTCAAAAGGCGCCACTGTGCGTCGTAGCGGTTGAAAACGTTGAAGTGAAACTTCGTATGAGATAGGATTTGAATGGTAGACGCACCATAAATTTTCCATGGTAAAACCTTTCTGTCCATGTATTTTCTTCGGATACCGATCTGACAGTAGGTACTTCCTCCAGTTCATAAAACCTTGTTGTGGAAATATGGTTACACTGAGTTAATGGTAATTTCTCAAACAGCATCCACCCTAAAGCCATGCATTCAGCAACAGGATCGCCGATCTCACCCTACACACCCCGTTTTCAAGAATGCAGCCCTATATGTACATCGCCGGCCAATAACAAAATTGATTTGATATGCATCGGAGTTGCATAGTGAGGATCAGCCAGTGCTAAATTTGCAAGATGAGGCCAAGAATTCACTCCGACTGGATGCAAAAGCAACTCCGATGTGATTGATGGAAGAACTGCAAATTTCGATTTAAAATTAAAGTTAGGATTAACAGGTGATTGAATACTGAGGATAACGCGCTTATCAGCAATTTTGTATTGAGATTTCCCCATGGGCCGATAACCTGTACAGAAAGGAATGAAGGGTAATTCCAATCGTTGAGCCACGCGTGTTGGAAAGATGGATTGCTGCGAACCATTGTCGATTAATGCACGGAGCCGGACAGGCTGGCCAGATGCATTAATGGCATTGACAATTTCTGTTGCAAGTAGAATTGTGGAATCTGTATGTACCAAATTGTTGGAAACAATTTGTGGATTAACTAAAGCGCATGGTTGACGTGAGGTGAGTTCGATACCGGTTGTGGGTGTCGAAAAGATGTTGTATTTGATGATAAATTTGATGGGTTGAAATGCAGTAAAGTGTGATTACTACCAACATATGTGAAACAAGTATGTTTGCTAGAAGCATTGTGTTGAGGTTGAATGATCGCGACAATTAAAGCACAGCTTATGGTTACTTGCGAACGCTTTGCGGTCAACAAACGTCCATTGGAAAAATTGTTGGCACTTGCGAAGGACATGTAATCCCTTAGACCCTTCGATCGGACAAATGATTGATTTTTTCGCTACATGAAGATTTCGTATTTCCTTTCTGCTAACAGGTTTAATGGAGATATTGTTAGACTTTGCATTAAGTGGTGGTTTGGAATTGGTGTGGTGACTTACATGAGCTGCGGCATCAACAATGAGACATGTCGATTTCAGAAATTATAGTATTTGTTGAAGTTTTGCAACTGTCTTCGGTTCCTCATGAGTGATGTAAAGAGAACTTGATCATTACTATAACGATCCTTTAAAGCATTGAGGGCTTCATCAAATGTCTCATCCATAACCTCCTTGCGGTATCTTTCTAAATCAAGATTAGAGCTTTTCGAGTAAATGGAACTTAAAAAACTCACAATTTTCCTCGGTATGAAACTTTAGGTTCTTCAATTGAACAACGCAAGCACGTGCAGAGTCATGAAATGATTTAAGCTCAGCTGCCGATTCATCTTGTCTATAAGTCGGCAAATTCATAAATTTTCTCATGAATTTTGTAAAGAGAACTTGATCATTGCCATAACGATCCTTTCAATCATTGAGGGCTTCGTCATATGTGTCATCCATAACCTCGAAATGAGCGATAGATGATGTTACGTCTGTGGTAGGAAATGATTTAAATACACAAATTGTTGGTGCTTTGATAACTTTGGATTATTATAGATAGCTTGAAATAATGCAAAAAAGGTTGGCCATTGACTTGGTTCGCCGCCAAATTTTTCTATTTTCAATTCAAGAGGTCTAAATGTACTATCGGTGTGAACTTTGCGTATGATCGTATTAATCGTTTCCGTCGTGGTAGCAGCCGGTGCAGCATAATTAAGAGAAGTGGTTTGGTTTTTATGTTTTTCATTTGGATACAGTTGGTCGAATACATTTTCAATATAATTGATTGCATCAGCATGCTCAGATTGAAAAGACGCTAAGATGTACCTTTCTATATATTCGTCACACCGAGATAATCTGTAACGTACCAATATGCGATGATTCGCATTGAAAATTAAAAGAGTCTGCGAGATTCGATTGAGGCGTGTAGCAAACTGGCCCTTAGAACGTCGATTTGGTCCATCTTTAACGAAATTTGGTCGCTCTTTACGTAATCGTTGGAGCAAATCGGGTTGTTCAGCTACCAGCTGCTCTTCTTCAGTGAGAGCTACTGATTTCTCAGCCGGTGACTCATTTTCCGGCATATCGTTAGATAAAAAAAAATTGCAAACGAAAAGGTAAAGTCACTTACCTCGAAATTCTGTTGCCTTTCGTCATAATTGGTTTTACAAATTCGAAAGGCCTTGATAGTGTATGCTGATAAAGCGATGGGTGCCAAAATCTCTTAACAAACTATACTTCCAATTCTTCGTAATTCAACGAAAGAGATGTGATGAGCGTTGATCTCTTATCGATTCCAAACAGTCAGATTTGTTCGCGTAACGAATGAATGACTAAGCGTGTTTGGCGATGCTATTTGAGGTTATGCTGATATAATCGAGCGGTAAATGTATTGCGATTTTCTGGACATTAGGGCTGATTACATCCAACACGGCGCTTACATATCATAATCACAATAAAGCAAAGCATGACGACAACCGTAGCCAAGCATTGGCTTCTTGATTACTTTGAAAGCAGCAGCCAGCAATATAACTTACAGCAAACAGTAGAAGAAAAAATATTAATTATGTTTAAAAATCGCCCAAAAGGATGATTTTTGCTTTTATTGTCTGGTATTTACTTCTATTTTAGTTTTTATTGACAAAATGAAAACTCACTACTCAATGTTGCTTCCCAAAAATAGAATTAGGTTTAATCTGGCTACGACAGCTTTAGTAGTTGATTGTCGTGAAGCTCTGTTGCGCTGAAAATAACGACACTCATAATGTGGGGGCTATACCGCCGTCGTGAATGTGATCAGCCCTATTAAGTTAATTAATTTACATTTCGCGAAAACTGATCCCGATCGAAGGACCAGTGGCGCGTACAGAATCAAGGTAGATTCTATTTGAAATGCCGGTTCATATTTCGCGAAGAAAATAACTTAAACTAGTATCGCCTGTGGTCGAAATTCGAACAACTTGTTGGTCAAATGAGCAACTATTCCCACAGAGGTCGCGTCACCCAGAACACAGAACACGTTAGCCAACACTCCACACTTGACACAAGCAGACAAATACACACATATACATAGAAACTTATTGTAACAAAACACATCACACCTGTCAACCTCTTGTTTACATGTTTATCACAATTTTGCGTACATCAACGCGACAACACGACGATCTATTGTGCCGCCAATAAAGTGCTTTCCTTCGCCTCAAACTCGTGTGTTACGATTTATTTAAATTTGCAATCGAAGTAAGTAGTACCATGCAAGTGCCCCTTGGTCTCTCTTGAGTGAGTGAAACGCCCCAAAGTCAGCTGCATCACGCTGGAACCCGCTTTAAAAAAATCCAAATTTTTTTTTGTGATTTCTATAACTATAAACGATGCAATTGACTGTAGTGAAATTCATTTTTTTGTAGTTCTTATAGTTACTCCGAAAATATAATACATTGTGCGGAAACCAAGCAATTTAAGTAAATTTGGTTTTTTTCTTTTTGAAATACGTTTTAAATCGTTTGTAGTTTTTCATACGAAAAAAAAAAATTTCTTTGGTCCACAGGTTTCGGAGATATCGCTAACGCATCTCAAAAAAACCAAGAACGCAGCAATTTGGAAGCACTAAAAGTACTTTTCCTATAACTAAAAACAATGAGATTGATTGTAGTGAAATTTATTTTTTTGTAGTTTTTATAGTTACTCCGAAAATATAATACATTGTGCGGAAACCAAGCAATTTAAGCAAATTTGGGTTTTTTTCTTTTTGAAATACGTTTGAAATCGTTTGTAGTTTTTCATAGGAAAATAAATTTTTTTTTGGTCCACAGGTTTCGGAGATATCGCTAACGCATCTCAAAAAACCAAGAACGCAGCAATTTGGAAGCACTAAAAGTACTTTTCCTATAACTACAAACGATGAAATTGATTGTAGTGAAATTCATTTTTTTGTAGTTTTTATAGTTACTCCGAAAATATAATACATTGTGCGGAAACCAAGCAATTTAAGCAAATTTGGGTTTTTTCTTTTTGAAATACGTTTTAAATCGTTCGTAGTTTTTCATAGGAAAACAATTTTTTTTTGGTCCACAGGTTTCGGAGATATCGCTAACGCATCTCAAAAAAGCCATGAACGCAGCAATTTGGAAGCACTAAAAGTACATTTCCTATAACTACAAACGATGAAATTGATTATAGTGAAATTAATTTTTTGTAGTTTTTATAGTTACTCCGAAAATATAATACATTGTGCGGAAACCAAGCAATTTAAGCAAATTTGGGTTTTTTCTTTTTGAAATACGTTTTAAATCGTTTGTAGTTTTTCATAGGAAAAAAATTTATTTTTTGGTCCACAGGTTTCGGAGATATCGCTAACGCATCTCAAAAAAACCAAGAACGCAGCAATTTGGAAGCACTAAAAGTACGTTTCCTATAACTACAAACGATGAAATTGATTGTAGTGAAATTCGTTTTTTTGTAGTTCTTATAGTTACTCCGAAAATATAATACATTGTGTGGAAACCAAGCAATTTAAGCAAATTTGGGTTTTTTCTTTTTGAAATACGTTTTAAATCGTTTGTAGTTTTTCATAGGAAAAAAATTTATTTTTTGGTCCACAGGTTTCGGAGATATCGCTAACGCATCTCAAAAAAACCAAGAACGCAGCAATTTGGAAGCACTAAAAGTACATTTCCTATAACTACAAAAGATGAAATTGATTGTAGTGAAATTCATTTTTTTGTAGTTCTTATAGTTACTCCGAAAATATAATACATTGTGTGGAAACCAAGCAATTTAAGTAAATTTGGTTTTTTTCTTTTTGAAATAAGTTTTAAATCGTTTGTAGTTTTTCACACGAAAAAACATTTTTTTTTTGGTCTACAGGTTTCGGAGATATCGCTAACGCATCTCGGAAAAACCAAGAACGCAGCAATTTGGAAGCACTAAAAGTACTTTTCCTATAACTACAAACGAAGAAATTGATTGTAGTGAAATTCATTTTTTTGTAGTTTATATAGTTACTCCGAAAATATAATACATTGTGCGGAAACCAAGCAATTTAAGCAAATTTGGGTTTTTTCTCTTTGAGATACGTTTTAAATCGTATGTAGTTTTTCATAGGAAAAACAATTTTTTTTTTGGTCCACAGGTTTCGGAGATATCGCTAACGCATCTCAAAAAAACCAAGAACGCAGCAATTTGGAAGCACTAAAAGTACTTTTCCTATAACTACAAATGATGAAATTGATTATGGTGAAATTCATTTTTTTGTAGTTTTTATAGTTACTCCGAAAATATAATACATTGTGCGGAAACCAAGCAATTTAAGCAAATTTGGGTTTTTTCTTTTTGAAATACGTTTTAAATCGTTTGTAGTTTTTCATAGGAAAAAACATTTTTTTTTGGTCCACAGGTTTCGGAGATATCGCTAACGCATCTCAAAAAAACCAAGAACGCTGCAATTTGGAAGCACTAAAAGTACTTTTCCTATAACTACAAATGATGAAATTGATTATGGTGAAATTCATTTTTTTGTAGTTTTTATAGTTACTCCGAGAATATAATACATTGCGCGGAAACCAAGCAATTTAAGCAAATTGGGTTTTTTCTTTTTGAAATACGTTTTATATCATTTGTAGTTTTTCATAGGAAAAAACATTTTTTTTTTGGTCCACAGGTTTCGGAGATATCGCTAACGCATCTCAAAAAAATCAAGAACGCAGCAATTTGGAAGCACTAAAAGTACTTTTCCTATAACTACAAACGATGAAATTGATTATAGTGAAATTCATTTTTTTATAGTTTTTATAGTTACTCCGAAAATATAATACATTGTGCGGAAACCCAGCAATTTAAGCAAATATTTTTTTTTCTTTTTGAAATACGTTTGAAATCGTTTGTAGTTTTTCATAGGAAAAAAAATTTTTTTTTTGGTCCACAGGTTTCGGAGATATCGCTAACGCATCTCAAAAAAACCAAGAACGCAGCAATTTGGAGGCACTAAAAGTACATTTCCTTTAACTACAAACGATGAAATTGATTATAGTGAAATTCCTTTTTTTGTAGTTTTTATAGTTACTCCGAAAATATAATACATTGTGCGGAAACCAAGCCATTTAAGCAAAGTTGGGTTTTTTCTTTTTGAAATAAGTTTTAATTCGTTTGTAGTTTTTCATAGGAAAAAAATTTTTTTTTTGGTCCACAGGTTTCGGAGATATCGCTAACGCATCTCGAAAAAACCAAGAACGCAGCAATTTGGAAGCACTAAAAGTACTTTTCCTATAACTACAAACGATGAAATTGATTGTAGTGAAATTCATTTTTTTGTAATTTTTATAGTTACTACGAAAATATAATACATTGTGGGGAAACCAAGCCATTTAAGCAAAGTTGGGTTTTTTCTTTTTGAAATAAGTTTTAATTCGTTTGTAGTTTTTCATAGAAAAACATTTTTTTTTTGGTCCACAGGTTTCGGAGATATCGCTAACGCATCTCGAAAAAACCAAGAACGCAGCAATTTGGAAGCACTAAAAGTACTTTTGCTATAACTACAAACGAAGAAATTGATTGTAGTGAAATTCATTTTTTTGTAGTTTTTATAGTTACTCCGAAAATATAATACATTGTGCGGAAACCAAGCAATTTAAGAAAATTTGTGTTTTTTCTTTTTGAAATACGTTTTAAATCGTTTGTAGTTTTTCACAGGAAAAAAAATTTTTTTTTGGTCCACAGGTTTCGGAGATATCGCTAACGCATCTCAAAAAACCAATTTTTATAATTACTCCGAAAATATAATACATTGTGCAGAAACCAAGCAATTTAAGTAAATTTGGTTTTTTTCTTTTTGAAATACGTTTTAAATCGTTTGTAGTTTTTCATACGAAAAAAAATTTTTTTTTGGTCCACAGGTTTCGGAGATATCGCTAACGCATTTCAAAAAAACCAAGAACGCAGCAATTTTAAAGCACTAAAAGTACTTTTCCTTTTGTAGTTTTTATAGTTACTACGAAAATATAATACATTGTGCGGAAACCAAGCAATTTAAGCAAAGTTGGATTTTTTCTTTTTGAAATAAGTTTTAATTCGTTTGTAGTTTTTCATAGGAAAAAACATTTTTTTTTTTGGTCCACAGGTTTCGGAGATATCGCTAACGCATCTCGAAAAAGACAAGAACGCAGCAATTTGGAAGCACAATACATTGTGCGGAAACCAAGCAATTTAAGCAAATTTGGGTTTTTTCTTTTTGAAATACGTTTTAAATCGTTTGTAGTTTTTCACAGGAAAAAAAAATTTTTTTTGGTCCACACGTTTCGGAGATATCGCTAACGCATCTCAAAAAACCAATTTTTATAGTTACTCCGAAAATATAATACATTGTGCGGAAACCAAGCAATTTAATTTAAATAAATTTGGTTTTTTTCTTTTTGAAATACGTTTTAAATCGTTTGTAGTTTTTCATACGAAAAAAATTTTTTTTTTTGGTCCACAGGTTCACAGTCAAATTCATTTTTTTGTAGTTTTTATAGTTACTACGAAAATATAATACATTGTGCGGAAACCAAGCAATTTAAGCAAAGTTGGGTTTTTTCTTTTTGAAATAAGTTTTAATTCGTTTGTAGTTTTTCATAGGAAAAAACATTTTTTTTTTGGTCCACAGGTTTCGGAGATATCGCTAACGCATCTCGAAAAAACCAAGAACGCAGCAATTTGGAAGCACTAAAAGTACTTTTCCTATAACTACAAACGAAGAAATTGATTGTAGTGAAATTCATTTTTTTGTAGTTTTTATAGTTACTCCGAAAATATAATACATTGTGCGGAAACCAAGCAATTTAAGCAAATTTGGGTTTTTTCTTTTTGAAATACGTTTTAAATCGTTTGTAGTTTTTCACAGGAAAAATTTTTTTTTTTGGTCCACAGGTTTCGGAGATATCGCTAACGCATCTCAAAAAAACCAAGAACGCAGCAATTTGGAAGCACTAAAAGTACATTTCCTATAACTACAAACGATGAAATTGATTGTAGTGAAACTCATTTTTTTGTAGTTTTTATAGTTACTCCGAAAATATAATACATTGTGCGGAAACCAAGCAATTTAAGCAAATTTGGGTTTTTTCTTTTTGAAATACGTTTTAATCCGTTTGTAGTTTTTCATAGGAAAACATTTTTTTTTTTTGGTCCACAGGTTTCGGAGATATCGCTAACGCCTCTCAAAAAAACCAAGAACGCAGCAATTTGGAAGCACAAAATGTACCTTTCCTACAACTACAAACGATGAAATTGAGTGTAGTGAAATTAATTTTTTTGTAGTTTTTATAGTTACTCCGAAAATATAATACATTGTGCGGAAACCAAGCAATTTAAGCAAATTTGGGTTTTTTCTTTTTGAAATACGTTTTAAATCGTTTGTAGTTTTTCATAGGAAAACAATTTTTTTTTGGTCCACAGGTTTCGGAGATATCGCTAACGCATCTCAAAAAAGCCAAGAACGCAGCAATTTGGAAGCACGAAAAGTACTTTTCCTACAACTACAAACGATGAAATTGATTATAGTGAAATTCATTTTTTGTAGTTTTTATAGTTACTCCGAAAATATAATACATTGTGCGGAAACCAAGCAATTTAAGCAAATTTGGGTTTTTTCTTTTTGAAATACGTTTTAAATAGTTTGTAGTTTTTCATAGGAAAAAAATTTATTTTTTGGTCCACAGGTTTCGGAGATATCGCTAACGCATCTCAAAAAAAACCAAGAACGCAGCAATTTGGAAGCACTAAAAGTACTTTTCCTATAACTACAAACGATGAAATTGATTGTAGTGAAATTCATTTTTTTGCAGTTCTTATAGTTACTCCGAAAATATAATACATTGTGTGGAAACCAAGCAATTTAAGCAAATTTGGGTTTTTTCTTTTTGAAATACGTTTTAAATCGTTTGTAGTTTTTCATAGGAAAAAAATTTATTTTTTGGTCCACAGGTTTCGGAGATATCGCTAACGCATCTCAAAAAAACCAAGAACGCAGCAATTTGGAAGCACTAAAAGTACATTTCCTATAACTACAAAAGATGAAATTGATTGTAGTGAAATTCATTTTTTTGTAGTTCTTATAGTTACTCCGAAAATATAATACATTGTGTGGAAACCAAGCAATTTAAGTAAATTTGGTTTTTTTCTTTTTGAAATAAGTTTTAAATCGTTTGTAGTTTTTCACACGAAAAAAAATTTTTTTTTTTGGTCTACAGGTTACGGAGATATCGCTAACGCATCTCGGAAAAACCAAGAACGCAGCAATTTGGAAGCACTAAAAGTACTTTTCCTATAACTACAAACGAAGAAATTGATTGCAGTGAAATTCATTTTTTTGTAGTTTATATAGTTACTCCGAAAATATAATACATTGTGCGGAAACCAAGCAATTTAAGCAAATTTGGGTTTTTTCTCTTTGAGATACGTTTTAAATCGTATGTAGTTTTTCATAGGAAAAACAATTTTTTTTTTGGTCCACAGGTTTCGGAGATATCGCTAACGCATCTCAAAAAAACCAAGAACGCAGCAATTTGGAAGCACTAAAAGTACTTTTCCTATAACTACAAATGATGAAATTGATTATGGTGAAATTCATTTTTTTGTAGTTTTTATAGTTACTCCGAAAATATAATACATTTTGCGGAAACCAAGCAATTTAAGCAAATTTGGGTTTTTTCTTTTTGAAATACGTTTTAAATCGTTTGTAGTTTTTCATAGGAAAAAACATTTTTTTTTGGTCCACAGGTTTCGGAGATATCGCTAACGCATCTCAAAAAAACCAAGAACGCTGCAATTTGGAAGCACTAAAAGTACTTTTCCTATAACTACAAATGATGAAATTGATTATGGTGAAATTCATTTTTTTGTAGTTTTTATAGTTACTCCGAAAATATAATACATTGTGCGGAAACCAAGCAATTTAACCAAATTTGGGTTTTTTCTTTTTGAAATACGTTTTATATCGTTTGTAGTTTTTCATAGGAAAAAACATTTTTTTTTTTGGTCCACAGGTTTCGGAGATATCGCTAACGCATCTCAAAAAAATCAAGAACGCAGCAATTTGGAAGCACTAAAAGTACTTTTCCTATAACTACAAACGATGAAATTGATTATAGTGAAATTCATTTTTTTATAGTTTTTATAGTTACTCCGAAAATATAATACATTGTGCGGAAACCCAGCAATTTAAGCAAATTTGGCTTTTTTTCTTTTTGAAATACGTTTGAAATCGTTTGTAGTTTTTCATAGGAAAAAAAAATTTTTTTTTTGGTCCACAGGTTTCGGAGATATCGCTAACGCATCTCAAAAAAACCAAGAACGCAGCAATTTGGAGGCACTAAAAGTACATTTCCTATAACTACAAACGATGAAATTGATTATAGTGAAATTCATTTTTTTGTAGTTTTTATAGTTACTCCGAAAATATAATACATTGTGCGGAAACCAAGCAATTTAAGTAAATTTGGTTTTTTTCTTTTTGAAATAAGTTTTAATTCGTTTGTAGTTTTTCATAGGAAAAAACATTTTTTTTTGGTCCACAGGTTTCGGAGATATCGCTAACGCATCTCGAAAAAACCAAGAACGCAGCAATTTGGAAGCACTAAAAGTACTTTTCCTATAACTACAAAAGAAGAAATTGATTGTAGTGAAATTCATTTTTTTGTAGTTTTTATAGTTACTCCGAAAATATAATACATTGTGCGGAAACCAAGCAATTTAAGCAAATTTGGGTTTTTTCTTTTTGAAATACGTTTTAAATCGTTTGTAGTTTTTCACAGGAAAAAATTTTTTTTTTGGTCCACAGGTTTCGGAGATATCGCTAACGCATCTCAAAAAAACCAAGAACGCAGCAATTTGGAAGCACCAAAAGTACATTTCCTATAACTACAAACGATGAAATTGATTGTAGTGAAACTCATTTTTTTGTAGTTTTTATAGTTACTCCGAAAATATAATACATTGTGCGGAAACCAAGCAATTTAAGCAAATTTGAGTTTTTTCTTTTTGTAATACGTTTTAATCCGTTTGTAGTTTTTCATAGGAAAACATATTTTTTTTTTGGTCCACAGGTTTCGGAGATATCGCTAACGCCTCTCAAAAAAACCAAGAACGCAGCAATTTGGAAGCACAAAATGTACCTTTCCTACAACTACAAACGATGAAATTGATTGTAGTGAAATTAATTTTTTTGTAGTTTTTATAGTTACTCCGAAAATATAATACATTGTGCGGAAACCAAGCAATTTAAGCAAATTTGGGTTTTTTCTTTTTGAAATACGTTTTAAATCGTTTGTAGTTTTTCATAGGAAAACAATTTTTTTTTGGTCCACAGGTTTCGGAGGTATCGCTAACGCATCTCAAAAAAGCCAAGAACGCAGCGATTTGGAAGCACTAAAAGTACTTTTCCTACAACTACAAACGATGAAATTGATTATAGTGAAATTCATTTTTTGTAGTTTTTATAGTTACTCCGAAAATATAATACATTGTGCGGAAACCAAGCAATTTAAGCAAATTTGGGTTTTTTCTTTTTGAAATACGTTTTAAATCGTTTGTAGTTTTTCATAGGAAAAAAATTTATTTTTTGGTCCACAGGTTTCGGAGATATCGCTAACGCATCTCAAAAAAACCAAGAACGCAGCAATTTGGAAGCACTAAAAGTACGTTTCCTATAACTACAAACGATGAAATTGATTGTAGTGAAATTCATTTTTTTGCAGTTCTTATAGTTACTCCGAAAATATAATACATTGTGTGGAAACCAAGCAATTTAAGCAAATTTGGGTTTTTTCTTTTTGAAATACGTTTTAAATCGTTTGTAGTTTTTCATAGGAAAAAAATTTATTTTTTGGTCCACAGGTTTCGGAGATATCGCTAACGCATCTCAAAAAAACCAAGAACGCAGCAATTTGGAAGCACTAAAAGTACATTTCCTATAACTACAAAAGATGAAATTGATTGTAGTGAAATTCATTTTTTTGTAGTTCTTATAGTTACTCCGAAAATATAATACATTGTGTGGAAACCAAGCACCTAAGTAAATTTGGTTTTTTTCTTTTTGAAATAAGTTTTAAATAGTTTGTAGTTTTTCACACGAAAAAAAAATTTTTTTTTGGTCTACAGGTTACGGAGATATCGCTAACGCATCTCGGAAAAACCAAGAACGCAGCAATTTGGAAGCACTAAAAGTACTTTTCCTATAACTACAAACGAAGAAATTGATTGTAGTGAAATTCATTTTTTTGTAGTTTATATAGTTACTCCGAAAATATAATACATTGTGCGGAAACGAAGCAATTTAAGCAAATTTAGGTTTTTTCTCTTTGAAATAAGTTTTAATTCGTTTGTAGTTTTTCATAGGAAAAAACATTTTTTTTTTGGTCCACAGGTTTCGGAGATATCGCTAACGTATCTCAAAAAAACCAAGAACGCAGCAATTTGGAAGCACTAAAAGTACTTTTCCTATAACTACAAATGATGAAATTGGTTATGGTGAAATTCATTTTTTTGTAGTTTTATAGTTACTCCGAAAATATAATACATTGTGCGGAAACCAAGCAATTTAAGCAAATTTGGGTTTTTTCTTTTTGAAATACGTTTTAAATCGTTTGTAGTTTTTCATAAGAAAAAACATTTTTTTTTGGTCCACAGGTTTCGGAGATATCGCTAACGCATCTCAAAAAAACCAAGAACGCTGCAATTTGGAAGCACTAAAAGTACTTTTCCTATAACTACAAATGATGAAATTGATTATGGTGAAATTCATTTTTTTGTAGTTTTTATAGTTACTCCGAAAATATAATACATTGTGCGGAAACCAAGCAATTTAAGCAAATTTGGGTTTTTTCTTTTTGAAATACGTTTTATATCGTTTGTAGTTTTTCATAGGAAAAAACATTTTTTTTTTTGGTCCACAGGTTTCGGAGATATCGCTAACGCATCTCAAAAAAATCAAGAACGCAGCAATTTGGAAGCACTAAAAGTACTTTTCCTATAACTACAAACGATGAAATTGATTATAGTGAAATTCATTTTTTTATAGTTTTTATAGTTACTCCGAAAATATAATACATTGTGCGGAAACCAAGCAATTTAAGTAAATTTGGTTTTTTTCTTTTTGAAATACGTTTTAAATCGTTTGTAGTTTTTCATACGAAAAAAAATTTTTTTTTTGGTCCACAGGTTTCGGAGATATCGCTAACGCATTTAAAAAAAACAAAGAACGCAGCAATTTGAAAGCACTAAAAGTACTTTTCCTATAACTACAAACGATGAAATTGATTGTAGTGAAATTCATTTTTTTGTAGTTTTTATAGTTACTCCGAAAATATAATACATTGTGCGGAAACCAAGCAATTTAAGCAAAGTTGGGTTTTTTTCTTTTTGAAATAAGTTTTAATTCGTTTGTAGTTTTTCATAGGAAAAAACATTTTTTTTTTGGTCCACAGGTTTCGGAGATATCGCTAACGCATCTCGAAAAAACCAAGAACGCAGCAATTGGGAAGCACTAAAAGTACTTTTCCTATAACTACAAACGAAGAAATTGATTGTAGTGAAATTCATTTTTTTGTAGTTTTTATAGTTACTCCGAAAATATAATACATTGTGCGGAAACCAAGCAATTTAAGCAAATTTGGGTTTTTTCTTTTTGAAATACGTTTTAAATCGTTTGTAGTTTTTCACAGGAAAAAAAAAATTTTTTTTTGGTCCACAGGTTTCGGAGATATCGCTAACGCATCTCAAAAACCCAATTTTTATAATTACTCCGAAAATATAATACATTGTGCGGAAACCAAGCAATTTAAGTAAATTTGGTTTTTTTCTTTTTGAAATACGTTTTAAATCGTTTGTAGTTTTTCATACGAAAAAAAAATTTTTTTTTTGGTCCACAGGTTTCGGAGATATCGCTAACGCATTTCAAAAAAACCAAGAACGCAGCAATTTGAAAGCACTAAAAGTACTTTTCCTATAACTACAAACGATGAAATTGATTGTAGTGAAATTCATTTTTTTGTAGTTTTTATAGTTACTACGAAATTATAATACATTGTGCGGAAACCAAGCAATTTAAGCAAAGTTGGGTTTTTTCTTTTTGAAATAAGTTTTAATTCGTTTGTAGTTTTTCATAGGAAAAAACATTTTTTTTATGGTCCACAGGTTTCGGAGATATCGCTAACGCATCTCGAAAAAACCAAGAACGCAGCAATTTGGAAGCACAATACATTGTGCGGAAACCAAGCAATTTAAGCAAATTTGGGTTTTTTCTTTTTGAAATACGTTTTAAATCGTTTGTAGTTTTTCACAGGAAAAAAAATTTTTTTTGGTCCACAGGTTTCGGAGATATCGCTAACGCATCTCAAAAAACCAATTTTTATAGTTACTCCGAAAATATAATACATTGTGCGGAAACCAAGCAATTTAAGTAAATTTGGTTTTTTTCTTTTTGAAATACGTTTTAAATCGTTTGTAGTTTTTCATACGAAAAAAAAATTTTTGTTTGGTCCACAGGTTTCGGAGATATCGCTAACGCATTTCAAAAAAACCAAGAACGCAGCAATTTGAAAGCACTAAAAGTACTTTTCCTATAACTACAAACGATGAAATTGATTGTAGTGAAATTCATTTTTTTGTAGTTTTTATAGTTACTACGAAAATATAATACATTGTGCGGAAACCAAGCAATTTAAGCAAATTCGGGTTTTTTCTTTTTGAAATAAGTTTTAATTCGTTTGTAGTTTTTCATAGGAAAAAACATTTTTTTTTGGTCCACAGGTTTCGGAGATATCGCTAACGCATCTCGAAAAAACCAAGAACGCAGCAATTTGGAAGCACTAAAAGTACTTTTCCTATAACTGCAAACGAAGAAATTGATTGTAGTGAAATTAATTTTTTTGTAGTTTTTATAGTTACTCCGAAAATATAATACATTGTGCGGAAACCAAGCAATTTAAGCAAATTTGGGTTTTTTCTTTTTGAAATACGTTTTAAATCGTTTGTAGTTTTTCACAGGAAAAAATTTTTTTTTTTGGTCCACAGGTTTCGGAGATATCGCTAACGCATCTCAAAAAAACCAAGAACGCAGCAATTTGGAAGCACTAAAAGTACATTTCCTATAACTACAAACGATGAAATTGATTGTAGTGAAATTCATTTTTTTTGTAGTTTTTATAGTTACTCCGAAAATATAATACATTGTGCGGAAACCAAGCAATTTAAGCAAATTTGGGTTTTTTCTTTTTGAAATACGTTTTAATCCGTTTGTAGTTTTTCATAGGAAAACATTTTTTTTTTTTTTGGTCCACAGGTTTCGGAGATATCGCTAACGCATCTCAAAAAACCAAGAACGCAGCAATTTGGAAGCACTAAAAGTACTTTTCCTACAACTACAAACGATGAAATTGATTGTAGGGAAATTCATTTTTTTGTAGTTTTTATAGTTTCTCCGAAAATATAATACAATGTGCGGAAACCAAGCAATTTAAGCAAATTTGGGTTTTTTTATTTTTGAAATACGTTTTAAATCGTTTGTAGTTTTTCATAGGAAAAATATTTTTTTTTGGTCCACAGGTTTCGGAGATATCGCTAACGCATCTCAAAAAAACCAAGAACGCAGCAATTTGGAAGCACTAAAAGTACTTTTCCTATAACTACAAACGATGAAATTGATTGTAGTGAAATTCATTTTTTGTAGTTTTTATAGTTACTCCGAAAATATAATACATTGTGCGGAAACCAAGCAATTTAAGCAAATTTGGGTTTTTTCTTTTTGAAATACGTTTTAGATTTTTTTCCTATGAAAAACTACAAACGATTTAAAACGTATTTCAAAAAGAAAAACCCAAATTTGCTTAAATTGCTTGGTTTCCGCACAATGTATTATATTTTCGTAGTAACTATAAAAACTACAAAAAAATGAATTTCACTACAATCAATTTCATCGTTTGTAGTTATAGGAAAAGTACTTTTTGTGCTTTCAAATTGCTGCGTTCTTGGTTTTTTTGAGATGCGTTAGCGATATCTCCGAAACCTGTGGACCAAAAAAAAAATTTTTTTTTCGCATGAAAAACTACAAACGATTTAAAACGTATTTCAAAAAGAAAAAAACCAAATTCACTTAAATTGCTTGGTTTCCGCAAAATGTATTATATTTTCGGAGTAACTATAAAAACTACAAAAAAATGAATTTCACTATAATCAATTTCATCATTTATAGTTATAGGAAAAGTACTTTTAGTGCTTCCAAATTGCTGCGTTCTTGGTTTTTTTGAGATGCGTTAGCGATATCTCCGAAACCTGTGGACCAAAAAAAAAAATTTGTTTTCCTATGAAAAACTACAAACGATTTAAAATGTATTTCAAAAGGAAAAAACCCAAATTTGCTTAAATTGCTTGGTTTCCGCACAATGTAATATATTTTGAAAGCACTAAAAGTACTTTTCCTATAACTACAAACGATGAAATTGATTGTAGTGAAATTAATTTTTTTGTAGTTTTTATAGTTACTACGAAAATATAATACATTGTGCGGAAACCAAGCAATTTAAGGAAATTTGGGTTTTTTCTTTTTGAAATAAGTTTTAATTCGTTTGTAGTTTTTCATAGGAAAAAACATTTTTTTTTTGGTCCACAGGTTTCGGAGATATCGCTAACGCATCTCGAAAAAACCAAGAACGCAGCAATTTGGAAGCACTAAAAGTACTTTTCCTATAACTACAAACGAAGAAATTGATTGTAGTGAAATTAATTTTTTTGTAGTTTTTATAGTTACTCCGAAAATATAATACATTGTGCGGAAACCAAGCAATTTAAGCAAATTTGGGTTTTTTCTTTTTGAAATACGTTTTAAATCGTTTGTAGTTTTTCACAGGAAAAAATTTTTTTTTTTGGTCCACAGGTTTCGGAGATATCGCTAACGCATCTCATAAACCAAGAACGCAGCAATTTGGAAGCACTAAAAGTACATTTCCTATAACTACAAACGATGAAATTGATTGTAGTGAAATTCATTTTTTTTGTAGTTTTTATAGTTACTCCGAAAATATAATACATTGTGCGGAAACCAAGCAATTTAAGCAAATTTGGGTTTTTTCTTTTTGAAATACGTTTTAATCCGTTTGTAGTTTTTCATAGGAAAACATTTTTTTTTTTTTTGGTCCACAGGTTTCGGAGATATCGCTAACGCATCTCAAAAAAACCAAGAACGCAGCAATTTGGAAGCACTAAAAGTACTTTTCCTACAACTACAAACGATGAAATTGATTGTAGGGAAATTCATTTTTTTGTAGTTTTTATAGTTACTCCGAAAATATAATACAATGTGCGGAAACCAAGCAATTTAAGCAAATTTGGGTTTTTTTATTTTTGAAATACGTTTTAAATCGTTTGTAGTTTTTCATAGGAAAAATATTTTTTTTTGGTCCACAGGTTTCGGAGATATCGCTAACGCATCTCAAAAAAACCAAGAACGCAGCAATTTGGAAGCACTAAAAGTACTTTTCCTATAACTACAAACGATGAAATTGATTGTAGTGAAATTCATTTTTTGTAGTTTTTATAGTTACTCCGAAAATATAATACATTGTGCGGAAACCAAGCAAAAAACCATAGTTACTACGAAAATATAATACATTGTGCGGAAACCAAGCAATTTAAGCAAATTTGGGTTTTTTCTTTTTGAAATAAGTTTTAATTCGTTTGTAGTTTTTCATAGGAAAAACATTTTTTTTTTGGTCCACAGGTTTCGGAGATATCGCTAACGCATCTCAAAAAAACCAAGAACGCAGCAATTTGGAAGCACTAAAAGTACATTTCCTATAACTACAAACGATGAAATTGATTGTAGTGAAACTCATTTTTTTGTAGTTTTTATAGTTACTCCGAAAATATAATACATTGTGCGGAAACCAAGCAATTTAAGCAAATTTGAGTTTTTTCTTTTTGTAATACGTTTTAATCCGTTTGTAGTTTTTCATAGGAAAACATATTTTTTTTTTGGTCCACAGGTTTCGGAGATATCGCTAACGCATCTCAAAAAAACCAAGAACGCAGCAATTTGGAAGCACTAAAAGTACTTTTCCTATAACTACAAACGAAGAAATTGATTGTAGTGAAATTCATTTTTTTGTAGTTTTTATAGTTACTCCGAAAATATAATACATTGTGCGGAAACCAAGCAATTTAAGCAAATTTGGGTTTTTTCTTTTTGAAATACGTTTTAAATCGTTTGTAGTTTTTCACAGGAAAAAATTTTTTTTTTGGTCCACAGGTTTCGGAGATATCGCTAACGCATCTCAAAAAAACCAAGAACGCAGCAATTTGGAAGCACTAAAAGTACATTTCCTATAACTACAAACGATGAAATTGATTGTAGTGAAACTCATTTTTTTGTAGTTTTTATAGTTACTCCGAAAATATAATACATTGTGCGGAAACCAAGCAATTTAAGCAAATTTGAGTTTTTTCTTTTTGTAATACGTTTTAATCCGTTTGTAGTTTTTCATAGGAAAACAATTTTTTTTTGGTCCACAGGTTTCGGAGATATCGCTAACGCATCTCAAAAAAGCCAAGAACGCAGCAATTTGGAAGCACTAAAAGTACTTTTCCTACAACTACAAACGATGAAATTGATTATAGTGAAATTCATTTTTTGTAGTTTTTATAGTTACTCCGAAAATATAATACATTGTGCGGAAACCAAGCAATTTAAGCAAATTTGGGTTTTTTCTTTTTGAAATACGTTTTAAATCGTTTGTAGTTTTTCATAGGAAAAAAATTTATTTTTTGGTCCACAGGTTTCGGAGATATCGCTAACGCATCTCAAAAAAACCAAGAACGCAGCAATTTGGAAGCACTAAAAGTACGTTTCCTATAACTACAAACGATGAAATTGATTGTAGTGAAATTCATTTTTTTGCAGTTCTTATAGTTACTCCGAAAATATAATACATTGTGTGGAAACCAAGCAATTTAAGCAAATTTGGGTTTTTTCTTTTTGAAATACGTTTTAAATAGTTTGTAGTTTTTCATAGGAAAAAAATTTATTTTTTGGTCCACAGGTTTCGGATATATCGCTAACGCATCTCAAAAAAACCAAGAACGCAGCAATTTGGAAGCACTAAAAGTACATTTCCTATAACTACAAAAGATGAAATTGATTGTAGTGAAATTCATTTTTTTGTAGTTCTTATAGTTACTCCGAAAATATAATACATTGTGTGGAAACCAAGCACCTAAGTAAATTTGGTTTTTTTCTTTTTGAAATAAGTTTTAAATCGTTTGTAGTTTTTCACACGAAAAAAAATTTTTTTTTTGGTCTACAGGTTACGGAGATATCGCTAACGCATCTCGGAAAAACCAAGAACGCAGCAATTTGGAAGCACTAAAAGTACTTTTCCTATAACTACAAACGAAGAAATTGATTGTAGTGAAATTCATTTTTTTGTAGTTTATATAGTTACTCCGAAAATATAATACATTGTGCGGAAACCAAGCAATTTAAGCAAATTTGGGTTTTTTCTCTTTGAGATACGTTTTAAATCGTATGTAGTTTTTCATAGGAAAAACAATTTTTTTTTTGGTCCACAGGTTTCGGAGATATCGCTAACGCATCTCAAAAAAACCAAGAACGCAGCAATTTGGAAGCACTAAAAGTACTTTTCCTATAACTACAAATGATGAAATTGATTATGGTGAAATTCATTTTTTTGTAGTTTTTATAGTTACTCCGAAAATATAATGCATTGTGCGGAAACCAAGCAATTTAAGCAAATTTGGGTTTTTTCTGTTTGAAATACGTTTTAAATCGTTTGTAGTTTTTCATAGGAAAAAACATTTTTTTTTGGTCCACAGGTTTCGGAGATATCGCTAACGCATCTCAAAAAAACCAAGAACGCTGCAATTTGGAAGCACTAAAAGTACTTTTCCTATAACTACAAATGATGAAATTGATTATGGTGAAATTCATTTTTTTGTAGTTTTTATAGTTACTCCGAAAATATAATACATTGTGCGGAAACCAAGCAATTTAAGCAAATTTGGGTTTTTTCTTTTTGAAATACGTTTTATATCGTTTGTAGTTTTTCATAGGAAAAAACATTTTTTTTTTGGTCCACAGGTTTCGGAGATATCGCTAACGCATCTCAAAAAAATCAAGAACGCAGCAATTTGGAAGCACTAAAAGTACTTTTCCTATAACTACAAACGATGAAATTGATTATAGTGAAATTCATTTTTTTATAGTTTTTATAGTTACTCCGAAAATATAATACATTGTGCGGAAACCCAGCAATTTAAGCTAATTTGGCTTTTTTTCTTTTTGAAATACGTTTGAAATCGTTTGTAGTTTTTCATAGGAAAAAAAATTTTTTTTTTGGTCCACAGGTTTCGGAGATATCGCTAACGCATCTCAAAAAAACCAAGAACGCAGCAATTTGGAGGCACTAAAAGTACATTTCCTATAACTACAAACGATGAAATTGATTATAGTGAAATTCATTTTTTTGTAGTTTTTATAGTTACTCCGAAAATATAATACATTGTGCGGAAACCAAGCAATTTAAGTAAATTTGGTTTTTTTCTTTTTGAAATACGTTTTAAATCTTTTGTAGTTTTTCATACGAAAAAAAAATTTTTTTTTTGGTCCACAGGTTTCGGAGATATCGCTAACGCATTTCAAAAAAACCAAGAACGCAGCAATTTGAAAGCACTAAAAGTACTTTTCCTATAACTACAAACGATGAAATTGATTGTAGTGAAATTCATTTATTTGTAGTTTTTATAGTTACTACGAAAATATAATACATTGTGCGGAAACCAAGCAATTTAAGCAAAGTTGGGTTTTTTCTTTTTGAAATAAGTTTTAATTCGTTTGTAGTTTTTCATAGGAAAAAACATTTTTTTTTTGGTCCACAGGTTTCGGAGATATCGCTAACGCATCTCGAAAAAACCAAGAACGCAGCAATTTGGAAGCACAATACATTGTGCGGAAACCAAGCAATTTAAGCAAATTTGGGTTTTTTCTTTTTGAAATACGTTTTAAATCGTTTGTAGTTTTTCACAGGAAAAAAAATTTTTTTTTGGTCCACAGGTTTCGGAGATATCGCTAACGCATCTCAAAAAACCAATTTTTATAGTTACTCCGAAAATATAATACATTGTGCGGAAACCAAGCAATTTAAGTAAATTTGGTTTTTTTCTTTTTGAAATACGTTTTAAATCGTTTGTAGTTTTTCATACGAAAACAAAATTTTTGTTTGGTCCACAGGTTTCGGAGATATCGCTAACGCATTTCAAAAAAACCAAGAACGCAGCAATTTGAAAGCACTAAAAGTACTTTTCCTATAACTACAAACGATGAAATTGATTGTAGTGAAATTCATTTTTTTGTAGTTTTTATAGTTACTACGAAAATATAATACATTGTGCGGAAACCAAGCAATTTAAGCAAATTTGGGTTTTTTCTTTTTGAAATACGTTTTAAATCGTTTGTAGTTTTTCACAGGAAAAAATTTTTTTTTTTGGTCCACAGGTTTCGGAGATATCGCTAACGCATCTCAAAAAAACCAAGAACGCAGCAATTTGGAAGCACTAAAAGTACATTTCCTATAACTACAAACGATGAAATTGATTGTAGTGAAATTCATTTTTTTTGTAGTTTTTATAGTTACTCCGAAAATATAATACATTGTGCGGAAACCAAGCAATTTAAGCAAATTTGGGTTTTTTCTTTTTGAAATACGTTTTAATCCGTTTGTAGTTTTTCATAGGAAAACATTTTTTTTTTTTGGTCCACAGGTTTCGGAGATATCGCTAACGCATCTCAAAAAAACCAAGAACGCAGCAATTTGGAAGCACTAAAAGTACTTTTTCTACAACTACAAACGATGAAATTGATTGTAGGGAAATTCATTTTTTTGTAGTTTTTATAGTTACTCCGAAAATTTAATACATTGTGCGGAAACCAAGCAATTTAAGCAAATTTGGGTTGTTTTATTTTTGAAATACGTTTTAAATCGTTTGTAGTTTTTCATAGGAAAAATATTTTTTTTTGGTCCACAGGTTTCGGAGATATCGCTAACGCATCTCAAAAAAACCAAGAACGCAGCAATTTGGAAGCACTAAAAGTACTTTTCCTATAACTACAAACGATGAAATTGATTGTAGTGAAATTCATTTTTTGTAGTTTTTATAGTTACTCCGAAAATATAATACATTGTGCGGAAACCAAGCAATTTAAGCAAATTTGGGTTTTTTCTTTTTGAAATACGTTTTAGATTTTTTTCCTATGAAAAACTACAAACGATTTAAAACGTATTTCAAAAAGAAAAACCCATATTTGCTTAAATTGCTTGGTTTCCGCACAATGTATTATATTTTCGTAGTAACTATAAAAACTACAAAAAAATGAATTTCACTACAATCAATTTCATCGTTTGTAGTTATAGGAAAAGTATTTTTAGTGCTTTCAAATTGCTGCGTTCTTGGTTTTTTTGAGATGCGTTAGCGAAATCTCCGAAACCTGTGGACCAAAAAAAAAATTTTTTTTTCGTATGAAAAACTACAAACGATTTAAAACGTATTTCAAAAAGAAAAAAACCAAATTCACTTAAATTGCTTGGTTTCCGCAAAATGTATTATATTTTCGGAGTAACTATAAAAACTACAAAAAAAATGAATTTCACTATAATCAATTTCATCATTTATAGTTATAGGAAAAGTACTTTTAGTGCTTCCAAATTGCTGCGTTCTTGGTTTTTTTGAGATGCGTTAGCGATATCTCCGAAACCTGTGGACCAAAAAAAAAAATTTGTTTTCCTATGAAAAACTACAAACGATTTAAAATGTATTTCAAAAGGAAAAACCCAAATTTGCTTAAATTGCTTGGTTTCCGCACAATGTAATATATTTTCGGAGTAACTATAAAAACTACAAAAAAATGAATTTCACTATAATCAATTTCATCGTTTGTAGTTATAGGAAAAGTACTTTTAGTGCTCCCAAATTGCTGCGTTCTTGGTTTTTTTGAGATGCGTTAGCGATATCTCCGAAACCTGTGGGCCAAAAAAAAAATTTTTTTTTCGTATGAAAAACTACAAACGATTTAAAACGTATTTCAAAAAGAAAAAAACCAAATTTACTTAAATTGCTTGGTTTCCGCAAAATGTATTATATTTTCGTAGTAACTATAAAAACTACAAAAAAATGAATTTCACTACAATCAATTTCATCTTTTGTAGTTATAGGAAATGTACTTTTAGTGCTTCCAAATTGCTGCGTTCTTGGTTTTTTTGAGATGCGTTAGCGATATCTCCGAAACCTGTGGACCAAAAAAAAAATTTTTTTTTCGTATGAAAAACTACAAACGATTTAAAACGTATTTCAAAAAGAAAAAAACCAAATTTACTTAAATTGCTTGGTTTCCGCAAAATGTATTATATTTTCGGAGTAACTATAAGAACTAAAAAAATGAATTTCACTACAATCAATTTCATCGTTTGTAGTTATAGGAAATGTACTTTTAGTGCTTCCAAATTGCTGCGTTCTTGGTTTTTTTGAGATGCGTTAGCGATATCTCCGAAACCTGTGGACCAAAAAAAAATTTTTTTTCCTATGAAAAACTACAAACGATTTAAAACGTATTTCAAAAGGAAAAAACCCAAATTTGCTTAAATTGCTTGGTTTCCGCACAATGTATTATATTTTCGGAGTAACTATAAGAACTACAAAAAAATGAATTTCACTATAATCAATTTCATCATTTATAGTTATAGGAAAAGTACTTTTAGTGCTTCCAAATTGCTGCGTTCTTGGTTTTTTTGAGATGCGTTAGCGATATCTCCGAAACCTGTGGACCAAAAAAAAAAAATTTGTTTTCCTATGAAAAACTACAAACGATTTAAAACGTATTTCAAAAAGAAAAAACCAAAATTTCCTTAAATTGCTTGGTTTCCGCACAATGTATTATATTTTCGGAGTAACTATAAAAACTACAAAAAAATGAATTTCACTACAATCAATTTCATCGTTTGTAGTTGTAGGAAAAGTACTTTTAGTGCTTCCAAATTGCTGCGTTCTTGGTTTTTTTGAGATGCGTTAGCGATATCTCCGAAACCTGTGGACCGAAAAAAAAAATGTTTTCCTATGAAAAACTACAAACGAATTAAAATGTATTTCAAAAAGAAAAAACCCAAATTTGCTTAAATTGCTTGGTTTCCGCACAATGTATTATATTTTCGGAGTAACTATAAAAACTACAAAAAAATGAATTTCACTATAATCAATTTCATCGTTTGTAGTTATAGAAAAGTACTTTTAGTGCTTCCAAATTGCTGCATTCTTGGTTTTTTTGAGATGCGTTAGCGATATCTCCGAAACCTGTGGACCAAACAAAATTGTTTTCCTATGAAAAACTACAAACGATTTAAAACGTATTTCAAAAAGAAAAAAACCAAATTTACTTAAATTGCTTGGTTTCCGCACAATGTATTATATTTTCGGAGTAACTATAAGAACTACAAAAAAATTAATTTCACTACAATCAATTTCATCGTTTGTAGTTATAGGAAATGTACTTTTAGTGCTTCCAACTTGCTGAGTTCTTGGTTTTTTGAGATGCGTTAGCAATATCTCCGAAAGCTGTGGACCAAAAAAAAAATTGTTTTCCTATGAAAAACTACAAACGATTTAAAACGTATTTCAAAAAGAAAAAACCCAAATTTGTTTAAATTGCTTGGTTTCCGCACAATGTATTATATTTTCGGAGTATCTATAAAAACTACAAAAAAATTAATTTCACTATAATCAATTTCATCGTTTGTAGTTATAGGAAAAGTACTTTTAGTGCTTCCAAATTGCTGCGTTCTTGGTTTTTTTGAGATCCGTTAGCGATATCTCCGAAACCTGTGGACCAAAAAAAAATTTTTTTCCTATGAAAAACTACAAACGATTTAAAACGTATTTCAAAAAGAAAAAAACCCAAATTTGCTTAAATTGTTTGGTTTCCGCACAATGTATTATATTTTCGGAGTAACTATAAAAACTACAAAAAAATGAATTTCACTACAATCAATTTCATCGTTTGTAGTTATAGGAAAAGTACTTTTAGTGCTTCCAAACTGCTGCGTTCTTGGTTTGTTTGAGATGCGTTAGCGATATCTCCGAAACCTGTGGACCAAAAAAAAAAAATGTTTTCCTATGAAAAACTACAAACGAATTAAAACGTATTTCAAAAAAAAAAAAAACCCAAATTTGCTTAAATTGCTTGGTTTCCGCACAATGTATTATATTTTCGGAGTAACTATAAGAACTACAAAAAAATGAATTTCACTATAATCAATTTCATCATTTATAGTTATAGGAAAAGTACTTTTAGTGCTTCCAAATTGCTGCGTTCTTGGTTTTTTTGAGATGCGTTAGCGATATCTCCGAAACCTGTGGACCAAAAAAAAAAATTTGTTTTCCTATGAAAAACTACAAACGATTTAAAACGTATTTCAAAAAGAAAAAACCAAAATTTCCTTAAATTGCTTGGTTTCCGCACAATGTATTATATTTTCGGAGTAACTATAAAAACTACAAAAAAATGAATTTCACTACAATCAATTTCATCGTTTGTAGTTGTAGGAAAAGTACTTTTAGTGCTTCCAAATTGCTGCGTTCTTGGTTTTTTTGAGATGCGTTAGCGATATCTCCGAAACCTGTGGACCGAAAAAAAAAATGTTTTCCTATGAAAAACTACAAACGAATTAAAATGTATTTCAAAAAGAAAAAACCCAAATTTGCTTAAATTGCTTGGTTTCCGCACAATGTATTATATTTTCGGAGTAACTATAAAAACTACAAAAAAATGAATTTCACTATAATCAATTTCATCGTTTGTAGTTATAGAAAAGTACTTTTAGTGCTTCCAAATTGCTGCATTCTTGGTTTTTTTGAGATGCGTTAGCGATATCTCCGAAACCTGTGGACCAAACAAAATTGTTTTCCTATGAAAAACTACAAACGATTTAAAACGTATTTCAAAAAGAAAAAAACCAAATTTACTTAAATTGCTTGGTTTTCGCACAATGTATTATATTTTCGGAGTAACTATAAGAACTACAAAAAAATTAATTTCACTACAATCAATTTCATCGTTTGTAGTTATAGGAAATGTACTTTTAGTGCTTCCAACTTGCTGAGTTCTTGGTTTTTTGAGATGCGTTAGCAATATCTCCGAAAGCTGTGGACCAAAAAAAAAATTGTTTTCCTATGAAAAACTACAAACGATTTAAAACGTATTTCAAAAAGAAAAAACCCAAATTTGTTTAAATTGCTTGGTTTCCGCACAATGTATTATATTTTCGGAGTATCTATAAAAACTACAAAAAAATTAATTTCACTATAATCAATTTCATCGTTTGTAGTTATAGGAAAAGTACTTTTAGTGCTTCCAAATTGCTGCGTTCTTGGTTTTTTTGAGATCCGTTAGCGATATCTCCGAAACCTGTGGACCAAAAAAAAATTTTTTTCCTATGAAAAACTACAAACGATTTAAAACGTATTTCAAAAAGAAAAAAACCCAAATTTGCTTAAATTGTTTGGTTTCCGCACAATGTATTATATTTTCGGAGTAACTATAAAAACTACAAAAAAATGAATTTCACTACAATCAATTTCATCGTTTGTAGTTATAGGAAAAGTACTTTTAGTGCTTTCAAAATATATTACATTGTGCGGAAACCAAGCAATTTAAGCAAATTTGGGTTTTTTCCTTTTGAAATACATTTTAAATCGTTTGTAGTTTTTCATAGGAAAACAAATTTTTTTTTTTGGTCCACAGGTTTCGGAGATATCGCTAACGCATCTCAAAAAAACCAAGAACGCAGCAATTTGGAAGCACTAAAAGTACATTTCCTATAAATACAAACGATGAAATTGATTGTAGTGAAAATTCATTTTTTTTGTAGTTTTTATAGTTACTCCGAAAATATAATACATTGTGCGGAAACCAAGCAATTTAAGCAAATTTGGGTTTTTTCTTTTTGAAATACGTTTTAATCCGTTTGTAGTTTTTCATAGGAAAACATTTTTTTTTTTTTTGGTCCACAGGTTTCGGAGATATCGCTAACGCATCTCAAAAAACCAAGAACGCAGCAATTTGGAAGCACTAAAAGTACTTTTCCTACAACTACAAACGATGAAATTGATTGTAGGGAAATTCATTTTTTTGTAGTTTTTATAGTTACTCCGAAAATATAATACAATGTGCGGAAACCAAGCAATTTAAGCAAATTTGGGTTTTTTTATTTTTGAAATACGTTTTAAATCGTTTGTAGTTTTTCATAGGAAAAATATTTTTTTTTTGGTCCACAGGTTTCGGAGATATCGCTAACGCATCTCAAAAAAACCAAGAACGCAGCAATTTGGAAGCACTAAAAGTACTTTTCCTATAACTACAAACGATGAAATTGATTGTAGTGAAATTCATTTTTTGTAGTTTTTATAGTTACTCCGAAAATATAATACATTGTGCGGAAACGCAAGCAATTTAAGCAAATTTGGGTTTTTTCTTTTTGAAATACGTTTTAGATTTTTTTCCTATGAAAAACTACAAACGATTTAAAACGTATTTCAAAAAGAAAAACCCAAATTTGCTTAAATTGCTTGGTTTCCGCACAATGTATTATATTTTCGTAGTAACTATAAAAACTACAAAAAAATGAATTTCACTACAATCAATTTCATCGTTTGTAGTTATAGGAAAAGTACTTTTTGTGCTTTCAAATTGCTGCGTTCTTGGTTTTTTTGAGATGCGTTAGCGATATCTCCGAAACCTGTGGACCAAAAAAAAAATTTTGTTTTCGTATGAAAAACTACAAACGATTTAAAACGTATTTCAAAAAGAAAAAAACCAAATTCACTTAAATTGCTTGGTTTCCGCAAAATGTATTATATTTTCGGAGTAACTATAAAAACTACAAAAAAATGAATTTCACTATAATCAATTTCATCATTTATAGTTATAGGAAAAGTACTTTTAGTGCTTCCAAATTGCTGCGTTCTTGGTTTTTTTTGAGATGCGTTAGCGATATCTCCGAAACCTGTGGACCAAAAAAAAAAATTTTTTTTCCTATGAAAAACTACAAACGATTTAAAATGTATTTCAAAAGGAAAAAACCCAAATTTGCTTAAATTGCTTGGTTTCCGCACAATGTAATATATTTTGAAAGCACTAAAAGTACTTTTCCTATAACTACAAACGATGAAATTGATTGTAGTGAAATTAATTTTTTTGTAGTTTTTATAGTTACTACGAAAATATAATACATTGTGCGGAAACCAAGCAATTTAAGGAAATTTGGGTTTTTTCTTTTTGAAATAAGTTTTAATTCGTTTGTAGTTTTTCATAGGAAAAAACATTTTTTTTTGGTCCACAGGTTTCGGAGATATCGCTAACGCATCTCGAAAAAACCAAGAACGCAGCAATTTGGAAGCACTAAAAGTACTTTTCCTATAACTACAAACGAAGAAATTGATTGTAGTGAAATTAATTTTTTTGTAGTTTTTATAGTTACTCCGAAAATATAATACATTGTGCGGAAACCAAGCAATTTAAGCAAATTTGGGTTTTTTCTTTTTGAAATACGTTTTAAATCGTTTGTAGTTTTTCACAGGAAAAAATTTTTTTTTTTGGTCCACAGGTTTCGGAGATATCGCTAACGCATCTCATAAACCAAGAACGCAGCAATTTGGAAGCACTAAAAGTACATTTCCTATAACTACAAACGATGAAATTGATTGTAGTGAAATTCATTTTTTTTGTAGTTTTTATAGTTACTCCGAAAATATAATACATTGTGCGGAAACCAAGCAATTTAAGCAAATTTGGGTTTTTTCTTTTTGAAATACGTTTTAATCCGTTTGTAGTTTTTCATAGGAAAACATTTTTTTTTTTTTTGGTCCACAGGTTTCGGAGATATCGCTAACGCATCTCAAAAAAACCAAGAACGCAGCAATTTGGAAGCACTAAAAGTACTTTTCCTACAACTACAAACGATGAAATTGATTGTAGGGAAATTCATTTTTTTGTAGTTTTTATAGTTACTCCGAAAATATAATACAATGTGCGGAAACCAAGCAATTTAAGCAAATTTGGGTTTTTTTATTTTTGAAATACGTTTTAAATCGTTTGTAGTTTTTCATAGGAAAAATATTTTTTTTTGGTCCACAGGTTTCGGAGATATCGCTAACGCATCTCAAAAAAACCAAGAACGCAGCAATTTGGAAGCACTAAAAGTACTTTTCCTATAACTACAAACGATGAAATTGATTGTAGTGAAATTCATTTTTTGTAGTTTTTATAGTTACTCCGAAAATATAATACATTGTGCGGAAACCAAGCAAAAAACCATAGTTACTACGAAAATATAATACATTGTGCGGAAACCAAGCAATTTAAGCAAATTTGGGTTTTTTCTTTTTGAAATAAGTTTTAATTCGTTTGTAGTTTTTCATAGGAAAAACATTTTTTTTTTGGTCCACAGGTTTCGGAGATATCGCTAACGCATCTCAAAAAAACCAAGAACGCAGCAATTTGGAAGCACTAAAAGTACATTTCCTATAACTACAAACGATGAAATTGATTGTAGTGAAACTCATTTTTTTGTAGTTTTTATAGTTACTCCGAAAATATAATACATTGTGCGGAAACCAAGCAAAAAACCATAGTTACTACGAAAATATAATACATTGTGCGGAAACCAAGCAATTTAAGCAAAGTTGGGTTTTTTCTTTTTGAAATAAGTTTTAATTCGTTTGTAGTTTTTCATAGGAAAAAACATTTTTTTTATGGTCCACAGGTTTCGGAGATATCGCTAACGCATCTCGAAAAAACCAAGAACGCAGCAATTTGGAAGCACAATACATTGTGCGGAAACCAAGCAATTTAAGCAAATTTGGGTTTTTTCTTTTTGAAATACGTTTTAAATCGTTTGTAGTTTTTCACAGGAAAAAAAATTTTTTTTGGTCCACAGGTTTCGGAGATATCGCTAACGCATCTCAAAAAACCAATTTTTATAGTTACTCCGAAAATATAATACATTGTGCGGAAACCAAGCAATTTAAGTAAATTTGGTTTTTTTCTTTTTAAATACGTTTTAAATCGTTTGTAGTTTTTCATACGAAAAAAAAATTTTTGTTTGGTCCACAGGTTTCGGAGATATCGCTAACGCATTTCAAAAAAACCAAGAACGCAGCAATTTGAAAGCACTAAAAGTACTTTTCCTATAACTACAAACGATGAAATTGATTGTAGTGAAATTCATTTTTTTGTAGTTTTTATAGTTACTACGAAAATATAATACATTGTGCGGAAACCAAGCAATTTAAGCAAATTCGGGTTTTTTCTTTTTGAAATAAGTTTTAATTCGTTTGTAGTTTTTCATAGGAAAAAACATTTTTTTTTGGTCCACAGGTTTCGGAGATATCGCTAACGCATCTCGAAAAAACCAAGAACGCAGCAATTTGGAAGCACTAAAAGTACTTTTCCTATAACTGCAAACGAAGAAATTGATTGTAGTGAAATTAATTTTTTTGTAGTTTTTATAGTTACTCCGAAAATATAATACATTGTGCGGAAACCAAGCAATTTAAGCAAATTTGGGTTTTTTCTTTTTGAAATACGTTTTAAATCGTTTGTAGTTTTTCACAGGAAAAAATTTTTTTTTTTGGTCCACAGGTTTCGGAGATATCGCTAACGCATCTCAAAAAAACCAAGAACGCAGCAATTTGGAAGCACTAAAAGTACATTTCCTATAACTACAAACGATGAAATTGATTGTAGTGAAATTCATTTTTTTTGTAGTTTTTATAGTTACTCCGAAAATATAATACATTGTGCGGAAACCAAGCAATTTAAGCAAATTTGGGTTTTTTCTTTTTGAAATACGTTTTAATCCGTTTGTAGTTTTTCATAGGAAAACATTTTTTTTTTTTTTGGTCCACAGGTTTCGGAGATATCGCTAACGCATCTCAAAAAACCAAGAACGCAGCAATTTGGAAGCACTAAAAGTACTTTTCCTACAACTACAAACGATGAAATTGATTGTAGGGAAATTCATTTTTTTGTAGTTTTTATAGTTTCTCCGAAAATATAATACAATGTGCGGAAACCAAGCAATTTAAGCAAATTTGGGTTTTTTTATTTTTGAAATACGTTTTAAATCGTTTGTAGTTTTTCATAGGAAAAATATTTTTTTTTGGTCCACAGGTTTCGGAGATATCGCTAACGCATCTCAAAAAAACCAAGAACGCAGCAATTTGGAAGCACTAAAAGTACTTTTCCTATAACTACAAACGATGAAATTGATTGTAGTGAAATTCATTTTTTGTAGTTTTTATAGTTACTCCGAAAATATAATACATTGTGCGGAAACCAAGCAATTTAAGCAAATTTGGGTTTTTTCTTTTTGAAATACGTTTTAGATTTTTTTCCTATGAAAAACTACAAACGATTTAAAACGTATTTCAAAAAGAAAAACCCAAATTTGCTTAAATTGCTTGGTTTCCGCACAATGTATTATATTTTCGTAGTAACTATAAAAACTACAAAAAAATGAATTTCACTACAATCAATTTCATCGTTTGTAGTTATAGGAAAAGTACTTTTTGTGCTTTCAAATTGCTGCGTTCTTGGTTTTTTTGAGATGCGTTAGCGATATCTCCGAAACCTGTGGACCAAAAAAAAAATTTTTTTTTCGCATGAAAAACTACAAACGATTTAAAACGTATTTCAAAAAGAAAAAAACCAAATTCACTTAAATTGCTTGGTTTCCGCAAAATGTATTATATTTTCGGAGTAACTATAAAAACTACAAAAAAATGAATTTCACTATAATCAATTTCATCATTTATAGTTATAGGAAAAGTACTTTTAGTGCTTCCAAATTGCTGCGTTCTTGGTTTTTTTGAGATGCGTTAGCGATATCTCCGAAACCTGTGGACCAAAAAAAAAAATTTGTTTTCCTATGAAAAACTACAAACGATTTAAAATGTATTTCAAAAGGAAAAAACCCAAATTTGCTTAAATTGCTTGGTTTCCGCACAATGTAATATATTTTGAAAGCACTAAAAGTACTTTTCCTATAACTACAAACGATGAAATTGATTGTAGTGAAATTAATTTTTTTGTAGTTTTTATAGTTACTACGAAAATATAATACATTGTGCGGAAACCAAGCAATTTAAGGAAATTTGGGTTTTTTCTTTTTGAAATAAGTTTTAATTCGTTTGTAGTTTTTCATAGGAAAAAACATTTTTTTTTTGGTCCACAGGTTTCGGAGATATCGCTAACGCATCTCGAAAAAACCAAGAACGCAGCAATTTGGAAGCACTAAAAGTACTTTTCCTATAACTACAAACGAAGAAATTGATTGTAGTGAAATTAATTTTTTTGTAGTTTTTATAGTTACTCCGAAAATATAATACATTGTGCGGAAACCAAGCAATTTAAGCAAATTTGGGTTTTTTCTTTTTGAAATACGTTTTAAATCGTTTGTAGTTTTTCACAGGAAAAAATTTTTTTTTTTGGTCCACAGGTTTCGGAGATATCGCTAACGCATCTCATAAACCAAGAACGCAGCAATTTGGAAGCACTAAAAGTACATTTCCTATAACTACAAACGATGAAATTGATTGTAGTGAAATTCATTTTTTTTGTAGTTTTTATAGTTACTCCGAAAATATAATACATTGTGCGGAAACCAAGCAATTTAAGCAAATTTGGGTTTTTTCTTTTTGAAATACGTTTTAATCCGTTTGTAGTTTTTCATAGGAAAACATTTTTTTTTTTTTTGGTCCACAGGTTTCGGAGATATCGCTAACGCATCTCAAAAAAACCAAGAACGCAGCAATTTGGAAGCACTAAAAGTACTTTTCCTACAACTACAAACGATGAAATTGATTGTAGGGAAATTCATTTTTTTGTAGTTTTTATAGTTACTCCGAAAATATAATACAATGTGCGGAAACCAAGCAATTTAAGCAAATTTGGGTTTTTTTATTTTTGAAATACGTTTTAAATCGTTTGTAGTTTTTCATAGGAAAAATATTTTTTTTTGGTCCACAGGTTTCGGAGATATCGCTAACGCATCTCAAAAAAACCAAGAACGCAGCAATTTGGAAGCACTAAAAGTACTTTTCCTATAACTACAAACGATGAAATTGATTGTAGTGAAATTCATTTTTTGTAGTTTTTATAGTTACTCCGAAAATATAATACATTGTGCGGAAACCAAGCAAAAAACCATAGTTACTACGAAAATATAATACATTGTGCGGAAACCAAGCAATTTAAGCAAATTTGGGTTTTTTCTTTTTGAAATAAGTTTTAATTCGTTTGTAGTTTTTCATAGGAAAAACATTTTTTTTTTGGTCCACAGGTTTCGGAGATATCGCTAACGCATCTCAAAAAAACCAAGAACGCAGCAATTTGGAAGCACTAAAAGTACATTTCCTATAACTACAAACGATGAAATTGATTGTAGTGAAACTCATTTTTTTGTAGTTTTTATAGTTACTCCGAAAATATAATACATTGTGCGGAAACCAAGCAATTTAAGCAAATTTGAGTTTTTTCTTTTTGTAATACGTTTTAATCCGTTTGTAGTTTTTCATAGGAAAACATATTTTTTTTTTGGTCCACAGGTTTCGGAGATATCGCTAACGCATCTCAAAAAAACCAAGAACGCAGCAATTTGGAAGCACTAAAAGTACTTTTCCTATAACTACAAACGAAGAAATTGATTGTAGTGAAATTCATTTTTTTGTAGTTTTTATAGTTACTCCGAAAATATAATACATTGTGCGGAAACCAAGCAATTTAAGCAAATTTGGGTTTTTTCTTTTTGAAATACGTTTTAAATCGTTTGTAGTTTTTCACAGGAAAAAATTTTTTTTTTGGTCCACAGGTTTCGGAGATATCGCTAACGCATCTCAAAAAAACCAAGAACGCAGCAATTTGGAAGCACTAAAAGTACATTTCCTATAACTACAAACGATGAAATTGATTGTAGTGAAACTCATTTTTTTGTAGTTTTTATAGTTACTCCGAAAATATAATACATTGTGCGGAAACCAAGCAATTTAAGCAAATTTGAGTTTTTTCTTTTTGTAATACGTTTTAATCCGTTTGTAGTTTTTCATAGGAAAACAATTTTTTTTTGGTCCACAGGTTTCGGAGATATCGCTAACGCATCTCAAAAAAGCCAAGAACGCAGCAATTTGGAAGCACTAAAAGTACTTTTCCTACAACTACAAACGATGAAATTGATTATAGTGAAATTCATTTTTTGTAGTTTTTATAGTTACTCCGAAAATATAATACATTGTGCGGAAACCAAGCAATTTAAGCAAATTTGGGTTTTTTCTTTTTGAAATACGTTTTAAATCGTTTGTAGTTTTTCATAGGAAAAAAATTTATTTTTTGGTCCACAGGTTTCGGAGATATCGCTAACGCATCTCAAAAAAACCAAGAACGCAGCAATTTGGAAGCACTAAAAGTACGTTTCCTATAACTACAAACGATGAAATTGATTGTAGTGAAATTCATTTTTTTGCAGTTCTTATAGTTACTCCGAAAATATAATACATTGTGTGGAAACCAAGCAATTTAAGCAAATTTGGGTTTTTTCTTTTTGAAATACGTTTTAAATAGTTTGTAGTTTTTCATAGGAAAAAAATTTATTTTTTGGTCCACAGGTTTCGGATATATCGCTAACGCATCTCAAAAAAACCAAGAACGCAGCAATTTGGAAGCACTAAAAGTACATTTCCTATAACTACAAAAGATGAAATTGATTGTAGTGAAATTCATTTTTTTGTAGTTCTTATAGTTACTCCGAAAATATAATACATTGTGTGGAAACCAAGCACCTAAGTAAATTTGGTTTTTTTCTTTTTGAAATAAGTTTTAAATCGTTTGTAGTTTTTCACACGAAAAAAAATTTTTTTTTTGGTCTACAGGTTACGGAGATATCGCTAACGCATCTCGGAAAAACCAAGAACGCAGCAATTTGGAAGCACTAAAAGTACTTTTCCTATAACTACAAACGAAGAAATTGATTGTAGTGAAATTCATTTTTTTGTAGTTTATATAGTTACTCCGAAAATATAATACATTGTGCGGAAACCAAGCAATTTAAGCAAATTTGGGTTTTTTCTCTTTGAGATACGTTTTAAATCGTATGTAGTTTTTCATAGGAAAAACAATTTTTTTTTTGGTCCACAGGTTTCGGAGATATCGCTAACGCATCTCAAAAAAACCAAGAACGCAGCAATTTGGAAGCACTAAAAGTACTTTTCCTATAACTACAAATGATGAAATTGATTATGGTGAAATTCATTTTTTTGTAGTTTTTATAGTTACTCCGAAAATATAATGCATTGTGCGGAAACCAAGCAATTTAAGCAAATTTGGGTTTTTTCTGTTTGAAATACGTTTTAAATCGTTTGTAGTTTTTCATAGGAAAAAACATTTTTTTTTGGTCCACAGGTTTCGGAGATATCGCTAACGCATCTCAAAAAAACCAAGAACGCTGCAATTTGGAAGCACTAAAAGTACTTTTCCTATAACTACAAATGATGAAATTGATTATGGTGAAATTCATTTTTTTGTAGTTTTTATAGTTACTCCGAAAATATAATACATTGTGCGGAAACCAAGCAATTTAAGCAAATTTGGGTTTTTTCTTTTTGAAATACGTTTTATATCGTTTGTAGTTTTTCATAGGAAAAAACATTTTTTTTTTGGTCCACAGGTTTCGGAGATATCGCTAACGCATCTCAAAAAAATCAAGAACGCAGCAATTTGGAAGCACTAAAAGTACTTTTCCTATAACTACAAACGATGAAATTGATTATAGTGAAATTCATTTTTTTATAGTTTTTATAGTTACTCCGAAAATATAATACATTGTGCGGAAACCCAGCAATTTAAGCTAATTTGGCTTTTTTTCTTTTTGAAATACGTTTGAAATCGTTTGTAGTTTTTCATAGGAAAAAAAATTTTTTTTTTGGTCCACAGGTTTCGGAGATATCGCTAACGCATCTCAAAAAAACCAAGAACGCAGCAATTTGGAGGCACTAAAAGTACATTTCCTATAACTACAAACGATGAAATTGATTATAGTGAAATTCATTTTTTTGTAGTTTTTATAGTTACTCCGAAAATATAATACATTGTGCGGAAACCAAGCAATTTAAGTAAATTTGGTTTTTTTCTTTTTGAAATACGTTTTAAATCTTTTGTAGTTTTTCATACGAAAAAAAAATTTTTTTTTTGGTCCACAGGTTTCGGAGATATCGCTAACGCATTTCAAAAAAACCAAGAACGCAGCAATTTGAAAGCACTAAAAGTACTTTTCCTATAACTACAAACGATGAAATTGATTGTAGTGAAATTCATTTATTTGTAGTTTTTATAGTTACTACGAAAATATAATACATTGTGCGGAAACCAAGCAATTTAAGCAAAGTTGGGTTTTTTCTTTTTGAAATAAGTTTTAATTCGTTTGTAGTTTTTCATAGGAAAAAACATTTTTTTTTTGGTCCACAGGTTTCGGAGATATCGCTAACGCATCTCGAAAAAACCAAGAACGCAGCAATTTGGAAGCACAATACATTGTGCGGAAACCAAGCAATTTAAGCAAATTTGGGTTTTTTCTTTTTGAAATACGTTTTAAATCGTTTGTAGTTTTTCACAGGAAAAAAAATTTTTTTTTGGTCCACAGGTTTCGGAGATATCGCTAACGCATCTCAAAAAACCAATTTTTATAGTTACTCCGAAAATATAATACATTGTGCGGAAACCAAGCAATTTAAGTAAATTTGGTTTTTTTCTTTTTGAAATACGTTTTAAATCGTTTGTAGTTTTTCATACGAAAACAAAATTTTTGTTTGGTCCACAGGTTTCGGAGATATCGCTAACGCATTTCAAAAAAACCAAGAACGCAGCAATTTGAAAGCACTAAAAGTACTTTTCCTATAACTACAAACGATGAAATTGATTGTAGTGAAATTCATTTTTTTGTAGTTTTTATAGTTACTACGAAAATATAATACATTGTGCGGAAACCAAGCAATTTAAGCAAATTTGGGTTTTTTCTTTTTGAAATACGTTTTAAATCGTTTGTAGTTTTTCACAGGAAAAAATTTTTTTTTTTGGTCCACAGGTTTCGGAGATATCGCTAACGCATCTCAAAAAAACCAAGAACGCAGCAATTTGGAAGCACTAAAAGTACATTTCCTATAACTACAAACGATGAAATTGATTGTAGTGAAATTCATTTTTTTTGTAGTTTTTATAGTTACTCCGAAAATATAATACATTGTGCGGAAACCAAGCAATTTAAGCAAATTTGGGTTTTTTCTTTTTGAAATACGTTTTAATCCGTTTGTAGTTTTTCATAGGAAAACATTTTTTTTTTTTGGTCCACAGGTTTCGGAGATATCGCTAACGCATCTCAAAAAAACCAAGAACGCAGCAATTTGGAAGCACTAAAAGTACTTTTTCTACAACTACAAACGATGAAATTGATTGTAGGGAAATTCATTTTTTTGTAGTTTTTATAGTTACTCCGAAAATTTAATACATTGTGCGGAAACCAAGCAATTTAAGCAAATTTGGGTTGTTTTATTTTTGAAATACGTTTTAAATCGTTTGTAGTTTTTCATAGGAAAAATATTTTTTTTTGGTCCACAGGTTTCGGAGATATCGCTAACGCATCTCAAAAAAACCAAGAACGCAGCAATTTGGAAGCACTAAAAGTACTTTTCCTATAACTACAAACGATGAAATTGATTGTAGTGAAATTCATTTTTTGTAGTTTTTATAGTTACTCCGAAAATATAATACATTGTGCGGAAACCAAGCAATTTAAGCAAATTTGGGTTTTTTCTTTTTGAAATACGTTTTAGATTTTTTTCCTATGAAAAACTACAAACGATTTAAAACGTATTTCAAAAAGAAAAACCCATATTTGCTTAAATTGCTTGGTTTCCGCACAATGTATTATATTTTCGTAGTAACTATAAAAACTACAAAAAAATGAATTTCACTACAATCAATTTCATCGTTTGTAGTTATAGGAAAAGTATTTTTAGTGCTTTCAAATTGCTGCGTTCTTGGTTTTTTTGAGATGCGTTAGCGAAATCTCCGAAACCTGTGGACCAAAAAAAAAATTTTTTTTTCGTATGAAAAACTACAAACGATTTAAAACGTATTTCAAAAAGAAAAAAACCAAATTCACTTAAATTGCTTGGTTTCCGCAAAATGTATTATATTTTCGGAGTAACTATAAAAACTACAAAAAAAATGAATTTCACTATAATCAATTTCATCATTTATAGTTATAGGAAAAGTACTTTTAGTGCTTCCAAATTGCTGCGTTCTTGGTTTTTTTGAGATGCGTTAGCGATATCTCCGAAACCTGTGGACCAAAAAAAAAAAATTTGTTTTCCTATGAAAAACTACAAACGATTTAAAATGTATTTCAAAAGGAAAAACCCAAATTTGCTTAAATTGCTTGGTTTCCGCACAATGTAATATATTTTCGGAGTAACTATAAAAACTACAAAAAAATGAATTTCACTATAATCAATTTCATCGTTTGTAGTTATAGGAAAAGTACTTTTAGTGCTCCCAAATTGCTGCGTTCTTGGTTTTTTTGAGATGCGTTAGCGATATCTCCGAAACCTGTGGGCCAAAAAAAAAATTTTTTTTTCGTATGAAAAACTACAAACGATTTAAAACGTATTTCAAAAAGAAAAAAACCAAATTTACTTAAATTGCTTGGTTTCCGCAAAATGTATTATATTTTCGTAGTAACTATAAAAACTACAAAAAAATGAATTTCACTACAATCAATTTCATCTTTTGTAGTTATAGGAAATGTACTTTTAGTGCTTCCAAATTGCTGCGTTCTTGGTTTTTTTGAGATGCGTTAGCGATATCTCCGAAACCTGTGGACCAAAAAAAAAATTTTTTTTTCGTATGAAAAACTACAAACGATTTAAAACGTATTTCAAAAAGAAAAAAACCAAATTTACTTAAATTGCTTGGTTTCCGCAAAATGTATTATATTTTCGGAGTAACTATAAGAACTAAAAAAATGAATTTCACTACAATCAATTTCATCGTTTGTAGTTATAGGAAATGTACTTTTAGTGCTTCCAAATTGCTGCGTTCTTGGTTTTTTTGAGATGCGTTAGCGATATCTCCGAAACCTGTGGACCAAAAAAAAATTTTTTTTCCTATGAAAAACTACAAACGATTTAAAACGTATTTCAAAAGGAAAAAACCCAAATTTGCTTAAATTGCTTGGTTTCCGCACAATGTATTATATTTTCGGAGTAACTATAAGAACTACAAAAAAATGAATTTCACTATAATCAATTTCATCATTTATAGTTATAGGAAAAGTACTTTTAGTGCTTCCAAATTGCTGCGTTCTTGGTTTTTTTGAGATGCGTTAGCGATATCTCCGAAACCTGTGGACCAAAAAAAAAAAATTTGTTTTCCTATGAAAAACTACAAACGATTTAAAACGTATTTCAAAAAGAAAAAACCAAAATTTCCTTAAATTGCTTGGTTTCCGCACAATGTATTATATTTTCGGAGTAACTATAAAAACTACAAAAAAATGAATTTCACTACAATCAATTTCATCGTTTGTAGTTGTAGGAAAAGTACTTTTAGTGCTTCCAAATTGCTGCGTTCTTGGTTTTTTTGAGATGCGTTAGCGATATCTCCGAAACCTGTGGACCGAAAAAAAAAATGTTTTCCTATGAAAAACTACAAACGAATTAAAATGTATTTCAAAAAGAAAAAACCCAAATTTGCTTAAATTGCTTGGTTTCCGCACAATGTATTATATTTTCGGAGTAACTATAAAAACTACAAAAAAATGAATTTCACTATAATCAATTTCATCGTTTGTAGTTATAGAAAAGTACTTTTAGTGCTTCCAAATTGCTGCATTCTTGGTTTTTTTGAGATGCGTTAGCGATATCTCCGAAACCTGTGGACCAAACAAAATTGTTTTCCTATGAAAAACTACAAACGATTTAAAACGTATTTCAAAAAGAAAAAAACCAAATTTACTTAAATTGCTTGGTTTCCGCACAATGTATTATATTTTCGGAGTAACTATAAGAACTACAAAAAAATTAATTTCACTACAATCAATTTCATCGTTTGTAGTTATAGGAAATGTACTTTTAGTGCTTCCAACTTGCTGAGTTCTTGGTTTTTTGAGATGCGTTAGCAATATCTCCGAAAGCTGTGGACCAAAAAAAAAATTGTTTTCCTATGAAAAACTACAAACGATTTAAAACGTATTTCAAAAAGAAAAAACCCAAATTTGTTTAAATTGCTTGGTTTCCGCACAATGTATTATATTTTCGGAGTATCTATAAAAACTACAAAAAAATTAATTTCACTATAATCAATTTCATCGTTTGTAGTTATAGGAAAAGTACTTTTAGTGCTTCCAAATTGCTGCGTTCTTGGTTTTTTTGAGATCCGTTAGCGATATCTCCGAAACCTGTGGACCAAAAAAAAAATTTTTTCCTATGAAAAACTACAAACGATTTAAAACGTATTTCAAAAAGAAAAAAACCCAAATTTGCTTAAATTGTTTGGTTTCCGCACAATGTATTATATTTTCGGAGTAACTATAAAAACTACAAAAAAATGAATTTCACTACAATCAATTTCATCGTTTGTAGTTATAGGAAAAGTACTTTTAGTGCTTCCAAACTGCTGCGTTCTTGGTTTGTTTGAGATGCGTTAGCGATATCTCCGAAACCTGTGGACCAAAAAAAAAAAATGTTTTCCTATGAAAAACTACAAACGAATTAAAACGTATTTCAAAAAAAAAAAAAAACCCAAATTTGCTTAAATTGCTTGGTTTCCGCACAATGTATTATATTTTCGGAGTAACTATAAGAACTACAAAAAAATGAATTTCACTATAATCAATTTCATCATTTATAGTTATAGGAAAAGTACTTTTAGTGCTTCCAAATTGCTGCGTTCTTGGTTTTTTTGAGATGCGTTAGCGATATCTCCGAAACCTGTGGACCAAAAAAAAAAATTTGTTTTCCTATGAAAAACTACAAACGATTTAAAACGTATTTCAAAAAGAAAAAACCAAAATTTCCTTAAATTGCTTGGTTTCCGCACAATGTATTATATTTTCGGAGTAACTATAAAAACTACAAAAAAATGAATTTCACTACAATCAATTTCATCGTTTGTAGTTGTAGGAAAAGTACTTTTAGTGCTTCCAAATTGCTGCGTTCTTGGTTTTTTTGAGATGCGTTAGCGATATCTCCGAAACCTGTGGACCGAAAAAAAAAATGTTTTCCTATGAAAAACTACAAACGAATTAAAATGTATTTCAAAAAGAAAAAACCCAAATTTGCTTAAATTGCTTGGTTTCCGCACAATGTATTATATTTTCGGAGTAACTATAAAAACTACAAAAAAATGAATTTCACTATAATCAATTTCATCGTTTGTAGTTATAGAAAAGTACTTTTAGTGCTTCCAAATTGCTGCATTCTTGGTTTTTTTGAGATGCGTTAGCGATATCTCCGAAACCTGTGGACCAAACAAAATTGTTTTCCTATGAAAAACTACAAACGATTTAAAACGTATTTCAAAAAGAAAAAAAACCAAATTTACTTAAATTGCTTGGTTTTCGCACAATGTATTATATTTTCGGAGTAACTATAAGAACTACAAAAAAATTAATTTCACTACAATCAATTTCATCGTTTGTAGTTATAGGAAATGTACTTTTAGTGCTTCCAACTTGCTGAGTTCTTGGTTTTTTGAGATGCGTTAGCAATATCTCCGAAAGCTGTGGACCAAAAAAAAAATTGTTTTCCTATGAAAAACTACAAACGATTTAAAACGTATTTCAAAAAGAAAAAACCCAAATTTGTTTAAATTGCTTGGTTTCCGCACAATGTATTATATTTTCGGAGTATCTATAAAAACTACAAAAAAATTAATTTCACTATAATCAATTTCATCGTTTGTAGTTATAGGAAAAGTACTTTTAGTGCTTCCAAATTGCTGCGTTCTTGGTTTTTTTGAGATCCGTTAGCGATATCTCCGAAACCTGTGGACCAAAAAAAAATTTTTTTCCTATGAAAAACTACAAACGATTTAAAACGTATTTCAAAAAGAAAAAAACCCAAATTTGCTTAAATTGTTTGGTTTCCGCACAATGTATTATATTTTCGGAGTAACTATAAAAACTACAAAAAAATGAATTTCACTACAATCAATTTCATCGTTTGTAGTTATAGGAAAAGTACTTTTAGTGCTTTCAAAATATATTACATTGTGCGGAAACCAAGCAATTTAAGCAAATTTGGGTTTTTTCCTTTTGAAATACATTTTAAATCGTTTGTAGTTTTTCATAGGAAAACAAATTTTTTTTTTTGGTCCACAGGTTTCGGAGATATCGCTAACGCATCTCAAAAAAACCAAGAACGCAGCAATTTGGAAGCACTAAAAGTACATTTCCTATAAATACAAACGATGAAATTGATTGTAGTGAAATTCATTTTTTTTGTAGTTTTTATAGTTACTCCGAAAATATAATACATTGTGCGGAAACCAAGCAATTTAAGCAAATTTGGGTTTTTTCTTTTTGAAATACGTTTTAATCCGTTTGTAGTTTTTCATAGGAAAACATTTTTTTTTTTTTTGGTCCACAGGTTTCGGAGATATCGCTAACGCATCTCAAAAAACCAAGAACGCAGCAATTTGGAAGCACTAAAAGTACTTTTCCTACAACTACAAACGATGAAATTGATTGTAGGGAAATTCATTTTTTTGTAGTTTTTATAGTTACTCCGAAAATATAATACAATGTGCGGAAACCAAGCAATTTAAGCAAATTTGGGTTTTTTTATTTTTGAAATACGTTTTAAATCGTTTGTAGTTTTTCATAGGAAAAATATTTTTTTTTGGTCCACAGGTTTCGGAGATATCGCTAACGCATCTCAAAAAAACCAAGAACGCAGCAATTTGGAAGCACTAAAAGTACTTTTCCTATAACTACAAACGATGAAATTGATTGTAGTGAAATTCATTTTTTGTAGTTTTTATAGTTACTCCGAAAATATAATACATTGTGCGGAAACCAAGCAATTTAAGCAAATTTGGGTTTTTTCTTTTTGAAATACGTTTTAGATTTTTTTCCTATGAAAAACTACAAACGATTTAAAACGTATTTCAAAAAGAAAAACCCAAATTTGCTTAAATTGCTTGGTTTCCGCACAATGTATTATATTTTCGTAGTAACTATAAAAACTACAAAAAAATGAATTTCACTACAATCAATTTCATCGTTTGTAGTTATAGGAAAAGTACTTTTTGTGCTTTCAAATTGCTGCGTTCTTGGTTTTTTTGAGATGCGTTAGCGATATCTCCGAAACCTGTGGACCAAAAAAAAAATTTTGTTTTCGTATGAAAAACTACAAACGATTTAAAACGTATTTCAAAAAGAAAAAAACCAAATTCACTTAAATTGCTTGGTTTCCGCAAAATGTATTATATTTTCGGAGTAACTATAAAAACTACAAAAAAATGAATTTCACTATAATCAATTTCATCATTTATAGTTATAGGAAAAGTACTTTTAGTGCTTCCAAATTGCTGCGTTCTTGGTTTTTTTGAGATGCGTTAGCGATATCTCCGAAACCTGTGGACCAAAAAAAAAAATTTTTTTTCCTATGAAAAACTACAAACGATTTAAAATGTATTTCAAAAGGAAAAAACCCAAATTTGCTTAAATTGCTTGGTTTCCGCACAATGTAATATATTTTGAAAGCACTAAAAGTACTTTTCCTATAACTACAAACGATGAAATTGATTGTAGTGAAATTAATTTTTTTGTAGTTTTTATAGTTACTACGAAAATATAATACATTGTGCGGAAACCAAGCAATTTAAGGAAATTTGGGTTTTTTCTTTTTGAAATAAGTTTTAATTCGTTTGTAGTTTTTCATAGGAAAAAACATTTTTTTTTGGTCCACAGGTTTCGGAGATATCGCTAACGCATCTCGAAAAAACCAAGAACGCAGCAATTTGGAAGCACTAAAAGTACTTTTCCTATAACTACAAACGAAGAAATTGATTGTAGTGAAATTAATTTTTTTGTAGTTTTTATAGTTACTCCGAAAATATAATACATTGTGCGGAAACCAAGCAATTTAAGCAAATTTGGGTTTTTTCTTTTTGAAATACGTTTTAAATCGTTTGTAGTTTTTCACAGGAAAAAATTTTTTTTTTTGGTCCACAGGTTTCGGAGATATCGCTAACGCATCTCATAAACCAAGAACGCAGCAATTTGGAAGCACTAAAAGTACATTTCCTATAACTACAAACGATGAAATTGATTGTAGTGAAATTCATTTTTTTTGTAGTTTTTATAGTTACTCCGAAAATATAATACATTGTGCGGAAACCAAGCAATTTAAGCAAATTTGGGTTTTTTCTTTTTGAAATACGTTTTAATCCGTTTGTAGTTTTTCATAGGAAAACATTTTTTTTTTTTTTGGTCCACAGGTTTCGGAGATATCGCTAACGCATCGCAATTTGGAAGCACTAAAAGTACTTTTCCTACAACTACAAACGATGAAATTGATTGTAGGGAAATTCATTTTTTTGTAGTTTTTATAGTTACTCCGAAAATATAATACAATGTGCGGAAACCAAGCAATTTAAGCAAATTTGGGTTTTTTTATTTTTGAAATACGTTTTAAATCGTTTGTAGTTTTTCATAGGAAAAATATTTTTTTTTGGTCCACAGGTTTCGGAGATATCGCTAACGCATCTCAAAAAAACCAAGAACGCAGCAATTTGGAAGCACTAAAAGTACTTTTCCTATAACTACAAACGATGAAATTGATTGTAGTGAAATTCATTTTTTGTAGTTTTTATAGTTACTCCGAAAATATAATACATTGTGCGGAAACCAAGCAAAAAACCATAGTTACTACGAAAATATAATACATTGTGCGGAAACCAAGCAATTTAAGCAAATTTGGGTTTTTTCTTTTTGAAATAAGTTTTAATTCGTTTGTAGTTTTTCATAGGAAAAACATTTTTTTTTTGGTCCACAGGTTTCGGAGATATCGCTAACGCATCTCAAAAAAACCAAGAACGCAGCAATTTGGAAGCACTAAAAGTACATTTCCTATAACTACAAACGATGAAATTGATTGTAGTGAAACTCATTTTTTTGTAGTTTTTATAGTTACTCCGAAAATATAATACATTGTGCGGAAACCAAGCAATTTAAGCAAATTTGAGTTTTTTCTTTTTGTAATACGTTTTAATCCGTTTGTAGTTTTTCATAGGAAAACATATTTTTTTTTTGGTCCACAGGTTTCGGAGATATCGCTAACGCATCTCAAAAAAACCAAGAACGCAGCAATTTGGAAGCACTAAAAGTACTTTTCCTATAACTACAAACGAAGAAATTGATTGTAGTGAAATTCATTTTTTTGTAGTTTTTATAGTTACTCCGAAAATATAATACATTGTGCGGAAACCAAGCAATTTAAGCAAATTTGGGTTTTTTCTTTTTGAAATACGTTTTAAATCGTTTGTAGTTTTTCACAGGAAAACATTTTTTTTTTGGTCCACAGGTTTCGGAGATATCGCTAACGCATCTCAAAAAAACCAAGAACGCAGCAATTTGGAAGCACTAAAAGTACATTTCCTATAACTACAAACGATGAAATTGATTGTAGTGAAACTCATTTTTTTGTAGTTTTTATAGTTACTCCGAAAATATAATACATTGTGCGGAAACCAAGCAATTTAAGCAAATTTGAGTTTTTTCTTTTTGTAATACGTTTTAATCCGTTTGTAGTTTTTCATAGGAAAACAATTTTTTTTTGGTCCACAGGTTTCGGAGATATCGCTAACGCATCTCAAAAAAGCCAAGAACGCAGCAATTTGGAAGCACTAAAAGTACTTTTCCTACAACTACAAACGATGAAATTGATTATAGTGAAATTCATTTTTTGTAGTTTTTATAGTTACTCCGAAAATATAATACATTGTGCGGAAACCAAGCAATTTAAGCAAATTTGGGTTTTTTCTTTTTGAAATACGTTTTAAATCGTTTGTAGTTTTTCATAGGAAAAAAATTTATTTTTTGGTCCACAGGTTTCGGAGATATCGCTAACGCATCTCAAAAAAACCAAGAACGCAGCAATTTGGAAGCACTAAAAGTACGTTTCCTATAACTACAAACGATGAAATTGATTGTAGTGAAATTCATTTTTTTGCAGTTCTTATAGTTACTCCGAAAATATAATACATTGTGTGGAAACCAAGCAATTTAAGCAAATTTGGGTTTTTTCTTTTTGAAATACGTTTTAAATAGTTTGTAGTTTTTCATAGGAAAAAAATTTATTTTTTGGTCCACAGGTTTCGGATATATCGCTAACGCATCTCAAAAAAACCAAGAACGCAGCAATTTGGAAGCACTAAAAGTACATTTCCTATAACTACAAAAGATGAAATTGATTGTAGTGAAATTCATTTTTTTGTAGTTCTTATAGTTACTCCGAAAATATAATACATTGTGTGGAAACCAAGCACCTAAGTAAATTTGGTTTTTTTCTTTTTGAAATAAGTTTTAAATCGTTTGTAGTTTTTCACACGAAAAAAAATTTTTTTTTTGGTCTACAGGTTACGGAGATATCGCTAACGCATCTCGGAAAAACCAAGAACGCAGCAATTTGGAAGCACTAAAAGTACTTTTCCTATTACTACAAACGAAGAAATTGATTGTAGTGAAATTCATTTTTTTGTAGTTTATATAGTTACTCCGAAAATATAATACATTGTGCGGAAACCAAGCAATTTAAGCAAATTTGGGTTTTTTCTCTTTGAGATACGTTTTAAATCGTATGTAGTTTTTCATAGGAAAAACAATTTTTTTTTTGGTCCACAGGTTTCGGAGATATCGCTAACGCATCTCAAAAAAACCAAGAACGCAGCAATTTGGAAGCACTAAAAGTACTTTTCCTATAACTACAAATGATGAAATTGATTATGGTGAAATTCATTTTTTTGTAGTTTTTATAGTTACTCCGAAAATATAATGCATTGTGCGGAAACCAAGCAATTTAAGCAAATTTGGGTTTTTTCTGTTTGAAATACGTTTTAAATCGTTTGTAGTTTTTCATAGGAAAAAACATTTTTTTTTGGTCCACAGGTTTCGGAGATATCGCTAACGCATCTCAAAAAAACCAAGAACGCTGCAATTTGGAAGCACTAAAAGTACTTTTCCTATAACTACAAATGATGAAATTGATTATGGTGAAATTCATTTTTTTGTAGTTTTTATAGTTACTCCGAAAATATAATACATTGTGCGGAAACCAAGCAATTTAAGCAAATTTGGGTTTTTTCTTTTTGAAATACGTTTTATATCGTTTGTAGTTTTTCATAGGAAAAAACATTTTTTTTTTGGTCCACAGGTTTCGGAGATATCGCTAACGCATCTCAAAAAAATCAAGAACGCAGCAATTTGGAAGCACTAAAAGTACTTTTCCTATAACTACAAACGATGAAATTGATTATAGTGAAATTCATTTTTTTATAGTTTTTATAGTTACTCCGAAAATATAATACATTGTGCGGAAACCCAGCAATTTAAGCTAATTTGGCTTTTTTTCTTTTTGAAATACGTTTGAAATCGTTTGTAGTTTTTCATAGGAAAAAAAATTTTTTTTTTGGTCCACAGGTTTCGGAGATATCGCTAACGCATCTCAAAAAAACCAAGAACGCAGCAATTTGGAGGCACTAAAAGTACATTTCCTATAACTACAAACGATGAAATTGATTATAGTGAAATTCATTTTTTTGTAGTTTTTATAGTTACTCCGAAAATATAATACATTGTGCGGAAACCAAGCAATTTAAGTAAATTTGGTTTTTTTCTTTTTGAAATACGTTTTAAATCTTTTGTAGTTTTTCATACGAAAAAAAAATTTTTTTTTTGGTCCACAGGTTTCGGAGATATCGCTAACGCATTTCAAAAAAACCAAGAACGCAGCAATTTGAAAGCACTAAAAGTACTTTTCCTATAACTACAAACGATGAAATTGATTGTAGTGAAATTCATTTATTTGTAGTTTTTATAGTTACTACGAAAATATAATACATTGTGCGGAAACCAAGCAATTTAAGCAAAGTTGGGTTTTTTCTTTTTGAAATAAGTTTTAATTCGTTTGTAGTTTTTCATAGGAAAAAACATTTTTTTTTTGGTCCACAGGTTTCGGAGATATCGCTAACGCATCTCGAAAAAACCAAGAACGCAGCAATTTGGAAGCACAATACATTGTGCGGAAACCAAGCAATTTAAGCAAATTTGGGTTTTTTCTTTTTGAAATACGTTTTAAATCGTTTGTAGTTTTTCACAGGAAAAAAAATTTTTTTTTGGTCCACAGGTTTCGGAGATATCGCTAACGCATCTCAAAAAACCAATTTTTATAGTTACTCCGAAAATATAATACATTGTGCGGAAACCAAGCAATTTAAGTAAATTTGGTTTTTTTCTTTTTGAAATACGTTTTAAATCGTTTGTAGTTTTTCATACGAAAACAAAATTTTTGTTTGGTCCACAGGTTTCGGAGATATCGCTAACGCATTTCAAAAAAACCAAGAACGCAGCAATTTGAAAGCACTAAAAGTACTTTTCCTATAACTACAAACGATGAAATTGATTGTAGTGAAATTCATTTTTTTGTAGTTTTTATAGTTACTACGAAAATATAATACATTGTGCGGAAACCAAGCAATTTAAGCAAATTTGGGTTTTTTCTTTTTGAAATACGTTTTAAATCGTTTGTAGTTTTTCACAGGAAAAAATTTTTTTTTTTGGTCCACAGGTTTCGGAGATATCGCTAACGCATCTCAAAAAAACCAAGAACGCAGCAATTTGGAAGCACTAAAAGTACATTTCCTATAACTACAAACGATGAAATTGATTGTAGTGAAATTCATTTTTTTTGTAGTTTTTATAGTTACTCCGAAAATATAATACATTGTGCGGAAACCAAGCAATTTAAGCAAATTTGGGTTTTTTCTTTTTGAAATACGTTTTAATCCGTTTGTAGTTTTTCATAGGAAAACATTTTTTTTTTTTGGTCCACAGGTTTCGGAGATATCGCTAACGCATCTCAAAAAAACCAAGAACGCAGCAATTTGGAAGCACTAAAAGTACTTTTTCTACAACTACAAACGATGAAATTGATTGTAGGGAAATTCATTTTTTTGTAGTTTTTATAGTTACTCCGAAAATTTAATACATTGTGCGGAAACCAAGCAATTTAAGCAAATTTGGGTTGTTTTATTTTTGAAATACGTTTTAAATCGTTTGTAGTTTTTCATAGGAAAAATATTTTTTTTTGGTCCACAGGTTTCGGAGATATCGCTAACGCATCTCAAAAAAACCAAGAACGCAGCAATTTGGAAGCACTAAAAGTACTTTTCCTATAACTACAAACGATGAAATTGATTGTAGTGAAATTCATTTTTTGTAGTTTTTATAGTTACTCCGAAAATATAATACATTGTGCGGAAACCAAGCAATTTAAGCAAATTTGGGTTTTTTCTTTTTGAAATACGTTTTAGATTTTTTTCCTATGAAAAACTACAAACGATTTAAAACGTATTTCAAAAAGAAAAACCCATATTTGCTTAAATTGCTTGGTTTCCGCACAATGTATTATATTTTCGTAGTAACTATAAAAACTACAAAAAAATGAATTTCACTACAATCAATTTCATCGTTTGTAGTTATAGGAAAAGTATTTTTAGTGCTTTCAAATTGCTGCGTTCTTGGTTTTTTTGAGATGCGTTAGCGAAATCTCCGAAACCTGTGGACCAAAAAAAAAAATTTTTTTTTCGTATGAAAAACTACAAACGATTTAAAACGTATTTCAAAAAGAAAAAAACCAAATTCACTTAAATTGCTTGGTTTCCGCAAAATGTATTATATTTTCGGAGTAACTATAAAAACTACAAAAAAAATGAATTTCACTATAATCAATTTCATCATTTATAGTTATAGGAAAAGTACTTTTAGTGCTTCCAAATTGCTGCGTTCTTGGTTTTTTTGAGATGCGTTAGCGATATCTCCGAAACCTGTGGACCAAAAAAAAAAATTTGTTTTCCTATGAAAAACTACAAACGATTTAAAATGTATTTCAAAAGGAAAAACCCAAATTTGCTTAAATTGCTTGGTTTCCGCACAATGTAATATATTTTCGGAGTAACTATAAAAACTACAAAAAAATGAATTTCACTATAATCAATTTCATCGTTTGTAGTTATAGGAAAAGTACTTTTAGTGCTCCCAAATTGCTGCGTTCTTGGTTTTTTTGAGATGCGTTAGCGATATCTCCGAAACCTGTGGGCCAAAAAAAAAATTTTTTTTTCGTATGAAAAACTACAAACGATTTAAAACGTATTTCAAAAAGAAAAAAACCAAATTTACTTAAATTGCTTGGTTTCCGCAAAATGTATTATATTTTCGTAGTAACTATAAAAACTACAAAAAAATGAATTTCACTACAATCAATTTCATCTTTTGTAGTTATAGGAAATGTACTTTTAGTGCTTCCAAATTGCTGCGTTCTTGGTTTTTTTGAGATGCGTTAGCGATATCTCCGAAACCTGTGGACCAAAAAAAAAATTTTTTTTTCGTATGAAAAACTACAAACGATTTAAAACGTATTTCAAAAAGAAAAAAACCAAATTTACTTAAATTGCTTGGTTTCCGCAAAATGTATTATATTTTCGGAGTAACTATAAGAACTAAAAAAATGAATTTCACTACAATCAATTTCATCGTTTGTAGTTATAGGAAATGTACTTTTAGTGCTTCCAAATTGCTGCGTTCTTGGTTTTTTTGAGATGCGTTAGCGATATCTCCGAAACCTGTGGACCAAAAAAAAATTTTTTTTCCTATGAAAAACTACAAACGATTTAAAACGTATTTCAAAAGGAAAAAACCCAAATTTGCTTAAATTGCTTGGTTTCCGCACAATGTATTATATTTTCGGAGTAACTATAAGAACTACAAAAAAATGAATTTCACTATAATCAATTTCATCATTTATAGTTATAGGAAAAGTACTTTTAGTGCTTCCAAATTGCTGCGTTCTTGGTTTTTTTGAGATGCGTTAGCGATATCTCCGAAACCTGTGGACCAAAAAAAAAAATTTGTTTTCCTATGAAAAACTACAAACGATTTAAAACGTATTTCAAAAAGAAAAAACCAAAATTTCCTTAAATTGCTTGGTTTCCGCACAATGTATTATATTTTCGGAGTAACTATAAAAACTACAAAAAAATGAATTTCACTACAATCAATTTCATCGTTTGTAGTTGTAGGAAAAGTACTTTTAGTGCTTCCAAATTGCTGCGTTCTTGGTTTTTTTGAGATGCGTTAGCGATATCTCCGAAACCTGTGGACCGAAAAAAAAAATGTTTTCCTATGAAAAACTACAAACGAATTAAAATGTATTTCAAAAAGAAAAAACCCAAATTTGCTTAAATTGCTTGGTTTCCGCACAATGTATTATATTTTCGGAGTAACTATAAAAACTACAAAAAAATGAATTTCACTATAATCAATTTCATCGTTTGTAGTTATAGAAAAGTACTTTTAGTGCTTCCAAATTGCTGCATTCTTGGTTTTTTTGAGATGCGTTAGCGATATCTCCGAAACCTGTGGACCAAACAAAATTGTTTTCCTATGAAAAACTACAAACGATTTAAAACGTATTTCAAAAAGAAAAAAACCAAATTTACTTAAATTGCTTGGTTTCCGCACAATGTATTATATTTTCGGAGTAACTATAAGAACTACAAAAAAATTAATTTCACTACAATCAATTTCATCGTTTGTAGTTATAGGAAATGTACTTTTAGTGCTTCCAACTTGCTGAGTTCTTGGTTTTTTGAGATGCGTTAGCAATATCTCCGAAAGCTGTGGACCAAAAAAAAAATTGTTTTCCTATGAAAAACTACAAACGATTTAAAACGTATTTCAAAAAGAAAAAACCCAAATTTGTTTAAATTGCTTGGTTTCCGCACAATGTATTATATTTTCGGAGTATCTATAAAAACTACAAAAAAATTAATTTCACTATAATCAATTTCATCGTTTGTAGTTATAGGAAAAGTACTTTTAGTGCTTCCAAATTGCTGCGTTCTTGGTTTTTTTGAGATCCGTTAGCGATATCTCCGAAACCTGTGGACCAAAAAAAAATTTTTTTCCTATGAAAAACTACAAACGATTTAAAACGTATTTCAAAAAGAAAAAAACCCAAATTTGCTTAAATTGTTTGGTTTCCGCACAATGTATTATATTTTCGGAGTAACTATAAAAACTACAAAAAAATGAATTTCACTACAATCAATTTCATCGTTTGTAGTTATAGGAAAAGTACTTTTAGTGCTTCCAAACTGCTGCGTTCTTGGTTTGTTTGAGATGCGTTAGCGATATCTCCGAAACCTGTGGACCAAAAAAAAAAAATGTTTTCCTATGAAAAACTACAAACGAATTAAAACGTATTTCAAAAAAAAAAAAAACCCAAATTTGCTTAAATTGCTTGGTTTCCGCACAATGTATTATATTTTCGGAGTAACTATAAAAACTACAAAAAAATTAATTTCACTACAATCAATTTCATCGTTTGTAGTTATAGGAAAAGTACTTTTAGTGCTTCCAAACTGCTGCGTTCTTGGTTTGTTTGAGATGCGTTAGCGATATCTCCGAAACCTGTGGACCAAAAAAAAAAAATGTTTTCCTATGAAAAACTACAAACGAATTAAAACGTATTTCAAAAAAAAAAAAAACCCAAATTTGCTTAAATTGCTTGGTTTCCGCACAATGTATTATATTTTCGGAGTAACTATAAAAACTACAAAAAAATTAATTTCACTACAATCAATTTCATCGTTTGTAGTTATAGGAAAAGTACTTTTAGTGCTTCCAAACTGCTGCATTCTTGGTTTTTTTGAGATGCGTTAGCGATATCTCCGAAACCTGTGGACCAAACAAAATTGTTTTCCTATGAAAAACTACAAACGATTTAAAACGTATTTCAAAAAGAAAAAAACCAAATTTACTTAAATTGCTTGGTTTCCGCACAATGTATTATATTTTCGGAGTAACTATAAGAACTACAAAAAAATTAATTTCACTACAATCAATTTCATCGTTTGTAGTTATAGGAAAAGTACTTTCAGTGCTTCCAAATTGCTGCGTTCTTGGTTTTTTTGAGATGCGTTAGCGATATCTCCGAAACCTGTGGACCAAAAAAAAATTTTTTTCCTATGAAAAACTACAAACGATTTAAAACGTATTTCAAAAAGAAAAAAACCCAAATTTGCTTAAATTGCTTGGTTTCCGCACAATGTATTATATTTTCGGAGTAACTATAAAAACTACAAAAAAATGAATTTCACTACAATCAATTTCATCGTTTGTAGTTGTAGGAAAAGTACTTTTAGTGCTTCCAAACTGCTGCGTTCTTGGTTTTTTTGAGATGCGTTAGCGATATCTCCGAAACTTGTGGACCAAAAAAATAATTTTTTATACTCAGTTGAGCAGAGCTCACAGAGTATATTAAGTTTGATTGGATAACGGTTGGTTGTACATATATAAAGGAATCGAGATAGATATAGACTTCCATATATCAAAATAATCAGGATCGAAAAAAAATTTGATTGAGCCATGTCCGTCCGTCCGTCCGTCCGTCCGTCCGTCCGTCCGTTAACACGATAACTTGAGTAAATTTTGAGGTATCTTGATGAAATTTGGTATGTAGGTTCCTGAGCACTCATCTCAGATCGCCATTTAAAATGAACGATATCGGACTATAACCACGCCCACTTTTTCGATATCGAAAATTTCGAAAAACCGAAAAAGTGCGATAACTCATTACAAAAGACAGCTAAAGCGACGAAACTTGGTAGATGGGTTGACGTTATGACGCAGAATAGAAAATTAGTAAGATTTTGGACAATGGGCGTGGCCCCGCCCACTTTTACAAGAAGGTAATTTAAAAGTTTTGCAAGCTGTAATTTGGCAGTCGTTGAAGATATCATGATGAAATTTGGCAGGAACGTTACTACTATTACTCTATATGTGCTAAATAAAAATTAGCAAAATTGGATTAAGAACACGCCCACTTTTTAAAAAAAATTTTTTTTAATTCAAATTTTAACAAAAAATTTAATATCTTTACTGTATATAAGTAAATTAAGTCAAAATTCAACTCCAGTAATGATATGATGCAACAAAATACAAAAATAAAAGAAAATTTCAAAATGGGCGTGGCTCCGCCCATTTTCATTTAGTTTGTCTAGAATACTTTTATTGCCATAAGTCGAACAAAAATTTACCAATCCTTCTCAAATTTGGTAGGAGCATAGATTCTATGACGGTAACTGTTCTCTGTGAAAATGGGCGAAATCGGTGGAAGCCACGCCCAGTTTTTATACACAGTCCACCGTCTGTCCTTCCGCTCGGCCATTAACACAATAACTTGAGCAAAATCCGATATATCTTTACTAAACTTAGCCCACGTACTTACCTGAGCTCACATTTTCTTGGTATAAAAAATGGGCGAAATCTGACCATAACCACGCCCACTTTATCGATATCGAAAATTACGAAAAATGAAAAAAATGCCATAATTCTATACCAAATACGAAAAAAGGGATGAAACATGGTAACTGGATTGGTTTGTTGACGCAAAATATAACTTTGGAAAAATCTTTGTAAAATGGGTGTGACACCTACCATATTAAGTAGAAGAAAATGAAAAAGTTCTACAAGGCGAAATCAACAGCCCTTGGAATCTTGGCAGGAATACTGTTAGTGGTAATGCATATATAAATAAATTAGCAGTACCCGACAGATGATTTTCTGGATCACCTGGTCCACATTTTGGTGGATATCACGAGAACGCCTTCACATATACATCTAAGGGCCACTCGCTTTTAAAACCCTCATTAATACCTTTAATTTGATATCCATATCGTACAAAAACATACCAGAGTCACCCCTGTCCCACCCTAATGGCGATATCTCGAAAAGGCGTCCACCTATAGAACTAATGCCCCCTCTCTCTTAAAATGCTAGTAACACCTTTCGTTTGATACCCATATCGAACAAACATTCTAGAGTAACCCCTGGCCCACCCTAATGGCGATATCTCGAAAAGGCGTCCACCTATAGACCTAGTGTCCACTCCCTCTTAAAATGCTCAGTAACACCTTTCGTTTGATACCCATATCGTACAAGCATTCTAGAGTCACCCCTGGCCCACCCTAATGGCAATATCTCGAAAAGGCGTCCACCTATACACCTAATGCCCACTCCCTCTTAAAATGCTCAGTAACAGCTTTCGTTTGATACCCATATCGTACAAACATTCTAGAGTCACACCTGGCCCACCCTAATGGCGATATTTCGAAAAGGCGTCCACCTATAGAACTAAGGATTACTCCCTTTTAAAATACTCATTACCACCTTTCATTTGATACCCATATCGTACAAACATTCTAGAGTCACACCTGGCCCACCCTAATGGCGATATCTCGAAAAGGCGTCCACCTATAGAACTAAGGATTACTCCCTTTTAAAATACTCATTACCACCTTTCATTTGATACCCATATCGTACAAACACATTCTAGAGTCACCCTGGCCCACCCTAATGGCGATATCTCGAAAAGGCGTCCAGCTATAGACCTAATGCCCACTCCCTCTTAAAATGCTCAGTAACACCTTTCGTTTGATACCCATACCGTACAAACATTCTAGAGTCACCCTTGGTCCAGCTTTATGGCGACATCTCGAAAAGGCGTCCACCTATAGAACTAAGGATTACTCCCTTTTAAAATACTCATTACCACCTTTCATTTGATACCCATATCGTACAAACACATTCTAGAGTCACCCTGGCCCACCCTAATGGCGATATCTCGAAAAGGCGTCCACCTATAGACCTAATGCCCACTCCCTCTTAAAATGCTCAGTAACACCTTTCGTTTGATACCCATATCGCACAAACATTCTAGAGTCACCCTTGGTCCACCTTTATGGCGATATCTCGAAAAGGCGTCCACCTATAGAACTAAGGATTACTCCCTTTTAAAATACTCCTTACCACCTTTCATTTGATACCCATATCGTACAAACACATTCTAGAGTCACCCCTGGCCCACCCTAATGGCGATATCTCGAAAAGGCGTCCACCTATAGACCTAATGCCCACTCCCTCTTAAAATGCTCAGTAACACCTTTCGTTTGATACCCATATCGTACAAACATTCTAGAGTCACCCCTGGCCCACCCTAATGGCGATATCTCGAAAGGGCGTCCACCTATAGACCTAATGCCCACTCCCTCTTAAAATGCTCAGTAACACCTTTCGTTTGATGCACATATCGTACAAACACATTCTAGAGTCACCCCTGGCCCACCCTAATGACGATATCTCGAAAAGGCGTCCACCTATAGACCTCATGCCCACTCCCTCTTAAAATGCTCAGTAACACCTTTCGTTTGATACCCATACCGTACAAACATTCTAGAGTCACCCATGGCCCACCCTAATGGCGATATCTCGAAAAGGCGTCCACCTATAGACCTAATGCCCACTCCCTCTTAAAATGCTCAGTAACACCTTTCATTTGATTCCCATATCGTACAAACACATTCTAGAGACACCCCTGGTCCACCTTTATGGCGATATCTCGAAACGGCGTCCACCTATGGAACTAAGGATCACTCCTTTTCAAAATACTCATTAACAGCTTTCATTTGATACCCATATCGTACAAACACATTATAGAATCACCCCTGGTCCACCTTAATGGGGACATCTCGAAAAGGCGTCCACCGATAGACCTAAGGCCCACTCCCTCTTAAAATGCTCAGTAACACCTTTCATTTGATACCCATATCGTACAAACAAATTCTAGAGTCAGCCCTGGTCTACCTTTATGGCGATATCCCTAAATGGCGTTCATCCATAGAACTATGGCCTATTCTCTCTTAAAATACTCTTTAATACCTTTCATTTGATACACATGTTATACAACCACATTCCAGGGTTACCCCAGATTGATTTTCCTTATTTTGTCTCCATAGCTCTCAACTGAGTATGTTATGTTCGGTTACACCCGAACTTAGCCTTCCTTACTTGTTTTCCTATGAAAAACTACAAACGATTTAAAACGTATTTCAAAAAGAAAAAACCCAAATTTGCTTAAATTGCTTGGTTTCCGCACAATGTATTATATTTTCGGAGTAACTATAAAAACTACAAAAAAATGAATTTCACTACAATCAATTTCATCGTTTGTAGTTATAGGAAAAGTACTTGGACCAAAAAAAAAATTTTTTTTCGTATGAAAAACTACAAACGATTTAAAACGTATTTCAATAAGAAAAAACCAGAATTTACTTAAATTGCTTGCTTTCCGCACAATGTATTATATTTTCGGAGTAACTATAAGAACTACAAAAAAATGAATTTCACTACAATCAATTGCATCGTGTGTAGTTATAGAAATCACAAAAAAAATTTGGATTTTTTCAAAACGGGTTCCAGCGTGATGCAGCTCCCAAAGTCCCCTAGCCCTTAGAACCCGGAAACATTGCGCGAGTGCGAATACCCCTGAGCCCATACCCAATTGTGTATGGTCCATCTGAACCACTAGGAAAGGCACCTGTGGGTATTTGAAAAGAAAAAAAAAACACAAGCTACAGTCCAAAACAAAAAGAAAAAACGTAAACTGAAAGTGAACAATATACATTTTAAAATAAAATATAATAATTTCGCGCACATAACAATTAAAAACAAAAAGTGCTGTGAAGACAAATTCCCATACATACATACTCAAAAAACCAAAAAGAAAATAACGGTGAAAGAGGAAAAAACATATATACAGTAGGGTGATTCAAAAACTGAAAAATAAAAAAGTTTAATAAAATCAAAAATTAAAGAATACTGAAATATTGAAAAAGACTTATAAACTTACCAGCAAAAAAATCACCTGTAAACAACAAGAAACAAAATCAACATCGATACGAAATCCACGCCAACAAGAAAAACAAAGGCAAAAATAACAACAACAACAACAGCAGCAACACCATAAGAAAGAGCAGGAACGTAGATTGACTGACAACGAGGGAATCAACTAAAAAGAAAGTTTGGATCCATCCACCCCCAAAAGAAACATTTTAACCCCCTAAAAAATCGCAGTGAGTTGTATCGTCACCAATTTCCATATATTTACATATATTGATATTATACGGTCTTTCTTCTAAAACCGTATAGGTAGCTAGAATTTGTTTCTCCTGCAAACAATCTAATTTCTGTGGAAAATTCCAAAAAAAATCACCTGGTTACGTACGGTATAAATACATATAAGGTATCCCCCGTTGGTTTCAAACCACCTACCAATTTCATATTACTTTACCGCAGAACACAAAAAAAATAAACACCCAATATTAAACACATTTATATAGGCATACATACATATATATATATATATATATATCTATTTAAAATACCTATTTAATATACCTATTTAAAAATAAAATATCGAACTCGGCTCTGCTGCTTATTTCTTCGTGTTGTTAAACACCAATAATCCTCCAACAACAACTTCAAATTCAAGTATCCACTTATATTCATAAGTCTAGCAAAGGCAGGATTGTGTAAAGAAAATAAGCCGTAAAAAAATAAAAAATAAAAATCTAACTGCTTTAAATCCCAACAAATTATCATACAGCGTACGTATATATTAAATATACACACGCTCAAACGCTTGGCAAGCTACAAAGCGGCAGTCCAGAACTGCATAAGAAATTAAGTTCCTTGCACACAACATAAGGTAATTTAGCGAAAAGAAAATCGAACCAAAACAGAGAACTGAAACAATTTGATCTGTTGCTTATTATTTTATACCTATAACAATAGGCATAGACAGAAATGTGTATACAGCCACCCTCGCTAGCTAATAAACCTACATATCGATGGCTTAATATAGAAAAGTCGTATCTACACTTTTCGTTTCTTTTCAGGAGAAGGAAAAAACTTAATAAAACCTTAAAAACTTAAGATGCGAAAAAAATTTCTATTACAATTTTTATTCAAAAAAGGTAACAAATTCAATTCTGGTATAATTTTGTTATTATTTTTAATTTCTTTTAAGTTATTTGAGATTAGGCTTTTTATACTCAGTTGAACAGAGCTCACAGAGTATATTAAGTTTGATTGGATAACGGTTGGTTGTACATATATAAAGGATTCGAGATAGTTATAGACTTCCATATATCAAAATAATCAGGATCGAAAAAAAATTTGATTGAGCCATGTCCGTCCGTCCGTCCGTCCGTCCGTTAACACGATAACTTGAGTAAATTTTGAGGTATCTTGATGAAATTTGGTATGTAGGTTCCTGAGCACTCATCTCAGATCGCTATTTAAAATGAACGATATAGGACTATAACCACGCCCACTTTTTCGATATCGAAAATTTCGAAAAACCGAAAAAGTGCGATAATTCATTACAAAAGACAGCTAAAGCGACGAAACTTGGTAGATAAGTTGAACTTATGACGCAGACTAGAAAATTAGTAAAATTTTGGACAATGGGCGTGGCACCGCCCACTTTTAAAAGAAGGTAATTTAAAAGTTTTGCAAGCTGTAATTTGGCAGTCGTTGAAGATATCATGATGAAGATTGGCAGGAACGTTACTCCTATTACTATATGTACGCTTAATAAAAATTAGCAAAATCGGAGAAGGATCATGCCCACTTTTAAAAAAAAAATTTTTTTTTTTTACAAAAAATTTAATATCTTTACAGTATATAAGTAAATTATGTCAACATTCAACTCCAATAATGATATGGTGCAACAAAATACAAAAATAAAAGAAAATTTCAAAATGGGCGTGGCTCCGCCCTTTTTCATTTAATTTGTCTAGGATACTTTTAACGCCATAAGTCGAACAAAAATTAACCAATCCTTTTGAAATTTGGTAGGGGCATAGATTTTATGACGTTAACTGTTTTCTGTGAAAATGGGCGAAATCGGTTTATGCCACGCCCAGTTTTTATACACAGTCGTCCGTCTGTCCTTCCGCATGGCCGTTAACACGATAACTTGAGCAAAAATCGACATATCTTTAATGAACTTAGTTCACGTGCTTACTTGAAGTCACTTTATCTTGGTATGAAAAATGGCCGAAATCCGACCATAACTACGCCCACTTTATCGATATCGAAAGTTACGAAAAATGAAAAAAAAATGCCATAATTCTATACCAACTACGAAAAAAGGGATGAAACATGGTAAGGTAATTGGATTGTTTTATTGACGCGAAATATAACTTAAGAAAAAACTTTATAAAATGGTTGTGACACCTACCATATTAAGTAGAAGAAAATGAAAAAGTTCTGCAGGGCGGATTAAAAAACCTTTAAAATCTTGGCAGGTATTACATATATAAATAAATTAGCGGTATCCAACAGATGATGTTCTGGGTCACCCTGGTCTACATTTTGGTCGATATCTGGAAAACGCCTTCACACCACTCCCTTTTAAAACTCTTATTAATACCTTTAATTTGATACCTATATCGTACAAACTCATTCTAGAGTCACCCCTGTTCCACCTTTATGGCGTTATCTCGAAAAGGTGTCCACCTATAGAACTAAGCCCCACGCTCTTTTAAAATACTCATTAACACTTTTCATTTGATACCCATGTCGTACAAACATATTCTAAAGTCACCCCTGGTCCACCTTTATGGCGATATCTCGAAAAGGCGAACACCTATAGAACGAAGGCTCACTCCCTTTTAAAAATACTCATTAGCACCTTTCATTTGATACCCATATCGTACAAACAAAGTCTAGAGTCCCCCTGGTCCACCTTTATTACGATACCTCGAAAAGGCGTCCACCTATAGAACTAAGGCGCACTCCCTTTTAAAATACTCATTAACTCCTTTCGTTTGATACCCATATTGCACAAACGAATTCTAGAGTCACCCCTGGCCCACCTTTATGGCGATATCTCGAAACGGCGTCCACATATTGAACTAAGGATTACTCCCTTTTAAAATACTCATTAACACCTTTATTTTGATACTCATATTGTACAAACAAATTCTAGGGCCACCCCTGCTCCACCTTTATGGAGATATCTCGAAACGGCGTCCACCTATGGAACTAAGGATTACTCCCTTTTAAAATACTCATTAACACATTTCTTTTGATACCCATATTGTACAAACAAATTCTAGGGTCACCCCTGGTCCACCTTTATGGCGATATCTCGAAAATACGACCACCTATACAACAACCACCACTCCCTTTTAAAACTCTCATTAATACCTTTAATTTGATACCCATATCGTACAAACACATTCTAGAGTCACCCCTGGTCCACCTTTATGGCGATATTTCGAAACGGCGTCCACCTATAGAACTAAGGCCCACTCCCTTTTAAAATACTCATTAACACCTTTCGTTTGATGCCCATATTGTACAAACAAATTCTAGGGTCACGCCTGGTCCACCTTTATGGCGATATCTCGAAACGGCGTCCGCCTATGGAACTAAGGATTACTCACTTTTAAAATACTCATTAACACCTTTCTTTTGATACCCATATTGTACAAACAAATTCTAGGGTCACCCCTGGTCCACCTTTATGGCGATATCTCGAAATGGCGTCCACCTGTACAACAACCACCACTCCCTTTCAAAACCCTCATTAATACCTTTAATTTGATACCCATATCGTACAAACACATTCTAGAGTCACCACTGGTCCACCTTTATGGCGATATTTCGAAACGACGTCCACCTATAGAACTAAGGCCCACTCCCTTTTAAAATACTCATTAACACCGTTCGTTTGATACCCATATTGTACAAACAAATTCTAGGGTCACCCCTGGTCTACCTTTATGGCGATATCTCGAAAATACGACCACCTATACAACAACCACCACTCCCTTTTAAAACTCTCATTAACACCTTTCGTTTGATGCCCATATTGTACAAACAAATTCTAGGGTCACCCCTGGCCCACCTTTATGGCGATATCTCGAAACGGCGTCCACCTATGGAACTAAGTATTACTCCCTTTTAAAATACTCATTAACACCTTTCATTTGATACCCATATCGTACAAACGCATTCTAGAGTCACCCTTGGCCTACCTTTATGGCGATATCTCGAAAAGGCGACCACCTATACAACAACCACCACTCCCTTTCAAAACCCTCATTAATACCTTTAATTTGATACCCATATCGTACAAACACATTCTAGAGTCACCACTGGTCCACCTTTATGGCGATATTTCGAAACGGCATCCACCTATAGAACTAAGGCCCACTCCCTTTTAAAATACTCATTAACACCATTCGTTTGATGCCCATATTGTACAAACAAATTCTAGGGTCACCCCTGGTCCACCTTTGTGGCGATATCTCGAAACGGGGTCCACCTATGGAACTAAGGATTACTCCCTTTTAAAATATTAATTAGCACCTTTCATTTGATAGCCATAACGTACAAACGCATTCTAGAGTCAACCCTGATCCACCTTTATGGCTATATCCCTAAATGGCGTCCACCTACAGAACTATGGCCCACTCCCTCATAAAATAATCTTTAATGCCTTTCATTTGATACACATGTCATACAAACACATTCCAGGGTTACCCTCGGTTCATTTTCCTACATGGTTATTTTCCCTTATGTTGCCACCATAGCTCTCAACTGAGTATGTAATGTTCGGTTACACCCGAACTTAACCTTCCTTACTTGTTGTTATTAATTTTCTTGAAAATAAATTTAAGTTAGGGCTTTTTGTTTTAAGTTAAAATTAGGACAAACTTATATAATAATTCATGTTTGAAGTAAAATAAATAAATAATTAAAACTAAAATACATATTTCAAGGCAGATGTTATTATACTGAAAACAAATTAGGTTTTATAAGGTAAATTGTCATAAAAATGGTGGCAACCTGCTGGAAGAAATTTTTTTAGATCTTGCAAATGGTCCCACTTTTTTTAGATATGGCTATTTTCTCTTTATAAAGACAATCGGGGGACACATTTTCAATTGGAAACTTCGATCTCTGTGGGAGTAACTGATATTCATTTGCTACATTTGTTTTAAAATAAATTGATCCTGACGAGTCATACGCCAAGGTCCCTGCCTGTAATTTAAGAAAAGCTTAAGTACATATACATATATATCAATTAACGTTTTATAGTACGTTTTATATTTTTTAAAAAGGTAGCGGACTTGTGTCCGCTTTCATATTTATTGGTTGTGATTCAACTTAAGAATAATTACAATGAATGTCTTAACTTAAAATTACACCTATCATTGGCCATACGTCACGTTGCATTTGCATGTGTGCCCTATTTCTTGTTATTGCCCAAAATCGAGCTATTGCTGATTGTTGTTTACTGCGATCGTTGCTGACTGTTGTTTACTGTGCTTATTGCTGACTGTTGTTTGTTACAATTAAACCGATGATGAAGCATTTAATGAAGTTGCGCGTGCAGGCCGTTGGTAAGGGTCAACTTGGTAAGGGTTGCCTTAACTCTTCCCCCTTTAAGTGTGAGCGTCCTCGATCATTAGTAGAATGGCAAATTGTTAAAACTCACATATGTTGGAATATGATTTTCTTGACTTGACTGGCTAACTTCTTGATTCGTAATGGATTGTACTGGCTTTGCTATTTCTTCTTTTACATATCGTATTTCCACGGATCGTTTCCTTAGGGAGAAAATAAGTATTATGATTATTAGGAATGCTGCCGTTGTGAAACTTCCGACAGAGAGTGTCGCTTTTTTAATAGAATTGATTTGATGCGTGTTTTTGATGTGCAGGTCTTTTAAAGCTTCTAGGGAGAGTAATTCAATGTGGTCTTTTTCTAATGGAGTTGGCTGTAGTATTGCGGGAATGGTTTCAATTGGTCTTGCTTCAACATTTTCGAATGTTTGGCCGTTTATTTTTATTGTTGCATTGTTAAATATTATCACATGCGTTCCATTGATTGGTTGAGATAATTTATCAGTTTGCACTTCGCCTTCGAACCGGTTTAGCAATATTATTCCGGGTTTGATTTCTTCTAATGTAGGGACGTGATGGCCGTTTGTTGTCGAACAAGTCGAATTTAATCTATTTATTATTCTAGCTACACATAAGTCTTTACTTAAATCTATAACATTTGTTTCTTTACAGATCCTTAGATCATTATAACTTTCACAATCATTTTTTATTCCGTACAGTGAATATTTTCCTTTTAGTATTTCATTATACTCAGTTTTTATTATAGTATTTTTTTCCCTTTTAACAGGTCGTATGATAATTCTTCTAAATATTTCTTTCACTGTCAGCGGTATTTTAACCATGTATAAAATTTTCATTCCTTTACTTAGTACATTTATTTGTGATATTTCTAGTGCTTCTTCGGCACTTTTAAATGGTATTTTTTCCTTTTTCATCTTGTTGATTGACAATTTTATTTCTTCTTTGCTTAGTATTACAGAGTTCAATATATTTTCTTTTGCCCATTGGATGGCATATTTTATATTTATTAATTCTTCCTTAATTAACCTAATTCTATTTTGCAAATTTATTATGATTTCCGTTACAACATTTTCCTCTTTTCTAATAGTGTTTATCATTCTATTAACTATATTAGTTATGTTATTTATTCTTTTTTCAAATAGGTTATTAATTACTACTTGCTCATTATTATTTTCGTTTAGATTATTTAAATTATTGGTTATTATGTTTAAATCTTCGTGGTCGGGAGATCCAGCTATGTATTTCCATGCCGTTCCCAATATATCAATGGATCTTCTAGTTTTATAATTGATGTTAGAGGGTTTAAGTGTATTTAGGATTTCAAGGGTTTGAATGGTTTCATGTTTGAGGAGGGGATATAGGAAGTGATCGTTAGGGATTTGGTTATTTATCTCTTCATATGTCTCTGTCAAAAATTGTTCGTATTTTTCTAAGTCGATGAGGTGAATAAGTCTAAATGTTCCGTCTTGTATTTTCGCTTGTCCATTGTCTATTGTTACTAGTTGGGATTTGCTGTAGTCTAGAATTCGAACGTCTGAGGAAGAGGTAGTAGTAGTAATGAGGAGAATAAGAAGTTTGTAGAGGTACATTTTGCCTGGAAATTTAATTAGGTTTTTATTAGAGATTTGTGAATTGTTCGTCCTGATTCTGTTTTAACTGTTGTCCTGTGATTTTCCAAGACTTCCTCCTTTTTATACTTTGGAGTTAGCTTGGAACCTAGTCTCTTGTTAATTTTAACATAGATTATTTCTCCTATGGGGAAATCTTTATTTTCAGGTCTGTTTTTGTTGTGATACGAGAGATCCTGTTCTTGTTTTTTCCTGAGTAAGGCAATGTTTTCTTGCCTTTTCTGTTCTAATTGTTGTGGGTCATTGTAAAGTCTATTTCCGAAAAATATCTCTATGGGTTTGTTCTTTGTGGTTGAGTGAATCGACGAATTGTATTCCTGTACCGATTTAAATAGAAGTTCTTTGAATGTTATTGTAGGCTGATTGCTTTTGAGACATCTCATTATTTCTGAAAGTGTGCTGTGGAATCTTTCTACGTGACCGTTACTTGTGCTACTGTACGGTGGTGTGGTGTGGACATTAATGGACATTTCATCCTTAAGTAAGGATGAGATTGAGGCAGAGTTAAGAGATTTTTCGTTATCAATTACTACGAGTCTTGGTATTCCAAATGCGATCATTAGTTCTCGAATCGGATCTTTAATATGCTCTATTTCTCTAGAAGGTATCATTTTAACCTGGGCGTATTTAGAGAATTTATCAATTGCGGTAAGTATTAATTTTTTCTCAGTGGAATATATGTCAACGTGAACTATTTCACCTGAAGACTGAGGAATGGGGGTCGGCTGAATTTGCGGTTTTGCTGGATGCCTATCGTATTTTTGGACGCGACAAGTTGAACATTTTTTTTTACAAATTGTTCGATTTTCGCATACATTCTTGGAAAGTAGAATTTACGTAAAATTTGGGTTTTATTTTAGCGGCTGTTTCTGTGAGCTCGTTGATGTTCTTCGCTTATAATTTGATCCTGTTCTGTTTCTGATGTGACGTCCTGAAGTACAGTTTGTGTGTAACGAATTTTAACATTACTAAAGTGGAGAGGAAATATTTCCTGAATTTTACCCATCAACCATTCTGTAGTGTACAGACCGTTGACGAGGGCTGGATCTAAATATCTTTTAAATATATCAATGATGTCCTGTGTAGAAAAGTTTGGCTTTGTAATTGTATGTCTGTGGAAAGTAGGGAATGGTAACTGGAACGAGTAGCTATCCTCGTTGCCAAACATTAGAAACAATTGATTCTTAAAAGCATTTATGGGGGCTTCAGTGGCAGGAATGAGAGGGTGTGAGGAGCTTTCGTTGCTATGTTCTGTAGTTGTGAGGGTGTTAATGTCAATTTGTGGCGGTCTTGATAGTGCATCTGCAACAACGTTTGTTTTTCCGGGCTTGTACTTCATCTCATAGTTGTATTCTTCCAGGATACACTTCCATCTTTTCATTTTTCCATTGTGGTTTTTATTGCTCAATGCAAAAGTGAGTGGCTGGTGATCGGTGAAAATTACAACCTTTGCAGATCCATAAAAGTAGTTTCGTAAGGAAGTGAGGGCCCAAATTATTGCCAGCATTTCTTTTTCATTTGCGGCATAATTCTCCTCAGTTTTTTTTAGTGATCGAGATATGAAAGTTATCGGTTTCCCCGATTTTTCAAGGACGGCACCTAAAGCGTAGTTTGAAGCGTCTGTGGTGAGGTGGAATTCTTCTTTGAAATTAGGGTACGATAGTATGACTTCTTACGATGTTAATGCTGATTTTATTTTATTGAAGGCATCAATAGCGTCATTATCGAACACAACCGGCTTTTTGTTGGAAGAATTTTTGGACGCATGTCCATCTTCCCCTCTTAAAAGCGAGGTCAGAGGTTTTGCTAGCTTAGCGTAATCTCTGATGAAGCGTCGATAATAGCCCGAGAGGCCAAGAAAAGATCTTAGGTCTTTCAATGTTCGTGGACATGGGAATTCTTGAATGGCTTTTACTTTAGCGGGATTGGTCTTTATACCTGTGGGGGATATGATAAATCCTAAAAATTCGACCTCTTGACGAAAAAATTCGCACTTGTCGAGCTGGACTTTCATGTTCGCTTTTTCTAGCGTATGAAAAATTTTTTCGACGTTTTGAAGATGGCTTTGTTCGTCTTTGCCAAACACTATTATATCGTCTATGTAGACATAACATATTTTTCCTATGTGCTCCTTCAATATATCGTCGAGTGCACGCTGGAAAATAGAGGGTGCGTTCTTTAGTCCGAACGGAAGTCTTGTGAATTCGTACTTCCCGTTGTTAATCGAAAATGCTGTCTTTTCAATGTCTGATTCTTTTAATGGAATCTGATGGAAGCCACTTTTCAGGTCGAGAACGGAAAAATATTTGTTGTTTCCCAGCTGTGAGATAACCTCATTGATTTCTGGGATTGGGTATCTGTCAGCTATTGTTTGAGTGTTAAGTTTTCTTTAATCTATTACTAGTCTATATTTTCTTTGTCCTGATGCATCAATTTTTTTTGGCACAACCCACACGGGTGAGTTATATGGTGAACGGGATGGTCTGATGATTCCATCTTTTAATAGATTTCCTATTTCTTTTGTTACGAAGTCTCTCATAGCAAGGGGGTATGGGTAGTATCTTGTATAGACTGGGGTATCAGAGGAGGTCCTGATTTCTCCTACTACTGTAGTGGTGTATGTTAATTTTTCATCGGGCTCTGAAAAAAGATGTGGATAACGTCTAGTCAAATGGTGTATGTGTTGTTTTTGTGTAGCTGTCATATGGTCAGTTCTAATGTCAATTTTATTAACGGTTGGAGAAAGTTTTTGTTTAATTTTTATTCTTAGGCCATTACCTAATGTCAGGGTATCGTCGCGTATATTTATTGTTGAACAAAGGTCCTTAAGACTGTCATTTCCTATTATTCCATCAAAGGATTTTAATGTGGGAAGTAAGAAGAATTTCAAAGGTGTGTCATTCTTGCCGAATATATTAATGATGGTATGGTGGGTAATTGCAACCTGTCCGGCAATAGAGTTCGCGATGAAGGGTTCGTCGTTGGGTATTTTCTTTGGGACATGACAGGGTTGGATATAGTTTTTGCTCGATCCTGTATCGATCAACATTTTAAGAATTTTCCCGTTCTTCGTTCTACATTCGACGTAGGGTAACGAAGAACTTTTCATTCTAAAAAATGGATATCAATATGGTCCTGCTTTTCAGGATATGAGCATCCCTCAGCGTATTCCTGGACTGATTGTCCATTTCCTTCTGCTGTTAATGCTGTCTCGTACTCCTGTGCAGTAGGAGTCCAGTTTGGTTGATAGTATTGGTCAGTGTTGTATTGTGGATCTTGTTGGTAGTTTTGTTAGTGGTCTTGCTGGTAATCTTGCTCACTTGCCTCTACGTGGAAATTCCTCTGCTGTTTTAGGGGTACTTGTTGTGAGGAGTTTGATTGTCTCTTCACACCATTATTGGCTTGTGGTCTATTCATATAGTTTACCACTCTTGAATGTAGGGATTTGTCGACGTCCATTGTTTCTGGACGTGGATGTTGAGGCTTGAAAGGGGTTTGTTGACCAAATGGTCTATTTGGTTGATTATTTTGGAAATTGTTAAAGGTAGGTTGAGGGCGATAGTGATACGCAAGATTCTGGGCTTGCATCTGAGGTCTTGGCATGTATGCCAACTGGGGGTAAAATTCATTGGCTGGTCTTTTGGGTGGTAGAAGTGGTCGGAAGTCATGAGGCTTCCTATTTGCGCTATTGCTATTCATTGCGTAATGGGAACGAAAGCTTTGGTTCTCCAATTTTAGGCACAAGTGTGAAGAGCCTGGGGAAGATCTACTGGCTCTCTCATTCCAAGCAATCTTGGTAGATCACCTTTCAGTCCTCGTATGAAAGTGTCGAGGGCTTTATCACGGTATGTGCGGGTAAGTAAATGCATATATTCTGCACCGACTTCCATGCATCCGAGCTTATTGAGGATAAGGGAGAGATGGGAATAGACGCGTTGGTAGAATTCTTGAATAGTGAGGTTGCCCTGCACTAGAGAGGTCATTTGGTACTCGAGAGTACCTAAATCTCGCTTATCGGCGTAATGGAGAGTAAGGCATCTTGAAATAGCCTTCCAATCCAATGGTGTATTGTAAGATTCGAGAGTAATATCGGCGTTGCCCACAACTTTGTTCCTTATAACATTAAGGATGCCGTAGTATTTTGGCGTTCCTTTTAGGGGCTCGTAGATCTGAAGGATACGATCTACGCTTTTTTTCCAAGAGTTAAACTCTCCTGGATTACCAGAAAATTCGCGGAGGCATCGAACAACGTCCGGTATTTTGTCGAGTTCCGTTATGTTGTTCAAGTGGTTTTCGTCTATGGTTACGTCAGATATGTTGGAAAAGCAAGCGTTTGGGTTAAGGGCTGCCTGTACTAAATTTCGTCCTTCCTGCTTAAGCATATTGGTGACAAGTCCTGTCACTATGGTTGTTAATTGATCCATATTAAATTGGCCTGAAGGAGCGGTAGTTGGTTGAGAAGGTGGGTTAGGCGCATTTGCATTTAACACAGGGGGTCGGATTATGCCATTAGGGTTTGACATTGTTTGAAAAATTTATATTATTTCAGTTTGCTATTATTAATACTATTATTATATTTTTTTTTCGTGTTATTATTCTCTGGAGGGTCCCTTTGGTGGTGAATCGCAGAGAATATTCGCTGTTATAAGCTGGAGGCTCCCCACGAACGTGGTGAATCGCAGCTTTGAATTATATTATTTTATGGCAGGACATCTCCCAAAACACGCGTGGACTCCTTAAACGTCGAACACTTTCTCACCGCACTTTTTACACAAAATCGTGATGAACATGGCTCTCCTAATTGCCTAGAAGGTTTTTGATAAAGTTCTTTTTTTGATATACCCAAATATTCCACGCCTTCCCTTCTTTTTTTTTTTTTATTTACATTTTGTTTCCATTCGGATTTGTTAGCAGTATTTTTCCTTTTTGGTACACCATCTGAATAAGAATTTTCTTTTGCACCATTCATGTTATTAAAACTTTCAATAAAAAACTGTTTCCAACACAAAAACGTTAATTGAACTGACACAACAAAAAAAAAAAAAAAAAACGCACCGACGAACGCAACGTAGCACAGAAAATATTCTAGTGCTAGACAAACTCGGGGAAATCCCTTCTTCTTTTACAGTAAATACAAAAGCAAAACAATAAGAATAGACGCACAATCAAGGCAACAAAAAAATTCGCCAAGAAAAAACCTAAATTTCGCCATATTACAAGCAATTATATTCTGCGAAATTTTAGTGTTGGCTCGGCGAATAGCTTGGCGAATTTTGGTATGGCAATTTCTGTTGTGGCTTTGATTGTGTGTCTATTTTAAATTCAACTTTAAATGACTTAGGGCTTTTTTCTTTCAAAAAAAACTTCGAATAAGTTAGGGCTTTTTTTATATGACTATAAATCCGTTATTTGCGATCATAGCCCACTAATTTTTTAAGGGGAGGTGTATTTGACAGTGGTCTACCAGAATACATTAAAAACTCGATTTCGAAAAAAATGTAGATACGCCTTTTCTATATTAAGCCATCGATATATACATTTCGGTAAACCGTAACCCACCAAAAAATAGTGAAAGTGCTTACACAGTAATTACATACAAAAATACTGTAAGTACTTACAAAAAAAAAAAATATAAGGTAAAAATAAGCGGTAGTAATTCGAATTAGCCTTTGGCATATATTTAGGATAAAAAGCCAAATTAGAAATAACACTTGCGAGCAAAATATAAGCAGCGCATACGAATAAAACCTCATACCCACAAAAATACACCTAAAATTATACATTTACTTACATACATAATAACACCTTTTTTGTTAAAAAAGAGAAAACCAACGTAAGTTCAAAAAATGACCCCACCCCCGAAATTAGTTGTATCAAAGACGGTTGATGAGGAAAAGGCCCAAAGTAACCCTGCCGACAACACCCGCTCAAAACAAGGGGCAACACCAAAAAACAAAGAATTTTCGGTCACAAAATTCATTGCGGAAGGTGACAGACTTATAAAGTACTGCACAAAATTTTCGCAGTCCGCAATCGAAGACAATACAGAATTAGTTCTGATAATAAAAAAAATTAGTCTCGATGATTTTTGGGCTGGCTTGCAGCCCATATACGATAATATCTTGGCAGCTGAGGATTCCGATTTACCCGATGGCTTCAAAGCTTCCGCGGAATCTAAATATGAACACTGCCTTGACCCATATGAAAGACGAAAGCCAAGATCTCCGATCAGCTCAACATATTAAAGCCAAGAAGTGCACCTGCTCCACCCCCGAGAGTCAACGAGCCTCAGATGAAAGAGGTCAACTCAGGCATTTACCTCAAAGTGCCAGCTTGTGATACGGAGGAGTTTCACGGAGGATGTATACCGCCGTGTACATAAACCATCCGAAACTATCACCAGCACAAAAATTGTATCACCTCAGGAACAAAACAAAAGGCCAGGCAGGCACTATAGTTAAACAATTCGCTCTAAGCGATGATAATTTTAGTCTGGCTTGGGAAGCTCTTAAAGAGAGATACGAAAACACTCGAGCACTGGTAGCTAAACAAATAGGGATTTTAATGAGTTTGCCAAAAATTCAGAGGGAAACAAGCGAAGAGTTTATTAAATTACAGTCCAGATTACTGGGATCCGATTCTGGTACACATATGCCCTCAGCATTACCAAAAAAGTCGCTATTATTATGGGAACAGTCGTTAACGTCCCGTAAAAAAGTCCCTACATGGCAACAAATGAAAGACTTCCTAACCACCCAATATGAAATCGCAGAGAGAGTAGATACAAAAACACTCAATCCCGAAAATGCACAAAATGATAGTTATAGAAGTTTCACAAAACCCCAAGCCAGCAATAAGAATAACAGAAATCGAAGCTACAATCGATCACTAACGTATATGTCTGAAAATAGATATGGTTCGTGCGAAGCCTGCGGAGAGAGTCATGCCCTAAGATCTTGCGAGAAATTCAAAAGGATGTCAATAAATGACAGATACAATGTCGTAAAAACCAAAGGTCTATGCATCAATTGTCTTTCACACTCCCACCTTTTGAAAGATTGTGACAGTAATTTTGACTGCGAGTATTGTCAAAGGAGACATCATTCAATGCTCCACATGAATGGCAATACAAATACCCCCCAAAATAGTTCTCACCACAGAAGAACAACAGGTCTAGTTGCAACAGCTAGAACCGATAGTACAGAGACGCAAAATACCGAAAGGCAAAATCCCGAAATGCACCCTGAGCAGGGGTCTTGCTGCTCACATGCATCGAATGTACAAGCACTTCATTCGAATAATGAAAGCAGAATATTATTGCCCACTGCCATAGTCTCCATCGAGCACCGTGGAGAACTATTCAAACTAAGAGCTCTAATCGATCAAGGCTCACAAAGATCGTTTATCTCTTCTAAAGCACAGAACCGGTTGAAACTTACCACTCAAACCTCTAGCTTTGAAATTTCAGGAATGGGCGGACGAGTTGTACAAAACTCTAATAAAATCTGCTCATTAACTCTAGTTTCCCCCGATGCGGATATAAGAATACGGGCACAAGACATTGTATTACCGCAACTAACAAATATGCTCCCCAACTATAAATTAAACAACAAAGATAGGCAAAAATTTGCACATCTGAAGCTGGCAGACCCCAATTGTCATACACCTGCTCAAATAGATATGCTCTTAGGCAGTGACCTTATACCCCAGATAATGCTAAGTGGTATTGAGAAAATCTCAAATTCATTATTAGCTCAAAATACCATCTTTGGATGGATTCTGAGTGGTCAAGTGACGGAACAAATCTCCTCGTTGACAACTCAAGTGACAGATATATCAAATGAATATCTGAACTCCCACCACAAAAAATTTTGGGAGCTGGAAGTACTTCCCCCCGTGCAAGTCACTACACCAGAAGACAAAGCTTGCGAAGACTACTACGCAGCCACCACAACGCGTCCCGAAAACGGTCGATACACCGTACGACTCCCCTTCAAACCCGAATTCCCCGACACACTCGCATTAGGTCGCTCCCGAATCGTTGCGCTTCAGCAGTTTTTAAGTATGGAAAACAAGCTGCTTAAAAAAGGCGAGTTAAAATCAGTATATGATGGTGTCCTGGAAGAGTATATCGAATTGGATCATATGGAAAAGGTAAATCCATATGAGAAAAGAACCCAAGGTAAATACATCTCATTTTACCTTCCCCGTCACGCGGTGGTAAAACCAGATAAAAAAACCACTAAAGTCAGAGTAGTCTTCAATGCCTCCAAATCAACAAGCTCAGGTAATTCCCTCAATGATGTTTTATACACTGGCCCCACATTACAACCCGATTTAATGCTTCTCATTTTAAATTGGCGTATGTACAACTACGTATTTAATGGTGACGCCGAAAAAATGTATAGGCAAATACTGATGCATAAAGACGACCAAGATTACCAGCGCATCATATTCAGAAATTCCCCAAATAGTCAAATACTTGACTATAAACTAAAGACGTTAACATTCGGCGTCAATTGCGCTCCCTTCTTAGCCATTCGTACCCTGCATGAACTAGCAGAGGAAATAAGGTACAAATTCCCCAAGGCAACCCCGGTGTTAAAAACACAAACGTATGTAGACGACATCCTGTCGGCCAGTCACAGTTTACCACTTGCATGTGAATCACTATCCCAAGTGATAAAAGCGCTCAGCTCAGCAGGATTCCCGCCGAAAAAGATTACAGCGAATCACCCCGAAATCCTCAAGGATATAGATCCAGACCATATGCTGGACTCGAATTTTCGAATATTTGAAAAAGAGAGTACCTCTAAAATTCTTGGTATTCAATGGAATGCGATAACAGATACATTTTCATATACCCTCGAAACAATATATGCTATATCGGCAAAGACAAAACGGCAAATTCTGTCGTCTGTGGCAAAACTTTTTGACCCCGCAGGATGGCTATCGCCAGTAATGATACATGTCAAAATGCTTATTCAAGAGCTATGGCTAGACAGAACCGAAGGGATGAGTCCGTAAAACCACTCCGCTTACTAAAATGGTCCCAATTCTCGAAAAATTTACCCTCAATTTCATAGATACAGATACCTCGATGGGTCAAGTTCTCCCCCGACCATCAAGTCGAAATACACGGTTTCTGCGACGCTTCCGAAAAGTCATACTGCGCAGTTATATACGTGCGAACACTGCGAGCCGATGGCAAAACGACAAGTCACTTGTTAGTCTCAAAAAGTAAAGTCGCTCCTCTAAAAACTGTGAGCCTACCACGGCTAGAGCTATGCGGCGCACTTCTATAGCCAAGTTAGTCTAAACCGTACGAGCTCATTTAATTCTCAACGATCGGAAACTGTATCTGTGGTCTGACTCCGAAATCGTCTAAGCCTGGCTGGAAAAACCACCCCATACATGGAAAACGTACGTTTCCAATCGCACAGCCCAAATCCTTGATTTAGTCGGACCAGCCATTTAGCGACATGTAGCCAGTGGTGATAATCCCGCTGAGCTTGGTACAAGAGGCGGCAATCCCCAACAACTAGCCAGCAGCGCTTTATGGTGGAATGGCCCAAATTGGCTAGTAGAATCGCCAGAATCCTGGCCATATGCTCCAGCGCGGAACATAATACCCCCGAAGGTCGAAAAGTTGAATGCTTTCACATTTCTATGGATGAACCCGACATCCTTGAGAGATTTTCTTCATTCCCCCGAGCCATGCGAGTCGTTGCGTATATGATTCAATTTATACAACGCCTTAAAAATAAGGTAAATAATAGGCCGAACCCCCCACATGCCGCTCTGAGTAACCAGAATCTACAGAGAGCAAAGGTATATCTCATAGCGGTCACCCAATCACGCTACTTCAGTCGTGAAATATCAATGCTTCAAACCTCCAAACCCATTGATAAAAAGAGCGCACTTCTAGTCCTCAACCCGACATGACGGGCTTATTTCGTGCCGATGGACGGATAGTAAATTCGACCTACACTTATAACGAACGATATCCAATAATAATTCCGGAGAAGACCGCACTTGCTTCTGTGTACTTAAATTTTCTCCACCTGTTAATGCTACATGCTGAACATCGCCTGATGCAACAAATGGTCCGTCAAGATTTCTACATCCCACGCCAAAAGCCGCAAATCAAAAAATGCATTTTTACGTGTAAAATATTTACGTGTAAAACTTGCACTATGCATAAACAAAGGATGCGCACTCAGATCATGGCAGCTCTTCCCCCGGAACGCTGTAACTTCGCCCCGCCCTTCACCATCACTGGTGTTGACTTTGCTAGGCCTTTTCAGATAAAAGTCTCCATGTTAAGGTCTTCCACCTATTCAAGGGGCTATGTGGCCGTCTTTGTTTGTTTCACAACAAAAGCGGTACACCTCGAGTTATGTTCTGATCTGACCACAGCGGCTTTCTTCGCGGCATTTGCTCGCTTCGTCGGACGGCGAGGATTTCCCTCTAAAATGATGAGTGATAATGGAAAAACTTTTGTCGGAACTAAAAGAGCAACCGAAAGACAATTTGTCAAATTCGCGGAAAAAGTCTCCCCAGAAATCATAGCAAAATACGCACCCCAAGGTATCGATTGGCAATTCATCCCACCTAGGGCCCCACATATGGGCGGCTTATGGGAATCAGCTGTAAACAGCTTCAAAATGCATTTCAAAAAAATCGCTGGAACTCACAAGTTCAATTTCGAGGATTTTACCACCTTACTCACCAAAATCGAAGCCGTTCTTAACTATCGTCCACTCTCTGCGCTCTCGCAAGATTCCTCCGATTTCACAGCCCTCACCCACGGGCATTTTCTTACAGGAACACCACTTTTGGCCACCACTGAACGAAGTGTTGACTCTATTTCCCTTCTAAGTCGATGGGAACGAATAAAGGTTCTACATCACGAATTTAGCCACCGATGGAAGGAGGAATATCTCAAAGACCTCCATAAACGAAACCGGTGGAAAGACACACAAAAGGCCCCAAATGTTGGAAAATGCGTCCTAATAAGCGACGACATGTCACCACCGCAACGTCGACAAGTGGCAGCCGCGCACGGGTACTGCCCTAATTGCCTGGAACACACGCATGTCGCAACGGAGTGCACATCAGGCAAAGTGTGCCAAATCTGTTACCAACCCCGCCACACGATGTTCCATCGAGGCCCACAAGGCCATGAGAAACCGCCGCCGTCGAAAACCTGCAACGTCGAGAGAAACGCAGCGCGCCGGTAGTTACGCACCCGTCGCAACCTCACGAAGCAGCCGTCCCGTAGTACGTCAAACTTCTCAGCAGCCGCAGCAGCGTCGACTATCTCGGCCTCCCCCAGCTACTCATCGTCATCGTCAGCCGCCCCGATCGCATCACCGACGCGCCACCGGGCTAAGCAACGTCGTGGAGACGTTGCAACAGTTACAACGTTTGCTAGGCAAAGTATACGCCTAGGGGGCCGGGATGGTCAAATGCGCAACTATTCCCACAGAGGTCGCATCATACAGAACACAGAACACGTTACCCAACACTCCACACTTGACACAAGCAGACAAATACACACATATACATAGAAACTTATTGTAACACAACACATCACACCTTTCAACCTCTTGTTTACATGTTTATCACAATTTTGCGAACATCAACGCGACAATACGTCGATCTATTGTGCCGCCAATAAAGTGCTTTCCTTCGAAGTAAGTAGTGCCGTGCAAGTGCCCCTTGGTCTCTCTTGAGTGAGTGAAGCGCCCCAAAGTCCCCTAGCCCTTAGAACCCGGAAACATTGCGCGAGTGCGAATGCCCCTGAGCTCATACCCAATTGTTTACTTGTATTATTTTCAACTCAGTCTATGCATCCAGTGTTTGGGGTAGTGCAATAATGCGTTAATAGTTAAGCAGTGAGTGGAAATATAGTAAACTGGTATAACTTACTTAAATTTTTCATTAAAATTTTGAATTTGATCTAAGACGTTTTACTTTTGATTTTATTTTCTTAAATTTTCTACAAACTTTTCAAATGTAACGCTTGGTATGGAGCTCCTTAAACAAATATAAAACAAGTAAGGAAGGCTAAGTTCGGGTGTAACCGAACATTACATACTCAGTTGAGAGCTATGGAGACAAAATAAGTAAAATCACCATGTAGGTAGGGTAACCCTGGAATGTGGTTGTAGGACATGTGTATCAAATGGAAGGTATTAAAGAGTATTTTAAGAGAGAGTAGGCAATAGTTCTATGGATGGACGCCATTTAGAGAGATCGCCATAAAGGTGGACCAGGGCTGACTCTAGAATTTGTACGATATGGGTATCAAATGACAGGTGTTACTGAGCATTTTAAGAGGGAGTGGGCCTTAGGTCTATCGGTGGACGCCTTTTCGAGATATCGCCATTAAGGTGGACCAGGGGTGACTCTAGAATGTGTTTGTACGATATGGGTATCAAATGAAAGGTGGTAATGAGTATTTTAAAAGGGAATGGGCTTTAGTTCCATAGGTGGACGCCGTTTCGAGATATCGCCATAAAGGTGGACCAGGGGTGTCTCTAGAATGTGTTTATACGATATGGGAATCAAATGAAAAGTGTTACTGAGCATTTTAAGAGGGAGTGGGCATTAGGTCTATAGGTGGACGCCTTTTCGAGATATCGCCATTGGGGTGGGCCAGGGGTGACTCTAGAATGTTTGTACGATATGGGTATCAAACGAAAATTGTTACTGAGCATTTTAAGAGGGAGTGGACATTAGGTCTATAGGTGGACGCCTTTTCGAAATGTCGGCATTAGGGTGGGCCAGGGATGACTCTAGAATGTGTTTGTATGATATGGGTATCAAATGAAAGATGGTAATGAGTATTTTAAAAGGGAGTAATCCTTAGTTCTATAGGTGGACGCCTTTTCGAGATATCGCCATAAAGGGGGACCAAGGGTGACTCTAGAATGTTTGTACGATATGGATATCAAACGAAAGGTGTTACTGAGCATTTTAAGAGGGAGTGGGCATGAGGTCTATAAGTGGACGCCTTTTCGAGATATCGTCATTAAGGTGGGCCAGGGGTGACTCTAGAATGTGTTTGTACGATATGGGTATCAAACGAAAGGTGTTACTGAGCATTTTAAGAGGGAGTGGGCATTAGGTCTATAGGTGGACGCCTTTTCGAGATATCGCCATTAGTGTGGCCCAGGGGTGACTCTAGAATGTTTGTACGATATGGGTATCAAACGAAAGGTGTTACTGAGCATTTTAAGAGGGAGTGGGCATTAGGTCTATAGGTGGACGCCTTTTCGAGATATCGCCATTAGGGTGGGCCAGGGTGCCTCTAGAATGCGTTTGTACGATATGGGTATCAAATGAAAGGTGGTAATGAGTATTTTAAAAGGGAGTAATCCTTAGTTCTATAGGTGGACGCCTTTTCGAGATATCGCCATAAAGGTGGACCAAGGGTGACTCTAGAATGTTTGTACGATATGGGTATCAAACGAAAGGTGTTACTGAGCATTTTAAGAGGGAGTGGGCATTAGGTCTATAGGTGGACGCCTTTTCGAGATATCACCATTAGGGTGGGCCAGGGGTGACTCTAGAATGTTTGTACGATATGGGTATCAAACGAAAGGTGTTACTGAGCATTTTAAGAGGGAGTGGGCATTAGGTCTATAGGTGGACGCCTTTTCGAGATATCGCCATTAGGGTGGGCCAAGGGGTGACTCTAGAATGTTTGTACGATATGGATATCAAAAGAAAGGTGTTACTGAGCATTTTAAGAGGGAGTGAACATTAGGTCTATAGGTCGACGCCTTTTCGAGATATCGCCATTAGGGCGGGCCAGGGGTGACTGTAGAATGTTTGTACGATAAGGGTATCAAACGAAAGGTGTTACTGAGCATTTTAAGAGGGAGTGGGCATTAGGTCTATAGGTGAACGCCTTTTCGAGATATCACCATTAGGGTGGGCCAGGGGTGAATCTAGAATGTGTTTGTACGATATGGATATCAAATTAAAGGTATTAATGAGGGTTTTAAAAGCGAGTGGCCCTTAGATGTATATGTGAAGGCGTTCTCGCGATATCGACCAAAATGTGGACCAGGTGATCCAGAAAATCATCTGTCGGGTACTGCTAATTTATTTATATATGCAATTCCACTAACAGTATTCCTGCCAAGATTCCAAGGGCTGTTGATATCGCCTTGTAGAACTTTTTCATTTTCTTCTACTTAATATGGTAGGTGTCACACCCATTTTACAAAGTTCTTTCCAAAGTTATATTTTGCGTCAATAAACCAATCCAGTTACCATGTTTCATCCCTTTTTTCGTATTTGGTATAGAATTATGGCATTTTTTTCATTTTTCGTAATTTTCGATATCGATAAAGTGAGCGTGGTCATAGTCGGATTTCGGCCATTTTTTACACCAATATAAAGTGAGTTCGGATAAGTAGGTGGGCTAAGTTTAGTAAAGATATATCGGTTTTTGCTCAAGTTATTGTGTTAACGGCCGAGCGGAAGGACAGATGGTGGACTGTGTATAAAAACTGGGCGTGGCTTACACCGATTTCGCCCATTTTCACATAGAACAGTTACCGTCATAGAATCTATGCCCCTACCAAATTTGAGAAGGATTGGTAAATTTTTGTTCGACTTATGGCATTAAAAGTATTCTAGACAAACTAAATGAAAATGGGCGGAGCCACGCCCATTTTGAAATTTTCTTTTATTTTTGTATTTTGTTGCATCATATCATTACAGGAGTTGAATTTTGACTTAATTTACTTATATACAGTAAAGATATAAAATTTTTTGTTAAAATTTGAATTTAAAAAATTTTTTTTTAAAAAGTGGGCGTGTTCTTCATCCAATTTTGCTAATTTTTATTTAGCACATATATAGTAATAGTAGTAGCGTTCCTGCCAAATTTCATCATGATATCTTCAACGACTGCTAAATTACAGCTTGCAAAACTTTTAAATTACCTTCTTGTAAAAGTGGGCGGTGCCACGCCCATTGTCCAAAATCTTAATAATTTTCTATTCTGCGTCATAACGTCAACCCATCTACCAAGTTTCATCGCTTTAACTGCCTTTGGCAATGAATTATCGCATTTTTTCGGTTTTTCGAAATTTTCGATATCGAAAAAGTGTGCGTGGTCCGATATCGTTCATTTTAAATAGCGATCTGAGATGAGTGCCCAGGAATCTACATACCAAATTTCATCAAGATACCTCAAAATTTACTCAAGTTATCGTGTTAACGGACAGACGGACGGATGGACATGGCTCAATCAAATTTTTTTTCGATACTGATGATTTTGATATATGGAAGTCTATATCTATCTCGATTACTTTATACCTGTACAACCAACCGTTATCCAATCAAAGTTAATATACTCTGTGATCTCTGGTCAACTGAGTATAAGAATATGTAAAATCAAATGAAATTGACATAGAATTATAGTGAAATTACTTGCAATTGAATTGAAAAATAGCTTTTTCCACAACACCCGGGAGGTCCCCGTTGGCGCTCTACCGAAGTTACTGTTGGGTGCTCGGTTCCTCAGTAGGCCTATATCACCCATTTACTTCAATAGTGGCACAATTCAAAAAACACGAACTTTTAGTTAAAACGAATAAACGTGCTGAAGGAATTTAGCCTATTTCACGCCACCCGTTAGGTATGCAATTGGCGCTTTACCGAGTTTATCTTCTAATATCGGTGTTAGAGGCGTAACGGTGTTAGAGGCGTAACTTCTCCGAAACGGCTGAACCGATTCTCATGAAATTTTGTGGGCATATTGGGTAGGTCTGAGAATCGGCCAATGTCTACCTTTTTTTTCGCTACGTGCCTAGGGTCTTGAGATCAAAACGTGGACCCGGTTACCCTAGAATGTGGTTATATAATATGGATATCAAATGAAAGCCGTTGATGATTGCTATGGTACAGGATAATTTTCATACAACTGGGAGGCTAGGGTCTCGAGATATAGCCCAAAACGTGGACCCGGGTACCCCTAGAATGTGTTTATACAATATGGATATCAAATGAAAACTGTTGATGAGTGATTTAGTAGAGGATAGTTTTCATACCCCTGGGTGACTAGGGTCTGGAGATATAGGCCAAGCGTGGGCCCGTGAACGCCTAGACAATGTTTATACATTGTGGGTATCAAATTGAAGCTGTTGATGAGTGCTTTAGTACCGGGTAGTTTTCATACCTATTGGTGACTAGGGTCTCGAGATATAGGCCAACACGTGGATCAGGGTAACACTAGGATGTGTTTTTACATTATGGGTATCAAATTGAAGCTCTTGATGTGTGCTTTAGTACAGAGTAAGTTTTATGCCGCTGGGTGACTAGGGTCTCGAGATGTATGCCAAAACTTGGACCCGGATACACCTAGAACGTGTTTTTACATTATGGGTATCAAATTGAAGCTGTTGATGTATGCTTTAGTATAGAGTAAGTTTTACACGGCTGGGTGACTACGGTCTCGAGATATAGGCCAAAACATGGGCCCGGATACACCTAGAATGTGTTTTTATATTATGGGTACCAAATTGAAGCTGTTAATGCGTGCTATAATACAGAGTAAGTTTTACACCGCTGAGTGACTAGGGTCTCGAGATATAGGGCAAACATGGACCGGGATACCCCTAGAATGTGTGTGTTATGGATATCAAAAGAAATCTTTTGCTGAGAGCTCTAAAGTTCATTGTCATATTCGATTTAGTCGCATCAACCTGGGAAAACTGATAAATATGCATGCGAAGCCGAAATAAAGGCAAGAATTAATATTACCCGCATACCTATTTACATACGTCCTATTCGATTTGCCTGAAATTTCGTATATAAATTTGCCTATATTAGTATTTACGATGCTTTTTTCCGGGAAGTATACCAGAGACGGACTGGGACTGGGATTAGGACTAGGACTGGGACTGAGAATGAGACTCGGAGTGGGACTGGGGCTGAGACTCGGAATGGGACTAGAACAAAATACGTACCACCCTCTGGGATTGGCAATAAGAGATAAAGAAGAATGAGAAAAAATTGAGAGAAGAAAAAAGAGAGAAGGGTACTGAGAAAAAGATTGTAAAAAATGAACTAAATTTCTTGAACCCGGCTTTAGCAAATAAATAAAACTCTTCAATTAAAATACTTTAAATTTATTTCGATTATTTGACAAATTTAAAAATAAGGTTAAAAATTTTTTAGTTTTGCTGCTGTCCGTTTCAAGCGAGGTTTTCAGAATGATTTTTCATACTCCCGTTTGCCAGTTGCTAGCCACGCCGCATTCCGCGCCGGGCCCTCTAGAGATTTTCGGAGCCTCAAAAGGTTCTCCGCACCGGAAAACCCACATAGCTCAGTTGTTTGGTTGAAAGTGGCGTAAAAGAGTGGCCACTCTGATGGCTAGCCATCGAACTTAGGTATTTCCTTAGCGATGCTACTTCGAGCGGCGATTTGCTCTCTTTTTCCTAAAATTGTCTGAATTTATATACAAATATGAACATATTTTGGTCTGTGGTGACTTCAACACAGACCTATTAAACAATGACTTGAGGTCAATGACATTAATGGATAATTTGTATTCCGCTGGATTAGACGTTGTCAATAAATCTCCTACTAGATTTTCACCAAATTGCAAATTTGGCTTGCTAGACCTGATATGTACCTCGGAATGTTCCATTGTACTTTATTTTGACCAGTTCTCAGTTGCGAGAATATCGGATCATGATATGTTGTTTATATCGTATGATATAGATTTTAATTGCAATGCCGAAACACCATTTTATTATAGGGACTTTAAGTCAGTTAATCTCTCTGAACTAATGTGCGAAGCTGATTCTTTACATTGGAACCGCGTATGGATGTTTTCAGATATTAACCAAAAACTCAGTTATTTCATGTTTCTTTTAAATTACCTATTTACTAAATATGTTCCTCTAAAGGCGGTAAAGTCGCAAACAAATAAACAGCCGTGGTTCACAAAAGAGGTTCTGCTGGCTATCAAAGCTCGTAGTAAGTCTTACAAAATTTGGAAGCAACATCCCACAAATGAAAACTGGCAATATTATCTGGCCAGAAATCATGCTACACTCACAGTAAGAAATTCTAAAAGACTTTTTTTTCAAACAAAGCTTGACGCGAAATTATCAACCAAGAACTTGTGGAAAAATTTCAAATCAATAGGGATTGCATGTAAAAATGATTCGAAATGCGATTTGGACCCTGACTCCATCAATGGCTTCTTTTTACAGTCGAGTAGTTATATAAATAATCAAAATTTCAAACTTAATGAAAATGTGATATACACACCAGATAATAACAAATTTAAATTTTTCGGAGTTACAGAGGATGATGTCATAAGAAGTCTATTCTCAATAAAGTCCAATGCCGTTGGTGACGACGGTATAAACTTTAGGTTTGTAAAACTTATTGCAATCAACATTGTTTCAACGTTAACACATATTATTAACTTTTCGATAACGACTTCAACTTTTCCCGATGCTTGGAAGATAGCAAAAGTTATTCCTATTGATAAAAAGCCATCGGCTGTTTTGCCAATGGATTTTCGGCCGATAAGCATATTATCCGCTCTTTCTAAAATTTGGGAAAAGTTAGTGGTGGCCCAAATCACCGAACACCTCAATAAGAACAACCTTCTCTCAGAAAGCCAGTCTGGTTATAGAGCGAGCCATAGTTGAGCGACGGCTTTACACAAGGTAACTGAAGATATCCGCCCTGCCTACGATAGGGGTGATTTGACTGTGATGTCACTTTTAGATTTTTCGAAAGCCTTTGACACAGTAGATCATTCCATTCTCTAAATGAAATTACGACACTACTTTGGATTCTCTTCTAGTGCTTCAAGATTGCTCGAAAACTATCTTACAAATCGTTGGCAGAAGGTAGTAGTTAAAAGTGGCTGCTCTGAGACGAAGTACCTGTGCTCGGGGGTGCCTCAGGGATCTATACTTGGACCAATTTTGTTCAGTATGTTCATTAACGATATTACTCATTGCTGGAAAAGTGTTTCAATACATCTATATGCTGATGATGCACAAATATATTTATCTCACCCTATTGGCTTATCTGAAGATTTGGTTTGTAGGATGAACGAGGATCTCGGAAGCATCTCTTCCTGGTCGAGTGATAATAATTTAAATCTAAATGCGTCTAAAACAAAAGCTATTTGCATTTCGCACTCTCCGCAACTAGTAGAGAGTTTGCCATCGGTTATACTACAGGATATTACCATTGAGTATGAGTCGGTCGTTAGTAGTTTAGGGTTCAAACTAAATTCCAATTTTAACTGTGTTGACCATATTAACTACGTTTTATCAAAAATTTATTATGTGTTAAGGAAATTGTGGTACACAGCTGCTTTCATTCCTCCAAATGTCAAATTAATGTTAGTCAGATCACTAATAGTTCCTTTCATTTCGTTGGGAGGGTTAGTGTTTGGTAATATAGACTGCATGTCTAGAAATAAGCTACAAATTGCATTGAACAATTGTGCAAGATATATCTAAATTTGACCACATATTATAGTTTTCGTTTAAAATACTTGATTGCAGTCTTACTACCTTCCTAAACTATCGCAATCTAATTTTCCTGAATAAATTATTTTATAAAAAACAACCAGAATACCTATTCCGAAATTTATGTTTAGCTAGATCTGACAGAACCTGTAACCTCATCGTTCCTCGCCATAAATATCTCTCATCATCAAGGACGTTCTTTGTCAGTACTATCAAAGTATGGAACTCATTACCTAATTTTATTAAAAATGAGCCCAATGCATCGCGCTTTAAATTGGCTTTGTCTGAATTTTTACATATACGAAAAACACTATTCTAGCTATTTTCTCGAATCTATTTTGTCCATTTCTGTTATTTCTTTTATATTAATATAAATATTGTTATACTCACATTATTATATTGTACACATATCCAAATATCGATGTACTTTAAGAGACAATACTCACTTGTACAAATATGTTAAATAAATTGAATTGAATTGAATTGAATTAATCGATGAGGATAAACCATGGAGCATGCCGTAGTGAATCGTAGATCAGCAGGAGGTACTGATGAGTTTTGCAGAGGAAAGCAAACCTGATTCGTTGCAGATGTTATTCGGAGCTGTTGTTCCAAACACGATATTCTATTTAATAATGTCTGTATGTCAGTCGCCGGTGGGTTGATAGCTCCCGGTTGGCTTCTCCGAATTTCAGGTAAAACGCCATTACCTGTATTTAGGTGACCTACGTTCGATGCACATACTGAATTCGATACATGCGACTTAAAGGGTTGGTTCGCATTAAATTTGCCTGGAATCAAGGTCAAGCATTCGCACGGTTGCTCTGATACGTCTTTAGCGTGATCATCCAAGCATATTGTTTCGATGCGATCCAAGAGTTCACGTTCTTGTACTACAAGAGCTTCCTTCTGCTTCAGTATCTCCCCCTGTTCTTGAAGTAGTTCAGCTCTGCGCCGATATTCTTATGCCTTAAGCTGCACCGATCGTGAACTAGTGGAAGATACTGAGTCACTACGGCTGGCATGACGATGTATGGATAATGGTGGTGCACATGAATTGATGGCGGTCACTTTACTCGATACGATAGTAGATGGCCGTAGTTGCTCTCCGGTAGCCTCTCCAAACCAGTTGTTGGTGGCCATAGCAAATGCCAGCGATGTTGGGGCACTTGTGTTTGCACCCGACGTAAACTCTGTTTGAAGTAGCCTCGGCAACGTATTCTGCGGAGCTGCATGATTGGCAGTGGTATTTTCTCCGGAAAATATATTGCGTTCAAGCCAGTTGTTGGTGGCATTGGCATTGGCAAATGCCAGCGATGTTGACGCACTTGTATTTGCTCCCGACGTTAACTCTGCTTGAAGTTGTCTCGGCAACGAATTCTGCAGAGCTGCAAGAGTAGCAGTGGTATTTTCTCCGGAAAATATATTACGTTCAGCGTTCTGGTGTATTTCCAGACCTCCAGATGTATCATTCAAAGCTGCAAAATTGGCAGCGGTATGTCCATCAATATGATTTTGCGATTCCGTATTTGTCGACATATTTAAGGAAATTTTTTAATTTTGTAAAAAATTAACTAAATTTCTTGAACCGGCTTTAGCAAATAAATAAAACTCTTCAATTAAAATACTTTAAATTTATTTCGATTATTTGACAAACTTTGCCGTAGGTTAAAATATTTTTAGTTTTGCTGCTGTCCGCTTCAAGCGATGTTTTCAGAATGATTTTTAATACTCCCGTTTGCCAGTTTCTAGCCCGCATGAATAATTACGGACTTCTACCCTTTGTCGCTTGCCTTATTTAACAACCAATCGGCGATCGATATATGACGTGCTTTATTTGTCGCAATGAAAAGCTCTTGATGGTGATGCTGCCAGGCTGTTCGTAACAGAGATAGAATGAGTCGAAGATGGAGATAGATGAAGCGAAAACGATGGAGGGAGTAGTGAATAAAAATATTAGGAAAAAGTGTAGAGGGGTAGGGCAGCGTTAGACGGAAAAAGCTTATTAAAATGTATGCAGATAGACCAAATTTAGGGCAGAACAACGTCTGCCGAGTCTGCTAATTTTGTAAAAATACATACGTAATATGTAAGTGTGACAAAAAACGAAAGTTGCGAATAAAATAGAGGATACCTTCATAAAAAATAAAATAAAAATATAAAAAAATTATGTAATGAGAAAGAAGGCAGAGTTTACTAAAAAATTGAGATGAAAGAGAAGAAGTAAAGTACTTAGAGTGCGAAAAAATTAAGTGAGGTGAATAAGCAATTCCATATAAAAACGCAATAAGTGCACTTAGACTTTTTCCGGGTTTTAATGTGATCATTGTGGAAATATGAAGATTCTAATGTTCGGATATTTAATGTTGGGATAATAATAAATATAGAGGGTAATACACTGTCTATGCAATGCGACCGCTATGATGCCGGTTGCCGTTTTGAGCTAAAATCAAAAATGTTTTTGGGACGTTTTTTTTTTTTCGTTTAATAAACAATGTGAAATTTTCCGATTCAGTCAAGTTGCAATTAAATAATAATAAACTAAGTTGAAATAAAAGAATATAATAAGAAATAAAATAAATTAGCATAAAAGACAATATAAAAAATTTAATGTTATATTTTTGTAGCAAATTTATTTTTTTTTTTTTTTCAATATAAGACGTACTTTATCTAAAATGAGGATTAAATCAGCAATGCAAAACATTTTTTGGCAAATTTGCCATTAATTGTTATAAATAAATTTAGTTAGTTTCAACAAATGTTAACTCAATATTTGTGATTTCATGTTTTTTTAAAGCAACTAAAATAAAAAACAAAGAATCTGTTAAATAAAGACCTATGCATTTACGTGTAATTAAAATATGTCCAAAAAAATGGGCCGGTTAAAAATTAATTCTCTTTCAAGTTTTTTTTTGCGCTAACAATTATTTTGGAACAGTTATTTTAGCATTTTGGTACAGACAAATATAGGTAAATGGCAACAATGGGAAACCATATTTTATTCTTTCACAGTCTGGCACGTACGTATATGTATATGTGTAGATGAAACATTTGAGCAACGCGACTACGCAGCTTTTTAGAAATCAGCATAATACATATGTAGGTTTGTGTCTTAGAACACTAACATAATTGGTCGTACAGATGGCGCACTTTTGGGCACGAAAGTAAATTTCGAAATTTGCATAGATTGTTCGAATTTACAAAAGCTTTTTCTATTGATTATAAACAAATAGAGTAATATTTGTTAACAAAAATAGGCCTATGCACTGCGGCTGATCCATACGAATCGATTCATATAACTTTTATATGATTTTACGTATGTTAACTATGCCTGTCAATTGATTGGGTGGAAATTTTGTTAGCGTATTAATATAAAGATAAACTAAGTTGAAATAAAAGATAATATAATAAAATAAAATAAGAAATATCAAAATAAATTAGCATAAAAGACAATATACAAATTTTAATGTAATATCTTTGTAGCAAATTTATTTATTTTTTGTTCACTATAAAATGAGCTATATCTAAAATGAGCATAAAATCTAGAAATGCAAAAAACATTTTGGGGCAAATTTGCAATGAATTGTTTTAAATAAATAAATTTAGTGAGTTTGAACAAGATTAACTCATTATTTGTGATTCATGTTTTTTTGAAAGCAGCTAAAATAAAATAAAATCTGTTAAATAAAGACCTATGCATCTACATACCTGTAAGTAAAATTTGTCCAAAAAAATGGGCATTATTATTTCTCTTTAAATTTTTTTTGTGCGCTAACAATTATTTTGGAAACATGTTTTAAGGATTTTGGTACAGACCAATATAGGTAAGTGGCACCAATGGGGAAACAATATTTTATTCGAACTGAAAAGAGTGAGGGAGTAGTTCTCTCGCCATTTGGTGCTTGCGAGCATTTACAGTTTTGAAATGGGAAAAAGCCGTTATGGTGCCGGCTGCCGTTTTGACCTAAAATCGAAAACGTTTTTGGGACGTTTTTTTTTTCGTTCCATATACAATGTGAAATTTTCCGATTCAGCCAAGCCGTTTTCTTTTCGTATTGAAAATTTATAAAGTGGGGCCACGTGTACAGTTTCAACTTTTGTGAAATTTTTCAGCCAACAATTTAACATTTTCGAATTATTGTAATGGGCATATTATAATCGAACAAAGTTAACCTAATAATACATATAATAGATTAATATACGGCCTATGCAATATTTCGACCTAAAGTGGAAAACGTTTTTGGATCGTTTTTATACTCAGTTGAGCAGAGCTCACAGAGTATATTATTTTTGATTGGATAACGGTTGGTTGTACATATATAAAGGAATCGAGATAGATATAGACTTCCATATATCAAAATAATCAGGATCGAAAAAAAATTTGATTGAGCCATGTCCGTCCGTCCGTCCGTCCGTCCGTTAACACGATAACTTGAGTAAATTTTGAGGTATCTTGATGAAATATGGTATGTAGGTTCCTGAACACTCATCTCAGATCGCTATTTAAAATGAACGATATCGGACTATAACCACGCCCACTTTTTCGATATCGAAAATTTCGAAAAACCGAAAAGGTGCGATAATTCATTACAAAAGACAGCTAAAGCGACGAAACTTGGTAGATGAGTTGAACTTATGACGCAGAATAGAAAATTAGTAAAATTTTGGACAATGGGCGTGGCACCGCCCACTTTTAAAAGAAGGTAATTTAAAAGTTTTGCAAGCTGTAATTTGGCAGTCGTTGAAGATATCACGATGAAATTTGGCAGGAACGTTACTCCTATTACTATATGTACGCTTAATAAAAATTAGCAAAATCGGAGAAGGATCACGCCCACTTTTAAAAAAAAAAATTTTTTAAAGTAAAATTTTTACAAAAAATTTTATATCTTTACAGTATATAAGTAAATTATGTCAACATTCAACTCCAGTAATGATATGGTGCAACAAAATAAAAAAAAAAAAATAAGAGAAAATTTCAAAATGGGCGTGGCTCCGCCCTTTTTCATTTAATTTGTCTAGGATACTTTTAACGCCATAAGTCGAACAAAAATTAACCAATCCTTTTGAAATTTGGTAGGGGCATAGATTTTATGACGTTAACTGTTTTCTGTGAAAATGGGCGAAATCGGTTGATGCCACGCCCAGTTTTTATACACAGTCGTCCGTCTGTCCTTCCGCATGGCCGTTAACACGATAACTTGAGCAAAAATCGACATATCTTTAATGAACTTAGTTCACGTGCTTGAACTCACTTTATCTTGGTATGAAAAATGAACGAAATCCGACTATGACCACGCCCACTTTTTCGATATCGAAAATTACGAAAAAAGAAAAAAATGCCATAATTCTATACCTAATACGAAAAAAGGGATGAAACATGGTAAGGTAATTGGATTGTTTTATTGACGCGAAATATAACTTAAGAAAAAACTTTATAAAATGGTTGTGACACCTACCATATTAAGTAGAAGAAAATGAAAAAGCTCTGCAGGGCGAAATAAAAAACCCTTAAAATCTTGGCAGGTATTACATATATAAATAAATTAGCGGTATCCAACAGATGATGTTCTGGGTCACCCTGGTCTACATTTTGGTCGATATCTGGAAAACGCCTTCACACCACTCCCTTTTAAAACTCTCATTAATACCTTTAATTTGATACCTATATCGTACAAACTCATTCTAGAGTCACCCCTGGTCCAACTTTATGGCGATATCTCGAAAAGGCGTCCACCTATAGAACTAAGCCCCACGCTCTTTTAAAATACTCATTAACACTTTTCATTTGATACCCATATCGTACAAACATATTCTAAAGTCACCCCTGGTCCACCTTTATGGCGATATCTCGAAAAGGCGAACACCTATAGAACGAAGGCTCACTCCCTTTTAAAAATACTCATTAGCACCTTTCATTTGATACCCATATCGTACAAACAAAGTCTAGAGTCCCCCTGGTCCACCTTTATTACGATACCTCGAAAAGGCGTCCACCTATAGAACTAAGTCGCACTCCCTTTTAAAATACTCATTAACTCCTTTCGTTTGATACCCATATTGCACAAACGAATTCTAGAGTCACCCCTGGCCCACCTTTATGGCGATATCTCGAAACGGCGTCCACATATGGAACTAAGGATTACTCCCTTTTAAAATACTCATTAACACCTTTATTTTGATACTCATATTGTACAAACAAATTCTAGGGCCACCCCTGCTCCACCTTTATGGCGATATCTCGAAACGGCGTCCACCTATGGAACTAAGGAATACTCCCTTTTAAAATACTCATTAACACCTTTCTTTTGATACCCATATTGTACAAACAAATTCTAGGGTCACCCCTGGTCCACCTTTATGGCGATATCTCGAAAATACGACCACCTATACAACAACCACCACTCCCTTTTAAAACTCTCATTAATACCTTTAATTTGATACCCATATCGTACAAACACATTCTAGAGTCACCCCTGGTCCACCTTTATGGCGATATTTCGAAAGGGCGTCCACCTATATAACTAAGGCCCACTCCCTTTTAAAATACTCATTAACACCTTTCGTTTGATGCCCATATTGTACAAACAAATTCTAGGGTCACGCCTGGTCCACCTTTATGGCGATATCTCGAAACGGCGTCCACCTATGGAACTAAGGATAACTCCCTTTTAAAATACTCATTAGCACCTTTCATTTGATACCCATAACGTACAAACGCATTCTAGAGTCAACCCTGATCCACCTTTATGGCTATATCCCTAAATGGCGTCCACCTATAGAACTATGGCCCACTCCCTCATAAAATAATCTTTAATGCCTTTCATTTGATACACATGTCATACAAACACATTCCAGGGTTACCCTCGGTTCATTTTCCTGCATGGTTATTTTCCCTTATGTTGCCACCATAGCTCTCAACTGAGTATGTAATGTTCGGTTACACCCGAACTTAACCTTCCTTACTTGTTTTCGTATAATATTGTGACGAATATTAGCACCACTACGGGATACTGTCATCTCTAAGCCGATACTAAGTAGTCATTTGTATGTACATAAACAAATAAATCATTATATCTACAGATATGTTCATCCGAGCAGCGGAGAAATACGCACAAACACATGCATATACCTGAGATACTCACAAAAGTATGCAATCATCGGTCGAATTATTACTCACATATACACGCGCATATGGCAATGCGAAGGCTTTAAACGTGCATCTGTGATTTATAGCTGGTAAACAGGTAGTAAATTCTAGAAAAAGAGACGCCTAGAAGTAGGCAAACGAGACAGCAGAGAGTATAAAAGGAGCGAAAGCTGAGTAAACAGCAATCAGTTTGTTTTGAACACGCTATCAGTTGCGAAGTGAAGTTAATTGTGAAGTACTTTCGAAGCAGTCTAATAAAGACCATTTTGTAATACAGAATATTGGAGTGTTTATTCAACAGTTTAGCGAAACGAACGGTGGTAGAAGATTGCAAAGAAGCAGAATTTCACTAAGTTCGTTACAGTTGGTGTCAGAAGGCAAATTGTTGAATAAATTCTGAAGATTTCGAATACAACTTGGACATGGCAAAGTTAAGTGAATTAAGGATCCAGCAAGTGAAAAAGGAGTTGGAGAACCGTGGATTGAATACAACCGGCAATTAGATAGAACTCCAAGCACAGCTACGAGACGCTATGGAGACGGAAGGAATTAATGTGGACGATGATGTCTTTCATCCTGATGGGGACGAGACAGCAACAAAAATTTACGAGAAAAACGAAAAATCGCAGGCAGTTACCAGCGTAGACTTGAACACGATTTTGGCTGCAATATCTGCACAAACATCGACAGTAACATCGAAGATTGAAGCACAAGAAATGCGTATTTCACAAATGTCGTCACAAATATTAACAGAAATGTCATCCCAACTAGAATAACAGAAGACATACATGGTATCCCAACTAGAATCCCAGGAGGACCGTATAACATCTAAGACGGATACTCAACTAGAAGAACAGAAGACATATGTGACATCTCAGTTGGCTGAGCAATTGAAAGCACAACAGGCCCGCATATCCTCAGAGCTGGGAGCACAGGAAGAAGGGTATCATCAAAACTTGAATCGCAGGATGCAAAAAGCGCACAATTTCAGGAAGAAGTCGATGATTTAAAAGGTATAAGGAGCAATTACAACTAAATCGCCCGGCTGTTCCAGCGAGCAATCCAAAGGTAAAAACACCATCCTTTTACGGTTCTGTTCCTTTCCAGGTGTTTAAGCTTCAGTTTCAGACCACCGCAACAATGAACAACTGGAATGCTGAAGATGAACTAGCAGCTCTATTCGTAGCATTGAAGGGGTCAGCGGCCGAAATCCTAAAACGATTCCCGAAGGAGAGCGGAACAACTATGAAGCATTGATGGCTGCTGTAGAACGACGTCGCGGAAGCGAACACAGGAAACAAATCTACCAAATAGAATTGCAAAACGAGATACTATCTAACGAGAAATCTAACGAGACTTTACAGGAGTTTGCTTCGGGTGTTGAAAGGTTGGCTCATTTGGCAAATGCGGACGCACCCGTGGAATACACCGAAAGGGTAAAAATCCAGAGCTTTATAAATGGCATACGGGACGTGGAAACGAAACGATCGACATTCGCACATCCAAAACCTACATTCGCAGAAACGGTATCGCATGCTCTGATTCAGGAAACAGCGTCGCTTCTGTGTAAACAAACCAGTTTTCAAAGCACGCCGTGTGGAGTTAGAAAGGAGAGACTGGGTGAACATAATATTGAGGGCGCTGAAAGGATCGCAAAAGAGGAGTGAAAGATTTATCAAATGCACGTCATTGCAATCTTGATCCTAGTGGTTTCAACAGTATGGGTGGTCTTAATAACAAAGCTGGAGGGGATGAGCAAGAGCGAGTCAGATGTAGAGAACGACAGCCAGCCCCAGCTATTGAATGTGCTGTGATATCTATCTCGCAAATTGGAAGAAACTCGAGCAGTCTTACCATCAGAGGAAATGTGGAAGGCAAAGAACGTGTACTGACTGTAGATACGGGCGCATCTCGTTCCTTGATCCGATCTGATTTGGTCAACAGGATAGTAAAGCCATTACCTGGAGCAAGAAGGGAGAAGTGATCTGTGAAGTTTTAATTGGGAAGCTCATGGTTCTACACAAATTCTTTGTGGCGGAGATTGTTGATGAAGTCATATTGGGAGTGGACTTCGTAGTTGACCATGACATCAGGATCGAAATGCAGAGAAGGATTATGCGTTATAAGAACCAGGATGTACCACTCAACTTCAGTTTTGAGAAAGGGTTCATCAGTAAGCGAGTGCTGGGGGAGGCGATTGGACAAAGACCACCAAAGTCAAAGGCAGTAGATCGGGCAAAGGTTGATGGATCGAATGGACTAAATAAATCAAAGGTACCTGCGAGAGAAACACTGTTCCATCCAAATTTTGGTGCAGTTGGGAAGGCCCGTACAAAGTTACGAAGAAGATCAGTGATACCATCTACAGCATACAAACCATTGGGAAACCACGAAATAGAAGAGTGGTTCATTTGGAGATGCTGGCGGTGTTTAAATCAGGAAATTTGTCTGATCGGGACAATCAGACTTAGGTCGAAGGCAGTGTGACGAATATTAGCAACACTAAAGGATACTATCATCTCTAAGACGATACTAAGCAGGCATATGGCTATGCGTACATCTGTAGCTTATAGCTGGTAAGTGTATAGCTGGTAAACAAGTAGTAAATTCTAGAAGAAGAAACATCTAGAAGTATGCGAACGAGACAGCAGAGAGTATAAAAGGAGCGAATGCTGAGCAAACAGCAATCAGTTTGTTTTGAACACGCTATCAGTTGCGAAGTGAAGTTAATTGTGAAGTACTTTCAAAGCAGTCTAATAAAGACCATTTTGTAATACAGAGTATTTGAGTGTTTTATTCTACAGTTAAGCGATACGAACGGTGGTACAAGGTTGCAAATAAGCATAATCTCATTAAATTCGATACAATATACAACATGGAATTTTCCGATTCAATTAAGTTGAATTTAAGTTGTAATAAACTAAGTTGAAATAAAAGATAATATAATAAAATAAAATAAGAAATGTCAAAATAAATTAGCATTAAAGACAATATACAAATTTTAATGTTATATCTTTGTAGTAATTTTATTTATTTTGTGTCCAGTATAAAACTTGCTATATCTGAAATGAGCATAAAATCTGGAAATGCAAAAAACATTTTGAGGCAAATTTGCAATTAATTGTTATAAATAAATTTAGTGAGTTTGAACAAAAGTTAACTCATTAATTGTGACTTCATGTTTTTTGAAAGCACCTAAAATAATAAAAAACAACAAGTAAGGAAGGTTAAGTTCGGGTGTAACCGAACATTACATACTCAGTTGAGAGCTATGGTGGCAACATAAGGGAAAATAACCATGTAGGAAAATGAACCGAGGGTAACCCTGGAATGTGTTTGTATGACATGTGTATCAAATGAAAGGCATTAAAGATTATTTAATGAGGGAGTTGGCCATAGTTCTATAGGTGGACGCCATTTAGGGATATAGCCATAAAGGTGGATCAGGGTTGACTCTAGAATGCGTTTGTACGTTATGGGTATCAAATGAAAGGTGCTAATGAGTATTTTAAAAGGGAGTAATCCTTAGTTCCATAGGTGGACGCCGTTTCGAGATATCGCCATAAAGGTGGGCCAGGGGTGACCCTAGAATTTATTTGTACAATATGGGCATCAAACGAAAGGTGTTAATGAGAGTTTTAAAAGGGAGTGGTGGTTGTTGTACAGGTGGACGCCATTTCGAGATATCGCCATAAAGGTGGACCAGGGGTGACCCTAGAATTTGTTTGTACAATATGGGTATCAAAAGAAAGGTGTTAATGAGTATTTTAAAAGTGAGTAATCCTTAATTCCATAGGCGGACGCCGTTTCGAGATATCGCCATAAAGGTGGACCAGGCGTGACCCTAGAATTTGTTTGTACCAGGGATGCACCTTAACGTTAAGCTAATCGTTTATCAAAAAATTTCCACCGTTTCCGTTGAAACACTTCGAAATATTATCGATAAAGAAATTATCAAAATAAATTGTATCTCGTTTTTAACCGAAACGAAAAGCTTTCGTTAACGTTAAAACCGTTAACAAAAACGTGATACTTTATGTTTGAATTGTGCTGGCAATGCTACAGCCATGGTGAAGCCTTAAGGTGGCAACAACGAGCGCACATACACACACAAACTCTATGTAATTTGTTTGTGTAATTCGTTGGTGGTAATGTCAAAAATACTCTGAGAAATGTTCGTACTGTCAAAATTCAAGAGAAAAGTTGCAATCAGCTTGGCTAATGCTTTCACCTTTAATGACTCCGCCATCAATCAGCTTTGCCAGCATAGTTTGAAATTAATAATCAACATAAACGATTTGATTTCGTTTTGATATGGCAGAAAACGAAACGAAATCATTTCGTTAATTTGACGATCTTAACGTTAATAAACGAAACGAAATGAGTTCGTTTCGTTTATTAACGTTGATTATCGTAACGAAATGATATCGTTTCGTTGGTTAAGCATGCCTGGTTTGTACAATATGGGCATCAAACGAAAGGTGTTAATGAGTATTTTAAAAGGGAGTGGGCCTTAGTTCTATAGGTGGACGCCGTTTCGAAATATCGCCATAAAGGTGGACCAGGGGTGACTCTAGAATGTGTTTGTACGATATGGGTATCAAATTAAAGGTATTAATGAGAGTTTTAAAAGGGAGTGGTGGTTGTTGTATAGGTGGTCGTATTTTCGAGATATCGCCATAAAGGTGGACCAGGGGTGACCCTAGAATTTGTTTGTACAATATGGGTATCAAAAGAAAGGTGTTAATGAGTATTTTAAAAGGGAGTAATCCTTAGTTCCATAGGTGGACGCCGTTTCGAGATATCGCCATAAAGGTGGAGCAGGGGTGGCCCTAGAATTTGTTTGTACAATATGAGTATCAAAATAAAGGTATTAATGAGTATTTTAAAAGGGAGTAATCCTTAGTTCCATATGTGGACGCCGTTTCGAGATATCGCCATAAAGGTGGGCCAGGGGTGACTCTAGAATTCGTTTGTGCAATATGGGTATCAAACGAAAGGAGTTAATGAGTATTTTAAAAGGGAGTGCGCCTTAGTTCTATAGGTGGACGCCTTTTCGAGGTATCGTAATAAAGGTGGACCAGGGGGACTCTAGAATTTGTTTGTACGATATGGGTATCAAATAAAAGGTGCTAATGAGTATTTTTAAAAGGGAGTGAGCCTTCGTTCTATAGGTGTTCGCCTTTTCGAGATATCGCCTTAAAGGTGGACCAGGGGTGACTTTAGAATATGTTTGTACGATATGGGTATCAAATGAAAAGTGTTAATGAGTATTTTAAAAGAGCGTGGGGCTTAGTTCTATAGGTGGACGTCTTTTCGAGATAACGCCATAAAGGTGGACCAGGGGTGACTCTAGAATGAGTTTGTACGATATAGGTATCAAATTAAAGGTATTAATAAGAGTTTTAAAAGGGAGTGGTGTGAAGGCGTTTTCCAGATATCGACCAAAATGTAGACCAGGGTGACCCAGAACATCATCTGTTGGATACCGCTAATTTATTTATATATGTAATACCTGCCAAGATTTTAAGGGTTTTTTAATCTGCCCTGCAGAACTTTTTCATTTTCTTCTACTTAATATGGTAGGTGGCACAACCATTTTATAAAGTTTTTTCTTAAGTTATATTTCGCGTCAATAAAACAATCCAATTACCTTACCATGTTTCATCCCTTTTTTCGTATTTGGTATAGAGTTATGGCATTTTTTTCTTTTTTCGTAATTTTCGATATCGAAAAAGTGGGCGTGGTCATAGTCGGATTTCGTTCATTTTTCATACCAAGATAAAGTGAGTTCAAGTAAGCACGTGAACTAAGTTCATTAAAGATATGTCGATTTTTGCTCAAGTTATCGTGTTAACGGCCATGCGGAAGGACAGACGGACGACTGTGTATAAAAACTGGGCGTGGCATCAACCGATTTCGCCCATTTTCACAGAAAACAGTTAGCGTCATAAAATCTATGCCCCTACCAAATTCCAAAAGGATTGGTTAATTTTTGTTCGACTTATGGCGTTAAAAGTATCCTATACAAATGAAATGAAAAAGGGCGGAGCCACGCCCATTTTGAAATTTTCTTTTATTTTTGTATTTTGTTGCACCATATCATTACTGGAGTTGAATGTTGACATAATTTACTTATATACTGTAAAGATATTAAATTTTTTGTAAAAATTTTACTTTAAAAAAATTTTTTTTTAAAAGTGGGCGTGATCCTTCTCTGATTTTGCTAATTTTTATTAAGCGTACATATAGTAATAGGTGTAACGCTCCTGCCAAATTTCATCATGATATCTTCAACGACTGCCAAATTACAGCTTGCAAAACTTTTAAATTACCTTCTTTTAAAAGTGGGCGGTGCCACGCCCATTGTCCAAAATTTTACTAATTTTCTATTCTGCGTCATAAGTTCAACTCATCTACCAAGTTTCGTCGCTTTAGCTGTCTTTTGTAATGAATTATCGCACTTTTTCGGTTTTTCGAAATTTTCGATATCGAAAAAGTGGGCGAGGTTATAGTCCGATATCGTTCATTTTAAATAGCGATCTGAGATGAGTGCTCAGGAACCTACATACCAAATTTCATCAAGATACCTCAAAATTTACTCAAGTTATCGTGTTAACGGACGGACGGACATGGCTCAATCAAATTTTTTTTCGATCCTGATTATTTTGATATATGGAAGTCTATATCTATCTCGATTCCTTTATATATGTACAAACAACCGTTATCCAATCAAACTTAATATACTCTGTGAGCTCTGCTCAACTGAGTATAAAAATGGGCCGGTTAATTTATTACTTCTCTTTAAAGTTTTTTTGTGCGCTACGAATTATTTTGGAACAATGTTTTAAGAATTTTGGTACAGACCAATATAGGTGAGGCCTGAGCGGTTTACAAAAACAATTGCGTGAAAGCGCTTATGAGGTGGCGATCCATGTTTCAACTAGTAAAAAATGAATTATAGTATTTCGGAATGAACATTTTTTCATAATGCACGCGTATAATCTTAGGTTCATTCCCTTTTAGAGATTTTTATACTTAGTTGAGCAGAGCTCACAGAGTAGAATATAATAACTATAAGATAGATATAGACTTCCATATATCAAAATCATCAGTATCGAAAAAATTTTGATTGAGCCATGTCCGTCCGTCCGTCCGCCCGTTAACACGATAACCTGAGTAAATTTTGAGGTGTCTTGATGAAATTTGGTATGTAGGTTCCTGGGCACACATCTCAGATCGCTATTTAAAATGAACGAAATCGGACTAAACCACGCCCACTTTTTCGATATCGAAAATTTCGAAAAACACAAAAAGTGCGATAATTCATTACCAAAGACGGATGAAGCGATGAAACTTGGTAGGTGAGTTGAACTTATGACGCAGAATAGAAAATTAGTAAAATTTTGGACAATGGGCGTGGCACCGCCCACTTTTAAAAGAAGGTAATTTAAAAGTTTTGCAAGCTGTAATTTGGCAGCCGTTGAAGATATCATTATGAAATTTGGCAGGAACGTTACTCCTATTACTATGTGTATGCTTAATTAAAATTAGCAAAATCGAAGAACGACCACGCCCACTTAAAAAAAATTTTTTTTAAGTCAAATTTTAACAAAAAATTTAATATTTTTACAGTATATTAGTAAATTATGTCAACATTCAACTCCAGTAATGATATGGTGCAACAAATGACAAAAATAAAAGAAAATTACAAAATGGCCGTGGCTCCGCCCTTTTTCATTTAATTTGTCTAGGATAATTTTAATGCCATAAGTCGAACAAAAATTTAACAATCCTTGTGAAATTTGGTAGGAGCTATTTTCTAGGACGATAACTGTTTTCTGTGAGAAAGGGCGGAATTGGTTGAAGCCACGCCCAGTTTTTATACATAGTCGACCGTCTGTCCTCGTCTGTCCTCTGCTCGGCCGTTAACAAGATAACCTGAGCAAAATCGATATATCTTTACTGAACTCAGTTCACGTACTTATCTGAAATCACTTTGTATTGGTATAAAAAATGGCCGAAATCCGACTATGACCACGCCCACTTTTTCGATTTCGAAAATTACGAAAAATTTAAAAAAAAATGCTATAATTCTATACCAAATACGAAAAAAGGGATGAAACATGGTAATTGGATTGGTTTATTGACGCAAAATATAACTTTAGAGAAAAACTTTGTAAAATGGGTGTGACACCTACCATATTAAGTAGAAGAAAATGAAAAAGTTCTGCAGGGCGAAATTAAAAGCCCTTGTAATCATGGCAGGAATACTGTTCGTGGTGTTAAATATATAAATAAATTAGCGGTACCCGAAAAATAATGTTCTGGGTCACCCTGGTCCACATTTTGGTCGATATCTTGAAAACGCCTTCACATATACAACTACCACCACTCCCTTTTAAAATCCCCATTAGTACTTTTAATTTGCTACCCATATCGTACAAACACATTATAGAGTCACCCCTGGTCCACCTTTATGGCTATATCCCGAAAAGGCGTCCACCCTAGAAATAAGGCCCACTCCCTTTTAAAACACTCATTATCACCTTCCGGTTGATACCCACATTGTACAAACGCATTCTAAGGTCACCCCTGGTCCACCTTTATGGCGATATCCCGAAAAGGCGTCCACCTATTGAACTTAAGGCCCACTCCCTTTTAAAATACTCATTAACACCTTTCATTTGATACCCATATTGTACAAATAAATTCTAGAGTCACCCCTGGTCCACCTTTATGGCGATATCTCGAAAAGGCATCCACCTATAGAACTAAGGCCCATTCCCTTTTAAAATACTCAATAACACCTTTCCTTTGATACCCATATCGTACAAACACATTCTAGAGGCACCCCTGGTCCACCTTTATGGTAATATCTCGAAAAGGCGTCCACCTATAGAACTAAGGCCCACGCGCTTTTAAAATACTCCTTAACACCTTTCATTTGATACACATATCGTACAAACAAATTCTAGAGTCACCCCTATTACACCTTTATGTCTATATCTCGAAAAGGCGTCCACCTATAGAACTAAGGCCCACTCCCTTTTAAAGTACTCATTAACACCTTTCATTTGATACCCATATCGTCCAAATAAATTCTAGAGTCACCCCTGGTCCACCTTTATGGTGATATCTCGAAAAGGCGTCCACCTATAGAACTAGGCCCACGCCTTTTAAACTTCTCATTAACATCTTTCATTTGATACCAATATCGTACAAACAAATTCTAGAGTCAGCCCTGGTCCATCTTTTTAGCGATATCTCTAAATGGCGTCCACCTATAGAACTATTAAAATACTCTTTGATACCTTCCATTTGATACACATGTCATAAAAACAGATTCCAGGGTTACCCTAGGTTCATTTTCCTACATGGTGATTTTCCCTTATTTTGTCTCCATAGCTCTCAGCTGAGTATGTAATGTTCGGTTACACCCGAACTTAGCCTTCCTTACTTGTTTTTTTTTTTGAGCTTATAAAAAAATAAATGCATGACACGATAAACTTAAAAGAGATTTGAGGCCGAGCTTCTCTTCTAATTTGCGCTGTGCTTCTTTTTAATTTTCCCTTTTTAAATTGGCGGGAAGGGACCTACGTGTTTTACGCCGACTCCGAACGGCATCTGCAAGGCCGACTAATTTTCACTGATAAGCTTTTCATGGCAGAAATAAACTCGAAGTGCTTGCCAAAAAGCTTTCTTCTTATTGACAAAGCTTATTTCTAAAATTTTGATGTTACTTTGCCCGGGGCGTGAACTCAGAATCTTCGGGGTTGTAGGCGGAGCACGCTACCAGCACAACACGGTGGCCGAGTTAATAATTTGTCATATTCACATACTAGACATTTTGTGCTCCTGGGGATGGATTCATTAACTATGGATTTTATTTACTTATTTATTTATTTAAACTTGAAATTGTTACATTTCGTACAGGCTAATTACTAGGCCAGGTCGATTTTTGGGGAGGCAAAAAAATCGCCCATTTGCTCTGTGAAAATCATATTCTAGGGATCAAAATAAGAAACTTTGTCGAAGGAACCATACCTCTAAAACGAATTCTTATGTCCCCCCCCCCCCCCCCCTTTGGGTCGTAGGGGCAAATTTTGAAAAATCCAATTTTGAAATGTAATAGAAAAAAATTAATAAAAATTATTAGAAGTTAGCGTTTTTACAACCCTTTTAAAACCAAGGCATCACTGTGATGCATTTGCATGTCGTAAACATAGTTGTGTGGGTTTTTTAGTCAACCATTTTAAAAAATGAAGGTATCACTGTGATACAATTACAGATCGTAAAATTGCTTGTGTTGTTTTTTTTAAGCCACCACAAGACACAGCGGGTAGAATTGAAATTGCCCCTACCCAAAACTTCGACCCAAAGTGTGGGACATCAGAATTCGTTTTAGAGGTATGGTTCCTTCGGCAAAGTTTCTTACTTTGATCCCTAGAATACGATTTTCACAGAGCAATGAGCGATTTTTAAATCGACCCGCCCTACTAATTACAAATGTAGGCAAATACCAACTAACTTAAATGGTCATTAAGTAGCATTTTAAACCTATTTTCACAAAAGGAGCAATCCAAAACTGAAGAATTCGGAAGCAAATTGAACTCTTTAAGAGCTCTGACAACAGGAGCATTAGCAGCATAATTGGTCCTCGCCAGCATGTGGCATGATTCCTTAAACAAATATTAGCAATAAGAAAGAAAATACGTTCAATTAAAAAGGGGCAGTCCACCACCCCAGATATCAAATTAAAAATGAAAGTTAGCGATAAGAAGGTTCTCCTACAATTTAGTATCTTAAGGCCGATAAGTAAACATCTAGACTCATAAGCGGGAACTGGAAGCTCAAAAAGGAGGGGTCGCAGAGCGTACTTAATAAAAAGTTTCTCAAATCTCACCTGAACTAATATGACAAGAATAATGCGGACGCCAAACAAAAGCTGCATATTCTAGTTTCGAGCGTACCAGTGAAGTAAAGAGTGTCTTTAAAGTATACGGATCAGAGAAATCTGAACTGAAACGTCTGACAAAAGCCAGCATAGAGTACGACTTAGCTATGGTGTAGTTAAGATGGCTATGAAAAGTACACTTGGAATCAAAGACCACCCCAAGATCAGTGATTTTAGAAACAATGTCTAGTTGTGAGCCACCAATAAGATATGAAGTAGGGATAAGAGTACGGGACTTGGAATAGGGCACATGGGAGCATTTTTTAATATTTAAGGGGAGCATATTTTTCTGACACCAAGCTACAATATTGTCAAGATCACTCTGAAGTTTCGCCGAGTCAGAGGAACACGTTATATTGCTGAAAATCTTCATGCCATCAGCATACAAGAGAAATTTAGAATATTTAAAACAAGTAGTAATATCATTGATGAACATCACAAAAAGAATCGGACCCAAAATATTTCCTGAAGAACCCCAGAGGAGGCATTGAAAGAATACGAGGACACCCCATCAACTACAACTTCACAAGATCGATTAGAAAGATACGATTTAATCCAATTTAAAAAATTTGAAAAACCCATCATTACTCAAGTCAGGGTCAGCCTCGAAATTCGTACTGAAAAAATCTGCAAAAACATTTGCAGCATCTAAAGCCGAATCCGCTTGCGTATCTTTGTAAAATAAAGCCGAGGGAATACTAGAACACGATCTCTTTGACTTCACATAACGCCAAAAAGCCTTCGGATTCACTTTAAGATCGTCTTCAAATTTACTTATATAATTCCGCTTCAAAACTTTGCTCAATGACTTAAAGTCTTTCAAATATTTTAAATACAATTCTTTGTAAGTAGGAGACCTGGATTTTTTTAATTTTTTGAAAAACTTGTTTCGCAAATTCTTCACTTTTTTCAACTCTTTTGTGAACCAAGAAATTTTGTAAACCTTTTTTTTACACTCGGAATATGTTCACAACAAATGCAATTTAAATTATTCTTAAAAATATTAAAACAACCGGTAGCTTCAACCTCAGCAAATAGCGAATCCCAATCAATAGACTCAATTGCCGTATTAACAGCACCAACATCGTAATTTTTAAAACAAAATTTGGAAAGTGAATCTTCTACGTAATAAGTATTAAACTCATAAAATTTCAAATGGATAACAAGCGGTACATGATGGGGACCAGGAGTGGACAAAGGGTCTAGACATTCCTGGAGGCAAAAATTCATATTATCACATACAAATATGAGATCTAATATTCTATTAAGACTGTTGTTAAAACTGTTAATCTGACTAAGGTCACATCTTGAGAAGCCGTCAATCAAATAGGTTTCAGCAAACGCATTTGAAGACTTATGAAGAAGCCCCCGACTATTATCAAAAGTAGACCATTCTAGATTACTGAGGTTGAAGTCGCCAAAAACGCAAAAATTTTCATGACTAGATGCTAAAGCTAAAATTTTATCAACATGCTCTTTATAAAGTAAATCGCTACTAGTAGGCGGTACATAAGTAGCACAAATTAAAAGTTTAGAAACTCCATGAACAGAAACGCAAAGCATATCTAAAAGAGAATCAGCATTCGGCAATGGCACCAAAGTCGCTCGAAATTTTCGTCGAATCGTAATTAAAATGCCTCCTCCTCTAGACAGACCAGTTTTTAATGCATCGCGATCTTTACAAAATACGCAGAATAAATTTTCATCGAAAAATTCACCATCCATAAAATTGTTATTTATCCAAGTATCGACAATAACAAAGATGTCATAATCCAAGTTTGAACTCATCGTATAGGGTAAGACTTGTTTCTTAGACCTGATACGCTTTGAAAATAAATTTTAAGATCCTTGAAAGAATGAATATTAGCTACATCCCGTGTCGAGGTTTGCATAGAAATATTTAAACGGTTCCTTGTACTATCTGACCCAACCGATTGCCATTGGGCATCGGTTGAACCTTGTGGTTTTTTGAACGGAAATTAAAAGGACGCACAGCAATATTTGAAGACCATAACTCAGTCACCAATAGCTTAGGTAGTGTACTTTCCTCAACACCCAATTTAAAATTTATATATCGCAGAGAATTGGGATCCACGCCAATCTTCACCAACGGAAAACAAGCAATGGAGTTAACATCAATGCCCGTATATTGAGAAATATGAAATTTTAATTTATCGGATGTGACCGAGGCAGAGAAAGAGGAAATATGCAGCCACTTCCTTTTTGAAACAGCACTTAAGTCACCATTAATGCCCGACCCAACAACTAAAGGTGACGCTAGGAAGCGCGAATTAATTTTATTACCATTATTGGGGGTGTGTTATCATTAGCATTGGCAGCATTATTGTTGCTTACGGCATTATCCGGCATTAAACTAGTACCTGTTGTACCTGCATCAGCATTATCATTGTTAAAAGCGCTTTCTTTGTTATGTTGTATTTTATTTTTAATTCTTCGTTTGCATTTTTTTTTATCTAGCACTGTCTTCCATTCGTTTTGGTTACCAACAACTGCAGGAAACGAAGAAGATTGCAAAGCAACGGCGTTAGAAATTGGCGTCACAGTTGAAATGTTGTTAGCAACAGCAGCATCGTTCGGCAACAACAACAACGGTGGATGAGCAGCAGTACCAGTACCAGCTGATAATACATCGGCAATAGCGGCGACGTCGACAGAGCCAGTAGCACCCGTTGGGGCGCACGCAGAGGCTGGCTGCATTGATGTAGCAGAGTTTTTTTTGTTTACACTACAGAAACTTTCAAATTGTGCGAGCAAATGAGATAATAAAGAATTATTTTCGTTGAGCTTACAGTGCAAGTCACGAACCTCAGCTTGAAGAGAATCGGTTTTATGACGTAAGCACTCATTGTCTTCGCGCAAAGCAGTCACAGCAGAAAGAAGTTGAGTGTTGACAATTTTCAACTCAGCAAAATTATTAACAATATCAGAGCGCGGAATTGGCATTTGCATTTGTGTGGCTTGTTGTCGGATGGAAACAAAAATTGCCTAAAATCAGGTAATTTTCATAGAGGCTTAAGATTAGCATCTTATTATATTAAAATTGAATAAGCTACAAAACTGCGTACTCGAAAAAATTCTTAGATGAAAGTTGAAAAATTTTTATGAAAATTCGCAAAATTTACAAGAAATAAAAAATCGTCATCCGATGACATGCTTACGTCTGCACGCTACGAATTTTCAATAAAAATGGCGCTTGATGCTTTCTGCTTGTGTGGTGGCCGGGCAAGCGCCAATCACCCGAAACGCACACAACTACACGTTGCTATGGTAACCATCAAGCAAATTTTGTGCGTTGCCCCGCAGCTTATATGTTATCGGCATTATTAAGATGATTGAAATCGGCAGTCATGTCACCAACAACACAATTAATATGATAAATTTCTCTGCAATTTTCACACTGCACTGAAATTTGAGCGCGCTCAACTCTGTGGCCATAGAAACAAGGCACAATAAATCAAAATTTAAAATATGATAAGCGCAGAAAAAAAGGCAAACAAGACTCAATGTCTCTAACACAATTTTTGATTGTTAAACGGCATTAAATAAAAAAGTTAAAAACTCAAAAATTAAACTAAAAATAGAAGAAAAACTCAGAGCACGGAAAAAACACAACCGTTCACGGTGACGTACTCGATTACTGTCAGGAGCTCAACATTTCTAGTAAGTAGTTTTAAAGTGTACACTGGAAATTAGGTATGTAAACTTTAAAATTCTGCTTCTGCAAAGCAAAGTTGTGAACAAGAACACTCACTGATAAAAACTTCGTGAATTTTCTTGACGGTCACTATTATGACATTCAAGTGCGTATGAGCATTATTGCCTGACTGTTTTGTTTTTATGGCGTTTCATAAATATTTGCTCACTAGGGGGACTCATTTAACCTTATAAATGCCTTATAAAGTGTGTAAACGTATAAATTGATCTAGTGCGTAAACGAAGTTTCAAATTTTGTATGAAAAATCATTTACCCAATTGTATAAATTTACGCGCACATTTCATGGTGTAAACGCGGTAAACTCAAAAGAATGCAACCTTGCAGACATAACTGCCGTCCTTTTCATCAGAAATCTCCAACATCAGCAAGTCATTAACAAAAATTTCTTAGTAAAGATGTTTTAGTTTTGATTTTTCACTCAATCTTAGCATTTTTTAATTTGCATAACAATAAAACATTTTTTTAGCAATAATACAGCTGATCGACAATTAACTTTATCAAGAATATTACTGGATGCATTCATATAACAGTATGTGTAAATGGATATAATTTTACACCTTATAAATTTATATGCTTCTATGAGTGCCCATACTGACATATGACTTTACATTGAGCGCTCTTTCAGCAAAACGGTGTGCACAATACCCTACAGAATGGCATGAAATTTTAAAGTGTAAATTTTGTGTGCAAATGAGTTTTAAATCAGTGAAGATTCTTCAATTTTTCACATTTAGAGAATTCAGCCCCAGGTTGAATATAACAAGGTTAATATTTAACTATTCCAAAATGGAAAGTACAGTATGCTGCACAATGTTACCATACAGAAAATGTGTCAGAATGGTAACCGAAAATGTGGCAAAAGTCAACTAATCGTAGCAAAGCGAGTAGTCGATTCCAAACGGGTTTAACCGCTAGCCGAATGAGTAAATTTTTCAAGAGCCTTACTGTGAATACGGAACGAAAACTTACCGCTGTTATTACAAAATCTGGAAAAAAACACAACTGCTATATTTTTCCTAAATTCAATTCAATTAATTTTAATGCAAGTATTCAGATATGCTGTTGCTACTCACCAAAAGTATTCTCAGTTATTAACTGCAGAAGGTGAAGATCTAAGAGAGGCTGGTTTGGTGTGCGCTGACTGACGGAAAGCTCTTTATGTTTTCTTAATGCAGCAGCTGCAGCAGCAATTGCGGCTTCATTTTGGAAACGGGCAGTTGTAGTACTATTCATTAAACTTTTTGGCGTGGTATCATCCCCGGTAGAAGTATTACAAAAGGTCGCTGCAGTTAAATCTTCTGCATCGTCCTCGGACTCAGAATTTTTTCCACAAGGTTGAATATTGTATTGACTGTTGTAAGTATAATCTGGGCAGCTTGCGTTGTTGCTATTGGCGGCAGAGGCACTGTCGTGTAACTCATCCGGTGAAATTTTTACTCCAACTTTCGCTAAAAGACGTGAAGCCAAAACAGGATCGAATGGACATGGCATCGGTAACACTGGTAAATCTTTCGTGGAAATTCCACGGTGTTGTCGCGACATATGGGAATGTAGTGAATTCCGAGATTTCGCAACAGTACCACATAAAACACACCTGTAACCTGGACATGCCGTGTGCTTATCCTCTAAATGAGTACGAAGTGTATGGGCAGACCTATATATTTTTCCGCATTTTGGGCAAGGACGTGGATCGGTGGCACGAACTCGTATTTCTACACAACGTTGAGAGCCTGCACGTGACAAAGCAAAGAAAGTTTTCATTATTTTAAAAATATATTATTCAGCTTTTCAGACATGTATTGTTTCAATATTTTATAATTTAAAACATAGGCTCTACGCTTAAATTTATAAATTCTACAAATCGCATGTTCGCCCCTTAAAACATTCGGGCTCCAAAGAGTCAGATATATCACATATATCACATTTATCAGAATTCCTATGGCGTAAAAACTTTAGAGCATGAGAATCTGCACAAATCCTGTCTTGAGTTATAGCTTCAAAAATATAAACTTTGACTCAAACCTTGCACCAACCTGGGATAGTGGTAAATGAAGCAAATTTGCTAAACTTTGTATCAGGACGAAGAATTCTAAACCTGGAATCCTGTGGTTTTTAACACCAAAAATATGAAAATCATTGAGTAAATCACCTTCAAAGCAAACTTAAATAAATAAAATTCATGTATACTTTAAACTCAATAGACTGAATGAGTCCATAGTGAGTTTGCTCAACGATCAAACTGAAAAAACCCTATCATGACCTATGTAATAAAATATGTAACTTCGTCTTCTTGGTAAATATTAAAAGCTTTCTTTGACTGATAGGATCTGCAGCCTGAAGACCACAGGACACGAGCACAATACTCCTAAATGTGTTCCGCTTCTAGCCAGCATTTCCTACAATTTCTATCACTGACCGGGCCTAATTTAAGAGCATGTGATACTCGAAGGCAGTGTAAAGTGAGAATAACCATAATTTGCCTACAGGCCTTTTTTAGTGACAAGAGTAAATTTGTTAGTCTACGGTCAAGGGCCTATATACGATTTTCGTCACTTCTGCTCTTTTAATCTAGCCCGATCTTGAGCGCCTTTACACCAACCTTCCACCTCTATTGTACCCTAAGAGCCCATAGAAGCGCAGGTACGGGGTCAGGTAAGCTTTTCATCCAATATTTGATAACGTCAAGCTAACGCCTAGGCGAATTCGGGACCTATGCCTCTTTGTATATTAGACCATATTCTTCATTTCCACGTTGGTGGTCAGCCAGGAATTAAATACTCTGGTATGTACATATATTCCGAAGCGCCCGATCCATCAAAAAATTAATTGTAGGAAGCAATTTTCTACGTATAACAACTTCCACGTCATCTCCGTACTCCGAAGCTAAGAAGGTCTCGGGAAAACTTTCTACATTTTTGCTAGTTCTGGCATATGTAGCCGAAGTTCGGTTTTTTATTGCAACCTTGTTATTTGAGCTCTACACTTCCTTCTACTATTCGTCTTATCTAGCCGACTTTATAAATGGGTGTTTCAGGAAATGTGTAAACCAAGGTTAAAGAAATAAGTTTTGACGTAGATAATTTTATACACACGAAATATTGGGCTAATAAGTTGGCAGATAAAGAATATATTAATGGTTAATAGTCCACAATATGGAAATATATTTAGTAAAATATAAAGATTAGGAATAAATTGTTTGCAAGCTTTCGGACGCAGTTTACTTAATAAGTTGGAACCATTTGGAATCAAAATTCATAGAGAAAAAGGACCAAGTTTGTTTTGTTTTTTTATTAATATACAAATAATTGGCCACTTGAAATAAATGTCAAATTCATTTCAAATGTATAATTTTAAATTATTTTCATGGTTTCTTTTATACGATTTGCTTGAAATCATAGCACATACGACAAATAGGAGACAATGTGAATTGTCTAAATATAGTAGCTTCAAAAATATGATTTAATTTAAATTGCACAAATAAACATAAAAAGTGTTTTTGATATAAAGTTTTTATATTTCTAGGAATAATCTGCCTTACACCAACCAAATGTTGTGGACTTAGTTTTGCTCACATAGTTTTAAGTTCCAGCGTGGTGGTGTTAACCGAGTGCAGTTGGGCTTAATTAAGGCACGGTTCAAAAAATTTCCGTTCTGCAATTCTTCGAAGCATTTTTATAGATGGGAAAATGTTCGTTTTAAAACATCCATACAAGGCCTCAGATTACAATTTAGAAGTTTGGAAGTCTCTATTGTGTAATACCTAAATGAAACTGGTTTACCTCTGGTTGAAATACTGTGGAAACATTGAACAAAATATCAAGCTCTAGGTCAGACAAAGTATATAAAATGAAACAACAGACTAATTTCTATACAAAACCACATATTTGTCAGTTGTTTTAACTATCGATGTTTCGACTTATTTATGAAGTCGTGTTCAATAGTGGAATTCACTAACTTTTTTAACATTTGCCATCGCTTTATTTGCGAACCGATAACTATAACGATTTCGTTATTCAGTAACTATTTTGTATCGATATTTGTTTATCGACGATCAGCTGCGTTGTTAAATAAACGGCAAATAAATTGGCTGCGTTAAAAATGACGAAATTAATATTTCTGGCAATTTTAGTTAAAAAAGAAAACCGGAACTTTAATGAAACACTTTCAAACACGAAAAGCTGCTTTATAAATCAAATGGCGTTTGAGTATTTGGCGTACGTTTTATCAGAAGATGAAGAATTACTAAGTCCATCGCCATTGGACAGACACCTTCTTAGAGAAGTAGAGAACCCATTCCACTTGAATGCAACGGAGTTTTGAAAGCTGTACCGACTCACCCCAGACTTGGCTCATGATATTATTTCTCCACTTGATGATCAGTTAAGGGGTACAAGAATATCTGCGATATCAACAAGGAAAAAAAAAGAAATGAATAATGCATTTACTTACTTTTTGTTAAAATATATACAAACTTGCGCAATAATGACTTTTAAAAGCAGTTAGTATACGAAATTTATTTATTTTTGACATTCCTTTTGTGCTTTTCGCACCTTTCTACTATTAAAACGAAATTTAAATGTCTCGTTAAAACTAAGTTAGGCACAATCAATAAGGCAAGCAACAAAATCGTTAATTTAAATCTCGACAAATCGCATCATTATAAGTTAGTGAATTCCACTGCAGGTGTGAAAAACGAGTTGCATAAAACCAAAGATTATAAAAACTTTGCAAATACACATGTAGTGTACTTTTATTGTATTGTTCTTGTTATTTTAAATTTAATACAACTTAACTCATGTTTCACTTTGAATTGTTTTAATACTTATCAAGTTATTTAAATATTTATTTTCAAATGTTTCTTTCAAAAATTTTCATTCGGTCGTAATATATAAAATTCAAATAATAACATAATTTTAGGAGTGAACAAAAAAAAAATATCTTTTCTTATAAATTAATAGTCGTAAATTTATGCCAATACAACACACATTCTTGAATGTATCCGTTCGACTAGTTTAACAATTTAAAAGATATACATAAGTAAAGAGAAAGAGTATGTTAACAATTAAGAAACGTAATTGTAAAAAAATATTATACCAACAATAATACATTGACTTCTGATGACAACATACAAACGGACAAAATTTTCTTATCACGGACCACTGTTGTTGCTTATAAGTTTTTTATAAGCATAGGCGCACTTGTCTGTATCTGCTTTAAAGTTCATGCGTTGATGTATTGCTACAGTTTCCAAATCATAGGCATGGCCTCGCAATGTTATGTTATGTTAAAGCCATTGTTCACTCATTAGGGTGGTCCCTATATTTTACGTTTGATTCATGTGCGGAAATTCTTCTATTTAACACAGAGACATAATATTTATAAGTTTTGTCGCATAATCGTTGCTTTATAATAATTTTTTAATGAACATTTAATTTTTGTTCAATAATATTACTTTGTCAACGTTTAGCTTTTATTTTTCCTTCAAATATTATTCGTCAGCGTTTATTTTTTAAGTTGCTTGATAATTATTTTGATCAATAAATGTCTTTTTTCGTTGGCATTACAGGTTGTAATTTTAATAGAATTTGGAGTGGATATTATTGTTTTCTTTGCTTTTTAGTTTTCGAACTCTCATTTGGTATGGTTCGCATAATTTAAGATGATGTACCATTTTATACGCAGTTTGTTTTCGGGCTATCTACTGCTACAATGAGCAAGATGTCGGATGCTCTCAAGGATTTGTATATGAAGAAAATCTGGCCGAATAGTGGCGTTTATGGTTTGGTTCAGCCTTTGCTATCTGAGATAAAACTCACGTTACGTAAAAAGTCATCAAGGAGGGAATGATCGGCATCACCCTGGTGACCACATTGATGGTGATTTCCATAAATTAAAAAAAGTGAAGGACTTAATATGGTAATTTGACTAAGTGGAGAATTGAAAACTGAGTTTCCCTCACCTTTGACGCGCCTTTATCTATGGGTATCAGTATTACTAATTGGTAATATTTCCTTATTGATATTAGAGAAAAATTGAAAAGTTTACAAATGGCGATGGTTACTGGGACATGTTTCTGAATTTCACTTCTTCATCAGCTAGGTTTTCGGGAGCTGAGTATTGAACTCGAATCTCCAACATTCATACTTCATACTAGTGTAAAGGCACTTTGAAAGCTTTGTAACATTTGTATGAATTTTTACAGTATGTGTTTTTTAATACTTCCGCTGTTACTATTATATCTATGTTATCATATATATTTAATTAGCGAGATAATTGTATGAATTTTATTTAAGTAGCGAAACACATGTATAAAGGAAATTATCTAGATATGTTGGATATATCCTTAAAGTTTTGGTATCTGAGGAACTCAATATAAAAAATTCTTTTGAACTCAAAGAAAAAATTCACACCATAAATGTGACCGACGACGACATGCTGGTGTCGCTCGATGTAGTATCATTGTTCACTAATATACCTACTATGCTCGCGACCAAAATAATAATAAACAAATGGGAAGAGATCTACAGAAGTAATTACATCACAAAAAAACAATTTCTGGAATTATTGAACTTTTGTTTAAAAGTTAATAATTACACTCTCCTTTTATAGCCGACTTGGTGATGAATGATCTATTAAATGACACTATGGCAGAACTTAAAGAAAGGTCAAATATAAATATAAAATTCTTATGCAAATAAGTGGATGATATGTTTGCTATTGTGAAGAGAAAAACCTTAGATAAAATCCTACATACCCCCGACAAGTACCACAACAAACTCAATTTCACGGTGGAAGTTGAACATATTGACAACATCCCCTTTCTAGACACACGTATCTGCGGAATGGATAATAAACTTGTGCTAGATTGGTATACAAAACCCACTTCATCTGGGCGCTTAATTAACTATTGTTCAGCCCAGTCCTTTAAATATAAAAAAAAAATTTTGGGATAAGAATTTGAACAAAATCACTAAAACATTGATACAAAATAATTACCCTCACACACTCAAACACATACAAAATCGAGTAAAACAGGAAATGGAACAGATTAAACAAAAAATAAACAACTCTACAGAAAATACCAATGGCAGGCCTAAACAATATTATAGGGTAACAGATATACCTAGGCTAACAGACAATTATGACAAAAGCTTACTCAAAAACAAAGACAACATATGTTTGACATATAAATCTAATATAACCCTGTCGAGTATCTATACCAAAACAAAAACGCCGATTCCAGCTACACAACAAAACAATGTAGTTTACGAAATCGAATGTAAGGAACAGAACAGAACTTGTAATAAAAGATACATAGTGTAACAAATTTAGGGAAACTCCGCTTATTTTACACCTTCTGCAAACGATCGAATCGCTAAATTGTCGAAAAATAACACTAATATTCAATAATGCAAAATGCTCTTTATTAGACTACTTTGAGAGTACTTCACAATAACTCTTACTTCACAACTAATTGCGGGTTTAAATCAAACGGCTTACTAACTACTCAGCTTTCGCTGCTTTTATACTCTCTGTTGCCTCCTCCACGCATTTATCCTACGGTCTAGTAACTTCGCGAACTTCATGCTTGGTTACCAGCCATATATATACATATACAATATTTGTAGTTTATAATCTCTCGCCTAGCCATATGCGTGTGTATATGTGAGTACTACTTCGCCTGATGGTGAGTATCTCTCTGCTGCTGATGATATTGATTTGTTACGTACATACAAGTGGCTGCTTATTATCGGATTAGGGATGTTAGAATCACTTAGTGGTGTGAATATTCGTCACACTGCCCTCCACCTAATCCTGATCGTCCCGATCAGACAAATCGCTCGATCTAACCGCTGCTAGCCTCTGCAAATTAACCACCCTTCTATTTCGTGGTTTCCCAATGGTTTGTATGAGGTATATGCTATCACTGATCCTCTTCACAACTTTGTACGGACCTTCCCAACTGTACCAAAATTTGGATGGAACATCTTTCCGCCGGTGTGGGTTGTATAGCAGTACCAAATCTCCCTCAAAGAAACCTACCGAATTATTGTTCTTGTCGTACCTGTGTTTCAACCCTCTACACATTATCCTAGACCGTTCCCTCACACTCTGTTGTTTGGCCAATGAACTACTTCGAAGAGCTTGCGCTTTACGGATTGGCTTCACAATAGTAGTGCGCCCTGGCTTGAAACCACCCTTGCATTCTCTCTGGGAAATTCTTTCGTTCGTTTTAGTGCATCCATTAGGGTTTTTCAGTGCCAGTGTTTTTCTCGCGAGTACCTTCGGTTTAGATTTGTTTGGCCCACTCATTCCACCAACTTTTGCCCGATTTACTTTCTTTGACTTTTGTGGTCTCTGTTGAATCTCCTCCACCAGCACTCGCTTACTGCTGAACCCTTTCTCCAAACTGAAATTAAGTGGTATATCCTGGTTCTTGTAGCGCATATTCCTTCTTTGCATGTCGATCATGATGTCATGCTCAAATAAGAAGTCCACTCCCAATATGACTTCATCAACAATCTCCGCCGCAACGAATTTGTGTAGAATCGTGAACTTTCCAATTAAGACCTCACATACCACTTCTCCTTGGACTTGGTTATACTCGCCAGTGACCGTACGCAACCTTGCTCCAGGTAATGGCTTTACTCTCCTGTTGACCAAATCAGATCGGATTAAGATGAGAAGCGCCCATATCTACAGTCAGTACACGTTCTTTGCCATCCACATTTCCTTTGACGGTAAGACTGCTCGATTTTCTTCCAATTTGCGAGATAGATATCACTTTCAACACATTCAACTCACTTCCGACTCACTGTATCTGTTTGACCGATGCGAGAAATTCTTGATTAAATAGAATTGAGGATAAAATCGGGTTTGGTATTGTTGCATGCTGGTCGAACTCTGCTCCATTTTCGCAAGCGACGGTAACCGTATTCATTGCCCGTAAATTGTTCAAAAACGTTTCGGCGGCATCTCGTTGGCTCGTCCGTCGGCTTGGTCAAGCAATTTTCCTGAACACACACAGCGGTTCGGTGGCTCATAAGCTGCACGCAGCGTTTTCACCAACTTTTTGATATTAATCGAATCAGCTACTTGGAACGGTACATTGCAACCATAAAAAAACAACGCTGTGAGCGACTCAAGCTGATTTTTTTCGGCCGGCTTCACTTCATCCATAAAACGTTTCAATTTTTGATGCTTCGGTGTCGATGTTCTAAATTGCAATGTTGACCGCTAAATTGAAATTAATTCAAAAAAATCAGTCCACTACCTACTGTACATTATAAATATAAAAAATAACTTACATGATGTAAATTAGAACTTAATCTTGAACTCGGACGTGAATCTTCGCTGTCAGTGACAAGTGCTTGCAATTCGCTGCTTACTGAGTCAATGACTATATCGTTGGCAGATGGGCATTGTCAGCAGATTCGTTTTCTTCAATGTTGTCGAAACAACACTTTTCACTACAAAACATATAGATATCCAAAACATATAGATATCCAAAAACTTGAAATTAAATTCACAAAAACATTAGAAAAATTAACATTACCGATGGCTTAGTAAACCTGCTTTTGTGGTGTATTTGATGAGTTTTGAGCAATTGATACATTTTTCCGCAATTCTTCCATTGTTTTCAATCTTTTCATAACCAGTCCATTGGTCGTGCATTGGTCGGCCTCTGGCGATGTCGATGGTAATGATTTGCCACCTTCTGACATTAACCTTTAAATGCGCTTGCCATTTTTAAAATAAATAACGAATAATTCGATAATTTTTACGATAAATGATGTACAAAATAAAGATGCAAATGATGAAATTATGAGTACGACAGCGGCAGGAAAACTCACGGTTTGACAGTGTAGTTGACATTCCAATTTGATTATGTTTATGCCGATATTAGTGCTCATACTTCGCTGATGCATACATATATAGGCACGAGCCGAAATGTAGTAAAAGAAACAAGAGAAAGAAAGGAGATGAATATATTCATACACTTCTCACATTCTCTTGTTTTGTTACACTTCGAATCACGCATTTTGGATGTGAACAAGCGAAGAACATGTATGTAGATGCATTCAAGACTTGAAGCGAGTAAAAAGGATATTTGAATGAGTCATCCTCCAAGTTTTTGAAGTTTTGAGAGTTTTCGACAAGCACAAGGTTTTCGATATGTCGAAAAGTAGAATACAGTTTTGGACGTAGGATACATACAAGGCCTACAAATCGTTGTCGAATACCAACCGTGACAAGCAGAGAAAATCATGCGAGTCAAGTAACCAATAGCCAGCAAAGCGACAACGAACATACGCACGAACAATAGCAAAGCAGAGTGCCGCTACCAAATTTAAGCAACAGCGAACACACGCATGAACATGGTAAAATGCACGGCCGATATTGGAAAGCGCGGCATGCATATGGACAAGCATACAAACATATGAACGGCAGTAGGGACCAGTGCACGGACTTTACCACTTTATTGGTAGATCTCCCAACTTTTTAGTCCATTTTCATTTTCTACCACTTCTACCACCAATGCCCAAAAATCTACCAAAATTTGCCTTTATAAGGAAATTAAGAGACGATTCAATTTCGAAGACGAAAAATTACGAAATTACAAAAATTACATTCATCTAGTCAAATGACAACGCTTGTTCCCTTACTTAAAGCTTTTCCATTTCACAAGACAACGAATGGCGAACATTAATGTTGTATAAGAACAAAATATAAGAGATATTTTCCGACGATATTCTTAAACGATGGATAAACTTGGGAACTGAAAAGAGTCTTTTAGAAGAAAATTTGTTTGAAATTTTGAGTGAATAAATATGCTCCTTAACAATATTACCTCACAGTAGTGCAGCCGCAGAAAAGTCGTTCTCTATAATGAACGACATAAAAACCGCCAAGCGTAATGGATTAAAAATTTAAAGCATTCCAATCAAATATTAATAACAATACCCTTGAATCGGACGGACTTTATTTCAGCCTCCAATTGAATTAATAAAATTTTATAAAATATTTTAATTTGTAGTAGGTGATTTTCTTCCTTGTCTATATATATACAAATCAAATTCTGTGTGCGCGTGAGTTTATTGTTTCCATATGGAAACGTATTTCCCACATTTCAATCATCACCAAATATTGACTATAGGTTCTTTCGATCATGACGAAGGTTTTTCATGTTTCAGAACTAAGAATTTCCCATTCTGGCTAGGGTCTTGAGCTCAAAACGTGGACCCGGGTAATCCTGGGATGTGTTTGTGCAATAAGGGTATAAAATGTAATCTGTTTATGAGTACTTTGATACGGGGAATTTTTGGTAACCCCTGGTGACTAGGATCTCGAGATATTGACGGACCCGGGTACCCCTAGAATGTGTGTGTAATATGGATATCAAATGAAAGCTGTTGCTGAGAGCTTTAAAGTAATTTTCATTGTGATATTCGATTTAGTCGCATCAACCTGGCAAAACTGATAAATATGCATGCGAAGCCGAAATAAAGACATGAATTGTTAATACCCACATACCTATTCGATTTTCCTGAAATTTGATATATAAATTTGCCTGTATTAGTATTTACGATCCTTTTTTCCGGGAAGTAGAGCAGGGACGGACTGGAACTGAGACTCGGAGTCGGACTTGGACACGGAATGGGATTGGAATAAAATACATACCACCCTCTAGGACTGGTAATAAGGTATGAAGAAGAATGAGAAGAACTTGAGAGAAGAGAAAAGGGAGAAGCAGAAGGAGACTGAGAAAGAGATAGAGAGAGACGAAGATAGAGATAGATGAAGCGAAAAGACGGAGGGAGGAGTGCATAAAAGGATTAAGAAAAAGTGAAGAGGGGGGAGGGCAGAGTTAGACGGAAAAAGCTTATTCAAATATATGCAGATTAACCAAATTTAGGGCAGAACAATGTCTGCCGGGTATGCTAGTATTTAATAACGCCCATATGGCACTACATAGAATTTTCTTATGTTTTTTTCTGACAATTTTTTTTTTTTTTTTGCACTATTTTCATCAGCTTTTTATGAATTATTTTGAATGAAAATAAAAAAAGTTTTAAGTAAACGATAACATCCCAAACTCGGTTATTTTTTGGCAGAAAAATACTGGTACATTGGAAAATTGTTTTAATTATACGTAGGGTAAAACCGGGATAGATGCCTCAAAGGCATATATGCCCCATATTCAAAAAATCGAATTTAACGAACTCGTACCTAAGAATTAATTACATAGGTAGAAGCCGCAGTCCACCCGCATTTTAGTTACCGAAGGGCATTCGTGCAGTGAAGACGCGTTTAGTTGTTGTGCGATACTATTTTCGAGGCGAAGGTTAAAAACACTTAAAAGTTTTAAAGGTTTGTATTTGGCGTCGTATAACTTTATAATTTGTAACAAACTCCAATATATTTTTTATTACCTCAATATATTGGTTCATTGAGATTGCATACAGGTGTAAATAGATGTTTTTGTTTATAATTTATTAAAAAAAAAAAAAAAACCTGGGCGTCTATCCCTATCCAAAAGGATAGTTGCCCTGATTTTTGAAGGTATAAGTGCCCTTAAGGGCATCTATCCCTCAAAATATCACATATGGAGTAAGTATATATTTTTATAATATTTGTAGAGTCTGACATATTTTTCATATATTTACGTATACCTAAATTCGAACTTTTTACAGATTTCAGAAAAACGATATCGAGAAAATATAAAAGAAAAGAAGGAGTGCGACCTCGAGCATGTCATTGGACAACGGAAGGCCTTCAGGTCGCGTTCAATTAAATGGACAAAAACAACGTGGGGATAAACAAAATATCCCGAAAATTTGGAATACCATCGAGGACATTGCGAAGACGATATGCTTCTTTGATAACATTACGAAACTGCCTGATGATGAATTCGTGGCGGCTTTCGAAATGGTACCATTGCAATATGCCAGTAAATGTTTCTTCCTTCCTTTTCCGTTTCTCTTAGAAAAACATAATAATTGAATATTCAATTATTATAAGCCGGTGTTAAGCTCATGAATTCTTAATAATATGAATAAATGGAACACACCATTAAAACAAACAAACATAAATATTGTAACGATTTTTGGGATATCGTGCTCATTTTACACCTTCTACTAACGTTCGTATCGTTAACCTGTTGAATAAATAACTCCAATATTCAATAATGCAAAATTGGTCTTTATTAGACTACTTTGAAAGTACTTCAAAATAACATTTAACTTCAAAACAAATAGCGTGCTTAAATCAAACTGATTACTGATTACTCAGCTTGTGCTGCTTTTATACTCTCTGCCAAAATGTCTAGACATTTCTTTTTCTAAAATCCTCTACCTGGTCGCCAGCCATACGCGCGTGTATTTGTAGTGTGTAACCATATGCGTTTGTATATGTGAGTACTACTTCGGCTGATGATGACATGCGTTTGTGAATATCTCTCTGCTGCTTGTATGTATGTATGTGCATGATGATTAATGTGTTTATGTAGCTTGCTTTAAGGTTTTTGTTGTTGTGCATTTGTTTAGTTATGTGAATATTCGTCACACTTCCCTCCACCTAAGTCTAATCGTCCCGATCAGAAAAATCGTTCGATCTAACCGCTGCTAGCCTCTCCAAATGAACCACCCTTATATTTCGTGGTTTCCCAATGGTTTGTATGCGGTAGATGGTATCACTGATCCTCTTAACAACTTTGAACGGGCCTTCCCAATTGTACCAAAATTTGAATGGAACACCTTTTCGCCGGAGAGGGTTGTATAGCAGTGCGAAATCTCCCTCCAAGAAACCTTCCGAATTATTGTTTTTGTCAAACCTGTGTTTCATCTTACTACTCACCTGGTTCGTTCCCTCACATTCTGTTATTTGGCCAATGAACTACTCCGTAGAGCTTGTGCTTGACGGATTGGCTTCGCATAATCAGTATCGTTCCGAAGTTTCACGACAGTAGTGCGCCCTGGCTTGAAACTACCCTCGCATTCTTTCTGGGAAATTCTTTCCTTCGTTTTAGTGCGTCCATTTGGGTTTCTCAGTGCCAGTGTTTCTCTGTTGTTGTTGTTGTGTGACCTTTGTGTGGCCCAATCATTCCATCAGCCTTTGCCCGATCTACTGCCTTTGACTTTGGTGGTCTTTGTCGAATCGCCTCCACCAGCACTCGCTAACTGCTGAACCCTTTCTCCAAACTGAAATTAAGTGGTATATCCTGGTTCTGGTAGCGCATAATCCTTCTCTACACCTCGATCCTGATGTGATGGTCAACTAAGAAGTCCACTCCCAATATGACTTCATCACCGATCTCCGCCACAACGAATTTGTGTAGAACCGTAATACACAATACCTCAAATCACCCCCAACAACATAAAAATGCAGCACTAAGGCACTTGGAACATAGACTTGAAAGAACACCTCTTACACAAGAGGCATATAAGAGAGAACTTGAGATCATATATAATATCGCTGCAAAGAACGGATATAAAAAAGCCATAGTATATAAGATCAGAAGGACAAATGGGGAACCAAAAAGAAATAATGAAAAGGAAAATAATAGATGTACCTGTGTGATTACTTTGTTTCTTGTAAACAAGTTTTAAAGGCTCGAATATTGTGTCAGAAATTGTGTTTATCTGTTCGTTTATTATTCTACCGTCGAATGTTTTCTGTTTGTACATTTTCAAGTTTTCGAGTACGTTGAGACGTCGGCCTTTTGCTTGTATGTGAATGACCCTAACTGTTCTATTGATGTTTGCTGGGGAACATTCATTCTCGACCATGTGATTCGCGCAGTTAGACTCGGATATAATGTTTGGATTCCGTATTTTTTTTTTTGTAATCTCTAATATGTTCTCTGAACCTCATTCTTATTTGCCGTCCTGTTTGTCCTATGTAACTACGCTGGCATCCGCAGTTAAGCTTGCATACGCCGTGGCTGCTAAACGGATCCTCTGAGTTAGTGTTAGTTCTTAGTTTTCGCCCTAGATTGTTCGATGTTTTGAATGCTGTGTTAATGTTATATTTTTTAAAGAAGTTTGCCAATTTATATGTTGATTTTCCAGTATATGTCATAGTCGTCCATCTATTATTTTCTCTTTCGTTATTTCTTTTTGGTTCTCCATTTGTCCTTCTGAACTTATCTACTGGTGCTTTTTTATATCCGTTGTTTGCAGCGATATTAGCCGTGTTTTTTTTCACACGCGTATACGTTTACGATTGCGCGTAAAAAAAACGCTTATCCTCGCTTAGATAATGCTTAGGAGACCCATCTAGCGGCAGTGGTTAAATAACTCCAGCTACAGCACAGGGCGTACCGACAAGCGGAGACACAACCCTCTGATGGCCATAGGGTATAACATACATCTGAATCAGTTGCGATGAATTGTGGACACACATAGAATACATACATGGAATTAGTGTAGAGGGTGAAACATAGGCACATATTTCAGTTACATCTGAGTATAATGCGTATTGAAATTTAGTAGGACAAATCTTATGCGCAGCAATTTCAGAGGTGTATTTAAAGTTTGTCGCTTAGCAGTCCATATAAAGTTTAAGCGTAAATGCATATAGAAGTAAAAAAAAACACAGCTATTATATATGACCTCAAGTTCTCTCTTATATGCCTCTTGTGAAAGAGGTGTTCTTTCAAGTCTATGTACCAAGTGCCTTAATGCTGCATTTTTATGCTTTTGGGGGTGATTTGAGTTATTATTTATTATTGTGTCGGTGGCCGTTGGCTTTCTTTATATATCATTTTTAAATCTTTTGGCTTCTTTATCAATATTTATCGTGAGGTCTAGATTGTTGATTTCTCCGTCTTTTTCGGTTTCCATTGTAAATTTTATATTTCCGTGCTGCTTGTTGAGGTACTCCAGCACAGGCTCTTCGTTATTAGTAGTTAAAGCCCATATTATGTCATCCACGTATCTAGCATAAAATGACACACCTAATTTGGACTTCAGCTCCTGTATGTACTTTTCTTCCAGATTTTGCATGAACACTTCCATAAGAATTGCTGATGTGGGGCTTCCTATTCTAAGACCGTTTGTTTGTCTATATATTTTATTGTTGAATTGAAAATATTTTTGACTAAAAGTGGTTCTAAGCGCACTTTGTTTTTTGTATTATGAATTATTGTTGAGCTAACTATGTCCAAGGTCTCCGATAGTGGCATTGATGGGTATAAATCTTTTATGTCAAAAGATACCAATTTGCTGTTCTTTGTTAGCTCTACGGTCTGAAGTCTCTCTATTAGTTCTGTTGTGTTAGCTATTGCATATTCGTTCCTTAGCTCCAGATTATCTTTAAAAACGCTATTAAAAACGACATTGAAAGATACTTTGGAGCTAAGGAACGAATATGCAATAGCTTACACAACAGGTACAACAGACCAACACACAACAACAAATAAACACAAAACAATTAACACACCAAAACAGCAAGCCCACGAAGAAGGTCAAACGCCTAAAATTACGGATTTTTACCTACCCCAGTCAACCACAGAAATCGATTAGTAAACCACCCTCGGTTCTGAATGAACACACAGCACATACACAACTAAATATACACAAACATCTATTTCGACAATACCTGCTCATGTACCTACGAACTATAAATACAGGACAAACGACAACAACAGGCCAGAACGAAAATCGACACTGACGATGGCACAACGCTGGAACCGGTTTGTCTCAAAACGAAATTTCGACAAGGGAAATCGTTCCAATATACGTCAGAGTCAGAATGTCTCAATGGTGTTGTTAGTGAAGAAATGAGATAAACTGAATTAAGCAAGGAAACAAATACAAGCAGGATAGCCTAGTGGTTAAGACAACGGCAGTCCCATAGTGTGATTTGCGGTTCGAATCTCGGTGAAACCTTTGATAACATTACAAAATTGACTGTTGATGAATTAGTGGCGGTTTTTAAATGGTACCATCGCAATATACCAGTAAATGTTCCTATCTTTCTTTTCAGTTTCTCTTAGAAAAACATAATAATTGAATATTCAATTATTATAAGCCGGTGTTAAGCTCATGAATTCCTAATTAAAATTAAAGAAAAATAAAGGAACTGATAATTATTTAAAAGTAAACCAAGGCCGAGCACCTCTAAAAAGACAAATTATTTACAGTTCAAGCAGCGAAGATGAAGACAATCCAGCAAGTAGAGATAACTGCATTGAATATTTTGAAAACTATATAAGTATGAAGTCGCAATCCGACTGGATTCAGAACTGGCTTCATGAAACCTTAACACTTTTCAAAAACTATTGCACAAGATGTGGAAAATTAAAAGAACTATCAGACTGAAGTCCAATTATTATTTTATTTATGATTTTATTTATTTTTATTTTTAGTTTAGTTTTAGCTTATTTTTAGTTTAATATAAAAATGTATGTTAAAATGAATTTTTATTTTTTTGTTGAATAAACGCTTGCAAAATACAAAATATAACTATACATTTTAATTCTTAAGAATTTATTGTTTAGTTAAGCAAAAGCTTTAGTTTAACTATGACCATAAATGTGATATTAGAATTATATTCTAATCATAACAATTAAAAGATTAAAAAAGAACACAAAATGTTTTCTTTATTATGGTTTTGCAGTAGGAGTAGAAATATCTTGCATTTGTTTTGGTTTTTTCGATTACATGGTATAAAGGGCATCTATCCTGCATTGTAGGCATCTATCCCTCTCAATATTTTCAAGGTGGGGCAACTATCCATAAAGGTAGGCATCTATCCCCAAAAAAAGGGTTTCACGAAAAGCAAATTTTTTCAAAAACTGTTTACGATAGGATAAAAAATAATAATAACAATTCAAGTTAAAAGATTGAACTAGCTACATTAATAAAAACTATTGGTATAAAATTAATATTTTTAAAATTAGGCGGTTTACCCAAAAAGTGTGGCATCTATCCCTTTTTTACCCTATCCGTAAAGTTACCTCAGTATTTCAAGCTCAAAGTACAGGAAAAAAGCAAGTATCATATAGGCATAAGCTATGTATATACAAATTTACATGAATTTACATGCGAGCACGAAACCAATAATGATGCAGGTGGGGCAACTATCCATGTAGGTAGGCAAAAAAAGGCAACTATCCCCAAAAAAGGGTTTTACCAAAAGCGGTGCTAAGCTCATGAACTCTTAATAATATGTATAAATGGAACACACCTTTAAAATAAACAAACATAAATATTGTAACGATTTTTAGGATATCCTGCTTATTTTACACCTTCTACTAACGTTCGTATCGCTAAACTGTTGAATAAATAACTCTAGTATTCAACAAAGCAAAAATGTTCTTTATTAGACTACTTTGAAAGTACTTCAAAATAACATTTAACTTCACATCAAATAGCGTGCTTAAATCAAAGTGGTTACTGATTACTCAGCATGTGCTGCTTTTATACTCTCTGCCCAAATGTCTAGAGGTTTCTGTTTTTTATCGGCCTATTGATAAATGATTCAAGGTTCGATTCGAGCTCAAGGCCAGAACAATAATTTTTTTCTATGATAATTATTGTTATTTTTTAATTTTTCTAAATTTGAAAAATTGTATTTTGTTTTTGGAATAGTGAGTAGAAAATTTTTCAGACAACCTGCCATAGCTGCGCAGATAGATCCATTTCGAAGGGTGCTAAGCCTTCATCATCAGTACGCTTTAGGCATGCTGCGCTAACCATTTAGCTATACAGCGGTGGTTTGTTTGACTGGCAAATTTGCTACTGCTATTCCTTTTTACCAACTATATTTATCCAGTGTTGCGTCATCTGGTGCAAATCACTGATAATGCTGGATTTTTGTTTATTGTCAATTACTTTGTTTGACATTCCCAAGTGCTCATGGTTTATTAACAATTGTTTTTGTTTTTTATCGGCCTCTTGATAAATGATTCAAGGTTCGATTCGAGCTCAAGGCAAGAACAATAATTTTTTTCTAATGATAATTATTGTTATTTTTTAATTTTTCTAAATTTGAAAAATTGTATGTTGTTTTTGGAATAGTGAGTAGAAAATTTTTCAGACAACCTGCCATAGCTGCGCAGATAGATCCATTTCGAAGGGTGCTAAGCCTTTATCATCAGCACGCTTTAGGCATGCTGCGCTAACCATTTAGCTATACAGCGGTGGTTTGTTTGACTGGCAAATTTGCTACTTCTATTCCTTTTTACCAACTATATTTATCCAGCGTTGCGCCATCTGGTGCAAATCACTGATAATGCTGGATTTTTGTTTATTGTCAATTACTTTGTTTGACATTCCCAAGTGCTCATGGTTTATTAACAATTGTTTTTGTTTCTTTTTCTAAAATCCTCTACCTGGTCACCAGTCATACGCGCGTGTATTTGTAGTGTGTAACCATATGCGTGTGTATATGTGAGTACTACTTCGGCTGATGATGACATGCGTTTGTGAGTATCTCTCTTCTGCTTGTATGTATGTGTGTACATGATGATTAATGTGTTTATGTAGCTTGCTTTAATGTTTTTGTTGTTGTGCATTTGTTTAGTAATGTGAATATTCGTCACGCTGCCCTCCACCTAAGTCTAATCGTCCCGATTAGACAAATCGTTCGATATAACCGCTGCTAGCCTCTCCAAATGAACCACCCTTCTATTTCGTGGTTTCCCAATGGTTTGTATGCGGTAGATGGTATCACTGATCCTCTTCACAACTTTGAACGGGCCATCCCAACTGTACCAAAATTTGGATGGAACACCTTTTCGCCGGTGAGAGTTGTATAGCAGTACCAAATCTCCCTCCAAGGAACTTCCGAATTATTGTTCTTGTCAAACCTGTGTTTCAGCTTAGTACTCACCTTGTTTGTTCCCTCACATTCTGTTATTTGGCCAATGAACTATTTCATACAGCTTGCGCTTGACGAATTGGCTTCGCATAATCAGTATCGTTACGACGTTTCACAATATTAGTGCGCCCTGGCTTGAAACTACCATCGCATTCTTTCTTGGAAATTCTTTCCTTCATTTAAGTGCGTCCATTTGGGTTTGTCAATTCCAGTGTTTCTCTCGCAGGTATCTTTGATTTTGCTTTGTTTGGCCCATTCTTTCCATCAACCTTTGCCCGATCTACTGCCTTTGACTTTGGTGGTCTTTGTAGAATCGACTTCACCAGCACTCGCTTACTGCTGAAACCTTTCTCCAACCTGAAGTTTAGTGGTATATCCTGGTTCTTGTAGCGCATACTCCTTCTCTGCATTCCGATCCTGATGTCATGGTAAACTAAGAAGGCCACTCCCAATATGACTTCATCAACGATCTCCGCCACAACGAATTTGTGTAGAACCGTGACCTTTCCAATTAAGACTTCACATATCACTTCTCCCTGGACGTGGTTATAATCGCCAGTGACCGTACGCAACCTTGCTCCAGGTAATGGCTTTACTCTCCTGTTGACCAAATCAGATCGGATAAGGGAATGAGATGCTTCCGTATCTTTAGTCAGTACACGCTTCTTGCCATCCACATTTCCTTTGACGGTAAGACTACTCGATTTTTTTCCCATTTGCGAGGTAGATATCGCCGGACATTCAAAAACTGGGGAAAGTTTTCGATCTTTACATCTGACTCGCTCTTGCTTACCTCCTCCAGCTTTACGTTTACGACCAGCCAAGTTGGAACTACCAGGACCGTTGCTGCAATGTTACCAGGCTTCCCGCATTTGAAGCACGTGATTACCCTTTTACTCCGCTTTTGCGATCCTTTCAGCACCTCCAATATTGTGTTCACCCACTCTGGCCTTTCTACTTCCACACGCCGTGCTTTGAAAACTGTCTTACACAGAAGCGATGCTGTTTCCTGAGTCAGCGCATGGGATACTGTCTCAGCAAATGTTGGCTTTGGATTTGCGTATGTCGCTCGCTTCATTTAAAAGTCCCGTATTCCATTAATTAAGCGCTGGATTTTTACCCTCTCGGTGTATTCCACGGGTGCGTCTGCATTTTCGAGATGACCCAATTTTTCAACATCCGACGCAAATTCCTGTAAAGTCTCATTCGCCTTTTGGTAACGGTTTTGGAACTCAACTTGATATATCTGCTTCCTGTATTCGCTTCTGTATCGTCGTTCTACAGTAGGCATCAATGCTTCACAGTTGTTCCGCTCTACTTCGGGAATCGTCTGGAGAGGATGGAGTTTTTACCTTCGTATTACTCGATGAAGCAGCCGGGCGATTAAGTTGCAACTGATGGATAAGTCCTCTCAAAGCATCCACCTCGGCCTCGATTTTTTCCTCAAACTGCAATATTTTCTCGTCTATACGCGCTTCGAGTTTTGATGATATATGCGCCTCTTGTGCTTCGAGTTGTATTTTTATGTGTGTCTCTTGTTCTTTCAGTTGTGTTTCCATATTTGATGTTATGCGTGTCTCCTGCCATTCCAGGTGGGATGCCATATATGTCTTCTGTTCTGCCAGTTGAGATGACATTTGCGAAGACATTTCTGAAATACGTGCCTCTGTGCTTCCATCTTGGATGTTAATGTCGATGTTTGAGAAGATATTGCAGCCAAAATCGTGTTCAAGTCTGTGCTCGTAACTGTCTGCGGTGTTTCGTTTTTTTCTTCCATTTTTGTCGTTGTCTCGTCGCTATCAGAATTAAAGACATACTCGTTAGCATTGATTCCTTCAAATACCATAGCTACCCATGGTCGTCTTTGTAGCTGGGATTTATGGCCAGTAGTAGCCAATACACGGGCTACCAACTCCTCCTTCAATTGCTGAATCTTCAATTCACTCAACTTTGCCATGTCCAAGTTGTATTCCCAATCTTCGGAATTTATTCAACAATTCCTCTTCTGACATCAATTGTAACGATTTTTGGGATATCCTGCTTATTTTACATCTTTTACTAACGTTCGTATCGCTAAACTGTTGAATAAATAACTCCAATATTGAATAATGCAAAATGGTCTTTATTGGACTATTTTGAAAGTACTTCACAATAACATTTAACTTCACAACCAATACTTACTTACTTACTTAATTGGCGCTTAACCGTCTAAACGGTTATGGCCGTCCAACAAGGCGCGCCAGTCGCTCCTTCGCTCCGCCAACCGGCGCCAATTGGTCACACCAAGGGAGTTTAAATCGTTTTCCACCTGGTCCTTCCAACGGAGTGGGGGCCGCCCTCTACCTCTGCTTCCATAGGCGGGTTCCGATAGAAACACTTTCTTGGCCGGAGCATCATCTTTCATTCGCATAACATGGCCTAGCCAGCGCAGCCGCTGCGTTTTAATTCACTGGACTATGTTGATGTCTGCGTATAGCTCGTACAGCTCATCATTAAATCTTCTTCGGTACTCGCCATCGCCAACGCGTAGAGGTCCATAAATCTTTCGAAGAACTTTTCTCTCGAACACTCCCAAAGCCGTTTCATCTGATGTTGTCATGTTGTTGTTGTTGTAGCAGTGCTTCGCCCCACCTAACAGACGCGACCGATCACAAACTGTCGTCAATATTCTCTAACGGGAGTCCAAGGAAACTTGCTGTTTCAACAGGGGTAGACCATAGGGAAAGGGGTGTTAGAGGCGTTGGTTCCACATTACAATTAAAGAGATGGTTGGTGTCATGTGGGGACACATTGCAAGCGGGGCATACATTTTGTATGTCGGGGTTGATTCTGGATAGGTAAGAGTTTAACCTGTTACAGTATCCAGATCGAAGTTGAGCCAGAGTGACACGCGTTTCCCTGGGGAGTATGCGTTCCTCTTCCGCAAGTTTTGGACACTTTACTTTGAGTACTGGGTTCACCGGGCAATTCCCGGCATAAAGGTCCGACGCCTGTTTGTGGAGTTCACCAAGGACCTGCTTGTGTTTTTTCGCTTCATACGGCTGTGTTCTCAGATGCCGTATTTCCTCAAAATGCTTACGGAGATGACTCCTTAAGCCCCTAGGCGGTGCTGGCTCGTCAATCAGATGTCTGTTGGGATGCCCAGGTTTCTGGGTATTCAACAGGAACTGTTTGGTCAGCATCTCGTTTCTTTCCCTGATGGGGAGTATTCTCGCCTCATTATGTAGATGGTGTTCTGGGGACATAAGAAGACAGCCCGTGGCAATTCTGAGAGCAGTATTTTGGCAGGCCTGTAGCTTCTTCCAGTGGGTAATTTTTAGGCTTGCCGACCATATGGGTGACGCGTAGCACGTAATCGGCTGGCTAATTGCTTTGTAAGTAGTCATGAGCGTTTCTTTATCTTTTCCCCAGGTACTGCCAGCAAGGGATTTGAGGATTTTGTTACGGCACTGAATTCTCGGAACAATTGCGGCTGCGTGCTCACCAAAATGTAGATCCTGATCAAACGTCACACCCAAGATTTTGGGGTGTAGGACAGTCGGTAGCGTAGAGCCATCGACGTGGATGTTCAAAATGGTCGACATTTGGGACGTCCATGTTGTAAATAAGGTCGCGGAAGATTTAGTCGGTGATAATGCCAGGTTTCGCGAGGCGAAAAAACTGGAGAGATCAGGGAGGTAGCCGTTTATTTTATTGCATAGCTCATCGATCTGTGGGCCTGGGCCTGTGGCCATTACTGTGCAGTCATCGGCGTAGGAAACGATTGTGACTCCTTCCGGTGGTGAAGGTAGCTTAGATATGTAGAAATTAAACAAAAGTGGGGATAGGACACCACCCTGTGGCACCCCTTGTTTAATTCTCCTTGGCTTTGATGTTTCGTTTCTAAATAGCACCGATGCCTGCCGACCACCCAGATAATTTGCGGTCCACCTTTTAAGACATGGGGGAAGGGTAGACCCTTCCAGGTCTTGCAGTAACGAGCCATGGTTGACCGTATCAACAGCTTTTGATAGGTCTAGCGCTACGAGTACTGTTCTATGGTGGGGGTTTTGATTTAAACCGCAATTTATCTGGGTGCTAATGGCATTTAGCGCGGAGGTAGTGCTATGGAGTTTTCTGAAGCCATGCTGATGGGAGGCTAGTTGCAAATTTGCTTGGAAATAAGGGAGCAAAATGGCTTCGAGCGTCTTTGCTACTGGCGACAGGAGAGATATCGGACGATACGACTCTCCTATGTTAGCTGGTTTACCAGGCTTTAGTGGCGGGACCACCTTGGCCATTCTCCATTTCTCAGGTATGACAAAGGTGGAAAGAGACAGGCCTGCGCTAAATATTTGAAACCCTCTTTCCCTAGGCTTTTAAGCATCGGCATGGCTATGCCGTCTGGGCCCACTGCTTTGGATGGTTTAGCGCGACCAATGGCGTCCTCAACCTCTTTAGCGGTGATGGTGATTGGTGACGCGCTGAATTTGTGTTTACGTGCGTGTCTGTTGGCCCTCCGTCTAACTTTGTCGACCGTAGAATGCATTGTATATTGTCGGCAGAAAGCGCTCGCGCATTTTTTCGCATCCGACAGCACTTTGTCGCCAAAGGCGATGGATACTTTGTCTTTGTGCTTAGTCGGATTCGATAGCGACTTTACGGTGGACCAAAGTTTACCCACACCGGTAGAGAGGTTACAACCTCTTAGGTGCTCCTCCCATTTCGCCCGCTTGTGTTCATCCACAAGCAATCTGATGCGTTGGTTTATATCCCTTATTTGGGGGTCGCCTGGATCAAGCTGCCTTATAAGGTCACGTTCTCTCGCTAAGTTTGCGGCCTCCGCCGGGAAGTGGGGCCGGATTTCGGGAATTCTCCCGGCGGGAATGAAACGAGCCGAGGCGGATTCAATGACCTTGCGGAAGGCACGCTCCCCTTGGCGGGCATCAGTCGGGATAGGGAGGGCAGCAAAGAGGTTGTCTGTAAAGGATTTATATTCTTCCAACTTTCCTTTTTTAAAGTTTATGAAAGTGCGTTTTTCGGTGACGGTGAAGTCGGCGGTACGCTCGAGCGAAATAAGTATAGGAAGGTGGTCGGATGCCAATGATACCATCGGCTGCCAGTTGACGCAGTTTACGAGTTCTGCGCTCACGATTGAGATATCTGGCGAACTGTGACAGCTTCCTACCATACGTGTGGGGGCGTCTCCGTTTATTGTGCAGAACGTCGTTTCTTCTATTTGATCCGCCAACATCTCGCCCCTACTGTCCGCCCGCAAATTTGAATGCCATAGATCATGATGGGCATTGAAGTCGCCTAAAATAATGCAATTGTTTCCAGTGAGTAAGGCTCTGATATTAGGGCGGTATCCACCGGGGCAACAGGTGGCAGGGGGGATGTAGATGTTGATGATTTCTAGGTTTGCATCGCCTGACCGGACAGATAGGCCTTGACGTTCTAAGACGTTGTCCCTGCGGTCGATGCCAGGATCAAATATGTGATATTGCACAGAGTGGTGTATTATAAACGCGAGGCCACCTCCATTTCCGCTATCGCGATCTTTTCTGTGGACATTATACCCAGAGCAGGTCTGCAATGCAGATCGTGCTGTGAGTTTAGTCTCTTGAATCGCAGCAATGCGGATGTTGTGCCGCTTCATGAAATTGACTATCTCCGTAATCTTCCCAGTTAGTCCATTACAGTTTAACTGCAGAATTCTGAAGTGCATGAGGGGAGACGTCGCCACTCTGGGGGTAAGTGACGGGTGACTACGCCTGGGTTGAGGAAGGCCAGGACGCAATTGCTGTTGTGGCCCTGGGACTGGGCGTCCTTGGGCAAGCATTGGGGTACCCGGATGATTTGGGTTTGCGACCTGGCAACATGGCGCGATGAAACCCGTCGAGGGGTTGCCGTCGCGGAGACCAGAACATCTAGGAAAGTGGCACCACCCAAGGCAGGAGCTGCATTGGGCGGATGTCGCAAACATATATATTCTGTGCTGGCAAACGGTGCAAACGGAGGTAGGGACTAAGAGTCTGGTTCCCTCACCTACACGATTGCTGCCGGAAAAGAGGGGAGGGAGAAGACTGGGGCAGGGGCTGTTGCTCAGCATTGCTTCCGACTCTACTACGAAGATTGTAGTTATGAGTGGTAGCAGCTGTTTGAGTTGTTGGCGCCGTAAGGCGCGAGCAGCAGCGGGTACTTGTTGTGGCTTGCTGAGCAGCGGGGCTGCTGGAAGGTAATGGGGGGCGCTTAGACGTAGACTACGGGGCGCCCTTGGGCGTGAACAGCAAGGAGCCACAAAAGATTTATAAAAGTTACGTGGACGTCGGGTTTTGGGATCAAGCCCAGAACAACCTGTCCGATGCAACCAACCCTTACACGAGACACACTGAACAGAGTATGACCGTCCTAAAAAGATTATTTTCCGGCAGATGCAGCAAAACCATTTCTCAGGACCGGGGTCAGGAGACGGACCCGGATTGGATTCGATACCTTCCCGGAGCAAGAGAATATGGAGCAGTCCTGCTGCAAGGAGCTGCTGGGAGGATGACAATTTGTGGGAGGGACGAAACAAATTAAATGGGGTTACACTGAAATGACAGTCCTTGGTCGGGAAAAATCCCGAGTCGCTCCGGTACATAGAACCGACTGCCTTGGGAAGCGCTGCTGTTGCATTGGTCCATGCTTCTGCCCCATATAGCAGGACGGGTACGATAAGTGACTTGTAGAGTATGATTTTCGTTCGCCGAGAGTCCAAAGTAGCATTTATTGGCAAGATTGATTCTTCGCTGGATTTCAGTGCTGATGTTGTTGCTAATGTTGATGCTGGTTCCCAAATAAACGAAGTCTTTTACTATTTCGAAATTATGGCTGCCAACAGTAGCGTGGTTGCCAAGGCGCATATGCGCTGACTCTTTGCTCGATGACAGCAGGTACTTCGTTTTGTCCTCATTCACCATCAAACCCATCTTTACCGCTTCTTTTTCCAGCTTGGAGTAAGCAGAACTAACAGCGCGGGTGTTTAGGCCGATGATATCAATGTCATCAGCATATGCCAGTAATTGCACGCTTTTATAGTATATTGTTCCAGTGCGGTTAAGTTCTGCAGCTAGTATAACTTTCTGCAGCATCAAATTAAAGAAATCGCACGATAGGGGGTCACCCTGTCTGAAACCTCGTTTAGTTTCGAACGGCTCGGAGAGGTCCTTCCCAATTCTGACTGAGCTGATGGTGTTGCTCAACGTCATTTTGCACAGCCGTATAAGTTTTGCGGGGAAACCAAATTCAGACATAGCGGCATATAGGCAGCTCCTTTTCGTGCTGTCGAAGGCGGCTTTAAAGTCGACGAAGAGGTGATGTGTGTCGATTCTCTTTTCACGGGTTTTTTCCAAGATTTGGCGCATTGTGAAAATCTGGTCGATGGTAGATTTACCAGGTCTGAAGCCGCACTGATAAGGTCCAATCAGCCGGTTCACGGTGGGCTTCAATCTTTCGCACAATACACTTGAAAGGACCTTATATGCGATATTAAGAAGGCTGATTCCACGATAGTTGGTGCATTTTGCAGTATCCCCCTTCTTGTGGACTGGGCAAAGAACACTTAGATTCCAACCGTCGGGCATGCTTCCGTCCGCCCATATTTTGCTAAGAAGCTGCTGCATGCGCCTTACCAACTCCTCGCCGCCGAACTTGAATAGCTCCGCAGGCAATCCATCAGCGCCCACGGCCTTGTTGTTTTTCAATCTGGTTATTGCTATTCTAACTTCGTCATAATCGGGCGGGGGGACATATATTCCATCATCATCGATTGCGGGATCGGGTTCTTCATCTCTGCGCGGTGAATTGCTGCCTCCATTTAGGAGAGCAGAGAAGTGTTACCTCCATAATCTAAGCACTCTCTGGACATCAGTTACAAGGTCGCCGTTTTCATTCCTACAGGAGTTTGCCCCGGTCTTAAAACCTTCCGTCTGTCGCCGTATTTTTTGGTAGAATTTTCGGGCGTTATTCCTGGCGGCTAGCAGCTCAAGCTCCTCGCACTCACGCCTTTCTGCTTCTGCTTTTTTCTTCCTGAAAAGGCGTCTCGCTTCCCTTTTCAACTCACGATAGCGTTCACCCACTCCTCTTGTCGCGCTCGCTCTTAACGTAGCCCTGTAGGCAGCGTCTTTTCTTTCGGTTGCAACGCGGCATTCTTCATCATACCAGTTGTTTTTTCGTGGCCGCCGGTAACCAATTTTTTCCTCGGCGGCAGTATGAAGTGCTTTGGAGATATGCTCCCACTGCTCCTGTATTCCTTCAGGATGAGTTGTGCCCTCAGAGAGCAGGTGTGAGAGTCGAGTTGCGAAATCATTGGCAGTCTCTTGTGATTGAAGCTTTTCGACGTCTAGCTTTCCTTGTGTTTTTTGTTCCTTGTTTTTAGCCGCGTTGAGGCGGGTGCGTATTTTGGCTGCAACGAGATAATGGTCCGAATCGATGTTAGGTCCTCGGATTGTTCGCACATCTAAAACACTGGAGGCATGCCGTCCGTCTATCACAACGTGATCGATCTGATTGCGAGTATTTCGATCAGGAGACAGCCATGTAGCTTGATGTATCTTTTTATGCATGAACCTCGTGCTTGATATGACCATGTTTCGAGCACCGGCAAAGTCAATCAGCCTCAGTCCGTTAGGAGAAGTTTCATTGTGTAGGCTGAACTTTCCGACTGTAGGGCCAAAAACACCTTCTTTGCCCACCCTGGCGTTAAAGTCGCCAAGCACGACTTTTTTATCATGACGGGGGCAGCGCTCGTATGTGCGTTCTAATTGTTCATAAAAAGTGTCTTTCACCTCATCGTCTTTCTCCTCTGTCGGCGCATGGGCGCAGATGAATGATATATTAAAAAATTTTGCTTTTTCACAACCAATAGCGTGTGTTTAAATCACTAGCACTGAGTTTATCAAGAAATGGCACTAAAGGCGCGGAATTAAAAATTGAAATATGTATTTTATTCGCAATTCAAACGCATTAAATATAAACAAAGCTATACAAATTGAAATTAATTATATGTATGTGACATAGATATGAAGCAGGAAATATTTGCGCGACGGCGAACAGGCGATGCGATGCGGGCACGATCGGTGTGTAATAGTGGGTAGTTAATGATAAACTAATTGAGAGTGAGCGCGGTTTGATCGGCAAGCACAGCTTGGCCGCACTGGCCGGGTGTTGCCAGACGGAGGGGGCGGACTTAGTCTGAAAACTGGATCATGTCTTCAACATGCTCCCCCCCCCCCCCGCCGCCCGACGCGTTGATGGGTTAAGGGCGGCATCAACCCTATCAAGGGCCGCCCGTGCCTTTTCGACCAATTTACGAAGTTGTTCGTCCTTGTGACGAGCCGATCGGCTTTGTACCGCGCTCTGGCGGTTTTCCGTGCGGGCTCGTGGGGTTGCCCTGTCTCTTCGTCGGCGATCGTTGTCCTGGCGTCCAGCATTTTTGTTCGATCGAGCCCGGTGGAGCAAAGTGTGGTGGCCGAGGGAGCATTTTCGGCAGCTGCTTGGGGAGTCGCACGCCCCGGTGGAGTGTGAAATTGCGAGGCAGTTGAGGCAGTGCCGGTGGGTTTTCGCACACTGATATCGTTCCTCCGGTTGCATCGCTAAAAAGGCCCGGCACTGTCTAAACACATGCCGTTGACCACAGAGGCGACACTTTGGTCCCTCGGTTGTTCTGCGGGTCCTGTAAAGACAAGAAAAGAAAAATATTCGTATTTGCAGGCCTGGGTGAGGGTAGCTTATATATCTCTTTCAGACTGCTAGGGGCATGAAACAGAGGGTACCAGAGGTAGGGTTGGCACTACTAGGCAGTTGGTAGCACACACAGTTTGGCAATATTACGGGTGATTAGTCCATTTTGGGTTTTGAGTTCCACAACTCGAACATGGTTATCCGATCCAGGGTGTAAAGTGATTACCCGTCCCAAACGCCATTCGTTCGGGGGTAGTAAATCATCCTTTACCACGACTAAATCTCCAACTTGAATATTGCGTTGAGGGCATTTCCATTTGTACCGCTTATGCAGCTCCTTGAGGTACTCGTTCTTCCATCGTATGCTGAACTGGTGGTGAAGCACTTTCAGTTTCTGCCATTTGTTGACCAAGGTGAGATGCTCTGCAATTGGCTCCGGTAACGACAAGAGCGGCGCGCCACGTAGGAAATGCTCTGGGGTTAGGACTAGGGGATCCATTGGATCTTCGGACATAGGGGAAAGCGGTCTGGAGTTGAGGACCGCCTCTATACGTACTAAGAGGGTAGTAAGCTCTTCGAAGGAGAACTTCTGGTTTCCTGCTACTTTCGTAAAGTGTCCGCTGGGTTATCCTTACGGGAAACGTGCCTCCAAGTGGCGTTGTCGACGTTCTTAAGAATTTCAGAGGTTCTGTTGGCGACATACGTCTTCCAGGTATGGGGTGGTTTTTCTAACCAGGCCAGTACGATGGCAGAATCGCACCAGAGAATGAGTTCGTGTTGGGGTAGATTCAGCTTACTTCGCAGCTGTTTCACTAAATTGGAGAGTAAAACTGCTCCACAGAGTTCCAACCGTGGAAGATTCACGGTTTGGAGGGGTGCTACTTTGCTTTTAGCAGCTAGCAAATGGGATGAAAAACGATTTTCATGGGTTTGTACTCGTAAATATATACAGGCACAAAATGCTTTTTCTGAAGCATCTGAGAATCCATGCAGCTGGATTAGTTTATCGGGGGAATACTGTACCCACCTAGGGATTTTAATGTCTCTGATGTGAGGTAAATTTTCATAAATTGAGGTCCATTTTTGGAGAGCTCCGGGCTTCACGTCTTCGTCCTAATCCGTTCCTTGCATCCAGAGATGTTGCAGCAACATTTTTGCAAGAATCATTATTGGTGAAAGCCATCCTGCGGGGTCAAACAGTTTTGCAACTGCTGATAAAATCTGCCTTTTTGTAGTCGTGTTTTCTGCTGATGGTGGATCATACGTGTAGGTGAAGGTGTCGGTTAGCGCGTTCCACTGAATTCCAAGGATTTTTGTTGAACTCGAATCATGGAATTTGAGGAAGTCGACGTCTAGCAAATCAGGGTCGGGAACGGGTTGTAAAATTTCAGGGTGATTTGCCGACATCTTCCTCAAAGGGAACCCTGCCGATTTTAAGGCTTCGATAACTTGAGTCATAGAGTTCAAAGTGGACTGTATATTATGACCGCCTAACAAAATATCGTCAACATATGTTTCGTTTAATAAAATGTTTTTAGCGAGCGGATATTCGTCTTGACAATCGTGGGCGAGTTGGTGTAGGGTTCGAATCGCCAAATATGGCGCGCAATTTACACCAAAGATAACTGTTTTTAGTCGAAAATCTTGTATCGGCAGAGTTGGGTGTTTTCGAAAAACGATTCGATGAAAATCTTTATCTTCTTCGTGGATAAGTATTTGGCGATACATTTTCTAATAATCGCCGTTGAAAACAAACTTATAAAGTCGCCATTTAAGTATGACGAGCATTACGTCATTTTGTAGAATGGGGCCTGTATGAAGCACGTCGTTTTGATGCGTTGAAGACGACCCGCACTTTTGTGGTTTTGCTGTCGGGTTTTATGACAGCATGATGGGGTAGATAAAACGATAGATATTTACCATCTCTAATTATCTCTTGTTGGGAGGCGGGTTCCATGTGATCCATGGTTAAATATTCATTAAGGACTTCAAAATATTTGTCTCTTAATTCGGATTTTCTTTCGAGCGTGCGTTCGATGCTGATGTACTGCTGTTGTGCTGCGGGTCGTGAATGACCGAGTGCCAGATTGGCTGGAAATTCCGATTTGAATGGTAGTATGACTCTGTAGCGTCCATCTTCCTCACGAATTGTGGTTGTCCGGTAGAGTGCTTCACAGTATTCATCATCTGCTGATCGTTGTTGGGTTTGGTGAACTTCTTCCTGCTCCGAAAATTGTCTCAAAAGTTGGTTGATGGGGTCATCGGTGCATTCCGTGACATGAGTGCTGAAGGTTGATACCTTTTCAGCTACAGGGCCGCTTAATATCCATCCGAATATTGTGTATTGGGCAAGTAATGTTCCACTCACATTTCGTAGGAGCCCTTCGGTGAGGATTTGCGGTGTGATATCGCTGCCGATTACCACATCGATTTTCGATGGTATCGAATACTGTGGATCGGCTAACGGTAAATGGGACAGTTCTTCGAGATCGATGCTTGAAACTCTGACTGTGGGCAAGAACTTAGTTTCGGCAAAATTATTGCTTGTGCGTCTATCATTTGGGTTAAGTCTGCTGAACAGAATGTTGTCTGGCAGACTTTATTGGCATTTTTCACAACCGTTCCACCCATTCCAGATATCTGGTGGAGAGACTCTTTTGTGGGTAGACCAAGCACCTTTTGTATACGGGATGATACAAAAGTTTTTTGTGAACCTTGGTCTATTAGGGCACGAATTTTATGAAATTCGCCATCAAAGCATACTGATACTATTGCTGTGGGTAGTAAGGTTGTTCCATGATTACTCGAAAAGAGTGTAGAAACCGGGTTCTTGTCCTGAGACTGTTGGGAGGAGGTGGCTCTTGCGGCGGCTTTCGATGTTGAGGCTCGCTCGTCGTCCGTTCTCCTAGGGGTGCCGGTTTGGGCATTTTGAGCTCTGGGGTTTGGTTGTGATTGTTGGGGTTTGGGCTGCAAATGCAGTAGTGAATGATGACACTTTTGGCAATAAACGCACGTGAAACTACTTTTACATTCGTTCTTGGGGTGTGACGTTGATAAACAGTTTCCACAGTAACTATTTTCTCTCACAAATTTGATTCGGTCTGATACCGATAAATTCCTAAACCTGACGCAAGATTTGACTGCGTGGTATTGGTTGCATAATCTACACGAAGCCGGTCTATTGAACTCGGTGTGATATGCATGAGTTTTATTATTATTGGGTTGGGTCGAGTTTTGATTCACCGTTCGTGGCGTAAAACTCGAAAATTGGGGTTTCACCTTGCCTGGTCTATATGTACTTAGTCTTTCTACTACCCCGTATCTACTGGTGAGGAATTTATTCATATAATCCCAAAGTGGGAGTTCTTTTCGGGAGCTGAGGGATTGTTCCCATAGTGAAAGGCTTTCACTTGGCAGCTTTGATGAGCACAGATAAACGAGGATCGGGTCCCAGTCCGTTGTCGGGATTCCTTGGGTGTTTAAAGTTGACATGCAGTTGTTGATTGTTGTCTGCATCTTCTGGATTTGTTCTCCGTTTTCTGTGAATATTGTGGGTAGGTTGAACAGCGTCTTTAGTTGATTGTCGACGAGTATCCTTTTATTTTCGTACCTCGATCTAAGTGCTTCCCAGGCAAGCTCGAAATTATCATCGCTCAGTGGATATTGTTTTACAATAAGTCCTGCTTGACTTTTCGTTTTCAGGCGCAGGTGGTATAATTTTTGAGCGGGTGATAATTTAGGGTGGTTTTTATAGACTGCCGTGAACATATCTCTAAAGGATGGCCAGTCTTCGTATCCACCATGAAATACTTCGGTGTCGCATGGTGGTACTTTTAAATAAAAACCGTTTGTGTTTGAATTGTTCATTGGGTGGGCGGGTATTTGTTGTTGGTTGGTGCTAGCAGTATTAAAAAGCTGTAAGGCTTCTAAAATTTCCGATTTGCATGTTTGGTACGTTTCCATGCATTTAGCAAATTTTTGCTCAACCGAGCCGCTGACATCTGTATAATTGTCAAAGAAACTTACATCTCGATGGGACTCTAGCACCTTTGCCCATAGTTTATCTAGGTCTTCTAATTTGACCTTAAGCATACACTCTGATAAATCGGTAGCTTGGGAGGGTGACTTTTCTTGAGCAGTAAACTTCTACTTGGTTACCGTCAGATATGAATTTCTGCAGGCATTGGTCTGCAGTGGTAAATTTTTGGGTTTCGTTTGTTTTTGGCATTATAATTTAATTTTACCAAGAAATGGGAGCTTTTATTAAGCTGTGAAAATCGAAAAAAAAATTTGTCAAAAGGGCAAAAAAAATTTTTTTTGAAACCAGCCTAATGTACGCTTGGTTTTTAATACGGGCTTGTCTCAGCGCTTCTGAGTACAAGTAATGTGAGTATATAGTAATATAAATATTATAATATTTGTGTTCACCTGGTTTGTTATTTTTTATTTTTTGAGACCGGCCTAATGTGTACCTGCTTTTTGGTTTGTTATATGTACTTGTCTCAGCGCGTCTGAGCACAAGTAATATGGGTATATAGTACGTATGTATGTATATATATATATATGGGTAAAATATATTTGCCGGTAAACCGTGGTGTACCAACAATACCTTTTTTTTTGCCGTGCCAATGCACTTGATTTATTGACAAAGTAAATGTATGCAAATATGTGATCGATGATCTTTTTGTTGCTTCCTTCTATTATGTAGTTACATATGGTCATGCTGTCATCGAGCAAAGAGTCAGCGCATATGCACCTTGGCAACCACGCTACTGTTGGCAGCCATAATTTCGAAATAGTAAAAGACTTCGTTTATTTGGGAACCGGCATCAACATTAGCAACAACATCAGCACTGAAATCCAGCGAAGAATCAATCTTGCCAATAAATGCTACTTTGGACTAGGTAGGCAATTGAAAAGTAAAGTCCTCTCTCGGTGAACGAAAATCATACTCTACAAGTCACTTATCGTACCCGTCCTGCTATATGGGGCAGAAGCATGGACCATGACAACAGCAGATGAAGCGGCTTTGGGAGTGTTCGAGAGAAAAGTTCTTCGAAAGATTTATGGACCTCTACGCGTTGGCGATGGCGAGTACCGAAGAAGATTTAATGATGAGCTGTACGAGCTATACGCAGACATCAACATAGTCCAGCGAATTAAAACGCACCGGCTGCGCTGGCTAGGCCATGTTATGCGAATGAAAGATGATGCTCCGGCCAAGAAAGTGTTTCTATCGGAACCCGCCTATGGAAGCAGAGGTAGAGGGCGGCCCCCACTCCGTTGGAAGGACCAGGTGGAAAACGATTTAAACTCCCTTGGTGTGACCAATTGGCGCCGGTTGGCGGAGCGAAGGAGCGACTGGCGCGCCTTGTTGGACGGCCATAACCGTTTAGACGGTTAAGCGCCAATTAAGTAAGTAAGTAAGTATATGGTCATGCAATTACTTTGTTGAGGGTGGGTTTTTGGCTTATGCAAAAAGATATACAAGTGCGTGTGGGTTTTATGGGTGCATATACTTGTAGATTTGTAAGCAAATTTAATTTTGGGTGCACCGGTAAAATAAACTTTAGGAAAAGTGACAAAATTTGGCAAAGCTCGTTGCTATGGGTTTTTTATAAAATATATTTTATGTAATATATGTATATAAGGGTAAACTGGGCAGCGGTGCTTTTCACGCTGAAAAAATATGTAGCTCGGGTGATATTACCGAACTAAGTGTATATTACATATGTATATACGTATATATTTTTATAATTATGTATATATTTAGCGCAACGAACTTATTGGGTATATAGAACCGGGCAGTGGATTTTCCGTTGGTACGGGAATGCAAATTTATTTGTTGAAAAATTTATATGGGTTTTTTGAAGGGACTGTACCTGTTGGTAACAGTGAGTAAGCAAATGAAATATTTTGCCGTTTAGGCTTTTTGATGTGGGTTATATACCCAGGGTCCGGATCTTTAGATCGGAGGGATATATATGTATGTATATATATATAGGTAACAAAGTCCTCACTCTGACATGTTATTTCTTTTTACGTGTTTTTGTCCTGGTTTTTGTAGAAATTCCTCCTTGTTGGTGTAGTTATTTAATGTTGTTGTTGTATCTTCTTTGATGTTGTATGTCTTTGTTGTATTGTTGTGATGGTGATGTGTGTTTTTTTTTTCAATTAAGTTTTACAAACAAATTTTTTCCAAAAACTTTTTCCTTTTTAGCTGAGTTTCTTTAAAATAAATAGTAATTTACCCTTTTTTTTGGTTTTACTTTCTTTTTCTTCAAAAATTTTACACTTGCTGTTATCTTTTTTCCCCTTTTCCAAGGATTTTATTTTTTCCTTCGCTTTTTTTTTTTGAATATAACCAACAGTTTTTTCCTCAAATTTCCAAATATTTCAATTTTTAGTTAAAAAATTTTTTTTTATTTTCTTTAAACTTTTCTTTGCCTTTCACCTTCACCCACTTTTTTGACAACTTAATTTTGTTTAATGTTTCGTGTAAATAAATCTTGTGTTACGTTTTTTTTTTTTGTTTTTGTTTTTGGTTTTGAAAAACAGATTTCTTTTCAATAGTGTGTTTAAAATAAATTGAGTTTTATTTCTTTTATATATTTTTCTTCTTACTTAAATTTTATTTTTATTAGCAAAAAAAATTATTTTCTACTTTACACTTTCTTTTTTTTCCGTGTAAATTTTTCAATAATTTGTTTTTTTTTTTTGTTTAAATTATTTCCAATTTAAAACTTTTTTTTTGACACCTTAATGTTGTGTTTTTAAGGCATAACACTTAATTTTTGTTATGTTATTACGTTTTGTTCTGTAATAGTTTTTTTTTTTTTCACACCTTAATGTGTTTTAATTATTTATGTATTTATGTATGTGCACGTACCGAGCGCGTATTATTTAAATGTAAAAAATTAATTTTTTTTTGTTTTTATTTTTGGGTCGCTGGTAGCCTTTTCCAGCACAAAAGGACCATGTTTAAATCACTAGCACTGAGTTTATCAAGAAATGGCACTAAAAGCGCGGAATTAAAAATTGAAATATGTATTTTATTCGCACTTCAAACGCATGAAATATAAAGAAAGCTATACAAATTGAAATTAATTATATGTATGTGACATAGATATGAAGCAGGAAATATTTGCGTGACGGCGAACAGGCGATGCTATGCGGGCACGATCGGCGTGTAATAGTGGGTAGTTAATGATAAACTGATTGAGAGTGAGCGCGGTGTTGGTCGGCAAGCACAGCTGTGCTGCAATTGCGCTTGGCCGGGTGTTGCCAGACGGAGAGGGGCGGACTTAGTCCGAAAACTGGATCATGTCTTCAACAGCGTGCTTAAATCAAACTGTGGCGGCCACCGTGGTGTGATGGTAGCGTGCTCCGCCTACCACACCGTATGCCCTGGGTTCACACCCCGGGCAAAGCAACATCAAAATTTTAGAAATAAGGTTTTTCAATTAGAAGAAAATTTTTCTAAGCGGGGTCGCCCCTCGGCAGTGTTTGGCAAGCGCTCCGGGTGTATTTCTGCCATGAAAAGCTCTCAGTGAAAACTCATCTGCCTTGCAGATGCCGTTCGGAGTCGGCATAAAACATGTAGGTTTCGTCCGGCCGATTTGTAGGGAAAAACAATAGGAGCACGACGCAAATTGGAAGAGTAGTTCGGCCTTAGATCTCTTCGGAGGTTATCGCGACTTACATTTATTTTTTTATTTATTTATTATCCTACCGGCGAATGTTTTCTGTTTGAAGATTTCCATGTTTTCGAGTACGTTGAGGTGTCGACCTTTTGCTTGCATGTGTAGAACCCTGACTGTTTTATTGATGTTTTCAGGGAACGTTCATTCTCGACCATGTGATTCGCGAAGTTAGACTCGGGTATAATGTTTGGATTCCGTATTTTTGGTTGTAATCTCTAATATGTTCTCTGTACCTCGTTCTTATTTGCCGTCTTGTTTGTCCTAAGTAACTATGCTGGCATCCGCAGCTAAGCTTGTATAAGCCGTGTCTGTTTTGAATGCTGTGTTAATGTTGTATTTTTTAAAGGAGTTCGCCAATTTATATGTTGTTTTCCAGTATATGTCATAGTCGTCCATCTATTATTTTCCTTTTCATTATTTCTTTTTGGTTCTCCTTTTGTCCTTCTGAGCTTATCTACTAGTGCTTTTTTATATCCGTTGTTTGCAGCGATATTATATATGACCTCAAATTCTCTCTAATATGCCTATTGTGTAAGAGGTGTTCTTTCAAGTCGATGTACCAAGTGCCTTAATGCTGAATTTGTATGCTGTTGGGGGTGATTTGAGGTATTATGTATTATTGTGTCGGTGGCCGTTGGCTTTCTCTATATGTCATAGTTAAATCTTCTGGCTTCTTTATCAATATTTATCTTGAGGTCTAGATAGTTGATTCCTCCGTCTTTTTGGGTTTCTATTGTAAATTTTATATTTCCGTGCTGCTTGTTGAGTTACTCCAGTACAGGCTCTTCGTTATTAGTAGTTAAAACGCATATTATGTCATCCACGTATCTAGTATAAAATGACAGACCTAATTTGGACTTCAGCTCCTGTATGTACCTTTCTTCCAGATTTTGCATGTACACTTCCATAAGAATTGATGTGGGGCTTCCCATTCCAAGACCGTTTGTTTGTCTATATATTTTATTGTTGAATTGAAAATAGTTTTAACGTAAAGTGGTTCTTAGCGTATTTGTGATTTGCATACTTTTCACTTTGATTTTTGTATTATGAATTATTGTTGAGCTAAGAATATCCAAAGTCTCCGATAGTGGTATTTATGGGTATAAATCTTTTATGTCAAAAGATACCAATCTGCTCTTCTTTGTTAGCTCTACGGTCTCAAGTCTCTGTATTAGTTCTGTTGTGTTAGCTAATGCATATTTGTTCCTTAGCTCCAGAGTATATTTAAAAACGATATCTGGAAGAAAATACATACAGGAGCTGAAGTCCAAATTAGGTGTGTCATTTTATGCTAGATACGTGGATGACATAATATGCGCTTTAACTACTAATAGCGAAGAGCCTGTACTGAAGTACCTCCAAAAGCAGCACGGAAATATAATATTTACAATGGAAACCGAAAAAGACGGATGAATCAACTATCTAGACCTCACGATAAATATTGATAAAGAAGCCAAAAGATTTAACTATGACATATATAGAAAACCAATGGCCACCGACACTATAATACATAATACCTCAAATCACCCCCAACAGCATAAAAATGCAGCATTAAGGCTCTTGGTACATAGACTTGAAAGAACATCTCTTACACAAGAGGCATATAAGAGAGAACTTGAGTTCATATATAATATCGCTGCAAACAACGGATATAAAAAGCTCTAGTAGATAAGCTCAGAAGGCAAATGGAGAACCAAAAAGAAATAATGAAAAGGAAAATAATAGCTGGACGACTATGGCATATACTGGAAAAGCAACATATAAATTGGCAAACTTCTTTAAAAAATACAACTGTTGCGGGGGGAATGTGGCACCCGGGTCGTAGGGCGCGATCGCACGCAAATAAAGAAATAAAAAAGAGAGAATTAATATCGAGTAATCACAATGTATTATTATTTATTTATCAAATATAAAGTGAGGTATTAGCGACGAGCTACGTTATGTGTTTACAAAAATGAAACTCTCACAAACTAATTATTTCACAATATAAATAGTTATTCCGATTTAATATGCAGTGGTGCAATTAGAAGGAAATTAATGGGAATACAAAGTGCACTTGGCACTTTCAAATTCATGCAAATGACTTGCAAAAAAAGGCAAATTGAAAATTAAAAGTTATGTGACAATGGCTAGGAGCCAAAATTATACAAAATAAATTCACTAGGCAATTCAGATTTATAACATTAATGATTTGCAAATCTTAACTCACTGACACTCGCACTGTATAAAATGGTTGGTTTTTTATCTTACTCACCTGGGGCTAGCTGCTGGCTCTTTGACGTTCCAAATAGAAAAAAAAGATCAAAACCGCGAACAAGTCCGCGGCACCTGCCGATAGCTAACTTTCGTTGAGTTTTTCCCCTTCAAAGTTAGCTTTCGGCTGGTGTTAGCCGTTACCGGTAATAATAATAAATAAATAACTAATGCGCGTGTTAGGGTGGTCCGAAATATTTAGGCTGGTGGCCTAAACAACAACATTAACACAGCATTCAAAACATTGAACAATCTAGGGCGAAAACTAAGAACTAGCAGTAACTCAGAGGATCCGTTTAGGAGCCACGGCGTATACAAGCTTACCTTTGGATGCCAGCATAGTTACATAGGACAAACAGGACGGCAAATAGAGAACGAGGTTCAGAGAACATACTAGAGATTACAACAAAAAAAAATTAGCAAAAGGCCGACGTCTCAACGTACTCGAAAACATGCAGAAAAACAAACAAACAGAAAACATTCCACGGTAGAATAATAAACGAAGAGATAAACACAATTTCTGACACAATATTCGAGCCTTTAAAACTTGTTTACAAGAAACAAAGTAATCACACAGGTACAACAGACAAACACACAACAACAAGTAAACACAAAATAATTAACGCACCAAAACGACAAACCCAAAAAGAAGGTCAAATGCCTATAATTACGGATGTTTACCTACCCCATTCAGCCACAGAAATCGATTAGTAAACCACACTCAGTTCTGAATGAACACACAGTACATACACATAGCAAGCATCAATTTTGACAATACCTGCTCATGCCCCTACGAACTATAAATACAGGACAAACGACAACAACAGATCAGAACGAAAATCGAAACTGACGATGGCACAACGCCGAAACCGGTTTGTCTCAAAACCAAATTTGACAAAGGATGACGGAAAATCGTTCCAATATATATCAGAGTCAAAATGTCTCAACACAATTGAGATAAACTGAATTAAGCAAGGAAGCAAATGCAAGCGGGACAGTCTAGTGGTTAAGGCAACTGCAGTTTCATCGTGTGATTCGCGGTTCGAATCTCAGTGAAACCTTTGATAACAGTACGAAACTGCCTGATGATGAATTCGTGGCGGATTTCCAAATGGTACCATCGCAATATGCCAGTAAATGTTTCTTTCTTTCTTTTCAGTTCCTCTTAGAAAAACATAGTAATTGAATATTCAATTATAATAAGCCGGTGTTAAGCTCATGAATTCTTAATAATAAGTATAAATTGAACACACCATTAAAACAAACAAACATAAATATGTAAAACTGAGCCCGAGTTTACAAAGCTTCTCACTTGCAACGAAAAAGAAACTTTACAAAAACAAATCTACATAACAGGCAGATTAATAGGGTCAGAATGTCTCAATTGTGATGTTAGTGGAAAAATGAGATAAACTGAACTAACCAAGAAAACAAATACAAGCAGGATAGCCTAGTGGTTAAGGCAGAGGCAGTTTCATCTTGTGATTCGCGGTTCGAATCTCGGTGAAACCTTTGATAACATTACGTAATTGCCTGATGATGAATTCGTGGCGGTTTTCGAAATGGTACCATCGCAATATGCCAGTAAATGTTTCTTTCTTTCTTTTCAGTTTCCCTTAGAAAAACATAATAATTGAATATGCAATTATTATAAGCCGGTATTAAGCTCATGAATTCCTAATAAAAAATTAAAGAAAAATAAAGAAACTGATAATTATTTAAAAGTAAAATAAGCCCGAGCACCTCCAAAAAGACAAACTATTTGCAGTTCAAGCAGCGAAGAAAAAGACAATCCAGCAAGTAGAGATAACTGCATTGAATATTTTGAAAACTATATAAGTACGAAGTCGCAATCCGACTGGATTCAACGTGTAATGTGTCAGAACTGGCTACATGAAACCTGTACACTTTTCAAAAACTGTTGCACAAGATGTGGAAAATTAAGAGCACTATCAGGCTGAAGTCCAATTATGATTTTATTCATTTTTATTATACTCAGTTGAGCAGAGCTCACAGAGTATATTAAGTTTGATTTGATAACGGTTGGTTGTACATATATAAAGGAATCGAGATAGATATAGACTTCCATATAGCAAAATAATCAGGATCGAAAAAAAAATTGATTGAGCCATGTCCGTCCGTCCGTCCGTCCGTCCGTTAACACGATAACTTGAGTAAATTTTGAGGTATCTTGATGAAATTTGGTATGTAGATTCCTGAGCACTCATCTCAGATCGCTATTTAAAATGAACGATATCGGACTATAACCACGCCCACTTTTTCGATATCGAAAATTTCGAAAAACCGAAAAAGTGCGATAATTCTTTACGAAAGATAGATAAAGCGACGAAACTTGGTAGATGAGTTGAACTTATGACGCAGAATAGAAAATTAGTAAAATTTTGTACAATGGGCGTGGCACCGCCCACTTATAAAGAAGGTAATTTAGAAGTTTTGCAAGCTGTAATTTGGCAGTCGTTGAAGATATCATGATGAACTTTGGCAGGAACGTTACTGGTATTACTATATGTAAGCTTAATAAAAATTAGCAAAATCGGAGAAGGACCACGCCTACTTTTAAAAAAAAAATTTTTTTAAAGTAAAATTTTAACAAAAAATTTAATATCTTTACAGTATATAAGTAAATTATGCCAACATTCAACTCCAGTAATGATATGGTGCAACAAAATACAAAAATAAAAGAAAATTTCAAAATGGGCGTGGCTCCGCCGTTTTTCATTTAATTTGTCTAGGATACTTTTAACGCCATAATTCGAACAAAAATTAACCAATCCTTTTGAGATTTGGTAGGGGCATAGATTTTATGACGTTAACTGTTTTCTGTGAAAATGGGCGAAATCGGTTGATGCCACGCCCAGTTTTTATACACAGTCGTCCGTCTGTCCTTCCGCATGGCCGTTAACACGATAACTTGAGCAAAAATCGGCATATCTTTAATGAACTTAGTTCACGTGCTTACTTGAACTCACTTTATCTTGGTATGAAAAATGAACGAAATCCGACCATGACCACGCCCACTTTTTCGATATCGAAAATTACGAAAAATGAAAAAAATGCCATAATTCTATACCAAATACGAAAAAAGGGATGAAACATGGTAAGGTAATTCGATTGTTTTATTGACGAGAAATATAACTTTAGAAAAAACTTTATAAAATGGTTGTGACACCTACCATATTAAGTAGAAGAAAATGAAAAAAGTTCTGCAGGGCGAAATAAAAAACCCTTAAAATCTTGGCAGGTACTACATATATAAATAAATTAGCGGTTTCCAACAGATGATGTTCTGGGTCACCCTGGTCCACATTTTGGTCGATATCTGGAAAATACCTTCACATATACAGCTACCACCACTCCCTTTTAAAACTCTCATTAATACCTTTAATTTGATACCCATATCGTACAATCTTATTCTAGAGTCACCCCTGGTCCACCTTTATGGCGATATCTCGAAAAGGCGTCCACCTATAGAACTAAGTCCCACGCCCTTTTAAAAAACTCATTAACACCTTTCATTTGATACCCAAATCGTACAAACATATTCTAAAGTCACCCCTGGTCCACGTTTACGGCGATATCTCGAAAAGGCGAACACCTATAGAACGAAGGCCCACTCCCTTTTAAAAATACTCATTAACACCTTTCATTTGATACCCATATCGTACAAACAAAGTCTAGAGTCACCCCTGGTCCACCTTTATTGCGATACCTCGAAAAGGCGTACACCTATAGAACTAAGGCCCACTCCCTTTTAAAATACTCATTAACACCTTTCTTTTGATACCCATATTGTACAAACAAATTCTGGGGTCTCCCCTGGTCCACCTTTATGGCGATATCTCGAAACGGCGTCCACCTATGGAACTAAGGATTTCTCCCTTTTAAAATACTCATTAACACCTTTCTTTTGATACCCATATTGTACAAACAAATTCTAGGGTCACCCCTGGTCCACCTTTATGGCGATATCTCGAAACGGCGTCCACCTATGGAACTAAGGATTACTCCCTTTTAAAATACTCATTAACACTTTTCTTTTGATACCCATAATGTACAAACAAATTCTCGGGTCACCCCTGGTCCACCTTTATGGCGATATCTCGAAACGCCGTCCACCTATGGAACTAAGGATTACTCCCTTTTAAAATACTCATTAACACCTTTCTTTTGATACCCATATTGTACAAACAAATTCTAGGGTCACCCCTGGTCCTTCTTTATGGCGATATCTCGAAACGGCGTCCACCTATGGAACTAAGGATTACTCCCTTTTAAAATACTCATTAACACCTTTTTTTTTGATACCCATATTGTACAAACAAATTCTAGGGTCACCCCTGGTCCACCTTTATGGGGATATCTCGAAACGGCGTCCACTTATGGAACTAAGGATTACTCCCTTTTAAATACTCATTAACACCTTTCATTTGATACCCATATCGTACAAACGCATTCTAGAGTCACTCCTGGTCCTTCTTTAGGGCGATATCTCGAAACGGCGTCCACCTATGGAACTAAGGATTACTCCCTTTTAAAATACTCATTAACACCTTTCTTTTTATACCCATATTGTACAAACAAATTCTCAGGTCACCCCTGGTCCACCTTTATGGCGATATCTCGAAACGGCGTCCACCTATGGAACTAAGGATTACTCCCTTTTAAAATACTCATTAACACCTTTCTTTTGATACCCATATTGTACAAACAAATTCTCGGGTCACCCCTGGTCCACCTTTATGGCGATATCTCGAAACGGCGTCCACCTATGGAACTAAGGATTACTCCCTTTTAAATACTCATTAACACCTTTCATTTGATACCCATATCGTACAAACGCATTCTAGAGTCACCCCTGGTCCTTCTTTATGGCGATATCTCGAAACGGCGTCCACCTATGGAACTAAGGATTACTCCCTTTTAAAATACTCATTAACACCTTTCTTTTTATACCCATATCGTACAAACGCATTCTAGAGTCACCCCTGGTCCTTCTTTATGGCGATATCTCGAAACGGCGTCCACCTATGGAACTAAGGATTACTCCCTTTTAAAATACTCATTAACACCTTTCTTTTGATACCCATATTGTACAAACAAATTCTCGGGTCACCCCTGGTCCACCTTTATGGCGATATCTCGAAACGGCGTCCACCTATGGAACTAAGGATTACTCCCTTTTAAAATACTCATTAACACCTTTCTTTTGATACCCATATTGTACAAACAAATTCTCGGGTCACCCCTGGTCCACCTTTATGGCGATATCTCGAAACGGCGTCCACCTATGGAACTAAGGATTACTCCCTTTTAAAATACTCATTAACACCTTTCTTTTGATACCCATATTGTACAAACAAATTCTCGGGTCACCCCTGGTCCACCTTTATGGCTATATTTCGAAACGGCATCCACCTATAGAACTAAGGCCCACTCCCTTTTAAAATACTCATTAACACCTTTCATTTGATACCCATATCGTACAAACGCATTCTAGAGTCTACCCTTATCCACCTTTATGGCTATATCCCTAAATGGCGTCCACCTATAGAACTATGGCCCACTCCCTCATAAAATACTCTTTAATGCCTTTCATTTGATACACATGTCATACAAACATATTCCAGGGTTTCCCTCGGTTCATTTTCCTACATGGTTATTTTCCCTTATGTTGTCACCATAGCTCTCAACTGAGTATGTAATATTCGGTTACACCCGAACTTAACCTTCCTTACTTGTTTAAGTAAAATTTTAACAAAAAATTTAATATCTTTACAGTATATAAGTAAATTATGTCAACATTCAACTCCAGTAATAATATAGTGCAACAAAATACAAAAATAAAAGAAAATTTCTAAATGGGCGTGGCTCCGCCCTTTTTCATTTAATTTGTCTAGGATACTTTTAACGCCATAAGTCGAACAAAAATTAACCAATCCTTTTGAAATTTGGTAGGGGCATAGATTTTATGACGTTAACTGTTTTCTGTGAAAATGGGCGAAATCGGTTGATGCCACGCCCAGTTTTTAAACACAGTCCTCCGTCTGTCCTTCCGCATGGCCGTTAACACGATAACTTGAGCAAAAATCGACATATCTTTAATGAACTTAGTTCACGTTCTTACTTGAACTCACTTTATCTTGGTATGAAAAATGAACGAAATCCACTTTTTCGATATCGAAAATTACGGAAAATTAAAAAAATGCCATAATTCTATACCAAATACGAAAAAAGGGATGAAACATGGTTAGGTAATTGGATTGTTTTTTTGAAGCGAAATATAACTTTAGAAAAATCTTTATAAAATCGTTGTGACACCTACCATATTAAGTAGAAGAAAATGAAAAAGTTCTGCAGGGCGAAATAAAAAACCCTTAAAATCTTGGCAGGTATTACATATATAAATAAATTAGCGGTATCCAACAGATGATGTTCTGGGTCACCCTGGTCCACATTTTGGTCGATATCTGGAAAACGCCTTCACATATACAATTACCACCACTCCCTTTTAAAACTCTCATTAATACCTTTAATTTGATACCCATATCGTACAAACTCATTCTAGAGTCACCCATGGTCCACCTTTATGGCGATATCTAGAAAAGGCGTCCACCTATAGCACTAAGGCCCACTCCCTTTTAAAATACTCATTAACTCCTTTCGTTTGATACCCATATTGCACAAACGAATTCTAGAGTCACCCCTGGCCCACCTTTATGGCGATATCTCGAAACGGCGTCCACCTATGGAACTAAGGATTACTCCCTTTTAAAATACTCATTAACACCTTTCTTTTGATACCCATATTGTACAAACAAATTCTAGAGTCACCCCTGGTCCACCTTTATGGCGATATTTCGAAAATGCGACCACCTATACAACAACCACCACTCCCTTTTAAAACCCTCATTAATACCTTTAATTTGATACCCATACCGTACAAACACATTCTAGAGTCACGCCTGGCCCACCTTTATGGCGATATTTCGAAACGGCGTCCACCTATTGAACTAAGGCCCACTCCCTTTTAAAATACTCATTAACACCTTTCATTTGATACCCATATCGTACAAACATATTCTAAAGTCACCTCTGGTCCACCTTTATGGCGATATCTCGAAAAGGCGAACACCTATAGAACGAAGGCCCACTCCCTTTTAAAAATACTTATTAACACCTTTCATTTGATACCCATATCGTACTAACAAAGTGTAGAGTCACCCCTGTTCCAACTTTATTGCGATACCTCGAAAAGGCGTCCACCTATAGAACTAAGGCCCACTCCCTTTTAAAATACTCATTAACTCCTTTCGTTTGATGCCCATACTCATTAACACCTTTCTTTTGAGACCCATATTGTACAAACAAATTCTAGAGGCACCCCTGGTCCACCTTTATGGCGATATTTCGAAAATGCGACCACCTATACAACAACCACCACTCCCTTTTAAAACCCTCATTAATACCTTTAATTTGATACCCATATCGTACAAACACATTCTAGAGTCACCCCTGGTCCACCTTTATGGCGATATTTCGAAAATGCGACCACCTATACAACAACCACCACTCCCTTTTAAAACCCTCATTAATACCTTTAATTTGATACCCATATCGTACAAACACATTCTAGAGTCACCCCTGGTCCACCTTTATGGCGATATCTCGAAACGGCGTCCACCTATGGAACTAAGGATTACTCCCTTTTAAAATACTCATTAACACCTTTCTTTTGATACCCATATTGTTCAAACAAATTCTCGGGTCACCCCTGGTCCACCTTTATGGCGATATCTCGAAACGGCGTCCACCTATGGAACTAAGGATTACTCCCTTTTAAAATACTCATTAACACCTTTCTTTTGATACCCATATTGTACAAACAAATTCTCGGGTCACCCCTGGTCCACCTTTATGGCGATATCTCGAAACGGCGTCCACCTATGGAACTAAGGATTACTCCCTTTTAAAATACTCATTAACACCTTTCTTTTGATACCCATATTGTACAAACAAATTCTCGGGTCACCCCTGGTCCACCTTTATGGCTATATTTCGAAACGGCATCCACCTATAGAACTAAGGCCCACTCCCTTTTAAAATACTCATTAACACCTTTCATTTGATACCCATATCGTACAAACGCATTCTAGAGTCTACCCTTATCCACCTTTATGGCTATATCCCTAAATGGCGTCCACCTATAGAACTATGGCCCACTCCCTCATAAAATACTCTTTAATGCCTTTCATTTGATACACATGTCATACAAACATATTCCAGGGTTTCCCTCGGTTCATTTTCCTACATGGTTATTTTCCCTTATGTTGTCACCATAGCTCTCAACTGAGTATGTAATATTCGGTTACACCCGAACTTAACCTTCCTTACTTGTTTAAGTAAAATTTTAACAAAAAATTTAATATCTTTACAGTATATAAGTAAATTATGTCAACATTCAACTCCAGTAATAATATAGTGCAACAAAATACAAAAATAAAAGAAAATTTCTAAATGGGCGTGGCTCCGCCCTTTTTCATTTAATTTGTCTAGGATACTTTTAACGCCATAAGTCGAACAAAAATTAACCAATCCTTTTGAAATTTGGTAGGGGCATAGATTTTATGACGTTAACTGTTTTCTGTGAAAATGGGCGAAATCGGTTGATGCCACGCCCAGTTTTTAAACACAGTCCTCCGTCTGTCCTTCCGCATGGCCGTTAACACGATAACTTGAGCAAAAATCGACATATCTTTAATGAACTTAGTTCACGTTCTTACTTGAACTCACTTTATCTTGGTATGAAAAATGAACGAAATCCGACTATGACCACGCCCACTTTTTCGATATCGAAAATTACGGAAAATTAAAAAAATGCCATAATTCTATACCAAATACGAAAAAAGGGATGAAACATGGTTAGGTAATTGGATTGTTTTTTTGAAGCGAAATATAACTTTAGAAAAATCTTTATAAAATCGTTGTGACACCTACCATATTAAGTAGAAGAAAATGAAAAAGTTCTGCAGGGCGAAATAAAAAACCCTTAAAATCTTGGCAGGTATTACATATATAAATAAATTAGCGGTATCCAACAGATGATGTTCTGGGTCACCCTGGTCCACATTTTGGTCGATATCTGGAAAACGCCTTCACATATACAATTACCACCACTCCCTTTTAAAACTCTCATTAATACCTTTAATTTGATACCCATATCGTACAAACTCATTCTAGAGTCACCCATGGTCCACCTTTATGGCGATATCTAGAAAAGGCGTCCACCTATAGCACTAAGGCCCACTCCCTTTTAAAATACTCATTAACTCCTTTCGTTTGATACCCATATTGCACAAACGAATTCTAGAGTCACCCCTGGCCCACCTTTATGGCGATATCTCGAAACGGCGTCCACCTATGGAACTAAGGATTACTCCCTTTTAAAATACTCATTAACACCTTTCTTTTGATACCCATATTGTACAAACAAATTCTAGAGTCACCCCTGGTCCACCTTTATGGCGATATTTCGAAAATGCGACCACCTATACAACAACCACCACTCCCTTTTAAAACCCTCATTAATACCTTTAATTTGATACCCATACCGTACAAACACATTCTAGAGTCACGCCTGGCCCACCTTTATGGCGATATTTCGAAACGGCGTCCACCTATTGAACTAAGGCCCACTCCCTTTTAAAATACTCATTAACACCTTTCATTTGATACCCATATCGTACAAACATATTCTAAAGTCACCTCTGGTCCACCTTTATGGCGATATCTCGAAAAGGCGAACACCTATAGAACGAAGGCCCACTCCCTTTTAAAAATACTTATTAACACCTTTCATTTGATACCCATATCGTACTAACAAAGTGTAGAGTCACCCCTGTTCCAACTTTATTGCGATACCTCGAAAAGGCGTCCACCTATAGAACTAAGGCCCACTCCCTTTTAAAATACTCATTAACTCCTTTCGTTTGATACCCATACTCATTAACACCTTTCTTTTGAGACCCATATTGTACAAACAAATTCTAGAGGCACCCCTGGTCCACCTTTATGGCGATATTTCGAAAATGCGACCACCTATACAACAACCACCACTCCCTTTTAAAACCCTCATTAATACCTTTAATTTGATACCCATATCGTACAAACACATTCTAGAGTCACCCCTGGTCCACCTTTATGGCGATATTTCGAAACGGCGTCCACCTATAGAACTCAGGCTCACTCCCTTTTAAAATACTCATAACACCTTTCATTTGATACCCATATCGTACAAACATATTCTAAAGTCACCCCTGGTACACCTTTATGGCGATATCTTGAAAAAGCGAACACCTATAGGACTAAGGATTACTCCCTTTTAAAATACTTATTAACACCTTTCTTTTGATACCCATATTGTACAAACAAATTCTAGGGTCACCCCTGATCCACCTTTATGGCGATATCTCGAAACGGCGTCCACCTATGGAACTAAGAATTACTCCCTTTTAGAATACTCATTAACACCTTTCATTTGATACCCATATCGTACAAACGCATTCTAGAGTCACCCCTGGTCCACCTTTATGGCGATATCTCGAAAAGGCGACCACCTATACAACAACCACCACTCCCTTTTAAAACCCTCATTAATACCTTTAATTTGATACCCATATCGTACAAACACATTCTAGAGTCAACCCTAGTCCACCTTTATGGCGATATTTCGAAACGGCATCCACCTATAGAACTAAGGCCCACTCCCTTTTAAAATACTCATTAACACCATTCGTTTGATGCCCATATTGTACAAACAAATTCTAGGGTCACCCCTGTTCCACTTTTGTGGCGATATCTCGAAACGGCGTCCACCTATGGAACTAAGGATTACTCCCTTTTAAAATACTCATTAACACCTTTAATTTGATACCCATATCGTACAAACGCATTCTAGAGTCAACCCTGATCCACCTCTATGGCTATATCCCTAAATGGCGTCCACATATAGAACTATGGCCCACTCCCTCATAAAATACTCTTTAATGCCTTTCATTTGATACACATGTCATACAAACACATTCCAGGGTTTCCGTCGGTTCATTTTCCTACATGGTTATTTTCCCTTATGTTGTCACCATAACTCTCAACTGAGTATGTAATGTTCGGTTACACCCGAACTTAACCTTCCTTACTTGTTTTTAGTTTAGTTTTGGTTTATTTTTAGTTTAACATAAAAATGTATGTTAAAATTTATTTTTATTTTTTTGTTGAATAAGCGCTTGTTTTTCAAATTTAGAAAAATTAAAAAAAAAAACAATAATTATCATTAGACAAAAATTATTGTTCTGGCCTTGAGCTCGAATCGAACCTTGAACGTGTGTGAAATTGAATTTATTAAAAAAATATAACTATACATTTTAATTCTTAAGAATTTATTGTTTAGTTAAGCAAAAGCTTTAGTTTAACTATGACCATAAATGTGATATTAGAATTATATTCTAATCATAACGATTAAAAGATTAAAAAAGAACACAAAATGTTTTCTTTATTATGGTTTTGCAGTAGGAGTAGAAATATCTTGCATTTGTTTTGGTTTTTTCGCTTACATGGTATAAGGGGCATCTATCCCTCTCAATATTTTCAAGGTGGGGCAGCTATCCATACAGGTAGGCATCTATCCCTAAAAAAGGGGGTTTCACGAAAAGCTAATTTTTTCAAAAACTGTGTACGATAGGATAAAAAATAATAATAACAATTCAAGTTAAAAGATTGAACTAGCTACATTAATAAAAATTATTGGTATAAAATTAATATTTTTAAAATTAGGCGGCTTACCCAAAAAGTGTGGCATCTATCCCTTTTTAACCCTATCCGTAAAGTTTTCTCAGTATTTCAAGCTCAAAGTACAGGAAAAAAGCAAGTATCATATAGCAGTGTTTAAAAAACTGCAGTCGGAATAGTAAGTCACCAAAATTTCGATTTTCATAGACTTTACTCTTCGTCGACTTATTAATACGAACACTTGCTTGTGCTTACGCTTTTGAGAAAAACAACAGTCTCAGTTCTAGCACAAGCAAAAAACGAAAAGCGAAAGAAATGAAATGCCCTAAACAGTCGCAGCTTCGTATATTTAATTATTGATATTATTGCAGCTTTCCTCAGTGGCCACAGTCGCTGTAAAATTAGAAGTGTTGATTTTAACAGTCGCAAAAATCAACAGTCGCAAAAAGCAGCAGTCGTGAAATATGAAAATCAACGCTTTTTGCAAACTGCAAGCGACTGATTTTTGCGTTTTCTTATGATTTTTGTTTACTGAGACGTGGGGCTACAGCGTAGTACGTAATATGCTGTACACACGTATGTACATACATGCATTTCCATTTCAAGTATATTAAAAATAAAATAATTAAACAAAATTTTTTAAGTTAAACGGTTTTATTGAAAACAATACTTACATGAAATAATAATAATACGAAAAGCTAGAAAATAATTAGGTAGGTCCTAGGTACTAGTCATCACACTCCTTATCAATCTAGGGCGTTGATCAGACAAGTAAAACCAACTGAACCTTAATCAGGTTATGCTACGCCTCACATTTTTAGAAATTTCACGCGCCCAACGCTTTTATTTAATTGTCTGATCAACGCCCTACATTGATAAGGAGTGTGATGACTAGTACCTAGGACCTACCTAATTATTTTCTAGCTTTTCGTATTATTATTATTTCATGTAAGGTATTGTTTTCAATAAAACCGTTTAACTTAAAAATTTTTTTTAAATTATTTTATTTTCAAGTTTTTAGTCTTTATTTAATTGCCTGTTATTTCTCATTCTATTTAATTCATTTAGTGACACATTATTACAAGGACTCTTTCCTGACATTTTGTTACAACCTAAGTCCTCAATACATAATCCTTCCAAAGACTTTACTCGACTGCGCCACGTATGCTTGTCCCTCCTCCAACTCCAAAATATTTTGATGTCACTTCTACTGGACTGTATGCAATATTTGTTCCAAATATGAGCCAAATCGGGCATCATAGGTCGCTTTCTATTCATGTATGTATTATGTGTTCCAAATATGGACCAAATCAAATCGGACCACAAATACGATTTTTGTGAATATCTCGATCCATGCGCCACCTAGCGGCAATTTTTTCACAGGTCGATTTCTATTCTTGCATGTATTATGTTTTCCAAATATGAGCCAAATCGGACCACAAATGCGAATTTTGCGAATATCTCGATCCTTGCGCCACCTAACGGCGATTTTTTTCTTATTATTGCATTGTCATCGGGTTCTGAACTATATTCAAAGTTACAAGCTTGTAGCTTATCGGGAAGTTACTTAAATTTCAATTACAAGATTCGTTCACAACGGCCGGCCTGTCAACTCAAGCTAAATAAAACCGTTTAAAAATAGAATGTGTGAGATATTTCTGCATACCTATGTACATCCGAACATTGGTAGGAGCTAGCTTTTGCGTTAGTTCGCAATATTTATAACGGTGTTTTTTTTGTTTGGTGGTCAATATTGCTGCTAAAGATTTAGTAAAGATGTAAAAAATTTAGTATGATTTGGTGCGGTAAGCTATTCATTTCGCGATGACAACTAGAAGTAATATTTGGACGTATTTCGAAAATAATACAGACACGGGTTTAGCTATTTGTACAAAATGCCAAAAGAAGCTTAAAAATAATAGAGTGTCTAATTTAAAAGCCCACTTAATTAATTTGCACAAAATTCATTTAAACGAAAGTGAAGTGGAGTCGTCAAAAAGTTTAGTTAAAACCATACGCAAAAAGAAAATTAAAATTGAAGTCAATAAAAAACAGTTAATGAGGTCATATATAGGATTGGTAACTGATGACTGTATTCCATTTAACATTTTAAATTCACCAAATCTTCGAAATTTCATTGATTCTATATGTGATGGTCTTGCTGCTGTGGACGGAAAAAAATGACTTTGAATGCATCAAACTGCAAAAAAACATTACATACTATTGCTAATAAAATTAAATTGGAAATCGCCAATGAAGTTAAAGGTCAGTTGTTACCCTTGAAAATAGACAGCGCTACACGACTGTCCAGAAACATATTTGGTATAAGTGCTCAACTTATTAGTGCCGGTCAAATAAAATCTATTATTTTGGGAATGATAGAATTAAAAGGAGCTGGATCTAGCACATCCAAAAATCTCGCTGTTGAAGTTTTAAATGTGCTCAACCGGCATGACATTAAATTGAATCAAATAGTCTCGATAACATCTGATAACGGTGCAAATATGCTGAAGGCCACAAATATTTTATCTTTCGTGTCTGAAGAGGATGTAGAAGAAAACGATGAGTTATATACAAATGATGAATATATAAAAAAAATTGAACTTGTGGAAAGGGTACCAAATGTTTTAATAGGGAATATACAAGTTTGTCGATGTGCAGCACACACAACACAGCTAGTGGCTCTTGATGTTACCAAATACTCCGACGTAGCTAAACACCTTTGGAATTGCCGTAATCTCACTAAATATATAAGGAAAACGTCAAACGGATTTCGTGAAATATTTGAATTTAAAAACTTTAAAATGCCCCAACTTGATTGTCCCACTAGATGGGGATCCACATATTCTATGTTAGAGGATTAATTAGCAGCCAAACATATGCTTACAAAGATTCACTCAATCAAAAATGTTTCTGAAGATGAAACTTTCGAAGTTGATGCATCGTTTTGGGATTTTATTGAGTGTTACTGCATAGCTTTTCATCCCTTACAAAAAACAATAAAAATATTTCAAGAAGAGCAACTACACTATGCTAATTTTTATGCACAGTGGCTGAAACTAAAAATTAAAACTGAAAATCTTGTTAACGACTCAAGTCGGGAGCTTGTAAGAAAAATTGGAAGCATGATATTGCAGTCGATTGAAAAAAAAAAAACAAAATCTTATTTGATAATAAATTCTTAGTTTCGTGTTTGTTTTTAGACCCTCCATTCCACCTTTCTTTAACCCCTCGACAGAAAAACGAAGCTATTTCTCACTTGAAAACAGTTTGGGATAGAATTTATGAAATCAGCTCAATTGAATCGCTATGCTCACAACCAACTTCTACTTGGGTACAGGCTGACAATTATATTGATGAGGAAGGCGAACTAATGTATAACTATTTAGTTCAAAGCGCTCAAGTGGAAACCAAAGGGCCTCTCGACGCTCATACTAAAATTGAAAATTTTAAACTCCCCTTTCAAAGAATTGATGATGTGTTGAAGTTTTGGAAGGGAAAACAGTATTCCGATCCAGAGTTGATCGCTATAAGCAATGTTTGTTTTGCAGTGCCACCAGCTCAGATAAATATAACGATTTCATTCTACAATAAGATTATAAAGCTGTTCTAATACTGCAAGAGTTTTAAACCATAAGATTTATGTTACCATTCATTCATTCATTAAAAAATATGGAACGAACTCATATTTATTTCATAAGTATATACCGCTGAATAAACGATCAACTTTATTTTCGTTTGTTATTATTTAGTATTCACAAAATAATACTAGCATGTGCCTAGATAACCATATAACCATAAATATTGACGAAAGCTGTAAATATTTTCATTTGTTCCAGGTCACCATTGAACGAGCATTTTCAACACTGAGGCTGGTGCTTACTGACTACCGCAATCAACTCAGTGAAGAGACACTGGAAGATATTTATTAGTAAAACTTAACCCAAGTTTTCTTGACACAGCCATAGAAAATTTACCCCTTTTTGACCATGAGGATTTTTAACTATCGTTTTGCTTTATTATTTATTTATTTATATTTCAATTAAAGACAATTACATGAATTTAAATTTAAAATGTTTCAAAATAAAATATAAGATATGTACATATGTACATATGTATGCAGAAATATCTCATATTCTATTTTTTAATACACTTGAAATGGAAATGTATGTATGTACAAAAATATGTACAGCGTATTACGTACAGCGCTGTAGCGCCTCGTCTCAGTAAACAAAAATCATAAGAAAACGCAAAAATCAGTCGCTTGCAGTTTGCAAAAAGCGATGATTTTCATATTTCACGACTGCTGCTTTTTGCGACTGTTGATTTCTGCGACTGTTAATTTTTGCGACTGTTAAAATCAACACTTTTGATTTTACAGCGACTGTGGGCACTGACGAAAGCCGCAGTAATATCAATAATTAAATATACGAAGGCGCGACTGTTTACGGCATTTCATTTCTTTCGCTTTTCGTTCTTTGTTTGTGCTAGAACTGAGACTGTTGTTTTTCTCAAAAGCGCAAGCACAAGCAAAATCAAATAACATGACAGCTCACACAGTTTTTTAAACACTGTCGTATAGGCATAAGCTATGTGTATACAAATTTACATGAATTTACATGCGAGCACGAAACCAATAATGATGCCTTTTTGGACTTAAAACTTAAACACAATACCGACGGAGTTATCGAATTCAATATTTATCGGAAGCCGACATCGACTGAACGCTTTATCTCAATTGAGTCGAACCATCACTACTCCCACAACTTAGCTGCTTTCAATTCGATGGTGCATCGTCTTGTAAATGTCCCACTGAGTGATGACGCATATAAAAAAGAAAATCAGACAATAATAAATATTGCAGAAACAAATGGTTATTGCTCCAGCAGTATAGAGCAGCTAGTGAGAAAACACCGAACCAAAAAAGATCGACGTGAGAGCAGTCCTTTTTTCGAAACGATAGGTTTGGAAGATAAAAATATGTCTTGGTGTAGCATGACATATAATTCGCGGTACATTAATAAAATTAAAAAAATATTCAATGAAGTAGATATAAAAGTCGCTCCGAAAACGACAACAAAACTTAAATCCTTACTGAATTCAGCCAAAGATAAGTGTGAAAGTCTGGACAAACCTAGAATTTACTTCATCACTTGTTCATACAAAGATGACGACGGGAAAGAATGTGGCGCAAAATACATAGGCCAATCGACACGCATTGTTCGGACCAGGTTCAACGAACACTTGAAATACATAAAAAATATTGAACCGAAAATTGGAATCGCTGAACACGCTTTATCGAATCAGCACTCGATAGGTTTTGACGATTGCGAATTAATTAAATCTGAATCCAATGTAAATAGATTGAATATTTTAGAATCGTTACATATTTATGTAAAGAAAAATTTATCAGTAAATCGATATACTGGTCCACTGTAATCTAGTCTCTGCACTGCGTTGCAGTAAACTTCGCTAGTTCCGTATCTTGTTAGTACATATTAATTTTGTTATTGCATATTAATTTTTTATCTTTTTTCATTTCTCTCTACATCGTATTTGCATTGTATAAGTTTTTTAATGCTTCACTGAGTGATTTTGTTAGGCTTACTTGTTAATATCTGTTGACAATGATTAGTTGAAAACTAGCAACTGATGATGACACCACGTGTGTGTCGAAACAATTGTATTATTATAAATAAAACTAATTTAAAATACTAAAAGGTGTTTCAATTTTATATGTTATTTCGTATAAGTCGTTTAGCATTCAAAAATTAAATTGTTTAAAAATAAATTTTTTTGTTTTGTTTGCATGTTTTTTTAAAAGTGTTATTTCCGGGAAACGTGCGTTATTTGTCTTACAATCAAATATGAATTGTTTTGTACAAATATAAAGTGTAGCTATTGGTTTCTTGGAAAAAAATCTACCAACTTCTACCACTGTTTTAATTTTTCGTCTACCAACATTCTCTTTTTAAAGGTTCGTGCAGTGCTAGGAACATTGATTTTTAAGTATATTAGGGCTCCCGAAATTGGGGTAAAGCTGAATGCCTGGATAACGGATTACCCTACATGATTGAAAGTATGCATATATACATACACACAAACCAGAGGCATGACAATGGAAAAGGGAAATGTATGTTAGCATGTGTATATAAATAGGTATATGAATAGAATACAACGAAAGTACCGTTAGGCTATTATTCGAGTTTATAACTTAACTTTTTATACCCAGCTATACTTGTACACAGTGCATTATAACTTTGATTGGATAACGGTTGGTTGTACAGGTATAAAAGAATCGAGATAGATATAGACTTCCATATATGAAAATCATCAGTATCGAAAAAAATTTTGATTGAACCATATTCGTCTGCTCGTCCGTCCGTCTGCCCGTTAACACGATAACTAGAGTAAATATTGAGATATCTTCACCAAAATTTGGTACACGAGCTTATCTGGACCCAGAATAAATTGGTATTGAAAACGAGCGAAATTGGATGATAACCACGCCCATTTCTTATATATAGAACATTTTGGAAAACACAAAAAACCTGATTATTTAGTAAATAATACATCTAGAATGATGAAATTTGACGTGTGGACTGATGTTATCACTATTGATAAAAAAATTTACAATAGGCGTGGCACCACTCACTTGTCATAAAATCAATTTTAGAAATATTATTAATCATAAATCAAAAATCGTTAAACATATCCTAACAAAATTCGGCAGAGAGGCTGCCTTTACTATTAGGAATGCCTTGAAGAAAAATTAACAAAATCGGTTAAGGAGCACGCCCACTTTTATATAAAAGAATTTTAAAAGGGTTGTGGACGAATAAAATAAGCTATATATTTGTAGAAAAAAGCTTTGTATCAGTGGTATTTCATTTCCCAAGTGGATTTATAACAATAAATAGAAAAAACTTCAAATTTAAAAAAATGGGCGTGCCACCGCCCCTTTTATGACTAAGTAATCTTCTATGTTTCGGGAGCGATAACTCGAAAAACAGTTCAGAATAGAACCATATGTATATGTAATATTGCGCAGTCTACAAACGGCGATAGTTACTAGGACATGTTTTTGAATTTCATTTCTTCATGGTGAATAAAAGGAATAGAAACAAAAAGGCAATTCTTAGAGACCAATTATAAAGCAAGCAACGGAACATTCATATGGCTGAATATCTAAAGGCATTTGCCTTTGCACTGGTATGAATATTGGAGAATCGAGTTCAATGCTCAGCTCCCGAAAAGCTAGCTGATGAAGAAGTGAAATTAAGAAACATGTCCTAGTAACCATCGCCGTTTGTAAACTTTACAATTTTTCTCTATTATCAATAACAAAAACCATTGTATAAAGCAATATGAGCAAAGCTCGCTAATTAAATACATATGATTTTTTTTATTATATATGTTCTTTTATTTCCACTTAGTTTATTATTATTTAAATGCAACTTGACTGAATCGAAAAATTTGACATTGTATATTAAACGAAAAAAAAACGTCCCTAAAGTTTTTTGGTTTTAAGACAAAACGCCAGCGGAATGATGGCGGTCTTTTCCCCATTTTAAAATTATAAATGCTCGAAGCTGCCACTTGCTTGATTATTTTTGTACCAAAAACAAGTAAGGAAGGCTAAGTTCGGGTGTTACCGAATTACATACTCATCTGAGAGCTTAGCTGCGTTGGTGTAGTAGGGTTACGTAGATGGTTTATAAGTGGTTTTTAATTCCATATCACATTCGTTTGGGAAATATCGACCAAATTGTAGACCAAGGGTAACGTTTTTTGGAACGATTTTCCTTCAGTCTTTGTCAAATAAGGGAAAATCACCATGTAGGAAAATGAACCTAGGGTAACCCTGGAATGTGTTTATATGACATGGGTGTCAAATGAAAGGTGTTAATGAGTATTTTAAAAGAGAGTGGCCTTAGTTCTAGATATTCGAGATATCACAATAAAGGTGGACCAGGGGTGACTCTAGAATATCTTTGCACGATATGGGTATCAAATGAAAGGTGTTAATGTGAATTTTAAAATGGAGTGGGCTTTAGTTCTATAGGAAGCCTTTTCGAGATGTCGCCATAAAGGTGGACCAGGGGTGACTCTATAATGTATTTGTGCGATATGGATATCAAATTAAAGGTATTAATGAGGGTTTAAAAGCGAGTGGCCTTAGTTGTATATGTGAAGGCGCTTTCGAGATATCGTTTAAATTATGGACCAGGGTGACCCAGAACATCATTTGTCGGGTACCGCTAATTTATTTATATATGTAAAACCACGAAGAGCCTTCCTGGCATGATTCCAAGAGCTTTTGATTTCGCCCTGCAGACCTTTTTCATTTTCTTCTACTTAAAAAGGGAGATGTCACACCCATTTTACAAAGTTTTTTCTAAGTTATATTTTGCGTAAAAAAACGAATCCAATCACCATGTTTCATCCCTTTTTCGTATTTGGTATAGAATTATGGCATTATTTCATTTTTCGAAATTTTCTATATCGAAAAAGTGGTCGTGGTCATAGTCGGATTTCGCCCATTTTTGACACCAAAATAAGGTGAGTTCAGATAATTACGTAAACAAAGTTTAGTAAAGATAAATCGATTTTTGTTCGAGTTATCGTGTTAAAGGCCTGGCGGAAGGACAGACGGCCGACTGTGTATTAAATCTGGGCCTGGCTTCAACCGATTTCGCCCATTTTCACAGAAAACAGTTATCGTCATAGACCACAAGGATTGGTAAATTTTTGTTCGACTTATGGCTTAAAAGTATTCTAGACAAATTAAATGAAAAAGGGCGGAGCCACTCCCATTTTTAAATTTTCTTTTATTTTTGTATTTTGTTGAATCATATCATTACTAGAGTTGAATGTTGGCGTAATTTACTTATATCCTGTGAATATATTAAATTTTTTGTTAAAATTTGACTTAAAATTTTTTTTTTAAGTGGGCGTGTTCGTCATCCGATTTTGCTAATTTTCATTTATAACGCATACATTAATAGGAGAAACGTTCCTGCCACATTTCATCATAATATCTTCAACGACTGCCAAATTACAGCTTGTAAAACTTTTAAATTACCTTCTTTTAAATGTGCGAGGTGCCACGCCCGTTGTCCAAAATTTTACAAATTTTCTATTCTGTTCTGTTTCATCGCTTTAGCCGTATTTTTTTTAATGAATTATAGCACTTTTTCGGTTTTTCGAAATTTTCAATATCGATTTCGTTCATTTTAAATAGCGATCTGAAATGATTGGCCGGGAACTTACATACCAAATTTCATTAAGATACCTCAAAGTTTACTCAAGTTATCGTGTTTACGGACGGACGGACATGGCTAAATGAATTTCTTTTTTCGCCCAGATCATTTTGATATATAGAATTCATATTTATCTCGCTTAGTTTATACCATTACGGATTACCGTTATGCGAACAAAATGAATATACTCTGTGAGCTCGGCTCAGCTGAGTATAATAAACCAATGTACCCTGCTATATTTATTATTAGACTAAGTTCGTTGGATTATATGCATATTATATCGGATGCTTAGATCCCATAACCATAATTCGTTTATGTCACTTAAAGTTATGAAATTAATTTTATTTTAGTAAATATGTTTGCGTGAATAATTTTTTAAATTTTCTTTCTTATATCTTGGTATTATATCGTTCACAAACGATATTTTATGATATTTTATAGTATATTTTATGGTCTATAGATACGGTGATATATCGTCGCCCGCTTGCCAGAAGCATGAATGTGCCAAAATGATAATGTTGGGAAATCGAGTTTCAAAGTTTATTGCTCTCTCAAAATTAGAAGAATTAGTTTCTAGTGTAAAAATGTACTTATGTATTATACTCACACTGTGCTCTTTTAACTGAGGTAACTGTTTTGCTCGCATCTCTTCTATTATCTGAGATTTAGCATATTCATTTTTCTGGCACAACAAAAATTAAAAAACTGATATATTTTTTGTATGTTTGTTTAATGGTGTGTTCAGTTTATATTTATATTTAAGAATTCATGAGCTTAACACCGGCTTATAATAATCGAATTTCAATTATTATGTTTTCTAAGAGAAACTGAAAAGAATGAAACATTTACTGGCATATTGCGATGGACCCATTTCGAAAACCGCCAACGTAATCATCATCAGGCAATTTCGTAATGTTATCAAAGGTTTCACCGGGATTTGAACCGTGAATCACATGGTGAAACTGCAGTAGCCTTTAACCACTAGGCCATCCTGCTGGTATTTGTTTTCATGCTTAATTCAGGTTTTCTCATTTCTACACTAACAACACAATTGAGATATTTTGTCTCTATATTGATTTGTGTGTAATGTAGATTTGTTTTTGTAAAGTTCTTCTTCGTTGCGAATGAGAAGCTTTGTAAACTCGGGCTCAGTTGAACATATTTATGTATGTTTGTTTAATGGTGTGTTCAGTTTATACTTACATTTAAGAATTCATGAGCTTAACACCGGCTTATAATAATCGAATTTCAATTATTATGTTTTCTAAGAGAAACTGAAAAGAATGAAACATTTACTGGCATATTGCGATGGACCCATTTCGAAAACCGCCAACGTAATCATCATCAGGCATATTTTGTAATGTTATCAAAGGTTTCACCGGGATTCGAACGGTGAATCACATGGTGAAACTGCAGAAGCCTTTAACCACTAGGCCATCCTGCTGGTATTTGTTTTCATGCTTAATTCAGTTTTTCTCATTTCTTCACTAAAAACACAATTGAGACATTTTGTCTCTATATTGATTTGTGTGCCATGTAGATTTGTTTTTGTAAAGTTCTTCTTCGTTGCGAATGAGAAGCTTTTAAACTCGGGCTCAGTTGGACATATTTATGTATGTTTGTTTAATGGTGTGTTCAGTTTATACTTATATTTAAGAATTCATGAGCTTAACACCGGCTTATAATAATCGAATTTCAATTATTATGTTTTTAAGAGAAACTGAAAAGAATGAAACATTTACTGGCATATTGCGATGGACCCATTTCGAAAACCGCCAACGTAATCATCATCAGGCATATTTTGTAATGTTATCAAAGGTTTCACCGGGATTCGAACCGTGAATCACATGGTGAAACTGCAGTAGCCTTTAACAACTAGGCCATCCTGCTGGTATTTGTTTTCATGCTTAATTCAGTTTTTCTCATTTCTACTCTAACAACACAATTGAGACATTTTGTCTCTATATTGATTTGTGTGCCATGTAGATTTGTTTTTGTAAAGTTATTCTTCGTTGCGAATGAGAAGCTTTGTGAACTCGGGCTCAGTTGGACATATTTATGTATATTTGTTTAATGGTGTGTTCAGTTTATACTTATATTTAAGAATTCATGAGCTTAACACCGGCTTATAATAATCGAATTTCAATTATTATGTTTTCTAAGAGAAACTGAAAAGAATGAAACATTTACTGGCATATTGCGATGGACCCATTTCGAAAACCGCCAACGTAATCATCATCTGGCAATTTTGTAATGTTATCGAAGGTTTCACCGGGATTCGAACCGTGAATCACATGGTGAAACAGCAGTAGTCTTTAACCACTTCAGTTTCTCTTAGAAAACATAATAATTGAAATTCGATTATTATAAGCCGGTGTTAAGCTCATGAATTCTTAAATATAAGTAAAAACTGAACACACCATTAAACAAACATACAAAAATATATCAGTTCTGTATCTGTATCTGTAGGACGCATTATGTTCACAAACCCCCCTGAGTAAATAGCTCCAAATTCTCAATTGTTGCGTTGCTCAAATGTTTCATCTCTACATATGTATATATTTGTACACGCCAAACGGTGAGAGAACTACTGCTTCGCTCATTTTCTGTTGAAATAAAATATTGTTTCCAATTACCTATATTGGTTTGTACCAAAATCCTTAAAAAATTGTTCTAAAATAATTGTTAGCGCACAAAAAAACTTTAAAGAGAAGTAATAACTTAACCGGCCTATTTTTTTGGACAAATTTTACTTACACGTAAAAGCATAGGTCTTTATTTAACAGATTCTTTGTTTTTCATTTTAGGTGCTTTAAAAAAAATGAAATCAGAAATAATGAGTCAACTTTTGTTCAAACTCACTAAATTTATTTATTTATAACAATTAATTGCAAATTTGACCCAAATGTTTTTTGCATTTCCAGATTTTATGCTCATTTTAGATATAGCACGTCTTATAGTGAACAAAAAATAAATAAATTTGCTACAAAGATATTACATTAAAATTTGTATATTGTCTTTTATGCTAATTTATTTTGATATTTCTTATTTTATTTTATTATATTATCTTTTATTTCAACTTAGTTTATTATTATTTAAATGCAACTTTATTGAATCGGAAAATTTCACGTTGTATATTAAACGAAAAAAAAACGACCCAAAAACGTTTTCGATTTTAGGTCGAAATATTGCATAGGCAGTATATTACCCACTATCTATATATTAATACGCTAACAAAATTTCCATACAATCAATTGACAGGCTGTTTCGCATACTTAGCATACGTAAAATCATATAAAAGTTATATGTTTGTTTAATGGTGTGTTCAGTTTATACTTATATTTAAGAATTCATGAGCTTAACACCGGCTTATAATAATCGAATTTCAATTATTATGTTTTCTAAGAGAAACTGAAAAGAATGAAACATTTACTGGCATATTGCGATGGACCCATTTCGAAAACCGCCAACGTAATCATCATCAGGCAATTTTGTAATGTTATCGAAGGTTTCACCGGGATTCGAACCGTGAATCACATGGTGAAACAGCAGTAGTCTTTAACCACTTCAGTTTCTCTTAGAAAACATAATAATTGAAATTCGATTATTATAAGCCGGTGTTAAGCTCATGAATTCTTAAATATAAGTATAAACTGAACACACCATTAAACAAACATACAAAAATATATCAGTTCTGTATCTGTATCTGTAGGACGCATTATGTTCACAAACCCCCCTGAGTAAATAGCTCCAAATTCTCAATTGTTGCGTTGCTCAAATGTTTCATCTCTACATATGTATATATTTGTACACGCCAAACGGTGAGAGAACTACTGCTTCGCTCATTTTCTGTTGAAATAAAATATTGTTTCCAATTACCTATATTGGTTTGTACCAAAATCCTTAAAAAATTGTTCTAAAATAATTGTTAGCACACAAAAAAACTTTAAAGAGAAGTAATAACTTAACCGGCCTATTTTTTTGGACAAATTTTACTTACACGTAAAAGCATAGGTCTTTATTTAACAGATTCTTTGTTTTTCATTTTAGGTGCTTTAAAAAAAATGAAATCAGAAATAATGAGTCAACTTTTGTTCAAACTCACTAAATTTATTTATTTATAACAATTAATTGCAAATTTGACCCAAATGTTTTTTGCATTTCCAGATTTTATGCTCATTTTAGATATAGCACGTCTTATAGTGAACAAAAAATAAATAAATTTGCTACAAAGATATTACATTAAAATTTGTATATTGTCTTTTATGCTAATTTATTTTGATATTTCTTATTTTATTTTATTATATTATCTTTTATTTCAACTTAGTTTATTATTATTTAAATGCAACTTGATTGAATCGGAAAATTTCACGTTGTATATTAAACGAAAAAAAAACGACCCAAAAACGTTTTCGATTTTAGGTCGAAATATTGCATAGGCAGTATATTACCCACTATCTATATATTAATACGCTAACAAAATTTCCATACAATCAATTGACAGGCTGTTTCGCATACTTAGCATACGTAAAATCATATAAAAGTTATATGAATCGATTCGTATTGACCAGCCGCAGCGCATAGGCCTATTTTTGTTAATAAATATTACTCTATTTGTTTATAATTAATAGAAAAAGTTTTTTGTAAATTCGAAAATCTGTGCAACTATCGAAATTGCCATCTGTAGGACGCATTTACAAACCCTCCTGAGTAAATAGCTCCAAATTCTCAATTGTTGCGTGGCTCAAATGTTTCGTCTCTATATATGTATATATTTGTACACGCCAAACGGTGAGAGAACTACTGCTTCGCTCATTTTCTGTTGAAATAAAATATTGTTTCCCATTGTTTCCAATTACCTATATTGGTTTGTACCAAAATCCTTAAAAAATTGTTCTAAAATAATTGTTAGCGCACAAAAAAACTTTAAAGAGAAGTAATAACTTAACCGGCCTATTTTTTTGGACAAATTTTACTTACACGTAAAAGCATAGGTCTTTATTTAACAGATTCTTTGTTTTTCATTTTAGGTGCTTTAAAAAAAATGAAATCAGAAATAATGAGTCAACTTTTGTTCAAACTCACTAAATTTATTTATTTATAACAATTAATTGCAAATTTGACCCAAATGTTTTTTGCATTTCCAGATTTTATGCTCATTTTAGATATAGCACGTCTTATAGTGAACAAAAAATAAATAAATTTGCTACAAAGATATTACATTAAAATTTGTATATTGTCTTTTATGCTAATTTATTTTGATATTTCTTATTTTATTTTATTATATTATCTTTTATTTCAACTTAGTTTATTATTATTTAAATGCAACTTGATTGAATCGGAAAATTTCACGTTGTATATTAAACGAAAAAAAAACGACCCAAAAACGTTTTCGATTTTAGGTCGAAATATTGCATAGGCAGTATATTACCCACTATCTATATATTAATACGCTAACAAAATTTCCATACAATCAATTGACAGGCTGTTTCGCATACTTAGCATACGTAAAATCATATAAAAGTTATATGTTTGTTTAATGGTGTGTTCAGTTTATACTTATATTTAAGAATTCATGAGCTTAACACCGGCTTATAATAATCGAATTTCAATTATTATGTTTTCTAAGAGAAACTGAAAAGAATGAAACATTTACTGGCATATTGCGATGGACCCATTTCGAAAACCGCCAACGTAATCATCATCAGGCAATTTTGTAATGTTATCGAAGGTTTCACCGGGATTCGAACCGTGAATCACATGGTGAAACAGCAGTAGTCTTTAACCACTTCAGTTTCTCTTAGAAAACATAATAATTGAAATTCGATTATTATAAGCCGGTGTTAAGCTCATGAATTCTTAAATATAAGTATAAACTGAACACACCATTAAACAAACATACAAAAATATATCAGTTCTGTATCTGTATCTGTAGGACGCATTATGTTCACAAACCCCCCTGAGTAAATAGCTCCAAATTCTCAATTGTTGCGTTGCTCAAATGTTTCATCTCTACATATGTATATATTTGTACACGCCAAACGGTGAGAGAACTACTGCTTCGCTCATTTTCTGTTGAAATAAAATATTGTTTCCAATTACCTATATTGGTTTGTACCAAAATCCTTAAAAAATTGTTCTAAAATAATTGTTAGCACACAAAAAAACTTTAAAGAGAAGTAATAACTTAACCGGCCTATTTTTTTGGACAAATTTTACTTACACGTAAAAGCATAGGTCTTTATTTAACAGATTCTTTGTTTTTCATTTTAGGTGCTTTAAAAAAAATGAAATCAGAAATAATGAGTCAACTTTTGTTCAAACTCACTAAATTTATTTATTTATAACAATTAATTGCAAATTTGACCCAAATGTTTTTTGCATTTCCAGATTTTATGCTCATTTTAGATATAGCACGTCTTATAGTGAACAAAAAATAAATAAATTTGCTACAAAGATATTACATTAAAATTTGTATATTGTCTTTTATGCTAATTTATTTTGATATTTCTTATTTTATTTTATTATATTATCTTTTATTTCAACTTAGTTTATTATTATTTAAATGCAACTTGATTGAATCGGAAAATTTCACGTTGTATATTAAACGAAAAAAAAACGACCCAAAAACGTTTTCGATTTTAGGTCGAAATATTGCATAGGCAGTATATTACCCACTATCTATATATTAATACGCTAACAAAATTTCCATACAATCAATTGACAGGCTGTTTCGCATACTTAGCATACGTAAAATCATATAAAAGTTATATGAATCGATTCGTATTGACCAGCCGCAGCGCATAGGCCTATTTTTGTTAATAAATATTACTCTATTTGTTTATAATTAATAGAAAAAGTTTTTTGTAAATTCGAAAATCTGTGCAACTATCGAAATTGCCATCTGTAGGACGCATTTACAAACCCTCCTGAGTAAATAGCTCCAAATTCTCAATTGTTGCGTGGCTCAAATGTTTCGTCTCTATATATGTATATATTTGTACACGCCAAACGGTGAGAGAACTACTGCTTCGCTCATTTTCTGTTGAAATAAAATATTGTTTCCCATTGTTTCCAATTACCTATATTGGTTTGTACCAAAATCCTTAAAAAATTGTTCTAAAATAATTGTTAGCGCACAAAAAAACTTTAAAGAGAAGTAATAACTTAACCGGCCTATTTTTTTGGACAAATTTTACTTACACGTAAAACATAGGTCTTTATTTAACAGATTCTTTGTTTTTCATTTTAGGTGCTTTAAAAAAATGATGAGTCAACTTTTGTTCAAACTCACTAAATTTATTACTAGAGTTGAATTTTGGCGTAATTTACTTATATCCTGTGAAGATATTCAATTTTTTGTTAAAATTTGACTTAAAATTTTTTGATGTATATTGGAACGATTTTCCGTCATCCCTTGTCAAATTTGGTTTTGAGACAAACCGGTTTCGGCGTTGTGCCATCATCAGTGTCGATTTTCGTTCTCTATATTTTTTGTATGTTTGTTTAATGGTGTGTTCAGTTTATACTTATATTTAAGAATTCCTGAGCTTAACACCGGCTTATAATAATCGAATTTCAATTATTATGTTTTCTAAGAGAAACTGAAAAGAATGAAACATTTACTGGCATATTGCGATGGACCCATTTCGAAAACCGCCAACGTAATCATCATCAGGCAATTTCGTAATGTTATCAAAGGTTTCACTGGGATTCGAACCGTGAATCACATGGTGAAACTGCAGTAGCCTTTAACCACTAGGCCATCCTGCTGGTATTTGTTTTCATGCTTAATTCAGTTTTTCTCATTTCTACACTAACAACACAATTGAGATATTTTGCCTCTATATTGATTTGTGTGCCATGTAGATTTGTTTTTGTAAAGTTGTTCTTCGTTGCGAATGAGAAGCTTTTAAACTCGGGCTCAGTTGGACATATTTATGTATGTTTGGTTAATGGTGTGTTCAGTTTATACTTATATTTAAGAATTCATGAGCTTAACACAGGCTTATAATAATCGAAATTCAACTATTATGTTTTCTAAGAGAAACTGAAAAGAATGAAACATTTACTGGCATATTGCGATGGACCCATTTCGAAAACCGCCAACGTAATCATCATCAGGCAATTTTGTAATGTTATCAAAGGTTTCACCGGGATTCGAACCGTGAATCACATGGTGAAACTGCAGTAGTCTTTAACCACTAGGCCATCCTGCTGGTATTTGTTTTCATGCTTAATTCAGTTTTTCTCATTTCTACACTAACAACACAATTGAGACATTTTGTCTCTACATTGATTTGTGTGCCATATAGATTTGTTTTTGTAAAGTTATTCTTCGTTGTGAATGAGAAGCTTTGTAAACTCGGGCTCAGTTGGACATATTTATGTATATTTGTTTAATGGTGTGTTCAGTTTATACTTATATTTAAGAATTCATGAGCTTAACACCGGCTTATAATAATCGAATTTCAATTATTATGTTTTCTAAGAGAAACTGAAAAGAATGAAACATTTACTGGCATATTGCGATGGACCCATTTCGAAAACCGCCAACGTAATCATCATCAGGCAATTTTGTAATGTTATCAAAGGTTTCACCGGGATTCGAACCGTGAAACACATGGTGAAACTGCAGTAGCCTTTAACCACTAGGCCATCCTGCTGGTATTTGTTTTCATGCTTAATTCAGTTTTTCTCATTTCTACACTAACAACACAATTGAGACATTTTGTCTCTATATTGATTTGTGTGCCATGTAGATTTGTTTTTGTAAAGTTATTCTTCGTTGCGAATGAGAAGTTTTGTAAACTCGGGCTCAGTTGGACATATTTATGTATATTTGTTTAATGGTGTGTTCAGTTTATACGTATATTTAAGAATTCATGAGCTTAACACCGGCTTATAATAATCGAATTTCAATTATTATGTTTTCTAAGAGAAACTGAAAAGAATCAAACATTTACTGGCATATTGCGATGGACCCATTTCAAAAACCGCCAACGTAATCATCATCAGGCAATTTTGTAATGTTATCAAAGGTTTCACCGGGATTCGAACCGTGAATCACATGGTGAAACTGCAGTAGTCTTTAACCACTTCAGTTTCTCTTAGAAAACATAATAATTGAAATTCGATTATTACAAGCCGGCGTTAAGCTCATGAATTCTTAAATATAAGTATAAACTGAACACACCATTAAACAAACATACAAAAATATATCAGTTCTGTATCTGTACTTGTAGGACGCATTATGTTCACAAACCCCCCTGAGTAAATAGCTCCAAATTCTCAATTGTTGCGTTGCTCAAATGTTTCATCTCTACATATGTATATATTTGTACACGCCAAGCGGTGAGAGAACTACTGCTTCGCTCATTTTCTGTTGAAATAAAATATTGTTTCCCATTGTTTCCAATTACCTATATTGGTTTGTACCAAAATCTTTAAAAAATTGTTTTAAAATTTGTTAGCGCACAAAAAAACTTTAAAGAGAAGTAATAACTTAACCGGCCTATTTTTTTGAACAAATTTTACTTACACGTAAAATCATAGGTCTTTATTTAACAGATTCTTTGTTTTTCATTTTAGGTGCTTTAAAAAAATAAATCAGAAATAATGAGTCAACTTTTGTTCAAACTCACTAAATTTATTTATTTATTACAATTAATTGCAAATTTGACCCAAATGTTTTTTGCATTTCCAGATTTTATGCTCATTTTAGATATAGCACGTCTTATAGTGAACAAAAAAATAAATAAATTTTCTACAAAGATATTACATTAAAATTTGTATATTATCTTTTATGCTAATTTATTTTGATATTTCTTATTTTATTTTATTATATTATCTTTTATTTCAACTTAGTTTATTATTATTTAAATGCAACTTGATTGAATCGGAAAATTTCACGTTGTATATTAAACGAAAAAAAACGACCCAAAAAAGTTTTCGATTTTAGGTCGAAATATTGCATAGGCAGTATATTACCCGCTATATTTATTATTAGACTAACTTTGTTTGATTATATGCCCATTAATCGGATGCTTAGATCCCATAATCCTAATTTGTTTATGTCGCTTAAAATTATGAAATCAATTTTATTTTAGTAAATATGTTTGCGTGGATAATTTCAATGTTTTTGTTTCTTTTTCTTTTTTTTTTCTAATTTATTCTGCTTTGCTATATCTTAGTATTATATCGTTCACAGACGATATTTTATGGTAGATTTGGTCATATATATTCATCTCCATTTTATGAATATGAATGTTTACAAATTTAATAAAAATTAATTGCGTACATAGATCTCAATGGGAATCCCAACATTAAATATCCGAATATTAGAATCTTCATATTTCCACAATGATAACATTAAAACCCGGAAAAAGGTCCAAGTACACTTATTGTGTTTTTATATGGAACTGTTTATTCACATCACTTAATTTTTTCGCACTTTAAGCACTTTATTTTTTTTCTTTCATTTAAATTTTTCTAGTTAAATCTGCCTTCTTTCTCATTACATAATTTTTTTATATTTTTATTTTTTATGAAGGTATCCTCTATTCTATTCGAAATTTTCGTTTTGTGTCACACTTATGTACATACTACATATATATTTATACAAAATTAAACTCGGTAAAGCGCCAATTGCATACCTAACGGGTGGCATGAAATAGGCTAAATTCCTTAAGCACATTTCTTCGTTTTTAACTAAAAGTTCGTGTTTTTGAATTATGACACTATTGAAGTAAATGGGCGATATATGCATATGGGAGATATAGGTATACTGGGGAACCGAGCACACAAAACTAACTTCGGTAGCGCCCCAACGGGGACCTCCCGGGTGGTGTGGAAAAACCTATTTTTCAATTTAATGTCAAGTAATTTCACCTTAGTTCTATGTCAATTTCTTTTGATTTTACATATTTTTTATATTTTTGTTTAAGGAGCTCCATACCAAAAGGTTATAATTACATTTGGAAATTTTGTAGAAAATTTAAGAAAATACAATAAAAATTACAATGTCCTAATGAAAAATTTAAGTAAGTTAGACCAGTTTGCTATATTTCCGCTCACTGCTTAACTATTAACGCATTATTACACTACCCCCAACACTGGATGCATAGACTGAGTTGAAAAAAATAAGAGTTGGTCGAATTTCGACCACAGGCGATACTAGTACTCATTAATACCTTTCATTTGATACCCATATCGTACAAAATAAATTCTAGAGTCAGCCCTGGTCCACCTTTATGGTGATATCTCGAAAAGGCATCCACCTATAGAACTTAGGCCCACTCCCTTTTAAAATTATCATTAACACTTTTCATTTGATACCCATATCGTACAAATAAATTCTAGAGTCAGGCCTGGTCCACCTTTATGGTGATATCCCTAAATGGCGTCCATCTAGAGAACTATGGCCCACTTCTTCTTAAAATACTCTTTAATACCTTCCATTTGATACAAATGTCATACAAACACATTCCAGGGTTACCCTAGGTTCTTTTTACAACATGGTGATTTTCCCTTACTTTGTCTCCACAGCTCTCAACTGAGTATGTAATGTTCGGTTACACCCGAACTTAGCCTTCCTTACTTGTTTTTCTATCACTTTAAGTGGCTAAATATAAGCAATACACAAAATTTCAACAAAATCCATCTATGTTAAGGTTTCTGTCAGTAATGGGTTAAATACATTATATTCTATTATTTAGATGTACTTATTTTTATTTATTTATTTATTATTTAAAGTCGACGACAAACTATGGTCGACTGCATAATATAAAAGATATATAAATATACAACTCAAAAGATAAAATTTAAGATATATCGAGATTTCAACAATGTTATATTACAAACAAATAAATATTAATGAACATTACTATTTAATTTCAGAATATAATAATAATAAGAAATATGAGTAGAAATAACATCTTATGCCGAAATCTTATACTGGCGGAATGCATCAGATTCCGCTCAGGATGATTTCGGAATTAGTGGATTCCAATCTCCCTGTTGGAATGCAACAAGATTCCAATCAGCATGTCATGGGAATCCGCCAGTGCTAAGAGTAGTGTAATGAGGATACGCCATCACAAGGCATAAAAAAGTAACATGACCTGTACTGTTGGAATGCACCGGATTCCAATAAGCTCGATGCCTGACCCATAAAATTATACTGCCGGAATGCATACGATTCCGGTCAGTGACTCATGAAAAAGCATGTTTTTTACATTGTTGGAATGCACCAGATTCCAATCACCACAGTACTGTCTTGTTCCTTCTTAATGATACATGTTGATAAATGTTCCTCCATCCTTAAGCGAGATAGTTCCTGTTTTTTATCGAAGGAATAAAATGCCGGCAAATTTAATTAGCTTGTATCTCTTAAATTAGATAGGCAAGTATAGCATTACGTATAGTGGCAAAAGTACATTCAAGACTGATGCAGCTATACAAGTCATTGTAGTGCGCGCACCAGATAAGAAGAGGATTATTATACTCAGTTGAGCAGATCTCACAGAGTATATTAACTTTGATTGGATAACGGTTGGTTGTACAGGTATAAAGGAATCGAAATAGATATAGACTTTCAAAATCATCAGTGTCGAAAAAAAATTCGATTGAGCCATGTCCGTCCGTCCGTCCGTCCGTCTGTCCGTTAACACGATAACTTGAGTAAATTTTGAGGTATCTTGATGAAATTTGGTACGCAGGTTCCTGGGTACTCATCTCAGATCGCTATTTAAAATGGACGATATCGGACAATAACCACGCCCACTTTTTCGATATCGAAAATTTCTTAAAATCGAAAAAGTGCGATAATTCATTACCAAATACGGATTAAGCGATGAAACTTGGTAAGTGAGTTGAACTTATGATACAGAATAGAAAACTAGTAAAATTTTGGACAATGGGCATAGCACCGCCCACTTTTAAAAGAAGGTAATTTAGAAGTTTTGCAAGCTGTAATTTGGCAGTCGTTGAAGATATCATGATGAAATTTGGCAGGAGCGTTACTTTTATTACTATATGTCTGATTAATAAAAATTAGCCAAATCGCAGAACGACCACGTCCACCTTTAAAAAAAAATTTTTTTAATTCAAATTTTAAAAGAAAAGTTAATATCTTTACAGTATATAAGTAAATTATGTCACCATTCAACTCCAGTAATGATATGTTGCAACAAAATACAAAAATAAAAGAAAATTTCAAAATGGGCGTGGCTCCGCCCTTTTTCATTTAATTTGTCTAGGATACTTTTAATGCCATAAGTCGAACAAAAATTTACCAATCCTTGTGAAATTTGGTAGAGGCTTAGATTCTAGGACGATAACTGTTTTCTGTGAAAAAGGCGAAATCGGTTGAAGCGACGCCCAGTTTTTATACACTGTCGACCGTCTGTCCTTCCGCTTGGCCGTTAACACGATAACTTGAGCAAAAATCGATATATCTTTACTAAACTCAGTTCACATACTTATCTGAACTCACTTTGTATTGGTGTAAAAAATGGCCGAAATCGGACTATGACCACGCCCACTTTTTCGATATCGAAAATTACGAAAAATGAAAAAAATGCCATAATTATATACCAAATACGAAAAAAGGGATGAAACATGGTAATTTTATTGGTCTGTTGACGCAAAATATAACTTTAGAAAAAAACTTGGTGTGACACCTACCATATTAAGTAGAAGAAAATGAAAAAATTTTGCAGGGCGAAATCAAAAGCCCTTGGAATCTTGGAAGGAATACTATTCGTGGTAGTCCATATATAAATAAATTAGCGGTACCCGACAGATGATGTTCTGGATCACCCTGGTCCATATTTTGGTCGATATCTTCCACTCCCTTTTAAAACCCTCATTAATACCTTTAATTTGATACCCATATCGTACAAACACATTCTAGAGTCACCCCTGGTCCACGTTTATGGCGATATCTCGAAAAGGCGTCCACATATAGAACTAAGGCCCACTCCTTTTTAAAATACTCATTAACACCTTTCATTTGATACCCATATCGTACAAAAAAATTCTAGAGTCACCCCTGGCCCACCTTTATGGCGATATCTTGAAAAGGCGTTCACCTATAGAACTAAGGCCCACTCCCTTTTAAAATACTCATTAAGGCCTTTCATTTGATACCCATATCGTACAAACAAATTCTAGAGTCTCCCCTGGTCCACCTTTATGGCGATATCTCGAAAAGGCGTCCACCTATAGAACTAAGGCCCACCCCCTTTTAAAATACTCATTAACACCTTTCATTTGATACCCATATCGTACAAACAAATTCTAGAGTCACCCCTGATCCACCTTTATGGCGATATCTTGAAAAGGCGTCCACCTATAGAACTAAGGCCCCGCCCTTTTAAAATACTCATTAACGCCTTTCATTTGATACCCATATCGTACAAACAAATTCTAGAGTCACCCCTGGTCCACCTTTATGGCGATATCTCGAAAAGGCGTCCACCTATAGAACTAAGGCCCACCCCCTTTTAAAATACTCATTAACACCTTTCATTTGATACCCATATCGTACAAACAAATTCTAGAGTCACCCCTGATCCACCTTTATGGCGATATCTTGAAAAGGCGTCCACCTATAGAACTAAGGCCCACGCCCTTTTAAAATACTCATTAACGCCTTTCATTTGATACCCATATCGTACAAACAAATTCTAGAGTCACCCCTGGTCCACCTTTATGGCGATATCTCGAAAAGGCGTCCACCTATAGAACTAAGGCCCACGCCCTTTTAAAATACTCATTAACGCCTTTCATTTGATACCCATAACGTACAAACAAATTCTAGAGTCACCCCTGGTCCACCTATATGGCGATATCTCGAAAAGGCGTCCACATATAGAACTAAGGCCCACTCCCTTTCAAAATACTCATTAACACCTTTTATTTGATACCCATATCGTACAAACAAATTCTAGAGTCCCCCTGATCCACCTTTATGGCGATATCTTGAAAAAGCTTCCACCTATAGAACTAAGGCCCACGCCCTTTTAAAATACTCATTAACGCCTTTCATTTGATACCCATATCGTACAAACAAATTCTAGAGTCACCCCTGGTCCACCTTTATGGCGATATCTCGAAAAGGCGTCCACCTATAGAACTAAGGCCCACCCCCTTTTAAAATACTCATTAACACCTTTCATTTGATACCCATATTGTACAAACAAATTCTAGAGTCACCCCAGGTCCACCTTTATGGCGATATCTCGAAAAGGCGTCCACATATAGAACTAAGGCCCACGCCCTCTTAAAATACTCATTACCACCTTTCATTTGATACTCATATCGTACAAACAAATTCTAGAGTCACCCCTGGTCAATCTTTATGGCGATATCTCGAAAAGGCGTCCATCTACAGAACTTAGGCCCACGCCCTTTTAAAATACTCATTAATACCTTTCATTTGATACCCATATCGTAAAAAATAAATTCTATAGAACTTAGGCCCACTCCCTTTTAAAATTACCATTAACACATTTCATTTGATACCCATATCTTACAAACAAATTCTAGAGTCAGGCCTGGTCCACCTTTATGGCGATATCCCTGAATGGCGTCCATCTATAGAACTATGGCCCACTTCCTCTTAAAATACTCTTTAATACCTTCCATTTGATACACATGTCATACAAACACATTCCAGGGTTACCCTAGGTTCTTTTTACAACATGGTGATTTTCCCTTACTTTGTCTCCACAGCTCTCAACTGAGTATGTAATGTTCGGTTACACCCGAACTTAGCCTTCCTTACTTGTTTTTAGCAAAGTTTCGTCGACAAAGGGGTAAATAGAAAGGAACGTAGTGTCTGGATACTCTAGGGGGAACCGCAAAAAACAAGCGGCTGAGGAGGTCCGCGGAATCAATTTCTCCAATAATGAGCTTATGGATGAACAATACCCCCAGTAATATTCTCCGATTTTCCAGAGTGGGTAAGTTAATAAGAAGAAGTCTACTTCTGTATTAAGGAAGGTGGAGACTTGAGTCCCAATTAAGGCCGCGCAATGCAAATATCAAAAATTGCTTTTGAACTGACTCAAGACGCTTTATATGCTTTTGGGAAACAGGGGACCAAACGCATGAGCAATGTGTAAAGAACCTTAGTGAGCGATGTGTAAAGAACCTTAGTGAGGACGAATCATCGAACTCTTTAGCCCATCTTTTAACAAATCCAAATAAACCCAACGCTTTGTTGGCTATAGATGAAATATGCATGTTAAAATTCAATTTCGGATCAAAAAGGACATCTAGATCATTTGCAATAGATATACGCTCCAAAGGCGTACCATCTATTACATAAGATTTCAATGCTGGCTTCACTCGGTGAAATGTCATATGCTTACATTTAGAGCAATTTAAAGCTAGTAAATTTGTTGTGCACCAACATTGGAACGAGTCCAAGTCGGCCTGAAGAAGATCCAAGGAACTCAAATCGGTAGGACAAAAAGTGTAGCAAAGGTTTACATCATCCGCATACATTATAGTATGGGAATATAATATTGTCTGTGGCAAGTCATTAATGAAAAGGGCAAAGAGCAAAGAGCCTAGATGACTTCCCTGGGGTACGCCGGAGGAAACTCCGAACGATTCCGACAGATTGCACTTGAACAGGACTTTTTGGGTCCGGTTAGAAAGATAGCTTTTCAGCCACATTAATAGGTGAAACGGAAAGCCGAGTAAATCAAGCTTATGAATAAGCAACTCATGGTTGACAGTATCAAATGCTTTGCTGAAGTCCGTGTAGATGACATCCGTTTGCTTGTTCGCTAAAAATCCTTCCATAACTATAGAGGTGAATACAAGCAAATTTGTAGTGGTTGACCTTTGACGAATAAAACCGTGTTGGCATGCAGATAAAAGACTAGAACACTGATATTGCAGTTGACTGGTGACAATCTGTTCAAAGACTTTAGGAATGACTGAAAGTTTAGCAATACCCCTGTAGTTTTCAACTTTTGACCTACTACCTTTTTTATGCAGGGGTATAATAAAAGACTGTTTCCAAAGTGCCGGGAATGACGCAGATCCCAGAGATAGCTCAAATATTTTAAAATAGGCTCATACATGTTTTCGGCGCAGTACCTAAGCACGCAACTAGGAAAACCGTCCGGTCCCGGAGAAAAGGTGGGCTTCAAAGATTGAAGACTCTGAAGAACAATATTACCATCAATAGCAGGATTCCTAATGTAATTCGAGCTATCTACGTGATAGGGATATTGACCGGAATGAAAACCACTGGAAAAATACGTGGACTTAAAGAACTCAGAAAATAGTTCAGCAACGTCGTCATCAGTGCAAGCTTTTTTACCTCCAAAGGTTAATGAGGAAGGATACCCAGAAGTTTTCCGCTTTGAATTTACGAAACTGTAAAACTTTTTGGATTTCTAAAAAATTGGGCTTTACAACAACTCAAGTAATTTTTATAACAAAGCTGATTAAGACAGTGAAATTCAGAACGAGCTATTAGATATTTAGAGAGGTCTGCAGATGCTCCAGATTTCTTGAACCTCTTATAAAGCCTACATTTAATGTTATTAAGTCTGATAAATTGCTTTGAAAACCAAGGGGGCTTATTCGAACATAGGGTATAGCGAGTAGGAATGCAGGTATCAAAGAAGCCATCAAGCGTACTGTAAAATATAGAGATAGCCGAATCGACATCAGTGCAAGCATAGATATCCGACCAATCATGGGAAGCCAACAGATCATTGAGCATAATGAAATTCGCTTTGTAGAAGCATCTAGATCGGGGACGAGACTGTACTTGAATCCTACGGGGTAGGCTGATATCAAGTGATATCTCTAGCGTAGGGTGAAGAGGGTCTTCTGGAAGGGATAAAGGTGATATTCGCGTAAGGGCAGTACCCACCGAGCCATCCACAAATACTAAATCCAGCATTTTATTTCCACTATTTGGAACATTGTTAATCTGTAAAAGAGATGAGTCTAACAAGCAATTGAGAAACTCATGTTGAGCAGTGGGAGTTAAAAAGTTTGAATCACTTATATTAACCCAACTAACTGTTGGCAAGTTAAAGTCACCAACAACAACAAGTCGATCGTTATCTCCCAACTGCGAATGCAAATCACAGATGGCCGAGCTATGACTAGCATAAACATCCATATCCGAACGAGGTGGTATATACGAACAGCAAACAATTACGCTATAGCTACCGAATGAAAGCCTAACTGCTATGAATTCGATATGAGAGATATTGTCCAGCGAAATCAACTCAGACGATAGGTTAGATTCAACAGCAATAAGGACACCTCCCGCTCTAGAGATTCGATCACGCCGATAAACAGCATATTTATTTGAAAAAACCTCAGAATTGTAATTATCAGGCTTTAGCCAGGTCACCGTAAAAGCTAAAACTTGTGCAGAAAAGTTGAAAGAATTAAGGAAGAATGGAACAAGTTTTGATCGTAAACCACGAACATTTTGGTAATTAATGAGAAGACGGGACAGATCAGCAATTACCTTTGTGTTGTTATTACTGTGTTCTTCATACCGTTTTTTGGCTGTAATAAAACAGGTTCGGCCCTCGCCTTTCTCGTGAACAAGTGAACCACAGTATGCTTGGGCCAAAAAGAGGAATCAAGTACCTTATCGAAATATTCATCTGAAAGGGATATTTTAAATGAGGAGATGTCTCTCTCATATTTAAAGTTAAATTTATACACATTGATGTTACTAGTGGGTGCAACATCAAGTTTAGAGCAAACGTAATGAGCAATGTCATTTTCGGTAAGCGAGGCGTGTAATCGGGACACAAATACAGCCCTACGAGGTGGCACGGCAGTCACCTGCAAAGGAGTAGCGGATAGCGCACCAGAGAGCTGGGAAGGTGCGGCCGTTATAGCGTTGGTTATCGAGCCCGTACTATTTTTTTTCAGGTACACTTGTATCGCTAGCAACAACCCCAGTATCGGTAACTGTTATTGTTGGAGCTAAAGATACCGGTGGAGGTGTAGGATGAATTGGGGAGTCCAGCGAAATCAACATTGGTGACGTAGAACAAACAGCCGCAAAGGTACCACTATTAGTTCGTGCATCGTTTAATTTGTCAGAGATCGTCTCACTGGAAGTCTCGACACAACCTTGTGGAGATTCTCGTGGAGATTCCTGAGCTGCATTGTTCATAAAGTCTTTGGTAAGCCTGTTCGTATCAGTCAACGCGGTTCAAGGGACATTCGTAGGAGGACAGCTTTGCCCCTGACTCCAAGACAAGTTGGAGTCATTGTTGGGCATACATTTCTTACGTTTTGGGGTTTCAGATATCACTTTAAATTTTTTAAAGTGAGCCTCCATCGTTTTGAATCTTTCGTTAAGGTCACGAAACCCAATAAAAATGTTGTTGAACTCTTTCTCTGTTTGCCTCATAAAAGCTCGCATGTCATTTTCTACGGAACGACAATCATGACATGTCCAGTTCAGTCCAATTTTGCTGGATATTAGGTCAACCACCCGACCACCTATGTGAGAGAAACCGGCACAGATAACATGAGCCATATTATCACAGAGCCAACAACAAACATAAGTATCACCACGGGAAATTTTCTTTTGATTGTTGCACTTCTTGACACAGCAATCCAACATAATTGCAAAGTTAAACAAACCCAAAAGAAAAATAGGCAAAAGAAACTATAAGTATAGGACAAATTGAACAGCTGTTCAAAAATTATGGGCGAGAGTTATTTTGGAGCACTGGATGCAAATCGCAAGACAGCGTATAGCTAGCAGCGAACACAACACAAAGTAAAAAAGGCACACAATGACTTGCTAATAGCAGCTACCAACAAAAAGGTATGCAGGTATCACACATTTTTGTGAAAGTCTATGATATATGAACACACAGACTGAATGTTTAAATTGCACAAAAAGCCACTATGTATATTGCACTGTGTAAAGATTTAATACCAAATTAAACTTATAAACTGTTTTCTATTATATGAATAAATATTTATAAAAGATAAAACTTGTTTACAAAGTAAAAATAATAACAATTCGAAGAGCGATCAAAAACACGTCCGCGCACGGCAAAGTTACCAGATGAATAATTATTTGTTATTTCCGTTTGTTATTTTTAGCAATTTTTATACCTTTCATGAACATGAAATGGTATATTAACTTTGGTCCGATGTTTGTAACGTTGAGAAATATAGAAGATAGACTCACCATTAAGTATACCGAATTGATCAAGGCGACGAACTGAATTGATATAGCCATGTCCGTCTTTCCGTCCGTCTGTCTGTTTGAACGCAAATTTGAGGGACTAGCTCAAATTTTGAGATGTCTCAATGAAATTTGGCACAAGGACGTATTTTTTATTATATTAGACATTTGTCGGATCCGGTAGGATCGGACCACTATAACATATATCTCACATACAACCGATCGTTCAGATAAGACGATTTTGGTCATTCCTGCCGCAATTTAGAAAGTATAAACGTGAAACTCGGTGATATATGTTCTAATATATCTTAGAAGATATCCTGAAAAAAACACTTTGATCGGAGCTATATATATTATATATCCCATACAACCGATCGTTCAGATAGAAAGATTTTTGGCAATTTTTCCCTGAATTTCCAATATAAAAACGTTAAATTTGTTGATATTTATTCTAATATATCATAGAAGATTTCCTGAAAAAATTACTTTGGATCGGAGCTATATGTATATGGTATATACATATCCCATACAACCGATCGTTCAGATAGAAAGATTTATGGCCATTTCTCCCTTTGTTTCGAATATAAAAACGTGAAACTTGGTGATATATTTTAATATATCATAGAAGATTTCCTATAAAAATCATTTCGATCGGAGCTATATATAATATATATCCCAACCGATCGTTCAGAAAAGGGGGTTTTTTGCCATTTTTTATTTTATATTTATCTTAAAAATCGTTTAGGTATGTAGATATTTTCACTATATATTTCTTATCTTATACATCCGATTATTTGGAGATTACGAACGGGATAAGATTATTGTTCAGCCCCATTCATTCGGCACAGCCGAAGACAGTCCCGTCCTTACTTGTTTTTTACTAATTTTATCATTTTTAAACTTTTTCTATTGTTAACAATGGAGTTCTCTGTCGTTTTTGAAACCATTTCAATTCTTTTATTTTTCAGTTCTTTCTGGTCTGCGACATTGAATATATTTTCATACCATTTCGATGCTTCACTACTGCCAAGTTTTATTAGAGAGTTATATCGTTTTTCCATATATGAAGCTAATATCTTTGTTTAATATCACTATTATTTTGTAAGATTAATATGGTATGTGTATGTAATCGTGCTCTTTTTATTTAGTTGATTTATGGAAAAACGATGTAACTCGACTTTACCATTATTCTACACATCCCCTCAATTGTTGACCAATAGCTCCGTAATATGCTCTAGGGACCGAATTGCAACCATTTAAGGTCACGAATAAATGGCGGAAAGGTATCTCATTAGCATGAAGCAAGCAAATACGCCATTGTAACGGTCTTCCCAAATACTTTTCTAAATATTGAATTATGCCACCCTTCTAACCAGTGTTCGTTGCAGTTCTGTCACATCCAACGCAAACAACATCATCTAAATTCCAATTTGGTCCCTCTAATAATGTTTTTATCGACTTACGAATTTCCTTTGCAGTGCCACGATTTGGTACTGCGTTACCTAAATAAATAGATCCGGGTTCTGTTAAAATGGAGATGTGCTCTTCTAAAACTTCTTTCCGATGGTAACGATCCTCCATTGTCTCATAAGAGTTTTGTCTTTGCGTCCATCAACATAAATGCTTATTATGTCAATGTGTTCAATATTTTCCAAAGCTTCTTTCCGTGCTTTAGAAACTGCTCTATGAATATTGTTTTTATACTCAGCTGAGCAGAGCTCACATATCGAAAAATTTAAAAAATTAAAAAATATCATAATTCTATACCAAATATGAAAACAGGGATGAAACATGGTAATTGGATTGGTTTTTTGACGCAAAATATAACTTTGGAAAAAAACTTTGTAAAATGGGTGGACACCTACCATATTAAGTAGAAGAAAAGGTTCTGCAAGGCGAAATCAAAAGGCCTTGGAATCATGGCAGGAATACTTTTCGTGGTAATTCATATATAAATAAATTAGCGGTACCCGACAGATGATGTTCTGTCACCCTGGTCCACATTTTGTTCGATATCTCGAAAACGCCTTTACATATACATCTAAGGGCCACTCCCTTTTAAAACCCCCATTAATACCTTTAATTTGATACCCATGTCGTACAAACATATTATAGAGTCACCCCTGGTCCACCTTTATGGCGATATCTCGAAAAGACGTCTACCTATAGAACTAAGGATCACTTCCTTTTAAAATACTCATTACCACCTTTCATTTGATACCCATATCGTACAAACACGTACTAGAGTCACCCCTGGTCCACCTTTATGGCGATATCTTGCCTATAGGGCTATGGCCAACTCACTTCTAAAACACTTTTTAATACCTTCCATTTGATACCCATGTCATACAAACACATTCCAGGGTTACCCTAGGTTAATTTTGCTAAATGGTGATTTTCCCTTCTTTTGCCTCCAAAGCTCTCAGCTGAGTGTGTAATATTCGGTTACACACGAACCTAGTCTTCCTTACTTGTTTTATATAACGAGAGTGAAATCATCCTTTGTAATCAAATCGACGTCAGCTAAAACCGCAGAGGCAACAGCAGCGGCTGATCGCGTCGATAAGCCTTATCTACATATCACAAATTTTTGCAACTGTTGGAAATGGCAATATATTCCGTTTCGCCGACGAGACTGACGGTTTGTTTACCAATGGAATCGGACATAATTCTGAAGATGATTCACGCATTAAATCTTCATATACGTTTTCTGAGATAATACCTGCTTCTTGAGTACAAAGTTTTTTTTTTTTGTCTCATTGACTCTTCAACTTTTCTCTGATTTCCCTTCGTTAATCTAACTGTTTCTTTCTTATCAAGTACGCTAATGACCATATTTCTATCACTTCTTTGATCCAACAAAAAACGTCTCTCATTAATAGGAACTTTCTTTAGCTTTAGGCAATTACAATATTCAAATGAAGAGCATTTCCAAGCTGCAACGTCGAAGAGCTTTTCAGATGACTCTAAAAAACACTTCAATTTGTTGTCATCATAGCTATAGGGTATCTTTCCAAGAAGAGGTAATCTCCGAAACAAGTTTTCAGCAACTGAATAACTCGTTCTCTAGAAACAATAGGAATTGAAGCTTTAGTCCAATTTGAATTTTAATCCAAATTTATGATATTGAAAATGTATGATATTCTCAAGAATAATTGAATATATGTCTGAATTGGATAGGTCCTTGCCACTATACTTCAACTTCAACTCGTGCTTTACATATAAAATAAATTTAATGACATCCTTTATTGTTGGTAACTGCCTATCGCCAAGTTCCAACTGGTCCAAATATGACACAAGTAGTTTCAATACGCGTCGAGGTCATTATCTAAAAATTTTAAAATTTGTTTTTAAAATACATATAAAAATAGCAGCTATGCGTTTGTGGCAAAAAATTACTATTTGTGCAACGGAAAGCCTACCCGTTGGTAAAGTGAACGTGGTGTTTTAAAAAGGGAAAAAAAATGAAAGGTTGAAACTTCGTGCCTGTCTTGAACCTATGTAGAACTAAGTAATTTTAGTATGGGAGCTGAAATTTTGGAAAATATGATCATAAAAATAAAATATTACCGTGCAATATGGCTGTAATTGCTGAATTGGTGGAACACAATTTTACTAATTTCGGAAGTTTGAGAAAATACTTATAAGCTCGAAGCTTTAGTTGAAGAACGAAGCACGGTTTCTTTTGTAGCGTTCTATCCGGTTACTTTCTAAAAACTGAAGGCAAATAAAATGCAAATCAAATTCAAAGAAGCGGCAGAAATATGTATGCACTTTGTAATTTTTTAGAATTCAGCTTTTTCTACATAAAATTGCGCTAAATTGTCTATATGTATGTACGTTTAGGTAAACTTCAAATCAAATGCAAACGAATATGAATTTATTGAAAGGAAAGGAATTAGTAAGAATGCAGAAAATATAATAGGTTACAATATATGATAGGTTGAGTGACTGTTTTGCAGCAATAACAATATTTCTTAACTTTGAAGATCGGTAAGCCCTAAAGATACAGTTGCTTATCATTTTTAAAGATTGTTCCGTAATCTGCGATTAAAACCGCAAATTTTGAGGGGCCTTGCGTTAAGTAAATCCCCAAACAAATTTTTTCGGAACACACTAATTAACAGGTCAACTATTCATAAAACATTAACTTACTTAAGGCGTTTACAAAAAACCACAAGAACAATAATGTTTGTTTCGCCTTGTACGGTGCTGTGCAAAACTAAAGCAACAAACAGCTATTTCGGAAATGAACCTTTCTCCCTTAGTAGGTCAATATAGTTCGCACCTAAAGGTGTGATAGGGCTTCGAGTAGTCACTCCTCATTGATGTTTTAAGGCGGGAATTAACGGTTTCGTGCCAAAAAAAGCTTAACTGGGATAAGAGTTATTGTTAGGCCTTGCGCCCGATTCCAACCCGCGATCTTACAAGTGACACTATGGCATCATTGCCATAAAACAACTCCAATTTTCACATCGTTTATGCCACAGATGTCGCAACGCTGTGAAAAGCAATTGGCAAGAAAGAGGATAGAAGTAGAAATAATGAAGACAAACAAGCAACCGGTGTGATGACTGAATGGTTATAGCATCGGCGCCTAAACTTTGCCGATGAAGGAGTTTAGCAGTTCTCGAATCTATACAACGAGCTTTGACAGTTGTTTAAATTTTTTCTTTCTTCTATTCATTTAAGAATAATAACAATAATAAGATAAACTAATTATTGTTAGGCCTTGAGCTCGATTCGAACCCGTGAATGAAGTCATTTTATTTATTTTTTTTTTTTTTCAAAAAGGTATGGTGTAATGGACAGCGGTTTTCAGCACAATTGCACTTTACATTATAACAATATTGCCAGAGTCATTTAACTCTTAACCATATTATATTGTTCGACTTATTAGCAGCAAAATATACTTTCGGTATTTCGATATTCAATACCTTCTGACCTACTTAATTGTCTAATGTGCTTTTACATTACCATTCACACCAAACAGAGGTTTGCCCTGTATGCATGACTTATTAGTTTTAAGTTATAGATAGAAATGAATATCGAATTAAGACGATTGATAAGCCAAGTTCAGAGAGAGAAAGTTATTGTCAACAGCTTGAAGCACTCAAACTAAGTAAAACATACAATTGTATTAAATTATTAATTCCTTTGCTTTTATTCACGGGTATCAATTTATTAATAGAAAGCAACACAATGACGCTAAGGGACTAGTTGTATGAAGATGTATGTAAAAGCCCCGTCACATAAGCAGTTTTTCATATTGTAACGAATTTGCTGGAATTCCTCTTATTAGTAACCTTCTGCTAACGTTCGAGTCACTAAACTGTTGAATAAATAACTCCAATATTCGATAATGCAAAATGGCCTTTATTAGACTAATTTCAAAATAACACTTCTATTGCTCGCCAGATAGCGTTTTAAATCAAACTGATTTTCGTGCCACTACTGTTGCTGCTTTTAAACTCTGTGCTGTGTCGCTCGCATACTTCTAGGCGTTTCTATTTCTAGAATCTACTACTTATTTATCAGCTATAAACTTATCAGCTATAACTACAGATGCAGATGATTTTATAGCTATTCTCAAAGCCCATGCGCGTGTATATGTGAGTGATAATTGCACATTTATTGCATACTTTTGGGAGTATCTCAGATATATGCATGTGGTTGTGCGTTGCTTCTCCGCTGCGTGTACGTACATATGTGTAGACATAATGATTGATTCGTTTATGTAGATACAAGTGACTGCCTGCCGTATTTTTATTGTGGCTCCATTTACTTAGCATCAGACTAGTGATGTGAGTATCACTTAGTGTCTCTAATATTCGTCACACTGCCCTCCACCTAAGTCTGATAGTCCCGATTAGACAAATCTCTCGATTTAAACGCTGCTAGCCTCTCCAAATGAACCGCTTTAATTTTGGTTCGTGGTTTGGCAATGGTTTGTATGCGTTACACTACACCGTTGATCCGTTTTACAAATTTGTATGGGCCTTCCCAATTACACTGCAATTTCGGGGACAAACCTTTTTCCGTTGTGGGTAGTATAACAGCACCAAATCTCCTTCCTGAAAACCTTCCGAATTAATTGCTTCGTCGTATCTGGCTTTCATCTTGTCACTCATAATCTTTGCTTGTTGCCTTACAAGATCGTGTATCTCTCTCAGCTTTTCTTCAAAGCCACCAGTGGATTTTTTGATATTTTTCTCCGCATCGGCATCTATCCCAAACTTCAAATCAGTTGGCAGTCGAAGGTCATTGACAAAAATTAGCTTGGCGGGAGTTTGGCCCGTTGTCTCATGCACTGCCGATCGGTAAGCCATCAAGAATAATGATATATGTGTATCCCACTCCTTATGGTACTTGTCTACTACCTTCCTTAAATGCTCCTCCAATGTTCTATTGAAAAGTTCCACCATACCATCGGACTGAGGATGCAATGCAGTTGTCCGTATTTTTCGAATGCCGAATGATTTACACATTTCCCGGAACACAGCTGATTCGAAATTCCAACCTTGGTCAGAATGTAACTCCATTTGTACACCATACCTTGCAACCCAACACAAACATTTCTGCTACTGTTTCCGCTTCTTGATTTGGGATTGGGTATACCTCTGGCCATTTGCTGAAATAATCCATAACCACCAATACATATTTGTTTCCGCAGTTGCTAGTAGGAATTGGACCTGCGACATCCATAGCGATCCTTTCAAATGGCGCACCTGAGTTATATTGCTTCATCTGGCCATGACTTCGTGTTTTGGGCCCTTTCGCTCTGCTGCAAACCTCGCAGTTCTCAATCCACTCAGTGACCGACTGACGGCAACCAACCCAATAGAATCTCTGTTTAATCTTCTCTAGCGTCTTCGTGATTCCAAGATGACTTCCGCTTGGACCATTATGCAGCTCGCTGAGCACTTCAGAAATCCTCTTTCTGGGAACAACTATCAGTTTCTTCTTGCATTGACCATCCCCACTCTCCCCTACTCGATGCAAATAACCGGATATCAATTCTAAACTGTTCCACTGTGCCCAATATGACTCCGCAATGGGACTCTCTGCTGACATCTCTTCTCTATTTGGTCTTTCGTTTCGTTCGAGCCCTTGCATAACATGTGAGAGATCTGTATCTTCTAGCTGACACTTCCTCAGTTGTTCCTTGTCCCATTCATCCGCACACGTTATAGTCATTAGCCGGACATCTATAATTTCTTCTTTAGCCTCGGCCTTTGAACAGTGCTTGCATTCCAAACTACATAGTCTTCGTGACATTGCATCGGCACTCCCATCAGTACTACCTTTCCGATGCTCAATGGAAAATTTTTCCATTCAAAAGCTTAAAGTTTTCTTGTTAGCTGGTGGAGGCTATGGGCTACGCTGGCAAAATTTGGTACAAATAGCTGGTAATATGTGCACAGCCCAAGGAAACTTCTCAATTCATGCAGATTCTGCGGTCTTGGCCAATCCTCCGTCGTTACTTTGTGACCCAAGTAACTAACTTGCTTCTTGAACAGAGAACACTTTTTGGGACTAAGTTTCAGACCAGCACCATCTAGTCTTTGGAAAACCTCCTACAAGTTCTTCAGATGTTCTTCGAAATTCTTTCCCAATACGACGATGTCGTCTAGGTACAGTAAGCATGTTTTCTAATGTAGTCCTTTCAGTACCTGATCCATGAGTCATTCAAAGGTAGCTGGTGCATTACACAGTCCAAATGGCATCACTGTAAATTGCTAAAGACCATCACCGACACTGAAGGCTGTTTTCTCTTTGTCTTCCTCCTTCACTTCCACTTGCCAGTAGCCGCTTTTCAAGTCCAGTTTGGAAAACCATTTCATACCAGAGAGCGAGTCCAGAGTGTCGTTAATTCTGGGCAATGGGTAGCTATCCTTTTTCGTAACGTCATTCAACTTCCGGTAGTCCACGCAAACCTCATTTTTCCATCCTTCTTCTTTACAAGTACCACCGGTGAGCTCCATGGATTAGCTGATGGTTCGATGACGCCGCTGTCGCTCACTTCGTGTATGATTTGACTCACAACTTCCCGCCTCGCCTGTTGAACACTACGTGGAGCTTGACGGATCGGTCTCGGCATCTCCAGTGTCAATTTGATGTGACAACGTTGGTGCGGGCTGGTTTGGAGCCATCTTTATCAAATATGTTCGCGAACTTTAGGAGCAGTTGTTTTGCCTTACTCTGATAGTCTTCCTCTAGTCCCTCCGTCCATGCCATGATGTCATCTGAAAGACCAATATTGCTAGTTAAAATCTCTCCCTGGAGCTGTTCACAATTGATTATTACTTCAGCCTCTTGGTATCTTCCCAAAATATCTCCTCTGGTCAGTTTGAGTGGTGAATTGAACTGATTGAGTACTCTTATCGTGATACGTCCATCTTGTATTGTTATAGCCAGAGTTTTTCCTACAAGCACCTTCGGTGCTGATTTGTTTGCTGCTTCGACAACCCACAATTTGTTTGTCCCACAATCTCCATCAATCTTTGCCCAGATGACTGCTTCTGATTTTGGTGGTATTTGCTGGCTCTCTTCCACCAGCACTCGCTTACTGCTGTAGCCTTTCTCGTAGCCGAAATTAAGTGGCACATCCATGTTCTTATATCGCATCGTCTTGCTTTGCATATCGATCTTGTTGATTTGGTCGATTAGAAATTCCACTCCAACTATGATTTCGTCAACAATCTCTACCACTATAAAATTGTGTAGTACCGTGACGTTCCCAATTGCTACTTCACATGCTACTTCTCCAATTACCTGGGTGCCTTCTCCCGTGGCTGTACGTAATCTTGCTCCCAGCAATGGTCTTATCTTCTTGTTGACTAAATCTGATCGAATGATGGAATGAGATGCACCCGTATCTACAGTCAGTAAACGTTCCTTTCCATCCACGCTCTTCCTCCGACAGTAATATTGCTTGACCTTTTTCCAATTTGCGAGATAGAGATTATGGGGCATTCCATTGCGGGAGCCAGCTGTCGCCCCTTGCGGCTGACTCGCATTAGTTTAACGATTGAGTAGATTTGGAGATTTGCTCATCTCCTTCAACTCTGCCTTTACGGCCACCCACATTGTTGGAAATATTGGGACCGGCGCTGCAATATCGTGCAATGTTACCAGGGTTGCCGCACTTGAAACATTTCATAACTTCGGCATTTTTTTGTTGTGCTCCCTTCAGTACTTCCAAAATTTTGTTTACCCAATCTGGTCTTTCCACTGCCACACGATAAGCTTTATACGCTGGCTTACTCATGCATGGGATACCGTTTCAGCAAATGTTGGTTTTGGGTTCGACATGTAGTTCGTTTCGTTTCTACGTCACGTATGCCATTTATAAAACTCTGAATTTTTACCCTCTCGGTGTACTCCACGGGTGCGTCCGCATTTGCCAAATGAGCCAACCTTTCAACATCCGAAGCAAACTCTTGCAAAGTCTCATTAGCTTTTTGGTAACGATTTTGCAACTCAATTTGGTATATCTGTTTTCTATGCTCTCTTCCATAGCGTCTCTCGACAGCGACCAGCAATGCTTCATAGTTGTTCCGCTCTCCTTTGGGAATCGTCTGTAGGATTTCGGCTGCTGGCCCCTTCAATGCTACGAATAGAACTGCTACTTTATCTTCAGCATTCCAGTTGTTCACTGCTGCGGTCTTCTCAAACTGTAGCTTAAAGACCTGGAAGGAAGAGAACCGTCAAAGGATGGAGTTTTTACCTTTAAATTGCTTGCTGAAACAGCTGGGCGATTTAGTTGTAACTGCTCCATACGACCTTTTAAATCATCTACTTCTGCCTGAAATTGAGCCATTTTTTGCATCCTGCGCTTCCAGTTTTGATGATACCTGTTCCAAAATTTCTGCCGACATTTCAGATATACGTGCCTCTTGCGCTTCCAATTGGGATCCCATAAATGTCTTTTGCTCTTCCAGTTGAGATGACACTTGCGACGTCATTTCTGAAATACATGCCTCCTGTGATTCCAGTTGGGATGTCATATATGTCTTCTCCTCTTCACGTTGGGATGCCATATATGTCTACTGTCTTCGTGCTGACATATCTGTGGATATTTGTGGTGTCTCCTGTGCTTCCATCTTGGATGTTACTGTCGATGTTTGTCCAGATATTGCAGCCAAAATCATGTTCAAGTCTGTGCTGGTAACTGTCTGCGATGTTTCATTTTTCTCTTCAATTTTTGTTGTTGTCTCGTCAACATCAAGATGAAAGACATACTCTTCCACGTTAATTCCTTCTGCTTCCATTGCCTCTCGTAGTCGTACCTGAAGTTCGAGTTTAATGCCGGATGTACTCAATCCACGGCTCTCCAACTCCTTCTTCAGTTGCTGGATCATCAATTCACTTAACTTTGCCATGCCCTGGTTGTCCTCTGGAATTTATTCTACAATTCCTCTTCTGACACCAATTGTAACGAATTTGCTGGAATTCCTCTTATTTGCAACCTTCTTCTAAAGTTCGAATCACTAAACTGTTAAATAAATAACTCCAATATTTGATAATGCAAAATGGCCTTTATTAGACTACTTTCAAAAGAACACTTCTATTGCTCGCCAGATAGCGTCTTAAATCAAACTGATTTTCGTGCCTCTACTGTTGCTGCTTTTATACTCTGTGCTGTGTCGCTCGCATACTTCTAGGTGTTTCTATTTCTAGAATCTACTACTTATTTATCAGCTATAACTACAGATGCAGATGATTTTATAGCTTACCTCATAGCCCATACGCGTGTATATGTGAGTGATACTTGCACAATTATTGCATACTTTTGGGAGTATCTCAAATATTTGCATGTGGTTGTGCGTTGCTTATCCGCTGCGTGTACGTACATATGTGTAGACATAATTATTGATTCGTTTATGTAGATACAAGTGACTCTCTGCTTTATTGTTGTTGTGGCTTCATTTACTTAGCATCAGACTAGTGATGTGAGTATCATTTAGTGTCACTAATATTTGTCACAATATTGATGCGTTCATCGCAATCTTATGCAATATAAGCAGATTGCACGTATTTTTATGGAGAAGGACAAGTGAGCGACACTAGCGCCATCTGACTTAAAAAAGTAGCCATCCTTCAACTTTTGTTGCAAGCAAAGCGTAAGAAGAAGAATTTTACAAGTGCTTTCACACTTTGCAAGTGAAATTTATTTTCCATTTTGTTGGTAACTTTTCAAACATTTTTCACAGTTAAAACTGCAATTTAACAAAAGAATAGGACACAAAATATGTTAGCAAGTATATTTCTTGTGTAATGAGAATGCGTATAACAGTGATTTGAAAAATTTTGTACGTGAATGGGCCAAGTCTGAAGTTCCTTCATATTTACAAACGCAATATCTTGAGTTATTGTGGCGATGTTACTGGCATACATTAGATTGCGTTGAAAGCATTTATCTGAAAAACTTTCATTGTGTCTCGACCATAAGTGTGTTGCCTTATAATTGCAAATCAACGGTGGCAGCCACATTTTAACTTAACTTAAGGGCTTATTACTGATACTTATCATAGACTTTAAGTCTTTAAAGATCTGTCACTCCTTTAATACGTGGCACATTCTTACTCGGCATTGTATTCAGCTACTTAATTTCATTACTTTCTAACTGTTATTTTTCTTCATATATACTTATAAAAATATGATCTGTATATATATTATATTTCTTCACTTCTCATCAAACTGCGTGAATAAACATAGCATATGTTTTGTACGTGCTAAGTTTGCACTTGATAGCATTTTATTTCATCAGGTTATGGGCCCAGATTTGCTTAAGATGACCGAAGAAACAATCCATATTTTCCACCGTCTAAACAACAGCAACTACAGGTTGTGGAAGTTCAATGTCGATGCAGTATTAAAAGGCCATGGTTTACTAGGAATAGTATAAGGGATAACCAAATTCAACGATTCGGTACCCCATCATCAGAAGGACTTATCGATGAAGCGTGACGGTAAAGCAATGGGAATTCTTATATCTTCCATTGAAAAGGATCAAGCAAACCACGTACTAACATGCACTAGCTCAAGCGAAGTCTACCTCAAATTAGCAAATATTCACGACAAATAAAGTGAGGTAAAAGTTATGTGCCTTTATGAAGAATATTTTTCGCTACGAATGCGGGTAGACGAGTCAGTCGCAGATCATGTGTCAAAGGTGTCAGCAATGGCAGCGGAAATAGAGGCACAAGGGGAAATGTTAGCCGAAAATATCAAGATGATACGAATCATAAGCAGTTTGGCACCAAGGTTCCAAAACTTCAAAACTGTTTGGTATAACGTAAAAGAAGGCAGAACTATAGACAATTTGATGGCAAAGATCAACTCAAGAAGAGTAGTGACGGAGCTCTAAGCGAAGCAGCTTTCAATGCAAAATCCGAAAAACCAAAAAAAGTAAATAGCCCAAAGAAAGTCGTGCAAAGAAAAAAAAAGTGTGTGCGGTGCACACCCAAGGGAAGTTTACTTCTTTAATTTAGCATTTCGCCGTCTATCACGAGCCCCGTTGTTATCTTTCGGCATATCGGTCCCTAAACGTAACCAACAAAATTATGAAAATTCATTTGTTTACAGATTCTATTCTATAATTCTATTTCTCACAAAATATCACAACCGTAATAAATTGCATTACAAAGACAAATCAAATGCAATTATGATGTAAGTGACGTTTCGCATTAAATGATTAAAAAAACATATATTAAAGATAAAAAAAAAAAATTATATGAAAAAAAAAACAAATTAGAAAAAGTAGCCAGCCTAGAACCCGCGCCTTTGCGTGCTCATTCGCACGCTTACCACATGTGCCATACAGACGTTTTCACTTTCATGTCAAATGCCGTACCTAAGATTGTCTATGGTGCTTTTGCTATATGAGTGTGAGCAGACTCAGGTGCTACCGAACACATGACTTCACATAAAGAATGGTTTACCGATTTAAAATTGTCAAATTCCAATCGATTTGTTTACATTGCAAATAATGAGAAATTGCCAATCTTAGGTTGCGTCGATGTAAAAATTTATGGTCTTGTGTACAACAAATGGATACCTCGCGTTCTCACTAACGTCCAATATGTTCCTCAACTAAAACAAAACCTGTTTTCTACAGGCTCAGCAACAACAAAAGGGTTTTCGATGCGTGCAGATAGACAAAAATAAAACCATGTGGCCGCCGGTATTCGTGACTCTCAAAATCAATTTAGAATGTTATTTAAGCAAAGAAATGATTATAAAGCAAATTCGGCAAAGATCAATACAATGCAGCAAATGGCACTGCAGACTTGGGCACATAAATACAGCAACAATCAAAACCATGTGTGACAGAGGTTTAGCTGATGGCATAAATGTGACGGAACACAACAATTTTTTCTGTGTAGATTGCTAGCGAAGAAAATGCATCGGTCTTTACATGCAGCTGCAATACGATGCGAAGCACGCATGTGCGAATATTTTCACGTGGATTTATGCGGCCCTATGTCTGAATCTGGTATCGGTGGAGTTCGCTATTTCATGTTGCTTAATGATGAAGGCACATGCTTCAGATACATTTATTTTTTATCCAACAAATCTGAAGTTCTTCAAAAACTTAGATGTTTTATTTCTATGTTACGCAACATGAATGGCGAATCGGTAAATACATACGGTGCGAAAATGGTACCGAGTTAAAAATAAAGAAGTAGCTGAGCTGCTGTCAGATAATGGTATTCTTCTGGAGAAAATCTCACCATACATCCCCCAAATGGCTTTATTGAAAGAGACAATAGGACTGTTCAAGAGCCAGCCCGGACGATGTTGTTGGCCAGCGGGCTAAAAAAAATTTTGTGGCCTGAAGCCGTGAGATTGTCCGTATACATCCTTAATCGATCAGCATCGGCTAGTCGGGCAAAAACGCCATTCGAATACTGGTTTGGCAAGAAGCCCGATTTGAGTCACTTAAAGGTTTTTGGCACTGAATGCATGGTTTATCTGCCCAAACAACTTGGGAGGAAAACGTGGGATGCTAAAGCAAAGAAAATGTATCTAGTTGGCTATGAACCTTCAGCAAAAAATTTTCGTTTGCACGATCAGGAGTCAGCAAAAATAATTGCTAGTTGCGATGTTGTTTTTAATGAAAAGGCAATTAGAATTTGGTCATTTAGCAAAGACGACGAGGGTGATACGAGTAATGAAAACACTGAACAAGATGAAAGGGTTTCATCGCCTTTTCAGCCGCATATGTCCAGCACTCCGAAGAATTCTATGAAAAAAGAGACTTCAGCAACCGATATGCCAAATACACCAAATGGTTCTACGTTACAAGATCTGTTCCTGACGCAAGAGAGCATAACAGGTATGGCTTGAGTAAGGAAGTTTTACCACCAGAGCGATTTGGATACAATTACATGGGCTATTTAGCTACTATTTCAGAACCAGATTCATATGAAGATGCCATAAATTCGGAACACGCCGTGAATTGGAGAGCGGCATTAAATGATGAAGTCAATTCCCTTGAGCTTAACCAAACTTGGGAGTTGGTAAAAAACCCCGTGATAAAAATATTGTGGGATGCAAATGGGTGTTTAAAATTAAATCAAACCCAAATCAAAAACCAGTGTTTAAGGCGCGATTAGTGGCTAAAGGCTATTCTCAAGAACCTGGTATCGACTATAAAGAAACATATTCGCCAGTAGTGCGATATGATTCAGTGAGAGTGGCTATGGCGGTAGCAGCCTTTGAAGGTAATTTTTATGGACGTTCAACAAGGCATCAATGTCTCTCAAGCTCAAATCAAGTTTTTCGCCTTAAAAAGGGTCTGTATGGGCTTAAGCAGGCATCTCGTAATTGGAATTCAAAGTTTGTGAAATTTCTGCAAACATTTAAAATGCAGCAGTCTAGTGCTGACCGTTGTGTGTTTCACGGCAATATTGAAAATAGTAAGATTGTTTTGCTTCTATACGTTGATGATGGGTTGATATTATCCCAAAACAAATCCGCTTTAAATTTATTCATTGAAAAATTATCGAGTGAATTTCGTATCACTTATGGTGAAAACAACTATTATGTTGGGCTTGAAATTTACCGCGATATTGTTATATACTACCAAACTCCAAATCAGTTTTCTACCGCAACTGACCTAGGGAGCTCGGAGAGGGCGTGCATGCTTGCTTTAACCGGGCTTAGTTACTCGGGAGGTCGGGGTTCTTGCTGCGATCCACCCTAGTGTGAGCGTATGTATATAACTATAAATTTTCATGCACTATGCGGACTAAGCCGCCTAAAGACAAAGAGTCAAAATAAAAGCACAAAAGCAAAAAGCACACAGCCTATATTCGTTGCTTACTCTATGGACTGGCATAGTAGGAACGGACGGACTTATTACAACAGTGGAATGAAAAACCTCAAGTTGAAGGTCGTAACACACAACCAAAAAACAGGACTACGCAAAAGTAAAGTGTGCTTCAGCAAAAGGAAAATGTATACACCAGCGTGCGGAGGAGATAGGTGGCGTTACTCCTCTGAGTGTCTTCTCAATTCCCTGCCCTACCTTGTATTGAGAGTTACTGGCACTCTCCAATACCCAACCAAAATAAATAAACTCACGACTACACATTTTACTTACAAGACCAAAACAATAATCTACACTTTATTCCTTATTTGAAAACTATAATTTTAACAACCTTATGTATGTGAACTACGGTGCCCTTTATATTCTTGCACAGGCATTTCTATAAAAGTTTTTACAAACGGCTTAAAGCAAACTGGCTTTGTGAAGCTACGCAACGCATTTTCAGTATTCGATAATTCATTCAGCTTCTTTCAGAAAAAAAATAACGTATATAAGAGTTGGAGGCAAACGATTATAAATATTTGGATCCTAAACCCATTTGTAAATGATTACCAAAACTCTAGAAAATAATTCGTCAATGCGGTTTATCTTAACATTTCTTCTATTAGTTTCATAAAAAAAATTGTATACCTACGTAAGAGGATAGTACATCGAACATCTCCTTACATGATTTAGATACTCCTTATAATTGTATGATATTAGAAAATATATGTGTGCATATATATACGCTTATATGGTTTCATGTATCTAATAGATAGTAACGTCTCCAAATGAGAATTTTCATTTATAAAGAAAGAAAAAAACTTGTCTTAGGATGACTTACAAATTTACATTTATAGCGTTTTAGCAACGAGCCATTTCATTTATTCGCGCTTATTCAAAGAAAACTTAAAGTTTAACTTTTCATCCGAATTTACAATATGTATATTTCGTTCGTTGGGTTATATGCCCGAAAGGTCTATTCTCTATTAATTACGATATTCTTACATAATTGTCTTCTCATCATTTAGCTAAATAAATTTGACATACATTTCCACACCTATATGTATCACGAACCAACTCTTTATCGGGAATTCCTGCATACTAATTCGTATATATATTTATGTACATATGTTCGTATGTTTACAAATGAAAGGAGGAAATGTAATTTAGGAAAACGCGAATGATGTTCATTCAAACCTTGAATCATGTTCGTTCAAACTTTGAATGATTTGAAGAAAAGAAATACGGTAGTTAGCGTCAACTACTATTTGTTTATAATAAAAAAATATATAAAGTAAATACATATAACAATTTTTGTTGTTATATCGGCCTACTGATTTTAAGATCGCGGGTTCGAATCGAGCTCAAGGCCTAACAATAATTTTTTATCATTATTATTGTTATGATAAATTTTTTCTTAATTGAACAAATTTTTAAATTAGAATAGAAGAAAGAAAAAATTTTAGACAACTGCCAAAGCTCGTTGTATAGATCCATTTCGGGAACTGCTAAATTCCTTCATCGGCAACGTTTAGGCGCCGCTGCTATAACCATTCAGCCACCACAGCGGTTTTTTGTTTGTCTTCATTAATCCTACTTCCATTCTGGTTCGTGCCAATTGATATTCACAACACTGCGACATCTGTTGTTAGGCCTTGAGCACGATTCGAACCCGCGATCGTAAATACATATATATATATATATATATATATATATATATGTGTGTGTAAATATACAATACGGTGTGACTTACATTGGGGTGGGTGCTCCAGGCTTGTTTGCGCAAACACCTGCAGGCTCCACTGTAAAAATTGTCTTTACGTTGTTTGGTTTAAAGATATACAAATGTACACCCTAAAGATTTTCTTTTCTTATTCTTTACATATTATACATCGTTGCGAATATTATTTCTTTTTCTTTTGGTTTTCCTTTTAAATCTACAATACAATCTTAATAAGAGTAAACTCTTATTTATTGATTTTCGTTTACTGGCACATTTTAGGTAGGAAACTAAATAAATGCTTTGCTTGTCTTAAGGACTGAGCGGTCAGCTCCGTAAGGATGTTATTGACTTAGTTTTATGGTTTTTGTTTATACCACCTACGTTATGGCGACCGCATAACAGTGCCACAACTACGTGCACTAGTAATGTTAGGAGTTACATTTCCCAAATCATTAGATAAAATGTAAATACAGTTTACAAAACCAGCCTAGCATGATTTTTGCGTAGGAGGCACAAAAGTTGACTCTTCCTTGTAAATTAATGATGCATGCGGAGTGCTTCGGACGTAGCCCTGTCGAATGTATAACAATAACAATTTTACACAGCCAATGTCCCGCGGTCTATGCGCTCCTCTACTGGTGATTTGAGTATCAATTCCCTCTACTCTTCCACTTCTGCGGATTCGTTGTGGAATTCAGTGATGATGGCAGCTTTAGCGACAGCAAGCTCGACGTTACTTGGGTTCGATTAAGGTAATCCTTCACTTCTCAATCACGTTGGTCCTCTGTTTTTGTACCTGCATCCGATGTTGTGTTGGTCCTAGGAATATTCTCATCAGATGACGGGGGATAATCGATAACCATTTCACATTTGGCCTTCAGGATCGCCTTAGCTCAGCAATTGGAGTCTTTGGCAGCTTTTATTGCCAAGGATTGCCCTAAGGGCAAGCGCAGTATCCTCGTTAGGGGAAATAATTGTTTGCAACCACGAATTCTTATTTTTATTCGCGAAATACAGGCGCGGATAAACCTATGTGGCTTTTCCTAACTCAGCCGTGCTAAACTTTTTTCGTGATTACTAACGATTGCGTATATAAATCCCGATATAAAACTTAACTTTTTAACTTTTTGGTGACAAAATAAATTTTTTTCTTCCCTTCTCCTGAGTAGAAGTGGCTTCCTTTCGGTATTCGATCAAAATGGCCGAGCCAAAACAATTTCTTTCGCATCACCCTCTTTCTTCTCTCTTTCTCAGCTGTTTTTCTTCTGACACACCGTTGTAGTGTTGGGTAACGCAAAAGAATAAGGTATATTCAATTTACTACTTAGATCACATCAGGTGGGTTGATATGATGACTGATTCTACCCTAAACAAATCCCTACCCACAATTCTAGGAGAATGCAAAAAAATTAGTTAAGATAGCTGACAGCCATAACAAATCAGGTTTTAAAGATGCTAAAATAATAAAACATCTTTAAAAACTAAAAAATGGCGAATTGTTATGTCTTAGCTGAGAGGTTGAATATCCTTCGCGTGGAACGTACCTAATAATTTGCCTGATGTGTCCTCTAGAACATAGCATGATCTCCCCACCTTACTTCGAACTCTAGCTTTTAAGAATGTTTTAGCTAATTTGCTGTTATACTTCTCGGAAGCTTTACTCAGGGTGAAGTTTCGACGCAGTACCTCCTGACCAATATTAAAACTAACGGGTTGAGAACGTAAGTTGTATCTTTTTGAACTAGTTTCGTAAGCTTTCTGTATATTTTCACGAGCCATGTCCCTTACAAGAGCCAAACCGTCATGTCTATTTTCTTGAGTTTCAACCTTCCCTTCGTTTATCATATTTATATTTCTTAGCAACTCGTAGTCGTTACCATGGGTGATCATATGTTGTCCGAATAATACGAAATAAGGGGATTGACAAATGGTCTGATGTATTGAATTTCTCAAGGCACAGTTTATCCTGCTTAAATGTAGATCCCAATCCCGCTGGTCGGCTTTTATATAAGCACGAAGTGCAGCATTGATGGAGCGATTTACTCGTTCCGAGCTGTTACTTTGGGGTGAGTATATGGCCGTTAGAATATGTTTAACCCCACACTTCTTTAGGAAACCTTCGAAATCATGTGACCGAAATTGGCTACCGTTGTCACTCACAATAAAATCAGGCACACCGAATGTGTCGAATACATGTTGCTTCAAAAAACGTATAATAGGTAATGTTGTAAACTTCTTAAGTGGACACAAGAACGTGAACTTAGACATATGATCGAGTACAATTAATTGTCCTATCAAATCAATCTTTGAAAGATTCGTTCGGTTGGCGTAAAGTTACCCATAGGTGGTCTGAGAACTTTGGTAGAATGTTTCGTCGTCTTACAAACTTCACAACGCGAAATATACTCCCCCGCAGCGCGATATAAACCTGTCCAGTAGAAATATCTCCTTATTCTTTCTAGTGTTTTAGCAACTTCGCCATGCGAGGCTGTCTCCACGTTATGGGCATTAAATAAAACTATAAAGTAAATACATATAACAATTTTTGTTGTTATATCGGCCTACTGATTTTAAGATCGCGGGTTCGAATCGAGCTCAAGGCCTAACAATAATTTTTTATCATTATTATTGTTATGATAAATTTTTTCTTAATTGAAAAAATTTTTAAATTAGAATAGAAGAAAGAAAAAATTTTAGACAACTGCCAAAGCTCGTTGTATAGATCCATTTCGGGAACTGCTAAATTCCTTCATCGGCAACGTTTAGGCGCCGCTGCTATAACCATTCAGCCACCACAGCGGTTTTTTGTTTGTCTTCATTAATCCTACTTCCATTCTGGTTCGTGCCAATTGATATTCACAACACTGCGACATCTGTTGTTAGGCCTTGAGCACGATTCGAACCCGCGATCGTAAATACATATATATATATATATATATATATATATATATATATATGTGTGTAAATATACAATACGGTGTGACTTACATTGGGGTGGGTGCTCCAGGCTTGTTTGCGCAAACACCTGCAGGCTCCACTGTAAAAATTGTCTTTACGTTGTTTGGTTTAAAGATATACAAATGTACACCCTAAAGATTTTCTTTTCTTATTCTTTACATATTATACATCGTTGCGAATATTATTTCTTTTTCTTTTGGTTTTCCTTTTAAATCTACAATACAATCTTAATAAGAGTAAACTCTTATTTATTGATTTTCGTTTACTGGCACATTTTAGGTAGGAAACTAAATAAATGCTTTGCTTGTCTTAAGGACTGTGCGGTCAGCTCCGTAAGGATGTTATTGACTTAGTTTTATGGTTTTTGTTTATACCACCTACGTTATGGCGACCGCATAACAGTGCCACAACTACGTGCACTAGTAATGTTAGGAGTTACATTTCCCAAATCATTAGATAAAATGTAAATACAGTTTACCAACCCAGCCTAGCATGATTTTTGCGTAGGAGGCACAAAAGTTGACTCTTCCTTGTAAATTAATGATGCATGCGGAGTGCTTCGGACGTAGCCCTGTCGAATGTATAACAATAACAATTTTACCCAGCCAATGTCCCGCGGTCTATGCGCTCCTCTACTGGTGATTTGAGTATCAATTCCCTCTACTCTTCCACTTCTGCGGATTCGTTGTGGAATTCAGTGATGATGGCAGCTTTAGCGACAGCAAGCTCGACGTTACTTGGGTTCGATTAAGGTAATCCTTCACTTCTCAATCACGTTGGTCCTCTGTTTTTGTACCTGCATCCGATGTTGTGTTGGTCCTAGGAATATTCTCATCAGATGACGGGGGATAATCGATAACCATTTCACATTTGGCCTTCAGGATCGCCTTAGCTCAGCAATTGGAGTCTTTGGCAGCTTTTATTGCCAAGGATTGCCCTAAGGGCAAGCGCAGTATCCTCGTTAGGGGAAATAATTGTTTGCAACCACGAATTCTTATTTTTATTCGCGAAATACAGGCGCGGATAAACCTATGTGGCTTTTCCTAACTCAGCCGTGCTAAACTTTTTTCGTGAACACTAACGATTGCGTATATAAATCCCGATATAAAACTTAACTTTTTAACTTTTTGGTGACAAAATAAATTTTTTTCTTCCCTTCTCCTGAGTAGAAGTGGCTTCCTTTCGGTATTCGATCAAAATGGCCGAGCCAAAACAATTTCTTTCGCATCACCCTCTTTCTTCTCTCTTTCTCAGCTGTTTTTCTTCTGACCCACCGTTGTAGTGTTGGGTAACGCAAAAGAATAAGGTATATTCAATTTACTACTTAGATCACATCAGGTGGGTTGATATGATGACTGATTCTACCCTAAACAAATCCCTACCCACAATTCTAGGAGAATGCAAAAAAATTAGTTAAGATAGCTGACAGCCATAACAAATCAGGTTTTAAAGATGCTAGAATAATAAAACATCTTTAAAAACTAAAAAATGGCGAATTGTTATGTCTTAGCTGAGAGGTTGAATATCCTTCGCGTGGAACGTACCTAATAATTTGCCTGATGTGTCCTCTAGAACATAGCATGATCTCCCCACCTTACTTCGAACTCTAGCTTTTAAGAATGTTTTAGCTAATTTGCTGTTATACTTCTCGGAAGCTTTACTCAGGGTGAAGTTTAGACGCAGTACCTCCTGACCAATATTAAAACTAACGGGTTGAGAACGTAAGTTGTATCTTTTTGAACTAGTTTCGTAAGCTTTCTGTATATTTTCACGAACCATGTCCCTTACAAGAGCCAAACCGTCATGTCTATTTTCTTGAGTTTCAACCTTCCCTTCGTTTATCATATTTATATTTCTTAGCAACTCGTAGTCGTTACCATGGGTGATCATATGTTGTCCGAATAATACGAAATAAGGGGATTGACAAATGGTCTGATGTATTGAATTTCTCAAGGCACAGTTTATACTGCTTAAATGTAGATCCCAATCCCGCTGGTCGGCTTTTATATAAGCACGAAGTGCAGCATTGATGGAGCGATTTACTCGTTCCGAGCTGTTACTTTGGGGTGAGTATATGGCCGTTAGAATATGTATAACCCCACACTTCTTTAGGAAACCTTCGAAATCATGTGACCGAAATTGGCTACCGTTGTCACTCACAATAAAATCAGGCACACCGAATGTGTCGAATACATGTTGCTTCAAAAAACGTATAATAGGTAATGTTGTAAACTTCTTAAGTGGACACAAGAACGTGAACTTAGACATATGATCGAGTACAATTAATTGTCCTATCAAATCAATCTTTGAAAGATTCGTTCGGTTGGCGTAAAGTTACCCATAGGTGGTCTGAGAACTTTGGTAGAATGTTTCGTCGTCTTACAAACTTCACAACGCGAAATATACTCCCCCGAAGCGCGATATAAACCTGTCCAGTAGAAATATCTCCTTATTCTTTCTAGTGTTTTAGCAACTTCGCCATGCGAGGCTGTCTCCACGTTATGGGCATTAAATAAAACTTGATTATGCAATCCGTTCGGTACGACGAGTTCCCAGGCGGTTTCTTGTTGGTCTGTATTTCCGCTGTGAAACTCAGTCCTATGATATATATATATATATACAACTTTGAAGTCGGGATATTGGCTTTCCTTGTCCCTGATTTTCTCCCTTAGCTCTGAGTACATGTCACTGTCAAACACGTCTGAGTTTAAATCGATTCCAGGAACATTTTCGCAACTAAAAGATAGCACGTCTAGATTTTCGGCGTTCACTCTAGACAAAGCATCTGGTACGATATTGGCTGAGCCCTTACGATGTTCAATCATAAAATCAAAAGCTTGTAATTTAAGTGCCCAGCGCGCTAAACGACCACTGGGATCAGTTTGCTTCATCAACCATCGTAGGCTGGCATGATCGGTGATAATACGAAAGACTTGGCCTTCACTGTAAGGTCTGAACTTTTTCACAGCTCGAACTGCCGCTAGAAATTCTTGTTCAGTCACGGAATAACCACGCTCATATACGCAATAGGGACTTCCTCTCCCATCTCATTTGTTTGAGCGAGGACTGCGCCTATGCCGTACTGACTCGCATCACACTGTATTAGAAATGGTTTACTGAAATCGGGGTTCGCTAATAAAGGTGCTGACGTTAAACTTTGCTTCAGAAGCTCGAAAGCCTTCTGTGCTTCTTCAGTCCAATGGAAACCGTTACCCTTTTTCAGGAGTTCAGTAAAGGGGTGGGTAATCGCAGCAAAATTCGCTATAAATCTCCTGTACCAGCCAGCCATTCCCAAGAAGCGGCGTAACTGTTTCACAGATTTCGGTGGCGGATATTCTACGATTGCTGACACTTTATCAGGGTCAGTTCGAAGGCTACCACGTCCCACAACATAACCTAAGTAGCGAACTTGCTTTAAACAAAATTTACTTTTCGAAATGTTGATGGTTAGGCCAGTTTTCTGAATATGCAGCGCAACTTCTATCAAAAGTTGTAGGTGAGATTCAAAATCTTCTTATATCAACAGGAGGTCGTCAAGGTAGACGAAGACGCGTTCTTTGAGGTAATAAGGAATAACCTTATCCATTAACCGGCAAATGGTTTGGGGTGCATTGCACAACCCGAATGGCATTACTTTAAATTGATATAATGGCCTATTGGGCACAGTAAACGCTGTCTTTTCGCGCGAATCCAACTGAAGCGGGATTTGCCAGAATGCGTCCTTAAGGTCTAAGCTAGAAATAAACTCTGCCCGTGGTAATCTGCTAAGTATGCCTTCTATGTGCTGTAAGGGATAAGCATCCTTTACTGTCAAAGAGTTAACCTTTCGGCTATCTAAACATAAACGAACTTTACCCGGTTTTCTGACTAAAACTACTGGCGAGGACCAGGAGCTATTCGATTCTTCGATTACTCCCATAGCTAACATTCGGTCTAATTCTTGGCCCATCAACTTTTCAATTGCCGGAGATATAGGAAAATGACGTTGTTTTATCGGAGTTGCCTCCCCAACGTCAATAACATGCTCCTCAAGGGTTGTCTTTCCTAAGCCCTTTTCTTCAAATGAAGGGTAGCAACGAATAGCTGCGGCCAACTTTTCATTTGGCGAGAGGACATGTGCATTTTCATCTTCTCCGTTGCAGTCAGTTCGCTTACTATGTTTGGAGAAATTCGAAAACGTTGCCAAAAATTTACACCGAGGTAAACATCTTGCTTTAAACTAGGAACAAGGTAAAATTCGATAGGATAGGTTTTGTTTTCATAAAGTACATCTAACGTTACAATGCCTAGAACTGATTGGGTCGAGCCATCGGCGGTGCATAGGCTTGTGTCCAGTTTCTTAATCTTCAGGTTCTGCGAAAGCACATCTGTTACCCATTTGGAACCTAAACAACTAACCGAAGCTCCAGAGTCGAGTAACCCTAAAACTTGTTTTCCTAAAATTTCTACAGATGCGTAAGGTCTAAGATCCCCTCGTTTGCAAACTACCGTGGCTGATAAATGTTCTTGTTTTGTCTTTACATTTTTCCAGTATTCCTTGGCTCGTGCAGTCGAACGGGAATCAGAAAATATTTTCTGTCGCTTCAATGCATACTCTTCTAACCTAAGATGGAGCGGTTGGATCGGGTGAACTGGTATGTTTGATACAGCCTTTTTAGTGGTATTTTGTAATACAGTGATTTTTGGCCTTAGTTCGGGGTTTGTTTGGGATGCCTGCTGGTGGTGTTTTAGACACCCCTTTGCTTGTTTTCCGGATTATTGCAGTTCGGGCAGTTTGGCAAGAATAATGCAAGTAATCCACATCCGTAGCAAAACACTCTACGAGGTTTGAGACACTGCTTATAACTATGCCCAGACGCATCGCAGTTCCAGCATTTCCTTTCTATTACTTCAATATTTGGGGTCACTTCAGGTCCCGTCAAATCGTTTCCTATATTTGAGTTCTGATCGTCTTGCAATATTTCTGCTAGCTGTCTTTTATTCTGGGGCATTTGAGGTCGCGTAGTATTTCATTTTACCGTTTCAAAAAAGTTTTCGCGGCTCCTACATGCACGTCTTAATGCAGAAATGGAAGATACCTCTAAGTGAAGCAACTCCAAACGTATCTCCGGAAATAGGTTTCGAATGAGGGTTTCAACTAATTCTTGCTCTGACATTGGTTCTCTCAGATTATCCGTAAGTTTCATGACACTTTCTAAATACTGCTCAAATGTTTCCCCCTGTTTCTGTTTCCTATTCCTTATACTTTCCTTGATATCGTAATCTGTTCGAATATCCTTAAAATTGCTTTTTAACGCTTCGCATAATTCGAACTAGTCTACACCTCGCACAGAATGGTGATACCTCCAGTACCAATTCTTTGCCTTTCCTTCAAAAAGTATGTGCGTATTTTGACAGAGAGCATTAAAGTTGCCTCGTAATGATGAAATAGTCAATGCGTTTATCCTGTAAATGAATTCGTCAACGGAAACATTTTCCAAAGAGCCATCAAAGGTTAACTTCCAGTTAATGATAATCTTTGAAATTGCTTCTGGCGATAGATTTTGTGAGTTCCCATTACTCCGGTTACTGTTGGAATTATTTGGAGTATCATGGTCGCTACGGTTATTAGTATTTTGTTGCTGTTGAGATGCAGAAAGTCGTGTTTCTCTTGTATTGGGCAGGTCTAATAAGTTTCGGGGAGACTCTTGGTCTGGTCTTTGCCTATTATCCCGGTTGTTATTCAAACTAAGATTTTGTAGTTGAGACTCTAACGTCCGAGTTACTATTTGGCTTACCATTTCGGAGATTTCGCGTGTCATGGTAAGCCTCTGACTCTGAGCACTCTCTTCTACCATTTCCTGTATTCTATCAATGTCTAAATTAGTATAACTCTGATCTACTCGATTGTGTCTGTGGTTGCGTCCGCGGCGCATATAAGCAGGCGACCGCGTGTCGTAGTGTAAGGCTATGTCGTGTACATTATGATTAGCAGCCCTAGACCTAGGTGTGAGACCTCTAAAACTATTGTTAGCATTTCTGGGTACTGCGCCTTGTGATGGTTCATTCTCAATTCCCGTGCGAAGTTCTTGTTCGGAGAAGCTCCTCAAAGAATGAGAATCAATCGTCCTCCTACACAATGGACATGACTCGTTATCTGTTAACCAGATCGTCAGACACGATCGGTGAAACCCGTGCAAACATGGCGTGGAGACAAAATTAAAATTCGTACAAATATTCCCCGGTGTTGGGTAGTTGTTTAAATTCTCATTACTGTGACGTACAGACATTTTAAATTTATTGGGATTCAATTACCCAAATACGCAATAAAAGAAAAAAGTATGTTTGTGGTGTCTATGTATAAGCTCTATCATTAACAAAAATAGGTCTTGTAAGTAAATGAAAGTCGTGAGTTGAATAAACTGGTATACACATTCTTCTAACGCACACTTAAAAATAAAAGTAGCTGGTGCAAAATTTTGTCTTATCTCTCTTACTATTTCGCATTCCAACATGCACACGTGCACGCTTTGAATAATGCAAAAAGGGTAAGGGAGAACTCCTAAATATATTTCGGGGATAACACTGGCAAGACATACTACCTAAAACTAAGTAAACCTTGTTCCAATATTGCTAATACCAGAAATTACATTAGGAAGAATTCACTATCTTTTCTGAGTTGGTTAGATGGACGACCAATCGCATCCAAACTAATTCCGTCACTCGTGAAAACTAGCATTGAAAAGAAAAAAAATGTTGGGAGCTCCAAAAGTAATATTCTAAATATCACGTTTTGGATCTTCGCTGACTGCTATTATTTGCAAACACTCAACTTATCCAAGCCAAATTACTGGTAGAGTGTAATAAACACATACTACTTCAACCCTATTCCAAATGAAAGGCAATTGGAGTCTAAGCCGACCATATGTTTACAAAGTATAACAGGTTAAGAAATTTTTCGTCCAAGTTTTAGAGATTGCGGTTAGGCAAACACCAATCGCATTATACCTAATTCCAAAGCTCTCCAAACTTAACCTGATAAACAGAAATAGTTATTATTCGGGTACCCACTAAATCGAGGGCCCCACTTTGGGCGCCATTTATTGTTATATACTACCAAACGCCAAATCAGTTTTCTACCGCAACTGACCTAGGGAGCTCGGAGCGGGCGTACATGCTTGTTTTAACCGGGCTTAGTTACTCGGGAGGTCGGGTTCTTGCTGCGATCCACCCTAGAGAGAGCGTATGTATATAACTATAAATTTTCATGCAATATGCGGACTTGGCGGCCACCGTGGTGTGATGGTAGAGTGCTCCGCCTGCCACACCGTATGCCCTGGGTTCGCACCCCGGGCAAAGCAACATCAAAATTTTAGAAATAAGGTTTTTCAATTAGAAGAAAATTTTTCTAAGCGGGGTCGCCCCTCGGCAGTGTTTGGCAAGTGCTCCGGGTGTATTTCTGCCATGAAAAGCTCTCAGTGAAAACTCATCTGCCTTGAAGATGCCGTTCGGAGTCGGCATAAAACATGTAGGTCCCGTCCGGCCAATTTGTAGGAAAATCAAGAGGAGCATGACGCAAATTGGAAGAGAAGCTCGGCCTTAGACCTCTTCGGAGGTCATCGCGCCTTACATTTATTTTTTTTATGCGGACTAAGCCGCCTAAAGACAAAGAGTCAAAATAAAAGCACAAAAGCAAAAAGCACACAGCCTATATTCGTTGCTTACTCTATGGACTGGCATAGTAGGAACGGACGGACTTCTTACAACAGTGGAATGAAAAACCGCAAGGTGAAGGTCGTAACACACAACCAAAAACCAGGACTACGCAAAAGTAAAGTGTGCTTCAGCAAAAGGAAAATGTATATACCAGAGAGTGGAGGAGATAGGTGTCGTTACTCCTCTGAGTGTCTTCTCAATTCCCTGCCCTACCTTGTATTGAGAGTTACTGGCACTCTCCCATACCCAACCAAAATAAATAAACTCACGACTACATATTTTACTTACAAGACCAAAACAATAATCTACACTTTATTCATTATTGGAAAACTATAATTTTAACAACCTTATGTATGTGAACTACGGTGCCCTTTATATTCTTGCACAGGCATTTCTATAAAAGTTTTTACAAACGGCTTAAAGCAAACTGGCTTTGTGAAGCTACGCAACGCATTTTCAGTATTCGATAATTCATTCAGCTTCTTTCAGAAAAAAAATAACGTATATAAGAGTTGGAGGCAAACGATTATAAATATTTGGATCCTAAACCCATTTGTAAATGATTACCAAAACTCCAGAAAATAATTCGTCAATGCGGTTTATCTTAACATTTCTTCTATTAGTTTCATAAAAAAAATTGTATACCTACGTAAGAGGATAGTACATCGAAAATCTCCTTACATAGTTTAGATACTCCTTATAATTGTATGATATTAGAAAATATATGTGTGCATATATATCGCGTATATGGTTTCATGTATCTAAATGTCTCCAAATGAGAATTTTCATTTATAAAGAAAGAAAAAAACTTGTCTTAGGATGACTTACAAATTTACATTTATAGCGTTTTAGCAACGAACCATTTCGTTTATTCGCGCTTATTCAAATAAAATCCAACGTTTCTATTTGGCTTAAAGTTTAACTTTTCATCCGAATTTACAATATGTCTATTTCGTTCGTTGGGTTATATGCCCGAAAGGTCTATTCTCTATTAATTACGATATTCGTACATAATTGTCTTCTCATCATTTAGCCATGGTTCAACTATATACAGGTTGGCTCATCTGTAAAGCAACAAAATATGTCTGTTCAAATTGTCAAAATCTGTGTATTGGTGTTGGTGCGAATGGTATGGAATGGAAACATAAAACTTAACAGTTTTTGTATGTGTAAGTAAAATGTTGCCAATATGTTGGTTTCATTTTGAGTTTGCCATCTCCTTTTGACAATCCGTTCGACCATGCAATGACATTAATAAAATCAGCTGATGAGATGAGCCAACCTTTACATAATTGAACCATGTCATTTAGCTAAATAAATTTTACATACATTTCCACACCTATATGTATCACGAACCAACTCTTTATCGGGAATTCCTGCATACTAATTCGTATATATATTTATGTACATATGTTCGTATGTTTACAAATGAAAGGAGGAAATGTAATTTAGGAAAACGCGAATGATGTTCATTCAAACCTTGAATCATGTTCGTTCAAACTTTGAATGATTTGAAGAAAAGAAATACGGTAGTTAGCGTCAACTACTATTTGTTTATAATAAAAAAATATATAAAGTAAATACATATATATATATATATATATATATATATCTATGTGTAAATATACAATACGGTGTGACTTACATTGGGGTGGGTGCTCCAGGGTTGTTTGCGCAAACAGCTGCAGGCTCCACTGTAAAAATTGTCTTTACGTTGTTTGGTTTAAATATATACAAATGTACACTCTAAAGATTTTCTTTTCTTAGTCTTTACATATTATACATCGTTGCGAATATTATTTCTTTTTCTTTTGGTTTTCCTTTTAAATCTACAATACAATCTCAATAAGAGTAAACTCTTATTTATTTTTACATTTTAGGTAGGAATCTAAATAAATGCTTTGCTTGTCTTAAGGACTGTGCGGTCAGCTCCGTAAGGATGTTACTGACTTAGTTTTATGGTTTTTGTTTATACCACCTACGTTATGGTGACCGCATAACAGTGCCACAACTACGTGCACTAGTAATGTTAGGAGTTACATTTCCCAAATCATTAGATAAAATGTAAATACAGTTTACCAACCCAGCCTAGCATGATTTTTGCGTAGGGGGTACAAAAGTTGACTCTTCCTTGTAAATTAATGATGCATGAGGAGTGCTTCGGACGTAGCCCTGTCGAATGTATAACAATAACAATTTTACCCAGCCAATGTCCGGCGGTCTATGCGCTCCTCTACTGGTGATTTCAGTATCAATTCCCTCTTTCTTCCACTTCTGCGGATTCGTTGTGGAATTCAGTGATGATGGCAGCTTTAGCGACAGCAAGCTCGACGTTACTTGGGTTCGATTAAGGTAATCCTTCACTTCTCAATCACGTTGGTCCTCTATTTTTGTACCTGCATCCGATGTTGTGTTGGTCCTAGAAATATTCTCATCAGATGACGGGGGATAATCGATACCCCTTTCACATTTGGCCTTCAGGATCGCCTTAGCTCAGCAATTGGAGTCTTTGGCAGCTTTTATTGCCAAGGATTGCCCTAAGGGCAAGCGCAGTATCCTCGTTAAGGGAAATAATTCTTTGCAACCACGAATTCTTATTTTTATTCGCGAAATACAGGCGCGGATAAACCTATGTAGCTTTTCCTAACTCAGCCGTGCTAAACTTTTTTCGTGATTACTGACGATATAAAACTTAACTTTTTAACTTTTTGGTGACAAAATAAATTTTTTTCTTCCCTTCTCCTGAGTAGAAGTGGTTTCGTTTCGGTATTCGATCAAAATGGCCGAGCCAAACCAATTTCTTTCGCATCACCCTCTTTCTTCTCTCTTTCTCAGCTGTTTTTCTTTTGACACACCGTGGTAGTGTTGGGTAACGCAAAAGAATAAGGTATATTCAATTTACTACTTAGATCACATCAGGTGGGTTGATATGATGACTGATTCTACCCTAAACAAATCCCTACCCACAATTCTAGGAGAATGCAAAAAAATTAGTTAAGATAGCTGACAGCCATAACAATATACGAAACCAATCTATAAAAATTAGCCAACGTTCCTACATAAAGAAAATTCTTCAACGCTTTAACATGGATGATTCAAAAGGTATTTCAACGCCTAGTGACGGTAACACATATCTATCAAAACGTAGTGAGGAAGCTACTGTAAGGTACCCATTCAGAGAAGCTGTTAGCTGTTTGATGTTTGCTGCTACAGTATCCAGACCAGATATATGATATGCCGTTGCACAATGGTCTGAAATATCCAAAATTAGTTTTTCTTATTTCAAAAAAATAGGTACGCAGTATTAATTGAGACATTTCAGTGGTGTAAAATATACAAAAAATTATTTTGATATGGCAACTCTGTTCTAAATATGAGCTGTAAAACATAATGCTTCTGAAGCAACAACAAACTTGTAAACAGTTCAGTAAAATATTATAAGAAAACAGCTGTTCGATAATAGTTAAAAAGGAAAAAAAGAAATAAATGTATAATGGAAGAATATAAGAAAGGTATCTATTTTTTAACTTAATGAAAAAAAAAAATGTGGTTTATTGTGTCATATCTGTATAGTGTGCAATTTTGTTTAATAGCTTTTTTAACCAAAAATTTCGTATTAACCTGTGTTCTGTGGAGTGAAAGTTGTGTGTATTGTCCCGTATTGTTCCAGATTTTTATGTTCCGTGGAAGTTTGGGGTATGTTCTTTAAAATCATGTATGTAACATTTGCCCGTTTTTGCCCCATTTAAGTATATTTGTAATTTTCAGCAACCTTTAAATTCCAACACGAATAAAAGCTTGGAGTTTGGATAGAGGGCGATCGCAAAACTAATGTTGTTTTGGATTGGGGTTTTAAAAAAAATAATACTAATGAGTTAAGTTTAAAGAAAAAAGATGAAATAAGAAAAAAAATACAAAATTTATTAAGATGTGTTAGCAAAAATTTATCAAAATGTAATTGTATTGTTAATAGATTTAAAGAGAAATACCCCCAGTGGGTTTCCGCAACAACTATTATTGAAATTTCTGAGAATGATTTTGAAAAACCCTGTTCAAGTAAAGCAGGCCGACCAAAGGTTAGCTACACAGATGCAAAAGATCGGCTTAAGAGGAAGCTGGCAAGTGATCTTTCTTGTGAAAACAATGACGATGTTGATTTTTTGATTCATGCAGCTACTGTTGCATCAAAAAAATCAAAACAAAGTGATTTAGCATTTATTTTAAAGAAAACTGCGCATCAAGCAGAACAAAGCGAAATAAGAAAAGCTGTTACCTCCAAAAAACCCGAAGCAGTTCCACTAACTCCGGGAGAAGCTCTCGCATTTTTACTTGAAAATGATTTAAGCAAAAGACAATATATCAACATGAGGTTGTTAAATAAAGAATGGAATTGCATTATATATCCAAGCTATGAGGAAGTAATTAAATGCAAGCTACTTTGCCGGCCTAAGGAGATATCTGTGTCGGAGTCTTCAGCAGAAGTATCACTGCAAAATCTCTTAGACCATACCGTACAACCCATTCTTTTATTCCAAAAAGATGTTTTGCACGTCATGGCAGAAATTTCGAATGTTGTTTTAATTGCTAGCTATGGGTTTGACGGTATAACGGGACAAAGTATGTTTAAACAAAGGTTTGAGACAAGTACACCTCAAATTTTTGACCAATCACTGTTTATAGATACCATTATAGCTTTAAAAATGTTGGAAAGTTCTGGCAAAATTATTTGGAGGAATCGCACTACGCAATCAGTGCGGTTTTGCAGGCCATTAAAAATGCAATTAGCAAAAGAATCTACAGCTCTAATTCTATCAGAAAATAGTCAGCTAGATATGCAAATATCTTATTTAAATCCATTTGAATATTACCTTGATAACGGAAAAAAAATTATTGTCAATTATGATTTGCATATGATTTTGATTGATGGAAAAGTACTAAATGTTATAGCAAACACCAATTCTAATCAAAAATGCCCAATATGTGGTGCTACACCAAAACAATTCGTAACAACTAAAAATTTTAATTCTGATTTTTTAAACCCAAACTTACATCCCTTAGATATGGTGTTAGCCCGCTACATGCATGGATTCGAGTATTTGAATTCGTTGTACACATTGCTTATAGAATCGAATTAAAAAATGGCAAATAAGGGAAGCTTCAGATAAAAAAGCATTCCAACTTCGTAAACAAGAAGTACAAAAGAGGTTTTGGGAACAAATGGGCCTTTATGTAGATAAGCCTAAAGCAAATGGTAGTGGAACGTCAAATGACGGCAATACTGCCAGGAAAGCATTTAACAATTACAAATATTGATATAGAAATTTTGAATAACTTTAGAGTTATATTAATTGCTATTTCCTGCGAGTATCCTATAGATACCAAAAGATTTTTGCAAAATAACTGCCTTCTTGTACATGGAAAAATATTTATGGTTTCCAATGTCAGCAACAGTTCATAAAATATTAGTTCACGGCTCACAGATTATAAAAAATTGCGTAATTCCTGTTGGTTGTTTTGGTGAAAATGCGTCAGAAGCTCGAAATAAATTATACAAGAGAGATCGCAACGCACATGCAAGAAAAAATATAAGAAAAAACAATATGACTGATGTTTTCAATAGAGCAATGGATTCTTCAGACCCCCTTCTTTCCAGCTTGTCTTTATCCGCTAGAGAAAAATATCGGAAAAGAGAGAAGCTACCAGAAAAAGTAATACAATTGCTTGCACCTTCAAGTGAGCTTTAAATTTTCAACCACTTGCCAGGGGGATCTGAATACGATTCGGATAGTTCTGATTCCGATATATCGGAAGCAGACGTTGTGGAGAACGCTTTAGTCTTAGATACGGAAGACTGTGATTTCGAATGATTTGCTTGGTACATATAACTTTTTATATTATATTCAAGTGAATTTAATAATTCTGTAACTTCTCTCTCATTTCAGAAGTACAGTTAATGTTATTATAAAAATAATTGTTTCAGTAAAAACATATGTATAAATATATAATTTGGATAATAAAATTATTTGGCCACTTTTGCCTATCATATGGAAATTTTTCATTTTATGAAAGCAAATTTTTACTATAGGTCCAAGGGAGGTACTCCTAGAGACTGGCCGATTTCAACTATTTTTGGTATCGTCGATGCGTATTACGAGAATAACATATTTACCAATTTTCGTGAAGATATTGCAATTTTTGGAGCTGAAATTCAAAAATTTTTACTATAGGTCCAAGGGAGGTACCCTTGGGGAATGACCGATTTCATCCATTCTTGGAATTTTTCTTAACTAAATCATATATAACCTGTATGCGAAATTTCAATGGCCTAGTACCACTCCTTCAAATTTATGCCAGAAAATTTGAATTTCAGACCATTGTGCGTTGGTGAAGTGAGCAAATTTACAGAAAATCGTAAAAACTCCCACGTACAAGCTGTTAAGAGGATTTTTCGTTACCTAAAAGCAACTATAAACTACTGTATAGAATATAGGTCAGGCAATTCTCTTAAATTTGAAGGTTATACTGACGCAGATTTTGCTCGTGATGTCGCTACAAGAAGATCTACAACCGGCTATGCATTTCTATTAAACGACAGCGTTGTGACATCGAGAAGCCACCGTCAAAAGGCTGTTGCGTTGTCAACAACAGAGGCCGAGTGCATGGCCGCTTGTGAAGGAGCTAAAGACCTAATTTGGCTTCAACAACTTTTGGATAATTTTGCTTATAACCTGGATTCCCCTGCGGCTCTTAATATCGATAATCAGGGTACAATTCGACTAATTGGAAATCCGGGATTACACCATAGTACAAAGCATATCGACATAAATTACATTTCATCAGAGATTTGCAAAAGGCCAAAATGGTTGAGTTCAAATACGTCAACACATAACTACAACGTGCTGATATATTTACAAAGCCAATGACAAATCAACGCTTTAGGAATAATTTGCAGCTTTTAGGAATGTCGCCAGTCAAACAATGAGTGAGAGTTTTAAGAAGCACTCCTTTGATACGTGGCACATTCTTACTCGGCATTGTATTCAGCTACTTAATTTCATTACTTTCTAACTGTTATTTTTCTGTATTTTTTCTTCATATATACTTATACAATAACGACCGCGTGAATAAACGTAGCATATATTTTGTACGTGCTAAGTTGCACTTGATAGCATTTTATTTCATCACTTCTAAGTCAAGTTAAGTGTTGCCAAGTTTTGATTGTTTTTTTTTTTGCGTTTTTGCCCATAAAATTGAAGGCAAGCAATAAAAACGCGCAAAATTCACAATAACCGTTTCTTTTCTGAAATAAATTGTTGTCTAAATAAATGGTAAAGAGTTACTCCTACCCCAGAAAATTTTCAACATTTATAGTGCATGCAAAGAACATAAATGGCTACCCCGTGTATTAGCTGATTTTCACAAACATGCTGTCAATTATAATAAAATTAATTAGCAATATTTCCTTCATTTTAGTTGTCTTCGCTAAAAATATGTGAATTTCATATATGTAATACTTCTATATCACTACTACTGAACTGAGCAGCCTGTCAAATATTACAGTACAGATATACAACGAGAGAAGGAGACAAAATCTTAAGGCTGCCGTTAAATTTTTGTAAAAAAGGGGCTTAAATATATGTATAATTCAATAAGCCGTATTGCTTCTATCAATATTGTACATTAGGCTATTTCGTTCTCCAAATGAAAAAGTAAGCTTTTGTTTTCTATTAGTATTATAAAATTTTCAAATCATATTGCAATTTAAAGACGCACGCGCAGGGATTCGAGGAATATATCTCTTCATTGCTAATGGCACCCTTCTGGTTCAATCTGGCCGGCAAACAGGATTTATTGGTATGATCGTTGCTTTAAGAAATATTTTTGCACTATTTGAGAAGCTTAAAAATTTTGGCATGACATACTTTTTAACTTATAAGCGTTCACAAGACTTCCTGGAAACCTTTTTTGGTGCAGTTAGGGTAAGAGGGGTTTCAACAACAATCCCAGCGCAGTTCAAAATAAAAAGGCATACAGACGACTCTTAGTAAGGCACGAGTTAAGTGCGACTGAAAGTGGGAATTGTACCTACGACGGTGAATCCATTCTGGAGGGATCTTCAGCGTCTACTAGTATGCTTAAAAAAATTGCGAGGTAATAGATTTCGAGTTAGCAAATGTTTATGTTAATACGATGTGGGGATTGTATATGTGGACAATGTTGTTCGTTATATTGCTAGCTATGTTGCTTGGAAGGTACAAAAGAAAATGAAATGTTTCACATGTCAAAGGCAATTGATAAGTGAAGAAATGCCTTTACTTTCAGCGCACAAAAATATAGGTCCGTTTGTTGCACCATCTGTGGACGTATGTAATATTTGTATAGTGTCAGAGAAAGCTTTAAGACAAGTTCTCAAGGCATGCCCAATTGGAAATACAAAATTCAGTTTAATAAATAAAATTTTTCAAAATACAAATGATGCATTCTCCAATAGTATCATGGACGATCACATAGCCATCGAAAATTTATTATCAATGACATCTATAATAATCACCGGATACAGCTGTGTAAGGAAGTAATAAGTTTTTATTTGGATATTCGTTTGTTTTTTGAAACGAAAAAAAGCACGGACGAAAAAGAGTATGTTACAAAAAATTTACTGATATTTTATTTATTTCATCAAAAATTTACTTCATTAAAAAACTCAAAATAAGCAAAATTTTGAAAACGGTTATATATCGTTTGTTCAAGCTAATTCACTTTAAATTATTTTTAAAAACGTTTAAAGAAATGCTTCTTGGGATGTATGTATAAGTATAGTTTTATACATGTATATTAAAATTTTTTTCATTTCAAAAATATGAATTCTTCGCCTTGTTTTTTTTTTTACTATTTATGTAAATAATGTACTTTGTATGGCTGCAGCCCATGTTTAAATAACAAATACATCAAGCTTTATATTGTATTTGTTGGCGTTTTCGTTTTTTAATCGACTAAACTGAGATTATATAACAATTAGTATGCACAAGTTGGGTAAAGGGGATAGTGACCCGTTGTTACCCCTTTAATACTTTTTTTATATACACTACTACAATTCACCAACACTAACAAAGCTCGCGCATGCTCAAAACATAAATTTGCACAGTTTCAGCAAATAATGATTGACATAAAATTTGCACATTATAAAGATAGGAATGTATTGATATAGAAGTATTATATTGTAACGGATTTACTGAAATTCCGCTTCTTCCAAATCTTCTACTAACGTTCGAATCACTAAACTGTTGAATAAATAACTCCACTTTTCAATAATGCAAAGTGGCCTTTATTAAAGTACTTCACAATAACGTACTTCAAAATAACACTACTATTGTTCACCAGGTGGCTTCTTAAATCAAACTGATTGTCGCGCCTCTACTGTTGCTGCCTTTTATACTCTTTGATTTCTCGTTCGCATCTTCTAGGCGCTTCCATTTCCAGAATCTGTTATCTGCTATAAATTTCTGAGCTATAACTACAGGTGCACAATTTTTATAGCTTCTCTCATAACTCATGCGCGTGTGTTTCTGAGTAATACTTCCACAATTATTGCATACTTTCAGGAGTACATACATGCGTGTACATACATTCGTGTAGACATAATGATTAATTTGGTTATGTGCATATAAGTTACTGTTTGGCATCGGCTCAGAAATGACAGTACCCCTTAAAAAAAAAAGTTGCTAATATTCGTAACACTGCCCTCCACTTAAGTCTGATCGTCCCGATCAGACAAATCTCTCGATCTAAACGCTGCTAGCCTCTCCAAATGAACCACTTTCATTTTGATTCGTGGTTTGCCAATGGTTTCTATGCGGTACACTATATCGTTCGTTTTACAACTTTGTATGGGCCTTCCCAATTACACTGCAATTTCGGGGACAAACCTTTTTTTCGTTGTGGGTTGTATAACAGCACCAAATCTCCTTCCTGAAACCCTTCCCAATAAATTGCTTCATCGTACCTAGCTTTCATCTTGTCACTCATAATCTTTGCTCGTTGCCTTATCAGCTCTTCTTCCAAGACACCAGTGGATTTCTTGACATTTCTCTCCGCATCGGCATCTATTCCATACTTCAAATGAGCTGTCAGTAAATTCATTGCCAAAAATTACCTTTGCGGGAGTTTGGCCCGTTGCCTCATGTACTGCCGTTCGGTAGGCCATCAAGAATTATGATATGTGTGTATCCCAGTCCTTATGGTACTTGTCTACTACTTTCCTTAAATGCTCGTGCAATCTTCTATTGAAACGTTCCACCATACCATCGGACTGAGGGTGCAATACAGTTGTCCGTGTTTTTCGAATGCCCAACTTTTTGCACATTTCTTGGAACACAGCTGATTCAAAATTCCTGCCTTGGTCAGAATGTAACTCAATTTGTACACCATACCTTGCAACCCAATCGTTTGTAACCACTTCTGCTACTGTTTCCGCTTCTTAGTTTGGGATTGGGTATACCTCTGTCCATTTACTGAAATAATCCATAATCACCAGTACGTATTTTTTCCGCGGTTGCTAGTAGGAAATGGACCTGCGACATCCATGGCGATCCTTTCAAATGGTGCACCTGAAATATACTGCTTCATCTATCCATGACTTCGTGTTTTGGGCCCTTTCGCTCTGTTGCAAACCTCGCAGTTTGCAATCCACTCGGTGACCGACTGACGGCAACCAACCCAATAGAATCTCTGCTTAATTTTCTAGAGCGTCTTCGTGATGACCTACACTTGGACCATTATGCAGCTCGCTGAGCACGTCAGGAATCCTCTTTCTGGGAACAACTATCAGTTTCTCCTTGCATTGACCAACCTCACTCTCCCATACTCGATGAAGACAACCGGATATCAATTCTAAACTGTTCCACTGTGCCCAATATGACTTCGCAATGGGACTCTCGCTGACATCTCTTCTCTGTTTGGTCTTTCGTTTCGTGCGAGCCCTTGCATAACATATGACAAGTCTGTATCTTCTAGCTGACACTTTCTTAGTTGTTCCTTGCCCCATTCATCCGTACACGTTATAGTCATTAGCCGGACATCTATAATGTCTCCTTTAGCCTCGGCCTTTGAACAGTGCTTGCATTTCAAACTACATTGTCTTCGTGACATTGCATTAGCATTACTATCGGAACTACCTTTTCGATGCTCAATGGAAAAGTCATAGCTTTATAGTCGCTCGATCTACCGTGTCAATTGTCCTTCCCGATTACGGAACTGCAGAAGCCATTTCAACGCTGCATGATCTGTCCTGACACGGAATCGCTGGCCGTAGAGGTATTTCTGAAAATGTTTAATGCACTCTACCAACGCCAACAGCTCTCTCCGCGTAACGCAGTAGTTCCTCTTGGGTTTTCCCATCGAACGGCTGTAATATGCAACTATCTTCTCCTGTCCATCGACCAGTTGTAATAAAACGTCTCCTATAGCATATCCACTCGCATCTGTATTTAGAATAAATGTTGCTCCTGGAATCGGATATGCTAAAATTGGGACAGTGCACAAACGCTCCTTCAATGTTTGGAAAGCCACTTCTTGCTCCTTCTTCCATTCAAAAGCTTTATTTTATCTTGTAAGCTCATGGAGGCTATGGGCTACGCTGGAAAAATTTGGTACAAATCGGCGGTAATATGTGCACAGCCCAAGGAAACTTCTCAATTGATGTAGGTTCTGTAGTCTTGGCCAATCCTTTACAGCCTCTATCTTTTCGTTCGCAGTGAAGATGCCCTCTGTCGTTACCTTTTGACCCAAGTAATTTACTTCCCTTTTAAACAGCGCACACTTTTTGGGACTTAGTTTCAGACCAGCACCAGCTATTCTTTGGAAAACTTCCTCCAAGTTCTTAAGATGTTCATTAAAGTTCTTGCCCAATACGATGATATGATGATGTTTTCCAATGTAGTCCTTTCAGTACCTGGTCCATGAGTCTCTAAAAAGTAGCTGGTGCATTACAATGTTCAAGAGGCACCATTGTAAATTGCCAAAGACCATCACCGACACTGAAGGCTGTTTTCTCTTTATCTTCCTCCTTCACCTCAACTTGCCAGTAGCCGCTTTTCAAGTCCAGTGTGGAAAACTATTTCCTACCATAGAGCGAGTTCAGAGTGTCGTAAATTCTCGGCAATGGGTAGCTATCCTTTTTCGAGACGTCGTTCAACTTGCGATAGTCCACGCAAAACCTCATTTTCCCATGCTTCTTCTTCACAAGTACCACCGGTGAACTCCATGGACCAGCTGATGGTTCGATGGCACCGCTGCCGCTCATTTCATTACGATTTGACTCACAACTTCCCGCTTCGCCAGTGGAACACTACGAGGAGCTTGATGTATCGGCCTCGCGTCTCCAGTGCCAATTTGATATTTCACAACGTTGGTGCGGCCTGGTTTGGAACCATCCTGGTCAAATATGTTCGCGTACTTTAGGAGCAGTTGTTTTGCCTTACTCTGATAGGCTTCCTCTAGCCACTGCGTCCATGTTGTGATGTCATTTGAAAGATCAGTATTACTAGATGAAACGTGTTCATGGAGCTGTTCACAGTTAATAACTACTTCAGCCTCTTGGCATCTTCCCAAAATAACTCCTTTGGTCAGTTTGAGTGGTGACTTGAACTCATTGAGCACTCTTACCGGAATACGTCCATATTGGTTTTTCATAGCCAGGGTTTTTCCTACAAGTATGTTCAGTGCTGATTTGTTTGCTGCTTCGACAACCCACAATTTGTTTGTCCCACAATCTCCATCAACCTTTGCCAAGATGACTGCTTCGGATTTTGGTGGTATTTATTGACTCTCTTCCAACAGCACTCGTTTACTGCTGTAGCCTCTCTCGTAGCCGAAATTAAGTGGCACATCCATGTTCTTATATCGCATATTCTTGCTTTGCATATCGATCTTGATGCATTGGTCGATTAAGAAGTCCACCCCAATTATGATTTCATCAACAGTCTCTGCAACTATAAAATTGTGTAGTACCGTGACGTTTCCAATTGCTACTTCACATGCTGCTTCTCCAATTACCTGGGTGTCCTCTCCCGTGGCTGTACGTAATCTTGCTCCAAGAAATGGCCTTATCTTCTTGTTGAATAAATCTGATCGAATGGGATGCACCCGTATCTACAGTCAGTAAACGTTCCTTTCCATCCACATGTCCTCCGACAGTATGATTGTTTAACATTCTTCTAACTTGCGAGATAGAGATTATGTGGCATTCAATTGAGGGAGCCAGCTCTCGCCCCTTGCTGCTGACTCGCTTTAATTTAACGATTGATTGGTCTTGGAGATCTGATCATCTCCTTCAGCTCTGCGTTTCCGGCCACCCACATTGTTGGAACAATTAGGACCGGTGCTGCAATACGTGCAATGTGGCCTGGGTTGCCGCAATTGAAACATTTCATAACTCCAGAGTTTTTCTCTTTAAATCCCTTCAGTGCTTCCAAAATTTTGTCCACCCAATCTGGCCTTTCTACTTCCACACGATGGGCTTTGTACGCTGCCTTACTCAAAAGTGAGGCAGTTTCCTGAGGCAGTGCATGCGACACCGTTGCAGCGAATGTTTGCTTTGGGTTCGCGTATGTGGCTTGCTTCGTTTCGACGTCCCGTATGCCGTTTATAAAGCTCTGAATCTTTACCCTTTTAGTGTATTCCACGTGTGCGTCCACATTTGCAAGATGAGCCAATCTTTCAACATCCGAAGCAAACTCCTGCAATGTCTCATTTGCTTTTTGGTGACGGTTTTGCAACTCAATTTGCTATATCTGTTTTCTGTGTTCGCTTCCGTAACGTCTCTCTACAGCGGCCATCAACGCTTCATAGTTGTTCCGCTCTCCTTCGGGAATAGTATGTATGATTTCGGCTGCTGGCCCCTTCAATGCTACGAATAGAGCTGCCACTATATCTTCAGCATTCCAATTGTTCACGGCTGCGGTCTTCTCAAAATGTAGCTTAAAGCCTGGAAAGGAACAGAGCCGTTAAAAGATGGAGTTTTTACCTTCGTATTGCTTGCTGAAATAGCTGGGCGATTTAATTGCAACTCCTCTTAAACGACCTCTTAAATCATCCACCTCGGCTTCGATTTTTTCCTCAAACTGCGTTATATTCTCGTCCATACGCGCTTCGAGTTTTGATGATATACGCGCCTCTTCCGCTTCGAGTTGTACTGTTATGCGTGCCTCTTGCTCTTTCAGTTGTGTTTCCATCTTTGATGTAATCTGTGTCTACATTTCTGAAATACGCATTTCTTATGCTTCAATCTTTGATGTTATGCGTGTCTCCTGCGATTCCAGTTGAGATGCCATATATGTCTTCTGTTCTTCCATATTGGATGTTATTCGGTTCTCCTGGGATTTCATGTATGTCTTCTGTTCTGCCAGTTGAGATGACACTGTCGATGTTTGAGCAGCTAAAATCATATTCAAGTCTGTGCTCGTAACTGTCTGCGATGTTTCATTTGTCTCTTCAATTTTTGTTGTCTCCTCGCCATCAAGAGAAAAGACATGCTCTTCCACGTTAATTCCCTCTAATTCCATTGCCTCTCGTAGTCAGGCTTGAAGTTCGATTTTAATGCCTCTTGTATTCAATCCACGGCTCTCCAACTCCTTCTTTAGCTGGTGGATCTTCAATTCACTCCACTTTTCCATGTCCAAGTTGTATTCGAAGTCTTCGGAATTTATTCAACAATTCCTCTTCTGACACCAATTGTAACGAATTTACTGAAACTCCGCTTCTTCCAAATCTTCTAGTAACGTTCGAATCACTAAACTGTTGAATACATAACACCACTTTTCAATAATGCAAAATGGCCTTTATTAAAGTACTTCACAATAACGTACTTCACAATAACACTATTACTGCTCGCCAGGTGGCTTCTTAAATCAAACTGATTGTCGAGCCTTTACAGTTGCTGCCTTTTATACTCTCTGATTTCTCGTTCGCATCTTCTAGGCGCTTCCATTTCCAGAATCTGTTATCTGCTATAAATTTCTCAGCTATAACTACAGATGCGCAATTTTTGTAGCTTCTGTAAAAGCTCATGCACGTGTGTTTGTGAGTAATACTTGCACAATTATTGCATACTTTCAGGAGTATCTCAGATATATGCATGTTCTTGTGCGTTGCTTCTCCGCTGCGTGTACGTACATATGTGTAGACATAATGGAAAATTTGGTTATGTGCATACAAGTTAATGCTTAGCATCGGCTCAGAGATGACAGTACTCCTTAGTGTTGCTAATATTCGTAACAATATATATGGTGAATTTACAAAAATAAATTATCACGATCAGCTGGTTTAGCAGAGTTGCACTGTCACACCACCATTTTATGCAGGGTAAAAGTGGAACGCTTTTGCGTTGCCAGCAGCAAACAATTTTCACAATAGAACGAAATACCCCGTACCTGCTTTTTAGAATAGAACAAAATATATTTACAACCCTTGCGCGGTGTACAAAAAGCGTAACACCTTCGCAAGAAAAGAAAACTCTATAAATTACCAACCAAAAGCAGCTGTTATGTGAACGCATGCAACTATGCATGAGACTTAGACAAATACCTGAGTTTATGCGCGCCAGGAACAGTTTATGAGGCATATTGAGATTAACTACGCACATTTTCGCGCACCAATATCACACATTGCTTTACACATTATGAAGGATGGAGCCGAGAACTATCAAAAATGCTCGTTACTGACGAGGCTTCCATAATTAAACATTACATACACGAAGCGTGCCAGCTTTACAACTTTTAAAAGTGATTTATGTATACTAGTATCGCCTCTGGTCGAAATTCAACCAACGTGTATTTTTTTCAACTCAGTCTATGCATCAAGTGTTGGAAATATAGCAGACTGGTCTAACTTACTTAACTTTTTCTGTAAAATTTTGAAATTTATCAAAGACTTTGTACTTTTTGATTATATTTTCTTAAATTTTCTACAAACTTTTCACATGTAATTATAACGTTTTGGTATGGAGCTCCTTAAACAAAAATATAAAAATTATGTAAAATCAAATGAAATTGACATAGAATTATGGTGAAATTACTTAAAATTAAGTGAAGTGAACAAACAGTTCCATATAAAAACGCAATAAGTGCACTTAGACTTTTTTCCGGGTTTTAATGTGATCATTGTGGAAATATGAAGATTCTAATCTTCGGATAGAGCACTTATATAATTTGTCCAAAGATGGTGCGCTTTTGTGCAAGAAAGTAAATATCCATATTTGGAGAGATTGTTGGATTTACAAAAAATGTTTTCTATTAATTATAAACAAATAGAGTAATATTTGTTAACAAAAATAGGCCTATACACTGCGGCTAACTATGCGAAACCGCCTGTCAATTGTTTGTATGGAAATTTTGTTAGCGTATTAATATATAGATAGTGGGTAATATACTGCCTATGCAATACGGCCGCTATGATGCCGGTTGCCGTTTTCACCTAAAATCAAAAATGTGTTTGGGACCTTTTTTTGTTTCGTTTAATATACAACGTGAAACTTTCCGATTTAGTCAAGTTGCACTTAACTAATAAAAAACCAATTTGACATAAGAGAATATATAATAAAATAAAATAAATTAACATAAAAGGCAATATAAAAAATTTAATGTTATATTTTTGTAACTTTTTTTTTGTTCAGTTTAAGACGTACTTTATCTAAAATGAGGATTAAATCTGCAAATGCAAAAACATTTTGGGGCAAATTTGCCACTAATTGTTATAAATAAATTAGTTAGTTTCAACAAAAGTTAACTCATTATTTGCGATTTCATGTTTTTTTGTAAACAACTAAAATAAAAAACAAAGAATCTGTTAAATAAATACTTATGTATTTACGTGTAAGTGAAATTTGCCACAAAAAATGGGCAGGTTAGAAATTAATTCTATTTAAGATTTTTTGGTACGCTACAAATTATTTTGGAACAATTATTTAGGATTTTGGTAGAGGCTATTATAGGTAAGTGGCAACAATGGGAAACAATGTTTTAATCTTTCACCGTGTAGCGCGTACGCGTATGTAGGTTTGTGGCTTAGAGCACTTACATAATTTGTCCAAAGATGGCGCGCTTTTGTGCAAGAAAATAAATATCCATATTTGGAGAGATTGGTGGATTTACAAAAACTTTTTTTTTTGTCTTACATAATTTGTCCAAAGATGGCGCATCTGTGCAAGTAAATAAATATCCAAATTTGGAGAGATTGTTGGATTTACAAAAAACTTTTTCTACTAATTATAGACAAATATAGTAATATTTGTTAACAAAAATAGGCCTATGCACTGCGGCTGATCTATACGAATCGATTCATATCACTTTTATATGATTTTACGTACGCTAACTATGCGAAACCGCCTGTCAATTGTTTGTATGGAAATTTTGTTAGCGTATTAATGTATAGATGTACATATATGTACGTCGTTTTCAAGCATTCACTTTTAATCTCGCGGGTAGCAAAAAACCTAAATTGCGTTGCTAATACTTCATAATTACCGAAAGAAATAACTAATATAACGCTTCAACTATCCAAATGCTGTTATTTTCCAATTCTCCTCCTTGGTACATTGCTGAAAAATATTGCAAAGTTATGTTTGCTACTTTATTTTAGTAAAGGTACATACTATTATAGTTAGATATTTGTATAATTAACTTTGATAGTTGCAAATACACAGTAAACACGCAGCCGAATTAATACTTATTTCAATTGAATCGTTTATTATTAAAAGTGCACTTGTCAACATTTTCAAATTATTCAGCAAACACAAAAAACGGCCATGAAATGATCCAATTTCAAAGTAAATGGAAAACTACAACGCCTATAAAATCGATCAGGATAATTGTTGACATGTGGAATTTTAACTATATATCAACACCTAGATAAAAAGTATACATTGCGACCAAAATATCATTTTTGCCCACAGTTGCCCTTTTAATAATAAACGATTCATTTTGTCTCACATTTAGTCTTAACGTCCAATCTATTTGGCAAAGGTCCAGCAGATGAGCGCATTACTTTCATTTTGGCCCACTGTTGCGTGTGCTTAATACGCATATGATTCCTTACGGAATTCGGATGGGCAAATCGACGACCGCACTCTACAACTGGACAAACAGGGCTATCGCGTGGATAGTGATCGTCTAGGTGTTGGCGAAATAGCTTCTGTTCTAATGGTGCCTCACATAGAGGACAAGGTAGCCAATATTTATTATTGTTTCTGTAAGTAAAGCTATGAACACCGGAATCCGCTGGGGTGGTTAGTGTCATTTCCTTCGTATTTTCACTTTCATCAAATGTAAAAGTTGTAGCCATCAAGTTAGCATTCAACATTTGTTGATGGTTAATTGCAGATTTCTGAATTTCAAAGAGATACTCATGTAAAGGCTGCTGCTTCTCAAAGCAGTTGTGGAACTTATATTGCGATGGTAACCTAATATTTTCGGATTTACCCTTAACTTGGTGTTCTTCCGTAAACATGCTTTCTCCTAAATAACTTGACTTGTTTTTCAATCTTGCAGTTTTCACCATTAGTGACAGTGCTGTGGATTTTGCCACAAAATTATCCGTAGACAAATTGTTCTGATTACCTGATCTGCCAGTAAATCCAATTTCCTCATCTAATACATCTTCATATTTTGCATTCCAAAAGCTGTTGTACCATATTGTTGACATTGGCTGTGTCTTGCTATTTGCATTCGCCTTTACTATCATGTTGCTGGGCATTTCACCAGGAATCTCTGTTGTATGAAAGTTATTTACTCGTACGTTAACAACTTTTTTGATATAGAGCATACTTATAATTGTAACTGAATGGGTCTCAAGCTTTAAAAAAATGTGAAAAACTAGCTAATACATTGAGATCATAAATGGACTATATTTCGAAATAATCACATTTTCATTCGCAGGCTAGTAATACATCCGCTGTTATAACTTTACGGTAGATTTGAGCTTATTAGGATAATATAGATAGATATTGATTATATTTACTTATTTATTCTGAGACTTTTCTTGTATATATCCTTAGCCGGTGACAAAAGCTGAACAAAACTTTAATATGCAAATGCAAGAGCTTCGTGATATATTTATCTGACTAAATTGGGATCCATTTAAGATGTTTAAGCCCATTACTTTAGCTGCGGCGGCGGCTTAGGGTCCGTGCTATACCGACGATAGAGACGACGGCATATTCACCATACATAATTTTCTTTTCTTATTTCAAAACAATATTCAGGAGATATTTTGAAAATATTGGAAATACCGTTAATCTGAAGTAGACCATTTTAAACCTTCCAAGGAAACTATAATTCCGAGATTAACAAATACTTATCTTTACTGCTCAAAAAATATATTAAATATAATTCGTTTTTCAAGAAGTTCAAGTGCTTGAATGGCCTGTTGCCGACGTTTCGACCGTTTATTGATGTCTTCTTCAGGGCCTAGTTACAATTTATAAAGAAATTAAAATAACTTAATATATATATATATCTGTAACTTTAACTCTATAGAACTGCGAAACTAAATTAAGTTATTCTAATTTCTTTATAAATTGTAACTAGGCCCATATATATATATATGGACATTCAATTGACAAAACATTTCTTACTTAAAAATCTCTGCATTCTTCTTCGTCAGGTTTTGCTTTTTCTTTTAAAAAAACATAGTTACTTTAATACTTAATTGAGAATACGGAAATTATTTTACAAATTAAAATTACTATTTTCAGTAGACAACCAACAATTTATATTTCAAACTCAACTTTGTATGTAAGTACATATGTATGTATACATATTTGACGTTTGTTGATCACCGGCGAATTCATGCTTGATGGATTACTACAGTTTCATTTGAGTATACACGCATAGATGTCTATTTCTTGCTTGTATACTTCTTTTGTTTACACATTGTCTGCTTTTATGTGTATTTCTCCCAGAAGCATTCTTTTTTGCCAGTTTGTTTCTCTTGCTATAGTGACGAATTTACTTGCAAATCCTCTTATTTGCAATCCTCTGCTAAGTTCGAATCAGTAAACTGTTGAATAAATAACTCCAATTTGTAATAATGGAAAATGGCCCTTATTAAAGTACTTCACAATACACTCAAACTGTGCAACGAATAGCTTGCTTAATAACCACGCTGATTGATAGCTCAATGAAACTCTACTATTCAAAATAATACTGCTATTGCTCGCTAGATATCGACTTAATCGATATTCACTATTTGGTGAGCGGGTGTATTTGGTTGTCCGATTAGGCATTTGTCGGAACTGGCCGGATCGGACCACTATAGCATATATCCTCCATACAACCGATTTTTCAGAAAAAGAGGATTTTTGTCATATCTTCCTCAATTTAACAGATTGAAGCTTCAAACTTCACCACATACTTTCGTATATTGCACATATTGTTGTCTGAAAAAATTGATGAGATCGGTCTTATATATAGTATATATCCCCCACAACCGATTGTTCAGATAAGAAACTTTTCGTAATGACTACCCTATTTCAAGCACTAGAGGCTTCCAGTTTCAACGAATGCTTACGTATATAGCATATTACTTACTTACTTAATTGGCGCTTAACCGTCTAAACGGTTATGGCCGTCCAACAAGGCGCGCCAGTCGCTCCTTCGCTCCGCCAACCGGCGCCAATTGGTCACACCAAGGGAGTTTAAATCGTTTTCCACCTGGTCCTTCCAACGGAGTGGGGGCCGCCCTCTACCTCTGCTTCCATAGGCGGGTTCCGATAGAAACACTTTCTTGGCCGGAGCATCATCTTTCATTCGCATAACATGGCCTAGCCAGCGCAGCCGCTGCGTTTTAATTCGCTGGACTATGTTGATGTCTGCGTATAGCTCGTACAGCTCATCATTAAATCTTCTTCGGTACTCGCCATCGCCAACGCGTAGAGGTCCATAAATCTTTCGAAGAACTTTTCTCTCGAACACTCCCAAAGCCGCTTTATCTGCTGTTGTCATGGTCCATGCTTCTGCCCCATATAGCAGGACGGGTACGATAAGTGACTTGTAGAGTATGATTTTCGTTCGCCGAGAGAGGACTTTACTTTTCAATTGCCTACCTAGTCCAAAGTAGCATTTATTGGCAAGATTGATTCTTCGCTGGATTTCAGTGCTGATGTTGTTGCTAATGTTGATGCTGGTTCCCAAATAAACGAAGTCTTTTACTATTTCGAAATTATGGCTGCCAACAGTAGCGTGGTTGCCAAGGCGCATATGCGCTGACTCTTTGCTCGATGACAGCAGGTACTTCGTTTTGTCCTCATTCACCATCAAACCCATCTTTACCGCTTCTTTTTCCAGCTTGGAGTAAGCAGAACTAACAGCGCGGGTGTTTAGGCCGATGATATCAATGTCACAGCATATGCCAGTAATTGCACGCTTTTATAGTATATTGTTCCAGTGCGGTTAAGTTCTGCAGCTAGTATAATTTTCTCCAGCATCAAATTAAAGAAATCGCACGATAGGGGGTCACCCTGTCTGAAACCTCGTTTAGTTTCGAACGGCTCGGAGAGGTCCTTCCCAATTCTGACTGAACTGATGGTGTTGCTCAACGTCATTTTGCACAGCCGTATAAGTTTTGCGGGGAAACCAAATTCAGACATAGCGGCATATAGGCAGCTCCTTTTCGTGCTGTCGAAGGCGGCTTTAAAGTCGACGAAGAGGTGGTGTGTGTCGATTCTCTTTTCACGGGTTTTTTCCAAGATTTGGCGCATTGTGAAAATCTGGTCGATGGTAGATTTACCAGGTCTGAAGCCGCACTGATAAGGTCCAATCAGCCGGTTCACGGTGGGCTTCAATCTTTCGCACAATACACTTGAAAGGACCTTATATGCGATATTAAGAAGGCTGATTCCACGATAGTTGGTGCATTTTGCAGTATCCCCCTTCTTGTGGACTGGGCAAAGAACACTTAGATTCCAACCGTCGGGCATGCTTTCGTCCGCCCATATTTTGCTAAGAAGCTGCTGCATGCGCCTTACCAACTCCTCGCCGCCGAACTTGAATAGCTCCGCAGGAAATCCATCAGCGCCCACGGCCTTGTTGTTTTTCAATCTGGTTATTGCTATTCTAACTTCGTCATAATCGGGCGGGGGGACATATATTCCATCATCATCGATTGCGGGATCGGGTTCTTCATCTCTGCGCGGTGAATTGCTGCCTCCATTTAGGAGAGCAGAGAAGTGTTCCCTCCATAATCTAAGCACTCTCTGGACATCAGTTACAAGGTCGCCGTTTTCATTCCTACAGGAGTTTGCCCCGGTCTTAAAACCTTCCGTCTGTCGCCGTATTTTTTGGTAGAATTTTCGGGCGTTATTCCTGGTGGCTAGCAGCTCAAGCTCCTCGCACTCACGCCTTTCTGCTTCTGCTTTTTTCTTCCTGAAAAGGCGTCTCGCTTCCCTTTTCAACTCACGATAGCGTTCACACACTCCTCTTGTCGCGCTCGCTTTTAACGTAGCCCTGTAGGCAGCGTCCTTTCTTTCGGTTGCAACGCGGCATTCTTCATCATACCAGTTGTTTTTTCGTGGCCGCCGGTAACCAATTTTTTCCTCGGCGGCAGTATGAAGTGCTTTGGAGATATGCTCCCACTGCTCCTGTATTCCTTCAGGATGAGTTGTGCCCTCAGAGAGCAGGTGTGAGAGTCGAGTTGCGAAATCATTGGCAGTCTGTTGTGATTGAAGCTTTTCGACGTCTAGCTTTCCTTGTGTTTTTGTTCCTTGTTTTTAGCCGCGTTGAGGCGGGTGCGTATTTTGGCTGCAACGAGATAATGGTCCGAATCGATGTTAGGTCCTCGGATCGTTCGCACATCTAAAACACTGGAGGCATGCCGTCCGTCTATCACAACGTGATCGATCTGATTGCGAGTATTTCGATCAGGAGACAGCCATTTAGCTTGATGTATCTTTTTATGCATGAACCTCGTGCTTGATATGACCATGTTTCGAGCACCGGCAAAGTCAATCAGCCTCAGTCCGTTAGGAGAAGTTTCATTGTGTAGGCTGAACTTTCCGACTGTAGGGCCAAAAACACCTTCTTTGCCCACCCTGGCGTTAAAGTCGCCAAGCACGACTTTTATATCATGACGGGGGCAGCGCTCGTATGTGCGTTCTAATTGTTCATAAAAGTGTCTTTCACCTCATCGTCTTTCTCCTCTGTCGGCGCATGGGCGCAGATGAATGATATATTAAAAAATTTTGCTTTTATTCGAATAGCGGCGAGACGCTCGTCCACAGGCGTGAACGCCAGCACTTGGCGACAAAGTCTTTCTCCCACCACGAATCCGACGCCGAAACTGCGCTTATTCGCATGGCCACTCCAATATATGTCACAATTTTTGATCTTCTTTCTTCCTTGCTTCGTCCAACGCATTTCTTGGATGGCGGTGATGTCAGATTTTGCTTTGACGAGGACATCAACCAGCCGGGCATCTGCACCAATCCCATTCAGGGAGCGGACGTTCCAGGTGCATGCCCTCAATTCATTGTCCTTCAAACGTTTGCCATGGTCGTCATCAATAGAGAGTGTATTTATCCGAGGCTTGTTGTTATATTTCATTGGAGTATGGTTTTACGTGGCGGGTCCCAAGCCCAGCGCACAACCCGCTCAGCGGGGGTGAAAATATTACTTGGCACGTTTATATAGCGAGCCGCTTGCTCCAAGACAGACGCCCGCTTGCAGCCGCACCTAGAGGTGTACAGACGCTGCCGATGAAATCTCCCCCGGCTAGCCCTTAAACCGATTATGTCAGAGTGGCCTAGCCAGGTTGTCGCCTTCTCACATTAGCTCACCGCTAAACGGGTGTTTAGCGGCTACCCAGAGGATACTTGGCCGCAAGCGACCGGCAGTAGTGAGCTGCTTGAACCGCATGCAAAAGAATCGCACTGGCCATTCCCAGGTGAATGGCGGTCAGAAGCTTTCCCCACTTTCGTGGACTTCTACACACGGCCCCACCTCCCTAGTATATAGCATATATAGTCTGAAAAAATCATAAAGATCGGTGGTATATATAGTATATATATGGTGGTATATATAGTATATATATAGTATATATATATATATATATATATTTCAGCCCCTTTTGAACAGCTAGAAGCTTCAAATTTCACCGAATGCTTACGTATATAGTATATATTGTTGTCTGAAAAAATCATAGAGGTCGGTGCCGCTATTGACAAATCGCTAATAGTTATAGCTATTGCAATCCAAATATATCAGTGATTGGCGATTTTCCTTCATTCGATTCTTTTGAATGACAATCACCTCTGGCAGAATATCGCCAATAGCGATTATAGCGATTGGCTATTTTCCTTCAGCATGAAATTCTAATACTAATAGTGATAGCGGCTATGCAATCATCGATAGTGAAATATCGTTCATCACTACTCATCTATGTGCTTTACTTTCCGACTGAGTAAAAAAGTTTATTGGATACAAAAAGGAATAATTTTCTCGAAAATTGGAAAGAAAGATCGCCATAGCTGTAAAAAAATAGCCACATCTATATTCACTGATAACTCAAAATCGCTGTAAACCCTATCATATCTTCTGTATAGAATCGCTTGTTAAAATAAAGCGATCGCTATAGCTATAAAAAATAACCGCGATTCAAAAACAGCCATATCTATTTTCACTTATAGCTCAAAATCGCCATATCGTCCATCGCTATCTTGCTATTACTTTGGCATTATCAAAATCAAATTTGTGCCCAAAACTAATGGCATGGGGTGAGCAGGAGCACTTTTTTCTGTGCGTTTGTGTCAACGTCTTTGCTATGTTGACCCCATATATATAATACTTCTATATCAATACCTTCCTATCTGCTTAATGGGCAAATTTTCTGTCAATCATTATTTGCTGAAACTGTGCAAATATTTGTTCTGGGCACGCGCGGGCTTTGTTAGTGTTAGTGAATTTTAGTAGCGTGTGTAAAAAAGTATTAAAGGGGTAACAACGGGTCACTATCCCCTTTACCCAACTTCTGCATACTAATTGTTATAAAATCTCAGTTTAATCGATTAACCAATGAAAAGGCCAACAAATACAATACAAGGCTTGATGTATTTCTTATTTAAACAAGGGCTGCAGCCGTACAAAGTACATTATTCACATAAATAGTAAAAAAAAAACAAGGCGAAGAATTCATATTTTTGAAATGAAAAAAATTCAAATATACATGTATAAAAATATACTTATACATGCATTTCTTTAAACGTTGTTAAAAATAATTTATAGTGAATTAGCTTGAACAAACGATATATAACCGTTATCAAAATTTTACTTTTTTTGAGTTTTATTTTGAGTTTCTCGCAAGTTTCTGCATCTTTTGGAAAGCTGGGGTTTAAATGAAAATTTTGTAACTGTTAATTCTGTGCATGAGAAATTCGTAGTTGTCAGTTGGCATTATTTGCTTGTTTTTGTTGATTTTGGTTCACTAAGGGCTCATTTACATACGTATATCGGCGCACTCAGCACAAATCGGTAATGCTATTCTGCGGAGTTCTTAAAACAATAAACATTTTATAATACTAATGGAAAACAAAAGCTTACTTTTTCATTTGGAGAACGATATAGCATAATGTACAATATTGATAGAAGCAAGACGGCTTGTTGAAATACGCATATATTCAGGGCCGTAGAGAGAAAATCCGGGCCCGAGACTAAATAATTTACGGGCACCCTATAAAAAATCAACTAATACATTTGATTAACTTGAATTAATGACGTCTCAGTCATTAATAATTATTGATTGATTACATAAAAAAAAAATGTTTGCAACATCAACTAAATGATTTTTGGACTAAGAACTGAAATTAAAATTAACACAGAATATTTACTATTTATACTGTTTTATTGTAACGTAGAAATAAAATACTCTTTTAACAGCCACGTATTGTTTTAAATAATCCTTTCAAGTTATTTGGTAATATTATAGTACATTTCTGATAAATATAATGATGATTATAAATTTTACTTATTCAATATATAGAAGGTACGGATATCAAATAGCACTTTTTCTTGCTTTTTGCGCTGCAAAATTTTTTATAATAATATCAAAATTTAACTGTCTTGCCAAAACATATTCAACACAAAGCATGGCAAGTCCTGAAACTCGCTCTTGAGATGAAAGTTTTTGATTCTTGCAAGGACGCCAAAAGAACCTTCTGCACTCGCTACGGTGACAGGTATAGTGCAAAAGATACTTAAAGCAACACAAATTTTGGGGAAAATCGTATACAGATTTTGAACATAGATGTCATTTAGCAATTCCAATGGTGACATATCTTTATCAAAATTTGCTTCGTAAATGCGTTTCAAGTGACTTAATTCGGATTCTAAGCTTTGAGAAACGTCTGACTTGTATTTTTCGACAAATTTTGCTGCGCTCGCACAAACCGTAGTTTCATCCATGTCTTCAAATTGCCACAAAAAGGAAAACGTCTCGTTCAAATTTCTAATAGCTGTAAACCGCTTAGTAATGCTAGTGATTTCTGAATCAACGTTCACCAAGAATGTATTGATTTTAAAATCAGACTCTGGATCATCCGTAATCATCTCATTTCCATTATCTTCAAAACGTCTTTTGGGTTTTCTCTTTCGAATGTCCGGAAACTTTGGCAAGATGTTCAATTGAATAGCAACTATTTTGCATTCGTTTAAAATTGTTTCCCATTGGTTCTTGATCAACATCAAATCAGCAAATAAGGCAACTAGATGTCGGACCTCAACATGTACGGTGGCGTCTCTAGTTTGGAGTACGACGTTTCTTTCTTTAATGGTTGTCAGTATTTTGAACCAAATTCAGGACAGCAAGATACATTCGAAATTGTTGATGTACTTGAGAATGCCGGTAACATCTCCTTATGCTTGTACAGTCAATTTTAGCTTAAGTAATGCGTTTAGTACTTGTGTTAATCCTGGAACATGGTTTGCGATTGGTCCGATTTCCCCAATTCTAGCCGACCACCTAGTGTCTGACAGACTGTGAAGAGAGCTCGGTACATTTTATTTTGTCCATCGTTGTGGAGTGCTGCTGAAAATAGTAAAACATTTTTAAAACTCCGTAGAAAGTAGTTGCAGCCGTACAACATTCTGCAGCATCAAGACCACATAAATTCAGAGAGTGGGTTGCACAAAGCGAGTAATCAGCATTCGAGTTGTTGTCGAGAATGTGTCGTTGTGCTCCGTAGTAAGCTCCTTTCATATTGGCGCCGTTATCGTACCCTTGTGTACGACAATCTTTTAATAGGATTTCAAGTTTACCTAGAGTATGGCAAATTAAATCCGCGATTTCCTTACCAACTTTTTGGTTACAATCCACGAAAGCCAAAAACCATTCTTGAATTGTAAAATTTTTTGCTTTCGAATTGAAATGGAGTTAGCGCAAAATGAACGTAGTCTGTTCAAGGTGACTACCATCAGGCGCAGCATCATCGATCATAGCAAAATACTTGGCTTTTTTGCGCTGATCTAATGTAGTTTCCCTCACGTGTTCTGAATGTCTGGGGAAAGATAGTGAACCTGTAAACGTTTGTGCTGCTGTTGTGAAATCCTAACTTTCTCCAAATGATCTCTATATAATGATCGAATCATAATGGCTTATGAGTTCTAAGATGCCCAAAAAATTTCCATTGTTTCGTTCACCAAGATATATACTTTCGCCTCTGAAAGCTAGGCCTCCTTCACCCAAAAATAAAATTGTGTCCAAAATTCTATATTGTAACGAATGTTAGCAGCACTGAGCGATGCTACTGTCTCTAAGCCGATGCTAAGCAGTGACGTGAATGCACATCAATAATTCAATCATTATGTATCTACATAAACGAAACAATAACTGCGTCTACATATATGTACCATGTACGTATACGAGCAGCGGAGAGTCAATGCACAAACACATGCATATATCTGAGATACTCCTATAAGTATGCAATGAGAAAAACTATAAAATTGTGCAATTATAGTTACAGCTGAGAAGTTTAAGAGCTACTGGACTAGTAGATTCTGGAAGCGCCTAGAAGATGCGAAGGTTGAAATCAAAGAGTATAAAAGGCGGCAATTGTAGAGGCACTGGAATTCATTTTGATTTGAGCTATCAATCAGTTTGGTTATTAAGCAAGCTATTCGTTGCACAGTTTGAGTGTTATTGTGAAGTACTTTAATAAAGGTCATGTTGCATTATTAAATATTGGAGTTATTTATTCAACAGTTTAGTGATTCGAACTCAGCAAAAGATTGCAAATAAGGGGAATTGCAAGTAAATTCGTTACAATATAATATTTCTTTCCACTTTTGAGTGTTAGCTGTTCATTTCAGTGATTAGCTGTTCATTGAAAAGTGTATCAATAGTAGCCTCCTTTTGAATTCGATTTTGTAAAGATCTCCATTGCATATAACATTCAATGTTATCTTGAGTATTTTTGTGTGCTGGCAGTTTATCGTATAGCTTGTTCCACACCTGGAATTTCGAATGTACGCCAGGACGACAAAATTTAGGTAGATTTAAAGTATTGGTGCTTAACAGACGACATGGGAGGCAATAAAAAGCATTGCTTCTGGAACTCTACACCAAGCAGTCACGCTCCACTTTCTCTCCATTTGGCAAGATTCTGTTTAACAACGAGGTAGGAAATGCCTCGTCATGTCGTGGAAAAATTAGAAGAAACTTTAGATAACCTCGACAAATTATTTCGTTGACTTCTTGAGATCGCAAAAACTCATTATTCACGGTACCGATATCGAATTCGTTTAAATAATCTGGACTTTGATACAGAGGTGGTGGTATTGTTGGAAGACTTTTTGAAGATAAACTTTCATCCGTGTCACCACGAAAACTTTACGAGTTCGGATTCATGTAAACATGCATTTTTGTTTGATGATTTTATTGTCTCCTCACTGGCGGCACAATGACATTTTTCATATAGATGCGTTTAACACAAGCTTATGCATTCCAATAACATCGCCACAATCAATCAAGATGTATGAAGGAACTTCAGACTTGGCAATTGTAGTTTATTACGCCTTGCCCATTCACATACAAAATTTCGCGAAGCACTGTTGTAAACATTTTCCCTATACAATAAAAATACTTGTTAACATATTCTGTGTCGTATTTGATTGTTATATTGCAGTTTTCAATTGCGAAAAATGTTAGAAATTTTACCAACCAGTGGGAAAAATAATTTCACTTGCAAAGTGTGCCAACACCCTTAGCCAAAGCAAATGTCAAATTCTTCTTCTTATGATTTGCTTGGAACAAAATTGGGGAGTTGGCTACTTTTCAATATCAGATGGCGCTAGTGTCGCTCATTCTACCGTTCTCCATAAAAATACGTGCAATCTACTCATGCCAGGGTGCAGAAATGACAGAACATACTACTTACATGTATACCGATGACTCCAAGTTAACGGAAAATGTCGGGTCTGCTGTTTACTCTGGCGATCAAGAAATAAGTAGATCCTACAGGCTGCCATATTACTACAGCGTCTTTCAGGCGGAAATTATAGCCTTGAGGCCAGCAGCAGAAATCCTGGAGGAAACGAGCTTAAGCTGCAGTAGTGGCGGCAGAGTTGCCACACCTCGAGGCAGCAATTAAGCCAGGTGCTAGAAAAGTTCTGATATTTGCCAAGAGGATGGAGTTTTTCTATAACATAAGTCCTGGCACCTGATTGGGATTCTTCCGGTTTGTCGTGAAAGAAATTCTGTAGCAATATGGACACATCCAGTGTATGTGAGGTCTTTATTGACCTAACCTAACCAGCGAAATGAATATTCCTTTAAAATTGATGTTTCCTTGAAAGATTTCGACGCTATTTTGAACAGTTCCTTTTGGCCGCCTGACGGTTTAGTTCGAGACTTTGAATATAGGCTGTAAACAACTGTTCAAAATGTGGCAAAAACCTTAAATACTAATACTGCTTCAAAAAACTACGAGTTAATCGGATAAACATATTTTACCAAAACATAAGAGGTTTAAATACAAAAATAACCGAATTTGTTTTAAAATCCAGGGTGTTATGCGGGCCGTGTGTTTTGGATTGGATGAATTACAGCCAGAGGTATTTTCGGGTGTATTTGAATGGAGCCTTCGGACCGCCTTGGGAAGTAACGATAGCCTTACCACAGCAAGAGGCGCTGTTGTGGTGGTCGGTTTTCACCCCCATTTTTAATATTATACCGTAGAGCTGGCCTTGTCGGGCAGGTGTTCGTTGGCCCAAGATGAATTCAAAAACTTCTAAAGAAGGTAAGGATTATAAGGAAAAGGCGATGGCCTCGCTAGCCGGGAAAACAGAAATCGCTATCAGGGATGATTCGGACATGGATAGTGAGTACGCAGTCAGTGCGCTTGGTAACGGTCTACAAACTCGGACAAAGAAGTAACGTTAAAATGGGAAAAATCAGATAGAGAGCTTATAAAACCCTCTCACAACACCGGGAAGCACTAATAACTATACAGAGGTTTGGTCCAGTTGCTAACCCAACCAATGCCGATAGCGATAGCCTGGTACGTGCCAGATAGACAGTGAAAGAATGTCGAAGACAGATCACTGACAAAAACTTTGCTATTACCAATCCTCAATTTCAACTCCATTGAAGAGGAAGAAGCACGGAGAGGCAAAGGTCCGCAATCGGCTGAACCTAACAAGCTTCCTTTTAAGAGGCAGACGGATGAGGGCAAGCCCCACAGACCAATGACCAAGAGGCGGAATAGCCAGAATTACAGGAACCAGACCTAAACATCTGCACAGCGGGGAGAAGAGGGAAGTTTTCGAAAGCTTGCACCTCAAAAGTTGTAATGCAGAAAGGGAAAAGAAGAAATAAAGACGTAAATGCTAAGGAGCTGAAGGGAGGTAACGATACGACTCCAGTATTATGATCAAAATGATTCATAATGAGCCGCTACCATCCTTCGAAACAGGTGGATGGCATAGTGGATTGAACTTATGACCTGCACCAAAAACGCGACTTTTGAATGGCTGCAGAGAGTTTCTCCAGACCTTCAAAAACAAAAACGCGCTCGGTTGAAGGTGGTGGGTAGAAACATTTCAGGAGTAGCTCCTTGCACAGGGATTGCCCTCGTTTACTTACTCCAGAGAGGCTTCGAACCTAATCCCGGTCTTTGGAATTGGTACTGCTGCATCTGCTGAAAAAATAGAGATATTTAAAATGGTCACACTTTTGTCTGTATATCTCGTGCAAAGAGTAGTTTCACCTGGGCTGAACTCCTAATAATCGTCGCGAACACAATTTCTTTAAATCATTTGTGGCTCCTTGGCGGTCACGCAAAAAGGCGACTTATGGTTGCTATTAATGGTCTATTAATGCTCATGACTCTCGTGGCACATGGCGCCTCCATTTTTTTGGCTGTTTTTAAGAGCTGCAATTCCCGATGTGCGAACAGTAGCAATCCCGATCACCCGTCGCTACTACGCCTCCTGACCCTCACACCATATGCCAGCACAGAAGCTATGGGGCTGCGACTTCAAACTTATACCTTCGTCGACGTCACTTTCCTAGAAGCTCTAGGTATAGTTCCGAAAACTTTCTAACGGATGTTTTTGTCGCGCTATGCTGGCGAGCTACACCAGAGAAACACCTTGAAACGTTAGGGAGTGACTATTCGGCCAAGGATGCCGCCCTCGAAATCATAAGCAGTCTAAGTGGATGTCATTGCATAACTCATGGGTGAAAATTGTATAATCCTCGGCGCATCTACATAATTACAATTTTACAAGGACCCTGGATAAAATTTTTAAAATCTAGACCAAATTTGCAGACATTTGTGTTCACAACATTCATTTCAATAGCCTTCGTCAAAACGATATTTTAGAAAGAAAGTCAACCGATTTTAAGTTGAAAAATGTCAACTACTTTTTTCCGGCCTTATGATATAAGAGCTCATTATAAATAACCGTGTAGCTTCAGTGTGCAGACTAGTTCAGTTCGACTGTCCGCTACGTTAGGGTAGTAGCACACACCGTCATTAGTTCGACTGTCTTGGGAAAGCTTTTGCTTCACCACTTTGACTGTTCTTGCGAAGGACAATGCCTCACATGGTAAATCTATATGCCTACGAATTCACATTTGTAAAAGGAGCAGTAACGTGTAGGCGATATTTAAACTTGGTTGATAGGCTATAATCAATGTTATTCACTCCAAGGGACTAGTTTTGGATAGGGCCGCCAACTTTAGGAAATGTCAAACCGGGAGACTTGGATGTTAAAGGATGAATTGTGAAAATCAGAATTAAAATTTCAGACGCTATTGCATAGTTTCGCAAATAAAAAACAGTTCGAATGATTGATTTTTCAAACCCCTCTCATACGTATATATGTATTCAACTTAAGTATGAGGTAAGAATCATTTCAAAGGAGTGTTTATGCCCCTACAACCTACTAAAGGATTTTGCATCACTGATTTCGTTTATTCTTTTAGGCAATCGGGATATAAAATTTTTTCAAAAATCGGCACCTTTTTCGGGTAATTTGCTTTTTTAACAAGTTGAGGACAATTTTATTTGAATTCATTGTTCATTATTATTTTGTTGGAAAAAATATGCAAAGAGAGCATTTAAATATATTATAAGTTAAGCAGGTCCTTTTGGTCCTTGCGCAATATTTAAAATAAAACACAGCACTTTATATTACTGCTTTATCTCATACGCTTGATTGCGTCTTCCAAATAAAATTAAACAATTGACTTAATCCTACTGCCTTAAATACCTTTCTTAACGCTAGGAAGCCCATGTGAAAGGGGTTGCGGTTGTAGGTGCATATTGTTCTTACCGCTAGCCTGTGCCTGTGCCATATTGCTTAACAACATACGTTTACCCTAATTTGTTGCTACGCTTTGCTCTAATGCTTCGGTGATGGTTATGAGCTTAACTCCTGTTACATTCCATCACGCAGCATCAGCAGTTGTTGGGAGTACCATGCTGCTGGGGCAAAACATGGTAGTGGTTGCTAGGCGGTGATCAACCCACGCTTACAACGAGTTTTGCAGCGACGCTATTGCTAGGACAGAAATAACACGCTAGTTTATGTTGCTTGGCCAAACTTGTGCAAGCAAACAGGTTATGCGCTGTCGCTGTTGCTATGTTGGTGGTGATAAGGAAAGCGTTTGTTGTCACATCTTAGCTGTGCTAGGTAGCAATCAAGCCATACTTAGCGCCTGTTACATTCCTCGCATGATAAGCGCAAACAGGTTTTTAGTTATTGATAAGATAACTAAAGCGAAGCAAGAAATTGGTGTTGCTTAGTTGTGACCAGGAGCCAAGCTTACTCCTGTTATATGTAATTATAAAATAAATTATATTAAATTGTTGGTAAATATGTTCAGGCACAGTGGGCCTAATGTGATAACTGACACAGTGGGTCTAATGTGATAACTCCTCCCCCTCTTAAGTTCGGAACGTCCCTGATCCGACGGGCTTCTTTTAATTATATTAGTTCATTTTTTTTTCTTAGCCTATTAAATGTCTGCTATAATTTTAGTTTTCAAATTTTATATATAGAATTTCATTTTTAGTTCATTTGTAGGTTTTTTTAAAAAAATTTAGATATTCCTATAGTAATATTTTTTTTAACAAACATTTTTGTTTAAAAATGCTTTCTTACTCACAAATATATACGTTTACGATGCAGATTCTATCTTTTTTATAAATTTATACAAAATATAGTATTTTAACAAAATTTTAAGGCGTTCACATTCTTGAAATAGTATGCTTTTCCAAAGAAATTTATTTTGGTTTTAAGTTATAAAAATATAGTGCATTTCTTTGCATTGTTTTTATATTTGTTGAAGTTCATCAAAAATAGTGTATCGTATTGATTTATGAAGAATTTTTTATATATCAACTTTGTAGTATAATATTAGTAAGATGTTTGGATTACAAATGATATAGATATTGAATAAGATCATCATCAGAATAACATCATTTTTTACAAAAAATTAAGTTCTTCTAAACAAATTTTTTAAAGTAGATTAAGCATTACATTCTAATTTAGATGATTCAAAATCAATCAATTTAACGATAACTCTTTCTTCTTTGTAATGTTGTATTTTTTGTTTTACATGGCATTGTATTTGTAATTTTCTGTAGTAGTTATATTTATCGTTATGAAGTATTTATTTTAAAAATGTTAAAGTCGTTGGTAGGAGTAGTTCTAATGCTTCATAGAAGAAAAATGAAATATACTTTCCTTGAAGACATTTTAAACATTAAAAATAAGTAAAATCTTAGCGTATATTATCTTTATGAACTTGTTTGCCATTTATTAGCACAGTTGTCCTAAGTCCTTTCCTACTACGTTTTCAACGTATACCTTATTTAATTTATTCCCTAAACGCTTATTTCGACGAACATATACCTTTTCTCCTTCCTTAAATGTTCTTTGCTTGGTTTTTGATTTTTTTAAAATATTTTCTTGTGCAGAAATCAGTGTTTTTTTAATATCGTTTAGATGATCTTTTGGAAAATTATTCAGAATATCTATTGGTTTAGGATTCACCGTCGAATGTATTGAGTTATTATATTTATGTGTCGCAAGTAAGATTAATTCTTTAATATCAGTTACGTTTTGTTCTGCTTTTATGCATCGTGCGATTTCAGTCAGCGTTGAATGTACTCTCTCTACTTGACCATTACTGTTACTATGTAACGCTGGTATGAAGAATTGGTCTATTTGAAAATGATTTTTCAGTAAACTAGATATTGTATTCGATTGGAAAGATTTTTCGTTATCGGAAATAATTGTCTTGGTGTTTCTGAATTTATTAAGTACCATTAGTAGTGCACTTTTGACATCAATTGTTGATCTTGATTCGATCGGAAATGTCATTGTGAACTTCGAAAACTTATCAATGCATGCAAGGAAATGAAACTTATCTACAGAAAATATATCTATATGAAGAATTTGTCCTGGATATTCTGGTATTAGCGTTTTGCCTACTTCTGTTTTTAAAGGGTGCCGATTGTACTTATTTTCTAAACATGTTCTGCAATTTTTGACTATTGTTGTTAAAGTCTGCTTTATTTGTGGAAAAAATATTCTGAAATCAGTTGTTTGTAATTTTCTTGAACTGATCGGTGTGCCCTATTATGTTCCATAGTAGCAACCTCGATTTGGTCTTCTTTTCTTATAAGATCTATTACTAGTTTTTCGGTGTGTACAAATTTCACACCCGGAAAGTTTGACAAAAGTAAACATTGTATCCTGGCTAAAGTTTGAAGATCGCAACAGATTCCGTTAACTACATTCGGATCTATCTTCTCTCGGACGGTTTGCAAGAGATATTCAGCACTTTTAAAATTTATGGTATGCCTTATCAGTTTTTGAAATAAAATTTTGGTCGATTTGCTGTTTACCTCGGATGGTATAAGGACTAGTTGCGCATTAAATTGATTGACAGGATTCTTTATTGATTTTATTACGCCTGAAAGAGAAATCTCAATGTGAGCAGTCGACAACGAGTCGTCGAGGTTGTGGGTGTATTGACGTGAAGGTGCGTCTGCTACCTTATTTTCTTTTCCAGGTTTGTAAAAATATTTTGGTGCAAATGAGTTTATAAATATTGTCCACCTTTTGATTTTTGAGTTCGGATTTCTATCCGATATGGCAAACGTCAATGGTTGATGGTTGGTGAAAATGTTAATATTTTTGATACCGTACAAACAATGCCTTAGTTTTTGGAAGGCCCAAACTATTGCCAGAAGCTCTCGTTCGTTTGTGGCATAGTTTTCCTCTGTTTTTGATAATGTACGCGAAATCATTGTAATGGGCTTTCCCTTTTGTGAAAGAACAGCTCCTAAGGCGACGGACGAAGCATCCGTGGTTATCTCAAATGGCTTTGAGTAATCTGGATGTTGAAGGAGAACATCTTCTGCTAAAATATTTTTAAGCTTATTAAAGGCTTTGATTGCTTCCTCGTCAAGTGATATATTAATATTTTTAGAGTGCCTGCTATTGGCTTGGCCATTTTCGCCTCTCAAATATTTTGTAAGGGGCTTAGATATATGGGCATAATCTTTTATGAATCTACGGTAGTAGCCGAAAAGTCCTAAACACGAACGCAGGGACCTCAATGATTTCGATTGCTGATAATTAAGGATTGCTTCAACTTTGTTGGGGCATGTTCTAGTTCCCTTATATGAAACACTGAAGCCTAAAAATTCGACTTCTTCTTTGAAAAATTTAGACTTTTCCAAGGACACTCGCATTCCTGCACGCTCAATTTTTTTCAATATAGAATCAACATGTTTGTAGTGAGAGTTTTCATCAGGCGAAAAAAATATGATGTCGTCAACATATACATGACATATATTCCCAATATCCTCTCGCAGGATGTCGTCTATGGCTCTCTGGAATATGCTTGGAGCATTTTTCAAGCCAAATGGCAGACGACAAAACTCATACTTGCCGTTGTTTACGCTAAAAGCAGTCTTACATCTATCTTTTTCTAGGAGACGGATTTGATGAAAACCCGACTTAAGATGCTAGTGTCGTAAAGAGTTTCGATTTTCCTAGGTTCGAAAGAATAACCGTAGTGTCCGGAATTGGGTATTTATCGGACGTGGTTTGCTCATTGAGCTTTCGAAAATCGATAACCATTCTCATTTTCTGGTTACCTTCATCGTCTAAGCCTTTCTTTGATACAACGTGTACCGGTGAGTTATAAGGTGAATACGATTTTTTTTATAATCCCATCTTTTAGTAAAATTTTATTTCTTTGTTAATAAAATTTGATGCAGAAATGGGATATGGGTAACTTTTTGAATAAATGGGGTTTTCACTTTTTATATCTATTGTGGAAACTCCATTTGTGTTGTATGGAAGCGCTCTGTTAGGGTTGGCAAATGCATTTTTGTTTCTTTCTATAAGCAAATCAATTCTATTTGGTATTTCTAGTTTATTTGCCGTGGGAATATTTACCTGTTGGCACTGAAAAAAGTTGAGTTTCTCTTTTCCAGTTCTATGGAAAATGAGACAAACTTTTGTATCAATCTTTGCTTCGATACCTTTCAACAAATCATATCCTATGATCCCATCAAAGGTATCTAGTTTTGGTAAAATGTAAAATGTAACAATTTCACCTAATATATTTATTCTGCATTTTTCAGAAATTTTGTTTACACCATTTATGGACTTTAATTGGAAGGGACTATCTACAGGAGGAATTCCCTTTAAAAATGAATGGCTTTTTATGTAATTTTTGGCTGTACTTGTATCTATAAGTAAGTTAAGCAGTTGCCCACTCGGAAGAGTTCACGTAATAAAGGGCAAGTGGGACCTTAACCTAAAAAATTAACTTCATCCAGTGAATTATCATCGTATTCAAAGTCCTCCCGCTCTGAGTAATATGGTTCATCATTCATGGCGTTGACCCGTTGAACCTTGTTCACTGGTGCTTGCGTGGACGTATTGGCACCTTGTCTTTTAGGGGCACTGTATTGTCGCTGCTGCTGAGCAGGACTATATGCTGGCTGCTGTGCTTGCCGCTGAAATGAATTTGAAGGTATGAAACTATTTCCCTGTTGAATGAAGTCTTTGCTGTTGAGGGCCACGTCTTGATTGGCCAGAGGTATTCTTTTGGAACGTAGAGTTTCGTTTAAAGCAAGAGCTTCCAGGATCCGCATCCATTGGAGTGGGGCTTTGGTTCCGAAAACTGTTCTGCCCAGAAGTCGCATCCTTAAACTGGTAAAGGGGCTCTGATTGGCGTTTTTGTGGCAATCTACCTGTTGCATAAGTCTGTGCAAACTCATACCTTTGTCGGTTATGTTGCAGCTCTTGTGCCACTGCAAGTGCGATGGGTAAGTCTGGTGGACTAGCTGCAAAAAGTGTGTCACATAATGGGCGTCTCAAACCAGAAATAAATACTCTCAATGCATTCTCCCTAGCTTTTTCGGTGAACGCACTAGTGAGCTCCTCATTATTACTATGGGTCATTATAATTTTGTTTACTATTAGGGTAAGCTGCCTATCAACTCCATCGTAATACTCATTAATAGACATTTGACCCTGTCTCAAAGTATTGAGCTGGCTTTCTAAAATATGTAACGGCCTTTTATCTGCGTACAGCTGAATTAACCTAGCAATTATAGCCTTGAAATTTAAAGGGGTATTAAAAGCGCTCAGATTTTCATTTGCCGAACACGTTATTTTATTTCTTATAATCCCCATCGCGATATAATACGGCTCTGAGCCTTCACTATAATAGCTCAATGCAAATTTAGCTGCTTCTCTCCAAGCCGGATATTCCGACATTTTACCCTTAAATTCTGGAAGTGACTTGATTAAACTAAGGTCAGTATGAGTACTTTGTACTCCTTCTACAATTTTTACGGGCCTATGAGTTTCAATTTTTTGAGGAAGAACGCTTTGAATTGCCTGAGTTAACTCAGCAATTTGTCTTTCAAAGGTTTCTTTAACTACTCCTACCGCGGAATCTACTATATGCTTTACAGTTCCTTGATCCATTTTTAATAAATTGGATTCTAATTAATACAGTTTTTTTAAATCGAGACTATGTATAAGTGGGTGAAAAAAAATTTCAGTTTATTAACCAAAGCTTAAATTTCTAGGTGATATTTTAAACTTCAATAACTTACTCTAAGTCCTTTTCTTGTCCTATTCTTGTCCTAGATGGCTCAGATGTCAAGGCTTACTGCTGCTCTAGATTCCATCTGTGATGATCCTTGTCGAGTGATGATTTTTTTTTTTTTTTCGTTGTAATTTACAAAAAACGTAATTTTTATTTTCTTAATACGCAATTCAGTATTATTTTTATTATTATCACAATTACTTCAATCATGACTTTAAATATTTCAGCTATATTTTCTTTTACAGCAAACTTCAAGTGGTTCTAATATTTTTTTCTTAAATCAAGAATGCTTTTTCTTTTTTTAAAATTTTTGCAATTTTTATTACGAAAGTTATTTAATTTTCGCGATTTTTCTATGTATCGAAATTTTTTATATATTTACGTATATGTTCACAAATAATGATGATTTTTTAAAACTTTTTTCTTTTTAATGTCATTCAATTGTTATCGTTTTTACAAGGATATTTTCAAAAAAAATTTAGTCTCACAGCAAACACGGTTTGCAGGATCTGCATCCTCTTTACAAAGATGTATCAAAAGTTTTTTTTTTATTGTCACTTTAATCCTGTTTATAAGGACTCTATTTTGCACTGCACAATCGTCGTTTTTATTTTTTATTTTTATAGCTGTCCCTTTAATCCTTTTTATAAGGATTTTATTTCGCACTACACTATCCTTTTTACAAGGGTCTGTTTATTTTTATCCTTTTTATAAGGATACACTTCACTTTTAGGTTCGTGACCATTAGTTGGGCGCCAGTTAGACAGGTCCTTTTGGTCCTTGCGCAATATTTAAAATAAAACACAGCACTTTAAATTACTGCTTTATTTCATACGCTTGATTGCGTCTTCCAATTAAAACTAAAACAAATGACTTAATTCTACTGCCTTAAATACCTTTCTTAACGCTAGGAAGCCCATGGAAAAGGGGTTGCGGTTGTAGGTGCATATTGTTCTTACCGCTAGCCTGTGCCTGTGCCATATTGCTTAACAACATACGTTTACCCTAATTTGTTGCTACGCTTTGCTCTAATGCTTTGGTGATGGTTATGAGCTTAACTCCTGTTACATTCCATCACGCAGCATCAGCAGTTGTTGGGAGTACCATGCTGCTGGGGCAAAACATGGTAGTGGTTGCTAGGCGGTGATCAACCCACGCTTACAACGAGTTTTGCAGCGACGCTATTGCTAGGACAGAAATAACACGCTAGTTTATGTTGCTTGGCCAAACTTGTGCAAGCAAACAGGTTATGCGCTGTCGCTGTTGCTATGTTGGTGGTGATAAGGAAAGTGTTTGTTGTCACATCTTAGCTGTGCTAGGTAGCAATCAAGCCATACTTAGCGCCTGTTACATTCCTCGCATGATAAGCGCAAACAGGTTTTTAGTTATTGATAAGATAACTAAAGCGAAGCAAGAAATTGGTGTTGCTTAGTTGTGACCAGGAGCCAAGCTTACTCCTGTTATATGTAATTATAAAATAAATTATATAAAATTGTTGGTAAATATGTTCAGGCACAGTGGGCCTAATGTGATAACTGACACAGTGGGTCTAATGTGATAACTTATATAACTTTTCTTTTAGTGTTCTGTTTTAATAACTTTGTGAATTCGGTGATGCAAAATTCGTGTTAAGCTGGTATCGAATGCGCTTGTTATACTCAGTTGAGCAGAGCTCACAGAGTATATTAAGTTTGATTGGATAACGGTTGGTTGTACATATATAAAGGAATCGAGATAGATATAGACTTCCATATATCAAAATAATCAGGATCGAAAAAAAATTTGATTGAGCCATGTCCGTCCGTCCGTCCGTTAACACGATAACTTGAGTAAATTTTGAGGTAACTTGATGAAATTTGGTATGTAGGTTCCTGAGCACTCATCTCAGATCGCTATTTAAAATCAACGATATCGGATGATAACCACGCCCACTTTTTCGATATCGAAAATTTCGTAAAACCGAAGAAGTGCGATAATTCATTACCAAAGACAGATAAAGCGACGAAACTTGGTAGAAGAGTTGAATTTATGACGCAGAATAGAAAATTAGTAAAATTTTGGACAATGGGCGTGGCACCGCCCACTTTTAAAAGAAGGTAATTTAAAATTTTTGCAAGCTGTAATTTGTCAGTCATTGAAGATATCATGATGAAATTTGGCAGGGACGTTACTCATATTACTATATGTACGCCTAATAAAAATTAGCAAAATCGGAGAAAGACCACGCCCACTTTTAAAAAAAATTTTTTTTTTAAGTAAAATTTTAACAAAAAATTTAATATCTTTACAGTATATAAGTAAATTATGTCAACATTCAACTCCAGTAATGACATGGTACAACAAAATACAAAAATAAAAGAAAATTTCAAAATGGGCGTGGCTCCGCCCTTTTTCATTTAATTTGTCTAGGATACTTTTAACGCCATAAGTCGAACAACAATTAACCAATCCTTTTGAAATTTGGTAGGGGCTTAGATTCTATGACGGTAACTGTTTTCTGTGAAAATGGGCGAAATCGGTTGAAGCCACGCCCAGTTTTTATACACAGTCCACCGTCTGTCCTTCCGCATGGCCGTTAACACGATAACTTCAGCAAAAATCGACATATCTTTAATGAACTTAGTTCACGTACTTACCTGAACTCACTTTATTTTGGTATGAAAAATGAACGAAATCCGACAATGACCACGCCCACTTTTTCGATATCGAAAATTACGAAAAATGAAAAAAATGCCATAATTCTATACCAAATACGAAAAAAGGGATGAAACATGGTGAGGTAATTGGATTGGTTTATTGACACGAAATATAACTTTAGAAAAAACTTTATAAAATGGTTGTGACACCTACCATATTAAGTAGAAGAAAATGAAAAAGTTCCGCAGGGCGAAATAAAAAACCCTTAAAATCTTGGCAGGTATTACATATATAAATAAATTAGCGGTATCCAACAGATGATGTTCTGGGTTACCCTGGTCCACATTTTGGTCGCGATCTGGAAAAAGCCTTCACATATACAACTACCACCACTCCCTTTTGAAACTCTCATTAATACCTTTAATTTGATACCCATATCGTACAAACACATTCTAGAGTCACCCCTGGTCCACCTTTATGGCGGTATCTCGAAACGGCGTCCACCTATGGAACTAAGGATTACTCCCTTTTAAAATACTCATTAAAACCTTTCATTTGATACCCATATCGTACAAACGCATTCTAGAGTCAACCCTGATCCACCTTTATGGCTATATCCCTAAATGGCGTCCACCTATAGAACTATGCCCACTCCCTCATAAAATACTCTTTAACACCTTTCATTTAATACCCATATCGTACAAACGCATTCTAGAGTCAACCCTGATCCACCTTTATGGCTATATCCCTAAATGGCGTCCACCTATAGAACTATGGCCCACTCCCTCATAAAATACTCTTTAACACCTTTCATTTAATACCCATATCGTACAAACGCATTCTAGAGTGACCCCTGGTCCACTTTTATAGCGATATCTCGAAAAGGCGACCACCTATACAACAACCACCACTCCCTTTTAAAACCCTCATTAATACCTTTAATTTGATACCCATATCGTACAAACACATTCTAGAGTCACCCCTGGTCCACCTTTATGGCGATATTTCGAAACGGCGTCCACCTATAGAACTAAGGCCCACTCCCTTTTAAAATACTCATTAACACCATTCGTTTGATGCCCATATTGTACAAACAAATTCTAGGGTATCCCCTGGTCCACCTTTGTTGCGATATCTCGAAACTGCGTCCACCTATGGAACTAAAGATTACTCCCTTTTAAAATACTCATTAACACCTTTCTTTTGATACCCATATTGTACAAACCAATTCTAGGGTATCCCCTGATCCACCTTTGTGGCGATATCTCGAAACTGCGTCCACCTATGGAACTAAGGATTACTCCCTTTTAAAATAGTCATTAACACCTTTCATTTGATACCCATATCGTACAAACGCATTCTAGAGTCACCCCTGGTCCACCTTTATGGCGATATCTCGAAAAGGCGACCACCTATACAACTACCACCACTCCCTTTTAAACCCCTCATTAATACCTTTAATTTGATACCCATATCGTACAAACAAATTCTAGGGTCACACCTGGTACACCTTTATGGCGATATCTCGAAACGATGTCCACCCCTGGAACTAAGCATCACTCCCTTTTAAAATACTCATTAACACCTTTCTTTTGATACCCATATTGTACAAACGCATTCTAGGGTCACACCTGGTCCACCTTTGTGGCGATATCTCGAAACGGCGTCCACCTGTGGAACTAAGCATCACTCCCTTTTAAAATACTCATTAACACCTTTCTTTTGATACCAATATTGTACAAACAAATTCTAGGGTCACCTCTGGTCCACCTTTATGGCGATATCTCGAAACGGCGTCCACCTATGGAACTAAGGATTACTCCCTTTTAAAATACTCATTAACACCTTTCTTTTGATACCAATATTGTACAAACAAATTCTAGGGTCACCTCTGGTCCACCTTTATGGCGGTATCTCGAAACGGCGTCCACCTATGGAACTAAGGATTACTCCGTTTTAAAATACTCATTAGCACCTTTCATTTGATACCCAAATCGTACAAACGCATTATAGAGTCACCCCTGGTCCACCTTTATGGCGATATCCCGAAAAGGCGACCACCTATACAACTACCACCACTCCCTTTTAAAACCCTCCTTAATACCTTTAATTTGATACCCATATCGTACAAACAAATTCTAGGGTCACCCCTGGTCCACCTTTATGGCGGTATCTCGAAACGGCGTCCACCTATGGAACTAAGGATTACTCCCTTTTAAAATACTCATTAACACCTTTCTTTTGATACCCATATTGTACAAACAAATTCTAGGGTCACCCCTGGTCCACCTTTATGGCGGTATCTCGAAACGGCGTCCACCTATGGAACTAAGGATATATCCCTTTTAAAATACTCATTAACATCTTTCATTTGATACCCATATCGTACAAACGCATTCTAGAGTCAACCCTGATCCACCTTTATGGCTATATCCCTAAATAGCGTCCACCTATAGAACTATGGCCCACTCCCTCATAAAATACTCTTTAAGACCTTTCATTTGATATCCATATTGTACAAACAAATTCTAGAGTCAACCCTGATCCACCTTTATGGCGATATCCCTAAATGGCGTCCACCTATAGAACTATGGCCCACTCCTTCATAAAATACTCTTTAATGCCTTTCATTTGATACACATGTCATACAAACACATTCCAGGGTTTCCCTCGGTTCATTTTCCTACATGGTTATTTTCCCTTATGTTGTCACCATAGCTCTCAACTGAGTATGTAATGTTCGGTTACACCCGAACTTAACCTTCCTTACTTGTTTTTATACTCAGTTGAGCATAGCTCACAGAGTATATTAACTTTGATTGGATAACGGTTGGTTGTACATATATAAAGGAATCGACATAGATATAGACTTCCATATATCAAAATCATCACTATCGAAAAAAAATTTGATTGGGCCATGTCCGTCCGTCCTTCCGTCTGCCCCTTAACACGATAACTTGAGTAAATTTCGAGGTATCTTGATGAAATTTGGTATGTAGGTTCCTGGGCACTTCTCTCAGATCACTATTTAAAATTAACGATATCGGACTATAACCACGCCCACTTTTTCGATATCGAAAATTTCGAAAAACCTAAAAAGTGCGATAATTCATTACCAAAGACGGATATAGCGATGAAACTTGGTAGGTGAGTTGAACTTATGACGCAGAATAGAAAATTAGTAAAATTTTGGACAATGGGCGTGGCACCGCCCACTTTTAAAAGAAGGTAATTTAAAAGTTTCGTTGAAGATATCATGATGAAATTTGGCAAGAACGTTACTCCTATTACTATATGTATGCTTAAAAAAAATTAGCAACGTCGGAGAACGACCACGTCCACTTAAAAAAAATATTTTTAAGTCAAATTTTAACAAAAAATTTAATATGTTTACAGTATAAAAGTAAATTATGTCAACATTCAACTCCAGTAATGATATGGTGCAACAACGTACAAAAATAAAAGAAAATTTCAAAATGGGCGTGGCTCCGCCCTTTTTCATCTAATTTGTCTAGGATACTTTTAATGCCATAAGTCGAATAAAAATTTACCAATCCTTGTGAAAGTTGGTAGGGGCTTAGATTCTAGGACGGTAACTGTCCTTTTAAAATGCTCATAAACACCTTTCATTTGATACCCATATCGTACAAACAAATTCTAGAGTCACCTCTGGTCAAACTTTATGGCGATATCTCGAAAAGGCGTCCACCTATAGAACTACCATATTGTACAAACGCATTCTTGAACTCTGGTCCACCTTTATAACGATATCTCGACAAGGCGTTCACCTATAGAGCTAAGGCCACTCACTTTTAAAATACTCATTAACATCTTTCATTTGATACCCATATCGTACAAACAAATTCTAGTCACCCCTGGTCCACCTTTATGGCGATATCTTGAAAAGGCGTCCACCCATAGAACTAAGTCCCACTCCATTTTAAAATACTCATTAACACCTTTCGTTTGATACCCATATTGTACAAACGCATTCTAGAGTCACCCCTGGTCCACCTTTATGGCGATATCTCGAAAAGGCGTCCACCTATAGAGCTAAGGCCCACTCTCTTTTAAAATACTCATTATTAACACCTTTCATTTGATACCCATATCGTACAAGCAAATTCTAGTTTCGCCCCTGGTCCACCTTTATGGCGATATCTCGAAAAGGCGTCCACCTATAGAACTAAGGCCCACGCCCTTTTAAAATACTCATTAAAAACTTTCGTTTGATACCTGTTTGAGTTGCTTGTTCCCGTTTCCTTCAATTGAATGTAGGTGTAATAACGATACACCGTTCGATTCTTACTTTGTTTTAATTTTAAGGAAAATTCACGATTGAAACTTCTGGTGGACAATTTATTTATATGATAATTAGAGATGTACATTGGTAAGTAAGTTTCTAAAGGTATCGAAATCGATACATGCGTGGTAACACTGCACTGCGTTTGCATTATGGCGAATGCATACAAAACATAACATTCTCCCGCCGATGACGAATGAAATTCGTTATGAACTTAAATATACATTTTAGGTGTATGCAATACAAATACAAATCATTTCAATTAATAAATGTATATGAAAGTAATTACTATAAAGTGAAGAGCTATATTAATGTGAAAATACTTATAGCTGCTATGAGTTCAGGCTGAGTAGGTTATGGCCAAGTTTGTCGGCACGTCCGTCCGAACTATGGAATACGTAAGTGGTTAGTTAAATGATTGACGGCATATTGTTGGCTAAGCATGGTTAGGTGTAGGAACTTTACACAATTTCGTAATCGGTCTGTTGAGCACACTATGGCATGTTCGAACGGTAGCGACGCGAATGAGATCATCGTCGCCTGGATGAAGATCAATTACACGACCCAAAAGCCATTAGTTGACTGGAAATCTGTCATCCTTAATGATAACTAAATCATTTTTATTGATTTTCGGTTGTTGACTTTGCCACCTGTTACGAATTTGCATGCTGGAGAGAATATCGCTTCGAAATCGGGTCCAAAAATGTTGCACTAATTGTTCCATTAGCTGATGCCTCTTGACTGGGTTTTCAAAGGTTGGTGATTGTGGTCGAGCAAGTAGGGGACTGGCAATAAGGAAATGTCCGGGTGTAAGAGCCGTGAAGTCATTTGGTGAGTCACTGACCAGCGAAATAGGACGCGAGTTAAGAACTGCCTCGATGCGTTTCAGTACTGTTAAAAATTCTTCAAAGGTTAGCTTTATAATGCCAATGATACGTGCGAGATGAAATTTCATTGACTTTACTGCAGCTTATGCTAGTCCGTTGAAGTGAGGTGCCGCAAGTGGGCTACAATGCCATTGTATATGGCGGTTAGCTAAATGTGGAATGATATCCGCCTTTATTGTTACCTCTAACACCTCTTGTGCATGGTTAAGAATATTCGCTGCTCCAATGAAATTAGTTCCACAATCGCTACAAACGTCGTGGCATAAGCCGCGAGTCGCAATGAATCGATCAAAGGCGTGTAAAATGGTTTGTGTCGATAAATCTCCTACCGCTTCCAAGTGAACGGCCTTGGTTGCCATGCATGTCAATATGGCTACATATCCTTTATAGGAGGATTGACCTCGACCCTTTGACGCACGGATGTTATACGGCCCGGCATAATCAATAATAGTTGCAGAAAATGGTTTTGATTGATAATTAACGCGATGAAACGGCAAAGACCCCATTAATTGATTGGAAGCAATAGGCTTGCTTTTAAAACATCGAACACACTTATGTATGAAATGCCGTGCGAAATTTCGAATATTACGAATCCAATAACGTTGCCGTATTTGATGAACGGTAACCAAAGGACCTCCGTGCAGTGTCTGCTTGTGATAAAAATCCACTATTAAGGAAACTATTCGATGTTTCGTTGGCAAAATGATTGGAAATTTCTCGTCGTATGATATTTGTGCGTTGTGTAGCCGACCGTTTACCCGCAGAATACCATTTTGATCTATAACCGGATTCAAGCGTATCAACTGGCTTGATTTAGAAAGTGGCTGATTTTGTTATAATGAATTGATTTTCGAATGAAAATGTTCATTTTGTATCCATCTTATGATGGATAGTTCCGCCTTTTCTAATTCTTGAACGGAAGGCGGTGAAATTTCTGAGATTTTTTCTTTGATCAAATCCTTTGAAATTAGCGTCAGTTGCTGGGTTTTCTTAACCGTGTTTCGTAGCCGTTGCACATAGCGAAGAAAATATGCGATACTATACCGAAGACGATTGAAATTTGAAAATCGATTAATAATAGAGTCAATACGATTCACTTTCTTGATTGTAGCATGGACCAATTTCAATTTTGGCCGCAGCTCCTGGGGATCGTCATCGAGAACGTTGAATGGCGAATAGGGCGACTGTTCTGAGGGCAGCGAAAGCCACTTCGGGCCTTTCCACCACAAATCGAATGCCAGTAGTTGCTCAACGGATAAGCCGCGGCTATTACAATCAGCCGGATTTTCCTTCGAAGTGACATGTCTCCACTGATCGATTTCGGTGGACGAAAGGATTTTATGAATACGATTTGAAACAAATGTTGTCCATCTATTCGGGTCACCACGTATCCATGACAGCACAACTGTAGAATCTGTCTTTGATTGATATTAAGTCGAAAATTAAATTTTGCGAATTCTAACAGTTTACAAGCTAAAACTGCGCCGCACAATTCCAATTTGAGGATGGTAATAGGCTTACGAACGGGCTCCAGTGCACTCTTAGCCACGAGCAAATTAACATGAACCCTTCCCGACGATGTTACTGTACGTAGATACACTGAAGTTGAATAAGCCCTCTGAGAGCTGTCGCAGAATACGTGCAATTCATTGCTTGTATTGCCACTTGTTGTTTGTACAAAGCGAGGAATTTTGATTTTGTTTAGATACTTTAACTGATGTATAATTTCTTGCCAGGCTGAATTTAATTTTGGTGGCAATGTTTCATCCCAATCAATTTTCTGCTCCCACAATGTGGTAAGAAACAATTTCGCTCGAGTTACAAATGGATTTATCCACCCTAATGGATCAAAGAGACGAGCGATGAGCGAAAGTACCGTTCGTTTGGTATGCGGATAATCCCCTAAAGAAAAGTTTATGTTGAATGAAAAACAGTCTTGTTTTGTTGACCAACAAAGACCGAGGGCTTTAACGTTATCGCTCGAATTGAACAAACATGTTGTGTTTTGATTGCGATACTCAAGTGGGATATGACGAAGAATTTCTGGAGAATTCCTGACCCATTTCCTGAGCTCGAAACCAGCACCCCGAAGCATTTGAATAAGTTGATTAGTTAGTTCGATCGTTAGCTCACTTGTTTCGTTTCCCGATGTAACATCAAGAACATAAGTTTCATTGATTATAGCTGCGGAATCAAGTGGATATCGCTTATTTTCCAGTTTTCCTAATGTATGCAATGTTTTTATTGCTAAAAATGGCGAAGGTTTAAGTCCGAATGTGACTGTTTGAAGAGAGTATGTCTTGATCTGATTGTCTTCTTCCCAAATTATTTGTTGATAGTTTGTGTCGTCAGCGTGAACATCAATACAGCGTTAAATTTTTTCAATGTCAGCAACAAAAGCAAACTTATGAGTTCAACAATTTAAAATCATCGAAACAATGTCAGATTGCAGCGGTGGACCTATCGTGAGCACATCATTAAGTGAATTTCCGTTGGATGAAGGTGCTGATCCATCGAAAACTTGTCGAAGTTTCGTGGTGAGACTGTCTTGCTTCATCACCGCGTGGTGTGGTAAATAAAAGTGCCTAATCACGTCGTGTGACAGATAGTCATCATTTATCGTTTTCACTTCTTTTACTTGGCGTAAGAGTTTATATTCATTAAACGTTTCAACATACGCCTGGTGAAAGTCACTGTCACGTCGAAAGCGCCTTTGAAGACAATGAAAACGTTTAAGCGCCATAGAGAAAGTCGATCCCAATTGCATTGATGAATCAAAATACGACTTGAATGGCAAGCGAACCAAAAACTTTCCATTAGATTGTCGAATAGTGGTTTTTTCATAAAACTGTTCTGTCCACTCATCTTCTTTAGACCTTTTCCTTTCTGCTGGTACTTGTTCCAATTCTTGGAATCGCCTAATGTATTCCGCTATTTCAGTGGTCGAAACGTGAAAACAATCAGTTAACGGAAATGCTGCTATATGATTCTGCTGCTTGAGTTCGCCTGACAAAATCCAACCTAAACAAGTGTTTTGTGCAATGGGGTCGCCTTCTTGGCCTTTACATAAACCACTTTGTAAAATTTTTGCATAAACGTCCCCACCAAGCAAGACATCGACTTGGCCGGGTTCAGCGTAATACGAATCCGCAAGGGTCAAGTTTTTGAGATGATTCCATGATTGTACTTGCACGGGTTTTAATGGTAAAGCAGAAGAAATTGAAGGAATAATAGCAGCCAGTGACTGCAGCTTAAAACTCGAGTCGACAATGGAATGTATTTCAATAACGATTCCTTTATTAGCAATTTTATAGTGTGATTCACCCATTGGCCGATATCCCATATAAATTGAAGTAATGGGTATATTTAAACGTTGAGCTGCTCTTTCTGTGATAGTCGTCTGCTGTGAGCCTTGATCGACTAAGGCGCGAAGACGTATGAGCTGACCGTGGACATCTGGTATGTCTATTAACGCTGTGGCGAGAAGCACGATATGATTCGAATGAACTAAATTGTTTGAAGCGAACGAAACATTTGCAGGTTTCGTTATCAACTCAGAGTGAGATGGTTTAAAGCTGTTTGCTTGCGGATGCAGAGAAATGGGCGATGGAGTTGATGCATCGTGATGTAGAAGGGTGTGGTGTTTTCCACCACAAGTAAAGCATGTTTTAGTACTAACACATTTTGTCAAAGTAGAATGACCTAAGAAATTTGTACACCAGTGAGCCTTTTCTGCAAATGATTTTCGGTTCAGTGGCGTTAGCTCAAGAAAGCGCTGACATCTTCTTAAAGGATGGGACTGTTTGCACATTGCGCATGAAATATTTTTCGTTGAGATATGAAAATTTCTTACATCTTTACGATTGCAAGGTTTACTTGATGATGAATGATTCGATGGCAACGGCTTACCTGTTTGTGGATAAAGAGCTTCAAGCGTTTGTCAATGAATTCAATTAATGAGTCGAAAACTGGAATTCTTGTTTCTTTCCCAAGGTGCTTCTCCCATTCTAGACGAGAGGCATGTGGTAATTTTTTAATTAAAATATGAGCGAATAATTCACCGCATGCCTCAGTTTTAATGCCTAACTCTCCCAAATTAAATACACATGCCCTAGATAGATCATGCAATTGTCGAATATTTTCCGCACTCTCATTGACTATGCTAGGCTGATTTAAAAATTCCTCCATATATGTGCTAAACAAAACGCGCTTATTATTGAAACGTGCAACCAAAGCTGCCCATGCTGTATCATAGTTATCAGCTGTAATAGTTAGATGACCGATCAGGGTTTTTACCTTAATGTCAAGAGCTTCTTTAAGATATTGAAATTTTTCATGTTGGGTTAACTTCGAATTTTCATGAATCTGAAGAAAGGAATCATGAAAAGAAGGCCACTTAATGTAATTTCCGTTAAACTTTGGAACACTTAATTTAAAAGGTGATTGTGTTGGCGGAAGCATTTGGTATGTGACCGAAGTATTTTGATCAGGTGAAGCAGTTACAGGCCGTGTAGGATAATACCTTTCGAAGGCTGCCTGAATTTGTGCAACTATGTCGACATGGTAGTTCTCGAACTGATTGCAAAGGTCTTCTTTAATATAGTCACACTCATTTGCTCCTTCAATACCTATAATTGCGTAATGCGTTGCAATGAAGTCCGAACGAAGGGTTTCAATTCGACTTAAATGTATTTTAAAATGTTGTTGTAATTTTCATTCAGATCCGCCCTTTTTGAAATTTGTAAATTCCTTTTTTAGACGATCATACCTTTCCCGTTGCCGCTTAACAGCTTGATCAATTTTTCCTGTAGACATACTACCTATTCGAATAGCCAAACAAATGCAAATCAATCACTTACCCTTGATTCCAATAGTCCGGCACCGAGATCGAGATATATTCCAAATCAGATGTTTTTTAAGTAATTGTCCCCACAGGTTATATAAATATGCCCAGTGACAATACAGGTGATGGCTCCAGTCGTGGATGACGTACGATTAAAATCTGTGATGTTTGTTTCGATCGGTGAGCACGTGCAACGATTCAGTGTAATTTGTTTAAGCAAACTCCCAACGAATTTTAAGAGGAATCCGGCTTGTAAGGACCAATGTTTGAGTTGCTTGTTCCCGTTTCCTTCTAGTGAATGTAGGTGGAATAACGATACACCGTTCGATTCTTACTTTGTTTTAATTTTAAGGAAAGTCACGATTGAAACTTTTGGTGGACAATTTATTAATATGATAATTAGAGATGAACATAGGTAAGTAAGTTTCTAAAGGTATCGAAATCGATACATGCGTGGTAACACTGCACTGCGTTTGCATTATGGCGAATGCATACAAAACATAACAATACCCCTATTGTACAAACGCATTCTAGAGTGAACTCTGGTCCACCTTTATAACGATATCTCGAAAAGGTGTCCACTTATAGAACTAAGGTCACTCCATTTTAAAATACTCATTAACACCTTTCGTTTGATACCCATATCGTACAAACACATTCCAGGGTTACACTAGGTTCATTTTCCTACCTGGTGATTTTCCCTTATTTTGTCTCCATAGGTCTCAGCTGAGTATGTAATGTTCGGTTACACCCGAACTTAGCCTTCCTTACTTGTTTTAAATAACTTTTGAACAGTTATAAAGAGTTAAATTTCGCAACTGGATTCTGTTGTAGTTGTTGTCGTTGTTGTATCCCCATCCAACAGGTGCGACCGATCACAAAGTGCCATCAATATCCAAGGAAACTTGCTGTTTCAACAGGGGTGGACCATAATGAGATGGGTGTTAGAGGCGTTGGTTCCACAATACAATTGAAGAAATGGTTGGTGTCATGTGGGGACACGTTACAAGCAGGACTTATGTTTTATAGGTTGGGGTGGATTCTGGATAGGTAAGCGTTTAATCTGTTACAGTATCCAGATCGAAGTTGAGCTAGAGTGACTCCCATTTCCCTAGGGAGTGTGCGTTCCTCTTCTGCAAGTTTAGGGCATTGTTCTTTGAGTACAGGATTCACCGGGCAATTCCTGGCATAGAGGCCCGACGCCTGTTTGTGGAGTTCCTTAGGACCTGCTTGCGTCTCTTGGCTTCATACGCCTATGTTCTCAGTTGCCGTATTTCCTCATAATGCTTACGGAGATGACTCCTTAAGCCCCTTGGCGGTGTTGGCTCATCAATCAGATGTCTGTTAGGACGCCTAGGTTTCTAGGTATTCAACAGGAACTGTTTGGTTAGTATTTCATTTCTCTCCTTGATGGGGAGTATTCTCGCCTAATTATGTAGATGGCGTTCTGGGGACATGAGAAGGCAACCCGTGGGGGTTCTGAGGGCAGTATTTTGGCAAGCCTGCAGCTTCTTCCAGTTGGTAGCCTTTAAGCTTGGTGACCATATCGGGGGCGTGTGGCATGAAATCGGCTGATCAATTGGTTTGTAAGTGGTAATGACCGTTTCTTTATCTTTTCCCCAAGTACTGCCAACAAGAGATTTTAGGATTTTATTGCGGCTCTGGATTTTCGGTACAATTGCGGCTGCATGCTAACCGAAATGTAGATCCCGGTCAAACGTCACAACCAAGATTTTGGGGTGTAAGACAGTCGATAGCGTAGTGCCAATGACGTGGATGTTCAAAATGGTCGACATTTGGGCCGTCCATGTTGTAAATAAGGTCGCTGATGATTTATTCGGTGATAATGTCAGGTTTCGCGAGGCGAAAAAGCTGGAGAGATCAGGGAGGTAGCCGTTTATTTTGTTGCAAAGCTCATCGATCTGTGGGCCTGGACCTGTGGCCACGAACGATAGTAACTCCTTTTGGTGGCGAAGGTAGCTTTGATATTTAGAAGTTAAACAAAAGCGGGGATAGGACACCACCCTGTGGCACCCCTTGTTTCATTCCTCTTGGTTTCGATGTTGCGTTCCCAAATTGCACCGATGCCTGTCGGCCACCCAGATATTTTGCGGTCCACCTTTTAAGACTTGTGAGAAGGGGAGGCCCTTCCAGGTCTTGCAGTAATGTGCAATGGTACCGCATCCAAAGCTTTTGACAGGTCTAGCGCAACGAGTACTCTTCCATGGTGGGGTTTTGATTTAAACCGCAATTTATCTGTTTGCTAATGGTATTTAGCGCGTTGGTTGCGCTATAAAGTTTTCTAAAGCCATGCTGATGACAGGCTAGTTGCAAATTTACTTTGAAATAGGGGACATCCTGCAAGTTTGAAGCCATAGATCGTGATGGGCATTGAAATCGCCTAAGATAATGCGATTATCGCCAGTGAGTAAGGTCGGTATCCACTAGGGCAACAGGTGGCAGGAGGGATGTAGATGTTGAAGATAAGCCGTGACGTTCTAAGCCATTATCCCTGCGGCCGATGTCGGGATCAAATATATGATATTGCACTGAGTGGTGTATGATAAACGCGAGACCGCCTCCATTTCCGCTCTCGCGATTTTTCTGTGTGTTTACTGGCAGATTGGTTTAAGCCTATTCTTATGGATTATTATTTCCTTATCTTTATTTTTCTTATTGCTATTTCTTATTCTATGTGGTATTAATGTGAAGTTGATGTTTTTATCAATACTTTTAACTCTATAATATCCTTTATATCTATTATCTAGCTTATGGCCTCTCTAAAAGGCGAGATTTTCTTAGGTGAAACCGGGCGAATAAATGCTTATATTTATTTCTTTAATGTGTAAAAATATTTTTCCTATTAACATTTTCTATTCTACCGGGGGTTAAAGTAAATATATTTTTCCTATTATCTAAAATTATGACCTCTCTAAAAGTGAGGTTTCCTAACTGAATCCAGCCAAACTTATGTTTATTTTGATATTTCTAACAACTAATAAAGATAAAAGAGTTAGATTTACTTATTTCTATTAAACAATGCTTTTCATTGTTGTATCTTCTAATTTTATTTTAGTTCTACTAAACTAAGATCATATAAAAGAAGTAATCTGTGACTATCCATAAAATTTTTGAGCTGTAGTTGATGGCAAAGCAAGGTAGTTTATGGCAGTGGAAGTAGTTTAATTAATGGGTAAGAAGGAAGGTACAGTGGATGCACAAATTTTCATATCTTTAGATATTCTTTTTATATTTTTTGTATTTTCCAGCAATGTTTTTAATCTTATATGTAATGCGATTTCTGGATGGCGAGGCCAGAATCGTCATGATTTTTAAGAAGAATTATTTTAATTTTATCGCGATTTGTCACCTGCATAACTTCTAAGGTTAACGCAATTATTTGATATTTGAGAACTTGGGTACTTATCTGTATATTTAAATTTGCCCACTGTAGTAAATATTATTATTTTTCACAAATTTGTCCCTCAGGGCAACTGTGTTTTTTATTCTTTACAGATTGGTGGCAATTGTACAGCATGTGTACAGCCTGATAATCAATTGTCCTAAGTCAATCTTATCATCAACAATCAGGTTGTTCGTATTTCTTACGCTACTATTTTTCTATCCTAAGATGAAAACGAGCGCAACATGTCTTATTGTTGCAAATTTATATAGCGCTTTATATATATATATAGGTTCTCTTGTGACTTTTTCTTCATTTTTTGTTGTTAATATGGCTGTTTTTTTTTTTTTTTTTGTATTTTAGTGTTTTGCATACTTTCACTTATAAAGCTTTTTAATCAAGCAATGCTTGTGAAAAATTATTGTTTTGTCAGCGCTGTGGTCTAAATTTTCTACTTCGACGGCCTTGATAACTTCCATAGGAACTACTATTGTGAAGCTTCCTGAATATCTTTGCCTTCAATAATATCAGGAGCTTTCAAAGAAATTATGCAATTCTTGATTTGCTATCTAACTTAGACCGGGCTGATGAAACTGTCTTTATTGTTGATTGAGATTATTTTGGGGTTTACTATTTATGTGATGAAGGTTTATTTTTAATTGTCTACTGCTCTTGCTGAAATTGGATAAAAGAACTTTACATACGATCTTATACGGTTTTAACTGCCTATATTTAATTTTCATATAATTTTTGAGTATCATAGCTATTGCAACGGTCAATAGTACGATTACACAAATCAAAACAGCTACCCAAACATCAAGAATGTTTGGGTTCGTTTTTGTCTCTACCTCGGCTGGTGGTTCGTATTTAACCATTCTTTCTCTGGTATTTCCGAATTTTCTTTCCCTAATTCGTATCCGGCTATCGATATCATGATGCCGTGCGCAATCTTTGTCCACCAGGACATTTTGAAATTCTCTATAATTATTTTCCTGCTTCTGTGAGAAAGGGACTAAATTAAATTTTTATAAAATCTTTGATTTTATTCTTTATCCTATGCATTCGATTTTACTTATGACCTTTATTATCTTTTTCTTATTTAGTTAACATTATAAAAGTTATTATTGAAAAGTCTAAAAAAAATTGTTCTTAACGGAAAAATTTGTTTAATTTAAAATTTTTAGCATTTTAATATAATTTATGTTTTTTTTCAATTTACAAAATACTTTAAAAATTAATTTCTATCCATTTTCAATATTGCCGTTAATATCCCCTTTTTCCCTTAAACAAAATTTGTTTAGATTTTAACCTTTAAAATTTCCTTTTTTTCTCTAAATATTATCCCTAAGCAAAAATTAAAACTTTGCTCTTAGTTAAGCGTCCGTAAGGCCGCCCAATTTATTCTAATATTCTATACTTAATTAATAGCCGCCAGTCAGGTTTGGGATTGTTGGTGTACCGTCTTTTGGAGCCGAAATGTCTATGCCACTCGATTATGCATTCGCTGCCATGCGCCCGTTGTTGTACACTTTTTGTAAAATGGGATCAGTAGCATCCTTGCAAACAGATTAAATAGTTTGTTCTCGAAAAATTGATTTAAATCCTTTTTAGGATTTTGATAATTGCTTTTAATTACTTTAGCCTTTCAGATCTTTAGCAGGATCTGGCAGGCTCTTCTTTCAAGATGATCGCCTTTCGCAATTTTCTGCTTGTTCAGCAAATTTTATGCTTATTAAGGATCGAACTGGCAGGGTCGCCATGAAATAAGAAAAATAAAATAAATGAACGTCGATGTTTAGCATTTGAACATAATTGAATTTATCGGAGAAATGCATTTCCTTTTATCTTTTTATTATCTATTTCTTACTTTACATATACGTAGTTACACTAATACTTACAAACTAAAAGTACACCATTTCACATAAGCAATTGCTTGTCAGCATATTATTGTTGTGACCTACATATTGTCAATATGACCCGCACATATGTCGGCTGGTGTGACTAATCGATATATGTGTACGGTCGTAACACACTCATGCTGATTTCAAGTGGTTGTCTAGGTCAGTAAACTATGAGAGCTTGGGTAGTCGATATTCGTGCATGGATTTTTGTAACGTTAGGGTGAGGTGCATTCCAATAACACTTCACCTTGAAGCTTGCTCCGTAGACGTCTCAACTAGACTGGTTGATATTAAGTTAAGGCGAGAGGTGTTCATGATCGGCCAAGGTGGAAAGGCGTGGGTTCAAGCGCGGGGCTGTAAAGTGTCGAATATTATGTGTAGGTCTTACAACCTTAGACTAACAAAGTTGCTTCTATCATTAAAAAGAGAGGACTATAGACTCATGACGGTTATTCTGACTGGACACTGCCTTTTGGCGTCACATGCCTTTAAATTATGCTTGGTCAGTGATAGCAGATGTAGGAAGTGCGGGTTAGAGGAGGAAACGATCGAGCACGTTCTGTGCTCGTGCCCTGCACTTGCCAGGCTAAGACTCCAGCTATTAGGATACAGCTGTCAGATCTAGAAGCAGCAAGTGGCTTAAGTTCTAGGAAGCTCCTAGGATTTGCCAAGAGGACGGAGTTATTTTATAAAATAGGTTCTGGTTTTTGATAGGGTTTTACAGTTTGGTCGTTGAAACAAACTTTTGGTCACACTACGGACTCATTCAGTCTACGTGAGGTCCTCATGGACCGGCCAGTTGAACCTAACCTAAGCTTTGTCTTTTGAATCGCAGCAATGCGGATGTTGTGCCGCTTCAAGAAATCGACTATCTCCGCGATCTTTCCTTTTAAGCCATTACAGCATAACTGTACATTTCTGAAGTGCAGCGGGGGAGACGTCGTCACTCTAGGGGTAAGTGACGGGTGAATACGCTTGAGCTGTGAAACACTAGGACGCAATTGCTGTTGTGGCCCTGGGACTGGACGTCCCTGGGTAAGCACTGGGGTACCCGGTGTATTTGGGTTTGCGGCCTGGCAACATGGCACAATGAAGCCCTTCGGGGTGTTGCCGTTGCGGAGACCAGAACATCTAGGAAAGTGGCACCGTCCAAGGCAGGAGCTGCATTGGGCGGATGTCGCAAACATATATATTCTGTGGTGAAAAACGGTGCAAAAGGTGGTAGGTACTAAGTGTCTGTTTGCTTGACCTACACGATTGCTGCCGGAAAAGAGGGGAAAGAAGACGGGGCAGGGCTGATGCTCGGCATAGCTACCGACTCTACTACGGAGATTGTAGATATGAGTGGCAGCGACCATATGAGCTGGTGGCGCCGTAGGGCACGAGCAACAGCGGGTACTTCTTGTGGCTTGCTGAGCAGCAGAGCTGCTGGAAGGTAGTGGGGGCGCTAAGGTGTAGACTACGGGACGCCCTTGGGCGTGAATGGCAAGGAGCCACAAAAGATTTATAGAAGTTACGGGGACGTCGGGTTTTGGGATCTAGCCCACAAAAACCTGTCCGATGCAACCGTCCCTTGCACGTGACACACTGACAAGAGTATGAACGTTCTAAAAAGATTCTTTTCCGACAAACGCAGCAAAACCACTTCTCAACACAACAAATTAAATGGGGTTACACTGAAATGACAGTCCTTGGTCGGGAAAAATCCCAAGGCGCTCCGATACATAGAACCGACTGCCTTGGATTCTTATAACTGGCAGTGATGCGCATCCGTTGATACCAATTTCGACAAATTTTCGACATGCAACAATAAATGGCCTAAAGAGCCTTAAACGAGTAGAAAACATAGTAATGCGCCGCTATTTTTGACATTCGGCTGCGGCGTGCGAAAAACGACAAAACCGGCGACGGCAGCGGCGTATATCTAGTATATACGCTAAATCAAAAAAAGATCCAAAAAACAAAAACTCCAATTACAATGAATATATTTTTCCATTAAAAATACATAAAAGATCGATAGAAATACATTAAAAAAGCCAAAAATGAGTCAAAAATTTCATAACTAATATTCAGCGATGTGCAATGATTTTTTGTAGGATTTTATACAAATAAAAAAACGTCCAGGAATTAGAATTTTTAAGAAATTAGAATCACCTGAAAAAAAAGTGGTTCTAATTTGTGAGCGTCTACTGTATATCAATGATATCATCAAAATTTATCATTTAAAATTTTTCTTTTTCCATACTTAATAATGTTAGGTCACTTAGGCGACCTTGCCTCATCGTTGATCGTAAATATGTCAAAATCAGTTTTAATTTGCTGAATGAACGTTCGCAGCTGTTGTTGTTGTTGTAGCAGTCCTTCGCTCCATCCAATAGGTGCGACCAGGGACGCAACAAACTAAATGGGGTTACACTGAAATGACAGCCCGTTGTTGGGAAAAATCCCGAATTGCTCCGGTATATAGAACCGGCTGCCTTGGGCAGCGAACGTTCGCAGCTAGCAATTGATACTATGATAATCAAGAGTATTTGAAGTGCCACTCGCAAGTTTGGAAAACCATCTTCTCCAAACGAGATTATAAAAGTAATAGAACTAATGGAGTTTTAGGTTGAATTTGTTTTCTACTGCGAAGTAATATTTTGCAGCCACATATTTCGATAAAAAGTTCTGTTCCATCGAAATCTGTATTACAAAATTCACCCAAGTTCTTACAATTTCTTTCTGAGTCGGTTTTATCTTTGCTTAACAAATTACCAACATCTAAGAGAACTCCAAATCTAAAATTAAGGTCATTTAGACGTGTAAATCGTGTATGTATTTTTTGTTAGAGACGATCGAGAACACTTTTTATTACATGAGAAATTTCACATTCTGCGGAGAGTCCAACATCTCTAGCCTATTCTCCGGGCATTTTGCGGCGCCTTCTTATACGCTTTACTATATGAATATCCCATTTTTCACAATGAGACTTCGTTTTTCTATTGGTTCTTCGCAGATAGTGTCTTGAATTTCGGAGAGTTCAGACCCTAATCATTTAAGATCATGATACGCGTCTCTAAAATTCGTGTATATCTAAATTTAGTGCATATACACTTGCTGCTTCGCATACAAAGATTTTTTTGTTGGCCCGCTGTAGCTTGTGTTTGATCACTGAAAAGTCTTATACTGTTTTCACACAAAAACTTAATGATCTCATTTCACCTGCTAATGAAATCGTAAATTTTTTGCTTTCACACAGAAGTAACTGCTCGATTAGTATGAAGGATGAGACAGACAATCATGGCGGAACGATACAAGGTGGGAGCATGTTGACATACCTACAAACAAAAAAAATTCCATGTACTTGTAAATTCGATGGACAAATGTCAAAATCGTACTGCGCCGGTAGTTGATGTATCAAATCAAATAAAAAAGGTTATAATCAGCTGTTCGATGCGGCCACCTTGTATCGTTCCGCCATGCAGACAATGACATTTGCTTTGAAAACTAAGAAACGGAAACGGAAGCGTAACGCTGCCAACAGAGTTGCATTGTGCTTTTGACTTCATTAGGCATTCGATTAGCTACTAATGAAATAATAATAGATTCGAATTTTGTAGGGAAGATTGAGCTCAATAAGCGTCTTAATGTAGAAAATTGCCTTTATTATTCAATAGGCCGTCTGTGTGAAATTAGTATTATGCTTGCATTATTTAATGTTTCTAATCAACTTTACTACATACATAAATACATACATATGTGTTGCTTTGTACGGAATTGACTGTGTTGATTTTCAGAGTTTGTCGCAAAACAATATCAAAGCAAACGAGTAAGGAAAGCTAAGTTCGGGTGTAACCGAACATTACATACTCAGCTGAGAGCTTTGGAGACAAAATAAGGGAAAATCACCATTTAGCAAAATGAACTTACCCTAGGAATGTGTTTGTATGACACGTGTATCAAATGAAAGGTGTTAATGATTATTTAAAATGTAGTGCGCCTTAGTTCTATAGGTGGTCGCCTTTTCGAGATATCGCCATAAAGGTGGACCAGAGGTGACTCTGGAATATATTTGTACGATATGGATATCAAATGAAAGGTGTTAATGAGGGTTTTAAAAGGGAGTGGTGGATGTTGTATATGTGAAGGCGTTTTCCAGATATCGACCAAAATGTGGACCAGGGTGACCCAGAACATCATCTGTTGGATACCGCTAATTTATTTCTATATGTAATACCATGAACAGTATTCCTGCCAAGATTTCAAGGTTTTTTTATTTCGCCCTGCAGAACTTTTTCATTTTCTTCTACTTAATATGGTAGGTGTCACACCCATTTTACAAAGTTTTTTCTAAAGTTATATTTTGCGTCAAAAAACCAATCCAATTACCATGCTTCATCTCTTTTTTCATATTTGGTACAGAATTATGGCATATTTTTTAATTTTTCGTAATTTTCGATATCGAAAAAGTGGGCGTGGTCATAGTCGCACTCCAAAAAAAGTTATCATCAAGGCGATGGCATCTAGGCATCAATGTGCAATTTTTTCTTATCTTTTTTTCGTCATCAATGATCTTATGTTATTGACATTTTTGAAATATTAGTTTGATACTTGTATTTTTCAAGTTAATAGGCTACATACAAATGTAATGCGTTTTATAATCAATCTAGTATTAAATGTTATCATAATGAAACTAGGAAATTTATACAGGTATCATTTTGATACATTTTAAGGGCGAAACAAATATTTTCCATGGGCAAAACAATAGTCAAGATACAAAATTGATACTTTTAATTATACTTTTTATAATATTTATCTTTGCATTGAAACCACGAAATTGATACCGTTTATGGTTTCATTTTTGCACATCGTGTATTAAATTAATAGTGATACTTTTTTTTTCAGTGCGGATTTCGGCAATATTTTATACCAAGATAAAGTGACTTCAGATAAGTACGGGAACTAAGTTTAGTAAAGGGCGGAGTTACGCCCATTTTGAAATTTTCTTTTATCTTTGTATTTTGTTGCACCATATCATTACTGGAGTCGAATGTTGGCATAATTTACTTTTATACTGTAAAGATATTAAATTTTTTGTTAAAATTTGACATTTTAAAAATATTTTTATTTGCCTTCAAATATTATAATTTATTAAATTTTGATGAGCTCGAGGCAGTTTAAAAAATTGAAACACAGTTTATAATATTTGAAGGCAAATAAAAATATTTTTAAAATGTTCAAACGGAGAGCACACCGAGAGAAAAACAGTACAACCAGAGTGTACAAAAACATCAAGCATAACTATGACGCCCAGACCAACAAATACATAAAACACTACCAACATATTACGAAACAAGTCACAAGACTAACAACATCAACTAAATTTTTGGAAAGGTGCAGAAGAGATGGCTTAACTCCTAATTTTATTGATAATGCAACAAAGAATATAATGTACGTAATTACTAATACTACCAGCAACAACAAAATACCCAAACAATTTTCCAAAGTGGTGGCCACATTTATAAATAATGTGAAAAGCAAACTCATCAACCTTTTAATCAACATCAAGCATGAACTTTTAAGACACAACAAAAAAGAGGTAAATATATTGAGAGCACTGATAACTCAATGTCCTGAAGCAACACATTCCACTCAATTTTTTCAAAGTGAGGAGTTGTTAGCGACCAAACAAACGGCGCAGATTAAAACCAATCAAATTAAGAAATACGAAAATCTCAAAAGTAGACAAAGAGAAAATTTAAATATTAGGGTGGTCCCAGAATGGTTTCATAATATTTCGTCTATAGATTTTCCCACGGACATTCGTTGGCTCTTATCTCTGGGTCCGAAATATGCCCTTCCAATTCAAGATAAAGGGTTGCCTTTATTCCAACTTATAGTAGACGGGGAGAATGTTATACGCACTATTGAAGACAAAGAAAAACAAGAAATAGGAAGAAGTAATTTTACTAAACTTATACACGAGCATCTTAATAGGAATAAAATTTCTGCTAGGGATAAATTTATAAACAAAACGGTACTCGCCACAAAAACATTTCTGAAAAAGAATAAAGATATACTGATTCTAAATGCAGATAAGGGTAATGTAACGGTAGCGTTGGAAAAAGCCGAATATGATAGAAAGATGCAAACGATTGTTAATAACATTTCAACATATAGAGTGTTAAAACGAGACCCTAATAGTAAATTACAAGAGAAGAACAATGCGTTAGTTCAAAAAATGCTTGATAATGGTGTTATCAATGAAATAGAAAAACAGCGACTTTTAAGCAAAACTGCCAACCCACCTAGAATTTACGGTTTGCCTAAAATTCACAAAGAAGGGGGGCCACTTCGACCTATTTGTTCCTCTATTTGCTCACCGTCGTATGAATTATGCAAATATGTTGTTAACATATTGGAAAATATAACTAAATCGTCTAAATTTAATGTTAAAGATGCGATTGAATTCAAACGAAAAATAAATAATACCTATATCTATGATGATGACATTCTAGTGTCTTTTGATGTAGTGTCCTTATTCCCGAGCATTCCAGTAGACTTGGCAATAAAGATAATATCCTCAAAATGGAATGAATTAAAAGACCATACAAAGTTAACGCAAGAGCTGTTTTTAAACATAGTTAAATTTTGCATAATGGAAAATCGTTACTTTAAATATAATGACAAAATATATGAGCAACGGTCAGGAATGCCAATGGAATCACCAGCATCACCTGTCGTAGCGGATATAGTCATGGAGGAACTACTATCCAAATTCATGATGGAAACTGCCAACAAACCGCGCTTATTAACTAAGTACGTTGACGACTTGTTCAAGATTGTTAGGACACAAGATGTCGACAAGATGCTCAAAGATCTTAACAACTTCAATAAATCAATTCAATTTACAATAGAAACGGAAAAAGATGGAGAGCTACCCTACTTAGACACTCTTATTATCAGAAAGAATAACAAATTGTTGATTGACTGGTATAAAAAGCCCACGGCATCTGGAAGACTTGTTAATTTTAATTCAAAACATGACAAAAAAGCAATTATAAACACCGCAAGCAATTTCATTAGAAGAGTTCTCTCGATGAGCGACACGATTTTTCACGAAAAGGATATTGACGAAATAAAAGTAACCTTGACAAAGAATGACTTCCCTATGACAACTATAAATCAATTACTTCGAACATACTTTACCGAAAATAAGGAGAGAACCAACATAGCCAAAGGAGAGGGAAAAATATACAAATCAGTAGTTCATGTTCCAGGAATAACGGAAAGAATAAAATTTTCAAAGCTCTATGACAGAGATAAATATCAGATCGCGTCAACTTATAAACACACGCTAAGAAAACTCTACAGCAATACAAAGGATAGAATTCCCAAACAAGAGAAGTCTAATGTAGTTTACAGGATTCCGTGTAATGGTGACGGGTCCCACTTATGCAAAAAGGTATATGTGGGGACAACAAAAATGAAACTCAAGACAAGGATTTCCGCTCACAGGTCAAATGTGAAATTAAGAAGCAGTTTTTCGGACAATAAGACGGCATTGTCATCACATTGCAAAGATACCGGGCATTATCCCGATTTCGTTAATGTATCCATTTTACACGAGGAGAAAAATTACGGCAAAAGATATACTTTAGAAATGCTGCACATATCGAACACCCCTAATGACACGAAAATGAATTATAAAATAGACACTGATCAGCTGGCGCGCGTTACCGCGACTTAGTTTTAAGACAACAACACTGTTCTAGTTAGAATTGCAGCTCAACACAACAAATGCAGTGGGATGACCAATATATATGTACATATGTACATTTGTATGTTAATGCAAATGATTATGTCTTTTTGTTCGTCATTCTATGTATTGTTGTTTTTGTAGATTTTTGTTTATACTTACGGTGTTTTAAATTGTTTATATTTTCATATTTATTTGACTTCTACGCTTTCTTTTTTCGTACATCTTGTTAGTCGGTAAAACATATTCAATTGTGTAAGTGGTATTATGTTTAGGTTTTGAAAACTGTTTACATGTAAACTAATTGTTGTTTTTGTCCACAGTTCCTGAGGATGATCTCAGAATGAGATCGAAATATCGACCAAATAAAATTGAAATATAAAAATTTAAACTGTGTTTCAATTTTTTAAACTGCCTCGACCTCATCAAAATTTAATAAATTTAATAAGTTAAAATTTGACTTTAAAAAATTTTTTTTTTAAAAGTGGGCGTGTTCGTCATCCGATCTCGCTAATTTTTATTTAGCACACATATAGTAATAGGAGTAACGTTCCTACCAAATTTTATCATGACATCTTCAACGACTGCCAAATTACAGCTTGCAAAACTTTTCAATTACCATATTTTAAAAGTGGGCGGTGCCACGCCCATTGTCCAACATTTTTCTAATTTTCTATTTTGCGTCATAAGGTCAACGCACCTACCAAGTTTCATCGCTTTATCCGTCTTTGGTAATGAATTATCGCACTTTTTCGGTTTTTCGAAATTTTCGATATCGCAAAAGTGGGCGTGGTTGTAATCCGATTTCGTTCATTTTAAAGAGCGATCTGAGATGAGCGGCCCTCCCCTTTTTAAAATACTCATTAATACCTTTCATTTGATACCCATATCGTAAAAACAAATTCTAGAGTCACCCCTGGTCCATCTTTATGTAGATATCTCGAAAAGGCGTCCACCTATAGAACTAAGGCCCACGCCCTTTTAAAATACTCATTAACATCTTTCATTTGATACCCATATCGTACAAACAAATTCTAGAGTCACCCCTGGTCCACCTTTATGGCGATATCTTGAAAAGGCGTCCACCTAGAGAACTAAGGCCCACTCCCTTTTAAAATACTCATTAACACCTTTCATTTGATACTCGTATCGTACAAAAAAATTCGACGGTCAGCCCTGGTCCACCTTTATAGCGATATCCCTAAATGGCGTCCACCTATAGAACTATGTCCCACTCCCTCTTTAAATACTCTTTAATACCTTCCATTGGATACACATGTCATACAAACACATTCCAGGATTACCCTAGGTTCATTTTCCTACATGGTGATTTTCCCTTATTTTGACTCCATAGCTCTCAACAGAGTATATATTGTTCGGTTAGACCCGAACTTAGCCTTCCTTACTTGTTTTTCTTTGATTTTTAAGGTTTTTTCATCCTATTTAAAAAATTTTCATTTGCTTTTAAAATTTTCATGTATACCCTGTCGGACTCACAACTATCCGCTAAAAACTTTGGCGATAACAGTTTTTTGAAAAAAAAAAAAATATTTTTTGGGTTTTGAGGGGTGTTTTGGTGAAAAAATTTATTTATTTGTTTTGGTCGAAATCGATTTTTTTTTTATTTCAAGGCTCCAAATCATTTTTTATGTATGTAGGATGTGAATTCATTTATTTATTTTTCAAAGTACAATTGATTGTTACATTTATAATGATAATGAGTTAAATGAAGTATTTGATGATTAAAATATGTGTTAAATGAATTAAACTGTATATTGGCGTGTTACTTCGTTGAAATTCGTACGTAAACTAACTTGTCGTCTTTTCGGTTTTTACTCGTCTGTTTCGTTTAGGTTTTAAAGTGAGGGTTGTATTTGTACATCTGGGTTGCATTTTTACGTCTGGGTTGTTAGTCACTATGAGGGTTGTATGTCACCGTAAGTACGTCCACTTCTGTTACGTCCCTTATCCGTTCCTACAATAGGCCGTCCTGACATTCGTTCGTCCCCGAACGAAGCTTGCCATTTTTTCATAAATTCCGCTACCGTCGTCGTCCGATTTGGCCCTTCGTGCTCGCCTACCTTTTCGACATCATACCGACCGTGATTTAATTTACGGACAACTTTATAAGGGCGGGACCATACTGTGCACGTTTTATAGCTACTAGCTCCTTTTCTTCATACGTTTGTTCGGCTTTTCGCTTTGCATTAAAACTTTTCCGATTCTCTTCTTGAATTGCCTGAATGCTATCCCTTGCTGTTTCCCTAATACGTTCGCGCTCTGTCTCCAATTCTTTTATTGCGTCATCCACAATAAACTCATTTAAATCTATATCTTATGTTAAACGCATATTAAGTCCTGTCAAAAGTTTAAATGGGGATACTTTCGTGCTACGACTGGGACAATTATTTAAAAACTGCTGTATATTCCCAACGTTTTTGTACCATTGGCCCGGATTGTTCAAAGAAAGTTTCGTCAACATTGGAATTACGGTTCGGTGGATACGCTCCACTTGACCGTTACCCCTCGGAACTCCTGTCGCTATATAGAGGTGTTGTATTCCTTGCTCACTACAGTAGTCTTTAAAAGCTTGTGAAGTAAACGCTGCAACTCTGTCAGTTACAATTCCTTTTTGGGTTTCCGAAAACGGCGGCTAGTTTGCCCAACCTGTCAACTACTGCTGATGCTCCCGTATCTCTTGTTGGGTATAACCAAACAAACTTGGAGAATGCATCTACTACTGCCAAAATATGGTTATAACACTTTGTTGTAACTGTCAGAGGTCGTAAGTTGTCTAAATGGTACGTGCATAACGGTTGATCCTCTTCCATCTGACAAGGCACAACCACAAGCTCTTTGGAAGGGTCTTTGCATAAGATGCCATGGGATATATAAAAATCTTCATAGGGTCCCTTTTCAAGAATCGTCCTAACAGCTTTTATCCAATCATCGTTCAACTGAGATTGCAACAACCGATGCTTTAAGGTATCTTCCATCTGTAGGCAATGCATTCTGCTTAAGGCATCTACATGCCTCATCTGAGTTCCAGATCTGTGTAGAATTTGACAGTCAAATTCTTGTAAGAATTCTTGCAATACGAGGCGGCACGTCTTCTTTGCGCATCGTAAGTGCGAAAGCGTTACAGTCGGTAACGATGGTGAACTTAACACCTTTCAAATAAATTCGCCACTTTTTAAGAGCAGCAATGACTGCCAAAACCTCCAATTCATATGAACTGTAGTTCTCTTCTGCGTGACTTGTTTTTCTACTTAAAAACTGAAAGGGATGAAAATTTAGTTCTTCACTCCATTTTGCATGTAGATCGCCCCATAACCAAATTTTGACGCATCCGTGTGAATCTCCGTCGTTGCGTTAGGGTTATATAACCGAAGAACTGGTGAAGTGGTTAAAATGCTTTTTAACTTTTCGAAAGAAGCTACTTGCTCTTCTATTTTAAAAATACTCTCTTTTTTAACAAGTCAGATAAAGGTTTCGCTAAAATTGCATACTTGTTTATGAACCGCCTAAAGTATGACGTTAGTCCAAGGAAACGTTCGAGAGTTTTCTTGTCCCTCGGCATTGGGTAGGACTCAATCGGTTGGATCTTTTCTTCAGATGGCCTAATTGTACCTGCCTCAATGATGTATCCCAGAAAATTAACTCTTTTCTCTAAAAATTGGCATTTCTTCCATTTGGTACGAACACCGTACCGCGACCCTACTTCTAAAACGCGTTTAAATTTTAGCAAACCCTCATCAACATCTTGCGATGGAATGATGATGTCATCCATATACATCGCAATAGTCCCATCTTGTATTAGTTCTCTGAACAGAGAGCTTACAAACCTACAGAAAACCGCCGGCCAGTTGCATATACCAAACGGAACGTATTTAAACTCGTATTGTACGTCGGGTGTCACAAAAGATGTGTACTTCCTTGAATCTTTGGCGACTGGAACATGTAAAAACCCATCTTCTAAGTCCAATGTTGTGAAAACCTGACCTCTTTGCAACCTGTCCAGCACGTCATCGATGCGCGCCATGGGAAAATTATCTCGGATATTTTTTTTTTTGTTTAACAATGGGTAATCACAACATAATCTTTTTGACCCGTCTTTTTTGCCTACTATTACGATGGGAGATGCGTAGTTTGAAAAGCTTGGCTGTATAATATCTGCTTTCAACCATTCTTCAACTTGTTGCCTCACAAAATTTTTATCATCCAAGGCCAATCTGCGTGGACGCTGAAATACATGTACTTCGTCAGTAAAAAGTATCTTCATTTCAGTTTGGCACTTTTCGATACGTTGTGGCTTGTAACTTTCTATTAACTCTTGAATAATTGTGTTTTCGCTGTAGACTCCTTCAGTCATACATAACTTTGCAAACTCTTCTAATAACTCCATCTTTTTTCCCTCACTACTTTCTCCTGATTCTGATAACGTATTAATCCTCTTCTCGAATTTTGTACCTTCTGGCTTTACACTAATATTCACTTTATCGAGTACCGAAGTACCTATAAATACTGAATACGGAATCGCGCTTTCACTAGTAATGTGAAATTTGTGTAAGAACTTCAAGCCATCTACTTCAAGCTCTGTGACGAAACTACGGCACGTCGAAAACTCTTTTGCCCAAGCGCCGTACAAGGTTCGCTTGTCGTCGGTAACCCCACCGCTGAAATTAAGTTTGTTGAACACATCACGCCGGATTAAGCATAAACAACACCCTGTATCGACCAAAGCATCAGTTTCCAACCCACCCACCTTTACAATTTTCAGTGGCAACTGTATTTTTTCTTTTTCCATATTTACAACATTAATTTTTTCAGACTCTTCTTTAACTTTCACGCTTTCAGTACCCTTACACTCAAAAGACTTGTATCCAATGCCATTGCACTTAAAGAATTTAGTTTATTGACTGGTGCAGTCACGAATGAGATGTGTGTTACTTCCACATCTAAAACATGACCTTGACACCTTTTGAGCGCTAGAGGTACTTGCTGCACTCTGGATTGGCCTAGGGTTTTGATTGATCGTTTTGCAATGAATTTTTTCATATATTTTAATTTTTTCTTTAAGCTCACCAACGGTCTTTGCCTCATACAAAACCGTTTTGTTTAGCCTGGTGTATACTATGCCCTCTATAAAGTATGATATCAAACTTTCATTGTCAATATTTATTGATTTACCAATTTCAGTAAGTACATACAAATACTCACGAAAGGGTTCGCTTGCTTTCTTTTTACGGTTTCTTAATTTGCTATGTACTTCAGATGAAGAAAATTTTTTCCCAAATTCCTCGATAAGTGCATATTTTAATAACTCCCAACTGACTAAACCTCGCTGACTTCTAATAAATAATTTCGCTGCCCCTCTTAGCAACTGCTTCCCATATATGAATTTATGCACACTATTACACCCTACTACCAAGGCATTATCTTCAAATTCGTTTATCCATAGCTGTACATCAACGTTACCATCACCATTGAATTGTGTTAGACTTTCCTGTATGTCTTTAAAGGTAAACGTTGATCTACCAGCCGGTGCGACGGCGGCAGCGGAATTTGTTTCTGGCGCGTCTTCATACGTGCTACCTGATTCGTCATTGTCATCGTTGTTATTCATCTCGTATCCGTAGTGTGACAATAATCTTTGTTGTAGCTCCGCTTTACGTCTCACAGTAGATTGGTCAAGTTCATGGAGTCCTTGCTGCAACTCCTTTAAATTAAACGTCAGTATTGCCTGTCTGTCTGTCCATTTTTCACGCTACGCCTTTGTAGTATTTAAAGTAGGTATTATGTTATAAATGAAATTGTTTGTTTACCAGTAAGAAAAAATATTCAAATGATAAAATAAAAGATCAATTAAACAAACTACTTCAAATTAAATACATAAGTGTGTATGAATATATGTAAGTTCTTTTCTTCGCTCTGTTGTGATATTGAGATCCACTTATCTGTTGCCTTTCCTTTGCTTCAATTTATTCACTGTTTCTTTGTCTACTTCTTTTACTTCAATTTGACTTTGTATTATTATTGGTTTCTTCTCATTTGCTGTCTATTCTTTGCTCTTCTTCCTTTGATGTCTCGGATTTATTTATTTACCTTGACTTCGCTTTAGTTTGTTTTGTTATCGGTTCCTCCTTTACTTCATTTGATGCTGCATAACCTTGAATTGTTTCTGCTTGTGTCAGTCGTTCTATTTTCTCGCTGCTTATGTTGCTACGTTTTCTCTGCTCTGATTTCCTTCTTATGTATTGTACTATTGCCTTCGCTAAGGTATGTTTTGACGTTGATTTCATTACTTAATTTGATGCTGCACAACTTCGCATCGTTTTATTTTCTTGCTGTTTGTATTGCTACGTTTTCTCTGCTCTGCTTTCTTTCTGATGTATTCTATTCATTTGATGATGCACAACTTCGCATCGTTTTATTGTGTCGCTGCTTGTGTTTCTACGTTTTTTCTGCTCTGCTTTCTCTGATGTCTTCTTTTATTCTCATTTGCTCGTTGTCGTTATATTTGTTCTACTTCTATACGAATTCGCTTTTTTCGTGCCAACAATTTGTCTACTCAAATTGTATTCGTCGCGTTTTGAACGTAACGCAGTTTAAAATTTTATTTGGCTTCGTTGCCAATTTTCACGAGCTTTTGATTACGCTTGCTTAATTTCGCAAATTGTATGCTGCGATCGACTGCACAGTGTTTGACGACGCTTTTGTGTCTTTCGGCGTTGAAAATTTATATAGCGCTTGGAGACGCTTGCTTCGTTATGAAGGTTTTCACGTACGAATGAAGTCTGCACAAATATTTTACTGCGTTTGATGACGCTTGTTAATTCTTTTGCGCTTTACGACGTTCAAAAGTTCAACTTTTTAGCGTTTGGCGACGGTCACACACAGCACACTACACGTTTCATGGCACGATCCCGGTTGAGCCACCAATTTGTAGGATGTGAATTCATTTATTTATTTTTCAAAATATATTAATTGTTACATTTATAATCATAATGAGTTAAATGAAGTATTTGATGATTAAAATATGTGTTAGATGAATTAAACTGTATATTGGCGTGTTACTTCGTTGAAATTCGTACGTAAACTAACTTGTCGCCTTTTCGGTTATTACTCGTCCGTTTCGTTTAGGTTTTAAAGTGAGGGATGTATTTGTACATCTGGCTTGCATTTTTACGTCTGGGTTGTTAGTCACTATGAGGGTTGTATGTCACCGTAAGTACGTCCACTTCTGTTACGTCCCTTATCCGTTCCTACATGTATATGTTTCCGTTAGACCCACCAATAAGTATACCAAAATGATCAGGGGACGAGCTGAGTTGATTTAGACATATCCGTCTGTCCGTCCGTCCGTACGTCCGTCCGTCCGTCTGTCCGTTTGTTTGAACGCAAACTAGTCCCTCAATGTTTGAGATATCTTGATGAAATTTGGTAAGCAGTATTTTGATAAGGAATTGACATTTGTCGGAATCGACCGGATCGGACCACTATAGCATATACCTCCCATACAATCGATTGTTCAATTAGCAGGTTTTCGCCACTTCTGCCTCATTTTAACAGCCAGCAACATCAAATTTTACCACAAGCTTACGTATTGGGCATAGATGGTTGTCTGAAAAAATCGTCAAGATCGGACATATTTATTTTTATTTATTTTTTATCCCATACAACCGACTGTGCAGGTAAGAGGATTTTCATCATTTTTGTCGAAATCTATTTTTAGTCCGATTTAGACGATTTTTTCAGACAACCATCTATGCCCAATACGTAAGCTTGTGGTAATATTTGATGTTGCTAGCTGTTAAAATGAGGCAGAAATGGGGCAGAAATGGCGAAAACCGTCTTATTGAACAATCGGTTGTCAAATCTCCCATCAAAATATGCCTGCTTACAAAATTTCATCAAGATATCTCCGGGTTTTATTATGATAAGTAAGATCTTTAAGCTGTTTATTTCTTTACTCAGAGATGTTTTCTTCCCTCGCTCTTTCAAATTGGCTTGGGCCAGTGGAGACTCTTCTTCCGAAGAACACCTCTATTGGTTTCTTTTTCGTTGTTGAGTGAATTGAATAATTATATTCGTAAACAGAGTTGTCGAGAAGTTCGGCGAATGAAGTGAAGGTGCGTTCTGCTTTTAACCAACGCATTATTTCTGAGAAGGTCGAGTGAAATCGATTCACTTGACCGTTAACGGAACTGGTATAAGGTGGTGTTTTGAAAACTTGTATGTTTAAAGTGTCCTCCATTAAAAATCGTATGGAAGCTGAGTTCAGGGATGTTTCGTTATCTATTATAACATATTCGGATACGCCAAATTAAAAAAGTATTTCACGGAGAGGTTCCTTAACGTGTTCTATTGCTCTGCATTTAAGTATTTTGGTTTGATCGTATTTCGAAAATGTGTCTCTTGCTGTCAAGACTATGTTTCGGTCGGTCATGTAAATGTCGATGTGCAAAATTTGACCTCGGAATTGAGGTATGGGAGTTTCTCCTAATTTTGGTTTACTACGATGTGTATCATATTTATTTTCTTTACAGGTTGGACATTGTTGAATTATTGTTTTAATTTTTGTAGTCATAGAAGGGAAGTAGAAATTTTCGAGAATTTGAATCTTGTTTTCTCGACAATTTCTGTGAGCTCTTTTATGGGGTTTGATTATAATTTCTTCTTGTTCGTTTGTCACGTCCTGGACTTGAAGTTGTGTAAACCTGATCTTATAGTTGCTAAAGTGGATTGGGTATATTTCCAAAATTTTTTCAATAATTCGTTCTTCTGTCTTAATGCAGTTAACTGCGGAGGGGTTGAGGTACCTTTTAAGGCGGTCTATAAAAATTTCTGGGCTATAGTCCGGTTCCTCTAAAATGTGCCTGTGGTATGTAGGAAATACTATTTTAAATTGGTACGTTGAAGTTTCAGCTACTTTCAGAAATAGCTGATTTTTGAAAAGATTTATTGGGATTTCTACGTGAGGCATTAAATAATCCGATGAACTCTCGTCAATATGTTGAGTTGAGGATAAGGATTTAATTGGTTCAGGTGGCATTTTTGAAAGAGCGTCAGCGCAACGTTAGTTATGCCAGGTTTAAAATGGAGTTCGTGGTTATATTCCTCTAAAATGGATTTCCAGCGTTTCATTTTAGAGTTGTTGTTTTTATTGCTAAGAGCCTGAGTAAGGGGTTGATAATCTGTAAATATTTTTAATTTGGCTGAGCCATAAAGATAGTTCCTGAAATTGTTTAGGACCCATATTATAGCTAAAAACTCTTTCTCGTTTGTAGCATAGGCTTCTTCTGTTTTGCTGAGTGTTCTTGAAATGAATGCGATGGATTTTTTATCCTGAGAAAGGACTGCACCAATCGCATAATTTGAGGCATCAGTTGTTAAATGGAAACCTTTGCTGAAATCGGGGTATGCGAGTATAACATCGTCAGACATAAGGGATTTTTTTTATTTTATTGAAAGCATCTTTTCCTTCTTCATTTAGTTCGATATTTATTTTAGCTGATTTACCCCTCTTAAGAGTATCGTTAGGGGCTTAGCCAACATGGCGTAATTTTGAATGAAGCGACTGTAGTAGCCGGAAAGGCCTAAGAATGAGCGAAGTTGCTTAGCGGTTTTTGGGTAAGGTATTTTTGCTATTGCTTCAACCTTTGCAGGGTTTTTTGTAATTCCTCTTGAGGACATAATGAATCCTAGGAACTGCACAGAGAAAAATGGCATTTATACAGTTGGATCTTGATTTTGGAGTCTTCTAGAGTTTTAAAAATTTGCTGTGAGTGGAGAGCGTGCTCTTCTTCAGAGTTGCTGAAGACGACTATGTCATCGATATAGACGTAGCATAGTTTGCCGATGTGATGACGAGGAATGTCATCTAGGGCTCGCTGGAATATTGACGGGGCATTTTTGAGTCCGAATGGCAATCTCGTGAACTCGTATTTGCCATTGTTGATTGAGAAAGCCGTTTTCTCAATATCGCATTTCTTGAGCGGGATTTGATGAAATCCGCTTTTTAGATCTAACACGGAAAACAATTTTTTTCCCGAGCTGAGACAATACCTAATTTATCAGGGGTATTGGCGATAGTCAATAACGACTCGATACTGCTTGTTGCCTTGGGAGTCAGGCTTTTTTGCCACCACCCAAACGGGTGAGTTGTAAGGGGACCATGATGGTCGAATGATGCCGCCGTATAGCATTTTATTTATTTGGGATCCAACTACGCTTTTAAGCGGCATGGGGTAGGGATAGTATCGTGTATAAACAGGAGTATCTTTATTGGTTCTGATTTCGCCTACGACTTTAGTGGTGTATGTAAGTTTATCGTTGGGTTCCGCGAAGAGACTAGAAAAGTTTTCTACTAGATTATTGATTTTACTTTGCTGACTTGGTGACATGTTGTCTTCCTTAAGATCAATTTTGTTAATTGATCCCGAAGCTAACTCTTTTGTCCTAATTCTTCTGTTTCCTTTTATTTCCATAAAGTCATCCTTGACGTGTATGACAGCTTCGACTTCCTTGAGGCTGTCGTTTCCAAGGATACCATGGAAGGATCTTAATGTGGGAGAAGGTAAAACTTCAATTTGTTATCGGCTTTAAAATTATAGAGATAGGTATGTTCTTTGATTTCGATATATTCCGCTATTGATTTTGCAAACAAAATTTTGTCGTTTCTGATTGGATTGAGTACAATGGAGGGCTGTATATAGTTTTTTGTAGATCCTGTATATATTAAAAATTTTACAGTGCCTCCACTCTTCAGTTTGCACTGAAAGTAAGGCAGCGAAGAGTGGTTCATCCTAAAAAAGGTAGGTCTATTGTGTCTAAGTAATTGTCCTTCTGTTTTTCCTCGCAGTTGTTAGGAGTGGTATAAGTTGCGTCGTTGTAATAATCTGCATTTATCTGATCGTCATTTGTCATGGTAGGGGAATATTCCTCAGGTTGGTCGGCATCTATATGGAAGTTCCTTTGGATTTTGTTGGGGGGAACTTGTGCTGGAGGGTTTCCGGTAGGAGGTCTTTTGTTAGTTGCGTCACTAGGACGCGGCCTATTCATATAATTTATGTTGCGTGTTCTTAGTGACTGGTCTATATCCATGGGTTCTGGACGTGGCTGAGGCTCCTGAAAGGGCCTCGGTGGTGGATAGTTTGGTTGCTGACCATGATGATTAGCTGGTTGTGGACATTGGGCTTGACCACTCTTCTGTGGTGGCTTGCATGGGTGGGTTGAGTACAACCAGGGTTGGGGCATGTATGCCAATTCTGGGTAGAGTTCATTATTTATCCTTCTAGGAGACAAAGGTGGTCGAAATTCCTGCAGATTTCTACCTTGGTCATTATTGCTTAGAGTATAATGTGACCTGAAATTCTGAGTTTCTAGTTTAAGGCACAAGTGGAGTGCTTGAGGGAGGTCCACCGGTTCTCTAATTCCAAGACGTCTGGGTAGGTCTCATTTGAGGCCAAGGACAAAAGTGTCTAGGGCTTTATCCCTAGAAGTTCGGGTTAGTAGGTGCATGGCTTCCCTGCCGACTACCATTCAGCCTAGTTTGTTTAATATTAAGGACAAATGAGAGTATACCCTTTGGTAACACTCTTGGATCGTAAGGTTATCCTGTACGAGTGAAGTCATTTGGTACTCGAGGGTACCAAGGTCGCGCTTGTCCGCGTAATGGAGTGTCAGGCATTTTTATATGGCCTGCCAGTCTAATGGAGTGTTGTACGACTCCAGGGCGACATCGGAGTTGCCCACAATTTTATTCCATATGACATTAAGTATCCCATATTATTTGGGAGTTCCTCTTTGGGGCTCGTATATCTGGAGGATTCTGTCCACACTTTTCCTCCAGGATGTGAATTCTTCTGGGTTTCCAGAGAATTTGCGAACACATCTTACGACATCCGGAATTTTGTCAAGTTTGGAAACATTACCGGTTAAATTTGTATCGATTGTAATGTCCGTAAAGTTCGAAAAATTCACGTTGGGGTTTAGGGCAGCTTGAACCAGGTACCGCCCTCGGTTTTCAGGACATTTCTTACTAGTCCTGAGACAATATTTGTAAGTTCTTCCATCGAAAACGCATTGGGGTTACGAAGAGCTTGCTGACCAGAAGGTGCAGCTGGGGCTTGGGGTGCGTTCAGTATTTGTGGACGAATGAGGTTTTTTGGATTCATTTCAACTTTTAAATTTATTTGTTATAATTAATTTCTTCTATTAATAGTAAAATTCAATGAACCAAACCAATTAAAAATCTAAAGTATAAAAACCTTTCTTTAAGTTTTTCACTAGAAGTGATAAATTTAATTATTTAAATTTTGGTAATTGTTAAGAATTCCAAAAAAATATATTTGTAGGGTCTTTACGACCTTCCCCTCACTAGGGTAGGCACCTTGTCGTTGGTGTGAGGGCTTAGCCGAACTCCATAGCGCCCGACTATGAGGCGGAGCTGTTTAGGACTGACATCTACGCCGTTTCGCCTCATAGGAGGGCGGCGGGATGTCGGTGACCAAGAACTGCCAACCCCCTAATCCAGGGTGTTATGCGGACCGTGCCTATTGGACGATTTGCAGCCAGGGGATAAATTCGGCTGTATTCGAACGGAGCCTTCCCGATACCGGGCCATCTCGGGAAGTATTTATGGCCTTACCGCAGTAAGGGGCGCTGCTGTGGCGGACGGTTCTTTCCCCGTATATAATACTGGACCGCTGAGCCCGCCTTGTCGGGCAGGTGGTCGTACGACCAAGATGAACAACTCATTACCTGAATGTAATAAGGAGGATGTATAGAGGAGGACTGAGTCGCAATCCAAGGACGACAAATACGAATTAAGCGATGCGTCGGACTCGGGGAGCGAGAGTAGTGCTGATTCAATGAACTCAGTGTTGGAGAAGCACACAAATGAAAACGGAGTAGAAGAGTGGAGAAGGGTACGGAGCAGAGGAAGTAAAATAGCTATCTCGCAGTACTGTGCAGCATCAAGAATTGTACAACGCTTGGGAGCAGTGGTCGACCCAACAGAAGTGGAGATCGAGCGCTTGGAATGGGCCCATGAAGCGGTAGAAGTAGGTCGAAGGCAGTTCAAAAGGTTTGCTGCGAGAAACCCTCGGTTCTGCAACCGGTACGAGGAGGAAGAAGCGTCGAATGGCGGAATGAAGAGGCAACGTTCGGCAGAAGGCGACAAGCCTGCTTTCAAGAGGCAGAAAGGACCCAGTCCTAGAGCCGCGAGGCAGGGCAGTCGCATAGACAAGACAAGTAGGCCCAAAGCTGTAAGACAGATGGGTTCCAATAGCGAGGTAGCAACTACCTCGAAAGCTGCCAGTCAGAGGGAAGTTCCAACTACGGAAGTAGGAGATAAGCCAAAGGGAGATAACGCTAAGACTCCGGCTTTCTCGGAGGCGCTAAAGGGAGTTAACGCGAAGACTCCGGTGTTCTCGGAGGTTCCAAAGGGAGATAACACTAAGACTCCTGCTTTTCCCGAGAAGATGAGTGATGTGGCAAAGCATTCACTGACTGTGGCGCTGGTTGATCGTAGCAGTCCGTTCGGACAAATGACTACTGAAAGGTGGAGATCTGTGGAAAGGGAGCTTATTAGCTTAATGCTTAAGATGATGCGGGAACAACCAAGTAAGCCCCTTCCAACCTTTGATTCGGGGGGATGGTATAATGGTGTGAAGATGATAGCGTGCGACAACATCGCGAGCTTGCGGTGGCTGGAGGAAGTCGTTCCAAACCTCCAAAGGCAAGGCACGAACGCGCGGTTTGAGGTGGTGGATAAAGCGCAAATCCCCACGGTACCAAAAGTTAAGGTATGGATACCATGCGTGATGAAGTCGGAGGATACACTGCGACTTCTGCAGAATCAGAATCCGAACATACCGACACAGGATTGGAAGGTACTTACTATATCTCGGCCTACCGAGGATGGTCAGTTCTACATCTTCCAAATAAACAAGCAGGCGGAGGATATTTTGTACACGCAGCTTGGCAAAATGTCCTTTGGCACTGGCAAAATTTACATGCGACTCAGGAAAAGAAGTCCCGAGGATAAAAATCCTAACACGCTGGAAGTGGGCGAAGTCGAAAAGGACCTCAGAAGCCTAAGGGAAAAAAGACAGGTGGAGGTCCTCGACGTCACCACGAACGTGCTAGAAGAGGACCAACCGCTAAATGGTGCTGTGACTCGCACAGAGGAACACACGGCACAACATTCACGAGGGGCTGAAGGGGGCCTCGAATACTCTAAACCAAAAGGGCAAGAGGAGGACGACGACGTCAAGACGAAGGTGCTGGAGGGGGACAAACAGCCCGATGGTGCTGCGAGTCCTACAGATAAACCTCCAACACAGTAAAGTGGCGTCGAGCGAACTCCTCCTAACCCTTGAGGAGGGTTCGTTTGACGTGGCGCTGATCCAGGAGCCGTGGCTCTCATCGGGAGGAAAGGTTTCTGGACTTAGCGCGCGCGGGTTTGGCGTTTACTACGCACAAACGGAAGGACGGGTGCGAGCTGTAGTAATGGTAAGGAAACAGCTGCATTCATATATGCTGCCTAATTACACCACCGAGGATCTCGTAGCGGTGGCCGTTGAGCAAAAGAATAAGCAGGCATTTATCCTGGCGTCCTGCTACATGGCCCATGCTGCGGAGGTTCCACCGATGGAGTGCAAAAGGCTAGTACAGGAGGAAGGGCGCAAAGGGCGGTTGGTCATAGGCGCAGATGCAAATGCGCATCACAATGCATGGGGAGGAGCAGATACGAACGAGAGAGGCGAATCTCTATTTTGTTACATCCTGCAAACCAATTTGCAGATAGCCAACAGGGGAAATGTTCCTACATACATTGGTCCAACATCCAGCAATGTTCTGGATATTACATTGAGCTCCGAGCGTGATATATCAAGGTATGATTGGATGGTTCTCGATAGACCATCCTTCTCCGACCATGCATATATAAGCTTCAGCATCCCACTAAAGAGGGTAGAGAAGGGAGGAACCTTTAGAAACCCTAGGGCAACGAATTGGACTAAATTCCAGAAACATGTAGAAACGAAACTGGGACAACCCAAAGAGGTTGCTAATGTAGAGGAACTGGAGGAGTCGAATGAATTCCTAACAAGGACGCTTATGACTGCGTATAACAAAGCTTGCCCTCTAAGAAGATTCAGAGGAAAAGCAAAGCCGCCATGGTGGAGCAATGAGCTGAGTCTTCTAAGAAGACAGGTAAAAGAAATGTTTAAACTCGCAAAGACCGCGGAAAGCGAAGCGTTTTGGGACGAGTACAGGGATCTACTGAGGATCTACAAGCGTGAAATTACCAGGGCGAAGAGAAACTCATGGAAAAGTTTCTATACGGACATAGAGTGCTCAAGTGAAACAGCAAGTTTGAAAAAGTCCTAGCAAAGGGAAACATAGTCCAGGGACTAATAAAGAAAGAGAACGGGGAATGGTCACGTGATAGTGAGGAATCCTTTGAGGTGCTTCTCGATACACATTTCCCATCGGGAGACGGTTTAGAAGAACCAGCAGACATCACTCACACTTCGATCACGGAGCTAGTGGTGCCGGGCTTGGTGACCGATACCAAGATCGAGTGGGCAGTGAAGACGTTTTCTAAGTTTAAATCGCCGGGCCCAGATGGTATATTCCCGGCCATGCTACAAGTCTCAAGTAGGGCGGTCGTGGAATGGCTTAAAATAATATTCGATGGGTGCATAAGACTGAATCATGTACCGCACTCTTGGAGAACTGCTCGTGTAGCTTTTCTACCAAAGGCGGGGAAGATCGGTCACGTGTATCCCAAAGACTATAGACCCATTAGCTTAACATCATTTCTGCTCAAAACCTTTGAGAGGCTGATAGATGTGTACATAAAGTCCAACGTGGATGAAAAGCTGCTCTCCACAACACAGCATGCGTACACCAAAGGCAAGTCGGTAGACACCGCATTGCATAGGGTGGTAATAAGCATAGAGAAATCCCTGGAATATAAAGAGTATGCTCTAGGAGTCTTCTTGGACATTGCTGGGGCTTTCGATAATGTTGCAAAATGGGCGATTATGGATGGTCTTAATTACATTAAAGTACATCCTGCCTTAATCAGATGGATCGGCTGCATGTTAAATTGCAGAAAGATTACATCACAAAGGGGATTGTACGAGGCCACGAAATCAGTGGACAGGGGCACGCCGCAGGGAGGGGTGCTATCACCTCTGCTGTGGACACTAGTCATCAACCAACTGCTCAGGCAATTCGATGAGGGACCCGTAAAACTTACGGCTTACGCAGATGACGTTGCAATTGTCATAAGTGGAAAATGCCTTCCAACGATTAGTTCTTTGATGGATCGGGCGCTTCGGGATATTCATACCTGGGCATCTAATGTCGGGTTGAAAGTAAATGCGAAGAAGATGGATATGGTCTTGTTTACAAAGAGGTACAAGGTCCCAAATTGGACCAGGCCTAAGTTAGGAGCGGTGACCTTACAGGAGAAACCTTGCACAAAATATCTAGGAATCATCCTAGACAGTAAGCTGTCATGGAAGCTCAACGTGGAGGAGAGGGTCAAGAAGGCCTCAACGGCACTCTATGCATGTAAAAGAATGCTGGGGTGTACGTGGGGCCTATCGCCCTCTCTTTCTCATTGGGTTTTTACAGCGATTGTAAGCCCTATTCTATACTATGGAGTTCTTGTTTGGTGGAAAGCCACACAAAAAATAACATACCTCAAAAAATTAGAGGGGGTATGCAGACTATCGATGCTTTGCATTACGGGAGCCCTGAAAACAACCCCGACGGCTGCACTGTATGCCATTCTGCACATTCCACCTGTAGACCTGGTAGCAAAGAACAAAGCGTTAACGACCGCAACCAGGCTCGATGCTTCGGGGCAGCTTGAGCGCCGACCATATGGCCATAGTAGTATAGCGTCCTCAGTCACAAGACGAACAGACTACATGATTCCCTACCTGCACTTTGAGGGAGATCTTAAGGCCACAATAGAGGTGGACGGTTGGCGCAAGGGTGCGCAAATGGCGGACGAGGCGATACATGTGTACACCGATGGTTCCAAAATAGTGGAAGGAGTAGGGTCTGCGGTATACTGCGCTGATCCGGAATTAAGCAGATCCTGGAGGCTGCCGGATTACTGTAGCGTTTTCCAAGCGGAAATATTAGCCGTAACCAAAGCAGTAGAAACCCTGGAAGAGAATAGCTTAAGCTGCAACCGTGTTAACTTTTATATTGACAGTCAAGCAGCAATTAAGGCAATAATCTCGCATAGCACAGCATCTAAATGCGTGTTAGAGTGTAAGCAGTCTCTGGAGAGAATCGGGACAGGGAGAAGCATACATCTATATTGGGTCCCAGGGCATATGGGAATAGATGGGAATGAAAAAGCGGACGAATTAGCTAAAAAGGGCGCATCCCTTGAAGCTTGCTCCGTAGACGTCCCAATTAGATTGGGCGAGATTAAGCGAAGGCGAGAGGTGCACATGATCGACCAAGCAGAAAAGGCGTGGGTTCAAGCGCGGGGCTGTAAAGTGTCGAAGATTATGTGTAGGTCTTACAACCTTAGACTAACACAGTTGCTTCTATCATTAAAAAGAGAGGACTGTAGACTCATGACGGGTATTCTGACTGGACACTGCCTTCTGGCGTCACATGCCTTTAAATTAGGCTTGGTCAGTGATAGCAGGTGTAGGAAGTGTGGGTTGGAGGAGGAAACGATCGAGCACGTTCTGTGCTCGTGCCCTGCACTTGCCAGGCTAAGACTCCAGCTATTAGGAGTGATACAGCTGTCAGATCTAGAAGCAGCAAGTGGCTTAAGTCCTAGGAATCTTCTAGTATTTGCCAAGAGGACGGAGTTTTTTTATAACATAGGTCCTGGTTTTTGATAGGGTTTTTCAGTTTGGTCGTTAAAACAAACTTCTGGTAACACTACGGACTCAATCAGTCTATGTGAGGTCCTCATGGACCGGCCAGTTCAACCTACCTACCTTTACGACCTTTATTGAGTCACATCAAAAGTAGAACTAACTTTACAAAAATTATTAACTTACAACTAAACTTAATTAATTGGCCGACTCCGCTGGCGTCGCTGCTGCTTTTTGCTATTCCCCGAATTAGCCAACTTTAGTTGCGCGTGTTGGGCTTCCTGTCTAAATGAATTGGAGCTTTAATTTGCTGACATCGCGTCTGGCAATTTTGTGGGAAAGTATTGAACTTGCGCTCTACATAAATTTAAACTCATTTTGCTGACATTGCGTCTCGAGCTTTTGTGTGAAATATTGTGCAACAAGAGTTGCATATCTGCTTTACCTGCATTTATTATTGCTTACTAACTATTTATTGTTGTAGCAATTGTTAACATATGCCATGTCAACATACTGAGTCGATTTGTATGACCGAAAGTTAACCGATATCGCGCCATGGATTTTTCGATAGGATTTGGGCTTAGGAAAAAAAGTTCCACTACGCATACCCAAAAAAATAATTTTCGAGCCTGAAAAAAAAATGGAGAAAGGGTTAAGCACTCCTCAAAGCCCTAGAAATATTTTTTTTTTTCAAAAAACTGTTATAAAAACGTTGGCGATAACAGTTTTTGAAAAAAAAAAAAATAAAAAATATGTTTAGGGCTTTGAGGAGTGTTTTGGTCGAAAAATTTTTTTGGGTATGCGTATGGGAACTTTTTTTCCTAAGCCCAAATCCTATCGAAAAATCGATGGCGCGATATCGGTTAATAAATCGACCCAGTCTAATGTACATAGTGTGGCTCGCTTCAATGTTTTTGTGTTGGGAGTTTATTACTAGGGATGGTAATATTCATCACAATATTTATCTAATACAAAAGTGCTGAAAACATAAAAAGACAAACAAAAGTTTTAAAATACCTAAAATATGCATTACAAGTACTGAAAACATAAAAAGACAAACAAAAGTTTCAACGTGAAGAATTAAATTGAGTGACTGGTGTTCAGTTGAGGATAAGGAATTAATTGGTTCAGGTGGCATTCTCGAAAGGGCGTCAGCTACAACCTTAGTTGTACCAGATTTAAAGTGGAATTCGTGGTTATATTCCTCTAAAATGGATTTCCAGCGTTTCATTTTAGAGTTGTTGTTTTTATTGCTAAGAGACTGAGTAAGGGGTTGATGATCTGTAAATATTTTTACTTTTGCTGAGCCATAAAGATAGTTCCTGAAATTGTTTAGGGCCCATATTATAGCTAAAAACTAGGCTTCTTCCGTTTTGTTGAGTGTTCTTGAAATGAATGCGATGGGTTTTTTATCCTGAGAAAAGACTGCATCAATCGCATAATTTGAGGCATCGGTTGTTGAATGGAAATCTTTGCTGAAGTCGGGGTATGCGAGTATAACCTCGTCAGACATAAGTGGTTTTTTAATTTTATTGAAAGCATCTTTTACTTCTTCATTTAGTTCGATATTTAAGTTAGCTGATTTGTTTTTGGATATACGCCCTTCTTCCCCTCTTAAGAGTATCGTTAGGGGCTCAGCCAACATGTCGTAATCTTTAATGAAGCGGCGGTAGTAGCCGGAAAGGACTAAGAATGAGCGAAGTTGCTTAACGGTTTTTGGGTAAGGTATTTTTGCTATTGCCTCAACCTTTGCGGGGTTTTTTGTAATTCCTCTTGAGGAAATAACGAATCCTAGGAACTCTACAGAGTCCTTAAAAAATTGGCATTTATCTAGTTGGATCTTCATGTTAGAGTCTTCTAGAGTTTTGAAAATTTGCTGTAAGTGGAGAGCGTGCTCTTCTTCAGAGTTGCTGAAGACGACTATATCATCGATATAGACGTAGCACAGTTTGCCGATTTGATGACGAAGAAAGTCATCTAGGGCTCGCTGGAATATTGGCGGGGCACTTTTGAGTCCGAATGGCAATCTCGTGAACTCATATTTGCCATTATTGATTGAGAAAGCCGTTTTCTCAATATCGGATTCCTGGAGCGGGATTTGATGAAATCCGCTTTTTAGGTCTAACACGGAAAAACATTTATTTTTCTCGAGCTGAGACAATACTTAATTTATCTGAGGTATTAGGTAGGGGTCTGCTGCAGTGATCGCGTTAAGCTTGCGATAGTCAGTAACGACTCGGTACTGCTTGTTGCCTTGGGAGTCAGTCGTTTTGGCTACCACCCAAACGGGTGAGTTATTTGGGATTCAACTTCGCTTTTAAGCTACATGGGGTAGGGATAGTGTCGTGTATAAACAGGAGTATCTTTATTGCTTCTGATTTCGCCTACCGTTTAAGTGGTGTATGTAAATTTATCGTTGGGTTCCGCGAAGAGACTAGAAAAATTGTCTACTAGATTATTGATTTTACTTTGCTGACTTGGTGACATGTTGTCTTCCTTAAGGTCAATTTTGTTAATTGATCCTGAAGCTAACTGTTTTATCCTAATTCTTGTGTTTCTTTTATTTCCATAAAGTCGTCCTTGACGTGGATGACAGCTTCGAGTTCCATGAGACTGCCGTTACCAAGAATACCATGGAAGGATCTTAATGTGGGGAGAAGGTAAAACTTCAATTTGTTATCGGCGTTAAAAAGATTGAGATAGGTGTGTTCTTTGATGTCGATGTCTCCCGCTATTGATTTTGCAAAAAAACTTTGTCGTTTTTGATTGGATTGGGAACAATGGAGGGCTGTATATAGTTTTTTGTAGATGCTGTATCTAATAAAAATTTTACAGTTTCTCCACTCTTCAGTTTGCACTGAAAGTAAGACAGGAAGAGTGGTTCATCCTAAAAAATGTAGGTCTGTTGTGTCTAAGTAATTGTCCTTCTGTTGTTCCTCGCAGTTCTCAGGAGTGGCATAAGTTTCGTCGTTGTAATAATCTGCATTTATCTAATCGTCATTTGTCATGGTAAGGGAATATTCCTCAGGTTGGTCGGCATCTATATGGAAGTTCCTTTAGATTTTGTTTGGGGGAAGTGGTGCTGGAGGGTTTCCGGTAGGAGGTCTTTTGTTAGTTGGGTCATTAGGACGCGGCCTATTCATATAATTTATGTTGCGTGTTCTTAGTGACTGGTCTATATCCATGGGTTCTGGACGTGGCTGAGGCTTCTGAAAGGGCCTCGGTGGTGGATAGTTTGATTGCTCACCATAATGATTAGTTGGTTGTGGACGTTGGCCTTGAACACTTATCTCTGGTGGTTGGTATGGGTTGGTTGCGTACAACCTAGGTTGGGGCATGTATGCCAATTCTGGGTAGAATTCATTATTTAGCCTTCTAGGAGGCAAAGGTGGTCGAAATTCCTGCGGCTTTCTATCTTGGCCATTATTGCTTAAAGCATAATGTGACCTGAAATTCTGATTTTCTAGTTTAAGGCGCAGGTGGAGTGCCTGAGGGAGGTCCGCCGGTTCTCTCATTCCAAGGAGTCTGGGTAGGTCTCCTTTGAGGCCACTGACAAAAGTGTCTAGGGCTTTATCCATATAAGTGCGGGTTAGTAGGTGCATGGCTTCTGTGCCGACTTCCATGCAGCCTAGTTTGTTTAATATTAAGAACAAATGAGAGTATACCCTTTGGTAAAACTCTTGGATCGTAAGGTTACCCTGTACGAGTGAAGTCATTTGGTACTCGAGGGTACCAAGGTCGCGCTTGTCCGCGTAGTGGAGTGTCAGGTATTTTGATATGGCCTGCCAGTCTAATGGAGTGTTGTACGACTCCAGGGCGACATCGGCGTTGCCCACAATTTTATTCCATATGACATTAAGTATCCCATAGTATTGGGAGTTCCTCTTTGGGGCTCGTATATCTGGAGGATTCTGTCCACACTTTTCCTCCAGGATGTGAATTCTCCTGGGTTTCCAGAGAATTCCCGAAGACATCTTACGACATCCGGAATTTTGTCAATTTCGGAAGCATTACCGGTTAAATTTGTATCGATTGTAATGTCCGTAAAGTTCGAAAAATTCACGTTGGGGTTTAGGGCGGCTTGAACTAGGTTCCGCCCCTCGGTTTTCAGGATATTCCTTACTAGGCTTGAGACAATATTTGTAAGTTCTTCCATCGAAAACGCATTGGGGTTACGAGGAGCTAGCTGACCAGAAGGTGCAGCTGGGGCTTGGGGTGCGTTCAGTATTGGTGGACGAATGAGGTTGTTTGGATTCATTTCAACTGTTTATTTGTTATAATTAATTTCTTCTATTAATAGTAAAATTCAATGAACCGAAACAATTAAAAATCTAAAGTAAAAAAACTTTTCTTTAAGTTTTTCACTAGAAGTTATAAATTTAGTTATTTAAATTTTGGTAATTAATTCACTTTTATCATACAAATTTTCTCAGGGTTGTCACTAATTATTCACAAAGGGTTAATTCATCAGTCTTTTTATTTTACTTTTTATCAATGTAGCTCTCATTGCAGGCTTGTTACTTTTTCTAAAATTTTAATTCTAAGGCGAATCCTTTTTCACTAATTTATATTTTATTTCCTTTGGCAATTTTTCGTTCCTCTAATAAATTATTTGTCAAATTAATTTTTCCTTCTACTTTAACTTCAAAATAATTTTTTTTCAACTTCACTTTTCAAACAATTTCCTTAGTTATCTACTATTTTTTTTTTTTTTTTTTGGGTTAAGATACTTGGCTTGGATATCGAATTGTCACACGTGATTAGCTATCACGTCCTGAACGAGGTGCCCCTGCTTCTACTGATGATGGAAAATCTAGAGAGGACAACTCTATAAAACCGGCACCCCTGAGTCATTATGCCGAGCTCAGGGGAGGGAGAACCCTTTTAAGGGTCAAGATCGGTACACAACGGTGACGAACTGGATTGTTAGGGACTTTGATTTTGACTATGTTTAGGAATTGATGACTTTGGGCTGGTAGGTGCGGTATTCTGCCACCTTAGTAGGTCGGGGTGAAACCCAATCGAAACGGCTGGTAGGCTAATGCTGCATCTGCCCACGTCCCGTTAAAACCGGGGCGGGCCTCAAGGTACGTTCCAGCTCCATCGCCGTTGAGTTGGTGGTGTAGGTGCGGTTGAAGATTTTCCCGCTTTGCGTCCGGTCTGGCTCTGAACGCATTACCCATAAGGTAATGCGTCAACCCTCGCGTGGCCTCCCTGCGCAGCATAGATAGCCAAGGGACCCTTGAAGGGCGACTACACAATCGGCTGCATAGCGGCCTTAGAATGGACACGAAACAAACAAAAGGAGGGTAGGAGTGACGGCGAAGGTCGTCATGGTGCGAGGGACGCAAAAGGTGCGGATAGCGCTCCGAAGCAGGTCGCTGGCAGCCGAGAAAGCTCCCGGCGGGTCAAAAGGGCTGATCAGACGGATCAGCGCAGGGGTTTGCTTTCAAACCCCGTAGGTACGGGTAGTTCGGGCAGTGGAGGGGTGTCGACATCCACTGCAGGCCCATATGGGGCTGTGACAGGCAAAGATGGAGGTCCGGCGAATGCACGGACCAGCCCAGTACCAGTAAGGAAGCCCTGTCGCAAGGAGCTTTCCCAACGGGAGCACTGGGGTCGAAGCGTGCCAGGAAAGGTAGGCGATCGACGCCGCGTAGAAAAGCTCTGGGTGATCGGCGCCTAGCTGAGAAGGTATTGGAGCGCTACGGCGGAAGGGATGCAGCTCAAATTTCTGAGAAGCATTCCCGGACGCTGGAGTGGGCCAGGAGCGTCGTAGCTTGCGACGACCACACACCGGTGTCGAACGATGCGGGTGAGCAGCAGGCTAGGAAGTGGAAAGTGGAAGTGGAAGAGCGGAATGCCTCAACGACAAAAAGGGCCCGAGGAGGTGGGGGCGCAATTGCGTTTAGCGAAATCGCTAAGCGAGCGGGCTCCATCACCCTTGGGGTCCTGGATAGGATGGGGAGGAGTAGGGAAGATGGTGCCATCTCCCGAGAGGAGGGGCCGTGGGTCGCCAGCGCCAGATCAGAGGCCTATATGCCCGCTGTTACGGAGAGCCCAGGTACGCGGCCATGCTTCGAATACACGGGGTGGTATCATGGATTTAGAATGATTACTTGTGCTGACGAGCGGTCGGCCTGTATCTTTAAGAAAATAATTTCTTTGGTTGAGGAGGTCTGGAGGGGAGCCAGACTCGAGGCCGTGGAACGGAGGGATCTCCCCCTTCGACCGAGGGCTCGAGTGTGGTTGCCTGCCGGGCCCTCTCAGCCGGAGAAAATATTAGAGTTAATGCGTTATTGCAACCCGAACCTTCCGACGCATGACTGGAGGGTCCTCAGAGTAGAGGACCACGTCGGCAAGTGCTGATTCTGCTAAACGCAGAGTCCACCGGTCCTCTCTCTGACACGAGGGGGGTTATCTCCTATGGCCCCGAGCGTGTGGTTCTCAAAATCTACCACGCCGATTCCAGGGGAGATGGTTCCTCTCCCCCAGAGACTATTCGGGAGGTGGAGGCGTCCTCAGGGGAGCCAGTGCCCATGGTTGTGGATGCTGACCCTGCTAATTTGGACAGCGAAAGCACTGTTGACGTCCCGTCAATAGCGGGATCTGTCATCAGTGCTAGTCGTCTGGCTGATAGGGCAGAGGAGGAGCTCCTAGCCACCGGGCGCGAATCATCGATGGCGGGATCCGTCATCAGTGTAAATCATCTGTTTTGGATGGGGGGGGGGGGGGGGGGGGGGGGGGGAGGATCTCCTAGTTTCCGAGGGCGAAGCCGCCAAGGAGAGAGGTGTTGATGGAAATCCGTTAAATCAATCTTCAGCATTCTAAGGCGGCTTCCGCAAACTTGTTGCTCTGTCTTGAGAAAGGCGTAGTGGATATAGTCCTTGTCCAGGAGCCGTGGCTTAGTAGTAACCGCGGAAAAATTTCTGGATTAAGGACGGGAAAATTCAACACTCTGGTGCATGGGGAGGCAGGTAGGCCTAGATCCTGTGTGCTTATTAAAAAGGAACTTAAAGGTTTTATTCTCTCTAATTTCAGCAATGCTGATGTAGCCACGGTCTGCCTCGAACGAGGCAGTAACGAATTGTGGGTGGTCTCAGCGTATATGCCTAATGGGGACCTAACGGGACCAACACCTGTTATACTGGGCGAAATCACCGCTGAAGCAAGGCGGAGAGGCGTTGTCGTAATCATAGGTGCCGATGCTAATGCACACCATAGCATATGGGGTAGCTCGGATACGAACACCAGAGGTGATTCTTTATTTACTTTTATTGTAGATGAGGGACTTTGTATATATAAAAGGGGGAATGACCCGACTTTTATTACTGCGGTAAGGGAGAGGGTCCTGGACCTCACCCTGGTTAGCAGAGAACTGGAAGTTCGGAAATCCGGCTGGAGGGTTTTCAACGAGCACTCCTTCTCTAATCACCGATATATTAAGTTCTCGGAGAACGAAGAACGTCCCAGTTAAATATCTTTTAGAAACCCTAAAAGTACCAACTGGGACTTGTATTGTAGGAAGTTGGGTGGTGTATTGCCTGAAGCGCCTATCGTTGGTTCGCACCTGTCCGAATCTGAAATAGACGGTCTGGTGGAAAACTTCACCTCGGCAAGTAATAGCGCCTTTCAACTGTCCTGCCCACTGAAAACTTACAGGGTGGTCTGATTCTCTTGACGACCTAAGAGCGTCCAGTAGGCGGCTCTTTAACAGATCCAGGAGGAGTAAATTACCCTCGGACTGGGAGCTCTATAAGGTGAGTATGGGGATTTATAAATATGAAATAAAGATAGCCAAGCGAGATTCATGGCGATGTTTCTGCGAAAACGTTGAAGGCTGCAATGAATCCATGAGGCTTAGAAAAATACTCTCTAGAAATCCCGCCACTCGGGGGTATCTGAGAGATGATGGTGAGGACTGGTCGGTGGGTAGCGAGGAGTCCCTAAGACTCTTACTGGACAATCATTTTCCCGATGTCCCAGTTGCACAGGGATCTTCGCTTGCGTGGTCGGAAGTTGCTGGCCATGCAGAAATGCCTGCCATTCCACTACGGGAAAGTGAAATATCCTATGCTATAAGTTCGTTCAAGCCCTATAATTCACCCGGCCCGGATGGCATCATTCCTGCGCAACTTCAAAAGTCTTTAAGGTTTTCCTGCCGCTGTTTGCCCATCATCTACATTAACTGCCTCAGGCTTAACTATATCCCTAAGTCGTGGAACACGGTTAGGGTCACCTTCATTCCGAAGGCCGGCAGGAGCTCTCATGCATCACCTAAGGATTTCAGGCCAATCAGTCTCTCGTCGTTTCTTCTTAAGACGTTTGAGCGGTTGATTGACCTGTACCTACGGTAAAGGATACCTCGGGGGTTACGGCCGGCTTCACAGCATACGCACTGCAAGGGCAGATCGACGGAAACGGCTCTCCATTCGATTGTAAAGCAATTAGAGGGGTCCCTAGAACACAAAGAGTATGCTCTGGGTGCCTTTCTAGACATAGAAGGGGCTTTTAACAATGTCTTACCGGGAACAAAGAGCTCTGGTGGATTTAGGAGTCGAAGCGGCTCTGGTTGAATTTATTAGCAAACTTCTATGCGGCAGAATTCTCGCAGCGGAATGGGGAGGGGCCATAACTAAGAGGAAGGTGTGCAGGGGCACGCCACAGAGAGGTGTGCCATCACGTCTGCTCTGGGTAGTGGTAGTCAACGAGCTTCTTGTGGAGCTGGAAGCCAATGGTTGTCGGGTGGTTGCCTATGCAGATGACCTCGCTATCCTAGTCAGAGGCAAATTTCTGGGCACCCTGCGCGATGTTCTGCAGGGCTACCTGGATACTGTGGCTAGGTGGGCTGAATCATGTGGATTGGCGGTCAACCCGGGAAAAACAGAATTGGTTCTTTTTACAAGGAGATATAAGATACCCGACTTCAGAACTCCTTCGATTGGAGGGGTACCGTTGGTATTTACTGACAGTGTTAAATATTTGGGAATTGTTCTGGACAAGAAGCTGTCCTGGAGCCCCAATGTGGAAGATAGGGCCAGGAAGGCCGCGGTTGCCTTGTACTGCTGGAGGGTGGCTATCGGAAAGAGATGGGAGCTCTCGCCAGGAGTAGTACACTGGCTTTATGAGATGATGGTCAAACCGATTCTGCTCTATGGGGTGCTGGTCTGGTGGAAAGCACTGCACACGGCGAGCACCTCCAAAATGTTAGTGTCAGTGCAACGGACGGCGCTTATCGGTATCAGTGGCGCTATGAGAACAACACCTACCTTGGCACTGAATGTCATGCTGAATATACATCCAGTAGATATTGCGGGAAAGACAGCCGCGGCCCGGTCGTTGGTCAGGCTTCGTGATATGGGTTATATGCTTTCTGATTTCGGACACTCTAGCCTTCTTACTAGTTTCGACTTTATCCCGGACAGGACGGACTATTGCATGCCGGTGGCCGCTCCCTATACAACCTTCACCCCAGTTATTCCCCCGAGGGAGGAGTGGAGAAGAGGAATTATCTGGGGCATGTGACCGGTTAACTTGTTCACGGATGGGTCGAAGTTGGACGGAAAGGTTTGCGGGGGTCTTTTGTCAAGAGCTAAATGTAAGCCGCAAGTTTAAGTTGGCTGATCACTGCAGTGTATTCCAAGCGGAAGTTGCTGCGATTAAGGATGCGGTGGATGAATGCTATCCAGCGCTACTACGATTAGGGAATTTAACATCTACTCTGATAGCCAAGCGGCTATAAAGGCCTTGAGCTCAACTACCGTGCGATCGAGGGTGGTCTGGGAGTGCCTGACCTCACTTGCGATTGCATCGAATTATTTTACAATTAATATTATCTAGGTCCCCGGCCATAGTGATATTCCGGGTAACTGTTAAGCGGATCTCTTAGCCCGAATCGCCACAACTGAACAGGGTGGAGATGGCTGTAGGGATTTCTGGATTCCGCTAGCCACCTGTGGATTGCTCTTCCATAGCTGGGCCTCGAGTCTGCTCAGCAAACATTGGGCGGACACTACGTCTTGCAGGGTAGCAAGATGTTTCTGGCTGAAAGTGGATGGCAGGAGGTCTGCTGAAATAATTGGGTTCACTACGGCTCACCTATCAATGGTCATTGGGGTTTTGACAGGGCACTGTCCCATGGGTATCCATGCGGTACGTCTCAATATATTGGAAACTCCATCCTGCTGCAGCTGTATGGAGGATGATGAGGTGGAATCACCAAATCACTTTATGCTTGATTGCCCAGCTTTTGCCAGAACTAGGCGAGAGTATTTCGGTCGCGACTCACTTGGATCTCCCGAGGAGCTATCCAAGGTTGAGATCGGGATCATTCGGAACTTTATCGTTGCTACCCAACGATTCTCTAAGTAGTTATATCTACGTCACCGTTATTTTAGTTTATTATATGTGGTATCACAACGGACCTTCATGTTGTCCAAGTGAGCTTCCCCTATCAGGGAAGCTACCACCCAACCTACCTACCTACTGTTTATTTACTTTTAAGATTTAAATATTTTTATTTCACAAATTTCTTTCACTCTCTTATTTCTAAACTTATCTAACATTGTTAGCTTCTCCATTTTTTTTGGGGAATGTCATTTGCGTACCGGCTGACGACTGGGCGTCTCCTTTTTGTCCTTGGTCGGTATACTGGTGGCCGATATACGCTGCTCCTATTCTCTGGCCTCGGTTGCTGCTTTCGTTGCTTCTTTCGTTTTTTCCTCTTCTTTAATTATTCCACTTGAATATTGCACGCTTATTTAATCGCGCGATTTGGCACTTTTTTTTTAGTGTTTTTCGGAAAGGAATCTAAAGAATATTAACTACTGCTATTTTTAGGGTCTTTACGACCTTTATTGAGTCACATCAAAAGTAGAACTAACTTTACAAAAATTATTAACTTACAACTAAACTTGATTAATTGGCCGACTCCGCTGGCGTCGCTGCTGCTTTTTGCTATTCCCCGAATTAGCCAACTTTAGTTGCGCGTACTGGGCTTCCTGTCTAAATGAATTGGAGCTTTAATTTGCTGACATCGCGTCTGGCAATTTTGTGGGAAAGTATTGAACTTGCGCTCTACATAAATTTAAACTCATTTTGCTGACATTGCGTCTTGAGCTTTTGTGTGTAATATTGTGCAACAAGAGTTGCATATCCGCTTTACCTGCATTTATTATTGCTTACTAACTATTTATTGTTGTAGCAATTGTTAACATATGTCATGTTAACATACTGGGTCGATTTGTATGGACGAAATTTAACCGATATCGCGCCATCGATTTTTCGATAGGATTTGGGCTTAGGAAAAAAAGTTCCACTACGCATACCCAAAAAAATAATTTTCGAGCCTGGCGAAAGGTAAAGCACTCCTCAAAGCCCTAAAAATATTTTTTTGTTTTCAAAAAACTGTTATAAAAATGTTGGCGCTAACAGTTTTTTGAAAAAAAAAAACAAAAAAATATTTTTAGGGCTTTGAGGAGTGTTTTGGTCGAAAAATTTACCCTTTCGCCATTTTTTTGCAGGCTCGAAAATTATTTTTTTGGGTATGCGTATTGGAAGTTTTTTTCCTAAGCCCAAATCCTATCGAAAAATCGATGGCGCGATATCGGTTAATAAATCGACCCAGTCTAATTTACACAGTGCGGCTCGCTTCAATGTTTTTGTGTTGGGAGTTTATTACTAGGGATGGTAATATTCATCACAATATTTATCTAATACAAAAGTGCTGAAAACATAAAAAGACAAACAAAAGTTTTAGAATACCTAAAATATATATTACAAGTGCTGAAAACATAAAAAGACAAACAAAAGTTTCAACTTGAGGAATTAAATTGAGTGATTGATGTTGAGTTGAGGATAAGGAATTAATTGGTTCAGGTGGCATTCTCGAAAGGGCGTCAGCTACAACCTTAGTTGTGCCAGGTTTAAAGTGGAGTTCGTGGTTATATTCCTCTAAAATGGATTTCCAGCGTTTTGTTTTAGAGTTGTTGTTTTTATTGCTAAGAGACTGAGTAAGGGGTTGATGATCTGTAAATATTTTTACTTTTGCTGAGCCAAAAAGATAGTTCCTGAAATTGTTTAGGGCCCATATTATAGCTAAAAACTCTTGCTCGTTTGTAGCATAGGCTTCTTCCCTTTTGTTGAGTGCTCTTGAAATGAATGCGATGGGTTTTTTTATCCTGAGAAAGGACTGCATCAATCGCATAATTTGAGGCATCGGTTGTTGAATGGAAGTCGGGGTATGCGAGTATAACATCGTCAGACATAAGTGGTTTTTTAATTTTATTGAAAGCATCTTTTACTTCTTCATTTAGTTCGATATTTAAGTTAGCTGATTTGTTTTTGGATATACGCCCTTCTTCCCCTTTTAAGAGTATCGTTAGGGGCTTAGCCAACATGGCGTAATCTTTAATGAAGCGGCGGTAGTAGCCGGAAAGGCCTAAGAATGAGCGAAGTTGCTTAACGGTTTTTGGGTAAGGTATTTTTGCTATTGCATCAACCTTTGCGGGGTTTTTTGTAATTCCTCTTGAGGAAATAATGAATCCTAGGAACTCTACAGAGTCCTTAAAAAAATTGCATTTATCTAGTTGGCTCTTCATGTTAGAGTCTTCTAGAGTTTTGAAAATTTGCTGTAAGTGGAGAGCGTGCTCTTCTTCAGAGTTGTGAAGACGACTATATCATCGATATAGACGTAGCACAGTTTGTCGATGTGATGACGAAGAAAGTCATCTAGGGCTCGCTGGAATATTGACGGGGCATTTTTGAGCCCGAATGGTAATCTAGTGAACTCATATTTGCCATTATTGATTGAGAAAGCCGTTTTCTCAATATCGGATTCCTTGAGCGGGATTTGATGAAATCCGCTTTTTAGGTCTAACACGGAAAAACATTTATTTTTCTCGAGCTGAGACAATACTTAATTTATCTGAGGTATTGGGTAGGGGTCTGCTGCAGTGATCGCGTTAAGCTTGCGATAGTCAATAACGACTCGGTACTGCTTGTTGCCTTGGGAGTCAGGCTTTTTGGCTACCACCCAAACGGGTGAGTTGTAAAGTGACCTTGATGGTCGAATGATGCCGTCGTCTAGCATTTTATTTATTTGGGATTCAGCTTCGCTTTTAAGCGACATAGGGTAGGGATAGTATCGTGTATAAACAGGAGTATCTTTATTGCTTCTTATTTCGCCTACGACTTAAGTGGTGTATGTAAGTTTACCGTTGGGTTCCGCGAAGAGACTAGAAAGTTGTCTGCTAGATTATTGATTTTACTTTGCTGACTTGGTGACATGTTGTCTCCCTCAAGGTCAAATTTGTTAATTGATCCTGAAGCTAACTGTTTTATCCTAATTCTTGTGTTTCCTTTTATTTCCATAAAGTCATCCTTGACGTGGATGACAGCTTCTAGTTCCTTGAGACTGCCGTTTCCAAGGATACCATGGAAGGATCTTAATGTGGGGAGAAGGTAAAACTTCAATTTGTTATCGGCGTTAAAAAGATTAAGATAGGTGTGTTCTTTGATTTCTATGTCTCCCGCTATTGATTTTGCAAAAAAAATTTGTCGTTTCTAATTGGATTGGGAACAATGGAGGGCTGTGTATAGTTTTTTGTAGATCCTGTATCTATTAAAAATTTTACAGTTTCTCCACTCTTCAGTTTGCACTGGAAGTAAGGAAGCGAAGAGTGGTTCATCCTAAAAAATGTAGGACTGTTGTGTCTAAGTAAATGTCCTTCTGTTGTTCCACGCAGTTCCCAGGAGTGGTATAAGTTTCGTCGTTGTAATAATATGCATTTAACTAATCGTTATTTGTCATGGTAGGGGAATATCCCTCAGGTTGGTCGGCATCTATACGGAAGTTCCTTTAGATTTTGTTTGGGGGAAGTCGTGCTGGAGGATTTCCGGTAGGAGGTCTTTTGTTAGTTGGGTCACTAGGACGCGGCCTATTATTAGTTGTTTATGTTGCGTGTTCTTAGTGACTGGTCTATATCCATGGGTTCTGGACGTGGCTGAGGCTTCTGAAAGGGCCTCGGTGGTGGATAGTTTGGTTGCTGACCATAATGATTAGTTGGTTGTGGACGTTGGCCTTGACCACTTATCTGTGGTGGTTGGTATGGGTTGGTTGCGTACAACCTGGGTTTCTGCATGTATGCCAATTCTGAGTATAATTCATTATTTAGACTTCTAAGAGGCAAAGGTGGTCGAAATTCCTGCGGCTTTCTACCTTGGCCATTATTGCTTAAAGCATAATGTGACCTGAAATTCTGATTTTCTAGTTTAAGGCACAGGTGGAGTGCCTGAGGGAGGTCCGCCGGTTCTCTCATTCCAAGGAGTCTGGGTAGGTCTCCTTTGAGGCCACTGACAAAAGTGTCTAGGGCTTTATCCATATAAGTGCGGGTTAGTAGGTGCATGGCTTCTGTGCCGACTTCCATGCAGCCTAGTTTGTTTAATATTAAGAACAAATGAGAGTATACCCTTTGGTAAAACTCTTGGATCGTAAGGTTACCCTGTACGAGTGAAGTCATTTGGTACTCGAGGGTACCAAGGTCGCGCTTGTCCGCGTAATGGAGTGTCAGGCATTTTGATATGGCCTGCAAGTCTAAATGAGTGTTGTACGACTCCAGGGCGACATCGGTGTTGCCCACAATTTTATTCCATATGACATTAAGTATCCCATAGTATTTGGGAAATCATCTTTGGGGCTCGTGTATCTGCAGGATTTTGTCCACACTTTTCCTCCAGGATGTGAATTCTCCTGGGTTTCCAGAGAAATCCCGAAGACATCTTACGACATCCGGAATTTTGTCAAGTTCGGAAACATTACCGGTTAAATTTGTATCGATTGTAATGTCCGTAAAGTTCGAAAAATTCGCGTTGGGGTTTAGGGCGGCTTGAACTAGGTTCCGCCCCTCGGTTTTCAGGATATTTCTTACTAGTCCTGAGACAATATTTGTAAATTCTTCCATCGAAAACGCATTGGGGTTACGAGGACCTTGCTGACCAGAAGGTGCAGCTGGGGCTTGGGGACGGATGAGGTTGTTTGGATTCATTTCAACTGTTAAATTATTTGTTATAATTAATTTCTTCTATTAATAGTAAAATTCAATGAACCGAACCAATTAAAAATCTAAAGTATAAAAACCTTTCTTTAAGTTTTTCACTAGAAGTGATAATTATTTAAATTTTGGTAATTGATTCACTTTATCATACAAGTTTTCTCAGTGTTGTCACTAATTATTCACAAAGGGTTAATTCACCACTCTTTTTATTTTACTTTTTATCAATGTAGCTCTCATTGGAGGCTTGTTACTATTCCTCCTTTTTCACAAATTTATATTTCATTTCGCTTGGCAATTTTTCGTTAATCTAATAAAAGTTCTCAAATTAATTTTTCCTTCTACTTTAACTTCAAAATAATTTTTTTCAACTTCACTTTTCAAACAATTTCCTTAGTTATCTACTATATATTTACTTTTAGGATTTAAAGATTTTTATATCACAAATTTCTTTCACTTTCTTTTTTGTAAACTTAACGTACATTGCTAGCTTCTCCATTTTTTTGCGGAAGGTCATTTGCGTACCGGTTGACGACTAGGCGTCTCCTTTTTGTCCTTGGTCGGTCTACTGGGGTCCGATATACGCTGCTCCTATTTTCTGGCCTCGGTTGCTGCTTTCGTTGCGGCTTTCATTTTTTCCTCTTCTTTAAGTATTCCACTTGAATATTGCACGCTTATTTAATCGCACAATTTTACACGTTTTTTTTAGTGTTTTTCGGAACGAGATATAAACGATATTAACTACTACTTTTTGCAACCCGCGAACAACCTTAGGCCCCACATTGGGCGCCAGTTAAGGATTCTTTTATTAAGAATTCCAAAAAAATATATTTTTAGGGTCTTTACTACCTTTATTGAATCACATCAAAAGTAAAACTAACTTTACAAAAATTATTACCTTACAACTAAACTTAATTAATTGGCCGACTCTGCTGGCGTCGCTGCTGCTTTTTGCTATTCCCCGAATTAGCCAACTTTAGTTGTGCGTGTTGGGCTTCCTGTCTAAATGAATTGGAGCTTTAATTTGCTGACATCGCGTCTGGCTATTTGGTGGGAAAGTATTGAACTTGCGCTCTACATAAATTTAAACTCATTTTGCTGACATTGCGTCTTGAGCTTTTGTATATATATTTTTATATATATATATATATATATATATATTTTTAAATTAAAATAAACCGAAAAATAAAGTTAGGAGCAGACCATTAGGATGTGTAAATGTACCTAAGCATTTAAATAAAAACATGTTTGGTTTAAATTTTTGTATTTAAGGGGGGTTTTCTTTTTCGAATTTATTTACACATATGTAAGGATAGTACATACATATAAATTTGATTCACATTGGCGCGCGTGGATTCATTTAGTGCCCAACAGCCTAGCTCCACTAGAGCTCAGATGCAGTTGATTTTAGTATTTAGATGCAATTTTTTTTGCATTATCCTGCTTAGTAGGATAGATAAAAATTAATTTTTTTTCTCAACACATAAAGCTTCGATAAATAACACCGATGTGTATAAATTTAGATGGAATTAGAAAAAAAGAAAACTTCTAAGTAAGACTTAGAGATTTTCATAAAAACGGTTAAATCATTTCAAAAGAGGTCGACTTTTTTTTAGGAGTGTTTTAAGAAAGTTTCGAAGTTTTACGTGGGTTTCCAGACACTTTTTGCTTTGACCATCGAGTTTTGTTGGATGTTTCAAAGTTTTGTTGGAGAAAAAAGGAAAAGAGGGGGAATCAAGGCTCGTTTTGAAATACTTGGATAAGTTAAATTGGCAAAACTCAAAAACCTTGTGACTTTTCCAAGTAAAACTGCGATAGTTCCGTAAACATTTCCTAACAGGAGGTTTTTCTTTCAAAAATGGAAAAATTTCGATATTTAGTAGATTTGTGAACACTTTAACTTCGGAAATTTTCGAAAATGGTTTTGAAGCTTCACTGTAAAAGATCCGGGCGAATTTCGAAGTACCTCGAGAAGCTAAATTAACAAAACTCAACCTTTCCAAATAAAACTGCCAAACTTTCATAAACATTTTTCCCACTTTAGATTTTTTTTCTCCTCTTCGATAATGGTTCCGAAATTGTTTTGGAGAGTCTTGAGATGTTAATGAAGAATGTTGAACACATTTGAGCTTTCGAACGAAAATAAATGAAGGGAGATGATAACTGAAAATAATTGTTAGTAACTTTCAATGCTATTTTCGTACTCACTGCTGTAGGTAATTCAGCATTCTATCTTTCTTTCTTTTTTTTTATCATTAAAGGCCATAGAATTGCATTGGCAACAAATGAATTGCTTTTAGCCAGACCCTATCAAGAAACTGGTAAACCAATTATTATACTGAATAAAAATTTATACGAAAATTGTGAACAACCAACAAAAGCCCAAGCTCCAATGCTATTGATATTGTATGTACATGATATATTTGTAATACGTATGTAGCGAGCAACCGCTTATGTAAACTATTAATGACATAAATTGACACTAACCAATTAATTATGACTACCCTAAAATAAGTTATACAAGGGAAAAAAACACGACTCTATCGTTAAACGCTGCCAAAATAAGCTAGAGCTATATAGAATATATTTATTATAACGTCCGGAAAGCGCAAAGTGTAGGTTCGAAGATCGAAAGGAAGTATTGAAAATTGTATGGTCAGGTTAGCGAGTTTGACATAGCCGAATAACAACGAATTCAAGTTCGGTTAATTTTGTTTCTGTTTTTTCTTTTGCGTGTAGTTTTTTTTTGGATTTTGAATTGAATTTAACGGTCTGTCCGTGACATCCGGTTCGGCCGGATATTGTTTTAGTTTGAATTATAGTGTTTTGAAAGAGTTCTGCGCTTTTTGACAGTTTGTTTTGAATAGACATGATAGGAATTTTTCTGTTTATGGCGCAGGACAGCAGGGTTGGCAAGAACCCCGCCCAGCCGACATGACTAGCCAGAGTGCACCCCTAGATCATGCCGACTGCCTTCCTTGCTGCTCCATTTTAGATGCGTTTCCACAACAGGGTAATGTAGTGTTAACGGAGGCGGATAAAGGAAACGAAGCGGCTCTGATGAACAAAACTGAGTACTTACAAACAAAAAATGAGTGATCTACTTAGTGACAGAAAGGTAAAACTATAAGAAAAGGTCCAACGCAACAACTTAAGCGAAAGAACTAGCTAGTACAGCAGCCGTCGCGCCAAGGTTATACGGTCTTCCTAAAATCTTTCCTACATCTGCTATCACTGACCCAGCCTAATTTAAAGGAAAGTGACGCCAGAAGCAGTGTCCAGTCAGAATACCCGTCATGAGTCTACATTCCTCTCTTTTTTATTAAACGGTTTTATTCAGCTTCACTTGACAGGCTGGTTGGTTGGCTGGCTGACACGAATTTTGTAATTGAAATTTAATAGCGTTTTCTTTTCTGGCTAAAGTGTTACGCTTTTTGTACGCCGTGCAAGGGTTGTTGTTCTATTCTAAAAAACAGGCAACGCTTTTACGGGGTATTTCGTTCTTTTGTGAGAATTGTTGCCTGCTCGCAAGGCAAAAGCGTTACACTATTATCCTGTATAAAATGGCGGTGTGGCAGTGCAACTCTGTGAAACTCTCAATTCGCTCTTAAGTTCCACATATACTTTGTTAATATGAGTGCACAAATCAAATACCCAGATTGCGCATTCACGAGTTCAAAATTGCTTCGTTCTGCGCATATGCGTCACAGTTGACTGTTTGAGCGAATGAAAGAAAGAGAGAAAAAGACAAGAGCTAAAGGAAAATGACGTAAGAATTGCCCATAAAATAGAGCTGATCTAATGTTTACATGCGCAATGAGCAAGCTTCTTGTGTGATTTGTAATATGAGTGAATATGGTGAGTTGAAGTGTTCTTTGTATGCACTATAAATGTTGACAATTTTGTGGGGTGGGAGTAATTCTATTAAGGCTTTACCATTTACTTAGGCAACTATTTATTTCAGAAAATAAAACGCTATAAGTAACTTCCCGATAAGCTACGAGGTTGAAACTCTGAATATAGTTCAGAACCGGATGACAATGCAATTATAAGAAAAACATCGCCGCTAGGTGGCGCAAGGATCGAGATATTCACAAAAATCGTATTTGTGGGCCGATTTGGCTCATATTTGGAACACATAATACATACCAGAATAGAAAGCCACCTATGAAAAAATTGCCGCTAGGTGGCGCAAAGATCGAGATATTCAAAAAAATCGTATTTGTGGTCCGATTTGGTCCATATGTGGAACACATAATACATACATGAATAGAAAGCGACCTATGATGTCCGATTTGATATAACATAAAGTCCGGCAGAAGTGACATCAAAATATTTTGGATTTGGAGGAGGGACAAGCATACGTGGCGCAGAGTGGAGTAAAGTCTTTGGAAGGATTATGTGTTGAGGACTTATATTGTAACAAATTGTCAGGAAAGAGTCCTTGTAATAATGAGTCACTAAATGAACTAAATAGAATAAGAAATAATAGGCAATTAAATAAAGACTAAAAACTTGAAAATAAAATAATTTAAAAAAATGAAACAATACTTACATATAGTAATAATAATACTAAAAGCTAGAAAATAATTAGGTAGGTCCTAGGTACTAGTCATCACACTCCTCATCAATCAAGGGCGTTGATCAGCCAATTAAATAAAAGCGTTGGACGCATCAAATTTCTATTGATAGTCATATATAAGACCAACTGAACCCTAATCAGGTTATGGCACGCCCCACATTTATAGAAATTTCACGCGCCCAACGCTTTTATTTAATTGTCTGATCAACGCCCTAGTGTGATGAGGAGTGTGATGACTAGTACCTAGGACCTACCTAATTATTTGCTAGCTTTTAGTAATTTATTACTACATGTAAGTATTATTTTCAATAAAACCGTTTAACTAAACATTTTTTTTTTAATTATCTTATTAATGATAGAAGCAACATTGTTAGTCTAAGGTTGTAAGACCTACACATAATCTTCGACACTTTACAGCCCCCCCTGGAAAAGAGAAGGACATATACATCAAAAACATCAACAAGTATGTAGATGATGTATTCGAAATCATAATAAAACTATTAAAAAAAATTTTTTTAGTTAAACGGGTTTATTTAAAACAATACTTACATGTAGTAATAATAATACTAAAAGCTAGAAAATAATTAGGTAGGTCCTAGGTACTAGTCATCACACTCCTCATCAGTCTAGGGCGTTGATCAGATAGTTAAATAAAAGCGTTGGGCGCGTGATATTTTTAAAAATGTGAGGCGTAGCATAACCTGATTAGGGTTCAGTTGGTCTTATATATGACTATCAATAGAAATTTACGCGTCCAACGCTTTTATTTAATTGTCTGATCAACGCCCTAGATTGGTGAGGAGTGGGATGACTAGTACCTAGGACCTACCTAATTATTTTCTAGCTTTTGGTATTATTATTACTACATGTAGGTTAGGTTAGGTTGAACTGGCCAGTCCATGAGGACCTCACATAGACTGAATAAGTCCGTAGTGTTACCAGAAGTTTGTTTTAATGACCAAACTGAAAAACCCTATCAAAAACCAGGACCTATGTTATAAAATAACTCCGTCCTCTTGGCAAATACTAGAAGCTTCCTAGGATTTAAGCCACTTGCTGTTTCTAGATCTGACAGCTGTATCACTCCTAATAGCTGGAGTCTTAGCCTGGCAAGCGCGGGGCAAGAGCACAGAACGTGCTCGATCGCTTCCTCCTCTAGCCCGCACTTCCTACATCTGCTATCACTGACCAAGCCTAATTTAAAGGCATGTGACGCCAGAAGGCAGTGTCCAGTCAGAATATCCGTCATGAGTCTACAGTCCTCTCTTTTTAATGATAGAAGCAACTTTGTTAGCCTAAGGTTGTAAGACCTGCACATAATCTTTACAGCCCCGCACTTGAACCCACGCCTTTCCTGCTTAGTCGATCATGTCTAATTGGGACGTCTACGGAGCAAGCTTCAAGGGATGCGCCCTTTTTAGCTAATTCATCCGCTTTTTCATTCCCATCTATTCCCATATGTCATGGGACCCAATATATATGTATGCTTCTCCCTGGCCCGATTCTCTCCAGGGACTGCTGACACTCTAACACGCATTTAGATGCTGTGGTATGAGATATTATTGCCTTAATTGCTGCTTGACTGTCAATATAAAAGTTAACACGATTGCAGCTTGGGCTATTTTCTTCCTAGGTTTCTACTGCTATGGTTACGGCTACTATTTCCGCTTGGAAAACGCTACAGTAATCCGGCAGCCTGTAGGATCTGTTTATTTACGGATCAGCCCAGTATGCCGCAGACCCTACTCCTTCAACTATTTTGGAACCATCTATGTAAACATGTATCGCCTCGTCCGCCATTTGAGCTCCCTTGCGCCAAACGTCCACCTCTATTGTGGCCTTAACATCGCCCTCGAAACGCAGATAGGGAATCAAGTAGTCTGTTCGTCTTGTGATTGATGACACTATACTAGTATGGCCGTATGGTCGGCGCTCAAGCTGCCCCGAGGCACCGAGCCTGGTTGCAGTTGTTAACGCTTTGTTCTTTGCTACCAGTTCTACAGGTGGAATGTGCAGAATGGCATAAAGTACAGCTACCGGGGTTGTCTCAGGGCTCCCGCAATGCTAAGCATTGATAGTATGCATACCCCCTCTAATTTTTTGAGGTAGGTTGCTTTTTGTGTGGCTTTCCACCAAACAAGAACTCCATAGTATAGGATAGGGCTTACAATCGCTGTAAAATCCCAATGAGAAAGAGACGGCGATAAGCCCCACGTACACCCCAGCATTCTTTTACATGCATAAAGTGCCATTGAAGCCTTCTTCACCCTCTCCTCCACGTTGAGCTTCCATGACAGCTTACTGTATAGGATGATTCCTAGATACTTTGCGCAAGGTTTCTCCTGTAGGGTCACCCCTCCTAACTTAGGCCCGATCCAATTTGAGACCTTATACCTCTTTGTAAACAAGACCATATCCGTCTTATCCGCGTTGACTTTCAAGCCGACTTTTGATACCCAGGTATGAATATCCCGAAGCGTCCGCATCATCAAAGAGCTAATCGTTGGAGGGCACTTTCCACTTATGAAAATTGCAACGTCATCCACGTAAGCCGTAATTTTTACGGGTCCCTCATCAAATCGCCTAAGCAGTTGGTTGATGACCAGCGTCCACAGCAGAAGTGATAGCACCCCGCTCTGCGGGGTTCCCCTGTCCACTGATTTCGTAGCCTCGTACAATCCCCATTATGATGAACATGCAGCCGATCCATCCGGTTAAGGCTGGATGTACTTTAATGTAATTAAGACCATCCATAATCGCCCATTAGAGACATTATTGAAAGCCCCTGCAATGTCTAAGAAGACTCTAGGCTCTATTCCTTATATTCCAGGGCTTTCTCTACGCTTATTGCTACCCTATGCAATGTGGTGCCTACCGACTTGCCTTTGGTGTACGCATGTTGTGTTGTGGAGAGCAGCTTTTCATCCACGTTGGACTTTATGTACACATCTATCAGCCTCTCAAAGGATTTGACCAGAAATGATGTTAAACTAATGGCATACACGTGACCGATCTTTCCCGCCCTTGGCAGAAAAGCTACACGAGCAGTTCTCCAAGAGTGCGGTATATGATTCAGTCTTATGCATCTTCACTGCCCACTCGATCTTGGTATCGGTCACCAAGCCACGCACTACCCGCTCCGTGATCGAAGTGTGAGTACTGTCTGCTGGCTCTTCTAAACCATCTCCCGATGGGAAATGTGTATCGAGAAGTACCTCAAGGGATTCCTCACTATTACGTGACCATTCTCCGTTCTCTTTCTCTATTAGGCCCTGGCCTATATTTCCATTTGCTAGGACTTTTCTCAACCGTGCTGTTTCGCTGTTTTCCATGAGATTCTCTTCGCCCTGGAAATTTCACGCTTGTGGATCCTCAGTAGATCCCTGTACTCGTCCCAACACGCTTCGCTTTCCTTGGTCTTTGCTAGCTTAAACATTTCTTTACATGTCTTCTTAGAAGACTCCGCTCATTGCTCCACCATGGCGGCTTTGTTTTTCCTCTGAATCTTCTTAGAGGGCAAGCTTTGTTATATGCAGTCATAAGCGTCCTAGTTAGGAATTCATTAGACTCCTCCAGCTCTTCAACATTGGAAACCTTTGGGTTGTCCCAGTTTCGTTTCTAACTGTTTCTGGAATTTAGTCCAGTTTGTTGACCTCGGGTTTCTAAAGGTTTCTCCCTTCTCTACCCTCTTTAGGGGGATGCTGAAGCTGATATGCGCATGGTCGGAGAGGGATCGTCTATCAAGAACCATCCAATCATACCTTGATATATCACGTTCTGCGCTCAGTGTAATATCCAAAATATTGCTTGATGTTGGACCAATGTACGTAGCGACATTTCCCCTTTTGGCTATCTGCAAATTGGTTTTCAGGATGTAACAAAATAGAAATTCGCCTCTCTCGTTCGTATCTGATCCTCCCCACGCATTGTGGTGCGCATTTGCATCCGCGCCTATGACCAACCGCCCTTTGTGCCCTTCGTCCTGTACTAGCCTCTTGCAGTCCATCGATGCCAGGATAAGTGGCTGCTTATTCATTTGCTCAACGGCCACCTCTACGAGGTCCTCAGTAATATAGTTAGGCAGCATATATGAATGCAGCTGTTTCCTTACCATTACTACAGCTCGCACCCGTCCTTCTGTTTGCGCATAGTAAACGCCAAATCCGCGCGCTAAGTCCAGAAACTTTTCCTCCCGATGAGAGCCACGGATTCTGGATCAGCGTTACGTCAAACGAACCCTCCTCACGGAATAGGAGTTCGCTCGACGCCACTTTACTGTGTTGGAGGTTTATCTGTAGGACTCGCAGCACCATTGGGCTCTTTGTCCCCCTCCAGCACCTTCGTCGTGACGTCGTCGTCCTCCCCTTGCCCTTTTGGTTTAGGGTATTCGAAGCCCCCTTCAGCCTCTTGTAACTGTTGTGCCGGGTGTTCCTCTGTGCGACTCACAGCACCATCTGGCTGTTGGTGCTCTTCTAACACCTTCGTGGTGACGTCGGCTACCTCCACCTGTCTTTTTTCCCTTAGGCTTTTAAGGTCTTTTTCGACTTCGCCCACTCCTAGCGTGTTAGGATTTTTATCCTCGGGACTTCTTCTACAGAGTCGCATATAAATTTTTCCTGTACCAAAGAACATTTTGCCAAGCTGCGTGTACAATATATTCTCCGCCTGCTTGCTTATTTGGAAAATGTGTAAGTACCTTCAAATCCTATGTCGGTATGTTCGGATTCTGATTCTGCAGAAGTCGCAGTATCCATAACTTAACTTTTGGTACCGTGGGGATCTGCGTTTTATCCATCATTTTAAACCGCGCGTTCGTGCCTTGCCTTTGGAGGTTTGGAACCACTTCCTCCAGCCACCGCAAGCTCGCGATGTTCTCGTACGCTATCATCTTCACACCATTATACCATCCCCCCCGAATCAAAGGTTTGAAGTGGCTTACTTGGTTGTTCTCTCACCATCTTAAGCATTAAGCTAATAAGCTCCCTTTCTACAGATCTCCACCTTTCAGTAGTCATCTGTCCGGAAGGACTGCTACGATCAACCAGCACCACAGTCAGTGACTGCTTTGCCACGTCACTCATCTTCTCGGGAAAGCCGGAGTCTTAGTTTTATCTCCGTTTGGCACCACCGAGAAAGCCGGAGTCTTAGCGTTAACTCCCTTTAGCACCTCCGAGAAAGCGGGCGTCTTAGCGATATCTCCCTTTGGCTTATCTCCTACCTCCGTAGTTGGAACTTCTCTCTGACTCGCAGCTTTCGAGGTAGTTGCCCATCTTTTTTACAGCTTGTTTTGTCTATGCGACTGCCCTGCCTCGCGGCTCAGAGACTGGGTCCTTTCTGCCTCTTGAAAGCAGGCTTGTCGCCTTCCGCCGAACGCTGTCTCTTCATTCTGCCATTCGACGCTTCTGCCTCCTCGTATCTGCTCCCAAGCGTTGTACAATTCTTAGTGCTGCACGTGACTGCGAGAGAGCTCTTTTATTTCCTCTGCTCCGTACCTTTCTCTACTCTTCTACTCCGTTTTCATTTGTGTGCTTTTCCAACACGGAGTTCATTGAATCAGCACTACTCTCGCTCCCAGAGTCCGACGTATCGCTTAGTACGTATTCGTCGTCCTTGGCTTGCGACTCAGTCCTCCTCTTATCGTCCTCCTTATTACAATTTGGTAATGAGTTGTTCATCTTGGTCGTGCGACCACCTGCCCGACAACGCGGGCTCAGCGGTCCAGTATTATATACGGGGAAAGAACCGTTCGCCACAGCAGCGCCCCTTACTGTGGTAAGGCCATCAATACTTCTCGAGGTGGCCTGGTATCGGGAAGGCTCCGTTCGAATACAGCCGAAATCCCCTGGCTGCAAATCGTCCAATAGGCACGGTCCGCATAACACCCTGGATTAGGGGGTTAGCAGTTCTTGGTCAACGACATCCCGCCGCCCCCTATGAGGCGAAACGGCGTAGATGCCAGTCCTAAACAGCTCCGCCTCATAATCGGGCGCTATGGAAATCGGCTACGCCCTCACACCAACGGCAAGGTGCCTACCCTAGTGAGGGTCCATGTAAGTATTGTTTTCAATAAAAATGTTTAACTAAAAAATTTTTTTTAATAATTTTATTTTCAAGGTTTTAGTCTTTATTTAATTGCCTTTTATTTCTTATTCTATTTAGTTCATTTAGTGACTCATTATTACAAGGACTCTTTTCTAACAATTTGTTACAATATAAGTCCTCAATACATAATCCTTCCAAAGACTTTACTCGACTCTGCGCCACGTATGCTTGTCCCTCCTGCAACTCCAAAATATTTTGATGTCACTTCTACTGGCCTGTATGTAACATTTGTTCCAAATATGAGCCAAATCGAACATCATAGGTCGCTTTCTATTCGTATATGTATTATGTGTTCCATATATGGACCAAATCGGATCACAAATACGATTTTTTTGAATATCTCGATCTTTGCGCCACCTAGCGGCGATTTTTTTTCACAGGTCGCTTTCTATTCTTGTGTGTATTATGTGTTCGAAATATGAGCCAAATCAGACCACAAATACGATTTTTTTGAACATCTCGATCCTTGCGCCACCTAGCATCGACTTTTTTCATATGTCGCTTTCTATTCATATATGTATTATGTGTTCCAAATATGAGCAAAATCGGACCACAAATACGATTTTTGTGAATATCTCGATCCTTGCGCCACCTAGCGGCGATTTTTTCTTTTTATTGCATTGTCATCGGGTTCTGAACTATATTCCAAGTTTCAACCTTTTAGCTTATCGGGAAGTTACTTAAATTTCAATTACAAAATTCGTGCCAGCCAGCCAACCAGCTTGTCAAGTCAAGCTAAATAAAACCGTTTCAAAACCAAGGACGCGGGAGACTCTTACAAATATTAAATGCGCAACATACACGCATAAAATTCACTCTGGAATAAGCAAAGGAAAATAAAATAGCTTTGTAGTGGTATAAATTTACCAATATTTATTTAAATTAAAAGGAATTTTATTTGCTCCTAAATTTAGTTATTTTTATTTTTTTATATTTTAAAAACTGAATGGAAATTTCTGAGAGAATAATTTGAAAAAAAAAATGTTTAAACTACCTGATAAATATTAAAACAATTCAAAGTGAAACGTGAGTTAAAATTAAAATAACAATACAATAAAAGTACCCTACAATACTCCCCCTTCCGACAATTAATTGTGCAACAACCTTACTTTTTTCTTTTTAATGGTAGGTACATCAGTGTAATTGGTGGTGTTAAATGTTAAAGCCTTTTCAATTGTTGCTGGCTTCAATCTGTCAATATGAATTGTTTTTACTTCATTTATTTCTATTTTAAAATATTTCTTATTTTTTTCAATAACCTTGTAAGATCCTTCATATGGTTGTTGAAGAGATCTTTTATTAATAGTTCGTACAAAAATAAATATACAATTTTGTAAATCTCTCGGAATATATATACCAGTGTCTAAATTTTGATGATGTTTCAAATCTGAGCTAACATTTCTAAAACGTTCGCGTAATTTATTCAAAATTGCATTTGAAGGTAAATGTTCATTAGTTGAAACAATTAATTCACCGGGTAAACATATATTTTGTCCAAAAACCATTTCAGCTGGTGTAGCCAAAATATCTTCTTTAAGGGTCGATCGCAATCCTAACAGAATAATAGGTAATTCTTCATACCAATTTCTGGTTCCATTTCTGGCCATTATCCAAGATTTTAATTGTCTATGGAAACGTTCCGCCATACCATTTGCTTTCGGATGATATGAAGACGTTGTAATGCGATGATTGCCAAGTAACTTTGTTAATTCCGAGAATAAATTAGACATAAACCGTGTACCTTGATCTGTAGTTATTTCTAACGGCACACCAAAACGAGATATATATTCATTTACAAATTTATTTGAAATCGTAGATGCAGTAATGTCTCTTGTAGCGTATGCCCCTGGCCAACATGTAAACCTATCAATAATTGTAAAAATGTAACGATATCCTTTCGAAATGGGCAGAGGTCCTAAGATATCTAAACAAATGTGTTCGAATCTTGTTTTTGGAATTGGAACTTTATTAACTGGAGATTTCGTATGGCAATAGATTTTTATTTTTGGCAGCTTATACATTCTTTTGACCAAATGTTTATTTTTTTGTTCATATTTGGCCAAAAGTAGTTCTTAACTATTAAACGGCGTGTGGCTCTAGTTCCAGGATTTGATATACCATGTAACATATCAAATACGCTTTTGCGTAAATTAATTAGAACGAAAGGTCTAGGATTTTCTCCTGACACTTCACACCAAATATTAAAGTTTAGAAGAGCAATTTTTATTAATTTAAGATTTTGAAAGGTTTGCTGGGATATAATTGAATGAAGTTCACTGTCTTGTTGTTGTGCACTTTGCAAAATTTTGAAATTTAATTCTGAACTTTTAATTGCATCTACTTCGAACGCACGAGATAATGTATCAGTTACAACATTTTCTTGTCCCTTAATATATCTGATATCATTTGTGAATTGAGCAATGAATTCCATATGTCTAGTTTGTCTTGGACTACGTTTTGTTTTTGAATTTAAAGCAAATATAAATGATTTGTGATTTGTGAAAACTGTAAACCTGCTGTCATCGAGCAAAGAGTCAGCGAATACGCGCCTTGGCAACCACGCTACTGTTGGCAGCCATAATTTCGAAATAGTAAAAGATTTCCCGCGTCGATTTGTGGGGAGGCAAAAAAATCGCCCATTGCTCTGTGAAAATCATATTCTAGGGATCAAAATAAGAAACTTTGCCGAAGGAACCATACCTCTAAAACGAATTCTGATGCCCCCAATTTGGGTCGAACTTTTGGGTAGGGGCAAATTTTGAAAAATCCCACTTTGACCCATTTGGAGTGCTCCAATCGAGTCCAAATGTATGACCGACCCCCACTAACTTTGGAGGTCTGACCCACCAATGCCAGTGGCACACCCCCTGGAACCCCCCTGGGGGTTCACCATACAAACATTTCAAAAAATGGCCGGTTTTGCAGTTTACATGAAAAAATCAGCGAAATGCCTATGTTTTTTATACTCAGTTGAGCAGAGCTCACAGAGTATATTAAGTTTGATTGGATAACGGTTGGTTGTACATATATAAAGGAATCGAGATAGATATAGACTTCCATATATCAAAATAATCAGGATCGAAAAAAAATTTGATTGAGCCATGTCCGTCCGTCCGTCCGTCCGTCCGTCCGTCCGTTAACACGATAACTTGAGTAAATTTTGAGGTATCTTGATGAAATTTGGTATGTGGGTTCCTGAGCACTCATCTCAGATCGCTATTTAAAATGAACGATATCGGACTATAACCACGCCCACTTTTTCGATATCGAAAATTTCGAAAAACCGAAAAAGTGCGATAATTCATTACAAAAGACCGATAAAGCGACGAAACTTGGTAGATGAGTTGAACTTATGACGCAAAATAGAAAATTAGTAAAATTTTGGACAATGGGCGTGGCACCGCCCACTTTTAAAAGAAGGTAATTTAAAAATTTGCAAGCTGTAATTTGGCAGTCGTTGAAGATATCATGATGAAATTTGGCACGAACGTTACTCTTATTACTATATATACGCACAATAAAAATTAGCAAAATCGGAGAAGGACCACGCCCACTTTAAAAAAAAAAATTTTTTTAAAGTAAAATTTTAACAAAAAATTTAATATCTTTACAGTATATATGTAAATTATGTCAAGATTCAACTCCAGTAATGATATGGTGCAACAAAATACAAAAACAAAAGAAAATTTAAAAATGGGCGTGACTCCGCCCTTTTTCATTTAATTTGTCTAGCATACTTTTAACGCCATAAGTCAAACAAAAATTAACCAATCCCTTTGAAATTTGGTAGGGGCATATATTTTATGGCGTTAACTGTTTTCTGTGAAAATGGGCGAAATCGGTTGATGTCACGCCCAGTTTTTATACACAGTCGTCCGTCTGCCCTTCCGCATGGCCGTTAACACGATAACTTGAGCAAAACTCGATATATCTTTACTAAACTCAGTTCACGTACTTATCTGAACTCACTTTATCTTGGTATGAAAAATGAACGAAATCCGACTATGACCACGCCCACTTTTTCGATATCGAAAATTACGAAAAATGAAAAAAATGCCATAATTCTATACCAAATACGAAAAAAGGGATGAAATATGGTAAGGTATTTGGATTGTTTTATTAACGCGAAATATAACTTTAGAAAAAACTTTATAAAATGGTTGTGACACCTACCATATTAAGTAGAAGAAAATGAAAAAGTTCTGCAGGGCGAAATAAAAAACCCTTAAAATCTTGGCAGGTATTACATATATAAATAAATTAGCGGTATACAACAGATGATGTTCTGGGTCACCCTGGTCAACATTTTGGTCGATGTCTGGAAAACGCCTTCACATATACAACTACCACCACTCCCTTTTAAAACTCTCATTAATACCTTTAATTTGATACCCATATCGTACAAACTCATTCTAGAGTCACCCCTGGTCCACCTTTATGGCGGTATTTCGAAAAGGCGAACACCTATAGAACGAAGGCCCACTCCCTTTTAAAAATACTCATTAACACCTTTCATTTGATACCCATATCGTACAAACAAAGTCTAGAGTCACCCCTGGTCCAGAAAGGCCCACTCACTCTTAAAATACTCATTAACTCCTTTCGTTTGATACCCATATTGCACAAACGAATTCTAGAGTCACCCCTGGCCCACCTTTATGGCGATATCTCGAAACGGCGTCCACCTATAGAACTAAGGCCCACTCCCTCTTAAAATACTCATTAACTCCTTTCGTTTGATACCCATATTGCACAAACGAATTCTAGAGTCACCCCTGGTCCACCTTTATGGAGATATCTCGAAAAGGGGTCCACCTATAGAACTAAGCCCCACGCCCTTTTAAAATAATCATTAACACCTTTCATTTGATACCCATATCATACAAACATATTCTAAAGTCACCCCTGGTGCACGTTTATGGCGATATCTCGAAAAGGCGAACACCTATAAAACCAAGGCCCACTCCCTTTTAAAAATACTCATTAACACCTTTCATTTGATACCCATATCGTACAAACAAAGTCTAGAGTCACCCCTGGTCCACCTTTATGGCGATATCTCGAAACGGCGTCCACCTATGGAACTAAGGATTACTCCCTTTTAAAATGCTCATTAACACCTTTCATTTGATACCCATATCGTACAAACGCATTCTAGAGTTACCCCTGGTCCATCTTTACGGCGATATCTCGAAAAGGCGTCCATCTATAGAACTTAGGCCCACTCCCTCTTAAAATACTCATTAACTCCTTTCGTTTGATACCCATATTGCACAAACAAATTCTAGCGTCACCCCTGGTCCACCGTTATGGCGATATCTCGAAACGGCGTCCACCTATGGAACTAAGGATTACTCCCTTTTAAAATGCTCATTAACACCTTTCATTTGATACCCATATCGTACAAACGCATTCTAGAGTTACCCCTGGCCCATCTTTACGGCGATATCTCGAAAAGGCGTCCATGTATAGAACTTAGGTCCACTCCCTTTTAAAATACTCATTAATACCTTTCATTTGATACCCATATCGTACAAACGCATTCTAGAGTCAACCCTGATCCACCTTTATGGCTATATCCCTAAATGGCGTCCACCTATAGAAATATGGCCCACTCCCTCATAAAATACTCTTTAATGCCTTTCATTTGATACACATGTCATACAAACACATTCCAGGGTTTCCCTCGGTTCATTTTCCTACATGGTTATTTTCCCTTATGTTGTCACCATAGCTCTCAACTGAGTATGTAATGTTCGGTTACACCCGAACTTAACCTTCCTTACTTGTTTTTTTTGGAGTTTATTTTTCTCTTTAGAAATTTATTTAGCCAGAACATATGTAAATGAAAAAATGAATTTAACTTAGTAATAGAAAAGAAATTTAAAAAAATGATTAGAAATTAGCGTTTTTACAACCCTTTTAAAACCAAGGCATCACTGTGATGCATTTGCATGTCGTAAACATAGTTGTGTGGGTTTTTTATTCAACCGTTTTAAAAAATGAAGGTATCACTCTGACACAATTGCAGATGGTAAAATTGCTTGTGTTGTTTTTTTAAGCCACCACAAGACACAGCAGGTAGAATTAAAATTACTTACTTACTTACTTACTTACTTAATTGGCGCTTAACCGTCTAAACGGTTATGGCCGAAAAATAAATGTAAGGCGCGATAACCTCCGAAGAGATCTAAGGCCGAGCTTCTCTTCCAATTTGCGTCGTGCTCCTCTTGATTTTCCCCTACAAATTGGCCGGACGGGACCTACATGTTTTATGCCGACTCCGAACGGCATCTGCAATGCAGATGAGTTTTCACTGAGAGCTTTTCATGGCAGAAATACAATCGGAGCGCTTGCCAGACACTGCCGAGGGGCGACCCCGCTTAGAAAAATTTCTTCTAATTGAAAAATCTAATGGCGCGCCTTATAAATAAATAAATAAATAAATATGTTATGTACTAGTGAATGTTCTATACCACTTTAAGCCTATTTTGATGGATTATTATTATTATTTTTTTTTATCTTTATTATTCCTATCATTGTTTTCTAGCTAGATAGCTATTTTGCTATCGAAATTTTTCTATGTATATAAGTTAACGTAAAAATTCTTATTGTTTATCTTACAAGAGGCCTTTACCTAATTAGTTAGGTCTCCTATTCTACCGAGGGTTCGAGTAAAAATATTTTCTTATTAATATTTTCTATTCTACATGTGGCTAAAATAAAAATATTTTTCCTATTATGTAGTGCTTATGACCTCCAGGTGCCTGAATATTTTTATGTTTATTTCTAATAACTAAAGATGATTGATTTTTGTTGTTTGGACACATAAAGTAAGGAGTCTGTTACTAATTGTGCGAGAAAAAAAAAATTTTTGGGGTTGTGACTGATGGAAGAGCATAGTAGTTTTAATTAATGCGTATAGCGGAAGGTACAGTGGATGTAAAAATGTTTCATATCTTTAAGTGTTCTTTTTATGTTTTGGATATTTTCATATTTTCCAGCAATTTCTTTGATCTTATTTGTCATGCGATTTCTGCGGCGGCCACCAAGACAGGATCGTCATGACATTTATGAAGAATTATTTTTATTTCTATACCGGGATTGTCACATGCACAACCTCTTGGGTTACTGCAATTATTTGATCTTTGAGAACTTGGGTACCTACTTTTATTGTTTTAAATTTGCCTACTCGAGTAAATATTCCATTATTTTTCAACAATTTGTCCCTCAGGACAACTGTGTTTTTCTTAAAAATTTCAAGTGCTGGATTGGCGGCATTTGTACAGCCTGATAAGTAATTGTCCTAAGTCAACGTTATCATCTACAATCAGGTTGCTTGTATTTCTTACGCTACCATTTTAGGAGCGCTACATGTCTTATTGCTGCAAATTTATATAGCGCTTGTGACTTTTCTTCATTAGTTTTTTTTGTTTTTTTTTTTTTGCTGTTTTTAAAGTTTCTGTATTTTTTTTCGCTCTTAGTTTTTGCCTGCTGCCACTGTCCTAAAAGTTCCTATTGCTTCATGACCATGTTTGTCAGGAGCATTCACAGGAATTTATGCAAATTTTTGATTCGATGTTCGCTTTAGGCAGGGCTGCCTGTGCTGTCGATTGTGACACTTATATATTTACTATTTGAGATCTACTTGAATTGTTTATTGCTCTTCCGCAGTTTTGGGTAAAAAGAATTTAGTTGTTTGAGAAGGAGAGAAAAAAAATTTTAGATGCGGTCTTGAACGAGTTTTAGTTGTCTGTACTTATGCTTCATATATTTCTCTAGTATTGTGGCTATTGTAATGATCAATAGCCCGATCAAGCAAAGCAAAACGGCTAGCCAAACATCTGGAATGTTTGGTGTAATTCCTGTCTGTGGTTCAGCTGGTGATTCATATTTTATTAGTCTATTCTCAGGTACTTCAGAATTTTCTTTCCCTAATTCATATCCGGCTATCGCTATCAGGATGCCGTGGGCAATCTTTATCCACCAAGCCATGTTGAATTTTTCCTATAATTATTTTGCCTGCTTCTGTGTGAACAAAAATTTTGGTTTTATTCTTTATCATATGCATTCCATTTTACTTTATTATCTTTTTTTTCTTATTTAATTAGCCTTGTTATTATTTAGAAAAAATCTTTAATCTTTAAAAAAAAAATTATTTTAAATTTAGCATTTCTAATTCAGATATTTCAAATTTTCTTACAAAATTTTCAAAATATTAATTTTACAAAGTATTTAAAAAAAATTATTTCTGTTATTTTTTTTCTTTTTGTTTAATTAATTTTACAAAATAATTAGCATTTTTCTTTAAATTTTAGTAATAGTAGTTTTTCTTTTCAATTTACAAATTATTTTAAAATTTAATTTTTTTGCCATTTTGCTATTTTTCTTTATTTAGTTAACATTACAGAAGCTATTGTCTAAAATTTGTTTCTAAAATTTTTGATTTTCTTAAAAAAAGATAATAAATTTAATATTTTTGATATTTCTATTTTTCTTAAAATTGAAATTTATTTATTTTTTTTTTTTGGTTGAATTTACATTGCAAAGTATTGTTTAAAATTTAATTTTATTCTATTGTTATTTTTCTATGCCACTTTGGGCTTCAATTTTTTCTCTATTTTTGGGTTTAGTTTGTACCATTTTCAAGGCTGACGCCAAACTTTTGGAAAAAAAATGTTTTCATCCTACCATATTAAAAAAAATTCCTAAGCAAAAATTTTGGTTTTTGCTAATGGTTTAGCGTCCATAAGGCCGCTCAATTGATTCTAATCTTAAATTAATTATGATACTTAAAAATTTACGCCGTCTTACTGCCCGTCAGAATGTTGCCAATTAATATCTTCTTTTCATGTAATATTCCATCCTGTTATGCGGTCATGTCGTCAATGGAAACCTTTTCAGGTAATATTCTGCTTCCTTTGCCGCTAGTTACTGTGTCAATATTTTGCTTCTTTGTGTGACAGTCATTTGATGGTTGTTATTGTTCCTTGAGACCAATCGCCAATTCTCAAAGTATTACTGAATGTAAGTTGTTCATATCGCTATGTTTAATCATCTTCGATGGATTCAAAATAGTTTAACCCGTTGTTACAAGGAAATATATGATCCTCTTTTTGTCAGGATTTAAATTTTAACCGAGTCTTCCTTGAGCAAAATTAATGGTTTATTATACTACGCGAACTGGCAGGATCTCTAACCATCTAGATCTTTAGCAGTTTTACCAATTCTTGATCTAAGCTGGCAGAATCGCCATGAAAAGTTAAAATTGATAAGACGAAAGGTTTCAGCTTGAGAGTCTGACAATAATTCTTTTTATTAAATAAATTCTTTCCTATTTATACAAAAGTTCTTAACCTACACATACGTACTTACATTAATGCTTACATACTACAATGTACATAGTTTTATAATAAATAATGGTCAGTCAGCTTAATGTGTAGTGACTTACATACCGTTACTGTGACTCATGCATAAGTTGGTTGACCGATATATTGAATGGTTTGGTAAGTGCAAATGAACTCAATGTATGATTCATACATAAGTTGGGTGATTGAATGGTTTGGTCAATGTAAATGAACTCAAGTGGTTATTTGAGTAAGTAAAAATGCATTGGCGTAAAGGCATACTGTATCATGCTACACTTCGTTTATTTGGGAACCAGCATCAACACTAGCAACAACATCAGCACTGAAATCCAGCGAAGAATCAATCTTGACAATAAATGCTACTTTGGACTAAGTAGGCAATTGAAAAGTAAAGGCTTCTCTCGGCGAACGAAAAATCATACTCTACAAGTCACTTATCGTACCCGTCCTGCTATATGGGGCAGAAGCACGGACCATGACAACTGCAGATGAAGCGGCTTTGGAAGTGTTCGAGAGAAAAGTTCTTCGAAAGATTTATGGACCTCTACGCGTTGGCGATGGCGAGTACCGAAGAAGATTTAATGATGAGCTGTACGAGCTATACGCAGACATCTATAATCTACAAGTCACTTATCGTACCCGTCCTGCTATATGGGGCAGAAGCACGGACCATGACAACAGCAGATGAAGCGGCTTTGGAAGTGTTCGAGAGAAAAGTTCTTCGAAAAATTTATGGACCTCTACGCGTTGGCGATGGCGAGTACCGAAGAAGATTTAATGATGAGCTGTAAGAGCTATACGCAGACATCAACATAGTCCAGCGAATTAAAAAGCAGCCGCTGCGCTGGCTAGGCCATGTTATGCGAATGAAAGATGATGCTCCGGCCAAGAAAGTGTTTCTATCGGAACCCGCCTATGGAAGCAGAGGTAGAGGGCGGCCCCCACTACGTTGGAAGGACCAGGTGGAAAACGATTTATACTCCCTTTGTGTGACCAATTGGCGCCGGTTGGCGGAGCGAAGGAGCGACTGGCGCGCCTTGTTGGACGGCCATAACCGTTTAGACGGGTAAGCGCCAATTAAGTAAGCAAGTAAGTAAGAAAACTGTAAACTGTCGTCCTTCTAACAGATAGCGAAAATATTTGATATTCAAATAAATAGCTAATAGTTCCCTGCCAAATGTACTATATTTAATTTCGGATGTAGACAGTTACTTGGAAAAGATTGCAAGTTGTTCTGATTTACCATTAAATGTTTGATGTATGACACAACCATGCCGTATTAGATGCATCTGCGTTTAAAGATAGTTTTGCATCTTTGTTAAAATGATTTAATAATATCATAGATGCAAATCGGTCTTTAATGTATTCGAAGGCTTTATTAGATGTGTCGCCCAAATTAAAGTCTTGTCTCATTTCTTACTTCCGATTGATTAAATCATAGATAGCTGTCGTAAACTCTGCTAATTTTGGTATATATCGGTGGTAATAATTTACCATACCAATAAAATTTTTAGATTGTTTAATCGATTTTGGGCATTCAAAATTACGAACTGCTGTCACTTTTTCCTCTGAAGATCTTATTCCCGTTGCATAGATGTTATGTCCCAAAAATCAACATTAGAAACGCCAAAAGTACATTTGCTTGGTTTAATATTCAAACCGTACTCTGTATGACGTTGAAAAAGTACTCGAATATCTTCAAAATATTGTTCCTCGTTTTCGCTTGAGACTAAGAGATCATCGATATATGTAAAAACCAAATCTAAACCATTGAGTACTTCACTAATGAATCGTTGAAAAGTTTGTGCCGAATTTCTAAGACCGAAAGGCATTCGTACAAATTCAAACATACCAAAAGGTGTAGTAATGGCAGCTTTATAGATATCCTCTTCTGCCATTGGAATTTGGTGAAAAGCTCTTACCAAATCTAATTTCGAAAATATGGTATTATTTCTGAGATTCATGTTGAAATCGTGAACATGAGGCTAAGGGTAACGGTCTGGCACAGTAATAACATTTAATCTTCGAAGGACGCCTGCCGCTTAATTCTTTTTAGCTACAAGATAGAGTCGAGATGCCACAGATGAATTTGAAGGTCTACGTATCACTCGGTTTTGGCTACTTTGAATTTTATTGGATCTAAACGCCTTGGTTTAGAGTATGGAAGATTTCCTTCAGTAACTAGCCTATGAACTGTTGAATGCTTAACTGGTTGCGAATAATCTGGTTCAGCAAACAGTGAAGGAAAATCTTTTAACAACTTAGTATATTTGTTATCAACATCAAAAATTGTAAAATATTACAAGCGCATGAAATTGTATTAACTGAAAGATTTGTTACTCGGTCAATTAAACGTTTACATCTGATATCAACTAAGAGACCATATTTGGATAGAAAATCAGCACCAATAATTGGTTTCGCTATATCAGCTATCAAAAATGTAAACGGAAACTCGCGACGTAAACCCAAATTGATGTTTAAAAGTTTTCTACCATACGTTAAATCGTTGAACCGTTAGCTGCAGTAATAAATAAATCTGACGAATGTTTTGTGAAAGGACATTTTATCAATGGAAGAACCGATATTTCTGTCCCACTATCAATTAAAAAATTCAATTTGTTTGTTTTATCAAAAATAAATATGCGACGTGTAGGAATGTCTGAATTTCCGCTGCAACAACGGATGAGTTTAGTTTAGTTTAACATCATATTAGTAGTTTTAATTAAATTTTTAAGGATTGGATTTGGTAATTTAGAATTTTGAAAGTTACTAATACCCACCCAGCATTTTTTGAAATTACTAATCATATTAGAGTCTTTTTCGAGTCTCCAGCATGATCAAAATAAGCTTATATGCGCTCATTTTCTGATCAGAAAAGACTTCCTCGTCGGGAGAAAATGGTACCCTACGCGCGACTACACTTGGTTAGCCCCTTTTAACCTATATCTGTAATCAGTATTTAGTCTTTTTCAAGTCATATTTACCATCATTTATGAGTCTTGTGGGAATAATTTTTAAGTATGTTTTAAATCTTTTGCGATTCTTTCTCGAGACATTTAAGAGTCTATTTGGAATCTTATTTTAATCATTTTTTGTGATCGCTTTACATTTTGTTGTTGCTTTTTCAATAAATCATATTTCATTCATAAGGGGGAGTCGATTTCGAGTCTTCTTTTGATCACAGAATTGATTAAACAGTTTTTGGTCGTCAAAAGGAGTCGAAAATGTCTCATTGTGGTGATTTATACTTTAATCAATCTTCCATATACTATGTGGGTAGTTGATGTTTCAGATTTGTTGATTGTTTCCCAAATATTATCAACAATTCTAGTCAATTCATTAATATCAGCGGTGTTAGAACTTGCTAAAATTACGTTAAGATTTTTAGGTAATTTTCTCACCCACAGCTTTTTAAGAATGCCTTGGCTAAAAGGAGAACCCGAAAGAAATACTAAAGACCTATAGAATTCCGAAGGTTTACGATCTCCCATTTCCGAATCAGAAAACATTTTATCTAGTCTGGCATTTTCCCTTAAGGTATGTCTTTCTATTAGAATCTTTGTTAGTGCCGAATATTTATTACTATCTGGAGGATTTTGAATTGATAAATTATCAGATAGACTGAATGTGTCCATAGTGTTACCAGCATTTGTTTGATGACCAAAAGGAAGAACCCTAATCAGGTGCCAGGACATATGTTATAGAATAACTCCGTCTTCTTAGCAAATAATAACAGTTTTATAGGACCCAGCTTAATTACTGCCTCAAGATCTGGAAATTCTGCGGCCCTTAATAGCTGAAGCCTTGAACTGGCGAGCGCAGGACATGAATACAGAACGTGCTCAACCGTTTCTTCCTGCAGCTCACAGTTTCTACACTTGCTGTTACTGACGAGGCCTAACTTATAAGCATGTGACGCCAGTAGGCAGTGTCCAGTCAGTGTGCCTATCGTGAGCCCTAGGTCTTCTCTCTTCAGAGATATGAGCCACTTTGTGAGTCTAATATCGTAGGTTTTGCACCTGAGAAATTTTGTAGCCCCGAACTTTTGTCCACGCCTTTCCTGCTTGATGGATCATATGCAACTCCTGTCTCCTTTTGATTTCTCCCAAACGGATTGGGACGTCTATCGTCCACTCAGTGAGTGTTGCACCCTCCTATGCCAACTCGTCGGCCTTTTCGTTACCCTCTATCCCTTTATGGCCGGGAACCCAGTACTGTGTGAGATTATTGCCTTAATCGGAGCCTGACTAGCAATGTATAAATTGACGCTCCTGCATCTTAAGCACGCTTTCTGCTGCTTTCTTCACTGCTATAACTTCCGCTTGAAAAACGCTGCAGTAATCCGGCAGCCTGTAGGATCTAGTTATTTCTGGGTTGACACAGAAAACAGCAGACCCAACCCTCTCCATTAATTTGGAACCATCCGTATACACGTGTATAGCACGTTCTACCATTTCTACACCCCGGCACCAACCCTATGGCTCAATTGTGGCCCCGATTAATGTAAGTACATAAAAAATTGTGTGATGTGTTAGTTTCATGTTTATTGTTAGAAAGAAGTATCAAATGTTAATACATATGTATATTATTTCTACATATTTATCATTAAAGAAATCCTCAGAAAATGACGTGAGAAAAAGAACATCGAAACGCGTCGGGAAAAAACAACAAGAACTGTGTTATAATTTTTGACCATATGTGCTCAACCCAGCAAACACAAAATGCTTACACTATATATTGTAACGAATTTACTTGCAATTCCGCCTATTTCAAATCTTCTACTAAGGTTCGAATCACTAAACTGTTGAATAAATAACTCCAATATTGAATAATGGAAAAATGGCCTTTATTAAAGTACTTCACAATAAATAATACTGATATTGCTCGCCAGATAGCGTCTTAATCAAAACTGCTTGATAGCTTCAATGAAACTGATCTCTTGTGCCTCGACTGTCGCGCCTTTTATACTTTTTGATTTCTCTTTGCATACTTCTAGGCTTTTCCATTCCTGAACTTACTAGTTAGTTATCAGCTACAAAATCACCAGCCGCAACTACGTGAGTAATACTTGCAATACAAATTATTGCCCTCTCTTGTGATCAACTCAGATAAGATATATGCATGTGTTTGTGTGTTGCTTGATGTGCATTCACGTCACTGCTCAGCATCGGCATAGAGATGGCAGTACCCCTTAGTGTTGCTAACATTCGTAAGACTGCCCTCCACCTAAGTCTGGTCGTCCCGATCAGACAAATCTCTCGATCTAAACGCTGCTAGCATCTCTAAATGAACCACTCTTCTACTTCTTGGTTTCCCAATTGTTTGTATGCGGTAGATGGTGTCACTGAATTTCCTCACAACTTTGTACGGGCCTTCCCAACTGCACCGAAATTTGGATGGAACACCTTTCCGCCGGTGGGGGTTGATTAACAGTACCAAATCTCCCTCCAAGAAACCTTTCGAATTATTGTTCTCATCGTACCTGTGTTTCATCGTACTACTCAATACCCAGGTGGGTCCCCTCGCACTCTGTTCTTTGGTCAATGAACTACTTTGTAGAGCTTGCTCTTGACGGATTGGCTTCACATACTCAGTATTTTGACGACGTTTCCCAACAGAAGTGCGCGCTGGCTTGAAACCACCCTTGCATTCTTTCTGGAAAATTCCTTCAGTCGTTGTAGTGCGTCCATTAGGTTTTGTCAATGCCAGTGTTTCTCTCGCAGGTACTTTTCATTTCACTTTATTTGGCCCATTCGATCCATCAACCTTTACCTTTGACTTTCGTGGTCTCTGTCGAATCTTCTCCACCAGCACTCGCTTACTGCTGAACCCCTTTTCCAAACTGAAGTTAAGTGGCACATCCTTGTTCTTATACTGCATAATCCTTCTCTGCATATCGATCCTGATGTCATAGTCAACTAAGAAATCCACTCCTAATATGACTTTATCCAACGATCTCTGCCACAACGAATTTGTGTAGAACCATGACCTCCCCAATTAAGACTTCACATACCACTTCTCCCTGGACTTGGTTATACTCGCCAGTAATCGTACGCAATCTTGCTCCAAGTAATGGCTTTACTTTCCTGTTGACCAAATCAGATCGGATCGAGGAATAAAATGCGCCCGTATCTACAGTTACAGCAAATGTTGGCTTTGGGTTCGCGTATGTGGCTTGCTTCATTTCGACGTCCCGTATGCCGTTAATAAAGCTCTGAATCTTTACCCTTTCAGTGTATTCCACGGGTGCGTCCGCATTTGCAAGATGAGCCAATCTTTCAACATCCGAAGCAAACTCCTGAAATTTCTCATTTGCTTTTTGGTAACGGTTTTGCAACTCAATTTGGTATATATGTTTTCTATGCTCGCTTCCATAACGTCTCTCGACAGCGGCCATCAATGCTTCATAGTTGTTCCGCTCTTCCTCGGGAATCGTCTGTAGGATTTCGGCTGCTGGACCCTTCAATGCTACGAATAGAGCAGCAACTTTATCTTCAGCATTCCAGTTGTTAACTGCTGACGTCTTCTCAAATTGAAGCTTGAATACCTCGAAAGGAACATAGCCGTCAGAAGATGGAGTTTTTACCTTCGGATTGCTCGCTGGAACAGCTGGGCGATTTAGTTGTAACTGTTGCATAAACCCTTTCAACGATTCTATTTTGGGATCAATTTTTTCCTCGAGTTGTAAAATTTTTGCATCCTGCTCTTCCAGTTTCGCAAAGAGCTGCGATGGTACCTGTTTCGAAATTTTTGATTCCAGATATACGTGCATCTGGCGCTTCCAGTTGAGATGACATATATGTCTTATTTTCTTCCAATTGAGATGACATTTGCGACGCCATTTCTGAAATGCGTGCCTCCTGTGACTCCAGCTGAGATGCCATTGTCGATGTTTGTACAGATATTGTGCTCGTTACTGTCTGCGGTGTTTCGTTTTTTTCTTCCATTTTTGTTGTTGTTTTGTTGCTATCATAATGAAAGACATAATCCTCAGCATTGAAGATTCCTTCAAATACCATAGCTACACTTAGTCGTTTTTGTAGCTGGGATTTATCGCCAAAAGTAGCCAATCCACGGATTTCCAACTCCTCCTTCAGTTGCTGGATCGTCAATTCACTCAACTTTGCCATGTCCAAGTTGTATTCCCAATCTTCGGAATTTATTCATCAATTCCTCTTCCGCCTATTTCAAATCTTTTACTAAGGTTCGAATCACTAAACTTTTTAATAAATAACTCCAATATTGAATAATGGAAAAATGGCCTTTATTAAAGTACTTCACAATAAATAATACTGCTATTGCTCGCCAGATAGCGTTTTAATCAAAACTGCTTGATAGCTTCAATGAAACTGATCTCTTGTGCCTCGACTGTCGCGCCTTTTATACTTTTTGATTTCTCGTTGCATACTACTAGGCTTTTCCATCCCAGAACTTACTAGTTAGTTATCAGCTACAAAATCACCAGCCGCAACTACGTGAGTAATACTTGCACAAATTATAGCCCTCTCTTGTGAGCAACTCAGATAAGATATATGCATGTGTTTGTGCGTTGCTTCTCTGCTGCGTGTATGAAAATATGTGTAGACATAATGATTGAATTATTGATGTGCATTCACGTCACTGCTTAGCATCGGCATAGAGATGGCAGTACCCCTTAGTGTTGCTAACATTCGTAACAATATGCTACTTAAATGGACCATCTTTAAATTTTTAGAGGGTATGGATTGAAGGAAAAAAGAGAGAAAACAAAAGAAAAAGACACAAATAAAATTATAGAACAACCAGGCACATACATATTTACATATGTACACGTGCATGTTTTAAGAGCAACGGAGCTCATCGAGTGCAGATATTTGAGGGGTTGGGATTTATTTTCTCCTTGAAATATACTTTCCCTCTTAACGTTGTTACGGTTGACTTGCGCCGAAAAGCATGTTATTTGACCTCAAATGAGATTGAAATAATTTCTCAATAAACCGTAGAGATAAATCAGATGGTATTGGGAGAAATTGGTTTTTGAGTGACGAGCATGAAAACCCGGTGAAGTCTAGGAAGCAGTTAGAAGGGTTAAGCCCTTTTCAAGTTCGGCAAGCTAGGATCTAGAGACGTCTCAAGAGATGGGTTTACGGATAGCGTTTTGAAACTGTATGCTCGATGATGTGAGCACCTATGACTACAGAAGTTCCATGTGCACAGACTCATCACACTCACAAATATATACAAAAACACTCACTTACCGGAGCGTACCGGATATATATCCGGCAAAGAACTGTAACTACACCCTAAGATCAACTCACCACATCAACCATACATCAGCTGATGTATGTACTAGTTGACCGAACACGCTCGCACGGGAGATGGCAACCCGGCGCGTGAGTAACTCGGAATTATAATTTGGCAGCAAAAGTAAGGACAACTTACCTAATATATATACTTGTGAAACAGTTTTGAAAATAAGTTTATTGAAACCAAATAAAAACTAAAAGCTAAAAAAAGGAAAACATAAAGTGTTTATAATTTATTCATTGTTGAATGCGCTCTATTGGAAGCCCTCCAAGATCCTCATTACACATTTTTTACAAAGACGTAAGTAGAGGTCACATGGCGACCGTGGCATCGCAACTACGCCATGCGAAATACAAAATGGTGGCATTACCTGATTTTCGTGGTTATGAAGAGGTAACCAAAATTAAATTGGCCTGGCAAAGGATAATCCAAATTTGCCAAAAAGTTTTACGTGGTAGAGTCAGTCGCGACACCACTTCACAATTTCACAATATCATTAATACGCTGAGTATCACCATTTCACAAACTTTAACTTAAATTCATGACACATTCATTCTGTCAAACATTTTTTTGGGATGCCGATTTTAGTCCATACGACTACAATACAGTAAGTGGCATATTTTCAAGGTACAAGAACCAGTAGGAACCAGCAAAGACCAGCAGTGAAAATATGTATATAATATTTATGTATGTATTACATTATTTTTAATTACGTCTTTTTATTAAACACATATGTATGTGTACAAAATATTGCAATCTTTATTAAATGCAATGCGTTCGCATAATATATTTCGGATTTTGATTACAACGGTCTGTTAATAAAACACCTGGATTTTTTTACTAAAACGGTGCGTGTGTCTAAATTCTAAACTTAACCACTAATACTTCCGCAGTTTTCAACAATTTTTAAAATTTCTAAACCATTTAATAACTATCAACATTTTCAAGTCTGCAATTTTTATTTTGCCTCAAATTTTTCAACTTATTTTCAAATTTCCAATTTAAAAATTTATCAATTCATTTTACAAATTCTCATATTTTCAAGCTTCCATCATCATCTCAGAAATCTCCCATTTAAAATTTCTCTTACTCCAGGTAGAATTTCTTTAATACGTTCATTTTAACAAAATATCACCATATAAGATTGAGTGAACTAGATAAACAGTCTGCAGGTACCCTATAAAATTGAAAATTTTTTAATATAGGCGGTGGTTCCGTTAAAAACCAATTAAGATTTTTTTTGATATAAACGGTGGTTCCGTGAAAAGCCAATTGAGATTTTTTTTTGTAATAAAGCGGTGCGTCCGTGAAAATATACGAATTTTTTTGAACAAAGCGTGAATATAAATGGATTTTTGAACAGTATACCACAATTTTGAGGTTTTTACCAATTCATACCTATACACTTTTGTGCAAATTTTAAATTCAATTACTTCTTACAGATTTTTCATACAAGTACTGCGGTTTCAATTAACTATTCCAATAAATTGTTAAATATTTATTTAGCGACTATCCACCTGTAAATCAGTTCCCTTTTACAAAATTTTGTTTCCTCTTTTTCCTCAACATTTCAGCTTCAAATATAAATTCAGATATTCAAACAAGTGCTTCATTAATTTCATAAAAATAAAAAAATAAATGTAAGGCGCGATAACCTCCGAAGAGATCTAAGGCCGAGCTTCTCTTCCAATTTGCGTCGTGCTCCTCTTGATTTTCCCTACAAATTGGCCGGACGGGACCTACATGTTTTATGCCGACTTCGAACGGCATCTGCAAGGCAGATGAGTTTTCACTGAGAGCTTTTCATGGCAGAAATACACCCGGAGCGCTTGCCAAACACTTCCGAGGGGCGACCCCGCTTAGAAAAAATTTCTTCTAATTTAAAAACCTTATTTCTAAAATTTTGATGTTGCTTTGCATATGTACCTTAGAAGTGGTAAGCAAGTACAAAAAAATTCACACTCAGAAACTGATTCCGATAATTCAGCCTCAAGCTACAAAAGTTTAGCTTCATCTTCGGCCGAAGAAGGCACAAACCAGAAAAATAGGTTATCTTTGTCAACAGATTTTCCAGGCTTCAATTAACTTCTAATTTAGTTTCAAATCTTAACGATTCAAATAGTGCAAAATTAATTCCACTTCGCTTCAACCTCGCTACTGCAGATTTAACTGGTACTTTTAAAGCGTTCTTAAAACCAAAACTAGAGGGTAAAGCCCGTGAAGCAATACCAAGACAAGTAAATTCGGTTAATGAAATTAAAACAGCTCTACGTAATAGGATAAAACCAGACAACTCGAAAGTTGTAGCAGGGAGAATTGCAGCGTTGCACGTTAGCAATAACAATTACACAGATTTTGCAAAAAAGTTGAAGATTTAGCTGACTCACTTGAGCGGTCTCTTATTATTGAAGGGATCACTCAAGCGGAAGCTCATGAAATTGCAGTCGAACAAAATGTTCGTGTCATTTAAACGCAAAATCAAATTTAGTGAAAATCATTTTAGCCTCAACGGCGTTTACAGATCCGAAAGACGTGGTAGTAAAACTAATTGTAGAACTGAATAACGAAGTAACAAAGCGTCAGGTTTTAGCTTTTCGATCACGTGGTAACAATACATTCAGAAATTCACGTGGTAGTTATCGAGGTTTTTACCGAAATCGCAGCTATACTGGTTATAGAAATAATAGCCCATTTTCATACAACGGCAACCGTAACGGCAACAAGAATCAAAGATATAGGAATTATAACGGAAATAGATACCAAAATAGCAACAATGGTAATACACGTCTAAATTCCAATTCAAATACAAATAGCAGTAACAATAGAAGTAACAATTCAAGATCATCCAGCGGTAGAGGTGGAAATGCAAACGTTCGCGCTTTAAACGCGAGTGCCCCTCAGGAGCGAACACTGGGGGAGGACGAACTAACCGAGTAAGCGAATTTCCCTCACCAATAGTCATATCTTGTTTAAACCTAAATTATTCAGATTTCATAGAATTGCAACTTAACGAGTCACAAAAATTTTGTTCTTTCCTAGTAGACACTCAAGCCGACATTTCTCTAATAAAAATATCATGTATAGACAGTAATATTTCCTTAAATACAAACGACATTATTAACATTACCGGTGTCACTTCTAATTCAGCTTCTACTTTAGGGAAAATTACAGCAAATTTAAATTTTTCAAACTTTTCTATTAAACATACTTTACATGTAGTAAATGAAGACTTAAATATTCCATCCGATGGCATACTGGGTGAAGATTTTCTGAAAATTAACAAATGCATTATTAATTATGAAAGAAATAGTGTTTCCTTTTGGGTAGGTAATGAAAAAGGCGCGATACCAATCCTGCACGGAACAGAAAGCGACAGTTGTATCATTCCTCCCAGATGTGAAATATTCAGACTTTTTGATTTAGGAGATCCTTCCGAGCCACTTTTCGTGGACTCGCAGGAAATTGCAAAAGGCGTTTTCACATCTAGGTGCATTGTTGATTCCAGTAATCCAATAATTAAAGTCATAAACACCACAGATGATGTCAAGTATGTGAAATGAAACAGTATTCGGACAGAAAAACTTTCAGATTATAATGATTATACAAAAAACAAGACAGAAGACAAACGTACGAAAATACTTACTTCAATTTTAAAAAATCAAATACCTCAATATGCCCCAAGTAAATTAATTGACCTTTGTATACATTATGCCGACATTTTCGCTCTTGACACGGACAAAATGACTTTAAACAACTTCTACGAGCAAAAATGAAGACTGACAGACAGCGAGCCGGTATATGTTAAAATTATCGATTGCCATACTCTCAACGCGAAGAAATAAATCGCCAAGTAAATACACTGTTAGAAAACGATTTGATTGAACCTAGTTACTCTAATTATAATAGTCCTTTTATTGTAGTCCCCAAGAAAGATATTAAGAGTTCACAGGGTCAAAAAGCTAATCGTATGTGCGTAGATTTTCGCGCAGTAAACAAAAAACTCATTGCTGATAAATTTCCACTAGCTAGAGTTGACGATATTTTAGATAATCTTGGTAGAGCAAAGTATTTTTCCACATTAGATCTTTTTTCGGGATTTCGTCAAATCCCTTTGCATTTTGACTCACGTGACATCACTTATTTCAGCACTGACCGAGGTGCATTTAGATGGAAAGTGCTTCCATTCGGTTTAAATATAGCACCTAATTCATTCTCACGAATGATGACTATAGCTTTTTCGGGTACACCACCAACGCCGCATTTTTGTACGTCGACGATATTATCGTCATAGGTTGTAGTAAAGCACACCATTTAAAAAATCTTTCAAAAGTTTTCGATACTTGTAGGTCTTTCAATCTCAAACTTAACCCAAATAAATGCAACTTTTTACGACCAGAAGTTACATTTTTAGGTCATAAATGTTCAGCCAAAGGTTTGCTGCCAGACGACTCCAAAATAAACGCAGTTAAAAGGTAACTATTACAGACGGTTTATACCTAATTTTGCGTCTCTGGCAGCGCCTCTAAACCGATTAAGCACAAAGAGAGTTGAATTCGTTTGGGATGTTGAGTGCGAAAGAGCATTTTATCGTTGAAAGCAGCGTTACCTTCACCAAAATTACTTCAATATCCGGATTTAACTAAACAATTCATTATTACCGTAGATGCTTCAACAACTGGATGTGGCGCTATTTTAAATCAAGAATAGCAAGGTAGAGATTTACCAATTTATTTCGCTTATAAAGCATTTCATAAAGCGGAGCAGAAAAAAACTAATTATAGAATTGGAGCTCTTAGCTATCTATTTCGCAATAAAGCAGTTTCGACCATACGTTTATGGCACAAATTTCATAGTAAAGTCAGACCATAGACCTCTAGTATACCTATTCAACATGAAAGAGCCCTCTTCAAAACTTTCGAAAATTAGGCTAGAATTAGCAGAATACAACTTTACTGTAGTTTATATAAAGGGTAAATCAAACGTTGGCGCTGATGCACTATCGCGCATTACAATGGATGGCATTAAAGAAGCTAACAAACAAATTTTGGCAGTACAGACAAGGGCAATGACAAAACAGGCAAACGACAAAAATTTACATAGGAAAATAGACAAAAACGATGAAAAACAACTTACTTTACATGTCTACGACAAATTTTCATTTAATTTTTCAAAAAAGATTCCACGAATAAGATCTGCAATTACTTACGATAAAAATAATAAAACAACAAATTTAAGAATTTTTGCGCATATTAAACAAAAAAAACTCGAGTAACTTAGTTTTGAGCTTGTTAACGAAAAATGACTTTAGAGAAATTACTTTCGAGGCTTGAATCAGAAACCCTCAAACGCAAAATTAAGCAGATTGAATGGCCTAAAATTTTGTTCGAACATTATACTATTAGAAATTTCAAAGATATTGGAAATAAGATTTTAAAATCATTAGAAATTATACTAACAGATCCAGTGGGGACAGTAACTGATGAAGATACAAAATTAAAGCTAATGAAAATTTACCATAATGATCCCATTTCTGGTGGACATTGCGGAATGAAAAAACTTTACGCAAAATTACGAACCAAATTTTATTGGAAAGATATGACTCGTGATATATCGAAATATATCAAAAATTGTAATGATTGTCTATTAAACAAGGATAAACCTAAAACAAAAGAAAAACCTGTTTTAACACCAACTCCTTGTAAACCATTCGATATACTAGTAATTGACACAATAGGACCCCTACTTTACTACTTTAAATTGCTCTATCTTAGCGAAGAGAAAGACTTCTTCTTTAAGATGCTATGTGTGCTTTAAAAAAAAAAATCTTTCGTTTATATATAACCTCAAAAATAGGCAAAAACGGTGTTTTTTGCACATATAGGTTAGGATATCTCAAAATCCTGACGTGATAGAGAAATTCTGCGTCCAGATTTGAATTCAGCGCATCGAAAACCTTTAGGAAAGAATGGTCTGGTTTATGGTCAAAAAAATCGGTCTCATTTTGTCGGCCTGTGTTATCATTTTATAGCGGAGGAATGGAGAGAAAATGCCCTTACTTAGCTGGGAACTTCAAGATGATAATGATTTGAAATTCACTGTTGTTTCCAGTTACCACTCACACGAAAAATCTTATAAAATAATGAAAAGGGTGACCCGAAAAGTCACCCACAACAACCGGAGAGAGTTCTTATACACATACTAGCTTGTAGTGTTTCAATTACTTTCGCAATTGAGGAATGGAATGGGAAATTCAAAATTACTTTTTCCATTCTTATTCCTTTCGAAAGTACTGGGGAAAAAATTGCAATTGCGCAAAGTATTTTTTTTTTTGTTTCAATTACAAACACAAGATTTGTTGTAATGGAGCCTCAAAAAACGAAATTAATTTTGATATTTTTTTGGGGAATTGAAATGTAATCAATTCCTTTGCTATTCAGAACAGGAATTGATTACTTTTTCCAATTATTGAAGAATGTAATTTAATTGAATTTACCCGGCTATGCCTGGCCAGCGCAGTAAAGGAATTTATAAAAGCTGTGAGGTCTGCAAGTCGAGTAAGGCTCAAAATGCTATAACGAGACATATGATGGGGAAAAGGATTGAGACCGAGAGGAACCTGCAACGTCTCTACATTGACTTTTGCGTACCATACCCAAGGTCTTGCGATGGCAATGCGTATATACTTGTAGTGTTAGATCATTTTTCGAAGTTCCTATTTGTGAAGCCAATGAGAAATTCCACAGCCAAGGAAGTTACTTGACCGGAGACTATCCATTCTGATAATGGGCGTCAATTTATCTCTGAAACGTTCGCGAGCTTCCTTCAGACAAACGGTGTCAAATATGTTAGAGCGGCTGCGTACTCTCCATAGGCGAATGCCTCGGGGAGAAAAAATAGGTCGCTTTTGTCGATAATAAGGTCGTACATATAGAGATGAAGTGGATCAAAAATCATGGGACGCTCACCTGTCGAAAGCGGGGTTTCCGCTTTGGAGTGCAGTGCACGAGGCAATACGAATAGAGCCATATAAGGCAAGCAATTGTCCAACATGGCGAAACGTATGCAATTCTACGCAAACTCGATAACATCTGCAGCTACTGCGTAATAAAGTAGTGCAGGGTCTAGAAAAGGCTACCTCAAGGGAAAAAAGGTTTAAGATACGCGCGTCAAGCCGATTACCTTCATAACGGGTCAGCTTGTCTTTAAAAGAAACGATTAATGCTGCGAAGAGTTTCACTGTCAAGCTGGCGAAAAAGTTCACCAAGGTGATAGTTTTGAGAGCAGTTGGGAATTGCCTATGCGAGTTGGGTGATATGAGAGGTAAGTCTTTAGGAGTCTTCCATGCCAAAGATTTGAGAGTATAGTGAATGGTCAACTCATCATTCGAATTATCCATCTCACTAGTGACATCGTATAACTCGCCCTGTTACTGTTGACTTGCACCTAAGCATGCTAAGGTCTTAACTGCATGCGTAAAGTAATAATAGATTTATATGCGCCCTGCGTAAAGCTGATTATAGCTAATCGCAGCCATGGTTGCGGATTTGTGTTTCAGGTTCTCTCTTGGATATTGACGTTTGCGACGACAAAGTAGAAAAAAGCCAGTCTCATCAGAAACTAAATTTACAAAGAAAGCATTTTTGCTATGTATGTTGGTAAACTGTAAGACGGTGATATAAAGTCTTACTTGTCGTGGATTCAACATATTTAAGCTTTTTTTTGTGAAATCGAGAAGAGGAGATGAAAATATCATTCAATGGTGGTCGGCAACGAACACAAGAGAGTGTAGCCCGCTATAAAATCTCTGAAAAACATTGCGATTAGTTACATCGGTTCATTTATTGGAGGCAACAATCACTACTATGGGAAATATTCCGAATGCTGCAAGTTAACTCTTCGCAAAACAATTGTATCAAAGAGTAAAACTCTATCTTGAAGTAGCAAAGCAACACATAGTGTAAATAAATATTATAAATTCAATATCTTTGCAATCACTTAATTTGTGAATATCGTACTTTTATTATCATTATAATTTGACCTTTTGGATCAAATTGATTGAAATAATTTCTTAATAAGCCGTAGAGATAAGTCAGACGGGATTGGGAGAAATAGGTTTTTGAGTGACGATCGGGAAAGGCAATGAAGTGTAGGAAGCAGTTAGAAGGGTTAAGCTTTATTCAGCTTCAGCAAGGTAGGATCGAGAGACGTCTCAAGAGATGGGTTTGCGGATAGCGTTTTGAAATTGTATGCTCGATGATGTGAGCACATACGACTCCTTTCACTTTAAGCACACAAAATCTATGCACCCCATAGTTGTAATAAAGATTAAGTCATTAAGAATTGTGTGAATAATAAACAATGAATTGCTAAAGAAGAATTAGTGTGTGATGAATCTAATTATGGAGCTGGACAGACAGACGCTACGACGAAATGTTCAGCCTTATTAAGGCAATTCAGAACATTAACAATGGATTCGAGCGCTTTGTAAGCTACTGAGAATTGAGAGTGATGCGGATAACACTCCGTTTCTCAGAACTGTGTACGTAAATTTGTTTTTCTTTATTGACAGCGCTGTGAAATGAAGAACCAAGGTAACCCATCCACTTCGACGAGCAGAGTCGGTCGCCACAAGCGTACTCAAGGGTCATCGTGTTCTCAAGCGCGATCGAAGTTTTCGATAATAGCAACAACGTGAAAGTGGATTTTATTTTCCCTTCTCTTCTTAGTAGCACCGCCGTTTGAAATATTTTTCTATTTAGTAGAGGCAGACTCTCAAATAAACCAACAAAAGCCAAAGCAATCCCTGATTCCATTCGGTTATGATGCTCGACAAAGGCACGGAGCGTTGGCTTACGATCATACGGGCTGTATCACAGCACTGTTTTGTTTATTCGCAGAAGTAGCAGCTCGAAATATATCGCTAATTTGTGGAGAGGGGAAGTCAACCGAGATAAAAACTTGACTGAAAATACTCTTCAAGTTTTCCCCTTTCTACAGCACTTCAAAAACTACCGCATCAGCAGCAAACTCAATTGTTAGGTTTTCTTCTTGTTTACTCTTCAATTGACGCTTAAATTGTGCAACATCTGTTTCAAAACCAATCGCCTCAGCCTCCAATATCACTATTCGCTTTACTTACTAAAACAGCAACCTCTTAATCAATTCTACTTATCAATCTGTTCTCCAGCTCAGTTAATTTGTCAGATATGTTCTAAAATTAACGATTGCAACTTTTCAGATTGTTTTTGTATCTTCTCCTCTACCTCACGTAGCGTAGCAGCAACTGTAGAAAAAAATACGCTCTCTCATCTAATTTGGGATTTCTGCTTTGATGACGTTTGACGTTAGTAGCGGGTGGAGGAGACATTACAGTGGACAGATAAATGTATGTACGAAACAAACAGAGTGTTTATTTTAGATATAATGAATATTAGCCGTGTTTTTTTTTTTTACACGCGTATACGTTTACGTTTGCGCTTAGATAATGCTTAAGAGACCAATCTAGCGGCAACTAGCTACAGCACTATATATACTAGTATCGCCTGTGCTCGAAATTCGACCAACGTGTATTTTTTTCAACTCAGTCTATGCATCAAGTGTTGGAAATATAGCAAACTGGTCTAACTTACTTAACTTTTTCTTTAAATTTTGAATTTGATCTAAGACTTTGTACTTTTTGATTGTATTTTCTTAAATTTTCTACAAACTTTTCACATGTAATTATAACGTTTTGGTATGGAGCTCCTTTAAACAGAAATATAAAAAGTATGTAAAATCATATGAAATTGACATAGAATTATGGTGAAATTACTTGAAATTGAATTGAAAAAATAGGTTTTTCCACACCACCCGAAGGTCACCGTTGGCGCACTTCCGAAGTTAGTTTTGGGAGCTCGGTTCCCAGTAGGCCTATATCACCCATATACACATATCGCCCATTTACGTCAATAGTGTCATAATTCAAAAACACGAACTTTTAGTTAAAAATTAAGAAATTTGCTAAAGGAATTTAGCCTATTTCACGCCACCCGTTTAAGTTAGTATAAATACATATCTAATATGTAAGTGTGACACAAAACAAAAATTTCATAAAAAATAAAATAAAAATATAAAAAAATTATGTAATGAGAAAGAAGGCAGAGTTTACTAAAAAAATTTTTAATTAAAGAAAAAAAAAATAAAGTACTTAAATTGCGAAAAATTAAGTGAAGTGAACAAACAGTTCCATATAAAAACGCAATAAGTGCACTTATACTTTTTTCCGGGTTTTAATGTGATCATTGTGGAAATATGAAGATTCTAATATTCGGATATTTAATGTTGGGATCCCATTGAGATCTATGTACGTAATTAATTTGTATTAAATTTGTAAACACTCCATTTCATGAATATATATGACCATATCTACCATAAAATATCGTCTGTGAACAATATAATACTAAGATATAATAGAGCAGAATAAATTAGGAAGAAAGGAAAAACAAACAAAAACATTGAAATTATTCACGCAATCATACTTACTAAAATAAAATTGATTTCATAACTTTAAGCGACATAAACCAATTAGGGTTTTTGGGATCTAAGCATCCGATTAATGGATATATAATCCAAAAAAATTAGCCTAATAATAAATATAGTGGGTAATATACTGCCTATGCAAGACGGCCGCTATGATGCCGGTTGCCGCTCTGACCTAAAATCAAAAAAGATTTTGGGACGTTTTTTATTTCATAATTAGCATAAAAGAAAAATTAAAATTGTAATGTTATATTTTTGTAACTTTTTCTTTTTTGTTCAGTAAAGGCGTACTTTATCTAAAATGAGGATTAAATCTGCAAATGCAACAACATTTTCGAGAAAATTTGTCATTAATTATTATGAATAAATTAGTTAGTTTCAACAAAAGTTAACTCATTATTTGTGATTTTATGTTTTTTTGAAAACAACTAAAATAAAAAACAAAGAATCTGTTAAATAAAGACTTATGTATTTACGTGTAGGTAAAATTTGCCACAAAAAATTCTTTTTAAGATTTTTGGTACGCTATAAATTATTTTGGAACAATTTTTTTATTGTACGAAAATTTTGTTAGCGTATTAATATATAGATAGTGGGTAATATACTGCCTATGCAAGACGGCCGCTGTGATGCCGGTTGCCGCTCTGACCTAAAATCCAAAAAGTTTTTAGGACGTTTTTTTGTTTCGTAATTAGCATAAAAGGCAATATAAAAATGTAATGTTATATTTTTGTAACTTTTTTTTTTTGTTCAGTATAAGACGTACTTTATCTAAAATGAGGATTAAATCTGCAAATGCAACAACATTTTCGAGCAAATTTGCCATTAATTGTTATGAATAAATTAGTTAGTTTCAACAAAAGTTAACTCATTATTTGTGATTTCATGTTTTTTTGAAAACAACTAAAATAAAAAACAAAGAATCTGTTAAATAAAGACTTATGTATTTACGTGTAGGTAAAATTTGCCACAAAAAATGGGCCGGTCAAAAATTAATTCTATTTAAGATTTTTGGTACGCTATAAATTATTTTGGAACAATATTTTGGGATTTTGGTAGAGGCTATTATAGGTAAGCGGCAACAATGGGAAACAATGTTTTAATCTTTCACCGTGTAGCGCGTACGCGTATGTAGGTTTGTGGCTTAGAGCACTTACATAATTTGTCCAAAGATGGTGCGCTTTTGTGCAAGAAAGTAAATATCCATATTTGGAGAGATTGTTGGATTTACAAAAAACGTTTTCTATTAATTATAAACAAATAGAGTAATATTTGTTAACCAAAATAGGCCTATGCACTGCGGCTGATCAACACGAATCGATTCATATAACTTTTATATGATTTTACGTATGCTAAGTATGCGAAACAGCCTGTCAATTGATTGCATGGAAATTTTGTTAGCGTATTAATATATAGATAGTGGGCAGTATCCTATGCAATACGGCCGCTATGATGCCGGTTGCCGCTCTGACCTAAAATCAAAAGTTTTTGGGACGTTTTTTTTGTTTCGTAATTAGCATAAAAGGCAATATAAAAAATGTAATGTTATATTTTTGTAACTTTTTCTTTTTTGTTCAGTAAAGACGTACTTTATCTAAAATGAGGGTTAAATCTGCAAATGCAACAACATTTTCGAGCAAATTTGCCATTAATTGTTATAAATAAATTAGTTAGTTTCAACAAAACTTAACTCATTACACAAAAGTTAACTCATTATTTGTGATTTTATGTTTTTTTGAAAACAACTAAAATAAAAAACAAAGAATCTGTTAAATAAAGACTTATGTATTTACGTGTAGGTAAAATTTGCCACAAAAAATTCTTTTTAAGATTTTTGGTACGCTATAAATTATTTTGGAACAATTTTTTTATTGTACGAAAATTTTGTTAGCGTATTAATATATAGATAGTGGGTAATATACTGCCTATGCAAGACGGCCGCTGTGATGCCGGTTGCCGCTCTGACCTAAAATCCAAAAAGTTTTTAGGACGTTTTTTTGTTTCGTAATTAGCATAAAAGGCAATATAAAAATGTAATGTTATATTTTTGTAACTTTTTTTTTTTTGTTCAGTATAAGACGTACTTTATCTAAAATGAGGATTAAATCTGCAAATGCAACAACATTTTCGAGCAAATTTGCCATTAATTGTTATGAATAAATTAGTTAGTTTCAACAAAAGTTAACTCATTATTTGTGATTTCATGTTTTTTTGAAAACAACTAAAATAAAAAACAAAGAATCTGTTAAATAAAGACTTATGTATTTACGTGTAGGTAAAATTTGCCACAAAAAATGGGCCGGTCAAAAATTAATTCTATTTAAGATTTTTGGTACGCTATAAATTATTTTGGAACAATATTTTGGGATTTTGGTAGAGGCTATTATAGGTAAGCGGCAACAATGGGAAACAATGTTTTAATCTTTCACCGTGTAGCGCGTACGCGTATGTAGGTTTGTGGCTTAGAGCACTTACATAATTTGTCCAAAGATGGTGCGCTTTTGTGCAAGAAAGTAAATATCCATATTTGGAGAGATTGTTGGATTTACAAAAAACGTTTTCTATTAATTATAAACAAATAGAGTAATATTTGTTAACCAAAATAGGCCTATGCACTGCGGCTGATCAACACGAATCGATTCATATAACTTTTATATGATTTTACGTATGCTAAGTATGCGAAACAGCCTGTCAATTGATTGCATGGAAATTTTGTTAGCGTATTAATATATAGATAGTGGGCAGTATCCTATGCAAGACGGCCGTTATGATGCCGGTTGCCGCTCTGACCTAAAATCAAAAGTTTTTGGGACGTTTTTTTTGTTTCGTAATTAGCATAAAAGGCAATATAAAAAATGTAATGTTATATTTTTGTAACTTTTTCTTTTTTGTTCAGTAAAGACGTACTTTATCTAAAATGAGGGTTAAATCTGCAAATGCAACAACATTTTCGAGCAAATTTGCCATTAATTGTTATAAATAAATTAGTTAGTTTCAACAAAACTTAACTCATTATTTGTGATTTCATGTTTTTTTGAAAACAACTAAAATAAAAAACAAAGAATCTGTTAAATAAAGACTTATGTATTTACGTGTAGGTAAAATTTGCCACAAAAAATGGGCCGGTCAAAAATTAATTCTATTTAAGATTTTTGGTACGCTATAAATTATTTTGGAACAATATTTTGGGAATTTGGTAGAGGCTATTATAGGTAAGCGGCAACAATGGGAAACCATATTTGTATGCAGGTGAAACATTTGTGCCTTCGAATTTAGCGGGGATACATAAAATTTGAAATTCACATTAAACACTTAGATAATTGTTCCCAAAGACGGCGCGCTTGTGCATAAAGGTTTAGGTCTTTGAAATTCGCATTAGAAAACTTAGATAAATGTTCCCAAAGATGGCGCGCTTGTGCACGATAATGAATTACGATATTTGTATGAATTGTTCGAATTTACAAAAAACTTTTCTATTAATTATAAACAAATAGAGTAATATTTGTTAACAAAAATAGGCCTATGCACTGCGGCTGATCAATACGAATCGATTCATATAACTTTTATATGATTTTACGTATGCTAAGTATGCGAAACAGCCTGTCAATTGATTGTATGGAAATTTTGTTAGCGTATTAATATATAGATAGTGGGTAATATACTGCCTATGCAAGACGGCCGCTATGATGCCGGTTGCCGCTCTGACCTAAAATCAAAAAAGTTTTTGGGAGGTTTTTTTGTTTCGTAATTAGCATAAAAGGCAATATAAAAAATGTAATGTTATATTTTTGTAACTTTTTTTTCTGTTCAGTATAAGACGTACTTTATCTAAAATGAGGATTAAATCTGCAAATGTAACAACATTTTCGAGCAAATTTGCCATTAATTGTTATAAATAAATTAGTTAGTTTCAACAAAAGTTAATTCATTATATGTGATTTCATGTTTTTTTGAAAGCAACTAAAATAAAAAACAAAGAAACTATTAAATAAAGACTTATGTATTTACGTGTAGGTAAAATTTGCCACAAAAATGGGCCGGTCAAAAATTAATTCTATTTAAGATTTTTGGTACGCTATAAATTATTTTGGAACAATATTTTGGGATTTTGGTAGAGGCTAATATAGGTAAGCGGCAACAATGGGAAACCATATTTGTATGCAGGTGAAACATTTGTGCCTTCGAATTTAGCGGGGATATATAAAATTTGAAATTCACATTAAACACTTAGATAATTGTTCCCAAAGACGGCGCGCTTGTGCATAAAGATTTAGGTCTTTAAAATTCGCATCAGAAAACTTAGATAATTGTTCCCAAAGATGGCGCGCTTGTGCACGGTAATGAATTACGATATTTGTGTGAATTGTTCGAATTTACAAAAAACTTTCTATTAATTATAAACAAATAGAGTAATATTTGTTAACAAAAATAGGCCTATGCACTGCGGCTGATCAATACGAATCGATTCATATAACTTTTATATGATTTTACATATGCTAAGTATGCGAAACAGCCTGTCAATTGATTGCATGGAAATTTTGTTAGCGTATTAATATATAGATAGTGGGCAGTATGCCTATGCAAGACGGCCGCTATGATGCCGGTTGCCGCTCTGACCTAAAATCAAAAAAGTTTTTGGGACGTTTTTTTGTTTCGTAATGAGCATAAAAGGCAATATCAAAAATGTAATGTTATATTTTGTAACTGTTTCTTTTTTGTTCAGTAAAGACGTACTTTATCTAAAATGAGTATTAAATCTGCAAATGCAACAACATTTTCGAGCAAATTTGCCATTAATTGTTATAAATAAATTAGCTAGTTTCAACAAAACTTAACTCAATATTTGTGATTTCATATTTTTTTGAAAACAACTAAAATAAAAAACAAAGAATCTGTTAAATAAATACTTATGTATTTACGTGTAGGTAAAATTTGCCACAAAAAATGGGCCGGTCAAAAATTAATTCTTTTTAAGATTTTTGGTACGCTATAATTTATTTTGGAACAATTTTTTATTGTATGGAAATTTTGTTAGCGTATTAATATATAGATAGTGGGTAATATACTGCCTATGCAAGATGGCCGCTATGATGCCGGTTGCCGCTCTGACCTAAAATCAAAAAAGTTTTTGGGACGTTTTTGTTTTCGTAATTAGCATAAAAGGCAATATAAAAAATGATATGTTATATTTTTGATCTAAACCTTTATGCACAAGCGCGCCGTCTTTGGGAACAATTATCTAAGTGTTTAATGTGAATTCCAAATTTTATGTATCCCCGCTAAATTCGAAGGCACAAATGTTTCACCTGCATACAAATATGGTTTCCCATTGTTGCCGCTTACCTATAATAGCCTCTACCAAAATCCTAAAAAATTGTTCCAAAATAATTTATAGCGTACCAAAAATCTTAAATAGAATTAATTTTTGATCAGCCCATTTTTTGTGGAAAATTTTACCTACACGTAAATACATAAGTCTTTATTTAACAGATTCTTTTTTTTTTTATTTTAGTTGTTTTCAAAAAAACATGAAATCACAAATAATGAGTTAAATTTTGTTGAAACTAACTAATTTATTTATAACAATTAATGGCAAATTTGCTCGAAAATGTTGTTGCATTTGCAGATTTTATCCTCATTTTAGATAAAGTACGTCTTATACTGAACAAAAAAAAAAAAGTTACAAAAATATAACATTATATTTTTTATATTGCCTTTTATGCTAATTACGAAAAAAAAAGTCCCAAACACTTTTTTGATTTTAGGTCAGAGCGGCAACCGGCATCATAGCGGCCGTCTTGCATAGGCAGTATATTACCCACTATCTATATATTAATACGCTAACAAAATTTCCATGCAATCAATTGACAGGCTGTTTCGCATACTTAGCATACGTAAAATCATATAAAAGTTATACGAATCGATTCGTGTTGATCAGCCGCAGTGAATAGGCCTATTTTGGTTAACAAATATTACTCTATTTGTTTATAATTAATAGAAATTTTTTTGTAAATTCGAACAATTCACACAAATATCGTAATTCTTTACCGTGTACAAGCGCGCCATCTTTGGGAACAATTATCTAACTTTTCTGATGCGAATTTCAAAGACCTAAACCTTTATGCACAAGCGCGCCGTCTTTGGGAACAATTATCTAAGTGTTTAATGTGAATTTCAAATTTTATGTATCCCCGCTAAATTCGAAGGCACAAATGTTTCACCTGCATACAAATATGGTTTCCCATTGTTGCCGCTTACCTATAATAGCCTCTACCAAATTCCCAAAAAATTGTTCCAAAATAATTTATAGCGTACGAAAAATCTTAAATAGAATTAATTTTTGACCGTCCAATTTTTTGTGGCAAATTTTACCTACACGTAAATACATAAGTCTTTATTTAATAGTTTCTTTGTTTTTTATTTTAGTTGTTTTCAAAAAAACATGAAATCACAAATAATGAGTTAACTTTTGTTGAAACTAACCAATTTATTTCTAACAATTAACGGCAAATTTGCTCGAAAATGTTGTTGCATTTGCAGATTTAACCCTCATTTTAGATAAAGTACGTCTTTACTGAACAAAAAAGAAAAAGTTACAAAAATATAACATTACATTTTTTATATTGCCTTTTATGCTAATTACGAAACAAAAAAAACGTCCCAAAAACTTTTGATTTTAGGTCAGAGCGGCAACCGGTATCATAGCGGCCGTCTTGCATAGGCATATATTACCCACTATACCACTATATTTATTATTAGGCTAACTTTGTTTGAGTACTTAGATCCCATAATTCTAATTTGTTTATGTCGCTTAAAATTATGAAATCAATTTTATTTTAGTAAATATGTTTGCGTGAATAATTTCAATGTTTTTGTTTCTTTTTCTTTTTTTTCTAATTTATTCTGCTTTGCTATATCTTAGTATTATATCGTTCACAGACGATATTTTATGGTAGATATGGTCATATATATTCATCTCCATTTTATGAATATGAATGTTTACAAATTTAATACAAATTAATTACGTACATAGATCTCAATGGGAATCCCAACATTAAATATCCGAATATTAGAGCCTTCATATTTCCACAATGATAACATTAAAACCCGGAAAAAGGTCCAAGTGCACTTATTGCGTTTTTATATGGAACTTTTTATTCACATCACTTAATTTTTTCGCACTTTAAGTACTTTATTTTTTTCTTTCATTTAAAGTTTTTTAGTAAACTCTGCCTTCTTTCTCATTACATAATTTTTTTATATTTTTATTTTTTCTATTCTATTCGAAATTTTCGTTTTGTGTCACACTTATGTACATACTACATATGTATTTATACAAAATTAAACTCGGTAAAGCGCCAATTGCATACCTAACGGGTGGCGTGAAATAGGCTAAATTCCTTAAGCACATTTCTTCGTTTTTAACTAAAAGTTCGTGTTTTTGAATTATGACACTATTGAAGTAAATGGGCGACATATGTATATGGGAGATATAGGCCTACTGGGGAACCGAGCACACAAAACTAACTTCGGTAGCGCCCCAACGGGGACCTCCCGGGTGGTGTGGAAAAACCTATTTTTCAATATAATGTCAAGTAATTTCACCTTAATTCAATTTCTTTTGATTTTACATATTTTTTATATTTTTGTTTAAGGAGCTCCATACCAAAAGATTATAATTACATTTATAGGTTATAGGTTAAAATTATATTTTGTAGAAAATTTAAGAAAATACAATAAAAATTACAATGTCTTAATGAAAAATTTAAGTAAGTTAGACCAGTTTGCTATATTTCCGCTCACTGCTTAAATATTAACGCATTATTTCACTACCCCCAACAAAATAAGAGTTGGTCGAATTTCGACCACAGGCGATACTAGTTATTATTATTTCATATAAGTATTGTTTTCAATAAAACCGTTTAACTTAAACATTTTTTTTTTATTATTTTATTTTCAAGTTTTTAGTCTTTATTTAATTGCCTATTATTTCTCATTCTATTTAGTTCATTTAGTGACTCATTATTAAAAGGACTCTTACCTGACAATTTGTTACAATCTAAGTCCTCAATACATAATCCTTCCAAAGACTTTACTCGACCCTGCGTAACGTATGCTTGTCCCACCTCCAACTCCAAAATATTTTGATGTCACTTCTACCGGACTGTATGTAATATTTGTTCGAAATATGAGCCAAATCGGACATCATAAGTCGCTTTCTACTCATGTATTATGTGTTCCAAATATGGGCCAAATCGGAGCACAAATAAGATTTTTTTTTAATATCTCGATCTTTGTGCCATCTAGCGGCGCTTTTTTCATAGGTCGCTTTCTATTCTTGTAGTTATTATGTGTTACAAATATGAGCCAAATCGGACCACAAATACGATTTTTGTGCATATCTCGATGCTTGCGCCACCTAGCGGCGATTTTTTCATAGGTCGCTTTCTATTCTTGTATGTATTATGTTCCAAATATGAGCCAAATCGGACCACAAATACGATTTTTCAGAATATCTCGATCCTTGCCCCACCTAGCGGCGATTTTTTCATAGGTCGCTTTCTATTTTTGTATGTATTATTATAAATATAAGCCAAATCGGACCACAAATACGATTTTTGTGAATATCTCGATCCTTGCGCCACCTAGCGGCGATTTTTTCCTATTATTGCATTGTCATCGGCTCCTGAACAATATTCCAAGTTTCAAGCTTGTAGCTTATCGGGAAGCTACTTAAATTTCAATTACAAAATTCGTTCACAACGGCCGTGCACGCGGTTGTGCATGCGGCCGTGCGGCCTGCCTGTCAAGTCAAGCTAAATAAAACCGTTTAACCAGGTTTTGCAAATATTTTAGATTGTAATTAACCCGACCACTATTCGATTATTAACAACTTTTAAGGGTGGTGTTTAGTTTTTTATAATATCACAAAAACTTAGTTTGAATGAAAAATATGCATCCGTACTCGACAGACTGTCGAATTTTTTGTTTATTTTTTTAATGGTATTCCTTTTCTTATTCATTGGAAAATAATTTCAGAAAGAAATACACAAACTTACGAGAGAGTGGAGAGGTTCCTAAAATTAACTGTACGATAAAAGCCCCTGAGTATATAATATTCGGTTAACTCTATTAGAATTAAAATTAGATTTAAAAAATGTTACTAGAAATAGGTTACTTATATTAGCTATAAAAAGGGCTATGTAATGGCATATCTGGGTTAAGTGTGTAAACTTAATTCTAATTATAAATATTGGAAAGAATAAACATACATACCAAAATCATTTAAATTTATAACAGGATGTTGTTCCATATGCTTTGGACCTCCCAGTAATATACTATGCACAGCGGCTCCTTGCTGGCCAATGGAATCTTTCATTCCGTGGGTTTTATCGTCATGGTCAGAATTATCATCGTTACTTCTGTTGGACTCTTCATCGGCGCTTTCTTCATGCTTTGATTCAATATCTATATGCTGTAGTGAAGAAGTTAAGAATGATATGAAAATTACTTTATCAATCTCTTACTTGATTTAGTGACTGCGGTTTTTCGTCCTTTACAAGCCCGAATTTTAACTCACTTCCTTCTACATGTTTCCGATCACGTGCTAAGGAATGATGTACAAATGAAGAAAATTCCTTTTCGGATAGAGCACGGTCGGAGCTGATGCCATGTTGAGCACGAAACAAATCTGCACTTTTTATCCGTTTATGGGGTGGAGGGGTTAAATGGTGTTTACGATTGCGAAATACATCGGAATTCTCCCATTGAAGACAGGCCTGTGGTTCGTGATAACATATGAATATGCACTTGATTAGAACATTCATATACATACATTATATGTGACTATATCAGAGGTATATGCAGCAGCAAAGCACGGAGGAGCAAGTTTTATGAACATATATATATATATATATATATATATATATATATATATAAATACATATTGTAAGAAAACAAGTAAAATAGTACACAAATAAGTTTTCTTTCGTATACTTTCAAGGGAGATATTATTGCCGTCATAGTACGGCGACGGCGATATAAATAAATCTATCGTCGAGTAATGCCATAGCTCTTGGCTTTCATTATGATCAAGTTCACGCAACAACGGGAATTTTATTTTGACTAGGCGAACCTCGTTGCACGTTTTTCGCTGGGCCTCGGTATTGCGCTTACGCTTAAGGCCCCGTCACATAAGCAGCTTTTCATATGCGTTTAACGCAATCTACGTATGTATTATTATAGAGAACGGCGGATTGAGTGATACTGAAACCATCTGACATGAAAAAATAGCCAACTTGCAAATTTTGTTGTATGCAAAACACAAGAAGAATAATTCAACAATTGTTTTGGGTTCGAGATTTTTCACACATTGCAAGTGAAACTATTTTTCCACTCGTTGCTTCTTTTCTAACATTTTTCACAAGAAAATACTGTAATTTAACGTATGAATAGCCACAAGATATGCTAGTAAGTACTTTTCTTGTATAGAAAATTTTTATAACGCTATCTGACGGGCAATAGCAGTGTTATTTTGAAAGTAGTCTAATAAAGGCCATTTTGCATTATTGAATAGTGGAGTTATTTATTCAACAGTTTAGTGATTCGAACATTAGCAGAAGGTTGCAAATAAGAGGAATTGCAGTAAATTCGTTACAATATGAACTTTTCAAGTTTAATAAATGTAATAATTAGTTTCTTACAAAACTTGTTTTTCATTAATAGTCCATACATATATTGTTCTAGCCAATGCGAATCCATACCAGGTGGTGGCAAAGCGTATTGAACCAATTCGCCGTGCAAAAGAATGTCAAGTCAAAAGAAAATTTTCATTGATTTCGATTAACTGACATATTGTTGTACAAGGCTTTGTATATAAAATTATCAAGAAGAAGCAATCAGCTGTTGGGATAACACCACCTCTACTGAATTCGCTTTGGTTATAGCAGTGCCACACACAAAGATGACCACACATATCTTTAGTGTAAGTGGCATCATCGACATTCGTGCTCACTGCGAATTTCTGCGTATGTATGTATGGATTTACAATGTTCGCGAACGAAAAGAGAAAAAAGAATAACATTAGATAAAATGAACTAAAAGAACAAATGAAGTAAAAGAACAAATAGAACCGAAATCGAAGATCTAGTTCACTTGTTCAGTTGAGAGACCCGGTTAATTGAACAAGTTCAGAACCAAACGACCCAACTCTATGGTTAATCTTTTCGCGGTTCTACTGTATTTACAAACGCAACATCCTGCGTGATTGTGACGATGGTACTGGCATACATAAGATTGCTTTGATCGCATCTACATGAAAGAATGTATTGCGGATCGGCATTTAAAGGCTAAAATATTTCTTCAAAGTGATAGTTTTGATCGTAAAGATGGAGATTCGGTCTATTAGCGAGCTTTGGGCAATTTTGGTCATAGTGATTTTGTTTAACTATATTTTATTAAAATCATTTGTTAAAAATAAACGATAGTGAGCACAAAAAGAAATCTATTTATACTATGGCACTGTTATGAATATTTGCACCGCATTACCGGCAGTTGCTAAAGTTCGCGAGATGGCAGCGCAGCTGTAAGTTTTAATTGATTGATAGAACAGCTGATTTCTGTTGATATTTGATAAAAAACTTTTATATTTGTTGCCCAACATGCGCACGGGTCCGGCTCGTATCTTTAATTTATCTTTAAAGCATACGTATGTTGAAAACTACAGATGGAAACACGTTATGTTCAATATATCAGTTTCAGTTGGAATGTTCTTTATTATGACGGCAATAAAGATACTTATTTTTAGCCCAAACGTTAAAACGACATTTAAAGGCTAAACAATTTTTTCAAAATGATAGATATAACTTTGCAAATGTGCAACGAATTGCGATAAAAAAAAGTAATTTTTATATTCAGCTTTTCATTTCATTTCATTTATACATTACATTAGTACAGTAAATAATTGTTGTCGTCAAGACCACCTTTATTATTTTTGTAAAATGTATATTTTACAAGTTATATTATATTAAATAATTATACATAGAAAACGAACAAATTAGAAAAAACAAAGTTCATAGACCGTGTAGCCGACTATTTCATAACCCATGACGGTTTATCATCAGCGATCCACACATTGAAGGCTTGACGTTTTAACGCATCAGGCCATCAGTGCACTTTGCAAGTTTCTATTTATAACTCATTTTCTATTCTTTGTTGTTTATATTCTTTACCACCGTCAATTGAGTGCGCCAATCAGGTGCTATTATCTCTTTAGACGAGGATTTTGTTGCAGCCCATATAGTTTTTCCTTCAAGCTCTTGCTTTCTTAGGATTCCAGGGTGCTTTTTCGGTAGACATTTTACAAAAGTAATAAAGGTGGTCTTGAAGAAAACAAATTAATATTATAATTAATTATTTACAGACCAATAAAACCAAATCTAACATTATATACTTTCAGTCTACGGAAAAAGCACCCTGGAATCCTAACAAAGCAAGAGCTTGAAGGAAAAACCATATGGGCTGCAACTAAATCCTCGTCTAAAGAGAATATAGCACCTGCTTGGCGCACTCAATTGACGGTGGTAACCAGGCATGCTTAACCAACGAACCGATATCATTTCGTTACGATAATTAACGTTAATAAACGAAACAAAGTCATTTCGTTTCGTTTATTAACGTTAAGAACGTCAAATTAACGAAATGATTTTGTTTCGTTTTCTGCCATATCAAAACGAAATCAAATCGTTTACGTTGATTATTAATTTCAAACTATGATGGCAAAGCTGATTGACGGCGGAGTCATTAAAGGTGAAAGCATTAGCCAAGCTGTTTGCAACTTTTCTCGAAAAGCTTTTCGTTTCGGTTAAAAACGAGATACAATTTATCTTGATAATTCCTTTATCGATAATATTTCGAAGTGTTTCAACGGAAACGGTGGAAATTTTTTGATAAACGATTAGCTTAACGTTAAGGTGCATCGCTGGTGGTAACGAATATAAACAGCAAAGAATAGAAAACGAGTTATAAATAGAAACTTGCAAAGTTCATTGATGGCCTGATGCGTTAAAACGTCAAGCCTTCAATGTGTGTATCGCTGATGATAAACCGTCATGGGTTTTGAAATAGTCGGCTATACGGTCTATTAACTTTGTTTTTTCTAATTTGTTCGTTTTCTATGTATAATTATTTAATATAATATAACTTGTAAAATATATATTTTACAAAAATGATAAAGGTGGTCTTGAATACAACAAATTAATATTATAATTAGTACAGTAAGATAGTTTATCTTTTATAGTACAACAAACAGTGTCATAGATATGTATTTAACAAGATTGAATATAATTTTGGAATAAAAAAGGGATACACAGTATTTCTAAAGTTAACCTAAGTTAATGATGCTATGAAAAGTACAGTAGTAGTGATATAAAATATATATAGATATAGTAGACACATTAAAGACAATAAATTAAAAATATACTCAAAGTAAACGGCTTAGGAAAAAATTGAATAAAAAAGAAATAAAAAAAAATGGTCAGATTAAGATTAATGTGTACAGAAATAATTGAAAAGAATGCGCTGATAATTGCTTTGGTTTACATTGTTCCTTATTGCAGCTGGGATTGAGTTCCATATATAAATGGTGTTGACGAAAAACAGCTTTGTAGAGACAACAAAATTGAAGCTGGGTACAACTATACTACAGCACCTGAGAGATCTAGCAAATGTGAGTTTTTAATATAAGTACGGTGGGGATTTAGTAGAAATCAACCTGAACAAGAAAATTACACTTCTAGCCTTCTGATAGGCGAATATGTCACATCCTAAGAGTTGAAACCGCCACGCAGGAATATGATCGAACCTGCGGAACCCAAATACGTAGCGAGTTACCTGATTGAAGGCAATCTCAATTTTATGTGCAGAGCACGAATCTAATTTGTTGTAAACTAGCTCAGAGTAGGTTATTACTGGCAATATAAGCTGTACGGCAAGCTTTCTTCTAATTTGAGGAGGCGTAAACGGTGTAGATTGCCTAAGATTGCGCAATGTACCATACACTTTACCAACAACAGAGTTGATATGGTCAACACAAGTTAGGTTTGAGTTAATTACGAAACCCAGATTCGTGATTTTAGTAACAGTTTGTAGAGCAGTATTACCAATGCATATAGTAGGAGTTAGTACATCGACGACCATTTTCTTAGAAATAGGTAATACAAACGTTTAATTAGCATTAAGGCAAAAAAGACCATTACTATTGGCCCAGTACTGCACGCATGATAGGTCATTATTTACTTTGACACCAAGTGTGCTTAAGTTACGAAACTACCAGATAAATACATTTGTATATCATCTGCATACGCATGCATGCTCATGTGCTTACACACTGAAAAAATGTCGTTTATAAAAATACTAAATAATAAGGGCCCAAGGATGGAGCCCTGCAGAACACCTTGGATCAAGTTTTTCATACCCGATACTTCACTTCCTGTGTTGACAAATTGAACTATTCCAGTTAAATAGCTTTCCATTAGCATCAAGGCGCTTTTAGTAAATCGGAAGTATAGCTGTAGTTTATAACGGAGCAACTCGTGGTCGACAAAGTCGAAAGCTTTTGAAAAGTCTAGTAAGCAGAGCAGGGTGGAGCTGGTTATTATCGAAGGGTATTCGGATATCATCGATTACTTTTAGTAATGCAGTTGCACAGCTGTGATTAGCTCTAAAACCGGACTGGTACGGCGAAAGTAGATTATGCCTCAAAATATGTGAGTTGATTTGATCTGCTATCAGCCTTACAAAAACTTAAGATAATACTGGCAGAATGCTTATGGGCCGATAATCAGTGACTAAGCTCGCAGACCGTTTTTTAGGAACAGGCTTAAGTATTGCACACTTCCACGACTCAGGAAAGCAAGATGACGTAATGCAGTGGTTAAGAATGTGTGTAAGGGTACTCAATACAAATGGTAAAATAATTTTTATAAATTTAATTGGTACACCATCAATTCCAGTTGCGTTGGACTTTATTTTAAGAACACTTCTTACTACCTCACATTCAGTAACCGCAGAGAATTCGAATGGACTTCCAGAGAAACACACAGAACCATTTGGAACAAAATTACCAAAGTCAACATACCAACCACTGAACTACGCACAAACGCACCATTAAGGGTATCTGCATTCAAAGTAAAATCTTGCCTTTTATTTTCATATATTCCAAGACTCTTTTAATTACGCCAAAGAGATTTAGGATGTAATGAGGGATTTTTGAAGTGAAGAACTTACATTTTTGGTTTCTTATAATCCTTGTAGCAGAGTTTCTAGCGATTCTGTAGGCCTGCCATGCTACATCAGTTTTAATCCTCCTCCACGATTTGTATGCCTTATTGCGCGCTTTAATTGCAGAAATAACTTGGCCGTTATACCAGAGACAGGACCTATTTGTAGGGTTGCTATAGCGAGTGGGGACATGCTTGTTATAGGCATCTAGAATCTTATATTAAGAAACTCAAGTTTTTCATTGGCAGTAACGAGGCGCCAGCATTCACTGAAATCAACATGAGACAAATCGGATTACAAAGCATTGTTTTCAAGAAAACGATAATACCTAATAGCAAAAGAGCTATTTGCATCACAGCGGTCAAAGTTAAAGTCAAAGGAACAAAAGATAAGGTAATGGTCTGATAGAAATGGTATCTGGTCAAATTTTAAAACAACAGCCAAGTCAGAAACAATAAAATAATCAAGTAGACTAGGACAACAATTAATACAAAACCTTGTAGGAATATCCCGATTTACAACACTAAGACCAATACCACAGAAGTCATTCAATAGACTGGAACTATACGAGTCACGAACGAGGAGATTAACATTGAAGTCGCCACAAACAATTATACTATCATAAGCTACAATGTGCGAGGACAAGGAAGAAAGTAACAAGTCATGACTATTAGTTTTATGGGGACTGTAAACGCATGACACAAGGACCTTTGTGAGCGCAGAACTCGTAAACTGCGTCAACTGGCAGCCGATGGTAACATTGGCATCCGACCACCTGCCCATACTTATTTCGTTCGAGCGTACCGCCGACTTCATCGTCACCGAAAAACGCACTTTCATAAACTTCAAAAAAGGAAAGTGGGAAGAATATAAATCTGCAACAGACAGCAGCTTTGCTGCCCTCCCTATCCCGACTGATGCCCGCCAAGGGGAGCGTGCCTTCCGTAAGGTCATTGAATCCGCCTCGGCATATTTCATTCCCGCCGGGAGAATCCCCGAAATCAGGCCCCACTTCCCGGCGGAGGCCGCGAGCTTAGCGAGGGAACGCGACCTTATAAGACAGCTTGATCCAGGCGACCCCCAAATAAGGGATATAAACCAACGCATCAGATTGTTTGTGGACGAACACAAGCGGGCGAAATGGGAAGAGCACCTAAGAGGTTGTAACCTCTCTACCGGTGTAGGTAAACTTTGGTCCACCGTAAAGTCCCTATCGAATCCGACTAAGCACAAAGACAAAGTCTCCATCGCCTTTGGCGATAAGGTGCTGTCGGATGCGAAAAAATGCGCGAGCGCTTTCTGCCGACAATATATAATGCATCCTATGGTCGACAAAGATAGACGGAGAGCCAATAGACACGCACATAAACACAAATTCAGCACGTCACCAATCACCATCACCGCTAAAGAGGTTGAGGACGCCATTGGTCGTGCTAAACCATCCAAAGCAGTGGGCCCAGACGGCATAGCCATGCCGATGCTTAAAAACCTAGGGAAAGAGGGTTTCAAATATTTAGCGCATGTCTTCAACCTGTCTCTTTCCACCTTTGTCATACCCGAGAAATGGAAAATGGCCAAGGTGGTCCCGCTACTAAAGCCTGTGAAACCAGCTAACGTAGGTGAGTCATATCGTCCGATATCTCTCCTATCGCCAGTGGCAAAGACGCTTGAAGCCATTTTGCTCCCTTATTTCCAAGCACATTTGCAGCTAGCCCCTCATCAGCATGGCTTCGGAAAACTCCATAGCACTACCTCCGCGCTAAATGTCATTAGCACCCAGATAAATTGCGGTTTGAATCAATATCCCCACCATAGAACAGTACTCGTAGCGTTAGACCTATCAAAAGTTTTGATACGGTCAACCATGGCTCGTTACTGCAAGACCTGGAAGGGTCTACCCTTCCCCCATGTCTTAAAAGGTGGACCGCAAATTATCTGGGTGGTCGGCAGGCATCGGTGCAATTCAGAAACGAAACATCAAAACAAAGGAGAATTAAACAAGGGGTGCCACAGGGTGGTGTCCTATCCCCGCTTTTGTTTAATTTCTACATATCTAAGCTACCTTCACCACCGGAAGGAGTCACGATTGTTTCCTACGCCGATGACTGCACAATAATGGCCACAGGCCCAGGCCCAAAGATCGATGAGCTATGCAATAAAATAAACGGCTATCTCCCTGATCTCTCCAGTTTTTTCGCCTCGCGAAACGTGGCATTGTCACCGACTAAATCTTCCGCGACCTTATTTACAACATGGACGCCCCAAATGTCGACCATATTGAACATCCACGTCGATGGCCCTACGCTAGCGACTGTCCTACACCCCAAAATCTTGGGTGTGACGTTTGATCAGGATCTAGATTTTGGTTCGCACGCAACAGCAATTGTTCCAAGAATTCAGAGCCGTAATAAAATCCTCAAATCCCTTGCTGGCAGTACCTGGGGAAAAGATAAAGAAACGCTCTTGACCACATACAAAGCAATTAGCCAGCCGATTACGTGCTACGCGTCACCCATATGGTCGCCAAGCCTAAAAACCATCCACTGGAAGAAACTACAGGCCTGCCAAAATACTGCTCTCAGAATCGCCACGGGCTGTCTTCTTATGTCCCCAGAACACCATCTGCATAATGAGGTGAGAATACTCCCCATCAGGGAGAGAAATGAGATGCTTACCAAACAGTTTCTGTTGAATACCCATAAACCTGGGCATCCCAACAGACATCTGATTGACGAACCAGCACCGTCTAGGGGCCTAAGGAGTCATCTCCGTAAGCATTTTGAAGAAATACGGCACCTGAGAACCCAGCCGTATGAAGCGGAAAAACACAAGCAGGTCCTTGGTGAACTCCATAGACAGGCGTCGGACCTTTATGTCGGGAATTGCCCGGTGAATCCAGTACTTGAAGAAAAATATCCAGAACTCGCAGAAGAGGAACGCATACTCCCCAGGGAAACGCGTGTCACTCTTGCTCAACTTCGTTCTGGATACTGTAACAGGTTAAACTCTTACCTATCCAGAATCAACCCCGACATACAAAATGTATGCCCTGCTTGCAATGTGTCCCCACATGACACCAACCATCTCTTTAATTGTAATGTGGAACCAACGCCTCTAACACCCCTTGCCTTATGGTCCACCCCTGTTGAAACGGCAAGTTTCCTTGGACTCCCGTTAGAGGATATTGATGACAATTTGTGATCGGTCGCGGCTATTAGGTGGGGCGAGCATTGCTACAACAACAACAACAACAAGGACCTTTGTAGCAGCACCACGTTACTCAACAAACAAATACTCTGTACCGGGGCCCCCCGACTTGCAAATAGGCTTCATATTTATATATTTTTTACAATAAATTGCAACGCCTCCACCCTTTTTACCCACTCTGTCATTACGAACCAGATTATAGTTGCTTATATTGAAGTGCCTGTCATCAAGATCTTCAGCAAACCAAGTCTCTGAAACACATATAATGTCAACATTCGAATTTTCAAAAACATACCTTACAAAATCTATCTTCTCAGCATTCAAGCTTCTGGCGTTAAAATGTACAATATTAAAAGCATTCCCACGCTGACATAAAACATTTATCATAGCAAGACTATTATCGCCCGCACCACTCAAATTGCTGCTAAGGGTCACCATAATGTATGCAAACAAAAGCAACCATAAGACGAACACACAAAGTTACAGCAGCGAAAGTAGTCAAAGACGAGAAACATAAGTAAAAGAGTTATAAGAGATTTAGTCCGAAAGATTTAGGGAATTAAGAAAATCAGTTGGATAACACTGAACTTTTGAGTTTCATCTTGCTCAACTGTATCGCAACTTAGATACACTCTTCTCTCACCTGACAATAAATTAGATACAATAAACTGATTAAAAGTTGAGAAATCGTAATTTTTTGGACATAAAATAGCTTTTGAATGAAAATTAGATATGGTTCTGTCATTTATTTCATTTGTTCCAAAGACTTTAGCAGTGAGGTTATTATGATCAATGTAGCATTTTCGAGGTATTTTAATCGTATCTTCGGATATATTTCATTTAATTTCTAAGTCACCATTTCCCATTTTGTAGTAATCGTCGAATTTTTAATTTTGCCCACAACGGTGAGCGTTTTATACAATTTTCAATCAATCCCCAAAATGGCGAATTAACATTCATGATGTTTTGTGACGGTATCATTGCGTTCTATGAGGATTTTTAATTCTTCGCATATAGAAATTTGCGGCAAACTCACCTTCCCCTTGTGACAACAAATTCAGGAATTGTTATCGCTAACCTCCCCTGTTTAAAGTTTCGCCGTGCAGAACAGACATTGCTGGTCCATACGCCCAACGCTATGTTGTTCTACTGAAATTCCGAGGCGTGCGCAACAATACGTTTTTGGAAGCTTTTCCTGCGCCCTCCTAGCGTTCACATCACTTCTTAGCCTTAAAATGTATGACTGTTGCAAATCACTTCTACGCTGACCTATTGTCTGTTCACTTTGTTCTTGTCGGTGTTTACGCACACGCTGGCTTAAACGCTGTAGATCAATATTTCTTTGCGGACTTGGTTGACTCCGTCTAGCGTTTTACCGATTTTTTCGCTCAGCTAAGGCATTTAAGGTCCTCCTTCTAGGTATTGTAATATCTGGATAGTAGTAAATTGTGAGCAAAATAATTGATAAATACAAATTTAACAACTTACTACGTATGTATATATGTATGTAGGTATTTAACTTAAACGTTTTTCAAAGTTTCAAATCAAAAATCAATAGAAATCAGCTGTTCTAATTTGCTTATATGCGGCTACGATGTCACCATCAAAATTGCGAAAATTGTATTGTGGAATGTTTTATGAACGTATGTATGCATGTATGTATATAAAAGTCTTTTGCTAAACATCAACAGAAATCAGCTGTCAATCAATTAAAACTTACAGCTCGCGCTACATAACGCTAGATGGCATGATGAATGCAGTGCAAATATTCACAACAGTGCCATAGTACAAATAGATTTCTTTGTATGCTCACAATCGTTTATTTTTAACAAATTATTTTAATAAAATATAGGTAAACAAAAGCACTACGACAAAAGTTGCCCAAAGCTCGCTAATAGTTCGAATCTCCATCTTTACAAACAAAACTTTATTTATAGATTTGGACTCCAAATAAGAGCGAAAAAGGGACCCGTACATAAAAACAGCAGTTAGAAGTAATATATATGATGATAGGCCCATAGTCAGAGTCGAATTCAAATAGAGTTTTATTGGGTTAAATACAGTTCCAAATTATGCAACATTTTAAGGCCCAGTTAAAGTTGACTACAGTTTAACCCTGCCACTTTGGCCGCTTAAGCTGAGATGAGCAGCAAGATTTTATGCTATAGAACAAAATGGCAAGGTCAAATTGTAGTCAAATTTAACTGGAGTTTAAACTCGCAGTGAAAAACCGGGCATACGTCTGTTAGAGTCAACTTAAACATTATTTTCTCTCTGAAAAATTATTTTAAATTTAAAATGACGTAAGCGCGATGTTAAAAATTTTCCCAAATTATTAAATAAATTAAAGTTAATAATTGCTTCAATCAAATGTTTTCATATATTTAAAAGCAATAATTTAATTCCCGCTTAATTCGAACAAATAATTCTTTGCATTTCTGTAAACAGAACAAAGAAAAGACCAGTTTCTTTGAAACCTGCACAAGGTAGCACAAGAAGCATATCTTTGACACATGATAAATACTGTAACGAATTTATTTGCAAATCCTCTTATTTGCCCTTCTGCTAAGTTCGAATCACTAAACTGTTGAATAAATTCCGAAGATTGGGAATACAACTTGGACATGGCAAAGTTGAGTGAATTGAGGATCCAGCAACTGAAAAAGGAGTTGGAGAACCGTTGATTGAATACAACCGGCAATAAGATCGAACTTCAAGCACGGCTACGAGAGGTAATGGAGTCGCAAGGAATTGATGTGGACGAGTATGTCTTTAATCCTGATGGCGACGAGACAACAACAAAAAGAGAAAAACGAAACATCGCAGACAGTTACGAGCACAGACTTAAACATGATTTTGGCTGCAATATCTGCACAAACATCGACAGTAACATCAATGTCGTCGCAAATGTCATCTCAACTGGAAGAACAGAAGACACATATTGCAGAAATGTCGTCAGAAATAACATCGAAGATTGAAGCACAAGAAACGCGTATGTCAGAAATGTCGACACAGATTACATCAAAGATGGAAACACAACTGAAAAACAAGAGGCACGCATAACAGTACAACTCGAAGCGCAAGAGGCGCGTATATCATCAAAACTCGAAGCGCGTATGGACGAGAAAATAACGCAGTTTTAGGAAAAAATCAAAGCAGAGGTGGATGCTTTGAGAGGTCGTATACAAGAGTTGCAATTAAATAGCCCAGCTGTTTCAGCAAGCAATCCAAAGGTAAAAACACCATCCTTTGACGGTTCTGTTCCTTTCCAGGTCTTTAAGTTACAGTTTGAGAAGACCGCAGCAGTGAACAACTGGAATGCTGAAGATAAAGTCGCAGCTCTATTCGTGGCATTGAAAGGGCCAGCAGCCGAAATCCTTCAGACGATTCCCGAAGGAGAGCGGAAGAACTATGAAGCATTGATGGCCGCTGTCGAGAGACGTTATGGAAGCGAGCATAGGAAACAGATATTCCAAATTGAGTTGCTAAACCGTCAACAAAGAGCGAATGAGACTTTGCAGCTCTCAAAATGATGTGGTGTATAAAATAACATGCAATGGTCGCGATGATGATAAATGTGGAAAATGTTATATTGGAACAACCAAACGACAATTGGGTATACGTATCAATGAACACCAAAAAGACGCAGCAAACAAAAAAACGAACATCGGTTTAGCTCATCACTTAACAAAGAGCAACCATATAGCGGACTTCTCAAATGTCGAAATATTAGATATTGAAAAAAGAGAAAAAACGAGAATGTCTCTAGAAAGCATAAGAATGCAACAACAAATACACAACACACTAAATTTTAAAGAAGACTTTGACAACATCAGCAGCGTCTACTCAGCTGTTATTCAGATATGCAAATCAAAGTAAACAAAAAAATGCAAGTGCCAACTCTTTATGTTTGTTTAAAAATAACGTGCAATTTATAATTTAATTGTAATATAATTAATGTAAGTAAAAGAAAAAAATTTGTGTGAAGTGTTAGTTTCATGTTTATTGTTAGAAAAAAGTATCAAATGTTAATATGCATATTATTTTTACATATTTAGCATTAAAGAAAATCCCCAGAAGATGACGTGAGAAAAAAGAACGTCGAAACGCGTCGGGAAAACAACAACAACTGTGTTTTAATTTTTTGACCATATGTGCTCAACCCAGCAAACATAAATATCAGAAATTGGTCCATATATAAATATAAAGATTGCCTCGGATGTTGAAAGATTGGCTCATCTCGCAAATGCGGACGCACCCCTGGAATACACCGAGAGGGTAAAAATCCAGAGTTTTATAAGTGGCATACGGGACGTGGAAACGAAGCGATCTACATACGCAAACCCAAAGCTGACATTTTCTGAAACGGTAAAACATTCATTGACTCAGGAAACTGCCTCCCTATTGAGTAAACCAGCATATAAGGCTCATCGTGTGGAAGTAGAAAGACCAGAGTGGGTAGACACAATTTTGGAATGCAAGCACTGTTCAAAGGCCGAGGCTAAAGAAGACATTATAGATGTCCGGCTAATGACTATAACATGTACAGATGAATGGGACAAGGAAAGAAAGTGTCAGCTACAGATCTGTCACGTGTTATGCAAGGGCTCGAACGAAACGAAAGACCAAACAGAGAAGAGATGTCAGAAGAGAGTCCCATTGCGAAGTCATATTGGGCACAGTGGAACAGTTTAGAATTGATATCCGGTTGCCTTCATCGAGTATGGGAGCGTGAGGATGGTAAATGCAACAAGAAACTGACAGTTGTTCCCAGAAAGAGGATTCCTGACGTGCTCAGCGAGCTGCATAATGGTCCAAGTGGAGGTCATCTTGGAATCACGAAGACGCTCGAGAAAATTAAGCAGAGATTCTATTGGGTTGGTTGCCGTCAGTCGGTCACCGAGTGGATTGCCAACTGCGAGGTTTGCAACAGAGCGAAAAGGCTCAAAACTCGAAGTCATGGACAGATGAAGCAGTATATTTCAGGTGCACCATTTGAAAGGATCGCCATGGATGTCGCAGGTCCATTTCCTACTAGCAACCACGGAAACAAATACGTACTGGTGGTTACGGATTATTTCAGTAAATGGCCAGAGGTATACCCAATCCCACTTCTGACACCAATTGTAACGATTTACTGCAAATCCTCTTATTTGTCCTTTTGCTAAGTTCGAATCACTAAACTGTTGAATAAATAACTCCAATATTGAATAATGGAAAAATGGCCTTTATTAAAGTACTTCACAATAACACTTATACTTTGCAACTAGCTGGCTTAATAACCAAACTGATTGATAGCTCAAATGAAAACTCCTATTGCCCGACAGATTGCGTGCTTAAACAATAACTGCTTGATAAATCAAACTGAAAACCAGCGCCTCTACATTTGCTGCCTTTTATACTCTCTAATTTCAACGTTCGCATCTTCTAGGCGCTTCCATTTCCAGAATCTACTAGTTGCTATCAGCTCTCAAATTTCTGAGCTGTAATTACAATTGCACGATTTTATAGCTCCTCTCATTGCATACTTTCAGGAGTATCTCAGATATATGCATGTGTTTGTGCATTGATTCTCCGCTGCTCGTATACGTACATGGTACATATGTGTAGACGCAATTATTGATTCGGTTATGTAGATACATAATGATTGAATTATTGATGTGCATCAAGTCACTGCTTAGCATCGGCTTAGAGAGGATAGCATCGCTCAGTGCTGCTAACATTCGTTACAATACGAAGTACGTACTGTGCAAAGAATAAAATATATGTACAAACACTCCACTCATAGGAGAAAAGGCTTTGAAGAGCTATACTATGCTATTAATCAAAACAGCCATCGCCAAACTATTAAATAAATTAAAAACAAGTAAGGAAGGGTGTTTACTTTTGCACTAACACATCACTATGTGTATTTATAAAGAAGGCGCGGAGTTAAATTAAAACATGTATTTTATTCACACTTCAAAGGCTTGCAATATAAAACAAAGTTATAAAAATTTAGATTAATTATATAAAAGAAATAAGAGTGGGATATTTGCGCGACGGCGGGCTGGCGATTCGGTTTAGCACGGCGAAAATCTTTTGACGGGCATGATCGAGGCATGCAGTTGGGCAGTTATAAGTAAACTAACTGAGAGTGAGCGCGGTGTTGGTCGGCAAGCACAGCTGAGCTGCACTTGCGCTTGGCCGCACTGGCCGGGTGTTGCCAGACGGAGGGGGGCGGACTTAGTCCGAAAACTGGATCATGTCTTCAATATGCTCCCCACCCCCCTCGGTCCCTCGGTTGTTCTGCGGGTCATGTAAATACAAGAAAAGAAAAACAAAGATTCGTATTTTTTAGGCATGGTTGAGGGTAGCTTATATATCTTTTAAGATTGCTAGGGGGCATGAAGCAGAGGGTACCAGAGGTAGGGTTGGCACTACTAGGCAGTTGGTAGCACGCACAGTTTGGCAATATTTCGGGTTATTAGTCCGTTTTGGGTTTTGAGTTCCACAACTCGAACATGGTTATCCGATCCAGGGTGTAAAGTGATTACCCGTCCCAAACGCCATTCGTTCGGGGGTAGTAAATCATCCTTTACCACGACTCAATCTCCAACTTGAATATTGCGTTGAGGGCATTTCCATTTGTACCGCTTATGCAGCTCCTTGAGATACTCGTTCTTCCATCGTGTGCTGAATTGGTGGTGAAGCACTTTCAGTTTCTGCCATTTGTTGACCAAGGTGAGATGCTCTGCAGTTGGCTCCGGTAACGACAAGAGCGGCGCGCCACGTAGGAAATGCCCAGGGGTTAGGACTAGGGGATCCATTGGATCTTCGGACGTAGGGGAGAGCAGTCGGGAGTTGAGGACCGCCTCTATGCGTACTAGGAGGGTAGTAAGCTCTTCGAAGGAGAACTTCTGGTTTCCTGCTACTTTCGGAAAGTGTATCTTGAAGCTTTTCACGGCCGCTTCCCATAGGCCACCCATGTGGGGAGCGTATGGTGGGATGAATTTCCATGAGAATTCGTGAGTTGCATACTCTTCGGCGACGTTTGTAGCGACTTCCGACGAACGTCTTTCCGTTGTCAGAATATATCTGGTGGGGTAGGCCACGGCGGCCAGTAAATCGGGCAAAGGCTGCGTTGAAGGCATTCGTGGTGAGATCAGAGCACACCTCTAAATGAACAGCCTTTGTGGAAAAACAGACGAACACACAAACGTAAGCTTTGACATACGAAGCTCGGCTAAGGGGAGAAGTTTTTACCATAAATGGTCCAGCAAAGTCGACTCCTGTTGTATGAAAGGGTAGGGAATACGTTGACCTCTCGGGTGGCAAGGCTGCCATTATCTGCGTTTTCATCTGCTGTTTATAGATGTAGCAGGTTTTGCAGTGGAAGACGAGCTTTTTAACCTTTTGCTTCAAACATGGAATGTAGTACTGTTGCTGTACCATTCGGATCATCAGCTGTTTGTCGGCGTGCAGCAGGTGCGAATGGAGGAAGTCTAACAGAAGAGAACAAAATCGAGAGTTTTCGGGTATGATAATTGGGTGCCGCTCATTAAAGCTATAGGTGGCATATGCTAATCTTCCAGAAACTCGCATGATTCCTGAGTCATCTAGCATGGGGTTTAATGTCAGAAGGGTTTTCTTTTTGGGTAAGGGTCCTGACGTTTGAAGCAGCTCTATCGTGTCTCCGTAATGATTCCGTTGAGTTTGAATGATGATTTTGATTTTGGCATCATCCACTTCGGCGTGGGTGAGGTTAAGCGTGGCTGGAACTTTCAGTTTCCTTGCTTTCTTGATAAACCGCAACATATAGGTCACGACTCTAAGCGCTCGAGAAAACGACGAAACCCGGTCGAGTATGTCTATATTTTCTTCCTGCAGGGTGTGGAATACGTCCACATGTCGTTGTTCGGGGGGAGTTGGGTGATGAGAAATATCCTTTGGCCACGAAGTTGATGGGTTGATAAGCCAATTAGGTCCTTCCCACCATAATGGACATTGGACTAAATCCTGAGGCTTGCAGCCTCGAGTTCCCAAATCCGCTGGGTTATCCATACTGGAAACGTGCCTCCAAGTGGCGTTGTCGACGTTCTTAAGAATTTCAGAGGTTCTGTTGGCGACATACGTTTTCCAGGTATGGGGTGGTTTTTCTAACCAGGCCAGTACGATGGCAGAATCGCACCAGAGAATGAGTTCGTGTTGGGGTAGATTCAGCTCACTTCGCAGCTGTTTCACTAACTTGGAGAGTAAAACTGCTCCACAGAGTTCCAACCGTGGAAGACTCACGGTTTAGAGGGGTGCTACTTTGCTTTTAGCAGCTAGCAAATGGGATGAAAACTTATTTTCATGGGCTTGTACTCGGAAATATATACAGGCACAAAATGCTTTTTCTGAAGCATCTGAGAATCCATGCAGCTGGATTAGTTTATCGGGGGAATACTGTACCCACTTGGGGATTTTAATTTCTCTGATATGAGGTAAATTTTTATAAATTGAGGTCCATTTTTGGAGAGCTCCGGGCTTCACGTCTTCGTCCCAACCCGTTCCTTCCATCCAGAGTTGTTGCAGCAACATTTTGGCAAGAATCATTATTGGTGAAAGCCATCCTGCGGGTCAAACAGTTTTGCAACTGCTGATAAAATTTGCCTTTTTGTAGTCGTGTTTTCTGCTCATGGTGGATCATACGTGTAGGTGAAGGTGTCGGTTAGCGCGTTCCACTGAATTCCAAGGGTTTTTGTGGAACTCGAATCATGGAATTTAAGGAAGTCGACGTCTAGCAAATCAGGGTCGAAAACGGGTTTTAAAATTTCAGGGTGATTTGCCGACATCTTCCTCAGAGGGAACCCTGCCGATTTTAAGGCTTCGATAACTTGAGTCATAGAGTTCAAAGTGGACTGTATATTATGACCGCCTGACAAAATATCCTCAACATATGTTTCGTTTAATAAAATGTTTTTAGCGAGCGGATATTCGTCTTGACAATCGTGGGCGAGTTGGTGTAGGGTTCGAATCGCCAAATATGGCGCGCAATTTACACCAAAGGTAACTGTTTTTAGTCGAAAATCTTGTATCGGCAGAGTTGGGTGTTTCCGAAAAACGATTCGATGAAAATCTTTATCTTCTTCATGGATGAGTATTTGGCGATACATTTTCTCAATATCGCCGTTGAAAACAAACTTATAAAGTCGCCATTTAAGTATGACGAGCATTAAGTCATTTTGTAGAATGGGGCCTGTATGAAGCACGTCGTTCAACGAGTTGCCAGAATGCGACATTTTTGATGCGTTGAAGACGACCCGCACTTTTGTGGTTTTGCTGTCGGGTTTTATGACAGCATGATGGGGTAGATAAAATGATGAATATTTACCATCTCTAATTATCTCTTGTTGGGAGGCGGGTTCCATATGATCCATGGTTAAATTCTCATTAAGGACTTCAAAATATTTGTCTCTTAATTCGGGTTTTCTTTCGAGGGTTCATTCGATGCTGATATACTGCTGTTGTGATCCGGCTCGAAGCACCATGTTTACTTTTGCACTAACACAGCACTATGTGTATTTATAAAGAAGGCGCGGAGTTAAATTAAAACATGTATTTTATTCACACTTCAAAGGCTTGCAATATAAAACAAAGTTATACAAATTTAGATTAATTATATAAAAGAAATAAGAGTGGGATATTTGCGCGACGGCGGGCTGGCGATTCGGTTTAGCACGGCGAAAATCTTTTGACGGGCACGATCGAGGCATGCAGTTGGGCAGTTATAAGTAAACTAACTGAGAGTGAGCGCGGTGTTGGTCGGCAAGCACAGCTGAGCTGCGCTTGCGCTTGGCCGCACTGGCCGGGTGTTGCCAGACGGAGGGGGGCGGACTTAGTCCGAAAACTGGATCATGTCTTCAATAAAGGGTAAGTTCGGGTGTAACCGAACATTATATACTCAGCTGGGAGCTTAGCTGCGTTGGTTTCGTAGGTTTTCGTAGATGGTGTATAAGTGGTTTTTAATTCCATATCATATACGTTTAGGAAATATCGACCAATTGTAGACCAAGGGTGACGGTTTTTGGAACGATTTTACAATGTAGGAAAATGAAACTAGGGTAACACTGAAATGTGTTTATATGACATGGGTATGAAATGAAAGGTATTAAAGAGTATTTTTAAAGGGACTGGGCCTTAGTCCTATAGGTGGACGCCTTTTCGAGATATCGCCAAAAAGGTGGACCAGGTGTGACACTAGAATGTGCTTGTACGATATGGGTATCAAATGAAAGATGTTAATGAGTATTTTAAAAGGAAGTGCGCCTTAGTTCCATAGGTGGACGCCTTTTCGAAATATCGCCATTAAGGTGGACCAGGGGTGGCCATAGAATGTGTTTGTACGATATGGGTATCAAGTGAAAGGTGTTAGTAAGTATTTTAAAAGGAAGTGGGCTTTAGTTCTATGGGTGGACGCCTTTTCGAGATATCGCCATAAATGTGGGCCAGGGGTGACTCTATAATCTGTTTGTTTTGAAAAGTGGGCGTGGTCATAGTCGGATTTCTCCCATTTTTAATACCAAGATAAAGTGAGTTTAGATGAGAACGTGAACTAGGTTTAGTAAAGATGTACAGATTTTTGCTCAAGATATCATGTTAGCGGCCGAGCGGAAGGGCAGAAGGTTTACTGTGTATAAAAACTGGGCGTGGCTTCAACCGATTTCGCCCATTTTCACAGAAAACAGTTATCGTCATAAAAGCTATGCCCTTACCAAATTTTTCAAGGATTGGTAAATTTTTGTTCGTCTTATGGCATTAAAAGTATTCTAGACTAATTAAAGAAAAAGGGCGGAGCCACGCCCATTTTGGAATTTTCTTTTATTTTTGTATTTTGTTGCACCATATCATTACTGGAGTTGAATGTTGACATAATTTACTTATATACTGTAAAGATATCAAATATTTTGTTAAAATTTGACATAAACATAACTTTAACACATGAATATACGACGCACAGTGGCGCCTCTGCCGTTAAAGCATGGCAAAAATCAAAAAAATCATGAAAGCGTTCGCTAAATCTAATACATGTTTCTAATAGAGAATTTTCCAGGTATCAAGAATATTCAACTGCTTTTTCACAGAAAATTATAGCTTACCAGGTAGAGCCGCTCAAAATTGACCAATTTTCAACATTGGGAAAAATTTTAAATTTTTCTTCTTTTTCGTTGTATTTAAAAGGGTTTTGTGAGTTAATAAGGCGGCCGGTTGTCGTTTTCTAGTATAGCAATTGAAGATAATTTAATTTAGGATTGAAACAAAAAAAAAAATTGTTTTTTTTTTATTAAAAGTTGGCGGATATACCTGTTTTTCGAAATTCTTATTTTTAGGCCCTTTTTAAAACTTTGATGAGAAAAAAATAATTTAAAATATGTGCTCCGTCAAATTAACAGTAGTTATTTGTGAAATATTCAGTTACCTAAATTCATAAAGTCTACCTGCGCCCAGCTGCAACTTCACTTTTTACATCAAATAAAGTTAAACAACCTTGGGCATAAAAACCCGCCTGAGCAGGTATATATAATTCAGTACGGCCGTAAGGTCGTTTTTGTTATTGGAACTTGTTAACAACAAAAATTTTTTTCGTTACGAAATGTATACCTGAAATTCATTTTAATAATTTGAGTAGGTATATAAAGCAATCCATCATACAATGCATATTATCATTCGTCTTTTGGAGATTAAGGAACTAAGTATTCTGTTTACTTAAATGAAGTGAATAGTATTTTTAAATATAGTTGACAGTTTAATATTTAGTCAGATGCACTCGAAGCCAATTCTAATATGTATCTAGAAAACTCGAAACTATTTGCGGTGTTTAAGTCTACAAAGTCAAGACGGGACTTCGTTGAGGCTATAATGAGAGCATTAGCGGGTGAAACAAGCATTAAAGAAAAGAAAGGCCTGGAAGAAAACGTTGGCTTACAATACATTATAACAGAAAGAAAATGGAAGGAGGTCTATCGTAACAATTCAAAATTTCTATGTAAGCATGAAAAGTGGTTAGCTGATAAAACTTTTTTGGACGAAGAAACGCCTAGCACGTCAAGCAATCCAACTAGAGGGAGATCAACAAAACCCATAGAAGAGTGTTCTACCTACACAAGGAAAAGGAAGCTGTCTGATACCACAAAAGCTATTGCCATGACTCATCTTTCAGAAGCACTGGCTATTAAATATAAAAAAGACGAAGAAAACGCTAAGTCTCATATAACGGAAGCAGTTGCGGTAGCAAGTCCAGTGCGACTGAGGAGGATCAAAAACAGAATTCCCACACCACCAAATGCGCTACCTAGGAAATACACTCCCGAAGAAGCTTTGGCCCTATTTATAGATCTCGGTTTAACGAAGAAAAATATATGATATTGCGTAAGTCATTACTGCAACGTAATGCCAATATTTTACCTGAATAAAAAAAAATTACTCAAGCCAAGAAAGAGGCAGTTCCTCTAAGTTCCAAAATAACCGAAGTATCAGCTGAAATTAAGCTACAAAACCTAATGGATCATACGTCTACACGACTCCTTCGAAGTTTTACTGCAGAAAAGTTGAAATCACTGCCAAAGGAGCTAGCATTGATAACTAAGTGGGGCTGTGATGGATCATCAGGACAAAGCGCATATAAACAAAGAATAAATGTAGACGATGAAACAATTACAGATAGTAATATGTTTATAGCTTCTATTGTTCCATTACGACTAAAAGATGAAGCTTTAAAATATTGGAAAAATCCACGTCCGTCATCAATTATATTGTGCCGCCCGATATTATTTAAATACGAGAAGGAGTCTTCAGAACTCATAAAAGCTACAGTGAGTGATATAAAAAATCAAATTGCCAAATTAGAACCAACAATAATTGAAATTGAAGAGTGGAATGTCATTAAAATAAAGCATGATTTTCTTCTACCAATGGTCGATGGAAAAGTTTTTAACTTAATAACAAATACGACATCTACAATGAAATGTGCAATTTGTACGAAGAGCCAAAAGGACTTGGAAAATCTTGATGATTCAATAACTGACGAACTAAATTATGAGTATGGAATATCTCCTTTGCATCCTAGGATAAGATGTATGGAATTTGTTTTGGAGCTGGCTGATACACTACCACAACAAGGATAAGTTTTCAACGAAAATACAACATGTAAGGAGAAACAAAACAGGAGAAAAAAAATAATTCAGTATGCGTTCTATAAAGAAATTGGCCTTAGAGTTTACTGTCCAAAGTATGGATACGGAAATACAAATGATGGTAACTCCTCAAGAAGATTTTTTGAAAACGATGAAGTGACTGCTCGCATAACAGGAGTTGACAGAGATATTGTGAAAAGATTGGGGTAATTTTAAATATTTTAAACTGCCATGAACCAGTTAAAGGACCCAAATTTGGAGAATATGCATCTATAACTACAGAGTTGCTGCACCAACCTGTATCCTGAGAAGAAACTTACATCAACGGTACATAAAATTTTAGCACATGCAAAAGATTTAATAGAGTGCCAGTACTTACCATTAAGAGAATTGTCTGAAGAAGCTCAAGAATCTAAGAACAAGGACTGCAAAAGATATAGATGTATGAACACCTGCAAAGTATCACGAGTTAGACAAAACGACGATTTTTTCAACAGGTTAGCTATCTCTTCTGATCCAGTCATATCATCTATGAGGTATGTAAGAACACAAAAAGATCTTACAGATGCGTATAGTTCAGAAATGGTTGCTTTGTTAGATATATGTTCCAGCGACGATGACTATGTTAAGATAAAATAAGTTTCTCACATCTTATCACAACAATGAAAAAGAGATTTACTAATCAATTTTGTTACTTTATTGAAAAATAAGATATCTATGTACAAGTTAATTTTTTATTTCAAATAAAAGAATTAATTAATTTAGTAATTTATAAATATATACTTTTCGTTATTGCATTTGTCTAAAGTTTATCAAATTTATTTTAAGGCTTAGGCATTTCGCCTTCAAACGAGTATTAAATTTTTATAGAAATCAATACGTCTATCGAGTTTGGTACAAATTGGTAAAGCGGTTGCTTAGATCAAACTTTTTAGCATAAATGGGCAGTGCCACTCCCCTTTTCCAAAATTCGTTCGCTGTTTAATCTTTACCTCAATTAAAATTTCATTGAACCACTTTCAACAACTTTTAGTTATTAATAAAATACATATTTGGCTTTTAAATTAAAAAAAAAAAACATGTAAAATTTTACGATGAATTTTGAAGCACCTTGTTATTGTGGCACCAAAAACGGACATTTGAGTTTCATAAGAGTATTGCCATTTAAAAGAAGCAATACGTCTTTCGATTTTGGTAGTTATTGATTACGTGACTACTTAGATACAACTTTTTATCATAAGTGGGCAGTGCCACGCTATCTTATCAAAATCATGAGTTTATCTTATTTAATGCTTAAATACGTCATTATAAGACAAATCTCAATTTATTTTTTTTATTTTTTACTAAAAAAATTTTGTTTTTGCATTTTTCTAAAAATTTTCGACTTTGACGAATTTTTTTGAAGCACCCTGTATTTGTGAAATTCTGAGATTTCACACAATAAAACTTCAAATAATTAGGTTTCATTTGCATTTTTAAAATATCTTCATTGGTTCAAAAGTTATGATTTTTGCAAAGAAAAAAAGGCGCCACTGTGCAAAGAACAAAATATGCAAAGAAGGCAATTGGAAGGTTTCAAGCCAGGGTCAAATTTCTCTCAGAACAAAAGGCGCGATTTGGTAACCAATGTACAGAGAGTGCTTCGATCTTAGAAATATTTATATATGTGTGTGAAGAATTACAAAAAAGCATAAATTTTCAGGGGAGATTAGCAGCTATCCTAAGTTTCAGTATTGTGGATTTAGCGGTCCAGGAGCTACGCGACATGGAAATAATTCTTTTAGGGGTAGTGCCACATCCCCTTTCCCAATCCAGCCTGCTTTTCTAATTTGTTATAGAAGTGATGTTTTCATCTAGCTGCCAGGTATTATTACCCTCGCATTATTTCCTTCAGATACACTTTTTAAACGGTGCGCCCAAAACAAGTGCTGAAAATTTGAGTGTGGGGTTCTATTTATTTAAAATTTAAGTGCTATTAGCTTGGGTAAGTTTCTACTTTATACATACTATATATGTACTTTTATTCTGGATATGGTGGGCAATATAATAAATAAAAATGATAAAAATTTTGTTTGCAGAGGTTTAAAATATATGTAGTGTTTTAACTCACCTTATCTGACTGAAAAAATAAAAGATAGGGATATCCCGTAAATTCGTACCAAGCATATTTATAATAAAAATATCTTTTTTTAGTATTTTATTATAAAATTCATAACTGGTTGGGTCCCTGGAGTGTACAAAAAAATCTTAAAAACGCAAGAACAACGAGAAAATTTTCGATTGTTTTTTGGAAAAATGTATCTCCGTGAAGAAAATTTCGATTTCGAATTTTGATACCTCTCCCAACATTCTTGGAGGTGTTTTAGCATTCGACCGCCAATGTAATTTTTTCGTATTCTGCTGTTGCAGTTAATGATAGAACGATACGAGTACTGAGTGAGTAGAATCGATACTTTTCCAAAACATACTAGAGTATTTCGTCCTCGATGTTTTTTCCAATACTTAGTAAAGTAACAATACTTTACCACGATACTTAAACAAGTGCATGTTTAAGATCAACAAAGTTCAGTTCATTGACACTATAGCTTGAGCATAAATTGACATCGTCGACGATACGGTAAAAGCTCCGCATTTAACTTAAACCGACCTTTTGTAATGGTGGAGTGGAGGACGACTCCTGCATATGGTGTAAAAGAAAAGTGTGTGCTTATTGTCCAGAATCATTAACTCCAACAAAATTATGAAGAACTGCTAACTCCATAAAATTTCAATACATTTGAACTTGTCATTCAATATAGCTTTTTCGTTCTACTGTGAAATGAGGAAGGAGTTAGCAGCTTTTACAGCATCGTCGACGATATGATGGTATTGAAAATGGTCGAAGTCAGACAATATCTAAGCGTACTTTCAAAAATGGAAAAAAGTGAAACTTGATGACAGGAAAAAAAGTTACGATGCAAAATATAAATTTATTAAAAAAAAAATAAATAAATGCAATTCGCGATAACCTCCGAAGAGATTTTAAGCCGAGCTTCTATTTCAATTTGCGTCAGGCTCCTTTTAATTTTTTCTACAAATTGGAGGGACGGGACCTACATCTTCTACGCCGACTCCGAACGGCACCTACAAGGCAGATAAGTTTTGACTGAGCAGGAGGATCTGCCAAATCATTGGCGACCCCGCTCGAAAACTTTTTCTCAAATTGAAGAAACTTGTTTCTAAATTTTTGATGTTGCTTTGTCTGGGGCTTGAAAACAGCATCTTCAGAATGGTAGGCGGATCACGCTACGACGACGATTGCCGCGGAGCAGTCGAAATATATTGGTTGAGAGAAAAGAAAAAATCATCAACGGTGTTTTATTTTACAACACAGACCTCGAGCCAGCTAAATAAGATAGTTATTTGAAAAATAAAGTCGCCAAAAAATACAAAATACAATTTAGTGGAATTTCTTTAAAAAATTCATTTCCCGGTAGAAGTGACGTCAAAATATTTTGGAGCACATAAGGGAACGTACCCAAATTACGTGACCCCTTTATGGGGGAGGGGGGTTTCTTTAGGTATTACACCTGGTCACAGGGGGGGGGGGGGATTGGGGCTTTGTCACGTAGTCAATAATCTCTAGAAAATCTCGCAATTTTTTTGTGGAATTGGGGCTATGTCACGTAGTCAATAATCTCTAGAAAATATAGCAATTTTTTTGTGGAATTTATTTCGCGTCATAAATTTCCATGAAAAATCATCAGAAAAACGTACACGGTAATGCAATGGGCGACGCGTCTCCAGGAGACCAAAAGAGATCTTATGTATCGTGGAGCAAAGCGCGGAGTGGATAAACATTGAGGAAAAAATAATCACGTCTGAGGAAACTCCAGAAGCTATTGCTCCCATAATCTACGATGTATCCCAGTGGCTTGATGCTGGAAGCGTATTCTTTATAAAGTTGAATTAGATGAAAAGAAATAAAATGGAAAAAGACTTTATAAATAAGGTTGTTGTTCGAAAATGTTTTTAAATATATTTTTTCTTCTTAATATTATTAACTTGTAATTATATGTATGCACGCACGGTTCGCGTAACGCGACGGGTGCCGAATTAATAAAAACAAACATAAATCAAATAAAATTTGTTTTAAGTTAGCAAAGAATAATTTAAAATCATACGTATGAACTACTACGTGAAAACTATGATATAACCAGTTTTTCACATAATTTTTCAAGTATTTTAGTTTTGATTCGAGAAGAGGCAACGGCTTCGAATAAATCGGTTCATCTTCAATTAAATAGCTATCTTTTTCTTCGGATATTCAGCTATTTAAAATTCGTCAACGCCATTTTTTATACTAAGATAAAGTGAGTGCAGATAAGTACGTGAACTAAGTTTATTAAAAATATACCGATTTTTGCTCAAGTTGTCGTATTAACGGCCGAGCGGAAGGACAGACGGAAACTGTATATAAAAACTGGGCGCGGCTTCAACCGATTTCGCCCATTTTCACAGAAAACAGTTACCGTCATAGAAGATATGCCCTTACCAAATTTCACAAAGATTGGTATATTTTAAAGTTTTCTAGACAAACTAAATGAAAAAGGGCGGAGCCACGCCCATTTTGAAATTTTCTTTTATTTTTGTTGCACCATATCATTACTGGAGTTGAATGTTGACATAATTTACTTATATACAGTAAAGATATTAAATTTTTTGTTAAAATTTAACTTTTAAATTTTTTTTTTGAAAAGTGGGTGTGTTCCTCATCCGATTTTGCTAATTTTAATTTAGCACATATATAGTAATAGTAGTAACGTTCCTGCCAAATTTCATCATGATATCTTCAACGGCTGCCCAATTACAGCTTCCAAAACTTTTAAATTACCTTCTTTCAAAAGTGGGCGGTGCCACGCCCGTTGTCCAAAATTTTACTAATTTTCTATTCTGCGTCATAAGGTCAACCCACCTACCAAGTTGCATCGCTTTATCCGTCTTTGGTAATGAATTATCGCACTTTTTCGGTTTTTCGAAATTTTCAATATCGAAAAAGTGGGCGTGGTTGTAGTCCGATTACGTCAATTTTAAATAGCAATCTGACATGAGCACCCAGGAATCCGCATACCAAATTTCATCAAGATATCTCAAAATTTACTCAAGTTATCGTGTTTACGGTCAGACGGACAGACATGGCTAAATGAATTTCTTTTTTCGCCCAGATAATTTTGGTATATAGAAGTCTATATCTATCTCGATTAGTTTATGCCGTTACGGATTACCGTTATGCGAACAAAGCTAATATATTCTGTGAGCTCTGCTCAGCTGATTATAAAAACGTAGCGACCACCTAGCTGGTATAAGAAAGTTGGGTAATAGTCTAGTTGAGGGGTCAACTGCTAATACGCGTCCAAAAATGTCGAGAGAGATGTCAAACGACGCGTCTCGACATCAGTATTAATAACCCGAAGGCGGAAATAAAAATTTTAACTCGTTCAAAAGATATTAACGAAAAACCGAAAAATGACCCGCGGGTCCCTCCGCAACCGGGGGTGGGATCCGTAGTATTTTTGCGCAGAACACCTTTCTGCGTTGGCGGCCTTTGGCCGCTCTTGTAAAAAATTGCCTTGGGTGGGTCCAACACCGGTTTGGAGACCAAAACTATATCCGCGCAAAACACTTATGTTCACAATATTTTTTTTTGGGTAGAACTACATTACAACAACCACATGAAAATCACCAACTTCAACTGCAAATATCTCTGGACAGAGTTAAAATATTTCTTTTCCGCATTCGGATTATTGTTTTCGAGGTCAATACGCGCCTTTGACACCTCTCTCGATATAGGTAGCGTATTAGCAGTCGACCCATCAACTAGAATTTTACCGAAAGTTGATAGAGTTCAGCAAGGATGTGCAGTCAATGTCACCATTAATAATTCCATAAATCAGAGACAAAGAAAGCGTCGTCCTTCTAATTGCTAGGGATTTTAAATTAATAAGAAGCAGGCGGGAGGTATAGGAAGTGATTGGATCGGAGAATTGTAGAGATCTAAAACAAAATTTGAGAAAAACCTTTTGTACTCGTTCAATTCTGTCAATTGCAAACTTATGGTACGGCCTCCAAATAAAGGCCGCATATTCAAGTTTGGAGCGTACAAACGGATTTGATTAGGGATTGAAGAGGAGCACCTGAGATACTTATATGCCGTTGGTAAGGCATTGTGGATTTTTCGACTGTCATATGATGGCATTTGTTAAGATAAAGAAATAGATGCGAGCCTCGGCACCAGAGTGATAATATATTTATGTCTTCTTGTATACACTGTGCATCTTCAGACGTTTTAATTGTTGGAAAGACTTTTAGGTCATCAGCATAGAGTGAGAACTCTGACGAGGTCAAAAATTTGCCAATATTATTAATAAACAAAATGAAGACAAGAGGACCTAGGATACTCCCTTGGGGTACGTCAGAGGTGGCAGTAAAAAACTTCGAGGATAAGCCTTCGATTGATAGCTTACAGCATCAATTCGACAGGTAGGAACACAACCAATTGAGGAACGTGGTGTGTAAACCAAGCGAAGCTAACTTTTGTAGCAACAAATTGTGAGATACCTTGTCCAATGCATTGGAGCAATCCGTGTAGATACTGTCCACTTGATGGCTAGATGAGAAAGCATTCAAGCAATATTCACTGAACACTGCTAAATTAGTGACTGTAGACTGACCAACAACAAAACCGTGCTGATTTGGCAGAATACAGTGTTTTACTGCGAAATACATTTTTTCTTTTACAATCCCTTCCATGAGTTTCGAAATAATAGATAACTTAGATATTGGCCTATAGTTTGGAACATCATTCTTCATACCATTTTTGAAGATTGGGGTGATATCCGCAATTTTCCAAGTATCCGCAAAGATCCCGGAGCTAAGAGACTGGTTAAAAAATATCATTAAGGGACAACAAGCAGGCACAAGAGAAGCTCGGCCTTAGATCTCTTCGGAGGTTATCGCGCCTTACATTTATTTTATTTTTTTAAGGGACAACAATAAAATAAATAAATAAAATAAATGTAAGGCGCGATAACCTCCGAAGAGATCTAAGGCCGAGCTTCTCTTCCAATTTGCGTCGTGCTCCTCTTGATTCTTCCCTACAAATTGGCCGGACGGGACCTACATGTTTTATGCCGACTCCGAACGGCATCTGCAAGGCAGATGAGTTTTCACTGAGAGCTTTTCATGGCAGAAATACAATCGGAGCGCTTGCCAGACACTGCCGAGGGGCGACCCCGCTTAGAAAAATTTTCTTCTAATTGAAAAATCTTATTTCTAAAATTTTGATGTTGCTTTGCCCGGGAGTTGAACCCAGGGCATACGGTGTGATAGGCGGAGCACGCTACCATCACACCACGGTGGCCGCGGGACAACAATAGCAGGACAATTTTTAGGAGGACAGCGCTTAATCCATCTCGATCAGTTTGAGTAGAGTTTTTCAATCCTCTAGTACCGTTATTAATGTCATTGGAGGTAAGTTGCAGATCGCCAAAATTCAAAATTGCAAATAGGTATATAATGTTCGGTTTCGTCCAAACTTAAACTTCATTACATATTTTCTATTAAATTCAAACCATACGATCTCATTTTAAAAAAAGTTTCTTCACTTTTGGTAAAAATTCCGAAGTACTCACTTGGATCGAGTATACTCGATACCTTTTACTCAGTATGAGTACTAGCATCGATACTTTGATCCGAGTATTTTATTTAAGTACCGGTATCGATACTTTTTCTAAATGTTCTATCACTAATTGTGCGAAAGATTGAAGCCGGCTTCAGACCTGGTAAATCTACCATCGACTAGATTTTCCTAAAGCACCAAATCTTGGAAAAATCCGCGAAAAAAGAATTTACACACATCACCTCTTCGTCGATTTTAAAGCCGCCTTCCACAGCACGAAAAGGAGCTGCCTATCAGCCACTATGTCTTAATTTGGTTTCCCTGCAAATCTTACCCGGCTGTGCAAAATCACATTGAGCAACACCATCAGTTCAGTCAGAATTGGGATGGACCTCTCCGAGCCGTTCAGTACTGAACCAGGTTTTGACAGGGTGACCCTCGATCGTGCGATTTTTTAAATTTGATGCTGGAGAAAACTATACTAGCTACAGAACTTAACAGCTCTGGAACAATATTATATAAAGGTGTGCAATTACTAGCGTATGCTGGAGAAAGATGCGGAAAATGTAGGTTTGATGGTGAATGAGGACAAAACGAAGTACCTGCTATCATCGAGCAAAGTCAGGGCATTTGCGCCTTGGCAACCACGCTACTGTTGGCAGTAATAATTTCGAAATAGGAAAAAACTTCGCTTATTTGGGAAACAGCATTAAGACAAACAATAACATCAGCTCTGAAATCCGTCAAAGAATCCCTTTTGCTAATATGTGCTACTTTGGACTAGGTACATTTATGATGAGCTGTATGAGCCTTACGCATATATCAACATAGTCCAAGCGCAGCGGCTAAGCTGGCTAGACCATGTTATGCGAATGAAAGATCGCTCCAGCTAAGAAATGGGGCAGTTAAACATTGCTAATTTATTGCCAAAATTTTTTTTACATGCGTCTCAGTCCAAGAACCAGGAGGCGAATTAGCCGGAATCACAGGAACCAAACCTCAAAGTTTGCAAAGCGGATCGAAGAGGGAAATATTAGTACTTGAAAGCCATGTACCTCAAAAGCTGTAATGCAGGAAAAGGAAGGCAATAATGACTTGAGAAGCAAGGACACAAGTGTTAATAAGCTAAAGGGAGATAAACAGACTCCAGCTAACTCGATGATACTACAGGGAGCTAACGCTGAGACTCCGGTTATCCGGGAAGAAGATGAGCGAAGTTGCGAAGCAGTCCCTGACTGTAGCACTAATAGACTGCAGCGTCCCCAATCGGCAGATGTCAACCGAAAGGTGGAGATCCGTAGAAGGGGAGCTGATCAGTATTATGATCAAAATGAAGCATGGTGAATCAAACAGATCGCTACCAGCCCTCGAAACAGCTGGATGCCACAATGGGGTTAAACTGCACCAATAAGGCGAGTTTAGAATGGCTGCAGAGAGTTCTTCCAGACCTTCAAAAGCAAGAAGGCGTAAGGTTGAAAGTGGTGGATAGAGCACTTATCCCCACAGATACCAAAGGCCAATGTTTGGATCCACCGAGTGGTGAAGGCGGAAGACACGCTTAGCATGGAGAACCCGAACATACCAACACGGGACTGGAGGGCACTCCACGTATCCCGACCCAAGGAAGGGGCCGAATACTACATCCTTCAAATTAATAAGGAATCGGAGGATCTGCTGCACGCATTGCATGGGAAAATGTCCTGGGCGCAGGTAGTATATTTAAGCGCCTTAAAAAGAGGAGTCCTCAGGACAATAACCCCAATATGCTTAAAGTAGGGGAGGTGGAAAATGCCCTCGATAACCTGAAATTCGTGGTAAATGATGGGGGCAAAGGCAAAGTGGCAGAAGTGCACGTGCAAATCAATGGTGCTGAAAACTTCAAGAAAACCCAAAACATGCTAAAAGCAGGAGAGGTGGGAAAGGGCCACGAGGGCCTGGAAGTAGCAGAAAAAGAAAAGGGTATAAGCGAAGAGGGGTAGTTATTGGAACTGAACAAACAGCTCAATGATGCTGCGAGTCGAACAAAGACGCTTCGAACAGGGGAGGGAGAAACAGACCTCAAGACTCGGAAAACAGCGGAAAAAATGCATTCCATGAGCCCAGTGGTGGAAAATTTGGAAGGAGACAAACAGCTCAATGGAGCTGCGACTCTTAAAGATAAACTTCCAACACAGTAAAGTGGCATCGAGCGAGCTCCTACTGACCTTTGAGGAGGGTTCGTTTGACGTGGCGCTGATACAGGAGACATGGCTTTCATCTGGAGGAAAGGTTTCTGAACTCAGTGCTCAGCGTTTATTACGCAAAGATGGAAAACAGGGATAGAGCTGCAGTCATGGTAATGAAACACCTAAACTCGTGCATGCTATCTAACTTGAGCACCGAAGACCTAGCGGTAGTCGCACTAGGGGGAAAAAAGAACCTTCCCTTATCATGGCATCCTGCCACATGGCCCATGATATGGAAGCCCTACCAGAGGAGTTCAAAAGGCTGGTGAATCAAGAAGGGGACGGAGGACGGCTTGTCATAGGCCGGGATGCGAATGCGCATCACAGCGTATGGGGAGGGGACGATATTAATGATAGAGGTGAGTTCCTTTTTTGTTACATACTACAGAGTAGTCCAGAGGAGGCCAATAGGGGTAGCGTGTCTACATATGATCATCCTACGTCAAGCACTATGATTGATATCACATTGAGTTCTGAACATGATATATCGGGGTATGAATGGAGGGCCCTTGACAGGCCCTCAATTTACTTGAGCTCACAACTCACATTGCGAATGTGTTCAAAGAAAATCGACATGTATACCAAGATTTTACTAAGCATTCGATAAAGTATGCCACACTTTACTTATTTATAAACTTGGCCTGCTTGGCTTACAACCTGGTCAGACTCTTTGGACTTCCTCCTACCTCTATTGCACAAAGAGTTATCTCTCCCCCAGTTTTCGTACTCAAACAATAGTAACTCATATTTTATATTTTTATACTCAGCTGAGCAGAGCTCACATAGCATATTAATTTTGTTCGCACAACGGTACCCCGTAACGGCATAAACTAATCGAGATAGATATAGACTTCTATATATCTAAATGATCTGGGCGAAAAAGGAATTCATTGAGTAAATTTTGAGGTATCTTAATGAAATTTGGTACGTAAGTTCCTGGGCACTCATCTCAGATCGCTATTTAAAATTAACGAAGTCGTACTATAACCACGCCCACTTTTTCGATAACGAAAATTTCGAAAAACCGAATAATTGCGATGATTCATTACCAAAGACGGATAAAGCAATGAAACTTGGTAGGTGGTTAACCTTATGACGCTGAATTGAAAATTAGTAAAATTTTGGACAATGGACGTGGCACCGCCCACTTTTAAAAGAAGGTAATTTAAAAGTTTTGCAAGCTGTAATTTGGCAGCTGAGTATGTAATGTTTGGTTACACAACTTAGCCTTCCTTACTTGTTATAATACAATTTACTGTTAACATATTAAAAGTAAAAAAATTTAAAAAATCCCGATACTTCAAGTTGTATAAGAAGACGGGTTTACAGTCTTATTATTCACAGTACTCGATTCTGCGCCATAGGTATTTTGAATTCAATAAAACGTGCTGTAAATCTCCTTAAATTGAAAAGGAATATAACCCATAATCCAAAGGCGTTCTATCGTTTCGTAGATTCTAAACGTAGGGTAAAAGGGTTTCCTTCATCTATGAAATACCAAGATAATATTTCTAGCAACGAGCATGATATTGCTAACTTATATGCAGATTCTATCCAATCCAGTTACTCAAAAAAACTATAATATAGATAGATAGATACATAATTAATTGAGGATCGCACTGCCAAAATTGGTCTATTGTGCCCTCAGCTTCTTCAGAGCACCTCGTCCAAGCCGACATCTCTGATTAACCCTAGCAGTTCACCAGGCTTCATGGATTTAATGTGAGAATGCTCTGGCCATGGTCAGCCTATAAACTTAGCCCTGCGTCTTGAGATTGCGTCACACTCCAGGAGGATATGATCCGCCGTCTCCGCTAATCGATCACAAAATCGGCATGTGTTGTTCGATAGTATGCCCAGCTTCTGCATGTGGCTGTTCGGTCTACAGTGTCCTGTAAGAATAGTGGTTAGGATTCTTAGGTTATCTTTCGCGAGGCCTATTATATATATATCGAGTTACGCTGTAACCTCCAAACAGTAACTTATAGCGTTTTCTTTTCTGGCTAAAGTGTTACGCTTTTTGTACGCCGCGCAAGGGTTGTTGTTCTATTCTAAAAAACAGGCAACGCCTTTACGGGGTATTTCGTTCTTTTGTGAAAATTGTTGCATGCTCGCAACGCAAAAGCGTGACACTTTTACCCTTTGTAAAATGGCGGTGTGGCATTGTAACTCTGTGAAACTTTCAATTCGCTCTTAAGTTCCACATATACTCTGTTAATATGAGTGAATATGATGGGTTGAAATGTACTTTGTATGCACTATAAATGTTGAAAAATTTCTGGGGTAGGAGTAACTCTAAGGCTTTACCATTTACTTGGGCAACAATTTATTTGAGAACAAAAAACGCTATTAGATCGTCACAGGCCTGGCATATTGCGCCAGTGTTCTTCTCTCTTTTCCCTCTATTCTACTAATAAATGACCACTAATTTCCTACGGGCCTACTGCCAGGAACGGCTCGGGACCAAGGGGTCGAATAATTTTACAAATTCGGTCCTGACATGATCCCGACTCCTTTCTTATAAAGTATGCTGTTTACATTTATCAGCTTCTCGCTGACTTGTTTAATTTGGCTTTAAAATATGGTATTTTTCCAACTAGGTGGAAATAATCTTTCATTATTCCTCTTTATAAGAACTGGAGTAGATCTTCAATAGAAAACTATCGGGGCCTAGCTCACTTGTCCGCTATCCCAATGTTATTTGAAGCTATTGTTATCCATCAGCTTACATTTCTATATCTTCTTTAATTGCAAGCTTTCACCATGGGTTCTGTAAGGCCAAATCCACCATCACTAACTTACATGACTTTACAACTCATGTTTCTAAAAGTGAGCAACGTTATTTACTTCAAATGGATTTAAACAATTAAATTACTTGGTGCAATCTTAAAAAATGTAAATTTATGTGTCTTTCTCGAAGAAATTTGCGACCAGTTTCATATAAAATTAACAACTATAGTCTAGAGATTGTAAATAATTTTGTTGACTTGGAAGTCATGATGGATTCCAAACTTAGTTTCAACCTTCATATTAGTTCTGCAGTCAATAAAGCCAAGATTGTTTGTCCTTTTGTTAAATAGTGGTCAAAAGAGTTTAACGACCCTTATGTTACTCAAGCTCTTTTTATAACATTAGTTAGGCCAATATTAGAATACGGCTCGATTATCTGGAACCCTCGCTATCAAGTTCATGCAGACAGGCTCGAATCAATACAAAAGCAATTTTTAATATTTGCCTTAAGAAATTTTCAATCGGAATGTTAATTTAATCAAAACTTTTAAAGCTATTCAATCTTCCAACTCTTGCTAGTCGAAGGAAAATGCTTGGTATATTATTTATGGCAAAACTACTAAATGGGTCGTTTACAAGCCCATTTCTTCTTATTAAAGTGAATTTCGGTGTTCCCTCTCGAACTACAGATTGAGGGGATTATAACTCTAACTCAAACATATTTGATAGCTCGAAATCAATTTTTTCTATAAAAAAGACTGTCTTGACTGACTTTATATAAATAGAATGTAGTATTTCTATGTTTCTAATATTTTTTCTCTATTTATTAAAGTATTACACTCACCTGATGATATTTCTTCTGTATAACTGAGCAGTTTTAGATCTCGACGCCTGCCAAACCTCTGTCTACCAACGACTCGGCAAAAAAAACTTATAAATGTAATATATATATATAACCAAATCAAAAGCACCAAACACCGAAAAAAGCAACGTTATATATAATATTCCTTGCAAAGGTAATGATAAGGAATCGTGTAATAAAATTTATGTGGGCACAACCAAAGCAAAATCAAAAACTTGACTCTCACAACACAAATCTGATTTTAACCCTAGGATTTTACCCAACTTTTACTACGACTTCTTATACCCGGGTACAGGTGTGGCCAGTAGCCTGTTTTACCCGTTTTTTCTCATTTTTTCTGAGAAACAATTTATTTTTTTTAATGTAATGTTGTAGCTGACTGTCTTACGAACAATTTAAGTAGTTATAAACATATATTTGTAGCCTGCTTCTAAGAATTGCGCGCATTCTAAGTTATTTCTAAGAGGTAAATAATTTCTATTGCCTAAAAGTAAATTCAATGCTAAGGGAAAAGCGTATGTAATGGTTGGTTACGGTAGTGCTACCAAGGGTTATCGCTTGTATGATTCTGCCACAAGAGGAATTATTTTAAGACGTGATGTATCATTTATAGAACCAACTATTCCGAAAGAAAATTTAAACGTTGATTTATATATTTTAAAGTCAAATCAAGACAAGCCAGAAGGTGAATGTGTAAGCACTGAAGACAAGCTAAAGAGTGAGTGGGTTAGCACTGAAGACAAGCCAGAGAATGAACGTGTTAGTGCTGAAGACGACCCAGAGAGTGATTATAAATCTGCAAAAGAAGAAAGTGATGAAGAGCCTGCTACTAAACGAGTAGGACCTGGTCGGCCTAAGTTGGTGCGGTCAGGGAAACCAGGAAGGCCAAAGAAAGAATACCATTATGCAAATTTTCTCTATGATGTTGATATTCCGAATACAGTGGGTGAAGCCATGTCTAGTGACCATGCAAGTGAGTGGCGTAAAGCAATGTGTGCTGAATATCAAGCTCTTTTAGACAACGATACATGGGAGCTAGTAGAGTTACCAAAAAATCAGAAAGCTATAAAGTGCAAATGGGTATTCTCGATCAAGAAAAACAAGAACGGTGAAATTGATCGATTTAAGGCAAGGCTAGTAGCCAAAGGGTGAAGCCAAGTATATGGGGTGAACTATACCGATACGTTTTCACCTGTGGTGCGGTATTCTACGATCCGTACAATTTTCGCGTTAGCTGCAGAGTACCAGCTATACCTACACCATGTTGACGTTTCATCTGCGTTTTTAAATGGTATCATAGATGACGAAATATATATGGTGCAGCCTGAAACATTTACAAACAGCGAGTATCCCAATAAAGTCTTAAAGTTAAAGAAAGCTTTATATGGTTTGAAACAGGCAGGACGTCAATGGAATATGAGGTTGCATGACATTTTAATTAATATTGGTTTTAAACAATGTGTAACAGAGCCTTGCGTATATACGAAGCATCACGACGGGCATATCAATTTGTTAGCAGTGTATGTAGATGATTTGCTAATAGCCAGCACAAACAAGAAAGAGATGAGCTCTATTAAGCACGAAATTTCGAAAAGACTGTAAGTGGTAGATAGGGGTTCTGTTCAATTATTTCTTAGTATGGAAGTCGAAAGAGAAGGTGAAAGGGGCGCAATAGCTATACGACAAAAAGGGCAAATCAAAGAATTGCTGCAACAACATGACATGTTAGACTGTCGTCCTATAGCAACACCACTCGATCCTAAGCAACAAATATTATGCGCTGATTCTAGTTGCAAGCGCGTTGGCAAACAAGAGTACCAGTCGCTAATAGGCTCGTTGTTGTATCTGGCGTTGTGCACATACAGTGTGTAAGCTTGCGCAGCATAATAATGAGCCACATAGCGAACACTTGGCAGCGGCAAAAAGGGTGTTAAGATATTTATGTTCTACGATTGATTTATCGCTCACGTACAGTAAGAAGGGAACGCCGATACAATGCTATACTGATGCTGATTGGGGTGGAGAGTCACTCGAGCGCAAATCGTTCACTGGCTATGTATTTCTTTTAGCCGGTGGTGCGGTGTCTTGGGAGTCGAAGAAGCAATCAATAGTGGCCTTGAGCAGCACTGAAGCGGAATACATATCGTTGTCAACTGCCGCAAAAGAGGTTATGTTCATAAAACAATTTTTGGACGAAATAAATGTACATAGGCCTGACAAAATTGTTGTAAATGGTGATAATTTAAGCTCATTACATCTTATCAAAAATGCAGTATACCATACAAGATGTAAGCACATAGAAATTAAATATCATCATATAAGAGATATGTATCAGAAAAATTTAATTGAATTACAATATTGTTCAAGCTCAGATAATATTGCAGATGTATTTACGAAAAATCTAAACAAGTTAAATCATAACAAGTTTGTAAAATTGTTAGGTTTAATCTAGTACATGTAAAATATCTTAAAATTTTTTTTTGAGTTAAATTATTAATTTGTGACTGCAAATGAATACCAGATTTGAGGAGGAGTGTTGAAATTCTATTTCATGTAGCAACTCTGTTTTTCATTTGCAACTTGTAATCGTATTTTTGCTTTGCGAATTCATTCTTTATATTCGCCATTTTAACTTACGAATAATTCTTTTCTATCTCTGTGTATCTAACCGACGTTAAAGTAAGTCGAAATATACATTCTTTATTGTTCAGAAGAGCGGCTGTTTTTATTTTAAATTAGAGGACCTCCAACATAAATAATACACCTAGAATTTTGAAATTTGTGGACTGATATTGATACTCTTGATACAAATTTGAAAAAAATGTTTAAGATGGGTGTGGCACCGCCAACTTGTAATAAAATCAATTTTACAAATATTGTTAATCATAAATCAAAAATCGCTAAACATATCGTAACAAAATTCGGCAGAGAAAAATTAGGAAATCGGTAAAGGACCACGCTCACTTTTATATAAAAGATTTTTAAACGGGTCGTGGACGAATAAAATAAGCTATATCTTTGCAAAAAAGAGCTTTATATTAATGGTATTTCATTTCCGAAGTGGATTTAGAACAATAACTTCAAATTTAAACAAATGGGTGTGGCACCGCCTCTTTTATTACTAAGCAATTTTCTATGTTTCGGGAGCCATAACTCAAAGAAAAAATTGTTCAGAATAGAACCATAAGTATATGGGCAAATCCCAAAAACTTTTACTTTTTTGAATACCCGGGTTTTACACACGGGAAAATAACTTAAGGCCAGAAAAAAGTACAAGGACAGTAAGTTTGACCTTTTGACTATCCGATCTGATGACTCTAAAAACCAAGAAAGTTGATGCAAAACTTCGAAACGTAAAAAACGTCGATTTTTACACTTTTTCAAGCGATTCACTTGACTTTTTTTTTTTTTTTATTTTTTCGTTAAAATTTTGAGGCATCGCTGAACGATATATGAAATTTAAACTGAATTTTGTTTTTAAAACGTAGATTCTAAAAGTATGTGCAAAATTAATGTGCCCCTCCAATACTCAAAACTATGATCAATCAAATTAGCGATACTTTTTTTATCAATTTCAATATTGACAGTTTTTTGCTTATAGCTTTTTGGGGCAACTGAGTATTGAAATTTGGATTATGCACGATAATAGCCTATCAGGGACTAAAAATACCTAGGGCTTCAAATTCGATGTGCCCCTTTCAGTTTTGAAGGTAGAGGCAGAAAAGTGGAAGCGCTTAGTTGCGTAAATTTTTTCAGGAGCATGTTTTTTTGTGAGCACAGCTTCAATATTATTTTTATCACTTCATACCCGTTTGTTAATTTTTTTTCTACACCAAAGTAGTATACCAATAATTGCCTCATCTTGGAATATTCACGCAAGGAAAGTTATTGATGTTTGTACATGGGGCAAATATACGAAATTTTCGACAAAAATTGGCAGTCGTCAAAAAGTGTAGACATTTTTTTTTTATTTAGTTTTGTGTACAATATTAATGTTTTAATGAAGATTTGTGCTTACCTACTTTTTTCATGTAATAGCCTTAAGCCTTACTACAGTAAGTTAAATGTCTTTAAAATACCTTTTGTTTGAAATCCATATTGCAGGTAAAAAAATATTTGACGGTTACCCGGTTTCATATTTTTGTCGATATCTGTAAAACCGGTTTTCGGGTATCAACAAAATTTTACCTAAATATACCCCACATAGATATGTACATCCTGATAAAATTTCAACGCAATCGGTTAAGAAGTGTTTAAATAAGTAAAACAATTTAAAGTTTTCCGGGTTTATATTTTTATTAATATCTCCAAAACCAGATCTCGGCTATTAACACTTTTTTACCTAAAGATACTTCGTTCACATATCTATATGTTTTTAAAGTTTCAAAAGAATCGGTAGAAAGATGTTAAAATAAATTTGTTGCAAACTTTGCAGTAAAAACTATTTGGCGGTTATTCGGTTTTATATTTTTACCGATATCTACAAAACCGGGTCTCGTGTATCAAAAAAATTTTACATAACTAACAGTTGCATATATCTCCAAATTTTGTTAAAATTACGATATAATCGGTACAGAAGTGTAGCAATAAATGTATATTTAACATTACGACCTCAATTTATATATATTTTGCTCGATCTTTTGACTATATCTTTGCGATGCACTATAGCTCCAATTTACCCCTCAATGTTCCTAACAAAAACATATTTGCGTACTACCATGTTTAAAAAAATTTTTTTTTCTCCAAAAAACCAAAGTTTAGCGGATTTCCCCATATGTATTATTGCACAGCCTTGTAACACTATTAAGCACACGAAAAAAACAACAGCATTTGAAATGTACAGCTGGGTTTGTAATGTTCGGTTTCACCAGAACTTAGACTTCCTTACTTGTTTTTTATTGTTAATAGTATAATAATATACAAAAACTTATTGTGTTTTTATTACACCTGACCTCGAGCCAGCTTAACTCAAAGATAAATTAATAAAGGGCACCAAATTAACTTTATATAACAATTTCAAATAGTAACAATTTCAAAAAAATAAAAAATTAAAAAAAAAAACTTTGAACAGGATTAGTCTGGTTGACGCCGGGACGAACCGATGGAATCCCCAAACCCATCCCAGAATGTCCCCCAAATTATCCCGAAGGAGTCCCCAAACCCATCCCGGGATGTCCCCCCAAATTACCTCGAGGGAGTCCCCAAAACCATCCCAGAATGTCCCCCAAATGACCCCGGGAGGACGCGATGGAGTCCCCGAAACCATCACAGAATGTCCCCCAAATGACCCCGAGGGAGTCTCCAAAGCCATGCCCAAATGACCCCGAAAAAACCCCGCGGATTATTTTTTCCTATTCCCATTTCGGGGTTAGCAGCATAAAATGAGATATATCGCTCCAATTGCTCATGCGTAGCGCGTTCCACTTTTGATTTCCTTGAAAAAAACATTATTTTAAAATATTTGTTACAAAAAATAATGAACAATATTTAATTCTTACGTTTATTCCATTTCGCGATTGTTGCACTAAACAGCGATTTCGATTTACTTTATTTAGGTCACCACATTATGGTGAAAAGCACAGGTTGTAGAGCCTTTTAGAGTTGTCAAGTTATGCACAGAATAGAAAAAAGAAAGAAGAAAAAAAGAATTTACACACATCACCTCTTCGTCGATTTTAAAGCCCCCTTCCGCAGCACGAAAAGGGGCTGCCTATCAGCCACTATGTCTTAATTTGGTTTCCCTGCAAATCTTACCCGGCTGTGCAAAGTCACGTTGAGCAACACCATCAGTTCAGTCAGAATTGGGATGGACCTCTCCGATCCGTTCAGTACTGAACCAGGTTTTGCAGGGTGACCCTTGATCGTGCGATTGCTTAAATTTGATGCTGGAGAAAACTATACTAGCTACAGAACTTAACAGCTCTGGAACAATATTATATAAAGGTGTGCAATTACTAGCGTATGCTGGAGAAAGATGCGGAAAATATAGGTTTGATGGTGAATGAGGACAAAACGAAGTACCTGCTATCATCGAGCAAAGTCAGCACATTTGCGCCTTGGCAACCACGCTACTGTTGGCAGCAATAATTTCGAAATAGTAAAAAACTTCGCTTATTTGGGAACCAGCATTAAGACAAACAATAGCATCAGCTCTGAAATCCATCAAAGAATCACTTTTGCTAATATGTGCTACTTTGGACTAGGTACATTTATGATGAGCTGTATGAGCCTTACGCATATATCAACATAGTCCAAGCGCAGCGGCTAAGCTGGCTAGACCATGTTATGCGAATGAAAGATCGCTCCAGCTAAGAAATGGGGCAGTTAAACATTGCTAATTTTTTGCCAAAATTTTTTTACATCGATTTCAAAAATAATAATGGGTAACCTCTTATGCTATCCCTCACATCCCTCACTATAGCAGGCACCTTGTTGGTGGTTTTAAGCCCTCACACCGATATCCATAGCACCCGCTTATGGGGCTGAGCGGTTTAGGGCCTGCATCTACGCTGTTTCGCTTCATAGGAGGGAGGCGCGATGTCGGTGACCAAGAACTGGCAGTCCCCTAATACAGGGTGTTATGCATATTGTGCCTATTGAACGATTTGTAAGAGGCAGCGATCGGCTGAACCTGACAAGCCTGCTTTTAAGAGGCAGAAGGGGGAGGGTAAGCGCCTCAGTCCAAGAACCAGGAGGCGAATTAGCCGGAATCACAGGAACCAAACCTCAAAGTCTGCGAAGCGGATCGAAGAGGGAAATATTAGTACTGGAAAGCCATGTACCTCAAAAGCTGTAATGCAGGAAAAGGAAGGCAATAATGGCCTGAGAACAAAGGACACAAATGTTAGTAAGCTAAAGAGAGATAACAAACAGACTCCAGCTAACTCGATGATACTAAAGGGAGCTAACGCTGAGACTCCGGTTTTCACCGGGAAGAAGATGAGCGAAGTTGCGAAGCAGTCCCTGACTGTAGCACTAATAGACTGCAGCGTCCCCAATCGGCAGATGTCAACCGAAAGGTGGAGATCCGTAGAAGGGGAGCTGATCAGTATTATGATCAAAATGAAGCATGGTGAACCAAACAGATCGCTACCAGCCTTCGAAACAGCTGTATGGCACAATGGAGTTAAACTGATGACCTGCACCAATAAGGCGAGTTTAGAATGGCTACAGAGAGTTCTTCCAGACCTTCAAAAGCAAGAAGGCGTAAGGTTGAAATTGGTGGATAGAGCACTTATCCCCACGGATAACAAAGGCCAAGGTTTGGATCCCCCGAGTGGTGAAGGCGGAAGACACGCTTAGCATGCAGAACCCGAACATACCAACACGGGATTGGAGGGCACTCTACGTATCCCGACACAAGGAGGGGGCGAATACTACATCCTTCAAATTAATAAGGAATCGGAGGATCTGCTGCACGCATAGCATGGGAAAATGTCCTGGGGCGCAGGTAGTATATTAAAGCGCCTTAAAAAGAGGAGTCCTCAGGACAATAACCCCAATATGCTTAAAGCAGGGGAGGTGGGAAATGCCCCCGATAACCTGAAATTCGTGGTAAATGATGGGGGCAAAGGCACAGTGGCAGAAGTGCACGTGCAAATCAATGGTGCTGAAAACTTCAAGAAAACCCAAAACATGCTAAAAGCAGGAGAGGTGGGAAAGGGCCACGAGGGCCTGGAAGTAGCAGAAAAAGACAAGGGTATAAGCGAAGAGGGATAGTTATTGGAAGTGAACAAAGAGCTCAATGATGCTGGGAGTCGAACAAAGATGCTTCGAACAGAGGAGGGAGAAACAGACCTCAAGACTCGGAAAACAGCGGAAAAAATGCATTGCATGAGCGCAGTGGCGGAAAATTTGGAAGGAGACAAACAGCTCAATGGAGCTGCGACTTTTAAAGATAAACTTCCAACACAGTAAAGTTGCATCGAGCGAGCTCCTTCTGACCTTTGAGGAGGGTTCGTTAAACGTGGCGCTGATACAGGAGCCATGGCTTTCATCTGGAGAAAAGGTTTCTGGACTCAGTGCTCAGCGTTTATTACGCAAAGATGGAAAACAGGGATAGAGCTGCAGTCATGGTAATGAAACACCTATACTCGTGTATGCTATCTAACTTGAGCACCGAAGACCTAGCGGTAGTCGCAATAGAGGGAAAAAAGAACCTTCAATTATCATCGCACCCTGCCACATGGCCCATGATGTGGAAGCCCCACCAGAGGAGTTCAAAAGGCTGGTGAATCAAGAAGGGGACGGAGGACGGCTTGTCATAGGCACGGATGCAAATGCGCATCACAGCGTATGGGGAGGGGGCGATATTAATGATAGAGGTGAGTTCCTTTTTTGTTACATACTACAGAGTAGTCCAGAGGAGGCCAATAGGGGTAGCGTTTCTACATATGATCATCCTACGTCAAGCAATATGCTTGATATCACATTGAGCTCTGAACATGATATATCGGGGTATGAATGGAGGGCCCTTGACAGGCTATCATTCTCAGACCATGCACATATCCCTCCAGCGAAACCGCGTGACTGAGGAAAGTGCTATCTAAAGTAGATGCAGTCCAGGGACTGATAAAAACAGACGACGAGGAATGGTCACACAATAGTGAAGAGTTCGTTGAGCCGTTACTTAACACTCACTTCCCATCAGGAGACGATGCGGAAGAGATATGTAACCACGTCTACAGTCCTAATACGGAGCGAGAGGTACCAGGTATGTGACAAAGACCAAAATTGAATGGGCAATAAAAAAGATTATAGATTGGCTAAGAATAATCTTTGATAATTGGCTAAGAATAATGACTGAATTTCCATTTCACTATTGATTGCAAGTTCTCAGCCTGGGTTTTTAAGAGCAAATCCACCATGATCAATTTACTTCAGCTCACAACTCACATTTCGAATGTGTTCAAAGAAAATCGACATGTATACCACAATTTTACTAAGCATTCGATAAAGTATGCCACACTTTACTTATTTATAAACTTGGCCTGCTTGGCTTACAACCTGGTCAGACTCTTTGGACTTCCTCCTACCTCTATTGCACAAAGAGTTATCTCTCCCCCAGTTTTCGTACTCAAATAATAATAACTCATATTTTATATTTTTATACTCAGCTGAGCAGAGCTCACATAGTATATTAATTTTGTTCGCACAACGGTACTCCGTAACGGCATAAACTAATCGAGATAGACATAGACTTCTATATATCTAAATGATCTGGGCGAAAAAGGAATTCATTTAGCCATGTCCGTCCGTCTGACCGTCCGTAAACACGATAACTTGAGTAAATTTTGAGGTATCTTAATGAAATTTGGTACGTAAGTTCCTGGGCACTCATCTCAGATCGCTATTTAAAATTAACGAAGTCGTACTATAACCACGCCCATTTTTTCGATAACGAAAATTTCGAAAAACCGAATAATTGCGATGATTCATTACCAAAGACGGATAAAGCGATGAAACTTGGTAGGTGGTTGACCTTATGACGCTGAATTGAAAATTAGTAAAATTTTGGACAATGGACGTGGCACCGCCCACTTTTAAAAGAAGGTAATTTAAAAGTTTTGCAAGCTGTAATTTGGCAGCGGAGTATGTAATGTTTGGTTACACAATGTAGCCTTCCTTACTTGTTATAATACAATTTACTGTTAACATATTAAAAGTAAAAAAATTAAAAAAATCCCGATACTTCAAGTTGTATAAGAAGACGGGTTTACAGTCTTATTATTCACATTACTCGATTCTACGCCATAGGTATTTTGAATTCAATAAAACGTGCTCTAAATCTTCTTGAATTGAAAAGGAATATATATAACCCATAATCCAAAGGCGTTCTATGGTTTCGTAGATTCTAAACGTAGGGTAAAAGGGTTTCCTTCATCTATGAAATACCAAGATAATATTTCTAGCAACGAGCATGATATTGCTAACTTATATGCAGTTTCTATCCAATCCAGTTACTCAAAAAAACTATAATATAGATAGATAGATACACAGTTAATTGAGGATCGCACTGCCACAATTGGTCTATTGTGCCCTCAGCTTCTTCAGAGCACCTCATCCAAGCCGACATCTCTGATTAACCCTAGCAGTTCACCAGGCTTCATGGATTTAATGTGAGAATGCTCTGGCCATGGTCAGCCTATAAACTTAGCCCTGCGTATTGAGATTGCGTCACACTCCAGGAGGATATGATCCGCCGTCTCCGCTAATCGATCACAAAATCGGCATGTGTTGTTCGATAGTATGCCCAGCTTCTGCATGTGGCTGTTCGGTCTACAGTGTCCTGTAAGAATAGCGGTTAGGATTCTTAGGTTATCTTTCGCGAGGCCTATTATATATATATCGAGTTACGCTGTAACCTCCAAACAGTAACTTATAGCGTTTTCTTTTCTGGCTAAAGTGTTACGCTTTTTGTACGCCGCGCAAGGGTTGTTGTTCTATTCTAAAAAACAGGCAACGCCTTTACGGGGTATTTCGTTCTTTTGTGAAAATTGTTGCCTGCTCGCAGCGCAAAAGCGTGACACTTTTACCCTTTGTAAAATGGCGGTGTGGCATTGTAATTCTGTGAAACTTTCAATTCGCTCTTAAGTTCCACATATACTCTGTTAATATGAGTGAATATGATGGGTTGAAATGTTCTTAGTATGCACTATAAATGTTGAAAATTTTCTGGGGTAGGAGTAACTCTATTAAAGCTTTACCATTTACTTAGGCAACAATTTATTTGAGAACAAAAAACGCTATTAGATTGTCACAGGCCTGGCATATTGCGCCAGTGTTCCTCCCTCTTTTCCCTCTATTCTACTAATAAATGACCACTAATTTACTACGGGCCTACTGCCAGGAACGGCTCGGGACCAAGGGGTCGAATAATTTTACAAATTCGGTCCTGACATGATCCCGAATCCTTTCTTATAAAGTGTGCTGTTTACATTTATCAGCTTCTCGCTGACTTGTTTAATTTGGCTTTAAAATATGGTATTTTTCCAACTAGATGGAAATAATCTTTCATTATTCCTCTTTATAAGAACTGGAGTAGATCTTCAATAGAAAAATATCGGGGCCTAGCTCACTTGTCCGCTATCCCAATGTTATTTGAAGCTATTGTTACCCATCAGCTTACATTTTCTATATCTTCTTTAATTGCAAGCTTTCAACATGGGTTCTGTAAAGCCAAATCCACCATCACTAACTTACATGACTTTACAACTCATGAATCTAAAAGTGATCAACGTTATTTACTTCAAATGGATTTAAACAATTAAATTACTTGGCGCAATCTTAAAAATTGTAAATTTATGTGTCTTTCTCGAAGAAATTTGCGACCAGTTTCATATAAAATTAACAACTATAGTCTAGAGATTGTAAATAATTTTGTTGACTTGGAAGTCATGATGGATTCCAAACTTAGTTTCAACCTTCATATTAATTCTACAGTCAATAAAGCCAAGATTGTTTTTCCTTTTGTTAAATAGTGGTCAAAAGAGTTTAGCGACCCTTATGTTACTCAAGCTCTTTTTACAACATTAGTTAGGCCAATATTAGAATACGGCTCGATTATCTGGAACCCTCGCTATCAAGTTCATACAGATAGGCTCGAATAAATACAAAAGCAATTTTTAATATTTGCCTTAAGAAATTTTCAATGGGAATGTTAATTTAATCAAAACTTTTAAAGCTATTCAATCTTCCAACTCTTGCTAGTCGAAGGAAAATGCTTGGTATATTATTTATGGCAAAACTACTAAATGGGTCGTTTCCAAGCCCATTTCTTCTTATTAAAGTGAACTTCAGTGTTCCCTCTCGAACTACAGATTGAGGGGATTTTATAACTCTAACTCAAACATATTTGATAGCTCGAAATCAATTTTTTCTATAAAAAATACTGTTTTGCCTGACTTTATATAAATAGAATGTAGTATTTCTATGTTTCTAATATTTTTTCTCTATTTATTAAAGTATTACACTCACCCGATGATATTTCTTCTGTATAACTGAGCAGTTTTAGATCTCAACGTCTGCCAAACCTCTGCCTACCAACGACTCGGCAAAAAAAAACTTATAAATGTAATATATATATAACCAAATCAAAAGCACCAAACACCGAAAAAAGCAACATTATATATAATATTCCTTGCAAAGGTAATGATAAAGAATCGTACAATAAAATTTATGTGGGCACAACCAAAGCAAAATCGACTGTCAAAACACAAATCTGATTTTAACCCTAGGACTTATACCCAACTTTTAGTACGACTTCTTATACCCGGGTACAGGTGTGGCCAGTAGCCTGTTTTACCCGTTTTTTCTCATTTTTTCTGAGAAAAAAGTTATTTTTTGTAATGCAATGTTGTAGCTGACTGTCTTACGAGCATTATAAGTAGTTATAAACATATATTTGTAGCCTGCTTCTAAGAATTGCGCGCATTCTAAGTTATTTCTAAGAAGTCAATAATTTCTATTGTTGTTAGAATTTTTAGAATACAACCTTTTTCGCGCACTCTTAATTATTTAGAAGAAGACATTATATTGTACCCTTGCTAGAATTTGCTGACAAACAACATTTGATATAATCCAACTACCTGGCAGGTAAGAAATGCTTCCAGAAACTTAAGGGTTGCAGCTATATAAACGGCAGTTTTGCGAGTTTATATTCATTGTAAAGCGTTCTTTTGAAGTGTGAAGTTGATTTATATTTGTGAAAATAACAAGTCAGAAAAAATTTAAAATATTACAACATGGATAGCAGAAGGATCATGGAATATTTGTCTTCGAATCAATATATGAGGTAAATACAAATAACTCAAATAAAATTTCATAAATGGAAAAAAATTAATTATTTTTATATAGATTATCTGACGCTGAAAAAGAGCAGTACATACAAAACCTGTTTGACGAAATCTCAGATGATGAATTATTTTCTGACCGTGAAGGGGATGAAAGCGAACAAGTAGCAGATGGCGTGGTTGAATCGGATGTAGAAGACCCTGATTACACAATTGACAATGCCCAGGTAGATGAGGCTGATTACGAAGAATCTGACAATGAATCCGATGCTGCAGATGATTCTGGTGAGATTAATTTGCGTGCAGCTGAATTCGTAGCACGTGATAGTACCATATGGAGCTCACAGCCACGACTTGCACGCCAAACTAGGCAACAAAATATTTTGCGACAGCGAAGTGGGCCCGCAAGATCAACTACTATGATGTCAATAGTCAATACATATAAATGTTTTATGACTCCGGAAATGGTGGATATTATAATACGCTACACCAACAAAAAAGCAGAAGCTACATATGCGGAATTAAACGCAAAACATCCAGAGGCGGAACCAAGAACATGGAAGAAGGTTACTTTGAGCGAAATGTATGCGTTCATTGGAGTGCTTATTATGACTGGCGCTAACCACAGCAATGCCGAATGTGCGCCGGATGGCATTAACCGCTTTCAGGCCACACTGCGGTTTATAAGGTTTGACGATGGCAACACACGGGCACAACGTTTGGTAACTGACAAATCTGCACCAATATCCGAGCTGTGGACCATGATGAAATACAACTTTGAGCAGTCATATAAGCCAAGTGAATATCTAACGGTAGACGGGCAGCTCTTTCCATACCGTGGCCGCACCCGTTTCACGCAATACATCCCATCGAAACGGGCAAAATATGACATCAAAGTGTGGTTGGTATGTGATGCCAAAAACGCATATCCACTGCATGGAGAAATATATACTGGCCAAGCACCTACGGGACGGGAAACTAACCAGGGTGAACGCGTGGTCAAAGTTTTAGCACGCCGCTTTCATGGCACCGGCCGAAATATAACGATGGACAATTTTTTTACATCCCTAAATCTACTGGAAAGCTTGTCATCCATGAATTTGACGGTAGTTGGAACTCTGCGGAAAAATAATCCCTACATACCAAAGGAGATGTTGGCACACAAAGATCGTGCAGAGAGGTCAAGTACATTCGGTTTTAGGCCCAAACTATCCATTTGCTCCTATGTGCCGAAAAAAACAAGGCAGTTATATTACTATCATCAATGCATGACGATGATCACATTGGCGAAAGCGGCAAACCAGAATTGATCGAGTTTTATAACAAGACAAAAGGAGGAGTGGGCATGATGGACCAATTGCTTGGAGAATATACTTGCCAAAGGATGACAAAGCGTTGGCCGTTGTCCCTATTCTTCAATATGATTGATTTGACGGCATTGGCAGCGTACATCATATATTATGAGAATAATGCCAACATCAGATGCACCAATGCGAAGCGTAAGAGATTTCTTCGCCAGCTCGCCAAGGAACTGTCTATGCCCATAATTGAAGAGCGGTCGGTGAATCAGCAAGTGATGCGGAACTTCAACACAAAAATTGCAGTCGCGAGTTTCATAAGTACGGCCTTGCAAGGAAGTGCTGACAATAGGCCATCAACGTCTGCAGCTGCTGGTGCAAAACCAAAGAAACAGCAGGTTGGAAGCTGTTTTCTCTGCTACATCCATGACCAACACAGAAGACGAACGCGTAACATGTGCAGAATATGTTAGCGCCCAATATGCATACAGCATTCTTCAAATACATTTACATGTAATATTTGTGAAAATAATGAAGACAATTGAATAATTTAAATTTGTTTGCATATTTGGTTATAAGAAAAAATCTATAAAATAATATTTTATAAAGAAAATAATAAATAAAAATTTGTTTCGTTCAAAAAATGAGAAAAAACGAGAAAAAACTACTGGACACACCTGTACCCGGGTATAAGAAGTCGTAGGTGTCAACTTTGAAAGCTTAAATCTCATCAATGCATGGACCTAGCATGACAAGTATTGGTGTAATCGACGTAGATTTACTTCATTTCGATCAAAAATTTCAAGTCAATATCTTTAGCGATTTAGGAGCTACATCACTCCAAAGTAGCTACTGGCCACAACTGTACTTGGGTATAAGGCCTAGGGTTAAACAATATAATTGTACTAGAAACCATTAGACAGCTTTCATGGCCAACTGTCCCAGCACCGAACTTCGACGTCCATTCAATTATTGAGAAGGAAGAGAAATGGAAGAAGAGATACACACTAGAAATGTAACATGACTAACACACCTTTTTTAGGGGGTTAAGATACTTGGCTTGGATATCATACGTGGTTCCAGGCTCTGGATCAGGGACTGGTATCAGTCTTAGACCGGCCATAGTGACGAATTGTCACACGTGATTGGTTGTCACGTCCTGCACGAGGTGCCCCCGCTTCTACTGATAATGGCGGATCTAGAGGGGACAACTCGATAAAACCCGCACCCCTGAGTCATTGTGCCGAGCTCAGGGGAGGGAGGACCCTGTTAGGGGTCAAGATCGGTATTCAACGGTGACGAACTGGATTGTTAGGGACTTGATTTTGACTATGGATAGGAATTGATGACTTTGGGCTGGTAGGTGCAGTATTCTGCCACCTTAGTAGGTCGGGGTGAAACCCTATCGAAATGGCTGGTAGGCTAACGCTGCACCTGCCCACGTCCCGTTAAAACCGTGGCGAGCCTCAAGGTACGTTCCGGCTCCGTCGCCGTTAAGTTGGTGGTGTAGGTGCGGTTGAAGATTTTCCCGCTTTGCGTCCGGTCTGGCTCTGAACGCATTACCCATAAGGTAATGCGTCAGCCCTCGCGTGGCCTCCCTGCGCAGCATAGATAACCACGGGACCGATGAAGGGCAACTACACAATCGGCTCCGGATAGCGGCCTTGAGGGGGGACTTCTTAGAATGGACACGAAGACGAACAAAAAGGAGGGTAGGAGTGACGGCGAAGGTCGCCATGGTGCGAGGGACGCGACAGGTGCGGAGAGTGCTCCGAAGCAGGTCGCCGCCAGCCGGGAAAGCTCCCGGCGGGTCAAAAGGGCTAATTAGACGGATCAGCGCAGGGATTTGGTTTCAAACCCCGTAGGTACGGGTAGTTCGGTTAGTGGAGGGGTGTCGAAACCGACACCCAATGCAGGCCCATATGGGGCTGTGACAGGGAAATGCAGAGGTCCGGCGAATGCGACGGACCAGCCCAGTACTAGTAAGGAAGCCCTGTCGCGAGGAGCTTTCCCAACGGGAGCCCTGGGGTCGAAGCCTGCCGGGAAAGGTAGGCGATCGACGCCGCGTAGAAAAGCTCTGGGTGATCGGCGCCTAGAAGGTATTGGAGCCTGAGAAGGTATTGGAGCGCTACGGCGGAAGGGATGCAGCTCAAATTTCTGAGAAGCATTCCCGGACGCTGGAGTGGGCCAGGAGCGTCGTAGCTTGCGACGACCAAACACCGGTGTCGAACGATGCGGGTGAGCAGCAGGGTTTGGGGGCTATGAAGCGGCAAAGGTCGGATGAGCGGAATGCCTCAACGACAAAAAGGGCCCGAGGAGGTGGGGACGCAATTTCGTTTAGCGAAATCGCTAAACGAGCGGGCTCCATCACCCTCGGGGTCCTGGATAGGAGTAGGGAGGATGGTGCCATCTCCCGAGAGGAGTGGCCGTGGGTCGCCAGCGCCATATCAGCGGCCTATATGACCGCTGTTATGGAGAGCCCAGGTACGCGGCCATGCTTCGAATACTCGGGGTGGTATCATGGTTTTAGACTGATTACTTGTGCTGACGAGCGGTCGGCCTGTATCTTTAAGAAAATAATTTCTTTGGTTGGGGAGGTCTGGAGGGGAGCCAGACTCGAGGCCGTGGAACGGAGGGATCTCCTCCTTCGACCGAGGGCTCGGGTGGGGTTGCCTGCCGGGCCAGCTCTGCCGGAGAAAATACTTGAATTAATGCGTTACTGCAACCCGAACCTTCCGACGCATAACTGGAGGGTCCTCAGAGTAGAGGAGGCTGTTGGGCCACGTCGGCAAGTGCTGATTCTGCTAAACGCAGAGTCCACCGGTCCTCTCTCTGACACGAGGGGGGTTATCTCCTATGGCCTCGAGCGTGTGGTTCTCAAAATCTACCACGCCGATTCCAGGGGAGATGGTTCCTCTCCCACAGAGACTGTTCGGGAGGTGGAGGCGTCCGGAGGGGAGACAGTACCCATGGTTGTGGATGCTGACTCCGCTAGTTTGGACAGCGAAAGCACTGTTGACGTCCCGTCAATAGCGGGATCTGTCATCAGTGCTAGTCGTCTGGCTGATAGGGCCGAGGAGGAGCTCGTAGCCTCCGAGGGCGAATCATCGATGGCGGGATCCGTCATCAGTGTAAGTCGTCTGTTGGGGGGAGGAGGATCTCCTAGTCTCCGAGGGCGAAGCCGCCAAGGATGGGGTGCAGAAGAAGAAGGGTGGTGTTGATGGAAATCCGTCAAATCAATCTTCAGCATTCTAAGGCGGCTTCCTCAAACTTGTTGCTCTGTCTTGAGAAAGGCGGAGCGGATATAGTCCTTGTCCAGGAGCCGTGGCTGAGTAGTAACGGCGGAAAAATTTCTGGATTAAGGACGGGAAAATTCAACACCTTGGTGCATGGGGAGGCAGGTAGGCCTAGATCCTGTGTGCTTATTAAAAAGGAATTTAAAGCTTTTATTCTCTCTAATTTCAGCAATGCTGACGTAACCACGGTCTGCCTCGAGCGAGGCAGTAACGAATTGTGGGTGGTCTCAGCGTATATGCCCCATGGGGACGTAACGGGACCACCGCCTGTGATACTGGGCGAAATCACCGCTGAAGCAAGGCGGAGAGGTGTTGGCGTAATCATAGGTGCCGATGCTAATGCACACCATAGCATATGGGGGAGCTCGGATACGAACACCAGAGGTGAGTATTTACTTTTATTGTAGATGAGGGACTTTGTATATGTAATAGGGGGAATGACCCGACTTTTATTACTGCGGTAAGGGAGGAGGTCCTGGACCTCACCCTGGTTAGCAGAGAACTGGAAGATCGGATATCTGGATGGAGGGTTCTCAACGAGCACTCTTTCTCTGATCACCGATATATTCAGTTCTCGGTGAATGAAGAACGTCCCGGTAAAATATCTTTTAGGAACCCTAAAAGTACCAACTGGGACTTGTATTGTAGGAAGTTGGGAGAGCTATTGCCTGAGGCGCCTATCGTTGGTTCTGACCTGTCCGAATCTGAAATAGACGGTCTGGTGGAAAACTTCACCTTGGCAAGCAATAGCGCCTTTCAACAGTCCTGCCCACTGAAAACTTATAGGGGAAGGACAAGCCGCCCTGGTGGTCTGATTCCCTTGACGACCTAAGAGCGTCCAGTAGGCGGCTCTTTAACAGAGCCAGGAGGAGTAAACTACCCTCGGACTGGGAGCTCTATAAGGTGAGTCTGGGGATTTATAAATATGAAATAAGGTTAGCCAAGCGAAATTCATGGCGAAGCTTCTGCGAAAACGTAGAGGGCTGCAATGAATCCGCGAGGCTTAGAAAAATACTCTCTAGGAATCCCGCCCCTCGGGGGTATCTGAGAGATGATGGTGGGGACTGGTCGATGAGTAGCGAGGAGTCCCTGAGACTTTTACTGGACAATCATTTTCCCGATGTCCCAGTTGCGCGGGGATCTTCGCTTGCGTGGTCGGCGGTTGCTGACCATGCAGAAATGCCTGCCATCCCACTACGGGAAAGTCAAATATCCTGGGCTATAAATTCGTTCAAGCCCTATAAGTCACCCGGTCCGGATGGCATCATTCCTGCGCAACTTCAAAGGTCTTTAGGGATTTCCTACCGCTGGTTGGCCATCATCTACACTAACTGCCTCAGGCTTAACTATATCCCTAAGTCGTGGCACACGGTTAGGGTCATCTTCATTCCGAAGGCCGGCAGGAGCTCTCATGTGTCACCTAAGGATTTCAGGCCAATCAGTCTCTCGTCGTTTCTTCTTAAGACGTTTGAGCGGCTGATTGACCTGTACCTACGAGAAAGGATACCTGGGGGGTTACTGTCGGCTTCACAGCATGCGTACTGCAAAGGCAGATCGACGGAAACGGCTCTCCATTCGATTGTAAAGCAAATAGAGGGGTCTCTAGAACATAAAGAGTATGCTCTGGGTGCCTTTCTAGACATCGAGGGGGCTTTTAACAATGTCTTACCGGGGACAATCGAAAGAGCTCTGGTGGGTTTAGGAGTCGAAGCGGCTCTGGTTGAATTTATTAGCAAACTTCTATGCGGCAGAATTGTCGCAGCGGAGTGGGGAGGAGCCATAATAAGGAGGAAGGTGTGCAGGGGCACGCCAAAGGGGGGTGTCCTATCTCCTCTGCTCTGGGTTGTGGTAGTCAACGAGCTTCTTGTGGAGCTGGAAGCCAATGGTTGTCGGGTGGTTGCCTATGCAGATGACCTCGCTATCCTAGTCAGGGGCAAATTTCTGGGCACCCTGCGCGATGTTCTGCAGGGATACCTGGATACTGTGGCTAGGTGGGCTGAATCATGTGGATTGGCGGTCAACCCGGGAAAAACAGAATTGGTTCTTTTTACAAGGAGATATAAGAGACCCGACTTCAGAACTCCTTCGATTGGAGGGGTACCGTTGGTTCTTACTGACAGGGTTAAATATTCGGGAATTGTTCTAGACAAGAAGCTGTCGTGGAGGCCCAATGTGGAAGATAGGGCCAGGAAGGCCGCGGTTGCCTTGTACTGCTGCAGGGGGGCTATCGGAAAGAGATGGGGGCTCTAGCCAGGAGTAGTACACTGGCTTTATGAGATGGTGGTCAAACCGATTCTGCTATATGGGTTGCTGGTCTGGTGGAAAGCACTGGACACGGCGAGCACCTCCAAAATGCTAGTGTCAGTGCAACGGACGGCGCTTATCGGTATCAGTGGCGCTATGAGAACAACACCTACCTTGGCACTGAATGTCATGCTGAATATACATCCAGTAGATATTGCGGGAAAGGCAGCCGCGGCCCGGTCGTTGGTCAGGCTTCGTGATATGGGTTATATGCTTTCTGATTTCGGACACTCTAGCCTTCTTACTAGTTTCGACTTTATCCCGGACAGGACGGACTATTGCATGCCGGTGACCGCTCCCTATACAACCTTCACCCCAGTCATTCCCCCGAGGGAGGAGTGGAGAAGAGGAATTATCTGGGGCATGGGACCGGTTAACTTGTTCACGGATGGGTCGAAGTTGGACTGAAAGGTTGGCGGGGGGGTCTTTTGTCAAGAGCTGAATGTAAGCCGCAAGTTTAAGTTGGCTGATCACTGCAGTGTATTCCAATCGGAAGTTGCTGCGATTAAGGATGCGGTGAAATGCTATCCAGCGATACTACGGTTAGGGAATTTAACATCTACTCTGATAGCCAAGCGGCTATAAAGGCCTTGGGCTCAACTACAGTGCGATGGAGGGTGGTCTGGGAGTGCCTGACCTCACTTGCGATTGCATCGAATTATTTTACAATTAAGATTATCTGGGTCCCGGGCCATAGTGATATTCCGGGTAACTGCCAAGCGGATCTCTTAGCCCGAATCGGTACAACTGAACCGGATGAAGATGACTGTAGGGATTTCGGGATTCCGCTAGCCACCTGTGGATTGCTCTTCCATAGCTGGGCCTCGAGTCAGCTCAGGAAACGTTGGGCGGACACTACGTCTTGTAGGATATCAAGATCTTTCTGGCCGAAAGTGGATGGCAGGAGGTCTGCTGAAATAATTGGGTTCACTAAGGCTCACCTATCAATGGTCATTGGGGTTTTGACAGGGCACTGTCCCATGGGTATCCATGCGGTACGTCTCAATATATTGGAAACTCCATCCTGCTGCAGCTGTATGGAGGATGATGAGGTGGAATCACCAAATCACTTTATGCTTGACTGCCCAGCTTTTGCCAGAACTAGGCGAAAGTATTTCGGTCGTGACTCACTTGGATCTCCCGAGGAGCTATCCAAGGTTGAGATCGGGATCATTCGGAACTTTATCGTTGCTACCCAACGATTCTCTAAGTAGTTATATCTACGTCACCGTTAGTTTAGTTTATTATATGTGGTATCACAACGGACCGTCATGTTGTCCAAGTGAGCTTCCTCTATCAGGGAAGCTACCACCCAACCTAACCTAACCTAACACTCCTTTAAACATACAAATAAACTACAAAACTGATATTGATAAAACTGCACAGTCATAAAGACACTTGTTAACAAAAGAAATATACAGTATAATATTCGACGTTAGACGGTGCAAGCGCGAAAATAAATGTATGTAATTAGTTAAAAAAAAATACTTTTATTATTTGTGACATATTGTTCATTATAATTCATGTTGTTATATATACCCAGCTGTATTTGTACACAGGGTATTATAACTTTGATTGGATAACGTTTGGTTGTACAGGTATAAAGGAATCGAGATAGATATAGACTTCCATATATCAAAATCATCAGTATCGAAAAAAAATTTGATTGAGCTATGTCCGTCCGTCTGTCTGTCCGTCCGTCCGTCTGACCGTTAACACGATAACTTGAGTAAATATTAAGATTTTTTCACCAAATTTGGTACGCGAGCTTATCAGGACCCAGAATAGATTGGTACTGAAAATGAGCGAAATCGTATGATAACCACACCCACTTTTTATATATATATATAAAAAAAAAAAAAAAAATATATAACATGTTGGAAAATATAAAAAACCTGATTATTTAGTAAATAATACACCTAGAATGTTGAAATTTGTGGACTGATATTGAGACTCTTGATAAAAATTTGAAACAAATTTTTAAGATGGGTGTGGCACCGCCCACTTGTAATAAAATCAATTTTACAAATATTGTTAATCATAAATCAAAAATCGCTAAACCTATCGTAATAAAATTCGGCAGAGAGGTTGGATTTACTATAAAGAATGCTTTGTAGAAAAATTAGGAAATCGGTTAAGGACCACGCTCACTTTAATATAAAAGATTTTTAAACGGGTCGCGGACGAATAAAATAAGCTATATCTTTGCAAAAAAGAGCTTTATATTAATGGTATTTCATTTCCGAAGTGGATTTATAACAATAACTTCAAATTTAAACAAATGGGCATGGCACCGCCTCTTTTATGACTAAGCAATTTTCTATGTTTCGGGAGCCATAACTCAAAGAAAAATTTGTTCAGAATAGAACCATATGTATATGGGCAAATCCCAAAAACTTTTACTTTTTTGGATACTCGTGTTTTACACACGGGAAAATAACTTAAGGCCAGAAAAAAGTACAAGGACATTAAGTTTGACCTTTTGACTATCCGATCTGATGACTTTAAAAATCAAGAAAGTTGTTGCAAAACTTCGAAACGTAAAAAACGTCGATCTTTATACTTTTTCAAGCGATTCACTTGACTTTTTTTTTTTTTTTTTAATTTTTTCGATAAATTTTTGAGGCATCGCTGAACGATATATGAAATTTAAACTGAATGTTGTTTTTAAGACGTAGATTCTAAAAGTATGAGCAAAATTAATGTGCCCCTCCAATACTCAAAACTATGATCAATCAAATTAGCGATACTTTTTTTATAATTTTCAATATTGACAGTTTTTTTCTTATAGCTTTTTGGGGCAACTGAGTATTGAAATTTGGATTATGCACGATAATAGCCTATGAGGGACTAAAAATACCTATGGCTTCAAATTCGATGTGCCCTTTTCAGTTTTGAAGGTAGAGGCAGAAAAGTGGAAGCGCTTAGTTGCGTAAATTTTTTCAGGAGCATGTTTTTTTGTGAGCACAGCTTCAATATTATTTTTATCACTTCATACCCGTTTGTTAATTTTTTCTCTACACCAAAGTAGTATACCATCAATTGCCTCATCTTGGAATATTCACGCAAGGAAAGTTATTGATGTTTGTACATGGGGCAAATATACGAAATTTTCGACAAAAATTGGCAATCGTCAAAAAGTGTAAATTTTTTTTTAACCAGGTTTTATTTAAAAGTAAATGAAAAGAAACAGAAATTTGGTACAAAAATTAAAAAAAAAATCAATTAATTTTGTTCTGTGTACAATATTAATGTTTAATGAAGTTTTGTGCTTACCTACTTTTTTCATGTAATAGCCTTAAGATGTAGGAATATCGATATGACAACTACAGTAAGTTAAGTGTCTTTAAAATACCTTTTGTTTGAAATCCATATTACAGGTAAAAAATATTTGACGGTTACCCGGTTTCATATTTTTGTCGATATCTCTAAAACCGGGTTTCGGGTATCAACAAAATTTTACCTAAATATACTCCACATAGATATGTACATCCTGATAAAATTTCAACGCAATCGGTTAAGAAGTGTTTAAATAAGTAAAACAATTTAAAGTTTTCCGGGTTTATATTTTTATTAATATCTCCAAAACCGGATCTCGGCTATTAAAACTTTTTTACCTAAAGATACTTCGTTCACATATCTATATGTTTTTAAAGTTTAAAAAGAATCGGTAGAAAGGTGTTAAAATAAATGTGTTGCAAACTTTGCAGTAAAAACTATTTGGCGGTTATTCGGTTTTATATTTTTACCGATATCTACAAAACCGGGTCTCGTGTATCAAAAAAATTTTATATAACTAACAGTTGCATATATCTCCAAATTTGGTTAAAATTACGATATAATCGGTACAGAAGTGTAGAAATAAATGTATATTTAACATTGCGACCTCAATTTATATATATTTTGCTCGATCTTTTGACTATATCTTTGCGATGCACTATAGCTCCAATTTACCCCTCAATCTTCCTAACAAAAAGATATTGCGTGCTACCATGTTTAAAAAAAAATTTGTTTCTCCAAAAAACCAAAGTTTAGCGGATTTCCCCATATGTATTATTGCGCAGCCTTGTAACACTATTAAGCACACGAAACAAACAACAACAGCATTTGAAATGTACAGCTGGGTTTGTAATGTTCGGTTTCACCAGAACTTAGACTTCCTTTCTTGTTTTTTATTGTTAATAGTATAATAATATACAAAAACTTATTGTGTTTTTATTACACCTGACCTCGAGCCAGCTTAACTCAAAGATAAATTAATAAAGGGCACCAAATTAACTTAATATAATAATTTCAAAGAGTAACAATTTAAAAAAAAAAAAATAATTTGAAAAAAAAAATTTTTTCAAAAAAAAAAAAAACGTTGAACAGGATTAGCCTGGTTGACGCTGGGATGAACCGATGGAATCCCCAAACCCATCCCAGAATGTCCCCCAAATTATCTCGAAGGAGTCCCCAAAACCATCCCAGGATGTCCCCTAAATTACCCCGAGGGAGTCCCGAAAACCATCCTAGAATGTCCCCCAAATGACCCCGGGAGGACCCGATGGAGTCCCCGAAACCATCCAGTAATGACCACCAAATGACCCCGAGGGAGTCTCCAAAGCCATGCCCAAATGACCCCGCGGATTATTTTTTCCTATTCCCATTTCGGGGTTAGCAGCATAAAATGAGAATATCGCTCCAATTGCTCATGCGTAGCACGTTCCACTTTTGATTTCCTTGAAAAAAAACATTATTTTAAAATATTTGTTACAAAAAATAATGAACAATATTTAATTCTTACGTTTATTCCATTTCGCGATTGTTGCACTAAACAGCTGATTTCGGTTTACTTTATTTAGGTCACCACATTATGGTGAAAAGCACAGGTTGTAGAGCTTTTTAGAGTTGTCAAGTTATGCACAGAATAGAAATATTTGTCAACTTGATAAAAATCTTGATTACTTGTCAACTTATTGACAATTTGTCAAGTACACAGAATCGGGCCGTTAAAATATGTGAATATACTTCATGTATGCTTGTAGCGATAAAGTCGCAAGAAGCATTCGAACAATTGAATTTGTGGTACACAGTGTTGACACCTTTTTGGAAAATGGACTGCATCGGCAGTGTAGCTTGAAAACTTTTTATTGCATTTTGGAAACAAACATTCAAACAAATTGGAACTCTGTTCCATATGCGCATATAAATGCAAATGATAACTCCTTAGTTTGCAGAACTGCTTTGCACACACTTATTCACATATTTGTAATTATATTTTAAAGCTTATTAACTTTTTCCCACCACGAGGCGAAAAACGCGACGATTTCACAGAAAACAAAAATTTACAGTTACCTGCAGACAAAAAACGATAATAAAGTGACCGAAATTTACACATTGTTGTGCGAAATTACAGAGCAGGTATACTTTTGCCCACTTCTTGTGTTAAACTACCTACTTTTCGGGTGTAAATCAAAATATTACAACTTTTTTTTTGTAATATCATCAATTTTTTTATTTTCAACATGAATACGTACAAAAAATGGGCATTTTTACACCAGAAAATTATTTAAACAGGAATTCACCCCCGTTTTAATCTTAATTTCATACAAAAGTTTTAGAGTGTACATTTGTAGCAAATTTGGAAAAATAAATAAAATAAAAAGCTCGACAAAACCAGTTCCAGAGGTTTTTAGTAGTTTTCTAATTATTTTTTCAAAGTAAATTAATTGCATAAAATTATTCGAACTGTTATTTTCATGACCTTCAGGCCCTACTTAAAAAACACCATCTCTGAGCTGGTAGTTTACATTTGTAAACATTTCGTAAAATGTATGGAACATTTCATTATAATCTTGACTTCCATTTGTTGAAACATGATTTTTTTATGGAGGCGTTCACTAGGGTAGGCACCTTGTCGATGGCGTGATGGCGAAGCCGAACCCCATACCGCCCCAGTGGCGTAACTTTGCTATCTGGAGCACTTGGAAAATTTTTTGATGGGACCCTATCACTAATTGCCATAGCCTTCCTCTCTTAGGTAAGAGAGAATGGTCTGTAGGTACCCAATGGGAAACCTGAATACATTTACAATGAAATAAAAATAACCATTTAATATCAATAAGATATTTGTTAAGAAAAATCTTTCTTTCCAAATTTCTTTTCCGTCTATAACATCACCAAAGTTTAAAGATCGGACTATAGAAATTTTAATAGGCAGACTAGCCAAGTTACATCACCTGTCTTGTCTCATGAGAATATGAATAGAGTTTCTTATAGCGTTTTCTTTTCTGAAAAAAACTGTGGCTTAAATATATTGTAAAACCTTAATAGAGTTATTCCTGTCAACTTTTATAGTGCATGAAAAGAACATAAATGGCTATCCCATGTATCACCTGATTCTCACAAGCGCGTTGTCAAAATAATAAAAATTCATTAACCATTATTGCCTTCATTTCAATTTTCTTCGGTAAAAATTTCTGGAGTTACGAATCGCGATCAGCAAGGTTACACTGCCACGCCGTCATTTTATGCAGGGTAAAAGTGTAACGCTTTTGCGTTGCGAGCAGGTAACAATTTTCACAAAAGAACGAAATACCCCGTAAAGGCTTTGCCTGTTTTTTAGAATAGAACAATTTATATTTACAACCCTTGCACACAAAAAGCGTAACACTTTTGGCAGAATAGAAAAAAATTTTAAATAGGTTTTAATCGAATTTAATTTTGAAAATTATCGTTCAACACTAGCTGTAGTCCCAGGACAAGACATAAAATGATTTTTTATTATTAATAAATCAGCAAGGTCTCTAATACACGACGATTTTTCTATTTCGTCTCTGAAAGTGTGTCGAAAACTGAGAATTTCTCTGGCAAATGATTCAGATATGTGTTTTTTTTTATATATGTATATCAACAAATTCTAGAGTTTTTTTAATAGATTAGTGCTATTAATCGAATGAGCCAAGATCCCGCATTCCGGAATTGTTGTATTTGTAATTGAATTTGAAAAAAAGGTTTGATGACGTAGCGTTTTGAAATTCTTCGATTTATTACATTTCTCTCTTGTTTCGCTACCAGTGTTCCGAGTATTTAAAACTGTTACCTGAGTAAACGACTACGCCGAAGTAAAATATAAATTTTCGGAGTATATTTTTGCTTCCTTTTTGAAAGCGGGCGAACAACTAACATCAAATTGATTTGGTGGCTTGTCAAACCTTTCGGTTGTATTTTTGCCATGAAATTTTTCTCAGCAAAAAAGTTATCTGCCTTATCAAATGCACATGGAGTCGGCCTAAAACGTGTAGGATGACCAATTAATGCTTCCTGAAGAAATGAATACCCACTTGGTCTTTCTTCGCTACACTCACTTAGTCGAAAATAAGAAGTTTGATAGTTTTTTTTCTTAAAACGTTATAATATTTAATAATGTGTTCACTTCTTTAACACGATAAAATATACTTATATAAGTAGGTTCTAATTTTGGAAAAAACTTTATCTTTAGATTTTAGATAAATGTATATAAAGAGTATTCGCATGTATGCAACAATACAAAGGAGCGCGTCCGCGGTTGCCGAGTGATAATGCTTGACTAGCGAATGGAATATTGTTCCTCGCCGATTGCAGTGGTGGATGTTCGTTGGCGCCTTTCCATTCGCCGCGTACGGCTGCGCATAGGAATTGCCGCCATCTAATGGGGATGGAGGCGGCTTAAACATCCTGCCCGCCCTGCAGGGAGGTGCTTGTAAGGACCTTCTGCAGTTCCTGCAAGGCGCAGATGGTGGTATTTGAGGCGCGACTGGCTATATTACGTCGTTGGCAGGCCTTGTGGGGTGCGCGTGATCGTGCGCTTGGCCATATGTTCCGGTTTGGGGGTTGCCGCTGGTTTCTTCGATCTGTCCGCTGCGCGTGGTAGTGGAGGCAGAGCCGACACTGAAGGCAGCTGTCGGTCTCTGCCGTGGGAGCCAGATGGGTGTCGTCCTGGAAGTATAAGAGCAGACAGAGAAACGAGAAGTAGTTGGATACAGCGGATGATAAACGGAAAGATAATTAGACAGGGGAAACGTATATAAGTTAGAGCGCTGTGCTCGAAGGGTGCTCCATTGGAAGGAAGCACAGTTTAACTAAGGGGCGTATAACAAGCCGATTTTGGGTGCGAACCTCTACAACCCGAACATGGTTGTCAGGTCCGAGGCGAACGTTCTCGATTCGTCCCAGACGCCACTCGGGTGGTGGGAGCGAATCTTCTTTAATTGCGACGAGGTCGCCTGGTTGAGGATTTCGCTGTGGCGTTTGCCATTTATAGCGCTTCTGAAGGTCATTCAGATAATCCTCTTTCCAGCGTCGACTGAATTGGTGATGAAGCGATTTGAGTTTTTCTCATCGATTTATCCAGGAGAGGTCTTCCGCGTTTGGCTCAGGAATGGCTAATAGCGGTGCACCTCGAAGGAAATGACCCGGAGTGAGCGCTGTGAAGTCAGCTGGGTCCTGGGATAGTGAGGTTAGAGGCCTCGAATTGAGAACTGCTTCAATACGCACCAACAGCGTCGTGAATTCTTCGAATGTAAACTTGTGGGATGCAGCGGTTTTTTTGAAGTAGGTTTTAAAACTTTTTACTGCGGATTCCCACAAGCCGCCCATATGAGGGGCGCTGGGTGGAATATATTGCCAGTTTATTCCCTGGGGGGCATATTTCTGCACAATGTCCGCAGAGCATTCGTTAAGAAATTTAACGAAGTCCCGTTCGAGTGCGCGCTGAGCGCCAATGAACGTTTTACCATTGTCGCTCATTGCAGCGCTCAGGTGGTAGAGCTGCCGTTATTTGCGTGCGCGTCTTCTGTTTGAACAGCGTGCACGATTTGCATTGGAAAATGCATTTTTTAATGAGAGGCTTTAGTTTTGGTACGTAGTACTCTTGCCTCACCATTTGGAGTATCAACCGTATTTCTGCATGAAGAAGCAGGCGGTGTAAAAACTCCAGATACAACTTGTATAACCTTGAATCCGGAGGAAGGATTACTGGATGCTTCTCGTTGTATTGCATTGTAGAATTTTCCAATCTTCCACCGATACGTAGGAGCCCGTATCCATCCAGAAATGGGTCAAGAGCCAGAAGGGAACTCTTTTTGCTTATTGGCATATTGTTTTGTAAGGCGCTCTTTTCCGCCCCGAAATGGCGAGATTGTGCCATTGCCACAAGTCGCGTTTTCACATGTTGCAACTCTTTGTACGTCAGATGGGGATTATGTGTTGTTGCCACCGATTTGGATTTGTTTCAGGCATTGTTCGCAAAGCGGAACACGTATGCAATCACACGGAGAGCTCGAGAGTATGAGGAGAAACGTTGAAGAATGTCGTCCTCTTCCTCGAGTGCGTGATATGCTTCGACCTTGCGTTTCTCGGGTGGAGAAGCGCTACCTGCTTTCGGCTTTGGCCATGCCGAAATGTGGCAAGAAAGCCATTGCGGTCCGTGCCACCAAAGTGAAGAGCCTATCAAATCATGCGGCTTGCAACCACGTGTGCCAAGATCAGCAGGGTTGTCTTGGCTAGATACATGGCGCCAGGTGCCGCTGGGAAGATATTCTCGAATTTGAGAGGTACGGTTGGCCACATAAGTCTTCCAGGTCGATGGAGATTTTTCTAGGAGGCTAGTACAATCTCAGAATCTGACCATAGAATGTGTTGCATGCTTGTAAGTCGAGCTGTTTTCGAACAGTTGAAGCCAGTTTTGCGAGTAGGACCTCACCACATAGCTCTAAGCGGGGTAAGCTTACAGTTTTTATGGGGGCAACCTTGCCTTTCGCAACCAAAAGAGAAGATTTTATTTGGTTGCCCACATGTGTGCGGATGTAAATCGCTGCGCAATATGCTTTTTCCGAGGCATCACAGAACCCGTGGATTTGGGTGTCTTGCCCTGGAACGGCATTAACCCATCGAGGGATTTCGATGTGGCGAATGGCTGGCAGATTTTCTGCGAAATGTTGCCCTTTTGATAATGTTGCGGGTTTGGCGCTTTCATCCCAATCGCTGCCATCCAGCCAGATTTCTTGGAGAAGCATCTTGGCCTGGATCATAACTGGCGAAAGCCATCCTGCCGGGTCAAAAAGTTTTGCAACAGAAGATAAAATTTGTCGCTTTGTGACCGAATTTTGGGTGTGTTCCGGCAGAATGGTGTATGAAAATTTGTCCGTGAGCGCGTTTCATCGAATGCCAAGAGTTTTGGTATTGGAAGTGCTCTCAAATTTTAAGAAGTTGGAGTCTAGAAGATCCTCCTTCGGAAACTGTTCTAATATGGCCGGGTGATTAGCCGTTAGTTTCTTTAGTATGAAACCAGCTGATTTTAGGGCGTTTATCACTTGAACGAGTGATTCAGTGGTGTTATCGATGGTATGACTTCCGGATAGGATGTCGTCGACATACGTTTGCGTCTTGAGAATTGTTGCAGCCAACGGGAATGTCGCTTTCGTGTCATCGGATAGTTGATGCAACGTACGAATAGCGAGATATGGTGCACAATTGACGCCGAATGTAACCGTTTTTAGATTGAAATCGCTAACCTTGGAGTTGGCCGATTTGCGAAATAGGATTCGCTGGAAATCTTTGTCGTCCTCGTGTATAAGGATCTGACGGTACATTTTTTCAATGTCTCCATTGAACACATACTTATGCATGCGCCACTATAGAATTAGTAGCATGAGATCTGGTTGGAGAGTTGGACCAGTGTATAGCACGTCATTCAGGGATTTTCCTGACCCAGATTTTTTAGAGGCGTTGAAAACCACACGAACTTTGGTGGTGACCGTATCTGGTTTGACTACCGCATGATGTGGCAAGTAAAATGAGAAGACCTTGCCTTTCGAAGTTATTTCGCATGGGTCGGTAGATTCCATGTGATCAAGGTCGAGATATTCTTGCAACACATTGTTGTACATTGTACCTAACTCCCCCTTTTTCTGAAGCGATCGCTCCATGCTGAAAAACTGCTGCAGAGCAGCCGGGCGGGATTTGCCGAGGGAGAGTTTTTCAGGAAACTCTTCCTTGAATGGAAGTCGCACAATGTATCGACCGTTTGGTGCACGTGTCGTTGTTGTTGCGTATATCTACTCACACGCTTGATCCTCGGGGGATATCTGTGGAGGTTGTGGAATTTCCTCCTCTTCCCAAAATTTTCTCAGTTGAGAACTGAGTGTCTCGTTTGACGCTTGGACTTGTGTCGAGAATGACACAACATTTTCAGTTATTGGACCACTGAGAATCCAACCAAAAATGGTTTGTTGTACAAGTTTGCTACCGCACACCTTTTTTATACCTTCCAGCCGAATTTGTGGAAGTATGTCGCTGCCAATGACCATATCAGTCTGACTTGATATGTGGCAACTGGGATCAGCGAGCTCAAGGAGTTTGAACTGCTGCCAGATTTTGCGACTAATGGTGGAAGTTGGTAGATTTTTTGTTAGTTGCGGCAATACAATGGCATGAGCCTTTATCCTTTTCATCGCCTTGGATGCAACCAGTGTCAAAGGACAAAGCTTGGATGACTTTTGTACGACTTGTCCACCCATGCCAGAGATTTCGAACTTTGAATGTTCGAATGGAAGTTTCAACCGTTTTTGAACTTTCGAGGAAATGAAAGTTCTTTCCGAGCCCTGATCAATAAGGGCTCTCAGTTGAAATAATTCCCCTTCGTATTCGACTGCGACCATAGCAGTAGGAAGGAGAATTTGGTTATCATTGGCTGCATGCAATGATTGAACCGGTGCGTGTTTTGAACAACACGGTAGCTCGCTAGAATCGGAGCTATTCTGCGTTTGTCGAACGGTAGGTGTTGACTCAGCAGTTGTGTGCTGCACGTTTGGTGCATTCGTTCGCGGGGTGGAACGTTGAGCTTGTGGGCTCGCATGCAACAGCGTGTGATGCCGTTGATGACATGTCGAACATGACAACTTGCTCGTGCACTCATTGATGATATGAGTGCTGCTAAGGCAGTTTGTACACAGCTTAGCTTGGTTTACGAATTTTGTCCGGTTTTGCACAGACATTCGCTTGAATTGTGAACAGAATCTAATAAGGTGCAGGGAGTTGCAACATTGGCAAGTTTCCTTTTTAGATTCTGCCACAAGGGTTTGCGTCCTGTTGAAGGACCTGTTTTGCGCAGAATTTTGATGAGCGACTGGTTTTTGTTTGCTAGGTTGAAGCCTATTGACTCTTTCAACGACTTCATATCTCGAGGTGAGAAAGTCGTTCATTTGTGACAATGAGGGTAGATCTCTTCGAGAAGAGAGAGACTGTTCCCAAAGTGACAGGGTGGTTTCTGGGAGCTTTGATTAACAAATGTACACCAGAATCGGATCCCAACTGTCTGTCGTAACTCCTTGGGAGTGAAGGACGGATAGGCAGTTGTTGATTGTATTTTGCAATTTCTGAAGTTGCTCACTGTTTTCGGATGGAATAGTGGCAAGAGTCAGTAAGAATTTTATCTGGTTGTCAACCAAGATACGCTTGTTTTCGTATCGTGACCGTAAAGCTTCCCAGGCAAGGTCAAAGTTATCATCACTCAACGCATATTGTTTGACGATGGAGCCGGCTTTGTCTTGCGTTTTGTACCGGAGATGGTACAATTTCTGAGCACGGGAGAGCCTTGGGTGGTTAATGTACACCGCTGTGAACATGTCACGAAAAGCGGGCCATTCCTCATAGCCACCATAAAAGGTCTCCGTGTCGCATGCTGGGACTTTGAGGTAAATATTTGCCTCAGCCGGGGGTTGTTCCACGCGGGGTGGTGGAATCGGCGTTGCCATCATTTTGATCAACGAGAGCTGATCGGCAATCTTTGCTTTAGTCACTTCATACGTATCAAGGCAGGCGCATTGTTTGCTTTGCACTGAACTCTTGAAGTCTTCAGGGAAACTTTCGTCTGGTTTCGAAAATATCAGATCGTAAACCGATTGAAGTCGTGCCCAATAATCATCTAGTGATTTGTCCTTTATCATGAGATACGATTCAGTGTGATCCTGAATCGGTGCTTCGTTGAATTTTGCACAGTATCTCATCAGATTGTCACTTTCCGCTATGAACTTTTGCGCGGATGGGTCAACTGATTTGGATTTCTGGCGGGGGGATGTTGACCGTTCCTTGGCCGTTTCTTCCTTTGGGCCACCTTTTGGTTTTTTCCGGTTTCGGAAGTTTTTGGGGGACTGAGAGGCATTTTATGCAAACTTTTGGGTTTTCACCAAAAAAAACCGAATAAAATATTTGTCCGCTCAGAGAACGTTCGCAAAATTCGAAGATGGAAAACTCTTCTTGCCACAGAAATTTAAAAAATGGAATTTAAATTGGTGGCGGTGTTTGTGTTTTTTTTTTTTTTTGAACAATAGAGTCAAGCACGGACAACGGGACGTTCCTTAAATGATTTAAAGCCGCGAAATTCGGAATTTAGTAGTATGTATAATGTTTTGTAAAAACAAAATGTATAAAATTAAAAAAAAAAAAAAATCACAAACACTTTTCACTAATATATACGTGTAAATATACGTGTGGAAATAAACGTGTATTTGTAAATTACTGGTATATATAGGTATGTATATATTAGAAAATAATAATACTTGAGGTTTGTAGGGATATTTTTTAAAAAGTTCCTATAGGGACGAAAATATCTCAAACTTAGTTTTGTACGCCAGAATAAGTACAAATGTACGTGCGCAGTATACAAACGTATGTATGTATATATTTGTTTGTGCGAACGTATGCACGAGAATCAGATGAGCTTCTCTGTTTATGTTTACAAACATAAGAGTTTTTTTTGATTCGCTTCTTCGTCGCTTTAATGTCGCGCTTCTTTGTGAAGCTGAGTGCGCTTGATTGCACTGTTGGGAGAGTGCAGCAAAGACAGATGAAAAACTGGCAAATATGAGAGAGGTTGAGAACTTTGATCAGCAGTACACAGCTCTCGTTGCTAATGTAGCTATATGTGCTGGGAGAATGTCGCTGGAAGAGCGACTCGAACGTGTGAGTAAACACGTATGATGTCCTGTGAGTGGAGAAATAGGAATGTTGGAAAAGCAACTTGAAATTATTTGTACATGTATGTAAGTATGTACGTATGAATATTATGATTTTTATATATGCTGGCAAGCAAGAAAAAATCACTTGGAAGAAGTTGAACTGTATCGACAAGTTCAACGCTCTGTGCGAACAACGGGGTAAACTCAGCTGTAGAAGAAGTTTTTGCCGATGTTGTTCTTGCACAGTGGGTTTGAGTAGGCAAATAAACTGCAATTTTTTGTTGGTTAAATACCACTAGAAATATGTATACGTATATATATATATATAATTGGCGGATTTTGCCTATTGGTATAGCGGAATATTTTCTACCAATTTTTGGTTGCAAAAAAGTTGCAGTAAAACCAACGGTAAGAAAATTTCCGCAATATTCATGTATATATATGTTTTTGCAGTTTACAAAAATAATATAACTTTGCGGAAAAAAGTTGTATTATTTTCTGGTATTTTTTTTTTTTTTTTTTATGGAAAATAAAAAAAACTGCCTACTCACCAATTCTTGTATATACTGCTTCTTATTGTGTTGTTGTTGATTGTTGCTGATGATTATATAGTTGTTGTTGCTGCTTGGCTGCTGGGTAAAGGTGACTTCGATAATTGCAAAGCTTTTTCCACACTGGCACTTAAGATTGGTGCGCTCACAATTTTTCAACAAAAATTTTGTCTTCTTTTTTTAAAAATAAAAAAAAAAATTTTTTTTGTAAAATTTTTTTGTAAACGTATATATATTTTTTTTGCAATTTTTTTTGTGTGTATATATTGATAAGTGTATATATGTATATATTTTTCCACTTTCCAACTCTTTCGCAGACTTTGATAAAAAAATTCAAACGGAACTTGATTTAAATTTTTCGTTTTTCGCACTTATATTTTTTTGACAATTTTTTTCCAAAATTTTTTGTTTACATTTGTACGCTTTTTGTCTATATATGTAGGTAAATGTTTTTCTGTTTTTCAGCACTTCCTTCACTCCTCAGTTTTATAGTTAAATGTTCTTTTGTATATATGTATGTGTAGATACAATATATTATATTTTAAAGTAGACGCTATAGTTTTTTTTTTTTTTTTTTTTATATCACTTTTTTTTATTTATTTACGAACGAAGATTCAATTTTAGGGGCGGGCCAAAGATGGCTGCGAAGGACCATGAAGAAATGAATACTCACTTCGTCTTTCTTCGCTACACTCACTTAGTCGAAAATAAGAAGTTTAATAGTTTTTTTTTCTTAAAACGTTATAATATTTAATAATGTGTTCACTTCTTTAACACGATAAAATATACTTATATAAGTAGGTTCTAATTTTGGAAAAAACTTTAACTTTAGATTTTAGATAAATGTATATAAAGACGCATCTATGCAACAATACAAAGGAGCGCGTCCGCGGTTGCCGAGTGATAATGCTTGACTAGCGAATGGAATATTGTTCCTCGCCGATGGCAGTGGTGGATGTTCGTTGGCGCCTTTCCATTCGCCGCGCACGGCTGCGCATAGGAATTGCCGCCGTCTAATGGGGATGGAGGCGGCTTAAACACTCCCATTAACACACCACATTCTATATCCCCGGACATTTATCGCGAAAACATATTATTATTATTTTCGGTTTACCATACATATTTCATTCTCTTTTAATGACAGAAGATTTCAAGACCGGCGCAGATTCCTGTATGAACGATAATGGCGACCTGGTAACTGACGTACAGAGTGTGGGGAAGATGAACCCGATACCCCGATCGCCGATGATGAAAAAACTCCCCGGCATCCAATATCACGGCTAAAAAATCGCAAGGTGCCAAGTAATGAAGGGATACCCGCCGGGCTGTTCAAACGTGGAGGCGAAGAGTTGGTATAAGATAAAGAAGCAAAAAAAGTGTGTCTTGCAGTAAATTGGGACAAGACAAAGTACTTCCTGTCATCGTGGCCTTTGTACCCACTTCACTGTTGAGGGATATAAATTCGAGACTGTAAAGAATTTCGTTCATTTGGGGAGCAGCATTAAAGACAAAAACAATGTCGGCCTAGAAATCAAACGTATAATAACTCCTGCAATTGAAAAGAAAAGTCCTCTCTCGACGAAAAAAATTCTTGTTTTACAAGTCACTCATCGCACCTGTCCTGATGTATGGCTCGGAATCATGGAAGGTGTCGAGAGTAGATAAGTTGGCTCTTGGAGTATTCGAGAGAAAAGTTCTCCGGAAGGTTAATAGTCCTATCCGTGATTTTGCCGGCGGGTATCGAAGGAGCTATAATGATGAGCTACATATATGAGCTTTACGTAATCATGACGATAGTGCAGCGATTGAAAATCCAAAGGCTTCGCTAGCTAGGACATGTTATGCGGATGAACGAATACGCTCCGGCAGTTTGTAAACAGAGGAAAGAGAAAATCTTCACTGAGTTGGGAGAGAGAGTTGGAGGAAGATTTGACCTTGCTTGGTGCCCCCAATTGGCGACTGTTATCACAAAACAGGCTTAGCTGAAGTACTGTATGTGGAATTTTGGCAGGATTTGCAGATCGGGCCCGGACACATGTTTTGCTTACATTTTACTCCTTCTTTTCTCATTCCGTATGAAAAAAGTACAAAAACTGTGTGTTCGAGGGAGCAGGAGACCTTGGGCTCGTCCGACGAAATAAATGAAAAGATCGAAAATTGAGAATTAGCATTCACGTTATAACAAATATTTTATTTAATTAATTAAATATACAAATTATTTGATTGATTACAATATGAAATTGTAATGTGTTTGTGTGTATATGTATATATGTTTATATTAATAAGTATATAATTTTATTTCGACTTACGGAAATCGTGGTGGCTGGAGACTGCTGTTCCTTGGATGATCGCAAAAGAAGTGAAAGAGCCTTCTTTTGCATAAAATCCTCTAACTCGCGAAACGGTAAAATTGAACGATTATTGTAATTAACTGTTTGACAAAAGTAGTCAAAGTAATTAAAAGAATGCATACTAAGGCTGCCGAAAACATTTATGTTCCTAGGGCTTCCGCATATATTTATGTTTTGGCCCGCAGGCATAAACATGCTGGCCCCCTTGCGATAAGCAATTTCCTAGCAGGACAACAGCCAGCCACCAAGATCCAAGTTTACGAGTTTTCCAATGGTACGCTGTTGGAAAGAAATTCAAAAAGGAAAGAAAATGTATGGACGTGTATTAAAAATTTCAGATGCACTTGTTTATTACGAAATTCAATTGGTTAGCGTATAAAATTTGATGCAGTATAAATTCAACACTTAATATATGTATATAAATTCAAAATATGAATGTTTGAAAAACGAAAGAAAAAAAATGTTGACGTACACTCAGAGAAAAAATCGTTCTAAAACGTACGAAACAAGTTCAAAATTAAGAACATTCGTTGACAAAAGTCTGTTAAGTACGTTTTTTCTTAACTCGTGACCGATGGGCTTGTTTTAAGAACAGTTTTTCCGAGCACACCATTCGTATTTTATGACCAATTTGGTATTGATGTGTAAACCTCCTGTGCTCATTTCAAGCACTACTTGGGCTTGTTTTAAGATTTTTCGTTCTCACGCTTCGAGAACGTTTTGTGGTCGATTTAACAGTTTCCGGTCTTAATTCAAGAACGGTTTGTGCTTGATCATTGGTGGGAGGAAGGTAATTTTTTAATTACTACCCATTTATTTATTTTTTATTAATAAATATTTTTTTGTTATTAATTAAAAATATTAATAACAAAAAAAAACTATTATTAAAACCCAAAAGGTTTGAAAAAACGCATAATATTCTCTTATTGAGAAATTTTCCTTATTTGATGATGCAATATGAATATATATTTAAAACATTTCATAACAAGTTTAAGAATTACCTGTGCATATATTAATGAAACTGAACGAAAAATAAGAGTTAAAAAAATAGAATATAAAAAAATTGTTTTAAAAAACTTCAGAGTTTGACGGTGATCGAACTCGCGCCACACGATCGCAACCGCAAAATTCATAGCTGCTGGGCCACTACAACTGCTTAATGGCTTGTGCCAAATGTTGTATTTAACATTTTAGTGCACACAAATTATACCGTTTCTTTTTTCTTGAACTTAATTTCAGAACATTGTTCTTAATTTAAGAACATTGTTCTCATTAATAGAACATTTGTTCATATTTTAAGACCAGCCGTTCTATTTTCAAGAAAATGGTTGTCAGTTCAAGAACAAGGTTGTTGTTTTGAGAACAGGTCGTTCGTTTTTCAAGAAAAAAAAGTAAAAACATGAAGAGCTTGAATTGAGTCCGGTGGTGCTGGATTTTAGAACGGCGTTTTTCTCTGAGTGTATATGTTTTTAGCAGGCCCCAGATAGCACGAACCCAAAGACGGTGTCTTGGGCTAGTAGCGGACCAAGAGTGCCTGCTGGGATTGTGCCCTGTATATTTTAGGGAACACGTCTGCTGCTAGTAATAGGCGTACCGGGCAGGACTATGAGTAATACGCTCTGACGATTGCACTATCAACCTCGTTAGCCGGTGAGCGCTTGGAGAAGTTCCGCAGAACTATAGAATGCGTTGTTACCGTACTCGCATGCCCGTAGTTGCCTCGTAATTTGATAAAGCAACCTTTTTGCTTATTTGTCGCCGTCGTAGATAGGCTTAAATCTTTTACAAGGCCGTCCGAAATAATTGAGGTACTGGCGCTTGGATCAATTAGCACACGAACTAAATGTTTTCGCTCTCCGGATTCGACCTTGACGACTGTAGTCGGTGTAATCGCGGTGGTATACTGTATGCTCATTAACGCAGCAGTTTCCTGAACACCAGATCGAAAATTATTGCTAACCAGAGCCCGGAAAGCGTAGGGTTCCGCTCTTCTCCGGCGTTTGTTTAGTTTTTGGCGATGTGTTTTGGCATTTTGTTGTCGACGGTGCGGCTTAGTCGCTCGTGACGCATCTTGTTGCCTTTTTTTGTGCGCAACAATGGTCTAAATCGTTGGTCGGTCATATCGCTGCTTCGTGCGGTTGGGAGTGCATCTGGCCCCTTTTCTCGTTGGTGTCTCTGCGGGAAGCACTAGTTCCCGCTTGCGAGACAGATATTTCACCTTCCTCCAACTCTACAGGCGCATTATCTTCAGCTTCGACCACTGATGCTTCTAACGAAATGATGTCGTCATCGTCGTCGTCTTCGTGGCGTGAATACCTTGATGGGTTGTGCGTTGTTCTTCGCGGGTCGGCAGAGGTGTCAATATGGAGAAGACTGTGGTGGTCGTCGTTGCATCGACGAAATCTTCCCTCATTTGAGCAACTCTCTGTTCGATGAGTGCCTGCCAGTCAATTTGTTCAATAGCGGTGTATGAGCACCGCACGTAAACGATCTTCCGGTTTTTTGGCCCGAAAGATTGGACTAAGCCGAATCGGATGATATCGGCCGCAGAATTTGCACTTGAGGCTGTATTGTCCTCCGAACTCAATGCGTTTGCGCATAGCAGAATAACGGGTCATGTTGTGCTGTAATGACATTTTTCCCCGTTGAGGTAACAATGGTATAATGGAAAATGTCATGTATATATGCTGGCGAGCAATAATTCTACCGATTACCTCGATTAGAAACTGAGGTGGTTTGAGCGGCTTTAATAATAGCGGCTGCGACTTGTGGCTAAAGTGATTATTCTGGGTGGCGGCCACCGTGGTGTGATGGTAGCGTGCTTCGCCTATCACACCGTATGCCCTGGGTTCAACTCCCGGGCAAAGCAACATCAAAATTTTAGAAATAAGGTTTTTCAATTAGAAGAAAATTTTTCTAAGCGGGGTCGCCCCTCGGCAGTGTTTCGCAAGCGCTCCGGGTATATTTCTGCCATGAAAAGCTCTCAGTGAAAACTCATCTGCCTTGCAGATGCCGTTCGGAATCGGCATAAAACATGTAGGTCCCCTCCGGCCAATTTGTAGGGAAAATCAAGAGGAGCACGACGCAAATTGGAAGAGAAGCTCGGCCTTAGATCTCTTCGGAGGTTATCGTGCCTTACATTTATTTTTATTTTAAATTTTTACCCAGAAACCAAAATTTTGTAGCTTATTAGACTCGAGCATATACATATGTATGTTGCTTTATTGAAAATGCGATCCAAAAAGAAAAGCAAAAGATTTCGTACGACCATTCTGCAAATAAGTAAATTAAATCTTCAGCAACACTTGACGTATTTTGGAGCGATTTTTGTTAATCTGAAGCATTTAGTATCCTCCCCCTTTAATTTTCATTAATTTTGCCTTTATACGGACTAAAATAGTAAATTTTACTTTTCGGTATTTTTGTGAAGTTCGATTAAATTTCAATGAATGCAAAAATTACATAAATTAAAAGATATGCAAACGCAAAAAGTTTATATGGAAAAAAAATGAATTTTATGGGCAACTCCAATACCATTGGTAATTTGGATTACAGCACTATAATAAAACAAAATGTTTGTATTTTACGGGTAAAATAAACGAGATGCGATGAGAAAAAAATGTTTTGAACAACGAAAATACGAATGAATGTCGAGGTGGTAGTTTTAAGTAAGAGGAAAGAATTTTTTTTTGTTAAAATTTGCCTAACAGCTAAGTTGCTGAATAGGGTTTTGCCTAGATCTCGTTTCCCTTGAAGGAGGTTCCTCATTTTCAATGGTATCTGTTGGTAGTAGTACCAACTTCACTAACGGTCGTGTAACCTGACCATATTCTGTAATAAGGTCTACGACGCGAACTCGGTTATCGGAACAGGGATATAAATTGATCACTCTGCCCCTTCTCCATTCGTTAGGTGGCAAATTATCCTCTTTGATGACGACAACATCACCGACCTTTATGTTAGTATGTATGGTGTATATAGACCTCGTACATCAAAGCTGTGTATAGTTTTCAGTTTCTGCCATCGATTAACAATCGAACCATGACCACCCTATTATATTCTTGTTGTAACTCGGGCCTTTTCGCTAGTCGTGATTCGTTTGAATACAATTGTGAACAGGCTTTTCCTAAAGAAGGGCCTAAATTAATGTTGCTTGGGAAATCTGATCGGAAAAGAAGTGAAACGATATATCTTCCCTGATCATTCCGCACAGTTGTACGTTTGAAGAACTCTTCGCATTGTTGCTCATCTTGCGTACGAATTTTTGCTTTTGGTACATCTTCCAGTTCCCAAAAGCTTCCTAATTGTTTCACTAATGAAACTTCATTGAAATAGGATGCCCGATTGTTAGATGGTTTTACTGCGTCCGCTTGACCAGTTAAAATCCACCCGAACACAATTTCTTGGGCTAAAAGTGTATTAAGCACGTTTTTCCTAATACCCTCTAATATTATTTGTGGGTAAACGTCTCCACCCAAAACAAGATAATTTGCTCGTTGATGAAGAACCGCTTATCCGCCAAGATAAGATCTGGAAAAGCTTGTTGTGTCAACGCCGAAATTCGGCATGTTGGCAAGTTCCCAGTTACTTGTGGCAAAACAAGAACCATAGCCTCGATAGCACCCAGTGGGTCGACAGGTGACCGCAGTTGGATCATGCACGCTTCCTTTACCTGCGCAGAAACCGTACTATTGATGCCCGAAACTTTAGCATGCATTTTACGTGTTGGCAGGTTTATTCTGCGTCTGAGCCTCTCCATAATGAAGGAACACTCTAATCCTGAATCTATAAGTGCTCTGGTAGAAAATTTTGTACCATTGTGATGTATGTTAACCCGGGCCTACCTAATAAAATCCCCTTGCTTGTATTAGCATGATGGGATTGTACATTGCTAGCAGATGGTTTGTTACTGCTAATAGAATCGCGTGTTTGTTGTGCTTGTGTAGAAGTGGACTGTATATTATCCGAAGGTTTCTGTGATTTGTTAGACGGTTTCGACCGTTGATTCTGTAAATGCAATAAAGAATGATGTCGAGAGTGGCAAGTGCCGCAATTGTACGGGCTAGTACATCTCGACACCGAATGTCCCGAGGAGAGGCAATTGAGGCAGCAGCCATTGGATTTAATAAAACTAATCCTTTTGCTAACCTCTAACCTTTTGAAATTGGGACATCTATGAAGTTTGTGCTCTTTTGATTTGCACATCTTGCACGCATTATTGGCGACACTAGATTGATGTGCGCCAAGCTTCTTTTGTGAAGGTTCGGGGGAGAATTTAGGTGTACTATTTGATTTCTGAACCTTGGGTTTGGCCACTCGGAGACCTGAAACGCTTTCCAAAGTCTGAAATTTATTAGTGAGGAACTTGTCCATGTCCCTCCACTTATATATGTCCGTCTTATTTTCGACCGACTGCTCCCAAAGCGATAGTGTTAGTTCAGGTAATTTTGTTGAACATAAGTAGGTGATAATTGCATCCCAGTTAGTAATGTCAATTTTGTGACATTTAAGGGCGGATATACAATTGTTGATATCCCTCTGCAATTTTTTAATAGAAGTCCCGCACTTTGACTCCATTGAATCTAAATTGAAAAGAATTTTCCCCTTGTTTTTCGCTTCCTCTTCAAGCGATTCGCAAAAACTATGTATTTTTGACATAGTTCTAATATAAGTTGCATAGCACATTTTATGCTTTTTGCGAATTGAAGAAACCGCTTTTTGGTCAATGGTTTCATCTGCCAACAATCCATCAAATGCTTCTTTCACTTTTTCATACATTGCCTTAAAATCGGCTTGCTGAATTTTCAGCGCATGGAATGTATGATTTTTTGCAGGAATTTCATTAAATTTTTGTCGAAATCTACTACTGAATCAGTAGGTCTGGTAAAGTTTTCCATTTTGTTACAAAAAAAAAAAACCGAATGAAAAGCTTACAATGAAATGAAATGAAGCAAAGGTTGTGAAATACATATGTATTTGACGGGTTTACTAACTGCCACCACAGATGTCACGCAAAAAAAAAATATTTCCAGCCAGAAAAATACTTTATTGTTACTTAAAACTAAGAAAAAACGTATTTATTTTAAAATTTGATAATGGGTCGATGGTTTCGTGATAGTTTTGTACTGCTGTGCTAGGAATTTGTTGGTTCTAGAAACCAGATTTTATTTTTCCTGTACAACCCTAAGCTGTGTCGGATATTCCTTACCAGGGTAGGGGGAAATAACCGATAGCAAAGAGCTTTGATGTACGAGGTCTATATATATATAAATGAAATTTTCCTTGTACAACCCTAGGCTGTGTGGAATATTTCTTACCAGAGTATGGGGAAATAATCGATAGCAAAAGGTTTTTTTTTTGTACAAGATAGATTTTAAACGCACAGAATTTCACAATAGCTAACACAACCGGACACCCTGTAGTAATGCAAAAACGTATGTTTGTATAAACATATGACCGCCCGTACTAAATGCACATATATGTATGTATAATTGTAATTGAATATATTGCTCGCCAGCCAATTTGTAAATAATTTAAACACAAGTCAGTGATATTGTAAAATAATTAAATTTTTAGGGTGATATTCTTCACAAAAATGAAAGTGAATGGTGATAAAAGCTTTACTTTAAAAACTCGTATACATGCGCGGGCCAAGTGTTAAAAAAGTGAGGTTATGTGAATATAGTGAAATGCAAAACTGAGAAAAACTTTAAACCTTTGAAAATATTAACTTTTAATCTTATTTTGGAAAATTGTTCAAAATTAACATCAAATTACGGCCTTTGCGGGCACTTGAAAATTGAAAGTAAAGCAAGCATTTGAATGTGCGTGTGTCACGAACAAAAAGAAATCAACCCTTATCCCTTTAATTAATTTACACGACCACTATCACCTTTGTTCGGCCGGGGTGCGTCTAATCCTGGAGGTAGGTGGGCGCACCGGGTCGATCTCAATGAACGGGTTGGGTTTTTGGAATAAAGAAGAAAAATGAAGATGAGAATTTCTCGTTATAATAATCTGTTTTATTGGGTAGAAGTAAAATAAACTGGTTACAATATTACCTGACTGTATTGTAGAAAAAACGGCAGAGATCGCTGGCGGAAGATGTGTACGCGTTGGCTGTTAGAATCCAAGAGGCCGGTTGTATAGCAAGCTACAACCGTTGACCCGCAAAATCCTCCGTTTTGGAGGGGAAAGGCACCCACACATCAACCCCGACATGCATATGCATCAGTGCTGACAAAAAGCACACATACACGTGCATGTACATACATGCACATGCATGAGGGTGATGGTGTGGGTGGTTATAAATTAATTCGAGTATCGATTTGCAGAGTTGCATGGGGGGGATCGCAATCAGATGCGGAGAAGTTAGGCATCCTGCCTAAACATGCCGGCCCCCCTTGCGATACGCAACATCGTTTTCCGCCAATGACCTCCGCTGAAACGAGAAAAATGAATATAATACTTACACACTAACTTAATCTAAATGAGAGTTCGCCAGCTTCGCGGGTGGCCGGGAATCCTTCCCGACTTGCTCAGCATGCCACCTAAGCTAGGATGAAAAGTTAACGGTTATGAACAGATGTAAGTGAATATTTCTTGCCATTGAGTTATACGTAATTCTTAAATCTAGAAATTCAGAACGTAATATATGTATAGTCGATGGCCAGTAAGGCTGGACGAAGAGGCCGAGGTCTCCGTTCCAGAATGGCACCATTTTTGTTATTCTTTGTTTTTTTTTGTTGTTCCGGATGGAGAGGCCGAGGTCTCCGTTCCAGACTTGCAGTTTTTTTTTTTTTGGTTGGACGAAGAGGCAGAGGTCTCCGTTCCAAACTCGACGGTTTTGAGGTTTTTATGGGTTCGACGAAGAGGCCGAGGTCTCCGTTCCAGCGTCTAACTTGTCGTATCGCTCTCAAGGCAACTGTGGCATTTTTATGGATGTACCGGGCCAGCGGCCATAAGGTTGGTTGGGTGAAGCGGAGGTGTTTTATTACAAACGTATGTTAGGCTAGATAAATTAAGTGCATATGCGAAGCGTATTTTTAAATACACTTTTTACCAAGCAGAGATGCGTTATTTACGTTCACCTGACATAAATTTGCAGATTGACGATGCGTTCTCCGCGACGCGTTCAATCTGCACGTACCATTATGCCAAATGGACCATGCAACCCTGTAGTGTATTTATTGGTCAGCTGACAGCTGGTATGGTTAATTTGTGGTGTGCGAGTATATATATACATATAAGTATTTGCTTGCCCTTGAAAAAAAAAAACTAGGTCACTGGGACAGTAGCACACTAGGCCGGTAGAAACAGTTGACTTTTTCCCATTTCGGGACTTTGTCGTGTCGGGATTATTTTACTTCGGGACCCGGATTGTTTTTTTTTCGAGCCCTTATAATGACTATTTGTGATATTTGTTGTTGAAAAACAACAAGTCCTGCCCCCAGCCAAAAAAAAACAAGCAGTACCGAAGGCAGAAAAATCAAAAAGGAATTTTTTTTTGTTTTTTTTTTTTTTTGTAAATGAGACCACAATTATTTTTAAATGAGGTTTTCGCCTTTATTTTTGTGCGTAAGTATGTTTTGGGACTGCCCGGGCGCCCATATGGGTTAAAAAAATGCCAATCCCGATTTTGTGTTTTGCGGGTTTTCGGTACCCGGTTGCCTCTTTTTATGCAACACTAATATGATATGCCGAGCCCTTGGCATACATACATACATATGTACACAGGTTTGTTACAAATATGCCAACGGCAAAAGACAAAGCAACTGAACATTCATACACACCCGTGTATAGAATGTAAAATTCCATTGAATTGAAAGAAGCGGTAAAAAAATCGAATGATTTTTTTCTCGTTCTTTCAATTATTTTTACTACGGCGCATGGACAATTGAGGAGGAAAAATGGTAAGTTAGTTTTAATATTTATTCATTTGAATAAATAAAAGAATTTTTTATTTTTGATTATTAATTAATATTCCTTTTATTTTCAGGTGCCTAGTGATGGATGCAGGCGGTTGGCGTGATCCGGAGAATTATTGGTTTTGTGTGTCGTTCCTTTTTTTTTATTTTCTAGGTTACCGGCATTAAAAAAGGGGTGCTCCATCTGCGCCGTCGGCCGCGCCGTCAGTTGTCACACCTTTGTGATGCCCATTTGTGCATTTATTAATGGATTTTTTTCTCTTCTGTTTCATTTCAGATAAGTACTTCTTTAAAAATATAGCCGGCTACAGATGTTGAACTGATTCTTTTCGAGCGTTATCCAAGGAATCATTTGGAAGTGTTGAGTAGAGACTCATTTTTTTTCACCCAGAGTCGGAAAAATTTTTTTTTTTGTTTGCTGTATGGGAGTGGTGCGAGCATTCTTATCAAGAATGGGTCAAAAAACAACAAGAACAGATTTCGAATGGGTATACACTGAAGAGTCCCACTCTTCATGTCGGAAATTAATAATGGAAAAAATATCCGCAAATCAAAATGCTGTTTGGACATGATCCAAAATTTAAAATGGGTTGGCAGTATTAACAACGCATCCGTTTCAAATATCAGAACTGGGCCTGGTAACCTGAGGCAAACTGAAGTTTCAAATTTAGGCACTACCCCTACAGAAGATGAATCTTATGATGTAGACATTTCAATGGTAGTACCTTTGCTCATTTAGGAAGCCGTCATAAAAAATGTTGATTGGGTTTTTTTTTAAAAACACTAATTGATTGTGCTTTTAAAAGAACTTTAAGCTTTAATCAGTAAATCGAGGTACTCAAACTAATTTCCAACGGCTATGGGAGTTGTTGCACATGCATAAACAGTTGAGGCCAATAGCGATGCAGCTAAGTGCTACACGGAAAATTTTATTTTTCAAACCTATGGCCATTTTTATGGATGTAACGATTAAGTTATCGAGCCCAAATGCTTTAGTCCCAGCTCCCCGGTTGATTCTGTCGTCGGCAAGGCCTTATTTTAAAGAGTTATTCCAGACTTGACAAAGGAATATGTCCTCAAATTGAAATCGGCGAAATCGATAATGTTACATTTGAACGCTTAATCATTTTTGCTATACCGAAACACCACTCATAACCATCGACAGTGTGGACAAAATTTTAAAAACAGCTATGAAGTTACAATTGGAGTCTGCCGTGGAAGGTTGTGCTCATTTCATTATAGAACATATATCCATATACACTTTGCAGCGAGCATACGTCTTACAAAGTGAAGCTCATTGTGAGCTGTTAGATTAGAAAATTTTCGAATATAAATTAAGACTTCATGAACATAATGCAAAATGCAGAACTCCCAACAAACTACTCCAGCTCTTAGAAAATAATGATTTAACCATGGAATCGGAGAAAGATGTCTTTGCTGCCATAAAGCGTTGGTACGAGCATGATGATTTTGTGCGAAAACAACACTTTACCCGAGTTGATAGCCTCTTCGGCTAACACAATTTGAGACGGACTTTATTGTGATTAACTTCAGTCGTTACCGGGTTGTAGTAGTTTGGCACGGGACGCCATATCCTGTATCACTTGTCCAATAGATCGTTCTAATCTCAAATTAACTATCCAAAGCTACGCGAAGTGCAGGAAGAATCATTGATGGCATTTTATCTTGAGGCTGAAGGCTATGAGCCTGGAGCCATTTTTCAATATAACAAAGCTGCAGATGTATGGCATAAATGGATTCATATCGAAACACAAAATGATTTTATGAAATTCAGACCAATTTTTATGAGAATTTAACTTTCATTGGCGGGACTCGAAAAAGGAGATACGAAGTTAGCAGCTGGAGTCTCAGAAGTACAACATTTAAACAATTGCCTGCAATAAATAGGTCACGAAGTTCACCCGATGTTGTGGTATGGCATGAAAAAATCTATGCAATTTGAGGAGAGGGTAACAGCAATTAGTGGAAAAGTGCTCAGTTTCGAATGGTTGGAAGTTAATGCGAAGTATGGATACACCACGTCGTTCTTCTAGCGTAGTAGCTCTAAACGGGAAAATTTATGTAATAGACGGATATAATGATGCCGTATTAAAATCTGTTGAATGCTATGATCCTCTGACCAACTCCTGGGCTCAGGGTGCATGTATGAATGAAGGTCATGAATAGCCTGGTGCTCTTGTGCTCAATGAGCGTATACTTATTGTCGGAGGTACTAGTGAAGCGGACCACGTTACGATGAACAAAGACTTGAATGGACTAAGATTTGTTCTTTTAATGCTGGACGTTGGACGAGTGGTTGCATTTCTATGAATAATCAATTATGGGCTATCGAAGGCATACATACTAATGACGCCTATAAAGATCATGTTTCAGTTTACGATGGTTTTATGTTCTCGAAATGTTTATATGCTTCAATGACAATGTAAAACTAGCTTGAATTAAAATAAAAAAGCATTTACAGCAAAACAAAAAAAAAACAGTCGGCCCCAAGCGATATTTTACAGAAAGAGCAGCTTCAACATGGATTGATTGGTGGCGCTCAAAAAAAACAACCACAAGAAAGAACAACCCAACAAAGATGGAAGCCAACAAACGGATTGTGCATTAGACTCCACAAATTGGCTAGATTCGATGTGAGGAACCTTTGCACAAAAGCGCTGCTAAGCATTTCTAGATAATTGCACACCACGCCGTATACAAACACATATTCTATTCTGCTTCCTGGACCCCGGCAGTACGGATGGGAAATACGACAATTAGAGAAGCGAAAAGCAGCTGTTACTGAGGTTTAACTATACCAATATTTTTCCCCTCTAACCTATGCGTAATTTACTTTCTCCTTTTCTCGCAGGTATCCTAAAATGTGAAATACGCAAATCATCCGGGCCTATTACGCTTTGTTGCCTTTATGTTTGGCGGCCATATACAGGGCATCACATGCAAAATGAGTAACTCTACGCCGTTGGTGAGTCACGTAAGTTTTGCTTAGTTTTACTGTTTGCTGAAAACTAACTCCATTTCTCCACTTTTTGGTATTGCCCAAAAGGTTATTCTGTAAAAAATAGGGGTTTTGTGGCAGATGGGGGATCTGCTTTAGGGTTCTGGTGTCCTCGCTCGGAGGAGCGAGTGAATGTAGGTTGACTTTTGGAAATTGAAAAATATAAAAGGCTGAAAGCCCTTAGATTCTGTGGCAGATCGGTTCGCCCTTCTGCGGTAGGCTTTTCTGGTGTCCTCGTTCCGGGATAACGAGTGAGTTGGGGTTGTTTCTTGTGTCCTCGTTCGAGGTGAGAGAGTGAATTTGGGTTGGTTTTTTTTTTAAGTAGGGATATGGAGGACGGAAGGATTGTTAGGAGCTCGTCGCCTTCTCGCAATCCGTATCTTCCGGTGGAAGAAGGATCATTTTGACCAAAGGTCGTCTGACTTGACCCTTCTCGGTTTTGAGGTCGACTACGCGTACTCGGTCATCTTCGCCGGGGTGTACGTAGGCAACTCGACCTAACCTCAATTCGTTGGGAGATAAGTTGTCCTCTTTGAGGACAGCGAGATCTCCCACTTTTATATTCTGACTGGGATGCCTCCACTTCACTCGTTTTTGAAGTTCGGATAGATATTCGGTTTTCCATCGCTTGCAGAAAGCGTGATGGAAGGCATTGAGTTTCTGCCACCGATTGATCATCGAGGCAGGGCTCTCACTAGCATCCGGCTCTGGCGGAGCCAGTAGATGGCTGCCAGTGATGAAATGACCTGGGGTAAGAGGCTCAAGGCGGCCACCGTGGTGTGATGGTAGCGTGCTCCGCCTATCAAACCGTATGCCCTGGGTTCAACTCCCGGGCAAAGCAACATCAAAATTTTAGAAATAAGATTTTTCAATTAGAAGAAAATTTTTCTAAGCGGGGTCGCCACTCGGCAGTGTCTGGCAAGCGCTCCGATTGTATTTCTGCCATGAAAAGCTCTCAGTGAAAACTCATCTGCCTTGCAGATGCCGTTCGGAGTCGGCATAAAACATGTAGGTCCCGTCCGGCCAATTTGTAGGGAAAAATCAAGAGGAGCACGACGCAAATTGGAAGAGAAGCTCGGCCTTAGGTCTCTTCGGAGGTTATCGCGCCTTACATTTTTTTTTTTTTTTTAAGCGGCTCAAGGTCCGTTGGGTCATTGGATGCCGGGCTGAGCGGCCGCGAGTTCAGGCATGCCTCGATGCGGCACAAGAGTGTATGGAATTCCTCGAATGTGAATTTGTGTGGTGAGGCTATCTTTTTGAAGTGGCTTTTGAAGCTTTTCACTCCAGCCTCCCACAGCCCTCCCATGTGGGGAGCGCCCGCAGGGATGAAGTGCCAAGTGAGTGACTGGTGGCTGTACTTCGAGACAGCATTGTCTCGGGCTTGTGAAATGAAAGTTTTAAATTCCGATCGTAGGGATCGTGAAGCTCCGACAAAGTTTGTACCGTTGTCGGAGTAGACGTTTTTGGGACATCCGCGTCTAGATATAAAACGGGCAAAAGCCGCAAGAAATGATGGTGTGCTGAGGTCAGTAGTGGCCTCCAGATGAAGTGCTCATGTGGAAAAACACACGAAAAGGCAAACATAGCCTTTGGATAGTCGACACCCTCTGCCGCGGTAACTTTTAATGTCGAAGGGTCCGGCGAAGTCGACTCCAGTATTCGTGAATGCACGGCTGAATGTCTTGCGTTCGCGAGGGAGAATACCCATAAGTTGGGTCTGAGACGCTTTCGGTGTACAGTGCAAACTTTGCAATTGTGAATTGTTTTGCCCTAATCATGGTTTTGATGTTAGGTATCCAATAGTGGGTGCGTATCAGTCGTAACATGAGTTGGTTTTCCCCATGCAGACTTTGTTGATGAAACATTAGGACTGTCAGACGGGATAACCGGCAGTTGTATGGGAGGAGGATTGGGTGGCGTTCAGTAAAAGCCAAGTCCTTTGACGCCCCGAGTCGCCCTCCTACCCGAATGATGCCATGTTGGCCTAGATAGGGATTAAGTGAGAGTATTGCACTTTTCCCTGCAATTGGTTTTCCGGCCTTAAGATCACTATATTCGGAACTATAGTGTTGTTTCTGATAGATTTTAATTAAGAGTTGGGTTACTGATTTGATCTCATCAGGAGAGATTAAAGGTGACTTGACTTCTTTGCTAGAACCTCATAACGTATGAGAGCACCCGTAAAGCCCTAGGTAGGTCTGAAAAGCGTTGGAGAACATCGGTAGTATTTACTGTTGTTGTTGCGCAAGTCTTCGCCCTCTTTTCCTCTACGGAGGTGATGTAGTCACTTTCTTGTGCTGGCCATTGGGAAGTGTCTTCTTGCAGCCAAGAAGGTCCCTGCCACCACAACGAATTGTTGACCAATTCAGACGCAGGTAATCCTCTGCTATCTAAATCTGCTGGGTTAGATCCTGAGTTTACATGCACCCAGTCCTTATTTCCGACCATGTCGATGATCTTGGTGATCCGATGTGCGACGAAAGTGGACCAGGAACACGGAGATTTCCTTATCCATGCGAGGACGATTGTTGAATCCGTCCAGAGGTGCACTTTCACTGGTCCCAACTTGAGGTTCCTGAAAATTGATTCGGTGATTTCCGCTAACAGCACGGCTCCGCAAAGTTCCAATCGTGGAAGAGAAAGAGTTTTCACTGGGGCTACTCGGGTTTTGGCTAGAAGCAGGTTTGTTCAGATGTCATTATCCGTTTTTACGCGCATGTAAACGGCTGCTGCATAAGCCTTTTCGGATGCGTCACAAAATCCATGGATATCGATGTCGGTTCCTGGTGAAAAGTTGACCCATCTAGGTATCCGGATCTTATCGATTGCATGGTATTGGTCGGTGAAGGTTTTCCATCGTTCCAGCGTACTGGTAGATACTGGTTCGTCCCAAGCGGTGCCTTCCAACCAAATACTCTGCATGAGTATTATTGCCACAATGACCATTGGTGCCAGCCATCCCAAGGGATCGAAAAGTTTGGCGATTGCTGATAGTATCGCTCTCTTCGTAATGTTTGCCGGGTTGTCCAGCGGCCCTGCTTTAAAATAAAATAAGTCGGAGAGGGCATTCCATCGAATGCCTAACGCTTTAACTGAACTGGTATCTTCGAATGCCAGAAAGTTTTCATTGAGCAGGTCTGCTTTGGGGATGTCCCTTAGAATGTCTTCTGAATTGGATGTCCATTTGCGAAGTGGAAAGCCCGCTGAGTGTAGGACTTGACGAATTTCATCTCTGGCTTTAATAGTCGATGTGATCGTATGTCCACCCGCTAACACGTCATCTACATACATGTATTCTCGTAGTATGTTAGCCGCTGTAGGGTGTGAATTTGACACGTCGTCTGCCAGTTGTAGGAGCGTTCTTATCGCGAGATATGGAGCGCAATTCACTCCGAAGGTAACCGTCTTTAATTCATAAAGACGAATAGGGTCATTCGGGGACGTGCGATGCACTATACGTTGAAATTTTGTGTGATTTTCGTTCACCCAAATTTGTCGATACATCTTTTCGATGTCGCTATTGAAGACGAAACGGTATAGTCTCCAACGTAAGATAAGGATGGGTAGATCGGCTTGTAGAACTGGGCCTGGGAGGAGAATATCGTTTAGGCTATTACCGTTGGCCGTAGGGCTCGAGGCATTAAATACTACGCGTACCTTGGTGGTTGTACTTTCTGCTTTTACAACGGCGTGGTGGGGCAGGAAGTAATGATCCGAATCGTCGGATGAGATATTCTTTTGTAATTTTCTCATATGTCCGAGCGTATCATATTCTGACAACACTCGAACATACTCTTTACCTAAATCTGGGTTTTTTATTAGTCGCCCCTCATTCCGGAAGAATTGAGAGCATGCGCGTTTCAGGAACGGTCCCAAATTAATGTTATCAGGGTAATCCTGCCTGAATGGTAGTGATACGGTGTATCTTCCATCTTCATCACGTTTCGTTATTTCCTTAAATAATTGTTCGCAGTACCTTTCCTCTTCATTTAATATTTTATTTTTTGATACATTTTCTACCTCCCAGAACGCTTTGAGTTGGTTGTCTAACGCAACCTCGTTGTAAAAAGACATAATGCTCTTCGTTGGATTCGGTGATTCGATACGACCGGTTAGTATCCAACCGAACACTGTCTCTTGGGCTAAGACTGTGTTTAGCACATTCCTCTTTATACCGCTCATTATAATTTGGGGATATATATCTCCGCCAAGTATGAGGTCCACGTCTTCGTTGACGTAGAACATCTTGTCTGCCAAACCAAGTCTGGGAATGCATGCATAGTTATTGCGTTGATATGGCAGGATGGAAGATTCCCAGTGAGTTTCGCTAGAACTAGTACGGGTGTAGTCAGGCTGAAGCAGGGATCCACTGGTGAACGTAATTCGATGTTGGATGCTTCTTTCACCTGAGCTGACACCGCATTTGTGATGCCTGAAATATGGCATGCATTTTCCTCGCTGGCAAATTGATTCTGCGTTTCAGTCTTTCAGTTATAAAGGAACATTCAGACCCAGAATCAATTAATGCCCGCGCGGAGAAGTCGGTACCATTATGGTGAATGTGTACGCGATCAGTTGCTAATAGCACACCTGTGCTGGAATTGGCATGGCAGGATTTGACATTCTGGTTCGTAGAAGAAGGTGGTTGTCCCGATTCCTGTCTTTTCCGTGCCTGTACCGAAGTTGATGGGATATTATCCGCATCTTTGAACGGGTTGCGCACCGCCGGTTGCTGAAGTGTGTCCGCATGTAGGAGCGTGCGGTGACGAGAGTGGCATTTGGAACAGTGTATGAACTGGTGCACCTTGTCACTGTGTGTCCTGGGGATAAACAATTCAGGCAGCCATTTGTGGATTTGACGAATTTAATCCTTTCTACCGGGTTTAAATCGCAAAAACGTGAACAGTTGCGTAATCTGTGCTCCGTAGATTTGCACATTTTACACATTGATTTTGTTGTTTGCTTGGTTACTTTGGTTTGAAAAGCACCAAGTCTTTTTGTAGGGTTTTCCGTCAACTGGTGCGGACGTGTTAGACTTTTGCACTTAGAAGTAGCATTCCCTGTAAAACCAGACACGGTTTCAAGTGTCTGGAAACGATTTGACAAGAATTTGTCCATTTCCTCCCACTTGGATATGTCCGTTTTGTGGTCGATGCTCTGCTCCCATAGAGCCAACGTATTCTCAGGTAATTTTGTCGAACATAATTAAGTAATAATCGCATCCCAATTTGAAACGTCAATCTGATGTGTTTTTAAGGATGCTAAACAATTATTTATGTCGCGCTGTAAGGTTTTGATTGAGCTGCCGCACTCGCTATCTATCTTTTTTAGATTAAATAAAATTTGTAGTTGTGAGTTCACGAGAATCCGCTTATGCTCGTATCTCTCACATAGGTTTTTCCAGGCTGTTTCGAAGCCTTCATTTGTCAAAGGACATTTCTTGACAATGTCCTTTGCCTCACCTTGGGTTTTTTGGTTAAGGTGGAACAACTTTTCTACCGGGCTTAGGCGACTGTTGTTTTTGTAGATGGCCGTGAACAGGTCACGAAACGTTGGCCAAGATAGGTAGTCGCCCTTGAATACCTCAGTATCGCAAGCTGGCAGGCGGATACTGTGTTCGCGCGCGCGTTCTCCCTCAGGTTTGACTGCCCTATCTTTTTTCTCCTTCAATTTGGCTTGAAGTTCAGCCATGTTCGACATGCATCGCAAGAATACGGCATATTCCGCTTTATGCTTGATCTTGACCGCTGCAATTTTCTTTGCGTCGAGCGTGTCAGAGCCAAGCAACTCCTCTAGGGCGTTCTCTGATTTTTCCCACTTGGCTTGCAACTCTTTTTGCTGTATTGCAAGAGTGTGTACAGTGTGCAGAGCCGCATTGATATCATTAAAATCGGCCTCGAATTCGATTATTCGATCGGCCAATCTAATGTAGGAATCCATGTTCATGGTTGAAAAATTTGTGGACAAATTGAGTGAGGAATGTAAATTTGTATAAACCTGTTCGAATCACCCAACCAACAATTATTATATTACGCAAAATTTTAGTTATTGCTCCTAATTTGTTTATTTTGTCTGACTTTGCAGAGTATTTGTGCTGTAAAACAGGGAGTAGGGGTGAGCAACACCAATGTGTACTGTGTGAGGTAAAGGGGGCCCCTCGCCAAACGTTTAATTTTATTATAAAATAAGTGCGCGCGTTGATATAAACTCGACGAAAAGTGTGAAATCGTGAAATAAATCTTATGCAATAAAGAACAAAACTGTGTAACAAAGATTGATTAGAGAAATTAGTTAAAATAATAGTGACGCAAAAGAAAGTGAAATTTGCCGCAATCGAATGGCGTGAATTTTTTGTGAAAGTGAGGTTATGTGCACCTCTTCCTTGTGCTGTGTCTGGAGAGCCTTACCGCTGGTGGGGGACAGACCAGATAGTCACAAGGGATCTAAGACAACGTTAATGTCCCGCGTTTGCACTTAATTATCTTTTCGACACTAATAAATTATTCACACTTTTCGCGGTTAAATACGATTACTACGTGTATGGCACTCACAATATATATTTTTACACGGTTTTTTGTATAGTTTATAACCAAAAAAAACGAATTGTGGCAAGAAATATTGCGCTTACGTTGTGGCTGTTTGCTGTTCTGGTGATGATGTGGCAAGATGACTTGTGGTGTTGCTGATGGCTTAAGCTGGCTGTCGCTTGCTCAGTGTTTTTTTCACGTTTTGATATCGAATATAACCTTTTAGTTTTGGTTTTGTATAGCTGTTGGTGGGCAAATATTTTTCCGTATAAATTTTCGGGCTAATTATGTTGTGGACTGTATTGTTAAGGGTGCTGTTTCCAATTCCTGGTGAGATAGGACCAAATGTTCGGCCGGGGTGCGTCTAATCCTGGAGGGAGGTGGGCGCACCGGGTCGATCTCAATGAACGGGTTGGGTTTTTGGAAGAAAGAAGAAAAATGAAGACGAGAATTTCTCGTTATAATAATCTGTTTTATTGGGTAGAAGTAAAATAACTTGGTTACAATATTACCTGACTGTATTGTAGAAAAAACGGCAGAGATCGCTGGCGGCAGATGTGTACGCGTTGGCTGTTAGAATCCAAGAGGCCGGTTGTATAGCAAGCTACAACCGTTGACCCGCAAAATCCTCCGTTTTGGAGGGGAAAGGCACCCACACATCAACCCCGACATGCATATGCATGAGTGCTGACAAAAAGCACACATACACGTGCATGTACATACATGCACATGCATGAGGGTGATGGTGTGGGTGGTTATAAATTAATTCGAGTATCGATTTGCAGAGTTGCATGGGGGGGATCGCAATCAGATGCGGAGAAGTTAGGCATCCTGCCTAAACAACCTTTTAAATGTAATTTTAAATTTAAATTGAAATTAACTTTTATTATTATATTTTTTTTTAAAGTTACAAATAAATTTAAGTGCACTGAAATATTTTCACTACACGTACCTTTTTAATAATAAACCTGCAGATTTATGTTGAAAATCGCTGGATGGCTGCTTGCAATATTATTTGCTGGATTTTTCCAATAAATGATTTTGGTACGCTAGACCGCCAATAATTTTTGATATTCTGTTGGATCACGAAATTTAATGCTGGACCACCGATTAAAGTTGGATGAAATTATATCCTTACAAAGTTGAAAATGTTTGGTCACTGGAAAATAAATTTGTTTCTCATTTAACGGCTCTGATGGACCATGTTCGAGGGAGCAGGAGACCTTGGGCTCGTCCGCCGAAATAAATGAAAAGATCGAAAATTGAGAATTAGCATTCACGTTATAAAAAATATTTTATTTAATTAATTAAATATACAAATTATTTGATTAATTACAGTATGAAATTGTAATGTGTTTGTGTGTATATGTATATGTATATATGTGTATATTAATAAGTATATAATTTTATTTCAACTTACGGAAATCGTGATGGCTGGAGACTGCCGTTCCTTGGATGATCGCAAAAGAAGTGACTTGCGAAACGGTAAAATCGAACGATTATTGTAGTTAACTCTTTGACAAAAGTAGTCAAACAGTTGCTGTTAACATAAGGTTAACAGAATGCATACTAAAGCTGCCGAAAACTTTTATATTCCTAGGGCTGCCGCAAATATTTATGTTTTGGCCCGTAGGCATAAACACTGCGAGTCAAACGTGAACAAACATGTCTTAAGGCGCAAACAATGAATTCACGTCATTTTATCTAATCGTCACTTGTAAACAATCAGCTTTCCATACGTATACAATAAAAACTACAACCAAAATACATAAATTTTTCACTCGAATAATATCAGGTTAATTACTCCAAATATTTTTTTTAGTAACAACTAAAAGCATTCTGAAATCCCAAACGAACCGTTAAAGCTATATAAATAAAATTGGTACCAATGGATTGGTATTTTTTCTGCAATCCAAAGAGGAATATGCTTGTTTAAGATCAGACGTTTCCTTTTTAATTTTAAATAGTATCATCTATATACAATACGATACACGCCAATGATTCAACTGTTTTTTGTAAGCACCGCTTCGCCGATTTATTTGCAACATGCTCAAATCTCTAGGAAAATCCCTCAGTGTCCAGCGGTCAATTTCGATATATAGGAGCCGTGGCTTCTGATATATTGACGAACATATGAAAAATCATATATCTTTGAAGCTAATAATGCTTGGGTAATGACATTTTCCGTTAGATGCAAAACATATTTTTTGTAACAACGGGGAGGTGTAAGTGAAATTGGAAAAGGGAGAGTGGCACCTCGCATACACATTTTTATTGCCATCAACGGGCGAAACTGTGAAAAATATAAGACTTTAAGTTTTAACAATAATAGTATTAGCATTCAAAAATCTACAGAAAAGCTGCTAATCCGCCTCCGATTCCGTATGTGTGCACGTGAGTAGAGGCAATCTAAATAAAATTTCCTCGTTTATCTGGCCAGCGTAAATAACAGAGGGGTTATGGTCAGTATTTACGTAAGGAATGCCTGCCCCATGGCATGAGAGTGGAGACTCGCGCCAAATAATTAACACGTTTTATGCTAAATTAAACTATATTTATTTTGTGATAACAATAGGGAAAATGTAAATTGTATGAATTCGATGTCTCAACGCGCACTTCTCGGTCTGACGAAAACGAATAGAAGAATAGCGAGAAAGTGCGAAGAAAAAGAATAAAAGCAATGTCATATCGCAGTGCTGTATTTTCGATGTAATATTTTTATTATACTTATTTGCTGAGCTTGTTCAGCTGAGTGCGCCACATCACTCCCCCCTTAACGGAAAGCGAAATTTAACTTTACGTCCGGATCGTGTCCGATACTCTTCGGCTGCCGGTAGTGACGGCGGTGTCTCATTTTCATTGATAACATATGCTGCTTTCAGTCGATCGATGCTGACGTTCACATGTTTGCCATGAACATTGACTTTAAAATACTTTTCGTATCGTTTTATTACCGGAAAAGGGCCTTCATATGGTGGTTGAAGTGGTCGACGAACAGAATCTGTTCTTATAAAAACAGCTGACGTAGTAGTCAAATCAGTCTCGATGAATGGAGATGATCGCGTATGATTTGTCGTTTGCGAAGGCCTTAGCTGACGCATTCTGCAACGAAGGCGGTTTGTAAACTCATGTTCGGAAGTCATCTCATTGCTTCCCTGAGATGGTTGCAAAAATTCTACTGGTAGACGAAGAGAGTCTCCATAGACCATTTGCGCTGGTGTAGATTTTAAATCTTCTTTGTATGCCGATCGATAACCTAGTAGGATTATGGGAAAAACATCGACCCATTTTTCCGTCTGGTGAGATTTGATGCTTGCCTTTAGCGTTCTGTGCCAACGTTCTATTATGCCGTTTGCTATCGGATGGTACGCCGTGGTTCTTAGATGTTGTATTCCCAAAATATTGTTGAGTTCACGGAATAAGGAAGATTCGAATTTCCGCCCTTGATCCGTAGTGACCCGGAGGGGAACACCAAATCTGCTGATCCAATTCGAATAAAATGTATGGGCTATAGATTCACCCGAAATATTTTCAATAGGATACGCTTCTACCCATCTCGTATAACGATCGATGCACGTAAGGCAATAACGGAATCCTCTGCAAGGTGGTAAAGGTCCGACTATGTCGATGTTCACATGTTCGAAACGCTTATTTGCAAGTGTGTACGTAGATAATGGGGCTTTATTATATCGAAATACTTTTGCTTTTTGGCATGCGATGCACGCTTTGGTCCACTGGTGGCAGTCTTTTCTGCGGTTAGGCCATATGAACTTTTCCGCGACGAGTTTGATGGTTTTTGCCGCTCCACTATGACATATGTTGTGCATCGACAAAAGACCTATTTTCGAAATGGCTGGGTTAGAAATTGTCGAATCTTACCTGTGCTAACGTCACAATAAATTTCGGTATTTACATCAAATGATGAAAATGGCTTAAGGACTAAACCTGACTTATTATAGTGAAGTAGTTTCCGTAGCTCTTCATCGTTACGCTGACTTTCTGCCAATTTATGGTAATCAATGTGACTATTGACATGTACTGCTTCAATGCGTGATAAGGCATTGGCGACGACGTTGTCTTTTCCTGGTAGATGCCGAATATCTGTAGTAAATTGGCTTAAAATAATCGAGATATCGTATTTGTCTTGGCGATGCTTTTTCCAGCTTTTGCTGGAATACGAACTGGAGCAGCTTATGATCCGTAAATAAACAAAAACTTTGACCTTCACGCATGTGTCGAAAATATTTGACTGCTTTGTACGCGCCTAATAATTCACGGTCGTATGTACTGTAGCGTTCAGAATAGAACCCGAGTGGCTGCCATTCGTTGCCATTTTTTTGTTGTAAAACGGCGCCGACAGCGTGGCTAGAGGCGTCTACTGTAAGTGATAGAGGTGCACCTGGCTTCGGAAAAACTAACGAAGTTGCTTCAGAAAGCTCTTTTTTGCACTGCTCAAAAGCACTAACTGTGGTTTTATTCCATATAATTTTTATAGTGTCATTTTTTCTGTTGCCTTTTATTAGCCCTGAAAGTACGCCTTGACTTGCTGCTGCCTTTGGCAAAAAACGTCGAAAGTAGTAGAGCATACCCAAAAATCGCCTAAGATCGCAGATTCGTTTGGGCAACTCAAACTCATTGATAGCCTTCACTCTCTCAGCTGGTGGCGTAACCCCATCTTTGCTGACAACGTAACCCAAAAAATAATATTTCTGGCTTGCCCCAAATGCATTTAGATGGGTTTATTATAACATTATACTCACGCAATCTTTTAAGTACGGTGCAAAGGTGTTGCCGATGCTGCTCTTCGTCCTTAGATGCAACTAAGATGCCGTCTAAGTAAGCCCATGCAAAATCCAAGTCTCTTAGTATGTGGTCCATAAACTGTTGAAACGTTTGACTCGCATTGCGAAGCCCAAAGCACATGAAAACAAATTCGAATAACCCAAAAGGTGTCGTGATCGCCGTTTTGGGAAAGTCTGCTGGCTCTACTGGCAGTTGATGGTATGCACGGCGTAAGTCTATTGTCGAAAAAATAGTGCAACCGTGCAAGTTATGCGTGAAATCGTGCAGATGCGGAACCGGGTAACGATCAGGCTCCGTTATACTGTTCAACCGTCTAAGGTCTCCACACGGCCTCCACTCGCCATTCTTCTTTCGCACCATATGAAGCGGACTTGCCCAGGGGCTTCTTGATGGGCGACAAATACCAGCGTCCATGAGCGATTGGATTTCAGCTTTAGCAGCCTTAAGTTTATCCGGTGCTAAACGTCGTGGTTTGGAAAACACTGGGGGTTCTTTAGTTACAAGGTCTATAAATTCTGCCAATATGTCCTGAAAAAGCATATCGCTTTTGATGAATGATAACCGGCCTGTGTACCCGTTTAATATTTTGACGGAGCAAAGTTGCGACACGTTCGTTGTGCTTTCGATAAGTTTACGCTGATGCAAATCGACGAGAAGCTTAAAATGTGCTAGAAAATCAGCTCCTAATATGGGCTGAGAAATGTCAGATACAATAAAATTCCATTGAAATTTCCTAAAACCTAGATTTAAACATACAATACGTTCACCAAAAGTTTTTATTGCCGCATTGTTGGCTGCGTATAGAAACGTTTTATTGTGCGGATTTTTACGTTGCAAAGATGTTGGAGGTATTACGCTAACTTCTGCCCCGGTGTCTACCAAAAATTGCAGTTTACTCTCTCGGTCGACAATTAAAAGGCGGCGGTTTTTCGAAAGGGCCTGTCACATACCGCCGTTTGTGCCAGGGTTTTCATTTTAACGACTGCGAACAAGGTGCTCGGCATTTGGTTGCTTTTTCACCGAATGTTTTATGGTACCAGCAAATCGTATCGCCTTTGTGGGGGGTACTCGAGCGCTTACGCGAGACCGACCGTCGTGTTTGCCTGCCACGTTGCTTTAACTGCGCCTTCAATTCAGCAACCTCTTTTGTTAATGCCGCCATTTTGCGATTCATGTCCGAGCGGTCATCATCGTTGTGTTCTGCGACTGCATGTATTTGCGGGCCGTCGCTAACCTCAATTATTTTATCGGCTAACAGAGCGACTTTGTCGAGTAGCTCGCTGCTAATTGAAATGATAGAGCGCATATTTTGTGGTAACCTGTTTAGCCAAATTGATCTCAACATGCTGTCATTCATTTCGGAACCTGCCAAATGGCGCATTTCACGTAGCAAATGTGACGGTTTCATGTCGCCCAGCTCAATATCTTGTAATAATTTTTTGATTCGTTTTTGTTCCGAATCGGCAAACTGCTCAAGAATGCGCGTTTTTAACGTTTGGTACATATCATTAGCCGGTGGGCGCAATATTAAATCGCTTATTTGTGCGATTACATTACTCTCGATAGCGGCTACCACGGTATGATATTTTGATCTATCGCTGCTGATTCCCGCTGCAACAAATTGTGATTCCACCTGTGCTAACCACAACTCGGGCTTTGCATGCCAGAATGGTGGAATTTTCACAGTAACACGTGATATTTCGTTTCCATTAGCTACAGGGGGTGCCGTTGCCGGGGAGAGTGTAGAGTTTTGGGATATCGTCTGTTCGGTGCTCTCCTTTGATTCATCAGTAGGCATTTTGATTGTCGGGGTCACCAATATGTAGACTCGCACCAAATAATTAACACGTTATATGCTAAATTAAACTATATTTATTTTGTGATAACAATAGGGAAAATGTAAATTTTATGAATTCGATGTCTCAACGCGCACTTCTCGGTCTGACGAAAACGAATAGAAGAATAACGAGAAAGTGCGAAGAAAAAGAATAAAAGCAATGTCATATCGCAGTGCTGTATTTTCGATGTACTATTTTTATTATACTTATTTGCTGAGCTTGTTAAGCTGAGTGCGCCACAAGAGCATCGGAAGAGCCAACGTAGTATTCAATATCGAAAATTTAGGCCTAGCTATTATACAGTTTTAGATAAGCCATGGGCTAAATTTGGTGAAGAGTTCTCAGTTTTTGTCCCAGATGTATGAGAGAGTGGTTTTATCCTTTATATAAATGGACAAAATCACCAAAAATTTGTTTTTATATAAGAACGTATTCTTGCTGAACTTTGATTTTATAATTTTGACATAGAAATTGTAAAAATATTTATGAGAAATAAAAATATGAAAGTGGAGCGCATATTACTTGAATTGGAAAGTTTGCAGAAAAGGAGTCAACTTATCAATATATAGTCAATTAATTGCGATCCACTTTTATATTAAAAATATTTTGAAAATTTCTATGTCAAAATTTTAAGATCAAAGTTCAGCAAGAACATGGCTTTATATAAAGACATGTTTTTTGCTGATTTCGTCCACTTATATAAGGGAAATAGGTGGTAAAAAACAGTGCCTTATTTATTACAAGGTGAAAAACTTACTTTTATTAATTCAGAATGCATACAATACTACTTTTTTTTTTTTATTTTATTTTATACAATATACTACACATCTGAAAAATACATCAAGCTACATTAGCTTTTAAGCTACTTTAAAATTGTTCATATATGCCAAGCTTGAGTTGCTACAAGTGAGTATGTGGATGAAGTTCCAAGATTGTAGCTCAATGGGAAGTTTGTTTGATCGGAAGATTCCCCCCGTTTTGTACGATTCTTCTTAATATCCCAATTCGTGCGCTCCCTATCGAAAATTTTGTATTATGTTTTATACTGTCATCGACCTCTGAATTAAGTTTGAAATTTCAAGTCTCTAGCTCATCGAGAAGTTACTTAAAAGCCGGCTTCATGTGTTAAAATTCTCATTTAATTATTTCGATCCGGGGGCCACCTAACGGAATTTTTTTCCTTTTGTTCCTTTGTCACGGTGTCTTAACCTATATGTGAAGTTTCACGTTTGTAGCTCAATGAGAGGTTACTTAAAAATCGATCTGAAATTTCCCAGCTTCCAAACTCCTCTCCAACTATTTCGATCCGTAAGGCTCCTAACGGATATTTTCCCTTTTTGTTGCATTGTCTCGGTGTCTCAACCTATAAGTGAAGTTTCACGTTTGTAGATCAATGAGAAGTTACATGAAAATAGATATCAAATTTCTAAATTTGTATTTAATTATTTGGATCCGTGCGCCACCTAATGGAATTTTTTCCCTTTTGTTGCATTGTCTCGGTGTCTTAATCTATCTGTGAAGTTTCACGTCTGTAGCTCAATGAGAAGTTACCTAAAAATGTATATAAAAATTTGTCAAATTCTCATCTAAATATTTCGATCAGTGCACCATATAAAGGAATTTTTTCTCCTTTTGTTCCTCTGTAGTAGTGTCTTAACTGTCATCGGCCACTGAATTAAGTTTGAAATTTCAAGTATCTAGCTCATCGAGAATTAGCTAAAAGCCGGGTTATGTTCGCATCTAATTATTTCGACCCGTGCGCCACCTAACGGATTTCCCCCCTTTTTGTTGCATTGTCTTGGCGTCTTAACCTATATGCGAAATTTCACGCTTGTAGCTAAATAGAAGTTACTTAAAAATCAATCTAAAAATTCCAAATTCTTATCTAATTATTTCGAAACGAGAGCCACCTAACGGATTTTTTTGCTGTTGCATTTTCTTGGTGTCTTATCCTATCTATGAAGTTTCATATTTGTAGCTCAATTAGAAAATTCGCTCGATCTTTTTGTTGCATTGTCCCGGTGTCTTAACACATCTGTGAAGTTTCACGTTTGTAGCTCAATGAGAAGTTACTTAAAACCCGAGTGCCGTTCCGTACGATTTTTCTAAATATCTCGATGCGTGTGCCCCCTAGCGAAATTATTTAGTATGCGTTTTATACTGTCATCGGCTTTTGAATTAAGTTTGAAATTTCAAGTCTCTAGCTCGTCGAGAATTACCTAAAAGCCGGTTTAAGTTCTCATATAATTATTTCGATCCGTGCTCCAACTAACGGATTTTTTCCCCTTTTGTTGCATTTTCTTGGTGTCAGAACTTATATGTGAAATTTCACGATTGTAGCTCAATGAGAAGTTACTTAAAAACCAATCTAAAAAATTACAGATTTCCAAATTTTTATCTAATTATTACGATCCGTGCGCCACCTAACAGATTTTCCCTTTTTCTTGCATTGTCTCCGTGTCGTAACCTACACGTAAAGTTTGTAGCTCAATGAGAAGTTACTTAAAAATCGATTGCAAGATTTGTATTGAAAATGCGGACAAACATTCAACCGACTTAATCAAAACAAAATAATAAAAAGGAGTCGAGCCACACCCATTTAAAAAAAAATTAACTGTCGGACTTTACTATAGCATATCACTACTGAGGTTAAATATCATTATCATTTTATAACGTACATATATAATATTCTGTTAAGTTATTGCACTATTTATTACCATTCGATTCTTAAATTTGTGTTTCAAGGAAGCATGGTGGCATTACAATTTTCTTAATATCTGTTTATTCCCACGGTCCAAAACATAAATATTTTCAGTAGCCCTAGTATGCGAGATGTTTACATTATGTTAACATCAACTGTTTGACTACTTTTTCAAACAGTTAACTATAAGAATGGAAAGATCTTACGGTTTTCAAGAGTTAGCGAAACTCTTGAAAGCGGCGGCTCTTCCACTTCTTTTGCATTCATCGAAAGGACAAGCAGCAAACTCCAGCCACCGCGATTCACGTAAGTAAAGGCCGTGACACAATGACATTTTTCATAAAGATGCGCTTAACACAAGCTTATGCATTCCAATAACATCGCCACAATCAACCAAGATGTTGCGTTTGTAAATATGAAAGAACTTCAGACTTGGCAATTGAAGTTTATTTCGCCTTGCCCATCCAAATAAAAAATTTCGCAAAGCACTGGTATAAACATTATCCGTACACAACAAAGATACTTGCTAACATATTTTGTGTCGTATTCATTTGTTTTATTATTGTTTTTACTTGCGAAAAATGTTAGAAAATTTACCGACCAGTGGGAAATATAATTTCACTTGAAAAGTATGTCAACACCCTTAACCAAAACATTTGTCACATTCTTCTTCTTATGCTTTGCTTGTAACAAAATTTGGGAGATGGCTACTTTTCAATATCAGATGGCGCCAGTGTCGCTCATTCTACCATTCTCATTCTACTGCGTGCAATGTACTCATAATGCATAACTTACTTACTTACTTAAGTGGCGCTTAACCGTCTAAACGGTTATGGTCATCCAACAAGGCGCGCCAGTCGCTCCTTCGCTCCGCCAACCGGCGCCAATTGGTCACACCAAGGGAGTTTAAATCGTTTTCCACCTGGTCTCTCCAACGGAGTGGGGGCCGCCCTCTACCTCTGCTTCCATAGGCGGGTTCCGATAGAAACACTTTCTTGGCCGGAGCATCATCTTTCATTCGCATAACATGGCCTAGCCAGCGCAGCCTCTGCGTTTTAATTCGCTGGACTATGTTGATGTCTGCGTATAGCTCGTACAGCTCATCATGAAATCTTCTTCGGTACTCGCCATCGCCAACGCGTAGAGGTCCATAAATCTTTCGAAGAACTTTTATCTCGAACACTCCCAAAGCCGCTCCATCTGCTGTTGTCATGGTCCATGCTTCTACCCCATATAGCAGGACGGGTACGATAAGTGACTTGTAAAGTATGATTTTCGTTCGCCGAGAGAGGACTTTACTTTTCAATTGCCTACCTAGTGCAAAGTAGAATTTATTGGCAAGATTGATTCTTCGCTGTATTTCAGTGCTGATGTTGTTGCTAGTGTTGATGCTGGTTCCCAAATAAACGAAGTCTTTTACTATTTCGAAATTATGGCTGCCAACAGTAGCGTCGTTGCCAAGGCGCGTATGCGCTGACTCTTTGCTGGATGACAGCAGGTACTTCGTTTTGTCCTCATTCGCCATCAAACCCATCTTTACCGCTTCTTTTTCCAGTTTGGAGTAAGCAGAACTAACAGCGCGGGTGTTTAGGCCGATGATATCAATGTAATCAGCATATGCCAGTAATTGCACGCTTTTATAGTATATTGTTCCAGTGCGGTTAAGTTCTGCAGCTAGTATAATTTTCTCCAGCATCAAATTAAAGAAATCGCACGATAGGAAGTTACCCTCTCTGAAACCTCGTTTAGTTTCGAACGGCTCGGAGAGGTCCTTCCCAATTCTGACTGAGCTGATGGTGTTACTCAACGTCATTTTGCACAGCCGTATAAGTTTTGCGGAGAAACCAAATTCAGACATAGCGGCATATAGGCAGCTCCTTTTCGTGTTGTCGAAGGCGGCTTTAAAGTCGACGAAGAGGTGATGTGTGTCGATTCTCTTTTCACGGGTTTTTTCCAAGATTTGGCGCATTGTGAAAATCTGATCGATGGTAGATTTACCAGGTCTGAAGCCGCACTGATAAGGTCCAATCAGCCGGTTATCAGTGGGCTTCAGTCTTTCGCACAATACACTTGAAAGGACCTTATATGCGATATTAAGAAGGCTGATTCCACGATAGTTGGTGCATTTTGCAGTATCCCCCTTCTTGTGGACTGGGAAAAGAACACTTAGATTCCAACTCGTCCGCCCATATTTTGCTAAGAAGCTGCTGCATGCGCCTTACCAACTCCTCGCCGCCGTACTTGAATAGCTCCGCAGGCAATCCATCAGCGCCCACGGCCTTGTTGTTTTTCAATCTGGTTATTGCTATTCTAACTTCGTCATAATCGGCGGTGGGACATATATTCCATCATCATCGATTGCGGGATCGGGTTCTTCATCTCTGTGCCTTGAATTGCTGCCTCCATTTAGGAGAGCAGAGAAGTATTCCCTCCATAATCTAAGCACTCTCTGGGCATCAGTTACAAGGTCGCCGTTTTCGTTCCTACAGGAGTTTGCTTCGGTCTTAAAACCTTCCGTCTGTCGCCGTATTTTTTGGTAAACTTTTCGGGCGTTATTCCTGGTGGCTCAAGCTCCTCGCACTTACGCCTTTCTTCTTCTACTTTTTTCTTCCTGAAAAGACGCCTCGCTTCCCTTTTCAACTCACGATAGCGTTCACGTACTCCTCTTGTCGCGCTCACTTTTAACGTAGCCCGGGAGGCAGCGTCTTTTCTTTCGGTTGCAACGCGGCATTCTTCAAAGTACCAGTTGTTTTTTCGTGGCCGCCGGTAACCAATTTTTTCCTCGGCGGCAGTACGAAGTGCTTTGGAGATATGCTCCCACTGCTCGTATATTCCTTCAGGATGAGTTGTGCTCTCAGAGAGCAGGTGTGAGAGTCGAGTTGCGAAATAATTGGCAGTCTGTTGTGATTGAAGCTTTTCGACGTCTAGCTTTCCTTGTGTTTTTTTTTTTTGTTCCTTGGTTTTAGCCGCTTTGAAGCGGGTGCGTATTTTGGCTGCAACGAGATAATTGTCCGAGTCGATGTTAGGTCCTCGGATCGTGCGCACATCTAAAACACTGGAGGCATGCCGTCCGTCTATCACAACGTCATCGATCTGATTGCGAGTATTTCGATCAGGAGACAGCCATGTAGCGATGTATCTTTTTATGCATGAACCTCGTAGCGAGCCGCTTGCTCCAAGACAGACGCCCGCTTGCAGCTGCACCTAGAGGTGTACAGATGCTGCCGATGAGATTTCCCCCGGCTAGCCCTTAAACCGATTATGTCAAAGTGGCCTAGCCAGGTTGTCGCCTTCTCACATTAGCCCACCGCTAAACATAGGTGCGGCTACCCAGAGGATACTTGGCAGCAAGCGACCGGCAGTAGTGAGCTGCTTGAACCGCATGCAAAAGAATCCCTCTGGCCATTCCCAGGTGAATGGCGGTCAGAAGCTTTCCCCACTTTCGTGGACTTCTACACACGGCTCCACCCTCCTCAATGCAGGTTAACTCACGTAGCCCATTTTAGGAAGACAAACATTCTAAAAGGGAAGAAACGTGGTGCGATGGTAGCGTGCTCAACCTACCACACCTTATGCCCTGGGTTCACACCCCGGGCAAAGCAACATCAAAATTTTAGAAATAATGTTTTTCAATTAGAAGAAATATTTTCTAAGCGGGGTCGCCCCCCGGCAGTGTTTGGCAAGCGCTCCGGGTGTATTTCTGCCATGAAAAGCTCTCAGTGAAAACTCATCTGCCTTGCAGATGCCGTTCGGAGTCGACATAAAACATGTAGGTCCCGTCCGCCAATTTGTAGGGAAAATGAAGAGGAGCACGACGCAAATTGAAAGAGAAGCTCTGCCTTAGATCTCTTCGGAGGTTATCGCGCCTTGCATTTATTTATTTATATTTTATTTAAGAAACGAAAAAAAAACTTTGATAAAATACCCTAGTACTTTCGAAAATAACAAAGTAATATGGCATAAAATATTCGTGTTCAAAGTGTTTAAGCAGTAGACGAGTTTCGAACATACGTTATTCTGTATTATAATATTGTGCATTGTAAATCTTATCAAGTAGCGCAACTCACAACTGATCGCTCAAAGTCAGCATTCACACAAACATTACTCGGCTCCATATTAAAAAATGTTTTATACTGTTTTCACACAGAAACTTAATGATCTCATTTCACCTGCTAATGAAATTGTAAATTTTTTGCTTTCACACAGAAGTAACTGCTCGATTAGTATGAAGGATGAGACAGACAATCATGGCGGAACAATACAAGGTGGGAGCATGGTGACATACCTACAAACAAAAAAAATTCCATGTACTTGTAAATTCGATGGACAAATGTCAAAATCGTACTGCGCCGGCAGTTGATGTATCAAATCAAATAAAAAAGGTTATAATCAGCTGTTCGATGCGGCCACCTTGTATCGTTCCGCCATGCAGACAATGACATTTGCTTTGAAAACTAAGAAGCGTAAACGGAAGCGGAACGCTGCCAACAGAGTTGCATTGTGCTTTTGACTTCATTAGGCATTCGATTAGCTACTAATGAAATAATAATAGATTCGAATTTTGTAGGGAAGATTGAGCTCAATAAGCGTCTTAATGTAGAAAATTGCCTTTATTATTCAATAAGCCGTCTGTGTGAAATTAGTATTAGAAAGTACTTAGTTAACAATCAGGCACAAATGTTCCTATTTTTGGGATATATAGCATTTCTAAAACATTATTTGCAGTAAGAAAGAGAAAATTTTAGTTTATATTGAAGTATTTAGTAATATTTTTACATTTATCTGTAATATTGATGCAATGTACCGCTGTTCTTCCTGCCACTCCATTCGACTCCCTACCACTCAATTCGCTACATACCCATAATTAAGGCTGCCAAACTTTAGTGAACAATGATATTGCAAATTAAATATTATATATGAATTAAATATTAAGCTGTTAATATAAGTATATATTATAAATTATACCGATTGATTGTAAATACATGTCATAGATCTCAAAAAATTTAAAATATAACTTTGTATCCTTACTAATTGGGGTAAGTACACATTTTTAAACAATTATTCGGCTTGGGCAATTTTTCAAAGTTATTTTACTTAAGTTCCAACCCCCTCACTTCATATTCTGTTTAATTTTATTAGCCTTAAATTTAAAACTCAATTAAACAATGCCTCATAAATCTGAATATTTGTTTAGAAACACAAAAGTTTAAAAAATCTAAAAATAGAATGTTGTAAATACTTAGATAGTTGTATACATATTCAGTAAACTAACAAAGCCCAAGAGTTAAAATTGATTGGTGAAAATCTAGAATTAATAATTTCGTTTGTGAAGCAAGTCATAGACTCTTTTTCGAAACATTTTATTATACATATGTATATGTTTTGTTCTACAGAGGCGATAGCTTGGTAGACGGAGCAAGCTACTGCAATCCGCGGCACGTCGGTTCGAAACCAAGCCACATACCATTCGATTTTTCCTTTTTTACTGCAAGTGTAGATTTCTGTGGTTTAATATTTAAACAAAATTCTATGCGATAGTTTTCAGGAAGTCCGGGTTAGTCATATATGGAGTACAAAAAAGTTTATGATTTAGGCTTCGTGTAATAACGTGTATTAAAATTTTAATGCATAAGCTTGTGTTAAACTCATCTATATGAAAAAGTGCTTATGTGTCGGGGCTTTAATACCAATCTGAAATTAAATGTTGTAGCATAAGTATAATTTACCCTGCAAAAATCGTGTGGCCAAAAACGCACACATTCACTTGAGTTTTTTGACAGCCACAAATACACCCAGTGTATATGTGAGAATTCGGAGCATAGAGTTCAGAAAATGAAATATCATGATGAAATATTTATTTTATATTTATTATCTCACTCTTTTTCTCACATTATATGAATACGGATGGTGAAATTTGAAAATTGTCAGCGGGAGTTGCGCGCTATTTTATTTCGTCCAAGTGCTAATTCCAAACTGTGATTTCATCTGCGCGTAACGTCAGCGATGGAAAAATTTATAAAATCAGAAAATTCTGCGGAGGGATCACTTAAAAATCAAATATTCCGGTAAGGATCATATAATTCTTTCTCACCAACATCATTTTGTGTTAAAATACAAAAATATAAGAGATCTATGCCGAGCTTTCCTCCCAAATTTGTGACGTACTCCATTTTTAATTTTGCCTACAAATTGGCTTCCAAATACTGTGGGTGTGCTTCCATACGTGGCCCCTCGATTTTTCTACATTTGTAGCAATTTGAATTCATGTATATTGTATAAAACTATAATGAATTGCGATTGTTTGAGCAGCGTATGTGCGCTAGTGCTTCTACATTTGCCGCGTGTAAGCGAAGCTTTCATAGACACCGTTGACGCTCACAATGAAAGCTTTTTCGAGAAGGTGGAAGGTAGCACAAATTCGTTGTAACATTTGAAATTATTGAAGGTTCTTTCCTGGACATTGACATCAAAATAACTGAGCCGGATAATAATGTTATACATGACAGTGAGAAGAAATCTTATGCCAAGGTATATACCACAACAGTAACCGTATAATGTATGCTAATACAACTAATATAATTCAAATATTACTGATAATTATTTTTGTATTATTTTCTTTAGCAACCACCTACACCTGGTACAGGTATATATCAAAAGCCGCAACAGTATGATCAAGCCCAACGCCGTTTATATCACGATCAGATGCCAAATCCGATAAGCGTTATCATTGAAAATCAAAATAGCGCTGGTTTTATTACTAATGGACAGGGTTTACTACCACCATTGGTGACCACAAAATATACCCCAGCGGGTCAGGGGATCAGAATATACCCGCGGTAGGTATGCCTTTCGTAAGAGGCGACTATAATACCACATTCAAGGGGCTGTGTAGCGCAACCCTTCAGGTTGCCAGCGCAATATATAGCTTCTCTAAAACCAATTGTCAATCTCACCTATCCGCGGCGAATCCTGTTCCACTAACAGACGAGGCTCTGGCGACCCCAAGCTCCTCATGGAACTTGGGGGTGGGGAGGGAGGGAATGGCCTGAAGGTTTAATGTGGCCACATAAATCGTTCCCGAGATGGTCTGGCTAGCACTTTAATGGTGGTGAGTTACCGGAGTGTACCGGATATGTATCCGGCAAAGGACCATCACATCGATAACACTCCCCAAAGCCTTTGGGAGCAACCTTATCGCTACAACAACAACAACAACCACAAAATATGTGGTACAAGATCAGGATAGCTCCTCGCCACGTTACGTTAGGTTTTGATATTCGAAATTAATATTTTGTTTGGCAATCATATTGATATTTCTCGTTTGCAGGTCCTCTTTGTATTGCATACCTGCAACATCTGATTTATTAAAAACAACAGCCTTGTCCATTACACTTACCACCTCACCAATGGCACGCACGGTTGAGGGTGAATATGAGCCACCCATTGTAAATTTTAGTGAATTGGTTCCAATTAGATGAAATCGTTGCAAGGCTCATATGCAATTTGTAGATGCTGGTCGTCGTTTCCAATGTCTTATGTGTAAAGTAACAACAGATGGTAAAAAAAATCTTTCACTTTTACTTGTGTTCATTGATCCATATTTTTTCTCAACAGTTCCAACTGAAAATTTCCAACATTTGGGCCACACCGGACAGCGTGTCGATAAATATGAACGTCCTGAACTTGTATTGGGTACATATGAGTTTTTGTGTAAAAAATGTTTGGGTGCCGATATCTGTCAAGGTAAACCTCAACTCTTATCCAACATCAATGCCTCGCAATCAATTGTGGACGCTGTACGCACTGCATTGGGTCCACGCAGTATGGACAAGCATATTGTTGATTCCAGTGGTCAGGCCACAATTTCAAATGATGGTGCAATCATTATGAAACTATTGGATATTGTGCATCCAGCCGTAAAACTCTAGTCGACATCGCCAAATATCAAGATGCTGAGGTAAGTTTTTTGTTATATTAGAATGTGTAGAATAAAAATTTTTCTCTTATCATGTCGGCGATGGCACCACTTCAGTAATAATTTAAGCAGGTGAAATCTTAAAACAAGTAAAGCCATTATATGTTGAGGAAGGCGTGCATGTACGTATCATCATTAAAACTATACGAAAAGCATTACAATTATGCATGACCAAAATACGACATGGCTGTTCATGTCGAAGCGCCAATCAAAAGAACAACAACGTGCATTATTGAAAAAATGCGCTGCCACAGCTATCAATAAAAATCGTCACGTTGTACTCCGTTAAGTTTAATAAACTTTGAGATTTTAAGCGTACTCAATTACACGTTGTATATGTTCCACAAATGGCCATAGGCTTCCTCTCTTAGGTAAGAGAGAATGGTCTGTAGGTACCCAATGGGAAATCTGAATACATTTACAATGAAATAAAAATAACAATTTAATATCAATAAGATATTTGTTAAGAAAAATCTTTCTTTCCAAATTTCTTTTCCGTCTATAACATCATCAAAGTTTAAAGATCAGACTATAGAAATTTCAATAGACAGAATAGCCCAATTACATCACCTTTCTCGTCTCATGAGAATATGAATAGAGTTTCTTATAGCGTTTTCTTTTCTGAAAAAAAACTGTTGCTTAAATAAATTGTAAAACCTTAATAGAGTTACTCCTGTCTACTTTTATAGTGCATGAAAAGAACATAAATGGCTATCCCGTGTATCCCTGATTCTCACAAGCGCGTTGTCAAAATAATAAAAATTCATTAACCATTATTGGCTTCATTTCAATTTTCTTCGGTAAAAATTTCTGGAGTTACGAAAAGCGATCAGCAAGGTTACACTGCCACGCCGTCATTTTATGCAGGGTAAAAGTGTAACGCTTTTGCGTTGCGAGCAGGCAACAATTTTCACAAAAGAACGAAATACCCCGTAAAGGCTTTGCCTGTTTTTTAGAATAGAACAATTTATATTTACAACCCTTGCGCAGCGCACAAAAAGCGTAACACTTTTGGCAGAATAGAATGAAAATTTAAGTAGGTTTTAATCGAATTTAATTTTGAAAATTATCGTTCAACACTAGCTGTAGTCCCATGACAAGACATAAAATGATTTTTTATTATTAATAAATCAGCAAGGTCTCTAATACACGACGATTTTTCTATTTCGTCTGTGAAAGTTGGTCGAAAAATGAGAATTTCTCTGGCAAATGATTCAGATATGTGTTTTTTTTATATATCTCAACAAATCCTAGAGTTTTTTTTAATAGATCAGTGCTATAATCGAATGAGCCAAGATCCCGCATTCCGGAATTGTTGTATTTGTAATTGAATTTGAAAAGAAGGTTTGTTGACGTAGCGCTTTTGAAATTGTTCGATTTATTACATTTCTCTCTTGTTTCGCTACCAGTTTTCGGAGTATTTAAAACTGTTACCTGAGTAAACGACTACGCCGAAATAAAAATTAAATTTCCGGAGTATATTTTTTCTTCCTTTTTGAAAGCGGGCGAACAACTAACATCAAATTGATTTGGTGGCTTGTAAAACCTTTCGGTTGTATTTTTGCTCTTTTAATAACAGAAGATTTCAAGACCGGCGCAGATTCCTGTAGGAACGATAATGACGACCTGGTAACTCACGTACAGAGTGTGGGGGAAGATTAACCCGATACCCCGATCGCCGATGATGAAAAAACTCCCCGGCATCCAATATCACAGCTAAAAAATCACAAGGTGCCAAGTAATGATGGGTTACCCGCCGGGCTGTTCAAACATGGAGGCGAAGAGAGAAACAAAAAAAGTGGGTCTTGCAGTAAATTTGGACAAGACAAAGTACTTCCTGTCATCGTGGCCTTTGTACCCACATCACTGTTGACGGATATACATTCGAGACTGTGAATAATTTCGTTCATTTCGGGAGCAGCATTAAAGGCAAAAACAATGTCGGCCTAGAAATCAAACGGAGAATAACTCCTGCCAACTAGTGCTTCGTAAGGCAATTGAAAAGAAAAGTCCTCTCTCGACGAACAAAATTCTTCTTTTAAGAGACACTCATCATACCTGTCTTGATGTATGGCTCGGAATCATGGAAGGTATCGAGAGTAGATAAGTTGGCTCTTGGAGTATTCGAGAGAAAAGTTCTCCGGAAGGTTAATAGTCCTATCCGTGATTTTGCCGGCGGGTATCGAAGGAGCTATTATGATGAGCTACATATATGAGCTTTACGTAATCATGACGATAGTGCAGCGATTGAAAATCCAAAGGCTTCCCTAGCTAGGACATGTTATGCGGATTAACGAATACGCTCCGGCAGTTTGTAAACAGAGGAAAGAGAAAATCTTCACTGATTTGGGGGAGAGAGTTGGAGGAAGATTTGACCTTGCTTGGTGCCCCGAATTGGCGACTGTTATCACAAAACAGGCTTAGCTGAAGTGTCGTCTGTGGAATTTTGGCAGGATTTGCAGATCGGGCCCGGACACATGTTTTGCTTACTTTTTACTCCTTCTTTTCTCATTCCGTATGAAAAAAGTAAAACAACTGTGAGTCAAATGTGAACAAACATGTCTTAAGACATAAACAATGAATTCACGTCATTTCATCCAATCGTCACTTGTAAACAATCAGCTTTCCATACGTATAAAATAAAAACTTCAACCAAAATACATGACTTTGTCACTCGAATAATATCAGGTTAATTACTCCAAATATTTTTTTTAGTAACAACTAAAAGCATTCTGAAATCCCAAAAGAACCGTTAAAGCTATATAAAAAAAATTGGTACCAATGGATTGGTATTTTTTTTGCAATCCAAAGTGAAATATGTTTGTTTAAGATCAGACGTTTCCTTTTTAATTTTAAATAGCATCATCTATATACAATACGATACACGCCAATGATTCAACTGTTTTTTTGTAAGCACCGCTTCGCCGATTTATTTGCAACATGCTCAAATCTCTAGGAAAATCCTTCAGTGTCCAGCGGTCAATTTCAATATATAGGAGCTGTGGCTTCTGATATATTGACGAACATATGAAAAATCATATATCTTTGAAGCTAAGAAACCTAGGGTAATGACATTTGCCGTTAGATGCAAAACATATTTTTTGTAACAACGGGGAGGTGTAAGTGAAATTGGGAAAGGGAGAGTGGCACCTCCCATACACATTTGTATTGTCATCAAAGGGCGAAACTGTGAAAAATATAAGACTTTAAATTTTAACAATAATAGTATTAGCATTCAAAAATCTACAGAAAAGCTGCTAATCCGCCTCCAATTCCGTATGTGTGCACGTGAGTAGAGGCAATCTAAATAAAATTTCCTCGTTTATCTGGCCAGCGTAAATAACAGAGGGATTATGGTCAGTATTTACGTAAGGAATGCCTGCCCCATGGCATGAGAGCATCGAAAGAGCCAACGTAGTATTCAATATCGAAAATTTAGGCCTAGCTATTTTAGATAAGCCATGGACTAAATTTGGTGAAGAGTTCTCAGTTTTTGTCCCAGATGTATGAGAGAGTGGTTTTATCCTTTATATAAATGGACAAAATCACCAAAAAATTTGTTTTTATATAAGAACGTATTCTTGCTGAACTTTGATTTTATAATTTTGACATAGAAATTGTAAAAATATTTATGAGAAATAAAAATATGAAAGTGGAGCGCATATTACTTGAATTGGAAAGTTTGCAGAAAAGGAGTCAACTTATCAATATATAGTCAATTAATTGCGATCCACTTTTATATTAAAAATATTTTGAAAATTTCTATGTCAAAATTTTAAGATCAAAGTTCAGCAAGAACATGGCTTTATATAAAGACATGTTTTTTGCTGATTTCGTCCACTTATATAAGGGAAATAGGTGGTAAAAAACAGTGCCTTATTTATTACAAGGTGAAAAACTTACTTTTATTAATTCAGAATGCATACAATACTTGTCTGTACTACTTTAAAATTGTTCATATATACCAAGCTTGAGTTGCTACAAGTGATTATGTGGATGAAGTTCCAAGATTGTAGCTCAATGGGAAGTTTTTTGATCGGAAGATTCCCCCCGTTTTGTACGATTCTTCTTAATATCCCAATTCGTGCGCTCCCTATCGAAAATTTTGTATTATGTTTTATACTGTCATCGACCTCTGAATTAAGTTTGAAATTTCAAGTCTCTAGCTCATCGAGAAGTTACTTAAAAGCCGGCTTCATGTGTTAAAATTCTCATTTAATTATTTCGATCCGGGGGCCACCTAACGGAATTTTTTTCCTTTTGTTCCTTTGTCACGGTGTCTTAACCTATATGTGAAGTTTCACGTTTGTAGCTCAATGAGAGGTTACTTAAAAATCGATCTGAAATTTCCCAGCTTCCAAACTCCTCTCCAACTATTTCGATCCGTAAGGCTCCTAACGGATATTTTCCCTTTTTGTTGCATTGTCTCGGTGTCTCAACCTATAAGTGAAGTTTCACGTTTGTAGATCAATGAGAAGTTACATGAAAATAGATATCAAATTTCTAAATTTGTATTTAATTATTTGGATCCGTGCGCCACCTAATGGAATTTTTTCCCTTTTGTTGCATTGTCTCGGTGTCTTAATCTATCTGTGAAGTTTCACGTCTGTAGCTCAATGAGAAGTTACCTAAAAATGTATATAAAAATTTGTCAAATTCTCATCTAAATATTTCGATCAGTGCACCATATAAAGGAATTTTTTCTCCTTTTGTTCCTCTGTAGTAGTGTCTTAACTGTCATCGGCCACTGAATTAAGTTTGAAATTTCAAGTATCTAGCTCATCGAGAATTAGCTAAAAGCCGGGTTATGTTCGCATCTAATTATTTCGACCCGTGCGCCACCTAACGGATTTCCCCCCTTTTTGTTGCATTGTCTTGGCGTCTTAACCTATATGCGAAATTTCACGCTTGTAGCTAAATAGAAGTTACTTAAAAATCAATCTAAAAATTCCAAATTCTTATCTAATTATTTCGAAACGAGAGCCACCTAACGGATTTTTTTGCTGTTGCATTTTCTTGGTGTCTTATCCTATCTATGAAGTTTCATATTTGTAGCTCAATTAGAAAATTCGCTCGATCTTTTTGTTGCATTGTCCCGGTGTCTTAACACATCTGTGAAGTTTCACGTTTGTAGCTCAATGAGAAGTTACTTAAAACCCGAGTGCCGTTCCGTACGATTTTTCTAAATATCTCGATGCGTGTGCCCCCTAGCGAAATTATTTAGTATGCGTTTTATACTGTCATCGGCTTTTGAATTAAGTTTGAAATTTCAAGTCTCTAGCTCGTCGAGAATTACCTAAAAGCCGGTTTAAGTTCTCATATAATTATTTCGATCCGTGCTCCAACTAACGGATTTTTTCCCCTTTTGTTGCATTTTCTTGGTGTCAGAACTTATATGTGAAATTTCACGATTGTAGCTCAATGAGAAGTTACTTAAAAACCAATCTAAAAAATTACAGATTTCCAAATTTTTATCTAATTATTACGATCCGTGCGCCACCTAACAGATTTTCCCTTTTTCTTGCATTGTCTCCGTGTCGTAACCTACACGTAAAGTTTGTAGCTCAATGAGAAGTTACTTAAAAATCGATTGCAAGATTTGTATTGAAAATGCGGACAAACATTCAACCGACTTAATCAAAACAAAATAATAAAAAGGAGTCGAGCCACACCCATTTAAAAAAAAATTAACTGTCGGACTTTACTATAGCATATCACTACTGAGGTTAAATATCATTATCATTTTATAACGTACATATATAATATTCTGTTAAGTTATTGCACTATTTATTACCATTCGATTCTTAAATTTGTGTTTCAAGGAAGCATGGTGGCATTACAATTTTCTTAATATCTGTTTATTCCCACGGTCCAAAACATAAATATTTTCAGTAGCCCTAATATGCGAGATGTTTACATTATGTTAACATCAACTGTTTGACTACTTTTTCAAACAGTTAACTATAAGAATGGAAAGATCTTACGGTTTTCAAGAGTTAGCGAAACTCTTGAAAGCGGCGGCTCTTCCACTTCTTTTGCATTCATCGAAAGGACAAGCAGCAAACTCCAGCCACCGCGATTCACGTAAGTAAAGGCCGTGACACAATGACATTTTTCATAAAGATGCGCTTAACACAAGCTTATGCATTCCAATAACATCGCCACAATCAACCAAGATGTTGCGTTTGTAAATATGAAAGAACTTCAGACTTGGCAATTGAAGTTTATTTCGCCTTGCCCATCCAAATAAAAAATTTCGCAAAGCACTGGTATAAACATTATCCGTACACAACAAAGATACTTGCTAACATATTTTGTGTCGTATTCATTTGTTTTATTATTGTTTTTACTTGCGAAAAATGTTAGAAAATTTACCGACCAGTGGGAAATATAATTTCACTTGAAAAGTATGTCAACACCCTTAACCAAAACATTTGTCACATTCTTCTTCTTATGCTTTGCTTGTAACAAAATTTGGGAGATGGCTACTTTTCAATATCAGATGGCGCCAGTGTCGCTCATTCTACCATTCTCATTCTACTGCGTGCAATGTACTCATAATGCATAACTTACTTACTTACTTAAGTGGCGCTTAACCGTCTAAACGGTTATGGTCATCCAACAAGGCGCGCCAGTCGCTCCTTCGCTCCGCCAACCGGCGCCAATTGGTCACACCAAGGGAGTTTAAATCGTTTTCCACCTGGTCTCTCCAACGGAGTGGGGGCCGCCCTCTACCTCTGCTTCCATAGGCGGGTTCCGATAGAAACACTTTCTTGGCCGGAGCATCATCTTTCATTCGCATAACATGGCCTAGCCAGCGCAGCCTCTGCGTTTTAATTCGCTGGACTATGTTGATGTCTGCGTATAGCTCGTACAGCTCATCATGAAATCTTCTTCGGTACTCGCCATCGCCAACGCGTAGAGGTCCATAAATCTTTCGAAGAACTTTTATCTCGAACACTCCCAAAGCCGCTCCATCTGCTGTTGTCATGGTCCATGCTTCTACCCCATATAGCAGGACGGGTACGATAAGTGACTTGTAGAGTATGATTTTCGTTCGCCGAGAGAGGACTTTACTTTTCAATTGCCTACCTAGTGCAAAGTAGAATTTATTGGCAAGATTGATTCTTCGCTGTATTTCAGTGCTGATGTTGTTGCTAGTGTTGATGCTGGTTCCCAAATAAACGAAGTCTTTTACTATTTCGAAATTATGGCTGCCAACAGTAGCGTCGTTGCCAAGGCGCGTATGCGCTGACTCTTTGCTGGATGACAGCAGGTACTTCGTTTTGTCCTCATTCGCCATCAAACCCATCTTTACCGCTTCTTTTTCCAGTTTGGAGTAAGCAGAACTAACAGCGCGGGTGTTTAGGCCGATGATATCAATGTAATCAGCATATGCCAGTAATTGCACGCTTTTATAGTATATTGTTCCAGTGCGGTTAAGTTCTGCAGCTAGTATAATTTTCTCCAGCATCAAATTAAAGAAATCGCACGATAGGAAGTTACCCTCTCTGAAACCTCGTTTAGTTTCGAACGGCTCGGAGAGGTCCTTCCCAATTCTGACTGAGCTGATGGTGTTACTCAACGTCATTTTGCACAGCCGTATAAGTTTTGCGGAGAAACCAAATTCAGACATAGCGGCATATAGGCAGCTCCTTTTCGTGTTGTCGAAGGCGGCTTTAAAGTCGACGAAGAGGTGATGTGTGTCGATTCTCTTTTCACGGGTTTTTTCCAAGATTTGGCGCATTGTGAAAATCTGATCGATGGTAGATTTACCAGGTCTGAAGCCGCACTGATAAGGTCCAATCAGCCGGTTATCAGTGGGCTTCAGTCTTTCGCACAATACACTTGAAAGGACCTTATATGCGATATTAAGAAGGCTGATTCCACGATAGTTGGTGCATTTTGCAGTATCCCCCTTCTTGTGGACTGGGAAAAGAACACTTAGATTCCAACTCGTCCGCCCATATTTTGCTAAGAAGCTGCTGCATGCGCCTTACCAACTCCTCGCCGCCGTACTTGAATAGCTCCGCAGGCAATCCATCAGCGCCCACGGCCTTGTTGTTTTTCAATCTGGTTATTGCTATTCTAACTTCGTCATAATCGGCGGTGGGACATATATTCCAGCATCATCGATTGCGGGATCGGGTTCTTCATCTCTGTGCCTTGAATTGCTGCCTCCATTTAGGAGAGCAGAGAAGTATTCCCTCCATAATCTAAGCACTCTCTGGGCATCAGTTACAAGGTCGCCGTTTTCGTTCCTACAGGAGTTTGCTTCGGTCTTAAAACCTTCCGTCTGTCGCCGTATTTTTTGGTAAACTTTTCGGGCGTTATTCCTGGTGGCTCAAGCTCCTCGCACTTACGCCTTTCTTCTTCTACTTTTTTCTTCCTGAAAAGACGCCTCGCTTCCCTTTTCAACTCACGATAGCGTTCACGTACTCCTCTTGTCGCGCTCACTTTTAACGTAGCCCGGGAGGCAGCGTCTTTTCTTTCGGTTGCAACGCGGCATTCTTCAAAGTACCAGTTGTTTTTTCGTGGCCGCCGGTAACCAATTTTTTCCTCGGCGGCAGTACGAAGTGCTTTGGAGATATGCTCCCACTGCTCGTATATTCCTTCAGGATGAGTTGTGCTCTCAGAGAGCAGGTGTGAGAGTCGAGTTGCGAAATAATTGGCAGTCTGTTGTGATTGAAGCTTTTCGACGTCTAGCTTTCCTTGTGTTTTTTTTTTTTGTTCCTTGGTTTTAGCCGCTTTGAAGCGGGTGCGTATTTTGGCTGCAACGAGATAATTGTCCGAGTCGATGTTAGGTCCTCGGATCGTGCGCACATCTAAAACACTGGAGGCATGCCGTCCGTCTATCACAACGTCATCGATCTGATTGCGAGTATTTCGATCAGGAGACAGCCATGTAGCGATGTATCTTTTTATGCATGAACCTCGTAGCGAGCCGCTTGCTCCAAGACAGACGCCCGCTTGCAGCTGCACCTAGAGGTGTACAGATGCTGCCGATGAGATTTCCCCCGGCTAGCCCTTAAACCGATTATGTCAGAGTGGCCTAGCCAGGTTGTCGCCTTCTCACATTAGCCCACCGCTAAACATAGGTGCGGCTACCCAGAGGATACTTGGCAGCAAGCGACCGGCAGTAGTGAGCTGCTTGAACCGCATGCAAAAGAATCCCTCTGGCCATTCCCAGGTGAATGGCGGTCAGAAGCTTTCCCCACTTTCGTGGACTTCTACACACGGCTCCACCCTCCTCAATGCAGGTTAACTCACGTAGCCCATTTTAGGAAGACAAACATTCTAAAAGGGAAGAAACGTGGTGCGATGGTAGCGTGCTCAACCTACCACACCTTATGCCCTGGGTTCACACCCCGGGCAAAGCAACATCAAAATTTTAGAAATAATGTTTTTCAATTAGAAGAAATATTTTCTAAGCGGGGTCGCCCCCCGGCAGTGTTTGGCAAGCGCTCCGGGTGTATTTCTGCCATGAAAAGCTCTCAGTGAAAACTCATCTGCCTTGCAGATGCCGTTCGGAGTCGACATAAAACATGTAGGTCCCGTCCGCCAATTTGTAGGGAAAATGAAGAGGAGCACGACGCAAATTGAAAGAGAAGCTCTGCCTTAGATCTCTTCGGAGGTTATCGCGCCTTGCATTTATTTATTTATATTTTATTTAAGAAACGAAAAAAAAACGTTGATAAAATACCCTAGTACTTTCGAAAATAACAAAGTAATATGGCATAAAATATTCGTGTTCAAAGTGTTTAAGCAGTAGACGAGTTTCGAACATACGTTATTCTGTATTATAATATTGTGCATTGTAAATCTTATCAAGTAGCGCAACTCACAACTGATCGCTCAAAGTCAGCATTCACACAAACATTACTCGGCTCCATATTAAAAAATGTTTTATACTGTTTTCACACAGAAACTTAATGATCTCATTTCACCTGCTAATGAAATTGTAAATTTTTTGCTTTCACACAGAAGTAACTGCTCGATTAGTATGAAGGATGAGACAGACAATCATGGCGGAACAATACAAGGTGGGAGCATGGTGACATACCTACAAACAAAAAAAATTCCATGTACTTGTAAATTCGATGGACAAATGTCAAAATCGTACTGCGCCGGCAGTTGATGTATCAAATCAAATAAAAAAGGTTATAATCAGCTGTTCGATGCGGCCACCTTGTATCGTTCCGCCATGCAGACAATGACATTTGCTTTGAAAACTAAGAAGCGTAAACGGAAGCGGAACGCTGCCAACAGAGTTGCATTGTGCTTTTGACTTCATTAGGCATTCGATTAGCTACTAATGAAATAATAATAGATTCGAATTTTGTAGGGAAGATTGAGCTCAATAAGCGTCTTAATGTAGAAAATTGCCTTTATTATTCAATAAGCCGTCTGTGTGAAATTAGTATTAGAAAGTACTTAGTTAACAATCAGGCACAAATGTTCCTATTTTTGGGATATATAGCATTTCTAAAACATTATTTGCAGTAAGAAAGAGAAAATTTTAGTTTATATTGAAGTATTTAGTTATATTTTTACATTTATCTGTAATATTGATGCAATGTACCGCTGTTCTTCCTGCCACTCCATTCGACTCCCTACCACTCAATTCGCTACATACCCATAATTAAGGCTGCCAAACTTTAGTGAACAATGATATTGCAAATTAAATATTATATATGAATTAAATATTAAGCTGTTAATATAAGTATATATTATAAATTATACCGATTGATTGTAAATACATGTCATAGATCTCAAAAAATTTAAAATATAACTTTGTATCCTTACTAATTGGGGTAAGTACACATTTTTAAACAATTATTCGGCTTGGGCAATTTTTCAAAGTTATTTTACTTAAGTTCCAACCCCCTCACTTCATATTCTGTTTAATTTTATTAGCCTTAAATTTAAAACTCAATTAAACAATGCCTCATAAATCTGAATATTTGTTTAGAAACACAAAAGTTTAAAAAATCTAAAAATAGAATGTTGTAAATACTTAGATAGTTGTATACATATTCAGTAAACTAACAAAGCCCAAGAGTTAAAATTGATTGGTGAAAATCTAGAATTAATAATTTCGTTTGTGAAGCAAGTCATAGACTCTTTTTCGAAACATTTTATTATACATATGTATATGTTTTGTTCTACAGAGGCGATAGCTTGGTAGACGGAGCAAGCTACTGCAATCCGCGGCACGTCGGTTCGAAACCAAGCCACATACCATTCGATTTTTCCTTTTTTACTGCAAGTGTAGATTTCTCTGGTTTAATATTTAAACAAAATTCTATGCGATAGTTTTCAGGAAGTCCGGGTTAGTCATATATGGAGTACAAAAAAGTTTATGATTTAGGCTTCGTGTAATAACGTGTATTAAAATTTTAATGCATAAGCTTGTGTTAAACTCATCTATATGAAAAAGTGCTTATGTGTCGGGGCTTTAATACCAATCTGAAATTAAATGTTGTAGCATAAGTATAATTTACCCTGCAAAAATCGTGTGGCCAAAAACGCACACATTCACTTGAGTTTTTTGACAGCCACAAATACACCCAGTGTATATGTGAGAATTCGGAGCATAGAGTTCAGAAAATGAAATATCATGATGAAATATTTATTTTATATTTATTATCTCACTCTTTTTCTCACATTATATGAATACGGATGGTGAAATTTGAAAATTGTCAGCGGGAGTTGCGCGCTATTTTATTTCGTCCAAGTGCTAATTCCAAACTGTGATTTCATCTGCGCGTAACGTCAGCGATGGAAAAATTTATAAAATCAGAAAATTCTGCGGAGGGATCACTTAAAAATCAAATATTCCGGTAAGGATCATATAATTCTTTCTCACCAACATCATTTTGTGTTAAAATACAAAAATATAAGAGATCTATGCCGAGCTTTCCTCCCAAATTTGTGACGTACTCCATTTTTAATTTTGCCTACAAATTGGCTTCCAAATACTGTGGGTGTGCTTCCATACGTGGCCCCTCGATTTTTCTACATTTGTAGCAATTTGAATTCATGTATATTGTATAAAACTATAATGAATTGCGATTGTTTGAGCAGCGTATGTGCGCTAGTGCTTCTACATTTGCCGCGTGTAAGCGAAGCTTTCATAGACACCGTTGACGCTCACAATGAAAGCTTTTTCGAGAAGGTGGAAGGTAGCACAAATTCGTTGTAACATTTGAAATTATTGAAGGTTCTTTCCTGGACATTGACATCAAAATAACTGAGCCGGATAATAATGTTATACATGACAGTGAGAAGAAATCTTATGCCAAGGTATATACCACAACAGTAACCGTATAATGTATGCTAATACAACTAATATAATTCAAATATTACTGATAATTATTTTTGTATTATTTTCTTTAGCAACCACCTACACCTGGTACAGGTATATATCAAAAGCCGCAACAGTATGATCAAGCCCAACGCCGTTTATATCACGATCAGATGCCAAATCCGATAAGCGTTATCATTGAAAATCAAAATAGCGCTGGTTTTATTACTAATGGACAGGGTTTACTACCACCATTGGTGACCACAAAATATACCCCAGCGGGTCAGGGGATCAGAATATACCCGCGGTAGGTATGCCTTTCGTAAGAGGCGACTATAATACCACATTCAAGGGGCTGTGTAGCGCAACCCTTCAGGTTGCCAGCGCAATATATAGCTTCTCTAAAACCAATTGTCAATCTCACCTATCCGCGGCGAATCCTGTTCCACTAACAGACGAGGCTCTGGCGACCCCAAGCTCCTCATGGAACTTGGGGGTGGGGAGGGAGGGAATGGCCTGAAGGTTTAATGTGGCCACATAAATCGTTCCCGAGATGGTCTGGCTAGCACTTTAATGGTGGTGAGTTACCGGAGTGTACCGGATATGTATCCGGCAAAGGACCATCACATCGATAACACTCCCCAAAGCCTTTGGGAGCAACCTTATCGCTACAACAACAACAACAACCACAAAATATGTGGTACAAGATCAGGATAGCTCCTCGCCACGTTACGTTAGGTTTTGATATTCGAAATTAATGTTTTGTTTGGCAATCATATTGATATTTCTCGTTTGCAGGTCCTCTTTGTATTGCATACCTGCAACATCTGATTTATTAAAAACAACAGCCTTGTCCATTACACTTACCACCTCACCAATGGCACGCACGGTTGAGGGTGAATATGAGCCACCCATTGTAAATTTTAGTGAATTGGTTCCAATTAGATGAAATCGTTGCAAGGCTCATATGCAATTTGTAGATGCCGGTCGTCGTTTCCAATGTCTTATGTGTAAAGTAACAACAGATGGTAAAAAAAATCTTTCACTTTTACTTGTGTTCATTGATCCATATTTTTTCTCAACAGTTCCAACTGAAAATTTCCAACATTTGGGCCACACCGGACAGCGTGTCGATAAATATGAACGTCCGGAACTTGTATTGGGTACATATGAGTTTTTGTGTAAAAAATGTTTGGGTGCCGATATCTGTCAAGGTAAACCTCAACTCTTATCCAACATCAATGCCTCGCAATCAATTGTGGACGCTGTACGCACTGCATTGGGTCCACGCAGTATGGACAAGCATATTGTTGATTCCAGTGGTCAGGCCACAATTTCAAATGATGGTGCAATCATTATGAAACTATTGGATATTGTGCATCCAGCCGTAAAACTCTAGTCGACATCGCCAAATATCAAGATGCTGAGGTAAGTTTTTTGTTATATTAGAATGTGTAGAATAAAAATTTTTCTCTTATCATGTCGGCGATGGCACCACTTCAGTAATAATTTAAGCAGGTGAAATCTTAAAACAAGTAAAGCCATTATATGTTGAGGAAGGCGTGCATGTACGTATCATCATTAAAACTATACGAAAAGCATTACAATTATGCATGACCAAAATACGACATGGCTGTTCATGTCGAAGCGCCAATCAAAAGAACAACAACGTGCATTATTGAAAAAATGCGCTGCCACAGCTATCAATAAAAATCGTCACGTTGTACTCCGTTAATTTTAATAAACTTTGAGATTTTAAGCGTACTCAATTACACGTTGTATATGTTCCACAAATGGCCATAGGCTTCCTCTCTTAGGTAAGAGAGAATGGTCTGTAGGTACCCAATGGGAAATCTGAATACATTTACAATGAAATAAAAATAACAATTTAATATCAATAAGATATTTGTTAAGAAAAATCTTTCTTTCCAAATTTCTTTTCCGTCTATAACATCATCAAAGTTTAAAGATCAGACTATAGAAATTTCAATAGACAGAATAGCCCAATTACATCACCTTTCTCGTCTCATGAGAATATGAATAGAGTTTCTTATAGCGTTTTCTTTTCTGAAAAAAAACTGTTGCTTAAATAAATTGTAAAACCTTAATAGAGTTACTCCTGTCTACTTTTATAGTGCATGAAAAGAACATAAATGGCTATCCCGTGTATCCCTGATTCTCACAAGCGCGTTGTCAAAATAATAAAAATTCATTAACCATTATTGGCTTCATTTCAATTTTCTTCGGTAAAAATTTCTGGAGTTACGAAAAGCGATCAGCAAGGTTACACTGCCACGCCGTCATTTTATGCAGGGTAAAAGTGTAACGCTTTTGCGTTGCGAGCAGGCAACAATTTTCACAAAAGAACGAAATACCCCGTAAAGGCTTTGCCTGTTTTTTAGAATAGAACAATTTATATTTACAACCCTTGCGCAGCGCACAAAAAGCGTAACACTTTTGGCAGAATAGAATGAAAATTTAAGTAGGTTTTAATCGAATTTAATTTTGAAAATTATCGTTCAACACTAGCTGTAGTCCCATGACAAGACATAAAATGATTTTTTATTATTAATAAATCAGCAAGGTCTCTAATACACGACGATTTTTCTATTTCGTCTGTGAAAGTTGGTCGAAAAATGAGAATTTCTCTGGCAAATGATTCAGATATGTGTTTTTTTTATATATCTCAACAAATCCTAGAGTTTTTTTTAATAGATCAGTGCTATAATCGAATGAGCCAAGATCCCGCATTCCGGAATTGTTGTATTTGTAATTGAATTTGAAAAGAAGGTTTGTTGACGTAGCGCTTTTGAAATTGTTCGATTTATTACATTTCTCTCTTGTTTCGCTACCAGTTTTCGGAGTATTTAAAACTGTTACCTGAGTAAACGACTACGCCGAAATAAAAATTAAATTTCCGGAGTATATTTTTTCTTCCTTTTTGAAAGCGGGCGAACAACTAACATCAAATTGATTTGGTGGCTTGTAAAACCTTTCGGTTGTATTTTTGCTCTTTTAATAACAGAAGATTTCAAGACCGGCGCAGATTCCTGTAGGAACGATAATGACGACCTGGTAACTCACGTACAGAGTGTGGGGGAAGATTAACCCGATACCCCGATCGCCGATGATGAAAAAACTCCCCGGCATCCAATATCACAGCTAAAAAATCACAAGGTGCCAAGTAATGATGGGTTACCCGCCGGGCTGTTCAAACATGGAGGCGAAGAGAGAAACAAAAAAAGTGGGTCTTGCAGTAAATTTGGACAAGACAAAGTACTTCCTGTCATCGTGGCCTTTGTACCCACATCACTGTTGACGGATATACATTCGAGACTGTGAATAATTTCGTTCATTTCGGGAGCAGCATTAAAGGCAAAAACAATGTCGGCCTAGAAATCAAACGGAGAATAACTCCTGCCAACTAGTGCTTCGTAAGGCAATTGAAAAGAAAAGTCCTCTCTCGACGAACAAAATTCTTCTTTTAAGAGACACTCATCATACCTGTCTTGATGTATGGCTCGGAATCATGGAAGGTATCGAGAGTAGATAAGTTGGCTCTTGGAGTATTCGAGAGAAAAGTTCTCCGGAAGGTTAATAGTCCTATCCGTGATTTTGCCGGCGGGTATCGAAGGAGCTATTATGATGAGCTACATATATGAGCTTTACGTAATCATGACGATAGTGCAGCGATTGAAAATCCAAAGGCTTCCCTAGCTAGGACATGTTATGCGGATTAACGAATACGCTCCGGCAGTTTGTAAACAGAGGAAAGAGAAAATCTTCACTGATTTGGGGGAGAGAGTTGGAGGAAGATTTGACCTTGCTTGGTGCCCCGAATTGGCGACTGTTATCACAAAACAGGCTTAGCTGAAGTGTCGTCTGTGGAATTTTGGCAGGATTTGCAGATCGGGCCCGGACACATGTTTTGCTTACTTTTTACTCCTTCTTTTCTCATTCCGTATGAAAAAAGTAAAACAACTGTGAGTCAAATGTGAACAAACATGTCTTAAGACATAAACAATGAATTCACGTCATTTCATCCAATCGTCACTTGTAAACAATCAGCTTTCCATACGTATAAAATAAAAACTTCAACCAAAATACATGACTTTGTCACTCGAATAATATCAGGTTAATTACTCCAAATATTTTTTTTAGTAACAACTAAAAGCATTCTGAAATCCCAAAAGAACCGTTAAAGCTATATAAAAAAAATTGGTACCAATGGATTGGTATTTTTTCTGCAATCCAAAGTGAAATATGTTTGTTTAAGATCAGACGTTTCCTTTTTAATTTTAAATAGCATCATCTATATACAATACGATACACGCCAATGATTCAACTGTTTTTTTGTAAGCACCGCTTCGCCGATTTATTTGCAACATGCTCAAATCTCTAGGAAAATCCTTCAGTGTCCAGCGGTCAATTTCAATATATAGGAGCTGTGGCTTCTGATATATTGACGAACATATGAAAAATCATATATCTTTGAAGCTAAGAAACCTAGGGTAATGACATTTGCCGTTAGATGCAAAACATATTTTTTGTAACAACGGGGAGGTGTAAGTGAAATTGGGAAAGGGAGAGTGGCACCTCCCATACACATTTGTATTGTCATCAAAGGGCGAAACTGTGAAAAATATAAGACTTTAAATTTTAACAATAATAGTATTAGCATTCAAAAATCTACAGAAAAGCTGCTAATCCGCCTCCAATTCCGTATGTGTGCACGTGAGTAGAGGCAATCTAAATAAAATTTCCTCGTTTATCTGGCCAGCGTAAATAACAGAGGGATTATGGTCAGTATTTACGTAAGGAATGCCTGCCCCATGGCATGAGAGCATCGAAAGAGCCAACGTAGTATTCAATATCGAAAATTTAGGCCTAGCTATTTTAGATAAGCCATGGACTAAATTTGGTGAAGAGTTCTCAGTTTTTGTCCCAGATGTATGAGAGAGTGGTTTTATCCTTTATATAAATGGACAAAATCACCAAAAAATTTGTTTTTATATAAGAACGTATTCTTGCTGAACTTTGATTTTATAATTTTGACATAGAAATTGTAAAAATATTTATGAGAAATAAAAATATGAAAGTGGAGCGCATATTACTTGAATTGGAAAGTTTGCAGAAAAGGAGTCAACTTATCAATATATAGTCAATTAATTGCGATCCACTTTTATATTAAAAATATTTTGAAAATTTCTATGTCAAAATTTTAAGATCAAAGTTCAGCAAGAACATGGCTTTATATAAAGACATGTTTTTTGCTGATTTCGTCCACTTATATAAGGGAAATAGGTGGTAAAAAACAGTGCCTTATTTATTACAAGGTGAAAAACTTACTTTTATTAATTCAGAATGCATACAATACTTGTCTGTACTACTTTAAAATTGTTCATATATACCAAGCTTGAGTTGCTACAAGTGATTATGTGGATGAAGTTCCAAGATTGTAGCTCAATGGGAAGTTTTTTGATCGGAAGATTCCCCCCGTTTTGTACGATTCTTCTTAATATCCCAATTCGTGCGCTCCCTATCGAAAATTTTGTATTATGTTTTATACTGTCATCGACCTCTGAATTAAGTTTGAAATTTCAAGTCTCTAGCTCATCGAGAAGTTACTTAAAAGCCGGCTTCATGTGTTAAAATTCTCATCTAATTATTTCGATCCGGGGGCCACCTAACGGAATTTTTTTTCTTTTGTTCCTTTGTCACGGTGTCTTAACCTATATGTGAAGTTTCACGTTTTTAGCTCAATGAGAGGTTACTTAAAAATCGATCTGAAATTTCCCAGTTTCCAAACTCTTCTCCAACTATTTCGATCCGTAAGGCTCCTAACGGATATTTTCCCTTTTTGTTGCATTGTCTCGGTGTCTCAACCTATAAGTGAAGTTTCACGTTTGTAGCTCAATGAGAAGTTAAATGAAAATAGATATCAAATTTCTAAATTTTTATTTAATTATTTGGAAACGGCAGAGATCGCTGGCGGCAGATGTGTACGCGTTGGCTGTTAGAATCCAAGAGGCCGGTTGTATAGCAAGCTACAACCGTTTACCCGCAAAATCCTCCGTTTTGGAGGGGAAAGGCACCCACACATCAACCCCGACATGCATATGCATGAGTGCTGACAAAAAGCACACATGCACATGCATGTACATACATGCACATGCATCAGGGTGATGGTGTGGGTGGTTATAAATTAATTCGAGTATCGATTTGCAGGGTTGCATGGGGGGGACCGCAATCAGATGCGGAGAAGTTAGGCATCCTGCTTAAACATGCCGGCCCCCCTTGCGATACGCAACATCGTTTTCCGCCAATGACCTCCGCTGAAACGAGAAAAATTCATATATAATACTTACACACTAACTTAATCTAAATGAGAGTTCGCCAGCTTCGCGGGTGGCCGGGAATCCTTCCCGACTTGCTCAGCATGCCACCTAAGCTAGGATGAAAAGTTAACGGTTATGAACAGATGTAAGTGAATATTTCTTGCCATTGAGTTATACGTAATTCTTAAATCTAGAAATTCAGAACGTAATATATGTATAGTCGATGGCCAGTAAGGCTGGACGAAGAGGCCGAGGTCTCCGTTCCAGAATGGCACCATTTTTGTTATTCTTTGTTTTTTTTTTTGTTGTTCCGGATGGAGAGGCCGAGGTCTCCGTTCCAGACTTGCAGTTTTTTTTTTTTGGTTGGACGAAGAGGCAGAGGTCTCCGTTCCAAACTCGACGGTTTTGAGGTTTTTATGGGCTCCACGAAGAGGCCGAGGTCTCCGTTCCAGCGTCTAACTTGTCGTATCGCTCTCAAGGCAACTGTGGCATTTTTATGGATGTACCTGGGCGAGCGGCCGTGAGGTTGGTTGGGTGAAGCGGAGGTGTTTTATTACAAACGTATGTTAGGCTAAGTATGTTTTGGGACTGCCCGGGCGCCCATATGGGTTAAAAAAATGCCGATCCCGATTTTGTGTTTTGCGGGTTTTCGGTACCCGGTTGCCTCTTTTTATGCAACACTAATATGACATGCCGAGCCAAGTAGGCATACATACATACATATGTACACAGGTTTGTTACAAATATGCCAACGGCAAAAGACAAAGCAACTGAACATTCATACACACCCGTGTATAGAATGTAAAATTCCATTGAATTGAAAGAAGCGGTAAAAAAATCGAATGATTTTTTTCTCGTTCTTTCAATTCTTTTTACTACGGCGCAAGGACAATTGAGGAGGAAAAATGGTAAGTTAGTTTTAATATTTATTCATTTGAATAAATAAAAGAATTTTTATTTTGGATTATTAATTAATATTCCTTTTATTTTCAGGTGCCTAGTGATGGATGCAGGCGGTTGGCGTGATCCGGAGAATTATTGGTTTTGTGTGTCATTCCTTTTTTTTTTATTTTCTAGGTTACCGGCATTAAAAAAGGGGTGCTCCATCTGCGCCGTCGGCCGCGCCGTCAGTTGTCACACTTTTGCGATGCCCATTTGTGCATTTATTAATGGATTTTTTTCTCTTCTGTTTCATTTCAGATAAGTACTTTTTTACAAATATAGCCGGCTACAGATGTTGACATGATTCTTTTCGAGCGTTATCCAAGGAATCATTTGGAAGTGTTGAGTAGAGACTCATTTTTTTCACCCGAAGTCAAAACAATTTTTTTTTTTTTCCTGTATGGGAGTGGTGCGAGCATTCTTATCAAGTGGTTTGCGGGGCAGTGGACCCGGGGAAGTCGGGCGTGTGCGTTGCAAATAAAAGAAATAAAACACCGAATTAGTATCAAAACAATAACAATTTATTCACTATGTAAAGAAGATGTGGTTATTAATTATCAAGGGTTCGCTAAGGTGAAAGTTCAAAACACAAAAGGTGTGCAAGAGTACACTCGCGGTATGTAATGAAGGGGCCTAATTAATTCCAACCCAAAGTATTGGGTAAAGAGAGAATTAATTAAACGCACGCTTCACTATGCACAAATAATTACTTGCAATATTAATTCCCGGAATTTAAGATGGGAATTAATTTAATGCACAAGGATGAAAATAATTATTTGCACACCCTTCAACATACAACTTATTACCGCGTACAATATGCACTTGGCACATTCAAATTCATACGAATGAATTGCAAAAAAAGGCAAATTGAAAATTAAAGTTATGTGACAATGGCTAGGAGCCAAAATTGTACAAAATAAATTCAAGAGGCAACTCAGATTTTTAACATTAATTATTTTCAAATCTTAATTCACTGACACTCGCACTGTATAAAATGGCTGATTTAAATAACTCACTTTTTTCTTACTCACCTGGGGCTAGCAGCTGGCTCTTTGACGTTCCAAATAGAAAAAGAAAGTTCAAAACCGCGAACAAGTCCGCGGCACCTGCCGATAGCTAACTTTCGTTGAGTTTTTCCCCTTCAAAGTTAGCTCTCGGCTGGTGTTAGCCGTTACCGGTAATAACAATAAATAAATAACTAATGTGCGTGTTAGGGTGGTCCGAAATATTTAGGCTGGTGGCCTAAACATGCCGGCCCCCTTGCGGCGAGCAACTTGAAACTCGGTGAGTACGCCAGCAACCTTCCTAAGGTGGGATAAACTAAATAAATTTAAAAAATATGAGACGGTGAGTGCGCCAGCAACCTTCCCAAGGCGGGATAAAACAAATAAATTTAAAAAATATGAGACGTATGTATAGTAGGATCGTAAGTACGATCTCCGGCGGACATCCGTGCTCGCAGTAATGCAGCCTCGCTGAACTTGTGGTATAGTTTACGGTTTTATAGTGGGTGGGCTCCGGACACGACGAGGCCGAATATTGTGGCTTGGGTGAAGAGCCCGCCGACAGTCGACGCGGGTGTGCCGCCGACCATAATATTGGCGTAGACGTCGGCGCCCAAAGTGAGCAACACTGGCGACGATCGGTAAAACGTCGGATCGGCCAGCTTCATGAACTGGAATGGGGCCGCTACCGACGGGTCCAGATTTGCCGTGGGGTTTAACCTGGCATAGTTTGCTATTACGGTGGCTTGGGTCGTGATCTTTCCCGCGACCCCATACTTTCCTCGAAGAACGATGGTGCACCTCGACAGACGTGCGGTATTGTTACGCTCCAGGTGTAGATCCTTGCACAAATTGGCATCGATAATGCTGGTGGGAGCGCAGGCATCTAACAGGGCGCGGACCAGGTGTAAACGGCCTCCTGCCTCAATTCGGACTATGGCTGTCGGCGCGATGGCGATCAATGCTCTAGTTATAGTCGGTGCCGCTAAACTATCCCGGAGTCGACCACTTCTGAAGCCGGCTGGGGTTGTTGTTTGGCGAGCGAGGGTGGTTGTGGTACCCTCCTTGCGTGGTTGATACGGGGCCGCTCTGCCAGTAGAGAGTCGGGTCGAGCGGAACGGACGCGGCTCCGCGCCGCCCCGGCGCCCACTGGCATTGCGGTGCGATGGGCGGAAAGGACGGGTCTCCGCGCCATCCCCGTGTTCCATGTGTCGCTGATTGCTTTTCTGCTTCTCATGCTGAAGCAGCGGTCGGAAGGATCGTGCTTCTCCACTGGCCGTTGGGGCGATGGCTAAGGCGGCCGCACCTCTCGTGAACTCTTCCATCTCCTTCTCCTCCTCTTCCACCTGTTGGGCCCACGATCGTGTGTCCTCGGTGATGTTGATCGATATCACCTCGTCGCTTTCGTCGTCGTCGCGCTCTTCGCAAGGGATCGGGCGTGGCCGTGCTTGCTCGTCCTCCATGTGAAGCGTAGTGTGGTGTGGTTCACGGCAGCGGTGGCAACGGTCGTTGCTAGGGCATATCTCTAACCGATGGAACGGCGATAGGCAATTAGGGCAGTGCCGGTGTATAAGGACGGCCCGGAGGCGTTCTTCTGCCGACATTCCCCTGTACCGCGGGCATAGTCCTATGCCGTGGTTCTTCTGGCACAACCGGCAGGAGACGGTGAAGGAGTCAACGCGTTGCTCCGTCTTGGTGCGTTTGACCGAGAAACCCGTCATTCTGGAACGGGAACTTGTTATTATTTGTTTTGCATTTTAAGGGAGTTGGGTGGCGTATGGGCAGAGAGTAGAGGCTTAATTGGTCGAGCTTGTGGTTGGCGTACTCGGGATAAAGGGTTGTGTGGAACGAATAATCTTATTAAGTTATTCTGTCGATGTAATGATGGGTTTGTAGTGGTTGAAACCACTGTTATATTTAATATAATTTTATTGAGATACGCCTAAAGGTATCTTTAATTTTGGTAAATATCCTCATCATAATGAAATTCTGATATTGAAAGCAGTCATTTTTTGGTGTTTGCCTAATACAGGCAATATGCGGTAATATACGCTACATTTGTGTAGCAGATGGTATCACGAGTTACCCGTGTACTTTCACGGCTCCTTGTAGTTGCCCTACAAAAATTTGGTCACAAAACTCACCCACGCCGATACAAATGTGGCTGTGAATATAACCTATGAATCCCTGTAAAATGACTAGTCAAATGACGTCGTGCATATAAATGTGCGACAAATGTAAAGAGGCCTTTACTCGCTGTCTGGGAACACTCTTTGTGTTGATTTGGGCCATGTTGTGTGAGAATCACAAGTTGTGGTGTGTTTGTTGATTCCAACACAACCCTGGCGGGAATAGCCTACACTAACGAGTGTGGCAATTTGTAGGGCTGTCAGCTGTTCACTCTTCCAATCGTTGGAATGAGACCGCTGTGCGGTGCTGCCCATTGCAATGTATTGATACATAATGGTCATGTCATGAAAGTATTTAGGGACAGCTTGCGTCTGAGTCCTGACGCGACATTAAATTTAAAGTCTGTTCTAAAAAGTTTAATTTCTCCCTTGTTTGTAACATCGAAAGCATAGATGACACTACTTTATTCCTGCTGGGATTTCAAGCAAAAAAGGGACTGACGAAAGTCTGTCGAAACTTCAATACACAAACAAAGCAATTTCTGTCATGAAAGCGAGACCACTATTGAGTGTGACATGTTTAAAATGTAAAACACAAACAAAATCATGCACAGATAAACCGCGAAAATTATTTCGGTCTCGAGTGGTTAACCCCCCTTTTTTTCCAAGCAGGCTGATTTTGATTGTGTTTTTATGCCCAAATTTTCAAACTAAAAACTTTTCTCAAAAAAAAAAGAAAGAAGCAAAAAGACGGCCGAATGTCAGGAAAGCTATCGAAATACAACCTGGCGCGTGTGTTTTCAGTGAAACCAGGCTGTATCTTCAGGGTTTTCGTTAGTTGATTTTTGTTCGGTTACTAACACTAGAGTTTGTTGGATCCCGCGGATCCGAGTTGTGATACTCTTTGGACCGCGCAATGTGCTTACTACGTAAGAACCGAAAAAAACAAATGTCATCGAGTGGCAACCTTGTTTCGTTCATTCAAAATGACATTCATTCATGGAAATGAGTATAGAGACATTTTGAATGAATTTTTATTATGAAGAAAAACCTGTAATGGTAAGTATGCTGGTATCGTTCCCGTTTTGTAATTTTATAAATTTTCTAACTTTTTATTCTTTTGTTTCGTTTCAGCTAATTACCTTGTATCGTTCCGTCATGCGCTACTTGGTAAAATTTATAATGAAATAAATTTCAACAGCCGAGGGACCAAAATATTTATTTGATATATACTAAAGATGGCACTATCAGTAATGCTCCGCAATGCCGGCAGGTTGAATGTTGTTGGACTCGCGAAGGCCCCTGCCCAGCTCTCATTACAATTAAAAACAATGACCACGACTGGTGCTATTTCAGCTAAGAGCTTGAAGGCGCTCACAACAATTAAGAATACACAGTGTTTGCAAAAGACAGTGGGCGCCGGGGCGGCGCGGAAATCTTTCAATTTAACAGTATTAAAATCTATACTATTGAACTATGGCGGAAGCCTGGGTTGCACCCGTTGTAATGACCTGCATTTGGGGATTCATTGGGATAATATGTCCGTTTTTCGCTCGTGGACCCAACAAAGGTGTCACTCAATGTTGTCTAATGTTAGTTGCGGCAACCTGTTGGTTGTTTTGGCTGTGCTGTTGCATGACTCAGATGAATCCACTTATCGGGCCCAAACTATCCATGAACGAAATCATGATAGTTGCGCGTGAATGGGGTAATCCAATTGAAGACACTATCGACATTACATGCTAGTAGCTGCTTCAATTGAAGACACTTCGTAGTCAACATAGATGTTGAAGGCTATTTGCTGTTATGTATTTATTTTTTTATTTTCTTAAGTCGATTTCGTTTTTCAAAGTAAATGCACCTATATCTTTATGGGGTTACTTCAGTCCCGAAACGGGCTACGCTTACAGGTGGATATTTCTCACAACAATCGCAAATATGTAAACTAAAGTGTCTTTATATATAATATACAATCATTTTAAATTAGATGCGTAAATAAACACCGAAAATTGAGTCATTGAATATAAAGGTGCCAATATACAGTTGCTCGATTTGCCTAGAATTATTGAGGGTGCCGCGCAGGGCAAAGGTCGGCAGGTAATCGCTGTAGCACGTACTGCCGATTTAGTTATCATGATCCTGATGTTAGGTGCACCTAACCCAAATGTGCTCGAATGTGAGTTGGCATTTGAAGGCATACGACTAAAAGGAAAGGGTGGCAGTCGTAGTCTCAACTCGACTCGCGCTTTTTTCGCGTTGTAACGAAGAAAATAGGTGCGCGCTAAATATTTTATTGTACCGTCAGTACACGCTAATAAAGACTTAATTTTTTATTGCAGCTTAACGACTAATCGAACAAAAGGCATTGCCCAATATGATGGCACCCACAGGGTCTCGAGGGGACTATGGAAGAAAGATGATGGTGAGTGAAAAAGTATACATAACAATTTTTGTTAGGCGCCTCTTATGACCGTAATACCGCTCCTAAATCCATGGCGCGTGGCCATAGTCACTACAAAATATGTTCCAAATCCACCGCAGCTTTGTGACATAAATTTTATGAGCTATCTGTCAAAAAGGCTGCAAATAAATACAAAACCTATCCCACCCTGACCACGGCTACGCGACATTCGTTTGTTGTTCTTTGGTATATTGTCGTTGTATTAATTTGCCCTGTTGTGCAGCGCAGGGCTTAGGTTTCTTCGATTTTAATTTAAGGACTTGTTCAAGTTTGAAAAAAAATAAAATTATCATAACAATACTTATGACTTAAAATTAAAGCGATATAAACAAGTTAGAAGAAAATGTAATAGTCTCATTAACTAACTTGATTTTCCCTACAAAATCTTGCTATTCTCCTCAGAAGAAAGAATCCTATATTTATATCTGATTAACACCGTATTATCTTTACATAAGAGCTAAATATTGCTTAAAGAAATTTTGATTATCCGGCTCGAAGGACCAATGGTTTGTGGGGCAGTGGACCCGGGGAAGTCGGGCGTGTGCGTTGCAAATAAAAGAAATAAAACACCGAATTAGTATCAAAACAATAACAATTTATTCACTATGTAAAGAAGATGTGGTTATTAATTATCAAGGGTTCGCTAAGGTGAAAGTTCAAAACACAAACGGTGTGCAAGAGTACACTCGCGGTATGTAATGAAGGGGCCTAATTAATTCCAACTCAAAGTATTGGGTAAAGAGAGAATTAATTAAACGCACGCTTCACTATGCACAAATAATTACTTGCAATATTAATTCCCGGAATTTAAGATGGGAATTAATTTAATGCACAAGGATGAAAATAATTATTTGCACACCCTTCAACATACAACTTATTACCGCGTACAATATGCACTTGGCACATTCAAATTCATACGAATGAATTGCAAAAAAAGGCAAATTGAAAATTAAAGTTATGTGACAATGGTTAGGAGCCAAAATTGTACAAAATAAATTCAAGAGGCAACTCAGATTTTTAACATTAATTATTTTCAAATCTTAATTCACTGACACTCGCACTGTATAAAATGGCTGATTTAAATAACTCACTTTTTTTCTTACTCACCTGGGGCTAGCTGCTGGCTCTTTGACGTTCCAAATAGAAAAAGAAAGTTCAAAACCGCGAACAAGTCCGCGGCACCTGCCGATAGCTAACTTTCGTTGAGTTTTTCCCCTTCAAAGTTAGCTCTCGGCTGGTGTTAGCCGTTACCGGTAATAACAATAAATAAATAACTAATGTGCGTGTTAGGGTGGTCCGAAATATTTAGGCTGGTGGCCTAAACATCAAGAATGGGTCAAAAAACAACAAGAACAGATTTCGAATGGGTATACACTGAAGAGCCCCACTCTTCATGTCGGAAATTAATAATGGAAAAATATCCGCAAATCAAAATGCTGTTTGGACATGATCCAAAATTTAAAATGGGTTGGCAGTATTAACAACGCATCCGTTTCAAATATCAGAACTGGGCCTGGTAACCTGAGGCAAACTGAAGTTTCAAATTTAGGCACTACCCCTACAGAAGATGAATCTGATGATGTAGACATTTCAATGGTAGTACCTTTGCTCATTTAGGAAGCCGTCATAAAAAATGTTGATTGGGTTTTTTTTTAAAAACACTAATTGATTGTGCTTTTAAAAGAACTTTAAGCTTTAATCAGTAAATCGAGGTACTCAAACTAATTTCCAACGGCTATGGGAGTTGTTGCACATGCATAAACAGTTGAGGCCAATAGCGATGCAGCTAAGTGCTACACGGAAAATTTTATTTTTCAAACCTATGGCCATTTTGATGGACACAACTTAATCGATGTAACGTTTAAGTTATCGAGCCCAAATGCTTTAGTCCCAGCTCCCCGGTTGATTCTGTCGTCGGCAAGGCCTTATTTTAAAGAGTTATTCCAGACTTGACAAAGGAATTTGTCCTCAAATTGAAATCGGCGAAATCGATAGTGTTACATTTGAACGCTTAATCATTTTTGCTATACCGAAACACCACTCATAACCATCGACAGTGTGGGCAAAATTTTAAAAACAGCTATGTATGAAGTTACAATTGAAGTCTGCCGTGGAAGGTTGTGCTCATTTCATTATAGAACATATATCCATATACACTTTGCAGCGAGCATACGTCTTACAAAGTGAAGCTCATTGTGAGCTGTTAGATTAGAAAATTTTCGAATATAAATTAAGACTTCATGAACATAATGCAAAATGCAGAACTCCCAACAAACTACTCCAGCTCTTAAAAAATAATGATTTAACCATGGAATCGGAGAAAGATGTCTTTGCTGCCATAAAGCGTTGGTACGAGCATGATGATTTTGTGCGAAAACAACACTTTACCCGAGTTGATAGCCTCTTCGGCTAACACAATTTGAGACGGACTTTATTGTGATTAACTTCAGTCGTTACCGGGTTGTAGTAGTTTGGCACGGGACGCCATATCCTGTATCACTTGTCCAATAGATCGTTCTAATCTCAAATTAACTATCCAAAGCTACGCGAAGTGCAGGAAGAATCATTGATGGCATTTTATCTTGAGGCTGAAGGCTATGAGCCTGGAGCCATTTTTCAATATAACAAAGCTGCATATGTATGGCATAAATGGATTCATATCGAAACACAAAATGATTTTATGAAATTCAGACCAATTTTTATGAGAATTTAACTTTCATTGGCGGGACTCGAAAAAGGAGATACGAAGTTAGCAGCTGGAGTCTCAGAAGTACAACATTTAAACAATTGCCTGCAATAAATAGGTCACGAAGTTCACCCGATGTTGTGGTATGGCATGAAAAAATCTATGCAATTTGAGGAGAGGGTAACAGCGGTATCTTACAATTAGTGGAAAAGTGCTCAGTTTCGAATGGTTGGAAGTTAATGCGAAGTATGGATACACCACGTTGTTCTTCTAGCGTAGTAGCTCTAAACGGGAAAATTTATGTAATAGACGGATATAATGATGCCGTATTAAAATCTGTTGAATGCTATGATCCTCTGACCAACTCCTGGGCTCAGGGTGCATGTATGAATGAAGGTCATGAATAGCCTGGTGCTCTTGTGCTCAATGAGCGTATACTTATTGTCGGAGGTACTAGTGAAGCGGACCACGAAACAGGGTACGTTACGATGAACAAAGACTTGAATGGACTAAGATTTGTTCTTTTAATGCTGGACGTTGGACGAGTGGTTGCATTTCTATGAATAATCAATTATGGGCTATCGAAGGCATACATACTAATGACGCCTATAAAGATCATGTTTCAGTTTACGATGGTTTTATGTTCTCGAAATGTTTATATGCTTCAATGACAATGTAAAACTAGCTTGAATTAAAATAAAAAAGCATTTACAGCAAAACAAAAAAAAAACAGTCGGCCCCAAGCGATATTTTACAGAAAGAGCAGCTTCAACATGGATTGATTGGTGGCGCTCAAAAAAAACAACCACAAGAAAGAACAACCCAACAAAGATGGAAGCCAACAAACGGATTGTGCATTAGACTCCACAAATTGGCTAGATTCGATGTGAGGAACCTTTGCACAAAAGCGCTGCTAAGCATATCTAGATAATTGCACACCACGCCGTATACAAACACATATTCTATTCTGCTTCCTGGACCCCGGCAGTACGGATGGGAAATACGACAATTAGAGAAGCGAAAAGCAGCTGTTACTGAGGTTTAACTATACCAATATTTTTCCCCTCTAACCTATGCGTAATTTACTTTCTCCTTTTCTCGCAGGTATCCTAAAATGTGAAATACGCAAATCATCCGGGCCTATTACGCTTTGTTGCCTTTATGTTTGGCGGCCATATACAGGGCATCACATGCAAAATGAGTAACTCTACGCCGTTGGTGAGTCACGTAAGTTTTGCTTAGTTTTACTGTTTGCTGAAAACTAACTCCATTTCTCCACTTTTTGGTATTGCCCAAAAGGTTATTCTGTAAAAAATAGGGGTTTTGTGGCAGATGGGGGATCTGCATTAGGGTTCTGGTGTCCTCGCTCGGAGGAGCGAGTGAATGTAGGTTGACTTTTGGAAATTGAAAAATATAAAAGGCTGAAAGCCCTTAGATTCTGTGGCAGATCGGTTCGCCCTTCTGCGGTAGGCTTTTCTGGTGTCCTCGTTCCGGGATAACGAGTGAGTTGGGGTTGTTTCTTGTGTCCTCGTTCGAGGTGAGAGAGTGAATTTGGGTTGGTTTTTTTTAAAGTAGGGATATGGAGGACGGAAGGATTGTTAGGAGCTCGCCGCGTTCTCGCAATCCGTATCTTCCGGTGGAAGAAGGATCAGTTTGACCAAAGGTCGTCTGACTTGACCCTTCTCGGTTTTGAGGTCGACTACGCGTACTCGGTCATCTTCGCCGGGGTGTACGTTGGCAACTCGACCTAACCTCCATTCGTTGGGAGATAAGTTGTCCTCTTTGAGGACAGCGAGATCTCCCACTTTTATATTCTGACTGGGATGCTTCCACTTCACTCGTTTTTGAAGTTCGGATAGATATTCGGTTTTCCATCGCTTGCAGAAAGCGTGATGGAGGGCTTTGAGTTTCTGCCACCGATTGATCATCGAGGCAGGGCTCTCACTAGCATCCGGCTCTGGCGGAGCCAGTAGATGGCTGCCAGTGAGGAAATGACCTGGGGTAAGCGGCTCAAGGCGGCCACCGTGGTGTTTTTCAATTAGAAGAAAATTTTTCTAAGCGGGGTCGCCCCTCGGCAGTGTCCGGCAAGCGCTCCGATTGTATTTCTGCCATGAAAAGCTCTCAGTGAAAACTCATCTGCCTTGCAGATGCCGTTCGGAGTCGGCATAAAACATGTAGGTCCCGTCCGGCCAATTTGTAGGGAAAAATCAGGAGGAGCACGACGCAAATTGGAAGAGAAGCTCGGCCTTAGATCTCTTCGGAGGTTATCGCGCCTTACATTTTTTTTTTTTTTTTTAAGCGGCTCAAGGTCCGTTGGGTCATTGGATGCCGGGCTGAGCGGCCGCGAGTTCAGGCATGCCTCGATGCGGCACAAGAGTGTATGGAATTCCTCGAATGTGAATTTGTGTGGTGAGGCTATCTTTTTGAAGTGGCTTTTGAAGCTTTTCACTCCAGCCTCCCACAGCCCTCCCATGTGGGGAGCGCCCGCAGGGATGAAGTGCCAAGTGAGTGACTGGTGGCTGTACTTCGAGACAGCATTGTCTCGGGCTTGTGAAATGAAAGTTTTAAATTCCGTACCGTTGTCGGAGTAGACGTTTTTGGGACATCCGCGTCTAGATATAAAACGGGCAAAAGCCGCAAGAAATGATGGTGTGCTGAGGTCAGTAGTGGCCTCCAGATGAAGTGCTCATGTGGAAAAACACACGAAAAGGCAAACATAGCCTTTGGATAGTCGACACCCTCTGCCGCGGTAACTTTTAATGTCGAAGGGTCCGGCGAAGTCTACTCCAGTATTCGTGAATGCACGGCTGAATGTCTTGCGTTCGCGAGGGAGAATACCCATAAGTTGGGTCTGAGCACGCTTTCGGTGTACAGTGCAAACTTTGCAATTGTGAATTGTTGCCCTAATCATGGTTTTGATGTTAGGTATCCAATAATGGGTGCGTATCAGTTGTAACATGAGTTGGTTTTCCCCATGCAGACTTTGTTGATGAAATATTAGGACTGTCAGACGGGATAACCGGCAGTTGTATGGGAGGAGGATTGGGTGGCGTTCAGTAAAAGCCAAGTCCTTTGACGCCCCGAGTCGCCCTCCTACCCGAATGATGCCATGTTGGCCTAGATAGGGATTAAGTGAGAGTATTGCACTTTTCCCTGCAATTGGTTTTCCGGCCTTAAGATCACTATATTCGGAACTATAGTGTTGTTTCTGATAGATTTTAATTAAGAGTTGGGTTACTGATTTGATCTCATCAGGAGAGATTAAAGTTGACTTGACTTCTTTGCTAGAACCTCATAACGTATGAGAGCACCCGTAAAGCCCTAGGTAGGTCTGAAAAGCGTTGGAGAACATCGGTAGTATTTACTGTTGTTGTTGCGCAGGTCTTCGCCCTCTTTTCCTCTACGGAGGTGATGTAGTCACTTTCTTGTGCTGGCCATTGGGAAGTGTCTTCTTGCAGCCAAGAAGGTCCCTGCCACCACAACGAATTGTTGACCAATTCAGACGCAGGTAATCCTCTGCTACCTAAATCTACTGGGTTAGATTCTGAGTTTACATGCACCCAGTCCTTATTTCCGACCATGTCGATGATCTTGGTGATCCGATGTGCGACGAAAGTGGACCAGGAACACGGAGGTTTCCTTTTCCATGCGAGGACGATTGTTGAATCCGTCCAGAGGTGCACTTTCACTGGTCCAAACTTGAGGTTCCTGAAAATTGATTCGGTGATTTCCGCTAATAGCACGGCTCCGTAAAGTTCCAATCGTGGAAGAGAAAGAGTTTTCGTTGGGGCTACTCGGGTTTTGGCTAGAAGCAGGTTTGTCCAGATGTCATTATCCGTTTTTACGCGCATGTAAACGGCTGCTGTATAAGCCTTCTCGGATGCGTCACAAAATCCATGGATCTCGATGTCGGTTCCTGGTGAAAAGTTGACCCATCTAGGTATCCGGATCTTATCGATTTCATGGTATTGGTCGGTGAAGGTTTTCCATCGTTCCAGCGTACTGGTAGATACTGGTTCGTCCCAAGCGGTGCCTTCCAACCAAATACTCTGCATGAGTATTTTTGCCACAATGACCATTGGTGCCAGCCATCCCAAGGGATCGAAAAGTTTGGCGATTGCTGATAGTATCGCTCTCTTCGTAATGCTTGCCGGGTTGTCCAGCGGCCCTGCTTTAAAATAAAATAAGTCGGAGAGGGCATTCCATCGAATGCCTAACGCTTTAACTGAACTGGTATCTTCGAATGCCAGAAAGTTTTCATTGAGCAGGTCTGCTTTGGGGATGTCCCTTAGAATGTCCTCTGAATTGGATGTCCATTTGCGAAGTGGAAAGCCCGCTGAGTGTAGGACTTGACGAATTTCATCTCTGGCTTTAATAGTCGATGTGATCGTATGTCCACCCGCTAACACGTCATCTACATACATGTATTCTCGTAGTATGTTAGCCGCTGTAGGGTGTGAATTTGACACGTCGTCTGCCAGTTGTAGGAGCGTTCTTATCGCGAGATATGGAGCGCAATTCACTCCGAAGGTAACCGTCTTTAATTCATAAAGACTAATAGGGTCATTCGGGGACGTGCGATGCACTATACGTTGAAATTTGGTGTGATTTTCGTTCACCCAAATTTGTCGATACATCTTTTCGATGTCGCTATTGAAGACGAAACGGTATAGTCTCCAACGTAAGATAAGGATGGGTATATCGGCTTGTAGAACTGGGCCTGGGAGGAGAATATCGTTTAGGCTATTACCGTTGGCCGTAGGGCTCGAGGCATTAAATACTACGCGTACGTAGGTGGTTGTACTTTCTGCTTTTACAACGGCGTGGTGGGGCAGGAAGTAATGATCCGAATCGTCGGATGAGATATTCTTTTGTAATTTTCTCATATGTCCGAGCGTATTATATTCTGACAACACTCGAACATATTCTTTACCTAAATCTGGGTTTTTTAATAGTCGCCCCTCATTCCGGAAGAATTGAGAGCATGCGTGTTTCAGGGACGGTCCCAAATTAATGTTATCAGGGTAATCCTGCCTGAATGGTAGTGATACGGTGTATCTTCCATCTTCTCACGTTTCGTTGTTTCCTTAAATAATTGTTCGCAGTACCTTTCCTCTTCATTTAATATTTTATTTTTTGATACATTTTCTACCTCCCAGACGCTTTGAGTTGGTTGTCTAACCCAACCTCGTTGTAAAAAGACATAATGCTCTTCGTTGGATTCGGTGATTCGATACGACCGGTTAGTATCCAACCGAACACTGTCTCTTGGGCTAAGAGTGTGTTTAGCACATTCCTCTTTATACCACTCATTATAATTTGGGGATATATATCTCCGCCAAGTATGAGGTCTACGTCTTCGTTGACGTAGAACCTCTTGTCTGCCAAAACCAAGTCTGGGAATGCCTGCATAGTCATTGCGTTGATATGGCAGGATGGAAGATTCCCAGTGAGTTTCACTAGAACTAGTACGGGTGTAGTCAGGCTGAAGCAGGGATCCACTGGTGAACGTAATTCGATGTTGGATGCTTCTTTCACCTGAGCTGACACCGCATTTGTGATGCCTGAAACATGGGCATGCATTTTCCTCGCTGGCAAATTGATTCTGCGTTTCAGTCTTTCAGTTATAAAGGAACATTCAGACCCAGAATCAATTAATGCCCGCGCGGAGAAGTCGGTACCATTATGGTGAATGTGTACGCGAGCAGTTCCTAATAGCACATCTGTGCTGGAATTGGCATGGCAGGATTTGACATTCTGGTTCGTAGAAGAAGGTGGTTGTCCCGATTCCTGTCTTTTCCGTGCCTGTACCGAAGTTGATGGGGTATTATCCGCATCTTTGAACAGGTTGCGCACCGCCGGTTGCTGAAGTGTGTCCGCATGCAGGAGCGTGTGGTGACGAGAGTGGCATTTGGAACAGTTGTATGAACTGGTGGACCTCGTCACTGTGTGTCCTGGGGATGAACAATTCAGGCAGCCATTTGTGGATTTGACGAATTTGATCCTTTCTACCGGGTTTAAATCGCAAAAAACGTGAACAGTTGCGTAATCTGTGCTCCGTAGATTTGCACATTTTACACATTGATTTTGTTGTTTGCTTGGTTACTTTGGTTGAAAAGCACCAAGTCTTTTTGTAGGGTTTTCCGTCGACTGGCGCGTCGTGTTTGACTTTTGCACTTTAGAAGTGGCATTCCCCGTAAAACGAGACACGGTTTCAAATGTCTGGAAACGATTTGACAAGAATTTGTCCATATCCTCCCACTTGGATATGTCCGTTTTGTGGTCGATGCTCTGCTCCCATAGAGCCAACGTATTCTCAGGTAATTTTGTCGAACATAAATAAGTAATAATCGCATCCCAATTTGTAACGTCAATCTGATGTGTTTTTAAGGATGCTAAACAATTATTTATGTCGCGCTGTATGGTTTTGATTGAGCTGCCGCACTCGCTATCTATCTTTTTAAATTAAATAAAATTTGTAGTTGTGAGTTCACGAGAATCCGCTTATTCTCGTATCTCTCACATAGGTTTTTCTAGGCTGTTTCGAAGCCTTCGTTTGTCAAAGGACATTTCTTGACAGTGTCCTTTGCCTCACCTTGGGTTTTTTGGTTAAGGTGGAACAACTTTTCTACCGGGCTTAGGTGACTGTTGTTTTTGTAGATGGCCGTGAACAGGTCACGAAACGTTGGCCAATATAGGTAGTCGCCCTTGAATACCTCAGTATCGCAAGCTGGCAGGCGGATACTGTGTTCGCGCGCGCGTTCGCCCTCAGGTTTGACTGCCCTATCTTTTTCCTCCTTCAATTTGGCTTGAAGTTCAGCCATGTTCGACATGCATCGCAAGAATACGGCATATTCCGCTTTATGCTTGATCTTGACCGCTGCAATTTTCTTTGCGTCGAGCGTGTCAGAGCCAAGCAACTCCTCTAGGGCGTTCTCTGCTTTTTCCCACTTGGCTTGCAACTCTTTTTTGCTGTATTGCAAGAGTGTGTACAGTTGCATTGATATCATTAAAATCGGCCTCGAATTCGATCGGCCAATCTAATGTAGGAATCCATGTTCATGGTTGAAAAATTTGTGGACAAATTGAGTGAGGAATGTAAATTTGTATGAACCTGTTCGAATCACCCAACTAACAACTATTAAGTTACGCAAAATTTTAGTTATTACTCCTAATTTGTTTATTTTGTCTGACTTTGCAGAGTATTTGTGCTGTAAAACAGGGAGTAGGGGGGAGCAACACCAATGTGTACTGTGTGAGGTAAAGGGGGCCACTCGCCAAACGTTTAATTTTATTATAAAATAAGTGCGCGCGTTGATATAAACTCGACGAAAAGTGTGGAATCGTGAAATGAATCTTATGCAATAAAGAACAAAACTGTGTAAAAAAGATTGATTAGAGAAATTAGTGAAAATAATAGTGACGCAAAAGAAAGTGAAATTTGCCGCAATCGAATGGCGTTAATTTTTTGTGAAAGTGAGGTTATGTGCACCTCTTCCTTGTGCTGTGTCTGGAGAGCCTTACCGCTGGTGGGGGGACAGACCAGATAGTCACAAGGGATCTAAGACAACGTTAATGTCCCGCGTTTGCACTTAATTATCTTTTCGACACTAATAAATTATTCACACTTTTCGCGGTTAAATACGATTACTACGTGTATGGCACTCACAATATATATTTTTACACGGTTTTTGTATAGTTTATAACCAAAAAAACAAATTGTGGCAAGAAATATTGCACTTACGTTGTGGCTGTTTGCTGTTCTGGTGATGATGTGGCAAGATGACTTGTGGTGTTGCTGATGGCTTAAGCTGGCTGTCGCTTGCTCAGTGTTTTTTTTCACGTTTTGATATCGAATATAACCTTTTAGTTTTGGTTTTGTATAGCTGTTGGTGGGCAAATATTTTTCCGTATTAATTTTCGGGCTAATTATGTTGTGGACTGTATTGTTAAGGTGCTGTTTCCAATTCCTGGTGAGATAGGACCAAATGTTCGGCCGGGGTGCGTCTAATCCTGGAGGTAGGTGGGTGCACCGGGTCGATCTCAATGAACGAGTTGGGTTTTTGGAATAAAGAAGAAAAATGAAGACGAGAATTTCTCGTTATAATAATCTGTTTTATTGGGTAGAAGTAAAATAAACTGGTTACAATATTACCTGACTTTATTGTAGAAAAAACGGCAGAGATGGCTGGCGGCAGATGTGTACGCGTTGGCTGTTAGAATCCAAGAGGCCGGTTGTATAGCAAGCTACAACCGTTGACCTGCAAAATCCTCCGTTTTGGAGGGGAAAGGCAACCACACATCAACCCCGACATGCATATGCATGAGTGCTGACAAAAAGCACACATACACGTGCATGTACATACATGCACATGCATGAGGGTGATGGTGTGGGTGGTTATAAATTAATTCGAGTATCGATTTGCAGAGTTGCATGGGGGGATCGCAATCAGATGCGGAGAAGTTAGGCATCCTGCCTAAACACAGTATATAAGTAAATTATGTCAACATTCAACTCCAGTAATGATATAGTGCAACAAAATACAAAAATAAAAGAAAATTTCAAAATGGGCGTGGCTCCACCCTTTTTCATTTAATTTGTCTAGGATACTTTTAACGCCATAAGTCGAACAAAAATTAACCAATCCTTTTGAAATTTGGTAGGGGCATAGATTTTATGACGCTAACTCTTTTCTGTGAAAATGGGCGAAATCGGTTGATGCCACGCCCAGTTTTTGTACACAGTCGTCCGTCTGTCCTTCCTTCGTTAACACGATAACTTGAGCAAAAATCGACATATCTTTAATGAACTTAGTTCACGTGCTTACTTGCACTCACTTTATCTTGGTATGAAAAATGAACGAAATCCGACTATGACCACGCCTATCGATATCGAAAATTACGAAAAATGAAAAAAATGCCATAATTCTATACCAAATACGAAAAAAGGGCTGAAACATGGTAAGGTAATTGGATTGTTTTTTTGAAGCGAAATATAACTTTAGAAACAACTTTATAAAATGGTTGTGACACCTACCATATTAAGTAGAAGAAAATGAAAAAGTTCTGCAGGGCGAAATAAAAAACCCTTAAAATCTTGGCAATTATTACATATATAAATAAATTAGCGGTATCCAACAGATGATGTTCTGGGTCACCCTGGTCCACATTTTGGTCGATATCTGGAAAACGCCTTCACATATACAACTACCACCACTACCTTTTAAAACTCTCATTAATACCTTTAATTTGATACCCATATCGTACAAACTCATTCTAGAGCCACCCCTGGTCCACCTTTATGGCGATATCTCTAAAAGGCGTCCACCTATAGAATTAAGGCCCACTCCCTTTTAAAATACTCATTAACTCCTTTCGTTTGATACCCATATTGTACAAACGAATTCTAGAGTCACCCCTGGCCCACCTTTATGGCGATATTTCGAAACGGCGTCCACCTATGGAACTAAGGATTACTCCCTTTTAAAATACTCATTAACACCTTTTCCTTTGATACCCATATTGTACAAACAAATTCTAGAGTCACCCCTGGTCCACCTTTATGGCGATATTTCGAAAATGCGACCACCTATACAATAACCACCACTCCCTTTTAAAACCTTCATTAATACCTTTAATTTGATACCCATATCGTACAAACACATTCTAGAGTCACCCCTGGTCCACCTTTATGACGATATTTCGAAACGGCGTCCACCTATAGAAATAAGGCCCACTCCCTTTTCAATTACTCATTAACACCTTTCATTTGATACCCATATCGTACAAACATATTCTAAAGTCACCCCTGGTCCACCTTTATGGCGATATCTCGAAAAGGCGAACACCTATAGAACGAAGGCCCACTCCCTTTTAAAATACTCACTAACACCTTTCATTTGATACCCATATCGTACAAACACATTCTAGAGTCACCCCTGGTCCACCTTTATGGCGATATTTCGAAACGGCGTCCACCTATAGATCTAAGGCCCACTACCTTTTAAAATACTCATTAACACCTTTCGTTTGATGCCTATATTGTACAAAAAAATTCTAGGGCCACCCCTGGTCCACCTTTATGGCGATATCTCGAAACGGCGTCCACCTATGGGACTAAGGATTACTCCCTTTTAAAATACTTATTAGCACCTTTCTTTTGATACCCATATTGTACAAACAAATTCTAGGGTCACCCCTGGTCCACCTTTATGGCGATATCTCGAAACGGCGTCCACCTATGGAACTAAGGATTACTCCCTTTTAAAATACTCATTAACACCTTTCATTTGATACCCATATCGTACAAACGCATTCTAGTCACCCCTGGTCCACCTTTATGGCGATATCTCGAAAAGGCGACCACCTATACAACAACCACCACTCCCTTTTAAAACCCTCATTAATACCTTTAATTTGATACCCATATCGTACAAACACATTCTAGAGTCAACCCTGGTCCACCTTTATGGCGATATTTCGAAACGGCATCCACCTATAGAACTAAGGCCCACTCCCTTTTAAAATACTCATTAACACCATTCGTTTGATGCTCATATTGTACAAACAAATTCTAGGGTCACCCCTGTTCCACCTTTGTGGCGATATCTCGAAACGACGTCCACCTATGGAACTAAGGAATACTGCCTTTTAAAATACTCATTAACACCTTTAATTTGATACCCATATTGTACAAACGCATTCTAGAGTCAACCCTGATCCACCTTTATGGCTATATCCCTAAATGGCGTCCACCTATAGAACTATGGCCCACTCCCTCATAAAATACTCTTTAATGCCTTTCATTTCATACACATGTCATACAAACACATTCCAGGGTCTCCGTCGGTTCATTTTCCTACATGATTATTTTCCCTTATGTTGTCACCATAGCTCTCAACTGAGTATGTAATGTTCGGTTACACCCGAACTTAACCTTCCTTACTTGTTCTAAATATCTCGATGCGTGTGCCCCCTAGCGAAACTATTTGGTATGCGTTTTATACTGTCATCGGCTTTTGAATTAAGTTTGAAATTTCAAGTCTCTAGCTCGTCGAGAATTACCTAAAAGCCGGTTTAAGTTCTCATCTAATTATTTCGATCCGTGCTCCACCTCACGGATTTTTTCCCCTTTTGTTGCATTTTCTTGGTGTCAGAACTTATATGTGAAATTTCACGATTGTAGCTCAATGAGAAGTTACTTAAAAACCAATCTAAAAAATTACAGATTTCCTAATTTTTATCTAATTATTACGATCCGTGCGCCACCTAACAGATTTTTCCCTTTCTTCTCTCCGTGTCGTAACCAACACGTAAAGTTTGTAGCTCAATGAGAAGTTGCTTAAAAATCGACCGCAAAATTCCAAATTTCCAAATATTTTTCTAATTATTTCGAACCGTGTGTCACCTAACGGAATTTTTTCTACTGCTGTTGAATTGTCTTGGTGTCTTAACCTATCTATGAAGTTTCACATTTGTAGCGTGATTAGAAGTTACTTAAAAATCGATCTTTTTGTTGCATTGTGCCGGTATCTTAACACATCTGTAAAGTCTCACGTTTGTAGTGTGAACTCCTGTTTTACCCCAAGCCGGCAAATTGATGGCAGCCAGATATCTACGTGGAGGGCGCCGCCTCCAAATATGTGCCCTCTTCTTCACAATTCCCGTAATGGTTGTTTTACAGGTTTCTAATCGCTTATCGACCCGAATTAAAAGGAATTAAAAACACTTTAGTTATTTTGAATAAAAAGTACAATTTTCTTTTATTAAAATCGGTGGTTGCACTCCAAAAGATGTCTACGCTCGTTGTGTTATGAGCTGATAGCCTGAGCCTGGCGAAACTGAAGTATCAGTTCAACGAGAGGGTCTTGTGATGCTGCCAACCGCTAAGACGTGTGCACTCGCTTGTTCCCGGAGTTTCAGCCTGGGCGGGTAACATTCTTAGCGGTTGACCAAGCTCCTTCCTCCTCAGACTATGACCCTAACAAAACTTAGTTTGCACACTGAATAGACACAACTCCAGGCTAACCGTCTCCCGCTTTGGGTTAGTCATGCCCCTACACCTGATGCAGCGCCTGCTTGTAATGATATTGGCGACTGCCCTGCACCCACCCTACCTTGGCTTTGTTGATGTTCTAAAAGCCCCGTTCTACCACCTACACCTCCTTCTAAGGCAGACCAAAAATGATTTAATTTACCAAATCATAATTAAAAAATTTTTTTTTTGTAATTAGATATATCTTGAATACATATTAAGAAAAAAATGTACAAAGATCGAATTTTACAACATTGCCATACAAGGATTTTATTAATGTGAATCAAACCTTACAAGAATTCAAAAACAATAAAGTATTTTAAAATACATATATATGTATATTGGTATTTAGCAAAATTTCACTTTCTGATTTTAACTAGACTAACATTATTTTTTTGGTGGGTATTTAAATATAAATCCCTAACCTACCTCAACATATGTTTTTTTTTTGTAGCCTTGAACTTCAAATTCATTCGAACATATTTTTATACATATATAGAGAAATAAAAAGGGTTGGTATTACGTAGACATAAATATGTTTATGAGTTATTACTCCCAAAAATCTCTTAGAGCAAAAAAACTTTGGTACTCACATATGTATGAAAATAAAAAGCAACCAAATAGAAAATACTGATACAGTTGCTTCTAATTAAACTAACCATATTAATTAATCTTCACTCACCCACATTATCGGCGATGCAATCCCACGTAGCGTTGAAGGCCTTCCCGCTTTTGATCGCAGCATATTGTTGTAGGTGTCAGTGTTGGCGGTGTTACACATTAATACGTTTAATTCGTTTAATGTATCATAAATTACTTTGTCAAAATGTTGGTAGACAAAAAAAAAAGAATGTTCTACTCTTAGCGATCACACTGTAGCATGGAGCGGAAAAGCCAGAGAGATTGGGAGAGGAATCATCAGGAGTTTATGAATGAAATTCCTTAGTTTATGATCTCTCTGGAAAACTTACCATGTAATCGAAAAGTAAATTGGCAACATGTTGAGATAAGTTATGGGTTGCTACCAAGAGGTTCTAAACCACATGGTTACAACAAAACTTAAACTATAATTATGCATGTATAACTAAATTATTCTTGCCGCTTGGACTTAAAATATACTAGGGGAATTTCAAAAAAAAAATATTAAAGGACGATAGTCATATTGTCATTTAATGTTTAAGCTTATTTTAAGACATGCCTTTTTCTCATTTTTTTCTTTCTTTCAAAAAATTTTGTTTTTTTTTTATTTTAGTTGAAGATGCATATATGTGTGTTTAAAGATATATAGACGTAGCTAACAAGTATGCGTGAAAAATGATTTTCCTTTTTTTCAAAAGAATGAAATAAACTCTTAAAAAACTATATTACATTTCGGAAAGTTTTTGGTAAAAATTATCAAACCAAACTATATGTACGAATTCATATTTTTAGATAAGTTTGATTTTGAAATTACGCATATTTCCGCGTATTACGTGGTTTATACATATATAGACCACGGCAGTCTACATATGTGTATAAAACCAACTCTACGCGTTTTTCAATATTACCAAGATTCTATGTATGATAACAATTAGGGCTTCATAGACTTCATATGTTTGTTTGAGTTATTATTGATTTTCTGGATCGCCGGAGGTGAAGAAGACTGGAGGGTGACGTCTACGATTTGTCCGAGGTTAGGCGTACTATTAACGGGATGGCCTTTTGGGTGTTCCCCATGAGGCAGAAAGATGTTTTTCCCGCACAAGAAAATACATAAGAAAGCAACTCGTTTTAGACACTTTTCACTACTCTTGCACTACACTTATAATTTAAAAATTCGGGAAAAACTTACCAATTAAGATTCTCTGAAATAGAAAAAAATATTGTAGAAGTGGATAGCTCCTACGCCTTGTTGCTAGTTCGTGCTAATTAAGACACTCGGAGTTGGTAACAAAAGGAGATACACGTTCACCACTTAACTGCTTTGAATTTTACTTTTAAAACTATCGCGAGTTTAAAAAAAACTTCCCACGATGTATGTACACTGCTGGCTGGTTCGAATCGGAAAGGAAGATAATCTTCCTGCGGAAATAGTCAGAAGGGCAGCGTGCAACTTGCAATCATATGATATATCGATATCGTAAAACATATGTTCTTAAAATGAACTTAACTATATCGTATGTTGTGTTTAATAAGCCCTTAGATTCCTAACTATAGATGCTCACTAATCCCGATTTATGTTTTTTAAAACTAGTAAAAAAAACGACCAAACTCCTGGACTTTAAATATCAAAATATGAAGTTAATTGGTATGAAGGTGTTTTTGGTTGTACATACATATATATATACTGACATGATTGCGTGGATAATATCTACTTATGGAAAAAGTTTTAGCAAGCTAAAATTGCCGAAGATTAATGAAAGAAAAAAGTTAAGTATATACACATTTATGGGAATGGCATAAATCTATAGCGACTATGTACCCACGGTACAGTTGCTGCCGAAAATTATCTTTTTTTCATGATGGCCGCCTTTTCTTCTTTTGCCGACCTCCCCGTTTCCAACTTGTTTCAACACCTCTTGTCTATTCACAATAGACAACAGGGTTGCACCAAGTGGGAAACAGGGTGAGATCATAAGGCTGCTGTTACACCATCCCCCTTTTCGAAAAAAAGGTTAAAGTCGACAAGTTGATCAAGTTTGTCGGCTTCAACTTTTTTGGTGGTATGGGTTTCAAATGCCTTCCGAATAGCAAATTGAATGAATTGAGAAAAAAAATTGGACTTTTGTGGCAGATATAGTTAAGTCAACTTAGTTAATATAACTAATTACATTTAAAATTAGAACCTTTGCGGCAGATATAGCTAGGTAATCTAGTTAATTTAATTGATTACATTTATTTGTACTTATATGTGTTATGCTTAGTTTTTCATTTATTGTAAGCCTACATATTTACATATATGAATAATAATAGTTTATTTATTATTCTCTTTTTTTCTGTAAGTTAGCTTAGTTAATTTAATTAATTACATTTATCTGTGCTTTAAGCATACATATTTACATATATGAATATTAATAGTTTTTATAACTTTTTGTTTGTTTTCTTTGTACATCAAAACTTCATTTATATCGGTTTTGTATAGTAACTTATACATACATTTTCTATTTGTTTATTTTACTTTTACTTACGTTACGTATTGTTTTCATCGTTTGACATATTTTTATTTAAATTTTCTTTTACTTAAATTAAGTATGGTTTTAAAGTATGATAAATTTTGGTTTAAATTTGCTTTATTAGCGTAATGAAATAGTAAAAAAAAATTTTTTTTTGACTATCTCAAAATGAAATTGGGTACATCAGATTGTATTTATCTAGGTACTCCTCTTATGCGGTTTTTATGCACCGTTTGTATTTTTTGTTTTCATTATCCAAAATGGTTACATTTACACCGTCTATATTTGTTACTAGGTATGGACCCTGATATATGTTTTTATGTTTTTCCCGTGGTTCTTTTTGAAGTAAAACCATGTTTACTACTATTGGTTGTGCATTTTTGTCATATTCATCTTAATTCCTTATTTTGTGTTTTTCTACTAACTCTTTAGCCAAGGCGTGGCATTTTTGCATTCGGTACTTTACTTCTTTTGAATAATTTTCGATATTATAAATTGGTTCAATTCTTTCGTTCTTCAGTTCAGATCGCACAATGGCCTTTTTACCAAACATTAGTTCAAAAGGAGTAAGTTTATTATCGAATACCGTATTTGGCGTTGTGTTATGCCAAAACGTAAAATATCTCAAATATGTATCCCATTCATCAAAGGAATCGTCTAAGTACGCACGTAGATACTCGTTAAAAACTCTATGGTTTCTTTCGACAGTTCCTACGGTTTCGTGGTGATATGGGGTAGAAAAGTTGTGATCAATATTTAATAAACTCGTTAAATTTGCAAAAATTTCATTTTTGAATTCAGTGCCTAAAACTGATTTAATGGATTTCATAGCCCCGTATATTAAAATAAAGCCTTCGAATAGTGCTGACGCGATGGTTTTTGCACTTTTATCAGGTATTGATTGTAACTAAGTATTTTGTCAGATCGCAGATTATGGTAAGCGCGAACTTATTACCATATCTCGATTCTGGCAATGGGCCTATGGTATCAATTACGACAATGTCAAAAGGTTTATTAGGAGTAGGAGTTAGAACGAGTTTCTTCTTTATTTCCTATTTTGACTTTATTTAGAAGACATTTTTCGCGTTTCCTAACATAACTAGCTATGTCTTTTGTTATGTTTTTCCAGTAAAATTTGTTTCGTAATTTGGCGCATAATTTTTTTGTTCCACAGTGACCTCCAGTGATGGGATCATTGTGATAAATTGCTAATAATTTAGATTTTTGTTTCTGATCAGTGATTGTTTCAATTGGATCCTTTAAAATAATTTTTAAAAATTGTAAAAGCTTATTTCCTCTTTCTTTAAAATTTGTAATTGTAATGTATTTGAAAATTAAATCGTTTTTTGGCCATACTATTTCCTTAATATTAAGTTTTCCGGCTTCTTTTTCTAGCATCGAAAGTAAAGTATCGAAATTCTTTATTTCGTTAGAAAATTCTAAATCAAGTAAAATTGTTCTTTTATGCTTTATATGCGCGCATATTCTTAAAAATTGTTTATTGTTTTTATCATGAAATATTTCTGATCTAATACGAAGAATTTTTTTTGAAAAGTTATGAGTGAATTTATCATACACGTTTAATGTTTGTATATTTTCACATAAGTCTATATTTCCGATAGAACTACATTTATCTTTTTTCTTACTCATAGCCCTAGTCTGAACTGCAAATATATGTTTGGTTGCTTCTTTTATTTCGCCAATGGTTATACGGGAAAGTGCATCAGCTCCTACATTTGATTTTCCCTTTATGTACTCTATTGTGAAATTATATTCTGCCAACTCAAGTCTAATTCTAGAAAGTTTTGAAGATGGGTCTTTCATAGTGAATAAATAGACTAAGGGCCTGTGATCTGATTTACAATAAAGTGATTTCCCATAAACGTAGGGTCTGAATTGTTTAATGGCAAAATAAATGGCTAATAGTTCTAACTCAATGATGGCTTTCTTTTGTTCTGCCTCATTAAAAGATTTTGACGCATAACATATGGGTAAATCGCTGCCTTAATGTTCTTGGCTGAGTATTGCTCCACATCCCGTCTTAGAAGCGTCTACTGTAATGGTAAACTGTTTGGAAAAATCTGGGTATTGTAATATCTTTGGTGACATTAGGGATGCTCTTAGTGCATCAAAGGCTTTATTGCATGATTCGTCCCAGTTAAATTCTACTCTTTTTCTATTCAGTCTATTCAGAGGTGCTGCGAGAGATGCAAAGTTTGGAATAAAGCGTCTGTAGTAGTTGGTAAAAGATACAAACCGTCTTACAGTGTCCTTGTCTGTTGGCTTAGTATAGTTACGAATTGCGTCTATTTTAGATTCGTCTGGTGACAGACCTTCAGCTGAGCATTTGTCTCCTAGGAATGTTACTTCTGGTCTTAGAAAATTACATTTACTTGGATTGAGTTTAAGGTTCAATGATCTACAAGTATTGAATACTTTAGACAAATTTTTAATGTGATGGGATTCGCTACAGCCGATGACTATAATGTCATCTACATAAAGAAAAGCTAAATTAGGTGGTATTCCTGAAAATGCGATGGTCAACATCCTAGAAAACGAATTTGGTGCAATGTTCAACCCAAATGGCAATACTTTCCATCGATACGCCCCGCGATCAGTAGAAAATGAGGTTATATCGCGTGAATCTACGTGTAATGGTATTTGGAGAAATCCAGAAAAAAGGTCTCCTATTAGCTTCTTGTTAACTGCGCGAAAGTCAACACACATTCGGTATGCTTTTTTGCCATTTATTTTCTTTTTAGGAACTAAGATAAGAGGACTGTTGTAGTTAGAATAGCTTTCTTCTATTAAATCATTTTCTAATAATTTTGTAACTTGTCTGTTAATTTCTTCCCGCTGCTAATAGGGTAGACGATAATTCTTTACATATACTGGTTCGTTGTCAGTTAACCACAATTTCTGCTCATAAAAATTATTTAACGTCATCTTATCGTTGTCAAGCGCGAATATGTCAGCATATTGTATGCATAGATCTAAAAGTTCAGATGGTGCATATTTTGGAATTTGATCTTTCAAAATCGAAGTTATTTCGTTAATTCGCTTCTCATCTGAACTAGTTTTGTCGATTACGTAGACGTGATAATTAGATAAGCTTTCTGCTTTAATAGAATTTTTGTGTAAGAATTGTACCTCACTTGTGGTATTGATTAATTTTATGATTGGATTATTGGAATTTGTAATACATCTTGCGGTAAATACGCCTTTTTGTATTTCTTGAGATTCAACGAAAAGTGGAGTTGTTGAGTGACCTAAGTCGAAAATTCGAAAAACTTCGCATCTTGGTGGTATAATACACATATCTCTTTCTGTTCCGTGTAGGATTGGCATAATGACTTTTTCTTTATTTGCCCAGAATGAGATGCTACTATTTGAATAATTTAAGAAAAAAGAGAATGCAGCTCGTTTTTCGATATAGTGGGTAAAAAAGATAATCAAGTTTTTTGTAGCATAACTTATGATACGCATTATTTCAAACATATTAAAAGATTGTTTAATAAAGTAAACGTAAACGTTGCGCCTAAAAATAAATCTAAATTGAAATCGTTGCTTAAATCGACGAAGGACAAGTGTGACAGTTTGGATAAACCGGGGGTTTATTCCGTGACGTGCTCACAAATGAATGACGATAGAACGGTATGCGGCGCGAAATATATAGGCCAATCGAGTCGCACTGTACGAATTAGGATGAATGAACATCTCAAATACATCAAAAATATTGATCCAAGGAGCGGAATCGCGGAGCAGGCTTTATTGAACAAGCATGCATTAAGTGAAGAGGACTGTAAATTAATTGTATCAGAATCCAATATAAATAAATTAAATATTTTAGAATCACTACACATCTATGTTAATAAAAATGTTGCAGTTAATCGTGATAGTGGCCCACTGTACTTTAGTGTTTTTTCAGCCTTGCATTAAATTTTCTGTTTTACTTTTTATTGTTGTTGCGTTGCCAATGCGCATTTTCTTATTGCTCTTTTTTGTACTGTATGATATTATAATATTGGAAATTATTTGTTTTTTATTGTTAAGTATTGCTAGGCTTTATTTGTCATCTGATGGACAATGGTTAGTTGACACAAACAACTGAAGAAGGCACCACGCGAGTGTCGAAACAATTTGTATTGTTTTTGTAATTTAAGCTACAAAATAAAAGTTATTATTTAAGTGACATTAAGGTGTGTGTTTTTTTATTTTTTTGTATAAAATAACTGTTGAAATTACTATTGTTGTTGTATCTATTATTGTTGTTGTAATAGTTATTGCCTCTATTGTTATTGCGAAAGTTGGTTTGATTGTTAAACCTTAATCGAAAAGCTAATACCTGTCTTTCTGTAGCCTGATTGTTTTGTTCGACTATCATTTTTGCTACGACGTGTTTTGCGTCACTAAAAGAGGTTGATGCGAGAATTGATTTGACTAAAGTTACGTTCCATTGAGACTTGAGCGAGATACGGATAGAAATTTAACATGCAAATGCAACAACAACGTTGTGATCCTGATATTTATCTGGTTCAATTTCTGATCCGTATAGCAGTTCTGTTCGTTTCGTTTTCTGTAGTAGATTTTTTGACAGCTAACCACTTTTGAGTTGGTAGCACTCATGGTTCAACTATATGGTTGGTTCATCTCTACAGCAACAACATACATTTGTTCACATTGCCAAAATCAGAGTGTTGCTGTTAGACGAATGGAATGGAATGAAATCATAAAACTTAGCAGCATTTGTATGTAGTAAGAAAATGTTGTAAATTCGTTGGTTTCATTTTAAGTTTGCCATCTCCTTCTGACATTCTCTACTACAGTGAAATGAAAAAAATAAAATCAGCTGGTGAGATGAGCCAACCATATAGTTGAGCCATTGTAGCACTGAACTAAATATGTGTACATTTGTGTATACATAAAAGAATTCGCCATATTTAAAAGCAAAAACACTGAAAGAGTAAACAACTTGAAGATGATGTAAGGAAAATAAATAGTTTGCTTACGTGCGAAACTATTTAAATGTTAATAATTCTATCAGTATCTTAAAATTTTGTGTACGTTTCTTCTTATTTTCAACAAAACAGATGTTTCATATTAGTGCTGCCAGTTCTCATAAAGTTGATCCAGATCGTTCCAATGAGATTTGAGCCAGAGCCAGAGCTCGATAAACCAATGGAACGGCCCTTAAGTCTGAGCGCGTATTTAGCCTACAAACGTTTACTGACTCTTCGACTGCCATCTCGTGCGCTTTGGCTTTTGATATGCCCTCGATAATTAGAGACCTCTCTAAAGCATCAGATAATTCCTCTACTCATTTAGCAAACTCGGTTAAATTATTGTTTGTAACTTTTAGTGAAGCTATTTTCCCTGCAACGACTTTTGAATTGTCTGGCTTTATTCGACTTTTAAGCGCATCTTTAATTTCTTGAATAGATGTTATATTTGTCGGAATTGCTTCTCTTGCTTTCCCTTCGAGCTTCGATTTAACCAATGAAATGAAAGTTGACATAAGATCTATATCTATACAGCCTTCTACTTCTTCAATTTTATCTATGAAGGAGTCTAGCGTTAAGGGGTCACCGTTATAGCTTTCCCTAAATAAGGGCGCACACTACCCAATAAACTGTCTCTTTTGCTCTGGTGCAGCCATTACTGTTGGTTCAAGAAAATTAGTACGAGATTGGTTGGAATTTGAGAAAGTTCTTAATAGCCCTAAAGAATAGTTTGATGTAACGACTGGGTTATCGAAACCACAGAAGTTTTCTTGCAATGAAATATTTTCAGTATGCGGTAAAGAACAACTTTGTTCACCGATACGACTTTCGAGTGTTTCCGGCTTTGGTGAGTCAGAGAGTTCTTCTTCTTCCTCAGATTCGATTTTGTATGCGACGAAGGATTCCTTTTCTTTCCGATCATTATCTGATATAAAAGTGTTCTCTTGGACTAAGTCGCTGTAATTGGTTGGTACTTTAACTGTGCAGTTGAGTTTTGTAAAACATTTAATTAATTCATCCTTACAACGTGATAAACTTTTATTCACAGCAATTGGCCTAGGACGGTTTTCAAAATGACCATTTACCTCTACTAAAATGTTATTATATGCCTCAATTAAAGAATTTTTATATTCATCTAACTTCTCTTGCCTTGTCGGTAAGGAACGACTTGTATGCAAAACGCGTTTTTTAATTTTAAAGAAATTTTCTCTCAATTCTTTGAATTTTGTTTCGAAATTTGACATTAGCAGAAGGAAGACTCTTACACTTGAAGCTTTGTATGCTTGGATATTAAGGATTTTGAATGAAAAAGAAGGTTGAAATGATTTTATAATCTAAATTGAATTGTGAAAAAGTTGCAAGTTTGAGGTATGAATGTGAACGGATTTGAATGAAAAAGAAATTTTGAATGGTTTTAGAACCTAAATTGTTTGAGTTACGAATATGGACAAATTTGAATGGAAGAGAGATATCAAGTATCTAATTTGAAACTGCGCTACTTGAACTGTGTATTGAATTTTAGCATAAATTTGTTAGGGTTATTTGAAGTTAGAATTGCTTGAAAGTGGATTGAATTGTATTCCAGATGAACCGTCAATTAATACTAGGTTCAAACACACACCAAATTGGCAATTTATACTATTTGGGCAATTTGTTACGCAATTTGTCATATAATAAATTGTAATAATAAATTGCCAATTTAAAAAAATTGCGTAGTAAATTGTTTCAAACTGCAAATGCAACATTGTAAAGTGTGTTTATTGAGTATAATTAAACGTCACTTACGCATGGCTGAACTATATGGTTGGCTCATCTCATCAGCTGATTTTATGTCTTTCATTTCACTGAAGTAGGAATTGCCAAAAGAAGATGGCAAACTCAAAATGAAACCAAAACATTGAACACATTTTCTTACAACACACAAAAATTTCAAAGTTTTATGTTTTCATTCCATTTCATTCGCCTAATACCAACACGCACATTTTGACAGTCTGAACAAAGGTATGCTCTTGCTGTAGAGATGAGCCAACCAGCTATCAAATTACTATTGTGTAAGCTAAATCGAGTTGTATGAACAGCACTGAATTCAAATCGAAATTTCCTTAATTTATTTATCTGTTTGAACATAGTATAAGTTTTGGCTTTGGAAATTTTCGTTTTGTATCGGGTGTGCTACCATATACGGCCTAAAATGGAAGACCGATCTATTTTTTCAATTTGGGCAAGACGATAGTAATTTTAAACGGGATATGTTTATTGCAATTTAGTATTTATTACAATATTATTTAACGTGTCGGCCGCACCGTTGCACAAAAAAAAATCATTAAATTTTACGTAACGGCCGCACCGTTGCACTAAAAAGCATTAATTATTTTAGAATTTTTACGGACGGACCGTTTTCATCAAAAATATATTCATTGTTTAACGTGACGGCCGCACCGTTTCACAGCAAAATGTTCAGTAAATGAAAAAATGTATTGCATTTTCATTATTTAATGTGTCGGCCGCACCGTTTCACAGCAAAATGTTTCTTTTTATTGTATTAAAAAAAATTTTTGTATTAAATTTTATTTTGTTTTATCTTTTTTTCTGTTGTTTTTTTTTTTGTATTTTCAAAGTATAGGATATATTACGAATTTAATAGTTTTTAATGTAGTAAATTTTTAATTTCTTTTAAAAGTATTTAATGTGTTGGAAAGTAATTAAATTTTCACAAAGCGTGTCAATGTATATGCATACGTCATTTTAAAATGCTCTAAGTATATTCTCTTTTAGCCACGATTTATATGCAGATACGTACACACCTTATAAAAATTTCTACCAAATATAGATTTGCATTACTTGTGTATCGCCAATTTCAATTTTTGTGTCAAAAAAATTTTTTTGTTTGTAAATTTTATTATTAGTTGTTTGACGCGAAAAAAATTCAAAGTTAGATTCAAATTCAAGTTTATATAATGTTTAAAGTGTTGCACCGCGTACGGAAAAGTAGTGAATACATAAATATATACTTATGTGTTTGCCGCTTCATCTGTTACCTGCGTCGATGCTGGTTTTAGCGCTGCTACCGTTTGTCGCTGCTGGTGTTGCTGCTGCTGATGGTGTTCGCTGGTGGTGGTGCTGCTGACGTTCGCTGGTGTTGGTGGTGGATTAAAAATGGCGAATACTCTGCCGTTATATAGTGGCGTGGGTTTTTATGCCGTTATGCAATTCCGTACAAGTCTCTATTTTTCGACTTTAGATCATCTCTGATTTCCCTTATATTTTTCTATTATTTCATAGATTTTGTGTTATCTCTGTTCAAATTAATCGTCGTATTAGATTCTTTTATTATAAATTTTCTTTTCTCCCAGTATTTAATTCTGTGTTATTTCCGATGTATTTATTTTGTAGTTTTTAGAATACCTTTATTATTTAAAATATTATTGTTGTATTATTTCTGTTTAGTTTAGTCTTAGTTTTAGTTTCTTTTATTAAACAATTTTCTTTTCTCCAAGTATTTAGGTTAGGGTTGTTTCCTATATATTTAGTTGTAGTTTTTAGATATTTCTATTATTTAAGCGATTATTGTATTATCTCTGCTGTAGTTACATTTTTTTTTTTAGTTTAATTTTATTAGAATTTTTCTTTTTCACGCACTACCACTTTTCATATCTTCGAGCAAAAATGTTCCCACACCACCACCTACCTTGGTCACGGTCGCCATGTGAACTCCTTTGTTACCCCAAGCCGGCAAATTGATAGCAGCCAGATATCGACGTGGAGGGCGCCGCCTCCATATATGTGCCCTCTTTTTCACAATTCCCGTAATGGTTGTTTTACAGATTTCTAATCACTTATCGACCCGAATCAAAGGGAATTAAAAACACTTTAGTTATTTTGAATAAAAAGTACAATTTTCTTTTATTAAAATCGGTGGTTGCACTCCCAAAGATGTCTACGCTCGTTGCTGCCGAAAATTATCTTCTTTTTCATGATGGCCGCCTTTTCTTCTTTTGCCGGCCTCCCCGTTTCCAACTTGTTTCAACACCTCTTGTCTATTCACAATAGACAACAGGGTTGCACCAAGTGGGAAACAGGGTGAGATCATAAGGCTGCTGTTACAGTAGCTCAATGAGAAATTATTTAAAACCCCATCTAAAAAATGCCAGATTTCCAAATTTTTCTCTAATTATTTCGATCCGTGCGCCACCTAACATATTTTTTCCTTTTTGTTGTATTGTCTCTTTGTCGTAACCTACACGTGAAGTTTCACGCTTGTAGCTCAATGAAAAGTTGCTTAAAAATATATCTCAAAACTCCAAATTTCCAAATTTTTTTCTAATTGTTTCGACCCGTGCGCCACATACGGAATTTTTCCCTTTTGTTGCATTGTCTCAGTGTCTTAATCTATCTGTAAAGTTTCACGTTCGTAGCTCAATGAGAAGTTACTTAAAAATCGATTGCAAGATTTGTATTGAAAATGCGGGCAAACATTCAACCGACTTAATCAAAACAAAATAATAAAAAGGAGTCGAGCCACACCCATTTAAAAAAAAATTAACTGTCGGACTTTACTATAACATATCACTACTGAGGTGAAATATCAGTATCATTTTATAACGTACATATATAATATTCTGTTAAGTTATTGCACTATTTATTACGATTATATTCTTAAATTTGTGTTTCAAGGAAGCATGGTGGCATTACAATTGTCTTAATATCTGTTTATTCCCACGGTCCAAAACATAAATATTTTCAGTAGCCCTAGTATGCGAGATGTTTACATTATGTTAACATCAACTGTTTGACTACTTTTTTCAAAAAGTTAACTACAAGAATGGAAAGCCAAACTCTTGAAAGCGGTGGCTCTTCCACTTCTTTTGCATTCATCGAAAGGACAAGCAGCAAACTCCAGCCACCATGATTCACGTAAATAATACCAACCTGAAATTAAATGTTTTAGCATAAGTATAATTTACCCTGCAAAAATCGTGTGGCCAAAAACGCACACATTCACTTGAGATTTTTGACAGCCATAAACACACCCAATGTACATGTGAGAATTCGGAGCATAGAGTTCAGAAAATGAAATAGCATGATGAAATATTTATTTTATATTTATTATCTCACTCTTTTTCTTACATTATATGCATACGGATGGTAAAATTTGAAAATTGTCAGCGGGAGTTGCGCGCCATTTTATTTCGTCCAAGTGCTAATTCCAAATTGTGATTTCATCTGCGCGTAACGTCAGCGGTGGAAAAATTTATAAAATCAGAAAATTCTGCGGAGGGACCACTTAAAAATCAAATATTCCGGTAAGGATCATATAATTCTTTCTCACCAACATCATTTTGTGTTAAAATACAAAAATATAAGAGATCTATGTCGAGCTTTCCTCCCAAATTTGTGACGTGCTCCATTTTTAATTTTGCCTACAAATTGCTTCCAAATACTGTGGATGTGCTTCCATACGTGGCCCCTCGATTTTGATACATTTGTGGCAATTTGAATTCATGTATATTGTATAAAACTATAATGAATTGCAATTGTTTGAGCAGCCTATGTGCGCTAGTGCTTCTACATTTGTCGCGTGTAAGCGAAGCCTTCATAGACACCGTTCACGCGCACAATGAATGCTTTTTCGAGAAGGTGGAAGGTGGCACAAATTCGTTGTAACATTTGAAATTATTGCAGGTGGTTTCCTGGACATTGACATCAAAATAACTTGGCCGGATAATAATGTTATACATGACAGTGGGAAGGAATCTTATGCCAAGGTATATACCACAGCAGCAACCGTATAATGTATGCTAATACAACTAATACAATTCAAATATTACTGATGATTATTTTTGTATTATTTTCTTTAGCAACCACCTGCACCTGGTACTGGTATATATCAACAGCCGCAACAATATGATCAAGCCCAACGCCGTTTAGATCACGATCAGATGCCAAATCCGATAAGCGCTATCATTGAAAATCAAAATAGCGCTGGTGGTGCTTTTATTACTAATGAACAGGGTTTATTACCACCATTGGTGACCACAAAATATACCCCCAGCGGGTCAGGGGATCAGAATATACCCGCGGTAGGTATGCCTGTCGTAAGAGGCGACTAAAATACCAGATTCAAGGGGCTGTGTAGCGCAACCCTTCAGGTTGCCAGCGCAATATATAGCTTCTCCAAACCCAATTGTCAACCTCACCTATCCGCGGCGAATCCTGTTTCACTAACAGACGAGGCTCTGGCGACCCCAAGCTCCTCATGGAACTTGGGGGTGGGAAGGGAGGGAATGACCTGAAGGTTTAATGTGGCCACATAAATCGTTCGCGAGATGGTCGGGCTAGCACCTTAATGGTGCTGTGTTACCGGAGCGTACCGTATCTGTATCCATCAAAGGACCATCACATCGATAACACTCCCCAAAGCCTTCGGGGAGCAACCTTATCGCCACAACAACAACAACTACAAAATATGTGGTACAAGATCAGGATAACTCCTCGCCACGTTACGTTAGGTTTTGATATTTGAAATTAATGTTTTGTTTGGCAATTACATTAATATTTCTCGTTTGCAGGTACTCTTTGTATTACATACCTGCAACAGCTGATTTATTAAAAACAACAGCTTTGTCCATTACAATTACCATCTCACCAATGGCACGCACTGTTGAGGGTGAATATGAGCCACCCATTGTAAATTTTTGTGAATTGGGTCCAATTAGATGACATATTTGCAAGGTTTATTTGCAATTTGTAGATTCTGGTCGTCGTTTCCAATGTCTTATGTGTAAAGTAACAACAGATGGTAAAAAAATCGTTCACTTTTACTTGTGTTCATTGATCCATATTTTTTCTCAACAGTTCCAACTGAATATTTTCAACATTAGGGCTACACCGGACAGCGTGTCGATAAATATGAACGTCCTGAACTTGTATTGGATACATATGAGTTTTTGTGTAAAAAATGTTTGGGTGCCGATATCTGTCAAGGTTAACCTCAACTCTTATCCAACATCAATGCCTCGCAATCAATTGTAGACGCTGTATGCACTACATTGGGTCAACGCAGTATGGACAAGCATATTGTTGATTCCATTGGTAAGGCCACAATTTCAAATGATGGTGCAACCATTATGAAACTATTGGTTATTGTGCATCAAGCCGTAAAACTCTAGTCGACATCGCCAAAGATCAAGATGCTGAGGTAAGTTTTTTGTTATATTAGAATGTGTGGAATAAAAACCTTTCTCTTATCAGGTCGGCGATGGCACCACTTCAGTAATAATTTAAGCAGGTGAAATCTTAAAACAAGTTAAGCCATTATATGTCATTAAAGCTATACGTAAAGCACTACAATTATGCATGACCAAAATACGACATGGCTGTTCATGTCGAAGCGCCAATCAAAAGAACAACAACGTGCATTATTGAAAAAATGCGCTGCCACAGCTATGTCCCCCAAACTTATACATCAACAAAAAGATTTATTTTCTAAAATGGTTGTGGACGCTGTACTTTCCTTTGATGGACTCAACGTCATACAAAAAATATAAAATCGCATTATTAAATATAAAATTCGAAATCAAGGCTGAACGTGATAATGCTGAAGTACGTGTTGATAATGTTCAAGAGTATCAGAAAATTGTTGATGCTGAATGGCGTATTCTGTACACTAAATTAGCTAAGTAAGGCGCCAATGTTGTGTTATATGTACTACCAATTGTTAATGTTGCTACAAAGTATTTTGCAGATTGTGATATGTGAAAGCTTGTGGTGGTGCTGTTATGAATACAGCTAATGATATTAACTCAAGTGTTTTGGGTAAATATGATTACTTTGAAGAACGTTAAGTTGGTGGTGAATGTTTCAACATTTTTAAAATACGTAGCCGTCGAACGTTTTACATGACTTGGCGGTGTACCTATCATAAACAGCTAAGGCTGAGTAACACAGCACTGTGCTGTGTTATTGTGTTAACACTCAGTAATGTGCGGCACGCACACGCACACTTATCGATTAATTTATAACACAGTGGCACACTCGATGCCACGAAGCTGACTGTGCAATGCAGCTCAAACTGGTAAATGCTCATAACACAGTAACACGCTCTATATCACAGAGAATGACACTCAGATCGTAAGTGCACATACATACATAGTCCATTGTGCTTGTGTGTTGATTGTATTGCTTTCCAATGACACTTTACTCAAAACATATTTATACACATGATACAAATATTACAAGATAAAACCGGTGAGAGGATAACGACATTTAAAAAGATTATAAAATTCTCACTGCGCTCTCATAATTTTTATTTTATTTTGTCACAAAACAAGTAAGGAAGGTTAAATTCGGGTGTAACCGAACATTACATACTCAGTTGAGAGCTATGGTGACAACATAAGGGAAAATAACCATGTAGGAAAATGAACCGACGGAAACCTTGGAATGTGTTTGTATGACATGTGTATCAAATGAAAAGCTTTAAAGAGTATTTTATGAGGGAGTGGGCCATAGTTCTATAGGTGGACGCCATTTAGGGATATAGCCATAAAGGTGGATCAGGGTTGACTCTAGAATGCGTTTGTACGATATGGGTATCAAATTAAAGGTGTTAATGAGTATTTTAAAAGGGAGTAATCCTTAGTTCCATAGGTGGACGCCGTTTCGAGATATCGCCACAAAGGTGAAACAGGGGTGACCCTAGAATTTGTTTGTACAATATGGGCATCAAACGAATGGTGTTAATGAGTATTTTAAAATGGAGTGGGCCTTAGTTCTATAGGTGGATGCCGTTTCGAAATATCGCCATAAAGGTGGACCAGGGTTGACTCTAGAATGTGTTTGTACGATATGGGTATCAAATTAAAGGTATTAATGAGGGTTTAAAAGGGAGTGGTGGTTGCTGTATAGGTGGTCGCCTTTTCGAGATATCGCCATAAAGGTGGACCAGGGGTGACTCTAGAATGCGTTTGTACGATATGGGTATCAAATGAAAGGTGTTAATGAGTATTTTAAAAGGGAGTAATCCTTAGCTCCATAGGTGGACGCCGTTTCGAGATATCGCCATAAAGGTGGACCAGGGGTGACCCAAGAATGTGTTTGTACGATATGGGTATCAAATTAAAGGTATTGATGAGGGTTTTAAAAGGGAGTGGTGGTTGTTGTATAGGTGGTCGCATTTTCGAAATATCGCCATAAAGCTGGACCAGGGGTGACTCTAGAATTTGTTTGTACAATATGGGTATCAAAAGAAAGGTGTTAATGAGTTTTTTAAAAGGGAGTAATCCTTAGTTCCATAGGTGGACGCCGTTTCGAGATATCGCCATAAAGGTGGGCCAGGGGTGACTCTAGAAATCGTTTGTGCAATATAGGTATCAAACGAAAGGAGTTAATTAGTATTTTAAAGGGGAGTGGGCTTTAGTTCTATAGGTGGACGCCTTTTCGAGGTATCGCAATAAAGGTGGACCAGGGGTGACTCTAGACTTTGTTAGTACGATATGGGTATCAAATGAAAGGTGTTAATGAGTATTTTTAAAATGGAGTGGGCCTTCGTTCTAGAGGTGTTCGCATTTTCGAGATATCGCCATACAGGGGTGACTTTAGAATATGTTTGTACGATATGGGTATCAAATGAAAGGTGTTAATGAGTATTTTAAAAGGGAGTGGGCCTTAGTTCTATAGGTGGACGCCGTTTCGCAATATCGGCATAAAGGTGGACCAGGGGTGACTCTAGAATGTGTTTGTACGATATGGGTATCAAATTAAAGGTATTAATGAGGATTTTAAAAGGGAGTGGTGGTTGTTGTATAGGTGGTCGCATTTTCGAAATATCGCCATAAAGGTGGACCACGGGTGACTTTAGAATATGTTTGTACGATATGGGTATCAAATGAAAGGTGTTAATGAGTATTTTAAAAGGGAGTGGGCCTTAGTTCTATAGGTGGACGCCGTTTCGAAATATCGCCATAAAGGTGGACCAGGGGTGACTCTAGAATGTGTTTGTACGATATGGGTATCAAATTAAAGGTATTAATGAGGGTTTTAAAAGGGAATGGTGGTTGTTGTATAGGTGGTCGCATTTTCGAAATATCGCCATAAAGGTGGACCAGGGGTGACTCTAGAAATTGGTTGTACAATATGGGTATCAAAGGAAAGGTATTAATGAGTATTTTAAAAGGGAGTAATCCTTAGTTCCATAGGTGGACGCCGTTTCGAGATATCGCCATAAAGGTGGGCCAGGGGTGACTCTAGAATTCGTTTGTGCAATATGGGTATCAAACGAAAGGAGTTAATGAGTATTTTAAAAGGTAGTGGGCCTTAGTTCTATAGGTGGACGCCTTTTCGAGATATCGCCATAAAGGTGGACCAGGGGTGACTCTAGAATGAGTTTGTACGATATGGGTATCAAATTAAAGGTATTAATGAGAGTTTTAAAAGGGAGTGGTGGTAGTTGTATATGTGAAGGCGTTTTCCAGATATCGACCAAAATGTAGACCAGGGTGACCCAGAACATCATCTGTTGGATACCGCTAATTTATTTATATATGTAATACCTGCCAAGATTTTAAGGGTTTTTTATTTCGCCCTGCAGAACTTTTTCATTTTCTTCTACTTAATATGGTAGGTGTCACAACCATTTTATAAAGTTTTTTCTAAAGTTATATTTCGCTTCAAAAAAAACAATCCAATTACCTTACCATGTTTCATCGCTTTTTTCGTATTTGGTATAGAATTATGGCATTTTTTTAATTTTTCGTAATTTTCGATATTGAAAAAGTGGGCTTGGTCATAGTCGGATTTCGTTCATTTTTCATACCAAGTTAAAGTGAGTTCAAGTAAGCACGTGAACTAAGTTCATTAAAGATATGTCGATTTTTGCTGAAGTTATCGTGTTAACGGCCATGCGGAAGGACAGACGGTCGACTGTGTATAAAAACTGGGCGCGGCATCAACCGATTTCGCCCATTTTCACAGAAAAGAGTTAACGTCATAAAATCTATGCCCCTACCAAATTTCAAAAGGATTGATTAATTTTTGTTCGACTTATGGCGTTAAAAGTATCCTAGACAAATTAAATGAAAAGGGGCGGAGCCACGCCCATTTTGAAATTTTCTATTATTTTTGTATTTTGTTGCACTATATTATTTACTGGAGTTGAATGTTGACATAATTTACTTATATACTGTAAAGATATTAAATTTTTTGTTAAAATTTTACTTTAAAAAAATTTGTATTAAGCGTACATATAGTAAACGTAGTAAAGTTCCTGCCAAATTTCATCATGATATCTTCAACGACTGCCAAATTAAAGCTTGCAAAACGTTTAAATTACCTTCTTTTAAAAGTGGGCGGTGCCACGCCCATTGTCCAAAGTTTTACTAATTTTCTATTCTGCGTCATAAGTTCAACTGATCTACCAAGTTTCGTCGCTTTATCTGTCTTTTGTAATGAATTATCGCAATTTTTCGGTTTTTCGAAATTTTCGATATCGAAAAAGTGGGCGTGGTTATAGTCCGATATCGTTCATTTTAAATAGCGATCTGAGATGAGTGCTCAGGAACCTACATACCAAATTGCATCAAGAAACCTCAAAATTTACTCAAGTTATCGTGTTAACGGACGGATGGACATGGCTCAATCAAATTTTTTTTCGATCCTGATTATTTTGATATATGGAAGTCTATATCTATCTCGATTCCTTTATATATGTACAACCAACCGTTATCCAATCAAACTTAATATACTCTGTGAGCTCTGCTCAACTGAGTATAAAAATGGTGTCCACAGGGGCACTTACTATCCTCTTGATCAGATGATATGACTTTGAAAAATTGGAGTATGAAAGATGATAAATGTTGCCATGATTTACTCTTCTAAATGGCGTCAAACGTGGCGTTAGAGATAAGTAACACAGCACTGTGCTCTGATATTGTGCCTACACTCATATCGACTTTCGATAATCAGTTATAACACAATTGTGTCAACACAATGTGTTAACACTGCAAAGTGTGCCTGTGCTACTGTGTTAACACTCAAAAAATAATGTCATTACCCACCACTAAAAACAGCTGGAGTTTGACACCGCCAGCTGCTCCGTAGTGGATGTTCAACACAGCCCACCATATACCTCACTCTACGACTTATACGTCAAGAGTCCCTTGTTTTTGAATTGCCGCTCCTTTTTAATGATTTTTGAGTCGGCTTCCGTTGATTTACAATAAAAGTTCTTATAACTAAGCTAAGTATACTAAATATATATTTGTACGCATGTGTGTTCGCTATTGTTTGACAATTTCATTTCTCCTTGTTCGCTTATACGTAAGTATGTATGTTTGTGAATAATTATATGAGTTCTTACACTCTGCGATAAAAGTTTTCATCTCCTATATATAATTTAATATGTATTATCATTATATACGTTTTAAAATGTATGTATGATTCAAAATGTATGTACATATATGTATAAGTAAATTCATTCCATTCCATATATATATAAATTATTTTACTTCAGTTTATAATTTTAATATGAAATTGTATTATCTACAATGAAAAATCAAAATTTGTGGAGGCCCCGAAAGCCTGTAATTTTGGGGCCTTCACAAGCTCAAAACCAACCATGTTAGAACAAACAAGTAAGGAAGTCCAAGTTCGGGTGAAACCGAACATTACACAGCTGTACACTTGAAACGCTCTTGTTGTTTGTTTTGTGTGCTTAATAGTATTACAAGGCCGCGCAATAATACATACATATATGGTTCTTATCTGAACTAATTTTTCTTCGCGTTATGGCTCCCGAAAAATAGAATATTGCTTAGTCATAAAAGGGACGGTGCCACGCCCATTTTTTTAAATTTTAAGTTTTTCCTATTTATTGTTATAAATCACATTGATATAAAGCTCTTTCTTGCACAGATATAGCTTATTTTATTCGTCCACCACCCTTTTAAAAATCTTTTATATAAAAGTGGGCGTGGTCGTTAACCGATTTCGTTAATTTTTCTTCAAATCATTCCTTAAAGTAAACGTAACCTCTCTGCCGAATGTTGTTTCGATAGATTTATAATTAATAGTATTTATAAAATTGATTTAGCACAAGTGGGCCGCGCCACGCACATTTTAAAGAAGTTTTTCAAATTTTTATCAAGAGTCTCAACATCAGTCCACACGTCAAATTTCAACATTCTAGGTGTATTATTAACCAAATAATCAGGTTTTTGTGCTTTCCAAAATGTTATATATATAAAAAGTGGGCGTGGTTATCATTCTATTTCGCTCATTTTCAATACCAGATAAGCTCGTGTACCAAATTTGGTAAAGATATCTCAACATTTACTCAAGTTATCGTGTTAACGGACAGACGGGCGGACGTACGGATATTACTCAATCAAACTTTTTTTTAAACTGATGACTTTGATATATGGAAGTCTATATCTCTCTCGATTCCTTTATACCTATACAACCAACCGTTATCTAATCAAACCCTGTGTACAAGTACAGCTGGGTATAAAAAGAAACAATTCCGGCTCTATTGGCAAGGATTTAAAAAAGTAAAAAAAAAAATCACAGCCCCTCTCAACGTAAGTTTTAAATTTAGGGGTGGACTTTGCAACTTTCTTTTCGTCCAAGTCTAGAGTATACCTTGTCTGTGCCAGCAATATAGAAGTAATACATATGGCTCATTCCGTCCAAGAGGACACCCTGGATAAAAAAAACTGTAAATAAATTGTTGTCTTTTAAACACATGAAGAATATGTACCAATCCTCTAGTAATCATACGTGCTATGCACTGTGCTTCCAATGCAGCGGGAGGGACAACCGTCACAACCTTAAATGAGCTGCTATTTCTTCTTTGCTAAATACCCAAGATATGTTAAGGTAAAAATTGGATCATAGTTTCTCATTCAAGCATATGCTACATCCAATCCTAAAAAAGATCTATATAGGCTGTAAGACTAAAGCATAATCTTCGACACTTTGCAACCCCGTGCTTGAGTCCACACCTTTCCCTCTTGGTCGATCATCTGCACCTCTCGCCTTCTCTTAATCTCGCGCAACCTAATTGGGACATCTACGAATCAAGCTTCGTGGGATGCGCCATTTTTAGCTAGTTCATCCGCCTTTTCATTCTCATCTATTATTATATGCCCCGAAACAACTCATTTATTTACAACTCATTTATTTATTTATTATTATTCACATGATTTATAACAGGATTACACTTAACCCGCGAAGCTAGGAGCTTGTCTGCATACAGATGTAAGCTCCTCCCTGTGCCTCTTCTTTCCCGAGGCAAAGATCCTCGGTGCAGTTGTTAACGCTATGTTTTTTTCCACCAGGTCTAGAGGTTGAATGTGCCGAAAGGCATAGAGTGCAGCCATGGGGGTTGGTTCAGGGCTCCCGTTATGCTAAGCATTGATAGCCTGCACACCCCCACTAATATTTTGTGGTACGTTCTTTTTTGTGTGGCTGCCCACCAAACAAGGACTACATTGTAGAGGATAGTTCTGTTCGATGAATGCTGGTTTAACTCGATCGACTGAAACAGTTTTGTCTGTGTTGTTTATGTTAATTTAAGAAAAATTCGAGTGTTTTTAATTCTCCTTGACCATAAACCATCTCTACGGCAGTCGCTTTAATATTTTCTTTGAAACAAAATCTGACACCTCACAATACTATTGGTAGTTCATCAGTCCTTACTACAGAGAGCGAAATAACTAAAAGGGACTGTTACTCTTCCACTGGGTGTGTACAAACTTTCCAATAAATGCGTTTTTTGTTGTTCCTAAATTGCTATTCTATACCTGTATATATAACAACAAATTGTATTTTTTCGTTTTCCTTTTCTAAAGTACCGTTTTTTTTTTTAAATTGCTATTCAAAGTCATAACAAGTAAAACGAAGTAGTTGTAGAAGACAAGCGCGCTTCATCACACGTGTTAATAAAAAACTGTGCCTGTTCTTACTTTTGGCTTATCAAAACCGGTATCAACGGTTTTTGAAATTGAACTGTTTACACAAAAGTAAACAGATTAATAAAACTAATTTCTCGATAAGGCGTCCACCTGTAGAACTAAAGCCCACACCCTTTTAAATAATCATTAACCCATTTCATTTGATACCCATATCGTACAAACGCATTCTATAGTCACCCCTGGTTCACCTTTATGGCGATATCCCGAAATGGCGTCCACCTATAGAACTATGGCCCACTCCCTTTTAAAATACTCTTTAATACCTTCCATTTGATACCCATGTCATACAAACACATTCCAGGGTTATCCTAGGTTCACTTTCCTACATGGTGATTTTCCCTTTTTTGTCTCCAAAGCTCTCAGCTGAGTATTTAATGTTCGGTTACACCCGAACTTAGCCTTCCTTACTTCTTTTTATTTTACCTTAGAACGCTGAACAGTCTTCGTCACTGTTTATTTGAATATTCAATAACTCCGCCAAAACTGAAATACGCATTCGACCACGTTTATCGAACCATTGATATTTCGCAAAGGAAAATTTGCACTCCATTGCGGAAGACGTCCCTGGAATGCACAAAATAAATTCCACCATTTTCATTAAATTTATTATTTTAATATGAGTTAGCCCTGCTCTGCTTCCTCAGCTATCCCATCTGTCTACACAGGTTACTGCTTTCCATTTTTCTGTTCCTTTTTCAGGTTTTATAATATCATTGATTAGTGAAATTTCATAAAAAATTCCATCGCTGTTAAACTCCGGAACGAAGGCATGCTTAGTAATTACGCCAATACTTATTTCAACGTCTTCCTATTGGAATCAGTATCAAGTTTAATCCATCTAAATCTAGATACTTCTTCATAATTTCTCTGCCAAGTAGTTAAATAACTAATTGCTTTGTCATAGAAGTTCAGTACATAATTTTTTAAATCCTCCTCAGAATTAGGAAACTCGCGCCGAAATTTTAAACATCTTTGCTTTGCTGCAAAAAGTATAACAATTTCTTTTCTTCGATTTTGAGGTTTTTTAGTAAGTCTGTGTAAACATAAAAAATTTCAGAGGCACTTATTTCATCAGCTTCCACAACTCAAATTGCATTCTGAACAAGTAAGGAAGGCTAAGTTCGGGTGTATTTTTTATTTTTATTTTTTATTACATATTCAGCTGAGAGCTTAGCTGCGTTGGTTTCGTAAAAGGTTTATAAGTGGTTTATAATACTATATCACTTACGGTTGGGAAATATCGACCAAATTGTAGACCTGGGGAGACGTTTCTAGGAACGATTCTCCGTCAACCTTTGTCAAATAAGGGAAAATCACCATGTAGGAAAATTAACCTAGGGTAACCCTGGAATGTGTTTGTATGATATGGGTATCAAATGGAAGGTACTAAAGAGGGTTTTAAAAGGGAGTGCCACTTAGGTTTATATGTGAAGGCATTTTAGAGATATCGACCAAAATTTGGACCAGGGTGACTCAGAACATCATCTGTCGGGTAACGCTAATTTATTTATATATGTAACTATCAGAACCGGCAGACGTTGTTCTGCCCTAAATTTTGTCTATCTGCATACATTTTAATACGCTTTTTCCGTCTAACTCTGCCCTCTCCCCTCTATACTTTTTCCCAATCCTTGTATTTACTCCTTCCTCCGTCTTTTTCGCTTCATCTATCTCCATCTTCGTCTCATTCTATGCCTTTCTCAGTCTCCTCTCCTTTCTCTTCACTCAAGTTCTTCTTATTCTTCTTCATCCCTTATTTCCAGTCCCAGAGGGTGGTATGTATTTTGTTCCAATCCCATTCCGATTCTCAGTCCCAGTCCCACTTCGAGTCTCAGTCCCAGTCCTAGTCCTAATCCCAGTCACAGTCCGTCTCTGGTCTACTTCCCGAAAAAAACGATCGTAAATACTAATATAGGCAAATTTATATACCAAACTAAAAATTTCATGGCAATCTTTCTATCCGTTCTCGAGTTATGGAGTGACAATCAAAATATACACTTCTTTTAATTTTTTTTTTCAAATTTGACTTTTTTGAAAATAACTCAAGAATGGCTAAACCGATTTGGGATTTCGAAATCAACTAACCATCATCTCTCCTTCCTGTATCTTTCCTAAAAATTTCATGGCAATCTTTCTATCCGTTCTCGAGTTATGGAGTGACAATCAAAATGTACACTTCTTTATATATATATATATACCAAGAACAGTATTCCTGCCAAGATTCCAAGGGCTTTTGATTTCCCAGAACTTTTTCCCTTTCTTCAACTTAATATGGTAGGTGTCACACCCATTTTACAAAGTTTTTCCTAAAGTTATATTTTGCGTCAATAAACCAATCCAATTACCATGTTTCATCCCTTTTTTCATATTTGGTATAGAATTATGGCATTTTTTTATTTTTCGTAATTTTCGATATCGAAAAGTTGGGCGTGGTCATGTAGGATTTCCGCACTTACCAAATTTCACAAGGACTGGTGAACTTCTGTTCGACTTATGGCATTAAAAGTATTATAAACAAGTTAAATGAAAAAGGGCGGAACCACGCCCATTTTGAAATTATCTTTTATTTTTGTATTTTGCTGCACCATATCATTACTGGAGTTGAATGTTGACATAATTTATTTATATGCTGTATAGATATTAAATTTTTTGTTAAAATTTTACTTAAACATTTTTTTTAAGTGGGCTTGTTCGGCATCCGATTTTGCTTATTTTTATTTAGAACATAAATAGTAATAGAAGCAACGTTCCTGCCAAATTTCATCATGATATCTTGAAAGACTGCCAAATTAGAACTTGCAAAACTTTTAAATTACTTTCTTTTAAAAGTGGGTGGTGCCACGCCCATTGTCAAAAATTTTACTAATTTTCTATTCTGCGTCATAAGGTCAACTCACCTACCAAGTTTCATCGCTTTGTCCGTCTTTGGTAATTAATTATCGCACTTTTTCGGTTTTTCGAAATTTTCGATATCGAAAAAGTGGGCGTGGTTATAGTCCGATTTCGTTCATTTTAAATAGCGATCTGAGATGCCTGATAGGGAACTTACATGCCAAATTTGATTAAGATACCTCAAAATTTACTCAAGTTATCGCGATTACGGGCGGACGGACGGACATGGCTAAATGAGTTTCTTTTTTCGCCCAGATCATTTTGATATATAGAAGTCTATATCTATCTCGATTACTTTATGCCGCTACGGGGTACCGTTATGCGTACAAAATTAATATACTCTGTGAGCTCTTCTCAGCTGAGTATAAAAATGGAGAGGCTTCCATGTAGGAACAATGTATATATTTCGTTCATAGGGTTACTAAAATATGATTTAATCACATTCGGACATTTATTTACTTCGCCAAAGTAAATTTAAAGTGGTCTTACATTTGCAATATTCGTCCGATTTGCCGGTTGTAAAACGCTTTTCTATCCCTGTCTAGCTGAAACACCAAAATTTGTATTGGAACTATCGGCTGATAAAGCAATCACTTTTTTGGTAAGATTATATTTCTGTAACGCGGTTGAAATATTATCTTCTGTTAAAATATCCGATGTTTCGCCTGGTATGTCACTCAACTTCTTCATTTTCATGATTTTTACACCGGATTAGAAGTTGAAGTATCTCACAAAGATTGGTAAGAGCTTAACACCTTGTCTATTAGAACTGTAAAGAAAATTGCCATTTTGATTTCATTTGGGACTACTAAAAAATATATATTGAGCCCAATAGCCCCGGCCGCCAATGTTTGCACGTTAGTTTTACCAGCACTAAACTTTTTATCATACACATTTTTTATTAATTTGGAGAAGCAATCGGATGCATTAAAACTTAAATGATGCTTTGCGCATTGATATGCAAAGTTCATTTCCTTAGCTATACATTGCAGTTTATTATTTGTAGCATCTTGCATTTTAAAAATTCCTAAATGGAAGATTGTTGCGTAACTTTCATGGCATCCTTGTGTTTATTTGATTTCAAATGTCTCTCGATGTCAGCTTTTCTTCTAGACCCAATTGAAAAAGCAGATTTGCAAATTGTACATGCTACTTTTGAGTTGTTATCGCTTTTAAGGAAGCCGTACTTCGCTTTCAACTTCTTCGTATATAAGCACTTTACTTTTGAAATTTTCAAAACAGACCAAAAACAAACTGCAAATTAGGTGATTGAAAGATTTAAAAGCCATTCCGTAATTAATATTTTTTAAGAAATTACTAACGACCAGGTGATGAAATTTTCGATGACACTGAACGAAAGGTAGCAAGGAGTTATCAATAATCGAAGAAAGCATATACTTCGCTTATTCTACACTAGACAACATTACTGAGTACATGTAAAATTAGTGAAAGATCTAATACTCTTTTCACACAGATACTTAATGATCTCATTTCACCTTCTAATGAAATCGTAAATTGTTTGCTTTCACACAGAAGTAACTGCTCGATTAATATGAAGGGTGAAATGTCAAGCGAATAAAATGACAATGCTATATGACAGACAATCATGGCGGAACGATACAAGGTGGCAGCATGGTGACATACCTACAAACATAAAAAAATTCCATGTACTTGTAAATTCGATGGACAAATGTCAAAATCGTACTGCGCCGGTAGTTGATGTATCAAATCAAATAAAAAAGGTTATAATCAGCTGTTCGAGGCGGCCACCTTGTATCGTTCCGCCATGTAGACAATGACATTTGGGCAAGGTGCACACGAGGCTACGCGTCATAGACGCGTACAAGATATTTTATGTAGCTACAATTCCTCTACGCTTCGCATACGTAGCTACTTACAAGCGTCGCTACAAAAATTTATTTATGCTGTATAATTGCCATTATACAAAAGTTCATTTTGTATAAAATTAAAAACAAAAGTTTTCACCACCGCGCATAAGAGAAAAAAAAAGAATTTTCAATTCAAAACGGTTTTCAATAACAATTTTTGTTTGTATCGGTCAACATAAGCATGTCCAGCGACGAAGAATTGGTATTGCTAAATTTCCTTCGTCGCAGAAAGGAAAAGAAAGCAAAGAGAAAATATTGGGCACATCCATATACTCAGAAAAATGTTAATTGTAGACTGTTTGTATGTGCAAAGGAGTTGTCTCAGGATGATACAAAGTTCCGGACATTTTATCGCATGTCAAAAGCTACATTCAAGGATTTGGTTATGCTCGTTGGTGCTTCCATACAGAAAGAAAACACCAATATGCGTGAAAGTGTTCCTCCTGAAGAACGGCTTATGGTAGCATTAAGGTATGTGTATAACATTGTTTCATTCAATGTACGGGATTCAATTGTGTAGGGCCTCATTTTCGGAAAAGGTTCAGTAACGTTGTTGTTGTTGTTGTAGTAATGTTTTGCCCCACCTAATAGCTGCGACCGATCACAAATTGCCATCAATATCCTCTAACGCAGGGATGCACCTTAACGTTAAGCTAATCGTTTATCAAAAAATTTCCACCGTTTCCGTTGAAACACTTCGAAATATTATCGATAAAGAAATTATCAAGATAAATTGTATCTCGTTTTTAACCGAAACGAAAAGCTTTCGTTAACGTTAAAAACGTTAACGAAAACGTGATACTTTATGTTTGAATTGTGCTGGCAATGCTATAGCCATGGTGAAGCAGTAAGGTGGCAACAACGAGCGCACATACACACACAAACTCTATGTAATTTGTTTGTGTAATTCGTTGGTGGTAATGTCAAAAATACTCTGAGAAATGTTCGTACTGTCAAAATTCATGAGAAAAGTTGCAATCAGCTTGGCTAATGCTTTCACCTTTAATGACTCCGCCATCAATCAGCTTTGCCAGCATAGTTTGAAATTAATAATCAACATAAACGATTTGATTTCGTTTTGATATGGCAGAAAACGAAACGAAATCATTTCGTTAATTTGACGATCTTAACGTTAATAAACGAAACGAAATGACTTCGTTTCGTTTATTAACGTTGATTATCGTAACGAAATGATATCGTTTCGTTGGTTAAGCATGCCTGCTCTAACGGGAGTCCAAGGAAACTTGCTGTTTCGACAGGGGTGGACCATAATTAAAGGGGTATTAGAGGCATTGGTTCCACATTATAATTAAAGAGATTGTTGGTGTCATGTGGGGACACATTGCAAGCGGGGCATACATTTTGTATGTCGGGGTTGATTCTGGATATGTAAGAGTTTAACCTGTTACAGTATCCAGATCGAAGTTGAGCTAGAGTGACTCGCGTTTCCCTAGGCAGAGTGCGTTTCTCCCGTTGTTGTGTTAACAGTGGTCGTTCCTCTTCTGCTAGTTTTGGGTATTGTTCTTTAAGTACTGGATTCACCGGGCAATTCCTGGCATAGAGGTCCGACTCTTTGTAGATTTCACTGAGGACCTGTTTGTGCTTTTTAGCTTTATATGGCTGTGTCCTCAGGTACCTTATTTCCTCATAATGCTTACGGAGATGACCTCTTAAGCCCTGGGCGGTGCAGCCTCATCAATCAGATGTCTGTTGGGATGTCCAGGTTTCTGGGTATTCAACAGAAACTGTTTCGTTATCATTTCATTTCTCTCCCTAATGGGGAGTATTCTCGCCTCATTATGTAGATGGTGTTCTGGGGACGTAAGACGACAGCCCGTAGCGGTTCTGAGGGCGGTATTTTGGCAGGCCTGCAAATTCTTCCAGTGAGTAGCCTTTAGGCTTGGCCACCATAACGGGGACGTGTAGCATGCAATCGGCCGGCCAATTGCTTTGTAAGTGGTAATGAGCGTTTCTTTATCTTTACCCCAAGTGCTGCCGACAAGAGGTTTGAGGATTTTATTACGCCTCTGGATTTTCGGTACAATTGCGGTTGCATGCTCTCCAAGTTAAACAAAATAGGGGATAGGACACCACCCTGTTCCACACCTTGTTTAATTCCTCTTGGTTTGGATGTTGCATTCCTGAATTGCACCGATGCTAACCGACCAGACAGATAATTTGCGGTCCACTTTTAAGACTTAGAGGAAGGGGAGACGCTTCCAGGTCTTGCAGTAACGTGCCATAGTTGACCGTATCAAAAGCTTTTGACAGGTCTAACGCAATGAACATTGTGAATGATGACAAAGTGTGATCTCTTATCTGTCAACTGCCTGACAGGCTGTTCAATATGGCTACTTTTCAGCGTTTTGACAGGCTGTTCAATATGTCGGCGCCTATCTTCAGCGGGTGATAGAAAGAGATACAGAATGAGACAGCGATAGTCAAATACGAATCAGGTGATCCAATCACTTTGGAATTTTGACGTTTATGCAGAAGAGATCACACTTTGTCATCATTCACAATGGCAATGAGTACTGTCCGATGATGAGGGTTTTGATTTAATCCGCAATTTATTCGAGTACTAATGGCATTTAACGCGGTGGATGTGCTGTGTAGTTTTCTGAAGCCATGCTGATGATTGGCTAGTTGCAAATTTGCGTTGAAGTAGGGGAGCAAAATGGCTTCAAGCGCCTTGGCTACTGGCGACAGGAGAGATATTGGCGATATGACTCTCCTATGTTAGCTGGTTTCCCAGGCGGGACCACCTTGGCCATTTTCCATTTTTCGGGTATGACAAAGGTGGAAAGAGACAGGTTGAAGACATGCACTAAATATTTAAAACCCTCTTTCCCTAGGCTTTTAAGCATCGGCATGCCTATGCCGCCTGAGCCCACTGCTTTGGATGGTTTAGCATGACCGATGGCATCGCCAACCTTTTTGGCGGTGATGGTAATTGGTGGCGCGCTGAATTTATGTTTATGTGCGTGTCGGTTGGCTCTCCGTCTATCTTTGTCGACCGTAGAATGCATTATATATTGTCGGCAGAAAGCGCTCGCGCATTTTTTCGCATCCGACAGGACTTTATCACCAAAGGCGATGGAAACTTTGTCATTGTGCCTAGACGGATTCGATAGGAACTTTACGGTGGACTAAAGTTTACATACAACGGCAAAGAGGTTATAACCGCTTAAATGCTCCTCCCATTTCGCCCGCTTGTGTTCATCCACAAGCAATCTGATGCGTTGGTTTATATCCCTTAATTGGGGGTCGCCGGGATCGAGCTGTCTTATAAGGTCACGTTCTCTCGCTAAACTTGTGGCCTCCGCCGGGAAGTGGGGCCGAATTTCGGGAATTCTACCGGCGGGAGTTAAACGAGCCGAGGCGGGCATCAGTCGGGATAGGGAGGGCAGCAAAGAGGTTGTCTGTAAAGGATTTGTATTCGTCCCACTTTCCTTTTTTAAAGTTAATGAAATTGCGTTTTTCTGTGACGATGAAGTCAGCTGAACGCTCGACCGAAATAAGTATAGGCAGGTGGTCGGATGCCAATGTTACCATCGGCTGCCAGTTGACGCAGTTTACTAGTCCTGCGCTCACGATTGATATGTCCGACGAACTGAGACAGCTTCCTACTATACATGTGGGGGCGTCTCCGTTTATTGTGCAGAACGTTGTTTCTTCTATTTGATCCACCAACATCTCACCCCTACTGTCCGCCCGCAAGTTTGAACACTATAGATCGTGATGGGCATTGAAATCGCTTAAGATAATGCGATTGTTGCCAGTGAGTAAGTCGCTGATATTAGGGCGGTATCCACTTGGGCAACAGGTGGCAGGAGGGATATAGATGCTGATGATTTCTAGGTTTGCATCGCCTGACCGGACAGATAAGCCTTGACGTTCTAAGACACTGTCCCTGCGGTCGATGCCGGGATCAAATATATGATATTGCACAGAGTGGTGATAAACTCGAGGCCGCCTCCATTTCCGCTCTCACGATCTTTTCTGTGGACATTATACCCAGAAAACGTCTGCAGTGCAGATCGTCGCGGAGACCAGAACATCTAGGAAAGTGGCACCATGACAGGAGCTGCATTGGGCGGATGTCGCAAACGTATATATTCTGTGCTGGCAAACGGTGCAAAGGGAGGTAGGGACTAAGAGTCTGTTTCCCTGACCTACACAATTGCTGTATTCAACTATTGAGCGAGCGATTGGATTTGATTGTGGTGAAAGCTATGAGCCGCCGTTATCACTAAATTGCACATAACCGCCTAGGCCATTTAAACTAACTGCTATGGAATGCTTGGTTATGACATCTGAATAACACGAACTCCTCCTTGTTGAAGATCGAAATGATATGCTAAACAAGCTGCTTCTGAAATTTTCTAAGCCGGGATTTCCCGACCGAAAACCGTTTTATCCAGCTAAATACGCGCTGGCCCGCAAAGGTTTCTAAACACAGTTGGCTTAAACCGCATTTCCATACGTTGCAGATGAGTACGCACATTTCCAGGGCCCGATACCATCTCGCCTTTCTTAATGTGGTTAAAGTACTTTCAATAATGCTTAGTCCCTCCAAAACCGTCCGGGACCTGGGGTAATTAAACACTTCCCAGTGAGTTCCTTGTCACCTTGTCACTTGCTCAACTTCGATATTGTTACAGAGTAAATTCTTACTTATCCAGAATCACCCCGGCATGCGTCATGTAATCCGCATGACATACACCACCGAGTCTATTGTAATGTAGAACCAACAACTCTAGCAGTAATTTCTTTGTCGTCCAACTCTGTTGAAAATCCTAGTATTAGGTGTTGCTACAACAACAGCTACCCTGTTCTGATGACAAATTCGATTTATTATAGGAATATTTTCTGAGTCGGAGCTTTTCATTAGAATGAGTCTCTTTGAATTGAGGCCACTACTGAGTTGGTGGCGAACATGTTGTTGTGTATGTGCGTGGTCTAAATTCTTTATAACTTTTTGTTTAGGTATCTGGCTACAGGATGCACGTTCAATGTGCTTGCTTTATATTTTCAAAGAGGAGAATGTACAATCGGAGTAATTGTTGAAGAAACAACAAAAGCTATATGGAGTTCATTAAAAGATTGTTATATGACGTTGCCAAATGAGGAGCGTTGTAAGAGTATTGCGGGACGGTTCTCTGATCTATGGCAGCTGCCAAATTGCTTAGGGGCTATCGACGGAAAGCATTCAGTAATATTACTTGCCTGTTGCGATGCCGACGGGATATTTACATCAATAGAATGCGGATTTGCAGGACGAAATAGCGACGGGGGAGTTTTTAAAATTTCGGCTTTTGGACGTGGGTTAGAAAGTTACAATAATTCACCATCCCCAAAGGAACTACCGCATGACGACAGTGGAAATAAGTTGCCATATTATTTCGTAGCAGATAACGCCTTTCCTTTAAGGAAAAATGTTATGCGGCCTTATCCGGAAAGAAACATTGTCAACAAGATGCGCATATTTAATTACAGACTAAGTCGCGGTAGGAAGAACATAGAGTGCAGTTTCGGGATGATGGTAAAAAAATTTGGAGTTTTCTCAACACCTATACGATGCCAAAAGTACGAAACAATCATTTCAATTATACAAAGTGATTGTATCCTACATAATTTTATAAGGAAAAAAGATGGCATATCATACACGACCTTCCTTCCCGATATCGAAAACCAGCAACCAGTTCAACGGAACCCAAGTACTCTGCCAGAGTTCGATAATGTAAACATAATGGAAAATTCTGACCCACAAAACTTACGACACTATTTAAGCAATTATTTTTTATTTCCAAATGTTTCTTTGCCCTGGCAGTGGAATTATTGTTTATAAAAACTGTTAGAATGTTTTACTTTCCATTTAACAACATCTAATGCAATAAATTTAATTCAAATAGTTGAAAAAAAAGTGAATAATAATTCATATCAAATAATATTACGAATAGTACTCGATCTGTTCTGCGAATGAGGCTAGTTTGAACTATGTGTACACATGCGAATAAAATTATAGCAGCAAAAATTAATTGCAAGTTGTTTCAGCTACTTCCTTTTTTGTTTTCACTATTTTTAAATAAAACTTAAATGAATTGCAGAACGAAAACTATGCAAACCGATTTCAAAAACATGTTCTAAATTTTGGGAAACATTTTAAGCATGTGATTTTTTAGTCCATCTTATTTATATATATATTTATATAATTATTTTTCTAAAGCAAAACTAGGTGAAAACCGCAAAAAGGCCTTGTGCCAATACTTACTTCCCTGGGTGTACATGTATTCAAACTAGCATCCACTTGTAACACTGGTACTTTTTTCGTTCACTATTGTATCGTCTAATTCATGACTACTTCTATGTATTAAGATACTTATGAGATCAGCCCACTGAAAACATACCCATTCTAACATCTGTTTATAACTAAATAATAGTATAATTATATAACAAATAATATACAAAAACGCAAGTTTACTCGTTTGTGTAAAAGGCTCTTTCATTTTCACAGTCAATTGTTTCAAATAGTACTGGAGTATAGGTTGGAGTATCATCGGCCGAAGGAGCTGGGGTGCAGACTTCTATATTTTGGCCATAAGACGTTGCTGGATCAAACAGTTCCCGCCTGACAGATTGTGCCCTTTGTTCATTTAAAAGCTCCTCTAGCAGCATCATAGATCGAATTTTAAATGTGCGCAAATTCTCGAGAGAAAGACTTCTTACGTCGGGAAGTAAGCTCATTAGAAACATTTTTTTTTGGATCTTCCGAAGTTGTATTTCCCTTTTTTGTTTTAAGGTAATTTAGCACCGCCACATCGACATCATCTCGGGCTGTTTTCTTTCTTTTCTTGGCACTAAATGCAAAATTGCTTTCTTTGGCTGGATGTGATTCTAGGTTGTTGCAGATCAAAGACCCTGTCTTCGTGGGGGCACAATCGCTGTAGTTGTCGTCAGCAGTTGATCCATTTTCAATTTCATCCAAATATTGTTCTTCCATTTCTGATATTATAATGTTGCTGGTATTTTCAGAATGATGCACTGGGGCCCTATTCAGTAACTGTGAGTTTTAAAATGTACACTTTTTCTTCATATAATTTGTATGAAAGAAAAATGTACATTTCAAAACTCATAGTTACTGAATAGGGCCTCGGGTTTTACATATGGAAGAACGAATTGCATAATGTCGTGCAAATAGCAAGGCCTCTTCGCTTTAGTAGAAGATCCACTAGGAAATGGCTTGAGACTTCTTACAAAGCCATTTCGCAAGTTCTTCCACCTTTCTTTGCAATCAGGCACTGTAAGGAAGAGTGTAATAAATTTAGATCTATTTAGACATATTCTTTGTTTTTATCTATAAAAAGAAACCCAAAATCTACACAACTGACCAATTCATTTCCACACCAACTGCTGCCCAGGCTCTTTCTGTAACATCTTTCTTCGAATATTCTGCTAAATTATTTTTGTATAGGCAAGGATAATTCTCAACCAATTGAACGAATTTAGTCGCGTCGACCATTTTATATTTTTTTATATGAAATAAATTCAATATATATTTATAGCAACAGAAGCACAGCACACAAGCTTGCAAACGAAAAATTGTAAACAAACATCTTCTTCTTGCTCTTTTCTAGGCGTATTTACGCCTAGCGACCAACATTGCTGTACGCCTAGCTACACAAAAATTTCATGCTTTGTCGCTTTCATGCAGCTGACGCCTCGTATGCAGCTCTCCATTCAAATACATGTGTTCGGCATCAAAGCGTACGAATTTCGCTTGCAGCGTCTAATACGCGTAGCCTCGTGTGCACCTTGCCTTACTTTGACAAATGACATTTTTAAGCACTGAACACACCAAAAACTAAGAAGCGGAAACGGAAGCGGAACACTGCCAACAGAGTTGCACTGTGCTTTTGACTTCATTAGGCATTCGATTAGCTACTAATGAAATAATTATAGATTCGAATTTTGTAGGGAAGATTGAGCTCAATAAGCGTCTTAATGTAGAAAACTGCCTTTATTATTCAATAAGCCATCTGTGTGAAAACAGTATAAGAAAACTAAGCAAAAATGCAAAATTATATGTACGCAAAATGCATGGCAAAAGACGGTGTTGGCCTGATTGCCTGACAAGGTGATTAAAGCCTGTGTATCAGGCGAAATGCCTGACGTATGGCAAGCCTATTTAAAGTGCAATGTTTTTATTTGTTTTGAATATACATATTATCCCTAACGAATTGGCGCTTTATTCCCATTCCCCTTCTAAAACTAAACATAGGCGATTATACATATGTTTGTAGTATTTTTGTCAATTATTATTATTCCATACTCCATTAGGAGCTTAAGGATTCAACAAAAGTTTTCCAATTATCTCTGTTTCGTGATATTTGCCTTAATTCGTTAAACGATTTGCCAGTTTCCTGAAGAAACGTTCTCCTCCAAGTCATCTTTGGTCGGCCCCTGCATAGTGTCCCTTGAGGATTCCAGGTTAAGGCAGGATGTGCAACGTCATCGTATGGCTTCCGTAATGTGTGGCCTATCCAGCCATATTTACGCTTCCGTATTTCAATATGTACACTGGTTTGGTTGGTCAGCCTCCATAACTCTTTGTTCGATATCGTTCTAGGCCACAATATCTGCATTATATTTCTCAAGCAGCGGTTAATGAAGGCCTGTAGCTTGGCTATAGTTTCAGCAGTTACAAGCCAAGTTTCCGAGCCGTACAACAAACCAGACTTCACAAATGAGTTAAAAATTTTTATTTTTCTTTCAGTTCGAAGGCTGTTAGCTCGCCATACACCAAGAAGTCTGGCAAAAGATCCCCGGGCTTTTTGGACTCGAGCGTTTATATATATTTTTGCACCACCATCTGCGGCGAGAATATTTCCCAAGTATGTAAAGCTTTCGGTATCTGCAACATTTTGGCCGTCAATTGTGGAATTTGCTGAGTTGTTACCTTTAATGTTCATAGACTCTGTTTTTCTTATATTTATTTTCAATCCAAACTTTGACGACTGGTGATGCAGGTGGTCGAGTTTTGCCTGCATGTGCTGGTGTGTGTGTGATAGCAGGACAATGTCATCTGCGTAATCCAAATCCTCAAGACTGGAGTTAAGTCTGCAGTTTATGCCCCTATTTTGCGAGTCAAATATTTCAAGCACCCAGTCCAAGACCACAATAAACAGCAATGGTGATAATATACACCCCTGCTTGACACCTGTAGTCGATTCAAATGCATTGCTTAGTTTCCCATTATGCAACACTCTGCATTTTGAATTTTCATAGCTTTTCCTTATAATGTTAATAATTTTTTGAGGAACTCCAATTCTCTGCAAGGCAAGCCAGATGCAGTCCCTTTTAATAGAATTAAAAGCCTTCTCATAGTCTACGAAAATTGCATAGAACGTGCTGTTGTACTCAATACATTGTTCTATGATAGCTCGCATAGCGTTAATGTTGTCAATACAGGAGCAATTAGGACGAAAACTAGACTGTTGCTTTAGTAGACGTTCGTTTAGAGGCTGAACAATGCGCTCCACGTACATGCTTCGGTTAGATTTATCATTGCAAAGCTTCCGAGTGATACCAAAAACTTCTTTCAAGTATCCTTTAGATGCAGCAACCTCAGCCTCACGAGCTAATCTTTCATAATATGCTCTCTTATCTTCCTTGGGTAGAATCGCGATATCTCGGCGCAGCTGTAGGCCACTTCTCACGTTTGGTTGGCTTAATAATTTTTCCCTTTTCGACCTTCGTGCTTCAACTAATTGCCAAAACTCCGCACTTAGCCACTCCCTATTATTTCTTGTTGGTACACCGAGTATTTCGTTGGCTGATTCAAGCATAGATGATTTTATATTGTCTCATAGATCGCTTACTTGTGTTTCACTATCTGTTCTGTAGCCGTTCTCATACTTTGTGCGCATCGATCGAACAAAGTTTGATTTCGTGTTGTCTTCTTGCAGCCTGTTAATTTGAAATTTTTTCCTTCCACTAGTGTGGTTGCGTACAACTTTTGAGAGCTGCTGCCTGATTTCGGCTATTACAAGATAGTGGTCGGAGCCTATTTCTGTGCTTCGTTTGCTCCTAACATCCAGTAAAGGTTGGATCCATCTTTTACTGACATATATATGGTCGATTGGAAAATGTTGGTTTTGCAACGCTGGGTTGGGTGCTGTCCATGTCATTTTATGTGGCTCTTTGTGAATAAAAATTGATCCACCAACCATGAGACCATGGCTGGAACACGTTTCTATTAAAATTTCTCCAGTTTCGTTCCTCTGTCCCATTCCACGTATTCCAATGACGTGCTTTGGGGGTTGTAAGGGGTCTTGACGCGTCTCCAACAGCCTCTCCGACTCAAATGTCAACCTCGTCCTTCTCGTGGTACGCCCTGTTCCCACAAAAGAGGCTCTGACGAACGAGTCCATGGCGGGATAGCCATGCCAAAAACTAGCTCATAGTAGGAAATGACTATAGCTATCTGGCGTGATCTGGCATGTTTGGAGGCCATATCTGCACAAAATCAGCTCTAAGGCAGCAGCCCTGCCACCAAACTATGGAAGTTTTAGGTTGATACCCTATGATTTCCTAAACACTCAAACAACAATAATTCAACAAGAGTAACAAATCGGACGGACTATTTGATGACGAACATTGGCTTGCGTAAAAGGACTCGATTTGTTCAGTGGAACGTACGAACACTCAACCAATAAGGAAAACTGGCACAACTAACATCGGAATGCAAAAGGCTAAGCATTGAGGTTCTGGGAATAAGCGAAATGAGATGGAATACTTCAGGCGAACAACGAACCGCAGACGGCGATTTAATAATCTACTCAGGTATGCCCAACTCAAACGACTCGCGTATCAACGGTGTTGGCATATACTTCAGCCGGAAAATCAAAACCTCCTTTCTAGAATGGCATGCAATCTCCGATAGAATTATTACCGCTCGGTTGGTAGCGACAACGCAGGATTGGACAACGCAGGATTGGATTTTTGTCAATACCAGGCTATTAATGCAAAACGAAGTATTCCATATATTTTACTAGCAGACCCGGCAGACGTTGTTCTGCGCTAAATTTGGTCTATCTGCATACATTTTAATAAGCGTTTTCCGTCTAACTCTGCCCTACCCCTCTACACTTTTTCCTAATCTTTTTATTCACTCCTCCGTCTTTTTCGCTTCATCTACCTCCATCTTCTTCTCATTCTATCTCTTTCTCAGTCTCCTTATCTCTTTTCTCTTCTCTCAATTTTTTCTCATTCTTCTTCATCTATTATTGCCAGTCCCAGAGGGTAGTATGTATTTTGTTCAAGTCCCATTCCGAGTGTCAGTCCCAGTCCCACTCCGAGTCTCAGTCTCAGTCCCAGTCCTAGTCCTAATCCCAGACCCAGTCCGCCTCTGGTATACTTCCGGAAAAAGGCGTCGTAAATACTAATATAGGCGAATTTATATACGAAATTTCAGGCAAATCGAATAGGACGTATGTAAATAGGTATTATTAATCCTTGTCTTTATTTCGGCTTCGCATGCATATTTATCAGTTTTGCCAGGTTGATGCGACTAAATCGAATATCACAATGAACTTTAGGGCTCTCAGCAACAGCTTTCATTTGATATCCATAATATAAACACATTCCAGGAGTATCCCGGTCCATGTTTTGGCCTATATCTCGAGACCCTAGTCACTCAGCGGTGTAAAACTTAATCTGTATTACAGCACACATCAACAGCTTCAATTTGATACCCATAATATAAAAACACATTCTAGGTGTATCCGGGTCCACATTTTAGCCTATATCTCGAGACCGTAGTCACCCAGCGGTGTAAATCTTACTCTGTAATAAAGCGTACATCAGCAGCTTCAATTTGATAGCCATTGTAAGATCATAAATGCAACCATGTCAACTAATTAATACAATAAGCAAAAATACATCAATGTTAAGGAAGAAAAGAGAAGATGGTGGACTTCCGGTTTATTCTTGGATTGACGGCTGAAGAATAAAGTATTAAGATAATTAATCCGGACGTTTCATCTGTTTTATTAACCATCGAAGGTATAAATTACACCATAATGTAAAAACATATTCTAGGTATATCCGGGTCGACGTTTTGGCCTACATCTCGAGACTCTAGTCACCCAGCGGCATAAAACTTACTCCGTACTAAAGCACACATCAACAGCTTCAATTTGATACCCATAATGTAAAAAACACATCCTAGTGTTACCCTGATCCACGTTTTGGCCTATATCTCGAGACCCTGGTCACCAATAGGTATGAAAACTACCCTGCACTAAAGCATTCATCAACAGCTTCAATTTGATACCCACAATGTAAAAACATTGTCTAGGCGTTCACGGGGCCACGTTTGGCCTATATCTCCAGACCCTAGTCACTCAGGGGCATGCAAATTATCCTCTACTAAATCACTCAACAACAGCTTTCATTTGTTATCCATATTGTATAAACACATTCTAGGGGTACCCGTGTCCACGTTTTGGCCTACATCTCGAGACCCTAGTCACCCAGGGGTACGAAAATTATCCTGTACTATAGCACCCATCAACAGCTTTCATTTGATATCCATATTGTATACACACATTCTAGGGGTAACTGGGTTCACGTTTTGACCGGGTTCACGCCAAGACCCTAGGCACGTAGCGAAAAAAAGGTAGACGTTGGCCGATTCTCATACCTACCCAATATGCTCACAAAATTTCATGAGAATCGGTTCAGCCGTTTCGGAGGAGTTAAACCTCTAACACCGTGACACAAGAATTTTAAGTATTAGATAACACATTCCAAATGGCGAGATGGTGGTCAGTATGTAAAAAAAATATAACCATTGCTCCCAACCCCGTGGAGCGTGCAACATTAGTGCACTAATCATTTTGTTTGGGAGAAAAACCGTAAATATTTGTCGTTTGATAACCACGGAACTATTAATTTCTTATATTGATGATGATAATAAAAAAGAAATACTTCTTACTGTGGTTGAAGTTTCTGTATCCTCTATAGCTGTTGAATTAACACCGGTACTACTACTGTTGGAGACCATTGGAGGTTCTGAAGAGCCTTTGTATTTTGGAAAATAATTACATTTCTCTCCTGATTCAATTTCAAAAACGTCTCTATTAGAATCCAGTTTACATGTTTCATTAGCGCTTAAAGTATCTATCGATTTTCCTTCTGATGAGATACATCCCGAAGAATAATAGTTTTCTGAAACATCAGTTAATCCACGAATTTGTAATAAATGGGCGGTTTTCAAAAAATCAGGTAATTGGTCATGCCTTACGTTAACCTCTCCATTATACATAAAACTGTAGGAAGATAAGCAAATATAGTGTGTTTAAACGGCGCTATTACTAATTGGATATGTTATATGTGACGAAAACTAAAATTGTTAGTTACCTTAAAAGGCATTCCATATTATCTGAGTGCACATCTCGTAAAATCACAATGGGATGTTTACAAGGGTTTGTTTTCAACAACTTTCGGAAGTAAGGACTACAGGCACTGAGTACTATTCTATGAGCAGAAAAATTTCGCTGATCGCATGATAAGGTAACATCCACAAAATCTTCTTCGTCTCGCAATCTTTGAAAACAATTAAGTATAGAAGATTGGTAATCGCTCCATTTTAACGCATACTGCTGATGTTGCTGTTGTTGGATTGTTAATTTTTGTGGTAACGAAATCTGTTTCTTTTCTTCCAAAGACATAAAATTTGGAGACAACGAGCACATTTTTGTATGACCTTTTAACATTGTTAAAATACTTGGTTGGTATGTGCGATGAAGACGTTTGAATATTCAGTTAAGTAAATTTTTCCTACTCCTTGTAAAAATCTGAAAAGTAAAAGAAAACGTATTTGTAGCACTAATGCAAATACATACAACTAACTGTTCGAATAAAGTCAAAATAGCCAATCATCTCCTAAAAGCATTTCTCTTCAATTCTTTTGGCGAAAGCTGGCGGAAGGTGATAATGAGAGCAATAGTTCTGAGCACAAGAAAGCATGCAAGACTATGATTTTTGAAACCTTAAAGGTACGCCCCGTTTTTAAAACACCACGTAATGCACTTTTTTGTAGAATCGGTTCTTCTTATTTCTGGCGAAATCCAATACTAAAGGTTAAGACAGTAAGTACAAGGATAGTACACTCAGAGAAAAAATCATTATAAAACGAACGAAACAAGTTTAAAATTAAGAACATTCGTTGACAAAAGTCTGTTCGTGCGTTTTTTCTTAACTCGTGACCGATGGGATTGTTTTAAGAACAGTTTTTCCAAGCACACCGTTCGCATTTGGTATTTATTTGTGAACCTGCGTGCTCATTTCAGGCACTGTTTGTGCTTAGGTTAGGTTAGGTTGAACTGGCCGGTCCATGAGGACCTCACATGAGTCCGTAGTGTTACCAGAAGTTTGTTTTAACGACCAAGCTGAAAACCCTATCAAAAACCAGGACCTATGTTATAAAATAACTCCGTCCTCTTGGAAAATACTAGAAGCTTCCTAGGACTTAAGACACTTGCTGCTTCTAGATCTGACAGCTGTATCACTCCTAATAGCTGGAGTCTTAGCCCGGCAAGCACAGGGCACGAGCACAGAACGTGCTGGAACGTTTACTCCTCCAACCCGCACTTCCTACATCTGCTATCACTGATCAAGCCTAATTTAAAAGCATAAGACGCCAGAAGAAAGTAGAGCTGGATTCGATTCGATTTTTTTAAGAATCGATTTTTTCGATTCGATTCTAGAAAAAAATCGATATAATCGATTAAATCGAACCAAACAAGGTTAGGTTAGGTTGAACTGGCCGGTCCATGAGGACCTCACATATACTGATTGAGTCCGTAGTATTACCAGAAGTTTGTTTTAACGACCAAATTGAAAAGCCCTATCAAAACCAGGACCTATGTTATAAAATAACTCCGTCCTCTTGGCAACTACCAGAAGCTTCCTAGGACTTAGGCCACTTGCTGCTTCTAGATCTGTCAGCTGTATCACTCCTAATAGCTGGAGTCTTAGCCTGGCAAGTGTAGGGCACGAGCTCAGAACGTGCTCGATCGTTTCCTCTTCCAACCCGCACTTCCTACATCTGCTATCACTGACCAAGCCTAATTTAAAGGCATGTGACGCCAGAAGGAAGTGTCCAGTCAGAATACCCGTCATGAGTCTACAGTCTTCTCTTTTTAATGATAGAAGCAACTGTGTTAGTCTAAGGTTGTAAGACCTAGACATAATCTTCGACACTTTACAGCCCCGCACTTGAACCCGCTCCTTTCCCGTTTGGTCGATCATGTGCACCTCTCGCCTTCGCTTAATCTCGCCCAATCTAATTAGGACATCTACGGAGCAAGCTTAAAGGGATGCGCCCTTTTTAGCCAGTTCGTCCGCTTTTTCATTCCCATCTATTCCCATATACCCTGGGACCCAATATAGATGTATGCTTCTCCCTGTCCCGATTCTCTCCAGAGACTGTTTACACTCTAACATGCATTTAGATGCTGTGCTATGCGAGATTATTGCCTTAATTGCTGCTTGACTGTCAATATAAAAGTTAACACGGTTGCAGCTTAAGCTATTCTCTTCCAGGGTTTCTAATGCTTTGGTTACGGCTAATATTTCCGCTTGGAAAACGCTACAGTAATCCGGCAGCCTGTAGGATCTGCTTATTTCCCGATCAGCGCAGTATACCGCAGACCCTACTCCTTCCACTACTTTGGAGACATCGGTGTACACATGTATCGCCTCGTCCGCCATTTGCGCACCCTTGCGCCAACCGTCCACCTCTATTGTGGCCTTAATATCTCCCTCGAAGGGCAGATAGGGAATCAGGTAGTCCTTTCGTCTTGTTATTGATGACGTTATACTACTATGGCCATATGGTCGGCGCTCAAGCTGCCCGAAGCACCGAGCCAGGTTGCAGTCGTTAATGCTTTGTTCTTTGCTAACCGGTCTACAGGTAGAATGTGCAGAATTGCATACAGTGCAGCCGTCGGGTTTGTTTTCAGGGCTCCCGTAATGCTAAGCATCGATAGTCTGCATACCCCCTCTAATTTTTTGAGGTATGTTGTTTTTTGTGTGGCTTTCCACCAAACAAGAACTCCATAGTATAGAATAAGGCTTACAATCGCTGTAAAAACCCAATGAGAAAGAGAGGGCGATAGGCCCCACGTACACCCCGGCATTCTTTTACATGCATAGAATGCCGTTGAGGACTTCTTGACCCTCTCCTCCACGTTGAGCTACCATGACAGCTTACTGTCTAGGATGATTCCTAGATATTTTGTGCAAGGTTTCTCTTGTAAGGTCACCCCTCCTAACTTAGGCCTGGTCCAATTTGGAACCTTGTACCTCTTTGTAAACAAGACTATATCCGTCTTCTCCGCATTGACTTTCAACCCGACATTAGATGGCCAGGTATGAATATCCCGAAGCGCCCGATCCATCAAAGAACTAATCGTTGGAAGGCACTTTCCACTTATGACAATTGCAACGTCATCTGCGTAAGCCGTAAGTTTTACGGGTCCCTCATCGAATTGCCTGAGCAGTTGGTTGATGACCAGCGTCCACAACAGAGGTGATAGCACCCCTCCCTCCGGCGTGCCCCTGTCCACTGATTTCATGGCCTCGTACAATCCCCATTGTGATGTAATCTTTCTGCAATTTAACATGCAGCCGATCGATCTGATTAAGGCAGGATGTACTTTAATGTATTTAAGACCATCCATAATCGCCCATTTTGCAACATTATTGAAAGCCCCGGCAATGTCCAAGAAGCCTCCTAGAGCATACTCCTTATATTCCAGGGATTTCTCTATGCTTATTGCCACCCTATGCAATGCGGTGTCTACCGACTTGCCTTTGGTGTACGCATGCTGTGTTGTGGAGAGCAACTTTTCATCCACGTTGGACTTTATGTACACATCTATCAGCCTCTCAAAGGTTTTGAGCAGAAATGATGTTAAGCTAATGGGTCTATAGTTTTTGGGATACAAGTGACCGATCTTCCCCGCCTTTGGTAGAAAAGCTACACGAGCAGTTCTCCAAGAGTGCGGTACATGATGCAGTCTTATTCACCCATCGTATATTATTTTAAGCCATTCCACGACTGCCCTACTTAAGACTTGTAGCATGGCCGGGAATATACCATCTGGGCCCGGCGATTTAAACTTAGAAAACGTCTTCACTGCCCACTCGATCTTGGTATCGGTCAACAAGCCCGGAACTACTAGCTCCGTGATCGAAGTGTGAGTGATGTCTGGCTCTTGTAAACCGTCTCCCGATGGGAAATTTGTGTCGAGAAGCACCTCAAGGGATTCCTCATTATTACGTGACTGTTTAAGCTTTAAATCAATCACGTTATAATTCCTCGTATTGCCTTTATTTTGTATAAGTACTATGTCTTTGAACTTAAGCGTGTATATTATATATCGATAAGTTGCGATAATAAATTTATAGCAATGCCATTATATCGAATTCATTCACATCTTTGATATATAAATAATAAAACAAAATGTCTTTCTAATTCTTCACGAAACTTCCGATTGTTCGCATGTTTGCCTTTTTTTAATCGTAAAATATTATATCGAGCGCCAACCATCTTGTGAACTAAAAACGCTTAGTTTGCTTAAAAACAGTGACCATTCCCCGTTCTCTTTCTTTATTATTCCCTGGGCTATGTTTCCCTTTGCTAGGAATTTTCAACCGTTCTTTTTAGTCCCTGGACTTTGTTCCCCTTAGCTAGGACTTTTTTCAACCGTGCTGTTTCGCTGGAGCACTCAATGTCCGTACAGAAACTTGTCCATGTGTTTCTCTTCGTCCTGGTAATTTCACGCTTGTAGAGCCCTGCACTCGTCCCGACACGCTTCGCTTTCCGCGGTCTTTGCGAGCTTAAACATTTCTTTTATCTGGCTTCTTAGAAGACTCAGCTCATTGCTCCACCATGGCGGCTTTGCTTTTCCTCTGAATCTTCTTAGAGGACAAGCTTTTTTATACGCAGTCATAAGCGTCCTTGTTAGGAATTCATTAACTCCTCCAGCTCCTCTACATTAGCAACCTCTTTGGGTTGTCCCAGTTTTGTTTCTACATGTTTCTAGAATTTAGTCCAGTTCGTTGACCTAGGGCTTCTAAAGATTCCTCTCTTCTCTACCCTCTTTAGGGGATGCCGAAGCTGATATCGCATGGTCGGAGAAGGATATTCTATCAAGAACCATCGAATCATACCTTGATATATCACGCTCGGAGCTCAATGTAATATCCATAACATTGTTGGATGTTCGACCAATGTATGTAGGGACATTTCCCCTGTTAGCTATCTGCAAATTGGTTTGCACGATGTAACAAAGTAGAGACTCGCCTCCCTCGTTCGTATCTGCTCCTCCCCACGCATTGTGGTGCGCATTTGCATCTGTGCCTATGAACAACCGCCCTTTGCACCCTTCCTCCTGCGCTAGCCTTTTGCACTCCATCGGTGGAACCTCCGCAGCATGGGCCATGTAGCAGGACGCCAGGATAAATGCCTGCTTATTCTTTTACTCAACGGCCACCGCTACGAGATCCTCAGTGGTGTAGTTAGGCAGCATATATGAATGCAGCTGTTTCCTTATCATTACTACAGCTCGCACCCGTCCTTCCGTTTGCGCGTAGTAAACGCCAAACCCGCGCGCGCTAAGTCCAGAAACCTTTCCTCCCGATGAGAGCCACGGCTCCTGCAGCAGCGCCACATCAAACGAACCCTCCTCAAGGGTTAGGAGGAGTTCGATCGACGCCACTTTACTGTGTTGGAGGTTTATCTGTACGACTTGCAGCACCATTGGGCTGTTTGTCCCCCTCCAGCATCTTGTCTTGACGTCGTCGTCCTCCCCTTGCCCTTTTGGTTTAGAGTATTCGAGGCCCCCTTCAGCCTCTCGTGACTGTTGTACCGTATGTTCCTCTATGCGAGTCACAGCACCATTTAGCGGTTGGTCCTCTTGTGTGTTAGGGATTTTATCCTCGGGACTTCTTTTCCTGAGTCGAATGTAAATTTTGCCAGTGGCAAAGGACATTTTGCCAAGCTGCGTGTACAAAATATCCTCCGCCTGCTTGTTTATTTGGAAGATGTAGAACTGACCATCCTCGGTAGGCCGAGATACAGTAAGTTCCTTCCAATCCTGTGTCGGTATGTTCGGATTCTGATCTGCAGAAGTCACAGTATATCCTCCGACTTCATCACGCATGGTATCCATACCTTAACTTTTGGTACCGTGGGGATTTTCGCTTTATCACCACCCCAAACCGCGCGTTCGTGGCTTGCCTTTGGAGGTTTGGAACCACTTCCTCCAGCCACCGCAAGCTCGCGATGTTGTCGCACGCTATCATCTTCACACCATTATACCATCCCCCAATCAAAGGTTGGTAGGGGCTTACTTGGTTGTTCCCGCAACATCTTAAACATTAAGCTAACAAGCTCCCTTTCCACAGATCTCCACCTTTCAGTAGTCATTTGTCCGAAAGGACTGCTACGATCAACCAGCGTCACAGTCAGTGACTGGTTTGACACATCCCTTATCTTCTCGGGAAAAGCAGGAGTCTTAGTGATATCTCCTTTTGGCACCTCCGAGAAAGCCGGAGTCTTAGCGTTAACTCCCTTTAGCGCCTCCGAGAAAGCCGGAGTCTTAGCGTTATCTCCCTTTGGCTTATCTCCTACTTCCGTAGTTGGAACTTCCCTCTGACTCGCAGCTTTCGAGGTAGTTGCTACATCGCTATTGGAGCCCATCTGTCTTACAGTTTTGGGCCTACTTGTCTTGTCTATGCGACTGTCCTGCCTCGCGGCTCTAGGGCTAACTTTTCTGCCTCTTGAAAGCAGACTTTTCGCCTTCCGCCGAACGTGCCTCTTCATTCTGCCATTCGACGATTCTTCCTCCTCGCAGAACCGAGGGTTTCTCGCAGCAAACCTTTTGAACTGCCTTCGACCTACTTCTACCGCTTCATGGGCCCATTCCAAGCGCTCGATCTTCACTTCTGTTGGGTTGACCACTGCTCCCAAGCGTTGTACAATTCTTAGTGCTGCACGGTACTGCGAGAGAGCTCTTTTACTTCCTCTGCTCCGTACCATTCTCCACTATTCTACTCCGTTTTCATTTGTGTGCTTCTCCAACACGGAGTTCATTGAATCAGAGCTACTCTCGCTCCCCGAGTCTAACGCATCGCTTAATTCGTATTTGTCGTCCTTGGAGGACTGACCTCCTCTTTACATCGTCCTTATTACAATCAGGTAATGAGTCGTGGAAAGAACCGTCCGCCACAGCAGCGCCCCTTACTGTGGTAAGGCCATAAATACTTCCCGAGGTGCCCGGTATCGGGAAGGCTCTGTTGGAATACAGCCGAATTTATTCCCTGGCTGCAAATCGTGCAATAGGCACGGTCCGCATAACACCCTGGATTAGGGGGTTGGCTGTTCTTGGTCACCGACATCCCGCCGCCCTCCTATGAGGCGAAATGGCGTAGATGTCAGTCCTAAACAGCTCCGCCTCATAGTTGGGCGCTATGGAGTTCGGCTAAGCCCTCACACCAACGACAAGGTGCCTACCCTAGTGAGGGCGAACCAAACAAAGTTTATTTAAATTTTGCTTATTATATTTAATTATACAGTGTACTTGCTTACGTACTTAACCATTTACACGATTTTTCCCGAGAAATAAAGCTGGACAGTTTCTCTCTCGTTTCGTTGCCTGCCTACAAAATTGGAAGCATCAAGGAATGCCACATGGGTCTTCACTTGATCCTTTCATCGGAGTGAGATAATTAGTATAGTCTTTACCGAAATGTCATACTTTTTGCGCTTTTTTGAATCTTTTATCTCAAAATGTAGGGAAACCAACCTTGGGAACATTAACCAATACACTTTCTTCTTTAACACTTATTATTACAATATGTATAATGTTCTCGCTCCGTTTACGGCATTAGAATCGATATTAATGTTACTCGTTAAGGAGGATCCAAGCATTGTGTAAAAGATCTTAATCCGTTATCTTCGACAATCCTAAAGGGTTGCATATCTGTGGCAATTATTCTAATCAAAGCACAATCAAGTTGTTTTTTCGCTCATTTACAGACTGAGACTTCCTTATGTTGTTGTTATTAGGTTCAAAAAAAGATTCTGTAAGAGCTGTTGATGAAGACATTTCCATCAACGTTGGATGTGACCGCTTCAAATGATTTAACAAATTGGTTGTATTTCCACCTGTTTTGCATTTTTTTCCGTACGTTTTAATTGTCCAGAATCGCCCTGCACTTGACTAAAATAATTCTAGACAACAGATCTGTGAATCTTTGGATTACTTATAAGATTGAATTCCCCTTCAGTCACTTTCAATTGGCTTACTAGAATCTAAAACTGTGGTATTAATTTGATACTTAACACAATATCATCCTCAAGCATCTGTAAAGTAGATAGTGATGAAAACTTCGATGCCTAAAGAATCGAACGATTTAAAAAAAAATGGATTCTACATTTCTAAATAAAGATCGATTAAATCGATTAAGAATCTAAATTAAATCCCGCTCTAGAAGGCAGTGTCCAGTCAGAATACCCGTCATGAGTCTACAGTCCTCTCTTTTTAATGATAGAAGCAACTTTGTTAGTCTAAGGTTGCAAGACCTACACATAATTTTCGACGCTTTACAGCCCCGCGCTTGAACCCACGCCTTTCCCGCTTGGTCGATCATGTGCACCTCTCGCCTTCGCTTAATCTCACCCAGTCTAATACTGACGTATACGGAGCAAGCTTCAAGGGTTGCGCCCTTTTTAGCTAGTTCATCCGCTTTTTCATTCTCATCTATTCCCATGTGCCCTGGGACCCAATATAGATGTATGCTTCTCCCTGTCCCGATTCTCTCCTGAGACTACTTACACTCTAACACACATTTAGATGATGTGTGCTTGATTTAAGATTTTTCGCTCTCACGCTTCGAGAACGATATGTGGGGTGGGAAGGTAATTTTATTAATAGGTACCCATATATTATTTTCATCAATAATATTTTTTTTTTGTCATTAATAAGAAATATTAATAACAAATAAAATTATCATTAAAATCCAAAAGTTTAAGAAAAAACACATAATATGAATTTTTTCATATTTTTCTCTAATTGAGAAATTCTTGTTGTTGTTGTTGTTGTTGTAGCGATAAGGTTGCTCCCCGAAGGCTTTGGCGAGTGTTATTGATGTGATGGTCCTTTACCGGTACGCTCCGGTACCACAGCACCATTAAAGTGCTAGCCCGACCATCTCGGGAACGATATATGTGGCCACATTAAACTTTCAGGCCATCCGTTCCCTACCCACCCCAAGTTCCATGAGGAGCTTGGGGTCGCCAGAGCCTCGTCTGTTAGTTAAACAGGATTCGCCGCGGATAGCTGAGGTTGACAATTGGGTTTGGAGAAGCTATATATTGCGCTGACAACCTGAAGGGTTGCGCTACACAGCCCCTTAAATCCGGAATTTTAGTCGCCTCTTACGACAGCCATACCTACCGCGGGTATATTCTGACCCCCTAACCCGCTGGGGTGAAATTTTTCTTATTTGGTGATGTAATCTGCATATATTCCTACATTAAACATTTCATAACAAGCTTGAGAATCGCCTGTGCATATGTGAAGAGAAAATCGAATTGAACGAAAAATAACAGCTAAAGGAAAATAGAAGATAAAAAATGGTTTTTAAAAATTTCAGAGTTTGACGGTGATCGAACTCGGGCCACACGATCGAAACCGGAACATCATAACCGGTAGGCCACTACGACTGCTTGATAGCTTGTGCCAAATATTGTATTTAATATTGTACTGCACATGAACTGTACCGATTCTTTTTCCTTTAACTTAATTCCAGAACATTGTTCTCAATATTGGAACATTTGTTATATTTTAAGACCAGCCGTCCTCTTTTCAAAGTCCAGTGGTGCTGAATTTTAATTATTTATTCAAAGTCGACAACAAACGTAAAATGGTCGACTACATGATAAAAATAGACATATATATTTATGTATACAGTTCAAAAGCTAATATTTAAATATATCAAAATTTTAACAATGTTATACTACTACATAACACACGAATAATATATATAATACAATTAAATTTCTGAATATATAGGTAGAAATAAAAAAAAAAAGATTCCGCTCAGCAAACATTCTGAAAGCGCACGGTTCCGATCGGCTTCCTGTGGGAATGCAAACAAGATTTCAATCAGTATTTAGTCAGAATGCGGCAGAACTCCGGTAGTATAGTGTTGTATACCATCACAATGCACAAAAAAGTAACATGACTTGCGTTGTTGGAATGCACCGGATTCCAATCAACTCAATGCCTGACTCATAAAATTATACTGCCTGAATGCATGCGATTCCGGTCAGTATCTCGTGAGAAAGCATGTCAACATACTTCCGTATTGTTTGTTTTTAATGTTCCAGGTTGAAGAGTCAATGTATCCAACCCATCCTTATACGATATCGTGTCTAGGTTTTTTACGAGACAAATAATGCCGGCGTGTAAAAAAAAAAACAGAAATTAGATGCTACCTCTCAGGTTAAATAGGCGAGTATTGCATAACTTAAAGTGGCAAAAGTACATTGAAGACCAATAATACAGCTATACAAGTAATTGTAGTGCGAGCACCAGATAAGCAGAGGATTATTTTTAGCAAAGTTTCGACGACAAAGGGGTAAATGAAAAGGTAAATAGTGTTTGGATACTTTAGGAGGCATTTCTCCAATAATAAACTTATGGATAAACAATACCCCAAGTAATATTCTACGATTTTCTAGAGTGGTTAAGTTAATAAGAAGAAGCCTACAGGTGAAAGTTTGAGTCCCAATTAAGACCACGTAATTGAAATATCAGAAATTACTTTTGTACAGATTCAATACGCTTTATATGACATTGAGAGACAGGACACCAAACGCATGAGCAGTACTCAAGTATTGGACGGACAAGCGATGTGTAGAGAGTCTTAGTGGGGTACGGGTCATCAAACTCTTTAGCCCACCTTTTAACAAATCCAAGTACACTAGACTGGCTCGAAAGCTCTTAAGCTACGAAGTCGTTTTCACATGATTGGGTCAGCTAACAAAATTTGCCCCCCCCCCCGCCCCTCCCCCTAATGTATGTTTTTTTCCTTACCAAACGAAAGTACTTAAAAATTCCAGAAAATGTTGCTTTGAAACCATATTACCAAAATAATAAACAAAGAAGTAATTTTTTTTTATTAAGTTATAGCACTTTCAATATTTATTGCAACTGTTATTTTACCTGATTCTTATTATACTTAGACCTGAAACTCATGATATTTTTGAGGAAAAATTGCAGGTTTTGCATTGAAAAGTTAATAAAGATATGCCAAATATCATGAATAGATCCATGAGGAAATTGGGGTCGCCAGAGCCGCGGCTGTTGAAGAAACAGGATTCGCCACTGGTAGGTGAGGCTGACAATTGGGTTGGAGAAGCCATATATTGCGCTGGCAACCCCTTCAAAGGGTTGCGCTACACAACCTCTTGAATCAATTTGGTATTTTAGTCGCCTCTTACGACAGGCATACCTCCTGCGGGCATATTCATAGCCCGTTCTTCGTCATACCAGTTGTTTTTCCCTGAACGCCCGTAACCAATTCTTTCCTCAGCATCAGTACGAAGTGCTTTGGAGATATGCTCCCACTGCTTCTGCATTTCTTCGGTATACAAGAATAGAAAGAGACATATGAAAAAAATTTGCCGCAAGGTGGCGCAAGGATCGAGATATTCACAAAAATTGTATTTGTGGTCCGATTTGGCTCATATTTGGAACGCAAAATACGTACAAGAATAGAAAGCGACCTATGAAAAAAATTTCCGCTAGGTGGCGCAAGGATCGAGATATTCACAAAAATCGTATTTGTGGTCCGATTTGGCTCATATTTCGAACGCATAATACATACAAAAATAGAAATTCATAACTTTTTTGAGTTGGATGAAAAAATTTGAAAAAACGTCTTTCGTAAGCTAGAAAAAGAAGAAAAACTTTCAGCCAATTCTAAGGGGGACGGGGTCAAAATTGGTCGAAATGGGATGGAAACCCCATATATACTATATATATTACCATATATATACTATATATACCACCGATCTTTATGATTTTTTCTGACAACAATATATGCTATATACGTAAGTATTCGTTGAAATTTGTAGCCTCTATCCCTTAAAATAGGTCAGTAATTACGAAAAGTTTCTTATCTGAACGATCGGTTGTGGGGGATATATACTATATATACGACCGATCTCATCACTTTTTCAGGCAACAATATGTGCAATATACGAAATTGTATGGTGTAGTTTGAAGCTTCAATCTGTTAATTTGAGTAAGATATTAAAAAAATCCTCTTTTTCTGAAAAATCGGTTGTATGGAGGATATATGCCATAGTGGTCCGATCCGGCCGGTTCCGACAAATGTCTAATCGGACACCCAAATACACCCGCTCACCAAATTTTATCAAGATATCTCAAAACTTGAGGGACTAGTTTGCATACAAACAGACAGAGGGACAGACGGACATGGCTAAATCAACACAGCTCTTCATCCAGATTATTTCGGTATACTTAATGGTGGGTCTATCTATTTTCCTTTAAGGACTTACAATTTTGGGTTTCGTGACGAAATTAATATACCATTTCATTTTCATGAAAGGTATAAAATCAAAAATTAAAACCACTACATGCCCCAATACCTAAGTCTTACCGTTTGTCATCAATTTGCAGAAGAACAATGAGGTATATATGTACAAAATATCCTGCGTTCACATACTCCCAAATATTTTCAACAGAGAGTGTACGAGCTCATAATCACGTGTTAATACAGCGTAGCGGGTTACAGGGAATACAGCAGTTCAGTTTACGCTGGTTCCCAAGTAGACCAAGTCCTTCATAACATCGAGGAGTTGGTATCTGACAACAGTGAGAAACTTCCTACAGAATATTCCAAGAATTGTCTTATAAGAGCTTTATACAGTGAGACTTTTTTGTCGTCGCGTGGAGACCGCACATCACAATTGCGTACTGAGTCCGATTTAACACTTTTTGGCGAGAATAAGTTTGATTTAACGTTAGGAATTTGTTCAGCTACTCAATAATCCACCGAGTGTGTCTTGGTACCAACAAAATTTTGCTAATAAGCACCCATCTTTAAGTATTGAAAAAAAATCAACTGGCGAGAAAATAGCATAAATTCATTGCACTTGATGAGAAGTTTGGCATATTTTGTGCATACATGTCCTATAGACTCATGCTCACGACGAGACTGGGTGTGGTCTATATCGGTAGCTGTGTAATTCCATTTATGTATATTTCACCCGTTCTTCATCAGAATTTGAACAGTTGGATATGAAAGTAAGCCAACGATACCCGCTCCCCCTCTCTTCCCCTACCTATTATTTTTTCCCGGAACGTTGCACTCCCGGATAAGTTTGAAAGGTCCTTAGTTCGCGAATGGATCATTCGGGTACTAATCAACAAGTCCATATGGCGGGTAAAGTGCATTAGTAAAGCTCTGTTCGAAAAGCGTACACAAGATTAACGATTTTTTTTAAGTGAGCGAACTTTTTTTAATCATGAGAGTAGGAAATAAATAAGCCTAAGTTAAGGTATGTACATTAAGGTGGGCCGGCTTGTATGGACGAAAGTTAGCCGATATTGCGCCATCGATTTTTCGATATGATTTGGGCTCAGGAAAAAAATATTTCACTACGCATACCCAAAAAAAAAATGTTTCGATCCTTCGAAATTTAATGTTTTTTAATACATAAAAATCGTATTTGTGGTCGGATTTGAATCATATTTGGAACACATAATACGTACAAGAATAGAAAGCGGCCTATGAAAAAAATCCCCGCTAGGTAGCGCAAGGATCGAGATATTCACAAAAATCGTATTTGTGGTCCGATTTGGCTCATATTTCGAACGCATAATACATACAAGAATAGAAAGCGATCTATTCACAAAAATCGTATTTGTGGTCGGATTTGAATCATATTTGGAACACATAATACATACAAGAATAGAAAGCGACATATGAAAAAAAAATTGCCGCTAGGTGGAGCAAGGATCGAGATATTCACAAAAATCGTATTTGTGGTCCGATTTGGCTCATATTTGGAACGCATAATACGTACAAGAATAGAAAGCGACCTATGAAAAAAATCCCCCCTAGGTGGCGCAAGGATCGAGATATTCACAAAAATCGTATTTGTGGTCCGATTTGGCTCATATTTCGAACGCATAATATATACAAATATAGAATAATAGAAAGCGATCTATGAAAAAGCCGCCGCTAGGTGGCGCATGGATCGATATATTCACAAAAATCGTATTTGTGGTCGGATTTGAATCATATTTGGAACACATAATACATACAAGAATAGAAAGCGACATATGAAAAAAAATCCGCTAGGTGGCGCAAGGATCGAGATATTCACAAAAATCGTATTTGTGGTCCGATTTGGCTCATATTTGGAACACATAATGCATACAAGAATAGAAAGCGACCTATGAAAAAAAATCGCCGCTAGTTGGCGCATGGATTGAGAAATTCACAAAAATTTTATTTGTGGCCGACTTGGCTCGTATTTGGAAATCATATTTGACATACAGAAATAGAAACCGCTTTAGTAAAAAAATTCACGCTAGGTGTCGCAAAAATTAAGATATTCAAAAAACTCGTACTTGTCTGTCCGATTTGGCTCTTTGAACAAATATTATATACGCATTATATACAGTTCAAATTTTGTTGGTGAAATTTCTGTAAAAAATTCATTTCCCGGTAGAAGTGACGTCAAAATACTTTGGAGCACATAAGTTCAGATTTTGTTACTGAAATTTCATTACAAAAACGCATTTCCCGGTAGAAGTGACGTCAGAATACTTTGGAACACATAAATTCAAATTTTGCTAGTCAAATTTCAGTATAAAAATTCAAGTCCCGTTAGAAGGGGCGTCAAAATACTTTGGAGCACATTCAAATTGTGTTAGTGAAATTTTAGTAAAAAATTCATTTCCCGGTAGAAGTGACGTCAAAATAATTTGGAGCACATAAGTTCAAATTTTGTTAATGAAATTTCAGTAAAAAATTCATGTCCCGTTAGAAGTGACGTCAAAGTACTTTGGAGCACATAAGTTAAAATTTTGCTAGTGAAATTTCAGTAAATAGAATAGATAAAAAAAAAATATTAATTAAACGGTTTTATTGAAAACAATAATTACATTAAGTAATAGCAATACTAAAAGATAGAAAATAAAATAAAAAAAAAATTTAAGTTAAATGGTTTTATTGAAAACAATACTTACATTAAGTAGTAATAATACTAAAAGATAGAAAATAATTAGGTAAGTCCTAGGTACTAGTCATCACACTCCTTATCAATCTAGGGCGTTGATCAGACAATTAAGCAAAAGCGTTGGGCACGTGAAATTTCTAAAAATGCGAGGCGTAGCATAACCTGATTTAGGCTCAGTTGGTCTTACTTATGAATATCAATAGAAATTTAACGCGTCCAACGCTTTTATTTTTATTTTTTTTTAGTTGCTAAAAAACCGTCGGCTGCTGTTTCAACAGATTATCGTCCCATAAGTATATTGCCAGTCTTGTCAAAAGTCTGGGAGAAACTAGCGGCTGCACAAATTACAGAATATCTTAATGCAAACAGGCTCTTGAGCGAATTTCAGTCTGGTTACAGACCCTTCCACAGTTGTAATACCGCCATGCTCAAAATTATCGAAGATATCCGACCTGCCTATGACAGAGGTGAATTAACTGTGCTGGCGCTTTTGGATTTTTCCAAAGCTTTCGACACAGTGGAGCACTCTATTCTTTTACTAAAATTAAGCAAATACTACGGATTCTCTGATAGTTCCGTAAGATTGCTTGAAAGTTATCTTGGAGGTCGCTTACAGAAAGTAGTGGTTGGAACTAGCTGCTCGGAGATGAAACGCCTTGATTCAGGGGTGCCTCAGGGATCCATTATCGGTCCAATACTATTTTCTATTTTTATTAACGATATGACCTATATTTCCAAGAGCGTATCGATACATCTGTATGCTGATGATGCTCAGGTATATCTTTCTCGTCCAATTGGCCTATCTGATGATCTGGTGTGCAGAATGAATGAAGACCTTCAGCACATATCTTCATCGCAAATGACAATAAATTAAATCGAAATGCTTCTAAGACCAGGCCTATGTGTTTGGCGTATTCCCGGCAGCTCGTTACGACATTGCCAACTTTATCCTTGCAAGGCCTTGATATTAATTATGAGTCTGTGGTTACGAGCCTTGGATTTAAGTTGAACTCATACCTTGGATACAAGGTCCATGTAAACTATACCTTAAGCAAAATATACGACGTCCTAAGAAAGTTGTGGCATTCAGCAGATCTAATTCCATTTATGTGAAACTGAAATTGGTGAGAACTCTTATAGTTCCATTGATATCCTTTGGGGGGATCGTTTTTGGAAATATTGACAGTGAGTCACTGAAAAAGCTGCAGACAGCTTTAAACAACTGCGCTCAATATATATTTTCTAGGCGGAAATTTGATCATATATCACAGTTTTCCTCCAAGATACTCAATTGCAGTCTCGTGAGCTTTCTGAATTATCGCAATTTGGGGTTCCTGCACGATTTAATCCATAAAAGGCAACCGGAATACCTCTTTAGAAATTTACGTTTTTCAAAATCCGACAGAACTGGCAACCTTATTGTTCCACGCTATAAGTATCTTACATCTTCCAGAACATTCTTTGTCAGTGCTATAAAATTATGGAACTCACTACCAAATGACATTAAAAATGAACGCAATAACAGACGCTTTAAATTGGCTTTATCAGAATTTTTGCAAAATATACATGCATAATATCTTTTTTTTAATTTTTCTGAATCAGATTCATTCTTTTATTTTTGTTTCTTATTTTGTTTTATTTTTGTGCTTTCATACAAATATACACACATAGAATAGCTGATATTAATTCTACGATTAGTTTTAATAAACTACTTATTTAACATAATATATATTAAAAATAAATTTAGAAATTCGAAATTTTGTATAAGATCCGAATGTTGATGTACGTTAAGAGACAATAGTCTCACTTGTACAAATTTATTAATAAACTATTGAACTATTTAATTGTCTGATCAACGCCCTAGATTGATGAGGAGTGTGATTACTAGTACCTAGGACCTACCTAATTATTTTCTATCTTTTAGTATTCTTACTACTTAATGTTTTTTTTTTAATTATTTTACTCACTTTTATTGCAGCTGTTTGCGTTGGTTTGCTAAGTGTCAACATACAGTGGCCCTAAACCGGCTCGTTGATATTTCTAAAACTGTTCGCATGTATTTCAAACTTTCAGGGTTGCTCTATTTACCATAAATTTTAGTGCTTACTATTTCATTATATATTTAAAAATATTGATCTGCATTTACAACACCTGCCAGGTAAAAAGCGAGTTAGAACGCTTTCTGTCTTGCTGGCTTTGTGATGGGCTCACCCATTCAAAGTGCGCGGGATTGACAGATAGAGGTGTGACAACATCAATGATCACACCAAAGGAGTACGTTGGTCATATCCTAAATGCAGATCAATTGAAGTAGATCTTTTTAGGCTGTTTAAGTAAACGCGCAATGCGTTTTCTGAAATATCCAAAGAGTTTTCCGTAATAAGTGAAAAGTTTAGCGCATTACTTGTTCAATTCTTTTAAGTAAGAAAAGTAGAAATTTTTCAAATATTCAGAAGATGAGGGAAAGGGTAAATTCTTTTGGTGGCTTCGAAACAAAATAATATCAACAATTGAAAGACTAATATGCGTTTTTAACCAAATCGGAGATGGGAGGTAAGTAGGTCCTTGCTCTCTCGGACTCAGGGGCGAGTGTCAGTTGCATGAATAATGGCTCAGCAGCACTCCAAGGTGGCAAGGAAGCCGTGATTGTGCCAATAAAAAAAATAAATAAATGTAAGGCGCGATAACCTCCGAAAAGATCTAAGGCCGAGCTTCTCTTCCAATTTGCGTCGTGCTCCTCTTGATTTTTCCCTACAAATTGGCCGGACGGGACCTACATGTTTTATGACGACTCCGAACGGCATCTGCAAGGCAGATGAGTTTTCACTGAGAGCTTTTCATGGCAGAAATACAATCGGAGCGCTTGCCAGACACTGCAGAGGGGCGACCCCGCTTAGAAAAATTTTCTTCTAATTGAAAAATCTTATTTCTAAAATTTTGATTTTGCTTTGCCCGGGAGTTGAACCCAGGGCATACGGTGTGATAGGCGGAGCACGCTACCATCACACCACGGTGGCCGCCAATAAAAGGCCAAAATATCTGAACTGCGAGCGGGGAGAAGCCCGCCCTGGTAGGGATGATAACGTTACTTCTTTTGTGGGATAAAGCTACAAGGAACTTGGAAGTTTTAATTGTACCTGACTTTCAGCAGGAGGTGTACATAGATGTCGACTTTTGACAGCCGTACGGTATGAATATTGTTAGTAAGGGTGTGAATGGGAGTGTGAAGGTAGATAGTGTAGCAGAGCTCATGCCCGCCGAGGGTTACTTTTCTTTCGATGAGGTACAACATGTTTTAACAGTGGAACAGCAGAATATGTAAGAGCTACACGCTCTTTACCATTCTACACGCCCAATTACTGTTGTTCGCGGTATAAGGGTTAGGCCGGACAGACAAGGAAGAGCATAAAATAGAGGTTGTCGACGAGAATCTGAAAGTAAACAGCGCCACCATAAAAGGAAAATTACAGATGCATATGAGTATGCACTCTCAGCTGCCTACAAAATACCAAATTTATCTTCGCAATCGACTTAAAGAACGCTTTCTGGCAGATTCCACTCGAAAAGAAGCAAGCCCTTACGGTCCCTGGCCGACCCCTATACCAATTCACTGCCTTTCGGTTGTGCCATGCTCAAAATTATCGAAGATATCCGACCTGCCTATGACAGAGGTGAATTAACTGTGCTGGCGCTTTTGGATTTTTCCAAAGCTTTCGACACAGTGGAGCACTCTATTCTTTTACTAAAATTAAGCAAATACTACGGAATCTCTGATAGTTCCGTAAGATTGCTTGAAAGTTATCTTGGAGGTCGCTTACAGAAAGTAGTGGTTGGAACTAGCTGCTCGGAGATGAAACGCCTTGATTCAGGGGTGCCACAGGGATCCATTCTCGGTCCAATACTATTTTCTATTTTTATTAACGATATGACCTATTTTTCCAAGAGCGTATCGATACATCTGTATGCTGATGATGCTCAGGTATATCTTTCTCGTCCAATTGGCCTATCTGATGATCTGGTGTGCAGAATGAATGAAGACCTTCAGCACATATCTTCATCGCAAATGACAATAAATTAAATCTAAATGCTTCTAAGACCAGGCCTATGTGTTTGGCGTATTCCCGGCAGCTCGTTACGACATTGCCAACTTTATCCTTGCAAGGCCTTGATATTAATTATGAGTCTGTGGTTACGAGCCTTGGATTTAAGTTGAACTCATACCTTGGATACAAGGTCCATGTAAACTATACCTTAAGCAAAATATACTACGTCCTAAGAAAGTTGTGGCATTCAGCAGATCTAATTCCATTTATGTGAAACTGAAATTGGTGAGAACTCTTATAGTTCCATTGATATCCTTTGGGGGGATCGTTTTTGGAAATATTGACAGTGAGTCACTGAAAAAGCTGCAGACAGCTTTAAACAACTGCGCTCAATATATATTTTCTAGGCGGAAATTTGATCATATATCACAGTTTTCCTCCAAGATACTCAATTGCATTCTCGTGAGCTTTCTGAATTATCGCAATTTGGGGTTCCTGCACGATTTAATCCATAAAAGGCAACCGGAATACCTCTTTAGAAGTTTACGTTTTTCAAAATCCGACAGAACTGGCAACCTTATTGTTCCACGCTATAAGTATCTTACATCTTCCAGAACATTCTTTGTCAGTGCTATAAAATTATGGAACTCACTACCAAATGACATTAAAAATGAACGCAATAACAGACGCTTTAAATTGGCTTTATCAGAATTTTTGCAAAATATACATGCATAATATCTTTTTTTTAATTTTTCTGAATCAGATTCATTCTTTTATTTTTGTTTCTTATTTTGTTTTATTTTTGTGCTTTCATACAAATATACACACATAGAATAGCTGATATTAATTCTACGATTAGTTTTAATAAACTACTTATTTAACATAATATATATTAAAAATAAATTTAGAAATTCGAAATTTTGTATAAGATCCGAATGTTGATGTACGTTAAGAGACAATAGTCTCACTTGTACAAATTTATTAATAAACTATTGAACTCTTTAATTGTCTGATCAACGCCCTAGATTGATGAGGAGTGTGATTACTAGTACCTAGGACCTACCTAATTATTTTCTATCTTTTAGTATTCTTACTACTTAATGTTTTTTTTTAAATTATTTTACTCACTTTTATTGCAGCTGTTTGCGTTGGTTTGCTAAGTGTCAACATACAGTGGCCCTAAACCGGCTCGTTGATATTTCTAAAACTGTTCGCATGTATTTCAAACTTTCAGGGTTGCTCTATTTACCATAAATTTTAGTGCTTACTATTTCATTATATATTTAAAAATATTGATCTGCATTTACAACACCTGCCAGGTAAAAAGCGAGTTAGAACGCTTTCTGTCTTGCTGGCTTTGTGATGGGCTCACCCATTCAAAGTGCGCGGGATTGACAGATAGAGGTGTGACAACATCAATGATCACACCAAAGGAGTACGTTGGTCATATCCTAAATGCAGATCAATTGAAGTAGATCTTTTTAGGCTGTTTAAGTAAACGCGCAATGCGTTTTCTGAAATATCCAAAGAGTTTTCCGTAATAAGTGAAAAGTTTAGCGCATTACTTGTTCAATTCTTTTAAGTAAGAAAAGTAGAAATTTTTCAAATATTCAGAAGATGAGGGAAAGGGTAAATTCTTTTGGTGGCTTCGAAACAAAATAATATCAACAATTGAAAGACTAATATGCGTTTTTAACCAAATCGGAGATGGGAGGTAAGTAGGTCCTTGCTCTCTCGGACTCAGGGGCGAGTGTCAGTTGCATGAATAATGGCTCAGCAGCACTCCAAGGTGGCAAGGAAGCCGTGATTGTGCCAATAAAAAAAATAAATAAATGTAAGGTGCGATAACCTCCGAAGAGATCTAAGGCCGAGCTTCTCTTCCAATTTGCGTCGTGCTCCTCTTGATTTTTTCCTACAAATTGGCCGGACGGGACCTACATGTTTTATGCCGACTCCGAACGGCATCTGCAAGGCAGATGAAATTTCACTGAGAGCTTTTCATGGCAGAAATACAATCGGAGCGCTTGCCAGACACTGCCGAGGGGCGACCCCGCTTAGAAAAATTTTCTTCTAATTGAAAAATCTTATTTCTAAAATTTTGATGTTGCTTTGCCCGGGAGTTGAACCCAGGGCATACGGTGTGATAGGCGGAGCACGCTACCATCACACCACGGTGACCGCCAATAAAAGGCCAAAATATCTGAACTGCGAGCGGGGAGAAGCCCGCCCTGGTAGGGATGATAACGTTACTTCTTTTGTGGGATAAAGCTACAAGGAACTTGGAAGTTTTAATTGTACCTGACTTTCAGCAGGAGGTGTACATAGATGTCGACTTTTGACAGCCGTACGGTATGAATATTGTTAGTAAGGGTGTGAATGGGAGTGTGAAGGTAGATAGTGTAGCAGAGCTCATGCCCGCCGAGGGTTACTTTTCTTTCGATGAGGTACAACATGTTTTAACAGTGGAACAGCAGAATATGTAAGAGCTACACGCTCTTTACCATTCTACACGCCCAATTACTGTTGTTCGCGGTATAAGGGTTAGGACAAGGAAGACAAGGAAGAGCATAAAATAGAGGTTGTCGACGAGAATCTGAAAGTAAACAGCTCCACCATAAAAGGAAAATTACAGATGCATATGAGTATGCACTCTCAGCTGCCTACAAAATATACCAAATTTATCTTCGCAATCGACTTAAAGAACGCTTTCTGGCAGATTCCACTCGAAAAGAAGCAAGCCCTTACGGTCCCTGGCCGACCCCTATACCAATTCACTGCCTTTCGGGTTGTGCGATACGGTATTTTATTTATATTATTGTGACGAATATTGGGAAGTTCCGCTTATGTGAAAAATGTCCGCATATTTCTCCTAAGATCTAGACGTTTCACCTTCGAGAATTGTTTATCTCATACTTGGTAATAGAGCTATATGCGTGCGTATGTGTGAGTAACAACTTCGGCTGATGACTACATGTGTGTGTGTGTGTGATATCGCTTCACTTCGAGCTGCTGGTTATGTGTGCGTACATGCACCTAAATCTGATCGGTCCAATAAGACAAATCCCTCGAACCAACCGCTGCTGGCCTCTCCAAATGAAACACTCTTATATTTCGTTGTTTTCCAATTGTTTGTATGCTGTAGACGGCATCACTGATCCGCTTCACAACTTTGTACGGGCCTTCCCAGCTACATTGAAATTTGAATTGAACACCTTTCCGCGGGTGAGTGTTGTATAACAGTACCAAATCTTTATCCAAGATACCTTTCGAATTTTTGTTCTCGTCGTACCTGGGGTTCATCTTACTACCCATAATCCTAGTTCGTTGTCTCAGTCTCTGTTGTGTAGCCACTATACTACTTCGAAGAGCTTGAGCTTAACGGATTGGCTTTGCATAAACAGTATCGTTCTGTCGTTTCACAACAAGAGTGCGCCGTGGCTTGAAACCACCCCTGCATTCTTTCTGGGAAATTCTTTCCCTTATTTTAGTGCGTCCATAGGGGGTTGTCAATGGCAGTGTTTTCTCGCAGATACGTTCGGTTTTGATTTGTATGCCCATTCGTTCCATTAAACTTTGCCCGATCTACTGGCTTTGACTTTTGTGGTATTTGTCGAATCTCCTACACCAGTACTCTCTTACTGCTGAACCATCTCTTCAAACTGAAGTTACGTGGTACATCCTTGTTCTTATAGTGCATAGTCCTTTTTTGCCTGTCGGTCCTGAAATTCTTTCCCTTATTTTAGTGCGTCCGTAAGGGGTTGTCAATGCCAGTGTTTTCTCGCAGATACCTTCGGTTGTGATTTGTATGCCCATAATGGAAATTCTTTCCCTTATTTTAGTGCGTCCGTAAGGGGTTGTCAATGCCAGAGTTTTCTCGCAGATACCTTCTGTTTTGATTTGTATGCCCATTCGTTCCATTAAACTTTGCCCGATCTACTGGCTTCGACTTTTGTGATATTTGTCGAATCTCCTACACCAGCACTCTCTTACTGCTGAACCATCTCTTCAAACTGAAGTTAAGTGGTACATCCTTGTTATTATAGCGCATAATCCTTTTTTGCATGTCGATCCTTATGCCATGGTCAACAAAGAAGTCCACTCCCAATATTACTTCATCAGCAATCTCTGCCACAACGAATTTGTGTAGAACCGTGAACCTTGCAATTAACACTTCACATACCACTTCTCCCTGGACTTGGTTATACTTGCCAGTGACCGTACGTAATATTGCTTTATGTAATGACTTTACTCTCATGTTCACCAAATCAGATGATGACAAATCTAGATTCACCTGTGTTTAATTCCTAAAAGTGAAAAGCGAAGTATTTGGGAAATTGAAAATGTACAAGACATACGTAGAACGGCAAATGAATCGCAAAATCAAAGCACTTAGAAGCGATAATGGTAAGGAATACGTTAATAACGAGTTTGACATTTTTCTAAGGCAGCATGGCATACGACATGAGTTGACGGCCCCATACACTGCACAACAACATGGGGTGGCTGAGCGAGCAAATCGAACTCTAGTGGAGATGGCAGGGTGCATGCTGTTACATGCAAAAGTGAAACAAAACTTGTGGGCGGAGGCAGTATCAACGGCGGCATACATAAGAAACATATGTCCTACAAAAATCCTAAAATGCCAAACTCCTTATGAAATGTGGTTCAAGCGAAAACCAAAAGTTAGTCATATGAAAACGTTTGGAGCTGTTGCAGTTGCACCCAGCGAGAAAAGTTCGCAGCAAAAGGTAAACAGCTAATTATGGTTGGATATTCCTTAGAATGATTGTACGATGAAGAGTTAAATAAAATTGTTGTTAAGAGGGATGTACTCTTTGGTGAAAATTGTCCTAATAAGGACAGAAAATGTAGTGATTTAGTTAAAGAGAACGAAAATGCCGATGTGCTAAAAATATTTATTCAGGAAGAAGGGATTCAAAATACTTCTACGCTACCAACAAGCAATAAAGAGTTGGAAACAGATAGTTCGACGTATGATAGCGCTGATGGGTATGATGCATGTGTGACAAGTTACAATCAGGAGGAGATAATAGAAAGTGAAAACAAAAATGGTAGAGGTAGACCTAAGTTATTACGAACTGGCAAGCCTGGTCGTCCGAGAAAGCAATATAATGCAATAAATGGTATTGCCAATGAAGATATTCCTACAAGTTTCAAGGAAGCTTTATCAAGTTCTAAATGTAGCGAATGGAAAATGCGATGGAAGCAGAATTTGCAACACTAAAAATGAACAAAACTTGGACATATGTCGATCTTCCTCCAGGTAAGAAGTATATAAAGGGTAAGTTGGTATTTGCATTAAAGGGGAAAAAAACGCAGAACACAATTGCTTTAAGCAGTACAGAGGCAGAATAAATTGCCGCATCAAATGCAGCTAAGGAGGCAATATATTTGCAGAGATTACTGACAGAACTTGGTTTTTGTGCAAATGATCCCATTTTGTTACACATTGACAATCAGTCTGCAGAGAAATTATCATCCAATCCAGTATACCACAATCGCGCAAAACATATAGATGTTCGATATCATCATATAAGACAATTGGTTCATGACAAGAACATTGTATTATCATATTGCCATAGGGATGAGATGACGGCAGATATTTTTACAAAGAACTTGGCAAAGCCCAAGCATATGCAGTTTACAAAGAAAATGAATTTATTATGAACCAACGCTTTAGTCTTAGAAAAGGAGTATCAACGTTGAGGAGGAGTGTTGAAATACTTGCTTAAACATCTACTTGTTTCAGACAACTTAGAAACCAACGTAGATCTTTTCTTATTACAAATTATATTAGACATTGTATTCAAATATATTTTCAGTATTAATAAAACTTTTGATTCGAGAACATTCATTCGTGTTAACTTCAATAGATGCAAAATCTTTAAGTAGGCCCCAGTGGTTTAAAATCTCCTTTGAAATGAATCTCAGCTCATACTTAAGTTGCATATGCATTAGACTGGGTCGATTTATTAACCATTATCGCCATCGATTCTTCGATAGGATTTGTGCTCAGGAAAATAAGTTCCACTACGCATACCCAAAAAAAATAATTGTCGAGCCTGTGAAATTTAATTTTTTTTAGTTTTTTTCGACTTTCATTTTTAAGGTTTTTTTCATGACCTACTATAAAAATTTTCATTTGATTGTAAAATTTTCATGTATACCCTGTCCGACCCAAAAATTTCTTTGTACGTGCCTTCCCAGCTACATTGAAATTTGTATGGAACACCTTTCCGCCGGTGAGGGTTGTATAAAAGTACCAAATTTTTATCCAAGAAACCTTCCGAATTGTTGTTCTCGTCGAACCTGTGTTTCATCTTACTACTCATCATCCTAGTTCGTTGCCGCAGTCTCTGTTGTGTGGCCACTGTACTACATCGAAAAGCTTGAGCTTGACGGATAGGCTTTGCATAGTCACTATCGTTCTGACGTTTCACAATAGTAGTGCGCCGTGGCTTGAAACCACCCCTGCATTCTTTCTGAGAAATTCTTTGCCTTATTTTAGTGCGTCCGTAAGCGTATGTCAATGCCAGTGTTTTTCTCGCAGATACCTTCGGTGTTGATTTGTATGCCCATTCGTTCCAATGAACTCTGCCCGATCTACTGCCTTTGACTTTTGTGGTATTTGTCGAATATCCTACACCAGCACTCCCTTACTGCTGAACCGTCTCTTCAAACTGAAATTAAGTTGTACGTCCTTGTTCTTATAGCGCATAATCCTTCTTTGCGTGTCGACCCTGATGCCATGGTCAAAAAGGAAGTCCACTCCCAATATTACTTCATCAACAATCTCTGCCACAACAAATTTATGTAGAACCGTGGCCCTTCCAATTAACACTTCACACACCACTTCTCCCTAATTGGTTATACTCGCCAGTGACCGTATGGAATCTTGGTCTACGTAATGACTTTACTCTCTTGTTCTCCAAATCAGATCGGATTATGGAATGAGATACGCCCGTATCTATATTCAGTAAACGCTCATTGCCATCCACATATCCTTTTCGGCAAGTCTGCTCGTTTTTCTTCTGATTTTTGATACAGATATAACACTCAACAGCTGGAGCTAGCTCTTGGTCTTTACATCTGGCTCGCTCTTGCTCATCTCCTCCAGCTTTGTACTTAAGACCACCCATGCTGTTGGAACCGCTAGGGTCAAGGCCGCAATGACGTTCAATGTGACCTCGCTTCCCGCATTTAATAGCTCTTTCACTCAGCTTTTGTGATCCTTTCAGTGCCTCCAATATTGTGTTCACCCAGTCTAGCCTTTCTAATTTGATAGTCGTTTGATAATGATTGATAAGCTTCGATATTTGTTAGATAGTTATTCGTTTGTTAGAAAATAAAAATTTAAATATCTATGTGAAGTTAGCCCCCCCATATAATATTGTAACGAATTTACTGAAATTCCGCTTCTTCCAAATCTTCTACTAACGTTCCAATCACTAAACTTTTGAATAAATAACTCCACTATTCAATAACGCAAAATGGCCTTTATTAAAGTTCTTCACAACAACACTACTATTGCTCGCCAGATAGCGTCTTAAATCAAACTGATTATCGTGCCTCTACTGTTGCTGCCTTTTATACTCGTGCTGACTCGTTGCATACTTCTAGGCTTTTCTATTCTAGAATTTACTAGTTAGTTATCAGTTATAAAATTACTCAGCTGTAACTACAGATGCATGATTTTATAGCTTTTCTCAACCCCATGCGCTTGTATATGTGAGCGACACTTGCACAACCATTGCATACTTCCGGAAGTATCTCAGATTTATGCATGTGGTTGTGCGTTGCTTCTCCGCTGCGTGTACGTACATATGTGTAGACGTATTGATTGAATTATTGATGTGCATACAAGTCACTGCTTAGCATCGGCTTAGAGATGATAGTATCCCTTAGTGCTGAAAATATTCGTTACACTGCCCTCCACCTAAGTCTGATGGCCCCGATCAGACAAATCTCCCTAAAATCTAAACGCTGCCATCCTTTCCACTTTCATTTTGGCTCGTGGTTTGCCAATGGTTTGTATGCGGTACACTACATCGTTGATCCGTTTTACAACTTTGTATGGGCTTTCCCAATTACACTGCAATTTCGGGGACAAACCTTTTTTTCGTTGTGGATTGTATAACAGGACCAAATCTCTTTCCTGAAACCCTTCCGAATTTATTGCTTTATCGTATCTGGCTTTCATCTTGTCACTCATAATCCTTGCTCGTTGCCTTACCAGATCATGTATCTCTCCCAGCTCTTCTTCCATAACACCAGTGGATTTCTTGACATTTCTCTCCGCATCGTGTTTTGGGCCCTTTCGCTCTTTTGCAAACCTCGCAGTTGGCAATCCACTCGGTGACCGACTGACGGCAATCAACCCAATAGAATCTCTGTTTAATCTTCTCGAGCGTCTTCGCGAATTCAAGATGACCTCCGCTTGGACCATTATGCAGCTCGCTGAGCACGTCAGGAATCCTCTCTCTGGGAACAACTATCAGTTTCTTCTTGAATTGACCATCTTCACTCTCCCATGCTCGATGCAAGCAACCGGATCTCAACTCTAAACTGTTACACTGTGCCCAATATGACTTCGAAATGGGACTGTCTGCTGACATCTCTTCTCTATTTGGTCTTTCGTTTCGTTCGAGCCCTTGCATAACATGTGACAGATCTGTATCTTCTAGCTGACACTTTCTTAGTTGTTCCTTGTCCCATTCATCCGCACACGTTATAGTCATTAGTGGGACATCTATAATGTCTTCTTTAGCCTCGGCGTTTGAACAGTGCTTGCATCCCAAACTACATGGTCTTCGTGACATTGCATAGGCATTCCCATGGGTACTAACTTTCCGATGCTCAATGGAAAGGTCATAGCTTTGTAGCCGCTCAATCCACCATGCCAATTGTCCTTGTAGATTACGGAACTGCAGAAGCCATTTCAAGTCAATTTCGCAATAGTTCCTCTCTGGTTTTCCAATCGAACGGCTGTAGTATGCAACTACCTTCTCCTGTCCATCTACCAGTTGTGATAAAACGCCTCCTATAGCACATCCACTCGCATCTGTATTTAGAATAAATGTTACCCTTGGAATCGGATATCCCAACATTGGGGCAGTGCACAAACGCTCCTTCAATATTTGGAAAGCCACTTCTTGCTCCTTCTTCCGTTCAAAAGCTTTATTTTTTCTTGTAAGCTCATGGAGGCTATGGGCTACCCTGGAAAAGTTTGGTACAAATCGGCGGTAATATGTGCACAGCCCAAGAAAACTTCTCAATTCATGCAGATTCTGTGGTCTTGGCCAATCCTTTCCTGCCTCTATCTTTTCATTCGCTGTACGGATACCTTCTGTCGTTGCCTTGTGACCCAAATAATTTACTTCCTTTTTAAACAGCGCACACTTTTTGGGACTTAACTTCAGACCAGCGGCAGCTATTCTCTGGAAAACTTCATCTAAGTTTTTAAGATGTTCATCAAAGTTCTTTCCCAATACGATGATGTCGTCCAGGTACACCAAGCATGTTTTCCAATGTAGTCCTTTCAATACCTGATCCATGAGTCTCTCGAAAGTAGCTGGTACATTACATAGTCCAAAGGGCATTACTTTAAATTGCCAAAGACCATCTCCGACGCTGAAGGCTGTTTTCTCTTTGTCGTCCTCCTTCACTTCCACTTGCCAATAGCTGCTTTTCAAGTCCAGTGTGGAAAACCATTTCGTACCAGAGAGCGAGTCCACGGTGTCGTCAATTCTTGGCAATGGGTAACTATTCTTTTTCGTAACGTCATTCAACTTCCGGTAGTCCACGCAAAATCTCATTTTTCCATCCTTATTCTTTACAAGTACTACCGGTGAGCTCCAGGGACTAGCTGATGGTTCGATGATGCCGCTATCGCTCATTTCTTGTACGATTTGACTCACAACTTCCCGCTTCGCCAGTGAAACTCTACGAGGAGCTTGACGTATCGGCTTCGCGTCTCCAGTGTCAATTTGATGTTTCAAAACATTGGTGCGGCCTGGTTTGAAACCATCCTGGTCAAATATGTTTGCGTACTTTAGGAGCACTTGCTTTGCCTTACTCTGCTTATCTTCCTCTAGCCCCTCCGTCCATGCCGTGATGTCATTTGAAAGATCAGTATTACTAGATGAAACGTGTTCCTGGAAGTGTTCACAGTTAATAACTACTTCAGTCTCTTGGCATCTTCCCAAAATAGCTCCTTTGGTCAGTTTGAGTGGTGACTTGAACTCATTGAGTACTCTTACCGGAATACGTCCGGCCAGGGTCATAGCCAGGGTTTTTCCTACAAGTATGTTCGGTGCTGATTTGTTTGCTGCTTCGACAACGCACAATTTGTTTGTCCCACAATCTCCATCAACCTTTGCCCAGATGACTGCTTCGGATTTTGGTGGTATTTGCTCACTCTCTTCCACCAGAACCCGTTTACTGCTGTAGCCTCTCTCGTAGCCGAAATTAAGTGGCACATCCATGTTCTTATATCGCATCGTCTTGCTTTGCATATCGATCTTGATGCCTTGGTCGATTAAGAACTCCACTCCAATTATGATTTCAGCAACAATCTCTGCCACTATAAAATTGTGTAGTATCGTCACGTTCCCAGTTGCTACTTCACATGCTACTTCTCCAATTACCTGGGGGTCCTCTCCCGTGCCTGTATGTTATCTTGCTCCAAGCAATGATCTTATCTGCTTGTTGACTAAATCTGATCGAATGATGGAATGGGATGCACCCGTATCTGCAGTCAGTAAGCGTTCCTTTCCATCCGCATGTCCTCCAACAGTAAGATTGCTTGACCTTCTTCCAATTTGCGAGATAGAGATTATGGGGCATTCAATTGGGGGAGCCAGCTGTCGCCCCTTGCGGCTGACTCGCTTTAATTTAACGATTGAGTGGATTTTGAGATTTGCTCATCTCCTTCAGCTCTGCGTTTACGGCCACCCACATTGCTGGAACTTTTAGGATTGGTACTGCAATAACGTGCAATGTGCCCTGGCTTTCCACATTTAAAGCATTTGTCGGCACAATCGACAATCGATCGATCTGCTGCGTTCCTTTTAATGCTTCCAAAATTGAGTCTACCCAGTCTGGCCTTTCCACTTTCACGCGATGAGCGTTGTATGTGGGCTTACTCAAAAGTGAAACTGTTTCCTGAATCAGCGCATGGGATACCGTTTCTGCGAATGTGGATTTTGGGGTTGCATATGTCGCTTCGTTTCTAAGTCCCGTATGCCTTTATAAAACTCTGAATTTTTACCCTCTCGGTGTACTCCACGGGTGCGTCCGCATTTGCCAAATGCCGGGTCGAAAAGTTTCGCGACGGACGAGAGAATATGTCGCTTGGTTGCCGAGTGTGCGTCTGATATGGGGTTATACGAATAAGAGAAGGAGTCTTCGATTGCGTTCCAGCGTACTCCAAGAGTTTTTGTGGAGCTTGAGTCGTGGAATTTTAGAAATTCAGCATCGAGAAGATCAGATTCGGGGATTGATTCCAATATTTCTGGGTGGTTCGCTGACATTTTTTTTATCGGGAAGCCTGCTCACTTTAATGCTGCGATCAGCTGAGTCATGGTTTCGCGAATGGACTGTATGTTATGTCCGCCTTAGAGAATATCATCCACGTAGGTCTCTCGCAGGAGAACGTTGGTAGCGAGGGGGAGTTCGGCTTTGCAGTTTTCTGCGAGCTGCTGCAAGGTGCGAATCGCCAAGTAGGGAGCACAGTTAACACCGAAGGTTACTGTTTTTAATTTAAAATCTTCTACTTGACCTTGAGGGGATTGACGAAAGAGTATTCGTTGGAAGTCTTGATCTTCCTTGTGGACATATATTTGCCGATACATCTTCTCAATGTCGCCGTTAAATACATATTTGTAGAGTCGTCAGTTGAGTATAACTACCATTAAATCATTTCGTAAAACGGGACCTGTATGAATCACGTCGTTGAGTGAGATGCCGGAGTGAGATCGTTTGGATGCATTGAAAACTACTCGGACTTTCGTAGTTTTACTATCGGGTTTGAGTACGGAATGATGCGGTAAGTAAAACGAGAAATACTTTCCATCACGTATAATTTCCCGAGGGGTTGGGCTCCATATGATCTAGGGTTAAGTATTCCGCGTATAATTTCCCGAGGGGTTGTGGCTCCATATGATCTAGGGTTAGGTATTCCGCTAAGACGTTGGAGTAGGTCATTCGAAGCTCTGGTTTTTTCTCAATGCTTCGTTCTACGCTGAGGTATTGCTGCTGAGCAGCGGGTCTAGAGTGCCCTTTTGCGTTTCAACTACTTGAGTTGAGAATGCTGAGATATGTTCCTTAAGTGGCCCGCTTAATATCCACCCAAAAATTGTGTTCTGGGCTTTTAAACTTCCAGCTACATTGGTTTTGAGGCCCGGAATCTGTATTTGAGGGAGTATGTCGCTACCTATTACCATATCTATCTTGGCAGGCGCGAAGCAGTTGTGGTCTGCTAGAGAGAGTGTTGAGTACTCTTTGAGGTCTATATAAGAGACTTTAAACGTGGACAAGAATTGCGTCAGTTGCGGGAGTATGATCGCATTAGTTGCGATTTTAATATTGAGATCTGGAGAACATATGGCGATTAAGCACACCTTATCTGCTTTCTGGACTGTTCGTCCGCCCATTCCCAATATTTCGTAATTGGTCTTTTGAACGGGTACACCAAGTAGCTTTTGTATTCTAGAGGTTACAAAAGTTTTTTGGGATCCTTGGTCTAGAAGAGCACGAATATTAAAGGTTTCTCCTTTGTGTAACATGGGAATGTTTGCTGTAGGGAGCAAGATTCGCTCTCTACTACGAGAGAAGTGTGAGAGTACGTTCTCCGTGCTATTTTGAGTAGCTGGCTCAGAGTTCATCGATACCGCCTGTTGAGAGGTACAAGGGTTTTCTTCATCGATGGTCACGTGAGATGTGACGAGAATTTTCTTCGGTTTTGAGCTGTTTTGCGTTTGGTTGTTGGCTGAGTAGTGTAGGAGGGAGTGGTGTCGCTTTTGGCAGTAAACGCAAGTGAAACTGCTTCCGCATTGTCTTTCTGAGTGGGAGTATGCCAAACAGTTCTGGCAATACCTGTTTTCCCTTACGAATTTGTTTCTATCTTGAACTGAGAGCTCTTTAAATTTGACACAATTGATCAGCGAGTGATTGCTGTTGCACAATTTGCACGAAGCCTGCCTTTTTGGGTCAATGTGCAATGAGTGTGTCTTATTCTTTGAGTGGAACGAGTTATTAGTAGGAGTGGAAGACCGCGGGGTGAAATTAGATTGATTAGGCTTTGGTTTGTTATGCTATATGTGGTTAGGCGTTCAACTACCTCATACCGAGTAGTCAGAAACTGGTCCAATTCGGACCAAAGAGGTAACTCCTTACGAGAGTTGAGGGATTGCTCCCATAAAGCTAGGGTTTCGTTTGGCAATTTGGAGGACCAGAGATATACTAGCATCGGGTCCCAATTAACTGTGGATACTCCGTTTGCCTTAAGGGTTGATAGGCAATTATTGATTGCGGTTTGCACATATTGTATGCGTTCACCATTTTCGCTGGTTACGGGTTGGATATTAAAGAGGGTTTTGAGCTGGTTGTCAACGAGAATTCTGCGTTTCTCATATCGATGCTTTAATGCATTCCACGCAAGCTCAAAACTTTGGTCATTAAGAGGGTAATTTTTAATAAGGAGGGCTGCTTTGCCTCGGGTTTTTTGCCTCAAATGGTAAAGTTTTTGGGCAGGAGAGAGTTTGGGGTGACTAATGTACACTGCAGTAAACATGTCCCTATAGGATGGCCAGTCTTCATATCCTCCGTAAAAGACCCCTGTGTCACATTCAGGTACCTTTAAATAATTGGGTTGAATAGAAGGGGGAGCGTTGCCAGCGGAGTCGGATTGGTTCTGCTAGCTTCTTCTGGGGCTGGCCTAATACTACTGAGGGTCTCATTTATCCGTAGTCTCGTATTTAATCCTGAATCGTTGATTTGGTCGTATCTTTCCTCGCTCGATTTCCTTATTGTCTCTTCAATGTTGCTCATCTGAAGGTTTTCATGCGCCATGTCCACCAAAGCCATGTGTTTGTTTAGTTGCTCCAGATACGTCTTGAGACCAGCTTCCGAGTGGTCAGTTTCCGCGATGTTCCACCACTTGTCGCAAAATTTCTCTAATCTTTTGGCTTCAAACATGAATTTTTTATAAAAGATTGCTGCTTCCTCTTCTTCACTCTGAGATTTCGCTCTTGTTTTCTTTGGTGCTTGGGGTAGGAGGGATTGTGGTTTTTCTTCACCTGTTCCTCCCATTGTGAATTTAATTCAGAAGGAAGAAATTGATTTAGGGGTTCTAGAATTGTATCAAAAGTTTCAGGGTGATTTGAGTCCTTTTGACCCACTGTATTTTGAGTTGTTTTTTATAAGTTGAGGGTCACTGTACTTTTGACTAGCGGGATTTGCATAAACAAGTGAGGGTGGGAAATACTTGCCATAGCGCATCTAAGTTCAAGTATGTTTATGTGCATACAAATATATATATTCAGCGAACAGAAATAAATAGTGGTGGGCGGAGTTAATTTGCAAATAACCTAAATTAAATGGTGTTATAATAACTACACCTAAAAGGAATTCAGAGAATCAATAATGCACTGATTAACTTTGAATGTTTCAGGGACCGAAACAACGTTAAATATTTTGCAGTTTTAGGGCGGAGTTTGCCTTTTGATTTGGGACGAATACATATGTATATATATGTAACTTTTGTACTTTTGTAAGTTGCAACCAATATATAAGGTAATTTATTCGAGGAGAGCAAATTTCTTGTGGTGGCTGTGAGAAACGGTATCCGGTAAAATTTTAAGGGGAAATTCTATTGGAAGACCTGACAAATCTTACAAAGGGTTGGTATGTAAGTAAATATGTGATATGGGTATGTGTATATATGGATATATGTAAGAATCACAAATTTGAGAGTATTACCAATATACCTATGTATATATAAGAAGAACTTAGTGGAATTTTATTAAATGATAGAGATTTGCACAAAACGGTGTTTTGTACGGATTCTTTCCAAGATCCTGTCAACTTTACCGTAGATGTGTGCGATTATGTATTTGCTTAGGGGAATTCCGTTGCACTTATATATGCATATGTTTTGGGCAAGGTGTACTTACTTTGGCATATTTTGCTTTTACCACCTGATTTTTCTGTTGCTGGATTGTTGTTGTTGTCGCCGTCGCTCGGTGTCGCTGATGCTGTTGCGCTAGAGGCAGTACTGCTTTGTTGTTGTTGCGTCGGTGCTGCCGGGTACCACTTTTGCAAGTCTACTGCTCGTGGTTTAAAAATTAAAACTTTGTGAATGCGTTTCCAAACTACTTTGAAAGTCGTTTTTTTCGTAAGTTATATCTAATTTGGTTTTATTTTTTTTTTCAACAAGCGCTCCACTTTTTTTTTTGTTTATTATAGAAATTCTTTTATTTGCCTACGTTCTTTCCTTTTTTAATATTTTCAAACTTATGTTTTTCTTCCTGTTTTCGACAACTTTTTCTATATAATATCTCTTTTTTTTTTCTTTTTAATAATTTCTAGGTTTTTATTCCTTTTTTATTTCATCGTCTTTTCTTCAGAACTTGGCCAGTGTAGCTTCACCGTTTGCGTTCTTCACTTCACCTCACTCACTTTCTCAATAAAATTGGATGTACTTTTGTTGCTTTTACTTTTTCTGTACTTGTATATTTGTATTTGTATGTATGTATTCTTTAATATTTCTCATTTAATTTGTACTTTTATTTTATTTCTAATAATTTTGAATATAATGTATATATCTTAGGTATTTTGAAACTTTTGTTTGTCTTTCTATGTTTTCAGCACTTGTAATGTATTTTTTAAGTATTTTAAAAATTTTGTTTCTTTTTATATTTTCAGCACTTTGTATTAGATAAATATGTTAAGCGCGTCGCGTCTACCGGCTTTTGTCTTTTAATGTATTGTTTTCAATGTAATTAATATTAAATTATTATTTTCACTATTTTCTAGGTCGCTAGTTCACTGTATGGTACCAAAGGACCATGTATAACTTTTGCACTAATGCGACTAGACGCACTGAGCTATTAAGGGGAGGTAGCACTTCACTTTACTAAATAAAATAAAAGCGCGATAACTTTCGATTTCAAATATAAACTTTATTTATTAGGGTTAACTATTTGTTTTAATAATTTCGAATTTATCACTTTTGTTTATTTTGAATATTTATATTTGCGACGATTATACTTAGGCTGATGGCGAATAACTAATTTTACAACGGCCCAGCACATTCCACTGGACCGTTTACTTCTTTTACTGAGAGCATACATATGTATGTGGGTATATATAGATGTGTGTACGCTAAACAGTAATTATGTTTGTTATTTACAGGGTTCTTCAAACAGGTAAATATACATGGTATTCCAATAGGTAAATATTTCAAAGGTAAGTAAAAGGTAAGTATTTATAATATATGTATTAGAAATTAATTCATTTCAATAAAATTATAATTTTTCTTTTCAGATAATATATATTATATATATAAATTTATTTAATACTCAAACTCTATGAGGTTCTCGCTCATGTCTTCAACACTAGGTTAAATCAGCTGTACGCTGATAAGCGCCCCCTCCATATATTAGAAAATCAGCTTAATACATTGAGACAGGGTCAAATGTCTATTAGCGAATACTATGATGCGGTTGATAGGCAGCTAACTCTAATAGTAAATAAAATAATAATGATACATAGTAACAATGAGGGGCTCACCAATGCTTTTAATGGAAAATGCGTTAAGAGTATTTATTTCCGGCCTTAAACGTCCATTATGCGACACCCCTTTTGCAGCTAATCCACCAGACTTGCCTATCGCACTTGCAGTGGCACAAGAGCTACATCACAATCGACAAAGATATGAGTTCGCTCAAACTTATGCCACAGGAAGAATGCCACAAAATCTCCAAGCAAGACCCTTTCCAACGCGTTTCAGTAGTACAAATTCTAAACCAAATAGCTCCCAAAACGTTTCAAATGAAAGTCCTACACCGATGGATGTAGATTCAGGAAGCTCTTGTTTCAGGCGACAGTCTGAGTTTAAAAATAATACCTCTGGTCATTTATATAACGGTTCCCAACAGCAAACGTTTAGGCAAAGAAATAATTCAAACTTCCAGAACTCGTCTCAGCGGTAGATACGGCAACAAACCTATAATCCTGCTCAAACACGGCACCAACACGTCCACTGAAGCACCCATAAATAAACATCAACGAGTCAATGCAATGAAAGACGAACCATATTATTCTGAAATAGAAGATTATGAAAGCGAAGATAATTCTTCCGACCAAATCAATTTTTTAGGCTAAGGTCCCACTTGCCGTTCATTACGCGAACCCTCCTGAGCGGACAAGTCATTAACCTGCTAATAGATACAGGAACGTCTAAAAATTATATAAAAAACTAGCTGACCCCGGCAAACTTCATTTTTCCCAAAATATATTGTTTTAATGAACTTAACTTAGGTTATATATTTATTAAAATTATGATTTGAATTAAATCCACAACGCTAAGTATATTTTTTTCAGAAAATAAAATTAAATTAAATATTGTGTCATTGAATTCTATTCATCTTATTGCAACCTATAAAAAGGGCAGAGTAATTAGTGTGCTCAATTCAAAGCTGCACGATACACAACATTTTAAGTTTTCTGATCTGGAGCGTAAATAAAAAGTGTTGATGGTTTCCCAACTCGGGAACACGCTACAAATAGATGGCCGTTTGAAAAGCATGGCATCCCTTAATTTATGCCACAGACTTGCAACGACTGTCCTTGTAACTTGTTAATGGTCATCGCATATGCAAGTTTCACTGGAAACTGAATGCGCCTAAACTGAAACGGCAAATCATTTGAAGTCAAGGGTATTCTCGGAATCAGGGATTCCTCTCCCTTGAACGGTCTTTTTCAAAGCTTTGCCATTATCAAATTGCTCATAAACTTGGGTACAATCAATCTTGTTCCATTACACAATTTTGGTGCATGCAGATTACGAAGCATAATAACTACAAATCCAACTTTGAGACGCAAATGATGAGGGGGCATTCCAGGCAAATCTAAAGAATTTAAAAATTCTGTAGGATAATTTAATATATCCTCCTCAATATCAAATCGATCGATTGATTTTTAGGATTGCAATTCTCCCGGAATTTGGTTTTGGATCGTCCAATTTAACTCATTAACATCACTATTTTTGGCTGCTAAAATTGCGCGTTCACTCAACCAAGTTAGGTTAAGATAGTTTTCATCAAAGAGAGTAGATTAATAAGAGCAAAGACTCTCTAAATATCTCTCTAAAAATCTACGCTCTTTGGTCATATAATGACCTACGAATATTATAGCATGAACGGGCGACATCTGTAATCGAGCGTTGCTGCTATTCAACACTGCGCGTAATACGCGAGAATGGGATTCACCACGTCGAAAAAAAATTTTCTCATATAAAATAGCATGGTTAATGCCATACCCTATCCCATTTTTACTATATAGTTTGGCAGCTTAAATTGAAGTTATGTTGCAATAGAGTGGAAGGCACTCGAATGCAGTGAAAGAAGGCACTCGAATGGAGTGGAAAGAAGAACAGTAGGAAGAGCAGGGTTGTATCAATATTAAAGATAAATTTAGAAAAAATAATTAAATACTTGAGTATAAGCAAATATTTTCTTTCAATTACGGTGTCCTAGATGCTATATATTCCAAAATTATAACATTTTATGTCTGTTTAAAAATTGAACTTGAATTTCTCTAAATATTTCCGTAATATGGCCATTAGTGATGTTTGTGTGTGTGTACTAATTTTGAGCGATCAGCTGTTAGTTGCGCTACTTGGTAAAGTTTACAATGGAAGTAATGGCATGAAATATTGCTTGATAGCATCTGTTGAACCTTCTTGTTACTTCTATTCACCCAGCGGTATAAAAAATACTCTTTACGAATGCCCTTATCAACAGCTTTCATTTTATATCCATATTGTATAAACACATTCTAGTGGTACCCGGGTTCACGTTTTGGTCTCAAGACCCTAGCCACCCAGCGGTATGAAATATAGCTTATAGTCTATTCGGGTAGCTAGATAATATACCTACAAAATTTTATAAACGTCGGTCGAGTAGTTTTCAAGTTTTAAGCATCCGAACATACACTCACCACTATACTTTTTTATATATATGTATAGATTATTCATTTTTAAAAGAAAGTCTCTTTCAATTAAAATCCATTAACGGAGTTAATAAAATTACAGAAAAGTGCAGAATCGATATATTAGGGATAGTTGCCACATTTTACATTTTACCAAAGTTAGATACTTTTGATGGAATCATAGGGTATGATTTATTGAAAGGTATTGAAGCAAAAATTGGCATACAAGTTGGTCTCATCTTCCATAAAACAGGAAGAGAGAAACTCAACTACTTTTATTGTCAGCAGGTCAATATGGCTACAACAAATAAAACGGAAGTACATGAAGGTGTTGAGTTGCTGATAGAGAAAAATCAAAATGCATTTGCCAACCCCAACAGAGCCCTACCATACAACACTAAAGTAATTGCGAGAATAGATACCCAAACTGATACACCCATTTATTCAAAAAGTTATCCATATCCAATTTCAGCAGAAAATTTTATTAATAAAGAAATATAATCTTTACTGAAAGACTTACCTGTTCACGTCGTTTCGAAAAAAGGGCTGGACGACGAAGGTAATCAGGAATTGAGGATGGTAATAGACTTTTGAAAACTCAATGAGCAAACTACATCTGATAAATACCCGATTCCAGACACAAGCGTAATTCTTTCAAATTTAGCCCTAGAATATCATACTTCGTCGAAACGACGACGCATGTTTTTGTTTTTGGCTTTTCTCCTTAAATTATATGTTTTTTTTTTGCTGATTTTTTGTATAGATAATATTAAAAAGCTAAACTGTCTTTGTCTTATTTCATTAAAATACATTAAAAAGAATTTATTAATACAAATTTAAACATCTTTTTAAACAGGAGACATCCTTTGTACCCTTTTAAATATTACCGTAGTCGATTCGACGAAGTATGATGTTTACGTATTAAAAATAAGTATGCTATTCTAGGGTTAGGAAAATCTAAGCTATTTACCACGCTCGATCTCAAATCCGGTTTCCACCAAATTTGCCTGCTAGAAACAGAGAGATGTAAGACAGCATTTAGTGTAAACAATGGCAAGTACGAGTTTTGCCGATTACCCTTTGGTCTGAAAAATGCACCAAGCATATTTCAGAGAGCAATAGACGACATCATGCGGGAGGATATCGGAAAAATATGTCATGTTTATGTGGATGGCGGCCACCGTGGTCTGATGGTAGCGTGCTCCGCCTATCAAACCGTATGCCCTGGGTTCAACTCCCGGGCAAAGCAACATCAAAATTTTAGAAATAAGGTTTTTCAATTAGAAAATTTTTCTAAGCGGGGTCGCCCCTCGGCAGTGACTGGCAAGCGCTCCGAGTGTATTTCTGCCATGAAAAGCTCTCAGTGAAAACTCATCTGCCTTGCAGATGCCGTTCTGAGTCGGCATAAAACATGTAGGTCCCGTCCGGCCAATTTGTAGGGAAAATCAAGAGGAGCACGACGCAAATTGGAAGAGAAGCTCGGCCTTAGATCTCTTCGGAGGTTATCGCGCCTTACATTTTTTTATTTTTATGTGGATGACATCATTATTTTTTCCCCGGATGAGAATTCACACTACAAAGACGTTGATGCTATATTAAAAAAAATCAGCGCGCTGGAATGCGAGTGTCTGTAGAGAAATCCAAATCTTTTCAGGAAGAAGTTGAATTTTTAGGTTTCACCGTATCATACAAGGGTATTCGAACATGTCCCAGCAAAGTCGAGGCAATACTGAACTATCAAGAACCGAAGTCATTAAGATCTTTACGTTCTTTCTTAGGTCTATCCGGTTACTACCGCAGATTTATAAAAGACTACGCTCACATATCTAAACCACTCACAAAATACTTAAGATGCGAAAATGGACACTTTAGCAGCCGACATTCAAAAAAAAATCAATATAGCATTTGACGAAGACTCTATCGCTGCCTTTAACAAGCCTAAGGGTATTTTGGCTTCGGAAGATGTCCTTCTCCAACACCCAGATTACACCAAGACTTTCAAAATAACCACAGATGCATCGTCCGTCGCTTTAGGTGCTGTACTATCCCAAAATGGGAAACCGATAACGATGATATCGCGCACCTTATCGAAAGCTGAAGAAAACTACGCCCACGAATAAGCGTGAACTTCTGGTAATAGTTTGGGCCTTCCAAAAGCTACGGCACTATTTATATGGTATCAAAAATATCCACATTTTTACGGACCATCAACCATTGACGTTCGCCATATCAGACAGAAATCCTAATTCAAAGATTACAAAATGTACTGCGTTTATAAACTCATTTGCGCCAAAATATTTTTATAAACCTGGCAAAGAAAACAAAGTGGCAGACGCGCTTTCACGCCAGTATACTCATAACCTCGATGATTCATTTTCAACGGCTCACAGCGAGATTTCCTTGTCAGGTGTAATAAAAACGATAAAAAATCCTTTCAATCAATTTAAGGCTCAGTTAATACTCTCACCATTAGAAGTTAACAGTAAATCCACGAAAATTTTATTTCAGAAACTTGTCAGGCACACCATAAACTTCAAAAAGGATTCAATCTTTACTTTTGTAAAATTTTCCGAGTGTAAAATTCATACATACAGAAAAATTAGTAATAGATCTGACAAAGAAAGAGCATCAAATCGAAGCAGCCACAATGGAGCATAATAGAGCTAGTGTCAAAGTATTTTTTTCCAGAAATTAAGAAGACCTTAACAACAATAGCCAAAAATTGTAGAATATGCTTGGAAAACAAATATAACAGGCATCCTGCAAAAACAGAGTTAGGCAAAACACCCATACCGGAATATCCGGGGCATATTCTGCATATGGGCATATTTTCTGTGGATAAATCCCATTTCCTTACTTGTATAGACAAATTTTCCAAATTTACAGTCACAATTCCGATAGAGCCCAGATCAACAATTGATATCAAAAATGCACTTTTAATCGTACTTAACAATTTCAGAAAAACTAAGTTAATAGTTTATGACAATCCTTTCAATCCCATGCCATAGCCAATTTATTGAAGGATCAGTTTGAAATCAATCAATTTTTCATACCTGCTTTCCATAGCAATAGTAATGGTCAAATAGAGAGGGTGCATTCAACTCTGACAGAAATCGCACGTTGCATGAAAGCAGAGCAAAATTTAACCGATACCAAAGAACTGATCTTACTTGCAACTTATAAATATAATAATTCAATGCATCGACGGTGAATGCAAAACCGATTTATATATTAAATAATTTTCCAAAAGACCACCTAAGTTCAATTAAGGCTGCTCTAATTAATGCACAAGAAAATAGCATTAATAAATCTAAAGCTACCCCAAGGACATCCAAAAAAGGAGAAAAGGTATATGTTCGCTGCAATAAGCGCCTAGGGAATAAACTTAATAAAGTATATGTCGAAAATGTAGCACAAAAGGACCTAGGAACAACCGTCCTAATAAATGGCAAAAAAGTCCACAAGGACAATATAAGATGACTTTTTACAACCACTTATATAAGTACAATGAAGAAACAATACCTGTTTGCGGAAATATTTTGGAAGTTTTGTTAATATTTTTTTTTATTAGACTTTAACTGCTTCTACCAACGACACTTAATTTTGTATTGCGTAAATAGCAATATGATTAAATAATTCAAAACCAAATTCGCTATATAAAATACGCTATATGCAAATAGTAGGTACAACTACAGATAAATACAATTATACAGAAAAAAAATCGGATCTATTATAAGGAAATGGTAAAACCAATAATTTGTGCAAAATTCGAGAAATAATTGCGTATTTATTTTTTTTTACTTTTCTAAGTTAGTTAATTCGATAGTAATTGGCTAATTTTTCAACGCCAGTACAAACGTACATACATATGTTTTTGTAAAAACTTCAACAATTTCTGAATAAAATAAAATAAATAAATTATTAATTCTTCACATTTTTGTAGAATCTTTAAAAATTTATGAATTTATAAAAAAAAGTTAAATTCTTCACATTTTTATAAAAACTTTAAAATTTGTGAATTTATAAAAAAAACAATTAAATTTTTCACATTTTTGTAAAAACTGAGAATTTGTCAATTTATAAAAAAATTCAATTTTTCACATTTTTGTAAAAACTTTAAGAATTTATGAATTTATTAAAATTCCTAAAACAAATTGAATTTATGAAAATAATTTAATTCCTCATACTTTTGTAAAACTTTGAATTTATAAAAAATTTTAAGTACCTAAAACATAATGGAAAAGATTTATATCATATATTTCTATTAAGACCACAGCGGTAAAATACATACATGCGAGTTTTTGTAAAAAACAAAATTTACACATACATATGTCAAATATAATGTACTATCGCTTAGTTGTGTAAAACTTCAACCATATTATCAAACAACATTTTCGCTATTTATAGAATATCACATACATATGTATGATATAGATACTTTTATTTTGTAAACGTTGAAATGCATACGAAAAACAGCAATCAGCAAACATTTTCTAACTTTAGAGGAATTTTTGTAGGCACGTTATATAACTAGTGTAATTATTGAGCCGAGAATGATTAGACAACTAACTCAGTTCAAGTTAGAGTCCCATTGGAGATTAAAAAACGGGGCTTATTCGCTAATCTTTCTCAAATCGATATCAAAATTCTACTCTATATTAAAATTTCATAAAAAAAATAGTTCATACATAGTTATTTATTGTTAAACTTTCTTAATCCTATGTAAAGCTAAATTGAATTCACACTTTATATTAGTTTTTAAAAAGTTCGTCGGATCAGGGACGACCCGAATTCAAAAGAGGGAGGAGTTATCATATTATGTCTGGCTCTAATATTTGGCAACAATATTACCCAGCAGTTAGCATTGCCTTGATCTTGTTTTTAACAAACAAACACGCCGTCTATAAATTCTGTGTAGTAACCACTAACACGCCATAAAATGTCCAGTTATGGGATTCAACAATATCCCAACTAGATCATCACCGGCCTAGTAACAATAAGAGCTAGCATAAAAAACCAATGCCCAAAGCTAATACCTAATACAAAAGTACAACCCAATTTATTTCATCACTTGCTTAGGAACATTAAAAAACCCTAAATCCCTTTATGGTACCCAGAAACCAAACTAAGAGCACTGCTTAAAAGCAGCTTAGTATTATGTTTGGGTCAGCCAAGCATTACAACAACATGATGGGCTTGGGTTTGCAATAAGTACTAATAACAATTCTATAATAGACTTGGGTTGGTCAGGCATTGCAACAACAACTTCACAGTGGATGTTTGATAGCAATGCATCCCAATAACAGTTTCACCAATCACACAAGATCACGGCAAATGACAACTAGTTTTTTGATTTAACACGATAAGTCGTGGTCGGAGTAAAAACCGTGATCGCTAAAAAAATTTATTAAATATTAAAAGTTGTGATCGCTGAATAAAGTTTATTGTTACTAAAAATTCAAAGGTGTTTTAATTGTGACTGTGAAAAACTTAATTCTACACTAACTGCCACAGGCTTAACTATATCCCGAGGTCTTGGAACACGGTTAGGGTTATGTTCATTCCGAAGGCTGGCAGAAGCTCTCATGTATCACCTAAGGATTTCAGGCCAATCAGTCTCTCGTCGTTTCTTCTTAAGACGTTTGAGCGGTTGACTAACCTGTACCTACGGGAAAGGATACCTCGGGGGTTACTGTCGGCTTCACAGCATGCGTACTGCAAGGGCAGATCGACGGAAACGGCTCTCCATTCGATTGTAAAGCAAATAGAGGGGTCCCTACAACACAAAGATTATGCTCTGGGTACCTTTCTAGAAATCGAGGGGGCTTTTAACAATGTCTTACCGTGGGCAATCGAAAGATCTCTGGTGTGTTTAGGAGTCGAGGCGGCTCTGGTGGAATTTGTTAGCATACTCCTATGCGGCAGAATTGTCGCAGCGGAGTGGGGAAGGGCCACAATTAAGACGAAGGTGTGCAGGGGCACGCCACAGGGGGTGTCCTATCTCCTTTGCTCTGGGTTTTGGTAGCCAACGAGCTTCTTGTGGAGCAGGAAGACAATGGTTGTGGGGTGGTTGCCTATGCAGATGACCGCGCTATCCTAGTCAGAGGCAAATTTCTGGGCACCCTGTCCGATTTTCTGCATGGCTATATGGATACTGTGGCTAGGTGGGCTGAATCATGTGGATTGGCGGTCAACCCGGGAAAAACGGAATTGGTTCTTTTTACAAGTAGATATGAGATGCCCGATTTCAGAACTCCCTCGATTGGAGGGGTACCGTTGGTACTTTCTGGTAGGGTTAAATATTTGGGGATTGTTTTGGACAAAAAACTGTCCTAGAGACCCAATGTGGAAGATCGGGCCAGGAAGGCCGCCGTTGCCTTGTACTGCTGCAGAGGCGCTATCGGAAAGTCTGGATTGTTACTTTTTTGGTGTATTCCACGGATGCGTCTGCATTCGCTAAATGTGCCAGTCTTTCAACTTTAATTCTTGGCTGGTAAGTTTATGTACGTTCTTTTCTTTCAATTGAATCTATTATTCTTAAAAAATATTCGTCGCAAACTCTTGCAATGTTTCAAAAGATCTCTGGAAGCGGTTCAGTAACTCCATTTGGTAAATCTGTCTTACATGCTCGGTTCCGTATCGCCTTTCTAAATCACCCATCAATGCTTCATAATTGTTCCGTTCATGCTCTGGAATAGTCTGTAAGATTTCAGTTACATGCGCTCTCAGTGCCACGAACAGTGCAGCAACTTTATCTTCAGCATTCCAATTGTTCACTGCTGCGGTCTTCTGAAACTGTAGCTTAAAGACCTGGAAAGGAACAGAACCGTCAAAGGATGGTGTTTTTACCTTTGGATTACTCGTTGGCACTGTTGGGCGATTTAGTTTCAACTTCTGTATACGATATTTCAATCTCGGCAGCGATTTTGAGTTGTAAAATTATTGTATCCTGCGCCTCCAGCTTCGAGTTGTAAAATTATTGTATCCTGCGCCTCCAGCTTCGATGATACCCTTATCTCCTGTGTTTCCAGCTGAGAGGATATGCGGGCCCCCTGTGGTTTGATCCGCTCAGCCAAATGAGATGTCATATATGTCTTCTGTTCTTCCAGTTGTGTTTCCATCTTGGTGGTTATACGGTTCTCCTGCGATTCCAGTTTAGATGCCATATATGTCTTGTTATTGTTGTTGTTGTTGTAGCGATTAGTTACTCGATGTGATGGTCCTTTGTCGGATACAGATCCGATACGCTCCGGTAACACAGCACAATTTAGGTGCTGGCCCGACCATCTCGGGAACGATTTATATGGCCACATTAAACCTTCAGACCATCCCTCCCTCCCCACCCCCAAGTTCCATGAGGAGCTTGGGGTCGCCAGAGCCTCGTCTGTTAGGGAATCGGGATTCGCCGCTCGAAGGTGAGGTTGACAATTGGGTTGGAGAAGCTATATATTGCGCTACACAACACCTTGAATCCCCCATATATGTCTTCTGTTCTTCCAGTTGGGATGTTATACTTGTGGATATTTGTGATGACATTTCTGTTATGCGTGTTTACTGGGTTTCCATTTTTGTCGATATCTGTGATAACAAAGCTAATATATAAAGCTAATTAGTCTCGCCGCTTGCGACTGGATTGGGACTTCCGTTCTTCTCTTCCAATTTTTTTAATGTCTCGTCCGCAAAAGGATGGAACACATACTCGACCACATTAATTCCTTCCGACTCCATAACCTCTCGTAGCCGTGCTTGAAGTTCAGTCGTATTGCCAGGTGTATTTAATCCACCGTTCTCGAACTCCTTTTTTAGTTGTTGCATCTTCAATTCACTTAACTTCGACATGTCCAAGATGTATTCGAAATCTTCGGAATTTATTCAACAATTCCTCTTCTGACGCCAATTGTAACGAATTTTGGGAAATTCTTCTTAACTCCAATATTCGGTATTGCAAACTGGTCTTTATTAGATTACTTTGGGAGTACTTCACAATTAAACTTCACTTGCGCTGCTTTTATGCTCTCGGTTTCCTCGTTCACCCATTTCTCCTAAGGTCTAGTAATTTCGGGGACAGTTGTATCTCCTGCTTGGTAACTGAGCTATATTCGTGTGTAAGTGTGAGTAAAAAATTCGGCTGATTACTACATGTGTGTGTGTGAGATATCTCTTCGTTGCCTTGTACATAGGTGTTGCTAGCTTTAATGTGTTGGTACATGTACATAATGGTGTCTGCTTCATATTTTTGTTGTCGCGTGATTATTTACAAACAGCCTGGTGATTCAACATTCGCCACACTATGTATAACTACCAACATGAGCTTTGTAACACAATAAACAGCTAACTTCCTGATCTCTCCAGTTTCTTCGCCTCGAGAAACCTGACATTGTCACCGACCAAATCATCGGCGTCCTTATTTAAAACACGGAGAAATGTCCACCATATTGAACATCCACGTCGATGGTATTACGCTACCGACTGTCTTACACCCTAAAATCCAGAGGCGTAATAAAATCCTCAAAGCTCTTGCCGGCAGCACTTGGGGTAAATATAAAGAAATATTCATCACCACTTACAAAGCAATTGGCCGGACAATTGCATGCTACGCGTTTGCGATATGGTTGCCAAGCCTAATGGTTACTCACTGGAAAAAAATACAGGCCTGCCAAAATATTGGCCTCATAACCGCTACGGGCTTTCTTCTTATGCCCCAGAACAGCATCTATACAATAAGGCGAGAATACTCCCCATTAGGGAGGGAAATGGAATGCTAAACAAACAGTGTCTGTTGAATACCCAAAAATTTGGGCATCCCAACAGACATCTGATTGATGAGGCTACACCATCCAGGGGCTTAAGGGGTAATCTCCGTAAGCATTATGAGGAAATATGGCAACTGAGAACACAGCCGTATGAAGATAAAAAGCACAAGCAGGTCCTCAGTGGTACCCACACACAGGCGTCGGATCTCTATGCCAGGTATTGCCCGGCTAATACGGTATTCAAAGAAAAATACCCAGAACTAGCAGAGGAAGAACGCACTCTCGCTAGGGAAACGCCCGTCACTCTTGCTCAACATTGATCTGGGTACTGTAATAGGTTAAACTCTTACCTATCCAGAATCAACCCCGACATGTAAAATGTATGTTCCGCTGTCCCCACATGACACCAACCATCTCTCCACTTGTAATGTAGAACTAACACCTCCAACACCCCTCTCATTATGGTCCACCTCTGTTGAAACAGCAAGTTTCCTAGGACTGGTTGTTTTATACAATAATGTGGGGAATATGAGCATCACTGTGCTGTTAGTAAATAATCACAACACAAATACAGCAAGCAGCCAAACTTATGTGTGCATGTACACCAGCGGTCCTCAGCTAGTCAAATAATTAGTGGCGCCATTTCACACGTATTATTATTTTTTTTTTCGTCGTTGTTCGCCTTTGGTTGTCGCTGTACAAGCAGAGTAGCAACATCGGATGAGGCTGTTGTTTATTTGCGCCTTTACAAAAAGATATTTTGCAAACACACGCTCATGACGAGAATGTTTTCATAGTTTAATGTTAACAATTTATTTTGTTTGAATTTTTCCTTAGACTCAAGCAATAAAGTAGTATTTGTATGGCATATTTAGGAATTTCTTTTTGTGTGTTAACAAACATGCGTCCATACGCCCTGCCTCATTGATTTTTCATCAACAACTATACCACTACCAATAAGGTGATTTAGTTTTACTCACACAGCCACAATTTTCATTTTGGGGACCACTGATGTACACTACAGGTTTACGCCGGTCACTTAATCAGCCCGGCGGCGGCGTGTCCGGCGCGCCGACAAAGTGATCGGCGTAAACCTCTGAATTGAATGGTTGGACTTGAGAATATCACATAATCAACAACTAGTGAATATGGAAACATGCTGCTGACGTAAATGGTGTGTGTTTGGCGATATGGAACAACATCATTAACTTGCGGATGAATATCTGGGAGGGCTGTAAAGCGAAAATTTAAAAATATAATATTTGGAAAGGTTTTGTTTATATGTACTTAATGAAATCGACGTTTCGGCCATTTCGGAGATCCGCGGTTTTTGCCTCAAAATCTCGCGGATCGTTCAGAAAATTTTCGTGCGGAGAGAGGGAGAAATACTTAAAATGGTAACACTTTTGTAGCATAGTTTCACTGAAGGAGATGTTCTGGGCTAACTATAATACCCGTCGTCGGCACGACTCCTTCAAATCATTTGTGGCTACATGCTGGTCACGTACAAAGGCGACTTAGGGTTGCTATTAATATCTACTATGACTCTTGTGGCACAGTTGTAACGATTAGCATATATTCTAGCTTATTATTGATCGCGCCAAATGGCGCCTTCAGTTTTTTCGGCTGTTTCTAAGAGCTACAATTCCCAACGAGCGAACAGTAGCAATCCCGACCACCAGTCGCTACCACGCATCCTGGCCCTTATACAATATACCACCACACAAGCTATAGGACCGCGACTTCGAACTCATACCTTCGTCGACGTCACTTTCCTAGAAAATATAGGTGTAGCTACGAAGACTTTATGACGTATGTTTTTGTTGCGCTATGCTTCCGAGCTACACCAAAAAACACCTTGAAACATTAGGAAGTAACTATTCTGCCAAGGATGCCGCCCTAGACATCATAAGCCCTTTAATTGGATATCATTGCGTAACTCATGGGTGAAAATCGTATAATCCTTGGCGCATCTATGTACATAATTTAAACTTACAAGGACCGTGGATAAATTTTTAAAATGTAGACCAAAATTTGTGTTCGATAAATTTACTTCAATAGTCTTCATTTCCGGCCTTATATTATATATATTTATTTATTTATTACGACTCTAAGAGCCTAGTTCAAAACTTAAAAATATGATTGCATTAATTAAAAATGTGTACTTAATCTAAATTTTTAAATTAAAAAAAATTTTAATTATGACACATTTATCACTAATGCATTTAAATCTCAACGACTATATCATTTAATCGGCCTAGATTTGGTGTAGTCATACAATCGGCTGCTAAATAAGTTTCTATCACAATTTTTTATATATTCAGGTAGTTCGTTGAAGTATTTCAACCCTTTGTAAAAAAGACTATTTTGTTCCGATTCTGTTTTATAATTTGGCAATTTAAAATTATTTCTCTACCTTGTATTTATATCATGGACCTCGTAATTAAATGTAATACATGTTCTGAGATACTCTGGCAAAATTCCGTGCTTTATATTATAAATAAATTTCATTGTGTTAAAGAATATTTGATGTTTAACGCTCATCCAATTTAAACTTAGAAGCATGTATTTTATAGGAGTATCATAGCGTTTGTTTAAAATAAAGCGCATTGCTTTATTTTGCATTTTTTGCAACTTATCAATTTGCGAATCTTTCATAATAAAAAATATTGTTGAGCAATAAATAAAGTAAGGCTCAACTATGGATCTACAAACCTTTACATTGTAATAATTAGTTAAGATTTTACAAGTTCTTTGATAAACCATACTTTTTTGCTATTTTACTTACTGTATAGTCAACATGGGCATCAAATTTTAATTTGCAATCAATTTGACACCCAAATATTTAATCGTATTTACTTTTTCAATTTCAATATTATTTATTGTAATAATTTCAAAATTAGCAATGTTTTTTCTTGAAATAAGCATGCATTTAGTTTTTTCTATATTAATTTTAAGTCTGTGTACCAGCCAGATATAAAGTGCGTTTAAGTCACTTTGTAACTTGATTCTTATATCATTTTCATTTTTGCCATTTATAGAAATTAGAGCATCATCAGCGAAAAGTCTTATGGAGCTGAATTTCAAAACAGAATTTATATCATTAATATAAATCTTGAATAAAATTGGTGCAAGAACAGAGCCTTGGGGTAGGCCAATCTTAACATCCACTTCGTCTGATATTTTCGAACCAATGATATAAGAGCTGATTATAGATGGCCGCCTTCAGTTTTCATACTAGCTCGACTATTCCCTACGTTAGGGTAGCAGAACACCCGGTTATTTGATCGACTGTCTTGAGAAAGCTTTTGCTTCACCACTTTGAGTGTTCTTGCGAAGGACAAATCCTAACCTGGTTAAATAATGTGCCTACGTATTCACATTTGTAACAGGAGCCGTAACGTGTAGGTCATATTTAAACATGGTTGATAATGTGATTCAGTCCACGGTAATTGTTGGGGATAGGGCCGCCAACTTTAAGAAATGTCAAACCGGGAGACTTGGGTATTGAATGATGAAGTGTGAAATACAAAATTAAGATTTTAGACCCTATTTTATAATTAAGCAAATGAAGTGATTTTTCCAACCCTTCTCATACATGTTGAAAATATGGGTCGATTTGTATGGACGAAAGTTAACCGATATCGCGCCATCGATTTTTCGATAGGATTTGGGCTCAGGAAGAAAAGATCCACTACACATACCCAAAAAATAATTTTCGAGCCAGCAAAATTTCATTTTTTACTATTCTTCCGCTATGATTTTTAAGGTTTTTTTCATGACCTAGTAAAAAAATTTTCATATGTATACCCGTCCGACCCAAAAATGTCCACTAAAAACTTTTTTTTTTTTTTTCAAAAAACCGTTATCGTCAACGTTTTTAGCGGACATTTTTGGGTTGCACAGGGTATACATGAAAATTTTACAATCAAATCAAAATTTTTTAGTAGGCCATGAAAAAAACCTTAAAAATCAAAGTCGCAAAAAATTCAAAAAAATTTAATTTCGCAGGCTCGAAAATTATTTTTTTGGTTATGCGTAGTGGAACTTTTTTTTCCTTTTTTTGACATTCGGCGGCGGCGTGCGAAAAACCACGCGAATCGGCGGCGGCGTATATCTCTAATGTACACGCACATAACCAGCAGCTCGAAGTGAAGAGATATCTCACACACACATATGTAGTCATCAGCCGCAGTTGTTGCTCACATATACACACACATATAGCTCAATTACCAAGCAGGCGATACAATAGTTCTAGAAGGCGAAACGTATAGACCTTGAGAGAAATATGCGGAAGAGGCAACAGAGAGTATAAAAGCAGCGCAAGCTGAGGAATGACTAATCAGTTTGATTTAAACACGCTAATAGTGAAATTGTGAAGTACTCCCAAAGTAACGTAAATAAAGACCAGTTTGCAATATTGAATATTGGAGTTATGTATTCGAAAGTTCATCGATTCGAACGTAAGCAGATAGTTTCAAATAAGCGGATTTCCCAAAATTCGTTACAATTGGTGTCAGAAGAGGAATTGTTGAATAAATTCCAGAGTAGTGGAGGACAACAAGGGCATGACAAATTTGAGTGAATTGAAGATCCAGCAACTGAAAAAGAAGTTTGAAGCCCGTGGATTGAATACTACTGGAAATAAATCCGAGGAATTGGAAGGCATCGACGTTGACCCCACTTTTCACCCTGACGAGCAAGAGTCAACAACAAAAATGTAAGTAAAAACTAAAACACCGCAGACAGTGACGAACACAGACTTGATCATGATATTGCCTGCAATATCTGCTCAAATATTGACAATAACTAGCAAACGAATATCGAAGCGTATCAATTATTATCAAACGATTAGCGTTTTAAAAAATTAAAAATGTTTAGTGGGGGGAGGGGGGGGGGCTTACTTCACATAAATATTAAAAAAAAATGTTTTCTAACAAACGAATAACTATCAAACGAATATAGAAGCGTATCAATCGTTATCAAACGATTACCGTTTTAAAAAATTAAAAATTATTAGTTGGGGGGCTAACTTCACATAGATAATTAAAAAAATTTTGTTTTTCTAACAAACGAATATCGAAGCGTATCAATCACAATTTCACTATTAGCGTGTTTAAATCAAACTGATTAGTCATTCCTCAGCTTGCGCTGCTTTTATACTCTCTGTTGCCTCTTCCGCATATTTCTCTTAAGGTCTATATGTTTCGCCTTCTAGAACTATTGTATCGCCTGCTTGGTAATTGAGCTATATGTGTGTGTATGTGTGAGCAACAACTGCGGCTGATGACTACATATGTGTGTGTGAGATATCTCTTCACTTCGAGCTGCTGGTTATGTGCGTGTACATTAGAGATATACGCCGCCGCCGATTCGTGTGGTTTTTCGCACGCCGACGCCGAATGTCAAAGAAAGGAAAAGTTCCACTACGCATACCCAAAAAAATAATTTTCGAGCCTGCGAAATTAAATTTTTTTGAATTTTTTTCGACTTTGATTTTTAAGGTTTTTTTTTTCATAGCCTTCTAAACAATTTTGATTTGATTGTAAAATTTTCATGTATACCCTGTGCCACCCAAAAATGTCCGCTAAAAACGTTGACGATAACGGTTTTTTGAAAAAAAAAGTTTTTAGTGGACATTTTTGGGTCGGAAAATTTTTTTACTAGGTCATGAAAAAAGCCATAGCGGAAAAATAGTAAAAAAATTAAACTTTGCTGGCTCGAAAATTATTATTTTTGGGTATGCGTAGTGGATCTTTTTTTCCTGAGCCCAAATCCTATCGAAAAATCGATGGCGCGATATCGGTTAACTTTCGGCCATACAAATCGACCCATATTTTCAACATGTATGAGAAGGGTTGGAAAAATCACTTCATTTGCTTAATTATAAAATAGGGTCTAAAATCTTAATTTTGAATTTCACACTTCATCATTCAATACCCAAGTCTCCCGGTTTGACATTTCTTAAAGTTGGCGGCCCTATCCCCAACAAGTACCGTGGACTGAATCACATTGGATATAGCCTATCAACCATGTTTAAATATGACCTACACGTTACGGCTCCTGTTACAAATGTGAATACGTAGGCACATTATTTAACCAGGTTAGGATTTGTCCTTCGCAAGAACACTCAAAGTGGTGAAGCAAAAGCTTTCTCAAGACAGTCGATCAAATAACCGGGTGTTCTGCTACCCTAACGTAGGGAATAGTCGAGCTAGTCTGAAGCTCTTATATCATTGGTTCGAAAATATCAGACGAAGTGGATGTTAAGATTGGCCTACCCCAAGGCTCTGTTCTTGCACCAATTTTATTCAACATTTATATTAATGATATAAATTCTGTTTTGAAATTCAGCTCCATAAGACTTTTCGCTGGTAATGCTCTAATTTCTATAAATGGCAAAAATGAAAATGATATAAGAATCAAGTTACAAAGTGACTTAAACGCACTTTATATCTGGCTGGTACACAGACTTAAAATTAATACAGAAAAAACTAAATACATGCTTATTTCAAGAAAAAACATTGCTAATTTTGAAATTATTACAATAAAAAATATTGAAATTGAAAAAGTAAATACGATTAAATATTTGGGTGTCAAATTGATTGCAAATTAAAATTTCATGCCCATGTTGACTATACAGTAAGTAAAATAGCAAAAAAAGTATGGTTTATTCAAAGAACTTGTAAAATCTTAAGTAATTATTACAAAGTAAAGGTTTATAGATCCATAGTTGAGCCTTACTTTATTTATTGCTCAACAATATTTTTTATTATGAAAGATTCGCAAATTGATAAGTTGCAAAAAATGCAAAATAAAGCAATGCGCTTTATTTTAAACAAACGCTATGATACTCCTATAAAAGACACGCTTCTAAGTTTAAACTGGATGATCGTTAAACATCAAATATTCTTTAACAGAATGAAATTTATTTATAATATAAAGCACGAAATTTTGCCAGAGTATCTCAGAACAGGTATTACATTTAATTACGGGGTCCATGATATAAATACAAGGCAGAGAAATAATTTTAAATTGCCAAATTATAAAACAGAATCGGAACAAAATAGTCTTTTTTACAAAGGGTTGAAATACTTCAACGAACTACCTGAATATATAAAAAATTGTGATAGAAACTTATTTAGCAGCCGGTTGTATGACTACACCAAATCTAGGCCGATTAAATGATATAGTCGTTGAGATTTAAATGCATTAGTGATACATGTGTCATAATTAAAATTTTTTTTAATTTAAAAATTTAGATTAAGTACACATTTTTAATTAATGCAATCATATTTTTAAGTTTTGAACTAGGCTCTTAGAGTCGTAATAAATAAATAAATATATATAATATAAGACCGGAAATGAAGACTATTGAAGTAAATTTATCGAACACAAATTTTGGTCTATATTTTAAAATTTTATCCACGGTCCTTGTAAGTTTAAATTATGTACATAGATGCGCCAAGGATTATACGATTTTCACCCACGAGTTACGCAATGATATCCACTTAAACTGCTTATGATGTCTAGGCCGGCATCCTTGGCAGAATAGTTACTTCCTAATGTTTCAAGGTGTTTTTTGGTGTAGCTCGGAAGCATAGTGCAACAAAAACATCCGTCATAAAGTCTTCGTAGCTACACCTATAGTTTCTAGGAAAGTGACGTCGACGAAGGTATGAGTTCGAAGTCGCGGTCCTATAGCTTCTGTGCTGGTATATTGTATAAGGGCCAGGATGCGTGGTAGCGACTGGTGGTCGGGATTGCTACTGTTCGCTCGTTGGGAATTGTAGCTCTTAGAAACAGCCGAAAAAACTGAAGGCGCCATTTGGCGCGATCCATAATAAGCCAGAATAGATGCTAATCGTTACAACTGTGCCATAAGAGTCATGACTATTAGTAGATAATTGATAGCAACCCTAAGTCGCCTTTGTACGTGACCAGCATGTAGCCACAAATGATTTGAAGAAATCGTGCTGACGACGGGTATTATAGTTAGCCCAGAACATCTCCTTCAGTGAAACTATGCTACAAAAGTGTTACCATTTTAAGTATTTCTCCCTCTCTCCGCACGAAAATTTTCTGAACGATCCGCGAGATTTTGAGGCAAAAACCGCGGATCTCCAAAATGGCCGAAACGTCGATTTCATTAAGTACATATAAACAAAACCTTTCCAAATATTATATTTTTAAATTTTCGCTTTACAGCCCTCCCAGATATTCATCCGCAAGTTAATGATGTTGTTCCATATCGCCAAACACACACCATTTACGTCAGCAGCATGTTTCCATATTCACTAGTTGTTGATTATGTGATATTCTCAAGTCCAACCATTCAATTCAGAGGTATACGCCGATCACTTTGTCGGCGCGCCGGACACGCCGCCGCCGGGCTGATTAAGTGACCGGCGTAAACCTCTAGTGTACATCTGTGGTCCCCAAAATGAAAATTGTGGCTGTGTGAGTAAAACTAAATCACCTTATTGGTAGTGGTATAGTTGATGAAAAATCAATGAGGCAGGGCGTATGGACGCATGTTTGTTAACACACAAAAAGAAATTCTTAAATATGCCATACAAATACTACTTTATTGCTTGAGTCTAAGGAAAAATTCAAACAAAATAAATTGTTAACATTAAACTATGAAAACATGCTCGTCATGAGCGTGTGTTTGCAAAATATCTTTTTGCAAATGCGCAAATAAACAACAGCCTCATCCGATGTTGCTACTCTGCTTGTACAGGACAACCAAAGGCGAACAACGACGAAAAAAAAATAATAATACGTGTGAAATGGCGCCAATAATTATTTGACTAGCTGAGGACCGCTGGTGTACATGCACACATAAGTTTGGCTGCTTGATGTATTTGTGTTGTGATTATTTACTAACAGAACAGTGATGCTCATATTCCCCACATTATTGTATAAAACAACCAGTCATAGGAAACTTGCTGTTTCAACAGAGGTGGACCATAATGAGAGGGGTGTTAGAGGTGTTAGTTCTACATTACAAGTGGAGAGATGGTTGGTGTCATGTGGGGACACTTTGCAAGCGGAACATACATTTTACATGTCGGGGTTGATTCTGGATAGGTAAGAGTTTAACCTATTACAGTACCCAGATCAATGTTGAGCAAGAGTGACGGGCGTTTCCCTAGCGAGAGTGCGTTCTTCCTCTGCCAGTTCTGGGTATGTTTCTTCGAATACCGTATTAGCCGGGCAATACCTGGCATAGAGATCTGACGCCTGTGTGTGGATACCACTGAGGACCTGCTTGTGCTTTTTATCTTCATACGGCTGTGTTCTCAGTTGCCGTATTTCCTCATAATGCTTACGGAGATTACCCCTTAAGCCCCTGGATGGTGTAGCCTCATCAATCAGATGTCTGTTGGGATGCCCAAATTTTTGGGTATTCAACAGACACTGTTGTTTAGCATTCCATTGCCCTCCCTTATACAAGGTTCAAACACACACCAAATTAGCAATTTATACTATTTGGGCAATTTATTACGCAATTTATCATATAATAAATTGTAATAACAAATTGCCAATTTAAAAAGAATTGCGTAATAAATTGTTTCAAACTGCAAATGCAACCTTGTATAGTGTGTTTATTGAGTAGATTTCGACGTCAGTTGCGCATGGCTGAACTATATGGTTGGCTCATCTCATCAGCTGATTTTATGTCTTTCATTTCACTGGAGTAGGGATTGTCAAAAGAAGATGGCAAACTCAAAATGAAACCAAAACATTGAACACATTTTCTTACAACACACAAAAATTTCAAAGTTTTATGTTTTCATTCCATTTCATTCGCCTAATACCAACACGCACATTTTGACAGTCTGAACAAAGGTATGTTCTTGCTGTAGAGATGAGCCAACCAGCTATCAAATTACTATTGTGTAAGCTAAATCGAGTTGTATGAACATCACTCAATTCAAATCGAAATTTCCTCAATTTATTTTTCTGTTTGAACATAGTATAATTGGTAGTATTCTCGCCTTATTGTGTAGATGCTGTTCTGGGGCATAAGAAGAAAGCCCGTAGCGGTTCTGAGGGCAATATTTTTTCCAGTGAGTAACCATTAGGCTTGGCAACCATATCGCAAACGCGTAGCATGCAATTGGCCGGCTAATTGCTTTGTAAGTGGTGATGAGTATTTCTTTATATTTATCCCAAGTGCTGCCGACAAGAGCTTTGAGAATTTTATTACGCCTCTGGATTTTAAGGTGTATGACAGTCGGTAGCGTGGTACCATCGACGTGGATGTTCAATATGGTGGACATTTCTCCGTGATTTAAATAAGGACGCCGATGATTTGGTCGGTAACACTGTCAGGTTTCGCCAGGCGAAGAAACTGGAGAGATCAGGAAGATAGCTGTTTATTGTATTACAAAGCTCATGTTGGTAGTTATACATAGTGTGGCGAATGTTGACATCACCAGGCTGTTTGTAAATAAGCACGCAACAACAAAAACATGAAGCAGACACTCTTATGTACATGCATACATTAAAACTAGCAAAACTTATGTACAACGCAACGAAGAGATATCTCACACACACACATGTAGTAATCAGCCGAATTTTTTACTCACACATACACACGCATATAGCTCAGTTACCAAGCAGGAGATACAACTGTCCCCGAAATTACTAGACCATAGGAGAAATGGGTGAACGAGGAAACCGAGAGCATAAAAGCAGCGCAAGCTGAGTAATAATGAATCAGTTTGTTTTAAAATTAGTTGCGACCACCGCGGTGTGATGGTAGCGTGCTCCGCCTACCACACCGTATGGCGTGGGTTCGCACCCCGGGAAAAGCAACATCAAAATTTTAGAAATAAGGTTTTTCAATTAGAAGAAAATTTTTCTAAGCGGGGTCGCCCCTCGGCAGTGTTTGGCAAGCGCTCCGAGTGTATCTCTGCCATGACAAGCTCTCAGTGAAAACTCATCTGCCTTGCAGATGCCGTTCGGAGTCGGCATAAAACATGTAGGTCCCGTCCGGCCAATTTGTAGGGAAAAACAAGAGGAGCAAATTGGAAGCGAAGCTCGGCCTTAGATCTCTTCGGAGGTTAAAGCGCCTTAAATTTATTTATTTTTATATTAGTTGCGAAGTGAAGTTTAATTGGGAAGTACTCCCAAAGTAATCTAATAAAGACCAGTTTGCAATACCGAATATAGGAGTTATTTAGAAGGTTTCAAATAAGAAGAATTACCCAAAATTCGTTATAATTGGCGTCAGAAGAGGAATTGTTGAATAAATTCCGAAGATTTAATACATCTTGGACATGGCGAGTTAATTGAATTGAAGATGCAACAACTAAAAAAGGAATTCGGGAACCGTGGATTAAATACAACTGGCAATAAGACTGAACTTCAAGCACGGCTACGAGAGGTTATGGAGTCGGAAGAAATTTATGTGGACGAGTATGTGTTCCATCCTGTTGCGGACGAGACATTAAAAAAATTGGAAGAGAAGAACGGAAGTCCCAATTCAGTCGCAAGCGGCGAGACTAATGCGATATTGGCTTTGTTATCACAGATATCGACAAAAATGGCAACCCAGGAAACACGCATAACAGAAATGTCATCACAAATATCCACAAGTATAACACCCCAACTGGAAGAACAGAAGACATATATGGCATCTAAACTGGAATCGCAAGAAAGCCGTATAACCACCAAGATGGAAACACAACTGGAAGAACAGAAGACATATATGACATCTCATTTGGCTGAGCGGTTCAAACCACAGGAGGCCCGCATATCCTCTCAGCTGAAAGCACAGGAGATAAGGGTATCATCGAAGCTGGAGGCGCAGGATACAATAATTTTACAACTCGAAGACAAAATCGCTGCCGAGATTGAAACATCGTATACAGAAGTTGAAACTAAATCGCCCAACAATGCCAACGAGTAATCCAAAGGTAAAAACACCATCCTTTGACGGTTCTGTTCCTTTCCAGGTCTTTAAGCTACAGTTTCAGAAGTTCGCAGCAGTGAACAATTGGAATGCTGAAGATAAAGTTGCTGCACTGTTCGTGGCACTGAGAGCGCCTGTAACTGAAATCTTACAGACTATTCCAGAGCATGAACGGAACAATTATGAAGCATTGATGGGTGCATTAGAGAGGCGATACGGAACCGAGCATAGGATACAGATTTACCAAATGGAGTTACTGAACCGCTTCCAGAGATCTTTTGAAACATTGCAAGAGCTTGCGACGAATATTTTTTAAGAATAATAGATTCAATTAAAAGAAAAGAACGTACATAAACTTACAAGCCAAGAATTAAAGTTGAAAGGCTGGCACATTTAGCGAATGCAGACGCACACGTGGAACACACCGAAAGGGTAAGAATCCAGATCTTTATTAATGGAATACGGGATATCGAAACGAAGCGACCGTCATACGCAAACCCAAAACGAAAATTCGTGGAAACGGTATCACATGCTCTGATTCAGGGAACAGCATCGCTTCTGTGTAAGCCAGCATACAAAGTTCATCGTGTGGAAGTAGAAAAGTGAGACTAGGTGAACACAATATTAGAGGCCCTGAAAGAATCGTAAACGCGGAGGGAGTTATCAAATGCGGGAAGCCAGGCTACATTGCACGTCATTGCGATCTTGATCCTAGTGGTTCCAATAGCATGGGTAGTCTTATGAACAAAGCTGGAGGAGATGAGCAAGAGCGAGTTAGATACGCTTCCCAAGGCAGTCGGTTCTATGTACCGGAGCGACTCGGGATTTTTCTCGACCAAGGACTGTCATCTCAGTGTAACCCCATTTAATTTGTTGCGTCCCTCCCACAAATTGTCATCCTCCCAGCAGCTCTGCTTCATATTCTCTTGCTCCGGGAAGGTATCGAATCCAATGCGGGTCCGTCTCCTGACCCCGGTCCTGAGAAATGGTTTTGCTGCATCTGCCGGAAAAGAATATTTTAAGACGGTCATACTTTGTTCAGTGTGTCTCGTGTAAGGGATGGTTGCATCGGACAGGTTGTTCTGGGCTTGATCCCAAAACCCGACGTCCACGTAACTTTTATAAATCTTTTGTGGCTCCTTGCTGTTCACGCCCAAGGGCGTCCCGTAGTCTACGCCTAAGCGCCCCACTACCTTCCAGCAGCCCCGCTGCTCAGCAAGCCACTACAAGTACCCGCTGCTGATCGCGCCCTACGGCACCAACAACTCAAACAGCTGCTACCACTCATAACTACAATCTTCGTTGTAGAGACGGAAGCAATGCTGAGCAACAGCCCCTGCCCCCGTCTTCCCCCCCCCCCCCCCCCCTCTTTTCCGGCAGCAATCGTGTAGGTCAGGGAAACAGACTCTTAGTCCCTACCTCCGTTTGCACCGTTTGCCAGCACAGAATATATATGTTTGCGACATCCGCCCAATGCAGCTCCTGCCTTGGGTGGTGCCACTTTCCTAGATGTTCTGGTCTCCGCGACGGCAACCCCCCGACGGGTTTCATCGCGCCATGTTGCCAGGTCGTAAACCCAAATCATCCGGGTACCCCAATGCTTGCCCAAGAACGCCCAGTCCCAGGGCCACAACAGCAATTGCGTCCTGGCATTCCTCAACCCAGGCGTAGTCACCCGTCACTTACCCCCAGAGTGGCGACGTCTCCCCCCATGCACTTCAGAATTCTGCAGTTAAACTGTAATTGACTAACTGGGAAGATTACGGAGATAGTCGATTTCATGAAGCGGCACAACATCCGCATTGCTGCGATTCAAGAGACTAAACTCGCAGCACGATCTGCATTGCAGACCTTTTCTGGGTATAATGTCCACAAAAAAGATCGCGAGAGCGGAAATGGAGGCGGCCTCGCGTTTATAATACACCACTCTGTGCAATGTTATATATTTGATCCTGGCATCGACCGCAGGGACAATGTCTTAGAACGTCAAGGCATATCTGTCCGGTCAGGCGATGCAAACCTAGAAATCATCAACATCCACATCCCCCCTGCCACCTATTGCCCCAGTGGATACCGTCCTAATATCGGAGCCTTACTCACTGGCAACAATCGCATTATCTTAGGCGATTTCAATGCCCATCACGATCTATGGAATTCAAACTTACGAGTGGACAGTAGGGGTGAGATGTTGGCGGATCAAATAGAAGAAACGACGTTCTGCACAATAAACGGAGACGCCCCCACACGTATGGTAGGAAGCTGTCACAGTTCGCCAGATGTCTCAATCGTGAGCGCAGAATTCGTAAACTGCGTCAACTGGCAGCCGATGGTAACATTGGCATCCGACCACCTGCCTATACTTATTTCGCTCGAGCGTACCGCCGACTTCATTGTCACCGAAAAACGCACTTTCATAAACTTTAAAAAAGGAAAGTGGGAAGAATATAAATCTTTTACAGACAACCTCTTTGCTACCCTCCCTATCCCGACTGATGACCGCCAAGGGGAGCGTGCCTTCCGCAAGGTCATTGAATCCGCCTCGGCACGTTTCATTCCCGCCGGGAGAATTCCCGAAATCCGGCCCCACTTCCCGGCGGAGACCGCAAACTTAGCGAGAGAACGTGACCTTATAAGGCAGCTTGATTCAGGCGACCCCCAAATAAGGGATATAAACCAACGCATCAGATTGCTTGTGGATGAACACAAGCGGGCGAAATGGGAGGAGCTCCTAAGAGGTTGTAACCTCTCTACCGGTGTGGGTAAACTTTGGTCCACCGTAAAGTCCCTATCGAATCCGACTAAGCCGACAATATATAATGCATTCTACGGTCGACAAAGATAGACGGAGGGCCAACAGACACGCTCATAAACACAAATTCAGCGCGTCACCAATCACCATCACCGCTAAAGAGGTTGAGGACGCCATTGGTCGCGCTAAACCATCCAAAGCAGTGGGCCCAGACGGCATAGCCATGCCGATGCTTAAAAGCCTAGGGAAAGAGGGTTTCAAATATTTAGCGCAGGTCTTCAACCTGTCTCTTTCCACCTTTGTCATACCCGAGAAATGGAAAATGGCCAAGGTGGTCCCGCTACTAAAGCCTGGTAAACCAGCTAACATAGGAGAGTCGTATCGTCCGATATATCTCCTATCGCCAGTGGCAAAGACGCTCGAAGCCATTTTGCTCCCTTATTTCCAAAAAAATTGCAGCTAGCCTCTCATCAGCAGGGCTTCAGAAAACTCCATAGCACTACCTCCGCGCTAAATGCCATTAGCACACAGATAAATTGCGGTTTAAATCAAAACCCCCACCATAGAACAGTACTCGTAGCGCTAGACCTATCAAAAGCCTTTGATACGGTCAACCATGGCTCGTTACTGCAAGACCTGGAAGGGTCTACCCTTCCCCCATGTCTTAAAAGGTGGACCGAAAATTATCTGGATGGTCGGCAGGCATCGGTGCAATTTAGAAACGAAACATCAAAACCAAGGAGAATTAAACAAGGGGTGCCACAGGGTGGTGTCCTATCCCCACTTTTGTTTAATTTCTACATATCTAAGCTACCTTCACCACCGGAAGGAGTCACAATCGTTTCCTACGCCGATGACTGCACAGTAATGGCCACAGGCCCAGGCCCACAGATCGATGGAGATATGTAATAAAATAAACGGCTGCTGTAGCATTATACGTCATACCCACTGTAAGGTACCATTATACCTCACAACGACTGTAACACACTTGCGGTATTACGCTGTATAAATTCCAAATATATTTTAGTAATAATCATATTACAATATTTTTCCCAACATAAATTATTGAACTAACCCAGACGATATGGAATGCCGAACATGAGACCTATATCCATTCATAGCTAATCAATTATATATATAAACATACAACCCATTGTAATTATACATACTAACATACAAGCCTCTTTTGGGAAAATACAGAAACACCCAAACTGATCTGCTGACGCTGCTAAATGTACAAAACTACATGTATGGAGTTATGCATACAAAAATACATGTATACAAAGACCGTATACAAACAGACATGTATGCATTCTCCATTCCCTATGTACTTATTTTTAGTTATTAGTATTTAGATATTTATTAATGTATAGGTTAAGCAAATTAGTATAAGAGACAAGAATTTATTCAATAAAGTGAAGATTGAAGTCGCAACCTTTAACTTGCAACGTCTTCTTATTCCATCAAACTTTTCACTACCTCCCTGATCTTTCCAGTTTTTTCGCCTTGCGAAACCTGGCATTATCAACGACTAAATCTTCCGCGTCCTTATTTACAACATGGACGTCCCAAATGTCGACCATTTTGAACATCCACGTCGATGGCACTACGTTACCGACTGTCATACACCCCAAAATCTTGGTTGTGACGTTTGATCAGGATCTACATTTTGGTGAGCACGCAGCCCCAATTGTTCCGAGAATTCAGAGCCGTAACAAAATCCTCAAATCCCTTGCTGGCAGTACCTGGGGAAAAGATAAAGAAACGCTCAGGACTACATACAAAGCAATTAGCCAGCCGATTACGTGATACGCGTCACCCATGTGGTCGCCAAGCCTAAAAATTACCCACTGGAAGAAGCTACAGGCCTGCCGAAATACTGCTCTCAGAATTGCCACGGGCTGTCTTCTTATGTCCCCAGAACACCATCTGCATAATGAGGCGAGAATACTCCCCATCAGGGAGAGAAACGAGATCTCTGACCAAACAGTTCCTGTTAAATACCCAGAAACCTGGGCATCCCAACAGACATCTGATTGATGAGCCAGCACCGCCTAGGGGCTTAAGGAGTCATCTCCGCAAGCATTTTGAGGAAATACGGCACCTGAGAACCCAGCTGTATGAAGCGAAAAAACACAAGCAGGTCCTTGGTGAACTCCACAAACAGGCGTCGGACCTTTATGCCGGGAATTGCCCGGTGAATCCAGTACTCAAAGAAAAGTATCCAAAACTCGCGGAAGAGGAACGCATACTCCCCAGGGAAACGCGAGTCTCTCTGGCTCAACTTCGTTCTGGATACTGTAACAGGTTAAACTCTTACCTATCCAGAATCAACCCCGACATACAAAATGTATGCCCCGCTTGCAATCTGTCCCCACATGACACCAACCATCTCTTTAATTGTAATGTGGAACCAACGCCTCTAACACCCCTTTCCTTATGGTCCACCCCTGTTGAAACAGCAAGTTTCCTTGGACTCCCGTTAGAGGATATTGATGACAATCTGTGATCGGTCGCGGCTGTTAGGTGGGGCGAAGCACTGCTACAACAACAACAACAACAGCGAGTTAGATTTATGTATAGGGAGCTAGCTCCATCTCCATCAATCGAGCAGTCTTACAGTTAGAGGATATGCAGATGGCAAAGTGCGTGTACTGGCAGTAGATACGGGCGCATCTCATTCCATAATCCGGTCTGATTTGGTCAAGAGGAGGGTATAGTCATTACAAGGAGCAAGGAGCGAGTATAACCAAGTCCAGTGAGAAGTGGTATGACCACAATAGCCAAAGGCATTAGGCAGGGCAAAGATTGGTGGAACGAATGGAACACACAAATCAAATTCCAATGTACCTGCGGGAAGAACAATGCCAGTGGACGCACTAAAACGAAGGAAAGAATTTCCCAGAATGAATGCAAGGGTGGTTTCAAGCCAGCGCGCACTACTGTTGTGGAACGTCGAATCGATACTGATTATGCAAAGCAATTCCGTCAAGATCAAGCCCGAGGAAGTAGTTCATTGGCCAAACAACAGAGTGTGAGGGAACAAACCAGGATAACGAGTAGTAAGATGAAACCCAGGTACGACAAGAACAACAATTCGGAAGGTTTCCTGTAGGAAGGTTTGGTAGTCTTATACAACCCTCACCGGAGGAAAGGTGTTCATTCCAAATTTCAATGTACCTGGAAAGGCCCGTCCAAAGTTGTGAAGCAGATCAGTGATGTTTTCTACCGCAAACAAACAATTGGGAAACCACGAAATAGAAGAGTGGTTCATTTGGAGAGGCTAGCAGCGGTTATTTTATTTATTTATTTATTTATTAAATGAACAATAGCAATAAAATTACTATTCTACATACAAAAAGGAGCGCTAGCTGCCAGGGCTTTCGGCTCGCTCTCTAATAAAATATGGTTTAATAAGCTAGATTTAAATTAAAAGAGATCTTATAGCCTTAAATAATATTACAGCATATATTAATAATTGATATTAATAATGAGAATAATTTAATTGTGTGAAAAAAGGAAGTAAGATAGTTAGACAGGTCAATACCAACTAAACCCTTCAGGGGTACCCACTCATTCCCACATAGAAGGAATGGAGATGGGGGAAATTCCCCGGAAGAGATTATTTGGCATTGGGGTGATAGTGTAATTCTAAACTTATAATTAATTTAAATAGTTTTCCTTATGTCAGCTCTGATCAAAAACTCTGCAATTTTTTCGATGTTGTCCTTGCAGACAGATTTTAGCAACTCTGACGGGTTTCCGTTGTTAAATAACGATTCTCTAGTTTCTTTGAAGTATTCGCAGTTGTCTACAAGATGTTTCGTTGTTAGAGGTGCTGTTTTACAGTATGGGCAGGGCATTGGCCTCCCTCCGTTAAGTAGGTGATAATGTGTGGCAGTTGTATGTCCTATGCGGAGGCGAACAAAGGCAGTTATGTCGCCTGTACGACAATTTGATGGGTAAATGGCCCTGGTGGCTGTGGGATTGATTTCGACTATCAGACTTAGGTGGAGTGCAGTGTGACGTATGTTGACATCACCAGGCTGTTAGTTAATAATTACGCAACAACAAAAACATGAAGCAGCCACTCCTATGTATATGTACACATCAAAACTAGGAACACTTATGTACCAGGCAACGAAGATATATCACACACACACACATGTAGTCATCAGCCGAATTTGTTACTTACACATACACACGCATATATCTCAATTACCAAGTAGGAGATACAACTGTTCGCGAAATTATTAGACCTTAGAAGGAATGTGTGAACAAGGAAACCGAAAGTATAAACGCAGCGCAAGCTGAGTTATAATGAATCAGTTTGATTTAAACACGTAAACAGTTGCGAAGCGAAGTTTAATTGTGAATTACTCCCACAGTAATCTAAATAAATCTAAATAAATACCAGTTTGCAATACTTATTTATTTGACAGCTCAGCGAACGAACGTTAGCAGAAGTTTTCAAATAAGCGGAATTTCCCAAAATTCGTTACAATAGTTTAAAATTATATATATTTTGTACCTTTTAAAGAGAATTCTTATTATAGGGGTGTAATTATTTTATCATGATATTGTAACGAATTTTTAGAATTTCTGATTACTATGCACCTTCTCTTAACGTTCGAATCGCTGAACTGTCGAAGTAATAACTCCGAACTGAATGTATGGCAAAATGGTCTTTATTTACAACTCTACTACACAATTACAATTACCACGTACTTCACAAAAGCGTGTTTATATCAAACTGAGTGATTATCTTTTGCACCGCGCTGCTTTTATACTCTCACCTAGCCTCGTTCACCTATTTCCCCTAAGATGTAGACTTTTCATGAGCATGCCCTCTGAAACGGCTGTATGTCATACTGGGTTATTTAGCTATATATGTACATGTATTCCTGTATTTTTTGTTTTTTTCTAGCTATTTGCATGTATATGTGTGAGTAACAACTTCTGCTCTTAGCTATGACTATATGTGTATGGAAAATAGTATCTTTGCTGCAAGCTGCTGATTATGTGGGTGAAATATTCTTCGTCGCCTTCTATGTATATGTGTAAATGGCTTACTGTTGTCGCGCTTATTTACAAACAGCATAGTATTGTTAGATCTGCTAACATTCGATACACTGCCCTCCACCGATCTAAACGTTGCCAGCCATTTCAAATGAACCATTTTCATTTAGTTTCGTGCTTTGCCAATGGTTTGTATGCGGTAAACAACATCGTTGATCCTTTTTACAACTTTTTATGGGCCTTTCCAGTTACACTGCAATTTCGGGGAGAAATCTTTCTTTCGATGTGGGTTGTATAATAGCACCAAATCTCCTTCCAGAAAACCTTCCGAATTAATTAATCTTGCCACTAATAATCCTGCTACGCTGTCTTACAAGATCGTGTATTTCTCTCATTTCTTCCTCCAAGGCACCAGTGGATTTTTCCAAACTTCAAGTCAGCTGGCAGTCGAAGGTCATTGCCAAAAATTACCTTTACGGGAGTTTGGCCCGTTGTCTCATGCACTGAGTCATCAAGAAAAATATATGTGTATCACCCTCTTTATGGAACTTGTACACTACTTTCCTTAAGTGCTCCTCCAAGGTTCTATTGAATTGTTCCACCATACCATCGGACTGAGGTTTTTCGAATGCTCAATGTCTTACACATTTCTTGAAACACACATTATACAAAATGCCTGCCTTGGTCAGAATTTAACTCCACTGGTACACCATACCTTGCAACCCAATTGTTTGTAAACACTTCTGCTACTATTACCACTTCCTGATTTTTAATTGGGCATACCTATGGCCATTTGATGAAATAGTTCATGACCACCCGTACGTATTTGTTTCCGCGGTTGCTAGTAGGAAATGGACCTGCGATATCTTTGGCGATCCTCTCAAAGGGTGCACCTGAAATATATTGCTTCTTCTGGTCATGACTTCGGCTTTTGGGTCATTATGTAGCTCACTGAGAACATCATGAGTCCTTTTCCTTGTTTCCTCTTACACTGACCTCCTAACTCTCCCATATTCAAGTGAATGACCGACTGACGGCAACCAACCCAATAAAGCGTCTTCGTGATTCCCAGATGACATCCACTTGGACCATTATGTAGCTCGTTGATAACGTCAGGAATCCTTTTCCTGGGAATAACTATCAGTTTCTTCTTGTATTGACCATCCTCACTCTCCCATACTCGATGCAAGCAACTGGATATCAATTGTAAACCATTCCACTGTGCCCAATATGACTTAACAATAGGACTATCTTCTGGCGTTTCCTCTCTATTTGGTCGTTCGTTTCGTTCGAGCCCTTATATAATATGTGTCAGCTAGAAAATGACACTTCCTTATTTATTCCATCCCATTCATCCGTACATGTTATTGTCATTAGCCGAAAATATAGATAATGTCTTCTTAGCCTCAGCATTTGAACAGCGTGTGCATTATAAACTACATGGTCTTCGTGACATTACATCAACATTCCCATGGGTACTACCTTTTCGATGCTCAATGAAAAATTCATAGCTTTATAGTCGCTCGATTCAATGTGCTAATTGACCTTGTAGATTACGGAACTGCAGGAGCCATTTCAACGCTGCGTGATCTGTCCTGACGCGGAATCGCTGCCCGTAGAGCTACTTCTGAAAATGTTTAATGCACTCTATCAATGCCAACAGATTTGTTCTTGTAACACAAAAGTTCCTCTCTGGTTTTCCAATTGATCAGCTGTAGTAGGCAGCTATCTTCTCCTGTCCATTGATGAGTTAGGACAAGACCCTTTCTATAGCATATCCACTAGCATCTGTATCTAGAATAAAAGCTGCTCTTGGAACGGGATATGCCAATATTGGGGCAGGGCACAAACGTTTTTTAAATGCTTGGAAGGCCACTTCTTGCTCCTTCTTCATTCAAAAGCTTTATTTTTCCTTGTAAGCTTATGGAGGCGATGAGCTATGTATGTAGGTAAAGTTTGGTACAAATCTGCGGTAATATGTGCAGAGCCCAAAGAGTCTTCTTAGTTCATGCAGGTTGGCTTGATTGTAACAATATAATTTCTAAATTCCAGACGGGTTTCCGTAAAGGCTATTCTACAATGGGCTATTTGTTTAATTTAACTAGTACAGTTCAGTTAAACTTTGGTGCGAAGAAGAAAACTTTCGCTTTTTTTGTTGATTTTTCATGTGCTTTGGACACAGTTCCACGGAATATGCTTTTCTATAAGTTAGCCCAGCTAGGCCTCTCCAGCCACATTATAGAGGTTTTGCGCTCGATTTATGAAGAAACAGCCAGTCAGGTATGGATGGATGGAGTGCTTTCAGATCCGTTTACTGTTAACCACGGTGTACGGCAAGGTTGTTTGCTGAGTCTAACTCTGTTCTCATTATACATCAACGATTTAAGTGGCAGTCTCTCCGGCGGTATAAAGGTTGCTGACACAACAGTAAAAGTACTTACGTACGCCGACGATATCGTTCTTTTAGCAGACTCTGCCACTGTCTTACAGAAAATGATAAATGAGCTTTACGTGTATAGTACGCAGTGGGGTTTGAGAGTTAACCTGGCCAAATCTAAAATATTAGTGTTCAGGGAAAGTAGAAGGTGTCCTTCTTTTCGTTGGTCTTATTGTAGCGAGTTTATTGAGATTATAAATGACTAAAAGTATCTGCGAGTTCTCTTGAATTACAAAATATCTTTTACAAAGCACCTCGAGGCAAAACTAGCTGAGGTTAAAACAGCGATAAATGCTACCTGGTCAAAATAGTTCTTTTCAGTCGTCACATGATCTTTACTCCGACTTTCTCCCTATGCACTCTACCTATTTTAACGATGAGTATTCTGCGTACGCCATAAGTCTGATTTTCCGAGCAAAGGGTGGCTTGCTAAATCTTAATGCTCGATGTTTTAAAAATATTTTTTCCAAAACTGTTCTGTGTGCAATTATGTGTAGCTGAAGACATCACCTCATTGGGATATGTCCTATATATAAAGACATACGGTTTAATTGTTTTGGTGAGAAAGTTTTAGATCTGCAGGGTTATAACTATAATTCACTCTTTGTTTATATAAGAAATTGCCTTAAGTATAGAGAACTTATTGTCACCGAATTTTCCTAAATGAGTTGTTTAGGTTTAAGTGATATTAAGACACACAACATATATTGTTTTGTCTGGAACTTTATTAATTTTTATATGTTTATAGTTTTAATTCATTTTGCTTTACTTTTGTAATTATTAGTTGAAAGAAAATAAATAAATCACTACTAGTACTACTACTAGTTCATGCGGGTTCTGTGGTCGTGGCCATTCCCTTACAGCTTCTATCATTTCGTTCGCAGTGCAAATGCTCTCCATCGTTACCTTATGGCCAAAAAAACTTAATTCCTTTTTAAGCAATGAACACTTTTTGGGACTAACTTTTCTCTAACTAACTTTCTTCCAAGTTCTTTCCCAATACGATGATATTGTCTAAGTACACCAAGTATGTTTTCCAATTAAGTCCTTTCAGCACCTAATCCATAAGTCTCTCAAAAGTAGCTGGCGCATTACATAGTCCAAAAGGCATTTCTGTAAACTCCCAAAGTCCATCTCCGACACTGAAGGCTGTTTTCTCCTTGTCTTCCTCCCTCACCTCCACTTGCCAGTAGTAAGTCCAGTGTGGAAAACCATTTTTTACCAGATAGCGAGTCCAGAGTGTCGTCAATTCTTGGCAATGGGTAGCTGTAATTTTTCGTAACGTCGTTTAACTTCCAGTAGTCCACGAAAAACCTCATTTTTCCATCCTTCTTTTTTACGAGTATTACCGGTGAAATCAGTGGACTAGCTGATAGTTCGATTACGCCGCTATCAATCATTTCTTGTATGATTTGACTCACAACTTCTCGTTTGGCCAGTGGAACAGTACGAGTAGCTTGAGGGATCAGTCTCGCATCTCCAGTGTTGATTTGATGCTTCACAACGTTGTTGCGGCCTGGTTTGGAACCATCCTGGTCAAATATATTTTCGTACTTTAGGACCAGTTATTTTACCTTACTCCAAAAGTCTTCCCCTAGCCCCTCCATCCATGCCGTGATGTCATTTGTTTTGTCATAGCCTATGGTTCTTCCTACAAGTATATTTGGTGTTGATTTACTCACTGCCTCTACAACCCACAATTTGTTTCTCCCATAATCTTCCTCAACATTCGCCCAGACTACAGCCTCCGATTTTGATGGTATTTGCTGGCTCTCTTCCATCAGCGCTCGTTTACTGCTGTAGCTTTTCTCGTAGCCGAAATTATGTGGCACATCCATGTTCTTATATCGCATCGTCTTGCTTTGCATGCCGATCTTCATGCCTGTACGTAATCATGCTCCATTCAATGGCCTTATTTTCTTATTAACAAAAACGGATCGAATGATGGAATGAGATTAGCCCGAATCTACAGTCAATAAACATGCCTTTCCGTCCACATGTCCTCCGACGTTAAGCTTGATCGACCTTATTCCAATTTGCGAGATAGAGATTATGGGACATTTAATTGCGGGAGCCAGCTGTCGCCCTTGCGGCTGACTCGCTTTAGTTTAACAATTGAGTGGACTTGGAGATTGGCTCATCTCCTTCAGCTCTGCGTTTATGACCACCCACATTGTTGGAACTATTAGGGTAGGTGCTGCAATAACGTGCAATGTGCCCTGGCTTTCCACACTTAAGGCATTTGACGGCACCATCGTTTTCCTTTTAATGCTTCCAAAATTTTTGCTATCCATTCTGGTCTTTCCACTTCCACGCGACGAACTTTGTATGCTGGCTTACTCAAATGTGATGCTGTTTCCTGATTCAGTGCATGGGATGCCGTTTCAACAAATGTTGGCTTGGGTTTGCGTAGCTCGCTTCGTTTCGACGTAGGGTATGTCATTTATAAAGCTCTGAATTTTTACCCTCTCGGTGTATTCCACGGGTACGTCTGCAGATGGGCCAGCCTTTCGATTCGCTTTTTGGTAACGATTTTGCAATCAATTTGGTATATCTGTTTTCTGTGCTCGCTTAAATAACGTCACTCGACAACGGGTATCAATGCTTCATTGAAATGAATTTTGGGAATTTCTGATTATATGCACCTTCTGTTAACGTGCGAATCGCTGAACTGTCGAATAAATAACTCCGAACTAAATGTATGGCAAAATGGGATTTATTTACAACTCTACTTCACAATTACAATTAACGCGTACTTCATAAAAGCGTGTTTAAATCAAACTTATTGATTATCTTTTGCACCGCGCTGCTTTTATACTCTCAGTTAACCTCTAGCTTTTCATAAACATGCCTTCTGGAACAGTTGTATCTCAAACTTGGTTATTTAGCTATATACATGTATATCTGTAGTTTATGTTTTTATACCAAGCTGTACTTGTACACAGGGTATTATAACTTTCATTCGATACGGTTAGTTGTACAGGTATAAAGGAATCGAGATAGATATAGACCATATATCAAAACCATCAGTATCGAAAAAAAAAAAATTGATTTAACCATGTCCGACCGTCTGTCCGCCGGTCCGTCTGTCAGTTAACACGAAAACTTCAGTAAATATTTAGATATCTTCACCAAATTATGTACACTAGCTTACCTGGACCCAGAATAGATTGGTATTGAAAATGAGCGAAATTAGATTATAACCACGCCCACTTTTTATACATACAATATTTTGGAAAACCTCAAAAACCTGACTATTTTATTTAGTAAATAATACAACTAGAATGTTGAAATTTGACGTATGAACTGATATTGAGACTCTTGATAAAAATCTAAAAAAAAATTTTCAAATGGGCGTAGCTCCGCCCACTTGTGATAAAATCAATTTTACAAATATTATTAATCATAAATTAAAAATCGTTACACCTGTCGCAATAATAAAGAATGCTTTGAAGAAGAATTTACGAACGCGGTTAAGGCCCACTTGAATATGGTTGCACTACTTACAATTTTACCAAACCACTTCTTGCGAAATAAAATTTGATTGAGCCATGCCGTCCGTCCGTTAACAAGATAACTTAAGTAAATTTTGCGGTATCTTGATGAAATTTGGTATGTAGGTTCCTGAGCACTCATCTCAGATCGCTATTTAAAATGAACGATATCGGACTATAACCACGCCCACTTTTTCGATATCGAAAATTTCGAAAAACCGAAAAAGTGCGATAATTCATTACCAAAGACAGATAAAGTCATGAAACTTGGTAGGTGGGTTGAACTTATGACGCAGAATAGAAAATTAGTAAAATTTTGGACAATGGGCGTGGCACCACCTACTTTTAAAAGAAGGTAATTTTAAAGTTTTGCAAGCTGTAATTTGGCAGTCGTTGAAGATATCATGATGAAATTTGGCAGGAACGTTACTCCTATTACTATATGTACGCTTAATAAAAATTAGCAAAATCGGAGAAGGACCACGCCCACTTTTAGTAAAATTTTAACAAAAAATTTTATATCTTTACAGTATATAAGTAAATTACGCCAACATTCAACTTCAGTAATGATATGGTGCAACAAAATACAAAAATAAAAGAAAATTTCAAAATGGGCGTAGCTCCGCCCTTTTTCATTTAATTGTCTAGGATCCTTTTGAAATTTGGTAGGGGCATAGATTCTATGACGTTAACTGTTTTCTGTGAAAATGGGTGAAATCGGTTGAAGCCACGCCCAGTTTTTATACACAGTCGTCCGTCTGTCCTTCCGCATAGCCCTTAACACGATAACTTGAGCAAAAATCGACATATCTTTACTGAACTTAGTTCATGTACTTACTGAACTCACTTTATCTTGGTATAAAAAATGAACGAAATCCGACTATGACCACGCCCACTTTTTCGATATCGAAAATTACGAAAAATTCCATAATTCTATATCAAATACGAAAAAAGGGATGAAACATGGTAATTAGATTGGTTTATTGACGCGAAATATAACTTTAGAAAAACTTTGTAAGATGGTTGTGACACCTACCATATTAAGTAGAAGAAAATGAAAAAGTTCTGCAGTGCGAAATAAAAAACCCTTGAAATCTTGGCAGGTATTACATATATAAATAAATTAGCGGTATCCAACAGATGATGTTCTGGGTCACCCTGGTCCACATTTTGGTCGATATCTGGAAAACGCCTTCACATATACAACTACCACCACTCCCTTTTAAAACTCTCATTAATACCTTTAATTTGATACCAATATCGTACAAACACTTTCTAGAGTCACCCCTGGTCCACCTTTATGGCGATATCTCGAAAAGGCGTCCACCTATAGAACTAAGCCCCACTCCCTTTTAAAATAATCATTAGCACCTTTCATTTGATACCCATATCGTACAAACACATTCTAGAGTCACCCCTGGTCCACCTTTATGGCGATATCCCTAAATGGCGTCCACCTATAGAACTATGGCCCACTCCCTCATAAAATACTCTTTAGTGCCTTTCATTTGATAGACATGTCATACAAACACATTCCAGGGTTTCCCTCGGTTCATTTTCCTATATGGTTATTTTCCCTTATGTTGTCACCATAGCTCTCAACTGAGTATTTAATGTTCGGTTGCACCCGAACTTAACCTTCTTTACTTGTTTTGTATACTTTCATGTGTTTCGTTCTTTTATTTCACTGAACCTGGATCAAATATTAATTACACGGGAATTTCAAATTTGTTTATAAATTTTTGGATTTTTCAAAATAGGAATATTAATCACAAACTACAATTTATGAAAGCACAAATTTTCGACCGATTACGAATTGAATACGTATGACTGCGCGGCCGAGCATACGTTGAGCATACAAATATACATATACAAAGGTGCATAAGTAAATAGAACACAGGCATGCTTAACCAACGAACCGATATCATTTCGTTTTCTGCCATATCAAAACGAAATCAAATCGTTTATGTTGATTATTAATTTCAAACTATGCTGGCAAAGCTGATTGATGGCGGAGTCATTAAGGCGAAAGCATTAGCCAAGCTGATTGCAACTTTTCTCATGAATTTTGACAGTACGAACATTTCTCTGAGTATTTTTGACATCACCACCAACGAATTACACAAACAAATTACATGGAGTTTGTGTGTATGTCCGCTCGCTGTTACCACCTTACGGCTTCGCCATGGCTATAGCATTGCCAGCACAATTCAAACATAAATTATCACGTTTTTGTTAACGTTTTTAACGTTAACGGAAGCTTTTCGTTTCGGTTAAAAACGAGATACAATTTATCTTGATAATTTCTTTATCGATAATATTTCGAAGTGTTTCAACGGAAACGGTGGAAATTTTTTGATAAACGATTAGCTTAACGTTAAGGTGCATCCCTGATAGAACAGAAGCGGTAGTTTTCTAATCACTTCTTAAGAGTTTTACATCAGGACTTTAGGGTGAGTATGGAAATAAAGTATAATTTTTGGTAAGTATTTAATTTAAAGGTTAAGTATATACATATGTAGGTACCAAGGTAGGTATGTAAAAAGGTAAGTAGTGCAAATTTCAAATTTGAGTGTAGATTCAGCTATGCAACTTAAAATCAAAAATTTAGAACAACATATGCTAGCAATACGCCTATTGCTCGGGCACTAAGAGAATTAAATGCTCTGTTCTCTTCATCAACTAAGCTTGACTTTGCACTACCAAAATCTGATTTTGTAAGAATTCTAAATTCAATTTGTCTATAAGTTATAACAATCAATTACAATACATACTTCTTCTCATTTGCACGAGATTATTTTACATTATTCTAGTCTGTAAGGTGTCCTGGGGCCCTATTCGCTAACTGTGAGTTTTAAAGTGTACACAAGAAATTGTGTAAACTTTGAAATTCTGATTCTGTAAAGCAAAACTGTGAACAAAAAAACTCATTGATAAAAACTTCGTGAGTTTTCTTGGCAGCCCGTGTACACTATTCTGACATTCAAAACTCATACGCACTGTTGCAGAATGACTTTTTTGTTTTCATGGGTTTGATGAATATTTTCTCACTGACATAAGACTTTTATATTCAGCGCTCATTAAGCAAAACAATGTACACAATAATTTACAGAATCGCATGAAAATTTAAAGTGTAAATTGTGTGTGCAAATGATTGTACATTTTTCAGTTTTTCACAGTTACGGAATTGACCCCCTGTACTACAGACTTAATTTAAATAAATAAATAAATAATAAAATAAAAAGGTAAGTATTTAACAGGTAAGTTAATCAAATTTTCATCCATGTCTTCAACATGGCGGCCGGCCTGCGGAGTCGACAAATTTAGAAGCTCTTGAAGTTTCTGTAAAGAAACCTTTTCTTGAATAACCAGCTTCCTTATGTTACGTTCGCTGGACGTTCAATTATACGGTGTCGCGCTCTTCGTTGTTCTTCGGGCCTATGACGCGCGGGTGGCGGAGGCGTTGAATGTCGGTCGCGTGTTGTTATTGGAACGGACGGACTGTGCAACAAAGTATGAGGAGCTCGGCGCAGTGGCGGCAGCTGCCGGCGGAATTGCACTCGCCGGTGGTATGTGACGTGGCCAAGCAGTTGACGCAGTAGCGATGGCCGCGTGCGGACTTATGTCGCTCTGCAGGAGTCATTATTAAAAATGCGTGGCATTGGCGTAAAGCGTGATGGCGGCAACATAGGCGGCATTTTCCCAATTCCATGATAGGATCTGTGGAGAAAAACAAGTAAGGAAGGCTAAGTTAGGGTGTAGCCGAAGATTACATACTCAGCTGAGAGCTATGGAGACAAAATAAGGGAAAATCACCATGTAGGAAAATGAACCTAGGGTAACCCTGGAATGTGTTTGTATGAAATGTGTATCAAATGGAAGGTATTAAAGAGTATTTTAAGAGGGAGTGGGCCATAGTTCTATAGGTGGACGTCATTTAGGGATATCGCCAAAAAGGTGGTAGAATGCTTTTGTACAATATGGGTATCAAACTAAAGGTGTTAATGAGTATTTTAAAAGCTCGTGGGTCTTATTTCTATGGGTGGACGCCTTTTCGAGATATAGCCATAAAAGTGGACCAGCGGTGACTCTAGATTTTGTTTGTACGATATGGGTATCAAATGAAAGGTGTTAATGTGTATTTTAAAAGGGGTGGGCCTTGGTTCAATAGGTGGACGCCTTCTCGAGATATCGCCATAAAGGTGGACCAGGGGTGACTCTAGAATTTGTTTGTACGATATGGGTATCAAATGAAAGGTGTTAATGAGTATTTTAAAAGAAAGGGGCCTTAGTTCTATAGGTGGACGCCTTTTCGAGATACCGTTATAAGAGTGGACCAGGGTTGACTCTAGAATGCCTTTGTACAATATGGTTATCAAACGAAAGGTGATAATGAGTATTTTAAAAGGGAGTGGGCCTTAGTTCTATAGGTGGATGCCTTTTCGAAATATTGCCATAAAGGTGGCCCAGGGTTGGCTCTAGAATGCGTTTGTACAATATGGGTATCAAACGAAAGGTGTTAATGAGTATTTTAAAAGGGAGTGGGCCTTGTTTCTAAGGTGGACGCCTTTTCGAGATGTAGCCATAAAGGTGGACCAGGGGTGACTCTATAATGTGTTTGTACCATATGGGTATCAAATTAAAGATATTAATGAGGGTTTTAAAAGGGAGTGTTAGTAGTTGTATATGTGAAGGCGTTTTCGAGATATCGATCAAAATGTGGATCAGGGTGACCCAGAACATCATCTTTCGGGTACTGCTAATATATTTATATATGTAATACCACGAACAGTATTCCTGACATGATTCCAAGGGCTTTTAATTTCGCCCTGCAGAACTTTTTCATTTTCTTCTACTTAATATGGTAGGTGTCACACCCATTTTACAAAGTTTTTCTCTAAAGTTATATTTTGCGTCAATAAGCCAATCCAATTACCATGTTTCATCCCTTTTTTCGTATTTGGTATAGAATTATGGCATTTTTTTAAATTTTTCGTAATTTTCGAAATCGAAAAAGTGGGCGTGGTCATAGCCGGATTTCGGCCATTTTTTATACCAATACAAAGTGAGTTCAGATAAGTACGTGAACTGAGTTTAGTGAAGATATATCGATTTTTGCTGAAGTTATCGTGTTAACGGCCGAGTGGAACGACAGACGGTCGACTGTGTATAAAAACTGGGCGTGGCTTCAACCAATTCCGCCCTTTTTCACAGAAAACAGTTATCTTCCTAGAATCTAAGCTCCTACCAAATTTGACAAGGATTGTTAAATTTTTGTTCGACTTATGGCTGTAAAAGTATCCTAGACAAATTAAATGAAAATTTTATTTTATTTTTGTCTTTTGTTGCACTATATCATTACTGGAGTTGAATGTTGACATAATTTACTTATATACTGTAAAAATATTAAATTTTTTGTTAAAATTTGACTAAAAAAAGATTTTTTTTAAGTGCGCGTGGTCGTTCTCCGATTTTGGTAATTTTTATTAAGCATACACATAGTAATAGGAGTAACGTTCCTGCGAAATTTCATAATGATATCTTCAACGACTGCCAAATTACAGCTTGCAAAACTTTTAATTACCTTCTTCTAAAAGTGGGCGGTGCCACGCCCATTGTCAAAAATTTTACTAATTTTCTATTCTGCTCATAAGTTCACCTACATACCAAATTTACTCAAGTTATCGTGTTAACGGACGGACGGACGGACATGGCTCAATCAAATTTTTTTTTCGATACTGTTGATTTTGATATATTGAAGTCTCTATCTATCTTGATTCCTTCGTACCTTTACAACCAACCGTTATCCAATCAAAGTTATTACACTCTGTGAACTCTGCTCAACTGAGTATAAAAAAGAAAAAACTCAGCATTTGGGTAAATTGAAGTTGAACTGAGCATTTGGCTGGGAAGAAAAAGGCAAGAGAATTAGGAGGGGGACAATAAATAGATTTTGGTTTTTGAATTTTCCGCGTTATTACAACATTTTGAGTACGAATATCGATGACGCGAACATTTCCATCGACACCTGCAAGCAGTTTTGAAATGCGTCCGAGGCGCCACTCATTGGATGGCAACAGATCATCATTAACAACGACTAGATCGCCTCCTTTCAGGTTCATCTGAGGTTTTTTCCATTTTTGTCGTTTATGCAGTTGTTGAAGATATGCGCTCTTCCAGCGGTTGCTGAACTAATGGTGAAAGAACTTCAGTTTTTGCCATCGGTGAAGGAGACTAAGATTGTCGGGATTGGGTTCTGGAAGACACATCAGGGGGGCTCCTCGCAAAAAGTGCCCTGGGGTTAAAACCAGTAAATCCTGGTGGTCTTCGGACATTGGAGAGAGCGGTCTGGAATTGAGGAGCGCTTCAATTCGAACTAGAAGTGTCGAGAACTCTTCGAGCGAGAATTTGTGGTTCCCGGTGACTTTATGGAAGTGTATTTTGAAGCTCTTCACTGCTGCTTCTCAGAGACCGCCCATGTGAGGAGCGTAAGGGGGGTGAACTGCCACGAGAGGCCATGCAGAGCGTATTTGCCGGCTATGTCCGAGGCGGCTTCGCTTAGAAAAGAGGATAATTCCTTCTGAAATGCTCGTTGGGCTTCGACGAACGTTTTTCCATTAACTGACATCATATGAGGGAGGCCACGGCGACCGGTGAAGCAAGCAAAAGCGGTTCTAAATGCTTCCGTTGTTAGGTCTGATCAGGCTTCTAGGTGAACAGCCTTGGTAAAGAAGCAGACAAACACACAGACGTAAGCCTTTGTGTGGGAGGCTCGACGGAGTGGCGATGTTTTGACGAGAAACGGGCCGGCAAAATCGACACCTGTTGTGTGAAAGGGTAAGGTATATGTCGTCCTTTCCGCTGGTAGAGCAGCCATTATCTGCGACTTCATCTTTTGCTTGTACACCGTACATGGTTTGCAATTAGAAATACAGGAATTTATTTTGAGCTTTAATTTAGGGATGTAGTATTCTTGTTGTACCATTCGGACCATGAGTTGTTTTTCTGCATGGAGAAGCATTGAGTGGAGAAAATTGAGAAACAATATGCAAAATCTTGAAGTTTCCGGAATTATTATAGGGTAATGCTCGTTGTCGCTCATAGGCGCCTTACTGAGCCGCCCGTTCACGCGTAGGTGGCCCCTGGCCTCGAGCATGAGATTTAAGGATAATAGAGAGCGTTTTTTATTTATGGGTTTAGATGCTTTTAATAGTAAAATCGTGCCTCCATAATGCATTTGTTGCGTTTGGAGGATGAGGCGTTCGTTTGTGTGTGTTATTTCGGCATGAGAAACCGAGCTTGTCGGGGGGATTGGGAGTCCCTTTGCCTTATGAATGAAGCGGTAGACGAAGGACATTACGCGCAGCGCCCGAACATAGGAGGAGAAGCGTTCCAGCAAATCGATGCTTTCAGTGGTGTGAAGAGGGACGATTGGTTTTTGTTCGAGGGGGGTGTCGGTTTAGGCGTGGTGTTTGGCCAGAGCTGAGAGAGCTTGGCTAATCATTCTGCTCCGTTCCACCAGAGTGGGCAGTCGACTAAGTGTTGGGGCCGACATCCTCGAGTTCCTAGGTCAGCTGGGTTGTCCTTGCTGGCTACATGTTTCCAAGTCGCGTTGGTTACATTTTTGACGATCTGAGAGGTGCGGTTTGCAACGTAGGTTTTCCACATATGGGGTGGCTTTTCTAGCCATGCTAACACTATTGAGGAATCCGTCCATAGCGTTAGTTCGTGAGGTGGTAGTTTTAGCTGACGTCGAATTTGTTTTATTAATTTTTAGAGAAGAACTTCTCCGCAAAATTCCAGTCGAGGGAGACTAACCGTTTGTAAGGGAGCGACTTTACTTTTCGCCATAAGCAGGTAACAAGCGTACACGTTTGGAGATTGCTGTGTTATTATGTATAAGAGGCGCAGAGGGCTTTTTCAGAGGCGTCTGAGAAACCGAGTAATTGAGTGGGTATGTCGGGGGAGAGTTGAACCCAACGGGGAATCCCTACGTCGCATATTGCCATGAGACTTTCGTGAAAAGCCGTCCATTTTTGAAGGACGCCGTCTTTGACTTCCTCATCCCAATCAGTTCCCCCATCCATAGTTGTTGCAGTAGGATTTTAGCCGTGATCATAATTGGCGATAGCCATCCTGCCGGGTCGAAAATTTCGCTACCGCTGACAGAATTTGCCTTTTCGTTCGCGAATTATTCGACGGACTGGGGTCGTAGGAGTACGTGAAGGAATCTGTAAGTGCATTCCATCTTATTCCAAGCGTTTTGGTGGAAATCTGAGAGAGATCTGAGTGGGATATGCCTTCGAGTAATGAGGATGTCATTTACATATGTTTCATGCAGAAGTACATTTTTGGCGAGCGGGTATACTTCTTTGGCATGTTCGGCTACTTGGCGGAGGGTTCTAATCGCGAGGTAGGGTGAGCAGTTGACATCAAAGGTGCCTATTTTTAACTTGAAATCTTCAAGCTTGGAGTTAGAAGATCTGCGAAAGAGGATTCGTTGATAATCTTGATCTTCTGGGTAGACGATAATTTGGCGGTATATTTTTTCTATGTCACCGCTGAAAACAAATTTATAGAGGCGCCACTGTAGGATTATAAGCATTAATTCATTTTGAAGTATGGGGCCGGTGTGTAGTATGTCATTCAATGAGTTTCCGGAGTGAGTTGGTTTGGAGGCATTGAAAACTACTCGTACCGCGTGGTGAGGCAAATTGAAGAAGTATTTGCCTTTGTTAATAACTTCGCGAGGTGAAGTTGGCTCCATGTGGGCCAGAGTTAAGTGTTCTTCTAATACTTCAGAGTACTTTTCCCTTAACTCTGTTTTTTTCTCTAGGGTTCTTTCTACGCTGATATATTTCTGCTGGGCTGCGGGTCGAGAGTGGCCGAGAGCTATAATTTCGGGAAAACCTTGCTTGAAGGGGAGTTTGACCATGTATCTACCGTCTCTTTTCCGAACGGTGGTTTTTTTTTGTACAGCTCCTCACAAAATATATCATCGTCTGTTATGGATGAGGAAGTTGGTACCTCTTCTTGTTCCCAGAATCTTTTGAGCAGTTCATTTAGAGAATTATCTGGATTATCAATTACGTGGATGGAGAATGCCGAAATTTGTTCGTTAACCGGACCACTTAGTATCTATCCAAATATTGTTTGTTGTGCGATAAGAGTTCCTGCCACGTTAGTTTCCAGGCCGTTTAGCAGAATTTGAGGGATTACATCACTACCAAGCTCCATGTCAATTCTTGCTGGGGAGAAGCGATTGAGGTCTGCCAGAGACAATGAAGAGAACTTCTGGAAATCCACGTTTTTGGCTTTGAATGATGGCAACAAGTGAATTAATTGCTACACGTGACGAGGAACGATGATTGTTGGAGTTGACCGATGGAGTGGTCTGATAGTGGAGGAGATAGTGGTATCTCTTTTGGCAATATACACATTTGAAGTTGAGAGTTGAGGTTTTGCAATATTGATTTTGTTTAACAAAATTGTTTCGCTCTGCGACACTGAGTTGTTTGAATTTTATGCAATTCATCATAGAATGATTCGAATTGCATTATGTACAGGATGCCTGTCGAGTCGATTCGCTATGATATGAGTGGGACTTATTTTTGAAGTTATTCGACTGATTTGGGGGAAATTCGGCTTGGAAGATGCTTGGACATTTTCCGATTGGTTCGGGGGCCGAAGAGCTCCGCTCCTATGCCCTCCGTTGGCTTCGAGCCATCGGTGTACCACATTATAGTGTGTTCCTGGGGAAGCGCTTCAATTCTGGAGGTGTCCTATGTACACTTGTTCCCCTGCTCTATTTTGAAGCGCTTCTCAAACTTAATTAGTTTCCTCGTGTCATCACTGGGAAGTTGGATGAGTGGAATCTGCTCTTTCAGCTTCTCCATGTTCCGTGACTCTATCACTTTGCCTCTTCCGCATCCCTCTTTTGCTATGTTTACTAAAGTACTCCTGGCTGACTGCTCAATTATTAGTAGAGGCGTTAACTTAAGCTGCACCTATATTGCCACCGTCGGCCATGTTCGCATAGCTCCCATAATGCAGACACATGCCAAGCGTTGAAGCTTCGTGACTGACTTTTGTACGGCCACCATGGTTGTACTTGATGGCCACGCAACTACTTCATACACTATGACAGGTCTGACTATAGTAGTGTACATACATCTTAGGATCTTTGGGCTGTATCTCCAGGATCTTCCTGTAATTGGTCTGCACACCAATGGCTGTCTTGTTAGGGTTGATACTTAGCTCCACTTCAGTACACCATTCTTTCGTTACCCTCAATGCCTTTTGAATTATGTCCAAAGGGTGTTTTCAAATCTGCCTCCTACAATTATAACAATATTATCCGCGTAACCCTGACATCGGATTCCGTTCTCGGAGAGCCTTTGTTGAAGTTCATCTACTACCAGGCTCCACAGCAGGGGTGACAGGACGCCCCCTTTTGGACATCCCTTCGTTGTCCTGATCTCTACTGTACCGTCCCCACTCGAGGGTTCGGCAATCCTCGTATGCAGTAGGGCGTTTATCCACATACGGATTGGACGTTGTATCTCTCTTCTCTCGAGTGCCCCATTCACACACTCGTGGGCCGTGTTGTCGAATGCCCCCTCTATGTCCAAAAATGCGCACAGCGCAACCTCTCCGCATTCGGACGCACTTTGGATTTCTGACAGCTAATACAATGCAGTTTCTGTCTACCTACCTGCACTATATGCATGCTGATCTCGAAGTAGTGGTATTCTATCGAGAGCCTTTGATCTAATCTCGTGGCCTACAATCTTCTCCATTGCTCTCAGAGCAAATGATGTCAGATGCTGTAGTGACCAATCAACTCAATTTGCGGCTTACATTTACCTCTTGACAAAAGGCCCCCACCAACCTTTCCGTCCATATTCGACCAATCCGTGAACAAGTAAACCGGTTCCCTTCCCCGGATGAGTCCTCTTCCCCATTCCTCTCCCGGGGAATAACTGGGGTGAAGGTTTCACAGGGAGCAGTTAGTTTCTTTTTGGGCAGTTAGGATCTCTTGAGCCTCATTCTTATGGCTCTTCCTCTTCTCCATCTTTTTATATCCCTCTCTCTCATTCTCCTTCCCCTCTATCTCCTCCTCTCCCTCCGCCTTTCCTCTCCCCTCCCTTTCTTTTCCCTCTTCCTTCCCCTTTTCCTTTTCCGTTCCGTTTTTCTTCTTTCCTTCCCCTTCTTTTCGTTTCCTTTTTCCTTCCTCTTTTCCTTCTCTCTTTTCTTCCTCTTTTCCTTTTTGTTCTCCTTTCCTTTCCCTTTTCCTTCCCCTTCTCCTTTTCCTTTTCTTCTCCTTTAAATCTCCGTCGCCCACTCCTCTTCCATCTTTTTATCCCTCTCCTTCTCAGTCTCTCTCGTTCGCCCTCCCGATCTCTTACTCTTCTCCATTTCCTTTTCCCTATACTTTTTAATTTTCGTTTCCGTTCCCTTTTCCTTCTCCTATGCCTTTTTCCTCCCCCTATTCCTAAGCTTTTTCTATCCTTATCTGTATTATTCTTATTCTTGTATCTATTGTTATTCGTCGGATAGGGACCATTCTGAGGAAGTGGGTTTACCTCAAGAGGTATGTATCATTACTATATATATATTGTACTAGCCTTTACCCGTGGCCTCGTCCGCAAGGAGAAAATAAAATATATGGAATATTCACTAAATAGTTAGTTTAGAGCGGTAAACGACTCACACATACGACAATATAAAATTGATACAACTTAAAGTTGTTTAAACAATATATTTATTGTTTTTGTCTTTATTAAAATTAAAATAAAAAAGCAATACAATTGTTGCGACACATACGTAGTGTCTTCATCAGTTGCTACGATCAACTAACCAAAACAAAATAAAAATAAACAAAGTAAGCCTAATTAAATCAAACAAACGAATTTAGAAAAAGCTAATACAATGTAACAAGTTAAAGAGAGTTACAAGAACAAAAAAAGTAATTATATATGTATGTCTGCGAAGAGACTCGAATCCAGTGGGCCTGTATCACGATTTACCGAGTCACATTTGTTTACATACATATGTAAAGGTTCTAGTATATTTAATCTGCTATTATTTGTTTCTGCTTTTATTAATTGGCAATCGTCTTCGCTTATTCGGTGCCTATTAGATAAAGCATGTTCAGCGATTCCACTTCTCGGGTCAATATTCTTTATATATTTTAAATGCTCATTTAACCGAATTCGTACAATGCGCGACGACTGACCAATGTACTTTGCGCCGCATATATTCCCATCGTCGTTTTTCTGCGAGCACGTTATTGAATATACGCCCGGCTTGTCCAAATTTTCACATCTGTCCTTCGTTGTTTTCAATAGTGATTTTAACTTTGTTGTTGTTTTTGGGGCCAACATTACGTTTACTTGCCTATAAAGTTTTTGTAAGTCATTAAAGCTGTTTGGATCATAAGTCATGCTACACCAAGTCTTCTTATCATCCACGCCCACTGTGTCAAAGAATGAACTACTCTCCCTTCGTTCCTTTTTGTTGTGGTGCTTTTTAATTATTTGCAATATAATGCTGGAGCTATAACCATTTGTTTTCGCGATGCTCGCGATTTTTTCTCGGTTGTTGAAGCTCGCATTTGGATGGCGAGGTTTGCTTGGCCAATACGTACCGAGCCGTTCAACTACTTCATATCGGGTCGTTAGGAACTTGTCCATTTCAGACCAGAGGGGTAATTCCTTCCTAGACTCAAGTGACTGCTACCATAAGGCGATAGATTCATTGAGGAGCTTAGAGGCGCATAAATATATAAAGATGAGATCCCAGTTGTTGGTGGGGACGTTGTTGAAATTTAGGGTCGAGATATAGTTATTTATCGTGGTTTGGATCTCTTGGATCCTTTTACCATTTTCATAAAAGACGGGTTGCATGTTAAATAGAGGCTTCAGTTGGCTGTCCACTAGAATTCTACGATTTTCGCATCTGGACTTGAGTAATCCCAACCTAGCTCGAAATTTTGATCATTGAGGGTGTATTTTTGTATTATTAAGGCAGCTTCACCACGGGTTTTTTGTCTCAAGTGGTAACGTTTTTGTGCAGGGCATAATTTGGGGTGGTTTATGTAAACCGCTGTAAACATGTCCCTAAATGACGGCCATGTTTCGTAGCCCTCGTGGAACACTTCAGTATCGCATGCAGGGACTGGGAGATAGGGTTCAGACCTGGGCATTATAAGTGGCACCATGGGTTGTCCTTGGCTGATGGGGTTCGGTTCCAGTTGCGCGAGCAGCTCGTTCATCGTGGTCCTTGTGTTCAGTGTGGTCTCCATCACCTTGTCATAATTTTCGTCCAGTGTTGACACACTGTGACGTTCATATGCGCTGCTTCGTATGACCATTCTACTGCGAGTACGAGTCTGTTGAGTTCCTCCATATATGTCTGCAAGCCGGGTTTGGTGTGATCTGTCTCAGAGATATTCCACCATTTGTCGCATATCCGGTCGAGTTTTCCTATTTCGAATAGGGACTTCTTCAAGAATCCTTCTTCTTCTATCTGGGACATGCTCTGAATCTTGGTCCCTTTGGGTAGAGAGAGTTTATCTGTTTTGTCGTCGGTCATCCTGATGCTGAGGGTTTTTGCTCAAAATACAAAAACTAGTTGCAGACTCTTTGATTTGGGAGGTCAAAGCTAATGTTCGCTTATGTATGCGACAGGAAGTGTATCAGAGGTACACGAGAGGGTATTTTCGAGGTGTGTATTTGGAGTAAACAAAAAATATTACTATGCGAAAGCTTGTTTATTATATAAAATATATTGAGGGGTATATTTCTATAATTGTTTTATAGTTTGGGGTTTAAAAAAATTAATAAAAAAAATTTCCTTCGCTTTTATGTGTTTTTTTCCACTGTATTTTTGATACAAGTTTTATTTGCTGTGGCCCACTGTGTGAATTATGTTAGCGGCACTTATTTCAATGCCTATATATATGTATGTACAAGTATATAGCTGCACTGAATTACTATGTTAACGGGGTGGGTTTATGCATTTGTTGCAGCGCTTCTGAGTACAAGCGTATATATGTACATAAGTGTGTACCAATTGTGGGTGGGAGCGGACTGGGTATGTAAATGGTGTTGAGATTGTGCACTTGTCTCAGCGCTTCTGAGTATAAGTGTATATATGTATGTATATCTGTAAAATTTTTTTTTTTTTTTTTTTTTTTTTGTGAAGCTAATAGGGCAAAGCGTCGTTAAGCTAATGTTTTCGGACAGAAATTTACTTGTGCGGTAATAATTAGGTATGCAAAAAATTATGCTGTTGCTGGGCTAGGTTGATGTGTGAAAACTAACGGAGAATATGTGCTGTGTGCGGGTAAGTTAAAACTGCTTAAAGTAAATGAAGCGTTGTTTAATACTTTATTTTCAGGGACGTTCCAGGGCAGGCAAAGGGGAATATAGGGGTATACATTTAAAATATATTAATATGTAAGTTGTTTCGAATGTGTTATTTATGTGTCTTAACGGATTGGGGAGAGTGTATATAGAAAATTAGAGATTTTCCGTTAAAATTGAGAACATAAGGGGTTTCTCGTAATGCTTTAGATATCCGATAATTTACCTACATAAATGTGGGTAGGTATGTGTTGTAAGAGAGTTTTCTTTGCACTTACTTTTTTCCTGGGATACCTCTCTATTTACTGTTCTGCGTTGCTGTAACGGGTCTGCTTTGGTGCTGGTAACGGAACTGTTGCTCTTGCGGGTAGCGGTTTTTGCTGCCTGTGCTGGTAAATTTTCTATTGCTTGTGGACTGTACCTTCTTGACCATTTTGTTTGTAATGTCTATGTTCTTAATTTTTCAGGTTCGGCACCCTACTTTTTGTTACCGCTGTTTAAATTTCAAGTTTCTATGTTAGGCTCACAAACCTCTTTTGTTCGCACTGAGCACGCTAATCTTATTTATTTTCAGCTTTTATCAGTATTATCTTTTGTCTTGTAGGATTTTACAGAGCCCCTTACTTTTATTTTCAGGTTATTACGAGAACCTTATTTTTTACAGCACCTTATTGATAATATGTCCTTTTTATTTTCTGGTTTTTCCAAGCACCAAAATATTTTCCTCTTATTTTCAAGTTTTCATTGAGCACCTTATTTTTATTTTCAGGTTTTTCCAGCACCTTATTAATATATTTTGCTTTTTTTCAGGTTTTCATCTAGCACCTTATTTTTATTTTCATGTTTTTTCCAGCATCTTATTAATATATTTTGCTTTTATTTCAGGTTTTCTTCTAGCACCTTATTTTTATTTTCAGGTTTTTCCAGCACCTTATTAATATATTTTGCACTTTATTTTTATTTGCAGGTTTTACGCGCACCTTATTAAAATCTTTTCCTTTTTTTCAGGTTTTTATCTAGCACCTTATTTTTATTTTTAGGTTTTACGAGCACTTTATTAATGTATTTTGATTTATATTATCAGGTTTACACGGCTTAAACACTTTTTTCTTAATTTTGGCATGTTTCGTTTATTTTCAGTTTTTTTTTTCACTAGCCTGATCGCTTAGTCAGCTGTATTTTTACACCTTTGCCGTAAATATGGAACTTTTTGTTGATTTTACACCGCTTTTCAATACAATGTAGCTCTTATATACATTTTTTAGTTGTAATTTAACTTATTTTTCGCCACAGAAATTTTCTTTTTTTCTTTTTCACTGTTTATTTTGAGCCTTCCTTTTATAACCGCGGGCAAAAAGACATTTATAAATTTTTCCTTTTTACAGCACCCCAATGTGCCGTTCACTTTTGTACAATTGTATGTATAATTGTTGTAGTTTTTTTTTTCAAATTAATTTCAACTAGATTTAAATTCAATTTTCACTTAATGTTTTTGTTTTTATTTATTTTGATTTTATTAACCCTCTCGCGTTCGCGTTTATTTATGATTTCCTTTGACGACGTCGAAAGGACCATAAATATGGTTGCACTACTTACAATTTTACCACACCACTTCTTGCGAAATAAAGCACCTTTTTTTTGTATACTTTCATGTGTTTCGTTCTTTTATTTCACTGAGCCTGGCTCAAATATTAATTACACGGGAATTTCAAATTTCTTTATAAATTTTTGGATTTTTCAAAATAGGAATATTAATCACAAACTATAATTTATGAAAGCACAAATTTTCGATCGATTACGAATTGAATACGTATATTTGATTAGCGCGCTCAACGACAACTGACTGCGCGGCCAGCGTTAACAGATTGACGACGCCATCGTCATTTTGACGATTTTCAACTAGAGTGACGCTTGGACGATTTTGTAATGAGAAATGACGATTTAAGCCTGCCTTCTATGTAAGATTTATTTTAAATATTCAAACACCAAGAAATAGATCCAATAATGTTGATTTTAGATGGACACTACAGTAATAAATATTGAAGTGATCAACTTAGCTCGTGAAAACGGAGTGGTGATGATATCATATCCTCCGCATGAACACTCACTCATGAGCCCACTCAATACTTATTACAGTAACGAATTAAAGTATTTTATGAGAGAGAATGAACGAAAACTTACTCAATTCGATTTAGTTGGTATCTCTTCCAAAACGTATTGTAACGAATTTAGTTAAACTCCGCTTATTTAACACCTTCTACTAACGTTCGTATCGCTAAACAGTTGAATAAATAACTCCAATATTCAATAATGCAAAATGGTCTTTATTACACTACTTCACAATTACACTTATACTTCGCAACCAATAGCGTGCTTAAATCAAATTGATTGATTTTTACTCAGCTTTCGCTCTTTTTATAGTCTCTGCTGTTTCGTTCGCATACTTCTAGGCGTTTTTCCTCTAGAATTTAGTACTTGTTTACCAGCTATAAACTTATCGCCTATAAAGTACAGATGTACGATTATAGCTTCTCGCATAGCCATATGCGCGTGTATATGTGAGTGATAGTTCCACCGATGATTGCCTAATTTAGGGAGTATCTCAGATATATTCATGTGTTTGTGCATTTCTCTCCGCTGCTTGTATGGATATATGTGTAGACATAATGATTAATTTGTTTATGTGCATACAAGTCACTGCTCAGTATCGACTTAGAGATGATAGTGTCCCTTAGTGTTGCTAATATTCTTCACAGTATTTAAGGTTCAGACTGGCAAGGTTGCAGTTAACGGTTTCAGATGTACTTGTATTCGATCGAAATATTTTTATTGATGCAGACTATATTGCTGCAAATGATATGTATCATCACGTAACTACTGAAAACTCTGAAGTTTCCGAGCAAAATAAAGCAACTTCGGATACTGGACGTACTCTTGCTTCGCCGACATCTAATACAAATCGAGTGACTTCTCAAGAACCGGTGGCATCAACCAGTAAAGGAGTCGTTTCACCATGGCATATTTTACTATAGCCAAAGATTATAAAGCCAGTTGCTACTGGAAGGGAAAGAAAGTCAAAAGCGTCAGTATTAACAAAATCACCGTATAAGGATTAGTTGGAAGAAAGCATTCGGAAGATCCGGGAAAAAGTGAAGCCAAAAATTAGAAAAGAAAAAGAACCTTCAAAAAACCAGCAGCGAAAGCTAGAAAAGCTGAATGTGAAGAGTTAAACTGTGACTCCGAAGTAAGCGTGGTCTACGCAGAATCCAACCAAGGGGATTTTGTTGAAATGCCCCCAGACAGAGCAATTTGCTCCTTTTGTGAAAAGTTATGGAAGGTCGAAAGAAATATAGCAGAATGGAGGGCTTGTTTACGGTGCGATGCGGTTTGGGCTCATCACGTCTGCATTCCCAAAAAAAATCTAATTTTTATTTGCCAGTCTTGCACATATTGAAGTTTTTAAGAAATTTTGATATTCCCAATAATTTAATAATTTTTAATATTGTAACGAATTTAGGGAAATTCCTCTTATTCCAAATCTTCTGCTAAGGTCCAAATCACTAAACTGTTGAATAAATAACTCCAATATTCAATAATGCCAAATGGTATTTATTAAAGTACTTCACAGCAACACTTATACTTCGAAACCAATAGCGTGCTTAAATCAAGCTGATTACTCAGCTTTAACTCCTTTTATACTCTGTGATGTCTCGTTCGCATTCTTCAAGGCGTTTCTTCTTCTAGAATTTACTACTTGTTTACAAGCTATAAACTACAGATACACTTTTATAGCTTCTCATATGCGCGTGTATATGTGAGGGGTACTTGCAGAAATAATTGCCTACTTTTGTGAGATATATGCATGTGTATGTGTGAGAAATACTTTGCTGATGATGGCATACTTTTGTGAGCATCTCTCCGCTGCTGGCATGTACATATGTGTAGACATAATTATTTATTTGTTTATGTACATACAAGTCACTGCTTAGTATGGGCTTAGAGATGATAGTATCCCTTTGTGTTGCTAATATTTGTCATAATATCAACGAGCCAAGGAGGCATTTTATTTTATCTTTTATTTATAAAATTGGTAAATTTTAAAAGAAGTTATTTAATCTTTTCTTTAGTAAAACTGATCTGGTTATTATTCGGGTTAAATGATATACCAAATTACGTTTGCGTACCCGTTACCCGCCAATTTTTGGGGAAGCGGCATTTCGGACTCACCCGAATTTCGTCTTGAGTGGTATACAACTTTTGATAAATTACGCTATAGATGATATTTCACCAAACAAAATGTGATGAAAAAATGGTGAATTGGACTTTTAGTTAGGCCAAAATTACCCAAAAACTAAACGCTATACCACAAATGCCGCAGCTCTTCTATTTTGCATACATTTCTAAGGATCCTCCAGAAGTTTTTTAGAAAACTACTTCTACTATGAAAGAGCTGACTCTGCATACGCTTTTTTCAATTTATGTGTATTCGTTGCAGATCTAGTGTGCTTGCCACACTCTTCAGCGAATGTAGAACGAATTTTTTATAAAATTAATTTAAACAAAACAAAAATCCGAAACCGTCTGGAAACTGATACATTAAAAGGAATATTGCTAGCACAAGATTATTTAAAATTTAGTAACTTTTCCTGTCATAATATTGAACCGCAAATAAATATGCTAAAAAAATGAAGGCGAAAATATAAAACTAAGAAACTAAAATGATATAGAATGTTCGATTCGTGCGCTTTTAAAGTTAATTTTGTTGAATGAAATCCGGCGATCTCATTTTGGTTTACGACGAATTCAATCGTACGTCCTAACTCAACTTTGGTTGTTATTGGTTGTTGCCATAGATATGACGATTTTTGACAATTTTTTGAGCGGCGTCTGACGATTTGGAAAAAAAATATATGGCAACGCTGTGCGCGGCCGCCGATCGCCGATCGCCGCTCACTAAGCTGTGCAGTGAGCATACAAATATACATATACAAAGGTACATAAGTAAATAGAACAGAAGCGGTAGTTTTCCAATCACTTCTTAAGAGTTCTACATTAGGACTTTGGGGTGAGTATGGATATAAAGGGTAAGTATAATTTTTGGTAAGTATTCATTTTAAAGAGTAAGTATATACATATGTAGGTACCAAGGTAGGTATGTAAAAAGGTAAGTATAAATTTCAAATGTGAGTGTAAATTCAGCAATGCAACTTAAAAAGCAAGTATTTAACAGGTAAGTTAATCAGATTGGATCAAATTTTCATCCATGTCTTCAACACCACTTTTATGTAAAAGATTTTTAAAAGGGTCGTGGACGAATAAAATAAGCTATATCTTTGCAAAAGAGAGCTTTATGTTAATGGTATTTCATTTCCCAAAAAATGGACATAGCACCGCGCCTTTTAGGACTAAGCAATTTTCTATGTTTCGGGAGCCATAATTTGAGGAAAAATTAGTTCAGAATAGAACCATATGTATATGAATTATTGCGCAGCCTTGTAACACTATTAAGCACACAAAACAAACAACAACAGTTCAAGTGTATAGCTGGGTATGTAATGGTCGGTTTGACCCGAACTTAGACTTCCTTACTTGTTCTTCTAGCTATGTGCGTGTGTATATCTGAGTAAAGACTTCTGCTCTTAGCTGATGACTAAACATGTGTATGTGAAATAATCTCTTTGCTTCAAGCTGCTGGTGTGTAAATAGCTTAATGTTGTTTTGTTTATTTACTAACAGCATAGTTATGTTAGAAATGCTAATATTAGACACAATATCTTGCTAAAGCGGTTATTAAAATTTTCAATTATATTCTTTTATGTGCCCAAAACTCATAAAATATCGTGGTTCATTACTATATTTATGAAAATTTCAGCAATAAGCATTTTAAAATGTAAAAAAAAACAAAGACATGTTAAGTGTTGAATGTTAATTCTTTTATTTAGAGGAAATAATTAAAATGTATTCACTTAATTGTGCAAAGAGAAAGAGAATGCATTTTCAGAGTAAATCGCGGATGCCATTTGGCCACTGGACTACTTCGAAGAGCTTCAGCTTAACAGATTGGCTTCGCGTAATCAGTATCGTTCTGACGTTTCACAAGAGAAGTGCACCCTGGCTTGAAACCACCCTTGCATTCTTTCTGTGAAATTCTTTCCTTCGTCTTAGTGTCCATTAGGGTTTGCCAATGCCAGTGCTTTTGTCGCAGGCACCTTCGGTTTTGATTTGTTTGGCCCATTCATTCAGTCAACCTTTGCCCGATCTACTGCCTTTGACTTATTTGGTCTTTGTCGAATTTCCTCCACCAGCACTCGCTTACTGCTAACCCTTTCTCCAAACTGCAGTTATGTGGCAGATTCTTGTTCTTATAGTGCATAGTCCTTCTTTGCATGTCAACTAAGAAGTCCACTCCCAATATGACTTCTTCAACGATTTCTGCCACAACCGAGACCCTCCCAATTACGACTTCACATGTCTCACTTCGCCCTGTACTGGGTTGTACTCGCGAGTGACCGTACGCAGTCTTGCTCCGAGTAATCGCTTCACTCTCCTGTTTACCAAATCAGATCGGATTATAGAATGAGACGCGCCCGTATCTACTGTCAGTAAACGCTCCTAGCAATCCACGTTTTCTGTGACGGTAAGACTGCTCGATTTTCTTCCGATTTTTGATACAGATATCACAGCAAATTTAATAGCTGGAGCAAGTTCTCGATATTTACATCTGGCTCGCTCTTGCTCATCTCTTCCAGCTTTGTACTTAAGACCAACCGTGCTGTTGGAACGACTAGATTCGAGACCGCATTGAAATGAAAAGTTACTTAGCTTCCCGCATTTCAAGCATTTGATAACTCTCTCACTCCGCTTTTGCGATGGTTTCTGTGCCTCCAATATTGTGTTAATCCAGTCTGGCCCTTCTTCTTCCAGACGGCGTGCTTTGAAAGCTGGCTTATACAGAAGTGAGGCTGTTTCCTGGGTCAGTACATGTGATACCATTTCAGCAAATGTTGGTTTTGGATTCGCATATGTAGCTCGTTTCGTTTCGGCGTCCCGTATTCTATTTATAAAGCTCTGAATTTTAACCCTCTCGGTGTATTCCACGGGTGCGTCTTCATTTGCGAGATGAGCCAATCTTTCAACATCCGACGTAAACTCCTGCAAAATCTCATTCGCCTTTTTGGTAACGGTTTTTCAACTCAATTTGGTATATTTGTTTTCTATGATCCCTTCCATAATGTCTCTCGACCGCTGCCATCAATTCCTCATAACTGTTCCGTTCGTACTCTGGAATAGTCTGTAAAATTTCAGCAGCAGGCCCTTTAAATGCCACGAACAGTGCAGCAACTTTATCTTCAGCATTCCAGTTGTTCACTGCTGCCGTCTGCTCAAATTGAAGCTTGAATACCTGGAAAAGAACAGATCCGCCAAAAGATGGAGTTTTTACTTTCGGAATGACCGCTGGAACAGCTGGGCGATTTAATTGTAACTGCTCCATACGACCTTTTAACGCTTCTCTCTCGGCATGAATTTTGTCCTCGAGTTGTAAAATTATTGCATCCTGCTTTTCCAGTTTCGCAAAGAGCTGGGATGATACCTGTTCCGAAATTTCAGATGTACGGGCCTCTTGCGTTTCCAGTTGAGATGCGATATATGTCTTCTGTTCTTCCAGTTGAGATGACATTTTCGACGACATTTCTGCAATGCGTGCCTCCTATGCTTCCATCTTGGATATTATACTTTCTGTTATACGTGTTTCTTGTGTTTCTGTTTTATCGATATCTGTGATAACAAAGTCAATATCGCATTATTCTCGACGCTTGCGACTGGACTCGGACTTCCGTTCTTCTCTTCCAATTTTGTTAATGTCTCGTCCCCATTAGAATGAAAGACATACTCATTCACATTAATTCCTTTCGATTCCATATCCTCTCGTAGTCGTGCTTGAAGTTCTATTTTATTACCGGTTGTAGTCAATCCACGGTTGTCCAACTCTTTTTCAGTTGCTGGATCTTTAATTCACTTAACTTTGCCATGCCAAGTTGTTCAATAATTCCTCTTCTAACACCAACTGTGACGAATTCTGCGGATTCTGATATTCATTGCACCTTCTGCTAACGTTCGAATAGCTAAACTGTTGAATAAATCACTCCAATATTCAGTATTGTAAGCTGGTCTTTATTTAGATTACTTCGGGAGTAATACGTCACAATTATACTTCACAACCAATAGCGTGTTTAAATAAATATTGATTAGTTATTACTCAGCTTGCGCTGCTTTTATACTCTCGGTTTCCTTGTTCACCCCTTTCTCCAAAGGTCTAGTAATTTTCCGAACAGTTGTATGTCATGCGTGGTTAATTACGAACTATATACATGTATATCTGTAGTACACGCATCCCCCATAGCTATATGCGTGTGTGTGAGTAACTACTTCGGCTGATGACTACATCTGTGTGTGTGAGATATCTCTTCGTTGCCTTTTACATAAATGTTGCTTGCCTTAATGTGTACATAAGTTTCGTTGCTTGCTGTTTTGTTGTTGTGATTATTTTCTGACAGCTTAGTGATGCTAATACTCGTCACAATACATATGTCACCGAATGTTCTGGAAGCTGAGCCTTGCATGGAGCGTGCCACAATATCTTCTAAAAATGATGATGTAATTTCGTTACGATTTGCATTATTTCGCGAGGGTGACGGTGGACTTATTATTACTTTTACGAAGCGAATTATCTATGAATGTTTCTTTACCCGTAACCTTCGTTCATTACTTTCATCTAACGCGCTTTCGAATTTTCATTAAACTTGTGCTCGCAGAGCTTTTCGACCAGCTTCGCTTTGTTACCGGCGGTGGACAATCCAAGTTCACGTCAACGCTGGCGCAAACCTACCACTGTCATTTCTCTAAACTTTTCCATTCTAATTTTGGTTATTTTTTAGGTCTAAATTACGTGTCTCACTTCTGAACTGCCAGAGACTTACCGACTGGTCCTCTTCGATTTCACTGTTTAGCAGGGTTTTTTATATAAAAAGATAATTAGTATTTAATGACTCAAAAGAATGGAAATTACGTAGTTTAGGAAAAACAAAGTTTATGATGTTTTAAATTTCAATTATTTTGCCACTGCCGCGCGATACCAATTCCTTTCAATAGTCTTCGTCAACACTCGTCATCTCACTGCTCTTACGCTTAAGCTAAGAACACATTGAGCTGCTTTACACTACGCTCCACTTTTTTGCCTATTTGATCAACATGGCCGTGCCGCGCAGTGCTGCTGCCGCTAGGTGAGAATTGTTTCATAAGAATACAAAACGAAGAATATTTTGCAGCGCAGTGTAGTGCGGCCTTAGCTTTAAAGTAGCTCTTCGTTGTCATGTCAAGTAGGGTTGAATTTTTACGTATGTGACACACTGTTGTTAGAATAAGTGACACTGTTTCCTTTTTATTAGAGATAATCGAAATATCTACTAGGGTTGAACATTATATGTATGTGCTATTACGTAAACAAACATATTAACTTGTTTAGGAAAATAACCAATTACCAAACCTCATATTTTGTGAAATAGGGAAAATAATTAATAAAATTTACTTAAGAACACATTAACTTGTAAGCATACTGTATATAATTTCATGTAGGTCATATTATTTTAAAAACGAATTCACTTGTAAAAAATTTCAATAAATTCTGTGCCAGCACAATTGAGTATATATATATTAAGAAAAGGGTTTACTGAGTTTAAGAAAAAATTGGTTTGATTATTCAGTCAATATTTGCTTAATTTTAGGTGAAAAATAATTCTTACTTCGGACGAAACCGAACATTATGTACCCAGCTGTGCATTTGAAACGCTGTTGTTGTGTATAAAGCTGCGCAGTAATATATATATGGTTGCCATATTTTGTTTTGTTGATTTTGCGACAGGGTGGACAAATAATGTATATTGGAACGAATTTCCGTGATCCCTTGTCAAATTTGGTTTCGACGTTATACCATCATCAGTGTCGACTTTAGTTCTCGAAACGATGATGGCACAACGCCGAAATCGATTTGTCTCGAAACCAAATTTAACAAGGGATGACGGAAAATTGTTCTAATATACATCACATATATGGTTCTATTCTGAACTCATCTACGCCAAAAGATTGACTTGTGTACAAGTACAGGTGGTTAAAAAAATAGAAATGTCTTTCAGGCGATTTCGCTGTCCCAGCGGGTTATGGGGCTTAGAATATAATGCCTGCCGGAAGAAGGGACTAAAATAGCAAACTCATTCATGGAGTTGTGTAGCACAACCCTTTCAACGGGTTGCCAGCACAATATATACCTTCTCCAAAACAATTGTCAACCTCACCTACTCGTGCCGAATCTTGTTTCTGTAATAGCCGATGCTCTGGAAACCCCAAGTTCCTTATGGATCTAGGGGGTGGGAGGGCGGTATGGCCTAGAAGGTTTAATGTGGTCATACCAAATCGTAGCCGAGATGGTCAGGCTAGTACCATAATGGTGCTTTATGAAGTGGGTTTTGTCTAAGGCTGGGGTAACGCTCAGTCAATCCAGAGTACACAATATTTATGTGTTACGAACACACGCACACACGGCTGGAGGTGTTAGGAGGGCAGCAGCTTACCGTTCCGAGACGGTGAGGGGCGGAGCGGCGGCTAGCGGTCGTCGTAGCAGAGGAGGTATCGGCAGGACAGTTGAACGGTGGTCGGGTAACGGACGGATTGGTACGGCGGTATGAAAACAGCGGCGGGATAGAAGCAGCGGCCTAACGGCGGTAGGATGGCGGACGGCCAACGGCCGTTGTTGCAGCGGCGGGACGGAAGCAGCGGCGACACCAGAAGGGCGACGATGCGACGGCAGTGGCGGTGGGCTACGGAGCCCGTACTAGGGCCGAGGAGAGAGGGGAAGTGGGCTGGCGATGGGGTTTACCTGGACAGCGGCCGCTCGTTCCGAGCCGGGTTGGTTGACGGATCGGCGGGATCGGATTGATAGGTAGTCTTCGGCAGGATCGATAGTCGGCGGGGTCTGTCACCTGGGGAAGAGACTGCGTGGACTCGGGTTAGTGCTGGACACCCCCGCCTCCCTACTTGCACGCTAATAGAAGGTGCGTAAGGGGGGCGGGGCTGTACCAGCCGAGACACCGATGATCGATCCGTACGCGGAGTGGAAGTGCACCTTAACGGCACAGCGGTAGCCCCTTGTGCAAACGCATCGGCTCACGGCCGAACCCAGAGCTGTGGAGAGGGGGTCGTGCGGTCGTTCGGGCGGCGAGCCATCCCCTGCCTGGCCAGGGCGACGGAGGGAGATAGTCCTAAGGCACCACTCTCGTCGTCCGGGCGTAGCAAGGGGGGTGACCCGCGCCCCGGCCGCACTCTCTTCTCCCCAGCTCGCTAGTGGGAGTGGTTAAACCCGCTCCAACCAGCTTATTATACAAGAGCTGAGTGGGGAGGGATCGCTTGGTTGTTCGGCGTCGCGCCACTCGACACCTGGGTGTGATCGGTCGCCGCTATTAGGTGGGGCGAGCATTGCTACAACAACAACAACAACAACAACACCTGGGTGGGCGACGGAGGGAGATGGTCCGAAGAGACCACTCTCGCCGTCCAGCCCAGGTGAAGGGTGACCCGCGCCTCCTTCCGCTCAGTCCGAGCTGCGGGGGATGGGTGGTTTAGTCATTAGAGCGTCGTGCCCCCACACCTAAGTGGACGACGGAGGGAGATAGTTGCAAGACACCACTCGCGCCGTCCAGCCCAGGCTGAGGGTGACCCGCGCCATGACAGCGCCCCTTCCTCTCAGCTAGCTAGCCGGAGTGGCAATTTTGTCTTTAAAAAGACAACCACTCCCGCTAGCTCACCTGCGAAGACTGAATTGCAAAATGCAAATTCGCTGTTTTTATACGGGTGGTGCCGCAAACTGCTTGAGAAATTAATACACCACTATTGTGATTGTCTCTTGTGATGATCTTGTTGACAAAACACACCATTGGTTTGCCATCAGTCGTTGGTAGCGTGTGGTCATTTACCATAGTGGTTGCTGGCTATGCTATAGAAAAATAAGTACAGGGGGTTCAGGCTTAAGTGAAGAAAAGGAAGTACGGGGGGCTATGTAATTGTAACGCTACGTTACAGCTTGTTACCGGAACGTACCGGATCTGCATCCGGCAGAGGACCATCAATATCAGTAACACTCCGCAAGGCCTTCGGGGAGCGTCCTTATCGCTACAACAACATCAGACGAGTTCGCTCATTTTCAGAGCAAACAGTTGTAGCTTTGAAAAAAATTTGTATGCCAAATTTCGTTCGGATTGGGAGATTTTTGTTCGGCTTACGGCATTAAAATTATTTTGGATAGAGTAACAAAGAAAGGAGCGGATCACGCCCATTTTCAAAAATTGTTTAAATTTTATTCTTAACTCAACTGTACCACTACTGAAGTAGAATATCAGTCAAATGTTAAATACCATAGATTTATTGCAAACTTTGTTAGGGTTAGACCTTTAGGAAAAGTGAGCGTAGTCTTTAACCGAGTTAGATTATCTTCATTCAGTCTATTTAATTTGGCAAGGATAGTGTCTCTGCCAAATTCCAATATAATATCTCTAATGGCTTTAGATTTATGGCTTGTTAAACTTCCAAATTTTATTCTTCTAAATGTGTGGAGTGCCACGCCGATAATCAAAAATTTTTTAGAATTTATGGTTTTCGTCATAAAACCCATCCACTTACCAAACTTCATTAGCTTAGCGGTATTCGTTTTTGAATTATCTAATTTTTTCCATTTGTCTAAATTTTCGATATCGAAAAAGTGGACGTGGTTTTCGTCCGATTTCGCTCATGTTCAATACCAGATTAACCTATATACCGAATTTGGTGAAGCTATCTCAATATTTGCTCAAGCTATCGTGTTAACGGATAGACAGACGGATAGATGGACATTGCTTAATCAAATTATTTTTCGATACTGGTGATTTTGATATATGAAAGTCTATTTCTATCTCGATTCCTCTAAACTTGTACAACCAACCGTTATCCAATCATGGTTGTAATACGCCTTGTACAAATACAGCTCGGTATAAAAAGTTCTTTCTTAATAATTGATATTTTACCAAGCAAAAAATGTTTTAACTTAAGTATATATTTTTTTAATTTTGCAGCTGACCCAATAAAATATATACTTAATTTAAGGAAACAATTTTTAATTATTTTAGTGGTTATCATGATTCAATCACAAGAGGTTTGCTTGGTTGACAAAATTTTTGGCAATTGCAGCCATTTTGCCCCCAAATCGAATCGACATCCATTAACTGTGTTGTTTCTTTGCAAACTTATGAAATATACTAGCAGCTCGTATGCGACGTTGCTCGCAAATTGGATGTTTATTGTTCTACAAAATAATAGCAAATTATACGTGAGATATGTTATTGATATTAGAAAAGAGAATTACTCTAAATATATATATGTGGTATTTATTTAATTCTATAACTTAAAGTACTTCCGAATACACCTCATTTTTAGTTTTATTATCTGAAGGTAGCAGTATACACTCACGGTCAAAAAAAAAATCCGAGGAAACTGTTTCCCTGTTATGGCGTTTCCTAAGTCACTACAGATGTGTAACGAAACTTTTTAGTTATTGTGGTTAATATTTATTTATTTATTTATTTATTTGTTAGTCTACGAATTTTAAAATTAATCAGACTAAATATGAATGAATGAATGAATATAAATGCGGATTACAGTGTAAAATTAACAAGCATACATAGTGACCAAAATTATATTATAAAATATGTATATACATATATTATTGAATAAGTTGTCGGGATGGACTGTGATGCCGAGCAACGGAATTGAATATCATTGATGTCGGAATGGACGTGATTTCGAGCAGCTGATGTATATTTAACACACAATAGTAGGGCTGCGATGTGTGGGAGGTTGGAAAGGACGTGATTCCAACCCACCCGCCCAAAGTAACTATAGATTATTAGTGCTGTCGGAATGGACGTGATTTCCGGCAGCCTATGTATATTTAACACACAATGAGAAGGGCTGTGATGTGCGGGATGTTGGAAAGGACGTGATTCCAAGCCACCCGCCAAAAGTAACTGGAGCAAGTAACAGATTTAGTTTAACGTGGGATTTTGAAACAGTTATGAGTTCAAGGCAGTGAGTCTATATTTTTTTATACTGTAAAGTGTGTCGCAAGTATCAATATTATTGCAGTGATTATTGAAATCTTGACACAGACAACGAAGAGGTACATGCATTTGAAAATTCGATCTTTATGTATTTAAATATAGCGGTTGGAAATACCGAGAGGGCCTAAAAGGGACATTAAACATCACCTCGCCAAGAAGAAATGGACTGTTTATCATCCCCCTTAACAATTTTACCATAAATAAAACGCCAAGCATCTCCCTACGGCTCTGTAGTGAAGGCACCTGTAAAAGTTTTAACCGGCTGCAATAGGGCGGTAGGTTCCTAGATGGATCCCAGGGCAAATGATTTAAAGCAAAGAGCAAAAATTGCTTCTGGACCGATTCCAATTTTTCGCTATGAACCTGATAACGCGGGTTCCAGATAATGGAAACATATTCCAATATAGGTCTTACTAACGATAAAAAAAAAGAGTTTTAGTGACATAGGGGTCATTGAATTCCTTTGACCACCTTTTTACGAAAGCCAAAGTGCCTCTAGCCCTATTCACACGCGATTCGATATGTAATTTTAAGGCCAGTTTACGGTCCATTATAACGCCAAGATCAGTAAAGTTTGTGACTTGCTTAATGATATAATCGCCTATCATGTACTGATAGGTTTTAAAAGATTTCCTCGTAAAACACATAAACTTGCACTTCGGTAAATTTAGTGACACGACGTTCACGTCACACCACTCAACCAGGTTATTCAGATCCAATTGAAGAAGTGCCCTATCTTCAGGTGAGCGAATGGGCATAACGAGTTTGACATCGTCAGCGTACATCAGCGGTATGCAGCGCTTCAAAACATTTGGGAGGTCATTAATGAAGAGCAGAAACAACACTGGACCAAGGTGACTGCCCTGTGGAACTCCAGAAGATACATTGATGAATTCAGACAAGCAATTGTTAAACACAAGGGTTTGCTTTCTACATACGAAGTACGAAGAGACCCAAGAGAGAAGCCGTGATGGAAACCCCAATCGATCGAGTTTTAGTAGGAGTAAGGAATGGGAAACTTTATCAAAAGCCTTACTGAAACCAGTGTAAATGACATCAACTTCGCACTTCGTCCTTAAGTTATTGGATAAGAGGGTTGTGAACTCCAGGAATTTAGACACAATGGACTTACCCCTACAAAAGCCATGTTGTGACAGGTCCACTGCTGAAGATACTGGAAAAGCCAGTTGATTTGTGACAACTGATTCAAATAGTTTTGGAACAGCACAAAGTTTGGCTATTCCTCTATAGTTTGTGACACAAGATCTACTCCCACTTTTATTAAGTGGTATTATAAACGACTCCTTCCACTTCTTAGGGAATATCCCTTGCCTCAAAGAGGCATTAAATAAGCAGGTAAGGGGTTGACAAAGAAATTGTGCGCAAGTTCTCAGCAAAACAGATGGTATTTCATCAGGTCCACTGGAGTAGGAAATTTTCAGACTTTCCAGATGCCTTAGTACCTCATCTGTATGAATATATGGGATACCTACTGAGTTAAGCGAAGGTAACATGTATTGATAATCCACCGGAGGGGAGTCAGGGATAGTCGAGTAATTAGATTTAAAAAAGTCAGAAAACATATTTGCAATCTCGGAGTCAATACTAGAAATCCGATCGTTATACTTCATTACAGAAGGAAACCCTTTAATTTTTCTTTTGGAGTTGACGAAGGCATAAAATGTTTTTGGATTGGAAAAGATCCGATGCTTACTCTTCATCAGATAATTCTTATAGCATCTTATCTGTAGCCTGTTGTACTTAAGGCGCAAGAAGGAGTATGCAGCATAGTCACTATTAGAGCCAGATAATTTGAAACGCTTGAAGAAGCGTGTTTTTGTTTTTTAGATAATTAAGTTCTCTAGGGCTCCAAGCAGTAGCTGGAGACGCTGAGGAGGTTTTGGAAAAAGGCACACATTTGAGCAATATCGCATGTAAAACGTTGGTGAAATGGACGGAGCTCGCTTCAATATCTCCGTCGTACTCAGGCCACTTTATTTTAGAGACTTCGTCGATTAGTAAAGACCAATGGCCTTTCTAAACAGAAACCGGCGCGAAGACGCATTCGGATCGGTAGTATTCCGCACCGGTAAGCCAAGATAATCCAGGTAAATTGAAAGTGCTGGATGATAAACATCCTCAGGCAATACCACTGGATCACATCGAGTAACCGAACAAATCGATGTGTCGTCTGTAAAAATCAAATCAAGATATTTGCCAAATTTATTATGAATTCTGTTAAGTTGATAAAGAACAATGCCTGCAAGGTCATTTAAAAACTCGTAGAATACAACATTACAAGCAGTGGGAACTAGCATTCCGTCAATAAAATTCCACGACACAAAGGGCAGATTAAAATCGCAGCCACTAAGACAGAATCAACAGACCTTGACATAGCAAATATAAATTTCAGTAGGGAAGAATGTTTTAAGTATATAGAAATATCTGACTGGGCGGAATATAAGACGCAACAAAATATTTATAAGTAGATAAAAGTTTAACTCGCACGCAGAGGATTTCAACATCAGAAGAATCATCGAAGTACACTTCCTCAGCAGAGAACCTGGTATGTACGGCGATTAACATGCCTCCACCAACTCTGTTTCGTCGGTCTTTTCTAAAGATCTCATAAGAATCTGCTAATATCTCAGAGTTAGCCACAGTTGGTTTCAACCATGTCTCAGTAAAAACCAAAACGTCATAACAGAATTCATGACTACGGAGAAAAAGATCAACTAGTTTAGTATTTAGACCCCTAACTTTCTGATAATAGACGTTGAGGCCATTATGAAAGGTGTCAGACAAATCTAGGACTCCGCGGGAATTTCTACATCTTTTCGAAAAAAAACGGAAGGGCTTAATGTATACATTACTGGGCCCAAGAGAAGCATTGACAAGTTTGCTATATTCACTTTCAATAACTCGAACTTTAAAAGCGACTCTCACTAAAGTGTTAATGTCGACATCTCTCTTTACTAACTTAAAATAAGCGACATTATAATCAGCAATGCCAAAGTGATCAGAGATGTATTTAACAATACTCTCCTCAGTGACCGATGGCTTAAATGAGGACAAATGAATCCATTTGTACCGCGCAAATACATCTAATTCAGCATTGTCATTGCTACCACTAACAACACGCGATTTTTGCGTAATTTCTTTTGATGCACTCTTTCGTTGTCTGTCAGAAACATCAACAGATGGCACATTTGCATTAAATGCGCTAGCTGCAGCATCTGCATACGATACAGTGCCAGCAGAACGCAACACTGCACTAGTATTTGTCACATTGTTGACAACCGTTTGAGCATCAGACTTATTGGAATTATCAGAAGGCACATTTGATTATTTTTATGATTGTTAGCTTTAGTTGATTTAGATGTGGAGGCAGTAGATTTAGTTTTAGATGTAGAATTGGAACTAATTGATGTTGATTTATATCCAGATGTAGACGTAGTGTTAGACGAATAAGAGACTTTAGAAGATGAGGCGTTTTTAGATGTAGATGTAGATGCAGGCGAATTAGAAGTTGTATTTGTAGTAGAACTAGTAGAGAGAATTTTCGATGTTTACGGATGAGTAATAATAGCAGCAGGTATAGATGTAAGAGTAGTAGTAGGTGCAGGTGATGAAGCACTAGCTGTCAGATTATCGATAGGGGAATTAGAGAACTCCGTGCCAAGCGTGGTAGCGGGAAAATCCATTAGGTTGCTTTGTATTAAGTTGTTGTTATTGGATGCCATGGGGAGAGCAGAAATAAATAGCGCACTATTTCTGACATTCGGACAACCATATGACTCAGCAACATATAAGTTGTTGTTGGATGACTTCAAAGAGTCCATTTTATGATTTTTTAAATCATCGAATTTTTTAGACACAGCATTGGAAATTATGTCAAAACCTTGTTTTTGAGCCACAAGAATAGCGTTCAAAATATTAGATAGCTTGTCCGGATCGTTCACACACTTTTCACACAAGTAAAGCAAATGCGGGTTAGCCTTGATTAGCTTTACTTCATAGTCCGATATACCCCTACAGACTGTGTGGAAAATCCTCTTGCGGAACCCATTACACGGCACTAGACTATTGTCACCAGTTCTGGAAAATTGTTGATTACACTTTCCACAATATTCATCCATTTTGGCAATTTAAAGTAAAAGAAAATATAAGAATACGTGAAAATATGAGAGCGATTAAAAACACGTCCGTACGCGGCGAGAGAACAATTACAATATCGAAATTCCTTAACTAGTTATGTGGTATGGTATGTGAATGCCATTTTTGATTTTATAACTCAAGAACGGGCTCACCTATTCAAACCAAATTTTTAGGCTTTGTTTTGCCTCTTCAGAAGATGGTTTGTGTTTTGAAATTTTAAGAATCGGATACCAGAGTCTCGAGATATAGGCCAAAACGTGGAACCGGGTAACCCTAGGATGTGTTTGTACAATATGGGTATCAAATGAAGCTGTTGATGAATGCTATAGTATAGAGTATTTTTCATGCCGCTCCATGACTAGGGTCTCGGGATATAGACCACAACGTGGACGCGGATAAATTTAGGATGTGTTTATACAATATGGGAAGTAAATGGGAGCTGTTGATGATGCTATAGGATAGATTATTTTTCATGCCCCTCCGTGACTAGGGTCTCGAGATATAGACCAACACGTCGACGCGGATAACTTTAGGATGTGTTTGTACAATATGGGTAGCAAATGGGAGCTGTTGATGATTGCTATAGTATAGATTACTTTCCATGCCCCTCCGTGACTAGGCTCTCGAGATATAGAACAAAACGTGGACCCGGATAACCCTAGGATGTGTTTGAACCCATGATTATCCATTGTAAGTTGTTGATAAATGCTAATGAAAAGAGGGCTTTGCTTTTCGCTGTGTAACTAAGGACTCGAGATATAAACCAATTGGGAACTCGCCTTCAGGTTAAGAGATTGCATTCTTATGTACTACAACCAGTTAAAATGGTATAGTCAATCACATAACAATATAATCTTTTTACCTGAAGGAGCTGAAAAGCGCTCAATTTGTGGTGACATTATTTTGAAAAACACACCAAAAGACTATTTGTTTGGTCAGATTCATCCCACTTATCCAGCGGATTATACGTTTTCATATTAACGTACATACATCAATAATAGTTTAATCATTTACTAAACGATTTGTTACCTACTTAGCTACGGTCTTTCGCTCTCAAAATTTATGTACTTTCGTCTTAACTAGCTTACTTATTATTCCCACCTACAAACTTACTTGCATTATATTTATATCAACATGTATGTATGTAGCAGGCAGATCGACAAACAAAGTATGCTTTGAAAAGACATCGAACAATATTACGGTGCATTTTTTTTTTTTTTTTTTTGCATAGAGAAATACATGAATATTTTGTATAGATAGGTATATAGAGCTTTGGCTCTTAGCATTAAGAAATTTCAAATTACGAGAATAAATGACATTGGAGTGTAAACATCGTTGGGGCGTTTTCTTTGGCCTCAACACCATTCCTTAGCAGAATAAACGAAGCAGCCCAATATGTTCAGTAGTGTCCGAAATTACCGCGGTGCAAATCATTACATAAAAATGTAAATAGTGTTTTAGTTTAATAATTATTGAAGTTTGTGTGAACTTGTGAAAGGAAGAAATATAGTGCAAAGCGAATTTCCGAGCAAAAAACGGTAAGTTTTGAACTGTTGAAGTGAATAACACGAATGCATGTGTATTTCCTTATTTGAAAAAACATATGGTGTAGGTATCACTATTAATGTAAACATTTTTTTAAATTTAATTTATTCTTTTTTAGGTGGAAATATAGGTCGCTAGGTTCACTATTAATGTAGACATTTTTTTAATTTAATTTATTCTTTTTTAATTGAAAAAAAATGCCACGACCCACACGAGGAAATATAGGTCGCTGAACGCGTCATGCAAATGCTGCGGCATTACAAAGGCGATCAAAGACTCCAGATGAACGAGCACAAGCTAATGCATCGCAGCGTGAACGTAATGAACGAAATAGGTCTGTTGTACCAGAAATTATGCGTGCTGCTTTTAACTACAACAGTCAGATTGATTACAGTATGTACGGATATATTGGAATAATGGACGCAATATGTCCACATTGTGATGCGGCTAAATTTCCAGGTGAAACGCCCGGCATGTGTTGTGCTAATGGCAAAGTGAGATTGCCAGCATTAGAAACTCCACCCGAACCATTGTCTTAATTAATTTTCGGGACTTCTGAAAATTCGACGCACTTTTGGAGTCATATTCAACAATACAATTCGGCATTTCAAATGACTTCTTTTGGTGCTACTAACATTATTAGAGATAATTTTATGCCGACGTTTAAGGTAAATACTTAAACAGGATTGTCCCAATCAATCTGAATCATAAAAGTATTATATATTTTTAAAAATTATTATACAACATATACCTAAAATTGCATACATGTTGCAGATTCAGGGCCAAATTTATCATCAAGCTGGTTCGTTATTGCCATACCCCGGCGCTGATTATAAATTCTTGGAAATTTATTTTATTGGTGATGAAAATCGTGAATTGGGTCAACGTTGTGCAATTGCTTTGAATACAAGACGAGAAATTATTTGTGAGCTACAAAGGTTTTTCCATCAGCATAACGCATTAGTTCAATTGTTCAAAATTGCTCTCGATCGTATGCCATCTGATAATCACAAAATCGTAATAAGGGCTGATAGAACACCTTTTGGAGAGCATGAAAGGCGATTCAATGCACCGACAATTGATGAGGTTGCAATTGTAATTCTTGGCGATCAGTTTCAATTCCGTGATATTATACTTCATCGCAGAAATGAGCAATTGCAACGTGTTTCGGAACTTCATCGACGCATTACAATACCCAATATTGCATTGGAAAGGTGACGATGGCTACCATATCAATATACCAATGGTTGATCCACGAACAGGTAAATAATATTTTCAGTGTGTTGACATTTCATCATTTGTATAAATTTCTTAAGTCACATTTTGCACTTATTTTCAGGTCTACATGTACAGAAAAAAGTTAGTGGCATGGATTTTTATTCGTATCGATTGATGGTTCGTCCACAAGAACAAAATTATATCTTGAGATGTGGTAAACTATATCATCAGTACATCGTTGATATTTATGCCAAAATAGAAACAGAACGTGTTAATTTTATTCGTTTCAACCAAGCAAAATTAAGATCTGAACAATATATTAATTTGTAAGATGCGATAGCGAATGATGCTAATATTAATGACATCGGACTTTTAACTATATTGCCATCTTCGTATATTGGTAGCCCACGGAATATGAACGAATAGACGCAATGTGTTATGTACGAAAATACAGGTCGACCGGATATTTACTTCAGACACAATAACGGGCAATGACGGATATCCGTTGTGTCGACGTAGATCACCTAATGATAATGGCAAAACGGCAACCATTAGAATGCATAATCAGGAAGTTGAAGTTGATAATCGTTGGGTGATTCCGTATTGTCCATCATTATCGAAAATATTCAATGCTCATATAAATGTGGATTATTGTAATTCTGTCAAATCCATTAAAGATATTTGCAATTATGTAAATAAAGGGAGCGATATGGCAATTTTCGGTGTTGCTGGTGATAATACAAATGATGAAATTACTCAGTATCAAATGGGGCGCTATATTAGTAGCAATGAACCTGTCTAGAGGATTATGTCGTTTCCAATGCACGAAAGATATCCTGCGGTTGTTCACTTGACTGTACCTCTTGAGAATGGCCAACGTGTTTATTTTAATATAGCAAATGTATTGGAAAGAGCAGCACAACCACCAGCAACTACGTTAACAGCTTTTTTCAAAATATGCAAAACTGATACATTTGCGATAACTTTGTTATATTCTGAAGTGCCTCAGTATTACACATGGAATGTGTCTTCGAAAAAATTTCAAAGACGTAAACAAGGAACAGCAGTTCTTGGGCATCCTGGCATTTTCCAAACAGATGCAATTGGGAGAATATATACAGTACATCCAAACAAAGTTAAGTTTTTTTATTTGAGATTGTTATTTGTTAATGTGAATGGCCCAAAATCATTTCAAGAATTGAGAATAGTCAACGGTAATTTGTGTCAAACATACCGTGAAGCATGCCAACTTTTGCATTTGTTGGAGGATGATGCACATTGGGATTCAACACTTCATGATGCACCTATTTCGGCTCATCCTCAACAAATACGAATGCTATTTGCAAGAAATCCTGATTTGTTGATAACTTTGGAAATGTACAACGAAGCTTTGATAATAATTGAAGATATGTGTCTAACGATTGCAAATAAAACATTAGTACAATTGGGTATGATCGCACCAAATCGTGAGATGCATGATCTTGTTGATAGAGAATTGCAACGTGAGCAGGGAGTCAATTCTAATGAATTGCGTTTATTTGTACAATCGAATATAACCAAAATGAATATTCAGCAAAAACATGTATATGACACAATCATGCAAGCCATTTCCAATAATGCAGGTGGATTATATTTCTTGGATGCACCTGGTGGTACAGGCAAAACGTTCGTTATATCACTGATTTTAGCGACTATTCGATCGGAACAGAAAATTGCATTGGCAATTGCATTTTCGGGAATTGCTGCTACATTATTAGAAGGTGGTCGGACAGCACACTTTGCATTAAAATTGCCATTGAATGTACAGGTGATTGAAACTCAAACTTGCAATATTTCTGCTATGGCAAAAGTTCTGCGATTAGCGTCAATTATTTTATGGGATGAGTGTACAATGGCGAACAAAAAATTACTAGAAGCATTTAATCGAACAATGCAAGATTTACGTGGTAATCAACAGCTTATTGGTGGTGCTTTGTCAGGGGATTTTTGACAAACATTGCATGTCATACCTTGATCAACTCCTGCTGATGTAATAAATGCCTGTTGGAAGTCATCAGTTCTTTGGAGATATGTACAAAAATTGACACTGAACATTAATATACGTATTCACCTACAAAATGATCCAGCTGGCCATAAGCTTTCAAAACAATTGTTAGAAATTGCTGATGGCAAAATGCAAATCGACAGAACCAACGGATTGATCACTGTACTGAACAATTTTTGTACAATTACGAAATCGATAGATGAATTGATTGAATGTGTTTTTCCAAATATTCTTCAGAATTACAGAAATCATGATTGTTTGAGAGAAAGCGCCTTTTTAGAACCGAAGAACATTCATATTGTTACGAATATTAACAACACTAAGGGGTACTGCTATCTCTAAGCCGATGCTAAGCAGTGACTTGATGCACATCAATAATTCAATCATTATGTCTACACATATTTACGTAGACGCAGCAGAGAAGCAACGCACAAACACATACAGATATCTTATCTATGCAATATAATTGTGGAAGTGTCAAACACGCGCGCATGAGCTGTGAGAGAAGCTATACACATACATCTGTAGTTATAAGTATAACAGATAACCAACTAGTAGATTCCAGAACAGAAGAGCCTAGAAGATGCAACGAAGAAATCAAAGAGTATAAAAGGCAGCAATATTAGAGGCGCTTAAATCAGTTTTGATTAAGCACGCAATCTGTCTGGCAATAGTAGAGTTATTTATTGTGAAGTACTTTAATAAATGCCATTTTGCATTATTAAATATTGGAGTTATTTATTCAACAGTTTAGTGATCTGAACTTAGCAGAAGGTTGCAAATGAGAGGATTTGCAAGTAAATTCGCTACAATTGGTGTCAGAAGAGGAATTGTTGAATAAATTCCGAAGACTTCGAATACAACTTGGACATAGCAAAGTGGAGTGAATTGAAGATCCAGCAGCTGAAGAAGGAGTTGGAGAGCCGTGGATTGAATACAAACGGCATTAAAATCGAACTTCAAGCACGACTGCGAGAGGCAATGGAAGCAGAAGGAATTAACGTGGAAGAGTATGTCCTTCCTCTTGACGGCGAAGAGGCAACAAAAATTGAAGAGAAAAATGAAACATCGCAGACAGTTACGAGCACAAACTTGAACATGATATTGGCTGCAATATCTGCACAAACATCGACAGTAACATCAATGTCGTCGTAAATAACATATCAACTGGCAGAACAAAAGACAAATATAACATCACAAATGGAAGAACAGAAGACACGTATTGCAGAAATGTCGTCAGAAATGACATCGAAGATTGAAGCACAAGAAACGCGTATTTCAGAAATGTCGACACAGATTACATCCAAGATGGAAGCACAAGAGGAGCGCTTATCATTGCAGGTGGCACAAATGTCTTCGCAGTTAGAAGCACAAAATACAAAAATTGTAAAGCTCGAGGACAAAATGGATGCCGAGATAGAAGCTTTGAGAGGTCGTATACAGGAGTTGCAACTAAATCGCACAGTTGTTTCAGTTTGCAATACGAAGGTAAAAACTCCATCTTTTGACGGCTCTGTTCCTTTCCAGGTGTTTAAGATTCAGTTTGAGAAGACAACAGAAATGAAGAACTGGAGTGCTGAAGATAAAGTTGCTGCACTATTCGTTGCATTGAAAGAATCTGCTGCTGAAATGTAAGGCGTGATAACCTCCGAAGAGATCTAAGGCCGAGCTTCTCTTCCAATTTGCGTCGTGCTCCTCTTGATTTTCCCTACAAATTGGCCGGACGGGACCTACATGTTTTATACCGTCTCCGAAAGGCATCTGCAAGGCAGATGAGTTTTCACTGAGCTCTTTTCATGGCAGAAATACACCCGGAGCGCTTGCCAAACTGTCAAGGGGTGATCCCGCTTAGAAAAATTTTCTTCTAATTTAAAAACCTTATTTCTAAAATTTTGATGTTGCTTTGCCCGGGGTGCGAACCCAGGGCATGTGGTGTGGTAGGCGGAGTACGCCACCATCACACCACGGTGGCCGCCAAATGCTGCTGAAATACTACAGACTATTCCCGAGGGAGAGCGGAACAACTGTGAAACATTGATTGGCGCTCTAGAGAGACGATACGCAACTGAGCATAGGAGACATATATACCAAATGGATTTACTGAATCGCTTCCAGAGGCCTGGTGAAACATTGCAAGAGTTTGCGTCGGATGTTGAAAGGCTGGCACATCTTGCAAATGCGGACTCACCCGTGGAATACACTGAAAGGGTAAAGATTCAGAGCTTTATAAATGGCATATGGGACGTCAAACCAAAGCGAGCTACATACGCAAACCCAAAGCCAACATTCGCAGAAACGGTGTCACAAGCTCTGATTCGGGAAACAGCGTCGCTTCTGTGTAAGCCAGTTTTCAAAGCACGCCGTGTGGAAGTAGAAAGGCCAGAGTGGGTAGACGCAATATTGGAGGCGCTGAAAGGATCGCAAAAGCGGAATGAAAGAGTTATCAAATGCTTCAAAAGTGGGAAGTCCGGTCACATTGCACGTCATTGCGATCTTGCTCCTAATAGTTCCAACAATGTGGGTGGCCGTAATCGCAAAGTTGGAGGAGATGAGCAAGAGCATGTCAGATGTAAAGAACGAAAACTTGCACCAGCTATTGAATGTGCTGTGTCGCAAATTGAAAGAAAATCGAGCAGTCTTGCCGTGGAAGGAAAGCTGGATGGCAAGGAGCGTGTACTGACTGTAGATACGGGCGCATCTCCTTCCTTAATCCGATATGACTTGGTCAACAGAAGAGTAAAACCGTTACCTGCAACAAGGTTGCGTACGGTCACTGGCGAGTATAACCAAGTCCAAGGAGAAGTGGTATGTGAGGTATTAATTGGAAAGATCATAGTTCTACACAAATTCATTGTGGCTGAGATTGTTGATGAAGTTATAGTGGGAGTGGACTTCTTAGTTGATCATGACATCAGGATCCATATGCGGAGAAAGATGATGCGCTATAAGAACCAGGGTATACAACTTAACTTTAGTTTAGAGAAAGGGCTCAGCAGTAATCGGGTACTGGTGGAGCAGACTCGACAAAGACCACGGAAGTCAAAGGTAAAGGTTGATGGATCGAATGTGCCAAATAAAGCGAAATCAAAAGTACCTGCGAGAGAAACACTGGCATTGACATAACCTATTGGACGCACAAAAACGAAGAAACGAATTGAAACGAATGAATGCGAGGGTAGTTTCAAGCCGGGCGCACTACTGTTGTGAAACATGGGAACGATACTGATTATGCAAAGCAAATACGTCAAGCGCAAGCTCTACGAAAAAGTTCATTGGCCAAACAACAGAGTGTGAAGGAACGAACCAGGGTAATGAGTAGTACGATGAAACACAGTACGATGAGAACAATAATTCGGAAGGTTTCTGGACTGAAGATTTGGTACTGTTATACAACCCTCACCGGCGGAAAGGTGTTCCATCCAAGAGTCGGTGCAGTTGGGAAGGCCCGTACAAAGTTGTGAAGAAGATCAGTGATACTGAAATGTTGGAATTAATAAGAGGAATGTTTAAGTTTGAATGTCTGACAATAATTGAATTTATTAAAGAAATTCTTTCTCTTTTATAGATAATTTTTTAACCTACACATTCATAATTATCCTAATACTAACAAACTAAAAATAAGTACATTTTTAATAGTGGTATGCATACATGTAGATTTGTATTAATGGTATGCATACATGTAGATTTGTTTGCACAGTCAGCAGATTGATATTCATGTAAAATGTTTGTATGTGAATATTTTGTTAATTCACATTATTGGTTGTAATTAAATATTTTGGTGACAAACTAACATAGACGATCAGCAGTGTATTGACCGGAGTATGTGACTAAGCAGAATGTATTATGTGTGGACTGACAAAGGTTTCATATTCGGCATTCCATGGATGTTAGCTAACCGCTGTGTTAGGTCAATATAATTTATGTCGCACAATGTTGTAATATGATTATGCTATTACTAAAATTTATTGGCATAGAAGTTCATGGTGCGTAATGCCGCAAATGTATTGCATAGGTGGGCATGACGCATAATGCTACACCATCCGCTTTAGAAAAAGAGGATTATATAATTATTTTGTGAACAATTCTATAAGACTCTTTGATTTTGTTATTTTACTGTAACTTGATATTGTAGTGAAAGAGTTTGTGTACTTTGTTTCTAATTTGCTGACCTTGATACTTTTATTATTTTTACATTTTTTATATATATTTTTTTTTTCAATATTTTGTACAAGTCTTTTTTTTCAAAATTTTAAATTTAACGATTATTTTACGTATGAAAATTTTTTAAATTTAACAATTTTTTTACTAATTTTACTTATTCTATTTATTTTACAGCCGGATTTTAAATGTGTGCACCCACTTAAAATCCGCTTGTCTGAAGATATTCTCTATTATTTATGTATTTATAATAATTTATGTAAATATGGAACTGAGAGAAAAAAAATTCGTTTTCATTTTCTTAGATATCTAATGTGCGATGAGTAAAGTGGAATGCTTAATTTAAGATTATTATCAAAAGGTATTTCAGATGTGTTTAAGCCTATTCTTATGGATTATTAATTCCTTACCTTTACTGTTCCTATTACTAGTTTCTTCTCTATGTGGTATTAAAGTAAAATTGTTATTTTTGTCAATTTTCTTTAACTTATACCGTCCTTTATATCTATTGTCTAGCTTATGTCTAGCTTCTTCTCTAACTAATACTAGATCGCCTAATTGTATTTCCTTACTGGTGCTATTTTTATCATAATTAACTTATTGTTTTTCCTTAGCTTCTTTCACTAATTTTCTAGCTCTTTGTTGTGCTATTTGAGTCTATATTTAATTTCCTTATCATATGCCTCGTGATTATATACTGGGCTTATTTTATTCTCGTTTAAGAATTCGTGCGTCGGGGGATTTTTCGCAAATATAAACTCGTAAGGGCAATACCGTGTACTGTCGATGGGGTCGTGTTGTAGCAGTTCGCGAAATACCTGAGGTATTCGTCCCAGTCATCTTTATCACTTGATATGTATGAACGTAAATATGTCCTATGACTACGTTCTATAGTGCCCAAAGTTTGATGATGGTATGGTGTTGAGGTTTTATGCTCAATTTTTAAGAGTTTGCATAGTTCTTCGAATAAGCAACTTTTGTATTCGGTTCCCATGTCTGTTAGGATTGTTTTCATGCAACTATAAATCAGAATGAAGAGCTCAAATACAGCTTTGGCAACTGTTATCGCGTTTTTGCTCGGAACTGGAATGGCTACCAAATATTTGGTGAGATCGCATACGAAGGTAAAAGCGTATTCGTTTCCGTTTATTTATCTCGGTAATGGTCCGACCGTATCGATCTGTACTATATCAAAAGCCTTCGGAAGTGTCTCCGTTATTGTCATTGGCTCTTTTATATGCTTATTTATTTTGTTTTTCTGACAGTGGATGCAGCTCTTTACGTATTTTCTTACGTAATTTTTCATGTTTAGCCAGCTATATTTCTGCTTGATTTTATTTGTCATGCGATTTATTCCTGGGTGGCCACCACTAATAGGATCTTCATGATATTTTTGCAGAATTTCCTTAATTTTCCCGGGTTTAGTCACATATATAACCTCTGGGGTTAGTGCAATTGTTAGTTTTTTGAGAACCTTGTTTCCTATTTCAATAAATTTTCCTACTGCAGTATAATTTCTTTTAAATAATTTGTCCCCTAGGACAACTGCATTTGTACAAGGCCTAAATTGCCGGCTTCTCTTTCGAGCCTGGCAAAGAATTGTCCTAAGTAAATCTTATCCTTAACAATTAGGTTGCTTGTATCAAAATCGCTACAAATTTTCTTTCCTTTTTTGAAATAGAATTTTGAAGGATTGAAAACGAGCTCGACTAGTCTTTTTACTTCAAATTTATTTAGCGCTTCATATATTTTGGGATTCTCTGTTTCTTTAATTTTAATGTTATTTTTTATATTTTAGCTGCTGATCTAGTTGAAACTTTCATTATTTTGGACGCTTCCACTGACATTTCTTTTAAATTTGTTATGTTGATGCGAGACAATGCGTCCGCGATATGATTTTCTTTTCCAGCAATGTACTCCACTTCGAAATCGTATTCTTCTAAATCGAGTCTTACTCGTGTTAACTTAGATGAAGGGCTCTTCATCGAGAAAAGGTATGTTAAAGGGCGATGGTCGGCTTTAATTAGAATTTTCTGCCATAGGCGTATGGTCTGAAGAAGGTTATGGCCCAGTGGATTGCTGCTAATTCTTTTTCTGTTGTAGCTTTGTTAGTTTCACCTTTTGTGAAGGATCTAGAAGCGTAAGGAATTGGTAACTATTTGCCATCGTGTTCTTGGCTAAGGACTGTTCCATAAGCATACCCACTAGCGTCTGTTGTTGTGCAGAATTCTTTATTGAAGTCGGAGTATTGCAAACGTTTTGGGCTGATTAATGCTTCCTTTAAATAGACAAAAGCTTTTTGACATTCTTCTATCCAGTCGAAGGAAACATTCTTTTTGCAAAACCTAGTTAATTTTCTTGAGTATTCTGCGAAATTCGGTACAAATCTTCTGTAATAATTGCAGCATGCTACGAATCTTTTAACTTCATCTGCTGCTTTTTGGTGTTGGGTAATTTTGAACTGTTTCAACGTGAAATTTATGATAAATTAGAAGGTCATCGCCTTTTAAATCAGCTTTAACTGTGCCTAATGTACTGGTTATACCCTGACCAATGCTCTTTAAGTCTGTTATTTGTTCTGTATTTATTTTTGTATGATTAAGTACTTGATTCTTTTTAATTATGGAGATATCTGCTCCTGTGTCTACTAAAAAATTTGAAATTGAGTTATTTAATGATGTTTTTGTAGATATATAACTATTTAAGTGTAGATTTAGTACACATATTTTCCTGTCTACTGATTTTGAAGTGGAGTTTCTTGGTTTTCCTGCTGGGTACAATTTCGCACGTTACGCGTCCGATTGTACTGTCTATTGTCATTTTGGGTTCCTCTTTGAGCATTGTTATTTGTTCTTGAATTATTGTTGTATCTTGGCTGTGGTCTAAATCTTCTGCCTCGGTAATTCCCATAGTTGTTACTTCGGTAACCTCTGCGGAAATTTCTTCGATATTGATTTTGTTGGCGTATATTTAAAATTGTGTTCGAGCTGCCTGTGATTTCCGTGCAGCTGTTTGTGAACTTTGAGATTGCGTCGTTCATTGTTGTGAACATTCCCGCCTGCATAATCATTTTCACTTTTTCATTGGAGCAGTTCTTACACATAGCTTTGACTGCTGCTTGGGTAGCATATCTAGTTGCCAAATCTGGGTTTAATCCGTCCGAGATATAGGCTCCCTCCAATGACCTAGTTATCTTTTCTTTTTCTGCAGTATACTGGTTTGCAGTTTTGCTGCGCTGTTGGATATTTAGTAGTTTTGCTGTCAAAACTTCTACTGATTCGCCTTTTATTGCTGTTCTTAATTTTAATTTTATTTGCTCAATTGTAGTTTCGGTGCTAATTAAATTTCTTGCGGTGCCCTTTAGCTTGGTCTTTATCATGGTTATCGCTAAAGCTTCATGATTGTCCTTGATTTGATGTAGAATATCAAGAGCATCTAAGAAACTATGCAAATTCTCAGGCTTGCCATCGAACTCTGGTAGCACTGAGGAGGCAGTTTTGATAAATTCTACTACTGTTTGCGCCATTGTGACGTTTATTAGGGGTATATGTAGTGGTTTATGTTCTTCCCTTGATGAAGTTTGACTCAATGATGGTGAAGGGGTACGGTTTCTTGAAGGCTCGGTTAGAACGGAGTTAAAATCAATTTGAAAACTTTCTTCTATAGTAGTTGGTATGGGGATTTTGATGTTATATCTTGCTAATGAATATACTAATTTATCCCGTAATATTGAAAAAATTTGTTGAGCCTCTTTTTGGTGATCGTTAGTAAGTATGTGATTTACTTTACTGATCAACTCTTTTATAACATTTAAGGCTTCTCAAATTATGTTCAAATGTTTTGCTATCGTTTCTTATTTTATGGTAATATTTTTGTTTATGCACTTGTATGATTTATCGGCTTTTAATTTTTCTTCTGTTAGTTTATCACGGGTTTCTTGCCATGTATTCATTTCCCTTTGAAATTTCTTTTAAACGCTTTGTACATTATTCAATTGTCTCAATTTTTTTTTTATATAATTTTTTATTAGAATTGCAATTGCGACAATCAAAAATGTAGTTACACAAACAAAAATAGTTAACCATTTATAGGAGATTTCTTCTTTATTTTCTATAATTGCTTTTGGTTCGTACTTGACCAATTTATTTTCGAGATTGTTTTTTGTATTTTCCTTACCAACTTCGTATCCTGCAATACCTATTAGTATACCATTTAATATGGTTTTCCACCTTGCCATTTTTAAAAATTAATGAAGAAAATTTGTATTAAATTTTTATTTATTTATTTATTTGTCAACGAATACATGACTTAGTATTATGTTTTAATTTTAAATTTGTAATTTTGTTTTGTTTTAAAAATTTATTTTTCATTTGGGAAGACCATTCGTAACATCCTAGCTGTTTCTTCTTCCCTTGTTGTAGGGTTTTTCACATCTTCTATTGTAGGTTCCCTCTGCATACCTATTTTCTTCCAAAATGGTTTCAACCATCGAAGCTCTTTTTCATAATCTACCTTTCCTTTATCTATAATTACTTTATCTTCCCATGCAATGGGTTGTTCCCATGGGGTGTTCCCAGTATTTAGCTGGCATTCCAATTTACTCAAAAAGTTATATTTATTTTTTGTTTCTCAATTCTCTAATTTTTATACTCAGTTGAGCAGAGCTCACAGAGTATATTAACTTTGATTGGATAACGGTTGGTTGTACAGGTATAAAGGAATCGAGATAGATATAGACTTCCATATATCAAAATCATCAGTATCGAAAAAAATTCGATTGAGCCATGTCCGTCCGTCCGTCCGTCTGTCCGTTAACAAGATAACTTGAGTAAATTTTGAGGTATCTTGATGAAATTTGGTATGTAGGTTCCTGGGCACTCATCTCAGATCGGTGTTTAAAATGAACGATATCGGACAATAACCACGCCCACTTTTTCGATATCGAAAATTTCGAAAAATCGAAAAAGTGCGATAATTCATTACCAAATATGGATTAAGCGATGAAACTTGGTAGGTGAGTTGAACTTATGACGCAGAATAGAAAACTAGTAAAATTTTGAACAATGGGCGTGGCACCGCTCACTTTTAAAAGAAGGTAATTTAGAAGTTTTGCAAGCTGTAATTTGGCAGTCGTTGAAGATATCATGATAAAATTTGGCAGGGAACGTTACTCTTATTACTATATCTCTGCTTAATAAAAATTAGCAAAATCGGAGAACGACCACGCCTACTTTTTAAATTTTTTTTTTTAAATTCAAATTTTAAAAGAAAAGTTAATATCTTTACAATATATAAGTAAATTATGTCAACATTCAACTCCAGTAATGATATGGTGCAACAAAATACAAAAATAAAAGAAAATTTCTAAATGGGCGAGGCTCCGCCCTTTTTCATTTAATTTGTCTAGGATACTTTTAATGCCATAAGTCGAACAAAAATTTACCAATCCTAGTGAAATTTGTTAGAGGCTTAGATTCTAGGACGATAACTGTTTTCTGTGAAAAAGGGCGAAATCGGTTTGAAGCCACGCCCAGTTTTTATACACAGTCGACCGTCTGTCCTTCCGCTCGGCCGTTAACACGATAACTTGAGCAAAAATCCATATATCTTTACTAAACTCAGTTCACGTACTTATCCGAACTCACTTTATATTGGTGTAAAAAATGGCCGAAATCCGACTATGACCACGCCCACTTTTTCGATATCTAAAATTATGAAGAATAAAAAAAAATGCCATAATTATATACGAAATACGAAAAAAGGGATGAAACATGGTAATTGTATTGGTCTATTGACGCAAAATATAACTTTAGAAAAAAACTTGGTAAAATGGGTGTGACACCTACCATATTAAGTAGAAGAAAATGAAAAAGTTTTGCAGGGCGAAATCAAAAGCTCTTGGAATCTTGGAAGGAATAATGTTCGTGGTATTACATATATAAATAAATTAGCGGTACCCGACAGATGATGTTCTGAATCACCCTGGTCCACATTTTGGTCGATATCTCGAAAACGCCTTCACATATACAACTAAGGGCCACTCCCTTTTAAAACCCTCATTAATACCTTTTATTTGACACCCATATCGTACAAACACATTCTAGAGTCACCCCTGGTCCACGTTTATGGCGATATCTCGAAAAGGCGTCCACATATAGAACTAAGGCCCACACCTTTTTAAAATACTCATTAACACCTTTCATTTGATACCCGTATCGTACAAACAAATTCTAGAACCACCTTTATGGCGATATTTCGAAAAGGCGTCCACTTATAGAACTAAGGCCCACGCCCTTTTAAAATACTCATTAATATCTTTCATTTGATACCCATATCGTACAAACAAATTCTAGAGTCACTCCTGGTCCACCTTTATGGCGATATCTCGAAAAGGCGTCCACCTATAGAACTAAGGCCCACGCCCTTTTAAAATACGCATTGACACCTTTCATTTGATACCCATATCGTACAAACAAATTTTAGAGTCACCCCTGGTCCACCTTTATGGCGATATTTCGAAAAGGCTTCCACCTATAGAACTAAGGCCCACGCCCTTTTAAAATACTCATTAACACCTTTCATTTGATACCCATATCATACAAACAAATTCTAGAGTCACCCCTGGTCCACCTTTATGGCGATATCTCGTAAAGGCGTCCACCTATAGAACTAAGGCCCACACCCTTTTAAAATACTCATTGACACCTTTCATTTGATACCCATATCGTACAAAGAAATTCTAGAGTCACCCCTGGTCCACCTTTATGGCGATATCTCGAAAAGGCGTCCACCTATAGAACTAAGGCCCACTCCCTTTTAAAACACTTATTAACACCTTTCGTTTGATACCCATATTGTACAAACGCATTGTAGAGTCAACCCTGGTCCACTTTTATAACGATATTCCGAAAAGGCGTCCACCTATAGAACTAAGGCACACTCCCTTTCAAAATACTCATTAACACCTTTCATTTGATACCCATATAGTACAAACAAATTCTAGAGTGACCCCTGGTCCACCTTTATGGCGATATTTCGAAAGGCGTCCACATATAGAACTAAGGCCCACGCCCTTTTAAAATAGTCATTAACACCTTTCATTTGATACTCATATCGTACAAACAAATTCTAGAGTCACCCCTGGTCCATCTTTATGGCGATATCTCGAAACGGCGTCCATCTATAGAACTTAGGCCCACGCCCTTTTAGAATACTCATTAATACCTTTCATTTGATACCCATATCGTACAAAATAAATTCTAGAGTCACCCCTGGTCCACCTTTATGGCGATATCTCGAAAAGGCGTCCACCTATAGAACTTAGGCCCACTCCCTTTTAAAATTATCATTAACACATTTCATTTGATACCCATATCGTACAAACAAATTCTAGAGTCAAGCCTGGTCCACCTTTATGGCGATATCCCTAAATGGCGTCCATCTATAGAACTATGGCCCACTTCCTCTTAAAATACTCTTTAATACCTTCCATTTGATACACATGTCATACAAACAAATTCCAGGGTTACCCTAGGTTCTTTTTACAACATGGTGATTTTCCCTTACTTTGTCTCCACAGCTCTCAACTGAGTATGTAATGTTCGGTTACACCCGAACTTAGCCTTCCTTACTTGTCTTATTTAATTTTAACCTATCCTCGGTATTTGTTGTTAAATTTAATTGTTTTAAGGTCTCAGCTATCTCTTTCTTTATTTTAAATTGTTTACCTCCCCGTTTTCTTTTTCGGATTTTTGGGGTAGGTATTTTGGGTATTTCTTCCGTTTTTATAGACTGGGTCCGTCGCCAATACTCTTCTATAGTAATTGGTGTCGGACTCTGTTTGGTGGTGTTACGGGTTTTAAGAACTTCCTCAGAAATTTTTATGAATTCTCTTATAGTGTCTTCACACTTTTTAAAAATTCTGTGAAATTCTTCTTCTGTTTCTATTTCATGCATACTAGAGAGATAACTGAGCTCCTTTATTATTATTATTTTTTTTTTTTTTTCAAATAAACAAATTTGTTCAACGTTTAACATATATGTTCTGCCTATTTCTATTTTATTAAATTTTCTTTACAACGAATCTTTTTTTTCATATTAATTATTTTCAATTCCTACTTAGAGAGATAGAAAAAAAATTCTAAGCAAAAACTTTCGTTTTTGCTCATAGTTTAGCGTCCATAAAGGCCGCCCAATTTGTTTCTAAATTTTATACTTATACTTTATATTGCTGCCAGTTTTGCTGTCGCCTCAAACGGTACGCCACCAATTGATAAGATACCTTTCGGTCCCGTTATGCTGTTAAATTGCCCAATTCATTCCACCCTTTTATGCGTTGTAGAGAATACCATGAAATACGTAGCCATATATGTATGAAGGATGTAAATATGTAAATATGTCAGCATTGCTTGTCCGTTGGTTGTTTGAAAATAGATCCTTGGTTTGTGTTTGTGATTGCTTTTGCGGATGCGTTATCGGTTTTTTCCTTTCAAAGTATAAGTTTTTCTAATTTGGCAGGATTTTTTTTTTTATTTATTGTCCTGCTGAACTGGCGGAATTTCCTCCAGTCAGATCGTCTTAGCAATATTTGCTTGTTCAGCAAATTTGTATGCTTATTAAGGATCGGACTGGCAGGATCGCCATGAAATGTTCGAATTAATAAGAGGAATGTTTGAGTTTGAATGTCTGACAATAATTGAATTTATTAAAGAAATTCTTTCTCTTTTATAGATAATTTCTTAACCTACACATTCATAATTATCATAATACTAACAAACTAAAAATATGTACATTTGTAATAGTGGTATGCATATGTACATGTAGATTTGTATTAATGGTATGCATACATGTAGGTTTGTATGCAAAGTCAGCAGATCGATATTCATGTAAAATGTTTGTATGTGAACATTTGGTTAATTCACATTATTGGTTGTATGTAAATATTTTGGTGACAAACTAACATTGACGATCGGCAGTGTATTGACCGGAGTGTGTGACTAGGCAGAATTTGTTATGTGTGAACTGACAAAAGTTTCATATTCGGCATTCCATTGATGTTAGCTAACCGCTCTGTTAGGTCAATGTAATTTATGTCGCATAATATTGTAATATGATTATACTATTACTAAAATATATTGGCATAGAAGTTCATGGTGCGTAATGCGCAAATGTATTGCATAGGTGGGCATGACGCATAATGCTACAATATCGTCTACTACATACAAACCATTGGGAAACCACGGAGTAGAAGAGTTGTACATTTGGAGATGCTAGCGGCGTTTATATCGGAAGATTTGTCTTATCGGGACGATCAGACTTAGGTGGAGGGCAGTGTTACGAATATTAGCAACACCAAGGGGTACTGTCATCTATAAGCCGATGCTATCAGTGACTTGATGCACATCAATAATTCAATCATTATGTCTACACATATGTACATACGTATACGCAGCAGAGAAGCAACGCACAAACACATTCAGATATCTTATCTATGCAATATAATTGTGGAGATGTCAAACACACGCGCGTGAGCTGTGAGAGAAGCTAAACACGTACATCTGTAGTTATAAGTATAACAGACTAGCAGACCCCTCAGACGTTGTTCTGCCCTAAATTTAATCTATCTGCATACATTTTAATAAGCTTTTTCCGTCTAACTCTGCCCTCCCCCCTCTTCACTTTTTCTTTATCCTTTTATTCACTCCTCCCTCCGTCTTTTCCGCTTCATCTATCCCTATCTTCGTCTCACTCTATCTCTTCTTTATCTAGTCTCCTTCTCCTTCCCTCTTTTCACTTCTCTCAAGTTTTTCCCACTCTTCTTAATCCCATATTGCCAGTCTCCGAGTCTCAGTCCCAGTCCTAGTCCTAATCCCATTCCCAGCCCGTCTCTGGTCTACTTCCCGGAAAAAAGGTCCGTAAATACTAACATGTATAGGCAAATTTATATACTAAATTTCAGGTAAATCGAATAGGACGTATGTATGTAAATAGGTATGTGGATATTATTAATTCATGTCTTTTTTCGGCTTCGCATGCATATTTATCGGTTTTGCCAGGTTGATGCGACTAAATCGAATATCGCAATGAAAATTTCTTTAAAGCTCTCAGCAACAGCTTTCATTTGATATCCATATTACACACACATTCTAGGGGTATCCGGGTCCACGTTTTGGCCTATATCTCGAGACCCTAGTCACCCAGCGGTATAAAATTTACTCTGTACTAAAGCACACATCAGCAGCTTGAATTTGGTATCCATAATTAAAAAACACATCCTAGTGTTACCCTGGTCCACGTTTTGGCCTATATCTCGAGACCGACCCCAGTCACCCACGGGTACGAAAAATATCCCGTATCAAAGTACTCATAAACAGCTTCCATTTGAAACCCATATTGTACAAACATAAAAATACCAAACAATTAAACTTTTGTTTAAGAATTTTAAGGAAATGTTCAATATTTTTAACGAAAGAGTATATTTGAAGAGATATATGCATTCTTAACCATTTATGTTGCATTAACTTGGCAACAATGCATAAATATGTCAAGCTGATATGATATGAAAACACATACATACATCCATACATATAAATGTACTCCCGAAGTTAAATAAAGCAGTGAATTCTATGTATGTATGTGTCGCATCACGCCTTACTCAAAAGCAATTTGCTCGCACAGTTGACACCGAACAATCACACACACGAGTTTTTTGGTAAAAATGTTACTTTTGTTTAAACAATTTGGCTGATATAAAAAAGGAATCAAGTATTTTTTTTGATGCAGATCGAAGGTAAATATTTCAAAGTTTTACTGAAAAGTAGAGTTTTTAAATCCATCCATCCGTTAATGAGTTAAAGCTGTGTAAACAAAAATTTTATGATTTTTTACTATATTTTGGCAATTTGCCACGCCCCTATAATATATATCTTCAAATGATATTAACTGTACCATCTCACGTAGCTAAGCTTTCAAATGCAAAAAACCGTTTTAAAATCGGAGCATTCTGTGTGAAGTTATGTGCATACATGGCATTTAGCGACTTTATTTTATAAGATTTATAGATATATATAGATAACCAACTAGTAGATTCCAGAACAGAAGCGCCTAGAAGATGCAACGAGGAAATCAAAGAGTATAAAAGGCAGCAATACTAGAGGCGCCAAAATCAGTTTTGATTAAGCACGCAATCTGTCGGGCAATAATAGAGTTATTTATTGTGAAGTACTTTAATAAAGGCCATTTTGCATTATGAAATATTTGGAGTTAATTATTCAACAGTTTAGTGATTCGAAATTAGCAGAAGATTGCAAATAAGAAAATTTGCAAGTAAATTCGCTACAATATCAATGCCATTAATTTTCAAATTCAAGCAAAACTCCCAGGTGTAGTCACGACATATAAATCAATTGACAGTGCTATGAATAAAGATGAGGCAATGAATTATCCAATTGAATTTTTAAATTCATTGGAACCGGCTGGTATGCCACCGCATTGTTTGAATCTGAAAGTGGGCTCTTTGATTATATTATTGCGAAATATTAATCCCCCAAAACTGTGTAATGGTACCAGATTGGCAGTGAAAAATTTATTGGCAAATTTGATTGAAGCTACGATCTTAACTGGTAAATCAAAAGGAGAAGTTTGTTTAATACCGCGTATACCTATGATTCCAACTGATATGCCATTTGAATTCAAACGATTACAGTATCCTGTGCGTTTATCATTTTCGATGTCCATCAACAAAGCCCAAGGCAACACTTAACGTTTGTGGTGTGAATTTGGAGGAATCATGTTTTTCATATTGTCAACTTTATGTTGCCTGTTCCAGAGTCGGTACCCCCAACCATTTGTTTATTCATGCTCACAATGGAAAAACAAAAAGTATTGTTTATCCAAATGTTTTGGATTAAGTTTTAAAATTGCTAGCAAATAATAAAATATCTGTTTTTTGTAATAAATGAGTTTGATTTAATATTTCACTTTATACGTAGCGAAGCACGTACCGGGCCGCTAGTATTTCATATAAGTAATAATTTTATCTTGGAAGAAAAAATTAATATAATTGTCTAAAAAGAACAAATCCGGCAAAATATGGAAAACGTCAGCGGGGAACATTATAATGAATTATCCCTAATGTAAAACTCTTTATTTAAATAGTGTAAAACTCTTTATTTAAATAGTTTAATTTTAGATTCTTTATTCGCTCTTATTTTTTGCGTGCAAGTGCCAAGTCTCGTCGTTTTTCAATGTCCGTCTTGTACTTTTTGGTGTTTCACTTGTTCAGTTCTCTGTCTTGTTCCTATTCGTCTTTATGTCATTGCCAGTATTAAATTCTCATTCTTATTCGATTCTATCACTTTATTGCAGATTTCAAGCGTGGCCACATGAACTCATATCCTATAACTTCGGCCAATCCTGACAATAAATCGCCTCGATTTATAAGTTGTGCTGGATAACGCTTGCGTCTCATGAACTCACTAATAATAACGATTAAATTTAATATCGAAGTGCTGCCTTTAGTGGAAACACCGGATATATCAGATTCGGAGTCGTCTACCCTTTGAACCTATCTTTTAATCCTCGCTGCCTCAACAACACCATCATAAAGCAATTGAGGCAATTTTCACCACTTACTACATAGAGATCATGTGGCAGAACTTTGTGGATTACATAGGGACCGCGATACTTTGGCATGCATTTTTTATTGACTCCGGCAGTCGTGTCTACGTTGCGAATGACTACAAAATCTCCTTCCGAATGAGTCTTTGGGGGCGTAGTCCGTTGGCTAAGTCGAGTCTCGTTGTACTTCTGCGATCTTTGAATGTTGTCTAAGGCTAATGCTCGGATTTCCTGTAAATCGGTGACACTGTCATCATTCTGTTTCCCATCTATATATTCCGTCAACTGGTCTGTTATATCTCCCTTTTGTTCTACGCCGAAAAGGAGCTTACTAGGGACACATTACTCTTGATTAAGAACTCTTTAAATTCGAGTGATGTAAAGCATGTACCGCGGTCAGTTATATTTCGTCTTGGCCTACTATAGTATCTGAAGTACTTGTTGAGACATGCAATAACTTCGTTGGTACTAGTGGAGTTCGTGGGATATAAACGTACGTATTTGTTAAATTAATCAATTACCACAGGACTATGTTAGCGCTTCGAGTTAATAGATGGCAATTACCAAAGTGATCTAGATGCAAGGTATCGAAAGGAAAAGGTCTTTTGGGGATACTATATAAGTTTCGTTCATGTAGCCGAACTGGCGCTGAACACATGATACATTTAATGCAGTTTTTAATAAACCGATCTACTTTTTTTCCACTTTGGGAACCAATAATGTTTTTGCAATTGCACACATGTTTTTTCTGTACCTAGATGGCCGATCTCTTCGTGAATCATCCTTATGTTGTTGTTGTTATAGCAGTACTTCGCCACATCCAATAGGTGCGACCGATCACAAATTGTCATCAATATCCTCTAACGGGAGTCCAAGGAAACTTACTGTCTCAACAGGGGTGGGCCATAGTGTGAAGGGGGTTAGAGGCAATGGTTCCACATTACAATTAAAGAAATGGTTGGTGCCATGTGGGGAAACATTGCAAGTAGGGCATACACTTTGTATGTCGAGAAAGTTTTAAATTAATTAATTAAGAAATACACATCCTTCCATCGATCTTAAAAATATTCAATGCCATAGAACCAGGGAATCCAGTTCGCATTTGAAAAAGAACAACCAAATATGCTAACATTCTTGGATATGGTTATTTTCAGAAACACACGGGATGGAACCTTTAACACGGACTGGTACCGTAAAGCAGTCTCATCAGGTCGTATCCTTAATTATAGGTCAATACATCCATTAACCCAAAAAATCAGCACCGCAAAAGGGTTAATAAACAGAGTTCTTAACTTAAGTGATGAAAAATATCACAACAAGAACAAACTAATTATAAAAGGCATCCTCAAAGCGAATGATTATCCGCAAAAATTAGTTTCAAGATTATTAAATCATTAAAAATGCCCATCAACAACAAAAACACCAATATTAACCAGCACCAACGCCCAACAACAATCAGCAGAAATTAAAACTTTGACAATTTCATATTTCCCGTATGTAAGCAAATGTATTACAAACAAATTCGAAGAGTTCACTGCCAACGTCCGTTTTGCGTACAAAATCAATAACAATGTTGGGAAAATGTCCAACAAGATTAAAGACAAAATTCCAACAAAGAAAGAAAAGAACGTTGTATACAAAAAAAACTGCATCGACTGTCAGTGAAGAAAAAGTTACATAGGCACTACATCTCAACATTTATACAAACGCCTAAATCAACATAAAAGAACTGTTGAGAAGAAACAGAAAAAAGTGCATTCGCCCTCCACGCTATTACCTTTGGACATAGATTTGATTTCGAAGGAACCAAAGTATTGGCTAGAGAGAAAAGTTGGGGAAAAAGAATCCTATTAGAAGTAATATTTATAAAAGCTGATAAAAACTGTGTTAATAAAACAAGGGTAGGAGCTAAAAACATCAGTGACATCTACACGTGTATTTTCTAACGATTTCAACAATCGTCAGCTGCCCTACATAGTCCATCAAGCACGAACTGGCTGACAAAAGTATCAACAAACGCCAAATACGTATATACATATATAGTTCGTTGTTTGAATTACATTGCGTTCATTTTATTACATTTTTATTTTTCAATTTTATTCAAATTTAAAAAACTTATCTCAAAGCCCTATAATTTAAAATTTTTATATATGACCATTTCTGCACAATGCAGAAAACAAAATATTTATACAAAACTACTGGGCAAAGAAGAACGCAGTAATTTTGAGTGAGAACCTGTGATTTCAATAATTGTGTTATATATGTACTTTTGATTATATATGTAATTATTATTAACCCTCTATTATAATAGGGGGACTCATGTAACCGTATAAATGCCTTATACAGTGTGTAAACGTATAAATTTATCTAGTGCGTAAACGAACTGTCAAATTTTGTATGAAAAATCATTTACACAATTTGTAGAAATTTACGCGCACATTTCATTGTGTAAACGCGGTAAACTCAAAGGAATGCAACCTTGCAGACATTACAGCAGGCATTTTCATCAGAAATCTCCAACAACAGCAAGTCATTTACAAGAATATCTTAATAAAGACGTTTTAGTTTTGATTTTTCACTTAATCTTGGCATTTTTTAATTTGTATAACAATCAAAAAATTTTTGTTTGGCAATAATACAGCTGATAAACAATCAAGTTTATCAAGAGTATTTCTAGGTGCGTTCATATAACAGCGTGTGTAAATGGATATACTTTTACACCTTATAAGTTTATATGCTTTCATGAATCCCCCTAATGCAAGGCCTTATATACTAAGTTTTATGGTTTTTGTCATTAGGCCCTGAAGAAGACCAAAGTAAAAAGGTCGAAACGTTGGCGAAAAAATAAAAAAGGCGTTTTCTGATTTATTGAACTGTAAACCCGAAACCAAAAACAAATTTGCGATAAGCCTTGACGTTCTAAGACACTGTCCCTGCGGCCGATGTCGGGATCAAATAAATGACATTGCAGAGAGTGGTGTATGATAAACGCGAGGCCACCTCCATTTCCGCTCTCGCGATCTTTTCTGTGGACATTATACTCAGAACAAGTCTGCAGAGCAGATCTTGCTGCGAGTTTAGTCTCTTGAATCGCAGCAATGCGGATGTTTTGCCGCTCCATAAAATCGGCTATCTTCGTGATCTTCCCAGTTAATCCATTACAGGTTAAATGCAGAATTCTGAAGTGCAACGGGGGAGACGTCGTCACCCTGGGAGTAAGTGACGGGTTGCTACGCCTGGGTTGAGAAAGGCTAGGACTCAACAATGTTGTAGCCCTGGAAATGGACGTTCTTGGGTAAGCATTGGGGTACCCGGTGTGTTTGGGTTTGCGACCTGGCAACATGGCGCTATAAACCCGTCGGGGAGTTGCCGTCGCTAAGACTAGAACATCTAGGAAAGTGGCACCGTCCAAGGCAGGAGCTGCATTGGGCGGATGTCACAAACATATATATTCTGAGCTGGCAAACGGTGCAAAAGGAGGTAGGTCTGTTTCCTGACCTACACGACTGCTGCCGGAAAAAAAAGGGGGGGGGGGGGAAAGAAGAGGGGGCAGGCGCTGATGCTCGGCATTGCTTTCGACTCTACTACGGAGGTATGAGTGTGAGCGGACGTATGAGTTGGTGGTGCCGTGGGGCGCGAGCAGCAGTGGGTACTTGTTGTGGATTGCTTAGCAGCGGGGCTGCTGGAAGGTAGTCGGGGTGCGCTAAGGCGTAGACTACGGGACGCCATTGGACGTGAACAGCAAGGAGCCACAAAGGAATTATAAAAGTTACGTGGATGTTGGATTTTGGGATCTAGCCCAGAACAACCTGGCCGATGCAACCATCCTTTGCACGAGACACACTGACAATAATATGACCGTCCTAAATACTTTCTTCCTAGATACTTTTCCGGCAGACGCAGCAAAAAAATTTCTCAGGACCGGGGTCAGGAGACGGACCCGGATTGGATTCGATAACTTCCCGGAGCAGTCCCGCTGCAAGGAGCTGCTGGGAGAATGACAATTTGTGGGAGGGACGCAACAAATTAAATGGGGTTACGTTGAAATGACAGTCCTTGGTCGGGAAAAATCCCGAGTCGCTCCGGCACAAAGAATCGACTGCATTGGGAAGCGTCCTTATGATATTGTTCTCCATTTCCCTGGGGACAAGCAATTGTAATCTGTTAGTTGTACACTTCCTGAACACCAACCTATCTACAAATTCGTATCCAGGTACGGAACCTTGCTTAAGTTTGTCTGTCAAACATCTAATGTCGCTATCTCGGCTCTGAGTTGGCTGAATATGGAAATCAACTAGTTCGGAATCTGAAACGCACACCCTACCGCTAACGCCACCACCTTTAAGACTATTCCTGGCTATTGCAACTAGCGTTGAATCGCTTGTTACTGCGGTGGGATATCGGCTGAGTGCGTCTACATGGCCCATACTTACACCCCCGCGGTGGTGAATGGTGTAGTTGTAGTTCTCCAATTCAAGTGCCCACCTAGCTATCCTTGCATTGAGCTGCTGTTTGCTGAAAGTTAGGGTCAAGGAACTGCAATCAGTTGCTATTTTAAAAGGTACGCCTTTATATTAAGAAGTCGCAAGTAAAATAAAGTACACATGCGAACACGATGACGTCTATTGGCATACTGTCATTTATTAATAATTCATTTATGATAGATGTCAGATGTAACACCTACCTCGCCCTATTTTACAAATTATATATTTTTCTTTATATATGGTTAATTTGTGAAATAGATCAATGCCCGTTTTACAATTCAATATTTTACATTTAAATTTCATTATTATATTTTTTTATAACAAGAAAATTACGACTCCTATCGCTTCCTCACATTTTAGTGTACTGCCGTCTATCTGGTTGTTTACGAACTCTCTCGGAACGTCTACTTAAGCCTTCCCCGGAATCGTGGACCAACGGTGCCTGCGCTTCGGCCGGGGTATTTTTGCTTTCAGTAGCAAGTTGGTGCATCGTTATTGGTGATTGCATCGCTATTCCTGTTGGAAACATCAAAAGAATTATTAGGTTGTATATTGGTTATACCTTTTTCCCCCACAAACCCCCTTGACGGAGAGCTCGCCACGACATCGCCAACTTTTCGTAGTTGATCTACATGCCTCTTCCACATTCGCGTATTGTCCAATTGAATATCGTAGTGCAGGTCCCCAACCGGCCTGACGATTTTACCGAATTGCCACTTGTTAGAAGACATTTAGTCACGTGCTGAAACTCGTTCTACAACTGCAAACGTTTTCATTGGAGGCTTTCGCTCCATATCGACGATTCTATTCCCTGGTAGTAGGAGGTCTATTCGTGTTTGAATTTGTCGTTCAAACATTAGCATCGACGGAGACTTATTTGTTGCTGGATGAATCGCCCGCCGATATGCCATTAAAATCTTTAACAACTCTTTGTGCATTGTTGCTGCTGTAAAGTTTGCTGCTTTAAGTTTTTGCTTTACTGTTTGTATAAATCTTTCCGCCTGTCCGTTAGTGGCAGGGTGATAGGGTGCTCCCTGTTTGTGCACAATACTGTTGCTTTTCAAAAACTGTTTCTGAATTAAATTGGGTCCCATGATCCGAAACTATTATGTTAGGAATCCAATATGTTGGAAAAATGTTTCGGCATTTGGAAATGGTAGTATTCGCTGTAGTATTTGAAATAATGTGTACTTCTGGCCACTTACTGTAGGCATCGATTAGTACCATTAGGTCTTTTCCGAAAAGAGGGCCCGCAAAGTCGATGTGGACACACTCAAATACTTTTTTTGGTCGCATACATCAGTGTACCGGCTCCTTTTTAGGTACCGACCTTGTAAGTTGACACTCTGAACAGTTTAATGTCACCTTGTCGATATCCGCATATATACGTGGCCACCAGCAGTAAGCGCGTGCCAATGCCTTCATCTTCGCCGTTCCAAAATGCGCCGTATGCAGTTCCGCAAGCACACGCTGTCTCAGTTTAGGTGGAATGTACACACGACCATTTCGCAACAAACAACCTCTTTGTAAAGAGAATTCTACTTGGGGCACGCCAAATCTTTGCGCTCGCTCACATACATTAAACAACGTATCAAGGATCTTACCTCTTCTTCTTTGTTGTATTTATTCAGCTCATCTACCGATACCGGCATAGTTTCTAAAGCTTCTGCTTCAAGAACATCGATTTCCTCGATGCTGTTTTATATTTCCGGGCTTGGCAACCGTGACAACGCATCTGCGTTGGCGTTCTCTGTGGATTTCTTTAAACGTATTTCGTAGTTGAATGATTCCATAAATATAGCGTAATGCTGCATACGTGTCGCAGACAGCGTGGGCAGGCCTTTTGTTGGTGAGAAAATTTGTGAGATGGCCTTATTGTCGGTTACCAGAATGAATTTCCTTCCGTACAAATATTGATAAAATCGCCTTACTCCAAACACAATTGCATATGCTTCGCGGTCATACTGGCTATGACGTTGCTGCACTTTGTTCAAAGTTTGCGAAGCAAATTGTATTAGGCGCTCGGTTCCATCCGGGCAAATATGGCTTAGCACGGCTCCCACCCCCCGGGGCTCGCATCCACTGCTAATACAACAGGCCACCTAGGGTTACAATGTGCCAACACCACATCGGACTGGATTTGCCGCTTTACCTCGTTGAACGCTTTTTCGCATTTTTCATCAAAAACGGATTTCGTGTTGTTATGTAATAAACAACTTAGTGGATAAACAATCGTACTCAAATTTTGTATAAACCGCCCATAGTATTTGACAAGTCCAACGAACGAACGTACCTCGTCTTTGTTTTTCGGTTTTCTCATTTCTTGAATAGCCTTCATCTTGCTATCCATTTTTCGAATACCCTTTCGATCGATCACATAGCCGCAATATTCTATGTTCTCTGCCAAAAACTCCGATTTCTCCCAATTCACGCGCATGTTGTGCTCATTCAGTCGTCGGAAAACTTCTTCTAGTCTCTTTAAATGTGTGCAATCATCTGGTGCTGTTACCTTAATATCGTCCAGGAAAACCGAAACTCCTGGGATATCGTTAAGCAGCTCCTCCATAAATCTTTGCCACTTGGCAGGGGCGCAGGCAACACCAAACATCATACGAGTTGGTTCATACAGCCCTTTGAGGGTATTTAATGTCAGCAGGTGTCGATCATCTGGATGTATTTCCAGTGTAAATACGCTTTCGACAAATCAATTTTCTAAAATTTACTCCCACCGGACATCGCACTAAACAGTTCGTCGATTGTGGGCAAGGGTGCTCATCAACCAACAAATGTGGATTCAGCGTCACTTAATAATCGCCGCATAGTCGAACCTTACCATTGTTTTTTGGCACGACAATCAGCGGAGTAGCCCATTTGCTTTTCTCTTCTTTCACGTATATGCCTTGCTGCACCATGTCATCCAATTCTCGCTCCACCGCACTTGTTAATGAAAACGCCACCCTTCGCGCTTTCACAAATTTCGGTACCGCATTTTCGCTGAGAAATAAACGAGCCTTATGGCCAGTAATTTGGCCCATTGTTGACAAAAACAGGTTAGGAAACTTGTCTTTCCAGTTCTGCATGTAACTATTTTCACACGAAATTTTGTTTACCACCCCTGAGGACAATGCCTCGATCCATTTCGGTTTAAGCATCTTTATCCACTCTCGCCCACACAGTGACTTGTGCTGCGTACGAACAATATACAAATTAAGATCATGTGTTTGTTTTTCGTGTGAAACATTCACCTGTATATACCCGACATACTCCAAGTGTGTTTGACAATATCTATACAGTTTTAAATCACTTTTCTTTACCTTTAAACTGCCGAAAAATTTCTTTGCTTCGTCAAGACTCATTACTGAGGCTCGTGCGCCTGTATCTAATTGGAACTTCATAGGTATTTTATTTATATTCAAAGTTAATTCAATTTTTTGCAGAGCAGCAGCTTTTTGATCTAAGCTCGCAATTTCACCATGTTTTGTTATTGTATGCATGTGTAAAATTTCATCAACTGTCAATTCATTATTACTCTGTGTTTCACTTGTTATTCGCTTAACTCCGTTCTTCTCTTTCATGCACACAATTCGTGACCTTTAATCGAACAAAAACTGCAAACAGTATTTTTATTTTTACATTCGTTTGCAAGATTTCTTATTATTCCCGTCCGATGGCGCTGATGCAAGTTTTGACTTTTGTACCTTCTTCTTCGTATTGATTCGCTTATTTCCATGTATTTTGTTCACCGTTTCGGCAATACTTTGATGTAATTCTATTCCTCCCTTTTCAGCTCCTTCGTATGCTGCTGAATCCGAAAGTGTCTCTTCCAACTTCAGCGTTTTTTTTCTTAAAGTCTACTTTGTATTTTTTGGTTTGTAAGCCCGAAAACAAATTGATTTCGTAGTGCTGTGTCTAAGTATGCTCCAAAATTGCAGTTTACTGATAACTTACGTAATGCCACGAGGAATTGTTCACACGTTTCTTCTGTTTTTTGTTTTCGCAAATGAAAACGATAGTTCTCCAGAATTTCGTTAGGCTTCGGATCGAAATGCTCATCTAAGGTACTTACAATTTCCGCGTATGACTTAATATATAAAATATATTCTGAAGCACCGAAGGGCATATATAATGTCCAATGCTTCCAGCTCAAAGCTGTGGTACCTTGATTCAGCAGCATTAGTTGCTTTAGAGAAAAACATCACTGGATGAAATTTGCCGTCAGTTGCTTTTGTAAAAGCACTGCGCCGAAAACAATGGAGCTGGCATCACAGTGGAGTTCGGTCTGTCTTGAGAGATCGTACATTGAGAGAAATGTCACTGATAGTAGTCTAGATTTTAGTTCTTTAAACGGCCTCACACATTTTTCAGTAAGTGCAAATGTAGTCCCTTCCCGCGTTAGCAATCTTAGTGGTCTGGTTGGCATAATCGGCAACAAATTTTCTGAAGCAAATAGTCCTAGACATGCCTTAATATCTTTTGTACTTGTTGGTAACGGATAGTCGCGGGTCCCCTTTAATTATGCATCACTGGGTCGCACCCCTTCCGGTTTAACCCGATAACGAAGATAATACATTTCTTTATAACCAAAACTGCACTTGCTAAGCTTCAACTCCAGCCCCTTCTCTCTTATGATTGTTAATACCTTCCCTAACAGTTTTAAATGCGATTCAAAATCTGCAGTTGCGACGATAATATCGTCCATATATATCATTATTAGCTTTTCGTCTATCAATTCTCTAAAAATGTTGTTTAGATAGCGCTGGAATACCGCTGGTGCATCTTTAAAACCGAGAGGCGTACGTAAGTACTCAAATTGACTCAACGGCGTCGTGAAAGAAGTGTATTTTATGGAGTCAGGGCCATCTTTACGTGGAAAAAACCATTGCGAAGGTCCAAAGTGCTGAAGTAAATTTTCCCACCTAAATAGTCTATTCAATCTTCTATTAATGGTAACGGATGGTTATCTCTAATTGTTAGCTTATTTAGTGATCGGAAGTCTACACACTTGCGTATTTCACCCCTTTTCATTTTAACTAAAACTATAGCAGATGCGTAGGGAGACGCACTTGGCCTAATAATATTATTTTGCAGTAACTTATCGATAATTGTTCTTAGTTCGTTTCGCTCATAATATGACAGTCGCCTAGGAGGGGAATGGAAGTGGACATTATTCATTAATCTTATTTTCATTTCGTAACTATAAGGTTTTGATTCTGTAGGCCTCTGGTTCAAATATCCTTCATTAACTACTTGCTGTATTGTTCTGTACTGTTCTTCAGAAAGTTCTATATTTCCATCTACCTTAGCCATGGAAAATCTAAATTTCAACAATTATCCATACTACATTCGCTTTAAGGTACGACCTCTATTTTCGCGGTCATAGGGATTTCTGACAGACCCCGAGTTTCAACTTCACAACTACTACGTAAGTTAAGCGCAGAGTAATTCGATTCATTCTTGAGACAACTTTTATTAAAATATAGTTGCCGTTTATAAAACTAATTATAACACACACGTGGACTTAAAACATAATGTCAGAAGTGAAAGAATGGCATCAACTTTAAATTTGTGTTTACCACAACCGTTGGATTGCTCCGATTTAGCTATAGAGTGGCCAAAATGGAAGCAAGCATTCATGATATACTTAATAGCAAACAACAAAATGTCTGCATCTGAGCAAAATAAAATAGCTTTAACAAACGTATAAGGGTAATATACTTGCAACATTTAGACGTTCATAAGCAGCTAACATATGTCGCAAAGTACAAACTCGTAGCACAAATTTTCTCCTTGTAATTGCTAAATATATGACTTGTTGCCATGTGCTTTTTCAAGATTTACAATTCATCGTGAATTATATTTTTATGTATGTATCATAATTTCACTCCCATCCAGCAAGTGGTACCCCCATCATGTTAATTTGTTAAATAATTCAGCTTTTTGGGTAATTCCCAGTGGTGACTTGTTATCTTTATGTAGATTATTAATTTTTTAATTGTAAAGTTGTAATCGTAGAAATTTTTTTAATTGTAAAGTTGAAATCAGGTTAGACAAGGTATTGTAAAGCGGTTATTATAGTTGTTATGTCATGCTTATTTGCTAATATTTACACTGCAATGCGCTTGTTATAGTTATTATTTTATGCTTTTTTGCCAATATTTACTTAAACTTATTTTTGTAAATGTATATTCGTCATATAAGGTGTCGTACTTTCATAAATTTATATTCATTCCAATAATTTCCATTTTACAGATTTATAACTCCGTTATATCATAAACTTCTGATAATTTTAGAATAATCTTTCACATAATTTCAATTCGTCTTCATATTTAGCGTTTTATTTTGAAAACTTTATATTTACTCGTCATGTGTACATGACTGTACATTAAAAAATAAAGATGTTTTCTATTCCGTTATATGTCCTCGGTGGTCTTGTATGTATCTTTGTAAATTGTATATGAGGTAATCTCTACCCCGTTACATGTTCCGTTTCTTGCATACTTTTTTGCTCCAATTTTATACAAAACCTGATTATATGTACATATGTCTATAAGCTTATGTATTAATTAAAATATGAAGATGCTTTCCATCCCGTTATTTGTCCTCAGTAGTGTTATATGTATTATTGTAAATTATATATGAGGTAATCTCTACCCCTTTACATGTTCCGTTATTTGCACTTAGATTTTATCAGTTATGTATATATGTAATGAATCTTCGTCGTATCCGTTGTCATATTTTATTGAACTTATATTAATTTTTTGTCCACTTTAGTTTATATATTTTCAATTTATAGTTAATATCTTTTTATATTGCACATAATTACATTTTTAATAAACGAGAGTAGTAACATAACTTTAAATTACACACTGTACATATTTTCTTTTTATATTGCACATAATTACAGTTTTAATAAACGAGAGTAGTAACTAATTATAACTTTAAATCACACACGGTACATTTTTTCTACAACAAAATATAATATTATATTAAAACGAGCATGTAATATTTATAACGCGAACATTTTAACCATTACGATGTTGCTACTTCAGCGATGTTTTTGCGAGTGGCTTAAACTTTATATGGACTGCTAAGCGACAAACTTTAAATACACCTCTGAAATTGCTACGTATAAAATTAGTACTACTAAATTTCAATACGCATTATATTCAGATGTAACTGAAATATGTGTCTATGTTTCACCCTCTTCACTAATTCTAAAAATTCTATGCGCGTCCACTATTTATCACAATTGCTTCAGCTATATGTTATACCCAGAAATACAACAGAGGGTTGTGCCTCCGCTTATCGGTACTACCTGTTGCTGTAGCTAGTTGTTTAACCACAGCCGCTAGATGGGTCTCCTAAGCATTATCTAAGCGAGGATAGGCGTTTTTTTTCATGCGCACACGAAACGTATACGCGTGTAAAAAAAAAAAAGCACGGCTATTTATGTGGTTGATTGGCCAGTGCGGAGTGGAAATATTTAACACATTATTCCCTAATAATGGGAGTTGCGACCGCATGTTCGACAGCGTTGCTGAACAGGCAGAAAATCAAAATGGCGGTGGTGAAGGAAATACGCCACCTACAAATCAAATCATTTGTACAATGGATAGTGTCATCAAAGCTTTTGACGATTTTTGTTTGCCGAAAAAAATACCACGATGGAAACATTCAAGTTCAATTTAATATCGCAAAAAGAAAAACAACCATTTGCTGAATATAAAACTGCACTTCGCACCCAAATGAAATTTTGTGAATTTGAATGTCAAAATTGTAAAAAATGTGACGCTGATCGCATGCTGTTAGATCGAATCGTCATAGGCATTCATGACAGAAAGTTAAACTAAAATTGCTTGACGCAAAACATGAATCGTTGTCATCAGTTATAGAAACATGCAAAATATTTGAAGCGGGAGCAGAAAACAAGCAAACGTTGGATCGAGGTGCATCGATACCACTTGAAATTAAATCTGTGGAAGAGAAATGTGAGAGGGTTGCTGCAATTAAACAGCATTGCTATAAATGTGGGAAGGTTTTAAACGGTCAACATCGGCGTTTTTGCCCAGCACTCAACATTAAATGTCGGTCGTGCCAAAAAGTCGGCCTTTTGAAAAATTTTGCAAATCAACGTCGAAAGAGAGGGAAGATTGTAATCGGTCGTATGGTAAAGGGGTCGCCAAAAGTGATGGGAAAGCAATTCACACAGTCAATTGGTGTGACGAAGGTAATAGTTTTGTAGGTTATGCAAACCAGATTGACAATGCACGTAAAACTTGTTCTTTAAGTAGTTGTTTTGATTTAAACAGAATAAACATGGATCGCATCAGATGGAGGAAGAAACTCGTTATTGGAAAATGGCCCATAGACTTTAAAACTGATACCGGTTCTGATGATAGTTGCATTCCACTTAGTTTCATTCGAAGGGTCAACGTTCCCTTTTCAAGTCATACAAACTTTGATGTTGTTGATTACAGCTCAAATAAAATAAAAGTTTTTGGCCAAGTTAAATTAACATGTGTTGATATGGAAAATCAAATAAATCATAAATGCAACATCTTGATTGTTGATGAAACTTTCGAGCCCATACTAGGGCTAGAATCTTGTGTTGCAATGGGGTTTGTTCAAAGGATCGATGCGATTGGGGTCGAGTTTCCCGTCAATGTCAAGGAATTCCTTCAAAGGAACAAGCAACTATTTGATGGTTTGGGCGTATTACCAGGTAAATGCTCTATTGTATTGAAGGAAAATTCTGTTCCATCGCTACACTATAAGAAGCGTATTCCATTAAGCCTTCATAGTAAATTGAAAGATAAACTAGAGTTAATGCAAAAAGAAGCAGTGATTAGTTTTGTAGACTATCCAACCGACTGACAATTTGCAATTTGTAGAAAAGAAAAATGGTGACTTTCGCATTTGTATGGTGACTTTCGCATTTGTCTTGACCCTAAACCTTTGAAAGCGTACATAAAACGGGAACATTATCTTATTCCAACTTTTGACGACGTAATAAGTCGCCTGTCGGATAAGTGCATTTTTATGGTGTTTGATTTGTGTAATGGGTTTTGGCATATGGAGCTAGATAGAGAAAGTTCCGATCTCACAGCATTTATGACACCATTTTGCAGGTATCGGTGGAATCGTGTACCATTTGGATTAAATAACGTGCCTGAAATGTTTCAGAAGCGCATGTTCAGCTCTTCGGTAATATACCAGGTGTTGGTGTATATTTTGACGATATTTGTATATCTGCTGAAACATTGGAAGAGCACGATAGAACACTATCAATAGTTCTCGCGTGCGAGCAGGGCAATAATGTGAAATTTAACTGTTCAAAAACACAATATCGCACAAATAAAATTACTTTTATGGGGTTCATTATTGTAGACGGTCATGTGAAGCCCACTGACAAACATATTAGGGCTATAAAAGAAATGCCAGTACCTAGGAACAAAAGTGATGTCTTACGCTTGCTAGGCTTCTTCAAATTTCTTGCAAGATTCATTCCAAATTTATCTCAAAGCTCAGCTTCTTCCTTGCGAGGTATAACAAAAAATAATGTTTAGTGGAACTGGATGCACACTCAACTGAACTTAATAGCCTTCTTCAATCAATTTCCAGTTCTCCTGTGCTAGCTATATATGATCCTAATAAGCCATTAATTATTCAGATAGACAGTTCAAAAGACGGGCTAGGAAGGGTATTACTTCAGGAAGGAAGACCAGTTGCGTATACATCACGCACACTTTCAAAATGCGAGCAAAAAATAGGCTCAAATTGAAAAGGACCATAGAAACTGGCCATAGTTTTTGCCTGTGAACGTTTTCATTATTTTTTGTATGGAAGACAGTTTGTTGTACATTCTGATCACAAGCCATTAGAAACCTTAGTAAAGAGGGACATTGACGACGTCAGTCCTCGTCTGCAAAGGATGTTTTTGCGATTATTGAAATATCAAGGCATGATAATTGAGTACAAGCCGGGAAAATAAATGTTAATTGCTGATTGTCTATCCAGAGCGTCATTGTCTGACTTTAAAGAATTTGATCAGGATATTTCAATTATGGTTCACCCGTTAACTCGCCAGGCCTGCCTATCGAAAGATAACTACGACTTATACATACGGATATTGAAGGACGACGAACCTATAACTAGATATGTAGTTTCAGGTTGGCCTGGATATCATCAGGTCGATGATTTAAGCCAATCATTTATAGATAAAAAGACGAGCTTCATTATGAAAACCAACTCCTCTTTATGAACCATCGTTTGTATATTCCTACCAAGTTACAAAGTAAGATTTGTAAGTTAGTTCATGAGCCACATTTAGGCATAGAAAAGACATTGGCTCGTGCCCGACAACAATTTTTCTGGCCAGGAATGACATCTGATATTACGAAAGTAGTAAAACACTGCAAAGTTTGCGAAAAATTTGCTCGAAATAACCAGAAAGAGACGCTGTTGTAGGAAAAAACGCCTCAGTATCTCTTTCATATACTAGCGACTGATATTTTCGAATATGCTGGCTGTGACTTTTTAGCATTAATCGATGCCTATTCAGGAATCATTATAGTACGTAAATTAAAGGAGAAAAGAGCTAGACATCTGATCGACACATTAGGCCAGATATTTAATTGTTATGGATACCCAACGGAAATGAAAAGTGATAATGTTCCATTTAACACACGTGAGTTCGAGTAATACTCAGATGCCTTAAATATTGTCCTCAAGTTCTCAAATCCCGGGTATTCCCAGAGCAATGGTCTCATTGAAAAGGGTGTCGCGATTGCGAAAAATATTTCCAAACCCTGCTGTGAAGCATCAGAACAAGAAAGGTTTCAGCACAGAATTCTTGAATACAATACTAACCCAGTAGCAAGTATGCGCTTGACCCTGTCCCATTCATTTTGTGGTCGGCTAGTGAAGAATCGGCTACCTCTTTCGGGAGCGCTACTGCACCGAAAAGAACTGATAGAGGTGGGAGTACAGGGCAGATTGGAAAATAAAAACAATAATCAAAAGCGATATTATGATCGACATGCCAACGATCTATCAGTTTTAGGAGTCAGTGAGAAAATCATGTTTAACAAGTAAGGAAGGCTAAGTTCGGGTGTAACCGAACATTACATACTCAGTTGAGAGCTGTGGAGACAAAGTAAGGGAAAATCACCATGTTGTAAAAAGAACCTAGGGTTACCCTGGAATGTGTTTTTATGACATGTGTATCAAATGGAAGGTATTAAAGAGTATTTTAAGAGGAAGTGGGCAATAGTTCTATAGATGGACGCCGTTTAGGGATATCGCCATAAAGTTGGACCAGGCCTGACCCTAGAATTTGTTTGTACGATATGGGTATCAAATGAAATGTGTTAATGATAATTTTAAAAGGGAGTGGGCCTAAGTTATATAGGTGGACGCCTTTTCGAGATATCGCCATAAAGGTGGACCAGGGGTGACTCTAGAATTTGTTTGTACGATATGGGTATCAAATGAAAGGTCTTAATGAGTATTTTAAAAAGGAGTGGGCCTTAGTTCTATATGTGGACGCCTTTTCGAGATATCGCCATAAAGGTGGACCAGGGGTGACTCTAGAATTTGTTTGTACTATATGGGTATCAAATGAAAGGTGTTAATGAGTATCTTAAAAGAGAGTGGGCCTTAGTTCTATAGGTGGACGCATTTTCGGAATATCGTTATAAAAGTGGACCAGGGTTGACTCTAGAATGCGTTTGTACAATATGGGTATCAACCGAAAGTTGTTAGTAAGTGTCTTAAAAGGGAGTGGGCCTTAGTTCTATGGGTGGACGCCTTTTTGGGATATCGCCATAAACGTGGACCAGGGGTGACTCTAGAATGCGTTTGTACAATATGGGTATCAAATTAAAGGTGTTAATGAGTATTTTAAAAGGGCGTGGGCCTTAGTTCTATAGGTGGACGCCATTTCGAGATATCGCCATAAAGGTGGACCAGGGGTGACTCTAGAATTTGTTTGTACGATATGGGTATCAAATGAAAGGTGTTAATGAGTATTTTAAAAGGGAGTGGGCCTTAGTTCTATGGGTGGACGCCTTTTCGAGATACCGCCATAAAGGTGGGCCAGGGGTGACTCTAGACTTTTTTTGTACGATATGGGTATCAAATGAAAGGTGTTAATGAGTATTTTAAAAAGGAGTGGGCCTTAGTTCTATATGTGGGCGCCTTTTCGAGATATCGCCATAAACGTGGACCAGGGGTGACTCTAGAATGTGTTTGTATGATATGGGTATCAAATTAAAGGTATTAATGACGGTTTTAAAAGGGGGTGGCCCTTAGTTGTATATGTGAAGGCGTTTTCGAGATATCGACCAAAATGTGGACTACGGTGATCCAGAACATCATCTGTTGGGTACCGCTAATTTATTTATATATGTAATACCACGAACAGTATTCCTTCCAAGATTCCAAGAGCTTTTGATTTCGCCCTGCAAAAATTTTTCATTTTCTTCTACTTAATATGGTAGGTGTCACACCCATTTTACCAAGTTTTTTTCTAAAGTTATATTTTGCGTCAATAGACCAATACAATTACCATGTTTCATCCTTTTTTCGTATTTGGTATATAATTATGGCATTTTTTTCATTTTTCGTAATTTTCGATATCGAAAAAGTGGGCGTGGTCATGGTCGGATTTCGGCCATTTTTTATACCAATACAAAGTGAGTTCAGATAAGTACGTGAACTGAGTTTAGTAAAGATATATCGATTTTTGCTCAAGTTATCCTGTTAACGGCCGAGCGGAAGGACAGACGGTCGACTGTGTACAAAAACTGGGCGTGGCTTCAACCGATTTCGCCCTTTTTCACAAAAAGCAGTTATCGTCCTAGAATCTAAGCCTCTACCAAATTCCACAAGGATTGGTAAATTTTTGTTCGAATTATGGCATTAAAAGTATCCTAGACAAATTAAATGAAAAAGGGCGGAGCCACGCCCATTTTGAAATTTTCTTTTAATTTTGTATTTTGTTGCAACATATCATTACTGGAGTTGAATGTTGACATAATTTACTTATATACTGTAAAGATATTAACTTTTCTTTTAAAATTTGAATTAAAAAAATTTTTTTTTTAAAAAGTGGGCTCCGATTTTGCTAATTTTTATTAACCTGACATATAGTGATAAGAGTAATGTTCCTGCCAAATTTCATCATGATATCTTCAACGCCTGCCAAATTACAGCTTGCAAAACTTCTAAATTACCTTCTTTTAAAAGTGCGCGGTGCCACACCCATTGTCCAAAATTTTACTAATTTTCTATTCTGCGTCATAAGTTCAACTCACCTACCAAGGTTCATCCCTTAATCCGTACTTGGTAATGAATTATCGCACTTTTTCGATTTTTCGAAATTTTTGATATCGAAAAAGTGGGCTTGGTTATTGTCCGATATCGTTCATTTTAAATAGCGATCTGAGATGAGTGCCCAGGAACCTACATAGCAAATTTCCTCAAGATACCTCAAAATTTACTCAAGTTATCGTGTTAACGGACAGACGGACGGATGGACGGACATGACTCAATCGAATTTTTTTTCGATACTGATGATTTTGATATATGGAAGTCTATATCTATCTCGATTCCTTTATACCTGTAGAACCAACCGTTATCCAATCAAAGTTAATATACTCTGTGAGCTCTGCTCAACTGAGTATAAAAAGAATGGGAAGAGGTGTTGTGGTCAGGTTACCAGGAAAGTAAATGATAGGTCCTAAATTGTTGCGGATGACTTTGGTAATCAATTTCGTCGCAATCGACGTCTGATAGTATCTGATAATCGTGACTTTAACCCAGGACATATAATATTAAACAGACAGTCTGAGCAAGTAGGAGGCCATATAATGCGTATGCACAGAGACAACGCTGGAAGAACGGTGGTTAGTTCTCAGGGGCGTGACGGCGTAGACTCCGGGCCAGTGGCAGATCCCTTGATTGAGAACCACCACTGCAACAGTGATCATAGTATTGAGGGTAATTATGAAATCCCTGAAGTATCCACTCCAATGACTAATATTCAACCTCCAACTGATGTTGAAACATATTGTAAAACGAGGAGTGGTCGAGTAGTAAAACCACCTTCAAGACTTAATTTGTAAATAAAATAAAAAAAAATAAAAAAAGGAAGCGTGTAATAAATATGATTATCATTTAATTTATAGCTATGTTCAAATACCAAATGTAACTTAGCCTAAGTCAACTATATGTTGAAGTATTAAATGTACATAACTTAGCCCTAAGCCAACTGCTTTATATTAATTAGTGTTATCGGTGATACATGTTTATCATCCCTAAAAAGAACGTTAGAATTTTATTCATTACCACAAGCCCGCTTATATAAGCAGGTTGTTGAAATAAAGTTGTCGTTTATAAAACTAATTATAACACACACGTGGATTTAAAACACTTAACAGATTTACGGCACCCAATGTACTTGGCAACTCTCCATCATCATCATCGTCGTAGTACGTTGGCCCCTCGTCGGGAGCTATGGTAACAGCAGCAGCGGTCTTCTTTGGCACGAGAGCTTTTTTCGGGTTATTCCAGTTTCATTGATCGTGACCTTTACCCCAGCAGCGGAAACAGGTGTTGTCCGGCCTTTTTTCATACGGGCATCGGCTCTGACTGAACGACCAAACTCTTTTACCAGTAGGGATTTCAACTCCTCGTAATTGAAAATGTTTTTGTTGCTGACTAACTTTGCCGTACCGGTTAATGAATTGTATAGTGAGGTATATTTAAATATTTCGCCAGCTTTAATCATCAGCATAAGGCGCTCAAAACTTCGTAGAAAATAACGTATATTATATGCGCAATCTTCGACATCAAATTTGACAATTGATTATTCGATGTCGCGAAATGATAAGCGGTTCGGTGGCGCAACTGAAATTGTTTGCGAAAGGTTGCGCTGCTCGCCTTGTTCGAAATTGGCGATGGCGTTCTGCAGTGTAAGCATTTCGTGTCATTTTCGTAAAATTCTCAAAGCTCGGTCAAGCTCATCTTCTTCTACTCGGTTTTCGGTGAAAGCTGTAGCATCGGTGGCAGCGGTGGCATCGGGGCGGTTTTCGATAGATACGAGCGCAGCTGCGCTGTCTTCTTTGCGACTTCGACAATAGCGTTTTTGATTGGCCTCTGGTGGCCACCAGAGTGTCATAAATCTCTTTAACCTAGTGGCCGTAGCGTTTGCTTGCACATTAAAGGCGGCTGCTTGCAATGCGGCCAGCATATCTTGTTTAGTCACCCGACTTGACATTGTGAAATTTACGTTTTATTGTGATTTTGGGTTCACCCCACACCTGAGGCTGTAAAAATCTTTATTTAAATAGTGTAAAACTCTTTATTTAAATAGTTCAATTTTAGTTTCTTTATTCGCTCTTCCTTTTTGCGTGTACGTGACAAGTCTCGTCGTTTTTCAATGTCCGTCTTGTCCTTTTTGGTGTTTCAATTGTTCAGTTCTCTTTCTGTCTTGTTCCTATTCATCTTTATGTCATTGCCAGTATTACATTCTCATTCTTATTTCATTCTATAACTTTGTTGCAGGCGTCAAGCGTTGCCACATCAACTCATATGCTATCCTTAGGAGATTCTGGACGAAAGATATTGTATAAAAAAATTATTAAAATAAATGTAAGGCGCTATAACCTCCGAAGAGTTCTAAGGCCGAGCTTCTCTTCCAATTTGCGTCGTGCTCCTCTTGATTTTCCCTACAACTTGGCCGGACGGTACCTACATGTTTTATGCCGACTCCGAACGGCGTCTGCAAGGCAGATGAGTTTTCACTGAGAGCTTTTCATGGCAGAAATACACTCGGAACGCTTGCCAAATACTGCCGAGGGGCGACCCCGCTTAGAAAAATTGTCTTCTAATTGAAAAACCTTATTTGTAAAATTTTTGATATTGCTTTGCCCGGGGTGAGACCCCGGGGCATACGGTGTGGCAGGCGGAGCACGCTACCATCACACCTCGGCGGCCGCATTATTCACACGTTATTAAAGTGGACGACCACGAAATGCCACTGAACGCGCTAATAAGAATATCGTCAGAATAGCTCCTCTGAATACATTTAAAATTGTTAAACATGAAAACTATAATATTGTTAGTCCACCCTCACTTGAGGTTAAATAATTAGATAGTCCCTGGCTAGAACAAAACCAGCTTCTTAGCACAAAAATTATTCCTCCCTACTAAGCTGGTTCTGCAAAAAAAGAAACTGACCTCGGAGTGACTTATTCTCTGAATAGGACAAAATAAATAAACTCAATTCAGTCTTGTAATGCGTGTTTATCCCCAAAAATAATAAAAATATGGATTCACAGCTGCGTTCAGATTACTGTGCTCTATTAGCCCCCAATTCTTGGTGAGATGCCGTCTTGAATGCTGTCAATGTAGGCGGCGGAGTTATTTTAACTCCCCATTAACAAAACCTAAGCAACTCTCACGGCTTTTAATGCGTTCCACACCATTATATACAGAGAATCCTTCACTGTTGCCTTAACACAGTTTTGACTCAATCCTCCTGATTTTTGGAGCTTACTACGCTTAGCGAATCTTATCTGAATAAAATTTATTTTGCACTCATAAGAGGATATCATGGCCAATTTATATTTTTGTGTTATCAGTTAGCGTGCGGGATCGCTTTTTTGTGGTGGAAAGTAGGTATGTTTTTGGCCATGGGCCATCATATTATTTTTTTTCAAGAGACACTGTGCCGTTGCTATTGTAGTTTTCATGTTTATATTATCCTTCAATTCCGCGGAAGTTTCTGGAGCAGTTTTAAATGTATTCAGAAGAGCCATGATGACGTCCACTTCGAAAATGAAGATATAATAAAGTCACCTATTTAATATAGTTATATTGTCACCTTTCTTCAGGCTAGTTTATCATAAGGTTGCAAGCTCTTGTTGCAAGTAGCCTCGAAATATCCTATAATTTTGGGTTGGAAATTAAACATCTTTAATTTATAAATTAAAATTGGTTTTTATTTCTTCAATGCGTTCAGTCGCATGTACATTTCCAGACTAACTTATTCTCCATTCATTTAACATAACCTTAGTTCTTCTGTACCTCTTAAATGAATGTATGTATACTTATGTATCTGCTTATGTCTCTAGTCTTAAAGAGTTATCATCAAAGCTTAAACAGGGTTTGAGAACAAGCGTTTGGTGATAACGAATTAAACAACGCTTGATGCTTGCTGCTAAAAGAGAAGGTGTATTTGTAAATACATCATATAATACATCATAGTAGCGATATCCACGAAAGATCTTGTAAAAAATGAGCCGTTACGTATTTCGTTAATTTTTCGATAGTAGTAAGATACATAACATTTTTCTGAGGGTACCAAATATCGATGTGTATAATATCATTACATTTTGTGGGTGTATCGGTAATATTTAAATTGTATTTAATTGGGTGTCTATCATATTTAGCAGAGTTGGCAAATTTTACAATTATTTATATACTTATGTATTTCTTTTTGCAAATTAAGATAATAGTACAATTTTTTTATTTCTGCTAAATTTTCGTTAACCCCTCTATGATTATTATTTAAATGTTCTTTTTCGATAATCTTTAAAATAACTTCTTTGTCGGTAATATCCGTTAGTGCCAAGCATGATTTTAGTATTTTTAAATTTTTATTATTCGAAAAATATTGCCTATAACATTCTTTAAATTTAAGATATAATTTTATGTTTTCACAGAAAACTGCAACTAGACCCTTTTCTGGCAGTATATCTTGCAAAAACCTTAAAATGTTTGGACTGTCTCCGTTTATTCTTAAAAAATATATTATTTTGCTCTTATACAAAATATTTGTCGTTCTTGATTCTTTATGGGACTCATTTATCACTATTTGTGTTTTATATAAGTTAAGTGCCTTTTCCGTAACTTGTATGCAACTCCGATTATCAAATCGGGCACAGTGAACCGTTCTTAGGTCCTCCCGTTGGTTCGTGAACAAGTTAATTAAGTCTGCTGAAAAATCAGGTTCGTAGCTCCCATTGTTACCTTTCACATTCTCCCTCTCTACCTCTACAAAAAATATGTCTGTGTCTTCCGTTATTAAGGTCTCGTCCGTGTTTAGCCATTGAACGTCATCTACAATATTATCTACAATTCTACTAAGACCATCTGCTAGGGCGTTTTCCTTCCCTTTTATAAAAACCAAATCGAAATCGAATTCATTCAACTGAATCTTCCACCTTTGTAGTTTTAGATTGGGCTCCTTTAAGTTGTTCAGCCACACTAAAGGGCGGTGATCCGTTTTGATTATGAACTTTCTTCCGTATACATAATATTTGAATTGTTTTGTAGTCCATACTATCGCTAAGAGTTCCTTTTCGATTGTACTATAATTAAGTTCGTGATTTTTAAGTGAGCGGCTCGCATAACAAACAACTTTTTCGTCTTGCATAAGGATTGCTCCTAGTGCATAGTTGCTGGCATCCGTCACAATCACAAATTGTTTCCTAAAATCTGGGTAAACAACGATAGGTTCATTTTTAATCATTTCTTTTAATTTTTTGAAAGCTGCAATTTACTCTGGCTCTTTTACGTTTATTCTTGTATTTTTTTTTTTTCAAATACTTTATCAGATATTTTGCAATCTTAGAGTAGTCTTTAATATAACGGCGCAGATAACTAGTCATTCCCAAAAAGTTCGTAATTTGTTTTTGATTTATTGGTAACTTTATTTTTTCTATTGCCTCCACCTTCTTTGGATTCAGTTTCAGCCCTTCGGCGTTGATAATGTGACCTAAAAACTCTACTTCGCTTTTGGCGAATTCACATTTGTCAAGTTGAAGTTTTAGGTTTGCCTTCATGAGGCAATTCATGAGAGTAGTTAGATGCTCAACATGTTCTTCAATACTTTTTGAAAAAATGAGAATATCGTCCATGTAGACTAGACAAATGTGGCCTACATACGAGCTAAGGATATTGTTCATGAGTCTTTGGAAGGTAGATGGCGCATTTCGAAGTCCAAATGGCATTCTCAAAAACTCGTAATGGCCATGAGCAGTAGAGAATGCAGTTTTTGGGATGTCGGACTCATGCATTTCAATTTGATAATAACATTTCGCCAGGTCTAGTGTTGAAAAACATTTACACCCCCCCCCCCCCCCCCCCCCCCCAAGCTTATCGAAAATTTCATCGATATTCGGAATAGGAAAACGATCTTCCACGGTTTCGTTATTTAGCTTTCGATAATCAAGGACTAAGCGCTACTTCTGCTTGTTAGATGCATCCATTTTCTTTTGAACAACCCATACTGGACTATTGCATGGGCTTTTGAAGTGCCTTATAATTCCCTGTTTCAACATGTCGCTAATTTATTTGTCGCTCGTGAACCCTGGGGTACCTATATCCTTTTGAGTAAATTGGAATGTCATTTTTTGTTAATATTCTATGTTTAACTTCATTGGTGAATGTTAAGTCATCCCCCTCTTTGTAAAAAATATATCTGAATCTCTCAGCCAATGAATTTATTAAGTGTTTTGATCTAGGAGCAAGGTGATCAGTCCGAACCAAATTGCAACTTATCTCATACACAGTTTTTCGATGAGGTGTTTGCATAAGCATATCTAAAAAACGTCATTTATTCTAATTTTTCTCTGTGCGTAATCTATAACCGCTTTTAAGTCGTTCAATATATTTCCCCCTATCAATCCCTCAAAATCATTATTGAAGTTATACTCTAAGAACTCACAGTAATAATTTTCTACACCAAATTCTTTGAATGCACTTGGAAAATACTGCCCATTGCTTTAATGCTGACGGAGACTCCTTTTCTCCATTTTGGGTGGCAAATATTTTCATTAATGCCACTGAATTCTGCTCCAGTATCAATTATTAAATAAAGGTTTCTGACTTTAGTTTTAATTTCTATATAGGGTAAATATCTGGTCCCTCTAGTTCAAAATTTGCACTGGACTGGCCTATTTCCATCGGTTGAGTACTTCTCTTACTTTGCCCTGTTTGGGGAACGTTCGATGTAGTTGTTGGCATACGCGAACTTGTTGATGGGCTGTTAAAATTCTGACGTTCTTGATTTCTATTATTTGTGATATTTTTACTTCTTTCCCATTTCATTGAAGCTTATCTACTTGAATTTTGCCTAGAGCTATTCAATTCATCTATGTTTACTTCCTGATTCTGTGATTCGGGAAATATTTGTTCATTGTGATTTCGTCTGTCGTTGCTAAAGTTGGATCTATAATTTTGTTTACTATTTACGTTCCTTTTAGTAGGGCCGTACAAAGTGTAACCTTGATTTTGAGCTTCTTCAATGATCTTGTATGCATCATCAAGGTTTCCCCGATTTCATGCAAAAATCATTGTTTTTGTTGGTTCGGGTAGATTTTCCCTGAAAACACGGAGTGCTATGCGATTAACTTCTACTGTAGTGTAACTATTGTCGCCCTGTGTCAGAATACGATTGTGCAGTCTGTTAGCAGTTTCGTTAATTTTGTCATAGAATTGTTCAATTGTTGACTCCACCCTGCACAGTTTCAACATATCCATAAGCACGCCGCTATTTTCCTTCTCCCCAAAATGCTTAATCAGCATTCTTTTTGCTATTATTTTGAAAGTATTATACCTCTGCAAAAGTGGTAGGTATACAATATTAAGCTGATATACTACCTCGCTAAGCCGCTCTTTGATGATGATAAAATTCCCACGTACCGTTGTTCGAAATTCCTTCTACTTAGTGCTGCCTTTTGATTTTGTTTTTTGTAACCACACGTGTGCCGTACAGTTTTTTTTATCTTTGCGTGTTTTAGAGTTTTTAATCTTTGCAAGAAAATGATCCTTTACTTGGTTCTACTCCCCAGTTCAGTTTTTTTTTTTTGTAATTCTCACAACATGTGATATTTTTGCTATTAGCGAAGATCCGATCTAACCAAGTGTTTAGCACGCACTCAAACGCTTATTAATATTTTAAGTTTTTTTTTTTTGTAATTTCCACAACATGTGATGTTTTTGCTATTAGCGAAGATCCGATCTAACCAAGTGTTTAGCACGCAATCAACCGCTTATTAATTTTTTAAGTTTTTTCCTCGTCGCCAGTTATATTGTCAACTTTCTTCAGGCTAGTTTATCCTAAGTTTGCAAGCTCTTGTTGCAAGTAGACTCGAAATATCCTATAATTTTGGGTTGGAAATTAAACACCTTTAATTTATAAATTAAAATTGGTTTTTATTTCTTCAATGCGTTCAGTCGCATGTACATTTCCAGACCAACTTATTCTCTATTCATTCAACATAACCTTAGTATTCTTCTGTACCTCTTAAATTAATGTAAATTAATGTCTTAAAGCGTTATCATCAAAGCTTAAACAGGGTTTGAGAACAAGCCTTTGGTGATAACGAATTAAGCAACGCGTGATGCTTGCTGCTCAAAGAGAAGGTGTATTTGTAAATACATCATATGTATGCGTATAGGCATACCTATGTATACCCATATGTGACTATATATTTCGTCCATAATCTTTTTAAGAATAATTCATTGTAATGTACCGCCTACTATGTCCATATTTTGCGTGATAATGTATAAACTTTTTCTACAAGGATAAAACTATTACTTTTATGGAACATTGTTGCTTTTACGCAAACTGCTAAGAACTTTCTGGCTTTTTCACCTTAACCCTTAATCACATACCCTGAGTCCCTGGGACTCACTAAAAATTTCAAAGCCTCATAACAAACTCATTGTTTTACTTTAACCGCACACGTTCGTATACCTTCGCGTAATCGAGTGAAGAACGCACGAGAGAAAAGACATTAGTACGGTAGTGTTGGAAATCTGAAATATAGGTAAGTGCGAGTGGTAGCTAGGTAGTGTTTTACGTGACAAAAGTTGTTTGTGTTTTCTAACAGTATTAAACAATATGTCCGCCGAACGTAGAAAATGTGAAAGTGTGAACGCTATAAGTAGGAATGCTGAAACAAAAATATCAAAATGGCTCAAAGAGGATGAAAATGGAAGCGATTTTGACGAAGAAAACTTAGACTATGTAGGAACTTCTCGAGATTGTATATCTGAAATATTTTCGGACGAGTATGATGCTGACTTCATTCCAACTGACTACGATACTCCACAGAGTATTCCAATATTGATAGCAAAGATGGTGGTGAAGATGAAGAGGAGGAAGACGCAAATAATAATTATTTATATGGTAAGAATAGATTTAAATGGTCAGTGGTCCCTCCGACACGAAATGTTCCAGTTGCTGCACACAATCTCTTACGTGTGGACTATCAGCCGATGATGGACTACCTAAGCCCAGTAGATGCTTTTCTAAAAATTTTAATACAAATATGTAGAATTTAATACTTACTTGGACGAACAAAAAACTTGAAGAACTGCGTCTTAAGCATCCAAGTATAAAACATGACTTCAAAGAAACAAACCAGATAGAAATGAAGGCATTCGTTGCAGTTTTAATATATATATCTGTTTTTAAATCTAACAGAGAAAGTATTTTATCATTATTTGCAACCGATGGTACAGGAAGAGAGATAATTAGAGCGAGTATATCCAAGAATCGCTTTTGTGCACTACTTATCGCGCCGAGATTCGATAATTTTGAAGACAGACACATTAACATTCCCAATGATCCAGGATATGCTGTAACACAAATTTTATCGATATTTGTTTCTAATTCCAAAGAAAATTACACTCTCGGACCAAATGTTACCGTTGATGAAACGTTGATTAAGTTTCGTGGTTGATCAAAATTTAAGATGTACATGCCCAGCAAACCAGGAAAATATGGGTTAAAAATGCAGATGATGGTGGGTTCAAAATTGTTTTGTATATACAATCTTTATCTTTATACCGGGAAAGATTCTGATAGCAGAGGTTTGTCAGATGAAGACCAGAGACGACCTGTGCCAACAACACAAGCCGTTTTGCGCGTGTGTGAACCTATTTTTGGGTCCAACCGCAATATCACTTCTGATAACTGGTATTCGTCTATGGATTTAATTACATGTTTGAAAACCAAGGATTTAACTACCGCGGGAACGCTTAAAAAAATAAGGCTGAAATACCAAAGCAGTTTCTACCAAATAAAAGTCGGCTGTGAATTCTTCATCTTTTGGATTTACCAAAACCGAGCAGTGATTTTGTACTCATCCATGCATCACGATCGTGCAATAAATCAAACATCAAATAAACCGCATATAATACATTACTACAATAGTACAAAAGGAGCAGTGGATTCAGTGGATGAAAAATATTCAGTTTATTCATGTAGACGCCGTACACCACGCTTTTTATGTACTTTATCATACAACCAGGCTAATGCCAAAAAAATAGTGAGACTAAATTTTTTAAAAGCAATTGCTGAAAACGAAATGAATTTGAAAACCCGTTTGTATAACACTTCTATGCCGAGAGAGGTTCGTGTGGCGATTTCTCGTATAATTAAAGTTGATATGCCCCAGGAAATAAGTTCATCGGAAACTAAAAAATCAGCGAGGGATCAAAGGAAATATTGTTATACTTGTGATTATATAAAAAGAACCAAAACTGCGTACCTCTGTTTTGCTTGTAAACAACCAATTTGTCTAACATGTGCTAAAAAAGTTTGTATGACATATGCTTCGATTGAATGACTTCACCCGTTGCACGATTTTTTATTTGGTATGGAGACTAAACCTTCTTAAGTCTATTTCTTAATAAATATGTCATGTTTAAGTGAAATATATAAAACCCTTAATTTTTCTGGCATTATGTTAGGTTAGGTTGAACTGGCCGGTCCATGAGGACCTCACATAGACTGATTGAGTCCGCAGTGTTACCAGAAGTTTCTTTTAACGACCAATCTGAAAACCCCTATCAAACACCAGGACGTATGTTATAAAATAACCCTCTTGGCAAATACTAGAAGCTTCCTAGGACTTAAGCCACTTGCTGCTTCTAGATCTGACAGCTGTATCACTCCTAATATCTGGATTCTTAGCCTGGCAAGTGCAGGGCACGAGCAAAGAACGTGCTCGATCGTTTCCTTCTCCAACCCGCACTTCCTACATCTGCTATCACTGACCATGCCTAATTTAAAGGCATGTGACGCCAGAATGCCGTCCAGTCAGAATACCCGTCATGAGTCTACAGTCCTCTCTTTTTAATGATAGAAGCAACTTTGTTAGTCTAAGGTTGTAAGACCTACACATAATTTTCGGCACTTTACAGCCCCGCGCAAGAACCCACGCCTTTCCCGCTTGGTCGATCATGTGCACGTCTCGCCTTCGCTTAATCTCGCCCAGTCTAATTGGGACGTCTACAGAGCAAGCTTCAAGGGATGCACCCTTTTTAGCTAGTTTGTCCGCTTTTTCTTTCCCATCTATTCCCATATGCCTTGGGACCCAATATAGATGTATGCTTCTCCCTGTCCCGATTCTCTCTAGAGACTTCTAACACTCTAACACGCATTTAGATGCTGTGCTATGCTTTGGTTACGGCTAATATTTCCGCTGGGAAAACGCTACAGTAATCCAGCCTACAGGATCTGCTTATTTCCGGATCAACACAATATACCGCAGACCCAACTCCTTCCACTACTTTGGAACCATCTATGTACACATGTGTGGCCTCGTCCGCCATTTGCGCATCCTTGCGCCAACCGTCCACCTCTATTGTGGCCTTAAGATCTCCCTCGATGCGCAGATAGGGAATCAGGTAGTTTGTTCGTCTTGTGATTGCTGACGCTATACCTCTATGGCCATATGGTCGGCACTCAAGCTGCCCCGAGGCACCGAGCCTGGTTGCGGTTGTGGAATGGCAGAATGGCATACAGTGCAGCCGTCGGGGTTGTTTTCAGGGCTCCCGTAATGCTAAGCATCTACGGTCTGTATACCCCCCCCCCCCTAATTTTTTGAGGTATGTTGTTTTTTGTGTGGCTTTCCACCAAACAAGAACTCCATAGTATAGAATAGGGCTTACAATCGCTGTAAAAAACCAATGAGAAAGAGAGGGCAATAAGCCCCACGTACACCCCAGCATTCTTTTACATGCCTAGAGTGCCGTTGAGGCCTTCTTGCCCCTCTCCTCCACGTTGAGCTTCCATGACAGCTTACTGTCTTGGATGATTCCTAGATATTTTGTGCAAGGTTTCTCCTGTAAGGTCACCCCTCATAATTTAGGCCTGGCCCAATTTGGGACCTTATACCCCTTTGTAAACAACACCATATCCGTCTTCTCCGCATTTACTTTCAACCCGACATAAGATGCCCAGGTATGAATATCCCGAAGCGCCCGATCCATCAAAGAACTAATCGTTGGAAGGCACTTTCCACTTATGAAAATTAAATTGCAACGTCATCTGCGTAAGCCGTAAGTTTTACGGGTCGCTCATCGAATCGCCTGAGCAGTTGGTTGATGACCAGCGTCCACAGCAGAGGTGATATCACCCCTCCCTGCGGCGTGCCCCTGTCCACTGATTTCGTGGCCTCTTACAATCCCCATTGTGATGTAATCTTTCTGCAATTTAACATGCAGCCGATCCATCTGATTAAGGCAGGATGTACTTTAATGTAATTAAGACCATCCATAATCGCCCATTTTGCAACATTATTGAAAACCCCGGCAATGTCCAAGAAGACTACTAGAGCATACTCCTTATATTCCAGGAATTTCTCTATGCTTATTACCACCCTATGCAATTTGGTGTCTATCCACTTGCCTTTGGTGTACGCATGCTGTGTTGTGGAGAGCAGCTTTTCATACACGTTGGACTTTATGTACACATCTATCAGCCTCTCAAAGGTTTTGAGCAGAAATGATGTTAAGCTAATGGGTCTATTATCTTTGGGATACACGTGACCGATCTTCCATGCCTTTGGTAGGAAAGCTACACGAGCAGTTCTCCAAGAGTGCGGTACATGATTCAGCCTTATACACCCATCGAATATTATTTTAAGCCATTCCAAGACCGCCATACTTGAAACTTGTAGCATGGCTGGGAATATACCGTCTGGGCCTGGCGATTTAAATTTAGAAAACGTTTTCACTGCCCATTCTATCTTGGTATCGGTCACCAAGCCCGGCACTACTAGCTCCGTGATCGAAGTGTGAGTGATGTCTGCTGGCTCTTCTAAACCGTCTCCCGATGGGAAATTTGTGTCGAGAAGCACCTCAAGGGATTCCTCATTATTACGTGACTGTTTAAGCTTTAAATCAATCACGTTATAATTCCTCGTATTGCCTTTATTTTGTATAAGTACTATGTCTTTGAACTTAAGCGTGTATATTATATATCGATAAGTTGCGATAACAAATTTATAGCAATGCCATTATATCGAATTCATTCACATCTTTGATATATAAATAATAAAACAAAATGTCTTTCTAATTCTTCACGAAACTTCCGATTGTTCGCATGTTTGCCTTTTTTTAATCGTAAAATATTATATCGAGCGCCAACCATCTTGTGAACTAAAAACGCTTAGTTTGCTTAAAAACAGTGACCATTCCCCGTTCTCTTTCTTTATTATTCCCTGGGCTATGCTTCCCTTTGCTAGGAATTTTCAACCGTGCTGTTTCGCTGGAGCACTCCATGTCCGTACAGAAACTTTTCCATGAGTTTCTCTTCGCCCTGGTGATTTCACGCTTGTAGATCCTCAGTAGATCCCTGTACTTGTACCGACAAGCTTCGCTTTCCGCGGTCTTTGCGAACTTAAACATTGCTTTTACCTGTCTTCTTAGAAGACTCAGCTCATTGCTCCACCATGGCGTCCTTGATTTTCCTCTGAATCTTCTTAGAGGGCAAGCTTTGTTATACGCAGTCATAAGCGTCCTTGTTGGGAATTCATTCGACTCCTCCAGTCCCTCCACATTGGCAACCTCTTTGGGTTGTCCCAGTTTTGTTTCTACATGTTTCTGGAATTTAGTCCAGTTCGTTGATCTAGGGTTTCTAAAGGTTCCTCCCTTCTCTATCCTCTTTACGGGGATGCTGAAGCTGATATTCGCATGGTCGGAGAAGGATGGTCTTTCAAGAACCATCCAAACATACCTTGATATATCGTTCGGAGCTCAATGTAATATCCAGAACATTGCTGGATGTTGGACCAATGTATGTAGGGTCATTTCCCCTGTTGGCTATCTGCAAATTGGTTTGCAGGATGTAACAAGGTAGAGATTCGCCTCTCTCGTTCGTATCTGCTCCTCCCCACGCATTGTGGTGCGCATTTCCATCTGCGGTTATGACCAACCGCCCTTTGCGCCTTCCTCCTGTACTAGCCTTTTGTACTCCATCGGTGGAACCTACGCAGCATGGGCCATGTAGTAAGACGCCAGGATGAATGCCTGCTTATTCTTTTGCTCAACGGCCACCGCTACGAGGTCCTTAGTGGTGTAATTAGGCAGCATATATGAATGCAGCTGTTTCCTTACCATTACTGCAGCTCGCATCCGTCCTTCCGTTTGCGCGTAGTAGCCGCCAAACCGGCGCGCGCTAAGTCCAGAAACCTTTCTTCCCGGTGAGAGCCACGGCTCCAGGATCAGCGCCATGTCAAACGAACCCTGCTAAAGGGTTACGAGGAGTTGGCTCGATACCACTTTACTGTGTTGGAGGTTTATCTGTAGGACTCGCAGCACCATTGGGCTGTTTGTCCCCCTCCAGCACCTTCGTCGTAACGTCGTCGTCCTCCCCTTGCCCTTTGGTTTAGAGTATTCGAGGCCCCTTCAGCCTCTCGTAACTGTAGTGCCGGGTGTTCCTCTGTGCGAGTCACAGCGTCATTTGGCGGTTGGTCCTCTTCTAACGCCTTCGTGGTAACGTTGGGGACCTCCACCTGTCTTTTTTCCCTTAGGTTTTTGAGGTCCTTTTCGACTTCGCCCGCCTCTAGCGTGTTGGGGGTTTTTATCCTCGGGACTTATTTTCCTGAGTGGCATGTAAAGTTTGCCAGTGCCAAATGAAATTTTGCCAGGCTGCGTGTACAAAATATCCTCCGCCTGCTTGTTTATTTGGAGGATATAGAACTGACCATCCTCGGTAGGCCGATATACAGAAAGTACCTTCAAATCCTGTATCGGTATGTTCGGATTCTGATTCCGCAGAAGTCGCAGTGTATCCTCCGACTTCCTCACGCATGGTATCCATACCTTAACTTTTTAACTTCAAATTATGGGGCGGTATGCCAGAGGGGTTAAGCGAATTTAAAAATTCACTTGGATAGAGCACGGCATCTTCAATATTAAGAACAATGTCATTTGATATATACTCTTTAACTTCGCCAGGAACTCTATCAAGAGTTATGTTATTTATTTCGTCTACAGCTTTATTCCTTGGTGGGGGTTGAGGGTTGGCAGTTCTTGGTCACCGACATCCCGCCGCCCTCGTATGTATGAGGAGAAATGGCGTAGATGCAGGCCCTAACGGTTCAGCCCCATAGTAGGGCGCTATGGAGTTCGGCTAAGCCCTTACACCAACGACAAGTTGCCTGCTATAGTGAGGGCAGTGTGAGCCAACCCCCTAATCCAGGGTGTTATGCGGACCGTGCATATTGGACGTTTTGCAGCCAGGCGCTGTATTTGAACGGAGCCTTCCTGATACCGGGCCGCCTCGGGTAGTAATGATGGCCTTACTACAGCAAGGAGCGCTGTTGTGGCGTATGTTTTTTATCCCCATTTTTAACATTAGACCGCTGAGCCCGCTTTGTGGGCAGGTGGTCGTACGACCAAGATGAATTCAAAAGCTTTAAGAGACAGTAAGGATGCGAAAGAAAAGACGATGGCCTCGCAAGCTGGGGTAGAGGAAATCGCTTTCAGCGATGACTCGGACGCGGATAGTTATGATAGTGTGCAGTCAGTGTGCTCGGTAAAGGAGCGGCATACAACATAAACAACGATATAGGGAGCTTAAGAAAACTCTCTCAAAATATCGGGCTGCATTAAGAATTATGCAGCGCTTGAGACCAGTGGTTCACCCAACCAACGATGAGAGCGATCGCTTGGCATGGGCCCGTGAGACAGTGGAAGAATGTCGAAGGCAATTCACAGACGACAGCTTTTCTGCGAACAACCCTCAATTTTGTAACCGCATCGAGGAGGAAGAAGCTCCTGGAGGCAAGAGGCAGCGATCGGCTGAACCAGACAAGCCTGCTTTTAAGAGGCAGAACCCTTCTGGGTAAACGCCCCGGTCCAAGAACCAGGAGGCGAATCAGCCGGAATGACAGGAACCAAACCTCAAAATCTGCAAAGCGGATCGAAGAGGGAAATATAAATACTGTAAAGTTATGTACCTCAAAATCTGTAATACATTAAGAAGAAGGCAATAGTGGCTTGAAAAGCAAAGACACAGGTGTGAATAAGCTAAAGGGAGATAACAGTCACACTCCAGCTTACTCGATGATACTAAAGGGAGCTAACGCTGAGACTCCGGTTTTCACCGGGAAGAAGATGAGCGAAGTTGCGAAGCAGTCCCTGACTGTAGCACTAATAGACTCCAGCGTCCCCAATGGACAGATATCAACCGAAAGGTGGAGATCCGTAGAAGGGGAGCTGATCAGTATTATGTTGAAAATGATGCATGATTAACCAAATAGAAGTCTACTAGCCTTCGAAACAGCCGGATGGAACAATGGGTTAAACTGATGACCTGCACCAATAAGGCGACTTTAGAATGGCTGCAGAGAGTTGTTCCAGGCATTCAAAAACAAGAAGTTGAAGGTGGTGGATAGAGCACTTATCCCCACGATACCAAAGGCTGCGGTTTGGATCTCCCGGGTGGTGAAGCCGGAAGACATGCTACAGCGGCAGAACCCCAACACGGGATTGGAGGGTACCCCTCGTACCCAGACCCGTGGAGGGGGCCAGTACTACATCCTCCAAATTAATAAGGAATCGGAGGATCTGTTGCATTCACAGCCCGGTAAAATATTCTGGGCGCAGGTAGTATATTTATGCGCCTTAAAAAGGGGAATCCTCAGGACAATAACCATAATACGCTAAAAGCAGGGGAGGTGGAAAAGGACCTCGATAACCTGAAAGTAGCGACTAATGATGGGGGCAAAGACTGCAAAGAACTGCGGCAGAGGTGCACGAGAAAACCAATGGCGCTGAAAACCTTAAGAAAAACCAAAACATGCTAAAAGTAGGAGAGGTGGAAAAGGACCACGAGGGCCTGGAAGTAGCAGAAAATCGCAAGGGCTTATGCGTAGAGGCGGAGGTATTGGAAGTGGACAAACAACTCAATGATGCTGCGAGTATAACAAAGACGCTTCGAACATGGGAGGGAGAAACGAACCTCAAGACTCGGAACACAGTGGAAAAAATGCACTGCGTGAGCGCAGTGGCGGATAATTTGGAGGGAGGCAACCAGCTCAATGGCGCTGCGAGTCTTACAAATAAACCTCCAATATAGTAAAGTGGCATAGAGCGAGCACCTCCTGACACTTGAAGAGGGTTGCTTTGGTGTGGCGCTGATACAGGGCCACGGCTTTCATCTGGAGGAAAGGTTTTTGGACTCAGCGCCCGCGGACTTAGCGTTTATTACGCAAAGATGGAAAATAGGGTTAGAGCTGCAGTTATGGTAAGGAAACAACTATACTCGTGCATGCTATCTAACTTCAGCACCGAAGACCTAGCGGTAGTCGCAATAGAGAGAAAGAAGAACCTTCCCTTATCCTGGCATCCTGCCACATGGCCCATGACGTGGAAGCCCCACCAGAGTAGTTCAAAAGGCTGATGGATCAAGAAGCGGGAAGAGGACGGCTTGTCATAGGCGCGGATGCGAATGCGCATTACAGCGTATGGGGTGGGGACGATATTAATGATAGAGGTGAGTCCCTTTTTTGTTACATACTACAGTGTAGTCTAGAGGTGGCCAACAGGGGTAGCGTGCCTACACATGCTGGTCCTACGTCAAGTAATGTGCTTGATATAATATTGAGTTCTGAACATGATATATCGGGATATGAATGGAGGGTCCTTGACAAGCCATCATTCTCAGACCATGCATATATCAGCTTCAGAATCCCCCAGCACCCAGATAAATTGCGGTTTGAATCAATATCCCCACCATAGAACAGTACTCGTAGCGTTAGACCTATCAAAAGCTTTTGATACGGTCAACCATGGCTCGTTACTGGAAGACCTGGAAGGGTCTACCCTTCCCCCATGTCTTAAAAGGTGGACCGCAAATTATCTGGGTGGTCGGCAGGAATCGGTGCAATTCAGAAACGAAACATCAAAACAAAGGAGAATTAAACAAGGGGTGCCACAGGGTGGTGTCCTATCCCCGCTTTTGTTTAATTTCTACATATCTAAGCTACCTTCACCACCGGAAGGAGTCACAATCGTTTCCTACGCCGATGACTGCACAATAATGGCCACAGGCCCAGGCCCAAAAATCGATGAGCTATGCAATAAAATAAACGGCTATCTCCCTGATCTCTCCAGTTTTTTCGCCTCGCGAAACCTGTCATTGTCACCGACTAAATCTTCCGCGACCTTATTTACAATATGGACGCCCCAAATGTCGACCATATTGAACATCCACGTCGATGGCACTACGCTACCGACTGTCCTACACCCCAAAATCTTGGGTGTGACGTTTGATCAGGATCTACATTTTGGTGCGCACGCAACCGCAATTGTTCCAAGAATTCAGAGCCGTAATAAAATCCTCAAATCCCTTGCTGGCAGTACCTGGGGAAAAGATAAAGAAACGCTCTTGACCACATACAAAGCAATTAGCCAGCCGATTACGTGCTACGCGTCACCCATATGGTCGCCAAGCCTAAAAACCACCCACTGGAAGAAACTACAGGCCTGCCAAAATACTGCTCTCAGAATCGCCACGGGCTGTCTTCTTATGTCCCCAGAACACCATCTGCATAATGAGGCGAGAATACTCCCCATCAGGGAGAGAAATGAGATGCTGACCAAACAGTTTCTGTTGAATACCCAGAAACCTGGGCATCCCAACAGACATCTGATTGACGAACCAGCACCGCCTAGGGGCCTAAGGAGTCATCTCCGTAAACATTTTGAGGAAATACGGCACCTGAGAACCCAGCCGTATGAAGCGGAAAAACACAAGCAGGTCCTTGGTGAACTCCATAGACAGGCGTCGGACCTTTATGTCGGGAATTGCCCGGTGAATCCAGTACTTGAAGAAAAATTTCCAGAACTCGCAGAAGAGGAACGCATACTCCCCAGAGAAACGCGTGTCACTCTTGCTCAACTTCGTTCTGGATACTGTAACAGGTTAAACTCTTACCTATCCAGAATCAACCCCGACATACAAAATGTATGCCCTGCTTGCAATGTGTACCCACATGACACCAACCATCTCTTTAATTGTAATGTGGAACCAACGCCTCTAACACCCCTTTCCTTATGGTCCACCCCTGTTGAAACGGAAAGTTTCCTTGGACTCCCGTTAGAGGATATTGATGACAATTTGTGATCGGTCGCGGCTATTAGGTGGGGCGAGCATTGCTACAACAACAACAACAACAATAGGAAAACCTTTAGAACCGCCGACTGGTACAAATTTCAGAATGAGTTGGAGGAGTGCAAAAACTTCTTATCAATCGCGCTGACAACTGCGTACAACAGAGCTTGTCCACTGAGAAGATTCAAAGGAAAAGCAAAGCGACCAAGGTGGAGTAAGGAGCTGAGTCTTCTTAGAGGGCAGGTAAAAACGATTTTTAAGCTAGCAAAAGTTGCGGAAAGCCAGAACCGCTGGGGCGAATATGGAGATCTATTGAGGATCTATAAACGTGAAATCAACAGGTCAAAGCGAGTTTCATGGAAGAATTTCTGTGTCGACAGAGAATGCTCCTGCGAAACGGCGAGACTGAGGAAAGTGCTATCTAAAGGAGATGCAGTCCAGGGAATATTAAAAAGTACGACGGGGAATGGTCACACAGTAATGAAGACTCCCTTGCGGCACTACTTAACACACACTGTCCATCAGGAGAAGATGCGGAAGAGTTACGTAGGCACTTCTACAGTGCTAATACGGAGCGAGAGGTACCAGGATTAGTGACAAAGACCAAAATTGAATGGACAATAAAAACGTTTGCTATGTTCAAATAGCCGCGCCCTATGGTGAAGATGGCCGGTGGAACGATTATAGAATGGCTAAGAATAATCTTTGAGGGTTGCATGAAACTGAACCACGTCCCGCAATCTTGGAGAACGGCTCGAGTATTCTTCATACCGAAAGCGGGAAAAGCCAGTCATCTGCACCCGAAAGACTATAGGCCTATTAGTTTGATATCTTTTCTACTCAAAACCCTAGAGAGAATAATAGATGTGTATATTAAATTAGAAATAAACGACGAATTGTTCTCTTCAACACAACATGCTTTCACCAAAGGCAAGTCAGTCGATATTGCATTGCATAGGGTGGTTATGAATATAGAGAAGGCTTTGGAACACCAGGATATGCCCTAGGTGTTTTTCTGGATATTGCCGGAGCTTTCAACAATGTCTCGAAAAGAGCAATCATGGACGGTCTCAACTCGATTGAAGTTCATCCAGCTTTAGCAAATTGGTTCGGCTCCATGTTAAGCTGCAGAATGATCACATCGCAATGGGGTCTGTGCGAGGCAACAAAATCTGTAAACCGAGGAAGGCCACAGGATGGGGTTTTATCACCAATGCTGTGGACGCTGGTTATAAACCAATTGCTTAGGCGGTTCGACGGAGGACCCGTCAAACTAACGGCATATGTTGATGACGTTTCTGTCATCATAAGCGGCAGATGCCTAAAAACACTCAGCTCTCTGATGGATCGGGCACTTCGGCATGTACATGCCTGGGCATCTGGAGTCGTGTTAACCGCCAACGCGGGAAAACCCGAACTAGTATTATTTACTACGAAGTCCCTAATTGGACCAAGCCTAAGTTTGGAGGGGTAACCCTGCAAGAAAAATATAGTACAAAGTATCTAGGAGTCATACTAGATAGCAAGTTGTCGTGCAAACTCCGTTTGGAGGAGAGAACGAAGAAAGCCCCCGCGGCACTCTATGTATGCAAGAGGATGCTAGGATGCACGTGGGGCCTATCACCCAAATCAGGCATGCTTATCCAACGAAAAGATATCATTTCGTTACGATAATCCACGTTAATAAACGAAACGAAGTCATTTCCTTTCGTTTATTAACGTTAAGAACGTCAAATTAACGTTGGGTCTGCTGTTTACTGTGTCGACCGAGAAATAAGTAGATCCTACAGGCAGCCGGATTACTGTAGCGTTTTTAAAGCAAAAATTATAGCAGTGAAGAAATCAGCAGAAATTCTGGAGGAAGCGTGCTTAAGCTGCAGTCGCGTCAATTTATATATTGATAGTCAGGCTGCGAAGAAGTGTTCTGGAATGCAAAGAAGCATTGGAAAAACTTCGCTCAGGCCGGACCATACATCTTTACTGGTTTCCCGGTCATAAAGAGATAGAAGGTAACGAAAAGGCCGATGAGTTGACAAAGGAGGGTGCAACACTCGCTGAGTCGACGATAGACGTCCAAATCCGTTTGGGAGAAATCAAAAGGAGACAGGTGTTGCATATGATCCATCAAGCAGGAAAGGTGTGGACAAAAACGCGGGGCTGCAAAATTTCTAAGATCATGTGCAAAACCTACGATATTAGAATCACAAAGTGGCTCATATCTCTGAAGAGAGAAGACCTAAGGCTCACGATGGGCATACTGACTGGACACTGCCTTCTGGCGTCACATGCTTATAAGTTAGGCTTCGTCAGTAACAGCAAGTGTAGAAAGTGTGAGCTGCAGGAAGAAACGGTTGAGCACGTTTTGTGTTCATGTCCTGCGCTCGCCAGGTCAAGGCTCCAGCTATTAGGGGCGGCAGAGTTGCAAGATCTTGAGGCAGCAATTAAGCTCAGGACATGTCCTGGCACCGGGTTGGGGTTCTTCCGTTTGGTGGTCAAACAAATTCTGGTAACACTATGGGCACCTTCAGTATATGTAAGGTCTTTATTGGCTGGCCAGCTCAACCTAACCTAACCTTATTCCTTGGTGAAATGATAGCCTGTTCGCATAGCCAAGTATATGGCTTGTTGGATAGCTCTTCAATATTTGGGTAAACTTCTGATATTATTTCGCATACGTTATGTACCACATTCCCAAGCTTTGCATCTACTATAAAGTAGCCGTTATCAGTGAAAAGTTTACTATCTCCAATATCTAATAAATTCTGGGTAAATGTACTTATAGTTCCGTTAAGATGCGCTCTCATGTTTGTTCGCAGACACAATTTTTCGAGGTAAATCCATAAAAACGATGATTTGAAGCAAGATTTAACAATATCAGCTCGCCCTTTTGCCACTACTGGCAAAGTCTGACGAAAAACCCCGCAAAAAGGATTGTTATCTCATCAAAGGGTTTTTCGTTTAATCTTCGGTCTTTTAATGTACGATCTACTGCTTCAATATGTGCTCGGTTAGTCATTGTACACTCATCCCACACTATAAGAATTACCTCTTGTATTATTTTAGCCATATAAATAAATAATAAATTTTAGCCAAATAAATAAATAAATTAATTAAGTAAAAAGGTTTTTCCCCAACCACCAGGAGCATCTAAGAAAAATGCTTGACATTTTTTTTTTCAATGCTGTCAACGACTTTATCATAAGTCAGCTTCTGATCCAAAACCATTTTCGATATATTAGATTGAAGGTAGACATTTAAATAATTTAAATCACATGGGCGCCTCAGGATTGTCCCAAAAGAGCATTCCGGTAATTGAATATCACGATTTGCGGAAGGCAACCAAAAACATTTTTTTCGCAAAGGCCTATTACTTTGTCCTCGAGCTGCCTCAGCTATGGCATATTTCCAATGATCTTCGTTTTCCAAAAGTTTTAGTTCTCTGCAAGCGGATTGGAAAGTTGGGAAAACTACACCATTTACAGTCCTCAAGCTTTCAAAAGGGATAGGACCTCGAATATTGTGAAGCAATAAACGTACATAAAAACATTCCGTTTGATTGGGGTGCACATTGTAAACTTTGCCAGGCGCCGAATCCTTTTTAATAGATATTCCGCGCTTCCTTCTGGAAAATTTATTATTGCTATAATAAGATGGCACTTCATGATAAAGAAGAGTTTTCCAAAAAGAATCGGTAGCGCATATTCAAAAAATGCCATCAACGTAATTTTACGGGGGTTTTCTAGAACTCGGTGTAGATTATCTTCCGAGAAGTGCACTCGTTGCCCATTATCTAAATGCACTGCTAAGTGTACAACAGTTGCATATCGCTCATGGATGGGAAAATGAAAAAAAACGTCTGAAAGACGCTGAAGTGCTTATATACCGACCGCTGAGATATTTTTTAATCTCATCGGAAGTATTTTGAAAAGAAAATGTAGCTTGATCTGTGCCCTTATTAACATATTTGCAGATGTATTTAATAGCTTTAACGGAATAATAGTATTTAACGTTAATATGTGCCGAGAAACATCGCAGGAGTACAGGGCAATAAGGAACGACCCATCTATTATCTATCCTGTTCATAGTTACACGTACATTGAGGTCGGCAGTATTACCTCACGTCACGTATTACGTCTCAGCGCTATAATTGCGGGGAAATCTCTTCACACACTTACCATCTGCCATGCATGGGGAAAATATATTATGTTTTCCACATGGTCCATGTATCATATTTTTGCACACAATTTCGTACAGGAGTGGGTCATCGGGTTGGCTGGGTATTTCAGCACAAATAATGCTACCTATTTCGTGTCGTTGAATTTTCGTCTGCAGCCAAAGCATTATATGACAATGCGGTAACTCACGTTTTTGGCATTCTACTGAGACCATGTGGCACCTAACTTCTCCAAATATACATTTTTTGGTTAAAATAAACATAAGCTTTCTTATTTTTAAATGAAAAACTTTAGCTACAATATCATGTCGATCATATGACTTTTGTGAATAAAAAATCTCTTAGAGTTATTTCTGGCCATTCAGGATTACATGTGAATGTTATACATAAATCAGGGCGTCCATAATGACGTACATATGCCATCGAGTCTTGTGTTTTTTCCTGCATATAACGCGCTGAGCCCGTAAATGACGATGAAAATATAACTTTTTTGGCGTATAGTAGAAACATTAATATTAGAACCTTCATTGATAGCATAACGTAAGTGTATATATTCTTCAGCACGTAGTTTTTACTGATTTCTGCGTATGAAATTCAATCTTTCGGAAATCATCTTTGCCATCATGTACACGGAGTATTTATTCAATAAATTTTTAAAATAATGAAGGTGATTTGAAACGGTTACCTCTGATCATGAACCGGTCAGCATATTAATATTTTGTTTGATCACAATTTGGCATGTTCAAAACAGCATCCGTCTTCTCCTCTTACAAACATGGTCGGACATTGAAGAGGATCATACGCTCGATGTAGCTCAGAGATTCGTTGGAGTTGCCTGTGCAACAGTGCAATACTCTATCTCTAGGCCCCTTGTCTTCGTCTATCAAATGGACGGCTGCTTCATTTACTAAAGGTGCATTATATCGTCCTCTGTAATCATTAGTTGGTAATTTGTCCGCGTGTATAACTAAAAGAAAATCATTCGCAGACTCGAGCGTGGACATATGTTCTATATTGCACTTAAAGCTTGAAATTAATGAATTATACATGTGCAATAAAAATTGAAGCATTTCAATAATTTCCACATTTAACGAAGGATTAATTTTTGAGCGAATAGATGTTTGGTCAGCTTCAGAAATAAAATAAATTTACAATTTTTGTTGTTATATCGGCCTACTGATTTTAAGATCGCGGGTTCGAATCGAGCTCAAGGCCTAACAATAATTTTTTTATCATTATTATTGTTATGATAAATTTTTTTCTTAATTGAAAAAATTTTTAAATTAGAATAGAAGAAAGAAAAAATTTTAGACAACTGCCAAAGCTCGTTGTATAGATCAATTTCGGGAACTGCTAAATTCCTTCATCGGCAACGTTTAGGCGCCGCTGCTATAACCATTCAGCCACCACAGCGGTTTTTTTTTGTCTTCATTAATCCTACTTCCATTCTGGTTCGTGCCAATTGATATTCACAACACTGCGACATCTGTTTGCAGGAATAGCTGTGAAAAATTGGACTTGTTTGTTGGCAATGCTGCCATAGTGTCATATTTTATTGACACTTTTTTCCCCGTGCTCTGGGATGTATTAACAATTTTTGTTGTTATATCGGCCTACTGATTTTAAGATCGCGGGTTCGAATCGAGCTCAAGGCCTAACAATAATTTTTTATCATTATTATTGTTATGATAAATTTTTTTTCTTAATTGAAAAAATTTTTTAAATTAGAATAGAAGAAAGAAAAAATTTTAGACAACTGCCAAAGCTCGTTTGTATAGATCCATTTCGGGAACTGCTAAATTCCTTCATCGGCAACGTTTAGGCGCCGCTGCTATAACCATTCAGCCACCACAGCGGGTTTTTTTGTTTGTTTTCATTAATCCTACTTCCATTCTGGTTCGTGCCAATTAAGAAAAAAATTTATCATAACAATAATAATGATAAAAAATTATTGTTAGGCCTTGAGCTCGATTCGAACCCGCGATCTTAAAATCAGTAGGCCGATATAACAACAAAAATTGTTAATACATCCCAGAGCACGGGGAAAAAAGTGTCAATAAAATATGACACTATGGCAGCATTGCCAACAAAGAAGTCCAATTTTCACAGCTATTCTGCAACAGATGTCGCAGTGTTGTGAATATCAATTGGCACGAACCAGAATGGAAGTAGGATTAATGAAGACAAACAAAAAACCGCTGTGGTGGCTGAATGGTTATAGCAGCGGCGCCTAAACGTTGCCGATGAAGGAATTTAGCAGTTCCCGAAATGGATCTATACAACGAGCTTTGGCAGTTGTCTAAAATTTTTTCTTTCTTCTATTCTAATTTAAAAATTTGTTCAATTAGGAAAAAAATGTATCATAACAATAATAATGATAAAAAATTATTGTTGGGCCTTGAGCTCGATTCGAACCCGCGATCTTAAAATCAGTAGGCCGATATAACAACAAAAATTGTTAATACATCCCAGAGCACGGGGAAAAAAGTGTCAATAAAATATGACCCTATGGCAGCATTGCCAACAAACAAGTCCAATTTTCACAGCTATTCTGCAACAGATGTCGCAGTGTTGTGAATATCAATTGGCACGAACCAGAATGGAAGTAGGATTAATGAAGACAAACAAAAAACCGCTGTGGTGGCTGAATGGTTATAGCAGCGGCGCCTAAACGTTGCCGATGAAGGAATTTAGCAGTTCCCGAAATGGATCTATACAACGAGCTTTGGCAGTTGTCTAAAATTTTTTCTTTCTTCTATTCTAATTTAAAAATTTTTTCAATTAAGAAAAAAATTTATCATAACAATAATAATGATAAAAAATTATTGTTAGGCCTTGAGCTCGATTCGAACCCGCGATCTTAAAATAAATTAAAATACATCCGGTTCTGGCAAAAATGATCCCTTTGAATTTTGTATGTCGGCATGAAATTGCCTTCTCTTATGTCTTGGCCGGGCCACAGCTGAGGGATGGTGCCGGTCAAGATATAGTGCAGAAAAGAAGAAAAGTTCGGTATTAGAATTTAATTAATATAATATCTTTATTTAACATAAATATCGTGCACAAAATTAATATATTTACAATTTTAGATTACCTTTTAGTTGGTGAAGCTGGAACTGCGGCGGGATACGTCCTTTGTACTTGGTGTGTGAAAACAAGTGAAGTAAAAAATATATAACAGGTCAATACCGCTTGACAGTCAAACTGTTTATTTATTCCAGCGATGTTAATTTGTATGGTTAACATAAACAGTTTGACTTGTACTGTCAACCAATATAAGAAAATATGCGAGGGAGACCTTTTATGTTTGGAGTTTGGGCTGTTGGCCTAAACATGCCGGCCCCCTTGCGACACGCAAGATCTATTTGGAGATATTCCGCCGCTGGTTCGCAGAATTTGTTTAAATTAAGCTTAAAACTATTTTCAGCTCAGGTTCCGTTTGAATTACTTAAAGTCGAAAATTGAAGAAAAATAAATAATAGATGTACATGTTCAATCTCAGTGGCACATTCATTTTTATTTCATGTATGTATGTATAAAATATGTCATTGGTTATGTATATGCATAAGCAGTATTCGAAATAAATTTTTTTTTTTTATAAAAAATATGTTGTATAAGAAAGGTATTTACAATTCATCAAGGCACTCGTTGGATGGAGGTGGAATGCAGGTGATTCAAATCTCCTTGCGGCGCGACCATGACGCGCTTGCTGCTTGCGTCGATTCTTCTTGCCTTTTCCATTGTAGCTATTTTTGGGCGGTTGGAAAATTTGCATTTCCAATCCGCTTGCGATCACCTCATGTCGAAGTAGAGGACGAAAACGGCGCAGTTGGAAAGTTTTCATTTCCAATCCGCTCGTAGAAGGTGGGTGGAATGCAGATGATTCCACTCCACCTGAGGCCTCCGGACGGAAAGCAGACGTTTCCGCTGCAGAGGACTCTGCTTCGACCTCCGATGCGTTAATGGAGAGGGTGTCGCTTTCCTCATCGGTGGTTCTGATTTTATCGACGGAGCGAGCGTATTTCGGTTGGCGAGCAATTCTGGTAAGGTAAATGTAGATTTCACCTTATAAGGGGTTATTGGTGGAAGCAGGGTACAGTATGCGATATATAATTACGCGATGGCTGTATTGTAATGTAGTATAACTGATATTCATTTGTTTTGCAAATGATACCCTCGGACCCCCAACACAGAAACAACGCCAACCGAAACATTAACAGGGAAGATTTTTTCAGATAATGTCTAATTTATATATTTCCAAGCATTTATAGCATTTAGTTTTGATTACTAACTCGTTTTTCAAAAATGTATATGTTTACGTCATGTTTTCCATATGTGAAGCATGTAACCTGACGTATAATTGATGATGTGTCAGCACCCTTATTCTACCGTACTAGTGTATCGACTGTTTGCAATATCGATATATTGCATGTTTCAATAACTTCCGTAAGTAATTAATGAAAAACGAAAAGAAAGAAGCGTGTCCGCGAGTGATTTTTTTGTTTTGTGATTGCAATTTTAATTAGTGTGTGTGCGGGCGAGTGACGAAAATCGCGGCCATTTAACGTTTCCGTTGGTATTTTGTTAGTAGTGAATAGTGTTGCCAGGTTAGCCTTTTCGAGGCTAGATTTAGCCTTTTAATTTTGCCTTTAGTCTCGAAATTTTGGGTTTAGCTTCGTGACTTTTTTCTAGCCTTTTTTAATCCGAATGTATTTTTAATAATTTCTAAAATAAAATAATTTCAATAGTTCCTGTGAACACCTAATACCTAATAATATGAGTTCTCTACAAAAGATTAATTCTTTTTCTGCTGAAAATTCGTTGAAAGTTTCAAAGCCAGATGTATTTTCTTACTTTGAAAAAGAGAAGTATAGTTATTCTTCAAGTCAAATAGCATTAATAGATCTGCAGTGGCGAAAACTTATAAATATACAATGCAAAAATGTACACCCCACCATGGATTTTTGGTTGGAAGTCCGAGAACATAAAAATGCATTAAACGAACCACCTTTTTTAGAACTTGTCGAATTCATATTTGGTTTTTTAGTATTACCACTCAGTATTGCGGAGGTTGAAAGAATTTTTAGTGGCATGAAAATTCTGAAAACTAAATTAAGGAACAAACTAAAAATTAAAATGCTTAATGCGCTGCTTAATATTAGATGCTCGTTAAAACGCTTATCTAAATGTTGTAATGATTTTGAAATTACCGATGATCTCATATCTATGGTAAGTAGCCAAACTTTATACGCAGACTTAAGCTCTTCTGATTTTTCAGACGGGGCATATTTTATATAAATAATTAGTTTGTAATATTTTTTTTTGTGTATATACACATATGCAATCATTTAAAGTAATTCCATGTGCTAGTCAAGGAAAATGTGCCTGATATGTTTTGAAAAAAGAAGTTATGTTAGTTAAGTAGTGTTTATAAGTTTTTATTTACAAATCTGTAAACTAAAATATAAAAAAAAAAATTTATGAATTAACCAAAAAAATTTCTGGCCTTTTTTTAGCTTCTTTTTTTTCTAAATTTAGCTTTTTCTAACCTTTTTTTTTTGCCAATCTAGCTTCTTTTTTTTCATCACCTGGCAACACTGGTAGTGAAGTGTTTTAGTCCAAAAATAAAATATGCATATATTGCAAATAAAAAAGAGAGGAAAGAAAAAAATGTGATAATAAAGACCTATGAAAGGTCATGCCAAAATCCTCCACCAAAGCAAAGCAACAAGTTATGTGAAAAGTGTGTAATTGTGTTTTGTTGTTGCTACGATTCGCAATAAAATCATGCGATCGTACATTATAGTAGGGTGTGGGTGTGCATTTTTTTATTGTGAAAAAAAGAAAATTTTTGAGTGGATTTTTTTTTTTTGTTTTGTTTTGAGTTTTTTGCTTCGAAAAGCAAAAAGCTAAATTGCATTGATTGCAATATGTTAAATTAGGGTGTCGGAAATTTCTCCAAAATTTTTTTTCCTTGTTAGAAAATGTTTGTTCCTGGATTTTTTTTTTTTTTTTAGTATTTAAAAACCTTTTACTTCGAAAAGTAAAAAAACGAATTGTGTTATGTGCCGTGCATTATATTATGGTGTCCTCAATTGAAAATTTCTATTTGCGTGATTTTTTGTTTTTTACTTATTTTATTTTTGTTTGCATTTTTATTTTGATAAAAAACGGGTGTACGCAATGGAATTGGTAGCGGTTTTTTTAATTTAAATGCCTTTGCCATTGTACTATCCTTTTTTTCGTTTCTTCCCAACAAAAATAAAAATTATGTTTATGTGAGCACCCTTATATATAATGCGTTAGGCAAAAAGAACAAAGGAAATATTTATTTGAGGGAAATTTCGTGACTGAATATGTGGTTTGCGAACCCCCGATTCTTTTGATTGCCTAAGCAGACCCGAAAATGTTTCCTTAATGATTCCATGCAGTTCAATGCACACAGTCATTATATACATATTTGTGCACATGGTTTCGGTGGAGACTACCCTGTGATAACTTCACTTGGTAGTGAGTGTATAAAAACGCATTAAAAATTGAACATTTAATAATACAATGTGTTCATCAATTGTAGCAAAATATTGTTGCTTTTGTAAATGTAAACCATACCACCCATGTGCGCAAGCATGCACATGTACGTATGTAACATTAGGCTGGATCAAAAAAGGACATTTTTGTTTCCACTATAAGTTTTGTTGAAGTTGCTTAGTTTTGGTTAGGAGAAGTTTTGATATTGTGTGGAGATTTTGTAACTCCAATTGTAGCGTTACTGCTGAAGATTAGGGTCTGTCATGTTTTCGGTTTCTGCTGTACATGGTTGTAATAATATTAGTTTGACAAGTGGTCTTGTTACTTGCGCCCTCTCAGTTCTTATATCCACAACGCGAACCCGCTTGCCTGAACCAGGGTGTAACTTAACACACGCCCCAATCTCCATTCGTTGGGAGGAAGATTGTCCTCCCGTATAACTACCATATCTCCGACTTGCATATTTGATTTAGGATGCTTCCATTTTATCCGTTTCTGTAGTTCCGAAAGATATTCTGATTTCCATCTTCTGCAGAAGTTTTGATGTAATGCCTTGAGTTTCTGCCAGCGATTGACCATTGAGGCAGTATTTTCATCAACGCTGATTTCCGCTGGTGCTAGAGTAGATGTCCTCCAATCAGAAAGTGTCCTGGTGTTAGAGGCTCAAGGTCCGATAGTTCATTTGAAGCGGGGCTAAGAGGGCCAGAATTGAGACACGACACAATTCTACATAACAATGTCCTAAATTCCTCAAAAGTGAATTTTTTGTTTAAGGCCACTTTTTGGAAGTGGCTTTTAAAGCTTTTCACTCCCGCTTGCCATAGTCCCCCCATGTGTGGAGCTCCTGCTGGAATGAAATGCCAATTTAAGGCCTGATGGGAATATTTTGATAGGGTTTTATTTCTTGCATCGGCAAGAAATTCCTTAAATTCCGTTTTTAATGCACGTGTAGCACCGACAAAGTTGGTTCCGTTGTCTAAGTAAATGTTTCTTGGACATCCTCGTCTAGCTACGAATCTTGAGAGCGCAGCTAGAAATGAGGAGGTGCTCAAATCACTAGTGGCTTCTAAATGTATGGCCTTAGTAGAAAAGCAAACGAATAGAAAAACGTAACCCCTTGAGGTACGACACCCGCGCCTACTGTAACTCTTAATGTCGAAAGGCCCTGCGAAATCTACCCCTGTATTGGTAAATGCACGCGAAAATGTGGTGCGTTCTTGAGGTAGAATTCCCATGAGCTGACTTTGAGATCGTTTTTTGGAGATCGTGCAGATCTTACAAATATGAATTATGGATCGTATCATGGTTTTAACTTTTGGTATCCAGTATTGAGTTCTAATGATGTGCAGCATTAATTGGGTTTCACCATGGAGAGACATTTCATGGAAAAACTGAACATACAGGCGTGTAAACCTACAATTGTACGGAAGTATTATGGGATGGCGTTCAGACTCGGTAGTATCTTTGGATGCACCAAGTCGTCCACCCGTTTTCACTACTTCGTCTTTTTGAAGATATGGAGTGAGCGAAAGTGTTTCGCTTTTAGATCCAATTGGTGTTTTGGATTGCAAGCTTGAAATTTCTGATCCGTAATATTGCTTCTGAGCAAGTTTTATTAAACGGGTTCTTGTAGCTTTAATTTCATCTGGGGAAATTAAATAAGATTCAGGTTGACTACAATCTTTCGTTTTAGAATGCGTTCTATGAAAAAACCTGAGTATGTATGAGATAACTCTTAAAGCCCTAGGAAGATTTGAAAACCTATCGAGAATATCATTAATATAGCTCGAAATTGCGGTTGCATGTACTTGCATGCGTTTTTCTTTAATATTCGTGTTAAAATCCAAATCTTCGGTTGGCCACTTTTCCTTCTCTTCTTGGGGCCAAGAAGGACCCTGCCACCACAGAGAATTGTTGACTAAATCCTCGGCTGGTATTCCTCTACTGGTTAAATCTGCTGGGTTTGTACGTGAATCCACGTGATACCACGATGAACTTCCAACTTTGTCGACGATTTTTGTAATTCGATGCGCAACGACAGTTGACCATGAGCACGGAGGTTTACGTATCCAAGCTAGCACGATTGTCGAATCTGTCCAAAGATGAATGTTTTGTTGACCTTAATCAAGGTTAGCGCAGATAGATTCGGTTATCACCGCTAATAATACTGCCCCGCAAAGTTCTAGTCGAGGAAGTGAGATGGTTTTGACTGGAGCCACTCTTGTTTTTGCCAAAAGCAGATTCACATGTATGACGTCGTTGGTTTCCACTCTCAAATACACGGCTGCACCATACGCTTTCTCGGAGGCGTCGCAGAATCCGTGGATTTAGACCTTTTCTGTTGGAGAAAAGGCTACGCATCGCTGTATTGGTATTTTGTCGATCTCCTTGTACGTATTGGTAAAATTTTTCCACCTGTCTAATGTTGAAGACGAAACGGTTTCATCCCAGCCAGTATCCTCTAACCAGATATTTTGCATAATAATTTTTGCCACGATAATTGTTGGAGCTAGCCACCCTAATGGATCAAGGAGTTTTGTGATAGTAGATAGTATCGCTATTTTTGTGGGCTCGGTAGTCTGTTCTATAGATTTTGCTATGAAGTAAAACTGTTCGGAACGAGCATTCCACCTAATACCGAGCGCCTTTACGCTACTTGAATCTTCGAATTCCAAGAAATCTTCGCTCAGTAGATGAGCTTTGGGAATCCCCTTTAATATTTCACTGGAATTTGCGTAATCTATTTGCCTAATGGAAAACCAGCTGAACTTAAAACATCTGAAATTTCATCTCTTGCTCTGATCGCAGATGCAATAGTATGCCCTCCCGAAAGAACGTCGTCGAAATATGTATTTTTTTGTAGAATATCTGAGCCGATTGGATGAGATTTTTCGAAATCATCAGCCAGTTTAAGTAATGTCCTTATTGCTAGATAAGGAGCACAATTAATACCAAATGTCACCGTTTTGAGCTCATACAGACTGATTTGATCATCTGGACTTGAGCGGAAAACTATTCTTTGGTATCTTGTATGATTATCATCTACATCTTGTCAGTATCGCTATTGAAGACGTATCTGAAAAGTCGCCAGCGAAGAATTAATGTTGGTAGATCAGCCTGAAGCACAGGACCAGGAAGAAGAACATTGTTCATGCTGACACCATTCGAAGAGCGTGAAGAAGCATTGGAAACAACTCTAACCTTGGTAGAGATGCTTTCTTCTTTTATTACTGCATGATGTGGTAAATAGTAATTATCGACTGCATTGGCTGATTGAATTGAATCTAATTTTGACATATGCCCCATAGGCTCGTATTCTAGTATGACTCTATTTTATTCTTTCTGTAAATCGAGATTTTTTCTAAGTCGCGTTTCATTTTTATAGAATTGAGAGCACGCTATTCTTAATGATGTACCTAGATTTATCTCTCCTGGAAATTCTGACCTGAACGGAAGCGACACAGTGTATCTATGCTACGTTGTGCGTTGATACTATTCCTCAAAATATGTATCTTCTAATGTGGATGCTTTAGCTTTCGGTGTGTCTTCGAGCTCCCAAAATGACCTTAGCCGCTTGTCTAAAGCCACCTTATTGTAAAAGGATACCCGATTATGATTGGTTGGACTGGCTGCATCAGCACGACCAGTCAGTATTCAACCAAAGACAGTTTCTTGAGCTAAAAGAGTGCTAAGAATATTTTTTGATACCGTCCAATATGATTTGCGGATAAATATCCCCGCCCAGAACAAGATCAACTGGCTCATTCACGAAGAAACGTTTATCCGCAAGCACGAGATCAGGGAATGCTTGTTGTGTTAATGCACTCACATCGCATGTTGGCAAATTACCTGTCAAATGTGGTAGAACTAAAACTAAAGGTCAATAGAAATTAGTGGCTCAACTTGGGACCGCAAATGAATGCCGCATGTCTATTTTACCTGCGCAGAAACTGATTTATTGATGCCCGAAACTTGAGCATGCATCTTTCGAGTTGGCAGGTTGATTCTTCGTCTGAGTCTCTCAGTGATAAAAGATCATTCAGATCCGGAATTTATGAGAGCTGTGGCCGAAAAATCTGTACCATTATAATGAATGATGACGCGAGCTGTGCCTAGTAAAACACCTTTGCTGGTATTAATAAAATTAGATTTTACTGTAGTTTTATCTTTCTGCTTTTCTTGTTTTGCAGATTCGTTTTGAGATTGAGCTTGCTTTGAAGTGAACGGTTGCTCATCCGATAAATCTGCAGATTTATTTGCCTGTGTAGGTTTTGCCTTACTTGTCTGTAAATGCAGAAGGGTATTATGTCTTAAATGACAGTTGCTGCAATTGTATGCACTTGTACATTTTGACACTGAATGCCCCGATGACAGACAGTTTAGGCAGAAGTGATTTCTGTTTATCAAAGCAAGTCTTTCATTGGTGTTCAAATTTTTGAGCTTTGGACACGCATACATTTTGTGATCATTGCTTTCACACATTTTACAAGTGCCTTTAGCTACACTTGCTTGGAAAGCAAACAGCGGAGATTTATTTGTGCCACAAGCAACCACAACTTCATATTGATTTCATCAGTTTGACCAAACCCAATCCGGCTCGAAGGACCAATGTCTTGGCCGGGCCAGAGCTCAGGGATGCTGCCGGTCAAGATATAGTGCAGAAAAGAAGAAAAGTTTGGTATTAGAATTTAATTAATATAATATCTTTATTTAAATAAAGATTGTGCACAAAATTAATATATTTACAATTTTATATTACCTTTTAGTTGGTGAAGCTGGAACTGCGGCGAGATACGTCCTTTGTACTTGGTGTGTGAAAACAAGTGAAGTAAAAAATATATAACAGGTCAATACCGCTTGCCAGTCAAACTGTTTATTTATTCCAGCGATGTTCATTTGTATGGTTAATTTAACAGTTTGACTTGCACTTTCAACCAATATAAGAAAATATGAGAGGGCGACCTTTTATGTTTGGAGTTTGGGCTGTTGGCCTAAACATCTTATCTCATGTGTACCAAAAGACGTCATTTGAAATAAGCTATTGTACTTTCTTGCATTATTTAGAAAATGCTCGCTACTCCATTTTTGCGCACAGCAATGTACACAAAATCTTGCCAATAAATGCTACTTTGGACTAGGTAGGCAATTGAAAAGTAAAGTCCTCTCTCGGCGAACGAAAATCATGCTCTACAAGTCACTTATCGTACCCGTCCTGCTATATGGGGCAGAAGCATGGACCATGACAACAGCAGATGAAGCGGCTTTGGGAGTGTTCGAGAGAAAAGTTCTTCGAAAGATTTATGGACCTCTACGCGTTGGCGATGGCGAGTACCGAAGAAGATTTAATGATGAGCTGTACGAGCTATACGCAGACATCAACATAGTCCAGCGAATTAAAACGCAGCGGCTGCGCTGGCTAGGCCATGTTATGCGAATGAAAGATGATGCTCCGGCCAAGAAAGTGTTTCTATCGGAACCCGCCTATGGAAGCAGAGGTAGAGGGCGGCCCCCACTCCGTTGGAAGGACCAGGTGGAAAACGATTTAAACTCCCTTGGTGTGACCAATTGGCGCCGGTTGGCGGAGCGAAGGAGCGACTGGCGCGCCTTGTTGGACGGCCATAACCGTTTAGACGGTTAAGCGCCAATTAAGTAAGTAAGTAATGTACACAAACTACATTGATTCTTCCTATTTGAAGGTCTTTTGAATTAGGTCTATATTTGCATGGTAATCAAACGCGCATCTATTGTAAAACAAATAAACCCGCACCCGTTCTTATACACGATACGAAGCAGCCATTAACGCATTGTTCGGTGTTTTCCGAGAGAGTCTCGTTCGAACTTTCAACTTTTTTCAATTCGTAAAAACTAACTTTCACTGATTTTAATTATTTTAAGTTAGTCTTAAATGCACGCACATTAGCTACATAAACTTTCACAAAAGTAAAAAAATACTTATACGCAAATATTATCTTTCAAACAAACCGAAAATCGTAACGAATTGTCTAAAACTAGGGGGTTAAGATACTTGGCTTGGATATAATACGTGGTTCCAGGCTCTGGATCAGGGACTGGTATCAGTCTTAGACCGGCCATAGTGACGAATTGTCACACGTGATTAGTTATCACGTCCTGCACGAGGTGCCCCTGCTTCTACTGATAATGGCGGATCTAGAGAGGACAACTCGATAAAACCCGCACCCCTGAGTCATTGTGCCGAGCTCAGGGGAGGGAAGACCCTCTTAAGGGTCAAGATCGGTACACAACGGTGACGAACTGGATTGCTAGGGACTTTGATTTTGACTATGTTTAGGAATTGATGACTTTGAGCTGGTAGGTGCGGTATTCTGCCACCTTAGGGGGTCGGGGTGAAACCCTATCGAAACGGCTGGTAGGCTAATGCTGCATCTGCTCACGTCCCGTTATAACCGCGGCTGGCCTCAAGGTACGTTCCGGCTCCGTCGCCGTTAAGTTGGTGATGTAGGTGCGGTTGAAGATTTTCCCGCTTTGCGTCCGGTATGGCTCTGAACGCATTATCCATAAGGTAATGCGTCAACCCTCGCGTGGCCTCCCTGCGCAGCATAGATAACCATGGGACCGTTGAAGGGCGACTACGCAATCGGCTCCGGATAGCGGCCTTGAGGGGGGACTCCTTAGAATGGACACGAACACAAACAGAAAGGAGGGTAGGAGTGACGGCGAAGGTCGTCATGGTGCGAGGGACGCGACAGGTGCGGAGAGCGCTCCAAAGAAGGTCGCTGGCAGCCGGGAAAGCTCCCGGTGGGTCAAAAGGGCTGATCAGATGGATCAGCGCAGGGATTTGGTTTCAAACCCCTTAGGTGCGGGTAGTACGGGTAGTGGAGGGGTGTCGAAACCGACACCCAATGCAGGCCCATATGGGGCTGTGACAGGGAAAGGTAGAGGTCCGAATGCGACGGACCAGCCCAGTACCAGTAAGGAAGTCCTGACGCCAGGTGCTTTCCCAACGGGAGCCCTGCGCTCGAATCCTGCCAGGAAAGTTAGGCGATCGACGCCGCGTAGGAAAGCTCTGGGCGATCGGCGCCTAGCTGAGAAGATCTTGGAGCGCTACGGCGGAAGGGATGCAGCTCAGATTTCTGAGAAGCATTCCCGGACGCTGGAGTCGGCCAGGAGCGTCGTAGCTTGCGACGACCACACACCGGTGTCGAACGATGCGTGTGAGCAGCAGGGTTTGGAGGCTAGGAAGCGGCAAAGGTGGGATGAGCGGAATGCCTCAACGGCAAAAAGGGCCCCAGGAGGTGGGGACGCAATTGCGTTTAGCGAAATCGCCAAACGAGCGGGCTCCATCACCCTCGGGGTCCTGGATAGGAGTAGAGAGGATGGTGCCATCTCCCGAGAGGAGTGGCCGTGGGTCGCCAGCGCCATATCAGCGGCCTATATGACCGCTGTTATGGAGAGCCCAGGTCCGCGGCCATGCTTCAAATACTCGGGGCGGTATCATGGATTTAGACTGATTACTTGTGCTGACGAGCGGTCGGCCTGTATCTTTAAGAAAATAATTTCTTTGGTTGGGCAGGTCTGGAGGGAGCCAGACTCGAGGACGTGGAACGGAGGGATCTCCCCCTTCGACCGAGGACTCGAGTGTGGTTGCCTGCCGGGCCCTCTCAGTGGAGAAAATACTAGAGTTAATGCGTTATTGCAACCCGAACCTTCCGACGCATAACTGGAGGATCCTCAGAGTAGAGGAGGCTGTTGGGCCACGTCGGCAAGTGCTGATTCTGCTAAACGCAGAGTCCACCGGCCCTCTCTCTGGCACGAGGGGGTTATCTCCTATGGCCTCGAGCGTGTGGTTCTCAAAATCTACCACGCCGATTCCAGGGGAGATGGTTCCTCTCCACCAGAGACTATTCGGGAGGTGGAGGCGTCGGCAGGGGAGCCTGTACCCATCGTTGTGGATGCTGACCCCGCTAATTTGGACGGCGAAAGCACTGTTGGCGTCCCGTCAATAGCGGGATCTTGTAACGGCGACCTAAACTCAAACACACCACATCAAACATGCATCAGCTGTTCATGTAAGAGTTGACCGAATGCAACCCAGCGCTTGTTTGGCTCGGCAATGATAATTTGAGACTTTGCTACAAGTGGTTGTGCCTAAAAAGATAATTTTACAATATAAGTTGGAAAAACATTAAATATAGATATTTAAATAAACTTTTAAATAAAGTGAAGTATGTTTAACAAGACGATTTGTGTATTAATACCACTTTGGAGATAAAATAAAGTTTTCAATATAGGCATATGCTTAAATGTGCTAAATGGCGACCGTGACGCGCGGGCCAGCCGCGAATGGAAATTAAAGGCATATACAAGGGCGTGGAGACAAAATGGTGGCGTACGCCACCACCTCTCATTTTTTTCAGGCTTGCAATTTTATCCGGCTGCATCGCATACATCATGCCATTGACAAACAATATATTCACGTTTAATTACGGGAATAACGAAAACTGTGGTAAGCATCTAAAATAACCTCAATTTTTGTGACTGCGGCGCGGGAGCACCTAAAATAACCTCAATTTTTCTGACTGCGGCGCGGGAGCACCTAAAATAACCTCAATTTTTCTGACTGCTGCGCGGGAGCACCCAAAATAACCTCAATTTTTATAACCACATTGACTTTGACATTTCACAATTTTTATACTCAGTTGAGCAGAGCTCACAGAGTATATTAAGTTTGATTGGATAACGGTTGGTTGTACATATATAAAGGAATCGAGATAGATATAGACTTCCATATATCAAAATAATCAGGATCGAAAAAAAATTTGATTGAGCCATGTCCGTCCGTCCGTCCGTCCGTCCGTCCGTCCGCTAACACGATAACTTGAGTAAATTTTGAGGTATATTGATGAAATTTGGTATGTAGGTTCCTGAGCACTCATCTCAGATCGCTATTTAAAATGAACGATATCGGACTATAACCACGCCCACTTTTTCGATATCGAAAATTTCGAAAAACCGAAAAAGTGCGATAACTCATTACAAAAGACAGATAAAGCGACGAAACTTGGTAGATGGGTTGACGTTATGACGCAGAATAGAAAATTAGTAAGATTTTGGACAATAGGCGTGGCCCCGCCCACTTTTACAAGAAGGTAATTTAAAAGTTTTGCAAGCTGTAATTTGGCAGTCGTTGAAGATATCATGATGAAATTTGGCAGGAACGTTACTACTATTACTCCATATGTGCTAAATAAAAATTAGCAAAATTGGATTAAGAACACGCCCACTTTTTAAAAAAATTTTTTTTTAATTCAAATTTTAACAAAAAATTTAATATCTTTACTGTATATAAGTAAATTAAGTCAAAATTCAACTCCAGTAATGATATGATGCAACAAAATACAAAAATAAAAGAAAATTTCAAAATGGGTGTGGCTCCGCCCATTTTCATTTAGTTTGTCTAGAATACTTTTATTGCCATAAGTCGAACAAAAATTTACCAATCCTTCTCAAATTTGGTAGGAGCATAGATTCTATGACGGTAACTGTTCTCTGTGAAAATGGGCGAAATCGGTGGAAGCCACGCCCAGTTTTTATACACAGTCCACCGTCTGTCCTTCCGCTCGGTCATTAACACAATAACTTGAGCAAAATCCGATATATCTTTACTAAACTTAGCCCACGTACTTACCTGAGCTCACATTTTCTTGGTATAAAAAATGGGCGAAATCTGACCATAACCACGCCCACTTTATCGATATCGAAAATTACGAAAAATGAAAAAAATGCCATAATTCTATACCAAATACAAAAAAAGGGATGAAACATGGTAACTGGATTGGTTTGTTGACGCAAAATATAACTTTGGAAAAATCTTTGTAAAATGGGTGTGACACCTACCATATTAAGTAGAAGAAAATGAAAAAGTTCTACAAGGCGAAATCAACAGCCCTTGGAATCTTGGCAGGAATACTGTTAGTGGTATTGCATATATAAATAAATTAGCAGTACCCGACAGATGATTTTCTGGATCACCTGGTCCACATTTTGGTGGATATCACGAGAACGCCTTCACATATACATCTAAGGGCCACTCGCTTTTAAAACCCTCATTAATACCTTTAATTTGATATCCATATCGTACAAAAACATACCAGAGTCACCCCTGTCCCACTCTAACGGCGATATCTCGAAAACGCGTCCACCTATAGAACTAATGCCCCCTCTCTCTTAAAATGCTAGTAACACCTTTCGTTTGATACCCATATCGTACAAACATTCTAGAGTAACCCCTGGCCCACCCTAATGGCGATATCTCGAAAAGGCGTCCACCTATAGACCTAGTGTCCACTCCCTCTTAAAATGCTCAGTAACACCTTTCGTTTGATACCCATATCGTACAAGCATTCTAGAGTCACCCCTGGCCCACCCTAATGGCAATATCTCGAAAAGGCGTCCACCTATACACCTAATGCCCACTCCCTCTTAAAATGCTCAGTAACAGCTTTCGTTTGATACCCATATCGTACAAACATTCTAGAGTCACACCTGGCCCACCCTAATGGCGATATTTCGAAAAGGCGTCCACCTATAGAACTAAGGATTACTCCCTTTTAAAATACTCATTACCACCTTTCATTTGATACCCATATCGTACAAACACATTCTAGAGTCACCCTGGCCCACCCTAATGGCGATATCTCGAAAAGGCGTCCACCTATAGACCTAATGTCCACTCCCTCTTAAAATGCTCAGTAACACCTTTCGTTTGATACCTATATCGTACAAACATTCTAGAGTCACCCCTGGCCCACCCTAATGGCGATATCTCGAAAAGGCGTCCACCTATAGACCTAATGTACACTCCCTCTTAAAATGCTCAGTAACACCTTTCGTTTGATACCCATATCGTACAAACATTCTAGAGTCACCCCTGTCCCACCCTAATGGCGATATCTCGAAAAGGCGTCCACCTATAGACCTAATGCCCACTCCCTCTTAAAATGCTCAGTAACACCTTTCGTTTGATACCCATATCGTACAAACATTCTAGAGTCACACCTGGCCCACCCTAATGGCGATATCTCGAAAAGGCGTCCACCTATAGAACTAAGGATTACTCCCTTTTAAAATACTCATTACCACCTTTCATTTGATACCCATATCGTACAAACACATTCTAGAGTCACCCTGGCCCACCCTAATGGCGATATCTCGAAAAGGCGTCCAGCTATAGACCTAATGCCCACTCCCTCTTAAAATGCTCAGTAACACCTTTCGTTTGATACCCATACCGTACAAACATTCTAGAGTCACCCTTGGTCCATCTTTATGGCGACATCTCGAAAAGGCGTCCACCTATAGAACTAAGGATTACTCCCTTTTAAAATACTCATTACCACCTTTCATTTGATACCCATATCGTACAAACACATTCTAGAGTCACCCTGGCCCACCCTAATGGCGATATCTCGAAAAGGCGTCCACCTATAGACCTAATGCCCACTCCCTCTTAAAATGCTCAGTAACACCTTTCGTTTGATACCCATATCGTACAAACATTCTAGAGTCACCCTTGGTCCACCTTTATGGCGATATCTCGAAAAGGCGTCCACCTATAGAACTAAGGATTACTCCCTTTTAAAATACTCCTTACCACCTTTCATTTTATACCCATATCGTACAAACACATTCTAGAGTCACCCCTGGCCCACCCTAATGGCGATATCTCGAAAAGGCGTCCACCTATAGACCTAATGCCAACTCCCTCTTAAAATGCTCAGTAACACCTTTCGTTTGATACCCATATCGTACAAACATTCTAGAGTCACCCCTGGCCCACCCTAATGGCGATATCTCGAAAGGGCGTCCACCTATAGACCTAATGCCCACTCCCTCTTAAAATGCTCAGTAACACCTTTCGTTTGATGCACATATCGTACAAACACATTCTAGAGTCACCCCTGGCCCACCCTAATGACGATATCTCGAAAAGGCGTCCACCTATAGACCTCATGCCCACTCCCTCTTAAAATGCTCCGTAACACCTTTCGTTTGATACCCATACCGTACAAACATTCTAGAGTCACCCCTGGCCCACCCTAATGGCGATATCTCGAAAAGGCGTCCACCTATAGACCTAATGCCCACTCCCTCTTAAAATGCTCAGTAACACCTTTCATTTGATTCCCATATCGTACAAACACATTCTAGAGACACCCCTGGTCCACCTTTATGGCGATATCTCGAAACGGCGTCCACCTATGGAACTAAGGATCACTCCTTTTCAAACTACTCATTAACAGCTTTCATTTGATACCCATATCGTACAAACACATTATAGAATCACCCCTGGTCCACCTTAATGGGGACATCTCGAAAAGGCGTCCACCGATAGACCTAAGGCCCACTCCCTCTTAAAATTCTCAGTAACACCTTTCATTTGATACCCATATCGTACAAACAAATTCTAGAGTCAGCCCTGGTCTACCTTTATGGCGATATCCCTAAATGGCGTTCATCCATAGAACTATGGCCTATTCTCTCTTAAAATACTCTTTAATACCTTTCATTTGATACACATGTTATACAACCACATTCCAGGGTTACCCCAGATAGATTTTCCTTATTTTGTCTCCATAGCTCTCAACTGAGTATGTTATGTTCGGTTACACCCGAACTTAGCCTTCCTTACTTGTTATGATTACATTAGTTTAAATAAGTGATTAAGTCTACAATATAGTTAGCCACATCTATTCGAACAAGTGTAGTATTGTTTTGCTTGCATGTGTACAATTATTATTACACACGTATATTTTCTTTTGCATGTGAACTTTACAGGTTATGTATGTTATAAAGCGATTTAAAGTGAACCCAAAAGTGCAATTTTTGCAAACGGTATTTCCCTAAACTCTTAACGTGTTCTTAAACCAATTTTTCAAATAGTCTCTTACAGATATTTTTCTTTTCAAATTTTCGGGCATTTTGACCTATTTCCACGTAAAAAAACCTTAATGAGATTTTTCATATAAAACGATGGTTCCGGAAAAACCAATTAAGATTTTTTTTAATAAACCGGTGCGTCTGTGATTACCACATACCTATATACTTTTGAACCAATTTCAAATTCAGTTATTTGCTACAGATTTTTCATACCAATAGTGCAGTGTCAATCAAATTTTCCACTGAATTTCTAAATATTTCGTCAGCGACAATTCACTGTAAATAAGTTCCTTTTTTTCAAATTTCTTCTGCTCAACATTTCAACTTCAAATATAAATTTTGACATTCAAACAAGTGCTTCTATAATTCCATAGTTTGAACTGAACTTTTTTGCTATTCCGATAACTACATATGTACAACCTTAGATATAGGAAGCAAGTGCAAAAAACTTCAGATTCAGAATCCGATTCCGATAAATCAGCTTCAAGCTACGAAAGTTTAACGTCATCCTCGACCGAAACCGTCACGAATCAGAAAAATAAATTATCCTTGTCGACAGATTTCGCAGGCTTCGAAGATTCCTCTAGTAAAATTTTAACTTCTACTTCAGATCTAAATTTTAACGATACAAACAGTGCAAAATTAACTTCACCTTTTTCCAATTTAAAGTCAATTTCTGAAGATTCAATTAATACAAAAGTTGCCTCACTTTCTTCTAATTCAGCTTCAGATCTTAACGATCAAATCATGGCAACACTTGAGGAAAAGAAAACTTTCATTAACATGTGTGCTACTTCGATTAGAGAAAACTGCAGCGGTGATCCTCTAGCACTCGAGACCTTTATAGATAAAATTGAATTACTGGAAGAGTTTGGCGATGAAGCTTTAACTGGTACTTTTATAGCATTCCTAAAATCAATACTGGAGGGTAAAGCTCGTGAAGCAATCCCGACGCAAGTAACTTCAGTTAACGAAATTAAAATAGCTCTACGTAATAGGATAAAACCAGACAACTCGAAGGTCGTGGCTGGAAGAATCGCGGTGTTACAAGTAAATAACAACAACTATACTGATTTTGCTAGACGTATTGAGGAATTGTCGGACTCATTGGAGCGTTCGTTAATTATTGAGGGTATAACCCAGGCTAAAGCGCATGAAATTGCTATTGAGCAAACTGTAAACGTTTGCCGGTTAAATGCAAAGTCAAGCCTCGATAAGTCAATTCTCGCTTCTACTTCATTCAATGGCTCAAGGGATGTCGTAGCAAACATAATAGTTGAACAGTCTATCGAGGTTAAGGAGCGCCAAGTACTCGCTTTCAGGTCTCACGGCAACAGCGATTTTCGAAATATTCTAGGTGGCTATCGGGGTCGTAATTTTTCCAATCAAAATAATCGTAACTTCAATGGTAAATAGGCAAAATTTCAATAACTTTCACAATTCAAATCGTGGTAATCAACGTCAAAATTTTCGTTTTTCAAACGGTAACCGGTATCAGAACAACAACAGCAACAATAGTAGTAATAACGATCGCGTGAATAATGCGAATCGAAGAACTTCCACTCCTAGGAGTACTAACAACGCAAACGTGCGTGCTTTAAACGCTCATGCCCCTCAGGAGCGAACACTGAGGGAGCAAGAGACTTACGATTAACCGATTCTTCAAAAAATTTTTCGACAAAAAACATTTATTGTCTAAATCTTAATTTCTCAGACTTTATCCAATTAAACATAACCGGATCTAACAAATGTTGCACCTTTTTAGTCGACACGCAAGCCGACATTTCATTAATTAAAATCTCATGCATTAACAAAAATTTATCAATCAATGATAATGATAAAATTAATATTACGGGAGTTACCTCAGATGTGGTTCCTACCTTGGGAACATTCACAACAAATTAATATTTTCCAAATTTTTTTATTAAGCATACGTTGCACGTGGTGAATGACGATTTCAATATTCCGTCCGATGGAATATTAGGTAAAGACTTTTTGAAACAAAACCAATGTGAAATCAGCTATGCGACAAATAGTTTTTCTTTTTGGATAAAAGGCAAAAAAGTCTCACTTCCAATCCTACACGGTACGGAAAGTGACTCTTGTGTTATTCCGCCAAGATGCGAAGTTTTCAGAATTTTTGACTTAGAAAAGTCACCAGAACCACATTTCGTGGACTCACAAGAAATAGCCGGAGGCGTCTTTACAGCAAGATGCATCACCGATACCGATAATCCGATAGTAAAAGTTATAAATACCACAAATACAATTAAATGCATAAAAAGTTGCAACATTCGTACAGAAAAACTATCTAAATATAACGTTTACAAAATCAATAAAACAGACAATAGAACCAATCGTGTTAGCGAACTAAAACAAATTTTACAAAACCAAATACCCAAATATGCAGAAAGTAATTTGCTTGAATTATGTTTAGAGTATTCGAACATTTTTGCGTTAAATAATGACAAACTGACACAAAACAACTTCTACGAACAAAAACTCCGACTTTCAGATACAACGCCAGTGTATATCAAAAATTATCGCCTTCCACACTCTCAGCGCGAAGAAATAAACAACCAAGTTAGTAAATTATTGCAAAATGATTTAATCGAAGAAAGCTTCTCAAACTATAATAGCCGACAAATTTCCGCTAGCTCGAGTAGATGATATTCTTGACAATCTTGGCCGTGCAAAGTATTTTTCAAAGCTTGGCCTCTTTTCGGGTTTCCACCAAATACCTCTACACCCCGACTCACGCGACATAACCTCGTTTAGCACTGACCGTGGATCATTCAGATGGAAAGTATTACCTTTTGGATTAAATCTTGCACCTAACTCTTTTTCCAGAATGATGACGATTGCTTTTTCAGGCATTCGGCCTAACGTAGCTTTTTTGTATGTGGATAACATTATAGTGATTGGATGTAGCGAAAAGCATCACATTAAAAATCTGTCTCAAGTATTCAGCACATGTAGAAAGTTTAACCTTAAATTAAATCCTAATAAATGACCTTTTTGGGTCACAAATGTTCGGCAAAGGGCTTGTTGCCAGACCCGTCAAAAATCGAAGCAATTAATAAATATACAAAACCAACCGACAAAGACGCTGTGCGACGCTTTGTAGCGTTTGCGAATTATTATCGAAGGTTTATACCTAATTTTGCTTCTCTGGCAGCACCTTTAAACCGCTTGAATAGGAAAAAAGTAGACTTTATTTGGGATAGTGCTTGTGAAAACGCATTTCAATCATTAAAATTCGCTTTAATGTCACCACAGTTACTACAGTATCCTGATGTCAAAAAACAGTTCATAATTACGGTAGATGCATCCAAAGCAGTTTGTGGTGCTATATTGAGTCAGGTTCATGAAGATAACGATTTACCCATTTGTTTTGCGTCTAAATCATTCACTAAGGCGGAGCAAAAGAAACCAATTATTGAATTAAAGTTATTAGCGACATATTTTGCGATAAAGCAATTCAGACCATATATTTATGGAACCAACTTTCTAGTAAAATCAGATCATAGACCCTTGGTTTATTTGTTTAGTATGAAGGATCCGACGTCAAAATTAGCAAGGATACGTTTCGAACTAGCAGAGTACAACTTCACAATAGAGTATATCAAAGGAAAAAGTAATGTTGGTGCTGACGCACTCTCACGCATCTCATTTGGCGAAATAAAGGACTCGACTAAACAAATTCTTGCGGTAAAAACACGGGCGATGTCAAAACAACAATCTGATATAAATTTACCAACTATTTCTAACGACTCAGACAATACAATACAGACAGCCCAGGTTTATAACATATTTTCTTTTACATTTTCTAATAAAATTCCACGTATTAGATCCACAATTTTCTATGATGAGAAAACTAAAATTTCAAAATTACTAATTCACGCGCATATCAAACATAAAAAATTTGAACTAGTTAATACTGAGATTGCTAACGAAATAACAAATCTAGACGAGTTACTTTCGAGGTTACAATCCGAAGCCGACAATCACGGTATTAATAAGACAGATTGGCCAAAAGATGATTTATTTTTCAAATATTGTACTATTTTAAAGTTAAAACAAAGTGGAAACAAAATATTAAAGACGATAGAGATAATACTGACCGACCCGGTAGAGATCATAACAACGGAAAACAAAAAACTCAAAATTATGTCAATTTATCACAACGATGCCATCTCAGGTGGACATTGCGGTGTTAAAAAGCTGTACGCAAAAGTTCGTACTAAATTTTGTTGGAAAAACATGACCAGAGACATTGCGAAAATTGTGAAAAATTGCCAACACTGCCTATTAAACAAAGTTAAACGAAAAACTAAAGAAAAGCTAGTGTTAACACCAACACCTTGTAAACCATTTGAAATAGTAGTCATTGATACAAGAATCGAAATATGGTAACAGGTTCGCAGTTACCATAATTTGCGATTTAACGAAGTACTTAGTAACAGTAGCGGTTCCGGATAAAAGTGCGAAAACCATAGCTTCTGCGGTATTCGAGTCATTTATTTTAACATATGGTCCAATGAATTCTATCAAATCTCATCTAGGCACGGAATATAAAAATGAAGTGTTTTCAGAGCTGACAAAACTTCTAAAAATCAAACACGATTTTTCCACAGCGTATCATCATGAAACGTTAGGTTCAATCGAACGAAACCATCGAGTATTTAACGAATACTTGCGCGCATATCTTAATGACACGTTGTCGGACTTGGATACTTACTTGAAGTATTTCACGTTCTTTCACAATACCACTTCGAATGCAACTTTTGATAATAAATTTACTCCGCTCGAATTAGTATTCGGTAAAAACCCCATTTTACCTAGTGAACTTCAAAAAGCAAAAGTTGATCCAATTTATGATGTAGAGAATTACGCGAAAGAGTCGAAATACCGCATGCAAAAATCACATATATTGGCGCAAGAACTTTTAAACAAACATAAAGTTCGAAATAAATATTATTATGACAAACATGCCTGTCCGTCAAAAATTAGCGTAAATGATAAGGTTCTAATACAAAAAGAACCGCGCGATAAACATCCAAGTATATATCAGGGGACGTAGGTAGTTAAAGAAATAGATTGGAAGAACGTAAAAGTGTTTGATAAAGAAAAGAAAAAATTAAAAACTGTTCACAAAAACCGTGTACAAAAAGTACAATAAATCTTTAGGCAACTCACATTTTATTTACAAATACAAGTTACAAATTTAGAATGCTAATATTTACACAATAACTTATTTTAAACGCATTTCTATACAATGTTAAAAAAAAAAAAACTTGTAATGTATTAAATTTACAAATAAATATAAGATGTAAACATACGACTTAGTAGCTAAAATAAAATTCCACACAAAAGCTAAACCATAAACATATGCGATTTAATGATGAATTATTATTATTTTTTTTTTTTTTATATAAATCCAAAAATCTGAAATTTCAAACAAATTATATTATTTATATACATTTGCATATCAAATTATCATTATAAGTTTTTCTTCAAAAAAAAAACGGAAAAAAGTCTTACTTACGTAACAAAGAGAGAAACACATATAATTATATTTACATACTTAAACATAAGACAAACATATGTTAAACTAAACACTCGATAAATGTTGTGTTACAACGAAAATACTATATTATAATTTATAATACTTAAAATTTTACAAAATAATCTGAGTAATGAATTGAAACTGAATACTTATACCAAAATTGTATAAATATACCATAACTATATTATTTGCATATTGCAATGCAAAACTTTCAATTACATTGTACATAGACATTTAATCACCAGTAATTAAAACTTTAAACAACTTCAATAACATGTATAAGTAAATCTCATCATTAACTGAAACTACTCTACATATTAAATAAGTTTATAAATTTTTGTATCAACTAGAAGATAAGTTTTGTTTGAGTTCATAAATGTAACATTATTCAATCAAATGTCAGGTAAGAAGAAGCCAGCAGAATTGATCACTCTGCTGACTTCTTCTTTCCAAAGGAGGGTGATGTAACGGCGCCCTAAACTCAAACACACCACATCAAACATGCATCAGTTGTTCATGTACGAGTTGACCGAATGCAACCCAGCGCTTGGTTGGCTCGGCAATGATAATTTGAGACTTTGCTATAAGTGGTTGTGCCTAAAAATATAATTTTACAATATAAGTTGGAAAAACATTAAATATAGATATTTAAATAAACTTTTAAATAAAGTGAAGTATTTTTAACAAGACGATTTGTGTATTAATACCACTTTGGAGACAAAATAAAGTTTTCAATAAAGGCATATGCTAAAATATGCTAAAATCTGTCATCAGTGCTAGTCGTCTGGCTGATAGGGCAGAGGGGGAGCTCTTAGCCTCCGAGGGAGAATCATCGGTGGCGGGATCCGTCATCAGTGTAAATCGTCTGTTTGGGGGGGGGGGGGGGGGGGGGGGAGGATCTCCTAGTCTCCGAGGGCGAAGCCGCCAAGGATAGGGTGCAGAAGAAGAAGAGTGGTGTTGATGGAAATCCGTCAAATTAATCTTCAGCATTCTAAGGCGGTTTACGCAAACTTGTTGCTCTGTCTTGAGAAGGGCGGAGTGGATATAGTCCTTGTCCAGGAGCCGTGGCTGAGTGTTAACGGCGGAAAAATTTCTGGATTAAGGACGGGAAAATTCAACACTTTGGTGCATGGGGAGGCAGGTAGGCCTAGATCCTGTGTGCTTATTAAAAAGGAATTTAAAGGTTTTATTCTCTCTAATTTCAGCAATGCTGACGTAACCACGGTCTGCCTCGAGCGAGGCAGTAACGAATTGTGGGTGGTCTCAGCGTATATGCCCCATGGACGTAACGGGACCACCACCTGTGATACTTGGCGAAATCACCGCTGAAGCAAGGCGAAGAGGCGTTCTCGTAATCATAGGTGCCGATGCTAATGCACACCATAGCATATGGGGTAGCTCGGATACGAACACCAGAGGTCAGTCTTTATTTACTTTTATTGTAGATGAGGGACTTTGTATATGTAATAGGGGGAACAACCCCACTTTTATTACTGCGGTAAGGGAGGAGGTCCTGGACCTCACCCTAGTTAGCAGAAAACTGGAAGATCGGATATCCGGCTGGAGGGTTCTCAACGAGCACTCCTTCTCTGATCACCGATATATTCAGTTCTCGGTGAAGAAAGAACGTCCCAGTAAAATATCTTTTAGGAACCCTAAAAGTACCAACTGGGACTTGGATTGTAGGAAGTTGGGAGAGATATTGCCTGAGGCGCCCATCGTTGGTTCGGACCTGTCCGAATCTGATATAGGCGGTCTGGTGTAAAACTTCACCTCGGCAAGTAATAGCGCCTTTCAACTCTCCTGCCCACTGAAAACTTACAGGGGGAAGGGCAAGCCGCCCGGGTTGTCTGATTCTCTTGACGACCTAAGAGCGTCCAGTAGGCGTCTCTTTAACAGAGCCAAGAGGAGTAAATTACCCTCGGACTGGGAGCTCTATAAGGTGAGTCTGGGGATTTATAAATATGAAATAAGGATAGCCAAGCGAGATTCATGGCGAAGCTTCTGCGAAAACGTAGAAGGCTGCAATGAATCCGCGAGGCTTAGAAAAATACTCTCTAGGAATCCCGCCCCGGGGGTATCTGAGAGATGATGGTGGGGACTGGTCGATGAGTAGCGAGGAGTCCCTAAGACTTTTACTGGACAATTATTTTCCCCATGTCCCCGTTGCACAGGGATCTTCGCTTGCGTGGTCGGCGGTTGCTGGCCATGCAGAAATGCGCGCCATTCTACTACGGAAAAGTGAAGTATCCTGGGCTATAAGTTCGTTCAAGCCCTATAAGTCACCCGGCCCGGATGGCATCATTCCTGCGCAACTTCAAAGGTCTTTAAGGATGTCCTGCCGCTGGTTGGCCATCATCTATACTAACTGCCTCAGGCTTAACTATAGCCCTAAGTCCGTGAGTCATCTTCGTTCCGAAGGCCGGCAGGAGCTCTCATGTATCACCTAAGGATTTCAGCCCAATCAGTCTCTCGTCGTTTCTTCTTAAGATGTTTAAGCGGTTGATTGACCTGTAACTACGGGAAAGGATACCTCTGGGGTTACTGTTAGCTGCACAGCATGCGTACTGCAAGGGCAGATCGACGGAAACGGCTCTCCATTCGATTGTAAAGCAAATAGAGGGGTCCCTAGAAAACAAAGAGTATGCTCTGGGTTTCTTTCAAGACATCGAGGGGGCTTTTAACAAAAACTTACCAGGGGCAATCGAAAGAGCTCTGGTGGGTTTAGGAGTCGAAGCGGCTCTGGTTGAATTTATTAGCAAACTTCTTTGCGGCAGAATTGTCGGGGCCATAATTGAGAGGAAGGTGTGCAGGGGCACGCCACAGGGAGGTGTGCTATTCCTCTGCTCTGGGTTTTGGTAGTCAACGAGCTTCTTGTGGTTGTCGGGTGGTTGCCTATGCAGATGACCTCGCTGTCCTAGTCAGAGGCAAATTTCTGGGCACCCTGCGCGATGTTCTTCAGGGCTACCTGGATACTGTGGCTAGGTGGGCTGAATCATGTGGATTGGCGGTCAACCCGGGAAAAAGAAGAATTGGTTCTTTTTACAAGGAGATATAAGATACCCGACTTCAGAACTCCTTTCGATTGGAGGGGTACCGTTGGTACTTACTGGCAGGGTTAAATATTTGGGAATTGTTCTGGACAAGAAGCTGTCCTGGAGGCCCAATGTGGAAGATAGGGCCAGGAAGGCCGCGGTTGCCTTGTACTGTTGCAGGGGGGCTATCGCAAAGGGATGCGGGCTCTCGCCAGGAGTAGTACACTGGCTCTGTGAGATGGTGGTCAAACCGAATCTGCTCTATGGGGTGCTGGTCTGGTGGAAAGCACTGGACACGGCGGCACCTCCAAAATGTTAGTGTCAGTGCAACGGACGGCGCTTATTGGTATCAGTGGCGCTCTGAGGACAACACCTACCTTGGCACTGAATGTCATACTGAAAATACATCCAGTAGATATTGCGGGAAAGGCAACCGCGGCCCGGTCGTTGGTCAGGATTCGTGATATGGGTTATATGCTTTCTGATTTCGGACACTCTAGCCTTTTTACTAGTTTCGACTTTATCCCGGACAGGACGGACTATTGCATGCCGATAGCCGCTCCCTATGCAACCTTCACCCCAGTCATTCCCCCGAGGGAGGAGTGGGGAAGAGGAATTATCTGGGGCATGGGACCGGTTAACTTGTTCACGAATGGGTGGAAGTTGGACGGAAAGGTTGGCGGGGGGTCTTTTGTCAAGAGCTAAATATAAGCCGCAATTTTAAGTTGGCTGATCACTGCAGTGTACTCCAAGCGGAAGTTGCTGCGATTAAAGATGCGGTGGATGAAATGCTATCCAGTGCTATTACGGTTAGGGAATTTAACATCTACTCTGATAGCTAAGCGGCTATAAAGGCCTTCAGCTCAACTACAGTGCGATCAAGCGTGGTCTGGGAGTGTCTAACTTCACTTGCGATTGCATCGAATTATTTTACAATTAAGATTATCTGGGTCCCGGGCCATAGTGATATTCCGGGTAATTGTCAAGCGGATCTCTTAGCCCGAATCGGTACAACTGAACCGGATGAAGATGTCTGTAGGGATTTCGGGATTCCGATAGCCATCTATGGATTGCTCTTCCATAGCTGGGCCTCGATCCAGCTCAGCAAACGACTTTTCTAGCCGAAAGTGGGTGGCAGGAGGTCTGCTGAAATAATTGGGTTCACTAAGGCTCACCTATCAATGGTCATTGGAGTTTTGACAGGGCACTGTCCCATGGGTATTCATGCGGTACGTTTCAATATATTGGAAATTCCATCCTGCTACAGCTGTATTGAGGATGATGAGGTGGAATCACCAAATCAATTTATGCTTGATTGCCAAGGTTTTTCCAGAACTAGGCGAAAGTATTTCGGTCGCGACTCACTTGGATCCCCGAGGAGCTATCCAAGGTTGAGATCGGGATCATTCGGAACTTTATCGTTGCTACCCAACGATTCTCTAAGTAATTATATCTACGTCACCGTTATTTTAGTTTATTATATGTGGTATCACAACTGACCTTCATGTTGTCCAAGTGAGCTTCCCCTATCAGGGAGCTACCACCCAACCTAACCTAACCTGTCTAAAACTAAATTCAACTAAAGGCTAAATTCATATTTTTTAAATAACAGCTGATAAAGCGACATTATAGCCAATGACATTACGATTAGACAGCCAAAAAAAAATGCAATCCCCATCGCTAGTTAATAAATGCAGGTGTGCGATTTATCATCTCCTTTCCCGGCGCTTTTGATTCCTCTCCCCTCTGCTGCTTCCCTTAACTCCCGTTCTCATTCTACTCCACCCTCATATTTGGATTAATATCCCCAAAAGAAATATTCAAATAAAAACGGTTTTGTATAGATGTAACCGTCAATACCTTTTATTTGATACCCATAATATATGTAGGTATATAAACCTTCTGAGGTTTGATAATATATTTATTTATTTGTATAAACAATTTGTACAAGTAAGACTAAATTTTTTAGGAAGTACATCAATCAGTCTTAAAGATTACAAAGGAAATATGACACATATAAATATAATTCCAAAGAAATAATACAAAGAAAACCATAATAATACTAATAACATTAATGTCTTAAAAATAGCATTATACATTTTAACACAAAAACATTTTCGGTACACAGATTAAGAATCAAAGATCTCGAACTATCGTTTAGGATAAGTTAAGAGCTGAGGAAAGTTATTACTGCTTGTTTTAAACATCCTGCTTTTTACCCTGGTCAACATTTTCGTTATCTCCCAAACCAACTAAGGTAACAAAATTAAAAATACCTTGCATTAATATCCTCGTCAATGCCTATCGTTTGATACCCATATCGTATGAACACATTATAGAGTTATCCTGTCCACATTTTGGTCGATATCTCGCAAACTAACTTGGATATTGAAATAAAATCAACTTTACGTTAAAACCCCCGTCAATACATATCGTTTGATACCCATATCCACATTTTAGGGTTGCCCTGGTCCACATTTTGATCCATATCTCAAAAACGTTTCAAAATCGCTCAGTTTTTTAGCCTATAACCATGTCGAGCCACCACCCAATCTATGCTCAAAATTTCATTTCAATCGGTTCAGCCGTTCTCGAGCTTTGCGGTCCAGAAAAAACGGCTTTCAAAATACTGTAACGAATTTAGAGAAATTCCGCTTATTTGAAACCTTCTGCTAACGTTCGAATCACTAAACTGTTAAATAAATCACTCCAATATTCTGTATTGCAAAATGGTCTTTATTAGAATACTTTGGGAGTAGTACAATTATACTTCACAATTAAACTTCACTTCGCAACTGATAGCGTATTTAAATCAAACTGATTCATAATTCCTCAGCTTGCGCTGCTTTTATACTCTCTGTTGCCTCGTCAGCATATTTCTCCAAAGGTCTAGACGTTTCACCTTCTAGAATCTCCTGCTTGGTTACCAGCGATATACAAGTATATTTGTAGTTTATGCGTGTCCAATAGTCATATGCGTGTGTACATACTTCGGCCGATGACCCCATGTGTGTGCGTGAAATATCTCTCCGTCGCCGTTCTATGTATGTGTATAAATAACGATTTATGTGTTCATGTACACCAGTTTGACTTGCTTCACGTTTTTGTTGTTGCCTAGTGATGTCAACATTTGCCACACTGCCCTCAACCTAAGTCGGATATCCCCGATCAGACAAAATTTCTGATCTAAACGCTGCGAGCCTTTCCAAATGTACCACTTTCATTGTGTTTCGTGGTTTGCCAATGGTTTTTATACGGTAAACTACATCGTTGATCCGTTTTACAACTTTGTATGGGCCTTCCCAATTACACTGAAATTTCGGGGACAAACCTTTTTCTCGTTGTGGGTTGTATATCAGCACCAAATATCCTTCCCGAAAGCTTTCCGAATTAATTGCTTTATCGTATGTGACTTTCATATTGTTAGTCATAATCTTGGTTTGCTTTCTTACAAGGTCGTTATTTCCCCCATCTCTTCCTCCAAGACACAAGTCGATTTCTTGGAATTTCCTTCCACATCGGCATTTATCCCAAACTTCAAATCAGTGGCAGTCGAAGGTCATTGCCAAAAATTACCTTTGCGGGAGTTTGGCCCGTTGTCTCATGCACTGCCGATTGGCAAGCCATCAAGAATAATGATATGTGTGTATCCCACTCTTTATGGAACTTGTCGACTACTTTCCTTAAGTGCTCCTCCAAGGTTCTATTGAAACGTTCCTCCATACCATCGGAATGCGGATGCAATGCAGTTGTCCATGTTTTTCGAATGTCCAACATCTTACACAATTCTTGGAACACAGCTGATTCAAAATTCCTGCCTTGGTCAGAATGTAACTCCATTGGTACACCATACCTTGCAACCCAATTGTTTATAAACACTTCTGCTACTGTTTCCGCTTCCTGATTTGGGATTGGGTATACCTCTGGTCATTTGCTGAAATAATTCATAAATACTAGTACATATTTTTTTTCCGCAGTTGCTAGTAGGAAATGGACCTGCGACATCCATAGCGATCCTTTTAAATGGCGCACCTGAGTGATATTGCTTCATCTGGCCATGACTTCGGGTTTTGGTTCCTTTCGCTCTGCTGCACAACTCGCAGTTAGCAATCAACTCATTGACCGACTGACGGCAACCAACCCAATAGAGCGTCTTCGTGATTCCCAGATGACCTCCACTTGGACCATTATGTAGCTCGTTGAGAACGTCAGGAATCCTTTTCCTGGGAACAACTATCAATTTCCTCTTACATTGACCATCTTCACTCTCCCATACTCGATACAAGCAACCGGATATCAACTCTAAGCTGTTCCACTGTGCCCAATATGACTTCGCAGTAGGACTCTCTGCTGACATCTTCTCTCTATTTGGCCTTACGTTTCGTTCGAGGTCTTTCATAACATGTGACAGATCTATATCTTCTGGCTGACACTTCCTTAGTTGTTCCTTGTCCCATTCATCCGTACACGTTATATTCATTAGCCGCATATCTATAATGTCTTCCTAAGCCTCAGCTTTCGAACAGTGTTTGCATTCCAAACTACATGGTCTTCGTGACATTGCATCAGCATTTCCATGGGTACTACCTTTTCGAAGCTCAATGGAAAAGTCATAGCTTTGTAGTCGCTCGATCCACCGTGCCAATTGACCTTCTGGATTACGGAACTGCAGGAGCCATTTTAACGCTACGTGAACTCTTCTGACGCGGAATCGTTGCCCGTAGAATTATTTGTGAATATGTTCAATGCACTCTACCAGTGCCAACAGTTCCTAAATAAATTTAGAAGCTGAGACAATATTTTGTATATTTACTTGGCTTATTTGACACGTAAACCAAAAAGGGGCATCTGCCCGAAAGGGAATTAGTCGTTCGTGTAGTGTAATATTTTCGTTTGGCACATAAAGCAGTGGTAAATTAGCCATCCACTTCTCGTAGAGCAAGTTTGTCATTCAGTTTTCGAGCCCGTCTATTATCCCTCTCATGGAACCTCAAAACGCGATTTATTTCAAGAAACCTAGCAAGTAGTGTTGCTGGAACTTTTTCAGAAAAAAGGTTAGATTGGCAAAACTAAAAAGCTAAAAAAGGATAAATAAAATTTTTTAAGATCTTTGATCTAATCGTCTATTCATTTATTACATTCGTAAATTTAATGAGTTTCAGACGTATTCATATTTATTTATTTATTTATTAACATATTAATGTTTATCTTGACACAACAATTTAAAACAAAATTATCTTAAAGTGCCAGTCACGTGTTATACAATTTAATTTCTTAGGTGTAATTAATTAGACAGAAAGAAAGGATGAAAGTAGTAGCAGAAGTAGAGAGAAGGAAAGCGAAATATACCAAAAATAATTAAGATTAACATATTAGAGAAAAAAGATATATATAGATTGTAAAAGAATACATATATGTTCATATATACTCGTGCTGTACATAACTAGTATTTATCCATTATTGTAATTATTGTAAAAACTGGTCACCTCGTTTTTGAAAAGCAGTGTATTAGTTAGTTGCCTTAATCTAACAGGAAGAGAGTTCCAAAGACGAACCGCACTTATAAAGAACTGGCGTTCAGAGGTGAGAGTTCTGTGTCTACTATAGACAAGCTGTGCTGACCTTGAAAATTGGAGAAACTACAGCCTTTGAAACAGGTAGCTTGGCTCCTTAGTATGGATAACCTTATGTATGAATACTACCACTCTGACTTTTAACAGGTTTTCAAAGGAAATGTTTTGCAACTTTTTGGCATAAGCAGACCCATTGGCAAGTCTTTTAAGCCCAAATACATACCTAGCAATGTTGTTATAGACAACATTAAGTTTGTTCTTACATACATAGTCACAGTTAGCAAAAATCTCACATCCATACAGTAGCGTAGGTATTAGGTACGCTTTAGCAAGAATAAGTCTAATGTTGAAGGGAGTGAAGTACTGTGTTAATAAGAGTGTAGGAAGCATTCCATACGCTTTACCTACTGAACTAAAGATGTGATTATTCCATGTCAGAGGATTGTTAAAGATTAGACCAAGATTTTTCGCTGTGTCAACATATTCAATGACTGCTCCGCCCACCATTATCTTGTTTAAGGCTTGTGTATCGAAGGTCTTCCTGCGAATGACAATACATTTCGATTTGTCAGGATTTATTGACAAGCCATTGGCAGATGCCCATGTACCTATTTGGTTCAAGTCGGAGTTAAGTTCGTTAATACATATATCAATACTATTTTGGGGACAGCATACATATAATTGGACATCATCAGCATTAATATGAACATTACAATATCTTAAAGTAATAGGTAAGTCATTAACATACAACGCGAACAACAGAGGCCCCAGGATAGAACCTTGCGGAACGCCCTTGAGTACACAGCGTTGTTGTTATTGCTGTTGTAGCAATGCTTCGCCCAACCTAACAACCGCGACCGATCACAAATTGTCATCAATATCCCCTAACGGGAGTCCAAGGAAACTACCATAAGGAAAGGGGTGTTAGAGGCGTTGGTTCCACACTACAATGAAAGAGATGGTTGGTGTCATGTGGGGACACATTGCAAGCGGGGCATACATTTTGTATGTCGGGGTTGATTCTGGATAGGTAAGAGTTTAACCTGTTACAGTATCCAGAACGAAGTTGAGCAAGAGTGACACGCGTTTCCCTGGGGAGTATGCGTTCTTCTTCCGCGAGTTTTGGATTCTTTTCTTTAATTACTGGATTCACCGGGCAATTCCCGGCATAAAGGTCCGACGCCTGTTTATGGAGTTCATCAAGGACCTGCTTGTGTTTTTTCGCTTCATACGGCTGGGTTCTCAGGTGCCGTATTTCCTCAAAATGCTTGCGGAGATGACTCCTTAAGCCCCTAGGCGGTGATGGTTCATCAATCAGATGTCTGTTGGGATGCTCAGGTTTCTGGGTATTCAACAGGAACTGTTTGGTCAGCATCTCATTTCTCTCCCTGATGGGGAGTATTCTCGCCTCATTATGCAGTTGGTGTTCTTGGGACGTAAGAAGACAGCCCGTGGAAATTCTGAGAGCAGTATTTTGGCAGGCCTGTAGCTTCTTCCAGTGGGAAATTTTTAGGCTTGGCGACCGTATGGGTGACGCGTAGCACGTAATCGGCTGGCCAATTGCTTTGTATGTAGTCATGAGCATTTCTTTATCCTTTCCCCAGGTACTGTCAGCGAGGGATTTGAGGATTTTGTTACGGCTCTGAATTCTCGGAACAATTTCGGCTGCGTGCTCACCAAAATGTAGATCCTGATCAAACGTCACACCCAAGATTTTGGGGTGTAGGACAGTCGGTAGCGTAGTGCCATCGACGTGGATGTTCAAAATTGTCGACATTTGGGACGTCCATGTTGTAAATAAGGACGCGGAAGATTTAGTCGGTGATAATGCCAGGTTTCGCGAGGCGAAAAACTGGAGAGATCAGGGAGGTAGCCGTTTATTTTATTGCATAGCTCATCGATCTTTGGGCCTGGGCCCGTGGCCATTATTGTGCAGTCATCGGCTTAGGAAACGATTGTGACTCCTTCCGGTGGTGAAGGTAGCTTAGATATGTAGAAATTAAACAAAAGTGGGGATAGGACACCACCCTTGTTTAATTCTCCTTGGTTTTTCGTTTCTAAATTGCACCGATGCCTGCCGACCACCCAGATAATTTGCGGTCCGCCTTTTAAGACATGGGGGAAGGGTAGACCCTTCCAGGTCTTGCAGTAACGAGCCATGGTTGACCGTATCAAAAGCTTTTGATAGGTCTAGCGCTACGAGAACTGTTCTATGGTAGGGGTAATGATTTAAACCGCAATTTATCTGGGTGCTAATGGCATTTAGCGCGGTGGTAGTGCTATGGAGTTTTCTGAAGCCATGCTGATGAGAGGCTAGCTGCAAATTTGCTTGGAAATAAGGGAGCAAAATGGCTTCAAGCGTCTTAGCTACTGGCGATAGGAGAGATATCGGACGATACGACTCTTCTATGTTAGCTGGTTTCCCAGGCTTTAGTAGCGGGACACCACCTTGGCCATTTTCCATTTCTCGGGTATGACAAAGGTGGAAAGAGACAGGTTGAAGACATGCGCTAAATATTTGAAACCCTCTTTCCCTAGGCTTTTAAGCATCGGCATGGCTATGCCGTCTGGGCCCACTGCTTTGGATGGTTTAGCGCGACCAATGGCGTCCTCAACCTCTTTAGCGGTGATGGTGATTGGTGACGCGCTGACCAAAGTTTACCTACACCGGTAGAGAGGTTACAACCTCTTAGGTGCTCCTCCCATTTCGCCCGCTTGTGTTCGTCCACAAGCAATCTGATGCTTTGGTTTATATCGCTTATTTGGGGGTCGCCTGGATCAAGCTGTCTTATAAGGTCACGTTCTCTCGCGTTTACGGCCTCCGCCGGGAAGTGGGGCCGGTTTTCGGGAATTTTCCGGGGGGAATGAAACGTGCCGAGGCGGATTCAATGACTTTACGGAAGGCACGCTCCCCTTGGCGGGCATCAGTCAGGATAGGGAGAGCAGCAAAGGGGTTGTCTGTAAAAGATTTATATTCTTCCCACTTTCCTTTTTTGAAGTTTATGAAAGTGCGTTTTTCGGTGACGATGAAGTCGGCGGTATGCTCGAGCGAAATAAGTATAAGCAGGTGGTCGGATGCCAATGTTTCCATCGGCTGCCAGTTGACGCAGTTTACGATTTCTGCGCTCATGATTGAGATATCTGGCGAACTGTGACAGCTTCGTACCATACGTGTGGGCCGTCTCCGTTTATTGTGCACAACGTCGTTTCTTCTATTTGATCCGCCTACTGTCCGCCTGCAAGTTTCAGTGCGATAGATCGTGATGGGCATTGAAATCGCCTAAGATAATGCGATTGTTGCCAGTGAGTAAGGTTCTGATATTAGGGCGGTATCCACTAGGGCAACAGGTGGCAGGAGGGATGTAGATGTTGGTGATTTCTAGGTTTGCATCGCCTGACCGGACAGATAGGCCTTGACGTTCTAAGACATTGTCCCTGCGGTCGATGCCAGGATCAAATATATAATATTGCACAGAGCGGTGTATAATAAACGCGAGGCCGCCTCCATTTCCGCTCTCGCGGTCTTTCCTGTGGACATTATACCCAGAGCAGGTCTTCAATGCATATCTTGCTGTGAGTTTAGTCTCTTGAATCGCAGCAATGCGGATGTTGTGCCGCTTCATGAAATCGACTATCTCCGTAATCTTCCCAGTTAGTCCATTACAGTTTAACTGCAGAATTCTGAAGTGCATAAGGGGAGACGCCGCCACTCTGGGGGTAAGTGACGGGTGACTACGCCTGGGTTGTGGAAGGCCAGGACGCAATTGCTGTTGTGGCCCTGGGACTGGGCGTTCTTGGGCAAGCATTGGGGTACCCGGATGATTTGGGCTTGCGACCTGGCAACATGGCGCGATGAAACCCGTCGGGGGGTTGCCGTCGCAGAGACCAGAATATCTAGGAAAGTGGCACCACCCAAGGCAGGAGCTGCATTGGGCGGATGTCGCAAACATATATATTCTGTGCTGGCAAACGGTGCAAACGGAGGTAGGGACTAAGAGTCTGTTCCCTGACCTACACGATTGCTGCCGGAAAAGAGGGGGGGGGGGGGAAGACAGGGGCAGGGGCTGATGCTCAGCATTGCTACCGACTCTACTACGAAGGTAGTAGTTTTGAGTGGTAGCAGCTGTTTGAGTTGTTGGCGCCGTGGGGCGCGAGCAGCAGCGGGGCTGTTGGAAGGTAGTGGGGGCGCTTAGGCGTATACTATTGGACGCCCTTGGGCATGAACAGCAAGGAGCCACAAAAGATTTATAAAAGTTACGTGGACGTCGGGTTTTGGGATCAAGCCCAGAACAACCTGTCCGATGCAACCATCCCTTACACGAGACACACTGAACAGAGTATGACCGTCCTAAAAAGATTCTTTTCCGGCAGATGCAGCAAAACCATTTCTCAGGACTGGGGTCAGGAGACGGACCCGGATTGAATTCGATGCCTTCCCGGAGTAAGAGAATATGGAGCAGTCCTGCTGCAAGGAGCTGCTGGAAGGTTGACAATTTGTGGGAGGGACGCAACAAATTAAATGGGGTCACACTGAAATGACAGTCCTTGGTCGGGAAAAATCCCGAGTCGCTCCGGTACATAGAACCGACTGCCTTGGGAAGCGCGCGTACACAGCGTGAGATCTGTCAGCAAGGTAAGACCCAATCAAAGCAATGGCATGACTATAGAAATTAAATAAATTTTTAAGCTTACAACATAGAACGTCGTGGTCGACTGAGTCAAATGTTTTTCAATGGTCGAGCAGTGTTAAAAAGGCTAGATTACTGCCATCAATTTCCATCCGAATGCTCTCGATTACGTCCAACAGTACCGAAGTGCAACTACGCTTCGGTCTGAAACCGGACTGTCGGTCTGTAAGAAGTTTGTTATCCAGCACATATGACATTATTTTTTTATGCATGATATGCTCAGTTACTTTTGATAGGAACGGTAGGATAGAAATGAGTATGTACTCATTATTTTTCTTATGTATAGAAACAATCTTGGCAGCTTTCCCGCACCTAGGAGAAACACGAGTTGTTAAGATAGAATTTATTAAGTAGGTCACATGCGGCAGGATCATAGGTAGTATAATTTTAAGAAACTTTGCACTGATTCCATCAAATCCAGCAGCATTGGATTTTTCTGTAAGTATGTACATACAAACTTATACCCTAATATAAAGAAAAATAAAATGTTCAATAATGGAAAATCATGAGTTCAATATTAAGATAACCTTTAGTTCACAATCTAAAAAATATTTATGTGTTGTACGGGTGTGATCCGACAGGCCCGTTTTGCAAACGAGAAAAAAAGGGAGGCGGCACTACAAGTGCCCATCGACTCCTTTTTGTAGACGAGAAAAAAGGGGGTTGGGGTTGGGGGTTGGGGGTTTGGGGGTTGGGTGTTTGGGGTTGGGGTTGGGGTTGGGCGGTAGTACAGGTGCCCAACTGCTACTTTTTGTAGACGAGAAAAAAGAGGGGGTAGGGGGGATTGGGGAGCAGTCGCTCGATTAGAAATCTATGGGACTCTTTAAAACGGCTCGGGTGAAGTCTAGGAGTCATTACAAATATGAAAAGACATTTAAAAATTTGCGGCCCAAACTGGCCTGAAAATAATGAACTGGTCCCATTCCTAAGACCAGACTGGTGGCAGGCTGTCCAAAAGTAAAGAGTTTTTAGGGTGAGACATGCACCGAGCTTTCCATACAAGATATGATCCAGAACCGGCATTTACATTCTACTCATTTCCCATCGGGAGATGGTTTAGTGCAGACAGCACTCACACTTCCAACACGAAGCGGGAAGTGTCGGGCTTGGTGACCGATACCAAGACCGAGTGGGCAGTGAAGACGTTTTCTAAGTTTAAATCGCCGGGCCCAGATGGTATATTCCCGGGCATGCTACAAGTTTCAAGTAGGGCGGTCGTGGAATGGCTTAAAATAATATTCGATGGGTGCATAAGGCTGAATCATGTACCGCACTCTTGGAGAACTGCTCGTTTAGCCTTCCTACCAAAGGCGGGAAAGATCGGTCACGTGTATCCCAAAGATTATAGAAACATTAGCTTAACATCACTTCTGCTGAAAACCTTTGAGAGGCTGATAGATGTGTACATAAAGTCCAACGTGGATGAAGAGCTGCTTTCCACAACACAACATGCGTACACCTAAGGCAAGTCGGTAGACACCGCATTGCATATGGTGGTAATAAGCGTAGAGAAATTCCTTGAATATAAGGCATTTGCTCTAGGAGTCTTCTTAGACATTGCCGGGGCTTTCAATAATGTCTCTAAATGGGTGATTATGGATGGTCTTAGTTACATTAAAGTACATCCAGCCTTAACCAGATGGATCGGCTGCATGTTAAATTGCAGGAAGATTACATCACAATGGGGATTGTACGAGGCCACGAAATCAGTGGACAGGGGAACGCCGCATGGAGGAGTAGGTAGGTAGGTTGAACTGGCCTGTCCATGAGGACCTCACATAGACTGATTGAGTCCGTAGTGTTACTAGAAGTATGTTTTAACGGCCAAACTGAAAAACCCTATCAAAAACCAGGACCTATGTTATAAAATAACTCCGTCCTCTTGGAAAATACTAGAAGCTTCCTAGGACTTAAGCCACTTGCTGCTTCTAGATCTGACAACTGTATCACTCTTAATAGCTGGAGTCTTAGCCTGGCAAGTGCAGGGCACGTGCACAGAACGTGCTCGTTCGTTTCCTCCTCCGACCCGCACTTCCTACATCTGCTATCACTGACCAAGCCTACTTTAAAAGCATGTGACGCCAGAAGGCAGTCAGGGAGGAGTGCTATCACCTCTGCTGTGGACGCTGGTCATCAACCAACTGCTCAGGCTTCGATTCGATGAGGGACCCGTAAAACTTACGGCTTAAGCGGATGACGTTGCAATTGTCATAAGTGGAAAGTGCCTTACAACGATTAGCTCTTCGATGCATCGGGCGCTTCGGGATATTCATACCAAGGCATCAAATGTCGGGTTGAAAGTCAACGCGGATAAGACGGATATGGTCTTGTTTACAAAGAGGTACAAGGTCCCAAATTGGATGAGACCTATGTTAGGCGGGTTAACCCTACAGGAGAAACCTTGCACAAAGTATCTAGGAATCATCCTAGACAGGAAGCTGTCATGGAAGCTCAACGTGGAGGAGAGGGTCAAGAAGGCCTCAACGGCACTCTATGCATGTAAAAGAATGCTGGGGTGTAGATGGGGCTTATCGCACTCTCTTTCTCATTGGTTTTTTACAGCGATTGTAAGCCCTATCCTATACTATGGAGTTCTTGTTTGGTGGAAAGCCACACAAAAAGCAGCCTGCCTCAAAAAATTAGAGGGGGTATGCAGACTATCAATGCTTAGCATAACGGGAGCCCTTAAAACAACCCCGACAGCTGCACTGTATGCCATTCTGCACATTCTACCAATAGACCTGGTTGCAAAGAACATAGCGTTAACAACTGCAGCCAGGGTCGGTGCCTCGGAGCAGCTTGAGCGCCTACCATACAGCCATAGTAGTATAGCGTCATCAATCATAAGATGAACAGACTACCTGATTCTCTACCTGCGCTTCGAGGGCGATCCTAAGGCCACAACAGAGGTGGACGGTTGGCGAAAGGGTGCTCAAATGGTGGACGAGGTGATACATCTGTACAAAGATGGTTCCAAGGCAGTGGAAGGAGTGGGATCTGCGGTATACTGTGCTGATCCGGAAACAAACAGATCCTACAGGCTGGCGGATTACTGTAGCGTTTTCCACGCGGAAATAGTAGCCGTAACCAAAGCAGTAGAAACCCTGGAAGAAAATAGCCCAAGCTGCAATCGTGTTAACTTTTATATTGACAGTCAAGCAGCAATTAAGGCAATAATCTCGCATACCACAATATCTTAATGCATGTTAGAGTGTAAACAGTCCCTGGAGAGAATCGGGACAGGGAGAAGCATATATCTATATTGGGTCCCAGGGCATATGGGAATAGATGGGAATGAAAATGCGGATGAACTAGCTAAAAATGGCGCATCCCTTGAAGCTTGCTCCGTGGACGTCCCAATTAGACTGGGCGAAATTAAGCGAAGGCGAAAGGTGAAAATGGTCGCCCAAGCAGGAAAGGCGTGGGTTCAAGCGCGGGGCTGTAAAGTGTCGAAGATTATGTGCAGGTCTTACAACCTTAGACTAACAAAGTTGCTTCTATCATTAAAAAGAGAGGACTGTAGACTCATGACTGGTATTCTGACTGGACACTGCCTTCTGGCTTCACATGCCTTTAAATTAGGCTTGGTCAGTAATAACAGATGTAGGAAGTGCGGGCTGGAGGAGGAAACGATCGAGCACGCTCTGTGCTCTTGCTTTGCGCTTGCCAGGCTAAGACTCCAGCTATTAGGAGGGATACAGCTTTCAGATCTAGAAGCAGCAAATGGCTTAAATCCTAGGAAGCTTCTGGTATTTTCCAAGAGGACGGAGTTATTTTATAACATAGGTCCTGGTTTTTGATAGGGTTTTTCAGTTTAGTCGTTAAAACAAACTTCTGGTAACACTACGGACTTAGTCAGTCTATGTGAGGTCCTCATGGACCGGCCAGTTCAACCTAACCTAACCTAAAGTACTTATCAACAGCTTTCATTTTTTGTTCATATTCTATAAACACATTCTAGGGGTACACGGGTCCACGTTTTAGCCTATATCTCCAGACCCTAGTCACCCAGGGGTACGAAAAATATCCCGTATCAACGTACACATTTGATACCCATATTGTACAAACACATCCCAGGGTTACACAAGGCCGTTTTGATCTCAAGACCTTAGCCAGAATGGGATAAAAAGTACCCTGTGTACGTCTCCTGGTTCTAGGCTACCTCTCCACCAATTTTCAGCGAAATCGGTCCATCCGTTCTTGAGTTATAAATACTGTAACTAACACCACTTTCTTTTATATAAATGGCAGACACCGGAGACGTTGTTCTTCCCTAACCTTGGTCTATCTGCATAGCTCTTAAGAAGTTTTTAACTCTTACCTCACCACACCCAGTTTTAGTCCCAGTCCCAATACCAGTTTCAGTTTCAGTCCCAGTCACAACTCCAGTCCCAATCCTACTTCCAGCCGGTCCCTGGTCCATTTCCTGGAAAAAAAAGTTTCGTAAATACTAATCTAGACAAAGATCTACCAATATACCAAATTTTAGGCAAATTAAACGTTTAATAGAATTTGTTTGATTAGATCGGACCCTGGTCCACTTCCCGAAAAAAAAAATCGTAATTCCTAATTTAGACAAAGGGCTACCTATATACCATATTTCAAGCAAATCTAACTATGAACAGAACTTGTTCGAATATATGGGTCCCTGGCCCGAAGTGTCGTGAATACGAATCTAGGCAAACGGAACCTTAATACGAAATTTCAGGCAAATCGAACGAATCCCCGCTTCACTTTCCGGAGAGAAGTTTCGTTAATACTAATCTAGGCAAAGGGTCTACCTATATACTAAATTTCAGGCAAATCGAACAGTAAATAGAAATGAATGGATCGGTCTTTGGTTCACTTCTTGGAAAGAATTTTTCTCTCCATAAGAATCATCTTCTAAAAAATTAAATAAATCGGTCCAACCGTTCTCGAGTTTTGCGCTTAGCAGCGACTCATTTTTATATTATAGACTAGTAGACCCGGCAGACTTTGTTCTACCCTAACTTTGATCTATCTGCATAACTTTTAGGAAGTTTTTATTCTTACTCTCCTTCCCCATCTCTCCCCATTTTCTCTATCTTTTTATCACCCCTCTCTCTGTCATTCTCCCCTCCGCTTTTCCCACCCTTCTTTTCTCCCTCCCTTCTTACCTCCCTCTCCCTACTCCTCCGCTCAATGTATCTCTATCTGTATATCTTCATCTAACACGATCTGTTTCTCAGTTTCTTCTCTTTCTTTCATTTTCTTTCTTTTACTTTCCTCTTCTTCACTTAGCATATAAAAGTTATAACAGCAGTATCCAGCGGTTGACCCATTTACTCAAGTTGCTGAGCATGTGGCCGCGCTATGTTGCGTGTTGAAGTTTCGCTGACGCAGCACACGCCCAGAATAAGCGGAAGTTAATTGGGACAACGATTGGTGTGTTGCAGAAATTGTGGTTGAACAGCATAATCTAGTTTTAGTTAAGTAAACTATTTTTTATACAATAATTGGTTAGCATAGCATAATTACTTTAGCACAAGAACTTAGCTGCTAGGTAAATTACTTTGTTCGAGTTAGTTCAATTTGGATCGTGCAAGAGCACAGATTAAATTTTATAACGTTAACATATTTCTCGTGTTTATTTTAATTCGGTGAACGGACAGTTCACCGCGACTTTAATTTTTTATCGCCTCGCCTGCTGTGCTGGCGCCAGTTAAGCCCGAACAGTTCTCGGTGCAGAGTGTATAAAATTTGATAAAAAAGGACCAATTAATAAAAGTATTTAAATCGAACACAAAAAAAGTAAAGTGAAAGTAAAGTGAAACAAAATTTGGTAAAAAAAGGACCAATTAGCAAAAAGAGTATTTAAATCGAACACAAAAGGTAAAGGGAAAGTAAAGCGAAACAAAATAATACGCACTAAAGAAAAAAGTATTTAAAACAGACACAAAAATAAAGTAAAGTGAAACAAAATAATAAGTACTAAGGAAAACATAAATAAGTAAATCGAGCACGCAGGAAAAACAGAGTGAGAGCGAAATCATAAAAAAGAAGTACCAAAGTGTCAAGAACCAAAACACCAACAGCGGCCGAATGAAATTTTGCTATTTGTGAGTAGATAGCGCAACTGTTAACACCTTTTTTTCTTTTCTGTATATTCCTAGAAACATGAACACTGAGGAAATGAAAAAATCCCTTTTGGAAATGAATGGCGCAGTAAACGCCATTCTCTCGCAACTAAACCGCTTCGAGGAACGCCTAAAAAGTGTTGAAACAAAGAGCAATGTAGAGTCCATACAGGGACTCAGCCAAAATCTGGTAAGACTAGAAGAACAGCTAGAGGATGTGCGCAGACAATCTGCAGACACCGACCCACAACCATTAGAGGAGCCACTCGTAAGCCCTCGGACTGAGGGCGAACTGAACGAAATTTCAAAACTCCCAGATTCTGTCAAGGAACTCCAAATATTTGACGGATCACGAGAACACTATTCCTCTTGGATCCACAGCGCAGAACAAATCGTTAGGGATTATCATGTTGTTCGGCACAAGCCGATCTATAGGGCCATATTAAGGCATATTAGGTATAAGATTAGGGGGGCAGCAGACGCTGCACTGGTATCCCACAATATCCTGGATGCTGATTGGAAAAGTATTAAGGAAATCCTTTCCCTGCACTATGCCGATGCCAGAGACATTGAAACGCTCGATCAACAACTAACCCACATTACCCAAGGACGCCAAGAAGTCTCCGAATTTTCCGCTCAAATTAACAAGCAATTAACCCTGATGATAAATACTATCAATACGGAAAAATACGAGCATAAGGAAACAGTTAAGGCTTTGGCGGAGACGCACCGAAGAAGGGCACTCGACGTCTTTATAAGAGGTCTGAATGGGGACTTGCCGACGCTGCTCCTCATACAGAAACCAAAATCCTTACCAGAGGCATACACATCATGCCTCGCATTTATGAACGTGGATAGCAGAAATGCCATTTATAGAGCCCCACAAACATTCAACAGAAATAACAGAATGTTCACTGATGTTTATCAATCGCATCATTTGCAGCAAGGTAACAGGGATTACCCACCTCAGTACCAATCTAGATATAGGTACACAGCCCCAACAAACAAAAGTCTTATAAATAGAGTCCCAAGCCAGTTAGGACCAAACCCATACCACCCAGGGTCAGGACAATCTCGCGTTAGTAATCAATATTCGCAGAGCTGGCGCAACAACAACAGCCCCTCAGGCGTCACAAGAATGGATGCTGATCAATCTTCCCAAAGCCGGCAATCCAATAACTCCAATTTCCGAAGAAGTCTAAAAAGGGGACCTAGTTCTTCAGGGTTTTCAGCAAAGAAACAACAAAAATTGTTTCATTTGGTGCCAATAGATGAAGAGGAGGGCTTAGAAGGCACTATAGAAAGCAATAAGGATCAACCCACCGAAGATCAGGTAAATTTTACGGTAGGGGCCTCGGGTCCGGCGTACCGTATTTAGAATACACCACGCAAGGTCAGGGAACACTCAAGTTTTTAGTGGATACGGGGGCAAACAAGAACTATATTAGCGAGCGTATAGCTCAAAATACCATACCGGTGGAGAAGCCTTTCCATATATTCTCTGCGGGGGGATAAATAAGAATAGACAGAAAAGTGTGCGGAAATTTTTTTAAATTCGTTGGTAAAGACCTACATACCACATTCTTTGTTCTTCCAGGACTCAAATCCTTCGATGGTATCATAGGTGACGATACACTAACAGAGATTAAAGCAGTGTTAGATAGGGAGTTAAATCTTCTCATACTAAAACCAGATATTTTTCTTCCCCTTAAGCGACAAAAGGTACAAGAAGTTAATAGTATCAACGTAGACATTCCCTTTGACCCCAGTATTTCTGACTCTATTAGGAAAGGACTGAGAAAGATACTCAACAAATATGAAAACGTGTTCGGTCCAGTCGATCGTAGAATGGAGATCGAAACCAACGCCCGGGCAGAGATAAGAACCGAAACGGAAAACCCCATTTACACTAAAAGCTACCCCTACACAGTCAACATGCGTAGCGAAGTAGAAAAACAAATATAAATTTTAAACGTCTAAATGCCGTAATCATTCCTGACACATACCCTATACCAGACATTAATGGCACCATCGCAAGCCTGGGAAATGCAAAATACTTTACTACCTTACCTCCGGGTTCCACCAAATTCCTATGAAGGAGAGCGACATTCCAAAAACCGCATTTTGCACCATGAATGGAAAATACGAATTTTTGCGACTCCCTTTCGGCCCTAAAAATGCACCCTCTATCTTCCAACGCATGATAGACGACGTGATCAAAGAATTTATAGGCCGCATTTGCTTCGTATACATTGATGATATCATCATCTTTAGCAAAGATGAGGCCACTCATTTAAAAGATATCGAAGCAATTCTTGCTAGACTCTTAACAGCTGGTCTTAAAGTCAACTTAGAAAAAACACAATTCTTAAGAGCAAGCGTGGAGTTTCTGGGATATATTGTGACATCCGAGGGTATACTACCAGACCCAAAAAAAGTAGTCTCAATAAGAAACATGCTCCCTCCCTCCAATTTAAAAGAACTCAAAAGTTTTTTAGGATTAACTTCTATATCAACATTCAAGTTGATATTTTAAAAAAATCTTTTATTTTGGTTTGCAATATAAAATTTATTTTTGTTTATTTTTGAGTTTAAATATTTTCCAACTAATTAGAATTTTCTTTTTTTGAAGTTATTCAAAACTTTAAGTTAACACGAAAACTCAATTAAAATTATTTTAAAAATTAAAGTAAAGAGTACAAAGTAGTTAACACTATATTTATTCCCCCTCTAAGAAAATTTGAAACAAACAAATTATTAATTAATATTAAATGTAACCTTTTTTTGTTTTTTGTTGTTTAATGTATTTGTATTTAAATTAGTGTTAATAAGTATGTTTGCTGGTTTAAGTAAATCAATTGAAATATTTATAATATTTTTTTTTGTACTGAATTGTAAATGTTTTATGTTTCTTAGAGATAACTTTAAAAGGTCCTTCATAAGGTGATTCTAAATTAGATTTACGAAAAACTTTAACAAAAACATACTCACAATTTTCTAATTGTTTAGGAACGAAAAAATTTTCTTTGTTATGATGAAAAACTTTAGAACGAACAAGCGAAAAATATTCTCTTATTTTATGAAAAGCGTCATTAGAAAAATCATGTTCTTTATTACTATTTGAAATAATTAATTCACCAGGTATTCTAAGTGTTTGGCCATAAACAAGTTCAGCAGATGAACATTTTAAATCTTCTTTAATAGAAGTTCGTAAACCAAGTAGAATGAATGGTAAAATGTCAGACCAATGAACCGAGTCGTTTGATGCTATAATTGCTGCTTTTAAAGTTCGATGAAATCTCTCTATCATGCCACTTGCTTGGGGATGGTAAGGAGATGTATGAATTTTATGAGAACCTAAAAGTTTAGTTAATTCCGTAAAAAATTTTGAAGTGAATTGTGAACCTTGATCTACTGTAATATTTAATGGTATACCAAATCGTGGTATATAATTTTGAATAAAAGTTTTTACTATAGTATTTGTTGAAATATCTTTAAGTGGATAAGCTTCAGGCCAGCGTGAAAATCTGTCAATAATTGTCAAAATATAAAAATTTCCATTTGAAACTGGAAGAGGTCCAACAATATCCATATGAATATGTTCAAAACGGCCTGATGGTATTTGAATTTTTTGGATAGGAGATTTAGTATGTCTGGAAATTTTGGATTTTTGACAATTGATGCAAGATGAAGTCCAATCGTTAATCTCTTTACGAATGTTAGGCCAATAATATTTATTTTGAATTAATTTTCTAGTTGTTCTTATACTTGGATGAGATAATGAGTGAATTTTGTCAAATATAATTCTTCTCATAGAATGTGGAACATAAGGTCGAAAAGGTTGTAGAGAAACATCACACCATATGTTTAAATTAATAACTGGAATATGAATTTCTTTTAAATTATTTATAGAATTTGGATCAGAAATGGTTTTTTGTAAAAATGTATCAGTTTGCTGTTCTTTATATAAAGTTTCTAAATTTATATCTTGAGTTGAAATTGCATTTATTTCTGGAATACGGGAAAGTGTGTCGGCAACTATGTTGTCTTTTCCACGTATATATTGAATATCATTTGTAAATTGAGCAATATATTCAAGATGACGTAGTTGACGAGGAGATCTATCTACTTTAGAATTTAGAACATGAATTAAAGGTTTATGATCAGTATAAATTGTAAAAGTTCTACCTTCAAGAAAATGTTTAAAATGTTTAATTGAATTATAAATTGCCAAAAGTTCACGATCAAATGTTGAATATTTAGTTTCTGTTGTAGTTAATTTTCTTGAAAAATAAGCTAAGGGTTCTAGTATATTATTGCTAGTTTGTTGAAGTACTGCTCCAATAGCAACATTTGATGCATCTACTGCTAATGATAAAGTACCATTTTTGTCGAAATGTGTAAGTAAAGTATTTTTAGCAAAAAGTTTTTTAACATTTTCGAAAGCTGTTGTGGTTTCATTTGTCCAATTTAATTGTTTGAGCTTGTTTTTAATTGCATGTGTTAACATTTCATGCAGAGGACTAAGTTCTGTTGCTAACATTTTAATATATCTGTGATAGTAATTTATCATACCTAAAAATTTTTGTAATTTATTTATAGAAATTGGTTTTTCAAAATTTGTTATGATTTCAATTCTATCTAAAGATGGTTTAATACCTTCGCCTGAAATTTCGTAACTTAAAAAATTTAATTTATTTACACCGAGAGTACATTTTGAAGGTTTGATATTTAAATTATATTCTTCAAGTCTTTTGAAAACTGATTTTAAATGATTTATATGTTGATCTTCATTATCACTGGCAATAAGAATGTCATCAATGTATGTAAATACAAAATCGAAATCAGAAAATACTTCATTAATAAAGCGTTGGAAAGTTTGAGCACTGTTTCGTAAACCGAAAGGCATTCTTACGAATTCAAACATTCCAAAAGGGGTAGTTATTGAAGTTTTATGAATGTCTTCTTCTGCCATTGGAATTTGGTGGTAAGCACGCACAAGATCAATTTTGGAAAAAAATTGTTTGTTTTTTAAATCAATTGTTAAATCGTGAATATGTGGTAAAGGATACCGATCTGGTGTAGTAATAAAATTAAGTCTTCGATAGTCTCCGCAAGGTCTCCAATCATTTGGTTCTTTTTTAGGAACGAGATGAAGTGGAGATGTAATAGGAGAATTTGATGGTCTGCATATACCCGTTTTAACTAAAAATTCAAATTCAGCTTTAGCAATTTTAAGTTTGATTGGATCAAGACGTCTGGGTTTCGAAAATGGTAAAATACCTTTTGTTTCTATCCTGTGAACCGTATGGTGTTTAACTTTTTTAGTATAATCTGGTTCACAGGTAATAGATGGGAATTCATTAAGTAATTTTGAAAACTTATTTTCGACAATAGGAATTTTGAGTGAGAAAATATCAGAAAATCCAGAAGATCCAGCAACTTTAATTTTTGTAGTAGAATCCATTATTTCTTCACTTTTAATATTGACAATAATTCCGAATTTTTCTAAAAAGTTTGCTCCTAAAATTGGTGTATCAATGTTCGCAATAATGAATGGAAATTCAAAATCTCTTCTTAAACCTAAATCAATTTTAAATAGTTTTGTACCGAAAGTTTCAATTGAAGAACCGTTTGCTGCGGTCAAAGTAAGATCCGAATTTCTTTTATAAATTTTAAATTTAGAAAAAGGAATAACTGATACAACTGCGCCGGTATCGATAAGAAAATTAAGTTTATTGAATTTATCAAATATGAATAGGCGACGAGTAGGTTTAATAATAGTTCCATTATCCGTCACCGTCATAATGGATCGTTTCAGTTTAAATTTTGTTCGCAATTTGAATTATGATTTTGATTAAAATTGCATGGGGGTATACATTTAAGAGCGTTATTCTTAAATTTTTTGTGATACCAACAAATAGTTGTTTGTGAATTAAATTTACGATTGTTTGAAAAATGTCTTGATCTTGAAAAATTTCGAGATTTAGATCTATTTCTATCTTTATATCTTGAACGGATTTGTAATTGATTAATATCATTAGAAATTTTATTTAAATTTTGATAAATAGCAGTAGTTAATTCAGTTAAATTTTTAACGCATTGTTCTAAAATATTATTATTTATACTTGAGACTACGGGAGATTTGGAAGAATGAGGTTTATTGATTAAATCAAAAAGTTTGTCAGCTAAAATAATAATTTCATCTCTGTTTTGATTATTATTGGAAGTCAAATGAATTTGTATTTCTTGTGGTAATTTACGAATCCACAATTTAAAGAGTAATTCTTGGCTAACTATGGAGTCAGAACCTATAAGTGATTTCATAAATCTGAATAATTCAGATGGTGAACGATCACCAAGTTCAGTTTTTGAAAATAATTGTTCTAATCGTTTTTCTTCGCTAAGAGAAAATCTTTCACATAGAATTTTTCTGATTGTATCATATTTATTAAAAAGAGGAGGAGGGTTAATAACATCTACAATTTTAGATATAGTATCTCGTTGAAGAGGAATTAGAACATTTTGAAATTTTAAATTATCATCATTGATATTGTTAATTTCAAATTGTCCTTCAACAAGCAAAAACCAGGCATCGGGAGATTCTTGCCAAAATTGTGGTAATTTAATAGATTTAGTAAAAGAAATATTTGTAAAGTTATCTTGTGTTGAAGTATCTTGTGTTATATTAGAGATGTTGTTTTGTGTTGTATTAATGTTAGAATTTTGAGTTGTATTGTGAGTCATTGTGTTATTTGAATAGTTGTTGTTTTGATTTTCCGAATTTGTAAACTTACGGGTTCGTATTTGTGAACGTAGAACCATATGAAAAAAAACAAAAATTTAATGAAAAATTTGAAAATTAGAAAATATTTAAGATTTTTTTTGGAAAGGGAGTTAACAATTTAAATAAAATATTTAATTTTATATAAAAAATAAGTAAATTTAAATAATTTATATTAAAATTGTTAAAATATAAAAATAATCTTAAAATAAATTTGAAAGTTTAACAGGTTTAAAATTTTAATTTAAATTATAATTGAAAAATTTGTAATATGATATTGAAATAAAAATTATAGTTACATATAAATATATAAAAATTAATAAGTATTTGATTGATGATTGTAGAGATTTTGAGGGAATAAATGGCGTTTTTTGGACGTGATAACAATTAAATTCATTGCTGTTGCTATTTATGTAATAGCTCTGTTATTTTCTTTATAAATCTCATCATTTTCATCGTGATGTCTTATACTTTAAATCCGTTCTTGTGTGTATTTTGCGTAAAATTGTTGTAATAGCTCTTGTTGTAGTGAAGTGGAAAACTTAACCATTGTTTTAAGCGTAGTATGTTGTTTTTTAGAGTTCTTTATTAATTTCCGATTCGTAGAAAAATTTTATTTTTATTTATGTTGCATAAAATTTATAGCATGTCTACTAGTAAATTTCTGCTATAAGTACTTTCTGTTTTTATTTGATTGTCCGCACTTATTTTTTGTTTTTGTTTCGTATATAGAATTTACAGCGACTGTTATATGCAATTTGCACAAAATATTGTTTATTAATTGAAGTATATTTAAGTTTCATTTTTTTTTAAATCGATGTGCGATTTACAATTATGGTACTATGATTTTACTTTTTAATTTTTTTATTGTTTCTTTAAAAGTTTTAACAATTGGTTAAACTGTTTTGTTCATCAAATCTGCTAAAATTTGGTTTCCGTTTTCGGGTGTTTCCACACAGTCACATCTACGAATGTCTGTGGACTTTCACTTAATTTCACAATAGTAAATGTTTTAGGCACTTTCAAAACGAAATACTTTTAAAGTTAATTATAGCTTCGTATTATAATCACTAAATTCATAATTTTTTTGTTTCTGTTTGCAAGTGTTGATTCTCAAATAATTTTTGTTTTTTGTTGATGCCGAATGTATTTCCAAATTGGATTTTAAGTAAACAAACTGATAGCTGTTCGTTTAGTCTGTTTCGCACAACTATTTAAGTCGTTGTAAATATGACGGAGTAGTTACTTTAAAATTGCGAAATTTTTTGTTCAAAAATCATTTATCACAAGCACGAGGTATTATATATACAAGCGCGGACAGATATAGATTCAGATAATAAATGCATTTTAATTAAAAATTAGCGAATGGAAATTTTCGTAATCATTACAGTCATTAATGAAATAAAATATTTGCGTAGGATCGTTGGTAGGATCGCCAATATATCAACATTCAAGTTGATATTTTAAAAAAATCTTTTATTTTGGTTTGCAATATAAAATTTATTTTTGTTTATTTTTGAGTTTAAATATTTTCCAACTAATTAGAATTTTCTTTTTTTGAAGTTATTCAAAATTTTAAGTTAACACGAAAACTCAATTAAAATTATTTTAAAAATTAAAGTAAAGAGTACAAAGTAGTTAACACTATAACTTCCTACTACAGGAAATCATCCGCGATTATGCAAAAATCGACAAACCACTAACCAACCTAACACGGGGCGAACACGCACAAGTAAGAGCAACACAATCAAGAAAAGTAGCAATAATAATGGATGAAGAAGCACAAAAGACATTCAGTAATCTTAAGGAAATACTGACGACCGCGGATGTCCTGACATTCTCCAACTTTGAGAAGGCCTTCAATCTAACGACTGATGCGTCCGATGTTGCGATCTGTGCGGTGCTCTCACAAGACCATAATGGCAAAGACAAGCCTATAGCGTTTATATCACGAAGCTTGACCACCACAGAGGAGGGGTACGCAACGAATGAAAAAGAAATGCTAGCCATCGTCTGGGCCTTAGACAACCTCCGAAATTATTTGTACGGTGCAAAGAAGATTCGAATTTTTACCGATCATCAACCGCTAACCTTCTCTTTAAGCAACCGTAATTATAACGCCAAGCTCAAGCTATGATAATCTAGGATAGAGGAGTATAATTACGAACTCATCTATAAGCCAGGAAAATCGAACGTGGTAGCTGACGCTTTCTCTCGGCTAAAAACTCAGGGAAATCAACTAACAACGACGTCCGAATCCGAATATGCCAGCGAAAACGCAACCATGGGCTCAACGTCGTACTCGGCGAACGGTGGCAACTCAACCTGCGACACCGTCCATAGCGCAGATCGGGATAACTCAGATTTAATTCCATTCGTCGAGGTACCTCTGAACGTGTTCAGGAATCAAATTGTGTTTGGGGGTAGGTTACAAATATGCGAGGAACCTCATCCTGGTTACCTGCGACACTATGTAGGAATAGAGGGTATAGGCGAACAAGAACTCGTTAATGTGCTTAAGGAAAAGCTTAGACCGAATGTAATCAACGGCATCAAAATGCCAGAAAGTCACTTAGGGTTGCTCCAGAAGTTATATTTAGAAAACTGTTTACACTATAAAATACGGGTAGCTTAAATTCTTGTAGAAGACCTACGAAACCCAGATAGAGTCCTTGAAGTCATATGGGAGGAGCATAGAAGAGCGCATCGAAACCCCACTGAGAATAGAAAGCATATCCTAGAGCGATACTACTTTCCGGGAATGAGCAATAAGATTAGAACATGTGTTTCATCGTGCGAAACATGTAAACTTAGCAAGTATGATAGGCACCCAAATACGCCAGAACTACAAAGTGTGAAATCATTCACATAGACATATTCGAAATTCAAGGGGAAAAGTTTTTAAGCTGCATAAACAAATTCTCAAAGTTTGCTAAACTTTTCCACATTAGAAACAAATCTACTCTGCACGTTAAAGAAAAAATGGTGAAACTATTACACTATTTTACGACCCCTACAATTTTGGTAACCGACAATGAACGAGGATTGATAAGCCCGATAATACAAAATTTACTCAAATCGTTAGGAATCAGCCTTTATCGTACGCCATCCCAGAGAAGTGAGGTGAATGGCCAAGTAGAAAGGCTCCCTTCCACCCTTATCGAAATATTTAGGTGTTTAAAATTAGACAGTCCCACTTTCAAGACAAAAGAGCTGGTAAATATAGCGGTAGATCGCTATAACAATACCATTCACTCGGTAACAAACCGAAAGCCAAGTGAGATATTTTTCAATCATTTAAAAGCCTTTAATTACCAGGAACTCCTAGACAAAAGTAGGAAAATAAATAAATACCTGGAAACACTGCTAACCCAAACGCAAATTGCCCAGATCGAACGGCATAACAGGAAAAGATCGCTACCGGAGCGTTATGACGAAAACGATGTCATATACGTGAAGGATAAACAGATTAAGGGAAAACAGAAACCACCTTTCAAAAAAGAAATAGTTGCCAAAGACAACATAGTCACAGTAACCACACTTAGTGGTAAAAAAATCCATAAATTGCACATAAAAAATTTAAAGAAACGCGGCAATGCACATAATGAATAGAAACCATTCGAAATCACAGCTACAAGAGCGGGCTTATTAGTGGGGCCAATCGTGCCTTAGTAGGTTGTGGCGCCATCGAAATTGACAAATGGCTACTCCAAAAGGGATACCCACGATCCCCCATAGCTGGTTCGAGAACAGCATGATGAACAAAAAAACAAAAACAAAAAAAAAAAACAAAAAAACATATTTCTGAATTTCGTTATTACTTGCTACAACAAAAAAGAAAAGAAAAACCAAAGAAATGTATTTCTGAATTTTGTTATTACTTGCTACAACAAAAAAGAACAAAAAAGAAAAAAACAAAAAAAAGAAAGACAAAAAACAAAAAATCACCAACGAAATGTATTTCTGAATTCCGTTATTACTTGCTACAACAAAAAAACTAAAAAATACAAACTTAAATAGTACAACATTGAAATTATTAGATACTACTCTGTAGCGCAAAAACAAAACCAACAAAAAACAAATATACAAGGAACCGAAATGATATGTACAAAAAAAAAAAAAACAGAAAAAAAAAGAAAATATAATGAAAAAACGTCCCTTTTCTAACAATTTTTTCACTCCCACTAATCTCCTAACCTCACATTAACATAAATAACTTCCAACAACCACTAACCTACTAACACCAATAATGTTAGGTATGGTCTTTCCAATTGCAGACTCCCACTGTTGGCATCGGCCATCAGCGGCCTCCACATTTTCTACTATAAGGCACCAATCGTTAGTATCCAGAGCGGAAATGGGTGGATCATAAGCGGATCCTTCAAACTTATACATGCTATCAACCTCCAGCAGTACGCTACTATTATATCGAAGATGCAAAAACTGGCTTACCAACTACTAAAACGAACTAACGACCAGCTCCTAGCACAAGTCTATATCAACCAAACAATGCAGCGCCTCGAAGAGCTGACGGGGTACACGAAAAGAATCAGACCCTCCCGATCTATTGACTGGATAGGCTCTGCGTGGAAATGGCTAGCAGGATCACCCGATGCCACTGATTGGGACAATATCCTCCACAACCAGGGTGAAATCATAGAAAACAATAATCACCAATACAAAGTAAACAAAGATCTATTCACGGCAACTTTAGAAATTTCCAAAAAAATTAATGAAATTGTAAGCCGCACTAATTCGGTAATGAAGGAAGCTGAGGCAGAACAATTCGAGCAGAGCGCCCTTCATAATATCGTGCTCGTCCGAGAAGAGGTCAATGAAGTAGTACGGGCATGTCAGCTAGCTAAACGTGGAATTATTAACACTAACCTACTCGACATGGACGCAGTTAATCAGATCCTGTCAGAAATAGAGACACTACCTTACCAAAATATAATTGAGGCAATTGAATACGGAAAACCATCAATATATACAAATAGGACTATGCTCCTATACGTTCTATCAATACCCAAAGCAACAGAGAAGAAGTATAACCTATTAATACTCGCGCCGGTATCTACGAAGGCAAACAACTGGACCTTCCATTCGATAAAATGCTCGTAAACCAAGAAAAACATATGGACTCAAGGAAAATCGCTTGACAATCAGTTCATCTACGGTATGTGAATCAGAGTCCTTGAGCAAATTGGAAGAGAATACCTGCCTACCTCGGTTGCTAAAAGGAGGTGACGCTAGCTGCCAATTCGTCAGGCGCAATGGAACGATAATCGAATTGATAAACGATAACACAATTTTTATCTCAAACTACCAAGGTGTAGTGGAAAGTAATAACGATACTAGTAATATAAATGGCACCTACGTTATCCAGTTAAGTAACGAAACGATAAAAATTGGCAACCAAGTGTTCTCCAGCAACGCAGCAATCACAGCTCAAGCCTTGCCAGCCGTACTAGCAAACGTCAAAAACCACACTACAAAGATCAATCTGGAGTACGTTCATGATATCACGATGGAAAACGTTAGATATCTAGGGTATGTAAACGGGAAAACTAACTTCTCGTTAGTCACGGAAGCTGCCTCGATATTCGCAATAGCCCTCATCGTCACCATGCTATGGAAATGGTACACTAGGAAGCTAGATATTCCACCAGTTCAAATTCCGATGCAATGGGCCACAAACACGAAGATCTTCAATCTGCCCATGAAATCCGTAACGTGGACGACAGCGCACCAGTCAAGCCAGTCAGAATCAACATTACACCAAGTAACCAGATCGACTCTATAAAAGATATATCCACTTCACATTTTTCATGCTTCGATCTGCGGGACGCAGATCTTTAAAGGGGGAGGAGTTGTAACAGCAGTATCCAGCGGTTGACCCATTTACTCACGTTGCTGAGCATGTGACCGCGCTATGTTGCGTGTTGAAGTTTCGCTGACGCAGCACACGCGCAGAATAAGCGGAAGTTAATTGGGACAACGATTGGTGTAGTTGCAGAAATTGTGATTGAACAGCGTAATCTAGTTTTAGTTAAGTAAACTATTTTTTATACAATAATTGGTTAGCATAGCATAATTACTTTAACACAAGAACTTAGCTGCTAGGTAAATTACTTTGTTCGAGTTAGTTCAATTTGGATCGTGCAATAGCACAAAATAAATTTTATAACGTTAACAGATTTCTCGTGTTTATTTTAATTCGGTGAACGGACAGTTCAGCGCAACTTTAATTTTTTATCGCCTCGCCTGCTGTGAGGCTTAACTTACATACTGTAACGATTTTACTGCAATTCCCCTTATTTGCAACCTTCTGCTAACGTTCGAATCGCTAAACTGTTGAATACATGACTGCACTATTCAATAATGCAAAATGGTCTTTATTAAAGTACTTCAGAATAACACTACTAATGCTCGCCAGATAGCGTCTTAAATCAAACTGATTGTCGTGCCTCTCTCTACTGTTGCGGCCTTTTATACTCTGTTAGTTACTGCTATATAATTATAACTACAGATGCACGTGTATAGCCCTCATATGCGCGTGTATTTGTGAGAGACACTTCCACAATTATAATTGCGTACTTCATCTCAGATAAGATAACTGCATGTGTTTGTGCGTTGCTTCTCCGTTGCGTGTACGTACACATGTGTAGACATAATGGTTGAATTATTGATGTGCATACAAGTCACTGCTTAGCATCGGCTTAGAGAAGATAGTATCCCTTAGTGCTGCTTATATTCGTTACAATACAAATGTAGGTACCAAAAAATATAATTATACCTTTCATGAACATGAAATGGTATATTAACTTTGGTCCGATGTTTGTTACGTTGAAAAATATAGAAGATAGACTCACCATTAAGTATACCGAATTGATCAGGGCGACGAACTGAGCCATGTCCGTCTTTCCGTCCGTCCGTCTGTCTGTTTAAACGCAAACTAGTCCCTCAAATTTTGAGATATCTCAATGAAATTTGGCAGAAGGATGTATTTTTGTATTATATTAGACATTTGTTGGATCCGGTAGGATCGGACCACTATAACATATATCTCCCATACAACCGATCGTTCAGATAAGACGATTTTGGTCATTCCTGCCGCAATTTAGGAAGTATAAACGTGAAACTCAGAGATATATACTCTAATATATCATAGAAGATATCCTGAAAAAATCACTTTGATCGGAGCTATATATAGTTATATCCCATAAAACAGATCGTTCAGATAGAAAACCTTGATGATTTTTTCAGACAACAATCTATGCCCAATACGTAGGCTTGTGGTAAAATTTGGTGTTGCTAGCTGTTAAAATGAGGCAGAAATGGGGCAGAAATGGCCAAAACACTCTTATTCAACAATCGATTGTATGGGAGATATATGATATAGTGGTCCGATCCGGTCGATTCCGACAAATGTCAAATCCCCCATCAAAATATGCCCGCTTGCCAAATTTCATCAAGATATCTCAAAAATTGAGGGACTAGTTTGCGTTCAAACAAACTGACAGACGGACATAGCTAAATCAACTTAGCTCGTCCCCTGATCATTTTTGTATACTTATTGGTGGATCTAACGGAAACATATACATAAAAAATGATTTGGAGCCTTGAAAATGAAAAAAATCGATTTCGACCAAAATAAGTCCCAAAACTGTTAATGCCAACGTTTTTATCGCATAATTTTAAGTGGGGTAGGAACTATGAGACAAATTCGTTTTCATCGGCAACACTTTTGCACGTTTCTGAAGAAACCCTTAAACAAAAGACGAAAAAATAAAATTTTTCACCAAAACACTCCTCGAAACCCAAAACATATATTTTTTTTTTTCAAAAAATTGTTATCGCCAAATTTTTTAGCGGACAATTGTGAGTCGGACAGGGTATACATGAAAATTTTAAAATCAAATGAAAATTGTTTAAGTAGGTCATGAAAAAAACCTTAAAAATCAAAGAAAAAAAGTCAAAAAACTCAAATTTTGCAGGCTCAAGAATTATTTTTTTGGGTATGCTTAGCGGAACTTTTTTTCCTGAGCCCAAAACCTATCGAAAAATCGATGGCGCGATATAGGTTAATAAATCGACCCAGCTTAATATACAACCGATCGTTTAGATAGAAACATTTTTGGCCATTTATCTCTTAGATTCTAATATAAAAACGTGAAACTTGGTGATATATCATAGAAGATTTCCTGTAAAAATCACTTCGATCGGAGCTATATATAATATATATCCCATACAACCGATCGTTCAGATAAGGGGGTCTTTTGCCATTTTTTATTTTATATTTATCTTAAAAATCGTTTAGGCATGTACATCTGTTCACTATATATTTTTTATCTTATACATCCTATTATTTGGAGATTACGAATTGGACAACATTATTGTTCAGCCTCATTCATGAAAGGTATGAAGTCTTCGGCACGGCCAAAGATAGCCCGTCCCGACAATTTATTTATTTATTTATTTATTTATTTATTTATTCATATTATAGTCTAGGACAATCAGAACCTCCTTACAGACTATTTACTAATATATCTTAACTAATAAATATATAATATTCAAATTATTTCATTCAATAGCAGTTTAAACCTAAATTTATTTAATGCAAAATCAATATCTATAGAATACAGCAAATTAAACTCCCTCATTGCCCTAGCAATTGGAGAGTTGGAAGCATAAGTCGTTCTAAATCTATCTAACCAGAAAAAATCGTGACATCGAAGGGTTCGCGATGGTACATTGAACCGTATACGTTCTAAAAGATAGGGCGAGTCGACCGTCCCATTGATGATATCATATAAAAATGTCAATGAAAGCATTGATCTTCTACTCACTAAAGATTTAAGGTTAATTAAAAGACACCTAGAACTGTATGTTGGAACAGGGTCCTGAAAACGCAAAGACCGGAGGGCAAATCGCAAAAATATTTTTTGAATACGCTCAAGTCGGTCTATATGGCAGGCATGGTACGGCCTCCAAATGAAAACAGCATATTCTAGTTTAGACCGCACTAGGGTTGTAAATAAAAGTTTTAAAGTATAAGGATCACTAAAATCCATACTGAAACGGCGAATGAACGCGAGTGTGGAATAAGACTTCGCAATGACATAATTAATCTGACTGTGGAATAGAAACTTCGCATCAAAGACTACACCAAGATCTGATATTTCATCAACAACCCTCAGCGTAGAGTCCCCAATATGATACGAAACAGGAAGAACATTTCGAGTTTTAGCAAAGGTAATACTAAAACATTTACTTATATTTAAAAGCAGACGATTCCGTTTACACCAGTCCATTACGTTATCAAGATCAGCTTGGAGCATAGTGGACTCAGATTGAGTCGTGATTGATGCAAAAATTTTCAAGTCATCAGCAAACAATAAGAATTCAGCATAACTGAAACAATGACGTATGTCATTAATAAAGATAACAAATAATAAGGGACCCAACACGCTCCCTTGGGGTACACCAGAATTGGCAGTAAACGACCGCGAAGAAATACCATCTACCACAACAACACAGCTACGATCTGCCAAGTAAGATCTCACCCAAGATAGCATACTAGAATGGAAGCCGAAGCCAGCAAGTTTAGATATTAGTAATGAATGGTTGACTTTGTCAAAAGCCTTCGAAAAATCGGTATAGATAGTATCAACTTGCGCCCTCCTATTAAATGAAGAAATACAGTATTCAGAAAATACTGCTAGATTAGTTACAGTTGATCTGCCAGGCATGAATCCATGCTGATTAGGTGAAATCAAGGTCTTTACTGCGAAGAATATTTTATCCTTAACTACAATTTCAAACAATTTCGAGACAGTGGAAAGTTTAGAAATAGGACGGTAGTTGGCAACATTACTTTTATTACCACTCTTGAATATCGGGGTAATAGACGTTACCTTCCAAGCGTTTATGAAATCTCCATTCCTGAGAGATTTATTAAAAATTAATAAGATTGGATACGCAACTGCTGCAATATTTTTAAACAAAAAAGAACAGAACCCATCTACATCCATTTGCACTGACGACTTGATCACCGAGATGCCACAAATGACATCTTCAAGAGTCAGGGACAATTGACCAAAATTAATAGGGGTGTCATTTTCCGTATCTAGTTCCTCGGTGAGAAACGTCCCAGTCTCAAAATTCGCCCCGAAAAAATCAGCAAAGAGGTTGACAGCTTCGCCGAGGGAATACGCAGATTTTCCATTGTAAGAAACTTTAGATGGGATACTTGCACACGACTTTTTAGCCTTAACGTAACGCCAAAAAGATTTAGGGTTTAACTTAATATTCCTTTCAAATTTAGCAACATACTCTTTATGAAGTTTCTTACTCAAAGATTTAAACTTACTTGAGTATAATAAATATTTATCCTTATGAAGACGCATCTTCGATAATTTATACCTTTTAAAAAACTTATTCCTTAAATTTTTAAGTCTTTTCAACTTTCTTGTATACCAAGGTATTTTGTAACATTTCCTTTTCACTCGAGGAATTAAAGTGGAGCAAATTTCATTGACTTTAACTTTGAAAAGATCAAAGCATTCATTTACACTCTTCCCAGAAAATATAGTATCCCAATCATGCAAATTGATTCTATCGCTAATGGCATTAAAGTTGCAATTTTTGAAACAGTAATTATCCGGTAGCAAATCTAAGTCGACATTTCTAAATTCGTAAAACTCCAGTTGCAGGACAAGAGGAACATGATGCAAGCCGGGGCATGACAGAGGGTCGAGACATTCTTCCAAAGAAAAACTCATATCTTCACTTAAAAAAATTAGATCTAATGTTTTAAACAGTTTATTTAAAATTGAATTAATTTGAGTAAGATTGACGCTTAATAAGTTGTCAACAACATACGTTTCGGAAAAGCTAGTTACATTGTTGGGGTACAAAGTTAAACTCTCGCCCACTGGCGCCCAGCTCACATCTCCTATATTGAAATCACCTAAAATACAAAAATTACACTCTGATTTCGTAGAAACTAGGTCTATAAGATTATCAGTATGTGCTTTATACAAACTGTCAATACTACCAGGCGGAATGTAAGATACACATATAAAGAGTGTCGACGACCCATTGACACATACACACAGTGGATCCAACCGAGTGTCCTCATTCTGCAGTGAAATAGATGATGAGTGATATTTACGCCGAACAGCAATTAAAGTACCACCTCCTCGGGACAGGCCAGTTTTTAACGTATCTCGATCTTTTCTATATACGTTGTACATTTCGGGATCAAAATACTCGTTGTCATAGAAATTTTCATTTAGCCAGGTTTCCACGAAAACGTAAACATCATAACCCAAAAGTGAACTAAATTCATATACTGCTTTAGACTTAGTTCTAAGCCCAGAAGCATTTTCATAATATATACTAAACGGCAAAGAGTTCGGTTTGAAATTCAGGGATGTTGCTACACCACTTGTTGAGTTGCACCGCCCCTTGGAAAAAAACGGAACGGCCGTAGAATTACATTAACAGGCCAGATGTTCGCATCAATAACTTTGTTGTAATAAGATTCCGATACGCCTAGTTTAAAACTGACTCGCCTTAGTTCGGACAGATTGGTACCACTTTTTACGAGCTTGTCGCATTTCAAATAAGTTTTACCAATGCCAGAATGTTTCGTGACATAGCTTAAAATATCATCCTCAGTCACTTTGGGCAAGAACGATGAGACGTGCAGCCACTTCATACTCGAAGCTACACACAGTTCCGAGTTGGTATTTACGCCAAGAACCAGTGGCTTACTTAGATTCTTCTTGGCACTCCTCCCTACCAGTAAAGGTGCAGGAACATTATCATTATTCTGCGTGTTACTCACAGTATGAGCATCCCGCAGTCCAAAATTTGCAGTTGATGGGTTATTATTTTGGGCTACCACCGTAGCGAAACTCATTGGCAACGAAGTATTAGTACCAGTGGCACAAGTAGTAGAAGAGGTAGTAGTGTTGATAGACACAGAGGCAGTAGAAAGTGGCACCGAAGCAGCGGAAACATTCGTTAACACTGGTTTAGTTTTGCTTTTCTTACTACCCTTCACAGTCGGACTAGAGTTAGTACGGTTCGCACCAAGTTTATTATCTGCACCCTTTGAAATAAACGGCTGGGTATTATTATTCGGCAAATGTATGTCTCTGACATTATTATGTTCAGTCGCATTACCTTTTAGCAAAGACTGAGTGAGAGAGTTATTTGTCAACACGGTCATGCTATTAATAGACGTATCAACAGTATTTGATTTTGGTACGCCAGCAACATCATCGGGAGCAGCAGCGACAGCATCCCGCATAACCAAAGAGCAAGCAGGAACATTAACATTATCAGACAACTCTTTTTGTTTGTTTACATTAAGAGCATTGTCCGAAACCAGCTTAAGCAAATCGACTACAGCCTTTCTCAAATCTACTATTTCCGACTTAAGAGAAGTTATAACAGCATCTCTGTCTTGTAGGTTTGTGGACAATAACTTAAATTCGGCACATAAAGCATCAAACTTTCGTGATAACTTTTTATTGTCATCACGAAAGAAGCGTAAAGAGGAATGCATATTAGCATCTTCTGCATGCAAACCATCGCGTTCATTGTCCACAGTGGGTTTCGCATTATTTATATTGTTTGTATTGTTTGTGTTCAATGAAGAACTTTCAAGTGGTCGTTCGCTAATATAAAAGGAATACAAGTATTTTTTTTGATGTAGAACGAAGGTAAATATTTCAAACTGTTACTGCAAAGTTGAATTTTTTAAATCCATCCATCCGTTTATGACTTATAGCTGTGTAAACAAAAATTTTACGATTTTTTACTACATTTTGGCAATTTTCCACGCCCCTATATATTGACAGTATCCATCGTAAATCGGAGTATTCTTTCTGAAGTGATGTGCGTACAACGACATTTATCGACTTTATTTTATAAGATTTATATATACTTAGATATCTTTTGATTCACTTTTTTATTCCACTTTTGTCTTTGTCGAACCGCACTTGTACACTATTAAACATCGGGAAATATACTAGAACGAAATCAAATCAATCGAAATGCACAGCAATCGAATTCAACTTTACAAAGCAACAAAGCAAAGTTTTAGCTTCGCAACCTTCGTTTGTTTTCGGCGTATCGCTGTTTACCTACATACACCATGTATATCGCTGTATAAGAATTTGTATAAGAATTTGCAACTTTATGCTACAAAGCCGACACCAAAAATCAACAACACCTTATGCGGGGTGCAGACACGTTAAGAGATTTGTAAAATTTATTGAAATTTAAAATGATTGCTATCTACGAAAGGTGATTAAAGGTGTGGTTTGTTTATTTTCTGGGAGCAAAAAGCTTGGATAGCATTTTGAGGTTCCCGGGGCCCTCCAAAGCCCAGGCCCGGGTTAATGACGCCCTCAGCGCTGAATTTGATCTAAGACGTTATCCATATTTTTTGATTGCATTTTCTTAAATTTTCTACAAACTTTTCAAATGTAATTATAACGTTTTGTTATGGAGCTCCTTAAATAAAAATATACAAAATATGTAAAATCAAATGAAATTGACGTAGAATTATGGTGAAATTACTTGAAATTGAATTGAAAAATAGCCTTTTCCACACCACCCGGGAGGGATACCCCGTTGGCGCGCTACCGATGTTAGTTTGGGGTGCTCGGTTCCCCAGTAGGCCTATATGACCCGTATAAATTACATATACATATATCGCCCGTTTACTGCAATAGTGTCATAATTCAAAAAACACGTACTTTTAGTTAAAAACGAAGAAATGTGCTAAAGGAATTTAGCCTATTTCACACCACCCGTTAGGTATACAATTAGCGCTTTACCGAGTTTAATTTTGTATAAATACATATCGTTAGCTTAATGTGAAAATGTGCTAAGTGAACTTTTACGAACTTTACAGGAGACGAAAAAAATTAATAATTTTTGAAATACCCCTTTTTTCAAAACTGTGAATGAGGATAACATAATTGCAACACTTTTGAGTGTAGAAGCTTTGAAAAAGATAAATAACAAGTAAGGAAGGCTAAGTTCGGGTGTAACCGAACATTACATACTCAGCTGAGAGCTATGGAGACAAAATAAGGGAAAATCACCATGTAGGAAAATGAACCAGGGGTAACCCTGGAATGTGTCTGAACATGTGTATCAAATGGAAGGTATTAAAGAGTATTTTAAGAGGGAGTGGGGTATAGTTCTATAGGTGGACGCCATTTCGGGATATCGCCATAAAGATGGACCAGGGCTGACTCTAGAATTTGTTTGTAAGATATGGGTATCAAATGAAAGGTGTTAATGAGTATTTTAAAAGGGAGTGGGCCTTAGTTCTATAGGTGGACGCCTTTTCGAGATATCGCCATAAAGGTGGACCAGGGGTGACTCTATAATGTGTTAATGAGAGCTATGGAGACAAAATAAGGGAAATCACTGTGTAGGAAAATGAACCAGGGGTAACCCTGGAATGTGTTTGTATGACATGTGTATCAAATGGAAGGTATTAAAGAGTATTTTAAGAGGGAGTGGGGTATAGTTCTATAGGTGGACGCCATTTCGGGATATCGCCATAAAGGTGGACCAGGGCTGACTCTAGAATTTGTTTGTACGATATGGGTATCAAATGAAAGGTGTTAATGAGTATTTTAAAAGGGAGTGGGACTTAGTTCTATAGGTGGACGCCTTTTGAGATATCGCCATAAAGGTGGATCAGGGCTGACTCTAGAATTTGTTTGTACGATATGGGTATCAAATGAAAGGTGTTAATGAGTATTTTAAAAGGGAGTGGGCCTTAGTTCTGTAGGTGGACGCCTTTTCGAGATATCGCCATAAAGGTGGACCAGGGGTGACTCTAGAATTTGTTTGTACAATATGGGTATCAAATCAAAGTGTTAATGAGTATTTTAAAAGCGCTTGAGCCTTAGTTCTATAGGTGGACGCCTTTTCGAGATATCAAAATAAAGGTGGACCAGGGGTGACTCTAGAATTTGTTTGTACGATATGGGTACCAAATGAAAGGTGTTAATGAGTATTTTAAAAGGGAGTGGGCCTTAGTTATATAGGTGGACGCCTTTTCGGGATATCTCCATAAAGGTGGACCAGGGGTGACTCTAGAATTTGTTTGTACGATATGGGTATCAAATGCAAGGCGTTAATGGGTAATTTAAAAGGGAATGGGTCTTAGTTCTATAGGTGGACGCCTTTTCGAGATATCGCCATAAAGGTGGACCGAGGCAGTCGGTTCTATGTACCGGAGCGACTCGGGATGTTTCCCGACCAAGGACTGTTACTTCAGTGTGACCCCATTTAATTTGTTGCGTCCCTCCCACAAACTGTCATCTTCCCAGCAGCTCCTTGCATATTCTCTTACTCCGGGAAGGCATCGAATCCAATCCGGGTCCGTCTCCTGACCCCGGTCCTGAGAAATGGTTTTGCTGCATCTGCCGGAAAAGAATCTTTTAGGACGGTCATACTCTGTTCAGTGTATCTCGTGAAAGGGATGGTTGCATCGGACAAGTTGCTCTGGGCTTGATCCCAAAACCGGACGTCCACGTAACTTTTATAAATATTTTGTGGCTCCTTGCTGCTCACGCCCAAGGGCGTCCCGTAGTCTACGCCTAAGCCCCGCCGCTCAGCAAGCCACAACAAGTACCCGCTGCTGCTGGTGCCCCACGGCGCCAACAACTCAAACAGCTGCTACCACTCATAACTACTACCTTCGTAGTAGAGTCGGTAGCAATGCTGAGCATCAGCCCCTGCCCCCGTCTTCTCCCCCCTTGTCCGCCAGCAATCGTGCAGGTCAGGGAAACAGACTCTTAGTCCCTACCTCCGTTTGCACCGTTTGCCAGCACAGAATATATAGGTTTGCGACATCCGCCCAATGCAGCTCCTGCCTTGGGTGGTGCCACTTTCCTAGATGTTCTGGTCTCCGCGACGGCAACCCCCCGACGGGTTTCATCGCGCCATGTTGCCAGGTCGCAAACCCAAATCATCCGGGTACTCCAAAGCTTGACCAAGGACGCCTAGTCCCAGGGCCAAAACAGCAATTGCGTCCTGGCCTTCCACAACCTAGGCGTAGTCACCCGTCACTTACCCCAGAGTGGCGGCGTCTCCCCTTATGCACTTCAAAATTCTGCAGTTCAACTGTAATGGACTAACTGGGAAGATTACGGAGATAGTCGATTTCATGAAGAGGCACAACATCCGCATTGCTGCGATTCAAGAGACTAAACTCACAGCAAGATCTGCATTGCAGACCTGCTCTGGGTGTAATGTCCACAGGAAAGTCCGCGAGAGCGGAAATGGAGGTGGCCTCGCGTTTATCATACACCACTCTGTGCAATATTATATATTTGATCCTGGCATCGACCGCAGGGACAATGTCTTAGAACGTCAAGGCCTATCTGTCCGGTCAGGCGATGCAAACCTAGAAATCATCAACATGGCAACACTGGCAACAATCGCATTATCTTAGGCAATTTCAATGCCCATCACGATCTATGGCATTCAAACTTGCGGGCGGACAGTAGGGGTGAGATGTTGGCGGATCAAATAGATACGCCCCCACACGTATGGTAGGAAGCTGTGACAGTTCGCCAGATATCTCAATCGTGAGCGCAGAACTCGTAAACTGCGTGAACTGGCATCCGATGGTAACATTGGCATCCGTCCACTTGCCAATACTTATTTCGCTCGAGCGTACCGCCGACTTCATCGTTACCGAAAAACCCACTTTCATATACTTCAAAAAAGGAAAATGGGAAGAATATAAATCTTTTACAGACAACCGCTTTGCTGCCCTCCCTATCCCGACTGATGCCCGCCAAGGGGAGCGTGCCTTCGGTAAGGTCATTGAATCCGCCTCGGCACGTTTCAGTCACGCCGGGAGAATTCCCGAAATCCGGCCCACTTCCCGGCGGAGGCCGCAAACTTAGCGAGAGAACGTGACCTTATAAGACAGCTTGATCCAGGCGACCCCCAAATAAGGGATATAAACCAACGCATCAGATTGCTTGTGGACGAACACAAGCGGGCGAAATGGGAGGAGCACCTAAGAGGTTGTAACCTCTCTACCGGTATGGGTAAACTTTGATCCACCGTAAAGTCCCTATCGAATCCGACTAAGCACAAAGACAAAGTTTCCATCGCCTTTGGTGACAAAGTGCTGTCGGATACGAAAAAATGCGCGAGCGCTTTCTGCCGAAAATATATAATGCATCCTACGGTCGACAAAGATAGACGGAGAGCCAATAGACACGCACATAAACACAAATTCAGCGCGTCACCAATCACCATCACCTCTAAAGAGGTTGAGGACGCCATTGGTCGCGTTAAACAATCCAAAGCAGTGGGTCCAGACGGCATAGCCATGCCGATGCTTAAAAGCCTAGTGAAAGAGGGTTTCAAATATTTAGCGCATGCCTTCAAACTGTCTCTTTCAACCTTTGTCATACCCGAGAAATGGAAAATGGCCAAGGTGGTCCCGCTACTAAAGCCTGGGAAAGCAGCTAACATAGAAGAGTCGTATCGTCCGATATCTCTCCTATCGCCAGTAGCAAAGACGCTTGAAGCCATTTTGATCCCTTATTTCCAAGCAAATTTGCAGCTAGCCTCTCATCAGCATGGCTTCAGAAAACTCCATAGCACTACCACCGCGCTAAATGCCATTAGCACCCAGATAAATTGCGGTTTAAATCAATACCCCCACCATAGAACAGTACTCGTAGCGCTAGATCTATCAAAAGCTTTTGATACGGTCAACCATGGCTCGTTACTGCAAGACCTGGAAGGGTCTACCCTTCCCCCATGTCTTAAAAGGTGGGCCGCAAATTATCTGGGTGGTCGGCAGGCATCGGTGCAATTTAGAAACGAAATATCAAAACCAAGGAGAATTAAACAAAGTGTTCCACAGGGTGGTGTCCTATCCCCACTTTTGTTGAATTTTTACATATCTAAGCTACCTTCATCACCGGAAGGAGTCACAATCGTTTCCTAAGCCGATGACTGCACAATAATGGCCACAGGCCCAGGCCCAAAGATCGATGCGCTATACAATAAAATAAACGGCTACCTCCCTGATCTCTCCAGTTTTTTCGCCTCGCGAAACCTGGCATTATCACCGACTAAATCTTCCGCGACCTTATTTACAACATGGACGTCCCAAATGTCGACCATTTTGAACATCCACGTCGATGGCACTACGCTACCGACTGTCCTACACCCCAAAATCTTGGGTGTGACGTTTGATCAGGATCTACATTTTGGTGAGCACGCAGCCGCAATTGTTCCGACAATTCAGAGCCGTAACAAAATCCTCAAATCCTGGCAGTACCTGGGGAAAAGACAAAGAAACGCTCATGACAACATACAAAGCAATTAGCCAGCCGTTTACGTGCTACGCGTCACCCATATGGTCGCCAAGCCTAAAAATTACCCACTCCAATAAACTACAGGCCTGCCACAATACTGATCTTAGAATCGCCACGGGCTGTCTTCTTATGTCACCAGAACAACATCTGCATAATGAGGCGAGAATACGCCCCATCTGGGAGAGAAATGAGATGCTGACCAAAGAGTTCCTGTTGAATACCCAGAAACCTGAGCATCCCAACAGACATCTGATTGATGAACCAGCATCGCCTAGGGGCTTAAGGAGTCATCTCCGTAAGCATTTTGAGGAAATACGGTACCTGAGAACCCAGCCGTATGAAGCGGAGAAACACAAGCAGGTCCTTGGTGAACTCCATAAACAGGCGTCGAAACTTTATGCCGGGAATTTCCCGGTGAATCCAGTACTTAAAGAAAATTATCCAAAACTCGCGGAAGAGGAACGCATACTCCCCAGGGAAACGCGTGTCACTCTTGCTCAACTTCGTTCTGGATACTGTAACAGGTTAAACTCTTACCTATCCAGAATCAACCCCGACATACAAAATGTATGCCCCGCTTGCAATGTGTCCCCACATGACACCAACCATCTCTTTAATTGTAATGTGGAACCAACGCCTCTAACACCCCTTTCCTTATGGTCCACCCCTGTTGAAACGGCAAGTTTCCTTGGACTCCCGTTAGAGGATATTGATGACAATTTGTGATCGGTTGCGGCTGTTAGGTGGGGCGAAGCATTGTTGTTTGTACTATATGGGTATAAAATGAAAGGTGTTAATGAGTATTTTAAAAGGGAGTGGGCCTTAGTTCTATAGGTGGACGCCTTTTCGAGATATAGTTATAAAGGGGGACAGGGTTGACTCTTGAATGCGTTTGTACAATATGGGTATCAAACGAAAGGTGATAATGAGTATTTTAAAAGGGAGTGGGCCTTAGTTATATAGATGGACGCCTTTTCGAGATATCGCCATAAAGGTGGACCAGGGGTGACTCTATAATATGTGTGTACGATATGGGTATCAAATTAAAGGTATTTATGAGGGTTTTAAAAGGGAGTGGTGGTAGTTGTATATGTGAAGGCGTTTTCGGGATATCGGACAAAATGTGGACCAGGGTGACCCAGAACATCATCTGTCGGGTACCGCTAATTTATTTATATATTGTAACGAATTTACTGAAATTCCGCTTCTTCCAAATCTTCTACTAACGTTCGAATCACTAAACTGTTGAATAAATAACTCCAATATTAAATAATGCAAAAATGGCCTTTAATAAAGTACTTCACAATAACACTTCGCAACTAATAGCTTGCTTGCTTAAACAAAACTGATTATCGCGCCTTTACTTCTGCTGCTTTTATACTGTGTGATTTCCTCGTTGTATCTTCTAGAAGGCGCTTCCAGAACTTACTTAGTTACTGGTCAGCTTTGCCATAAAATCGCCGCCCAAAAATCGTCAAAAATCGTCATATCTATGGCAACAGCTAATAACAACCAAAGTTGAGTTAGGACGAAGTAGGGTTATTACCAGGGGACGTACGATTGTATTCGGCGGAAACCAAAATGAGATCGCCGGGTTTCATTCAATAATGTTAACTTTAACCCTTTAATTTTTAATTTTGCTCTCAGTCTCCCACAATCGTAAAGAGAGGACACTCTCATTTTCAGTTTCTCAACAACCATTTCCAGCTTGTCAGTGGGGGATTTTTTTCAGTAGTAAATTTTTTGTTTGCTGAAATATATACCATTGTTTTTTAAAAATACGTCTAAGAGACATATCGTTATCTTTTACTTGACTACAAATTTTATATGTAATTTTTGCCTAAAATGGAAATTTAAGCTATTATTCTTTAAGTATAGCTTAAAACAGTTAATTCATTCAATTGAAGTACAAAAAATTTATTTTATTTTAATTTTTTTGCTATAAACTGAGGTCATTCGAAAAAGACTGATTTTGTAAGGACAAGTCCAAGACAAGTCAAACTTAATTTTTAATATATTAAAAAACAATATTTTCGTTAAAAAAACATTTAAAACAAGTGAATATATATCAAATAAATAGTAAAAAAAAAAACAAAAAAAATTTCAGTTGTTTTTATATCTTCAGGGTGCTTAAACTTGAACACGTCTCTCACACGTACGTTATCTTTCTAGGGTAGAAAGCGCTTTTCTGAAAATTCTCTTTGATTGTTATTTTTTGTTTTGCCACATACAACATATAAAATCGTTTTCATATTTATTTTATAAATAGCAAAAACGTCTTAAAAGATAAATTTTGTATTACATACAATAGGGTACTTGTTTTCAGTAATTTTAACAATTATTATTATGTTTTTTTTTTTTCTTCTAAAAAAAAAATCACGAACGACGAGCCCGAAATGCCGCTTACACAAAAATTGGCGGGCAATGTGGTACGCAAACGTAGGCTTATTTGGTATAATATACCATTTACCCGAATAATAACCAGCTCAGTTTTACTAAAGAAAATATTAAATAACTCCTTTTAAAATTTACCAATTTTAATAATAAAAGATAAATAACTTCTCAAAAAATAAAATAAAATGCCTCCTTGGCTCGTTGATAAAAAATGAATCAGTTATTGGAAATATCAAAATTGCTTAAAAACTTCAATTTGTGTAAGACTCGCAAATAAAAATTTGATTTTTTTGGGAATGCAGACGTTATGAGCGCAAACCGTATCGCATTGTAAACAAGCACTCCATTCTGATACATTTCTTCCGTCCTTCCTTAACTTTTCGCAAAAGGAGCAAATAGCTCCGTCTGGAGGCATTTCAACAAAATCCGCTTGGTTCCATTATTCGTAGACGATGTTTACTTCGGAGTCACTAGTTAATTCTTCACATTCAGCAATCAACGTTATTGTATCCATTTCTTGGTGTTTGAATATTTAAAATAAATATTACATAGAAGGCAGGCTTAAATCGTCATTTCGCATTACAAAATCGTCCAAGCGTCATTCTAGTTGCAAATCGTCAAAATGACGACGGCGTCGTCAATCTGTCAACGCTGTTACTGGTATATGAGCCGTTTATTTTGAAAGTGGCATAAGTCATTTCATGTCGTTTAGGTTCAGTGATAATTTGTTTGTATCTCTTCTCGCCTCCAGTTTGTTAGAGTCCAATATCCAAAAGATGGAATTCTTATTATTATTTTATAATTGTAGAACCATATATATATGCATTCGTTCAAAAACAACAATGCATTTAAGACCATGAGTTGGAAATGACTTATGCCACTTTCAAAATAAACGGCTCATATAATTATAACTACAGATGCACGTGTGTAGCTCTCATATGCGCGTGTATTTGTGAGCGACACTTCCCAATTACAATTGCATACTTTTGGGAGCATCTCATACAAGATATCTGCATGTTTTTGTGAGTTGCTTCTCCGCTGCGTATACGTACCTATGTGTAGACATAATGACTGATTTATGGATGTACATACAAGTCACTCTTAGCATCGGCTTAGAGATAACAACACCCCTTAGTGTTGCTAATATTCGTAACACTGCCCTCCAACTAAATCTGATCGTCCCGATCAGACAAATCTCTCGATCTAACCGCTGCTAGCCTCTCCAAATGAACCACCCTTCTATTTCGTTGTTTGTATGCGGTAGATGCCACCACTGATCCTCTTCACAACTCTGATATTTGGATGGAACTCCTTTCCGCCGGTGAAGGTTGTATAAGACTACCAAATCTCCCGCCAAGAAACCTTCCGAATTATTGTTCTCATCGTGCCTGTGTTTCATCGTACTACTCATTGCCCTGGTTCGCTCCCTCACACTCAGTTGTTTGGCCAGTGAACTACTTCGTAGAGCTTGCGCTTGACGGATTTGCTTTGCATAATCAGTATCGTTCCGACGCTTCACAAGAGTAGTGTGCCCTGGCTTGAAACCACCCTTGCATTATTTCTGCGAAATTCTTTCCTTCGTTTTAGTACGTCCGTTAGAGCTTTTCAATGCCAGTGTTTCTCTCACAAGTACCTTCGGTTTTGATTTGTTTGGCCCATTTGTTACATCAACCTTTGCTCGATCTACTATCCTTGACTTTCGTGGTCTTTGTCGAATCTCCTCCACCAGCACTCGCTTACTGCTGAACCCTTTTTCCAAACTGAAGTTCAGTGGCATATCCTGGTTCTCATAACGCATCACCCTTCTCTGCATATCGATCTTGATGTCATGGTCAACCAACAAGTCCACTCCCAATATGACGTCATCAACAATCTCTGCCACAATGAAATTGTGTAGAACCATGACCCTCCCAATTAAGACTTCACATATCACTTCTCCCTGGACTTGGTTATACTCGCCTGTGACCGTACGCAACCTTGCTCCAGGTAACGGTTTTATTTTCCTGTTGACCAAGTCAGATCGGATTAAGGAATGAGATGCGCCGTATTTACAGTCAGTAAACGCTCCTTTCCATTCACATGTCCTCCGACAGTGAGATTGCTTGATCTTCTTCCAATTTGCGAGATAGAGATTATGGGGCATTCAATTGAGGGAGCCAGCTGTCGCCCCTTGCGGCTGACTCGCTTTAGTTTAACGATTGGATGGATTTGGAGATTTTCTCATCTCCTTCAGCTCTGCGCTTACGGCCACCCACGTTGCTGGAACTGTTAGGATTGGTACTGCAATGACGTGCAATGTGCCCTGGCTTTCCATATTTAAGGCATTTGACGGCACCATCGTTTTTCTGCTGCGTTCCTTTTAGTGCTTCCAAAACTGTGTCTACCCAGTCTGATCTTTCCACTTCCACGCGATGAGATTTGTATGCGGGCTTACTCAAAAGTGATGCTGTTTCTTTAGTAAGTGCATAGGATACCGTTTCTGTGAATGTGGGTTTTGGGTTTGCATATATCGCTCGCTTCGTTTCGACGTCCCGTATGCCGTTTATAAAGTTCTGTATCTTTACCTATCTTTCAACATCCGAAGTAAACTCTTGCAAAGCCTCATTAGATTTTTGGTAGCGGTTTTGCAATTATATTTGATAGATTTGTTTCCTGTGTTCACTTCCGTAACGTCGTTCTACAGCAGCCATCTATGCTTCATAGTTTTTCCGCTCTCCTTCGGGAATCGTCCGTAGGATTTCGGCTGCTGGCCCCTTCAATGCTACGAATAGAGCTGCAACTTTATCTTCGGCATTCCAGTTGTTTACTGCTGATGTCTTCTCAAATTGAAGCTTAAATACCTGGAAAAGATGGAGTTTTTACCTTCGGATTGCTTGCTGAAACAGCTGGGCGATTTAGTTGCAACTCCTGTATACGACCTCTCAAAGCGTGTCTCCTGTGATTCCAGGTGAGATGCCATATATGTTTTCTGTTCTTCCAGTTGAGTTTCCATCTTGGATGTTATACGTGTCACCTGTGACTCCAGTTGAGATGCCATTGTCGATGTTTCAAGTCTCTGCTCGTAACTGTCTGCGATGTTTCATTTTTCTCTTCAATTTTTGTTGTCGTCTCGTCGACATCGAGATGAAAGACATACTCTTCCACGTTAATTCCTTCTGCTTCCATTGCCTCTCGTAGGCGTGCCTGAAGTTCGAGTTTAACGCCGCTTGTATTCAATCTACGGCTCTCCAACTCCTTCTTCAGTTGCTGGATTTTCAATTCACTTAACTTTGCCATGTCCTTGTTGTATTCGAAATCTTCGGAATTTGTTCAACAATTCCTCTTCTGACACCAATTGTAACGAATTTTTCCGAAATTCCGCTTTTTCCAAATCTTCTACTAACGTTCGAATCACTAAACTGTTGAATAAATAACTAAAATATTGAATAATGCAAAAATGGCCTTTATTAAAGTACTTCACAATAACACTTCGTAACTAATAGCTTGCTTGCTTAAACCAAACTGATTATCGCGCCTCTACTCTTGCTGCTTTTATACTGTGTGATTTCCTCGTTGCATCTTCTAGGCGCTTCCAGAATTTACTTAGTTACTGGTATATAATTATAACTATAGATGCACGTGTGTAGTCATATGCGCGTGTATTTGTGAGCGACACTTCCACAATTACAATTGCATACTTTTGGGAGCATCTCAGACAAGATATCTGCATGTGTTTGTGCGTTGCTCCTCCGCTGCGTGTACCTACATATGTGTAGACATAATGTTTGATTCGTTTATGTAGATACATAATTATTGATTTATAGATGTGCATCCAAGTCACTCTTAGCATCGGCTTAGAGATGACACTACCCCTTATTGTTGCTAATATTCGTAACAATATGCAATACCACGAACAGTATTCCTGCCATGATTCCAAGGGCTTTTAATTTCGCCCTGCAGAACTTTTTCATTTTCTTCTACTTAATATGGTAGTTGTCATACCCATTTTACAAAGTTTTTTTCTAAAGTTATATTTTGCGTCAATAAACCAATCCAATTACCATGTTTCATCTCTTTTTTCATATTTGGTATAGAATTATGGCATTTTTTTCATCTTTCGTAATTTTCGATGAAAAAGTGGGCGTGGTCATAGTCGGATTTCAGCCATTTTTATACCAATACAAAGTGAGTTCAGATAAGTACGTGAACTGAGTTTAGTAAAGATATATCGATTTTTGCTCAAGTTATCGTGTTAATGGCCGAGCGGAAGGACAGACGGTCGACTGTGTATAAAAACTGGGCGTGGCTTCAGCCGATTCCGCCCTTTTTCACAGAAAACAGTTATCGTCCTAGAATCTAAGCCCTTACCAAATTTCACAAGGATTGGTAAATTTTTGTTCGACATATGGCATTAAAAGTATCATACACAAATTAAATGAAAAATGGCGGAGTCACGCCCATTTTGAATCTGTCTTTTATTTTTGTATTTGTTGCACCATATCATTACTGGAGTTGAATGTTGACATAATTTACTTATATGCTGTAAAGATATTACATTTTTTGTTAAAATTTTACTTAAAAAAATTTTTTTTTTAAAGTGGGCGTGGTCGTTCTCCGATTTGCTAATTTTTATTAAGCATACATATAGTAATAGGAGTAACGTTCCTGCCAAATTGCATCATCATATCTTCAACGACTGCCAAATTACAGCTTGCAAAAGTTTTAAATTTCCTTCTTTTAAAAGTGGGCGGTGCCACGCCTATTGTCCAAAATTTTACTAATTTTCTATTCTGTGTCACAAGTTCAACTCACATACCAAGTTTCATCGCTTTATCAATCTCTGGTAATGAATTATCTTACTTTTTGTGTTTTTCGAAATTTTCGATATAGAAAAAATGGGCGGGGTTATAGTCCGATTTCGTTCATTGTAAATGAGAAGAGTGCCCAGGAACCTATATACCAAATTTCATCAAGATACCTCAAAATTTACTCAAGTTATCGTGTTAACGAACGGACGGACGGACATGCCTCAATCAATTTTTTTTCGATACTGATGATTTTGATATATGGAAGTCTATATCTATCTCGATTCCTTTATACCTGTACAACCAACCGTTATCCAATCAAAGTTATTATACTCTGTGAGCTATGCCACATACTTTATCTACAAACTAAATATTAAATCTCTTAATCGTTGTCAAGAGAGTATAGACTTGGGTGTAATTTTTAACTCCAAACTCTTTTTTTCTAGTACCATTGACTTCGTTGTTTCAAAATTTGTTGCAATGGTTGGGTTCAATAGACGTAACACCAGTAACTTTAAGGACCCTATGACGTTGAAGGCACTTTGTACATCAAGCCATAACCGCACAAAGGGCGTAACCGACATTATTTTTAATTTTTTCTATTTGATGGAAACCGAAAGGCCATTACCATATGCACCAGCTCCAAAAAAATCAAAGTCCTACGAAATACCGATACGAAGTTATAGATAAGCCAACTTTGGCTCAAGTGCACAAAACACTTTGATTATATTTTTTTTGTGCTCGCAATGTATAGGTTAAGCCTTTTTTTCCGAGAAAATTTTGTCATTTTAATACAATGTTTTATATTTTGGTATGCATATTTCGTAATTTTCGTGTTTTTAATTTAAATATGGACTTCTTGCAAACACAGGTGTTATTTTTTAGATTAAAATTTTTCTTAATAAGGAGTATAATGAATATAGCCAAATTATTGTTGCAGATTTCAACTAAAGTTGCAATAGTTTCATATAGCGACACCGATTCTTCAGAGGAAATAGTTGAAGAAAATACTTGTGTTGGGAAACGAGCTAGGAGGATACCGAAAGCACTACCCAAAAGACCTACGAAAGTAGGGACCTTCTACTTCAGTTAATACAGGAGCTTACAGAGAATTTTATCGTTAAATTGTTAACATTTGAAATCACTTTGTAATAAAAATATAATTCCCGAAATTTTCCACAGAGAGTACCTCAACTTAAAACACAACTCTTTTATCACAGATACATTACCAGTTACTGATGTAGAAGACGACAATGTGAAATGAATATATTGCACCTTAGTTATGTATAATTTTTATTTGGAAAAACTGAGTTTAGTTGTAAATTTAAAATATTTGTTAACCAGTCTGCATCTTTAAATATGAATTCCGTATTGAATTCTGAATAAAAACATTGATCTGCATCACCAACCACTGTTTTTATGGTTTTCAAATGTGAATTTTTTAATATTTTAGTTTTGGCTTAACCGACACTTTCAAGTAATGATGTCTTTTTTTTGGAAAGCAAAAAGGGCGTAAGCGACAAATGCGTCATTTTAATTAAAGAAATGCAAAAAAATCCCACATTAGTATAGGTCAATTATATAATCTTATATACACACCAACTTTCACGTTACTATCTAAAGTAATCGCAATATAAATACAAAAAAACCGTATACTGAAAACTTTTGTTTATGCCGGTTAAGCCCTTTCTGCGGTTATGGCTCGATATCCTTGGTCAGAAGTCGTCTTGAATATTGCTCAATAATATGGAATCCTTCCTAATCTAACTTCTATAAAATTGAGAGAGTTCAAAATTTTTTTACAAAAATTGCTTTGCTTATGCTTCACTGGCCAGACGGCAAATTGCTTGGTCTTCAAGCTTTGTATGACGGAAAAACTTTTATCCCAATTATGATTGCCTATAATGTAAAAAACTTTAGCACGAATTGCTATGATTTATCTAATTTGTCCATTCCTGCGTGATCTACGGCATAGTAAATTATTTATCTAAATAACTCAAAAAACGAATTATGCTATGAATGAACCTATAACTAACGTTAACATTTAGCCAATCGATTCAGTAGTGTTCTTAATTTTAATAACAGCTTATATAAGTTTAAGCTTGAATAGTTTTTTATTTTTAAGTAGTATGTAACAAAGTATGTAGTTGTCGACATGTAAGAATTGAAGTAGATTATGGTAAGCGCAAAGCATTTATCAAACACCAAAAGCATGTCTCAATTTCGTGAATCCAATTTCAAGGGGTAGTGTAGCGCAACCCTCTCAAGGGGTTGCCAGCGCAATATATAGCTTCTCCAACCCAATTGTCGACCTCACCTACCCGTGGCGAATCCTGTTTCGTTGACAGCCGAGGCTCTGGCGACCCCAAGTTCCTCATGGAACTAGGGGGTGGAGAGGGCGGTATGACCTAGAAGGTTTAATTTAGTCATATAAATCGCTCCCGAGATGGTCGTGCTTTGTTAACGGAACGTACCGGATCTATATCCGGCAAAGGACCATCAACATCGGCCCAAAGCCTTCGGGGAGTGCCTTTATCGTTAATACAAAAACAAAAACAACAAAGAATGCACTTTTAGACTGAATGAACTAAATAAGTAAATAAAATGCGCGCACAAAGAATTGACTAGTAATTCAGATTGATATTATTGGCAGGTTGACCTAGCACATCCTTTTTAACAGCTGACGACTAAGCACAGTTACACATCATTGCCAACCGCACGTAAAATCGAAAAATAAAAATATTTTTGTTATGTTGTTTGGGCCAATTTATAAATATTTGGTTTGCTAAAATGAGCATTTGTGGCCATAAATTAAAACAGGGTATATTTGTTTATCCCGACGCGTTTCGACGTTACCTTACGTCTTCTTCTTTGGGGATCTGTTTAATGTTAAGTATATAAAATTAAATACATTAAACTTTATTTTAAGATATCTAACAATAAACATAAAACTGGTACATCACTTAACACTTATTTAGCTACTTACATTAATATTCACATTAATAATTATTTTTTTCAGGTACTAAAAAAATTTTGCACAACATTATTAACATAGTTACATTAAACTGACATTTGTTTATTTTTTTACATTCTCCTGCATCTCTGTATAATAGCTGAGTAGGCGCTGCTTATGTTGTCAAAATCTTCTTTGAAGTTCATCGCGTTTTGTAGTTGTTGTTGAATGCGAATACTTTCCAGCGTCATTCTCGTTTTCTCTCTCCGTTCAATGTCTAAAATTTTAACATTTGAGAAATCCGCTACGTGTTTGCTCTTTGTAAGGTGTTGTGCTAGACCGGTCGACGTTTTTTTTGTTTTCTGCATCTTTCTTATGTTCATTAATTCTTATACCTAGTTGCCGTTTTGTTGTACCGATGTAACATTTTTGTTTTTGTGATCGATGTATTTTGAATTCAATTTTAAAACTGCATTAAAATACAATTTTTCAAAAAAAGTGACTTAGCACACTTTCACATTAGGTTAACGATATGTAATATGTAAGTGGGACACAAAACGAAAATTTCGAATAGAATAGAGGATACCTTCATAAAAAATTAAATAAAAATATAAAAAAATTAGGTAATGGGACAGAAGGCAGAGTTTACTCAAAAAAAATTTTAAGAAAAATAAATAGAGTATTTAAAAAGCGAAAAAATTAAGTGAAGTGAATAAAGAGTTCCATATAAAAACGCAATAAGTGCACTTAGACTTTCTTTCGTGTTTTAATGTTATCATTGTGGAAATATGAAAATTCTAATAATCGGATATTTGGTTTTGGGATTCCCATTGAGATCTGTGTACGTAATTAATTTATATTAAATTTGTAAATAATTTCGTCTGTGAACGATATAATACTAAGATATAACAAAGCAGAATAAATTAGAAAGAAAAGAAAAACAAACAAAAACATTGAAATTATTCACACAAACATATTTACTAAAATAAAATTAATTTCATAACTTTAAACGACATAATTAGGGTTATGGGATCTAAGCATCCGATTAATGGGCATATAATCCAACAAAGATAGCCTCATAATAAATATAGTAGATAATATACGGCCTATGTAATACGGCCGCTATGATGTCGGTTGCGTTTTCACCTAAAATCAAAAACGTTTTTGGGACGTTTTTTTTTTTGTTTTTTTGTTTAATATACAACGTGAAATTTTCTGATTCAGTCAAGTTGCATTTAAGTAATAATAAACTAAATTGAAATAAAAGAATAAATAAAATAAGAAATAAAATAAGTTATCATAAAGGACAATATAAACAAGTAAGGAAGGCTAAGTTCGGGTGTAACCGAACATTACATACTCAGTTGAGAGCTATGGAGACAAAATAAGGAAAATCACCATGTAGGAAAATGAACCTAGGGTAACCTTGGAATGTGGTTGTATGACATGTGTATCAAATGGAAGGTATTAAAGAGTATTTTAAGAGAGAGTAGGCCATAGTTCTATGGATGGACGCCATTTAGGAATATCGCCATAAAGGTGGACCAGGGCTGACTCTAGAATTTGTTTGTACGATATGGGTATCAAATGAAAGGTGTTACTGAGCATTTTAAGAGGGAGTGGGCCTTAGGTCTATCGGTGGACGCCCTTTCGAGATATCGCCATTAAGGTGGACCAGGGGTGACTCTAGAATGTGTTTGTAGGATATGGGTATCAAATGAAAGGTGGTAATGAGTATTTTAAAAGGGAATGGGCTTTAGTTGTATAGGTGAACGCCTTTTCGAGAAATCGCCATAAAGGTGGACCAGGGGTGACTCTAGAATATGTTTGTACGATATGGGTATCAAAGGAAAGCTGTTAATGAGTATTTTGAAAAGGAGTGATCCTTAGTCCATAGGTGGCCGCCGTTTCGAGATATCGCCATAAAGGTGGACCAGGGGTGTCTCTAGAATGTGTTTGTACGATATGGGAATCAAATGAAAGGTGTTACTGAGCATTTTAAGAGGGAGTGGGCATTAGGTCTATAGGTGGACGCCTTTTCGAGATATTGCCATTAGGGTGGGCCAGGGGTGACTCTAGAATGTTTGTACGATATGGGTATAAAACGAAAAGTGTTACTGAGCATTTTAAGTGGGAGTGGGCAATAGGTCTATAGGTGGACGCCTTTTCGAAATGTCGCCATTAGGGTGGGCCAGGGGTGACTCTAGAATGTGTTTGTATGATATGGGTATCAAATGAAAGATGGTAATGAGTATCTTAAAAGGGAGTAATCCTTAGTTCTATAGGTGGACGCCTTTTCGATATATCGCCATAAAGGTGGACCAAGGGTGACTCTAGAATGTTTGTACGATATGGGTATCAAACGAAAGGTGTTACTGAGCATTTTAAAAGGGAGTGGGCATTAGGTCTATAAGTGGACGCCTTTTCGAGATATCGTCATTAGGGTGGGCCAGGGGTGACTCTAGAATGTGTTTGTACGATATGGGTATCAAACGAAAGGTGTTACTGAGCATTTTAAGAGGGAGTGGGCATTAGGTCTATAGGTGGACGTCTTTTCGAGATATCGCCATTAGTGTGGGCCAGGGGTGACTCTATAATGTTTGTGCGATATGGGTATCAAACGAAAGGTGTTACTGAGCATTTTAAGAGGGAGTGGGCATTAGGTCTATAGGTGGACGCCTTTTCGAGATATCGCCATTAGGGTGGGCCAGGGGTGACTCTAGAATGTGTTTGTACGATATGGGTATCAAATGAAAGGTGCTAATGAGTATTTTAAAAGGGAGTAATCCTTAGTTCTATATGTGGATGCCTTTTCGAGATATCGCCATAAAGGTGGACCAAGGGTGACTCTAGAATGTTTGTACGATATGGGTATCAAACGAAAGGTGTTACTGAGCATTTTAAGAGGGAGTGGGCATTAGGTCTATAGGTGGCCTTTTCGAGACATCGCCAATAGGGTGGGCCAGGGGTGACTCTAGAATGTTTGTACGATATGGGTATCAAACGAAAGGTGTTACTGAGCATTTTAAGAGGGAGTGGACATTCGGTCTATAGGTGGACGCCTTTTCGAGATATCGCCATTAGGGTGGGCCAGAGGTGACTCTAGAATGTTTGTACGATATGGGTATCAAACGAAAGGTGTTACTGAGCATTTTAAGAGGGAGTGGGCATTAGGTCTATAGGTGGACGCCTTTTCGAGATATCGCCATTAGGGTGGGCCAGGGGTGACTCTAGAATGTGTTTGTACGATATGGATATCAAATTAAAGGTATTAATGAGGGTTTTAAAAGCGAGTGGCCCTTAGATGTATATGTGAAGGTGTTCTCGCGATATCGACCAAAATGTGGACCAGGTGATCCAGAAAATCATCTGTCGGGTACTGCTAATTTATTTATATATGCAATACCACTAACAGTATTCCTGCCAAGATTCCAAGGGCTGTTGATTTTGCCTTGTAGAACTTTTTCATTTTCTTCTACTTAATATGGTAGGTGTCACACCCATTTTACAAAATTTTTTCCAAAGTTATATTTTGCGTCAATAAACCAATCCAGTTACCATGTTTCATCCCTTTTTTCGTATTTGGTATAGAATTATGGCATTTTTTTCATTTTTCGTAATTTTCGATATCGATAAAGTGGGCGTGGTTATGGTCGGATTTCGGCTATTTTTTATACCGAGATAAAGTGAGTTCAGATAAGTAGGTGGGCTAAGTTTAGTAAATATATATCGGTTTTTGCTCAAGTTATTGTGTTAACAGCCGAGCGGAAGGACAGACGGTGGACCGTGTATAAAAACTGGGCGTGGCCTCCACCGATTTCGGCCATTTTCCCAGAGAACAAGTACCGTCATAGAATCTATGTACCTACCAAATTTGAGAAGGATTGGTAAATTTTTGTTCGACTTATGGCATTAAAAGTATTCTAGACAAACTAAATGAAAATGGGCGGAGCCACGCCCATTTTGAAATTTTCTTTTATTTTTGTATTTTGTTGCATCATATCATTACAGGAGTTGAATTTTGACTTAATTTACTTATATACAGTAAAGATATTAAATTTTTTGTTAAAATTTGAATTAAAAAAATTTTTTTTTTAAAAAGTGGGCGTGTTCTTTATCCAATTTTGCTAATTTTTATTTAGCACATATATAGTAATAGTAGCAGCGTTCCTGCCAAATTTCATCATGATATCTTCAACGACTGCCAAATTACAGCTTGCAAAACTTTTAAATTACCTTCTTGTAAAAGTGGGCGGTGCCACGCCCGTTGTCCAAAATCTTACTAATTTTCTATTCTGCGTCATAACGTCAACCCATCTGCCAAGTTTCATCGCTTTAGTTGCCTTTGGCAATGAATTATCGCATTTTTTCGGTTTTTCGAAATTTTCGATATCGAAAAAGTGGGCGTGGTTATAGTCCGATATCGTTCATTTTAAATAGCGATCTGAGATGAGTGCCCAGGAATCTACATACCAAATTTCATCAAGATAGCTCAAAATTTACTCAAGTTATCGTGTTAACGGACGGACGGACGGACGGACGGACGGACGGACGGACGGACGGACGGACGGACATGGCTCAATCAAATTTTTTTTCGATCCTGATTATTTTGATATATGGAAGTCTATATCTATCTCGATTCCTTTATATATGTACAACCAACCGTTATCCAATCAAACTTAATATACTCTGTGAGCTCTGCTCAACTGAGTATAAAAACAAATAACCCGTTAAATAAAGACCTATGTATTTACGTGTAAGTGAAAATTGCCACCAAAAATGAGCCGGTTAAATTAATTCTATTTACATTTTTTTGTACGCTACAAATTGTTTTTGAAAAATTTTTTAGGAATTTGGTAGAGGCCACTTATGTAAGTGGCAAGAATGGGAAGCCATGTTTTATTCTTTCACGTCTGGCGCGTACGTATATGTATGTAGGTGAAACATTTGAGCAACACGACTGCGCAGTTTTTCGAATTTCGAATTCAGCGGGGTTACAAAATATGTAGGTTTGTGTCTTAAAGCACTTACATAATTGGTCCTACAGATGGTGCGCTTTTGCACAAAAATAAATGTCGATATTTGCAGAGATTCTTCGAATTTACAAAAAACTTATTCTATTAATTATAAACAAATAGAGTAATATTGTTAACAAAAATAGGCCTACGTACTGCGGCTGATCCATACGAATCGATTCATATAACTTTTATACAATCTTACGTATGCTAAGTATGCGAAACAGCCTGTCAATTGATTGTATGGAAATTTTGTTGGCGTATTAATATATAGTCAAAACCTTAGTACGGGATACCAGTTAGTCAGGTCAAACTGCAACAGAACTATTAATATTAAAAAAATACTACTTTTGGTAGTACTTGTATTAAGGTTTGTTAAAATAAATAAAAAATTTAATACGTTTATTCGAAAAAAAGTTTTGTTAAAAAACAAATAGTTTTTACGGGACACGTGTGAAATTCAGCTTCCAAATTTCAGTTTTGCTTTATAATATATAGCGCAGCTTGCTCCACCTACCACGCCGAATATACTAAGTTCAAGTCCCGGACAAAGCAATATCAAAAATTTAAAAACAAATTTTCTCAATTAGAAACCTTTTTCTAAGCGAGGTCGCCCCTCGGCAATGATTTCGGGTGTACTTCTGCCATGGGAATTTACTCAGTGAAAATTCATCTACCCTGCCAATTCCGTTCGGAGTCAGCGTAAAACATATAGGAACACTCCCTACAATTTGTAGGAAAAATTAAAAGGTGCACGCAAGTTGGAAGAGAAGCTGGGCCTAAATTCTCTTCTGAGGTATATCGCTCTTTGTATTTTGTATAGACGAATTTATGCAGTGGTTATATAAAGCAATGTTTATACATGGAAATTTACTCCAGTTTAATCATATTCACATACATATTTTCAGAAATGAACATTCCGCATTTTGCAACCAATAATATGAAGCAATAATATAATGGTTGCTTGGGAATTTTTGAGAATTACATATTTGATTTCTTAATTTTTTTTCTATACCGATTTTTTTTTATTTTTAAACTTTTTTCTTAGGCTGGTGTGATACATTAAAAATATATTGGCGTTAAAAATTATTGATGAGGGCAATTCAAAAATCCGCGAAATAACAATTTTCCATGGAATGCTCGTACTATAGACTTTGGCATTGTACTTTTAGCCAGATTCGCCACGCGTAAGCGAAATAGGTATGTTAAAGCACTTGCGGTTGTGGCGACCAATGTGCCAAATGTGAAACAGACAGTCACAGAAAACTTCCTCAGAAGATAAACATTGGAGGGATTTCACCAAGTTATTAAAACAAAACACTAAAAGAAAAGTTATATACAAAATTTAAATGATCACTTTGCATAATTTAAACATGTTGGCTGTGCATGAGACATTTTTGACAGAAAATGACTTGCGTGCGTTTATATTAGGTTGGCATCTAAGGAACAATGAGTTCAAGTAAAATGATTCCAGTCGAACATGTTTTCAAATTGTCCATAAGTTGTTAAAAAAGCAAGTTACCCGAAAAAAGTGCCAATTTTTTCAAAAGTTTTATATTCAAATTGGTTAAAATAATAAGCGGAATCAGTCACGCAAAACCTTTTAGTAAGTTCCAGGGGTTTAAACACTCCTTTGAAACGATTCTCACCGCATACTTAGGTTGAAGATATTTGTACGTATGTGAAGGGTTTGAAAAATCACTTGGCCTTATATTCAAACATCTGTTGTTATAACCAGCTGTACTCGTACACAGGATATTATAACTTTGGATAACGTTTGGTTGTACAGGTATAAAGGAATCGAGACAGATATATATTTCCATATATCAAAATCATCAGTATCGAAAAAAAATTTGATTGAGCCATGTCCGTCCGTCCCTCTGTCCGTCCGTCCGTCTGTCCGTTAACACGATAAATTGAGTAAATATTGAAATATCTTCACCTAATTTGGTACACGCACTTATCTGGACCAAGAATATATTGGTATTGAAAATGAGCGAAATCGGATGACCACGCCAACTTTTTATATACATATATAACATTTTGGAAAACACAAAAACCTGATTGTTTAGTAAATAATACACCTAGAATGTTGAAATTTGACGTGTGGACTGATATTGGGACTCCTGATAAAAATCTGAAAACAAGTTTTAAAATGGGTGTGGCACCGCCCACTTGTGATAAAATCAATTTTACAAATATTAATAATCATAAATCAAAAATCGTTAAACCTATCATAACAAAATTCGGCAGAGGCTGGCTTTACTATAAGGAATGCTTTGAAGAAAAATTAACGAAATCGGTTAAGGAACACGAATAAAATAAGCTATATCTTTGCAAAAAAGAACCTTATATCAATGATATTTCATTTCCCAAGTGGATTTATAACAATAAATAGGAAAAACTTCAAATTTTCAAAAATGGGCGTGGCACCGCCCCTTTTATGACTAAGCAATTCTCTATGTTTCGGGAGCGATAACTCGAAGAAAAATTAGATCAGAATAGAACCATATGTATATGTATTATTGCGCAGCCTTGTAACACTATTAAGCACACAAAACAAACAACAGCATTTCAAGTGTACAGCTGGGTATGTAATGTTCGGTTTCACCCACACTTAGACTTCCTTACTTGTTTATTTTTGAAACTTTAAAATAGCGTCTGAATTTTGATTTTGATTTTCACACACTGATGTTGCTTTGCCCGGGGCGTGAACGCAGGATCTTCGGTATGGTAGGCGGAGCACGCTACTATAACCCCACCTCTGCAGCATAGCGCGACAAAAAAAATCAGTTAGAAAGTCTTCGGAGTTACACCTAGAGCTTCTAGGAAATTGAAGTAGAGAAAGGAATGAGTTCGAAGTCGCGGTCCTATATCTTCTGTGCTGGCATGTGGTGTAAGGGCCAGGAGGCGTGGTGGTGGCTCTTAAAACAGCCGAGAAAACTAGAGGCGTCCTTTGCCGCGGTCAACGATAGGCCAGCGATGGTGCTAATCGTTAAAACTGTGAAACGAGAGCCACGAGTATTAAAAGACCATTAATAGCAACCGTAAGTCGCCTTTGTGCGTGACCAGCAAGGGGCCACAAATTATTTAAAGAAATCGTGTCGACAACAAGTATTAGAAGTTAGACCACAATATCTCGTTCGGTGAAACTACGCTTTGTACGAGACATACAGAGAAGTGTGACCATTTTAAGTACTTAAATTTTTTACCACCAGTCCCTTAGACTGGGGTAGGTTCGAAGCCTCCCTGGAGTAAGTAAATGATGGACTGTCCCTCCACAAAGAGATGCTCCTGAAATTTGTTGAACGATGCGCGAGACTTTGAGGCGAAAGCCCCGGATCGTTCCGAAATTACCAAAACGTTGATTTTCTTAAATACATGCAAACAAATCCTCTACTAAGTAAATATTATTTTTTAAATAGAACAAGTAAAGACGGGACTGTCTTCGGCTGTGCCGAAGACTTTATACCTTTCATGAATGGGGCTCAACAATAATCTTATCCCGTTCGTAATCTCCAAATAATCGGATGTATAAGATAAGAAATATATAGTGAAAAGATGTACATACCTAAACGATTTTTAAGATAAATATAATATAAAAATGACAAAAAATCCCTTATCTGAACGATCGGTTGTATGGGATAGTTATATACCATATACATATAGCTCCGATCAAAGTAATTTTTCAGGAAATCTTCTATGATATATTACAATAAATATCGCCAAGTTTAACGTTTTTATATTGGAAATTAAGGGAGAAATGGTTAAAAATCTTTCTATCTGAACGATCGGTTGTATGGGATATATATTATATATAGCTCCGATCGAAATGATTTTTTCATGAAATCTTCTATGATATATTAGAATAAATATCACCAAGTTTAACGTTTTTATATTGGAAATTAAGGGAGAAATTGCCAAAAATCTTTCTATCTGAGCGATCGGTTGTATGGGATATATACTATATATAGCTCCGATCAAAGTGATTTTTTCAGAAAATCTTCTACGTTATATTAAAATATATACCACCGATTTTCACGTTTATACTTTCTAAATTAAGTAAAAAATGGCCAAAAATCTTCCTATATCAACGATCGGTTGTATGGGATATAACTATATATAGCTCCGATCAAAGTTATTTTTTCAGGATATCTTCTATGATATATTAGAATATATATCACCGAGTTTCACGTTTACACTTTCTAAATTGCGGCAGAAAGACCAAAATCGTCTTATCTAGGGGGGGGATATATGTTATAGTGGTCCGATCCTACCGGATCCGACAAGGGTCTAATATAATACAAAAATACATCCTTGGGCCAAATTTTATTGAGATATCTCAAAATTTGAGGGACTATTTTGGATTCAAACAGACACACGGTCGGACAGACGGACGGATGGACAGACGCACGGAAGGACAGACGGACATGGCTCAGTTCGTCGCCCTGGTAAATTCGGTATACTTAATGGTAAGTCTATCTTCTATATTTCTCAACGTAACAAACATCGGACCAAAGTTAATATACCATTTCATGTTCATGAAAGGTATAAAAATCTTGCTTTATAAAGTAAGAACGCAGGCGTACGCCGGCGCGCCGCCGCCGGTACGTAATAGTGGCTTTTGGGGTAGGGAAATATACATCTAGTAAAAAAATAAATTGATTTGGTTTTCCAATTTCATAGAAGATAAATAAAACAATTTAGAGATGCACTTTGTGTTTTATAATAATTGTTTTATGTAAAGTATTTCACCACTCTTCCACTATTACTACCACAACATATCTATGAAGTTGGTATACACAATTCGGAAATATGACGGTCAGTATTCATATTTAACCAAAACTAGTGTTCGTAGAAGTTTTTAATAATTCTGAGGTTCCTAAAAGGATAAAACAAAAATCTGTAAAATGTGATAACTTGGCGTAATTTTGCAGAACTTTTTTTCTCCTTTTAAGAACATGCAATTTTTAATTGGTTCGGGTCAGTCCGTAATGACAGCATATACAATGGCATAGATCTTTTGTTTATCTACGAACTTAAAAAATTATATAAATGTTTCTGAAATCAAAATTTTATTTTTTCTCGGAAGCAGTTTTGAAGCAAATGAAACAGCCTACTTAATCAAATGCGAAACACGGACGAAAATGATATTAGGTTGATGTTGCATTAATAAAATTATTATACCTCAATTTCTGCCTACCATCATGATAGCATTATCTGTTCTTAAGCCCCTCAAACCAAATTCATGCTTTAAATTTAATTAATTAATTAAAATTGCAGTTGTTGGACAGTTAAAAATTTGTATGGCTGATGTATCTGCCGTAGAGTCTGTCAAATTTTTATTTGATATTATGATGCGAATATAAGGTATTCATTCGTAGTTGACTCCAAAATTTTTAAAAAGCATTGCAGGCGAATTTTTTAATTAAAAATCGAGCGATTTTCTATTCGCATTGTGATATGATATTAGGATATTTTTTGAACTAATTTCCAGAGCTAAAACAAAATTACATGATTGCCGAGCAGTCGTGTCGTTTTATTCCAAATTTTCGCGGTTTTTTTTCAACTTTCGAAAAACTATCCTAATATCGTATCATAAAATATATCTGCATATATAGAAAACTTGCCTGTGGCGCGGAAATTAATTCGAAACACTATCTTTATATCGGAATATTATATGAATAGTAAATTTAAGATGGATTTTTATTCCAATGTTTGGTGATGGTGTCCATAAGTCATGACAGACGTAATATTTATTTATTGCCCTTCCGCAGTATTTCGTTACGGTGAATTTCACCGTCTTCTTAGTTTCCCTGTTATTACCTTTAAATTGCAGCGTTTTTGACAACGTACTCTACCGCGATTAACGACCGATATATAACGGAATCGCTTTCGAGGAAACCAATCCTTTAGCCAAGTCCGTTCATCTGTCTATCCGTTCGTGCGTTTGAACTCAAACTAGCCCCTGAATATTGAGAAATCGATATGAAATTTGGTGAGCGGGTTTGCTTAGGTGTCCGATTAGACAATGTCAGAACAGACCGGATCGAACCACTTTGGTGGATATGTGCTCCCCTACAACTGATTTTTCAGAAAATAGTTTTTTTTTTGTTGTCATAAAAGGCGCGATAACCTCCGAAGAGATTCTAGGCAGAGCTTCTCTTGCAATTTACGTCGTGCTCCTTTTTAATTTTTCCTACAAATTGGTGGGACGGGACCTTTACGCCGACTCCGAACGGCATCTGAAAGACAGATGATTTTTACTCCGGCATTACAAACGGTTTTATTTAGCTTGACTTGACTTGTAATTAAAATTTAATGACTTCCCGATAAGCTACAAGCTTGAAACTTGGAATATAGTTCAGAACCCGATGACAATGCAATAATAAGAAAAAAACTCCGATAGGTGGCGCATGGATCGAAATGTTTGAAAAAATAGTATTTGTGGTCCGATTTGGCTCATATTTGGAAACCATAATACAAACATGAATAGAAAGCGACCTATGAAAAAATCGCCGCTAAGCTATAGAGGTAGCTAGAAAATAATTAGGTTGGTCCTAGGGATTAGTCATCACACTCCACAATCTAGGACGCCGATCAGGCAATTAAATAAAGGCGTTGGGCGCGTGAAATTTCTAAAAATGTGAGGCGTAGCAATACCTGATTAAGGTTCAGTTGGTCCTACTTGAGACTATCAAGAGAAATTTGACGCGTCCAACACTTTGATTTAATTGTCTGATCAACGCCCTAGATTGATGAGGAGGGTGATGACTAGTGCCTAGGAACTACCTAATTATTTTCTAGCTTTTAGTATTATTATTACTTAATGTAAGTTTTGTTTTCAATAAAACCGTTTAACTAAAAACCATTGTTTTATCATTTTATTCTACACTCACATCTGCACTTCAATTTTGTATGGTCTGCTACGCGCACTTCACTATGGACATATGTATTCAGTCAAAGTGAGGTCTCAATTGGCCGGCTAGTTCAATCTGAGCGCGCAGAGTTTTTCTACACTGCACATAAAACTAGTACTGCTTAATTTCACTACGCCTTATACTCAGCTGAATATGGAAGAGAGTCCACGTTATACGCCATTAGGAAAAAGGTACGTGTCTCCACTTTTACCACTACGGAGGTGCTAGTACTTGGTTTACCATTACGTTATTTATCACTTTCAACACTACCGATCTGGGTATGCGTGACACACTATGATCGAAAAACGTGTGTGTCCTCGCTTTTCCTTTATTAACCACTACCGAAACGTATACAACATACACAAGTGCCGATGGCCGCTTCTTTACTCGGAAAAGCAAAAAAACTCTTAATATCTGCTTCACTTTAGATTCCGCAAACTTTGTGTAGCCAGATAAAGGTGAGGTCATAGATTTAAGTCACCTGTCAAGCGACCCTATATCCGAGTAAAGCATTTTATTATCTACCCACTTTTTATTTTTTCATTGTCCAAGGGGCTTTGTTCAAAGCGTGTGTGTATGAGCTATAGAGGGCTTACCTTTTCTTCCTGAAATTCGGAATCTGTTTTTTGACTTGCCTGTAGCTAGTTTAAAGAAAAATCAATACATATTCAATTAAAGCACCAACAGCTTTGGTGTGTTATAAATATAACTCATTGCTCACATTAATTCTATTCGAAACACTACAACGAGGCACATCTTCAACATAAAAATGCTTTTGGTCCCATGAAAACCCTACATAGGGGCATATATAAAACCGATGCATTTGAGGTCCATATATAGGCCATATACATACATGTACCCTTATAACAAAAGGAGTTCCGAGTTTTGTCACTTTGTTGTTGAAAAGTTATCATATGTTATGTAAAAAGATGCGATGATGGTGGACTCTGCGACCAAAATCTATTCAATTTCTTGTACAAAAATACATATTGCTTATGGACACAGCTATACAACTTCAGGAAAATAAATGACAACCTTTCTATACACGGAGTAAATATGTACATATATAAAATATATGTTATAATGACACAAACTTAAAATGTTTTAAATAATACTTTAATTTGCGTCGTAAATGTATTTATGTACATATTTTATTTGAACACACTGTTATGTGTTCTGTACGTATGTAGATATGGGCAGATTGAATTTTATATCTACAAGTCTAGGTACAAATTGGCCAAAAACTTTGCACAGCCACCTTGTGTTATTTACCGAGGTAAAGTCTTCCAACTTACAATGCCATTTAATTTTTCATATTTGAGTGATTCAACCGTTGGGTTACAACCGAGTTTTACAAATCTTCTTAAATATTGCTTTCTATTCTTTAAAAGGTACAAAAACGTGTTACCGGTTTGCTTTCATTCTAAATACTGCTGACAAGAATACATGGATACAATGAAAAATGTATTCAGTACATATGTAGGTGTAAATACAAACCAAGCGTCACGATTCAGTCCATATCGTTTTTGGATATGAGTGCAGTGGTGAATTATGTATGCTTTTTTTGACAATTGCTTTTGTGTGGATGTGTGTATACTGTGGTCAACCAGAAACCTGCTACATTTTAAGATAAAGTGCCACTAAAACTACATATATACATTGCACGGTGATACGTTCATTGTCAGTAGCAACGGAATTGAAAAAAAAACTAATAGTGGCAAATTGAACGAAAGCGCTCGTATCCTGGCTGAGTTCTTGTTTTTCATAGCAATTACCTAGATATGAAATGCTGAAAATACTAGTTTACATCCGCCCAGTTGAAATATAAGTGCTTCTAAAAGCACTTTTTTCCATAGTTATTAGGAGCGCTCTTGTTTAGTTTGTATAATCATTGGAGTCCTGCATAAAGTGGCTTTTTGAAACGAAACCGAACCGAGCGTTTGTTTTTGAATTAACATGTGCATTATCGAAGCCAAATAACCCATATTTTTGTTTTAAAGAAATAGGGGTTTCGTAACTGCTTTTTAAACATACATATCGCCGTCGGCGATCACAATTATCAGCACAAAAAAAAAATTGTTCAGCGAGCCATGTCCGTCCGTCCGTAAAATTAACTCTTGTAGGCCGGCTTATATGGACCCACAATAGATTGATATTTGAAATCGAGTGATAACCACGCCCACTTTTTCGATAGCGAAAATTTCGAACAATGGAGTTCTTTGCCAAAAACGCATTTAAAAGAAGAAACAGAAATTTTTAAAATCTTTGGAAAATGAACTTGAGACTGCCCACATTAGACGCCGTAAATCAAAACCTCTTGAAGATATTGCGTTGGTATTAAGAATGAATGTTGTCCTTGCCATTATACACACACGATATGAAAACCAACAAAATCGGTTGGAAACCACGCCCAGTTTAAAAAAAAATGGATATCGGAAATTAAAAATGGGGCAGTGCATTACTAAAGACCGATAAAGTGAAGAAATTTCATAGCTAGGTGGACTTTATAACGAAAAATTTTAATTGAACACGGTTTCGGTTGGTCACCACGCCCGCTTTAACAAAAGTCGACATCGAAAGTAAAAAAAAAAACATTCCACAATTCATTACCAAAGACTGATGAAGTGATGAAATACGATGCGTGGGTTGCCTTTGTGACAAGAAATAAAAATTTGGTAAAATTTTGGAAAAAGACAGTGGCACCGCTGACAATTAGATGTAGAAAATTAAAAGGTTTTGCAAGCCGTAAAGCAAAAGTCACTGAAGATATCATGATGACATTTGGTTGCCTCTGCAATTATATAAACACTTATTTAAAATTAAAAAAAATTGGTTTGTGGTCACGCCCACTTATTAAAAGGATAAGAAATTTCAAAAGCTTTGGAAACCGAAAATCAGAAATCGTTAGTATTTAAATTCATATTTATTTATATTAAGTCGATGACAACAACCTTACTCAGTTCATTTACATATAAACTCGAAACTGAAAACAAGTAAGGAAGGCTAAGTTCGGGTGTAACCGAACATTACATACTCAGTTGAGAGCTGTGGAGACAAAGTAAGGGAAAATCACCATGTTGTAAAAAGAACCTAGGGTAACCTTGGAATGTGTTTGTATGACATGTGTATCAAATGGAAGGTATTAAATAGTATTTTAAGAGGAAGTGGGCCATAGTTCTATAGATGGACGCCATTTAGGGATATCGCCATAAAGGTGGACCAGGCCTGACTCTAGAATTTGTGTGTACAATATGGGTATCAAATTAAATGTGTTGATGATAATTTTAAAAGGGAGTGGGCCTAAGTTCTATAGGTGGACGCCTCTTCGAGATATCGCCATAAAGGTGGACCAGGGGTGACTCTATTTATTTTGTACGATATGGGTATCAAATGAAAGGTATTAATGAGTATTTTAAAAGGGCATGGGCCTAAGTTCTATAGATGGACGCCTTTTCGAGATATCGCCATAAAGATGGACCAGGGGTGAATCTAGAATTTGTTTGTACGATATGAGTATCAAATGAAAGATGTTAATGAGTATTTTAAAAGGGCGTGGGCCTTAGTTCTATATGTGGACGCCTTTTCGAGATATCGCCATAAAGGTGGACCAGGGGTGACTCTAGAATTTGTTTGTACTATTTAGGTATCAAATGAAAGGTGCTAATGAGTATTTTAAAAGGGAGTGGGCCTTAGTTCTATAGGTGGACGCCTTTTCGGGATATCGCCATAAACGTGGAACAGGGGTGACCCTAGAATGCGTTTGTACAATATCGGTATCAAATGAAAGTTGTTAATGAGTATTTTAAAAGGGCGTGGGCCTTAGTTCTATAGGTGGACGCCTTTTCGAAATATCGCCATAAAGGTGGGCCAGGGGTGACTCTAGAATTTTTTTGTACGATATGGGTATCAAATGAAAGGTGTTAATGAGTATTTTAAAAGGGAATGGGCTTTATTTCTATAGGTGGATGCCTTTTCGAGATATCGCCATAAAGGTGGAGCAGGGGTGACTCTAGAATTTTTTTGTACGATATGGGTATCAAATGAAAGGTGTTAATGTGTATTTTAAAAAGGAGTGGGCCTTAGTTCTACATGTGGGCACCTTTTCGAGATATCGCCATAAACGTGGACCAGGGGTGACTCTAGAATGCGTTTGTACAATATGGGTATCAAACGAAAGGTGTTAATGAGTATTTCAAAAGGGCGTGGGGCTTAGTTCTATAGGTGGACGCCTTTTCGAGATATCGCCATAAAGGTGGGCCAGGGGTGACTCTAGAATTTTTTTCTACGATATGGGTATCAAATGAAAGGTGTTAATGAGTATTTTAACAAGTAAGGAAGGCTAAGTTCGGGTGTAACCGAACATTACATACTCAGTTGAGAGCTATGGAGACAAAATAAGGGAAAATCACCATGTAGGAAAATGAACCTCGGGTAACCCTGGAATGTATTTGTATGACATGCGTATCAAATGGCAGGTATTAAAGATTATTTTAAGAGGGAGTGGGCCATAGTTCTATAGGTGGACAGCTTTTCGAGATATCGCCATAAAGGTGGACCATGGGTGACTTTAGAATTTGTTTGTACGATATGGGTATCAAATGAAAGGTGTTAATGAGTATTTTAAAAGGGAGTGGGCCTTAGTTTTACAGGTGGGCGCCTTTCCGAGATATCGCCATAAAGGTGGACCAGGGGTGACTCTGGAATTTATTTGTACGATATGGGTATCAAATGAAAGGTGTTAAGGAGTATTTTAATAGGGAGTGGGCCTTAGTTCTATAGGTGGACGCCTTTTCGGGATATCGTTATAAAGGTGGACCAGGGGTGACTCTAGAATGCGTTTGTACAATAAGGGTATCAAACGAAAGGTGTTAATGAGTGTTTTAAAAGGGAGTGGGCCTTAGTTCTATGGGTTGGCGCCTTTTAGAGATATTGCCATAAAGGTGGACAGGGGTGACTCTAGAATTTGTTCGTACGATATGGGTATCAAATGAAAGGTGTTAATGAGTATTTTAAAAGGGAGTGGGCCTTAGTTCTATAGGTGGACGCCTTTTCGGGATATCGTTATAAAGGTGGACCAGGGGTGACTCTAGAATTAGTTTGTACGATATGGGTACCAAATAAAACGTGTTAGTGAGTATTTTAAAAGGGAGTGGGCCTTAGTTCTATGGGTGGACGCCTTTTCGAGATATTGCCATAAAGGTGGACCAGAGGTGACTCTAGAATTAATTTGTACGATATGGGTATCAAATGAAAGGTGTTAATGAGTATTTTAAAAGTGGGTGGGCCTTAGTTCTATGGGTGGACGCCTTTTCGAGATATCGCCATAAAGGTGGACCAGGGATGACTCTAGAATGCGTTTATACAATATGGGTATCAAATGAGAGGTGTTAATGGGTATTTTTAAAGGGAGTGGGCCGTAGTTCTACATGTGGGCACCTTTTCGAGATATCGCCATAAACGTGGACCAGGGGTGACTCTAGAATGCGTTTGTACAATATGGGTATCAAACGAAAGGTGTTAATGAGTATTTCAAAAGGGCGTGGGCTTAGTTCTATAGGTGGACGCCTTTTCGAGATATCGCCATAAAGGTGGGCCAGGGGTGACTCTAGAATTTTTTTGTACGATATGGGTATCAAATGAAAGGTGTTAATGAGTATTTTTAAAGGGAGTGGGTTTTAGTTCTATAGGTGGATGCCTTTTCGAGATATCGCCATAAAGGTGGGCTAGGGGTGACTCTAGAATTTTTTTGTACGATATGGGTATCAAATGAAAGGTTAATGAGTATTTTAAAAAGGAGTGGGCCTTAGTTCTACATGTGGGCACCTTTTCGATATATCGCCATAAACGTGGACCAGGGGTGAATCTAGAATGCGTTTGTACAATATGGGTATTAAATGAAAGGTTTTAATGAGTATTTTAAAAGGGAGTGGGCCTTAGTTCTATAGGTAGACGCCTTTTCGGGATATCGATATAAAGGTGGACCAGGGGTGACTCTAGAATGCGTTTGTACAATAAGGGTATCAAATGAAAGGTGTTAATGAGTGTTTTAAAAGGGAGTGGGCCTTAGTTCTATGGGTTGACGCCTTTTCGAGATATTGCCATAAAGGTGGACCAGGGGTGACTCTAGAATTTGTTTGTACGATATGGGTATCAAATGAAAGGTGTTAATGAGTATTTTAAAAGGGAGTGGGCCTTAGTTCTATAGGTGGACGCCTTTTCGGGATATCGTTATAAAGGTGGACCAGGGGTGACTCTAGAATGCGTTTGTACAATAAGGGTATCAAATGAAAGGTGTTAATGAGTATTTTAAAAGGGAGTGGGCCTCAGTTCTATAGGTGGACGCCTTTTCGGGATATCGTTATAAAGGTGGACCAGGGGTGACTCTAGAATGCGTTTGTACAATAAGGGTATCAAATGAAAGGTGTTAATGAGTATTTTAAAAGGGAGTGGCCCTTAGTTCTATAGGTGGACGCCTTTTCGAGATATCGCCATAAAGGTGGACCAGGGGTGACTCTAGAATGCGTTTGTACGATATGGGTATCAAATGAAAGGTGTTAATGAGTATTTTAAAAGGGAGTGGGCCTTAGTTCTATAGGTGGACGCCTTTTCGAGATATCGCCATGAAGGTGGACCAGGGGTGACTCTAGAATGCGTTTGTACAATATGGGTATCAAATGAAAGGTGTTAATGAGTATTTTAAATGGGAGTGGGGCTTAGTTCTATAGGTGGACGCCTTTTTGGGATATCGTTATAAAGGTGGACCAGGGGTGACTCTAGAATGCGTTTGTACAGTAAGGGTATCAAATGAAAGGTGTTAATGAGTGTTTTAAAAGGGAGTGGTCCTTAGTTCTATGGGTTAACGCCTTTTCGAGATATTGCCATAAAGGTGGACCAGGGGTGACTCTAGAATTTGTTTGTACGATATGGGTATCAAGTGAAAGGTGTTAATGAGTACTTTAAAAGGGAGTGGGCCTAAGTTCTATAGGTGGACGCCTTTTCGGGATATCGTTATAAAGGTGGACCAGGGGCGACTCTAGAATGCGTTTGTACAATAAGGGTATCAAACGAAAGGTGTTAATGAGTGTTTTAAAAGGGAGTGGGCCTTAGTTCTATGGGTTGACGCCTTTTCGAGATATTGCCATAAAGGTGGACCAGGGGTGACTCTAGAATTTGTTTGGACGATATGGGTATCAAATGAAAGGTGTAAATGAGTATTTTAAAAGGGAGTGGGCCTTAGTTCTATAGGTGGACGCCTTTTCGGGATATCGTTATAAAGGTGGACCAGGGGCGACTCTAGAATGCGTTTGTATAATAAGCGTATCAAACGAAAGGTGTTAATGAGTGTTTTAAAAGGGAGTGGGCCTTAGTTCTATAGGTGGACGCCTTTTCGAGATATCGCCATAAAGGTGGACCAGCGGTGACTCTATAATTAATTTGTACGATATGGGTATCAAATGAAAGGTGTTAATGAGTATTTTAAAAGTGGGTGGGCCTTAGTTCTTTGGGTGGACGCCTTTTCGAGGTATCGCCATAAAGGTGGACCAGGGATGAATCTAGAATTTGTTTGTACGATATGGGTATCAAATGAAAGGTGTTAATGAGTATTTTAAATGGGAGTGGGCCTTAGTTCTATAGGTGGACGCCTTTTCGAGATATCGCCATAAAGGTGGACCAGCGGTGACTCTATAATTAATTTGTACGATATGGGTATCAAATGAAAGGTGTTAATGAGTATTTTAAAAGTGGGTGGGTCTTAGTTCTTTGGGTGGACGCCTTTTCGAGATATCGCCATAAAGGTGGACCAGGGAGGACTCTAGAATTTGTTTGTTCGATATGGGTATCAAATGAAAGGTGTTAACGAGTATTTTATAAGGGTGTTGGCCTTAATACTATAGGTGGAAGCCTTTTCGGAATATCGTTATAAAGGTGGACCAGGGTTGACTCTAGAATGCGTTTGTACATTATGGGTATCAAACGAAAGGTGATAATGAGTATTTTAAATGGGAGTGGGCCTTAGTTCTATAGGTGGACGCCATTTCGATATATCGCCATAAAGGTGGACCAGGGGTGACTCTATAATGTGTTTGTACAATATGGGTGTCAAATTAAAGGTATTAATAAGAATTTTAAAAGGGAGTGGTGGTAGTTGTATATGTGAACGCGTTTTCGAGATATCGACCAAAATGTGGACCAGTGTGACCCAGAACATCATCTGTCTGTGACAGACGGTCGACTGTGTATTAAAACTGGGCGTGGCTTCAACCGATTTCGCCCTTTTTCACAGAAAACAGTTATTGTCCTAGAATCTAAGCCGCTACCAAATTTCACAAGGATTGGTAAATTTTTGTTCGACTTATGGCATTAAATGTATCCTAGACAAATCAAATGAAAAAGGGTGGAGCCACGCCCATTTTGAAATTTTCTTTTATTTTTGTATTTTGTTGCACCATATCATTACTGGAGTTGAACGTTGACATAATTTACTTATATACTGTAAAGATATTAAATTTTTTGTAAAAATTTCACTTTAAAAAAAAATTTTTTTTAAAAGTGGGCGTGGTCGTTCTCCGATTTTGCTAATTTTTTTTAGGCATACATATAGTAATAGGGGTAACGTTCCTGCCAAATTTCATCATGATATCTTCAACGACTGCCAAATTACAGCTTGCAAAACTTCGAAATTACCTTCTTTTAAAAGTGGGCGGTGCCAAGCCCGTTGTCCAAAATTTTACTTATTTTTCATTCTGTGAGCTCTGCTCAACTGAGTATAATAACAATTAAATCCAGTATCAGATAAATTTTCTCGAAAGTAAGACTCAATACATAACTTAAACAATGACCTGGGCATCGCAAGGTTAAGATTATGCCTTCTAGAATGATTATTAAATTTTTCGAGGCCTCTTGTGACAGACGCAGAGCTAAGGTAATTCATTATCAGAGCTTCAGCGTAGAATATATTATAAGAGTGTAATGATCTACTGGGCACATGCAAATTTAACTGGCAGCAACGGCTCTTGGTATAAGATAGCATGGTTAACGCAAGTGAACGAAGAGTCAAAACTGACACCAAGATCACAAAACAAGAGATAGATTAGCTATAGAGTACTTTGACGATATGCCAACATTTGCTAGCATTAGGTCGCAGGTGATTCTTAAGAGGCCAAACATTAAGAGCATCCAAATTGTTCTGCAAGAGCAATACATCCGATGCCCAGGTGATACGCATAAGCATTTTTAATTCATCTGCATAAAGTAAATAATTTGAGTTCTTTAAATATAAGCCAAAGTCATTGATGAAAATAACAAATAAAATTGGACCAAAAATAGTACCTTGTGGTACCCCAGATTTTGGAAGGAAATCTATGTAATTAAGTTTCCGCACCAATATTTTGTGAGAAACTGTATCAAACGTCTTGGAGAAATCTATATATAGCGTCAACTTGATACCCATCCTAAATCGCGGAAACACAGAATAGTGAAAAAACAGCTAAGTTTGTCATTGTTGAGCGACAAGCAACAAACCCATGCTGACATGGATCGATTATTCCTTTAATAGCAAATACTAGTTTCTCCAAAAGTTTTGCACAGGTCTATAGTTTATATATTGGCTAGTGGTATGAGGTGCAAATTGTTTATAAAAGGTTTTTAAAAAACTTTTAATATCAAAGTCGAATTGGTCAAACTCCCGCTTGGAATACAACAACAATATACATTTGGTTCCTTAATCTGTTTCTAAAAATAAAATAATGTAAATCATGTTCATAGCAAGTGCGATCATTCACTAATTGTCATTGATGTCCTAAAACGGGAGTCCGAGGAAACTTGCAGTTTCAACAGGGTTGGGCCAGAGAGATAAGGGTGTTGGAGACTTTTGTTCCACATTGCCATTGAAAAGTTGGTTGGCGTCATTTGGGGACATATTGCAAGGGAAACACATGTACAGGGTTGGATCCTGTATGTCAGTGTTGTAACCTATTACAATATTCAGATCGAACTTGAGCTAGAGTGAACGCTGTTCCCTGCGGAGCATTTCTTTATCTTTACCTTAAGTGCTGCTGGAAAAAGAATTGAGGAATTTTTAGGGCTCTGGAATTAAAGAAGAATTGCGGATACACGCTCACCAAAATGTAGATCTTCTATAAGTTATTCTTTTGATAAGTCAAGCGCTACGAGTTCTGTTCTGTGGTATGGTTCTTGATTCAGTCCACAATTTATCTGTGTGTTGATGCTATGCTGATGATTGGCGAACCTCAGGTTTGCGGTAAAATAAGGAAGCAGGACGGCTTCAAGTGTCTTGTCTGCTGGTGATAGGAAATATATTGGGCGATAAGAAACTCCGAACCTAGCTGGTTTCCCCGGCTTTTCCATTTTTCAGAGTTGACAAAAGTGGACAAAGACAGATTAAAGACGAGCGATAGCTATTCAACCTTCCATGGTCAAGGTTTTAAAACATTGGCAAGGCAATCCCATCCGGGTTTACTGCTTTTGTTTGTTTAATATGTTCGATAGCTGCTTTAAACCCACTTCGGCGGCGATGGCGATGGCGGACGCGCTGTATGCTTTTGAGAGCGGCTGTTGGCCCGCCGTCTATATTGGTCAACCGTGGAATGCATTACATATTGCCTACAAAAAGTGGTCGCACATTTCTCCGCATCCGATAGCACTTTATCGCCAAAATTGTTTGTCGATGCGCTTAGTCGAGCTCGATGGGCTTTACGCTAGACCAGAGCTTACCCACACCGCCAGAGAAGTTATAATTCTTCAAATATTCCTCCCATTTCGTCCGCTTGTGTTCGTTCACAAGCTATCTGATACGATGGTTTTTTCTCTTATCTAGGGGTCTCCCGAGTCGTGCTGTCTTATAAATTCGCGCTTTCTCTCTGAGGTTGCAGACTTCGTTGGAAACTATGGCCCATTTCCGGCATTCTTCTAGCGGGAATAAAAAGAGCCGACGTGGATTTAATTGCCTTGTTGAAAGCACGCTTCCCTTTGCACACATTATTCGGTATTGGGATGGCACCAAAGTGATCCGTAATTGTCTGGTAATCTTCCCATTTTCCTTGTTTGAAGCTCATGAAAGTGCGTTTTTTCTGAAGCTATAAATTTGGTTGATCTTTGGAGCGAGAGGAGTATAGTTAACAAGTCCTCCCATAACGATGGAGACGTATTTCGAACAATGAAAAATTGCAATGATAATTCCGCTACTAAAGCTTTTGTCATTCCCAAACTATTGGAAATAGCAAGGATAATTCCACTACTAGAGCCTGGTAAAACCAGCTTACAAAGGCGAGTCATATCGACTGATATCAATATTTTCGCCAGTAGCGAAGACATTGGAAAAAGCCCTCCTCCCTCATCTCACGGCGAATCGTCGTTTAGCCACCAATATACATGACTTCCGCAAAATGCATATCACCACCACTGCGCTAAACGCCATAAACACTCAGATAAATCACGGACTAAATCAGGAACACCCCATCACAAGACGGTGCTCGTGGCACTCGCCCTGTCAAAAGCTTTCGACACAGTCAACCACGGCACACAACTCCAAGACATAGAAGGCTCGCCCCTTTCCCCTTATATAAAAAGATGGAACGCAAGATTTCTTAATGGTCAGCAAGCGTCGCACAGTGTTTCGTGTAGAACAAGCTAGCTGGACAAAAACAAAGTTCTTATTCCAAGAAAAGTGTAATGAGAAATGAAAGAAAACAAACAAAATAACGGGACTTTTGCTTTTTTTGATATTTTTGTTCATATATATTGAGTAATTGAAGTAAGAAGGCAGGAGTGGCCGTGAAATGCATTGATTAATTTGCAAAATTCTTGTTGAATATTAAGCTTCATATTTCTTTTAAGTGAACACTTTTATATAATTTTTTTGATGGATTCTAAGCTCGAAGGTAAGTAAAATTTTTAATAGTAATTCTTTCGCAATTAGAGTATTTTAAATATATTTAGCATTCCGTTATTAAAGGACAAAAAAGTTACATACATCCGCGGACATCCGGGCTAAATTTTACATATGTTATAGTCGCAAGTATTCTCTAATAGTCGAAAGAAAAAACCATTGCGAATTCTTTGCACATCTATTTTTAATTTTTTTTTTTTGTAGATTTAGTTATCTCTACATATAAAATAGGATGTATGTACGTACCAGCTCCGACGAGATATTTGAACCTTTAAAGCTGATCTACAAACGGCAAAACCAATTCCCAGGTACAGGGAACAAACACGTAGCCATAAAACACACAAAAAAATGCGCATGGTCAACAAGAGTCGAGCCGAGTGTTCGATAAAAAGTTTAAGCTTACAAATATCGGCATATTCGTCGAAGCTGGATCAAAAGTGGAACACTTCTGGAAGACATAAGGAGCGATTTTTGAATAAAAACTCGGAGTGGCTTTCGGGTCCAGACTTCACATTTACAATAACGGTGGATTCAAAGTTGCCATCAGACAAACCAACCACTTCTTCAGGTAACCCCTGCCCCGGAAGACAAAAGAAGGACTTTTTGTTAGCTGCAGTTAAAAAACCAAACGGTATCGAGTGGATGACCTCTTGCAATCTAGAAGTCCTGGTGAGTTACTTTATGCGGCAGAAGTATCAACGCGTATGTCCTGCAACAGAAATGTTGCTAACATTATAAAAAATCACAGGAAACCACTCAAATATCCGTCAAAAGATGACATGTGAGCCAAATGCAAGATGCTTGAACAATGTAGAAGCTTTAGCATACTACATAGATAGCAAGTCGACGACTCATGGGTATAAAACGACTCGGAAGTGGAGCATCAAGGCACGCCATAAGGTTTATCCATCATTTTATAGTCTAAGAAAAGCTAAGGCAGAATGCTATCCAAATGAAATTGATGTGGGTGAAACACGTGCGGAAATTAAAGTCCAGTCCGTATGAGATAAAACTGTTGAGCGTTTAGTTTTAGCAAATCAAAAAGTTTTTGTTAGTTTATTACCTACAAACTTGACGTATACTTTAATCAGCAAGTGGGGTTGCGATGGAAGCTCTGTCCATAGCACATATAAGCAAAAGTTTATATGCAGTTCTGACACTGATGAGTTTTTCTTTATATTTTCTTTAGTTCCTCTTCAATTACAGGATGAAAAAGGTAACATTGTTTGGCAGAATCCTCGACCTTCTTCTACCATGTATTGTCGTCCAATTAAATTTATTTTTTCTAAAGAAACAAAAGATTTTATTGTTTTTGAAACGAACAAAGTTTTAGAGGAGATAAATGCGTTGTTGCCAACAAAGTACATGCTCGAAGAATATATTTGTGGTGCCACTCCAAAAGGTATGAATAATGAGTTACGGGACTTTACGTCTAACCGAGATAATTTGGTTTTGGTTTGTCTACTCTCCATGCTTGGATAAGATATTTTGAATGCTTGCTTCACATAAGTTATCGCCTCAAAGTAGAAAAATGGCAGCTTAGGAATGAGGCAGATAAAGAGATTGTAAAGCTACGTTCCAACGAAATCCAGAATAAATTTAAAAGTGTACTTGGATTGATAGTAGATAAACCAAAACCAGGTTTCGGCAATACCAATGACGGCAACACTGCTCGTAGGTTTTTCGAAAATTCTGAGGCTAGTGCTGAGATTACGTGATTGGATGTAACGCTCATCAAAAGATTCGTCACTCTCCTTCGCACATTACCATCTGGGTACAATATAAATATCCACAGATTTCAAAAATTTGCGGTCGAGACTAAAAAACTATACATAGATCTCTATCCATGGTTTAATATGCCTGTTACAGTTCATAAAATCTTAGTGCATAGTACTGATATTATAAAATCAGCAATTTTACCTATTGGGCAACTTTCTGAGGAAACCCGTAACAAAGATTTGAGACGATTCAGGGATGATAACACACAAAATTAGTCGCGTGAAGCCACGAATAGAGATCTTATGAATATGTTGCGTATAACATCGGATCCTTTAGTTAACAGTTTTAGGGAGATACCTAAGAAAAAATTTAAAAGTCTGACTTCAGAAGTCTTAAATTTACTGTCCACCGATAATGTTGAGGAGTCAATAAATACCCCAGTTGTTTCAAGCTTTCATAGTAGTGCTGCTGATGCTCATGACTATTCCACAAGTGACTCATCGAATGAAAGTGATGATACCGAATAATAACATAATTATAAAAGATAACCTACCCTACAACTTTTTGTTGGATCAGGTTTTATTTAGTTTAAATCTGTTGTCTTTTCTACTTTGTATGATACTTTATTTTAAAGTTTTTGTAATAAGTAATTTTCACATAATTAATTTAATTATTTACATTGTTATTATTATTATTGTAATTCACTTTTACATTCCTGACTGGTGCTATAAAATGATTTTGTAAAAATTGTATACCAGGATAAATACTCAAATAAATACAAAATATGTATGTACATATGTACAGTCACTCACATAAATAAGTGACACCCCTTTTTGGACAATTCTTACAATTTTCGCTTTCGCAAATTTTTTTTAACTAATTTCACATAAGAAAATTTGTCACGATCTATAACAAAAAATAAATTATATTTAAAAAATGTTTGAAAAATTCGACGAATGTTCATAAAAAATTTTAATTTTTTTTCGGAATTTTTAGAATTCTTTAGAGTATTGAGATTTGTAGTCCATTCAATTTAAGTACAATAAAGTAATATTCTTAAGTCCTTTAAATTTTTTTGGATCTATGTCACTTATTCACATGAGTTACTGTATATGAAATAAGCAAATGTATGCATATGAAGTAAAATTTTGGAAAAAAAAAAAAAAAAAGAACATATGGCTGGACAAAATGACGTAGTTGGAATAAATGACTGCACATGAAATGGAAAATCTCATAAAATAATTTTGTCCAGCTAGCTTGTTCTACACGAAACACTGTGCGTCGGTTTAATTAAGAAACGAAACCTCAAAGCCTAGGAGAATTAAACAAAGAATTACCACAGGGTGGCCTCCTATCCCCGCTTCCCTTTAGTTTCTTCATATCAAAGCTCCCTTTCCCACCATGAGGAGTTACAATAATTTCCTATGTTGACGATTGCCCGATAATGGCAATGGAACCTGGCCCTCCAACAGGTGAATTAATTTCGAGTTTAGGTTAGGTTAAGCTGGCCGGTCAATAAAGACCGATTAGTTTCTAAAATAAACTGCTATTTCCCCGGCCTTTTTAGTTACTTCATCTCGCGGAACCTAGCATTATCACCAACAAAATGCACGGCCACTCTGTTTACGAAGTGAAAGGAACAGATGACGCAAATATTGGGCGTTCACGTCGATGGTGTTACGCTACCGACTGTCAGTTACCCAAAGACCTTAGGGATAACGTTCGAAAATACTCTCACCAAAAATACTCTACCAAAATTGTATCTAAAGTACAAAGCCGCAACAAAACCCTCAAGTCGCTTTCAGACAGCATCTTTGGAAAAAATAAAAAAACGTTGCTAGTCACGTACAAAGCAATTGGGCGGTGCTCATGTGAAATGCATCAACAGATTGCTCGCCTGGCCTTAAAGGCACATACTGGAAAGGGCTGCAGTCCTGCTAAAATGCTACAATCAGAACTGCCATGGGATATCTCCTTATTATCCCTGAATATATAATATAGTGAGACCAAAGGGCTCGAAAGATTTATGGACCTCTACGCGTTGGCGATGGCGAGTACCGATAATGATGAGCTGTACGAGCTATACGCAGACATCCACAGTGTCCAGCGAATTAAAACGCAGCGGCTGCGCTGGCTAGGCCATGTTATGCGAATGAAAGATGATGCTCCGGCCAAGAAAGTGTTTCTATCGGAACCCGCCCATGGAAGCATGGGTAGAGGGCGGCCCCCACTCCGTTGAAAAGACCAGGTGGAAAACGATTTAAGCTCCCTTGGCGTGATCAATTGGCGCCGATTGGCGGAGCGACTGACGCGCCTTGCAAAAGTTTTGAAGAAAAAACGGGGTCGATGAATGTTTGTGTTCTAGCCCAGAAAATCCCATTAATAAATTACAGAAGAGAGTATTTATATAACTACCATGAGCAAAGAAATAACGGACCAGCCAATATATGCAGCCTAAGCGGATACTAAGATATGGAGGCCCACAATCTAGGTGAGCTCCAAATAAAGCTTCCTACATATATAAAACTTATGGTAGTATTAAATCGGTGATCGTCATTTACTGAAAAAATTATTCGCGCTCACTTCATATATATTATATATCCCTTTGTTTAATGTTAGCAATACACTTTGTAAAAACTTTTTGTTAAGCTTCCATTACTTAGCATATAGTCGACTTTATTTGGTTGGCTCTCCAAAGTAGCCCTGATTGTACTTTACATAGCACATACAATCTGGATTATACAGAATTTTTCCAAAAATTAAAAAAAACTTGCTCTCAAATAAATGCCGACATAATCGAAATAATTTTTAAAGTCATAAATGGTATTACGGCATTCATAAATGCAGATTCCAATTAGAACTTACACAGAAAATCAAAAGTTAACAGGCTTCTAAGCCAAGTATTTCTATGCATTGGGTTGTCAGTAATATGCAGAGCTCATTAAGCAGAACCGTAGTTGACAGTTCTAAAGTCAAGTCAGGTCTATGCTTAGTATGAATAACTGGCGCTATAGACTCAAGCAAATAAAAAGTATTTGTGTGGAATATTATGGAATTGTTTTTTAAGTGTAAATAAACATGCATACATAAGTCTTAATGCGTTGATTTTTGTATCTACGATTGAACTGTTGTCACTTATAACTTTGTTTCATTGCAAAGCGTTTTGACGCGACAGCTCCCAAGCTTATCGCCCAACAATAGAATGGGATTTCGATTTTAGTCGCCTTTTACGAAAACTACAATGTCCCAAATTTGACCAGGCCTAAGTAAGGAGGGATGCGCCTGCAGGAGAAACCTTACACAAAATATATAGGAATGATACTGGGCAGTAAGTTGTCGTGGAAGCTCAACGTGGTGGAAAGAGTGAAGAAGTCCTCGACGGCACTTTATGTACGTTAAAGAATGCTGTGGTGTACGTGGGGTTTATCCCCATTTCTCTCATTGGTAATTTACAGCGATTGTAAATCCTATCCTATACTATGAAGTTCTTTTTTGGTATGCAGCCACACAAAAAATAGCCTACCGCAAAAAAATTAGAGGGGGTATACAGGCTATCAATGATTAGCATTACGGGAGCCCTGAAAACAACACCGACGACTGCACTGTATGCCATTGTGACATTTCACCTTTAGACCTGGTGGCAAAGAATATGATAATAATAATAATGATAATAATAATAATAATAATAATAATAATAATAATAATGATAGCGGCGTAACCGTTTTTCAAAGGAGCAGCAAGGTGCTCCGATCGCCGGTCTTAAAAGCCTCTACCAGTGCATAGCACCAGCAGAGTAACAAGGTGGCGGGTCAGCAATGGCCAGGGACACCCCACGGCGAACGCAAGAAGCCAAAAGCTAGAGAATACAGTAGGAAAGTAGATGCCACCCCATCTACCCCTGGACAGCAAGGTAACGGCAATGACGGGGGAAACCTCCGTATGCGGTGCAACACAGGGGAGGACAAGTCAAGGTGACCTCCTCGAGTATGCATGCAGGCTGCTGCGGTCAAACAGAAAAATGTGTCGATGGACGTTAACAACGGCATGGCACAACTTGAAGAGACACTGAGTCGCATGCGCTCTTTATTAGAGGGTAAAAGCGCAGAGTACACCGAACCGAAAGCGGCTCGTGGGAGCAAAAGAGCACGAACGAACTCTGGCTCACAACCGCCGGCCTCGGAGGCCAAGAAAAAGTGCTATGGCGAGGTCTGGACGACTGCACAGTACCGGAAAGCCAAACCACGCCCTGAGAAAGAACAAAGGACACCACCTGGGCAAGCCAAGAAAGCAAAAAGAAAGGGCAAGCCCAGAAACAGACGGGCCGCAACTTTCGTAGTTAGACCAGCCCAGGGAAAGAACTACGCCGAAGTCGTAGGAGCCATCCGGGGCGAGCTTCGGCCTGAAGATACAGGGACCGTCATACGCTCCGTCCGAAAAGCCAAATCCGGGAGTGTACTTATCGAAACTGCACGTTGCGGCGATAAATCAGCGTTCATTCAAGCGATAGGAAGCACTGTTTGAGAAGCGGGCGAAACCAAGCAGCTTACACGGCGAATGCGGATAAAGGTGCTGGGCGTGGACTGTCTGGCAACCGCCGAAGAAGTTGCCGGGGCTGTTAGGAAAGCTGCTGGAGGGGAAATAACGGGACAGGTTCGTGTGTCTATTTTCTCGGCAAACCAGCGTGAACAGAAGATGGCAGCCATTGAAATGGACGAAGCTGTCGGCGTCCTTTTACTAGCCAAGGGCAAGATCTGTATCGGCTGGCTTCAATGCAGGCTTAGACAGAGGGTAGACGTGCAGCGATGCTTCAGGTGTCTAGGCTACGGACACCAAAAAGCAGACTGCAAAGGCCCTGCTAGAAGCAGTGCTTGCTGGAAGTGCGGAGAGAGTGGCCACCAGGTCTCGGCCTGCACGGAAACTCCAAAGTGCTTTTTATGCCAGTCGTAGAAGGTCAACCATCTTCCCGGGTCTGGAGCATGCAGCACCTTCAGGGAGGCACTCACTGCCGCAAAGGCCAAACAAGCGCGCAAGTAACCAGGTTCATCCAAGGCAACCTGAACCGAAGCAGGTTAGCCGATAGTCTGCTGGACCAACTGGTTCTTGAAAACAGAGCCAGCTATGCCATCATCAGTGAACCTTATAGAGCCAGTAGTAACTGACACGTAGACTTAACAGGTGCTGCTGCGATCTGGATCGTAGACGCTGGCACCCACGTACGAAGCCGTGTTGTCGGAAACGGCTACGTACGCGTAACAGTGGTGCACACCACACTAGTGAGCTGCTACCTGTCCCCAAGCGATCCAATTCAAGGGTTTTAAGATAAGCTAGGACTACTCGAAGACGATTTGCGTGATGAAACCGGTAACGTGGTCGTCGCTGGAGATTTCAATGCTAGGGCTGTTGAGTGGGGAATGCCCCAGACTAACTCCAGAGGAAGGCTAGTTCTAGAAATGGCTGCCCGATTTGGATTGGTCATTCTGAATACCGGCCCGACCCCGACATATCGGCGACCAGGCTTTGGCGACCAGGACAGTGCCGAAGCGACGAACGCTACGATAGAAGCCACTATGCGTTGCCTGAACCACGCATGCAAGACCTCAATGCCACGAAAAGGGCCTAGGAGAGGTAAAAAACCAGTTCACTGGCGGAGTAGCGAAATCGCCGAACTACGCAGGGTATGCTACAGAAAGCTAAGGCTGGAAACCCGTGCACGCAGCAGTCCTGACGCGCTAAATAATGCGGAGGCATACAGAAGAGCAAAAAAGGTTTTCTGTGCCGCCATAAAGGAAAGCAAACTTGATAGCTGGATAAAGCTTCGCAAAGAAGTTGATCGTGATCCTTGGGGACAATGGTATAAAATAGTAATTGGGAAATTCCGCCCACCGAACCAAACGAAGGATGAGGGAAAGATGGGAAGTATAGTAGATGCTCTGTTCCTCACTCGCACAAGCAGAGAGGATGACATCGTCACCTACGAAGACTACGACGTGCAGCCGTTCAGTGAAGGTTACCTAAAAGCGGCCCTACACAGAATGAAGCCCGGTAAAGTGCCAGGACCGGATGAGATACCAGCTGAAGCAATAATACTGGCTGCTAAGGGTAGTCCTGAGTTTCTGCTGCATATGTATAACAAATGCCTGGAAGCCAGGATCTTCCAACAAGGTCGAAGACAGCGCACCTCGTGCTAACCCCGAAAGGCAAGGGAGATCCGAACTCCACGTCGTCTTTTCGACCATTATGCATGCTCGACACGGAGGGGAGAATGATGGAAAGCCTCCTTAAACAACGGCTGATAGCAGCCATTGAAAACGGAGGTGGTCTGTCCCATTGGCAGCATGGGTTCCGGAAAGGTCACTCCACAATAGATGCCATAGCCGAGGTTATAAATGCGGTAAGGAAAGCCGAAACCGCATGCCACCAAGCTAGGCCGGTTGTCGTACTGTTCACGCTGGACGTGGAAAATGCCTTCAACTCAGTCAGGTGGGACGACATGCTCGATGCGCTGAAACACTCTTTCAGTACCTTATCTACTAGCCATATTAAGGAACTACCTAAAAGATCGCTGGCTCACGTACGAAACAAATCAAGGTCAGAGAAAGGTGAGGATAACAGGCGGAGCAGCCCAGGGATCGGTGTTAGATCCCGACCTCTGGAATGCTTCGTATGACAGCCTCCTTCGCTTGCACATGCCAGAAAGTGCTTTTCTTGTCGCTTTCGCAGACGACGTGGCTGTCGTAATTACACCACGGAACTGCGAGCTGGCGCAGCTTAAATTAAACCCAGTAATGCGCAGTGTAAATAGATGGATGAGTGACCATGGACTTCAGCTCGCGACAGCGAAAACTGAGATCACAATCCTCACGAAGAGACGAATTCCCACCATTATGAATATGATGGTTGGAGAACAACAAGTACAAACACGCAGCTCCACGAAATACCTTGGGGTGAGGCTAGATAGCAAGCTAACCTTCTCGGAACACTTTCAAGGAGCCTGCGAGAAAACTGCACGGACCATAGGATACTTAAGTCGATTAATGGCAAACACAGGCGGGCCAAGGCCATGTATAAGAAAGCTGCTTGCTTCCGCTTCGTATTCTATACTCTTGTACGCTGCAGAAATTTGGACGGATGCAATGAGATTCCGAAAGTTCCGAGCAGCTATTACTTCTGTCCAACGCAGAGGGGCGCTACGAATTGCTTCAGCTTACCGCACGGTATCCGCAGACGCAGTTCTTGTTATTGCGGGAACCATACCGATACATCTTCTCTCTGAGGAGAGGAAATAAATTTACCACCTCCGAGGAGAAATATGCAGAGATGTTGCTGCCGCGCAGACGCGAAAAGATTCTATCCGATGCTATCAACAGCAATGCAGCTGCAGTACTGCAGACAGGGAACTGATGCCCGAGCTGGAGCCATGGTTAAAACGGCCACATGGAGAGGTCGACTTCTACCTGAAACAGTTTTTAAGTGGCTACGGCTACTTCCGGGAATACCTCCATAGGCAAGGTTAAAAATCCCAATTGTGGGCTCATAGACGACGTACGCCACACCTTTTGCGAATGCGATCACTTCGCACAACAACGAAGAAGAGTGGAAGTACCACTAGGCGATCTATCCCCGGGCAGAGTCATCCATAAAATGACCTGCGGAAATGACAGATGGGACATGGTCAGCAGATATGCAAGGAATATTGTGCTCGCTAAGCGGCAAGATGGTTGCTTAGCCCAATAACGTGAGAGTAGCCAAAGAGCTCACGCAGCGCCCTTCCGTACCCGAAGTTATGCTAAACGCGGTCCCAGGTGCGGAAAATGCGCGGGCCGTGGGAGGTTAGGTTTTAGTGGGAAGCCCATGAAGAAAAAGAAAGGGAGTCCTACACTCGGAGAGGCTCGCTGCTACAGAGAGTAGCACCGAGGCTTAACAACCCGGTTAGTGCATAAAGCATTTCCTCCTTCCACGTTACAAAAAAAAAAAAAAAATAATAATAATAATAATAAAAATAATAATAATGTTGGAGGCTGAGCTCAGGACTCCACCGCGGTCACAAGGTGGCGGATCATGAACGGCCTCTAGTAGGTTAGCTGCGAATAACCAATAAGCAGTCCCCGACCAAGAGCGACCATAGAGGAGGGCGTGGCGCAAAAGGCCACACATACCCAATGAGTCTTGGTGGCAGGGCGAGTGGGTGCCGCCCTAAAACTTCAATGAGCATCCTCAGGATCGAGTCTAGTAAGATCCTGACGGCGACAACTGGAAAAATGTTAAGGAAAAGTTTGCTATGGGCTGGTGTGGACAGTATTCTACCATTTTAGTAGCCGAGGGTGACACCACGTCGAAACGGCTGGTGGGCTAATATCGTCTTCGTCTCCGTCTCGTTAAAACCTTGGCAGGTCTCCAAGTACGTTCGCAGCCACTTCACCATTAAGTTGGCGGTGCAGGCTCAGTTGAGATGACTTCTGACTTCCGTCGGATTCTGGCTCTGAACACAGACTCTTATAAGGAACTGTGTCAACCCTCGCGTGGCCTCCCTGCACATGCAAAGGTAACCACGGGAATCTGAAATGGCGACTGCACATCGGGCGGAGATAGCGGCTTGGAGCGGGGACCCAACTGAAAAGAAATGAGCCAATATGATAGCGGCGTAACCGTTTTTCAAAGGAGCAGCAAGGTGCTCCGATCGCCGGTGTTAAAAGCCTCCACCAATGTGGCAATAGCACCAGCAGAGAAACAAGGTGGCGGGTCAGCAACGGCCAGGGACACCCCACGGCGAACGCAAGGGGTGACAAAGGCTAGAGCAAACAGCAGGTAAGTAGATGCCACCCATCTACCCCTGGACAGCAAGGTGATGGCAATGACGGGCGGGAAACCTCCGTATGCGGTACAATACCGGAGAGGACAAGTCAAGTTGACTTCCTCGAGTATACAAGAATGGTGCTGCGCAGCATGCAGGCTGCTGCGGCCAAACAGAAAAATGTGTTGATGGATATAAAGAACGGCATGGCACAACCCGAAGAGACACTGAGTCGCATGCGCTATTTATTAGAGGGTAAAAGCGCTGAGTACACCGAACCGAAAGCGGCTCGTGGGAGCAAAAGAGCACGAACGAACTCTGGCTCACAACCGGGGGCCTCGGAGGCCAAGAAAAAGTGCGATGAGGGTTCTGCGAAAACAATCTCGGGCGAGGTCGGGACGACCGTACGGAACCGGAAAGCTAAACCACGCCTTGAAAAAGAACAAAGGACACCACCTGGGCAAGCCAAGAAGGCAAAAAGAAAAGGCAAGCCCAAAAACAGACGGGCCGTAACTTTCGTAGTCAGACCAGTCCAGGCAAAGAAATACGCCGAGGTCGTAGGAGCCATCCGGGGCGATCTTCGGCATGAAGATACAGGGACCGTCATACGCTCCGTCCGAAAAACCAAATCCGGGAGTGTATTTAAACATGTTACGGCGATAAATCCGCGTTCATCCAAGCGATAAGAAGCGCTGTTGGAGAAGCGGGCGAAACCAAGCAGCTTACACGGCGAATGCGAATAGAGCACCATGGACTGCCTGGCAACCGCTGAAGAAGTTGCCGAGGCTGTTAGGAAAGCTGCTGGCAGCGAAATGACGGGACAGGTCCGTGTGTCTATTTTCTCGGCGAACAAGCGTGAACAGAAAATGGCAGCCGAAGCTTTTGGCGTACTTTACAAGGCAAGAGCAAGATCTGCATCGGCTGGCTGCAATACAGGCTTAGACAGAGGGTACACGTGCAGCGATGTTTCAGGCGTCTAGGCTACGGACACCGAAAAGAAGACTGCAAAGGCCCTGAAAGAAGCAGTGCTTGCTGGAAGTGCGGACAGAGTGGCCACCAGGCCTCGGGCTGCACGTAAAATCCAAAGTGCTTCTTACGCCAGTCAGAGAAGGTCGACTTTCTTCCCGGGTCTGGAGCATGCAGCACCTTCAGGGACGCACTCGCTGCCACAAAGGCCAAACACAAGTGACGCCCAAGTGACCAGTTTCATTCAAGGCAACCTGAACCGAAGCAGGTTAGCCGATAGTCTACTGGACCAACTGGTTCTTGAAAAGAGAGCCTGCTATGCCATCATCAGCGAACCTTATAGAGTCAGTAGTGATTGGCACATAGACTTAACAGGTGCTGCTGCGATCTGGATCGTGGACGCTGGCACCCACGTACGAAGCCGTGTTGATTGAAACGGCTACGTACGCATAACAGTGGCGCACACCACACAAGTGAGCTGCTACCTGTCCCCAAATGATCCAATTCAAGGGTTTAAATATAAACTAGAACTACTTGAAGACGATTTGCGTGACGAAATCGGTAACATGGTCGTCGCTGGAGATTTCAATGCTAGGGCTGTTGAGTGGGGAATGCCCCAGACAAGAAATGGCTGCTCGACTTGGATTGCTCATTCTGAATACCGGCACTACCCCGACATATCGGCGACAAGGCTTTGGACACTCTATCCCTGATATTACATTAGTATCGGAAAACCTGCTGTCAAAGGCGGCGGGATGGAGGGTGATGGAGGATCTTACGGGTAGTGACCATAACTACATCACCTTCCGTCTTAATGGCTCAGGGCAAAGTCTGGCAGGGAGACCGCCCCGTATGAAAACAAAATGGGACGCCTCTAAGGTTGACGCTGCAAAGGACTCCGCTGTTGTACAAGCGAGCTCACGACAGATAGTCGACAGTGCCGAAGCGGCGAACGCTACTGTAGAAGCCACTATGCGTTGCCTGAACCGCGCATGTAAGACCTCAATGCCATGAAAAGGACCTAGGAGAGCTAAAAAACCAGTGCACTGGTGGAGTAGCGAAATCGCCGAACTACGCAGGGTATGCGACAGAAAGCTAAGGCTGGCAACCCGCGCACGCAGCAGGCCTGACGCGCTAGAGATTGCGGAGGCATACAAAAGAGCAAAAAAGGTTCTCTGTGCCGCCATAAAGGAAAGCAAACAGAGAGGAGGCAACGTCACCCACGAAGACCACGACGTGCAGCCGCTCAGTGAGCTAAAAGCGGCCCACACAGAATGAAGCCCGGTAAAGCGCCAGGACCGGATGGGATACCAGCTGAAACAATAAGACTGGCTGCTAAGAGTAGTCCTGAGTTGCTGCTGCATATGTATAACAAATGCCCGGAAGCCAGGTCAAGGTGGTAGACAGCGCACCTCGTGCTAATCCCGAAAGGCAAGGGAGACCAGAACTCCCGTCGTCTTTTCGACCATTATGCATGCTGGACACGGCCAGCAAAATGATGGATAGCCTCCTTAAACAACGGCTGATAGCAGCCATTGAAAATGGAGGAGGTCTGTCCAATCGGCAGCATGGGTCTCGGAAAGGTTACACCACAATAGATGCCATAGCCAAGGTTATAAATGCGGTAAGGAACGCCGAAACCGCGTGGCACCAAGCTAGGCCGGTTATCTTACTGGTCACGCTGGATGTGAAAAATGCCTTCAATTCCGTCAGGTGGGACGACATGCTCGATGCGCTGAAACACTCTTTCAAGGTACCTCCTTATCTACTAGCCATATTAAGGTATTACCTAAGAGATCGCTGGCTCACGTACGAAACAAATCAAGGTCAGAGAAAGGTGAGGATTACAGCCGGAGAAGCCCAGGTGTTAGGTCCCGACCTCTGCAATGCTTCGTATGACAGCCTCCTTTGCTTGCACATGCCAGAAAGTGCTTTTCTTGTCGCTTTCGCAGACGACGTGGCTGCCGTAATTACAGCACGGAACTGCGAGCTGGCGCAGCTTAAATTAAACCAAGTAATGCGCAGTGTAAATGGATGGATGAGTGACTATGGACTTCAGCTCGCGACAGCGAAAACTGTGATCGTATTCCTCACGAAGAGACGAATTCCCACCATTATGAATATGGTGGTTGGAGAACAACAAGCACAACCACGCAGCTCCACGAAATACCTTGGGTTGAGGCTAGATAGCAAGCTAACTTTCTCGGAACACTTTCAAGGAGCCTGCAAGAAAACTGCATAGACCATAGGATACTTAAGTCTATTAATGGCAAACATAGGCGGGCCAAAGCCATGTATAAGAAAGCTGCCTGCTTCCGCTTCGGATTCTATACTCTTGTACGGTGCAGAAATTTGGCGAATGCAATGAAATTCTGAAAGTACCGAGCAGCTATTACTTCTGTCCAACGCAGAGGGGCGCTACGAATTGCCTCAGCTTACCGCACGGTATCCGCAGACGCAGTTCTTTTTATTGCGGGAACCATACCGATACATCTTCTCTCTGAGGAGAGGAAATCAATTTACCACCTCCGAGGAGAAGTTTGCAGAAATGTTGCTGCCGCGCAGGCGCGAAAATATTCTATCCGACGCTGGCAACAGCAATGGAGCTGCAGTACTGCAGGCAAGTGGACCAGGGAACTGATGCCCGAGCTGGAGCCATGGTTAGAACGCCCTCATGGAGAGGTCGACTTCTACTTGACACAGTTTTTTAAGTGGCCACGGCTACTTCCGGGAATACCTCCTCAGGATGGGCAAGGTCCGAATTGCTTTTACTGTGGGCTCATAGACGACGTACGCCACACCTTTTTCGAATGCGATCACTTCGCACAGCAACAAAGAAGAATGGAAGTAACACTAAGCGACCTATCCCCGGGCAGTGTCATCCATAAGAGAGTAGCACCGAGACTTAACAACCCGGTTAGAGGATGAAGCATTTCCTACTACCACCTAACAAAAATAATAATAATAATAATAATACCCAACGCATTAATACCCCCCAAAGCCCGCCCAACCGACGCAAGGGGAGCATCCGCATGACGCACGTATTTGTTTTTGCCGAGTTGTTGATAGGCAGAGGTTTTTTGGGTGTTGAGATCTAAAACTGCTCAGCTACAGAACCTGAATCAGGATTTCCTGGAATTTTTTTTTTTTTCAGATATCCGCATGTGCTCAGATTCGATGGGTAAGCAAACTTGCCCACATTCAAAATGCTATATCTTTGGTTCCACTCGTCGCATCTTATTAATTTTTGTTTTATTTTGAAGGTAATAATATTTTCTTTATAACTGCGTTAAAAAATATTTAATTGTATAAAATTAAAATAATGAATAAAAAATTAATTTTTTATATAATTATTACATAATGTTTTCCCCCACGAATATTTTCCAAAAAATATACATGCGCTACACTTTCATCTAAAAACCCTTTTTATTTTAAGTTGGACAAAATTGTGGTTCAAAATATATTAACACATTTCTGATCTGACCTCAAGCAACTTGCTTACATTTACTTGCAGCAGGTACGTGTTACAATTGTATACAGCCAACGCCTGGCTGTGTATGCTTGCATGGTCAACTTAACTACACCATACATACATATATGTACTTGTAAACAAAACTACTAATCACTTATCAGGTAGCTAGTATTTGTGTTTTACCAAATCATTATTGTAGTACAGAATATATTACAAATAAAAAAACAATTTCTATTTTTTTGGTTATTTTTTAAATGTTACATATATAATCTTATAACTTTAAACGAGCAATTCTTGTTTCCAATTTAAATGAAATTTGGCACAGAGATAATGTATCACCTTCTAAGACTTTCTACCTAGGTGTTGCCACTCAGAATGTTTCAAAAGGTTGCCACCTATTCGAAATTAAAAAAAAATTGCATGAGATATGCCGATATGGGTGTCAAACGAAAGGTATTTCACTCCGCATTAAAATAGGGACATTTTTGAACAGGGTTGCCACCTATTCGAAATTAAAAAAAAATTGCACGAGATATGCCGCTATGGGGATCAAACGAAAGGTATTTCACTCCGCATTACAATAGGGACATTTTTGAGTAGGGTTGCCTTTTAGGGTTACCACCTACTGGAAATTAAAAAAAAAATGCATGAGATATGCCGATATGGGTATCAAACGAAAGGTATTTCACTCCGCATTACAATAGGGACATTTTTGGGTGGGGTTGCCATTTAAGTTGCCACCTATTCGAAATTAAAAAAAATTGCATGCGATGCCCATATGGGTATCAAGCGAAAGGCATTTCACTCCGCATTACAGTAAGGTCATTTTTGAGTAGGTTTGCCATTTGGGGTTGCCACCTATTCGAAAAAAAATTCTACCAAAATATATTTAAATGCATATTTTTGGCAAATATGAAATGAATAATTGAAATTTCTCACAGATTACTATTAGAAATATTTCTCACCGTAGAAAAAAGATATCTCACCAAGGTAATTTTCTACCGTTGAACACTATAGGCATATGTTCTATTTGAAAACGTCATCTAACCCTTTAACTACTTACCAACAGATGGAGCTTAGGGAAGTAAGTTGACATTTAATTAAACTAACAAATAGTTGTCATAACTGATAGTTGTCATTCGTGAAATTTACAAGTTTTTAGAATGTAATAAAATTGTGAGACTTTCATACTGTATAACTAAAAAATGTTTGAAATTAATAATTCGGCGCATGAAGATACTGGACCTAAATAACTTAGTTATCGACTTCACTAATTGTCATAACAATCCCTTATATTATAGGCTGGAATTGCCCATTTCAAATTTTTCATTCCAGTTCATTTTTCGGTTAGTGTTTGATATGTTTTTGAAATCTATTTTTAAGGAAATCAAATATTGGTAAGTAAAAATATATAATACTAGCGGACCCCGTTGCACTTCGTAGCAACCAACCAAAAAATGAAAAATGAAAGATTATAAATTTTTTTTATGAAATTAATGCATTGTATTTCAAAATTATAAATGTCAATCCAAAACATTTGGATATACAATATTTTTAGTTTGCCCATTGGAAGCGGGCACAAACAAACAATTTTGAGTTCCAACTCTTCAGCAGGCCACGTATAAGCTGTCCATGTGAAAAGCACGGCTCCTCCAAATTTAATCCGCATATTTGAAGCGTTTGTCCTTGTGCCTTATTGATGGACATGACAAATGATAGACGCACTGGGAATTGCAAACGTTAAATTCAAATGGCATGTCTGTTGGAATCAGTGGAATACGTGGTATGAGTACAATTTCATCTTTCGCTGTTCCGGTCAATATTGTCGCTTCAATTATATTCGGCATCAATTTTTTTACTACTAATCTTGTGCCATTGCACAGTTTTGGTGCATTTAAATTCCGCAGTAAAATAATTGATGAGCCAACCTTTAAATTCAAATAATGCGGTGGCATACCAGGTGGTTCCAATGAATTCAATTGGATAATTCACTGCATCATCTGCATTCATTGCGCTATAAACAGATTTATATGATGTCACTGCACCTGGCAATTTTTCTTGAATCTGATAATTGATTGCATTGACGTGTAAATTTTCTGGTGCCAGTATTGCGCGTTCTCTCAACCAATTGTGATTCCTGTAATTTTGAACAATATTTGGAAACACACTTTCAATCAACTCTTCTGTTGATTGGAGAATGGTACAGACATTGTTCGGCAATGTAATCAATCCATTTGTATTATCAACTCGAACTTTTCCATTGCCAATATCTAACAATTGCTTCGAGAACCGATCTGCAGATTGGTCGTTGTGGAATTGAACGCGCATATTTCTGTTCAATGTCAATTTTTGCACATGTCGCCACAGAAGAGAAGACTTTAAACATGCGTTGATCTCATCCGCCGGTGTTGATCGTGGAACCACAGGCAATATTTGTCGAAAATCCCCTGACAATAATATTAATGCACCACCAAAAATTTCTTGATTCTGACGTAGATCTTGCATTGTACGGTGTAATGCTTCCAGCGATTTTTTATGCATCATTGTACGTTCATCCAATAGAATAATTGCTGCTTGTTACAAAACTTTTGCCATCGCAGAATTTCTTGAAATATTGCACGTGGGAATTTCAATCACCTGTTAATTTGAAAATAATTACATTTTAATTAATATCGATTAAATTTTAAAGTGATCAATCAATAAATATAAGCATACCTGCACATTCAACGGCAATTTTAATGCAGAGTGCACTGTTCGTCCACCATCCAATAGAGTAGCAGCGATTACCGACGAAGCAAGTGCCAATGCAATTTTTCGTTGCGATCGAATGGCTGCCAAAATGAGTGATATCACAAATGTTTTTCCCGTACCACCAGGCGCATCCAAGAAATATAATCCACCGACTTCATTTTGTACCGCTTGGATGATGGTATCATAGACATGTTTTTGATGGTCATTTAATTTAGGATCATTTAAATTCACAAATGTTTGCAATTCATTGGGATCATACTGTGGTTCATGTTGCAATTCTCAATCAAATAAATTATGCATTGGACGATTGGGTAGTGACAAACCTAATTGCCCTAATCCTTTATTTGCAATCGTAAGGCACATATGTTCAATCGCCATCAATGCCTCATTATACATTTCCAATGAAATCAGCAAATCAGTGTTTCTGTTGTACAACAAAAGCATGAATGCGTGCGATGAGTGGGAGTGTGTGTTAGTATGTATGCAAATTTATAACTTATCGAAGATATGTTGGAAAGGCAAGCGTGAATAATAGTTACCATCAGAAGAAAGTGATTGATAAACATTTGCATTTGGACAGGTTCATCTGTTTAACATTTGTATGCTGTCAATGAAATTAACTTGTAATAGGTTGGATCGATTTTTTTCGTTAGGTCGGACCGAAATGTAAATTTTTTTTTTCAAATTTTGAATTTTTTCTAAAAAAAATCATAACTCAAGAATGGCTATCGAATGGCTACTCGAAGATTGTCGAGCAAAGCTCGTTTGCCCAGGTACTTGAAAATACAATGGGAATGCACACTTCAAAACCGTCGTAAGAAAATATGTATATGTGTATTTGTGTTTAGATACTACATGTAACAATATAAAATACTTCGTTCGAAAATATAATTTAATAATTTATAATAACATAGGATTTAATAATTTATAATAAGTTATAAATTATAATACTTATTTTTTTTTTAATTAAGATTTTACAAGTTATTTTTATATTATTGTTACGAATATTAGTGACACTAACGGGGTTATTCTGTGTACTTGACAAATTGTCAATAAGTTGACAGGTAATCAAGATTTTTATCAAGTTGACAAATATTTCTATTCTGTGCATAGCTTGACAACTCTAAAAAGCTCTACGACCTGTGCTTTTCACCATATTGGGGTGAACTGAATTAGCTAAGCGTGGCGCAGTTGAGTGCGAGCAGTTTAATGTGAGTTATAAGGGAGTAATTTGATGTGCTTATAGGAGTATGAGTCGTGGCACAGTGGATGACGTACCCAACTCACACGTTTGGGGTTGCGGGTTCAAAGCCCACTGCTGCAAGCAAGCATTTTTTAAATTTATTATTTTTTTTTATTTTATAAATAATTATTTTAATGGACTGTATTATTGTTATTTTCATTTAAATCAACGGTTTAGTGCAACAATCGCGAAATGGAAAAAACCTAAGAGTTAAATATTGTTCTTATTTTTTTGTAACAAATATTTTAAAATCATAGTTTTTCCAAAGAAATCAAAAGTGGAACGTGGTACGCATGAGCAATTGGAGCGATATGTCTCATTTTGTGCTTCTAACACCGAAATTGGAATAGGAAAAAATAATCCGCTGGGTTTTTTGGGGGTCATTTCGGCATGGCTTTGGGGACTCCCTCGGGGCATTTGGGGTTTCCCTCGGGGTCATTTGGGGGACATTGCGGGATTTTTTTGGGGTCCCCATCGGGTGCATTTGGGGGTCGTTCCGGGATCTTTTTGGAGACTCTCGGGATAATTTGGGTGTCTTCCGGGATGATTTTGGGGACTCCATCGGGGTCGTTTAGGGGTCGTTCCGGGATGTTTATGGGGACTCCCTCGGAGTCTTTCCGGGGTGGTTTTGGCGACTCCCTCGGGGTCTTCCCAGGGTGAATTGGGGTCGTGCCGGGATGTTTTTAGGGACTCCCTCGGAGTCATTTGGGAGAATTCTGGGATTGTTTTGGGGACTCTCTCGGGGTCACTTGGGGGTCATTCCGGGATCCATTTGGGGACTCCCTCGGGGTCATTTGGGGCCATTCCGGGACGGTTTTGGGGACTCCATGGGGTCCTCCCGGGGTCATTTAGGGGTCGTTCCGAGATCTTTTTGGAGACTCTCTGGGGTCATTTGGGGGACATAACCCCCAAATAACCTCGAGGGAGTCCCCAAAACCATTCCGGAATGACCTCGGGAGAGTCCCCAAAAAGATACCGGAACGACCCCTAAATGACGCCGGGAGGACAAGATGGAGTCCGCAAAACCATCCCGTAATGTCCCCCAAATGACCCCGAGGGACTCCCTAAAACCTCCCCGTAATGATCCCCAAATGACCCCGCAGGAGTCCCCAAAGCCATGCCAAAATTACCCCTAAACGACCCCGATAGAGACCCCATAAACATCCCGGAACGACTCCCAAATTACCCCGAGGGAGTCCCCAAAACTTTACCGGAATGATCCCCAAATGACCCCGAGGGAGTCCCCAAAACCGTCCCGGAATGATCCCCAAATGACCCCGCGGGAGTCCCCAAAGCCATGCCAAAATTACCCCTAAACGACCCCGAGAGAGTCCCCATAAACATCCCGGAACGACCCCCAAATATCCCGAGGGAGTCCCCAAAACTGTACAGGAACGACCCCCAAATGACCCCGGGAGCACCCAATGGAAACCCCAAGACCATCCCGGAATGTCCCCAAAATGACCCCGAGGGAGTCCCCAAACCGTCCTGAAATTACCCCCAAAATCCCCAGAGGATCTTCCCACAATAATAGCAAAAGTAATAAGTCTTCCATTTTCTCTCGATCGCACAATAACAGAATTCTAATTTAAGTTTATCCGTATAAATTAAATTATCAAAAGCGTTTGACTTATTGACAATTTGTCAGCGAAAAAGCTTTTTATTTTTTACATAAAATAGCAATTACTTGATAAATTATCAAACTTGACAAATAAGAAAGATGGTGAATTTGTCAAGTGCACAGAATAGGGCTGTAAGTGATACCCACATCACTAGTCTGATGCTAAGTAAATGAAGTCACAACAACAATAAAGCAGACAGTCACTTGTATCTACATAAACGAATCAATTATTATGTCTACACTCAATTATTATGTACGTACACGCAGCGGAGAAGCAACGCACAACCACATGCATACATATATCTGAGATACTTCCGAAAGTATGCAATAATCGTGCAAGTATCACTCACATATACACGCGCATGGGCTATGAGAGGAGCTATAAAATAGTACATCTGTAGTTATAGCTGATAAGTTTATAGCTGATAAATAAGTAGTAGATTCTAGATATAGAAACACCTAGAAGTATGCGAGCGACACAGCACAGAGTATAAAAGCACCAACAGTTGAGGGACGAAAGTCAGTCGAGCAATAGAAGTGTAATTTTGAAAGTAGTCTAATAAAGACCATTTTGCATTATCGAATATTGGAGTTATTTATTCAACAGTTTAGTGATTCCAACGTTAGCAGTAGGTTGCAAATAAGCTAAATTGCACTAAATTCGTTACAATTGGTGTCGTAAGGGGAATTGTTGAATAAATTCCGAAGACTTCGAATACAACTTGGGCATGGAAAAGTGGAGTGAATTGAAGATCCAGCAACTGAGGAAGGAGATGGAAAGTCGTGGATTGAATACAAGCGGCAATAAACTCGAACTTCAGGCACGACTACAATGGCAATGGAATTAGAGGGAATTAACGTGGAGGAGTATGTCTTTCAACTTGATGACGGGGAGACAACAAAAATTGAAGTGAAAAATGAAACATCGCAGACAGTTACGAGCACAGACTTGAACATGATTTTAGCTGCAATATCTGCTCAAACATCGACAGTGTCATCTCAACTGGCAGAATAGAAGACATATATGGAATTGCAGGACACACGCATAACGTCCACGATTGAAGACCAGGAAAGACAAGTGTCATCTCGACTGGTAGAACAGAAGACATATATGGCATCCAAGATTGAATCACAGAAGACACGTATCCGAAATGTCGTCGCAAATGTCATTTCAGCTGGAATCGCAGGAGAACCGTATAACAGCGAAGATTGAAGCACAAGAGGCACGAAATGTCGGCACAGATATCATCGCAGATCTCTGCTCAACTGGAATAGCAAGAAGGATGTATTTACTCGAAGTTGGAGGCACAAGATACAAAAATTTTACAGTTTGAGGAAAAAATCGAGGCCGAGGTAGACGCTTTGAGAGGACGTATCGAGCAGTTACAACTAAATCGCCCAGCTGTGCCAGCGAGCAATCCGAAGTTAAAAACTTCATCTTTTGACGGCTCTGTTCCTTTCCAGGTATTCAAGCTTCAGTTTGAGAAGACGTCGGCAGTGAACAACTGGAATGCGGAAGATTAAGTTGCTGCACTGTTCATGGCATTGGAAGGGCCTGCAGCTCAGATTTTACAAACCATTCCAGAGGGCGAACGGAACTGTTATAAAGCATTGATCGGCGCTCTAGAGAGACAATGCGGAACTGAGCATAGGATACAGATATACCAAATGGAGTTACTGAAACGCTTCCAGAGGCCTGGTGAAACATTGCAAGAATTTGCGTCGGATGTTGAAAGGCTGGCACATTTAACGAATGTGGACGCGCCCGTAGAATACAACGAAAGGGTAGAAATCCAGAGCTTTATAAATGGCATACAGGACGTGGAAACGATGCGAGCGACATACGCAAACCCAAAACCTACATTCACAGAAACGGTATCACATGCTCTGATTCAGGAAACAGCTTCGCTTCTGTATAAGCCAGTTTTCAAAGCACGCCGTGTGGAAGTAGAAAGGTCAGAGTGGGTAGACGCAATATTGGAGGCGCTGAAAGGATCGCAAAAGTGGAGTGAAAGAATTATCAAATTCTTCAAAGCCCGGTTACATTGCACGTCATTGCGATCTTGGTCCTGGTAGTTCCAACTTGGCTGGTCGTAAACTTAAAGCTGGAGGAGATAAGCAAGAGCGAGTCAGATGTAAAGAAAGAAAACTTACCCCAGCTATTGAATGTCCTATGATACATATATCGCAAATTGGAAGAAAATCGAGCAGCCTTACCGTCAAAGGAAATATCGATGGCAAAGAACGTGTACTGACTGTAGATACGGGCGAATCTCATTCCTTGATTCGATCTGATTTGGCCAACAGGAGAGTAAAACCGTTACCTGGAACAAGGTTGTGAACGGTCACAGGCGAGTATAACCAAATCCAGGGAGAAGTGATATGTGAAGACTTAAATGGGAAGGTTATGGTTCTACACAAATTCATTGTGGCGGAGATTGTTGATGAAGTCATATTGGGAGTGGACCTCTTAGTTGACCACGCCATCAGGATCGATATGCGGAGAAGGTTTGTGCGGTATGAGAACCAGGATGTGCCACTTAACTTCAGTTTGGAAAAAGGGTTCAGCAGTAATCGAGTGCTGGTGAAAGAGATTCAAACGAAAGGTATTTCACTCCGCATTAATATAGGGACATTTTTGAACAGGTTGCCACCTATTCGAAATTAAAAAAAAAATTGCACGAGATATGCCGATATGGGGATCAAACGAAAGGTATTTCACTCCGCATTACAATAGGGACATTTTTGAGTAGGGTTTTCTTTTAGGGTTACCACCTACTGGAAATTTAAAAAAAAATGCATGAGATATGCCGATATGGGTATCAAACGGAAGGTATTTCACTCCGCATTACAATAGGGACATTTTTACAGTAAGGTCATTTTTGAGTAGGGTTGCCATTTGGGGTTACCACCTATTCGAAAATAAAAAAAATTCTAGCAAAATATATTTAAATGCATATTTTTGGCAAATATGAAATGAAGAATTGCAATTTCTCACAGATTACTGTTAGAAAGATTTCTCACCGTAGAAAAAAGATATCTCACCAAGGTAATTTTCTACCGTTGAACACAAGAGGCATATGTTCAATTTGAAAACGTAATCTAACCCATTAACTACTTACCAACAGATGGCGCTTATGAAAGTAAGTTGACATTTAATTAAACTAACAAATAGTTGTCATAACTGATAGTTGTCATTCGTGAAATTTACAAGTTTTTAGAATGTAATAAAATTGTAAGACTTTCATACTGTATAACTAAAAAATGTTTGAAATTAATAATTCGGCGCATGAAGATACTCGACCTAAATAACTTAGTTATCGACTTCACTAATTGTCATAACAATCCCTTATATAATAGGCTGGAATTACCCATTTCAAATTTTTCATTGCAGTTCATTTTGTGGTTATCTTTTGATATGTTTTTGAAATCTATTTTTAAGGAAATCAAATATTGGTAAGTAAAAATATATAATACTAGCGGACCCCGTTGCACTTCGTAGCAACCAACCAAAAAATGAAAAATGAAAGATTATAAATTTTTTTTATGAAATTAATGCATTGTATTTCAAAATTATCAATGTCAATCCAAAACATTTGGATATACAATATTTTTAGTTTGCCCATTGGAAGCGGGCACAAACAAACAATTTTGAGTTCCAACTCTTCAGCAGGCCACGTATAAGCTGTCCATGTGAAAAGCACGGCTCCTCCAAATTTGATCCGCATATTTGAAGCGTTTGTCCTTGTGCCTTATTGATGGACATGACAAATGATAGACGCACTGGGAATTGCAAACGCTTAAATTCAAATGGCATGTCTGTTGGAATCAGTGGAATACGTGGTATGAGTACAATTTCATTTTTCGCTGTTCCGGTCAATATTGTCGCTTCAATTATATTCGGAATCAATTTTTTTACTACTAATCTTGTGCCATTGCACAGTTTTGGTGCATTTAAATTCCGCAGTAAAATAATTGATGAGCCAACCTTTAAATTCAAATAATGCGTTGGCATACCAGGTGGTTCCAATGAATTCAATTGGATAATTCACTGCATCATCTGCATTCATTGCGCTATAAACAGATTTATATGATGTCACTGCACCTGGCAATTTTTCTTGAATCTGATAATTGATTGCATTGACGTGTAAATTTTCTGGTGCCAGTATTGCGCGTTCTCTCAACCAATTGTGATTCCTGTAATTTTAAACAATATTTGGAAACACACTTTCAATCAACTCTTCTGTTGATTGGAGAATGGTACAGACATTGTTCGGCAATGTAATCAATCCATTTGTATTATCAACTCGAACTTTTCCATTGCCAATATCTAACAATTGCTTCGAGAACCGATCTGCAGATTGGTCGTTGTGGAATTGAATGCGCATATTTCTGTTCAATGTCAATTTTTGCACATGTCGCCACAGAAGAGAAGACTTTAAACATGCGTTGATCTCATCCGCCGGTGTTGATCGTGGAACCACAGGCAATATTTGTCGGAAATCCCCTGACAATAATATTAATGCACCACCAAAAATTTCTTGATTCTGACGTAGATCTTGCATTGTACGGTGTAATGCTTCCAGCGATTTTTTATGCATCATTGTACATTCATTCAATAGAATAATTGCTGCTTGTTACAAAACTTTTTCCATCGCAGAATTTCTTGAAATATGGGAATTTCAATCACCTGTTAATTTGAAAATAATTACATTTTAATTAATATCGATTAAATTTTAAAGTGATCAATCAATAAATATAAGCATACCTGCACATTCAACGGCAATTTTAATGCAGAGTGCACTGTTCGTCCACCATCCAATAGAGTAGCAGCGATTACCGACGAAGTAAGTGCCAATGCAATTTTTCGTTGCGATCGAATGGCTGCCTAAATGAGTGATATCACAAATTTTTTTCCCGTACCACCAGGCGCATCCAAGAAATATAATCCACCGACTTCATTTTGTACCGCTTGGATGATGGTATCATAGATATGTTTTTGATGGTCATTTAATTTAGGATCATTTAAATTCACAAATGTTTGCAATTCATTGGGATCATACGTGGTTTATGTTGCAATTCTCAATCAAATAAATTATGCATTGGACGATTGGGTAGTGACAAACCTAATTGCCCTAATCCTTTATTTGCAATCGTAAGGCACATATGTTCAATCGCCATCAATGCCTCATTATACATTTCCAATGAAATCAGCAAATCAGTGTTTCTGTTGTACAACAAAAGCATGAATGCGTGCGATGAGTGGGAGTGTGTGTTAGTATGTATGCAAATTTATAACTTATCGAAGATATGTTGGAAAGGCAAGCGTGAATAATAGTTACCATCAGAAGAAAGTGATTGATAAACATTTGCATTTGGACATGTTCATCTGTTTAACATTTGTATGCTGTCAATGAAATTAACTTGTAATAGGTTGGATCGATTTTTTTCGTTAGGTCGGACCGAAATGTAAATTTTTTTTTTTCAAATTTTGAATTTTTTCTAAAAAAAATCATAACTCAAGAATGGCTATCGAATGGCTACTCGAAGATTGTCGAGCAAAGCTCGTTTGCCCAGGTACTTGAAAATAAAATGGGAATGCACACTTCAAAACCGTCGTAAGAAAATATGTATATGTGTATTTGTGTTTAGATACTACATGTAACAATATAAAATACTTCGTTCGAAAATATAATTTAATAATTTCTAATAACATAGGATTTAATAATTTATAATAAATTATAAATTATAATACTTATTTTTTTTTTAAGTTAAGATTTTACAAGTTATTTTTATATTATTGTGACGAATATTAGTGACACTAACGGGGTTATTCTTTGTACTTGACAAATTGTCAATAAGTTGATAGGTAATCAAGATTTTTATCAAGTTGACAAATATTTCTATTCTGTGCATAGCTTGACAACTCTAAAAAGCTCTACGACCTGTGCTTTTCACCATATTGGGGTGAACTGAATTAGCTAAGCGTGGCGCAGTTGAGGGCGAGCAGTTTAATGTGAGTTATAAGGGAGTAATTTGATGTACTTATAGGTGTATGAGTCGTGGCACAGTGGATGACGTACCCGACTCACACGTTTGGGGTTGCGGGTTCAAAGCCCACTGCTGCAAGCAAGCATTTTTTAAATTTATTATTTTTTTTATTTTATAAATTATTATTTTAATGGACTGTATTTTATTTTCATTTAAATCAACGGTTTAGTGCAACAATCGCGAAATGGAAAAAACGTAAGAGTTAAATATTGTTCTTAATTTTTTGTAACAAATATTTTAAAATCATAGTTTTTCCAAAGACATCAAAAGTGGAACGTGCTACGCATGAGCAATTGGAGCGATATGTCTCATTTTGTGCTTCTAACACCGAAATTGGAATAGGAAAAAATAATCCGCTGGGTTTTTTGGGGGTCATTTCGGCATGGCTTTGGGGACTCCCTCGGGGCATTTGGGGTTTCCCTCGGGGTCATTTGGGGGACATTGCGGGATTGTTTTGGGGTCCCCATCGGGTGCATTTGGGGGTCGTTCCGGGATCTTTTTGGAGACTCTCGGGATAATTTGGGTGTCTTCCGGGATGATTTTGAGGACTCGATCGGGGTCATTTAGGGGTCGTTCCGGGATGTTTATGGGACTCCCTCGGAGTCTTTCCGGGTGGTTTTGGCGACTCCCTCGGGGTCTTCCCAGGGTGAATTGGGGTCGTGCCGGGATGTTTTTAGGGACTCCCTCGGAGTCATTTGGGAGAATTCTGGGATTGTTTTGGGGACTCCCTCGGGGTCCTCTCGGGGTCACTTGGGGGTCATTCCGGGATCCATTTGGGGACTCCCTCGGGGTCATTTGGGGCCATTCCGGGACGGTTTTGGGGACTCCATGGGGTCCTCCCGGGGTCATTTAGGGGTCGTTCCGAGATCTTTTTGGAGACTCTCTGGGGTCATTTGAGGGACATAACCCCCAAATAACCTCGAGGGAGTCCCCAAAACCATTCCGGAATGACCTCGGGAGAGTCCCCAAAAAGATACCGGAACGACCCCTAAATGACGCCGGGAGGACAAGATGGAGTCCGCAAAACCATCCCGTAATGTCCCCCAAATGACCCCGAGGGACTCCCTAAAACCTCCCCGTAATGATCCCCAAATGACCCCGCAGGAGTCCCCAAAGCCATGCCAAAATTACCCCTAAACGACCCCGAGAGAGACCCCATAAACATCCCGGAACGACTCCCAAATTACCCAGAGGGAGTCCCCAAAACTTTACCGGAATGATCCCCAAATGACCCGAGGGAGTCCCCAAAACCGTCCCGGAATGATCCCCAAATGACCCCGCGGGAGTCCCCAAAGCCATGCCAAAATTACCCCTAAACGACCCCGAGAGAGTCCCCATAAACATCCCGGAACGACCCCCAAATATCCCGAGGGAGTCCCCAAAACTGTACAGGAACGACCCCCAAATGACCCCGGGAGCACCCAAAGGAAACCCCAAGACCATCCCGGAATGTCCCCCAAATGACCCCGAGGGAGTCCCCAAAACCGTCCTGAAATTACCCCCAAAATCCCCAGAGGATCTTCCCACAATAATAGCAAAAGTAATAAATCTTCCATTTTTTCTCGATCGCACAATAACAGAATTCTAATTTAAGTTTATCCGTATAAATTAAATTATCAAGAGCGTTTGACTTATTGACAATTTGTCAGCGAAAAAGCTTTTTATTTTTTACATAAAATAGCAATTACTTGATAAATTATCAAACTTGACAAATAAGAAAGATGGCGAATTTGTCAAGTGCACAGAATAGGGCTGTAAGTGATACCCACATCACTAGTCTGATGCTAAGTAAATGAAGTCACAACAACAATAAAGCAGACAGTCACTTGTATCTACATAAACGAATCAATTATTATGTCTACACTCAATTATTATGTACGTACACGCAGCGGAGAAGCAACGCACAACCACATGCATACATATATCTGAGATACTCCCGAAAGTATGCAATAATTGTGCAAGTATCACTCACATATACACGCGCATGGGCTATGAGAGGAGCTATAAAATAGTGCATCTGTAGTTATAGCTGATAAGTTTATAGCTGATAAATAAGTAGTAGATTCTAGATATAGAAACACCTAGAAGTATGCGAGCGACACAGCACAGAGTATAAAAGCAGCAACAGTTGAGGGACGAAAGTCAGTCGAGCAATAGAAGTGTAATTTTGAAAGTAGTCTAATAAAGACCATTTTGCATTATCGAATATTGGAGTTATTTATTCAACAGTTTAGTGATTCCAACGTTAGCAGTAGGTTGCAAATAAGCTATATTGCACTAAATTCGTTACAATTGGTGTCGTAAGGGGAATTGTTGAATAAATTCCGAAGACTTCGAATACAACTTGGGCATGGAAAAGTGGAGTGAAACATTGCAAGAATTTGCGTCGGATGTTGAAAGGCTGGCACATTTAACGAATGTGGACGCGCCCGTGGAATACAACGAAAGGGTAGAAATCCAGAGCTTTATAAATGGCATACGGGACGTGGAAACGATGCGAGCGACATACGCAAACCCAAAACGTACATTCACAGAAACGGTATCACATGCTCTGATTCAGGAAACAGCTTCGCTTCTGTATAAGCCAGTTCTCAAAGCACGCCGTGTGGAAGTAGAAAGGCCAGAGTGGGTAGACGCAATATTGGAGGCGCTGAAAGGATCGCAAAAGTGGAGTGAAAGAATTATCAAATGCTTCAAAGCCCGGTTACATTGCACGTCATTGCGATCTTGGTCCTGGTAGTTCCAACTTGGCTGGTCGTAAACGTAAAGCTGGAGGAGATAAGCAAGAGCGAGTCAGATGTAAAGAAAGAAAACTTACCCCAGCTATTGAATGTCCTATGATACATATATCGCAAATTGGAAGAAAATCGAGCAGCCTTACCGTCAAAGGAAATATCGATGGCAAAGAACGTGTACTGACTGTAGATACGGGCGAATCTCATTCCTTGATTCGATCTGATTTGGCCAACAGGAGAGTAAAACCGTTACCTGGAACAAGGTTGCGAACGGTCACAGGCGAGTATAACCAAATCCAGGGAGAAGTGATATGTGAAGACTTAAATGGGAAGGTTATGGTTCTACACAAATTCATTGTGGCGGAGATTGTTGATGAAGTCATATTGGGAGTGGACCTCTTAGTTGACCACGCCATCAGGATCGATATGCGGAGAAGGATTGTGCGGTATGAGAACCAGGATGTGCCACTTAACTTCAGTTTGGAAAAAGGGTTCAGCAGTAATCGAGTGCTGGTGAAAGAGATTCAAACGAAAGGTATTTCACTCCGCATTAATATAGGGACATTTTTGAACAGGTTGCCACCTATTCGAAATTAAAAAAAAAATTGCACGAGATATGCCGATATGGGGATCAAACGAAAGGTATTTCACTCCGCATTACAATAGGGACATTTTTGAGTAGGGTTTCCTTTTAGGGTTACCACCTACTGGATATTTAAAAAAAAATGCATGAGATATGCCGATATGGGTATCAAACGGAAGGTATTTCACTCCGCATTACAATAGGGACATTTTTACAGTAAGGTCATTTTTGAGTAGGGTTGCCATTTGGGGTTGCCACCTATTCGAAAATAAAAAAAATTCTAGCAAAATATATTTAAATGCATATTTTTGGCAAATATGAAATGAAGAATTGCAATTTCTCACAGATTACTGTTAGAAAGATTTCTCACCGTAGAAAAAAGATATCTCACCAATGTAATTTTCTACCGTTGAACACTAGAGGCATATGTTCAATTTGAAAACGTAATCTAACCCTTTAACTACTTACCAACAGATGGCGCTTATGAAAGTAAGTTGACATTTAATTAAACTAACAAATAGTTGTCATAACTGAGAGTTGTCATTCGTGAAATTTACAAGTTTTTAGAATGTAATAAAATTGTAAGACTTTCATACTGTATAACTAAAAAATGTTTGAAATTAATAATTCGGCGCATGAAGATACTCGACCTAAATAACTTAGTTATCGACTTCACTAATTGTCATAACAATCCCTTATATAATAGGCTGGAATTACCCATTTCAAATTTTTCATTGCAGTTCATTTTGTGGTTATCGTTTGATATGTTTTTGAAATCTATTTTTAAGGAAATCAAATACTGGTAAGTAAAAATATATAATACTAGCGGACCCCGTTGCACTTCGTAGCAACCAACCAAAAAAGAAATGAAAGATTATAATTTTTTTTATGAAATTAATGCATTGTATTTCAAAATTATCAATGTCAATCCAAAACATTTGGATATACAATATTTTTAGTTTGCCCATTGGAAGCGAGCACAAACAAACAATTTGGAGTTCCAACTCTAGAGCAGGCCACGTATAAGCTGTCCGTGTGAAAAGCACGGTTCCTCCAAAATTAATCCGCATATTTGAAGCGTTTGTCCTTGTGCCTTATTGATGGACATGACAAATGATAGACGCACTGGGAATTGCAAACGCTTAAATTCAAATGGCATGTCTGTTGGGATCAGTGGAATACGTGGTATGAGTACAATTTCATTTTTCGCTGTTCCGGTAAATATTGTCGCTTCAATTATATTCGGCATCAATTTTTTACTACTAATCTTGTGCCATTGCACAGTTTTCGTGCATTTAAATTCCGCAGTAAAATAATTGATGAGCCAACCTTTAAATTCAAATAATGCGGTGGCATACCAGGTGGTTCCAATGAATTCAATTGGATAATTCATAATGCATCATCTGCATTCATTGCGCTATCAACAGACTTATACGATGTCACTGCACCTGGCAATTTTTCTTGAATCTGATAATTGATTGCATTGACGTGTAAATTTTTTGGTGCCAGTATTGCGCTTTCTCTCAACCAATTGTGAATCCTGTAATTTTGAACAATATTTGGAAACATACTTTCAATAAACTCTTCTGTTGATAGGAGAATGGTACAGAAATTGTTCGGCAATGTAATCAATCCATTTGTATTATCGACTCGAACTTTTCCATTGCCAATATCTAACAATTGCTTCGAGAACCGATCTGCAGATTGGTCGTTGTGGAATTGAACGCGCATATTTCTGTTCAATGTCAATTTTTGCACATGTCGCCACAGAAGAGAAGACTTTAAACATGCGTTGATCTCATCCGCCGGTGTTGATCGTGGAACCACAGGCAATATTTGTCGAAAATCCCCTGACAATAATATTAATGCACCACCAAAAATTTCTTGATTCTGACGTAGATCTTGCATTGTACGGTGTAATGCTTCCAGCGAATTTTTATGCATCATCGTACATTCATCCAATAGAATAAATGCTGCTTGTTACAAAACTTTTGCCATCGCAGAATTTCTTGAAATATTGCACGTGGGAATTTCAATCACCTGTTAATTTGAAAATAATTACATTTTAATTAATATCGATTAAATTTTAAAGTGATCAATCAATAAATATAAGCATACCTGGACATTCAACGGCAATTTTAATGCAGAGTGCACTGTTGTCCACCATCCAATAGAGTAGCAGCGATTCCCGACGAAGCAAGTGCCAATGCAATTTTTCGTTGCGATCGAATGGCTGCCAAAATGAATGATATCACAAATGTTTTTCCCGTACCACCAGGCGCATCCAAGAAATATAATCCACCGACTTCATTTTGTACCGCTTGGATGATGGTATCATAGACATGTTTTTTATGGTCATTTAATTAAGATCATTTAAATTCACAAATGTTTGCAATTCATTGGGATTATACTGTGGTTCATGTTGCAATTCTCGATCAAATAAATTATGCATTGGACGATTGGGTGGTGACAAACCCAATTGCCCTAATCCTTTATTTTCAATCGTAAGGCACATATCTTCAATCGCTATCAATGCCTCATTATACATTTCCAATGAAATCAGCAAATCAGTGTTTCTGTTTTACAACAAAAGCATGAATGCGTGCGATGAGTGGGAGTGTGTGTTTGTATGTATGCAAATTATTAACTTAACGACGATATGTTGGAAAGGCAAGCGTGAACAATAGTTACCATCAGAAGAAAGTGATTGATAAACATTTGCATTTGGACAGGTTCATCTGTTTAACATTTGTATGCTGTCAATGAAATTAACTTGTAATAGGTTGGATCGATTTTTTTCGTTAGGTCGGACCGAAATGTAATTTTTTTTTCAAATTTTGAATTTTTTCTAAAAAAAATCATAACTCAAGAATGGCTAAACCGATTTGGGATTTCAAAATCAACTAACCATCATCTCTCCTTCCTGTATCTTTCCTAAAAATTTCATGGCAATCTTTCTATCCATTCTCGAGTTATGGAGTGACAATCAAAATGTACACTTCTTTTTATACTCAGTTGAGCAGAGCTCACAGAGTATATTAAGTTTGATTGGATAACGGTTGGTTGTACATATATAAAGGAATCGAGATAGATATAGACTTCCATATATCAAAATAATCAGGATCGAAAAAAAATTTGATTGAGCCATGTCCGTCCGTCCGTCCGTCCGTCCGTTAACACGATAACTTGAGTAAATTTTGAGCTATCTTGATGAAATTTGGTATGTAGATTCCTGGGCACTCATCTCAGATCGCTATTTAAAATGAACGATATCGGACTATAACCACGCCCACTTTTTCGATATCGAAAATTTCGAAAAACCGAAAAAATGCGATAATTCATTGCCAAAGGCAATTAAAGCGATGAAACTTGGCAGGTGGGTTGACGTTATGACGCAGAATAGAAAATTAGTAAGATTTTGGACAATGGGCGTGGCACCGCCCACTTTTACAAGAAGGTAATTTAAAAGTTTTGCAAGCTGTAATTTGGCAGTCGTTGAAGATATCATGATGAAATTTGGCAGGAACGCTGCTACTATTTCTATATATGTGCTAAATAAAAATTAGCAAAATTGGATGAAGAACACGCCCACTTTTTAAAAAAAAAATTTTTTTAATTCAAATTTTAACAAAAAATTTAATATCTTTACTGTATATAAGTAAATTAAGTCAAAATTCAACTCCTGTAATGATATGATGCAACAAAATACAAAAATAAAAGAAAATTTCAAAATGGGCGTGGCTCCGCCCATTTTCATTTAGTTTGTCTAGAATACTTTTAATGCCATAAGTCGAACAAAAATTTACCAATCCTTCTCAAATTTGGTAGGTACATAGATTCTATGACGGTAACTGTTCTCTGTGAAAATGGCCGAAATCGGTGGAAGCCACGCCCAGTTTTTATACACAGTCCACCGTCTGTCCTTCCGCTCGGCTGTTAACACAATAACTTGAGCAAAAACCGATATATATTTACTAAACTTAGCCCACCTACTTATCTGAACTCACTTTATCTCGGTATAAAAAATAGCCGAAATCCGACCATAACCACGCCCACTTTATCGATATCGAAAATTACGAAAAATTAAAAAAATGCCATAATTCTATACCAAATACGAAAAAAGGGATGAAACATGGTAACTGGATTGGTTTATTGACGCAAAATATAACTTTGGAAAAAATGTTGTAAAATGGGTGTGACACCTACCATATTAAGTAGAAGAAAATGAAAAAGTTCTACAAGGCAAAATCAACAGCCCTTGGAATCTTGGCAGGAATACTGTTAGTGGTATTGCATATATAAATAAATTAGCAGTACCCGACAGATGATTTTCTGGATCACCTGGTCCACATTTTGGTCGATATCGCGAGAACACCTTCACATATACATCTAAGGGCCACTCGCTTTTAAAACCCTCATTAATACCTTTAATTTGATATCCATATCGTACAAACACATTCTAGAGTCACCCCTGGCTCACCCTAATGGCGATATCTCGAAAAGGCGTCCACCTATAGACCTAATGCCCACTCCCTCTTAAAATGCTCAGTAACACCTTTCGTTTGATACCCATATCGTACAAACATTCTAGAGTCACCTCTGGCCCACCCTAATGGCGATATCTCGAAAAGGCGTCCACCTATAGACCGAATGTCCACTCCCTCTTAAAATGCTCAGTAACACCTTTCGTTTGATACCCATATCGTACAAACATTCTAGAGTCACCCCTGGCCCACCCTATTGGCGATGTCTCGAAAAGGCCACCTATAGACCTAATGCCCACTCCCTCTTAAAATGCTCAGTAACACCTTTCGTTTGATACCCATATCGTACAAACATTCTAGAGTCACCCTTGGTCCACCTTTATGGCGATATCTCGAAAAGGCATCCACATATAGAACTAAGGATTACTCCCTTTTAAAATACTCATTACCACCTTTCATTTGATACCCATATCGTACAAACACATTCTAGAGTCACCCCTGGCCCACCCTAATGGCGATATCTCGAAAAGGCGTCCACCTATAGACCTAATGCCCACTCCCTCTTAAAATGCTCAGTAACACCTTTCGTTTGATACCCATATCGCACAAACATTATAGAGTCACCCCTGGCCCACACTAATGGCGATATCTCGAAAAGACGTCCACCTATAGACATAATGCCCACTCCCTCTTAAAATGCTCAGTAACACCTTTCGTTTGATACCCATATCGTACAAACACATTCTAGAGTCACCCCTGGCCCACCCTAATGACGATATCTCGAAAAGGCGTCCACTTATAGACCTAATGCCCACTCCCTTTTAAAATGCTCAGTAACACCTTTCGTTTGATACCCATATCGTACAAACATTCTAGAGTCACCCTTGGTCCACCTTTATGGCGATATATCGAAAAGGCGTCCACCTATAGAACTAAGGATTACTCCCTTTTAAGATACTCATTACCATCTTTCATTTGATACCCATATCATACAAACACATTCTAGAGTCACCCCTGGCCCACCCTAATGGCGACATTTCGAAAAGGCGTCCACCTATAGACCTATTGCCCACTCCCTCTTAAAATGCTCAGTAACACTTTTCGTTTTATACCCATATCGTACAAACATTCTAGAGTCACCCCTGGCCCACCCTAATGGCAATATCTCGAAAAGGCGTCCACCTATAGACCTAATGCCCACTCCCTCTTAAAATGCTCAGTAACACCTTTCATTTGATTCCCATATCGTACAAACACATTCTAGAGACACCCCTGGTCCACCTTTATGGCGATATCTCGAAACGGCGGCCACCTATGGACTAAGGATCACTCCTTTTCAAAATACTCATTAACAGCTTTCCTTTGATACCCATATCGTACAAACATATTCTAGAGTCACCCCTGGTCCACCTTTATGGCGATTTCTCGAAAAGGCGTTCACCTATAGAACTAAAGCCCATTCCCTTTTAAAATACTCATTACCACCTTTCATTTGATACCCATATCCTACAAACACATTCTAGAGTCACCCCTGGTCCACCTTAATGGCGATATCTCGAAAGGGCGTCCACCGATAGACCTAAGGCCCACTCCCTCTTAAAATGCTCAGTAACACCTTTCATTTGATACCCATATCGTACAAACAAATTCTAGAGTCAGCCCTGGTCCACCTTTATGGCGATATTCCTAAATGGCGTCCATCCATAGAACTATGGCCTACTCTCTCTTAAAATACTCTTTAATACCTTCCATTTGATACACATGTCATACAACCACATTCCAAGGTTACCCTAGGTTCATTTTCCTACATGGTGATTTTCCTTATTTTGTCTCCATAGCTCTCAACTGAGTATGTAATGTTCGGTTACACCCGAACTTAGCCTTCCTTACTTGTTATATATATAGATATGTGCATATGAAAACAGTAGAGTTTGATTAATGATGACATGTAGAACAAAGAAAGTTATGCGGCATACCCGAAGATTGCCGAGCTAAGCTCGTTTGCCCAGGTACTTGAAAATAAAATGGGAATGTACACTTCAAAACCGTCGTAAGAAAATATGTATATGCGTATTTGTGTTTAGATACTACATGTAACAATATAAAAAACTTCGTTCGAAAATATAATTTAATAATTTCTAATAACATAGGATTTAATAATTTATAATAAATTATAAATTATAATACTTATTTTTTTTTTAATTAAGATTTTACAAGTTATTTTTATATTATTGTGACGAATATTAGTGACACTAAGTGATACCCACATCACTAGTCTGATGCTAAGTAAATGAAGTCACAACCACAATAAAGCAGACAGTCACTTGTATCTACATAAACGAATCAATTATTATGTCTACACTCGATTATTATGTACGTACACGCAGCGGAGAAGCAACGCACAACCACATGCATATATCTGAGATACTCCCGAAAGTATGCAATAATTGTGCAAGTATCACTCACATATACATGCGCATGGGCTATGAGAGGAGCTATAAATTCGTGCATCTGTAGTTATAGCTGATAAGTTTATAGCTGATAAATAAGTAGTAGATTCTAGATATAGAAACGCCTAGAAGTATGCGAGCGACACAGCACAGAGTATAAAAGCAACAACAGTTGAGGGACGAAAGTTACTTTGATTTAGCACGCTATCTGCCGAGCAATAGAAGTGTTATTTTGAAAGTAGTCTAATAAAGACCATTTTGCATTATCGAATATTAGAGTTATTTATTCAACAGTTTAGTGATTCCAACGTTAGCAGTAGGTTGCAAATAAGCCAAATTGCACTAAATTCGTTACAATTGGTGTCGTAAGAGGAATTGTTGAATAAATTCCGAAGACTTCAAATACAACTTGGGCATGGAAAAGTGGAGTGAATTGAAGATCCAGCAACTGAGGAAGGAGATGGAGAGTCGTGGATTGAATACAAATAAACTCGAACTTCAGGCACGACTACGAAAGGCAATGGAATTAGAGGGAATTAACGTGGAATAGTATGTCTTTCAACTTGATGACGGGGAGACAACAAAAATTGAAGTGAAAAATGAAACATCGCAGACAGTTACGAGCACAGACTTGAACATGATTTTAGCTGCAATATCTGCTCAAACATCGACAGTGTCATCTCAACTGGCAGAACAGAAGACATATATGGAATTGCAGGACACACGCATAACGTCCAAGATTGAAGCCCAGGAAAGACAAGTGTCATCTCGACTGGTAGAACAGAAGACATATATGGCATCCAAGATTGAATCACAGAAGACACGTATCCGAAATGTCGTCGCAAATGTCCTTTCAGCTGGAATCGCAGGAGAACCGTATAACAGCGAAGATTGAAGCACTAGAGGCACGAAATGTCGGCGCAAATTTCAGCACAGATATCATCGCAGATCTCTGTTCAACTGGAATAGCAAGAAGGATGTATTTCCTCGAAGTTGGAGGCACAAGATAAAAAAATTTGAGGAAAAGTTTGAGGAAAAAATCGAGGCCGAGGTAGACGCTTTGAGGGGACGTATCGAGCAGTTACAACTAAATCGCCCAGATGTGCCAGCGAGCAATCCGAAGTTAAAAACTTCATCTTTTGACGGCTCTGTTCCTTTCCAGGTATTCAAGCTTCAGTTTGAGAAGACGTCGGCAGTGAACAACTGGAATGCGGAAGATTAAGTTGCTGCACTGTTCATGGCATTGGAAGGGCCTGCAGCTCAGATTTTACAAACCATTCCAGAGGGCGAACAGAACTGTGAAGCATTGATCGGCGCTCTAGAGAAACGATGCGGAACTGAGCATAGGGGACAGATATACCAAATGGAGTTACTGAAACGCTTCCAGAGGCCTGGTGAAACATTGCAAGAATTTGCGTCGGATGTTGAAAGGCTGGCACATTTAACGAATTCGGACGCGCCCGTGGAATACAACGAAAGGGTAGAAATCCAGAGCTTTATAAATGGCATACGGGACGTGGAAACGATGCGAGCGACATACGCAAACCCAAAACCTACATTCACAGAAACGGTATCACATGCTCTGATTCAGGAAGCAGCTTCGCTTTTGTATAAGCCAGTTTTCAAAGCACGCCGTGTGGAAGTAGAAAGGCCAGAGTGGGTAGACGCAATATTGGAGGCGCTGAAACGATCGCAAAAGTGGAGTGAAAGAATTATCAAATGCTTCAAATGCGGGAAGCCCGGTTACATTGCACGTCATTGCGATCTTGGTCCTGGTAGTTCCAACTTGGCTGGTCGTAAACGTAAAGCTGGAGGAGATAAGCAAGAGCGAGTCAGATGTAAAGAAAGAAAACTTACCACAGCTATTGAATGTCCTATGATACCTATATCGCAAATTGGAAAAAAATCGAGCAGCCTTACCGTCAAAGGAAATATCGATGGCAAAGAACGTGTACTGACTGTAGATACGGGCGCATCTCATTCCTTGATTCGATCTGATTTGGCCAACAGGAGAGTAAAACCGTTACCTGGAACAAGGTTGCGAACGGTCACAGGCGAGTATAACCAAATCCAGGGAAATGTGATATGTGAATACTTAATTGGGAAGGTTATGGTTCTACACAAATTCATTGTGGCGAAGATTGTTGATGAAGTCATATTGGGAGTGGACCTCTTAGTTGACCACGCCATCAGGATCGATATGCGGAGAAGGATTGTGCGGTATGAGAACCAGGATGTGCCACTTAACTTCAGTTTGGAAAAAGGGTTCAGCAGTAACCGAGTGCTGGTGAAAGAGATTCGACAAAAACCACAAAAGTCAAAGGTAGCAGATCGGGTAAAAGTTGATTGAACGAATGGGCCAAACAAATCAAAACCGAAAGTACCTGTGAGAAAAACACTGGCATTGACAAACCCTAATGGACGCACTAAAACGACTAAAAAAATTTTCCAGAAAGAATGCAAGGGTGGTTTCAAGCCAGTCAGATCGTCAAGACGATACTGATGATGCAAAGCCAATTCGTCAAGCACAAGCTCTACGAAGTAGTTCATGGGCCAAACAACAGATTGTGAGGGAACGGCCCAGGGTAATGAGTAGTAAGTTGAAGCACAGGTACGACAAGAAAAATAATTCGGAAGTTTCCCGGGAGGAAGATTTGGTACTGCTATACAACCCTACCGGTGAAAAGGTGTTCCATCCAAAATTCGGTGTAGTTGAGAAGGCCCGTACAAAGTTATGAAGAAGATCAGTGATACCATCCACCGCATACAAACCATTGGGAAACCACGAAATAGGAGGGTGGTTCATTTGGAGATGGTAGCAGTGGTTAGATCGAGAGATTTGTCTGATCGGGACGATCAAACTTAGGTGGATGGCAGTGTGACGAATATTAGTGACACTAAGTGATACTCACATCACTAGTCTGATGCTAAGTAAATGAAGCCACAACAACAAATAAAGCAGACAGACTTGTATCTACATTAACGAATCAATAATTATAATGCAAACAGCAAACGGTGACAATTGCCCACAAGAAAAGAGTTCAACCGTTGAAAACGGACCTACTACTAGAACGACCCTTTGTGATTCACAAGGTTTGAGTTGCCACCTCCTGCATCACTAAGAGTCATTCTGGTAGTAGGTTCATATTCATCAGTTTAGTTCGATCAACGACACCGCCATCTGTAATTATCAGCGCATCAACGCTAGCGCTGCACAGAACTACCCAGCTTTCGCTACCAGCAATCTACGGCGCAATAACATCTCGCCATGCAGAGTTACACAGGATGACGCTTTGTTTATGCTGACGCCATTGATGTTATGAATTGTTATTGATGCGCTTACAAGTGAATTAGGAACTGTTGTCGCGTTTTCATAATAAAAAAGTAAAAAGTGCGTTTGGATTGTTCCGTTTAGAATTGTTGTCGTGTTTTGTAAAAGTGCAGTGAGATTAAAAAAATGGTGCAAAGCCGTCGCAACATTAAAAGGTTGGTAACAAAAAAAAAAAAAAACAAGAGTTTTAGCCAAACTCAACATGCCGCAACTACCGGTAGAAACTGCTAGTTTGGACCTTCCACTTGAAGCACCGAGTTTTGAGCCGGTAGCTGAATTACACAGTCACGGATGGTGTGTAAGTGGAATTTCTGCGGAAAATCCAAGTGATATAAGCTTGGGCTTGAACGCAAAAACTCTATTTATACAGTGTATAAAAGATTGGACTCTAAAGCACCGGCCAACTAGGGAGTGTTGCAATGATTTGCTGGGCATTCTTGCAGATGAAAATCTTGCAGTGCCAAGGGACATTAGGACTTTAGTGCCAAATATTGGAAACTGCATTATTTAAAGTGTTTCTCCTGGATTCTATTCCCATTTCGGCATAGAAAACCAAATATTGAGTTTAAAATGCGCCACTGAATATAACGAAGTGGTTTTCAATATAAATGTCGATGGCGCTACTTTTTTTTAATAGTTCAAGGATCGAACAATGGCCAGTCCTAATAAGAATAGTTAATTTTGAAAGTATTTTAGTACTACCTGTAGGTATGTATGTTGGAAAACAAAAACCAAACGATGTAGGGGAATATTTAAGTGACTTTATTGAGGAATTTAATCGTATTTCACAAACGGGTATTACTGTAAATGATAGAAATGTACGTAATACGTTACGAGCCAAAGTTTGTGATGCCCCAGCTACTTCCTTCATATGTGGTACACCTGGTCATACGTCCTCTCAGCGTTATTCGAAATGCTCCCAGTTAGCGAAAAAAATTAATGGCATTTTGACGTATAACACATGCGCTGGTCAATTAGTTTCAGATGAAGATTTTACTGAAAGGCGGTTAGAGTCTCATCACAAAGAAGTTTTTTTTGTCAAAGCCTTCCCCTTTAGAGAAAATAAACACAAAAATGGTTACCCAAGTTGCCATTGACCCTATGCATCTGGTGGACTTAGGGGTGATGAGAAAGATTTTACTGCGCTTGTTAAATAACAAAGTTGACTTAATGTAAAAAGTCGAAAAGGACGATATTTCTAAAATTTCTCAGCATTTGGTTTCCCGTCGTAAATATATTCCGATTGAGTTTTCTCGCCGTCCACGAGGTTTCGAAGACATTGCTCATTGGAAGGCCACGGAATACCGGCAATTTTTACTATACACCGGGATTGTGGTACTTAAGGATTCTGTGCATGATCAATTATACTATGAGTTCCTTTTACTACACAGTGCATGGCGGCTTTTATCAGGTCCAACGAATTATGAGCAAAATATAAGCCTTTGTTAAGTCATGTTGCAGGCTTTTGTTGAAAATTTTCCTGTTGTATTTTTGGAAAATAGCGTGAGCTACAATGTGCATAGCCTCTTGCATCTTATCGAATGCGTAAAACAGTTCGGGGTTCTGCAAAATTTTTCGGCTTACCAGTTTGAAAACTATTTGCAGCGACTAAAAAGCTACGTTAAAAAGCCGACTCACATTCTACAGCAAATTTTCAACAGAGTTCAGCATGAAAAGCACATTATAACTACAAAAAAGAAGAATTTTTACAAGACAAAAAACAAGTATAAAGTTTTGTCACTTCAGATTAGACTTTTAGTGTCGATTTTCCTGACAACTACTGCTTCATTAAACCTGATGTACCACTAAAAATCACAAGTTTTTGCAAAGTGACAAATACAGTGACAGGAAATAGATTTTTAAAAAAGATCCCATTCGTCGATCCCAGGTCGACTTAAACCCCTGTGAACTTGAAGAAAGTTTCCCCACATCGGAAATAAAATGTAAGTGTATCGCTTTTCCAAGTCAAAATAAAAATCTTTTTGTATCAATTTTACATGGCTGCTTTAAAAAAAATACCCAACACCCATATCTATTTTCTATCAGTTACATTAACACCCGTTTGCGAAATGCGATTAAAATCCTCAATAAAGTCACTAAAATATTCCTCGATATCATGTGGTTTTTGTTATCCACCATAAATACATGTGTTCGAAATTACACATCAGTCTAATATATATGTACATACATACAAATTTTATTATTTTAATAGGAAGTTCCCAATGAAGGAGAATATAGTGCAAGTCAACCGTCAGGAGGAGCACTATCTCGAAGAAAATGCAAGGGACGTGAACTGTGTGGAAGATTCCCTTTCTCAACAAGGTATGTATATATGAATAACTCGAACACCCTTATAAAACATAGATACATACTTTCATAAACATACTTATAATTTTATTAAATATTTACATATGTAGGTGAAACGAATAGCACATATTGTAAGGAGATTGAAAAAAGTTTAAGAAAAGAAATTCAGGAGTTGAAAGATTCAGTCTCCAATCTAACGGCCTACATACATTACTTACACACACTAACACCCCGATTCTGTGTTCTTGATAAATAATAAAGAAAAAAATATCTGTGTCGAGTATTTTTGAATTTTGCGTTAAAAAATGTTTTGTTTTATGAAAGTAAATTTTGAATAATTTTCTTTTTGACTCAGAAATCGAAACACTTGATACAAATATTTTTTGCTTTATTATTTATCAAGATTGATAATTTATCAAGAACACATAATCATTACGTACGTTAATCCCACTTAACCCCTACACTCATTCTTTCAGATTCAATGGATCATCAAAGCAGCGTGGTAATGGCGACATTAGCCGAACACACTGTGTTAATGGAAAAAATTTGTTCCAAGAGCGATAAATAATGAAGAAAAAAATATTTGTGTCGAGTGTTTTTGAATTTTGCGTAAAAAAATATTTTATTTTATGAAAATAAATTTTGAATAATTTTCTTTTTGACTCAGAAACCGAAACACTTGATACAAATATTTTTTGCTTTATTATTTATCAAGATTGATAATTTTTAAAGAACACAGAATCATTACGTACGTTAATCCCACTTAACTCCTACACTGATTTTTTCAGATTCAATAGATCATCAAAGCAGCATGGTAATGGGGACATTAGCCGAACACACTCTGTTAATGGAAAAACCTTTGTTCCAAGAGCGTAAAATTTCGGCACTGGGTGAAGTATTTCCCATAAAGGACGATTGCCAGCTAAATGAGCTTAACGAAAACAATAACGGCCAATCAACGCTAATGTACTTTAGTCTATCTTTTAAAATTTGCTAGGTCCACCAATTGCTTGTTTGAAGCGAAAAAGTGGCAACTTTATGCGAATATAAAAATTTCAAGTTGAAATATAAGACTCAAAAATGCATATACGGAAACCCAAAATTGAGTAATATTGCTTAAAAAACCAAAACTACTAATTTTAATTTGTATTCTTACATTGAGTCATATTAATAAAAAAGTTATTGCTTTTTAAACACTTTTCTCAAATTTTGAAAGTTTTTTCATACAAATTAATGTCATATTTGTGAAAATTTGAGAAAAAAGCAATGTTTTTTTTTATTAATATGACCCATTGTTTTCTGTCTCTACTGTAAAATTTAAAAAAGTGGACTTGGCACCTTTGCGACCTAAGCCGACGATATATGTATATGTGGTGTCAACCACATAACCGATTTGGCTCTCTTGTTAAATCTCTCATGCACTCACCTAATTTGGCAAATCATAAATTCTAAAATTTTAGTCTACGCACATGAGCTGACCGCTTAAAATTGTTTTCGCAAATTAATAAATGAAAAATTTTGTTAAATTTAGTAAAAATTTTAGTTATAATAATGACTTAAAATTAAATTCGTGTGTAATTATTTGGACCCTAGTTACCACATTGGTGACCCCGACGTGATTTTTTTTAGTCCAAATCGCGTTTAAATACGTCTATAAAAAAACTGAAAAGAAAGAATATCGGCGTGTTAATTCATACATGCAGCGCATCAAGTTTTCACCAACCAACGCGTGCATAAAACATTTAATTGTGCCGTGTTTCTTGACAAAATAGTCAGAAAACTAAATTTTGTGCCTATATAATTCCACATGTGGTTTGAACATTTTATGCAATTCTAATGCTGAAAAATAATTTTTTTCAATTTCGGTTTTCTAAGGTCGTTTCATTGTCATAGAATAGCGGTTGATACCTACCTGCAAAAAAAATAAAATAAAAATAACTTTGAGCGGTCATTTTAGTAACTCGACAAATTACTAACGTAACTAATCGCCTCTCTGGTAAAAAACACTCAATAATCGCAAGTCATAAGTGAACTAAAAAATACCTTATTGGTTAGCACGTTGTATTGGTATAATTGCGACGTTCTCCGTCGTTGAGACTGAAGTCTTTCGTTTGTTATGCCTATTGATACTCCATCACAGAAACCGAACGTCGAGAAGATAATGAGCACTGCTACTCGTAACGTTAAGGCGCCTCCATTTAGCAGCGAGAACCCTCTCTTTGGTTTGCTCAACTCGAGGCTCAATTCGATAATCATGGTATCGCGACAGAAAAAGTAAAATTTTATCAAACGATTCCACTTATCGATACACGTTCTGCAGCGGAAGTAGAGGACCTGATTATTAACCCACCAGGCACTAATCCGTACCAGCAGCTAAAAAGCACGCTGATTTCGCGATTCTCCAAGTCCAAGGAGGCCAAATTACTCCAACTTTGGGACAAGGAAAGTATAGGTGATCGAACGCCATCGCAACACTTACGCCATTTAAAAGCACTTGTACCCGATATTGATGAGGAGGTGCTTAAAACGCGTTGGCTTTCTCACCTTCCTCAACAAACTCGTGTGTGCCTTGTAATGCATAAAAATGTTGGCATAACAGAACTTGCAGATTATGCAGACAAACTTCATGAAGTTTATCATCCCCAAGACTGCGCCGCCGTATCGCGACCATCGGATTTGCGCAAAGATATCGCTGCTCTCATTAAACAAGTCGAGTCGTTTACAACCTCTATCTCAAACTTACAGTCAAGGCAATCCAGACCTCGATCACAAACTCCCTCCCTCCGATCGGACCGTGTAAGAAGTAAATCTTCGACGAAAAAGCTGCACAACCAAACAGGCATTTGTTGGTATCATACCAAATTTCAATCGAACGCTCGTAAATGTCTACCAGGTTGCAAGTTTCAGGAAAACTCTCGGGAGAGTCGCTAAAGGTGGGTAACGACTCTCTTTCGTCCAACTCCTGCCGCTTATTTGTCACAGATCAGACAACGGGGGATAAATTTCTCATCGATACTGGCTCCGACATTTCGGTTTATCCATGCCGTATTCAAAGCAAACAACTTGTTCCAATTTCATACCATTTATTCGCCGCCAATGGCACTCCAATTAACACCTACGGTACTAAAATGTTGATATTAAATCTGGGACTACGTAGAGATCTCCCATGGCGTTTCGTCATTGCTGATGTCACCCGTCCTATCATCTGTGTTGAACTACTGAGCCATTTCGGCTTGTTAGGGGATCTTAAGAGAAAGAGCTTAACTGACGGTCTCATCGGAATTTCAACATGTGGAAAATTTTTCAAGCATGACGTCGTTTCAATTAAAGCCCTCAACCCCGATGTAGATCCAGCCTATAACATACTTTTTCAGAAATTTCAAGCTGTTGTTCAACCAGGCGGTGTCCAACGTACTAGCGAATTTACCACTGAACACCACGTTAAAACGGTTAATGGACCACCAGTCTCCAGCAAAGCCAGGCGCTTGGCCCCTGATAAACTTAACATCGCCAGGCAAGAGTTCGAAAAGTTAATTAAACTAGGTTTAGTCAGGAGAAGTGACAGCACATGGTCATCACCATTACATTTAGTGCCCAAAGATTCTGGTGAGTGGCGTCTTTGTGGGAACTATAGGCGTATTAATGACCATACCATTGATGACCGTACCATTTCAGATAAATATCCAGTTCGCTACCTCGAGGATTTCGCAGCGAACCTGCATGGTAAGAGAGTGTTTTCTACTATCGATTTGGTACGCGCGTTTAACCAGATTCCGGTGGCACCTGAAGACATTGGTAAGACGGCGATTATCACACCCTTCGGCCTCTTCTAGTTCCCGTTCATGACGTTTGGATGGCGCAATGCTGCGCAAACGTTCAAACGTTTCATGGAAGAGGGTAATGAGAGATTTGGAATTTGTCTTCGTTTACATTGACGATATACTGGTGGCACCAGACAATCAAAAGCAGCACATGACACACTTTGAATTATTGTTTCAGCGCCTGCAAAATGCAGGACTTGTTATTAACCTAGCTAAGTCGATTTTTGGTAAAGACGAAGTCCCATTCTTGGGACACTTGGCATCTGCCCGTGGATTCTCACCTCTCAGTGAAAGGGTTTCTGCGATTACTAATTTTCCCAAACCATCAACAATCAAAAAGCTTCGTGGATTTCTAGGTAAGATTAATTTCTACCGTAAATTTATTAAAAACGCAGCTCAACTGTTAGGTCCCCTAAAAAAGATACTCGAAGGTCATAACGTAAAAAGTTCCCATACAGTTGAATGGACACCGGAGCTGGAAAAAAGTTTCAATGACTGCAAACAAGCTCTCGTAAATTCAACGCTGCTGGCACTCCCAGACGTTAACGCTGAATGGGCAATCTTTACGGATGCCTCCGAAAATGCCATTGGTGCAGTACTTCAACAACGATGCAGCAACGATTGGGAACCTCTAGCATTTTTCAGCAAGAAACTCTCTTCTTCCGCCCAAAAAAAGTCGACCTACGACCGTGAACTGCATGCTGTGTATGAAGCAATACAGCATTTCAAATATATTTTCGAAGGACGACACGTCGTTATCTATACTGACCACAAACCGCTCATACACGCTTTCCAGCAGCACCCGACCGCGCATCCCCGTGGCAGTTTAGGAGATTGGATTTTATAAACCAGTTTACGACCGATTTTCGCCATGTGGCAGGCACTGAGAATATTGTTGCTGACACATTGTCGCGTGTCGATGAAATCTCAACTGCTGTAACAACAACAGATTTACTAAATGCACAGCTAGCAGACACCGAGCTGCAAAATATTCTGCTCAACTAAACATCGTCGCTTCACTTACGACAACTTCATTTTAACGACAGCAGAATCAAACTTTACTGTGACGTTTCGTCAGGTACAGTGCGTCCATATGTGCCCGAAGTATTGCGCTTCAAAATCTTCAATGCGCTACACTCTCTTTCTCACCCAGGCCAACGCGCGTCCCGAAAATTAGTTGCTTCACGGTACGTGTGGCCATCGATGGATGCAGATATTGCACGCTGAACCAAATGCTGTCTAAAATGTCAAGCCAATAAAATAACTCGTCAAACGTCGTCTCCGATTTCAAAAATTGAATTACCAACGCAAAGATTCGAACATGTTCATATAGATTTGGTTACTTTACCAGTTTCGCGTGGATTCACACAATGCTTAACAATCGTAGACAGATTTACACGTTTCCCCCAAGCAATCGCAGTCGAAAGCGGTACAGCGCTAACAGTAGCGCGCAGTCTAGTGAACAGTTGGATTTCGTTGTTTGGTGTGCCGCTGAAAATTACTTCAGATCTTGGCAGACAATTTGAATAAGACTTGTTTTATCAACTAACTAAGATTCTGGGCAGTAAGCATTTGAAAACAACACCTTACCATCCACAGTCAAATGGCTTGATCGAACGTCTGCACAGGCAGTTAAAATCCGCTTTATTATGTAATGGACAAGACTGATACCACGCGTTCTGCTTCTCGGACTGGTGCTTCTCGGACTCAGAGCCGCTTGGAAAGAAGATATCGGTGCGACGTCAGCCGAGTTAGTGTTCGGTGAGCCCATTCGTTTGCCAGGTGAATTTTTGTATCCATCAAATACGAATTCACCAGCACGAATTAACAGCATCACTCAGGCATTACTTTCACTCGCTAACTCCAGCACAGACATCCAGACACAGTCGCAAAAACATATTCGTTTTCAAAAATCTAGCCAGCACTTCGCAAGTTTTTGTCAGGCACGACCACATTCGACAATCATTTGCTACGCCTTATGATGGACCGTACCCCGTAATTGAAAAGCGAGAAAAATACTTCATTGTAAATGTTAGAGGCAAAAATACACCCATTTCGGTTGATCGTCTTAAACCGGTGTACTTCCTCGCCGACGATCTAAATGTCCAAAAAACACAATCAATCAGCGCCTCTCAAGCAGCAGAAACTAAACCATCTACAAACGTAAAATGCTTACGTTTTGCTACGTAATATATTTTATTCTCTTCTTTCGTAGAAAACTGTGTTTCACCGCAACAAAAGATAATTTTTCCAAAAAGGGGAGACATGTTGTGTCAACCACATAACCGGTTTGGCTCTCTTGTTGAGTCTCTCATGCACTCACCTAATTTGGCAAGTCATAAGTTCTAAAATTTTAGTCTACGAACACGGGCTGACCGCTTAACATTGTTTTCGCAAATTAATAAATAATAAATTTTGTTAAATTTAGTAAATATTTTAGATATAATAAAGACTTAAAATTAAATTCGTGTGTAATTATTTGGACCCTAATTACCACATATACATATGTAGGTTACACTAACATTTTATTTTTTTTTAATTTCGCTAGACGAAATACTAGATTGTATTTCTAATTATTGCGAATTAAAATGTAGCAAATTTCGTAACAGAAACTATATAAAAATGTCTTTAAAAATTTGAACAAAGTTCTGGGGAATTTTCCAAAATTTGCAAAACGGCCATCAAAGTTTTCAACTTTGTGGCAGAATTTCTATCAATTTCAGTATGATAATGTCAAAGTTAGAGCTAGTTAAATATTTTCCCTGAATTTTACAAAAATCCTGAATGCTACAAAACTGTGTACTCAGAAATATGTTAGAATTTCTGCCAAAAAGTTTAAAATGTTGATAGCCGTTTTGGCAAATTTTAAAAAATTTCCCTGAACTTTGTTCAAATTTTTCAGGACATTTTTTAGAGTTTATGTTTTAGAAGTCGTTTTATTTTAATTGGGAATTATTAGAGATATTATCTTAGTATTTCGTCTAATGCAATTAAAAACAAGCAAGGAAGGCTAAGTTCGGGTGTAACCGAACATTACATACTCAGTCGAGAGCTGTGGAGACAAAATAACGGAAAATCAGCACGTAGTAAAAAGAACCAAGGGTGACCCTGGAATGTGTTTGTATGACATGTGTATCAAATGGAAGGTATTAAAGAGTATTTTAAGAGGGAGTGGGCCATAGTTCTATAGATGGACGCCATTTAGGGATATCGCCATAAACGTGGACCAGGGGTGACTCTAGAATGCGTTTGTACAATATGGGTATCAAATGAAAGGTGTTAATGAGTATTTTAAGGGCGTGGGCCTTAGTTCTATAGCTGGACGCCTTTTCGAGATATCGCCATAAAGGTGGACCAGGGTGGCTCTACAAATTTGCTTGTACGATATGGGTATCAAATGAAAGGTGTTAATGAGTATTTTAAAAGGGAGTGGGCCTTAGTTCTATAAGTGGACACCTTTTCGAGATATCGCCATAAACGTGGACCAGGGGTGACTCTAGAATGTGTTTGCACGATATGGGTATCAAATTAAAGGTATTAATGAGGGTTTTAAAAGGGAGTGGCGCTTAGTTGTATATGTGAAGGCGTTTTCGAGATATCGACCAAAATGTGGACCAGGGTGATCCATAACATCATCTGCCGGGTACCGCTAATTTATTTATATATGTAATACCACGAATACTCCTTCCAAGATTCCAAGGGCTTTTGATTTCGCTCTGCAAAACTTTCATTTTCTTCTACTTAATATGGTAGGTGTCACACCCATTTTACAAAGTTTTTTTCTAAAGTTATATTTTGCGTCAATAGACCAATACAATTACCATGTTTGTGTCCCTTTTTTCGTATTTGGTATATAATTATGGCATTTTTTTCATTTTTCGTAATTTTCGATATCGAAAAAGTGGACGTGGTCATAGTCGGATTTCGGCCATTTTTTACACCAATACAAAGTGAGTTTAGATAAGTACGTGAACTGAGTTTAGTAAAGATATATCGATTTTTGCTCAAGTTATCGTGTTAACGGCCGAGCCCATTTTGAAATTTTCTTTTATTTTTGTATTTTGTTGCACCATATCATTACTGGAGTTGAATGTTGACATAATTTACTTATATACTGTAAAGATATTAACTTTTCTTTTAAAATTTGACTTAAAACAAAATTTTAAAGTGGGCGTGGTCGTTCTGCCATTTTGCTAATTTTTAATAAGCATAAATATAGTAATAAGAGTAACGTTCCTGCCAAATTTCATTATGATATCTTCAACGACTGCCAAATTACAGCTTGAGAAACTTCTGAATTACCTTCTTTTAAAAGTGGGCGGTGCCACGCCTACTGTCCAAAATTTGAATAGTTTTCTATTCTGCGTCATAAGTTCAAATCACCTATTAAGTGTCATAGCTTAACCTGTGTTTGATAATGAATTATCGCACTTTTTCGATTTTTCGAAATTTTCGATATCGAAAAAGTGGGCGTGGTTATAGTCCGATATCGTTCATTTTAAATAGCGATCTGAGATGAGTGCCCAGGAAGCTACATACCAAATTTCATCAAGATACCTCAAAATTTACTCAAGTTATCGTGTTAACGGGCGAACGGACGGACATGGCTCAAACGAATTTTTTTTCGATACTGATGATTTTGATATATGGAAGTCTATATCTATCTCGATTCCTTTATACCTGTACACCAACCGTTATCCAATCAAAGTTAATATACTCTGTGAGCTCTGCTCAACTCAGTATAAACAAGTAAGGAAGGTTAAGTTCGGGTGTAACCGAACATTACATACTCAGTTGAGAGCTATGGTGACAACATAAGGGAAAATAACCATGTAGGAAAATGAACCGAGGGGAACCCTGGAATATGTTTGTATGACATGTGTATCAAATGAAAGGCATTAAAGAGTATTTTGTGAGGGATTGGGCCATAGTTCTATAGGTGGACGCCATTTAGGGATATCGCCATAAAGGTGGATCAGGCTTGACTCTAGAATTTGTTTGCACGATATGGGTATCAAATGAAAGGTGTTAATGAGTATTTTAAAAGGGAGTAATCCTTAGTTCCATAGGTGGACGCCGTTTCGAGATATCGCCATAAAGGTGGACCAGGGGTGGCCCTAGAATTTGTTTGTACAATATGGGTATCAAAGGAAAGGTATTAATGAGGTTTTTAAAAGGGAGTAGTGGTAGTTGTATATGTGGTCGCCTTTTCGAGATATCGCCATAAAGGTGGACCAGGGGTGACTCTAGAATGCGTTTGTAAAATATGGGTATCAAACGAAAGGTTTTAATGAGTATTTTAAAAGGGAGTGGGCCTTAGTTCTATAGGTGGAAGCCGTTTCGAAATATCGCCATAAAGGTGTACCAGGGGTGACTGTAGAATGTGTTTGTACGATATGGATATCAAATTAGAGGTATTAATGAGGGTTTTAAAAGGGAGTGGTGGTAGTTGTATAGGTGGTCGCCTTTCGAGATATCGCCATAAAGGTGGACCAGGGGTGACTCTGGAATGCGTTTGTGCAATATGGGTATCAAACGAAAGGTGTTAATGAGTATTTTAAGAGGGAGTGGGCCTTCGTTCTATAGGTGGTCGCCTTTTCGAGATATCGCAATAAGGGTGGACAAGGGATGACTCTAGAATATGTTTGTACGATACGGGTATCAAATGAAAGATTTTAATTAGTATTCTAAAAGGGCGTAGGGCTTAGTTCTATAGGTGGACGCCTTTTCGAAATATCGCCATAAAGGTGGACCAGGGGTGACTCTAGACTTTGTTTGTACGATATGGGTATCAAATGAAAGGTGTTAATGAGTATTTTTAAAAGGGAGTGGGCCTTCGTTCTATAGGTGGTCGCTTTTTCGAGATATCGCCATAAAGGTGGACAAGGGATGTCTCTAGAATATGTTTGCACGATATGGGTATCAAATGAAAGGTGTTAATTAGTATTTTAAAAGGGCGTAGGGCTTAGTTCTATAGGTGGACTCCTTTTCGAGATATCGCCATAAAGGTGGACCAGGGGTGACTCTAGAATGTGTTTGTACGATATTGGTATCAAATTAAAGGTATTAATGAGAGTTTTAAAAGGGAGTGGTGGTAGTTGTATATGTGAAGGCGTTTTCCAGATATCGACCAAAATGTGGACCAGGGTGACCCAGAACATCATCTGTTGGATACCGCTAATTTATTTATATATGTAATACCTGCCAAAATTCCAAGGGTTTTTTATTTCACCCTGCAGAACTTTTTCATTTTCTTCTGCTTAATATGGTAGGTGTCACAACCATTTTACAAAGTTTTTTCTAAAGTTATATTTCGCGTCAATAAACCAATCCAATTACCATGTTTCATCCCTTTTTCGGATTTGGTATAGAATTATGGCATTTTTTTCATTTTTCGTAATTTTCGATATCGAAGAAGTGGGCGTGGTCATAGTCGGATTTCGTTCATTTTTTATACCAGATAAGTACGTGAACTAAGTTCAGTAAAAATATGTCGATTTTTGCCCAAGTTATCATGTTAACGCCATGCGTGAGGACAGACGGACGACTGTGTATAAAAACTGGGCGTGGCTTCAGCCGATTTCGCCCATTTTCACAGAAAACAGTTAGCGTCCTAAAATCTATGCCCCAACCAAATTTCAAAAGGATTGGTAAATTTTTGTTCGACTTATGGCATTAAAAGTATCCTAGACAAATTAAATGAAAAAGGGCGGATCCACGCCCATTTTGAAATTTTCTTTTATTTCTGTATTTTGTTGCACCATATCATTATTGGAGTTGAATGTTGATATAATTTACTTATATACTGTAAATATATTAAATATTTTGTTAAAATTTTACTTAAAATTTTTTTTTTTTAAGTGGGCGTATTCCTTCTCCGATTTTGCTTATTTTTATTAAGCGTACATATAGTAATAGGAGTAATGTTCCTGCCAAATTTCATCATGATATCTTCAACGACTGCCAAATTACAGTTTGCAAAATTTTTAAATTACCTTCTTTTAAAAGTAGGCGGTGCCACGTCCATTGTCCAAAATTTTACTAATTTTCTATTCTGCGTCATAAGTTCAACTCACCTACCAAGTTTCATCGCTTTATCTGTCTTTGGTAATGAATTATCGCACTTTTTCCGTTTTTCGAAATTTTCTATATCGAACTAGTCCGATATCGTTCATTTTAAATAGCGATCTGAGATGAGTGCTCAGGAACCTACATACCAAATTCATCAAGATACGTCAAAATTTACTCAAGTTATCGTGTTAACGGACGGACGGACATAGCTCAATCAAATTTTTTTTCGATCCTGAGGTTTTTGATATATGAAAGTCTATATCTATCTCGATTCCTTTATACCTGTACAACCAACCGATATCCAATCAAACTTAATATACTCTGTGAGCTCTGCTCAACTGAGTATAACAATGTTAGTGAACGAAATAAGCTGTGAGCGACTCCATGTACAAAAATATGTGTATATATATGTATAACCTATGTATTACCGTTTATGTTTAACTGAAATTACATATGTAACTGCTTTCATCTACATACATAGCTTAATTTTTGGAATTCAAATTTCAATTTCCTTTCCTTTGAAAATATACGTAAAATACAATAAAAGTATTGCAATAAAAGAAAGCTAAGATGTTTGAATTGTAAAAGAGAATTTATGTTTTGTAGGTAACGTTTTCCTGAGCCTTCCTGACCCATCACAGATCTGCCACCGCAGTCTTGTCAAATGAATGCCATCACAAACCCATCAATGAACTGGGTCTTTGGACCCATCACCGGTCTACCAGTTAAATGTCGTCAAAGAACCAGTTCTCTCAACCCATCACCGGTATACCCCTATAGTGTTGTCAAAGAACCTGTTCTTTCATCCCATCACAGTTTTACCCCAAAAGTCTCTATACGGTGGCAATTGGTCACCAGGTGTTAAAGTTGCAAGTCTTTTCCATAGTAAAGGATGGGAAATGTGACAGGTACCTTTTATTTGTGACCGGTTTTTGATATATCACGTACCAGTTCCTTTGCCAGAAGGGTGTGTCTACACATATGTACGTACCCGCAGCAGAAAAGCACAACCACATGCATATATCTGAGATACTCACGAAAGTATGCAATAATTGTGCAAGTATCACTCACATATACACGCGCTGGGCTATGAGATAAGCTATAAAATCGTGCATCTATAGTTATAGCTGATAAGTTTATAGCTGATAAATAAGTAGTATATTCTAGAAATAGAAACGCCTAGAAACATGCGAGCGACACAGCACAGAGTATAAAAGCAGCAACAGTTGAGGAACGAATATCAGTTTTATTTAAGCACGCTATCTGTCGAGCAATAGAAATGTTATTTTGAAAGTAGTCTAATAAAGACCACTTTGCATTATCGAATATTGGAGTTATTTATTCAACAGTTTAGTGATTCGAACGTTAGCAGAAGGTTGCAAATAAGCGGAATTTCAGTAAATTCGTTACATTATTATATTTTATTATTATAAGTAGAAAATGAGCAAGGTTTATTGAACGTATTCGGTCTAATATATAAACAAACTTATACAATATCAAATTTACAAAACTAACAAACTCAGTCTTGAAGACGGCAATTGATGTACTAATTAAGTACTACAAACCGTTAAAACCAGCTTAACAATAATTTTTAATTTCATTTAAATTTATACATATCTCATAATATTTATTTCATAACTTGAACTTCAACTGAATGATCATCCAAAACAAAGCTTTGCTTTTACTGTTCCTTCTGCCACTTGAATCATGCAGTGGTATATCAACGCCCCTTTCACTGCTGCTGCCTTTTTAAATCTAGCTTCAAGGTTCTTTTTTCTTTGTAGTATTCCTCGTTTTCCACATATTTAAATGAAATATTAGGGAAGGGCTTGCCCAATCAAATAATTCTTGTGGCGTTTGAATTGGATTATTCGCTGTATGTAGACTTGCTCTGGCAGCCAATCTTTTCAAGTTCCCACCTAAACCATCGCATGCATTTTTGCCATGTGAAGTTGGAAAAAAGTGATACTCCGCACTCAAACTGAAATCTTTTTGATGGTGGGTAAGATTAACAAATTTTTTTTTTATACTGTGCACTTGCCCCATCAGAAAAATATGTAATTTTGGAAATAATTTCAAAGTTATTTTTCACATATTCCACTAGGTATTTTTGAAATAAATGCACGGCAATTGTGTTGTGATCTAAACAGTCCGAAATAACAACAAAGCTTTTCAAAAGAATTTCGCCGCTTTCATGCCTGTAATAAATGGCAAATGGATGAATTGTTGCCTGATTGTTATTCCAATAAATTCCTTGAGCAGCATTTTGCACGACAAATGCATAGTTTTCAGAAAATTCACAGAGAACGATGCATTCATTTTCTGGTAAAAATTCTTTTTTGCTGCTTATAAAGTTGTTTTGGCTTTTAACTATGTATGAATGCAATACTAATTTTTTTAAACCGTACTCTAATTTTTGTAAGTATTCATCAACTGGGGATACCATTACTTGCAAAGTGGTTCTATCGACGTTCACCCATTGTATGTAAGCTATTTCCTCAATGAAGCTATCCTCCAAAATTTTTTCTTATTTCATCGATCAAATTTGTTACCCCAGGGCACTGGGCACATTTTCCGAAATAACAATTTGTTGATGCATTAAGACATAACACACGTTTTTAACAGTCTTGATAGCTTGGTGCACAGACTCAGCAGTTAGATGTTTGATGTTAGGTCATTCGACTAAAAATTTTACGTTCTCATGTATAGGCCAAACACATACTGACCACTTGAACATGCTAAAACACAATGTTTTGGCCTCAAAGTTGCAAATTTTGAAAAAGCTGCACTTAACCGTGGGGTGATTTTCCTTAAACATTCACGTAAATTTATCAACAATAGCCTCTTTTGCACGTGAATGCGTTCGTTATTAATTTTTACGAGACAAAATCTTTTTTCCCGGACATCACACCACTATTTTCATCGAGTTCATAAAATTGTGTTATTAAATCAATAACTTCTCTTTCTAATGACGGATGACTCTTGGGATTTGCTTCTTCCAGAACTCCTTTTTCCTCAGCAATTTTCTTAGCAACAGTTATCATATGGACTGTAGCAGAGAGATGATGTTGAATTTTCCAATGAGGCCAATCTTTGCAAATAGTTAAAATTCTAAGTTGTTTTGCTCGATCACTGGTGGTAGCGAATGCGTCTTTAAGAGTTTGTAATATTTCGTTCCCATCATTTTCATCAAAGCAAACGTTGGTTGGCATCACTGGGTATGCCAAAAAATTTTCCTGAAATTGCTTTAGAAAAATTCTGCATTTTTTCAGTTGAACAGCGTTTTTCATGATTCTTTTTTTTTTTTTTTTTTTTTTGCATTGGTGAAACTCCGATTATCTCTAAGCCTTTGTGGATTAAACTAGTTGCCTGGAACATTGCTTCCAATGGTACAGATGTAGAACATTCCGGAGCGTAATTCACGTGGCTATCAGTCAGTGAGTACTTCGCTGAAATTAATATCATCTGATACTTTAATCTGGAAAAACGAATAAATGTATGATAAGTACCTAATATTTGACGAATTTAATAATATTGAAGTTAAAGTATGGAAAACCATGTGTGTACATGAGGGTAGCTGCCAATGTCTTACATATGAGTTCCATAAATAGATATATTGTTTCTAAATTTGTATAGTCAATTATTATATGTGCAAGTATATACAAATATCATCTTTGTTGATTTTAGATAGCTTAAAGCGGCATTTGTTGCAAATTCGTTGGTCTATTGTTTTTTTGTTACAGGAATATCCAGCGTCAATAAGTGTTTTCTTTTTTTACTTTCCTCAGAGTCCCGTAGTTTTTGGTGTCTGGGTGCGGAGACAAATCAAATGGATTAAAACATTTAACTTTCGGCATTTTCCAAATAATTAAATAAAAATAAATAAAAATTTAAAACTCGCAATAATAAAACAAGAACTTTCTGAATTAAGAAAATGAACGATGTTTCTACATTGAAATAAAATTTAATTATGTTTTCTATTTACAATCTTATATCTGCTTATACTAATTCTGACATAAATAATAATTTCGTAAAACTGGCTACCTTCTAAGTGATTAGTATGTTTATTTACAAGTACATATATGTATGTATGTTGTAGTTGGCTGTATACAATTGTAGCACGTACCTGCTGCAAGTAAATGTAAGCAAGTTCCTCGAGGTCAGGTCAGAAATGAGTTAATATCTTTTGAACCACAAAGTTGTCCAACTTAAAATAAAAGTGGTTTTTTAGACGAAAGTGTATCGCATATTATATATATTTTTTCGAAAATGTTCGAGTGGAAAGCAGTATGTAATAATTATTTAAAAATTCATTTTTTATTCATTATTTTGATTTTTTATAACTAAATATTTTTTAACGCATTTAAAGTAAATATTATTACCTTCAAAATAAAACAAAAATGAATAAGATACGACTAGTGTAACCATAGATATAGCATTTTGAATGTGGACAAGTTTGCTTACCCATCGAATCAGAGCACATGCAGATCTCTGAAAAAAAATTTTTTCGAGGAAATCCTGATATATGTGTTGACTTAAATTGCGAAGATATTCCAACAAATAAATTTGGTGTCTTTTAAAAAAGTGAAAATTTTTTTTTCTACAAATCCGTATATTTTTGGTACGTAAAATTTTAATTTTTATTTGAAGAGAGAGAATTGGGCTAGAAATCAATCCATTCAGTAGTTTTGCCATAAATATTTCGCCTAGCATTTCTCTACGACTTGCAAGAATTGGAAGATGGATAAGCTTCAACCGACGAGTATAAGGTGGAAGATTATACCCAGAGTCGCACTGAAAATTTCTTAAAGAGAAAAGTAGAAATTGCTTTTGAATTGATTCAAGTCTACTGCGTGAACTCGATATTTTGGATTCCAGACTATTGATCCGTATTCTAGTATCGGTCTAACTAAAGTGGTAAAAAGTGCTTTAGTTATATAAGGGTCACTAAATTCATTGGACCACCGTTTCACGAATGAAAGAACACCTCTAGCCTTATTTACAGTCCCATTAATATGAAGTTTGAAACTAAGTTTAGTATCTATCGTGACTCCCAAGTCCACAAAATTGTTTACTGATAGAAGACAAAAATTATTATTTACGTAAGAGGCTACTGGCAAAGATCTTCGAGAGGGGCACATGAATTTGCATTTATTGAGGTTCAGCGGCATTGAATTTACGTTGCACCAAGTAACTACGCAGTTTAAATCCTATTGAAGCAAGGAACGTTCTTCAATATTCGCATAAGACCTAAAAAGTTTTACATCATCGACATACATTAAGATTTTGGAATATTTTATAGTGGTACAGATATCATAATAAATAGCAAGAACAGAATTGGACCAAGATGACTGCCCTGTGGGCCGCCAGTAATTGCATTTGAAAGAGTATTTCTAAAAATATCCTTTTGCCTTCAACCGCAGAGATAGGACGAGATCCACCGGGTGAGCAAGTGGCACTTAAATCAGGACCGTACTTGTAAGATTCCATCAAAGACGTTAAATATGAAAAAACGTCAGGAGAGGAGATATTGCTGGAATATTACTTGTGTTAAGTGAGTTAAACGGATTAAACGCAGTGGCTGCGCTGGCTAGGTCATGTTATGCGAATGAAAGATGATGCTCCGGCCAAGAAAGTTTTTCTATCGGAACCCGCCTATTGAAGCAGAGGTAGAGGGCGGCCCCAACTCCGTTGGAAGGAATAGGTGGAAAACGATTTAAACTCCCTTGGTGCGACCAATTGGCGCCGGTTGGCAGAGCAAAGGAGCGACTGGCGCGCCTTGTTGGACGGCCATAATCGTTTAAACGGTTAAGCGCCAATTAAGTAAGTAAGTAAGTAAGTGAGTTAAGTCGATATGGATATTCATTTAAAAAATAGTTAAGTTCAGCGGAATAGTTGGACTTGAAAAATTGTGGAAAGAAATTAGCAATATCTTGATCGTCGCTAGACAAATTTCCTGGTATTTAAAGCAGAGGTAAACCCTTTAACCCTACGTTTATAGTTCACGACATCATGGAAGGCTTTCGGATTGCAAGTTATTTTCCTTTTCATATTGCAGATGTATGTATTATAGCATTTTTTTTTTTAATTCAAAATATTTATAACGTAAAATAGAGTACTGCAATTAATCGGAGTAAGAGCCCGACTTTTGAATAACACTGGTCAACAGTGAAAAATTTTCCAGAATTTTTTAGTCGTTTTAGTCAATTTAAGGGTGCTGATTAGGAAACAGTAAGAGCTCTAAGGGCTCTAGTTTTTAATTTTCGTATCGGTGTTAAATTGTTACAAAAATGAGAATTTTTACATACTTAATTTTAATGATTTACCGCGTATCAGCACAAAATTGCCTTTTATAAGACTTTCTGGCCCGTGGGTCTTGTTCAAGATCCCGACAAAGGCTCCAGCAGTAATCGGCCATCATATGCGTGTCCCATTTTCCTTGGTATCGCTCTTCTATAACACGAATATCCTGGTGAAATCTTTGACCCTGGTCTTCACTATAATCTCCAAGATTCTTAGGAAACCGATTTAAATGGCTATGCAAATAATTAATCTTAATGCTCATGATGCAGCCCAGCTCTTTCAAAACACAATAAATACTCTTAGTCAAAGCAAATGCGAACGAACAGTAATTGAAAAGTGCAAAAGCGAAAGACGCAAACTTTAATTTCATTTTCCTTTTAAACTATTTGTTTTTGTATTTGTTGTTTAATTTAACCAAAGTTTAGGTTAGGTTAGGTAGTAGTGGCTGCCCCATGGGCACACATAGGCCAGTATCAGTTGGCCCGTTGTGGTACCACAGAAATACATCATTAGCCCTCCTCCTCGAACAATTTCTTGGACTTGATAAAAGCTACCAAGTCCCTTATGTCATGCTCCCAGACCTGGCGGAGATCGCTCAGGATGAGAGATCCCAGACAGCGTTGTCGGGGCCACTTAACGCCGGGCAGTTGCAGATGAGGTGCATCACCGTTTCCTCTACCTCGTCTTCTTTACAACTTCTGCAGCATAGTCGGAAGTGCGCTCCTAGCCTTTCCGTATGCCTTCCGATGAGACACTGCCCAGTCAGAACTCCTACAAGTGAGGAGATTTTGTCCCTGCTTAGGTTATAGACGTGACGGGATCTCTTAGTATCCCATTTAGGCCAGGTTTGCTTTGATATTCTACATCCCGGGGTTAGTAGCCATCTTTCGTTGGCTTGACTGTAGTTATACTCTTTTAGTATTAGCTTGCAGGTGGCAAAAGGCAAACCTAGGCGTTCTTTGTCAGGAAGAATCTGTCTGGTCGTACCCTGCCTAGAAAGTTCGTCTGCAGTGCAGTTTCCCTCTATGTCCCTGTATGCCGGGACTCATATGAGGTGTACACGGTTCTGTTGAGCCACCTCCTGAAGAGATCGGCGACAGTTTAGTGTCAATTTGAGAGTTAAATGAATAGGAACCAAGGGATTTTTTGCCGCTTGGCTATCGCTGAAAACAAAGATTTCCTTGCCGGTATTCTGTGTGCCTATTTGAGTCGCGGCTTCCATTATAGCTCCTACTTCTGCTTGGAAGACGCTGCAATGATCAGGTAGCCTGAAAGAAGCTTGGAGACCTGGGTCCTTTGAAAAGACGCCCCCCCCAACCCTAGCGTCAGTAAATATGGAAATGCTGCCTGTGGTATCCAGGAACCTGCTTGGTTACACCCAATCTTCCCTCCTGGGAATTTTTACTATGAAGTTGCTGTCCGCAACTGTTATGTTCGCACACCGGTCTGTACTTCGAGGAAGGAAGTCGTGGTTACACAGTATGCTGCCGTGACCTGTTGGCTTAGTGCTCCAGCTGAACGGGTCTCTTAATCGTAGTGCTGACATTGTAGCTGTGCGGTATCCTGCTAGATCCAGAGTTAGGATGTCAAGAATGATTTCAATAGCAGCGCTTGGCGTTGTTCTCAGAGCGCCACTTATACAGATCATACTAGATCTGTGCACATCTTCTAGTAAGTTTCGGTTTGACGCCTTGTCCAAGGCTGTCCACCATACAACTACCCCGTATAGCAGTATGGGTCTGATAATCGATATGTAGATCCATCTGCAAATGTTGGGGTAAGACCCCATTTATTGCCTATGGCTCTTTTACACGTGTATAAAGCGATATACTTTTTTTTCTGGCGCTGGATAATATTATAATTCCAGTTCTACCTTTTGTCCAGAACCACGCCTAGGAATTTAGCCCTATCGGACAGATTAAGGCGCACTCCATTTAGTTCCGGTAGGGTTAACGGTGGTATTTTGTACCGTTTGGTGTATAGGACAAGATCCACCTTATCTGAATTGACGCTGAGTCCGCATCTGGAGGCCGACGAGGAAACCTCCCGCAGTGCTACTTGCATCAAGTCACACAAGGTTTGGGGGAATTTGCCCCTATCAGCAATAGCTAGATCGTCCGCATATGCCACAACCTTGCCGCCACCCCAACATGTGTCTCGTAATAGCGAGTTCACCGTTAGGTTCCATAAGAGCGGGGAAGAGCCCCGCGCTGAGGCGTGCCTCTTGTGACATAGCGTATTATATCAGACTATCCCATGGATGAAAGTATTTTCCTTCCCCTGAGTAGTTGATCGATTAGTCCCACGAGGGACGTTGTGACGCCCACATCCGTCAAGGCGTTGTTGACGGCGTCTGGGCTTATATAGTTGAAGGCTCCTTCAATATCTAGGAAGGCCACTAGACAGAAATCCTTTTCGATCAAGGATGTATCTATAGTATTTCTATGTTTCTATAGTATAGGTTGTGGAAAGTGAGTTTAAGAAAGTCAAATAACAAATAATTAACACAAAAAAAAAAAAAACAAAACAAAATTGCTAAAATACAGATCTAAAATATTAAAAAGTTTTAAAAAGGAAATTTAGGTATACCCATGTCCATATAAAAATTCGAAAACTTTAAAGGTCTACGAATCCCCGACAGCTGGCCAGTGGTCGAAGGAATCGGAAACCGGGGAGTAATGTGAGTAAAAATTATTACTAAATTTTCTCATTTAAAGCCGCATTACGTGGTCCGACTACTTTTAATTTTTTTGTATAGATATGTTAACAAAACATTAGATCAGCTTTTTAAATTTTTGTCGTTTATGAGTTATAGCTGTGTAAACAAAAATTTTATGATTCTTTACTACATTTTGGCAATTTGCCACGCCCCTATAATATATACCTTCAAGTTATATTAACTGTACCATCTCACGTAGCTAAGCTTTCAAATGCAAAAAACTGTTTTAAAATCGGAGCATTCTGTGTGAAGTTATGTGCATACATGGCATTTACGACTTTATTTTATAAGATTTATAGATGTATAATCGGATGATATTTGAAATATCTTTGGCGAAACAAGATTTATAAAATCAATAACGAAATTAGATATTTCGCTGTGGACTCAAAGTCTTCACACATTTTGGAGGCGGACTCTGAGTCCTACACAACTTTCTCTCTATAAACATCATATTTCCGACACTGCACTTCTAAAAAAAATTATTATATTGATTTAAAGTTTATAATTTCGCCGACGAGAATAAACAGTTTTACTGGCTATCCCGAATTTATTTACATTTCCGACAAAACATTTAAAGGAGTTTATATTTCTTTATATTTTTCACTTTATTTCTAACGATAGTTAGATTATTTTTATTTTCGCGGAGGACTATAAGTCCTGACCGCATCGATTGCGATTATGTCCGGAACTGACTTCTTCTAATTTGTCTCCTTTAGTTGAAGCTACTGTTTTGCATTAGAATTTCATTGGTGATATTTTCATTGTTTTCGAACTAATTAATAATAACATAAATTGCAATTCGATGCACCGCAGAAGGGCTGCAGACCGCCAACGCTAGAGGAAAAATGTCCCAAATCCTCGTGCGAGATGCGTTGCGGACTCTTCAAGAGCTGCAAAAGGCTCTAGCCGCTGAACGCGCCTAGGACGGGGACGATGTTTGAGCGACTGTCGTAGTCGCCAACAGTCAACCCTTCTATTTAATAGAAATTAGTCTTAGAAAACTTGAATATTGAATTTTGAATTTATTTACATATGTACCTTTTACGTATAAGTACGCATTCTGAATTATTTGCACGTACAAATACGTAATGTCCTATATTACGTACATATTCTTATTAAATTTAAGTATTTGAAATGTTTGTATTGTACACTGACACGCAAGCGTATTTCACCTCCCTGGCAACCCCAACAATGGGTTGACAGATGTGACTATGTACACACATACATACATTTATTATTGTTTTTGAAATTTCCTTTTATATTCTTACCACTTAATCGAATTCTTTTACTCATCCCTGTGTGATACCTAAATTGTGTAAAACCATCAAAAATTAAAATTAAACGAAATAATTTGTTTTAAAAGTACAATACCGTGTTCTCATCAACTCGCAAGCTTATGCACCTTAGCATTGTTTGATCCAACGTGACAATAGTGTCTATATAGTTTTCGAGTATAGAGCCGATTTGCTTTGTGAAGAAGCATACCCTCTTTTTCCTCGAAATATTTCGTGTGAAATATTAGTTATCCCGATCCAGCCACCGCCACCATATTCAGCCACCACTATCACCATATCATGCCACCATCGTCATACCCATCACACCGCCATCACCGCATACACATCCAAACGAAGGGAAGTGCACTCGCAACTCCATAAAGGTGCAACGCGCTGCTACTACCGCAACGATCCTCGCCATCACCAGCACAGCTACATCCCGCCAAGAAAAGCAGGTAAATTGTGTATTGCCAGCCCCCTAAACAGCAAATACTATTAATCAAAAATCAAAAATCGTTAAACCTATCGTATCAAAATTGGGCAGAGAGGTTGCCTTTACTGTAAGTGAATAATTGATGGGATGTGTGGAATAATGGTATAAGTCGAGTTACACCGTTTTTCCATAAATCAACTAAATAAAAAGATCTCGATTACATACACATACCATATTAATCTTAGAAAATAATAGTGATATTTAACAATTCATATATGGAAAACGGTATAACTCTCTAATAAAATTTTGCAGTAGTGAAGCATCGACATGGTATGAAAATATATTCAATTTCGTAGACCAGAAAGAATTGAAAATAAAAGAATTGAAGTGGTTTCAAAAACGACTAAGCAGACAGAGAACTCCATTGTTAAAAATAGAAAAAAGGTTAAAAATGATAAAAGTAGTAAAAACAACATTGCTAAGAATAGCAAAAGGAAATAAAAAATAGTTCTAAGCATTTATAAATAATAGAATATAATGTATTTAACAATGGTTATTAATGTATCTACTATTTTATTTAATAAAGTATCTCAATAAAAATATTTGATATTCGATATATGGAATAACGGTATAACTCAAAAAAAGAAATCATCCATTTTCTAATAAAATTGTGTATATATAAAATTTATTACTTTTTCTTATCAAAGAATCATACTATCTAAAATCTTACCAAGTAGGATTATTATAAATTTATTTTTACCTGTATTGTTAAGTTTTTTTCTCTTTTCTTAAAAGGTTGATTTTTGAGTTATACCGTTATTTCACACATCCCCTCAATTGGCCTTTCTTCGCTCACTGAAGAAAAAGGTTTATGTTTTAGTTTTTATATTTTCAAAAACGTTATGATTCACTTTTTTATTATTTAATAATTAAGTAATTAACATCCGTTAAATAAAGGGGATATTTAAGTGCACCACTACATCTTTTACGCCCCAAATATCGACCATTTTCAACATCCACGTCGATGGCACTACGCTACCGACTGTCCGACACCCCAAAATCTTGGGTGTGCCGTTTGATCAGGATCTACATTTTGGTGAGCACGCAGCCGCAATTGTTCCGAGAATTCAGAGCCGTAACAAAATCCTCAAATCCCTCGCTGGCAGTACTTGGGGAAAAGATAAAGAAACGCTCATGACTACATACAAAGCAATTAGCCAGCCAATTACGTGCTACGCGTCACATATATGGTCGCCAAGCCTAAAAATCACCCACTGGAAGAAACTACAGGCCTGCCAAAATACTGCTCTCAGAATCGACACGGGCTGTCTTCTTATGTCATCAGAACACCATCTGCATAATGAGGCGAGAATACTCCCCATCAGGGAGAGAAATGAGATGCTGACCAAACAGTTCCTGTTGAATACCCAGAAACCTGGGCACCCCAACAGACATCTGATTGATGAACCAGCACCGCCTAGGGGCTTAAGGAGTCATCTCCGTAAGCATTTTGAGGAAATACGGCACCTGAGAACCCAGCCGTATGAAGCGAAAAAACACAAGCAGGTCCTTGGTGAACTCCATAAACAGGCGTCGGACCTTTATGCCGGGAATTGCCCGGTGAATCCAGTACTTAACGAAAATTATCCAAAATTTGCGGAAGAGGAACGCATACTCCCCAGGGAAACGCGTGTCACTCTTGCTCAACTTCGTTCTGGATACTGTAACAGGTTAAACTCTTACCTATCCAGAATCAACCCCGACATACAAAATGTATGCCCCGCTTGCAATGTGTCCCCACATGACACCAACCATCTCTTCAATTGTAATGTGGAACCAACGCCTCTAACACCCCTTTCCTTATGGTCCACCCCTGTTGAAACGGCAAGTTTCCTTGGACTCCCGTTAGAGGATATTGATGACAATTTGTGATCGGTCGCGGCTATTAGGTGGGGTGAGCATTGCTACAACAACAACAACAAGACAACTTTTATAATTACAAACTTTATAGTCACGATAAATATAAGCTCATGTTTGAAATGTGTGTAAATAAATATGCAAAAGTACATAAACAAGGAGCGCGTCCGCGATTGCCGCCTCATAGTTCAAGACTGCTGGTCGGTTGCCGTTTTGTTGATGGATTTAGGCGGCTTAAACATCTTTCCCGCTCTGCAGGGAGGTGCTGGTAAGTACCTTCTGCAGTTCCGGCAGGGCGCGGATGGTCGTGTCTAAGGCGCGACTCGTATTGCGCCTTTGGTATTGCGCCATTTGCAGGCTGTGTGGGGTGCGCGCGATCGCGCGCTTGGCCGTCCGTTCCGTTTTGGGGGTTGCCGTGGGTTTGTTTGCAGGGCGCGTCTTTTGGGCCCTGCAGGCGCAGGTGGGCTTCCTCTCTTGCTTCCTCTTCGTGGGTTTCGGCTTCCTGGACGGTTGGGTGTTTGGCCTCTTCTGTACTGGGGCTTTGTGCTACCCACGTCGACTTTTCGATCCCTCGTGTAAGAGGGTGTAATGGGCCAGGCCGCAAATTTTGCACGACCCTCGGGAGTCACATTCCCCCGTTGTATGCGTGAGGGCTAAGCAATCAAAACGACAGCCCTGGGCCATGGCCACTGTTGCACGCTGCGGCGGCCGCATCGCCTTAAAGGCCGGGCAGGTCCGCAGCACGTGGTAGCGTTAGCAGAGCCGACACTGAAGGCAGTTGTCGGTCTCTGCCGTGGGAGCCACTGGCATGCCGGTCTCGATGCCATTATGTATCGTCCTGAAAGTAAAGAAGAGAGAGACGAGAAGTAGTTGGATACAACGGATGGTAAGTGGAAAGTTAATACAGAAAGTTAGTTATGGGAGGAAAACGTATATAAGTTAAAGCGCTTTGCGCGAAGAGTGCTCTATTGGAAGAAAGCACAGTTTAACTAAGGGGCGCATGACAAACCTAATATGGGTGCGAACCTCTACAATCCGAACTTGGTTGTCAGGGCCGAGGCGAACGTTCTCGATTCGTCCCAGACGCCTCTCGGTGGGTGGAAGCGAACCTTCTTTAAATATGACGAGGTCGTCTGGTTGAAGATTTCGCTGTGGTGTTTGCCAATTGTAGCGCTTCTGAAGGTCCTTCAGATAATCCTATTTCCAGCTGAATTGGGGATGAAGCGATTTGAGTTTTTCCCATTGATTTATCCAGGAGAGGTCTTCCGCGTTTGGCTCAGGAATGGCTAATAGCGGTGCATCTCGAAGGAAGTGACCCGGAGTGAGCGCTGTAAAGTCAGCTGGGTCCTGGGATAGTGAGGTTAGAGGTCTCGAATTAAGAACTGCTTCAATACTGCACCAACACCGTCGTAAATTCTTCGAATGTAAACTTGTGGGATGCAGCGGTTTTTTTGAAGTGGGTTGTAAAACTTTTTACTGCGGATTGCCATAGGCCGCCCATATGAGGGGCACTGGGTGGAATATACTGCCAGTTTATTCCCTGGGGGGCATATTTCTGCACAATATCCGTGGAGCATTCGTTAAGAAATTTAACGAAGTCGCGTTCAAATGTGCGCTGAGCGCCAGTGAACGTTTTACCATTGTCGCTCATCATTTTTGAGGGATAACCTCGTCTGCCAACGAATCGGGCGAATGCTGCTCGAAAGACTTCGGTGGTAAGGTCCGAGAATAGCTCCAGATGTACTGCCTTTGTAGGAAAACAGACGAATACAACCACGTACCCTTTTGTGATAGTGGTCGACCTCAGAACCGATGCTTTTATTTGGAATGGACCTGCAAATTCTACTCCTGTTGTCGAAAAGGGGAGTGGGAAATTACAGGGTTCAGGTGGTCGCGCTGTCATTATTTGCGTGCGCGTTTTCTTTTTGAAAAGCGTGCACGATTTGCATTGGAAAATGCATTTCTTGATAAGAGGATTTAGTTGTAGGTTAGGTTAGGTTGAACTGGCCGGTCCATGAGGACCTCACATAGACTGAATAAGTCCGTAGTGTTACCAGAAGTTTGTTTTAACGACCAAACTGAAAAACCCTATCAAAAACCAGGACCTATGTTATAAAATAACTCCGTCCTCTTGGCAAATACTAGAAGCTTCCTGGGATGAAAGCCACTTGCTGCTTCTAGATCTGACAGCTGTATCACTCCTAATAGCTGAAGTCTTATCCTGGCAAGCGCAGGGCAAGAGCAAAGAACGTGCTCGATCGTTTCCTCCTCCAGCCCACACTTTCTACATCTGCTGTCACTGACCAAGCGAAATTTAAAGGCATGTGACGCCAGAAAGCAGTGTCCAGTCAAAATACCCGTCATGAGTCTACAGTCCTCTCTTTTTAATGATAGAAGCAACTTTGTTAGTCTAAGGTTGTAAGACCTGCACATAATTTTCGACACTTTACAGCCCCGCGCTTTAACCCACGCCTTTCCGGCTTGGTCGATCATGTGCACCTCTCGCCTTCGCTTAATTTCGCCCAGTCTAATTGGCACGTCTACGCAGCAAGCTTTAATGGATGCGCCCCTTTTAGCTAGTTCATCCGCTTTTTCATTCCTATCTATTCCCATATGCCCTGGGATCCAACATAGATGTAAGCTCCTCTCTGTCCCGATTCTCTCCAGAGACTGCTTACACTCTAACACGCATTTAGATGCTGTGCTATGTGAGATATTGCCTTAACTGCTGCTTGGCTGCCAATATAAAAGTTAACACGGTTGCAGATTAAGCTGCTCTCTTCCAGGGTTTCTACTGCTTTGGTTACGGCTAATATTTCCGCTTGCAAAACGCTAGAGTAAACCGGCAGCCTGCAGGAACTGCTTATTTCCGGATCAGCACAATATACCGCAGACCCCACTCCTTCCACTACTTGGGAACCATCTGTGTACACATGTATCGCTTCGTCCACCATTTGGGCATTCTTGCGCCAACCGTCCACCTCTATTGTGGCCTTAAGATCTTCCTCGAAGCGAAGATAGGAAACCAGGTAGTCTGTTCATCTTGTGATTGATGACGCTATACTACTATGGCCATATGGTCGGCGCTCAAGCTGCCCCGAGGCACCTAGCCTGGTTGCAGTTGTTAATGCTATGTTCTTTGCTACCAGGTCTACAGGTGGAATGTGCAGAATTGCATACAGTGCAGCAGTCGGGGTTGTTTTCAGGGCTCCCGTAATGCTAAACATCGATAGTCTGCATACTCCCTCTAATTTTTTGCCTAGGTATGAATATCCCGAAGCGCCCAATCCATCAAAGAACTAATATTTAGTTTTAGTACGTATTCCTTTTGCCTCACCATTTGGAACATTAACCGTATTTCTGCATGAAGAAACAGGCGGTGTAAAAACTCTAGATACAACTGGCATAGCCTTGAATCCGGGGGAAGGATTACTGGATGCTTCCCGTTGTATGGTGATGTAGAATGTTCCAATCTGCCACCGATACGTAGGAGGCCGTCCCCATCGAGAAGGGGGTTAAGAGCCAGTAGGGAACTCTTTTTGCTAATTGGCATTTTGTTTTGTAGAGCGCTGATTTCCGCCCCGAAATGGGGAGATTGTGCCACTGCCACAAGCCGCGTTTTTGCATGTTGCAGCTCTTTGTGGGTCAGCCGGGGATTATGTGTTGCTGCCACCGAATTGGATTTGTTGCAGGCATTGTTCGCAAAGCGGAACACGTATGCAATCACACGGAGAGCTCGAGAGTATGAGGAGAAATGTTGAAGAATATCGTCCTCTTCCTCGAGTGTGTGATATGCTTCGACCTTGCGTTTCTCTGGTGGAGAAACGCTACCTGTTTTCGGCTTTGGCCATGCCGAAATGTGGCAAGAAAGCCATTGTGGTCCGTGCCACCAAAGTGAGGAACCTATCAAATCATGCGGCTTGCAACCACGTGTGCCGAGATCAGCAGGGTTGTCTAGACTAGATACATGGCGCCATTTGCCGCTAGGAATATATTATTGAAATTGAAAGGTACAGGTGGCCACATAAGTCTTCAGGTCAATGGAGATTTTTCTAGCCATGCCAGGACAATATCAGAAACTGACCATAAGAATGTATTGCATGCTTCTAAGTTGAAGCCAGTTTGGCGAGTAGGACTGCACCACATAGCTCTAAGCGGGGTAAGCTTAAGGTTTTTATGGGGCAACTTTGCCTTTCGCAACCAAAAGAAAAGATTTTATTTGGTTGCCCATATGTGTGCGGATGTAAATCGCTGCGCAATATTCTTTTTCCGAGGCATCACAGAACCCGTAGATTTGGGTGTCTTGCCCTTTAACGACATTAACCCATTGAGAGATTTCGATGTGGCAAATGGTTGGCAGATTTTCTGCGAAATGTTATTTTGATAATGTTACGGGCTTGGTGCTTTCATCCCAATCGCTGCCATTCAGCCAGATTTCTTGGAGAAACATCTTGGCCTGGGTCATAACTGGCGACAGCCGTCCTGCCGGGTCAAAAAGTTTTGGAACAAAGATAAAATTTGTCGCTTTGTGACCGCATTTTGGGTGTGTTCCGGCAGAATGGTGTATTAAAATTTGTCCGTGAGCGCGTTCCATCGAATACCAAGAGTGTTGGTATTGGAAGTTCTCTCAAATTTCAAGAAGTTGGAGTCTAGAAGATCCTCCTTCGGAAACTGCTCTAATATGCCCGGGTGATTAGCCGTTAATTTCTTTAGTATGAAACCAGCTGATTTTACGGCTTTTATCACTTGAACGAGTGATTCAGTGGCGTTATCGATGTTGTGACTTCCTGATAAGGTGTCGTCGACATACGGTTGCGTCTTGAGAATTGTTGCAGCCAAGGGGAATGTCGCTTTCGTGTCATCGGATGGTTGATGCAACGTACGAATAGCGAGAGTTGACGCCGAATGTAACCGTTTTTATTTAATAATTTGCTTGTTTGTAAGGCGGTTTTCAGAGAAATTATTAAATAAATTATAAAATTAAAAATTGCTTGAAATAAATGTTTTCATACATTTAAAGCGATACGGGCAATCCTTGGTTAACTCATATAAGTAGACAACATTTGGTTAATTCGTTGTAGTTGCGACAGCCGTCCTGCCGGGTCAAAAAGTTTTGGAACAAAGATAAAATTTGTCGCTTTGTGACCGCATTTTGGGTGTGTTCCGGCAGAATGGTGTATTAAAATGTGTCCGTGAGCGCGTTCCATCGAATACCAAGAGTGTTGGTATTGGAAGTTCTCTCAAATTTCAAGAAGTTGGAGTCTAGAAGATCCTCCTTCGGAAACTGCTCTAATATGCCCGGGTGATTAGCCGTTAATTTCTTTAGTATGAAACCAGCTGATTTTAGGGCTTTTATCACTTGAACGAGTGATTCAGTGGCGTTATCGATGTTGTGACTTCCTGATAAGGTGTCGTCGACATACGGTTGCGTCTTGAGAATTGTTGCAGCCAAGGGGAATGTCGCTTTCGTGTCATCGGATGGTTGATGCAACGTACGAATAGCGAGAGTTGACGCCTAATGTAACCGTTTTTATTTAATAATTTGCTTGTTTGTAAGGCGGTTTTCAGAGAAATTATTAAATAAATTATAAAATTAAAAATTGCTTGAAATAAATGTTTTCATACATTTAAAGCGATACGGGCAATCCCCGGTTAACTCATATAAGTAGACAACATTTGGTTAATTCGTTGTAGTTCTATAAATAGAACCAAGAATACGAAGAGTGTTGGTATTGGAAGTTCTCTCAAATTTCAAGAAGTTGGAGTCTAGAAGATCCTCCTTCGGAAACTGCTCTAATATGCCCGGGTAATTAGCCGTTAATTCCTTTAGTATGAAACCAGCTGATTTTAGGGCTTTTATCACTTGAACGAGTGATTCAGTGGCGTTATCGATGTTGTGACTTCCTGATAAGGTGTCGTCGACATACGGTTGCGTCTTGAGAATTGTTGCAGCCAAGGGGAATGTCGCTTTCGTGTCATCGGATGGTTGATGCAACGTACGAATAGCGAGAGTTGACGCCGAATGTAACCGTTTTTATTTAATAATTTGCTTGTTTGTAAGGCGGTTTTCAGAGAAATTATTAAATAAATTATAAAATTAAAAATTGCTTGAAATAAATGTTTTCATACATTTAAAGCGATACGGGCAATCCCCGGTTAACTCATATAAGTAGACAACATTTGGTTAATTCGTTGTAGTTCTATAAATAGAACAAAAACAACAACAAATACCAAGTTTCTCTGAAACCCGCCTTACAAACATGCATAACTTCAACACATAACTACATACGAATTATGTGATGTGTGGAAGATAATATACGCGAAAGAATACAATTGGGAAAAACTTTACAACAACTAAGGCATGACGTAGCTGAATGCGTTTATAACCATTTCAACTATCGTAGGTGTGCGGGTTCGACTCCCACTCCCGGGAGAAAAGGCTTTGAAGAGATTTACAAGGTATAATCGAAACAACTGTCGCCTTGTCCGTCCTGATGTCACGTTGTTTAAATTTTTCCCTAATTATTAAATAAATTATAAAATTAAAAATTGCTTGAAATAAATATTTTCATACATTTAAAGCGATACGGGCAATCCCCGGTTAAGTCATATAAGTAACCGTTTTTAGATTGAAATCGCTAACACTGGAGTTGGTCGATTTGCGAAATGGGATTCGCTGAAAATCTTTGTCGTCCTCGTGTATAAGGATCTGAGGGTAAAATTTTTCAATGTCTCCATTGAACACATACTTATGCATACGCTACGGTAGAATTAGTAGCATGAGATCTGATTGGAGAGTTGGACCAGTGTATAAAACGTCATTGGGGTTTTTTCCTGACACAGATTTTTTTGAGGCGTTGAAAACCACACGAACTTTGGTGGTGACCTTATCTGGTTTGACTACTGCATGATGTGGCAAGTATAATGAGGCGTTGAAAACCACACGAACTTTGGTGGTGACCTTGTCTGGTTTGACTACTGCATGATGTGGCAAGTAGAATGAAGTTAATTCGCATGGGTCGGTAGATTCTATGTAATCATGGTCGAGATATTCTTGAAACACATTGTTGTACATTTTACCTAACTTCCCCTTTTCTGAAGTGTTCGCTCCATACTGAAAAACTGCTGCAGAGCAGCCGGGCGAGATTTGCCCAGAGAAAATTTTTCAGGCGCTGATGGATTGTCTGCGGAGCTATTCAAGTACGGCGGCGAGGAGTTGGTAAGGCGCATGCAGCAGCTTCTTAGCAAAATATGGGCGGAAGAGTGCATGCCCGACGGTTGGAATCTAAGTGTTCTTTGCCCAGTCCACAAGAAGGGGGATACTGCAAAATGCACCAACTATCGTGGAATCAGCCTTCTCAATATCGCATATAAGGTCCTTTCAAGTGTATTGTGCGAAAGATTGAAGCCCACAGTGAACCGGCTGATTGGACCTTATCAGTGCGGCTTCAGACCTGGTAAATCTACCATCGACCAGATTTTCACAATGCGCCAAATCTTGGAAAAAACCCGTGACAAGAGAATCGACACACATCACCTCTTCGTCGACTTTAAAGCCGCCTTCGACAGCACGAAAAGGAGCTGCCTATATGCCGCTATGTCTGAATTTGGTTTCCCCGCAAAACTTATACGGCTGTGCAAAATGACGTTGAGCAACACCATCAGCTCAGTCAGAATTGGGAAGGACCTATCCGAGCCGTTCGAAACTAAACGAGGTTTCAAACAGGGTGACCCCCATTGTGCGATTTCTTTAATTTGATGCTGGAGAAAATTATACTAGCTGCAGAACTTAACCGCACTTGAACAATATACTATAAAAGCGTGCAATTACTGGCATATGCTGATGACATTGATATCATCGGCCTAAACACCCGCGCTGTTAGTTCTGCTAACTCCAAACTGGAAAAAGAAGCGGTAAAAATGGGTTTGATGGTAAATGAGGACAAAACGAAGTACCTGCTGTCATCCAGCAAAGAGTTAGCGCATACGCGCCTTGGCAACCACGCTACTGTTGGCAGCCATAATTTCGAAATAGTAAAAGACTTCGTTTATTTGGAAACCAGCATCAACACTAGCAACAGCATCAGCACTGAAATCCAGCGAAGAATCAATCTTGCCAAAAAATGCTACTTTGGGCTAGGTAGGCAATTGAAAAGTAAAGTCCTCTCTCGGCGAACGAAAATCATACTCTACAAGTCACTTACCGACCCGTCCTGCTATATGGGGCAGAAGCATGGACCATGACAACAGCAGATGAATCAGCTTTGGGAGTGTTCGAGAGAAAAGTTCTTTGAAAGATTTATGTTTTTTTGTTTTTTGCAACGATCCGCAATAAAATCATGCGATCGTGGAGTGACAACATGTGTAGTAGGGTGTGCAGTGGTGTTTTTTTTTTTGTTATTGTGAAAGAAAAAAAAAATTTTTTCTTTTAAGTGTTTTTTTTTTTGTGTTGGTTTTTGCTTCGAAAAGCAAAAACTTAATTACAATATGTTGTATTAGGGTGAACCGAGCAATCCGAAATTTCTCCTCTGTTTTTTTTGTTAGAAAATATTTTGTTCTCTGCTTTTGTTTAGTATTTAAACTTTTTACTTCGAAAAGTAAAAAGGAATTATGCTATGTGCCTTGCCTTATATTAGGGTGTCCTTAATTGAAAAAATTTGTATTTGTTTTATTTGATAAGAACGGGTGTATGCAATGGAATTGGCAGCGATTTTTTTAATTTAAGTAACGTTGCCTTTGCCATTGTACTGTCCTTTTTTTCGTTTCTTCGTAACAAAAATAAAAAATTATGCTTATGTGAGCACCCTTATATATAATGCATTACGCAAAAAGAACAAAGAAAATATTTATTTGAGGGAAATTTCATTATTTAATATCTGGTTTGCGAAACCACGAACTTTTTTTTTTTTTTGATTGCTTAAGCAGACCCGAAAATTTTTCTTTCATGATTCCATGCAGTCCAATGCACATAGTCATTGTGTACATGTTTGTGGACATGCTTTTGGTAGCGACTACCCAGTGATAACCTCACTTTGTAGTGAGTGTGTAAAAATCGCATTAAAAAATTGAACATTTAATAATAAAGTGTTCATCAATTGTAGCAAAATATTG